>NC_091072.1:142290000-144790000 GCF_032405125.1 Capricornis sumatraensis | reverse complement strand
GGCTGTGAGCATTGGCTTGGGGTGTGCAAAGATGCAGGAAGATAATCATTCTTGGTTTCTTTCCTGCAAACTGGGCAAGTACGATCAGGTGATGACAAAGGTCCCTTGCAGGTCTGAGAACCTTTGGGGTTTACAACAGTTTGAGCAAGCAGGCAGAACAAGATATCAATCTTTAAGGTTTTTATATCATTCAGTTCGTGTTGCTAGATTCTCACTAACCATTTCTCTTCAAGGATTGTCAGGTTTTTATTTTTGGGTCTTTCTTGAAAATCACCCTGGGTAGTGGAAGTTAAGAACCTCAACTATTTCGGCTCCTGGAAAGAAAAAAAAGAAATGTAGTTTTGGCTTTGAAGTTAATGCCAAAACTGAATTACTGATACTGTCTTTATAAACACCTGTTAGCATTATACTGTAGATGCTTAAAAATTCCAGTTACTTGAAAAGTTTACCTGATACAGCCTTTCATAGTCACTGTTTATTTTATTTTTCATTATTTTCAACGCTTTAAGGCCCTGTCGGGCTTCCTAGGTGGCTCAGTGATAAAGAATCAGCCTTCCAGTGTAAGAGATGCAAGAGACATGGGTTTGATCCCTGAGTTGATCCCCTGGAGAAGGAAATAGCAGCCCACTCCAGTATTCTTGCCTGGAGAATTCTATGGACAGGGGAGCCTGGAAGGTTGTAGTCCATGGGGTCGAAAAGAGTTGGATACGACTGAGCACGCACACAGGCAGGGCTCTATCTCCTTTACTGTATCCCTAGAATATGGTCTTTTATTTTCTTCTCTTTACATTAATCAACATTCCATTTATTTTCAGCCAGTTTAGTCCTACTTCTTCGTTATATCAGATATTTCCAGATTCCATTTTGGGAGATACAAGTTTATGTGAGATTATAATGCTGTATTTTTCAATTAATTGTGTCCCTACTTTTTAAGGACTACATGAACTCACTGGTTCTAATATAAAAATGGACATATCAGATGTCGACAGGCTAACCAGATACCCATCTTTTCCTTTGTTTCTCTCCTCCCCATGTGTCCCTTTCCCAGGATCCCAGTGATTTCTACAGCATAGAAGTTAGGAGTGGTTCATCCCAAGTGGATTGATTCCCTTCTGTTTCTCCCTAGGCTCTGCAGGCACTGCAGCGTCAGCCCAACGCGGCTCAGTATTTCCACCAGTTCATGCTCCAGCAGCAGCTCAGCAATGCCCAGCTGCATAGCCTGGCTGCCGTCCAGCAGGTGAGAGGTCAGCAGCCAGCTGGCCCAGGAGGGAGGGGACAGGCAGTACAGGTGGGTCGGGACACACCACACCCTCCACTGAGCCACGCTGGGAACAGTGTCCCATGCCTCCTGTCCTCCTGCAAGAGGATGAGTGGACCTCGGCGTGTGGGCTCACAGTAAGAACCGTGGGAGAACTGCCTTTTAGAGGTAGCAAGGCTGTGTGCTAGCCCTGCACTGTCCAGTGTAGTAGCTGTTAGCCACAGGCAGCTGTTGAGCACTTAAAATACAGCTAGGACTTCCCTGGTGGTGTAGTGGTTGAGAATCTGCCTTGTAGTGCAAGAGACGAGGGTTCAGTCCCTGGTCGGGGAAGTAAGATATCATACCCCTTGCAGCAGCTAAGCCCATGCTGTAGTTTACTGATACCACATGCCACCACTAGAGAGTCTGGGCTGCAACGAAAGATCCCACGTGACACAATGAGGACTATGAGTACCGCACCTAAGACGGGACCCAGCCAAATATTTTAGAAAATTCATCTCCTTAAAAAACAACAACAACAACAAATGCAGCTAGTCCAGATGGAGGTATGGGAGAAGATTTTGGATTTCAGAGACTTTTTACTTTGAAAAAGCTCAGTAGTTCGTTTATGTTGGCATGTATTAAAATGAGACAGATCAGCTTGAATAAAGTAAATTTTTAAAGTTTACTTCTCCTGTTTCTTTTTACTCTTTGAAAAATGTTCATATTAGAAAATGATATAGGTGGCTCACCTTACATTTGTATCGATAGGGCAGCTCTGGGCTGGACTTAGCAGTGACTTCTGATGTGACCTGACCAAAGGTTCTTCCAGCTAAAAGAAAGCGGGAGAAGGAGCACGGGCTGCCAGCTGCCCTGGGCGGGTTATGTGGGAGTCGTGGGGTTAGCATATGTAGTAATATGAGGGTGATTGACATGGTGAGCACACTTGTCCTTGCTCCATAGTAGAGGCTCACTGCTCTTACCTGAAATCTCAGTTATATTTTGTGCCTGTGATTTGTCCCTGGAAGATTCAGAGCCTTTGCCTTCGTTGTTTCTGCTCGCCCTTGTCTTCTTTGCCCCCTAACAGGCCACAATTGCTGCCAGTCGGCAGGCCAGCTCCCCAAACACCAGCACTGCACAGCAGCAGACCACCACCACCCAGGCCTCTGTGAGTACTGCCTGTCCCCACTGAGGGGCTTTCCTCCCTGGGTCTGGGTCTTTCAGTTAAATTCTTGGCTTTGCCAACATTCAGATTTTTCTGTAAGATATTTCAGGAAACCTGAGTGCACTTTTTAGCCAACCCAATATTTTGTGCCATTGATCTGAGAGTGTTTATTTCACCATTGATGATATTTACTGATAGTGTGTAGAGAATATCAGTAAAAGGGAGAATAACCAGCGTGGATCTGTAGAGGTGTCTTAAGGAGGAAGAAAATCCTGGGCAGGAGGAATCAAAGGGTCCCAAGGGCTAATCGCTGGATCCTTGACTGAGAAGTAGAATCTATTCCATTTCGTCCTTTGCTCCTCAGCTCTTACACTGTTGATTAGGGCCTGGTTTCTGTACTTTGCTGATAGCCTTCAGAGGCCAGGATGACAGGTGTGGATGGTAAGGTGTTCATTTCCTCCTGACTCTGTGAAAGTGAGATACTTTGCTTTTGCTGGTGTCACTCTGAGTTTGTCAGTCATGTGTATTTCCTTGTGTCTCTTCCCCCATCCTTAGTCCTGGTTCCCTTCTGTACCACACAGATCAATCTGGCCACCACATCGGCCGCCCAGCTCATCAGCCGGTCCCAGAGTGTGAGCTCTCCCAGTGCTACCACTTTGACCCAGTCTGTGTTACTGGGGAACACCACCTCCCCACCCCTCAACCAGTCCCAGGCCCAGATGTATCTACGGGTAAGCCACAGCCACCATTGTCCCAGGGACATAATTGTTCTCTGACTTATTGAGTGAAAGCCTTTTTTTTTTCTGGCTGCACTGTGCACCTTTTGGGGTGTTAGTTCCCCAACTAGGGATTGAGCCCAGGCTCAAGTCTTAACCACTGGACCACCAGGGAATTTCCCAAAGTGAAAGCTGTTTTATGTCATCATGGTTGAAAGTGAAAGTTGCTCAGTTGTGTCTGACTCTTTGTGATCCCATGGGCTCTACAGTCCATGGAATTCTCTAGGCCAGAATACTGGAGTGGGTAGCCTTTCCGTTCTCCAGGGCATCTCCCCAGCCCAGGGATCAAACCCACGTCTCCCGCACTGCAGGCGGATTCTTTACCAGCTGAGCCACAAGGGAAGCCTGTGTCATCATGGTTACCCAGATGTTTTAGGACAAGCTGATCTGCTTCCTGTGCCTGACTTACCTCTAGATGTGATGCTCAGTGTTCACAGGTAGCTTACAAACAATTGAGATCCTAAGTTAGAAGATTTCACCTCAGTTTTAAAGAAATTTGCACCAGATATAGTCTAATCTTTAAAGCCATGGCTCACGTGCACAAATCCTAAGTGTTACCGCTTGGCCTGTCTGCTTAATATATATAAACCCTTGTTCCCAACTCATTGTCTCAGCCTCATTGATGTTTGACTCTTTGTTGTCAGCGTATAGTTTATACACGTTCCAGGTTTTCTTCGGACGGTTCATCGCACGTGGAGGATGAGGGTCTCCTGGGTTGGTGTGGAAAGGGGCAGGGCCTAGTGGTTTCGTATCTTCTGTTTATTTTGTCTTGTGGTCCTTTCCTTCCGTTTCTTCTGTCTCTCTCCCCTTTCTCTTGTTCTGTTTCCTCTGTTCTTCCTCCTCTCCTTGCCAGCCACAGCTGGGAAACCTATTGCAGGTAAACCGGACCCTGGGCCGGAATGTGCCTCTAGCCTCCCAACTTATCCTGATGCCTAACGGGGCAGTGGCTGCAGTCCAGCAGGAGGCGCCATCTGCTCAGTCTCCTGGAGTCCACACAGATGCCGATCAGGTCAGTGGTGACCACTTGACCTGCGGACGGGCCCTGGGGAGGGCGAATGGAGTGGCCTCGGACCAGGGATCACCCTTCCACCCCATTACATTTTTCAGAATCCTCCCCCCCCCCCCCGCCCCTCTCAATTTCTGTAGAACTTGAATCCCTTACACCTTTTAGCTGTTTGAATTAGGAAGGGAAGTAGACTTAACTGAAAACAGCCCTGGGGATATGGGAAGCCACCTCCTTTTTTTAAAAAAAAACTTTTTATTTTATATTGGAGTATAGCTGATAATGGTGTGGTAATTTCAGGTGGACAGCAGAGGGACTCAGCCATACATATATGTGTATCCATTTACCCTCCAAACTCCCCTTATCCAGGGAAGCCTTATTCTTAACACAGGACTGGTGTTGCTGCCCTCCTTTTAGCCCTCCGTAGCTCAGTTTTATTCAGGAAGTCCTAGTTCCCTGTCCTTGCAGTACTCTCTGGAAGATAAGGGATGGTGGAGGGAATTCTGGTTAGACAGACATCAAGCTGAGTTGCTGGCAGAACACTTGATTTCTTCTCTATGAGTTACTATAGCTTTCAACCTTCAACAGCCTGTTTCGCTCAAAGGTGTTCCCAGTATAATCTTCCTCACCAGTGTGTTTTCTGTGCCTTATCTCAAACAAAAAAAAATATATAGAGAGAGCAATGTTTTAGCTTCTTTTGCATGGCATACAAACTGGAGTCTCATGGTACTTCTTTCATTCTTCTAGTTTTTATCAGTCAGCAAGTAAACATTGAGCTCTGCATTTCAGTGAACTTGAGCAGATTCTGAAAGGATGGGTGGCATTTGATTTGGAGTAGCATGAACACTAGAGAGAGAGAATAGCATGTGTCAAAGCCTGACTACTCAGCTACGTGACTGTGAGTTGGAGATGAGTGAATAAAGTGGAGACAAGCCTGTGGCAGGAAAGGGCATTGTTAAGGACAAATCTGAAAGCCACGTGACTTCGTAGGTAGCAGTGGCACTGCTGACTTGAACAGCAGATTAAGAGGGTCAGGAAACTACTTGAGAAAGACTGATTTTGGGGCCTCTGCCTGGAGAAGGAAGAGAAATGAGGGAACCTGCTGAGAAACTGTTGGGGTCAGTTACAGATACGGCCTTTGGTTTAGATTACAGTAGGAGTGGTGGGGTCAGGATGAGGCAGAACCTGCTTCCATAGCGGTTCTTTCAGTTATACATCTATTCATCAGATGTTTGTGTGTTGGTCTGTGGACGGACAGAGTAGTGGTTGAAAGTGTGAACCTTCGTTGGGGTCAATTCCAACTCTGTGACTTACTGTGACGTCTGCAAATGGCCCAGCATCTTCTTGCCACAATTTCTTTGTCTATTAAATAGCCGTTATAAAATACTTGTCCCAGGGCATGTTGTGAGGACTCAGTGAGTTGATGTGTGTAAGTGTTTGAACAGTGCCTGGACACAGTGAGTGTTTGAGTTTGGCTTTCTTTGTGATCAGACAGGCGACATTCCTCAGCCTTGAATGTAGGAACAGGAGAGGAGGGTGAAGCTGGGCCTGGGGAGGGGGTTCAGGCTTGGCGTTGGGAGGGAGCCAGCAGAGGAGAGGTGAATGAAGGGACAGGAAAGAATTGAGGAGGAGGGAATGAGATCCTGAGCCTAGTGAGCCTTTGATAGGAGGAAGGAGAGAAGGTGGCTGAGGTGAGGGGAGAACGATGGGGGCTGACGGAGGTACAAGGCCAGGTTTGCGGTGGGACCAGAGGTGGTGTTATCATTTCTGGGAGTGAACAGTGAGAGGGGAAAGAGGAAGTGGTTCAGAGGTACAGGGAGAGGAGGAAAGTTTTAAATAGCTATAACGGGAAGGAAGCTGTTAGGAAGAATCTTCATGATTGCCAGGTAATATGTAAGTGGCCCAGTACCCAGTCCTGATGATTTTTGTAAATCTCTCCCAAAAGCTATTATTTCTCTACTTTATTACTATTATCTGAATTTGGGTTCTTTTTATTTTTCACCTGAATTACTCTACTAGTTTCCTAACTGGCCTCTTAATTTCAGCCTTATTTGCTTCTGCCTCTAATCCTCTCCCATATTGCTATCAGGATAAGTTTTTTTAATAAGAAAATATGCATTGTTACTTTAAAAAAAAATTTTACATTTTGTATTGGAGTACAGCCTATTAACATTTGTTGTGATAATTCCAGGTGAGCAGCAGAGGGACTCAGGCATTCACATACATATATTCATTCTCTCACAAACTTCCCTAACATTTTTAATTATACCTCTGGCCTATAGAATTTGATGAATCATAATAATCCTTGACTCATGGCATCCTCTCATCAATGGTTCATTCATGGTCCACTTTTTAAAACATTTACTCTGTAAGTTTTAATCATGTAATAAGCCACCCCCAGCTCCAGATGGAGCTCCCCTGCCTGCCCCTGCTCTTCCATGGTGATGTTCATTCTGATTCATTCTTCCCTGTAACCCTTTTTGTATAGCTTTACTGCCTTTACTATATTTCTGAAATGTTCTCTTTAATATGGAACATTTCAAACAGATATAAAAACAGAAAGAAATATGGATCTGTAAGTGCTTAACCGTCCAACTTTAGCATTTATTGACATGTGGTCAGTTTCTCCAGGCCCTTTCCCTTCATCTGTGGATTATTTAGAAGCAAGTTCCAGATACCATGTGGATATATATATAACAAATATAAATTTGTATTTAAATCTGTAAGGTACTTACATTGTATATAATCCTTTGGGGAATGCCTTCATTAAATGACTTATAGTCAGAATCCATCTGTATTGTTGCATGTGTCATTGTACTTGGTTTTGATTTCCATGTAATATTCCAGTGTGTGAATATACTACAGTTCATTCATTCTCGCTTCTGGCGGTGGCCATTTGGTTGGTTTTTAGGCTTTTGTTAGGATGACTAGTGCTGCTGTGACCGTTCTTACACATGCACTTCCCTTGTGGGGCTCCTGGGTTAGAGCATGTGTGAATATTTCAACTTTAGGACAAAATGCCAACTGTTTTCCAGAGTGGCTGCGCTCAAAGAATGGTTTCGACGATAGAGTTGATCATGGTCTTTCTGATGAATATTCTTCAGTGGCTTCCTGTGATTTATTAAGAGCTTGTCATCCCTTCTCTCCATTGATACACTGGAGCACTTGTGGTCTGTCAGGCACTGTGCTCGGTGCTGGGAATTTCTCATCTTAACATTCCAAGCCCTTCAAGATCTGGCCTCTTTCTAGCCTCCACCTACCTGCCCAGCTTCATTTCTGGCCACTCCCTCCAGCCTGCCCCAAGCTTAATGAAATAGTTATCATTTCCAAAAACACGGTGCTCTTTCTTGGCTTGGTGGTCCTGCACTGTTGTTACCTGTGTCTTCACACCCTGTTGGTTCTCAGCTCAGACATTGCCTGTGTTAGAATGTCTTCCCTCATGCGCTTTGTCTGAGTTACTACTGTTCCTCCTCTGCACTCCCCTAGCACTGGGTGCATATCTGTGCATGGTGTAACTTGGTTTTCTTGTCTTCTCGAGTAGAAAGTACTCATTAAAAGCGGGGGCTTGTGTCTTTCATCTCTGCATTCCCAGTATCCAGTGCGGTACCTGCAGCATAGTTGGTAGTTGGTAGATGTTGAATGAATTAATGGGGAAGAAAGGGAAAGTCTGAGACATTTGGAAGGAATAAAGTTACCAAACTTGATGACAGATTTTATACACAATGAAGGAGACTGAGAATCAGATATGACTTGAGAGCTCCTCTCTGGGAAGGCCTTCTCTGTGTTTGTACAGGTGAGGGTACAGCTGAGGGGGGCCGTGGAGTATCTGTAGCTGTCGTCACTGCTTCTGACTCAGTAGTCTTTCGCTTTAGTGGCCCTTGCTCCCCCGGTTTCTCAATCTGCCTTTTGCTTCATATCTTTCAGGTGCAGAACTTGGCCGTCAGGAACCAGCAGGCCTCCGCCCAAGGACCCCAAATGCAAGGCTCTGCTCAGAAGGCCATCCCTCCTGGGGCCTCCTCTGTCTCCAGCCTCTCCCAGGCCTCTAGCCAGGCCCTTGCGGTGGCTCAGGCTTCCTCTGGGGCCTCAGGCCAGTCCCTCAACCTCAGTCAAGCTGGTGGAGGCAGTGGGACTAACATCCCAGGGTCCATGGGTCCTGGAGGAGGTGGCCAGGCTCCTGGGGGATTGGGGCAGTTGCCTTCCTCAGGAATGGGTGGTGGTGGGAGCTGCCCCAGGAAGGGCACCGGAGTGGTGCAGCCTTTGCCTGCAGCCCAGGCAGTGACTGTGAGTCAGGGCAGCCAGACAGAAGCAGAAAGCGCAGCAGCCAAGAAAGCAGAAGCAGACGGA
Source organism: Capricornis sumatraensis (assembly GCF_032405125.1). NCBI lineage: Eukaryota > Metazoa > Chordata > Mammalia > Artiodactyla > Bovidae > Capricornis > Capricornis sumatraensis. The sequence continues at coordinate 144,781,475 of NC_091072.1, read as the reverse complement.
ACTGGTCAGCAGAACGTGGGCATGAACCTCACCCGGACCGCCACTCCTGCTCCCAGCCAGACCCTCATTAGCTCAGGTACTCTGTCTCCCATAATGTTCTTATTCCCTCAGGGCTAGCTTGAAGTCTTCAGGGTATGTCTTTGCCCTTGCTCGTTTTGGTCCTGAAATAGTGGAAGGAAAGAATCACATAAACCTTGTTCGTATTAGTCCAGGAGACAGGATGACAGGTAGCAGAGAGGGATCCTGTCTGTTTCTGCCAGGCAGCAGTCAGTTTACAAGTTGCCTTGTCTCCTTCTTAGGTCCTGACTTCTTCAATTTACTCCCTCTACGTGTTCATTCACTAGGGTCTTTTCTTTCTCTTTTTTAAATTTGGTTGTTCTGCGTCTTAGTTGTAGCACACAACTAAGCGCTACAGTCTTCGTTGTAGCATTTGGTTCTTCACTGCTGTGCACAGGCTTCTCTAGTTGTGGTGCAGTCTTAATTGTCCCAGGCATGTGGGATTTTAGTTTCCCGATCAGGGATCAGACCCCTGTCCCCTGCATTGGAAGGTGGAATCTTAACTACTAGACCACCGGGGAAGTTCCCACTCAGTTCTTTTTGAATAGCTTGCTGTGTTCTAGGGATGGTACTGGAATACATCATTGAAAAACAGACTCTTCTGCTTATGGAGCTTGCAGTGTATCATAAGGGATGACTTCTCTCCTCACACATTTACTGTTGGTCAGTTGGCAGTGTAGAGCAAAGACTGTGCCTTCGAGTGCTTAGGGTAAGCAGATAGAGCCCTGCTTAAATATGGTCCAACTTGTGATCATCTTTATGATGGTAAGGACTTCCCTGGTGGCTCAGACGGTAAAGCGTCTGTCTACAATGCAGGAGACCTGGGTTCAGTCCCTGGGTTGGGAAGATCCCCTGGAGAAGGAAATGGCAATCCACTCCAGTACTATTGCCTGGAAAATCCCATGGACAGAGGAGCCTGGTAGGCTACAGTCCCTGGGGTCGCAAAGAGTCGGGCACGACTGAGCGACTTCACTCACTCACTCAAGGATGGTAAGGATTAAAAAAAATAATAGTAATAACCCAGGGTAGTGCTTGCTTTTACGCTGTGGATAGAGTTAGATGTGTGTACCCTATCTGGTAGTGTTTATTTTTGCTTCCTTGTTTCTAGTACTTGAAGTGTTGTATGTTTGAATAATGTACTCCCCAAATTTATAAAGAATCTACCTGCAGTGTGGGAGACCTGGGCTCAATCCCTGGGTTGGGAAGGTCCCCTGGAGAAGGGAAAGGCTACCCACTCCAGTATTCTGACTTGGAGAATTCCATGGACTTTATGTAGTCCATGGGGTCACAAAGAGTCAGATATGACTGAATGACTTAAAAAAAAAAAAATGTTTGGACTTCCCTGTGGCTCAGACGGTAAAGCATCTGTCTACAATGTGGGAGACCTGGGTTCGAGCCCTGGATTGGGAAGATCCCCTGGAGAAGGAAATGGCAATCCACTCCAGGACTATTGCCTGAAAAATCCCATGGACAGAGGAGTCTGGTAGGCTGCAGTCCATGGGGTCGCAAAGAGTCGGACATGACTGAGTGACTTCACTACTATCAGTTGTTTTACTAACACCTAGTATGGCACTTTACAAACTATGGCACTTGTAATACCAAAGTGCTTTCATGTCACATATAGTCTCTGGGCACTCTGGTAGGGTGTGAAGCAGGGGAGATCACATCTCCAGTTTACAGTGGAGGGAACTCGGTCATGTCTGAGCCCACAGTGGCTGACTCTTTAAATTTCTCATGGGTGGTGACCTAAACTGATGAATCATGGAGACCCGAGGCAATCATGGGAAGATGTTGGTATCTTTATCTCTGTGGATATTTAGTCTTTCAGTGACAACCTGTTAAGTGTTTCTCGTGTATCAGGCCCTGGGCTGGGTTCTAGGGATGCAAAAACGAATGAAATGTGGACTTTGCGCTTGAGGAGCAGAATCTAATCATGAATATGAGATTGGGCCCGCCATTGTCCTTGCTGAGTGCCAAGTAACAGGATTTAAGTAAAGAAAAAAAATAATGCAAGAAATTACTGAGGATTGTTACATGCTTGAGCAAAGGTGGTCTTTCCCTGACATCTTTAAGGCTTGAGATGGTTGTTAATGTCCGACTCAGAGGAAAGAGTGTAAACCAGGCGGCCTGTCAGGCCCCTCCAGCTCGCTTTCCATTTGTAGTTTGAGTCTACAACTAGGTACACCATGGAAGGCTGCTTTGACTGGCGCCTTTGATGATGTTGCTCACGTCTGCTCTCCCTTTCCTTTGTGCCTCTGGGGGCTCGTTCCTGCAGCTACCTACACGCAGATCCAGCCCCACTCCCTGATTCAGCAGCAGCAGCAGATCCACCTCCAGCAGAAGCAGGTGGTGATCCAGCAGCAGATCGCTATCCACCACCAGCAGCAGTTCCCGCACCGCCAGTCCCAGCTTCTGCACACGGCCACGCACCTCCAGCTGGCCCAGCAGCAGCAGCAGCAGCAGCAGCAGCAACAGCAGGCCACCACCCTCACTGCCCCGCAGCCTCCGCCGGGTCCCCCGACCCAGCCGGTTCCGCCGTCCCCGTCCCAGCAGCCAGCCCAGACCCTGGTTGTCCAGCCCATGCTGCAGTCTTCACCCCTGTCCCTGCCGCCAGACCCCGCCCCCAAGCCCCCCATCCCCATCCAGTCCAAACCGCCGGCAGCCCCTCTCAAGCCCCCTCAGCTAGGGGCTGCCAAGATGTCTGCCGCCCAGCAGCCCCCACCCCACATCCCTGTGCAGGTGGTGGGCACCCGGCAGCCGGGTACAGCCCAGGCCCAGGCTTTGGGGCTGGCCCAGCTGGCAGCTGCCGTCCCCACTTCCCGGGGGATGCCAGGCACAGTGCCGCCGGGCCAGGCCCACTTGGCCTCCTCGCCGCCTTCATCCCAGGCCCCGGGCGCGCTGCAGGAGTGCCCGCCCACGCTGGCCTCAGGGATGACCCTGGCCCCCGTGCAGGGGACGGCGCATGTGGTGAAGGGAGGGGCAACCACCTCCTCACCGGTGGTCGCGCAGGTCCCTGCCGCCTTCTACATGCAGTCTGTGCACCTGCCGGTGAGTGTTGCTCTGTGATTGTGAGCACACGTCATTCTCAAGAGGACCTGAGCTTAATTTCGGAAGGGAATAAAGGGTTGAGAAGGTTAGGATATTAGTGCTTCTTTTGTAAGAGAGTTTAATGGAAGGTTAAGATCCTGGCGTGTATTCATTCAGTCTTTCATAAGAGAAGAGACATCAACGTATATAATACCTGAATCTCGTACTCCTACATGGAATTCTGTATTTTTGGATCTATACTAAGTTATATTAAGATACAGCTTTAACCACCAAAATCAATCTTTAAAAAAACAATTCTTGGTTGGGCTGTGATGAACCCGGGTCTCCAGTTCTAGGTCAGGACTAAATAATGTTGTATGTTCTTTTGTCTTGATGTAGAAATTACGCTTGTTGGTAATAACCAGAAATTTTACTGTACCATGGGACATAGACACACTGGGGAATCTAGAACTAAGAAAATTTTCTTGGACAGTGTGGGAGTAATTGCGTTTCCTCATTATCCTTTGCTCATAGATCTTGTTTTCCTTCCTATTCTTCACTTTATAGGGCAAACCCCAGACACTGGCTGTAAAGCGCAAGGCTGAGTCTGAGGAGGAGCGAGATGACATCTCCACACTGAGTTCAATGATTCCCGCGAAGACATCTCCAGTGGTAGAGAGCCCGAAGGCCATGGAGGAGAAGGGCGGTCTTGGAGGTGAGGAACGGACTTCTGCAGGACTGCTGAGTGCACAGAAATGAGATGAAAGCTCTGAGTGAGCTAAGAGTTTAGTCTGATTCATTAGAATGTGGGCCTGAATGTGGTGGAGGAGAGCTGGACACAGGGAAGCCAGGATGACTGATCAGAGAGGAACATGTGTTACTGTGGAGGATCAGGCTGGCTTGGCTCATCGTTGGATCTCTTAGGTCATCCTCTCCCCATTCCTTAATCTCGTGTTTATTTTCTAGAGAAAGCTGAGCCAGTGACCAGCACGAACGCTAACACCCTGAGCAGTGACATTGTAGCTTTGGCTCCCGCCCCATCAGCGCCCCCTCCTTCGCTGGCCATGGTGTCCAGACAGATGGGGGACTCCAAGCCCCCCCAGGCCATTGTGAAGCCCCAGATCCTCACCCACATAATCGAAGGCTTCGTTATCCAGGAAGGAGCAGAGCCTTTCCCGGTGAGGGCACGGCCAGAAGGTGGGGTTTTCACGTGGGGACTTGGTCTGGTGGGCTGTCTTTTCAAACTCCAGAGACTCAGAAGGCTCAGAACTATTTAATTATTAGAGAACGGTTCAGTTCTGTTGTTTGTAGGATTAGCTATGAAGAAGGAAGGGAAACGAAGAAGAAAGACTATGTAGACCAGGAACTGAAAATAGTGGGGAGAGGAGAAGCAAAGGAAAAAAGTGACCTTTAAGGCTGTCGTGGTGGGTCTTTGTTTGTTTTTGGGCCTCTTTGTACAGCATTCGGGCATTGTACAGCACTTGGGATCCTAGTTCCCTGACTAGGGACTAAACCTGGGCCTCCTGCATTAGGAGCTTGGAGTCTCAACCACTAGACCACCAGGGAAGTCTCTAATTAGGTTGTTTTCATAGTGAACAAAATTGTGGTGGAGAAGTTGAGAGACTTTTCTGGATACCATGAGTTGCAGAGCCAGGACTTAGAACACAGGTCTCTTGCTTCCAAGTGTGGTCCCTGCAGTTTAGGAAGGAAAAGGACAAAATAGGGAGCTGGGGTAGGAGCCCCTTCTCCAGCGGCTAATCTGAAAAGAGCCAGTTAAGAGACTCTAGATTGCCATATTGAAAATGGTTCTGTCTGCGTCGGACTTGGCCATTAACTCTGAGATCCAGGCAAAGACTTGGTGGAGAGAAGTGGTGGGGAAAGCTGTAGAAAAGGAGTGAGGCTAATGTAATTCACCTTTTCCTGGAACAGGTGGGTTGTTCTCAGTTATTGAAAGAGTCTGAGAAGCCCCTGCAGACTGGCCTCACCACAGGACTGAATGAGAATCAGTCAGGTGGTCCCTTGGGTGGGGACAGCCCATCTGCTGGTGAGTATTCATTTAGAAGAGACCCATCTAGGGACGAGGCTGCTGGAGATGTGTTTGAGGACTTAGCGTAAAATAGGAATTAGCTCTTTCAAGTTGGAATTGTATGAAGTCCATCTACATCAGAATACGTAGAATCACACTGAAGTTGTTCCATAGGGTTAAGGGGAATTTTATCAAGTTGATCTGTTGGATTATTTACTATAAGGATATATTTTTCAAAGGATAATCTGAAATAGGCTGTTTCTTAATTTCCAGTTCTCCTTATTTTAGATTCTGTAATATATGTTAAGGAGTCTTGTTTACATTCCCCCTCCCCTGCTTTTGAAAACTTCTGTGTCTGTGTGTGTGGTGGGGGGTGGGGGAGGGAGAAATCTCGTATCTTTCCAGGCATTAGTAATTAGTTCCTCTCTCCTGTGGAAAAGTGCAGTCAAATCTGAGACTACGAATTATGAAGAAATTAGTCACTTAAAGTGGAGATCATCTGGCTTAAGGTTAGGAAGACTGTGACGTCTCGAGGGACAGGTCTTTATGGTTTTGGATTTTGAACTTTGTTTTCGGGATTCTCAGTTAGGCTGAGTAGGTCTTTGGGGGGAACGCTGAGAGTAATTAGAGTCCAGCGCTGGGCCTGAGGGTGGCCTGAGTAGCAGCAGGAACCCACGCAGCCCTGCCTTGTTTTCAGAGCTAGATAAGAAGGCAAACCTCCTGAAGTGCGAGTACTGTGGGAAGTACGCCCCCGCCGAGCAGTTCCGCGGCTCCAAGAGATTCTGCTCCATGACTTGCGCTAAGAGGTACAGTAGGCCCCCGTCTCGCCCTCCTCCCTCGGACACCCCTTGCCCAGGATCTGCTCGAGACTCAGAGATAACGTCTCCGCCTTCATTCTCTTCCCCAAATTGGCCCCTAAAATCCTAGTTCACATGTAGAGCAGGGGAGCAAGGCAATTTTGCATAGCAGAACCCCTGACCTCCCGTACATTCCCTGACCCACAGGTATAATGTGAGCTGTAGCCACCAATTCCGGCTGAAGAGGAAAAAAATGAAAGAATTTCAGGAAGCCAACTACGCCCGTGTTCGCCGGCGTGGACCCCGCCGTGGCTCCTCGGACATCGCCCGTGCCAAGATCCAGGGCAAGCGCCACCGAGTGAGCCACCAGTGTGGGGCGTGATGCTGCAAACTGGGCGTTTCCTTCTGCTCCCCCGCAGGGCAGCTCTTTTCCCCTGGGAAAAAAGTGTGAGACCAGAACTCTGGTTTCATGTGGATCACATCACTCCAGATTCCAAAATCCTGATCTTTTTGTCTCTTCTCATCTGATTTACCTGCTGTTTCTGTTAATCCTTATGCCTTGTTAGAGGAGGAAAAATCTAGGGGAGTTGTTGGCAGAAGAGGGAACCCAAGAGAGGGACACAGTTCACACTTGAAGGGCACTTGAGAGCAGACTCGTGACTTCGGGCATTTGCACATGAAGTACAGAGTGCTTTACTTGTGCTGGGATTAGTTTTTCCTCTGTGCCTCAAACCCAGGGTCGAGGGAGAGAGGGAGACCTCATGACGCTTACTTATGACCTCACTGTTTTTCCTGTAGGGTCAAGAGGACTCTAGCCGGGGTTCAGATAATTCCAGTTACGATGAAGCACTCTCTCCAACATCTCCCGGGCCTTTATCCGTGAGAGCAGGGCATGGAGAACGTGACCTGGGGAATCCCAACACAGCTCCACCCACCCCGGAATTACATGGCATCAACCCTGTGTTCCTATCCAGTAATCCTAGCCGCTGGAGCGTAGAGGAGGTCTATGAGTTCATTGCTTCTCTACAAGGTATCGAGGGCCTGTCCACCAGAACCTGGGTCATCTGTATTGCTTTCCTATGGTTTTCGTGAGGCCATCCTACAGAGCTTTGTAAATGGAAACGTAGAGGCTTAAGTATGGTATGATGAAGGTCCTCCAGAGAACCAGAGGCAACGCACTCCACTATTCTTGCCTGGAGAATCCCATGGACAGAGGACCCTGGTGGGCTATGGTCCATGGGGACAGATGGGACTGAACATATATATATGCATGCACTTGACAAGGGGTAGTTTTCTCCAGAAAGGAAAACCATCCTACCCTCCTTGCTATTTTGTCTGAATTTTGGGCCCTTAAAGATGGCATGAATGCTGATTTTCTTGCCAGTGTCAAAGAAAACACTATATTTTGCTCTCTCTCTTCTCTTCCTCAAGTTATCTGAATTGAACAGTTTAGTTGGTGGAACACCTTAGTTCTTTTATCTTGGCTTAAAAAAAAAAAATAGTTGCTCTGGTTTCATTTTGCTTCCATGTCTTGCCATCTCGGGCCACTGTATCACTGGATTTAGGACAAGTACTTTTGGTGCTACCATGTAGCTTCTCATACATACCCCACCGTTTCCTCCTAGGTTGCCAAGAGATTGCAGAGGAGTTTCGTTCCCAGGAGATTGATGGACAGGCCCTCTTATTACTTAAAGAGGAACATCTCATGAGTGCCATGAACATCAAGCTGGGTCCTGCCCTCAAGATCTGTGCTAAGATAAATGTCCTCAAGGAGACCTAAGGTGGCCCTCTTGCACAAATTAGCCTAAGGCAGACACTCCCCACCGTCCAGGTTATAACCTGGTGCCAGCAGAGACTCCACGAGGAAGACAGAGCTGTGCTGTCTTCTGCAGGAGGGGATCAATGAGACAGGGAAGAACCGTGCAAGAACTGGTCGCTGGTGCTACATGGTGGCAGCTTTGACGTTTCTCTGGGTTTTATTTTTAAAATCTCCACAATTCTCACCTACCCTAATCCAATCTTTGTGAAAAGAGGCAGTCTAGAGAGCTAGGACTGCTTGGCCTTATCCCGGAGTGGAGTGTCTAGCAGGGTCTGAATTCTCCAGGAGGAGGAGGGATGTACAGTGTGGTGAGACAAGAAAATGGGTGGACTGTAGGTGTGCCTCAGCAGCGGTGGCGGGGGAATTTTCCAGCTTGTGTGACACAAGCGAAACCTGGTCCTCCCTCTTCCCTCCGGCTCCTCCTGACTGTAGCTGTGGCCGACTTCTGTTGTCACTCCTTTAGTGTTGAACATTTTCTCCTGCATCCTCACTGGCCAGTGTAGGGACTGGGTTGCCATCATTCTGATTTGCTGCAGGAACTGAAAGTGTTGGGTACACGTGTGGCTGTCGTCATTCTTTCTGCACCCCCTGCTCCCTTCCAATTTGTTGTCTTCTACTCTACTTTTTTTTCCATTCCAACTCTGCTCTGTCCTATAGCTTTATAAAGCAGGAGCGCATGGGGCTGAGGTCAGGAGTAGAAGGACCTGCCTTGGGCGCTATTCCTTATACAACAACAATATTAAGTATTTTTTTTTCCTCCTCAGTAAAAGGATGAAAATTGGTCTCAGTTGTCTCTTAATCCATCATTCCAGTGTATGTTACAGGCTTCTTCCACACAAATGACTAGGCCATTTTTTTTTTTAATCTTATTTTAAGTTTTTGTACAAAAAATGTATATTTTTCGCATTTTTAAAACACCAGAGTGTGCGGAGGAATGCAAACATGTAACAGAAAAATGCTTTTATAACACCATTTTCCCTGCTTAGAAAAGAAAAAATACCATTCCAATAGTATCTAAAAGTCCAAAGATGAAATAATTTCATTTTCTTGCCTAAAGGCTTAAAAAGCCCCCTGCTTATTGATTCTGTCCTCATGTGGCCAGGGGAGCCACATTCCTCTTCAGTGCCCCAGGCTCCCTGTCTCTCAAAGATCAGGCCAGTTTTCTGGGCACGTGGCCTAAATGGAAGGGCGGAAGCATCAGCGGTTTAAGGCCCTCTCCCTACGGAGATAGGCTGGGCAAGAAGACACATCCCTGAGCCAGAAGCAAGGACAGGTGTGGCAGGAGCCTGCACCCAGGGCCGAAGATGGCAGAGCCCTGCGTGTCCCACTTCTGCTTCCATTCCCTTTTCAGGAGAAAGGGCGCACACACACACACACAAATGCCTGTGAAGGAAAGTTCAACATGTTTAGAAATACTGGTAGAGGGAACATTTTAGGAGTTAGAAAAGCTCTGCCAGCTTTGACTGCAAGCAGGAGAAGCAAGCTGTCAAGGATATCCCACTACAAGGTAAAGAGACTTCCTGCTTCTGCAACCCTGGTGGCACAAGAGGTCCATTTCAGTGTCCCTTCCAATGGACTGCACTTCTGGATTAGGTATTTAAGCTGCAGATGGACCAGTAACCCAAGATGACGACCCAGGGCCCAGTTCCAGCTGTAAGGTCACTCTAGGGCCAGCCAATGATGTTTGGTACCTTGTAATCCTGGGAAATTTCAGTTTCCATCCTGACCCGAGGTGGGAGAAGTTAAGTCTACAACCTCTCCGGCTCAGACCAAATGGCAGTCCTTGGATTGTGACCAAGTTATCACTGCAAAACAGTTCCCAGCAGCAAGTTACATCCAGACTCTCATGGAGACTACTGTAGGGCAGAGTAATAGCATGAAAGCAATCAAACCTATAAATAATGTTTTTTTTTTAATTAAAGAAATCCAGTGTCTCAAAAACTTATGAAAACGTGTTTAAAAAAGAGTCAGGGAGCCTGCCGCACCCTTTTGCTCACAGTAACTCCTCTACTTGTACTTTCTGGTTATGAAGACAGTGCAACAGCCTCTGTTGTGATTGGCCCTATTATATTATCTCTGTCCTGCAGCTGTACCTCTCAGGAGGGAAAACCAAACAGGGAACAAAGGGAAAGGCATTTCTTCTACTGACAGGTGGATGCAAACCAAAAGCAAGCCAGAAAGCAAGAGTGAGATTGAGGGTGAGATGAGAGACTGCTTCAGATATCTGCCGGAGGACGCTTTGGTTTGGGGGCTGAAGAAGCTGGACATCTAAAGTGCAATCACATTGGTAACAAATGATCATCCCTTTCTTCTGACTCCTCCCCCAGCTGATCATCCCCCACACCACGGTAGGCAGCAGGCACATTTCGGGGTTTAGAGCGGCATACAAAGTCACAGCCATCCTATAGAGGAAAGAGCAAAAGAAGTGATCATGTGAAATCAGCAACTTTCAGGTGGGCACAGTGTGTTTATGGTCTAAGAAGGTGGCAAGAACTGTCTCCAGGGATAATGAAGAGAAAACCCCAAAGCTCCAGTGATTGGCCTAAACTGAATTTGGGGAAACACCCTCTCCTCATGTAAGCCCCCAAATAGCTGGATCAGATTCATAAATCTAAGCAACAGTACCGTTCTTCCAGTCAGTCTGGAAGGTCAGACATTAGGTGCTATGTTGGTTATTACCCTGTATTAGGGCAACCAATTGTCTTGGTTTGCTGGAACTTGGGGTGGTTTTAGCACCCAAAAGTCCTTTATCTCAGGAAACCCTCAAGTCTGGGCAAACCAGGACAGATGGTCGGTCATCTGTTTTGTCTCCCAGCCTGCCCTGTTACTTACTGCTACCAGGTTTCCAAGATCCTGCCAGAAGGCCAAATGAGGAAACTGCTCCATTCCTTTGGCTCCGACCACCAGTCGCTGGTACAGGAACCCCCCGATGATATAGACTGCGACCAGTGATGCAAACCTGTGAGGGAGAAAGACACCCATACTCAAAAACTGAGAATCAGTAAAGCTCATTCATTGTTGCCTGTTTCCTAAGCTCTGTTCCATAAAAATGGAAAAACATAAAAGGGGTAGTCAGTTGAAAAAAAAGGGGCTGGTAGAGCCTGAGAAAACCAATTAGAGTGCTGTCTGCCTAAGAAAACCTTTGGATCAGAAAAAAGTAAGACAGTGTGTGACTCATTTAGGGTTGAGAACAGTCACCATTAGATAAACAGTCCAATTTCTTCAAAAGTTCTAATAATGGGAGAGTAAGTTCGCTTAAAGCTCAACATTCAGAAAATGAAGATCATGGCATCTGGTCCCATCACTTCATGGAAAATAGATGGGGAAACAGTGGAAACAGTGTCAGCCTTTATTTTGTTGGGCTCCAAAATCACTGCAGATGGTGACTGCAGCCATGAAATTAAAAGACGCTTACTCCCTGGAAGAAAAGTTATGACCAACCTAGATAGCATATTCAAAAGCAGAGACATTACTTTGCCAACTAAGGTCCGTCTAGTCAAGGCTGTGGTTTTTCCTGTGGTCATGTATGGATGTGAGATTTGGACTGTGAAGAAGGCAGAGCGCTGAAGAATTGATGCTTTTGAACTGTGTGTTGGAGAAGATTCTTGAGTCTCTTGGACTGCAAGGAGACCCAACCAGTCCATTCTGATGGAGATCAGCCCTGGGATTTCTTTGGAAGGAATGATGCTGAAGCTGAAACTCCGGTACTTTGGCCACCTCATGCGAAAAGTTGACTCATTGGAAAGGACTCTGACGCTGGGAGGAATTGGGGGCAGGAGGACAAGGGACGACAGAGGATGAGATGGCTGGATGGCATCATGGACTCGATGGACGTGAGTCTGAGTGAACTCCAGGAGTTGGTGATGGACAGGGAGGCCTGGTGTGCTGCGATTCATGGGGTCGCAAAGAGTCGGACACGACTCAGCGACTGAACTGAACTGAACTGAACTGAATAAAAACTGTCTAGTACTCCAGTAGGGAAAAAACCCCATCTCCAAATGCATATATTTATTGGGAATATAACATTAAGTCTCATTTTTTTAAACTTGCAGAGTTTAAAGAGGATATTCACAGACTTCTTTCCCCTCAAATTATAATATAGCATGCAAATGCACACACACTATGTGGACCCATATACTTCCAACTGATTGCTGAGTTAAAAAAAAGGTTTGAAAAAGAAAAAAGGTCTGGACTGATAAAGGAAGGGGGACTCACGTGACAAGTAAGATAGAACCCACGCTAAGATGGGAGATCTCTGGGGAACACGCCAGGCTGCTGTCCATCTCAAAGAGGTAGAAACAATCTTGGACTTTGCCTCGCTCCTCAGACACAGGGTTAAAATTGTCCTGATGGCAAGAGGACAGACACATTTATGTGGTAAGGTGTTTGCTTCTGACGCCCGTCTGAAAAGGAGCACAAACCCACAAACCTCCCCCTAAACATTTGCTTCCTCCTGGTTTAAGAACTTATTTTCCATGTATGATGGAAGACGGATGCCTATGACTCAGGAAAAAACTGAACTTCTGGTTTTTTAAATTTTTTGGCTGCTACCAAATGGCATGTGGGATCCTAGTTCCCCAACCAGGGGTCGAACTCACGTCCCCTGCACTGGAGGTGGGGAGTCAACCACCGGACTGCCAGGGAAGTCCCTGAATGTCTAGTTTTCTCCCATCCACCCCAATTATCTTGTTCCCTCTGGACATTCTGTCCCACCTCAGACCAGTCTTTTCATCTCCTCTCTAGGCTCCCAGGCCCTGGGGTGCCTCACCGCTAGAGTGTGTCGATTGCAGGAGATCATCACCACTGCCCGCCGCTGCTCCCTGCCACAGTGGTTGTCATATTCATCACCCCCTTTATAGATCAGCATGATCCAATTACCTGAGGACGAACAAGGAAAAAGGAGCTTTGGGGTGGGGGAAAAGCAGAGACAGACCTGGGCACTGTGGAGGCATGGAACCAAGTTCAATGAAGTTGGTTTTAGTTAACCCCTCAGGATGAGCTCTGGTGTACCAGAAACACCAACTAAAACCCGCCCCTTTACAACAGCTTGAGTTCTCGTGTTAAGACAACTAAGAACCAGATATGCATACAAGAATAATCTTGATTTCCCACACTAAAGGTAGGCAACCGATAGTGCAAATACAATTATGATCCACACTTAGTCATGACTCACGTTCTCTGAACACCTGCTAATATGGAGAGGCTCCATTCAATTACTGGGTGGCAAGGGAAAGCCTAAGATCTTAAATTAACCACAGATAAATTCAAAGTGGATGACTCTGAAGACTGGGGACACTCCCTTCTTCAGTATTTACTTGTTCAAATTTCTTTGCAAAATATCATTTGATTAATAATCATGTGAGGTGACCAAGGTAAGGATTATGCTTCCAATTTTGTGTATGAGAAAACAAAGTGTCAAATGATTGTTCAAAGTCACAGGATAAGTAAATATGATCTGGATCAAAAATCTCGTCTTCTGACCCCAGCCCCAAACTCTTGACATTGTTTTTTATTATGTTATTTACAGGAACAACAATCTGCACTTATTTATCTGCTTAAGGGTATAAAATAAACCATAGTTGCTCACATAGTCCTTTCCAGCAATGATTTTATGATTTTTGAGAAATATTATCAACGTAACTCAAGTTGGTGGGGATTATAGACTGATTGGCTTTCAAGAAAGCTTAATCTCACTTTAACACAAACATATAAATGTCCTGCGCCCTGGCTGTGGAGGAGTGGTGGAGCTGGGTGTTCCGTGGCTTGCAGGTATCTCAGATGAGCTGAACCACACACACCCATATGACACAGCCTGGTTAGTGCTGAGACATACAGGGTTATCAGAGGGATTCAGTGAGCTGATCAACAGGGAGACTCTTACTTCCATTGAAGATCTGAGTCTCGTTGAATCTCCCAACTACTGTCTCCTTCCCGTTACTTTTGTTGATCTGCACCAGGCCTGCCCCAGAGGAGTGGTTGCCAGCTTCTCGGCACACCCGGAACACATAGCTGTACATATCTGGGCTCTGGCCCACGGTGCTCTCAAAGCTGAAAGCAGAAATGCAGAGAGGAGGAAAACGACAATTAGAGTGGTCAGCCTTAGAAACAGCAGCCTCTGTTCAAACAACGGTGTGTTCAACTTATTTATCAAACATCATGGCTAAATGTCCTAGTGAATAGTATCTTTTGCATCATGAGGTTAACTATGACCCAGACAGACTAACTGTTGATGATGACTGATGAAAATACAGCCTCCAAGACAGGTAGTATTCTAGATATTTCTAGAATAATTGTTCTAGACTATGCTAAAGTATTAGCTAGTACCTCCCTGTGAATAAGGGTGTACGTTCATGGTATATATCCTAGTTCCTTAAAGATTATCTTCAGATTTATATATCTGAAGATTCTTGACACTTATGATGACGTGTTGTTGTTGTTGTTTAGTCATGTTTAACCCAGGGATCAAACTCAGGTTTCCTGCATTGCAGGCAGATTCTTGACCGTCTGAGCCACCAAGAAAGCCCCCTTCACTTCCATTTTCAGTGTCCAGCTCTTTGTGACCCCATGGACTGTATTCTTCAGGCTCCTCTGTCCTGAGATTCTCCAGGCAAGAATACTGGAGTAGGCTGCCATTTCCTTCTCCAGGGGGTTCTTTCCAACCCAGGGGCTGAACCCGCATCTTCTGCTTGGCAGGCAGATTCTTTACCACTGAACCATCTTGGGAAGCCCTTACGATGATGCTGTAGTAGGCCTAAATATGTTCATCTGATACTTCTGAATATAAAGCTGGTCTCTTGGGTCCAATCTTACAAACAGCTACTCTTCTGCATAAAGTACCTGCACATCACTGCTGAACACTGGGCTAAGCACATGCTCTCCATCACAGAGGAAAGAGAGACAGCATGGCCAAATAAGGCCAATATTGTTAAAGTACAGATTAGAACCACCTCTCAGAGGAGGTTATGATACATGTATCCCCTCTATATTCAGTAGTAATATATAAAAAAATTAATACAGTTAGTAAGAGAAGATTCTTTAATAAAGTTGTTTTCTCAAGGCCTTTAAGGTTCTTCTCATTTACCTTTTGTTAAATAGCGGTGTCAGCCTCTTCAGGAGAGCCAACTCTTTCTCTGATTCTTTACCCTTTTCTCCCACCAGGTCGCATGTTTTCTCTTCAGTCTGCCAAGATTCTCTGACTGCCATGGAGAAGAGCAGCAGCAGGAGCAGGCCAGTCCTCCAGGAGCTGTGGAGGGGGGACATCCTTTTGGGACAGGGAGTGTGTGTTTCAGGGAAGAGGGAGAGGATCAGGGAAAGAAACAGAGCACATCAATGTGTAATAAATGAATAGCATTTTTTTTTTAACCCGTTAGTCTTCCACTCACCACCTATTACTTTACACTGGCCAGTTTTCTTCATTATGATGATGCTGGGCTTTATTTTCTTGTCTCTGTTTCAAGTTCTTTTTTCCCCATTATCTAATATTCAGAATTGGATGTTTAAGTCTCCAGGTTTCTTTTTCTTTTCAAAACTTTTATTTTTAAAAACAATTTCATTTATTTATTTTTGGCTGTGCTGGGTTTTCATTGCTGCATGGACTTCTCTCTAGTTGCAGCAAGCGGGGGTTACTCTCTAGTTGTGGTGCGTAGGCTCCTCTTGTTGTGGAGCACATGTTCTAGGGCTTGTGGGCTTCAGTAGTTGCGCCTCCTGGCCTCTAGAGCACAGGCTCAGCAGTCGTGGCACATGGGATGAGCTGCTCCAGGGCATGGGAGAATCTTCCTGGACCACAAATAGAACCTGTGTCTCCTGCATTGGCAAGTGGAGTCTTTATCAGTGAGCAAACTAGGGAAGCCTTAGAACATATTTTAAAAGACTCTTTCTATGCAACTCCCTCACCTGACACCACTCTAATTTCCTGTCCTTACTGTGCTCCTTTCCTGTGCAATCAACAAAGTGGACAGCAGAGTTAGTGGGGCAGAGTTAGTGTATACAGGCAGTTGTTGAGATTTCTGCAATGTGTGCATAAAACAAGAATATATTTTTGGTCCTAGAAATTGTCAGAAGAATCAATCAATGGTTTAGAAAATACTTAAGTGTCACCAATGAAGAGTATTTTGATCTTGCTGAACAGTAAGATTCTTTGGCACCTACGACAAATAGTACCTTTCAGTATCTCTGTGCCAAAGCACCTGTGTCAGGAAACCCATACATCTATACATCTATATACACACACATACATACATACATATACACATATTAATATCCATTACTTGTATCAGGAAACCCAAAAACACATACACACACTAATATCTACCTATCACCTGTGTCAGGAAACCCATATAACTACACACACACACACACTCTCTCACACAGATATTAGTATCTACCTATCACCTGTGTCAGGAAACCCATACATCTATACATAAACACACACACACATATTAATATCTGTATCAGAAAACCCATACATCTGTATATATACACAAAAACATATATTAATAGTTACCTATCACCTGTGTCAAGAAACTATATAAATCAATCACTTTCAGTCTAATTCATAGGTAAGTCCTTCAGAACATAACTATAGGGCTGAGAAAAGGGAAAGCAGAGAACATAAAAGAATTACTTACAACAGCCTGATGGAGATATCCTTGCCTCCACCATTTGGTTAGAAGTTAGGTTGAGATGTCTCATTATTTAAAGTTTAACACTAGTTCATTAATACTACTTAAATCCTCCCCCTAAGATAATACTTGAATTACAATGAACACTTGATAAGGGCTGAAAGTGAAAGTGAAGTCACTCAGTCGTGTCCGACTCTTTGCAACCCCATGGACTGTAGCCTTCTCTGTCTATGAGGTTCTCCAGGCAAGAATACTGGAGTGGTTTGCCATTTCCTTCTCCAGGGGATCTTCCCGACCCAGGGATCGAACCTGGGTCTCCTGCATTGGAGTCAGACGCTTCTAGTTTAAAGTTATTAAGAAAGATGTAAAACAGAGAAAGAGATCTGAATACTTTGGGCCCTACATCCTTGTTTTAATATTCAGAAGCATCTAACAGTCTTTGTTCATACTTACCACAAAAATGATGAACAGAGATTAACATAACCACAGCACCTAAGATTTGACATCTATCTGTTCTGTCTCATCTCTGAAAAAACCATTCAACCATTTAAATGATAGGATGAACAAACTTCATGAGGTCCAGATCAGTGGTCTGAGTGAGTATTCTAAAACCCACTTCAAGCCATGAAATTCAAGAGTTTCTTGATTTCTACTAAGTATAACTGTCTTCCTACATTCCAGTTGCTGATTACTCTTGAGAATCACCAAATCACTTTCAATTAACGCACCCAATTCATATGATGCTTGAACTGTTTTAGGCATGGAAACATGTGGCTCTTTTCCAAACTCATTTTCTTTTCTCTAATCTCATTTGTACACCTATGCACGGACTGTAGTGAAAGTGAAAGTCGCTCAGTCATGTCCGACTCTTTGAGACCCCACGGACTGTAGCCTGCCACTCCTCTTTCTATGGAATTCTCCAGGCCAGAATACTGGAGTGGGTAGTCTTTCCCTTCTCCAGGGGATATTCTCAACCCAGGAATTAAATGGGGGTCTCCTTCATTGAAGGTGGATTCTTTACCAGCTGAGCTACCAGGGAAGCCCGTCAGGCTACTCTGTCCACAGGATTCTCCAACCAAGAATACTGGAATGGGTTGCCATGACCTCCTCTTGGGGAATCTTCCCGACCCAGGGATCGAACCCACGTCTCTTATGTCTCCTGCACAAGCAGGCAGGCTCTTTACCACAAGCGCCACCTGGGAAGCCCCTTTATACACCTAAGATACACTGATTTACTTTGGTAAGAATTCACTTTGGTATTCATTAATCATCTCTCAGGCCATTGCTACGTGTTAATTTTATAAAGTATCAACAATTTTCCTGATACAAAGATTCGATTCTTCCAACTTTTTCTCGCTTACCATAAAATATTTTCATACTACAAGTCTAGACTTTGGCTTAAATACTCTTTCAGTTCAGTTGCTCAGTCATGTCTGACTCTTTGCGACTCTATGAACTGCAGCACGCCAGGCCTCCCTGTCCATCACCAACTCCCGGAGTTCACTCAAACTCATGTCCATCAAGTCAGTGATGCCATCCAGCCATCTCATCCTCTGTCATCCCCTTCTCCTCCTGCCTCCAATCCCTCCCAGCATCAGAATCTTTTCCAATGAGTTAACTCTTCGCATGAGGTAGCCAAAGTATTGGAGTTTCAGCTTTAGCATCATTCCTTCCAAACAACACCCAGGACTGATCTCCTTTAGAATGGACTGGTTGGATCTCCTTGCAGTCCAAGGGACTCTCAAGAGTCTTCTCCAATACCACAGTTCAAAAGCATCAATTCTTTGGCAAGTCCTCTAATTCTTCTTCATGCTGGTCCACTGATTCCATTGATTCTATTTAAAACTTAAAATAAGCAGAATTTAATAGGTACTAATAGGTACCTGAATAAATTTTGTCCACTATCCTAAACATACTTTTCTTTTTGATGTCTGATCTTACTTATTTGTTACTTTGAGACCATTTCTTTTCTTTTTTTTTTTTTAAGAACATCTGATTTTTGACTGGACTCAAGACTCAGAGATAGAAGCTCTGAGAGAGGACAGCTTTTATCTCTTAGCAATCTGTTCCTGGAGTCTTTCTTTGGCCCACTTCATTCTCTTGGCCAAAAGTTGAGCATCTTCTGGAGCCTGTTCTTCAGTTTTCTTAGTATGCTGTTTCTTCTGACAATACATTGACATTTGTGTTGCACAATACTGGAATAACAAGATGCTGAATCTTGGGAACTTTGGTCCTAGGTTTCTCACCTTCTTTGTTTAGGGGCTATCTCACAGCATACTGGCGGCCACACAGAGAGACCACAGTGGATTCTGCTAGCTCTTCTGCTAACCCCAAGTGATGAGCCACAGTTGTATCAGTGAGGCCAGGCATATCCTTTTCTCTCTCTTTTACGATGACCAAATTGAGAACACTCAGACTGGCATCCATGTATAGATTTGTACTTTCTCCAGTCCTCCTTGGTCTGTAACAGAAATGCCCCTTACTCAGTAGCAGGTGCAGGCTCTGCCATGGGTCCAGACATCTCCTTCATGAGGAAACCTTGTTTGCTGGTCCCACCACTGATTTGGACCACACAACTCTTCCAGTCTTCACCCAGAGCGTCAATAGCAACTTCTGTGTCCATACGCTTCTCAGAAAAGATACGAAGTTTTTGTTCATCATCCATTTCAATGAGTTTCTGACAACCAGTGGCTGGGAAAGAGATGTTCAGCTTCATCCTGAAGTGGGTCACCATACCTCCAAGGCGCCACAAGAAAGAGTTATACAAAATTACACTTGATGTTCTGTTTCCCACATTCACTAGGGCAACCAATACTTGGGAAGTCATCTCCCTGACTTGGTGTTATCCAAACATCAATTCATTGTAGTAATATTAAAGTGTCTGCAGAGAGTAAGTATAGCTAACCCCAAAGTCTGAGCATGCATGTGTCCTAAGTCGTTTCAGTCTTGTCCAACTCTGTGATCCTATGGATGGTGGCCCGCCAGGCTCCTCTGTCCATGGAAGTCTCTGGGCAAGAGTACTGTAGTCGTTGCCATGCCATTCTCCAGGGGATCTTCTCAACCCAGCAATCGAACCCAAGACTCTTATTAAGTCTCCTGCATTGGTAGGCAGGTTCTCTACCACTAGTACCACCTGAGGAGCCCCTCAAATTTAAGACTCTCATAAACACATTTAAAGCATCAATAGAAAATACTTAACAGAGTGCTTGCTTTTTGCTAGGAATTTAACATACATTAACCAGTTAAGCCTTACCAAAACCCTATGCAGCAAATACAATTATTCTTATTTTACAGATGAGAAAACTAGACATAGTAAGCGAGCAGTGTGAACCAGGTAGTCAGGCTCTGAGCTCATTGTCTACACTTAACCACTATATGTACATCTTCTTTCACATTAACTTTTTGGGATAATCAGAGCAGGCAGCCAAAGTCTTGCTTTCTTTTTGACAAAGCAAGAAGGGGAAGTGACCTCTCACAATTCACAGAATAGAAGGCAGAATGAAGAACCCAGACCTCCAATTCCTATCTTCCCTAAATTAACTCACTGCTCAACTCACAACACAACGTGACCAACTGACTAAAATGAAATGAAGCTCCTTTATTAGATTGATATTCTTTTTTTCTAGGACCAGTTTTCTGGAGGGATGCTCACACAGAAGGCTGTGTTGTCTGGCTCCAAAGTTAGTTCCTAATCTGTTGACAGTTGAGGATTTCTTTTCCCAAATTAGAACAAAGACTCACACAATTAGGAAAAGATGAACAGCTAAACACCCTGCAGTCAGCATTAGTTGAGTTGAGCTATCTTTTATTTGCTCATTGGTTCAAAAAGATAGGATAAGAACAAACTTATAGTCTTCTCTTTCTTGCTTAAGGTTTGGCTACATTTGAGCTGCTTCTCTTTGGTTTTGTGGTGTATGCACTAAGAGCTTTATCTAGATTATGTTTATTAATCTTCACAACCCAGAAAATCAGGTATAATTTCCCCCACTTTACAGATGAGGAAACTGATTCTTATAGAGCTGAAGTTACTTGCTTTAGGTTATACAAGTATTAAAAGGTGTGTAAAGTTATTAGTAAGGCAACTGGAATGAATCATGGCATAACGATATTTTCTGAAAACTTCCTGATTAAAAAAGGAGTGCAACAATGTATCAGTAAGGGGATGAATTAGAGAAGGAAATCGCAAGCCACTCCAGTATTCCTGCCAGGAAAACCCCATGGACAGAGGAGCCCGGCAGGGTCCCAAAGGGTCGCACACGACTGAGCATTTAAGCAAGTACACACAAGGAAATGAAATCCAAGGGCTGGGTAGTCTCTTTTTGCTGCTGCTGCTAAGTCGCTTCAGTCGTGTCCGACTCTGTGCGACCCCAGAAACGGCAGCCCATCAGGCTCCCCGGTCCCTGGGATTCTCCAGGCAAGAACACTGGAGTGGGTTGTCATTTCCTTCTCCAATGCATGCAAGTGAAAAGTGAAAGTGAAGTCGCTCAGTCGTGTCCAACTCCTCGAGACCCCATGGACTGCAGCCTACCAGGCTCCTCCCTCCATGGGATTTTCAAGGCAAGAGTACTGGAGTGGGGGGCTATCGCTTTCTCCGAGTCTCTTTTTAATGTGCTACAATTAAGATTCTCAAGGTGCAAGTTTAAGCAGCAAGGCTTAAAGATTTTGAAGCATCCCTTTCAATTTTCTTGTTCTATAATGATAGATTCATTTGGGTTAATGCTAAAAAATTCTCCTTCAATGGGATGACCAATGATGGAGCCAGGAATTGGAAAGAACTTTACATCGCTGGGCCCCTGTACTCACTTTTCTCAGTCCTTTAAGATTAGCCATGAACATTTTCCGTTTGTAAATGGAATTTCTACTTTCTTCTCTTTGGCTCATTTTTGATACGGCGGCCTTATCTCCAGTCTCTAGCAGCTCACACTTCTGGAAGAGTAGCCCTAACTAGCTGAACGGCTCAACGTTGAAAAGCCTTAGAAAATCAGCTTTATGGACCAAGGGCGGAAGCTCCCTACAAAGAGGAACACGATTCATCTCCCTCAAACTTCTTCGAGGGCTCCAGACAATCGCGTTGCGTCTAATCTCCCGACTTTCCAACTGCTGAGGGCCATACCCTTTACAAATGATGCCCCTTAACCTCTCTCCACGATGCGGGCCAAAACCCAGTCTACGGATGTGCGGTAACACCTAGAGCGGACTCCAGACTCCAGCGATCTTCCTTTCCCTGCCTTCCAAACACTTAAATCCCCTCACCAGTCTTGGAGATCCTTTCTCCCTCACACCCTTGGGCACTCTGTGACTCCCCAACCTCAAGCCTCCGTTTTTCTGCCCTCGGGCTCCTTATATGGAGTTTTGGGCTAAAACCCGGTCAAGCGAGACTTAAGAGATCCCGGACCCCGTCACAGCCACGAGGGGTGAGCACTCTCCAGCCCCTCCTCCTCCACGCCCCTCATACTCACATGTCACGTGCAAAGAGAGTAGGCAAAGCTCAGAATCCCCGGCCCAGTAGCTGCCCGTCGCTGGGAGACAGGGCCAGCGAGGGGCCGGCCACAGACCCCGGTCCCAGAGCTCGTGGCGGAGCCAGCGTCCCTCCTAGCGACTAGCTGACCGCCACTCTGGGAACCGGAAACAGGAAGCTCTGGGCGGCCGCTGGGCAACTGCTCCTCCCACTAGACCCCCGCGGCATGTGACCGCAGAACCATTTGGCCCCTTTCCCCTTTCCGGCCTTGCAGTTCATCCCGGATGCTGATTGGCCACGGTCGTGGGCGTTAGGCTCCCCCTCCACCGTAACAACTCCAATCCCTATCGAGAGTTGCAAGTTTAGTTCCACCTTTTCGGGTTGCCTTTCTACTATCGGGGGTCCCAGAGTCCCACCTCCAGGCTTCTTCGGCTCGGGCCCCCAGTCACGCGGGGTCACGCGCGGTCACGCTCCCTGGTAGGTTGGAAGGAGGGGGCACGTGAGAGCGGTGGCGGCACTAGAGAGCGGTGGCGGAAGCGGAAGTGCGGGGCGGGGCCTGCCCCCCAGGCCGCGGCGGGAGCTGTAGTTTTCGCGCGCGACCGCTTCTCTCTGGTGCTGGCTCAGAACGTCTGCCGCCTGAAGGGGACGCTGGTTCGCCGTGTGCCAGCCGCTAGTCGCTTGGTGTCCCACGTCGGCACCTAGAAGATAGTGGAGAGCAATGACTGGGTCGTTTCCTGACTTTCTTAACGTCACTTTACGTCCTGTCTACGGTTTAGTACTCTGAAGTGTGACGGTTATTATTTGACTTAACCTTGTCACCCCTGTGGCATTTTGTGTGATGAACACTGTAACCAGTTCTGACCCGAGCAATTCCCTTTCGGTTTTTGCGCCTTGGCCGAGAGCCTTTGCGGTGTCCCTCACGTCTTAGCCGCGTGTTGAAGTCCTACCCGTTGTGAGAACTCGGTTCGGATCCCCAGTGACTCTGGGCCTCACCTTCTTGAGAAGGAATCCCGTCGTCCCTGGGTCAGGAAGATACCCTGGAGAAGGAAATGGTAACCCACTCCAGTACTCTTGCCTGGAAAATCCCATGGACAGAGAAGTCTAGTAGACTACAGTCCATGGGATCGCAAAGAGTCGGACACGACTGAGCGACTTCACTTTCGAGTGCCCGCTGGTTGCTCCGATCAGCTTCAGGCTGGCTTCCTTCTGCTCGGATTCCTCCGCTGCATTTGCCTCCCTCCGTCTTGGCGGATGGGGACTAGATTTTGAGTTGTTATACTCACCGGAGCTTGAACAGCATTTTGAATGAAATAAAAGAAGCCAGCACTTGCGTAGCCCCGCGGTGCCTGGCACTGTTGGAAGTGCTTTAGACGAGAATGAATTCACCTCCAAGTTCACCTTACTGAGGAAGTACCTTATCCCAAGCTTACAGATGAGTAAATTAAAGGCGATGGAGGTTAACTGACTTACCCTGGGCTCCCCAGCTCCTCTTAACTTGTGGAGTTAGCATTCAGTTTTCATCGTTAGGGGTTAATTAGTTGTATAGGTGTATAGAATCCATCCTGAGTTTTTTTTTTTTTTTTTTTTTTCAATTAACTGGGCATTCAGTTCAGGCTAGGTGGCATAATTGGGTTGGGTTTGGATGTGTCTTTAAAAAAAAACAGTTGAAAGATGAGTTATTTTCTGGCAATAAAAGTGACTTGTAATCAGAAACCAGAGAGAACTATTAATCAAAAATCCATAAAGTTACCACGAGGTTGTGTATTTCTTTCATGAGGGTTATTCCTTTCCTCTTAAAAAAAAAAAAAAACACAAACCCTTAAGTCAACTATTTCTCCATATCATGAAATTTACAAATACATTTTAAAATGGTTGTATAATTAGCTGCATGGATTGCCAGTCATTTAAGTCATTTCTATTGATTTGACCTCATCAATTTATTCAACAAGATATTTATTGAGCAATGATACTGTTACGTTTGGGGGATACAGCAGGGAAAAAAAAGGCAAAAATCCCTTTTACAATGAACTTTCATTCTAAAATTGATGTTCATTTGTTGGTCATTTCAGAAGTCTTCCTCTTGGTCATTTCCCAGAGTAGTGTTGGGGTGGAGGGAGAGAAGTGTACATGTGGGAGGTGGAGAAAGGTACTGAAATGCAATTGAGTAGGGCTTCCCAGTAGAGTAAAGAATCCGCCTGCCAATGCGGAGGACATGGGTTCAATCCCTGGTCGGCAAGATCCCCTGAGAAAGAAATGGCAACCCACTCTGATATTCTTGCCTGGAAAATCCCATGGACAGAGGAGCCTGGCAGACTACAGTCTATGGGATTGCAAAAGAGCTGGACAGAACTTAGGAATTAAACAACAACAAAAGTGGAATAATTTCTTCTTCAGGAGTGGGGGCAAGGGAGAACTTCCTTTTCCATCTAGTTGCAAGTGACCTGGGTCACTCCCTGCTTCTCGGGCTCAGGGCCCTTTCTGGGAGCCATCTGTCAGAACTGATCTCAAGGTTCTTGTCAGAGGTAAAAGTTGAAGTTAGAGGTTATTTTTTGCTTTCCTGTTCTGGGCCTCTAGCCTCTTCATTAGCAAGGATGCTCCCCACACTGCACCATCCATCCCCTCCTCCCACATGCAAAGTAATGGGGTCTAAACCAGTAAACTATTATTAGTTTACTGATAATAGTAAACTAGTTTACTTTGTTTAGAAAGTGGTTCTATTCACATGTACACATGACTATATATAGAATAGATTACTAATAATAACCTACTGAATAGCACAGGAAGCTCTACTCAGCACTCTGTAATTCCCTATATATGCAGATGACAACACCCTTATGGCAGAAAGGGAAGAAGAACTAAAGAGCCTCTTGATGAAAGTTGAAAGAAGAGAGTGAAAAAGTTTTCTTAAAGCTCAAAATTCAGAAAACTAAGATCATGGCATCGAGTCCCATCACTTCATGGCAAATAGATGGGGAAACAGTGGAAACAGTGGCTGACTTTATTTTTTGGGCTCCAAAATCACTGCAGGTGGTGATTGCAGCCATGAAATTAAAAGACACTTGTTCCTTGGAAGGAAAGTTATGACCAACCTAGACAGCATATGAAAAAGCAGAGACATTACTTTGCCAACAAAGGTCTGTCTAGTCAAGGCTATGGTTTTTCCAGTAGTCATGTATGAATGTGAGAGTTGGACTATAAGGAAAGCTGAGCACCAAAGAATTGATGCTTTTGAACTGTGGTGTTGGAGAAGACTCTTGAGAGTCCGTTGGACTGCAAGGAGATCCAACCAGTCCATCCTAAAGGAGATGAGTCCTGGGTGTTCATTGGAAGGACTGATGTTGAAGCTGAAACTCCAATACTTTGGCTACCTGATGCGAAGAGCTGACTCATTGGAAAAGACTCTGATGCTGGGAAAGATTGAGGGCAGGAGGAGAAGGGGACAACAGAAAATGACATGGTTGGATGGCATCACCGACTCAATGGACATGAGTTTGGGTAAACTCCGGGAGTTGGTGATGGACAGGGAGGCCTGGCATGCTGCGGTTCGTGGG
Organism: Capricornis sumatraensis; assembly: GCF_032405125.1. Classification (NCBI taxonomy): domain Eukaryota; kingdom Metazoa; phylum Chordata; class Mammalia; order Artiodactyla; family Bovidae; genus Capricornis; species Capricornis sumatraensis. The sequence goes on along the minus strand of NC_091072.1, from coordinate 144,756,119 downwards.
GCCGCAAAGAGTCGGACACGACTGAGTGACTGAACTGAAGTGAACTGAACTGAATGACCTATATGGGAAAAGAATCTAAAAAAAGTGGATATATGTGTATGTATAACTGACACTTTGCTATATAGCAGAAACTAACACATTGTAAATCAACAATACTCTGGTAAAAAATATTAAGAAAATGATTCCAGTAGGGTCTTAAAATCAAATGCTAAGGATGCCTCTTCTTTCCTATATGCAGAAAAGGGAAGGATGCTTGAAAGAGCTAGGTATTCTGAATCCTTCCTTCAATTCATTGCTTTGAGGTCGTGTGTATATGTCAATAGAACTGCTTTCTAAACAAAGTAAATTGAGATGGGAGCTTCACTGGGAATCCCTTTTTTTAAGCTCTCAACAGCTTTGTTCTGTATGAATTCTGTGTAATGGATTTTGCTGTGGTTTCACTGTCAAATATACTCTGTTATATTTTCTGATCTGCTCAGCAATCTTTCAAAATTTGTTTGGTAGTTTCTCAGTCCCATTATACATCATGTATTTAATTTGCCATCTTGAACCAGATTTCAATCTTGAACTTTTATTGATGCTATCCTTTTAAAAGTGATCATATTTAATATATTTCAAGAACTAAATATATTTTTGTCTTTGGTAATTTTCAACTTTAATATAACTTAAAATTTTTAGAAAAGATGCAAAAATAGTACAAAGAACTCTTGCATAGACTACCAGATTCACCAAGTGTTTACATGTTGCCCCATTTGCTTTGTTAGTCTCTCTCGTGCTCTTCCATCCTCCCTCACACACAGGCATACACGTTTATTTTGAACAATATGAGGGTAAGTTCCCCATTACCACTAAGTATTACTGCTAAGTACATCAGTGTGTATTTCCTAAGAATAAAGACATTCTTATATTACTACAGTATAATTATCAAAATTAGGATCTATAGCACTTTTTTCCCTTTCCCAACCATGGAAACCAAGTCAGAGTCACACATTGCAATTAGTTGTCATTTTTCTTTATCGTATTTGACCTTGACATTTTGAAAAGTAGAGGTCACTTATTTTGTAGAATGTCTCTCATTTTGGTTTGGTCTGATATTGCCTCATGATTTAGGTATGCATTGCTTGATAGGACTAAGAGAGAAATGTTGTGTCCCACTCAGGATCCAATCAGAAGACAGATACCACATAAGGGATTTTTAAGGAAGAATTTAGTATAAAGAATTGTTTCTTAGTAAAAAATAATTACTAAAAGGGGTAAGAGAGGACTCTAATAAGTTGTGCAGAAGTCGGAACTACAAAATATAGCTACAGCCTTGAGGGCTGAAATTGAGTTAACAAGAAGGCGACTTAGAAACCTAAAGTAAGTGCTGCCTTGCCAACCACATGGGAGAGATTCAGACCTTTGAAGAAAGAGTGTGGTTCCTGCCACAGGAACTTGCAGGTGACTGATGATATGACAGAAGAATTGCCAGAGAGCTTGGGTCACTAGGTGAACTGTCAGTGGGAGCCTCTTTATGATGGCTTCTTTGTCCTTTCGACTGGTCCCTGTAATTTTTTGAGCAGTTTTTTTTTTTTTTACTTTTGGGTATATAGATGTTCCATGTGGGTCTTGAACTTTTCTTACCCTAGTATCAGTCATATCTCAAAGGGGGCCTGGTTCCTTTAGTGGAGAAGGGTATTGAGAAACTGAGATCTGATTACAGTGTATGCTTATTGTTACTTGTGATCATTGGTTTTGCCTTTCTCAGCAGACTGGAAATCTATATATTTTGCCAAAGGTGAGAAATTATCCCCAATTATATTCAGTATATTTATATGTTTGTTCATACATGAGAAAAATACAGGAAGTAGTTTTATAGCTGGTAAAGAAAGCCTGCTAATTAGAGTTCAATATTTGTTTAAAGTTTTATTTTTTGTTGTTGCAGTAAAATGTATAAATCATGAAATTCACAACTGTTAAGTATATAATTCAGTGAATCTTGATAAGTGCATCATAACTATCGGTTTAGTTCAGTCGGTCAGTCGTGTCCACTCTTTGCAACCCCATGAATCGCAGCATGCCAGGCCTCCCTGTCCATCACCAACTTCCGGAGTTTACTCAGAGTCAGTGATGCCATCCAACCATCTCATCCTCTGTTGTCCCCTTCTCCTCCTGCCCCCAATCCCTCCCAGCATCAGGATTTTTTTCCAGTGAGTCAACTCTTCTCATGATGTGGCCAAAGTACTAGAGTTTCAGCTTTAGCATCAATCCTTCCAAAGAAATCCCAGGGCTGATCTCCTTTAGGATGGATTGGTTGGATTTTCTTGCAGTCCAAGGGACTCTCAAGAATCTTCTCCAACAACACAGTTCAAAAGCATCAATTCTTCAGCGCTCAGCTTTCTTCGCAGTCCAACTCTCACATCCATACATGACCACTGGAAAACTATAACACCCTCTAATCAATATTTAGCAAAATTTCCTCACTCAAGATAATTTCTTCATGCCCCTTTCCAGTCATTTCTCCTAGCGCTAGAGGCTCTGAACTTTTTACCATAGATTAATTTTGTCTATTCCAGAATTTCGTATGAAATTGAAATTATATACTGGATTGGCCAAAAGTTTCATTTATTTTTTTTTCTGTAAGATGGCTGTAGTAGCACTTCAGTTCAGTTCAGTTTAGTCTCTCAGTCATGTCCGACTCTGCGACCCCATGAATCGCAGCATGTCAGGCCTCTCTGTCCATCACCAACTCCCGGAGTTCACTCAAACTCATGTGCATAGATTCAGTGATGCCATCCAGCCATCTCATCCTCTGTTGTCCCCTTGTCCTCCTGCCCCCAATCCCTCCCAGCATCAGGGTCTTTTCCAGTGAGTCAGCTCTTCGCATGAGGTGGCCAAAGTATTGGAGTTTCAGCCTCAGCATCAGTCCTTCCAATGAACACCCAGGACTAGTCTCTTTTAGGATGGACTGGCTGGATCTCCTTGAGGTCAATGAACTTGCAAGAGTCTTCTCCAGCACCACAGTTGAAAAGCACCAATTCTTCGGCGCTAAGCTTTCTTCACAGTCCAACTCTCACATCCATACATGACCACTGGAAAAACCATAGCCTTGACTAGACAGACCTGTGTTTGCAAAGTAATATCTCTGCTTTTTAATATGATATCTAGGTTGGTCATAACTTTCCTTCCAAGGAGTAAGCATCTTTTGATTTCATGGCTGCAATCACCATCTGCAATGATTTTGGAGCCCCCCAAAATAAAGTCTGACACTGTTTCCACTGTTTCCCCATCTATTTCCCATGAAGTGATGGGACCAGATGCCATGATCTTCGTTTTCTGAATGCTGAGCTTTAAGCCAACTTTTTCACTCTCCTCTTTCACTTTCATCAAGAGGCTTTTTAGTTCTTCCTCACTGTCTGCCATAAGGGTGGTGTCATCTGCATATCTGAGGTTATTGATATTTCTCCCGGCAGTCTTGGTTGCAGCTTGTGCTTCTTGCAGCCCAGTGTTTCTCATGATGTACTCTGCATAGAAGTTTAATAAGCAGGGTGACAATATACAGCCTTGACATACTCCTTTTCCTATTCGGAACCAGTCTGTTGTTCCATGTCCAGTTCTAACTGTTGCTTCCTGATCTGCATACAGGTTTCTCAAGAGGCAGGTCAGGTGGTCTGGTATTCCCATCTCTTTCAGAATTTTCCACAGTTTATTGTGATCCACACAGTCAAAGGCTTTGGCATAGTCAATAAAGCAGAAATAGATGTTTTTCTGGAACTCTCTTGCTTTTTCGATGATCCAGCAGATATTGGCAATTTGATCTCTGGTTCCTCTGCCTTTTCTAAAACCAGCCTGAACATCTGGAAGTTCATGGTTCATGTATTGCTGAAGCCTGGCTTGGAGAATTTTGAGCATTACTTTACTAGCGTGTGAGATGAGTGCAATTGTGCAGTAGTTTGAACATTCTTTGGCATTGCCTTTCTTTGGGATTAGAATGAAAACTGACCTTTTCCAGTCCTGTGGCCACTGGTGAGTTTTCCAAATTTGCTGGCATACTGAGTGCAGCACTTTCACAGCATCATCCTTCAGGATTTGAAATAGCTCAACTGGAATTCCATCACCTCCACTAGCTTTGTTCGTAGTGATGCTTCCCAAGGCCCACTTGACTTCACATTCCAGGATGCTGGCTCTAGGTGAGTGATCACACCATCATGGTTATCTGGGTCATGAAGATCTTTTTTGTACAGTTCTTCGGTGTATTCTTGCCACCTTTTCTTAATATCTTCTGCTTCTGTTAGGTCCCTACTATTTCTGTCCTTTATCGAGCCCATCTTTGCATGAATTGTTCCCTTGGTATCTCTAATTTTCTTGAAGAGATCTCTGGTCTTTCCCATTCTATTGTTTCCCTCTATTTCTTTGCATTGATTGCTGAGGGAGGCTTTCTTATCTCTTCTTGCTATTCTTTGGAACTCTGCATTCAAATGGGTGTATCTTTCCTTTTCTCCTTTGGCTTTAGCTTCTCTTCTTTTCTCAGCTATTTGTAAGGCCTTGTCAGAAAACCACTTTGCCTTTTTGCATTTCTTTTTCTTGGGGATAATCTTGATCACTGCCTCCTGTATAATATCACGAACCTCCGTGTCTATCAGATCTTATCCTTTGAATCTGTCCCTTCCACTGTATAATCATAAGAGATTTGATTTAGGTTATACCTGAATGGTCTAGTGGTTTTCCCTACTTTCTTCAATTTAAGCCAATTTTAAATTAATTTTTTTTTTGTATAGTTGGGTCAAGGTTAGTTTTTTTTTTCCCATGTTGATATATAGGTCTTCAAGTAACATTTGTTGACTTTTCTTTCTCCTTAAGTTGCTTTAGAACTTTGTTGAAAATCAGTTCACTGTATAAATGTGTTTCTATTGCTGTACTTAATTCTGTTCCATTGATCTCCTTGTTTATTATTATGCCAACAATATACTGTCTTGATTCTTCTAGTTTTATAAGTCTTGAAGTAAGTTAGTGTAAATCTTCCTTTTATTTCAAGATACAGAAATATAATAGAATTCTATATCACCAAACTACCATTTAATAGAAAAATCTGTAATCCATATGTATATCAGAATTACCTTGGAATTTTTTTAAAAAATACAAATGCCCAGGTATTATAGCTTTTTTCCTCCCAAATTCCAGATATGTTTCTAATGAGCAGCCATGTTTAAAAACAATAGGACTGTATGATGATCTTTATTTTTATCTAGCTTATTTTGCTTTTTTATTTCATATTCAGTAATCCCATTTTTGTTTATGTTTTCCAGTTTCTCCATCTATTTTTTTTGTTTTGATGTTCTTTCTCAAGACTTTATGAAGCATAGTAGAAAAGCTTTTGTATACATATATATAAATAGTATGTATAAGATATATTTTAGAAAACTTATGAATTTTTGCCTAACTAAAAAATTTATGATATTTTGATTCCACTTATTTGACTTAGTATGAATAGAATGCTAGATTTCTAATTCAAAAAATATATGCAAGAATCAACAAAGATTTACTATATAGTACAGGGAACTATAGTCAATCTCTTACAATAACCTGTAGTGGAAAATGATCTTAAAAATAATATATGTGTATATGTTTAATTGAATCACCTTGCTGTGCACCCGAAGCATTATAAGTTAACTATACTTCAATAAAATATATATATTAAGGAAAAAAGTTTATCAGTCAATAATCTTATCAAAGAACCAAATTTTGGTTTTGTTAGTTTTTCTGTTGATTGGTTTTTAAAATTTCTATTGCTTGGTTTCTACTGCTGCTTGATTTCAGATTTAAAAATTTTGACCTTTCTTCTGCTTACTTTGGTTTTCATTTGCCCTTCTTTTTCTATTTTCTTATACTTGATTATTTGTTTAAAATCTTTCTGCTCTGTATTCACTTATAGCTTTAGAATTCCCTCTAAGCCTGTGTTTTAGCTGTGAAAGTGCTACACTCAATATGCCAGCAAATTTGGAAAACTCAGCAGTGACCACAGGATTGGAAAAGGTCAGTTTTCATTCCGATCCCAAAGAAAGGCAATGCCAAAGAATGCTCAAACTACCACATAATTGCACTCATCTCACACGCTAGCAAAGTAATACTCAAAATTCTCCAAGCCAGGCTTCAGAAATACATGAACTGTGAACTTCCAGATGTTCAAGCTGGTTTTAGAAAAGGCAGAGGAACCAGAGATCAAATTGCCATCATCCGCTGGATCACTGAGAAAGCAAGAGAGTTCCAGAAAAACATCTATTTCTGCTTTATTGACTATGCCAAAGCCTTTGCCTGTGTGGATCCTGATAAACTGTGGAAAATTCTGAAAGAGATGGGAATACCAGACCACCTGACCTGCCTCTTGATAAACCTGTATGCAGGTCAGGAAGCACCAGTTAGAACAGACTGGTTCCGAATAGGAAAAGGAGTATGTCAAGGCTGTATATTGTCACCCTGTTTATTTAACTTATATACAGAGTACATGAGAAACGCTGGGCTGGAAGAAGCACAAGCTGGAATCAAGATTGCCGGGAGAAATACTAATAACCTCAGATATGCAGATGACACCACCCTTATGGCAGAAAGGGAAGAAGAACTCAAGAGCTTCTTGATGAAAGTGAAAGAAGAGAGTGAAAAAGTTGTCTTAAAACTCAGCATTCAGAAAACTAAGATCATGGCATCGAGTCCCATCACTTCATGGCAAATAGATGGGGAAACAGTGGAAACAGTGGCTGACTTTATTTTTCTAGGCTCCAAAATCACTGCAGTTGGTGATTGCAGCCATGAAATTAGAAGACACTTACTCCTTGGAAGGAAAGTTATGACCAACCTAGACAGCATATGAAAAAGCAGAGACATTACTTTGCCAACAGAGATCTGTCTAGTTAAGGCTATGGTTTTTCCAGTAGTCATGTATGAATGTGAGAGTTGGACTATAAAGAAAGCTGAGTGCCAAAGAATTGATGCTTTTCAACTGTGGTATTGGAGAAGACTCTTGAGAGTCCGTTTGACTGCAAGGAGATCCAACCAGTCCATCCTAAAGGAGATGAGTCCTGGGTGTTCATTGGAAGGACTGATGTTGAAGCTGAAACTCCAATACTTTGGCTACCTGATGCGAAGAGCTGACTCAGTTGAAAAGACCCGGGTGCTGGGAAAGATTGAAGGCACAAGGAGAAGGGGACAACAGAGGATGAGATGGTTGGATGGCATCACCGACTCAATGGACATGAGTTTGGGTAAACTCCGGGAGTTGGTGATGGACAGGGAGGCCTGGCATGCTGTGGTTCATGGGGTCACAAAGAGTCAGACAGGACTGAGGGACTAAACTGAAGTGAACTGAACATACATGCATGATTACATATATGTATATATAAATGTGAGACAGATATATATGTCTTATATTTTCTTTAACCATTCATTAATTGATGGACACGTTATTTCCATATCCTAACTTAAAAATAATGCTGCAGTGAACATGGAGGCACAGTATCTCTTTGAGAATGTGGCTTTATTTCCTTTGGATATGTCCCCAGAAATGGAATTTCTGGATCATATGGTAGTTTTATGTTTAATTTTTTGAGGATCCTCCATACTGTTTTTCGTAGTGGCTGAACCAATACTGCTATTCTGTTACCTTTCTAAAAATGTCATTCTGTTGTCTTTCTCCTTTTTGGTTTCTGATGAAAATTCAGCTACCATTCATGTCAGTGTTCTCCTTTGTTAATGTGTTATTTTTGTCTGACTGCTTGCAAACTTTTCTCTTTTTCCTTGGTTTTCAGCAGTTTTATCACATTATTCTTTATGTGTGATATTCCTTTTATCCTCATTGGCATTCATTTTCTCATAGATGTTAAGTTTTGCACTATATTTGGGGATTATTTGACCATTAATTCTTCAAATTCTTGTGCTCCTCCATTATTTCTCCTGTATTTCTAGAACCTCACACATATAGCACGTACGTTACACTACTTGACATTATCCTACAGGTCACTAAAACTCTGTGAACTCAAGAGAAGTTCATTTCTTCCTCTTTTCTTCATATTAGATAATTCCTAGCAATAGATCTTCACATTCACTGACTTTTTCTTTTGTTCTCTCGAATTTGCTGTTAATCTCATTAAAAAAAAATGTTAAAGTAAAAATTTGTGGATTTTTTTTTCTGTTTTAGAATATTCACTTGGTTCTATTTTATAGTTTCTACTTCTCTGCTGAAATTCTTCAAAGTTTCAAAGATAGTAGAAAGCATTCCTTTATACCCTTCACCCCACTCCCCCAATGTCAGCATCTTAAATAATTATGGTACATTTGTCAAAGCCAAGAAATAAACATTGCTACATTATTATTAACTAACTCCAGGTTGTCTTTGAATGTCACCAGTTTTCCATTATTATTATTTTTTTCTGTTCTAGGATGTAACCCATTTACATTTAGTTTTTTATATTTGCATTTAGTTTTCCTTATTTTGTAGTTTTCTCTGGTGTTTTATGTGTTATGAACTTGATGAATTTGAAGAGTAGTGATTAGATATTCAGAATACTCTTCCTGGGAAATAGATGGGGAAACAGTGGAAACAGTGTCAGACTTTATTTTTTGGGGCTCCAAAATCACTGCAGATGGTGATTGCAGCCATGAAATTGAAAGATGCTTACTCCTTGAAGGAAAGTTATGACCAACCTAGATATCATATTGAAAAGCAGAGACATTACTTTGCCAACAAAGGTTTGTCTAGTCAAGGCTATGGTTTTTCCATTGGTCATGTATGGATGTAAAAGTTGGGCTGTGAAGAAAGCTGAGCACTGAAGAATTGATGCTTTTAAACTGTGGTGTTGGGGAAGACTTTTGAGAGTCCCTTGGACTGCAAGGAGATCCAACCAGTCCATTCTAAAAGAGATCAGTCCTGGGTGTTCATTGGAAGGACTGATGCTAAAGCTGAAACTCCGATACTTTGGCCACCTCATGCAAAGAGTTGACTCATTGGAAAAGACTCTGATGCTGGGAGGGATTGGGGGCAGGAGGAGAAGGGGATGACAGAGGATAAGATGGCTGGATGGTATCACCGACTTGATGGATATGAGTTTGAGTGAACTCTAGGAGTTGGTGATGGACAGGGAGGCCAGGTGTACTGCGATCATGGGGTCACAAAGAGCTGGACATGACTGAGCGACTGAACTGAACTGAACTGAACTGAGAATACTTCTCAGACTGGAGTTATTTGATTATTTTTCACGTTTGTCTGATGTTAAGAGTTTTGGTGAAATATACTTTAGTAATTAGGTGTCTTTCTCATTGCATCTTGTTCAGTTGCATGATATCAACAAGACATCACTAGTAGTTCACACTTTTAACCCTGTTCATGGGTTTCAGTTGTATTTGCCAGGTTTCTCTGACATAAAATTACACATCCATACCTTATTGTTCAGAAGTGAGTCGCTAAGTCTTACCAACACTCAAGGGAAGAAGGAATAAATTGCACATCATGAGGCAGGAATATCTCCATATATTGTTTGGAATCTCTGTAAGGAAAATTTAACTTCTCCCCTCCCCCCATTTATGTATTTATTCAGTCATTTATTTAAATCAGTACAGATTTAGAGGAGTGACATCAGCATGATGGCAGAGTAGGAGAGTCCAACCTCTGTCCCTCCCACAAAGAATAACAATTAGACAGGTATCTACTAACAAAAATTGCTCTGGGAGACCTCAGGAGTTCATTTAAGAAGCATTAGCAACACAATAGAGCCAAAAACTTGAGAATAACCACGAAAAAAAAAAAAAAAGGTAGGAAGAACAGTTTCATTTTGCCTGCATCATTCCTTCTTTATGTATATGAAGAAAGTCAACTTCATGTTTATTAATCAACTAACTTCTGACAAAGAAATCAAGTCTGTACAATGCAGAAAGGATAGTCTCTTAAATAAATGATATTGGGAAAACTGGATTGTTTTTATTGTTAGCTGCTAAGTCATGTCTGACTTTTTACAACCCCATGGACTATAACCTACCAGGCTTCTCTGTCCATGGGATTTCCACATTCAAAATAATGAAATTGCCCGCCCTTCCCACCTTTTTTTTACACCATGCACAAAAACAACTCAAAATGGATTAAAAAATTAAAAGTAAGATCTGAAACCATGAAACTCCTAGTAGAAAACATAGGGGAAAACCTCCTTGACCTTGGTCTTCGCAATGAGTTTTTTGGAATATACACCAAAAGCACAGGCAACTAAGCCAAAATAAATATGTAGGACTACAGCAGATCTACCTGGAGAAGGAAATGGCAACTCACTCCAGTACTCTTGCCTGGAAAATTCCCTGGATGGGTGAGCCTGGGAGGCTACAGTCCATGGGGTTGCAAAGAGTCAGACACGACTGAGTGACTTCACTTTATTTCTTTCTATAGTTCCTTTTGGAGAAGGAAATGGTAACCCACTCCAGTGTTCTTGCCTGGAGAATCCCATGGACAGAGGGGCCTGGTGGGGCTGTGGTCTATGGGGTTGCAGAGTCGGACACGACTAAGCAAATAACACACATACACACAGCTAATAAACTGTTTCTGCAGAGCAAAGGAAAAACCAAAATGAATGGAAGCGTAAATTTGTATAATCACTATGAGAAAGAACATTGAGGCCCCTCAAAAAATGAAAAATAGAGCCACCATATGATGCAGCAATTCCACTTCTGGGTATGTATCCAAGAAAAAGTCACTATTTCAAAGAGATACCCGTACTATTATGTTCTTTGCAGCATTACTCAAAATGACTATGATATGGAAACAGCCTTTGTGTCTGGTGACAGATGAATGAATAAAGAAAATGTGAGATGTATGTATAAAAAGCAAAATTATTCAACTTTTAGAAAGAAGGGAATTCTGCCATTTTGCCACAACATAGATAAACCCAGAGGATATTATCTAAGTGAAACTGTCTGCAGAAAGACCAATCTCACATGATCTCACTATTTGAAACAACAAAAAAGGTTGAACTCATAGTAACACAGGGTAGAAAGGTTACCAGGGATTGATGGGTGGAGGAAAATGGGAAATATTGATCAAGGGTATAAACTTTCAGTTATAAGATGAATAAGTTCTTGAGGCCTAATGTATATCATAGTGATGACCATTTACTTGAAATTTTCTAAGAGAGCAGATTTCAAGTGTTACCACCAGTACATATAACACACACACACACACACACACACACACAGATGGTAACTATTGAAGGTGATGGATATTTTTATTAATTTTATTGTGGTAATTATTTCACAATGAATACTTATATTAAAACTTTCACATTGTATATCTTAAATGTATACAATTTTTATTTGTTGAGAATAAATAAAAATAAGTTGCTATGGATTCATAAATTCTTTTCTTTTTTTAATTCCTGGGTTATAATCCAATACATCCAATACTTACAATATAATCCAATTAATTTTGTTGCTCTTAATTGTTTTATTTTGGATTTCAGGAGCTTTTCCAGCACTAAAAGACTAAAAGATGCTCCAGGCTCATCTTATGTATTTTCCATCCTGGCCCTAGAATTAGTCTTTCCTCAAGGAGCCCTGGTTCCTATGTTTCCTGCCTTTTTTCCTTCTTCCTTTTTTTTGAAAAAATCTTAACCATTTTAAAGTTTATTGGTTCAGTAGTGTTAAGTATTGTTATGGACTGAATATTTGTGTCGCCTCCCACCCCCAGGTTCATATGCTGAAGGCTTAACCTCCAGTGTGGCTCTATTGGAGAAGGGCCTGTGAGGAAGTAATAATTAAGGTTAATGACTTCATAACGGTGGGGTCCTAATCTGAGCAGCTTAGTGTCTTTGTCAGAAGAGACAATACAGAGCTCCCTAGCTCTGTCTCTCTTGCATACCTGCACAGAGCAAAGGCCGTGTGAGACCACAGTGAGAAGGTAGCTGCTGCAACCCAAGGTGTATGGTCTCACCAGACCCCAGTTCTTCAGGCCTGTTAATTGTGGATTTCCAGTGTCCGTAACAGTGAGAAAATAAATTTCGATTATTTATGGCATTTTGCCATGACAGCCTAGGCAGACTAATACAAGTATATTCACATAGCCAATCTCCAGAAGTTTTTCATGTTGCAAAACTGAAACTCTTTAGCCATTAAACAACACCCCATTTCTCTCCCTCCCCAGTTCCTGGCCATCACCAGTCTACTTTCTGTTTGTATGAATTTGAATGTTTGAGATACTTCATACAAGTGGAAAGAATCACAAAGTGTTTGTCTTTTTGCAATCAGTGTGTTTCCTTTCCGCCTACAATGCAGGAGAGGCAGGAGATGTGGGTTCGATCTCTGGGTCAGGAAGATCCCCCTGAGGAGGAAATGGCAACCCACTTTTCTTGCCTGGAAAAATTCCATGGACAGAGGAGCCTGGCAGGCTATAGTCCCTGAGGTCGCAAAGAGTTGGACAGGAGTGAAGCAGAAACTAAACTAAGGCCTTCAAGTTTTATCCATGTTATGGGATGTGACAGGATTTTCTTCATTTTAAAGACTGAATATTACTTCACTGTATGTGTTTGTTGGGGCCCAGGGTAGACTACCCCCAAATGTGCCTCAGTGGCACATTGATTATTCTCAATTAAAGTTACTTAAGAAATGGCCTATTCAAGAGTGACTCTGTGGCCTTCCTCTCTGTCTCCCTGAAACTAGGAAGTAAGCCTCTTCTGTGAAAGGAGTGCTTCCCACCTCTGGAGGTATTAATAGAAGTCCACCCTTATCACCAAAGACAGAATTTGGGGCCAAGAAGCTTGTATAAACAAACCTTGTTACTTTTTTAATTTACTACCCCAGTGCCCAACTCTGTCTATATTCTTCACTTATTGGTCACTCAAAACCCAAGTTTCTTTGCCTTGTCAGCTCCTCACAAATTTATTGTTTCTTTGTCTGCAAAGTATAAAAGCTACCTGCTTTAGTCACCTCTTAGGTCCCATTTCTATGAATCCTCCATGTTCATGAATTAAAATGTGTTTCTCTTTCTCCTGTTAATCTGTCTTGTGTCAATTTTATTATTAGTCCAGCCACAAGTACTCTAGAGGGGTATGTGTGGGGGATTTCCTCCTCCCCAACATAGACCACATTTTGTTTATGTTGTCTTCCTTTTAAGGGCATCAACATTTGTTCTCGAAGGCAGCTGAAGTATTGGTGGATCTTTCTGTCAGGTTGTGCTTTGTTTCTTTGTTTGCGCTGGTCAACACTGCACCGCCGCTGGTGCACGACCACAGCAGTTCATCTCAGCAGGGACCACAGAGTCCTATCTGTGCAGCTGGCTCTCAGCCAGGGACTTAGAGGGTGAGCTCACATGATGGCTTTTGGACACCTTTCTCTGTGCCACTCTCTCATGTCAGTCACCCTGATCTGCAAATTCCAGGTGTGTGAAAGACTGAAGGCAGGAGGAGAAGGGGACGACAGAGGATGAGATGGTTGGATGGCATCACCGACTCAATGGACATTGAATTTGAGCAAGCTCCAGAAGATGGTGAAGGACCAGGAAGCCTGGTGTGCTGCAGTCCATGGGGTCACAAAGAATCAGACACGACTGAGTGACTGAACAAAAACAAGCAGCTCAAAACTTGGATCTCTGCTCCCTCAGCTTCATGAGACTCCTGCTCTATTTTAGGATTCATTATCCTGTTTTGGGCTGGAAAGTTGTCCTAGGCAGAATACCAGTGACCATAGCACTTACCTTTGTGTGTTGTGTTCTCTCAAGGGTCACAGTGCTGCCTGATCCGTCGTCCCTGAAAACAGCTGCCTCATGTATTTTGTCATTTGGGTGTTTTGGGAGAAGGCCAAGTCCAGTATCACTCTGTCACGGCTGGAAATAGAATTTTATTAGTTTTTAATTACTATGCTCTCCCTGTTTCTCTTTCTTCTCTTCTGTCTTTATACATTCTGACTTGGTGATCTTATCTATTCCTGGAATTTCAATTCCCTTTTATTTTCTTTAACTTTTTATTTCGATTTCACCTCTTTGAAATAAATTACTGATACTGGTCAATCCTAAAGGAAATCAACACTGAATATTTATTGAAGGACTGATGCTGAAGCTGAAGCTCCAATACTTTGGCCGCCTGATGCAAAGAGACGACCCTTTGGAAAAAAACCTGATTTTGGGAAAGACTGAAGGCAGGAGGAGAAGAGGGTAACAGAGGATGAGATTGTTGAATGGCATCATTGACTCAGTGGACATGAGTTTAAGCAAACTCTGTGAAATAGTGAAGGACAGGGAAGGCTGGTGTGCTGCAGTCCATGGGGTCGCAAAGAGTTGAACACGACTGAGCGACTGAACAATGGCAACTGACACCTTACTATGTATTTACTTAATTTATTCCTTTTTGTGGTTGTCTCAGCATATAAAAATAAGAGAACAAGGAGAGAAAATGAAATGAAATTTCTTGCCTGTGAAGGGTAAAGACTAAATCATAATTGAGAGAATGTTTTGGGGAACACAGAGGTATAACACACTCACAGAACATATATCTGGGCAAGAGCTCATTTCTCCCATGATTCTAGCCACATGCAAACCAACCTCCTATTTCTCTATTGTATACCACTACCCAAAGCTCCAAGGAACAATGAGATCAGTCCCATTTGGCATGCATCTGTTTTCCTTTTATTTATTTATTTTTTCATCTGTTTTCTTCAAAAGGGAACAAGCAACTATAAAATGTGAGATAAATTCATAGCTAGGAACCACTCTCATATTTTTATTCCAGTTTCCATAATTGAATTACCGAATTTAAGGGCAACGTTTCCTCGGTCAATAGAAAGGTGAGATGGGGAGTCAATTTAATTTGCACTTAATGAGCATCTAGAGAGTATGGTGAGGTTAAATAAATAAAACATCAAAAAACCAGAGTTTAGAATATTAATTTCTATAGGCAGCCCCAGAGTTTGAACCATTTCCTGAAAAATTACTTCTGCTTTTGTCATACTGGCCTTTTTTTTTTTTTTTTTTTAATAAAACCTTCAAGTTTCCTGCTAGCAGTTTAGAGATTGGGCTGTTTCCTCACTTACACCTGTCTACTCACGCTTGTATAATTTTATTCTCTCAACTGAATGTGAAAGATATTAGACAAAGATGACTGACAATGTTACTTATTCCATAATAAAGTCTCCTGCTGCACCCCAAGCTCTGAAGGATGACCGACGGCAGCAAAAAGGTGAGTTAACCAATCAAGTGTGGAAAACTGTCCATAGTCACCATAGGCTAGGTGAATGAATGAGATGGAGAATACATTTGGAGTAGAGGGTCATTTGGAGAAACGCTTTTGGTTCATTTTGAAGTCCAGAATTGGAATATGAAGATTTTGTATGTGGCTGAGGATCTGATCTTAGGTTTCAGCTAAATTGTTTTCTAACCCTTCACTTCTATCATTTTATCTATGAAACACAAGCTGGGGCAATTTTGTTTGCCTTTATTGCTCCTGACCTAAAGCAAGAAATTTGTTGGGAGAACTTAATCTCTTTGTGAATGTTTGGGGCAACTGTGGACCAGCTGTGCAAATTCTAGGCATCTCTGTTTTTCTGGCTATGAAATGAAAAGAAGGACACCAATAATTTTGCCACAGGGTAATATTAAGATTTTGTCAGAAAATAAGTTATTTCATATAACTAGGTCCTCCCCACACCCTTGAGCCAGAATGGTGACAAGTGTAGGAAGAAGGTATTAAGAGCATTACAGATACTAGACCCTGTGACTCTGGGAATTTGAAGATGAAACAAACCATTCTTACGTAGAACCCCGAGAAAACACTTTCTGAGAAGGCAGATAACTGTGTAAGTGCCAAAATTAATATTTGATTTTATATCTTGGGGAGCAAACTTCCATGAGGTGCATTTTTTAGTGTAGCTCCATAAGCTTTCTTTTTTGCCTCATAGTCTTATTATTACAAGTAAATTACTGCTATAATTTGCTAAATCATTCCACTATACTTAGAGATTTGATTTATTTCTATTACTGTAAATTATAGAGCATTTAATATTTTATTTGTACTTATTTTTCCTTCTTTGGGGTTATATCTGTGCTAATTTCTAAGGAATAGAAATGTTAAATCAAAAAGAATGTGCATTTTAAAGTTTATGTATATGATCACACAATTCATGATAAGTTGAAACTTGACTATAATTTTAATTTCCAGGCAAGTGGTTTTTTATTTGTATCCAGTGGACACTGCACATTCTTATTTATTGCCAGTATGTTTATTTCTACACCAGCTTTCTGGGGTGTTCTGCTTGGGAATGGGAAAATAGGTTAAGAGCATTAAAACAATATTAAAAATCTCTTTAGAAAAGTATTGGTGGTGGTTTAGTTGTCGTGTCAGACTCTTGCGACCCCACAGATTGTAGCCCGCCAGGCTCCTCTGTCCATAGGATTCTCCAGGCAAGAATACTGGAGTGGGTTGCCATTTCCTTCTCCAGGAGAAATTAAAAAAGCATTACATGCTCATTATAGGAATTAGAGAAACTATGAGAGCAGATATAATAAAATAAAATCACTAATAATTTTACAATATGGTGATCATCACTATTTTGACATATTTTTGCTTTTTTATACTGATTTTACTACAAGTACTTTACTAAGAGTCTTTTAATATAAAGTACATTAAAATATTAAATTTCAGTTAATTTTTTAAAAACTGAATTGTGGTTGCACATATACAATTTATTTATGCAATTATGTTTTGGTACTTTTTTTTACACTTAGTGTAATATCTAAAATCAACATTTATTTCATTAAATATTCTTTTATAGTGCAAATGTATTTTTTATGTCACTAAAAAATGAAATCCTTTTGGATTTAATAGTCCAAATAGTTAAAATACAGAACTCTCTCATTTTAAGCTATCTTCACTATGAATTTCTTTAAGAAGTTCAAAATAAATCATAGATACCTACATCTATAGTATCATTTACCTAAAATTTAAATTTGAAAGTGAGGCCCAAATAAGCAGAATTATTTTCTCCATTTCCAAATTAAAGGTTATCAAATAAAGGAGTCAAAACTAGAATTTAAATGCCTTACTTTATAAATTTTTGCCTTTCACACTATCAGTCCTACACTAGCAGACTATGGGATCACTACCATTTTAAAATAAAAAATTGGTGTGAAAAATCTGTTATTTTCCAAATGAAAATAATACCATTGTTAGGTATACATTGTATACAACATAGTTAATATGAAGTAATGTCCCATCCTTAAACAAATTATCAACCTAAACTGATCACTCTTCCAATTATGACAGGTTCCAAAGCACTTGTGAGGTGTCATTTTATTTTCATTTAAGTTTTATTTATCTCAATTTTGAATAAATAATACATTATATGGTTCAAAATTTAAAAAGTACAGAAGAAAAGAAAAAGTCTTTCTCCCATCTCTGTCCCCATTGACCTGTTTCCCCTCCCCAAGGCAAGCAACCTTATCAGATGCATGTGTCTATTTTCAGAAATGCCTATTAACATACAGTGTTTCACAGACTGTTTTGTTAACTGTTTCCCTTTATATTCCTTGAAAAATCACTCCATATCTATAAAAAAAAGCTTGTCTTTGTTTTTTGTTAGAAACTGCATATTGACTTTATGGCTATGTCAAAATGTATTTGAGTTATCTTTTATTGATAGACAGGTTGAATTTAGTCTTTTTCTCCTACAAATATTGTTGCTATGAGTGGTCTTAAAAATATGACATTTTATACATGCGTGAATGTCTGCAGGAAAAATTTCTTGAAGAGAAATTGCTGAGTAAAAAGGTAAATTAATGCCTTTGTGATTTTGGGACACAGCCCAACTGCTATCCAAAGAAGTTGTTCCAATTTATATTTTCACCACTAAAGCATGAGACTGTGCAAGCCACAATTTCAAAACAAAAAGTATCTTTCACTGGATAAGTAAAATATGTTCCTTGATAAAGTTGACGGTGGCCACCCTCAACTTCAGAGCATGGACCTTGACAGTTCTAGGAAAGGAAACTTTAAGGCCTGGATTGCAGTTCCAACCGGGCCAAATTGCTTCCAGATCCCAGCTATCCTTCCCTGACCTTTTCTCTTTAGACTTTTATTCTGACTCAGGATAATTTTTTGGATTCTATTCTTGCAGCTTCTTCCTCGAGATGCCCTCGCTCTTACCATGTGGCGATAGCTTTGGGGCTTCTGTCGACCATTCTAGCAAGTATGCTGCTATTGCAGTGGATTCTGTACCGGGGTAAGTGCTAACTTAAACCAAAATTTGTGTATAAAAGCAATATAACGTTACGGAAACCTTGAAAAATAGTCCCAGCAAAATAAACCAACATACACAAGAGTATCTCCCAGGCATAGTCTTCTAGTTTTTGAGTACATGACTTTGTGTTAAGTATTTATTCTTTTGACAGGATTTCAGTTAAGTCCTCTAAAATCCCCCTTGCCTTACTTTTTTTTTTTTTCAATAAGGCTGGATATAGTTCTGCTCACAATATGGTTATAATTTTGTGTATTGCTTTTTGGTTTGATATTGTGTCATAAACATTTTCCTACCTACTACCATATTTAGCATGAAAATAAAATTATAATTTTAATATTGTGTTTAACTTTTCATATGAGATATACTGTAATTTAATTAAGCATATTCTAATTTTTCCCATTTAATGAGCTTTCCCATTTTCTAAAATGGACTTTGCTAGATTTAGTTCTAGGTCCTTATATATGATGATCCAGAGAGCCTTCGGTTTCTGTTTCACAATCCAGAGTTCTAACTTAAGTTTTTGTTATTTGAGCATGATTGTTAGTGACAGGCTATTGCTGTTGTTTTGTCACTAAGTTGTGTCTGACTCTTTCTGAGACCCTGTGGGCTGTAGTCTGCCAGGTTCCTCTGTCCATGGGATTTCCCAGACAAGAATACTAGAGTGGATAACCACTCCCTTCTCCAGGGGATCTTCCAAATCCAGGGATCGAACCCAGGTCTCCTGCATTTCAGGTGGATCTTTACTGAGCCACTAGGGAAGCCCCAAGTGACAGGTTAGACAGACTTTATTAATTGGGATACTAAGGGTTCAGTCTTAGGACCTCTACGTCACATACAAGTTCAACTTTTGACAGAAGGAGACTCCTAGGCAAGTCAGGAATTTTTCCTTCAGGCTGGATACCATCACAGTTGTATGGAAAAAGCACAAATTATAAGGTGTCGACTTCATAGCTTGATCTCCAGAACCCTATGCTGTTCCCATGCCAGGCCTTCCTACAGAAAGGTTGTCTAAAGGTTGACTACTTCCTCCACTTTTTAACTTCAAATCTGGAATAGATATATAATCTACTCTGCAATTATGTATCCACACGTATGCTCCCTGGATATAATGGTTCACACATGCCTATTGTGAGATTGTGTTTATGGAGAACTACAAATATGTCTTGTGGAATAGAAAATCAATAGAATTTTGGAATTTTCATTGAAATGACCTCGAAAGTGTATTCAGTTCCCTTTCATTTTCACAGATCTATAGCACAACCATTTTAAAGGAATGAGAGTGTCTGTATATGAAAGAGCTCAGCGAGGAGAATGGCATGACTTTTTGCTTTAGCAGCTGATATCCTTCTCTGTCAGAAAATCTTTTTTTTTTTAATATCTAGAATGAATTCTTTTTGATGAAGTATGTCTTTTATCCAATTTCCAGTGAATTTTTAGTGCATTTGTGATTAAAAAAAACAAACCCCAAACGGCCTTTCATTCTAGATAAGTTTGTTCTTTCTAGTTTCTGTCCTTTTCTTTTGCACTATGATGGAGTGTCAGACTGAGGTTGCATATTCTGAAAGATTCTACCTGAGTTAAGCAATGTGCATTATGCAGTTACACAATGCATGCTCTGAGCCTATATAAATAGCACAGAGATACATTCATGCAGATACACTGTTATGTTACCTGTTGTGTATATGTCACACGTGCATACTGATGTCTAGCACAAGCAAGGGACTCTCTTCCCAGTCCTCAGCCAGCTTGTATCCATTTCCTTCCCTGCCCCTTCACATCCTTGCTTAACAGAATGTTCAGTAGTAGTAATAGAGTTGGACATTGTGAGGTATTTAATTTGAGACCATGCATTGTGGTACATTTCTCTAAACCTTAATCTGAAAGGTAGAGGGCAGGAAAGACAGTTTATCCCCAATTTCATTGCCATAAACATGTGACCCAAACCTCTTCTTTTCCAGGCTCCAAGTTGCCCACTTATGTCGGCTGTCCTCACTGCCCAGACCTCTGGATGGGGCATGGTGACCACTGTTATTACTTTTCAGTGGAAAAAAAGAGCTGGAATTCTAGCCTGGAATTCTGCTTAGCCAAAGACGCGCATCTCCTTATGTTTAAAGACAGCAAGGAAATGGTAAGTGCAAACATTTAGTAAATGTAGGCAGTTTTGTTGGAGAATGCTGTTCAAATATATCAAGTATCCTCTTTTGAGGAGCAAAAGGAATGTTCTTTCCTTTTCCTCCCCCACCAACCCTCATTTATATACCTAGATGCTCCAATTGGTATGTATGCATGTGTGTGTGCGTGTGTTGGAAGTGGCAAGATGGTGAGTATTACAGAGAAGAATTAGACCATAAATACAGGGCTTCCGTTGTGGCTCTGCCAATGAAGAATCCGCCTGCAATGCTGGAGACCTGGGTTTGATCCTTGGGTTGGGAAGATTCCCTGGAGAAGGGAAAGGCTACCCAATCCAATATTCTAGCATGGAGAATTCCAAGGACTGTATAGTCCATGGGGTCTCAAAGAGTTAGACACGACTGAGCAACTTTCACTTTCACTTCACTTTCACAAATCTAATAAAAGGAATCATTAGATCCAGACACATATGAGTGTAACAGTAAAGAGGCACTTTACTCACTTTACAAGTTTCACCAGCTCTCTCTCACCAGTAAGAGCTGGTGGAACTTGGGATGGAGGGAAAGAGAGGTAGCTTGGGGATTTAATGCCTTCTTCATAATATTTTGCCTTCATTCATTTGAATTCAGTAAGGTCTAGACGAGGAATCAGTTGGGATTGTGTTGAGGGCATGAGGAAGAAGCAGTTTCAGAAACTTGAGAAAGAAGGAAGGGAAGTATGTGTGTGTGACTTTACACTCCTCGCAGAGTTGAACTGCTGGGCTCCACTTCCTACTGGCCTCTCAGATCCTTCCTGTCCACCTAACTGTCAGGAAGCGAGTTCTTTATGAATCCCGGAGCATCTCAAAGTAACACAAGGAGTTGACATCCTGAGGTTACCTGGTATGAAAATCAATCAAATTCTAACTAGTCAACTTAAATAACATATGCAAAGAAAATAAGGAATCCTCCTTAGGATTTTGTGCTAATTTCATGCTGAGTTTTGTGTTTTGATATTGTTTTACATCTTCCTTTTGGGGTAGATCCACAGATAAGAGTTTATTAAGAATTCAACAATATTAAACATCCCTTGGGGGAAATTCTGACAGGAAATGAATTACTCTGAAGCAGTTGGAGAAAACATATCGTCTATAAAGTCTGTAACTTCCTATTTTAAGAGAAGACTAAAGCATCTGGTTTCCTGTTGTCTGTCAAAAGAATACTCATTCCTTTGAAATTCTGCATACACTCTAACTTCAAATCAGTCCACTTCTGTGATTTACTCTTCCTTTATCTTCCATAAACTAGGTGACAGAATGCACTGGGGTGTATTCTTTAGACCTACAGAATTGTGGTTTTATGGCACCTAGTAATAATAACCTTGCTTTCTGGACCTTTTTGCAGCAACTCCTATTCTCATTCTGATACAACTGCATCTGAGTTCTTAGGCTGGGTGAAATCAATAGCAGAAGTGAGCAGACAGCTTGAAATACTGTTGAGCAAACACTGATAAACAGAGTAGTGAATCATAATACAAGACAGTGCCTTGGAGAATTGCAGAGAGGCAGCTACCATAATTGCAGTGTGATAATGACAGCTTCAGCCCAGGATAGCTGGGAGGTGGGCGTGGTTCTGTTTCTCTGAGGTCCCCTGGAAGAATGGATGAGTGTTAAAGGATTTCATCTTTCCATTCTTTCTCTACTTACTGTAAATCCTGATCTACCGCTAAGTAAGCTGAACAGAGTTAGACTGGCTGCATTTCCAAAACTGGTTTATTTCCTTTTAAGGACCCTTGATTCAGACCAGTCCTGGAAAGGATATTCTATGCTCTCAGTAGAATATTCCTGAGAGATTGCATAGCAACTACAGATAAGTCTTATATCCGATTTTCCTGTGGAATTTTGCTTGGTTCTCTGCCCTGATTCTTTTTCTTGCCCTCAGCTTTTGTAAGATCTTGTAAAACCAACTTGACTTATATCTAGTCTGTTGACTTTGTTGTACCAGTGTCATCATTCTTTTATTCTCATGGCAATATTTATATACTAATTTAAGATAGATGCTTGCTTTTCCTAGTATTGCACATGACAAGTTGCTTCAGTTGTGTTCTACTCTTTGTGACCCTAGGGACTGTAGCCCGCCAGGCTCCATTACCCATGGAATTCTTCAGGCAAGAATACTGCAGTGGGTTGCTATGGCCCTCCTCCAAGGGATCTTCCCAACCCAGGGATTGAACTTGCATCTCTTGGGTCTCTTGGAATGGCAGGCAGATTCTTTACCGCTAGCACTACTTAGGTCTAAACAGCTACCAAAACAGCATAAAAATCTATGAAAACCAAAGTTTTCTCACATTCCAGTGGTGGAGAATACTGCTAGGGAATTAGTTTGCTCTATGCTAGAGGCTCCAAGGCTATCAGAAGTGTCCCTCTTACACTGGTAAATAGTTATTTTTCAGGAATATATGTAACTACAGTCCCTCTATTAGATCCGTTATAGATAGCCAAGCTTATAATGAAAATAATAAAAATAGAAACTACTGTGTGTTGAGCACCTGCTATGTGATAGGAATTCACTTCTATTTTATTATTCTTAATCTTCACAGCATATTCTATGAAGTAGACTTCAACCACTCTATTTCATTGAGCGAATAAAATTCAGAAGAGTTAGTGAGCAAGTCCAAGGCTACAAATCTGACAGAGCCAAACTTTCTTTACAGAGCCAGATTTTAAAGTCCATACCAACCTAACTTTTAAAGTCTTACAGAAATATTGTGTTTGACAGCTTTCAGAATCCATCTTGTGCACACTGAAAAATGAAATCACTTTTCCAGTTATTTGTCTTCTGGTTCCTTTTCTTTGCTGTACGTGTTTAGAATATTATTTGAATTTGAATGTAGGATGTATATTTTATGGCCCTTGGGATTTAAATATTTTTAAATAGTGAGGTGTTCACTTATTTTTTTTTTTACTATCCTTAAAAATTTATTTACATGAAAATTATATGCTGATGTGTCCACTTAGTATCTCTTTTTTGTGTCTTGGACTTCAAGATTTATTTTATTTTTGAGAAAATAAAAAAAAAATTGAAGTTGGATTGTTCTATTGTTTCCTCAGTGTTCTGTTTATCTTATGGCAACTACTTTTTTTTGCTCTTCCTGTTCTTTGCATTTATCTTTCAGTTCAGTCAGTTCAGTTGCTCAGTCGTGTCTGACTCTCTGCGACCCCATGAATCACAGCACGCCAGGCCTCTCTGTCCATCACCAACTCCCGAGTTCTTTCAGACTCACATCCATCGAGTCAGTGATGCCATCCAGCCATCTCATCCTCTGTCGTCCCCTTCTCCTCCTGCCCCCAATCCCTCCCAGCATCAGAGTCTGTTCCAATGAGTCAACTCTTCACATGAGGTGTCCAAAGTACTGGAGTTTCAGCTTTAGCATCATTCCCTCCTAAGAAATCCCAGGGCTGATCTCCTTCAGAATGGACTGGTTGGATCTCCTTGCAGTCCAAGGGACTCTCAAGAGTCTTCTCCAACACCACAGTTCAAAAGCATCAATTCTTTGGCACTCAGCCTTCTTCACAGTCCAACTCTCACATCCATACGACCACTGGAAAAACCATAGCCTTGACTAGACGGACCTTTGTTGGCAAAGTAATGTCTCTGCTTTTCAGTATGGTATCTAGGTTGGTCATAACTTTTCTTCCAAGGAGTAAGCATCGTTTAATTTCACGGCTGCAATCATCATCTGAAGAATTGATCTTTAGATATGTTCAAATTTTTGATTTTTGTTGGTGTTTTTTCTCCATATAGATGTTTATTTTGATTGTTAACTTTTGTTTCTTATAGTTGTTGGTGTGTTATTTTAAAATATATATTGACTAAAGAGTTTTCCCTGTGGAAATACTTCGGTTTCTTTCAATCTATCCTGATGCTCCTCGCTGCACAACGTCTTTCTTCCTCATTATCATAATTTGAGGTTATATCTTCAGACTTTATTGCTTTAACAATCTCTTGTTCAACTTGAACTATCATCCCTGTTAGAGTTTATGACTTTGGGATTGTCCCTATCTTCTCCCTGAAATTTCAGTATTGGCTTTTCTTGTATTTAGGAAAGTGAAAGTGAAAGTGAAAGTGAAGTCGTGTCCGACTCTGCGACCCCATGGACTGTAGCCTACCAGGCTTGTCTGTCCATGGGATTTTCCAGGCAAGAGTACTGGAGTGGTTTGCCATTTCCTTCTCCAGGGGATATTCTCGACCAAGGGACTGAAACCAGGTCTCCCACATTGCAGGCAGACTCTTTACCCTTTGAGCCACCAGGGAAGCCATCTAATTATATCGAATTTCCTTCTGTTACTACAAACACTATGATAACATGGTCACTTTCCCCCATAATGTAAAGTAGATTCAGGTAATGAAAAGAGCTTAATTTCTTTCAGACAGACATGAGTTTGTTTTTACTAAATTGCTTACTAGCTATGTGAGCTTCAGCAAGTTTCTTAACATCTTTGACTCTCAATTTCCTCATGTACCAAGTGGAGAAATTTTTTTTCCCAGAATCGTTACAAGTATTAATTGAGAACAATCTATGTGAAATTTTTTTTTGACGTAGGAGGAATGACTTCATTTTAGTTTTCCTTCTTTCCACTTTAATTCTCCTTGACAGTTGAAATAAAGACCAGATTTGAAATAACTTTTGTTTTTCTTTTCTGTCTCCCAGAGTGTGAAATTTCAGTAAAATATGTATCACAAAGTAAATTATGATTTGTTGAATCGAGTTTTTCCCTTTTGAGGAAATCTGAAATGATGTGTTAGAAGATAGAACTAAATGGCTGGAAGCAGATGGTAGATGATAGGAGAATTGTTTTACTTGAGGTCTTTGTAGTCTGGTAATGTGTGTGTGTTTGTCACCCTTTCTTCATAACCAGATAAAGGAACCATTATGAACTTCGCCCCAAAGCATTCCTTTGGTAGGTAGGTTAGGATACTTCTCACTCCTTTTTTTTTTTAACTTAAAAAGTGTGGTAAAGCATCAATAACATACAACTTACTATTTTGACAATTTTCAAGTATATAATTAAGTGGAATTAAGTATATTCAGATCGTTTTACAACTGTGACCACTGTTCATTTCCAGAACCTTTTATATCACCCCAAACAGAAACTCCACACCCATTTAACAGTAACTCCCCATAACCCCACCCCCCAGACCCTGGTGACTACTGGTCTAATCTTTATCTCTGAATTTTCCTCTTATGTCCTTTTGTATCTGACTTATTTCATTTCACTGGCTTCTTTTGTTTGGCATGTTTCCAAGGTACATCTGTGCTGTAGCAGGTATCAGAATTTCATTCCTTTTAAAGGCTGAATTCTATTCCGTTACATGGATAGGACCACATTTTGTTTATCCATTCACCTGTTGATGGACAGTGTTTTACTATTTTTTTTTCTTTCATAATTGAAACTGTACTGATGGTTTTGAGGATCAGTATTTTGCTGTGTTGTTCAGTCGATAAGTCGTGTCTGACTCTTTGTGAACCCATGGACTGTAGCCTGCCAACCTTCCCTGTCCTTTACTATCTCCCAGAGCTTGCTCAAACTTATGTCCATTGAGTCACTGATGCCATCCAACTATCTCATCCTCTGTCATCCCCTTCTCCTGCCTTCAGTCTTTCCCAGCATCAGGGTCTTTTCCAGTGAATCAGCTCTTTGTATCAGGTGGCCAAAGTATTGGAGCTTCAGCTTCAGCACCAGTCCTTCCAAAGAATATTCAGGATTGATTTTCTTTAGGATTTACCGGTATACAGAAGTTTAAATTTGTGTATAATTCTTAACATTTGTACCAAAAATCTAAGAAAAACCCCATGTAATTGTAATTCTTTTCTGAACAATTATCCAAGTTACTCTCCAGTTTAAAATGTGAAGGCAAACTTGTCTTAATAGTATGTTAAGTATGAATGCCTTCAAGTGTTCATACACTGTTATATCATATGTCCCACAGATTCACAATTTGAAAATTCATTAGTAGTGTATATGACATTAATCTTTCACAGCAGATGAAGAAAGTTACTAGGAAAACGGGACTACCTGAACAAAGATGTTACAGAGTACACATTATTCTGACAGGGAGAGTGGAGATCAAGGGGTGGTTTTTCTTTAAGAAACAATTTCACCAAAACCAACATGGGAATAAAAGTAATTCAAAGCGTCCAAGACATGTTAAACACACAACTGACTCCAAATTGCCATTTAGTGTGCTTTGTATTGGAGGATGTAAAATGTACCCCCTCTATGCAATGTTAAGCTGACACCCAAGACAATCAAAGCCTCTGTATTCAATATCCCTCTATTTTCTGGTTGTACCAAAAAACAAAAAAACCAGTAAATGATTTCACCTCTTAAAGAAAAGCAGTTAGCACTTAAAAAATGGAATAACGTTGAATTTCCTCCTTCTTAAAAATGTTTCCAGAGCTACTCACAATTTTGCATTTACAAAATAGTTGATAAACATATTGCCCTGTATTGTACAAGAAAGGAGAGGGACCACTAAGACAGGGCGGTGATTTGAATCAGATTTGGCTTCTTTTGTCTCCTGCTTCATCAGAGGCTGGGTTCTCCTCGCTCTTAGTTTCTGTTTTCTGCAGGTAAATCTTGTCTCTTGGTTAGCCTGTTTCCCTCGTTCTCCTTTTTCCCCTTTTGTTTGTGGGGTTGTTTTTTTTTTTTTTTTTTGAAATTTTATCCTTTCCTGCCGCCATTTTTTGGCTTCCACTCTGATTTCCTCTCTTTTGCAGGAGCAGGTTAGCCGAGAACCTCATCTCTTGGGTTCCTCCTTTGTTTCTCCCTGGGTGGAGCCGACGTCCCTCCTGGGCGTTGCAGGGAGCAAGAACATGCCCGGTGCCTGTGGGCAGGTGCTCCCTGGAGACTTAGGGAAGCGGGAGTGCGGGTCCTCCTGCCACCCCAGTTGGTGGGACCCCAGCGTTTCACTCTTTTAAAGAGAGTGCTCGGTTTCCCGACCAAGGCTCACTAACTTTTAGTAATGTGCACATACACAAAATTATAGGGGAAATTCTTGTCAATATTAAATTCTAGTAATTTTGTACCCTGTCAAGTTTCCCTTAAATCTCTTAAGGTATCTGCATGTTTTTATATGCTAGTAGTCAAAGCTTCGGAGAACGCAATGGCAACCCACTCCAGTACTCTTGCCTGGAAAATCCTATGGGCGGAGGAGCCTGGTAGGCTGCAGTCCATGGGGTCGCTAAGAGTTGGACACGACTGAGCGACTTCACTTTCACTTTTCATTCTCATGCATTGGAGAAGGAAATGGCAACCCACTCCAGTGTTCTTGCTTGGAGAATCCCAGGGATGGGGGAGCCTGGTGGGCTGCCGTCTATGGGGTCGCACAGAGTCGGACAGGACTGAAGCGACTTAGCAGCAGCAGCAGCAGCAGCAGCAGTCAGTGCTTACATTCTATAGGATATATTTGAAAAGTCTGGAAACAGAGGATAAAGTTATTTTTAAATAGTGTATTTGTTAAACTTTCACGTAACATGCTCAATGTGTGTTTATTCAGCCTTCCAGACACATTTTCAAGTGAAGTAACTCTAAATTGAAAACAATAGATTTAAATAATTTTACGGGTGCACCGTATTGTACTTTTTTTTTTTTTTCAAATTGAGAACTACATGTATTGTTTTATGTACTTCACCTGAAAAAGTGTCTGGAGATTGAAGAAAAATGTAAATTATATTATTTGAAAATGTAACATACCTGGTATTTAAAATTACATATTTACCCTATGTAAATATCTAGGCTTTTTGGATACCATATGTTTATGTTTTGCTTTTCTAACGTAGCATAATTTCATTCCTTTTTCCACACGTTAAATGATTACAGATACTTATCTTTACAAATTCTATATTATTATATTTTTGCTTAACTGTTTTCCTGTTTCTAGAAAAAAATCTGATTTCCAAGAATTATTTCCTTGAGGTTAGTTATTTAGTATATAGTCCCCGAAATTAAGTTAGCCAATCAAAGATATGTCCAATTTAGTAGCTTTGGTATTTTAGTAGTTTATCTCCATACGGGTTGAAATATCTTAGCTATATCCTGTAAACCATGTTCATTTTGGCAGTGTAAGGAGTATGTTCTATACCTTAGCAGTATTTTAATTACAATTTAAAAATATTGCCTGCAAAAGCATGTGTGTGCATGTGTAAGACATAAATATTGACGTTAAAAATAAAATGAAAAGGAAAGAAAAAAATGTATCTGGTTTCATTTGTGTTCTGTCTTCATCTTGCTTTTAGGTTTTGTACTTTTTCCTCTCTAAGGTATAACCAAACATTACTAGTTCTAAAGTGACATAGCACCTCATTGCTCTAGTTCACACCTTCTCCCCAAGATAAGCCTTCTGAGGTCACACCCTTGCAATAAACACTCTTGTTTATGCTTTTATGCTGCTTCTACAGTAACACACACACATCATTCATGAGTCTGTAGAACCCAGAGATAATCGCACTCTGGTTCCAAAAGCTCCTTTCAAGCGGGATGTTGATTTTCAAGTGAGAGTGATCCAGTAAACATTTGCCCTGTCCAGCCTCATCAGGGAGAAGTAGTAAGCTGGCAGAATCATGTGACTTTGAATTGCATGGATCTTGAGAGTAGTGATCAAGTGTAGGATTGGAGTTTGTGAGTATTATCGAATCCCAGCTCTTCAGACTCTAATTGAGGTCTGTGTTTATATCTATTTATTTATTTAATGAATGAAGTCTATTCATTTCTGTGTTTCGTTAGCTGTCATCCTTCCCAATGAAATGCGAGGAAGAAAGAGACGGACAGTTTTTCTTATAGTCCCATTGGAAGAATGAGGATAAACTCACTTTTTTCCTAATTTAAATGATCATTTTAAGCAAATTGTTTAAATAATGCACAAAAGGTTTCCAGCTAATCTGGAAATTAGGATGTCATTTCATTTATCCTACCCTTCCTTTACACTTCAGACTCTGTCCCACCACCAGCATACACAATGAAGTACTTGCTGGGAATATAGGGCCATATCCAAGGTGGTAGTTTACTTGTTGCTAAATGTATTTATTACACTAGCACCAAATCCTATACAAAATTAATCTTCTGGGATTTAACCTATATTTTAGTTCATTTTATTTCCAGAGACAATTCCATTAGGATATAAACTCCTTCATTTTCCGGTCAGACTCAACAGAGCAAAGAATCTTATTTCTATTCTAGTGGGTAGCTTGGGACATGTAAAGAGTATAACCAACTTAATCTTACCATCAGCTTTTTCCCTAAGAACTGTGTTTATTTTTTCTTGCCATATGCAAGATTGATGAGGACTTGGAGAATGGGAGTTTAGTGCGGGAAAAAATTACAACGCAAATACATTGTTGCAAGTTTAATAATAACATATATGTTAAATGATGATGTGAAATATGAGTGTGTTCACAGCAGTATTTAGCTTTTCTTCTTTCAAAGTTATCTAAATATATATTTATCTGGTATTTATCTGAATACCTATTTGGTGCTCCATCTAATCAAGGAAGAAGTTGCGTTGGAAGGTAGAGATGTAATAGCTATCTTATCTGTCATGATCTAAGAATGTAATTATAGGCGTGAAGTTCAATTCTAGGAAGTATTGCACTCTGCAACCAACACATCTCTAGAACGAAGGTTTGAAAGAGAGAGTAGTTATTTGCAGTAGGTGGTGTTTCAGTCCGCTAGGACTGCTGTAAACCAAAGACAAGGTGGGAGAGCTAAGGCCGCAGACATTTCTTTCTCAGAGTTCTGGAGGCCAAGTCCAAGATCAAGATGCTGGTAGACTTGGTTTCTGGTGAGAAACTTCTTCCTGGCTTGCAGACAGCTGCCCTCTCATGTGGTGGTGAGAGACTGCATGCTAAGTCTCATCAGTCATGTCTGACTTTTTGTTATCCTATGGACTGTAGCCTGCCAGGCTCCTCTGTCCATGAAATTCTCTAGACAAGAATACTGGAGAGGGTTGCCATGCCCTCCTCCAGTGGATCTTCCTGATCCAGGGATCAAACCCACATATCTTATGTCTTATGTCATTGGCAGGTGGATTCTTTACCACTAAGCCACCTGGGAAGCCTTCTCCTCTTCTTTAAGAGCACTAACCCCTTTTTTTTTGGGGGGGGGGCTTCCCTGGTGGCTCAGAGGTTAAAGCGTTTGGCTGCAAGGCGGGAGACCCGGGTTCAATCCCTGGGTTGGGAATATCCCCTGGAGAAGGAAATGGCAACCCACTCCAGTATTCTTGCCTGGAGAATCCCATGGATGGAGGAGCCTGGTAGGTTACAGTCCATGGGGTCGCAAGGAGCCGGACACTACTGAGAGACTTCACTTTCACTTTCAATCCCATTTTTAGTGTGGGTCCCACCCTGAAGACCGCATCTAAACCTAATTACTGCCCAAAGGCTACTTCCAAATGCCATCACTTTGTGATATCAGAGCTTCAACATAGCAATCTGGGGAGGGAGGGTACACACACATTCAGTTCATAAATAACAGTGATGAGAGAGGGTGTAAGGAATAACAGTGTTACCATGACCCTACATCTCTTTTTAAACTTTCTGCATTTTTTCCTACCTTTTTTCATCTTCTGCAACCTCTCATTTAGATCTGGCTCCAAAATCTCCTCAGTCAGGAATTTTACTGGATTGGTCTGAGAAACAGTTCTGGCTGGAGGTGGGAAGATGGATCAGCCTTAAATGTCTCAAGGTAAGGGGCTTCAAAAGAGTGCAGAGAGAGAGAGAGAGAGAGAGAGGGAGAAGAGAAAAGAAAAGGGGAAAAGAAATTATATGTCTGGGGAAATAGATCAAGGATAATGGATTGAGAGGAGAGGAAAGGAAAAGGAAACAAGGAAGGAAATCAATAGTTGGTAAGGGCAAGAAAAAAAGAGAGGACATTTTCAAGAGGACAATGAGTAATTTTTATTCTCCAGTTTTGGGAGCTGAGAGAAGTGAGGTCTGAATGGGAGAAAGAATTTGCTCTTTTTTTTTCCTCATGCTTGAGAACTCCTTTACTGCACGTCATCTTAAGTGATTGATTTTTTTGTTCCTTACAGAATTGCTTCAAACAGCTTGGTACAGAAGTGTGGTACCATCAGCAAAGATGGTCTCCAAGCCTCTAGCTGTGAAGTTCCTCTTCCGTGGGTCTGTAAGAAGGTCAGACGTGGATGAATGTTCATTCTGTCCTGTGGCTCCCTAAAAAGAGGGAGATGACCTCTCGTGAGTACACCTTTAGTGAGTGGTGCCCTTCTAGCACATAAATTAGATGTGAAATTAATGCCGCCTCCCTGGGATTGATGGCTTCTTGCTGGACTCTCTTTGCTAGAACTTAGATGTTATCTTAACACTTTAAAGAGTGTAGGCAAATTTGTGAAATAGATAAGGTTTTTAGTATCCCTCTCTCTAGTGACTAAGGTTGTTGGCTTAGTCATCCCCATCATCTCTGTCAAAAATGTACCTTTAAAATGTTATATTCTGAGCTGAGCTGATGAAATCTGTGCAAATATGTGCTATTGCCAGTGTACTACAGGGTTTTTCTGTGTGCTAGTGGGTTGACATGCTACTCCTCCCCGATAATATGTTTTTATCCTAACAGTGCCTCTTTGCAGGTAAAACTTGAAATAAGTTGTGGAAGGTGAGTGAGAGAGAGCAGGGTGGTGCTTTGTGTCTCAGCTCTTCAGACTTCCGTAAATGACTGGCCTTGACTGAATTTAGTTTTTTTCGAAAATGCATAGTTGTGGCTGAATAAACCAGTGTGTGACTATATTTTCCTTGTTATGACTGTGATTTGCATATTAATTTCACAATGTGAAATGTGGGCAGTCTGGTAAGCCATTATTTTAGAGGAAAATGTATAGAAGCAGTTTATGTGGATCTCCCAATTATTTTTGGCACAAATGACTAAAAAATAAGAAAAACATTATTTATCCTTAGTAGGGTTGGGCATAGATGAGAAACAAGGTGTTGTTTAGAGATAGAGGAGGGATTAGTAGGACATAATGACAAATAAAATTAAAGGGAAAGAAGGCACAGCATTGTCAATAGAATCTTAGAAATAAAACAACTTCTTATTGTAGGTCAGTAAAGCAAAGAGAAAGAAAAGATACAGGAGGGAATGATGAGGAGATTGTAATTCTGTACTGTTGATGATATGGATTGTGATGTTTATTTAAATTTCCCTTTTGTATTATTGTTAGGACAAAGACTGTATCAAATCTGACCTTGTATCCCAAACACCTAAAATAGTGCTTGCTTGTATCAGTGAATATTCAATGCTTGAATAAAAAAAAAAAAGGAATTTAAAATTTCTCATTCTAGTTGTTTCTATTAGCTCATGAGTCGAATAGAGGAATTGAGCAAGAAACATGGTATATCTGAATCTTCGCTTAATCCTACACATTTGAGCAGAGGACTAGTTTAATCTAGAAATGGTGAACGCTACATACATATATTAATATATTTGGGAATAGCACCCTTTATTTGGCACTGAACACATACTGTATAGAGACCTAGTCATCAGGAAAAAATTAGAAACTATTTAAATATCTATCAATATTAAAATGATTAAATAAATAACCACCTTACTTCCTTTATTTTTTCTTTTGTAGGACGAACTTTAAAAAATGAGAATGCTTTTATCTTTTACCTGTACAACTTGAAAACAAAAGTAATTAAGACAAAATGAAACCAGTCCTCACCCTCTGACACCACCGTAGAGCTCTAATGTTGGTGAGGTGGCTTGGCCTTGACAGTGCATTCAAGGGTTCGCTGGCTAGGGCTTTTCTGAGCTCATCCCAGGTGAAAGACTAGTTTGGTTCTATTGCTCTGGAAAAGGAGAGTTAGCAATAGTTGTGTAGTCCCACTTGAGCTTTGAGTGACCTGCTTAATGCACTTTCTGCTCTTTTTTCCCTCTTTTAGATCAACTTTCAAAAGTTGCATTTTCTGAGGCTTTCTTTCCAATGCAGGGAATGTGGGTTCGATCCCTGGTTGAGGAACTAAGATCCCACGTGCCCCATAGCTAGAGCCCAAATGGTACAACTAAGACCCAATGCAGCCAAATAAATTAAAAAAAACCACACACACTTTTAAAAAAGTTGCACTTTCTCTGCCCCCTCAAAACAAGTCCTACCTGTCTTCAAAAGGGCCACATCTTTGGTTACGTGGAGACAGGGTCAGTGACCTCACTGGACAAATTTTGTCATGGATGCCAAGACTGCTCTTAGACTTTTCTTGCCTTAGCTACAGTGATGTCCCAAGATGTTATGTATGTGATGTCTCTCCAAAGATGGGCTAGAATGTGCTCTCTAGATCACCAGTAAAGATCTAAAAGTTTTTTTCCCCTTAGTTCTTCCTATTTTCTGCTTAAACAGTTTTTCATGACTTGCAAGGCCCTGCATGACTTGTAAGCAACTATTTGCATCTAAATGCTGCTAGCTGTGACAGGTATGGAATGCTCAAATGCTTTCCTGAAGACTGTTAGTTACACTGGTTCCTTGTATGTGTGTGTGTGCTCAGTTGCTCAGTTGTGTCCACCTCTTTTGTAACTCCATGGATGGAGCCCCCTAGGCTCCTCTGTCCCTAGGTTTCTC
This sequence comes from Capricornis sumatraensis, assembly GCF_032405125.1. Taxonomy (NCBI): domain Eukaryota; kingdom Metazoa; phylum Chordata; class Mammalia; order Artiodactyla; family Bovidae; genus Capricornis; species Capricornis sumatraensis. Next base: position 144,722,166 of record NC_091072.1, on the reverse strand, counting down.
CAGGCAAGAATACTGGAGTGGGTAGCCATTTCCTTCTTCAGGGCATCTTCCTAACCCAGGGATTGAACCTGTGTCTCCCACATTACAGGTGGATTCTTTACCACTGAGCCACTGGGGTTCCTTCTATATATTTTTCCTTAGAAAATGCCTTGTCCCCTCTTGAGAGCCGTGGGAAGGCAGTGGGAAGAGCACTGATGCTAGAATCAATAAGGCCAGCTTTTTAAGGATTTTTTTTGACGTAGACCATTTTTAAAATCATTATTGAATTTGTTACAATATTGCTTCTATTTTACAATTGGTTTTCTGGCTGTCAGGCATGTGGGAATCTTACCTTCCTGATCAGAGATTGAACCTGCCCCCCCTGCATTGAAAGGTGAAATCTTAACTTCTGGATTGCCAGGGAAGTCCCCAAGAGTAACCTTTCCTCAAATCCTTTTTCAAATAATTGCTGTGTGACTTTAGGCAAAAATGCTTAACTTCTCTGAGCTTATATTGAGGCATACTATATGATTGTTCTGTCCAAAACAGCCAGTCTCCCAGGTCTCTGTGACATCTGCTTGTTTAGTTTCTTCAAAGCTCTTGTCACAGTCTTATTTTCTTTATGTGTTACTTCTATCAAATTATTATTTACCATGTTTTGAAGATGTACATGCACACAGTAGCCCTGAAAGAGTCTCTGCTCCACCTCTGATTGCAAGCTCACCAGTTTCTTGCCCTGGAGAAAAATACTGTTGCCTTACATTCTTTCTCAGATATAAATTGTTCACAAACAAGCATTTGTGTACACAAGTGCACACACACACACACACACACACACACACACACACATACACACACACACACGGGCTTCCCAGATGGCTCAGTAGTAAAGAATCGGTCTGCTAATGCAAGAGATGCAGGAGACGCGGGTTCAGTCCCTGGGACGGTAGATCCCCTGGAGTAGTAAATGGCAACCTTCTCCAGTGTTCTTGCCTGGAAACGTCCATGGACAGAAGAACCTAGCGGACTATAGTCTATGAGGTTACAAAGAATCGGACATGACTGAGCATGCATGCTCACATGCACACAAACCTCAAGTTGTAGCATACTATGCACACTGTTCTGAACTGTACTTCCCACCCCCAATTAACAATGTATCTTGAATCTATGTTTATATACTCATTAGAACTGCCTTATTCTTTTTAGTGGCAGGATAGAATTCTATGTTATGGATTTAACAATTTATGTAACTGATCTATTAATGGAAGTTTAGATCATTTCCTTTCTTTTGCCTTTACAAACAATGCTGCAATGACTATATTTCTACAGATGTAATTTCTTGCTTTTTGAGTATTTGTAGACTTCCTCAATTGTACTGGTGGTTCAGCTGGTAAAGAATCCGCCTGCAATGTGGGAGACCTGGGTTCGATCCCTGCGTTGGGAAGATCCCCTGGAGAAGGGAAAGGCTACCCACTCCAGTATTCTGGCCTGGAGAATTCCATGGACTGTATAGTCCATGGGGTCGCAAAAAGTTGGACACGACAGAGCAGTTTTCACTTTCAATTGTACATAAATCTTCAGATTTGTATTCTCTCCAGCAATGCATGACAAGTTTCATTTTCCTTTACATCTTTACCAATGTAGTTTTTCATCAAACGTTTTGATCTTTGCTAGTTAGAGAGGTGAAAAACGGTTTCTCACTGTGGTTTTAATTTGTATTTCTCTTACTAAGAATTATCTTTTTACATGCTTACAAGTCATTTGTATTTCCTTTTCTATGATCTGACAGTTCATAGCCTATATCCTTTTTTAAAAAAGAGATTGGGTGATTGATCTTTTCTTAAATAATGTGTGAGAAAAAGTTCTTTATATACTAAATAAATGAGCCATTTGTGTGTAATACAGGCTGAAAGTATTTTGTCTTAGTTTGTAATTTTTCTGTTTATGTCCTTTGAAATCCTTTATTCTCCATTCTAAGATTAAATTAGTTAAAGGAAATATAAAACAACTGACCTCCAGTGAAAGGCATAATCATAGAAATACCAGGAATTAACTGGAATTGACATTGTGTGTCAAGAAGGATGGAAAATTGGTACATTTGCTAGAGAAACAGGGGAATGAGTGCAGTAGTTATATGTGTGAAGGCTCATCCAGGAGGCTTTAAGAATCTGTAATGTACAGCACTATATACATTCACTGACAGACTTGGGGACTTAAGAAATATCTCTAGACTAAGAACAGAGTCAGTAGTAGACAATGCTGTTGAGAGCCAAGAGCAACCTGGGAATATTCTTTGAAGACACAAAATTCCAGATAGAAGCTCACCTATGAATAATTGATTTTTTCTGAGAGTGCAAGAACTTCCCCATTGATGAGAGAAATAGAATATCAGCAAGACTTTTTTTCCTGTGGTCTCACAATTTTGGCTGAAACCTAAAGCTGAGAATCAGTTCAGTTCAATTCAGTTCAGTCACTCAGTCATGTCTGACTCTTTGCGACCCCATGAATCACAGCACGCCAGGCCTCCCTATCCATCACCAACCCCCGGAGTTCACTCAGACTCATGCCCATCGAGTCGGTGATGCCATCCAGCCATCTCATCCTCTGTTGTCCCCTTCTTCTCCTGCCCCCAATCCCTCCCAGCATCAGGGGCCTTTCCAATGAGTCAGTTGTTCACATGAGGTGGCCAAAGTATTGGAGTTTCAGCTTCAGCATCAGTCCTTCCAACGAACACCCAGGACTGATCTCCTTTAGGATGGAATAGTTAGATCTCCTTGCAGTCCAAGGGACTCTCAAGAGTCTTCTCCAACACCACAGTTCAAAAGCATCAGTTCTTCAGTGCTCAGTTTTCTTCACAGTCCAACTTTCACATCCATACATGACCACTGGGAAAATCGTATCCTTGACTAAACAGACCTTTGCTGGCAAAGTAATGTCTCTGCTTTTGAATATGCTATCTAGGTTGGTCATAACTTTCCTTCCAAGAAGTAATCATCTTTTAATTTCATGGCTGCAATCACTATCTGCAGTGATTTTGGAGCCCAAAAAAATAAAGTCTGACACTGTTTCCACTGTTTCCCCATCTATTCCCCATGAAGTGATGGGACCAGATGCCATGATCTTCGTTTCCTTAATGTTGAGCTTTAAGCCAACTTTTTCGCTCTCCTCTTTCACTTTCATCAATTTAATTCCTCTTCACTTTCTGCCATAAGGATGGTGTCATCTGCATATCTGAGGTTTTTTATATTTCTCCCAGCAGTCTTGATTCCAGCTTGTGTTTCTTCCAGTCCAGTGTTTCTCATGATGTTCGCTGCATATAAGTTAAATAAGCAGGGTGACATTATACAGCCTTGACATACTCCTTTTCCTATTTGGATCCAGTCTGTTGTTCCATGTCCAGTTCTAACTGTTGCTTCCTGACCTGCATATAGGCAAGCTAAGAATAGTAGTTGATAAGAAATCTTGTGTTCCAAAGAGAGTCCTTGGACACACCGCATAGGACTTTCTAAATGGGTCTGGGGACAGTTACCCACAGCACATATAATGAAAAATTCAAAACCAATTACAGAGACAAATTTTTTGAGGGTATCTGTGGATGATGAGATTGCTGGCATGTTTCCCCTCCTTCAGCCCAGGCCAAGATGGGGAGGAACTAGGAGGGCCTCTGCTTGCTGGAGGTGGACACAGTCCTTCCCAGTCTGTATGGCTCAGCTCTGGAAATTTGTAGACCCAGGGCTGACTGGAGAGCAAGAGAGTGCTTGTAAGAACTCGACCTAAGTGCCCTGTTGTGGACGGCATAGACACTTCCATCTGAATGTTGCCTGGAGAGGTCTGGTGGCGGGAAGCTAGCTGAAATTGCCCCTCATGCCAGGGTAAGGAGGGGCAGGTGCAGTGGATGCCAGCTCAATTTCACCATTTGTTCAGTGGGTATAGGAGCACCCCAGGTCCAGAGGAAACAGAAGAAGTTAATGGGGTTTGAGTTGTCTACAAAGGGGACGCCAGGAGAAAGAGGTCCTGTGGAATGTTTGGCCAGGAGTGAAGAGGCCCTCCAGAGAGCATATCACCTGTATCAGGAAATGGTGCAGGGTGGAAATTCCTCAGGGGTGTGTCTGGCTGTGTGTGGGATCTCCTGAAACCCACTAGTATCTGGGGATCATATCAGTGCAGGTCCAAGAAAAGGAGCAGAGCCAGTAGGAGATACATTTAAATATATATATATATTACAAGGAATTGGTTCAGGCAATTGTGGGGCCAACTAGGCAAGTCCAAAACTCAAAGGGCAGGCTATGAGGAAGGGCAGACTGGGGACACTGCTGTCCCCAGGAGGAATTTCTTCTTCATCAGGGAAACTTGAATTCTGCTCTTAAGGCCTGTCAACTGATTGAATCTATCCCATCTTGATTGTGGTAATCTCACTTACTTAAAGTCAACTGGTTATATAGACTTTGCATATGTGTGTGTGTGCTGAGTTACTTCAGTTGTGTACAACTCTTTGCGACTCTATGGACTATAGCCTGGCAGGCTCCTCTGTCCATGGAATTCTCCAGGCAAAAATACTGGAGTGGGTTGCCATGCCCTCCACCAGGGGATCTTCCTGACTCAGGGATCAAACTGGTGTCTCCAGCATCTCCTGCATTGACAGGGGGTTCTTTAACACTAATGCCACCTGGGAAGCACACCTTCACAGCAACACTAGACTAGTGCGATGGACTTCCCTGGCAGTCCACTGGTTAAGACTGCGCTTCCAGTGTTGGGGGTGACGATTTAAACCCTGGTCGGGGAACCAAGATCCCACATACTGCAGGGTGCCACCCCCCCACCCCCCCAAAAAAAAAACAAAAAAAAAATCAGTGTTTGATTGAATGACTGGGGACTGTTGCCTAGCTGAGATGACACATCACAGGACCACCACAGGTATCAGTCACACAAAGTGATAGCTAGCTAACAGAGTACCAGTAAGAAAGACTTTGTTCTTCCAATCCCCAACTCCAGAGGGCAGAGGGCTGCCTCACTTCCCCACTGCTGGTTTGTGAAAACAAGACTCAGAAGCCAGAGGAATGTAGCCAGAAATTTTATAAGATTGAAATTTTGTTTTAAATTGAATTAAACTTTTTGTATCAATTTGTGTACTCAGATATTGAGGAGTGACAGAAACATTTTATTTGGTTTCTGCACATGTATAAACTTAGTTTTCTTTTAAAAATTAAAATTCATTTTTTTTTTCTATCACATGTCTTTGAGCAAACTCAGGGAGATAATGAAGGAAAGGCAAGCCTGGCATGCTGCAGGTCATGGGGTCACAAAGAGTTAAAGATGATTTAGAGATTGAACAACAACCACAATCCTTTCCTTCCTTCCTTCTCTTTCCCATCCACTTTAAAAAGATGGTGCTGAGGAGTTTACTTTCAGGGCAGCAATGGAGAAGCAGACATAGAGAACAGACCTATGGACACAGGGGTGGGGGCGGCGGGGCGCAGAGGAGAGGAAGGAGAGGGTGAGATGTATGGAGAGAGTAACATGGAAATTTACAATACCACATGTGAATTTACAATACCAATGGGAATTTGCTGTATGACTCAGGGAACTCAAGCAGGGGCTCTGTGAGAATCTAGAAGGGTGGGATGGGAGGGAGGTGGGAGGGAGGTTCAGAAGAGAGGGGACATGGGTGTACCTATGGATGATTCTTGTTGATGTGTAGCAGAAAACGGCAATATTCTGCAAGGGAAACATCCTTAAATTAAAAAACAAACTAAAAATATAATGAACTAGCTTATCTGAACAAGTTCAGTTTACATACACAGATTTTGGATTTTTAATAAAACAAACAAACATGTATGATGATCTCTTGTGATTTTAACTGCCCTCTTGTGGTCAAAGTTGATGATTGCCCTGATCTAAGAATTGCTAAAGTACTCTGTCCAAGGTCATTCAGAGGGTATTGAGTTAAAGACTGCTCTTTCAGGTTTTTGTCTGTTTTATTTTTAAATGATCAATCATGGGTAGAATTCATTTCAAGGCCAAATTTGCCTGTTACTCCAGGTGTTTCTTGACTTCCTCCGTTTGCATTCCAGTCCCCTGTAATGAAAAGCACATCTTTTTTGGGTGTTAGTTCTAAAAGGTCTTGTAAGTCTTCATAAAACTGTTCAACTTCAGCTTCTTCAGCATTACTGCTTGGGGGTATAGATTTGGATAACTGTGATATTGAATGGTTTGCCTTGGAGACGAACAGAGATCATTCTGCGTTTTTGAGATTGCATCCAGGTACTGCACTTTGGACTCTTTTGTTGACCATGATGGCTACTCCATTTCTTCTGAGGGATTCCTGCCCACAGTAGTAGATATAATGGTCATCTGAGTTAAATTCACCCATTCCAGTCCATTTTAGTTCGCTGATTCCTAGAATGTCGACGTTCACCCTTGCCATCTCTTGTTCGACCACTTCCAATTTGCCTTGATTCGTGGACCTGACATTCCAGGTTCCTATGCAATATTGCTCTTTACAGTATCGGATCTTGCTTCTATCACCAGTCACTTCCACAACTGGGTATTGTTTTTGCTTTGGCTCCATCCCTTTGTTCTTTCTGTAGTTATTTGATCTCTGATGTCCAGTAGCATTTTGGGCACCTAATGACCTGGGGAGTTCCTGTTTTGGTATCCTGTCATTTTGCCTTTTCCTACTGTTCATGGGGTTCTCAAGGCAAGAATACTGAAGTGGCTTGCCATTCCTTCTCCAGTGGACCACGTTCTGTCAGACCTCTCCACCATGACCCGCCCGTCTTGGGTTGCCCCACAGGCATGGCTTAGTTTCATTGAGTTAGACAAGGCTGTGGTTCTAGTGTGATTAGATTGACTAGTTTTCTGTGAGTATGGTTTCAGTGTGTCTGCCCTCTGATGCCCTCTTGCAACACCTACCATCTTACTTGGGTTTCTCTTACCTTGGACATGGGGGTATCTCTTCACGGCTGTTCCAGCAAAGCACTGCTGCTGCTCCTTACCTTGGACGAGGGGTATCTCCTTACCACCACCGTTCCTGACCTTCAACTTGGGATAGCTCCTCTAGGCCCTCCTGCGCCTGCCCAGCCACCGCTTCTCGGGTTGCTCCTCCCGGCTGTGGGCCCTGGCCTCGGGCATGGATGGCTCCTTCCAGCTGCTGCCCCTGGCCTTGGGCTCCGGGTGGCTCCTCAGGGTCACTGCCCCTGGCCTCGGGCGCGAGGTGGCTTCTCCAGGCTGCCCCTGACCTCAGACGTGGGGTGTTTCCTCCCGGCCGCCACCCCTGGTCATAGCAAACACCCTCTTCCAACAACACAAGAGAAGACTCTACACATGGACATCACCAGATGGTCAACACCAAAATCAGATTGATTATATTCTATGCAGCCAAAGATGGAGCTCTATACAGTTAACAAAAACAAGACCAGGAGCAGAATGTGGCTCAGATCATGAACTCCTTATTACCAAATTCAGACTTAAATTGAAGAAAGTAGGGAAAACCACTAGACCACTCAGGTTTGATCTAAATCAAATCCCTTATGATTATACATTGGAAGTGAGTAATAGATTTAAGGGCCTAGATCTGATCAATAGAGTGCCTGATGAACTATGGAATGAAGTTCATGACATTGTGCAGGAGACAGGGATCAAGATCATCCCCATGGAAAAGAAATGCAAAAAAGCAAAATGGCTGTCTGGGGAGGCCTTACAAATAGCTGTGAAGAGAAGAGAGGCGAAAATAAAGGAGAAAAGGAAAGATGTAGGCATCTAAACGCAGAGTTCCAAAGAATAGCAAGAAGAGATAAGAAAGCCTTCTTCAGCGATCAATGCAAAGAAATAGAGGAAAACAACAGATTGGGAAAGACTAGAGATCTCTTCAAGAAAATTAGAGATATCAAGGGAACATTTCATGCAAAGATGGGCTCGATAAAGGACAGAAATGGTCTGGACCTAGCAGAAGTAGAAGATATTAAGAAGAGGTGGCAAGAATACACAGAAGAACTGTACAAAAAAGATCTTCACGACCCAGATAGTCATGATGATGTGATCACTAATCTAGAACCAGACATCTTGGAATGTGAAGTCAAGTGGGCCTTAGAAAGCATCACTATGAACAAAGCTAGTGGAGGTGATGGAATTCCAATTGAGCTGTTTCAAATCCTGAAAGATGATGCTGTAAGTACTGCACTCAATATGCCAGCAAATTTGGAAAACTCAGCAGTGGCCACAGGACTGGAAAAGTTCAGTTTTCATTCCAGTTCCAAAGAAAGGCAACACCAAAGCATGCTCAAACTACCACACAATTGCACTCATCTCACATGCTAGTAAAGTAATGCTCAAAATTCTCCAAGCCAGGCTTCAGCAATACGTGAACCGTGAACTCCCTGATGTTCAAGTAGGTTTTAGAATAGGCAGAAGAACCAGAGATCAAATTGCCAACATCCACTGGATCATGGAAAAAGCAAGAGAGTTCCAGAAAAACATTGATTTTTGCTTCATTGACTATGCCAAAGCCTTTGACTGTGTGGATCACAATAAACTGTGAAAAATTCTGCAAGAGATGGGAATACCAGACCACCTGACCTGCCTCTTAAGAAATAAGTATGGAGGTCAGGAAGCAACAGTTAGAACTGGACATGGAACAACAGACCGGTTCCAATTAGGAAAAGGAGTACATCAAGGCTGTATATTGTTACCCTGCTTATTTAACTTATATGCAGAGTACATCATGAGAAACGCTGAACTGGAAGAAACACAAGCTGGAATCAAGATTGCCGGAAGAAATATCAATAACCTCAGATATGCAGATGACACCACCCTTATGGCAGAAAGTGAAGAGGAGCTGAAAAGGCTCTTGATGAAAGTGAAAGAGGAGAGCGAAAAAGTTGTCTTAAAGCTCAACATTCAGAAAACGAAGATCATGGCATCCGGTCCCATCACTTCAAGGGAAATAGATGGGGAAACAGTAGAAACAGTGTCAGACTTTATTGTTTTGGGCTGCAGAATCACTGCAGATGGTGATTGCAGCCATGAAATTAAAAGACGCTTACTTCATGGAAGGTAAGTTATTTCCAACCTAGATAGCATATTGAAAAGCAGAGACATTACTTTGCTGATTAAGGTCCGTCTAGTCAAGGCTATGGTTTTTCCTGTGGTCATGTATGGATGTGAGATTTGGACTGTGAAGAAGGCTGAGTGCCAAAGAGTTGATGCTTTTGAACTGTGGTGTTGGAGAAGACTCTTGAGGGTCTTGGACTGCAAGGAGATCCAACCAGTCCATTCTGAAGGAGATCAACCCTGTGATTTCTTTGGAAGGAATGATGCTAAGGCTGAAACTCCAGTACTTTGGCCACCTCATGAGAATAGTTGACTCATTCGAAAAAACCTCTGATGCTGGGAGGGATTGAGGGCAGGAGGAGAAGGGGACGACCGAGGATGAGACGGCTGGATGGCATCACGGACTTGATGGACGTGAGTCTGAGTGAACTCCGAAGATGGTGATGAGCAGGGAGGCCTGGCATGCTGCGATTCATGGGGTCGCAAAGAGTCGGACACGACTGAGCGACTGAACTGAAGTGAATCAGTAGAATCTATTATCCAATCACTCATCTTGTTTCTAGAAAAATTCTCATGTCATTTTGACTATACTCAGATCCCCGAATAGTTCATTTGTGGTGAATCATTCCCTTTGTCACAAGACATTTTCAAACAGAAATCTAGGATCATTTGATTAGTCAGACTCTTGTACACTGTATTCAGGTCACTGCCAGTTATCGACTCTAGTCCTAGAATGACAGTGAGTGAATAAGAACAAAAAGCATAACATTCAGTGGCAAGGGAAGTAAAAGTATCAGCAGTAGCATGTGTCAGTAATGAAGAAAAGAGCAAAAGAGGATAAAACAGAAACACATCATATTTTTAATAGAAAGGTGACAACTGATTACAGAAAATTAAGCTCTCCAAAAATTAAGAGAGAAAGGAGAAGATGCAGGTAGAATCAAGTGCTAATCTTGGTATCATTTTGGAATGGTTCACAGTCACATACACTATGTAATTTCACTGTATGGCACAGGGACTTTCCTGGTGGTCCACTGGTTAAGACTCTGTGCTCCCGATGCAGAGGGCCCAGGTTTGATTCCTGGCTGGGGAACTAAGATCCCACATGTCATTTGGCATGGCCAAAAGGTGAAGAAAAGTGCATCTAGTAGATGGCACAGAATTATCATAAAGCCCCTGATGTAGTGCTAGGTCCCCAGGCTGTTTCTGTCCTTAATAAACAAATGTCATCTAATCCCCTACCCCATTTGGAAAGACAAAAGCCATGCTGTCCATTTTCCTGTCTAAGTGCCTTCTGTGTTGGGTTATCCAAGTCAGGAAATCTTAGTGTTCTCCAGAGAACACTAGATTGGAAATCAAGAGCTTTTTCACTATTTGCCTGAAACGTAGCAATGAGGTATTTGGAATGTTAGCTAGCTCTTCTGTTCTGTGCCTCCCTCCCAGGCCTACATCCAGCATTCAATATTCCTAAAACTTACTTTCATTAGAGGGCATTTCATCTGAATCACCTTTTATACTCTGTGTCCTTTTGTATATCACGTGACTGCTGCCAATGCAGCATTTCCTAAAAGAGTGCCTCACCTTTGCGACTTAGCAGCAGCAGCAGCACCATTGTCTCTGAGATGGTTGCCAAGCTGACAACCATTTGGTCAGTCTTCAAGCTAATACTTTTTTGACCTGACTAGGAGTTGTCATGGGAGGGTTTCAAACAACAATCAGAATTCCAGTTCCTTTTTCAAATGACTCACTGACTAAAACACTGGGAGATTAAAGCTGTTTAATGGGAAGGTCAATGGGAAAGCAGCCAAGTTCATACATGAAGAAGGAATGTTGACTGCCTGACAGCTATTGTGTAAAATGCTGTGTCAGACTTGTTTCCGAAGATGGCTGCCTGTCTCCCATCGCACATGATCTTTAAAAACAAAGAAGCAAATGCCTTCATTGTGTATAGCTGATGAACCATGAACTACACCTATTTGAAGTGTATATAATAATGAACCACAGGTTCTTTTGTCCTTGTCACTCCCCCATCAAGAACTAGAGTCCATTTTCCCTAGTCTTCATTCTGGACTGAATATTTATTGCACTCACCTTTCTTTGTCTCCTCATCATTTATTGAGTTTGTGTACAGATGTCTTGTAAGTTCAGATTTTTAGCAACTAGGGATTCCCTGGCGGTCCTATCGATTGGCCTTGTGCTTTCCCTGCGGGAGCCTGAATTCAACCCGCAGTTAGGGAACTAAAATCCTGCAAGCCATGTAGCATGGCCCCAAAAACCTCACAAAGAACCACCCCCCCAAAAAAAAACCCCACCAGATTTCTTCAGGATCTATACTTGAAGAGTAGTGCTTAAGGAGCTTCACCCACAAACCGTATTCACACCTGATTTTGATGCTGAGATCCTAGTGCATCCGTAATAAGGTGAGAATTTCCGGAGAGAGGCTAAAAATATTTTCTATGTGGGGGAAAAAGTGATTTTGTAATCAAATGGCAGATTTAGCAAAATGTTTCCAAAGGTGGCTACAACAGTTCCTTCATCTACATGGTCTTCTGTAACGTGATCTTACTACTCCTTCACGACAGAGTCTGTTTCACTTTCTCTTGAATACAAGCTGGACCCTGTGATGCTCTTGATCAATGGAATGTAATAAAAGTGATTCTATGTGACTTCTGGGGTTGTTCATTAGTAATGTTTCGGTTTCTGCTTTGTTTCTTGGGAGCACTGAATTGCCCTGTAACAGGTCCAGGAACCCTGTTGGAGAAGACACAAGGAGGAGCCCTGAGCTACATGGAGAGGGGGCAGACCCCAGCTGTCCAAGAATCCCAGTGGAGCCTTTGGAAAAGTCCAGTCCCAGGTCCTATCAGCCTGCAGTTTCATGAGAGACCCCTGGCAGGACCATCTGAAGAACCCCCTGGAGAAGCTCAGTCAACCCATGAAACTAAAATACAATAAAATTGTTGCTTTTTAAGCTTATTGAATTTTGGAGTGATTTGTTATGCAACAATACAAAATAAAATAGAAATTATCCACTGTAGGATGTGTCCCAATTTCAGAGATGTTAAGGTGTGAGAAACGTGACCCCCCCATATGCAGGGGCACACGCACACACATGCACACACACACACACACACAATCACTACTCCCAGAATGCAATTCTGTGGACCAGTAAGGACAATCTGTGTGCTAGTTACCTTGCTTTGTTATCTTCTTACTATAAATTTCCGTGATTATTTTATTCCTCTCCTTCTCTCTTCCCTTGACTTTTAATTTTTTTGCCAAATTTTTTACAATTAATACAGCAGCAGTTCTCATATTTTTTTTAACCTCTGCTGCCACCCTGTGGTTATCTTTCATTACTGTACGTGAAAAGAGGGCATCTTAGGGCTTCTGCTAAGGTATCAGATCAGGCAAAGTGTAGCGGAAGCACATTTAAAAAAAAAAAAAAAGAAAAACTGGCAGAACATCCAAGACAGTCTTTTCAATATAATGCTCAGGATCGGAGGCATGAATCTAGTATATGCTATATATGTGCCTCCAGTGTATCAGTATTTATGCTTTAAAATCCTTTCAGTTTATGTCTAACCTTACGTAGTAACTCCTCATTCCTTATCTGAGTTCAAACTAAGATGCATAATTAATCACATTAATTGTTGATACTGCCTTGCCATGACTGTCAATTATGGCTTTTAATGGACTTAGGAAAAGAAGTGAATAGAAAGCTGAACCTATTGATGGTAGACCCATACATTAAAATATCTTTGTAGACTTTCATGTTGGTCTAGAACTTGTCAGACTGGTGCAAAAGAATTTTGGCTTTCTTTAAGTGGCAAAAATGAAAGAATCACTTTTAAGAAGTAGAATATATTCACAGCTCATTTTCCATGAGAATAAGGACTATTAATCTCCTTGTCACCTATGTTTACCTCTCTCACCCCTTTATCTTGCTTGTTACTATCTCAAATTAAATCTGATTATGCTACTAAGAAGAACTAAGGAGCCTCTTGATGAAAGTGAAAGAAGAAAGTGAAAAAGTTGGCTTAAAACTCAACATTCAGAAAACTAAGAACATGGCATCTGGTCCCATCACTTCATGGCAAATAGATGGGCAAACAATGGAAACAGTGACAGATTTTATTTTTTGGACTCCAAAATCACTGCAGATAGTGACTGAAGCCATGAAATTCAAAGATGCTTACTCCTTGGAAGAAAAGTTATGACCTACCTAGACAGCATATTAAAAAGCAAAGACATGACTTTGCCAACAAAGCTCCATCTAGTCAAAGCTATGGTTTCTAGTAGTCACGTATGGATGTGACAGTTGGACTATAAAGAAATCTGAGTGCCAAAAAATTGATGCTTTTGAACTTTGGTGTTGGAGAAGACTCTTAAGTGTTCCTTGGACAGTAAGGAGATCCAACCAGTTCATCCTAAAGGAAATCAGTCCTGAATATTCATTGGAAAGACTGATGCTGAAGCTGAAACTCCAATACTTTGGCCACCTGATGTGAAGAGCTGCCTCATTGGAAAAGACCCTGATGCTGGGAAAGATTGAAGGAGGGGAGAAGAAGGGGATGACAGAGGATGAGATGGCTGGTTGGCATCACCGACTCAATGGACATGAGTTTGATTAGACCCCGGGAGCTGGTGATGGACAGGGAGGCCTGGTGTGCTGTGATTCATGGGGTTGCAAAGAGTCGGACACTACTGAGTGACTGAACTGAACTGAACTGATGTTACTATCTTTTTCTAAAAAGTATATTTTGCTATGTCGGATCTTCGTTGCTATGCTTGGGCTTTAGTTATGGTAAGCGGGGGCTACTCTCTAGTTGCATTGTGAGGGCTTCTCATTGTGGTAGCTTTTCTTGTTGCAGAGCACAGGCTCTAGCGTGCTTGGGTTTCAGTAGTTGTGGCATGTGGGCTCAGTAGTTGCAGCTCACAGGCTCCAGAGCACAGGCTCATTAGTTGCGGCCTTCTAGCATGTGGGATCTTCCCTGACCAGGGATTGAACCAGTGTCCCATGCACTGCAAGGTGGATTCTTAACCACTGGACAACCAGGAAAGCCCTACTATTCTGTTTTAAAAGATTTCACTGGCTTCCTATTACAGGAACATCCTTGGTAAATCAACCTCAACTGATCTGTCAAGCTTCACTTTTAATTACTCCCATGGGGCCTTCGTCTGACTCTGTTCACCATGGACTGTATCCCACCAGGCTCCTCTGTCCATGAGATTTTCCAGGTGAGAGCACTGGACTAGGTTGCCATTTCCTTATCCAGGGAATCTTCCCCGACCCAGGGATCAAACATGCATCTCTTGGATCTCCTGCACTGGCAGGTGGATGCTTTACCACTAGTGCCATCTATGAACACTGCCTTTTGATTGAATGTGATTCAACCTGGTCTAACTAACTCTCTTAATGCAGAATAAAACTGAAAGCTGCTTTCACCATCTGTCCTAGGTCTTACACATTCTAAGAGCATCAAGAATCAGAGATCAGTCAACAGGATTTTCTCTATTCCTTTCTTCCCCACCAAACGCAATGCTAGTGGTTTTCTGTTACTTAATTGTAGTGCTTCTAACACATTGCATGAAGTTGAGATTCCCTATTAAGTCCTATGTCCATTTGGTGGGGGTGGTGGCTGGGAGGATTCTACAAATTTGGGCTCTAGGCTGGTGCAGCTCTTGTGACTGGGGCATATAACAGAGGGATAATAGTATCTTGTATGAGTGCCTGTGTGCACGGCCAGATCCAGTCTGAGGGCAGAGGTACTGCTCCTTCTATTGTCATCATTCAGACAAAGAATCTTGGATCTTGTGATATTATAAGGACTAGTAGTTCTTATAGAATACTTGTTCTTTCAGAATACTAATGGGCTTCTCTCTTAAAAAAATTTTTTTTAAAAAAATTTACATAATTTTGAAGGTTACTTTCCATTCATTGCTTTTTAAAAAATATTGGCTATATTCCCCAGGGTTGTACAACGCATCCTTGAGCCTAAACTTACACCCACCTAATAGTTTGTGCCTCTCACATCCCCATGCCTCTCTGACCCCTCCGCCTTCTCTCTCCCCACTGGTAGCCACCAGTTTGTTCTCTATGTCTGTGTCTGCTTCTTTTTTGTTATAGTTATTAGTTTGTTGTATTTTTTTAGATTCCACATATATGTGTGACATTATATAGTATTTGTCTTTCTCTCTCTGATTGCCATTATGTTATCTTGAATATTCTGAAGATCTGCTGGAATGAAGCTATTTTGAATTATTCCAAGTTTTATATTATGTTATCACATCACCGAGAATGTCATTATTTGTTCATTAGAAATATAGGGTACAGTGCAAGGCAGTAAGTGAGCCTGGAGTAAATTTGCATGAAAAGAAGAAGGAATCAATGATAGATACTCTCTAGAAATATATATTGAGAGTTTAGCACACTTGTTTAGCTTCTGTATTGCAGACAGCAAACAATCCTTTTAAAGAGTCCTGGTTCTGACGAGTCCAGCAAAGCCTTGTCTATAGATAATGGGCTTCAAATATTTCCTAGTTCTGCCTCTGTAAAGGGAAAAAGTAAACAGGATGATTTAGGGGTTTACAGGTGTGAATGCACTTCTAATTGGATATGAATGATAGGTCTTGATAAAGGAAGCCAAACTGGCTGTGACTGAGATTGGGATTCATCAAATATCCACTGTATAAAAAATACAGACTCTTCTGGTAAAGAAATTAGAAAGAAATCTTTCAGAGAGTTAGCACTCTTCTCCCCTAGTGTATACTTCTGTGTTATTATGTGGCATGAGGAATCTGAGATCAAGTGAAAAAAGATCTAGATAATTCTGTAT
This sequence comes from Capricornis sumatraensis, assembly GCF_032405125.1. Lineage (NCBI taxonomy): Eukaryota > Metazoa > Chordata > Mammalia > Artiodactyla > Bovidae > Capricornis > Capricornis sumatraensis. The sequence continues at coordinate 144,706,303 of NC_091072.1, read as the reverse complement.
TTAGGAGGACTGGCTTTCAGAACAAAATAAAGATGACACTTGGAACACAGACTGCTTACCCGTGTTACAGGGAGTTCTGTACTCAGCAAAAGCTGGTTCATCTGAAAGACACGATGGGGGAAAATCTTGATAAACGGGAGCTTCAATGGGACAGGTTTTCATGGAAAGGTTTTCACAGATCAGAACTGCACACTTGACTGAAGCAGGAATTGTATCATTGCAGAAATACCAGCTCACTGGGGAAATAAACAAAAATGTCGAGGGATTTCCTCCCTTGATATCACTGAAGGAATCCCCTTCTCTGGGGGAAAAGTGAAGGGGTGCCCACACTGCAGTTGTTCAAGCAAAGTACAGGATGCGGCTAACCGTGGTGTGAGTCCTTTCAGTTCTGCTTTGAAATTTGCTTCTTTCTCCCTTCATGATATTTTCTCATCCTTCTTTCCAAGTCTGCAACATTCAGCAAGTTCCTCTCCACTAATCAGAATAGTACTCACCCTCTATCTTCCAACTAAATTTTTATTTTTTTATTCTTATTTTTTAATGCTGGAGAAATATCTGAAAGTATATTTATTTCAGGTCACCAGCATTATATCATTAGTTTAAAAAAAAATTTTTTTTTTTTACTTTACAATATTGTATTGGTTCTGCCACACATCAACATGAATCCGCCATGGGCATATGTGTGTTCCCCATCCTGAACCCCCCTCCCACCTCCCTCCCCGTACCATCCCTCCGAGTCAGCCCAGTGCACCAGCCCCAAGCATCCTGTATCGAACCTGGACTGGTGATTTGTTTCTTATATGATATTATACATGTTTCAGTGCCATTCCCCCAAATCGTCCCACCCTCTCCCTCTCCCATAGAGTCCAAAAGACTGTTCTTTACATCTGTGTCTCTTATGCTGTCTTGCATACAACGTTATCATTACCATATTTCTAAAGTCCATATATATGTGTTAGTATACTGTATTGGTGTTTTTCTTTCTGGCTTACTTCACTCTGTATAATCGGCTCCAGTTTCATCCACCTCATTGACTCAAATGTATTCTTTTTAATGGCTGAGTAATACTCCATTGTGTATATGTACCACAGCTTTCTTATCCATTCATCTGCTGATGGACATCTAGGTTGTTTCCATGTCCTGGCTATTATAAACAGTGCTGCGATGAACATTGGGGTACACATGTCTATTTCAATTCTGGTTTCTTTGGTGTGTATGCCCAGCAGTGGGATTGTTGGGTCATAATACAGTTCTATTTCCAGTTTTTTAAGGAATCTCCACACTGTTCTCCATAGTGGCTGTACTAGTTTACTAGTTTGCATTACCTCCAACAGTGTAAGAGGGTTCCCTTTTCTCCACACCTTTTCCAGCATTTATTGCTTGCAGATTTTTGGATCACAGACATTCTGACTGGCGTGAAGTGGTACCTTATTGTGATTTTGATTTGCATTTCTCTGATAATGAGTGATGTTGAGCATCTTTTCATGTGTTTGTTAGCCATCTGTATGTCTTCTTTGGAGAAATGTCTATTTAGTTCTTTGGCCCATTTTTTGATTGGGTCGTTTATTTTTCTGGAATCGAGCTGCAGGAGTTGCTTGTATATTTTTGAGATTAGTTGTTTGTCACTTGCTTCATTTGGTATTATTTTCTCCCATTCTTAAGGCTGTCTTTCCACCTTGTTTATAGTTTCCTTTGTTGTGCAGAAACTTATAATTTTAATTAGGTCCCATTTGTTTATTTTTGCTCTTATTTCCAATATTCTGGGAGGTGGGTCATAGAGGATCCTGCTATGATTTATGTCAGAGAGTGTTTTGCCTATGTTCTCCTCTAGGGGTTTTATAGTTTCTGGTCTTACATTTAGATCTTTAATCCATTTTGAGTTTATTTTTGTGTATGGTGTTAGAAAGTGTTCTAGTTTCATTCTTTTAAAAGTGGTTGACCAGTTTTCCCAGCAGCACTTGTTAAGGAGTTTGTCTTTTCTCCATTGTATATTCTTGCCTCCTTTGTCAAAGATAAGGTGTCCATAGGTGCGTGGATTTATCTCTGGGCTTTCTGTTTTGTTCCATTTGTCTATATTTCTGTCTTTGTGCCAGGACCATACTGTCTTGATGACTGTGGCTTTGTAGTAGAGCCTGAAGTCAGGCAGGTTGATTCCTCCAGTTCCATTCTTCTTTCTCACGAGTGCTTTGCCATGCAAATTGTGAAATTATTTGTTCTAGCTCTGTGAAAAATACTGTTGGTAGCTTGATAGGGATTGCATTAAATCTATAGATTGCTTTGGCTAGTATACTCATTTTCACTATATTGATTCTTCCAATCCATGAACATGGTATATTTCTCCATCTATTAGTGTCCTCTTTGATATCTTTCACCAGTGTTTTATAGTTTTCTAAATATAGGTCTTTTGTTTCTTTAGGTAGATATATTCCTAAGTATTTTATTCTTTTCGTTGCAATGGTGAATGGAATTGTTTCCTTAATTTCTTTTCCTGTTTTCTCGTTATTAGTGTATAGGAATGCAAAGGATTTCTGTGTCTTGATTTTATATCCTGCAACTTTAGTATATTCATTGATTAGCTCTAGTAATTTTCTGGTGGAGTCTTTAGGGTTTTCTATGTAGAGGATCATGTCATCTGCAGACAGCGAGAGTTTTACTTCTTTCCAATTTTGATTCGTTTTATTTCTTTTTCTGCTCCGATTGCTGTGGCCCAAACTTCCAAAACTATGTTAAACAGTAGTGGTGAAAGTGGACACCCTTGTCTTGTTCCTGACTTTAGGGGAAATGCTTTCAATTTTTCACCATTGAGGATAATATTTGCTGTCGGTTTGTCATATATAGCTTTTATTATGTTGAGGTATGTTCCTTCTATTCCTGCTTTCTGGAGTGCTTTTATCATAAATGGACGTTGAATTTTGTCAAGGCTTTCTTTGCATCTATTGAGATAATCATATGGCTTTTATTTTTCAATTTGTTAATGTGGTGTATTACATTGATTGATTTGCAGATATTGAAGAATCCTTGCATCTCTGGGATAAAGCCCACTTGGCCATGGTGTATGATCTTTTTAATGTGTTGTTGGATTCTGATTGCTAGAATTTTGTTAAGGATTTTTGCATCTATGTTCATCAGTGATGTTGACCTGTAGTTTTATTTTTTTGTGTGGCATCTTTGTCAGGTTTTGGTATTAGGGTGATGGTGGCCTCATAGAATGAGTTTGGAAGTTTACCTTCCTCTGCACTTTTCTGGAAGAGTTTGAGTAGGATACGTGTTAGCTCTTCTCTAAATTTTTGGTAGAATTCAGCTGTGAAGCCATCTGGACCTGGGCTTTTGTTTGCTGGAAGATTTCTGATTACAGTTTCAATTTCTGTGCTTGTGATAGGTCTGTTAAGATTTTCTATTCCTTCCTGGTTCAGTTTTGGAAAGTTGTACTTTTCTAAGAATTTGTCCATTTCTTCCACGTTGTCCATTTTATTGGCATATAATTGCTGATAGTAGTCTCTTATGATCCTTTGTATTTCTGTGTTGTCTGTTGTGATCTCTCCATTTTCACTTCTAATTTTACGGATTTTATTTTTCTCTCTTTGTTTCTTGATGAGTCTGGCTAATGGTTTGTCAATTTTATTTATCCTTTCAAAGAACCAGCTTATGGTTTTGTTCATTTTTGCTATGGTCTCTTTTGTTTCTTTTGCATTTATTTCTGCCCTAATTTTAAAGATTTCTTTCCTTCTACTAAGCCTGAGGTTCTCATTTCTTCCTTTTCTAGTTGCTTTAGGTGTAGAGTTAGATTATTTATTTGACTTTTTTCTTGTTTCTTGAGGTATGCCTGTATTGCTATGAACTTTCCCCTTGGCACTGCTTTTACAGTATCCCACAGGTTTTGGGTTGTTGTGCTTTCATTTTCATTCGTTTCTATCATATTTTGATTTCTTCTGTGTTTTGTTGGTTATTCAGAAGCGTGTTGTTCAGCCTCCATATGTTGCAATTTTAATAGTTTTTCTCCTGTAATTGAGATCTAATGTTACTGCATTGTGGTCAGAAAAGATACTTGGAATGATTTCAATTTTTTTGAATTTACCAAGGCTAGACTTATGACCCAGGATGTGATCTATCCTGGAGAAGGTTCCGTATGCACTTGAGAAAAAGGTGAAATTCATTGTTTTGGGGTGAAATGTCCTATAGATATCAACTAGGTCTAACTGGTCTATTGTATCATTTAAAGTTTGCGTTTCCTTGTTAATTTTCTGTTTAGTTGATCTATCCATAGGTGTGAGTGGGGTATTAAAGTCTCCAACTATTATTGTGTTATTGTTAATTTCCCCTTTCATACCTGTTAGCATTTGTCTTACATATTGCGGTGCTCCTATGTTGGGTGCATATATATTTATAATTGTTATATCTTCTTCTTGGATTGATCCTTTGATCATTATGTAGTGTCCTTCTTTGTCTCTTTTCACAGCCTTTGTTTTAAAGTCTATTTTATCTGATATGAATATTGCTACTCTTGCTTTCTTTTGGTCTCTATTTGCATGGAATATCTTTTTTCAGCCCTTCACTTTCAGTCTGTATGTGTCCCCTGTTTTGAGGTGGGTCTCTTGTAGACAACATATATAGGGGTTTTGTTTTTGTATTCATTCAGCCAGTCTTTGTCTTTTGGTTGGGGCATTCAACCCATTTATGTTTAAGGTAATTATTGATAAGTATGATCTGGTTGCCATTTACTTTATTGTTTTGGGTTCGAGTTTATACACCCTTTTTTCATTTTCTGTCTAGAGAATATCCTTTAGCATTTGTTGGAGAGCTGGTTTGGTGGTGCTGAGTTATCTCAGCTTCTGTTTGTCTGTGAAGCTTTTGATTTCTCCTTCATATCTGAATGAGATCCTTGCTGGGTACAGTAATCTGGGCTGTAGGTTATTTTCTTTCATCACTTTAAGTGTGTCTTGTCATTCCATTCTGACCTGAAGAGTTTCTATTGAAAGATCAGCTGTTATCCTTATGGGAATCCCCTTGTGTGTTATTTGTTGTTTTTCCCTTGCTGCTTTTAATATTTGTTCTTTGTGTTTGATCTTTGTTAATTTGATTAATATGTGTCTTGGGGTATTTTGCCTTGGGTTTATCCTGTCTGGGACTCTCTGGGTTTGTTGGACTTGGATGATTATTTCCTTCCCCATTTTAGGGAAGTTTTAAACTACTACCTCCTCAAGTATTTTCTCATGGTCTTTCTGATGTTTAAGCTGGTTTTAGAAAAGGCAGAGGAACCAGAGATCAAATTGCCAACATCTGCTGGATCATGGAGAAAGCAAAAGAGTTCCAGAAAAACATCTATTTCTGCTTCATTGACTATGCCAAAGCCTTTGACTGTGTGGATCACAATAAACTGTGGAAAGTTTTGTAAGAGATGGGAATACTAGACCACCTGACCTGCCTCTTGAGAAATCTGTATGCAGGTCAGGAAGTAACAGTTAGAACTGGACATGGAACAACAGACTGGTTCCAAATAGGAAAAGGAGTACATCAAGGCTATATATTGTCACCCTGCTTATTTAACTTCTATGCAGAGTACATCATGAGAAACGCTGGACTGGAAGAAACACAAGCTGGAATCAAGATTGCCGGGAAAAATATCAATAACCTCATATATGCAGATGACACCACTGTTATGGCAGAAAGTCCATCTAGTCAAGGCTATGGTTTTTCCTGTGGTCATGTATGGATGTGAGAGTTGGACTGTGAAGAAGGCTGAGCACCGAAGAATTGATGCTTTTGAACTGTGGTGTTGGAGAAGACTCTTGAGAGTCCCTTGGACTGCAAGGAGATCCAACCAGTCCATTCTGAAGGAGATCAGCCCTGGGATTTCTTTGAAAGGAATGATGCTAAAGCTGAAGCTCCAGTACTTTGGCCACCTCATGCAAAGAGCTGACTCATTGGAAAAGACTCTAATGCCGGGAAGGATTGGGGGCAGGAGGAGAAGGGGACGACCGAGGATGAGATGGCTGGATGGCATCACTGACTCGATTGACGTGAGTCTGAGTGAACTCCGAGAGATGATGATGGACAGAGAGGCCTGGCATTCTGCGATTCATGGGGTTGCAAAGAGTCGGACACGACTGAGCTGAGCTGAACTGAACAACTTTTTCAAGTGTTCCTGTAGAGTTGGGGTGAAAAAAGGCCTTATATGATTTCCTTACTGGTTAGTTCCTTCGCTTGCAGTCTAAAATGATTTGGTTATAATTTAGGCTTTTTTTTTTTTTTAATGAGATATAAAACCTTCCAATTTATTTCAGAGAGTTGTACTGGAAACAGTAACATGGAAGGTGTTATTGTGGATGACGTTGTCTTTGCTACAGTGCTTCCACACACCCTGATATACATTTGTGTAAAGAAATGTGGTAGGAAATGGCAACCCCCTGCAGTATTCTTGCCTGGAAAATCCCAAAAACAGAGGAGCCTGGCAGGTTAGAGTCCATAGGGGTCACAAAGAGTTGGACATGACTGAGCACACACATACCATAAAGAAAAGTATAAATGTTAACTATGTTTGTTTTATAAATAAAGGAAGATTGGAACTCCCCCTTCCACTGTCCCAACTCACTCTGTGTTATTATATTTATCTATCTTGTTGTCTCTATTACAAAAAATTGCAGAGAAGGTTTGGGTATAAAAGGAATATTAATCCTGTAATGAGTTGTTGTTGTTCAGTTGGTTAGTGGTGTCCACTTCATGGTGTCCAACTCTTTGTGACCTCATGGACTGCAGTCCACCAGGCTTCCCTGTCCTTCACTATCTCCCAGAGTTTGCTCAAACTCGTGTCCATTGAGTTGATGATGCCAACTTAATGAATTAGTCTACATCAAGATGTCTGCATTTGTGGGAGGTAGTTTTCAGGGATTCTGCATTCTTCTACTTTTCTTTCTCCCCACTGGAAGGGGGTGGGGAGAACAGCTTGATGTGTGCTTTCATCTTCTGTTATAACTTTCTCATCAAGTGATTTCAGTATCTCTCTCCTTTTGGCCTGGTCACTGGGCAGGGCAAAAGCATAGGCCAGTAGTGCTCTGGTGTGGAAGTGGCTGCCTTGGGCCTCTTCTGGTGTTCTCTTCCAGGCTGACTCCAGGCAGCCCAGGGCCTTGTCGACAACAGGGTGTTGTAAAAGGAGAGCGGTAGTCTCCAGAGTTTTGTGCAGAGAGGTCCTGGCACAGTGTAACCAGTGTACCAGTGCTTCTCAGATCAAAAAACTTATATCAAATGGAGCTATCTATCTATCCACTGACCATGTGTTTAGAAATCACTTTTTTTTGATTGTCAAAAACACACAACATAATAGAAATCAGTCTTCAAAAAATTACTTTCTAACTAAAATAAACTGATAAGTGTTGGGCTAGAAGCTGTGTGTTTTAGGATTGGCTTTGGCACATAGTCCAGGTCTCTACTGGACAAGTGAATCCTTCATGATGAACTAGTTGGTTTCTTTATCATTTTGGCAGATGTCTCAGCATTGCACAGATGGAGAGCTGTCACTGGGCTTTGAGAGGAGTGTCATTAGAACTGCAGGGCAGCGGTTTCATGGTGGTCTGGGAGGCTGAGGAGGTGATGGTCACCTATGGTGACCAGGAGAGGCATTTCCAGAAGGGCGATGGAGATGTTGGCAGAGAGGGTCAATTTATCTTCTGCCTCATCCTGCAGGTACAAGGGTCGGACAGAGAGATTATTTCCACTTCATAAAACCCTTTAGAGATGTCTCCTCTCGTGGTCAGTCCTTTCTTTTGCATAGTTCCTGGAAAGTTCTCATCTACATCTCTCCCTGTGGCACAAAGTGTGACTCTAAACAAATTCCATTCTTTTTAGCTCAGGGGTATGTGGATTCACTCTCCCTCCCTAGTGTGTTAGCTGCTAAGTCATGTCCGACTCTTTGTGACCCCCTGGAATGTAGCCTGCCAGGCTCCTCTGTCCATGGAATTCTCCAGGCAGGAATACTGGAGTGGGTTGCCATTCCATTCTCCAGGGGATCGAACTGGGTCTCCTACATTGTAGGCAGATTTTTTACCATCTGAGCCACCAGGGAAGCCCTCCCTTCCTAAGCCCTCCCATAATTCCCAGTCTTTTCCTTTAGGAATTCCTTTGTGCTTTCTTCTTAGATGCCTTCACCCTTGGACAGACTGCCATGGAACAGTGAGATCAAGAGCTTCAGACTAGCTCACAAAAGTGATCCCCTTGATGGCATTGTTGAGTGGTGACCCAGAACTCCTGAAACAGCTATTGTTCTGCTGCTTCTCCGAGAGCCAGGTGAGGGCTTCAGTAATGTGGGGGGTGTCGATGAAGATGAAGGCTCGAACCTGGACAAAGAAGGTCTTGAGAACAAAAGCTGTGAGCCTGGGAGGAAGAAAGAGTGGGCTGGTGAGCACCTTTGATGCACAGGCTTCCTGGGTCCCCTCCAGACTCACCCATCAGTATGTGGGGTTCTGAGTATTTTGAGTTGGGGATTCTCTAGTTGTTCCTCCAGGACTAAGTGGTTTTAAGGGGTTCTTACTTCCTTGTCCACTTTCTCATTGCTTCAAGGATTCAGGCTTCATGTTCATTATTTAGGTGGTTGACTCAGATATTTGTACTCAGGCTAGGTTTTCTCCCTTTCTCTGTTTTTCTACTGCAGAGGAGACAAGCCTTCTCTTTGGCAGCCCCTGCTGTATGGACTAACTTCTTGGTGATGTCTGTATCTTCAAAAAATGAAATACCTTCCCCCTGAGCTTCCTTGCCTGTCTTTCCACCAACCTCATTTTCATTAATTACTTCTTGTTTGCCTGTGTGTTTTGTCTCAGAGGGACAGTGCTTTTTGATACAGGGTGCAGAATGGCAGCAGCTTTTCGAGTTTCAGTTGCTAGTATCTCTGGATACTGGAAAATAACTTAAGGATGTCAGGGTCCTTTAATGGACTGGAACCTGGTGGTCCAGAGTCGACAATAAGAAAGTGAAAGAAAGAAAGAGGCTAATATTCCCTGGGTTATGCAGCAGGCCTTTGTGCTCCAGGGAATTAGCCAGAAATAAAAAGATATATATAGAGAGAGATAAGGAAGGACACAGGGAACCCAAGTCTGGTGCTTTATTGAATTCTGTGTGAGTATATATACCATATTACAGGGTAGCTTCTTCAGAAAAAGATCAAAAGATCAGGCTTTACAAGTTACCAAGGAAACAAGGAAGAATAGAGACCACAAGGCCAAAAGGCAATCCATATCAAAAGAAGGTCGTAGATAATTCCTTTCATCATATGGAAAAGCAAATGAAGGAAATCCTATGCAAGAATCCCATCTCTTTGACCTCAGTCCTGGGAGTGGCAAGCCACTCCTATCAAGAACTGATAAGGAACAGAGGGTTCAAGAGAGATAGGAAACAGCACACAAGAATCCTACTATTAAACATTCCCTGACAATTCCCCCTATTTTATCATATGTGTTAAAAAGGTCCTGACCATTTGAGTTTGTTTAGTTTTAACAATTTTTGCAGAAAGGCAATGGTAAACAACAAATATAATTGCCAAGACAATTGCCAGAGTTACAGTTCCAGACCCAGTGCTGTGGGTGATACTTTGAAACCATCCTTGTGGGTCTAGCCCAGATAATTGATCAGCTAGTTGTTCAGCTAAAATTTCCAGATTGGTGGATGAGGGCAGACTTTTAGAGGTTTCAAAGATTTATTTTTGCAATAATTGTACATTCAGAGAGGCATTATCATGTATATTTTGTAAATGAAATTTGATTTGCTCCCAGTTATAGGCACTATGATTGAATTGAACAGGAGTAACACAAAATTGAGTAGAATTCCAACCACATTTTAGTATCACTTGGTTTTGTACATCTATTAATTGATCTCCAACCCATTTGATGGCTGTTGTTAGTTCCTGTATTTCATCTTGAATATCCTCATCTATCTGGGCCTGAGTGGCCCGCATAATATGAGCATCTTTAGTCCAATTTTGGATAAAATTATGTGTTTGAACTGAGGTTTGTAAAGCAATGCCAGCAACGGCAGCAGTGGTGCAAATAGCTATTAATCCCAAAATGCCAAAAATCAGCCATCCAATGAATCGTTTAGATCGTCTGAGTAATTTAGTAAGTAACTGGGAAGCAAGCCCAGCCATGGGACCTTCTTCCCAGGGCCGTTGGAGATTTACCGGTAACCACAAGTTATGTCAAGATCAAAGAAACTAAAAGGATTCATTTCTTAAGGAAATGGAAGAGTTAAGACAGGTATATAATTTGCAGTTTATACAAGTTACAGAACGTAAAGTCTTATTTACTGGAGTCCAGCTCCAGCAGCCAGGGAATCAGCCTGAAGGGATGAGTGGTGTCGGCAGGGGATGATGTAGCCTCTGACTCAAAGTACGGGACTACATGTTTATTTCAAGCTTCAGGTTTTCTTTTATACTTTGACAAAAGCATTAGGTCAGAGATTTGACATTTTTAGTTTCCCTCACCCAGATTTATTGTCTCCAGAAATCATTGTTGCCCTTCAAACAGAGTTCTTGCTTCAGCAATTCTCTCAGAATTGGCTTTACTATTATCTACTTCCTCTTATGTGTCCTATACTTAACTTATGATTACATTGTAACTCATGCTACATTCCTCAGTTTATTTCTTATCTTTCTAAATCCTGTTTGCCCCTAGCATCTTAAGATCACTATCTCCTAAAAAGGCTTCTAGCTATTCTTAATTATTCCTAAACCCTAAGCTCAGCAAACTTCTTTTGCCATAAACATTCCCCTCACAAACAGGTCTCAGATAACAATCCTTCCCATGGCCTCAAGCTGCAGCCTATGTGCTCATCCTGGAACATTCTTTGTAAAGATCCTTGAACAAATGTCAGTGGTTAACTTTATGGATTATTTTCTGGGCACAAGTACAGGAGGCTTTGTGCTTTCTCATGCTCCTCTCAAAAACAATAAGCACCTTAACATTCTTTACAGCCAACTCAACTGAAGAAAGGAAGAAACAAGTCAGAATCACAAGAGCTAACCCCTTCATCCTGGGACCGTGCCTGCAAGATGAGGAGAAGGGGTTGGGGCCGTGCCTTCATTTTGTCAGTAATGTCTAACGCGGCTCCCGACACTTATTGAATTGCAAGATTCCTATGGCTAAAACAAAAGGAAGGGGAATACAAGCTTGTATGAAATATGATTGATTATAGTGAAAGAAATAATTACTATGACTACGACTGGTTCTTGTGAAATGTCTGGTCCAATGTTCCAAGTTCTTCAGTGCTTGCAGCAAGTTTCCATACATCCCACTGTTCAGGCCCAATTTGTTTACTGAGGATGATCCAAGGATGAGGGGGTGCCATTCCACTGTCAAGCTAGCCAAGAAGTCCTTTGTCATTGTAATGTTCCATCGTAGTGTTAGTAGCTTTCCAAGCCACTTGAGTAGCATAATCACATACAGTGCTATTAATATCATCTGAACAGTTAGATAACCACATACCATGGGGTCCCCAATTGACAATGGTGTGGCTAGCCACAAACATTAGTTTTCCTGATTTGGCTTGACATTTGTGCCAATGAACAGGAGTATATTTAAAGTTCTTATAAGTAAACCCTTTATATAATGTTCTTTGTTCTTTCCCTAACTCTTTCCCTAAGGTTTTAGTAGTATAAACATGGTTCACAGACAAAGAAAGGGCAGTAAATAATCCAAGCAATGTCTGAAAGTATTCTTTTGAAGGCAGGACAAAAGCCTCTTTGTCAGCTGACATTTATGCATAATTCCCCTGGGCCCAGGCACAAGGGGAGGACTTCTAGCTTAAAAAAATGTTAATTAGTTTTCCCTCCTCCCCAGGGTGTGAGGGCCCTTTCTTGTTCCAGGGAGGGGGCATATGGGTGGAGTCATTTGTTGATACAGTCGGTCCTTTCTCTGTCCATTCTATGCAATAAAGGGGGGGTGGGTAGGTAAGTAAGCCCAGTAAGTATGATTAGTTAATCCGGCTTGAGTGGGGCATTGGGTGGGGGGGTGGGGTGGGGGGGTGGGAGTGGTGGGGGTGGTGGTGGGGGGTGGGTGGGTGGGGTGGAGTTGTGAGGGCCAACATAGCCATAGCGATAAGAAGGTTTTCAGGACTCCAAGGCATTCCCCAGATTTTCAGCTTGATTAGTAAAGGTTTTTATCTGTCCCCATTAGGGGAGTTCATAAGGTTGATGTCGCCGAGGGTGGTGCTTCCTGGATATCTTTAGAGCCTACATGGCCCGTATTGGAATTTCTTCCTCCTGGGGTTTTTGTTGTTTCATCTCCAGTTTGAATGTCAGGGGTCCCCTTGGGTTGAATCTTCTGAAGAGGAAACCATATGAGTTTGTTGAATCCATCTTTGGAAATACAAGCATATCCCTTTCCCTATAAGATTAATTTTCCAGACTTCCATTGTTTATTGAACCTGTCTTGATACCAAATGGGCAAAGGAAGAGAAGTGTCCTTCAATTCCTTGAAATGTTTTTCTGCTCTTGTCAAAAGATATCTCCTTGTGATAAGTTTAAAAAATTTAAAACAAAGCTGTATTAACAATAGTTATAGGTTTAGATAATATCTTATGTCGGAATCTAGTAGAGTGTGCTTTAGAAAGGAAAGATAGCAATGTTCCAGGGTATTCCTCCTTTTTTAATTTTTTATTTGCAATTTTAGTGTGTGATGTGAATAAGAGCATATAATTCGTTTCGTTGAGCAGAATGGAATTTAGTGTAAAAACCTTTATATTCTTTGAGAGACCAGAATGAGACTTGAGCATGGTTAGTCCCATCTATATAGAAAACTTCAGCTTGAGGTATTGGCTGTGAGCTGATGATGGGGGAAATAATAAATTCAGTATTTCTGAAGAAATTTCATAGCTTGTTAGGAGGATAATGAAATGAAATCTCTCCAAAATATTCTAGAAAAGCTATTTGGAAATCAGTAGAAGTTTCTTTTCTTCCAAGGAGTAATAGTCTTGTCTGTTTAATGGGCATTAATTACTTTGTGTCCTGGCTTTCTCATAGTAATATTATAAAAGTCAAAAGAGAGGACTTACGGGGAAAAATTTGTTGTAATTTAAAAATGTTATTTGCTTATTGCTGTTTTGAGTGACTCTTACCTGATATACAAATAAGGAGTTGAAAGTATATTCCTTCTTGATTCCTTCAGGCTTCTGTGGAAAAAAGAAAGTTAGAGATAAGAAGGGACTGAGTATTCAACTTAAAAATAGTGTGAGTTTTGAGAGGGTATCTACAGCCTCCTTACTTGTGAAGTGATGAACTTCAGTTAGATGCTTTCTTCTTTCCATTACATTAGGAAAGGCCTAAAGTATGACTGTGTGGATCACAATAAACTGTGGAAAATTCTGAAAGAGATGGGAATACCAGACCACCTGACCTGCCTCTTGAGAAATCTGTATGCAGGTCAGGAATTAACAGTTAGAACTGGACATGGAACAACAGACTGGTTCCAAATAGGAAAAGGAGTACGTCAAGGCTATATATTGTCACCCTGCTTATTTAACTTCTATGCAGAGTACATCATGAGGAGTGCTGGGCTGGAAGAAGCACAAGCTGGAATCAAGATAGCCGGGAGAAATATCAATAACCTCAGATATGTACATGACACCACCCTTATGGCAGAAAGGGAAGAGGAACTAAAGAGCCTCTTGATGAAAGTGAGAGAGGAGAGTGAAAAAGTTGGCTTAGAGCTCAACATTCAGAAAATGAAGATCATGGCATCAGTCCCATCATTTCATGGCAAATAGATGGAGAAACAGTGGAAACAGTGTCAGACTTTATTCTTTTGGGCTCCAAAATCACTGCAGATGGTGACTGCAGCCATGAAATTAAAGATGCTTACTCCTTGGCAGGAAGATTATGACCAACTCAGACAGCATATAAAAAAGCAGAGACATTACTTTGCGAACAGAGATCTGTCTAGTCAAAGCTATGGTTTTTCCAGCAGTCATGTATGGATGTGAGAGTTGGACTATAAAGAAAGCTGAGTGCTGAAGAATTGATGCTTTTGAACTGTGGTGTTGGAGAAGACTCTTGAGAGTCCCTTGAACCTCAAGGAGATCCAACAAGTCCATCCTAAAGGAGATCAGTCCTGGGTGTTCATTAGAAGGACTGATGTTGAAGCTGAAACTCCAATACTTTGGCCACCTCATGTGAAGAGGTGACTCATTGGAAAAGACCCTGATGCTGGGAAAGATTGAGGGCAGGAGCAGAAGGAGAGGACAGAGGATGAGTTGACTGGATGGCATCACTACCTCAATGGACATGAGTTTTGGTAGGCTCCAGGAGTTGGTGATGGACAGGGTAAGCCTGGAGTGCTGTGGTTCATGGGGTCACAAAGTGTCGAACACGACTGAGTGACTGAACTGGAACTGGAAAGTATGAGAAATTTAGAGAAGACCAAGTGAGACAGACAGGAATAAAGAAGGATAATCAAGGAGAAAAGGAGAAAGAGGTGATGGGAAAGGAGGGGAGGGATGCAGAATAAAGAAAAAGAAATTGGCACAAAATATATTAGCCCAACTTTCAATGAATGGGAAAATAGCCAAAAGGCAAGTGGAAAAACAAAACAAAATACTGACTTTATTTTAATGCATAGACGTCATTTGTTGTCAAATATACTAAGTCGATGTATTATTCTTCACATTTTTTAAGAGATGGCAGGAATTGAGAGATTGTGATTGACACATATACACTGCTACATTATGTATAAAATAGATAACTAATAAGAACATACTGTATAGCACAGGGAGCTCAACTTAATGCACTGTGGTGACCTGAGTGGGCAGGAAACCCAAAAGGGAGTGAATATATATATTTGTGCGTGTGGCTCATTCATTTCGCTGTATCAGTTCAGTTCAGTTGCTCAGTCGTGTCCAACTCTTTGCGATCCCATGAATCGCAGCATGCCAGGCCTCCCTGTCCATCACCAACTCCAGGAATTCACTCAGATTCATGTCCATCAAGTCAGTGATGCCATCCAGCCATCTCATCCTCGGTCGTCCCCTTCTCCTCCTGCCCCCAATCCCTCCCAGCATCAGGGTCTTTTCAATGAGTCAACTTTTCGCATGAGGTGGCCAAAGTTCTGGAGCTTCAGCTTTAGCATCATTCCTTCCAGAGAAATCCCAGGGCTGATCTCCTTCAGAATGGACTGGTTGGATCTCCTTGCAGTCCAAGGGACTCTCAAGAGTCTTCTCCAACACCACAGTTCAAAAGCATCAATTCTTCGGTGCTCAGCCTTCTTCACAGTCCAACTCTCACATCCATACACGACCACAGGAAAAGCCATAGCCTAGACTAGAAGGACCTTAGTCGGCAAAGTAATGTCTCTGCTTTTGAATATGCTATCTAGGTTGGTCATAACTTTTCTTCCAAGGAGTAAGCGTCTTTTAATTTCATGGCTGCAGTCACCATCTGCAGTGATTTTGGAGCCCCCCAAAATAAAGTCTGACACTGTTTCCACTGTTTCCCCATCTATTTCCCACAAAGTGATGGGACTGGATGCCATGATCTTCGTTTTCTGAATGTTGAGTTTTAAGCCAACTTTTTCGCTCTCCTGTTTCACTTTCATCAAGAGGCTTTTTAGCTCCTCTTCACTTTCTGCCATAAGGGTGGTGTCATCTGCATATCTGAGGTTATTGATATTTCTCCCGGCAATCTTGATTCCAGCTTGTGTTTCTTCCAGTCCAGCGTTTCTCATGATGTACTCTGCATATAAGGTAAATAAGCAGGGTGACAATAGACAGCCTTGACATACTCCTTTTCCTATTTGGAACCAGTCTGTTGTTCCATATCCAGTTCTAACTGTTGCTTCCTGGCTTGCATACAGATTTTGCTGTATAGTAGAAACTAATACAACATTATAAAGCAAGTATAAATAAGTAATATTTATCATTCAGTTGTGTCCAACTCTTTGCGACCCCATGGACTGTAGCCCACCAGACTCCTCTGTCCATGGAATTTTCCAAGCAAGAATACTGGAGAGGGTTGCCATTTTCTTCTCCAGGCAAAACAATTATACTGCAATAAAAATTAATTTAAAAATGCTTTTTTTTTTTTTTAAACCTGAGGACTACAGGCAGCCAATATTGTTACCATTCTCTGGACTCTGTAGAGCTGTCAAGCAAGTCAGGCTTACTCAGCTCAACTAAAAGAAGTTTGACAACTGTCTTTCCTCCCAATTTCAGGAACTGTAGCCACCTGAGTATCACACAACTTTGAGGAGTGCACAATTTCTGCACACAGTGAGAAATTCACATTCCCTCAAAGAAAGAGTGTGTTGATGTGAGCTTAGCGGTCCCAGGGACCTCTGCACATCATGTCCAATCTGGTGCTCTTGAAATCCCCAGAATCCACAAGGTGTCCTAGATTTTGTGAGCAATTCAAAAGCTTTTCTTGTTGTTCAGTTGCTCAGTTGTGTCCAACTCCTTGTGACCCCATGGACTGCAGCATGGGAGGCTTCCCTATCCTTCACCATCTCACAGAGCTTTCTCAAACCCATGTCCATTGAGTCAGTGATGCCATCCAACCATCTCCTCCTACCTCCTATCTTTCCCAGCATCAGGGTCTTTTCCAAGGAGAAAAGTTTGCTCCTGATTTTAAGGAGCTGGCAAGTTCAGGGACATGTATAGCATCAACTGAAGTCTTTGACTTGTGGGGTCCAAAGAGGCAAACTCAATTTGAGGAACCTTCCTATTTCCACCGTCTTTGAGTGAAATGGTCTCTTCAGAGAACTCTCACTCACCTAGTGATTTGGCAGTAACCAATCAGAATACTGATTGCCTCCCATCTTCTTAGAGGCAGGAGGAATATTGATCTTTCTCCACAGGGACAGCCATGAAGTCAGGAGGCTTCCAGCTGCACAGCCACCTGTAGCCCCCCAGGGGGCAAAGCAACATGAGAGAGACGGTTAGAAAGGTAATTAGATGACACATGGGATGGGCAAGTGAGAGAGCCTGGAGTTGTTAAAAAGAGACAGATGGACTTGATAGAGTAGCATTGACATAAACAGACTAACATGTATAAGAAGAATTAAAAGCTTTGCCTACAAAGGTCCGTATGGTCAAAGCTATGGTTTTTCCAGTAGTCATGTACAGATGTGACAGTTGCACCATAAAGAAGCCTGGGCACCAAAGAATTGATGCTTTTAAACGGTGGTGTTGGAGAAGACTCTTGGGAGTCTCTTGGACTGCAAGGAGATCAGACCAGTCAATCCTAAAGTAAATCAATCCTGAATACTTCAATGAAAGGACTGATGTTGAAGCTGAAGTTCCAATACTTTGGCTATCTGATGCGAAGAGCTGACTCCTTTGAAAAGACCCTGATGCTGGGAAAGATTGAAGGCAGGAGGAGAGGACGACAGAGAATGATATGGTTGGATGGCATCCTCAACTCAATGGACATGATTTTGAGCAAACTCTGGGAGGTGGTGAACGACAGGGAAGCCTGGTGGGCTGCAGTCTATGGGGTCACAAAGAGTAAAATACGATTGAGCGACCAAATGACTATGTGGGAAGCTGCTGCATAGCACAGGGCATTCAGCTCAGTGCTCTGTGTTGACCTAGAGGGGTGGGATTGTGGGTGGGATGGGATGGAGGCTCGAGAGGAGGGGATATATGTGAACATAGAGATGATTGAGGGCAGGAGGAGAAGAGGGCGACAGAGAATGAGATGGTGGATCACATCACTCACTCAGTGGACATGACTTCACTATCTCTCTGATAGTGAAGGACAGGGAAGCCTGGTGTGCTGCAGTCCTTTGGGTTGCAAAGAGTCAGACACAGCAACTGAACAACAACATATTTACATAAAAAATTTGTATCATAGAACATATGTATTTCTAAATATGCTTAATATAAATATGTATTATGTTTATTAATTTTTTTGCATGTGGTGTTGGAGAAGACTCTTGAGAGTCCCTTGGACTGCAAGGAGATCCAACCAGTCCATTCTAAAGGAGATCAGTCCTGGGTGTTCTTTGGAAGGAATGATGCTACAGCTGAAACTCCAGTACTTTGGCCACCTCATGCGAAGAGTTGACTTATTGGAAAAGACTCTGATGCTGGGAGGGATTGAGGGCAGGAGGAGAAGGGGACGACAAAAGGATGAGATGGCTGGATGGCATCACTGACTCAAAGGACATGAGTCTGAGTGAACTCCAGGAGCTGGTGATGAACAGGGAGGCCTGGCATGCTGCAACTCATGGGATCGCAAATAGTAGGACACGACTGAGCAACTGAACTGAGCTGAACTGAACTGAGTGAAGGAACAGGAAAGTGAAAATAGTATGTTGTCCTGAGGAAATTTAGGTACTGGCTTAGACTCATGAGACTTCTCCTGGCTAACTTTGTAGCGATAGTCCATTTGGCGCTCCCTCTTTCAATTTTTTCCTTCCTTCATTTTTTTTTTTTTAATCCTCACTGTAATCTACACATTCAATTAAAAACATTTATTTCTTTATGGTAAACTTATGCAAATAAGCACTTCTATGACATAAGTGCCTCCTTTCCTCAATATGGTTTTGGTTGCAGGACGTAAATGATGCCAGCAGAAGAGTTACATTACATAGGGTTAAATGCAATGTGTGCTAGAAGAAAGGTACAAAGTAAGTCATAGGAATTTAGAGGAAGACTTCAGTTCAGTTCAGTTGCTCAGTCATGTCTGACTCTTTGCGACCCCATGAATCACAGCACGCCAGGCCTCCCTGTCCATCACCATCTCCCGGAGTTCACTCAGACTCACGTCCATGGAGTTGGTGATGCCATCAGCCATCGCATCCTTGGTCATCCCCTTCTCCTCCTGCCCCCAATCCCTCCCAGCATCACAGTCTTTTCCAATGAGTCAACTCTTTTCATGAGGTGGCCAAAGTTCTGGAGCTTCAGCTTTAGCATCATTCCTTCCAAAGAAATTCCAGGGCTGATCTTCAGAATGGACTGGTTGGATCTCCTTGCTGTCCAAGGGACTCTCAAGAGTCTTCTCCAACACCACAGTTCAAAAGCATCAATTCTTCGGTGCTCAGCCTTCTTCACAGTCCAACTCTCAATCCATACATGACCACAGGAAAAACCATAGCCTTGCCTAGACGGACCTTAGTCGGCAAAGTAACGTCTCTGCTTTTGAATATGCTATCTAGGTTGGTCATAACTTTTCTTCCAAGGAGTAAGCGTCTTTTAATTTCATGGCTGCAGTCACCATCTGCAGTGATTTTGGAGCCCCAAAAATAAAGTTTGACACTGTTTCTACTGTTTCCCCATCCATTTCCCTTGAAGTGATGGGACTGATGCCATGATCTTCGTTTTCTGAATGTTGAGCTTTAAGCCAACTTTTTCGCTCTCCTCTTTCACCTTCATCAAGAGGCTTTTTAGTTCCTCTTCACTTTCTGCCATAAGGGTGGTGTCATCTGCATATCTGAGGTTATTGATATTTCTCCCGGCAATCTTGATTCCAGCTTGTGTTTCTTCCAGCCCAGCATTTCTCTTGATGTACTCTGCATATAAGTTAAATAAGAAGGGTGACAGTATACAGCCTTGATGTCCTCCTTTTCCTATTTGGAGCCAGTCTGTTTTTTCATGTCCAGTTCTAACTGTTGCTTCCTGGCCTGCATACAGATTTCCCAAGAGGCAGGTCAGGTGGTCTGGTATTCCCATGTCTTTCAGAATTTTCCACAGTTTATTGTGATCCACACTAGAAAATCCAAATAATGAGATTGAATAGTACTGACTAATGTCATTTTTGGACACTTGGCCTAGGTTATAATAAAATAGTTTTTGTAAGCTTGAGAAATGAAAGAAGACCTAGAATGTGTAAGCTATAGTTTCACAGCCAATGTTTTATATATTTTTGAAAAAAAAAAAAAAAAAAGGCTACTTATGCCCCTTAACCTAGGACATGATTATTAGTGGCATGGTAATATATGTGATTGGAGTCATGGGTTACTTCAGTGATCTGGAAGAAATCTTATGGGCAAAAAACAATTTTAAATTCACACTTAATTTGGGAATGTCCTTACCCAAATACACTTGGGAAGGTAGTTAACACCATGGCCTTAGTGTGAAGGCTTCTCTGTGGATCACAGAGTAGGGCATCGTGACCTCCAAGAAGAAGGGCTGGAAGGCTCAGAGAGAGGCAGTTGAGAGAGAGACCAAGTCCAGTGTCACTGGACAGACACAGGACCCCTGCCTTCCACTCAGTGATGGTATCAGAGACTGTTACTCACTCCTATTTCAGTTACACCCAAGGAGCTGCAGAGGACAGCCATGTGATGAACAAAAAACAAGCAAGTGAACTGGTTATTTCTAAGATGGGAACTGGGCTTCCCAGGTGGCTCAGTGGTAAAGAATCCAGCTGAGTGACTGAGCACTCACACACAAGCTGATAACTGATGAGTGTGACCCAATATCATACTTTTGAGTTCTCTCAAAAGAGTTAGGGGCTTCCCAGGTGGCTCTGCTGGCAAAGAATCTGCCTGCAATATGGAAGACCTGGGTTTGATCCCTGAGTTGGGAAGATCCCTTGGAGAAGGGAAAGGCTACCCATTCCAGTATTCTGGTCTGGAGAATCCCATGGACTCTATAGTCCATGGGGTCTCAAAGAGTCGGACATGACTAAACAACTTTCACTTTCAAAAGAATTATAGAAATTAACAGTATAATCAAGGCCTAAGATGGAAAAATAAAAGGCATTTCAGTGACTCAACTTCCCCCAACATGGTCATGCCTCCCAAATGTCTGTACAATCATTAGAAATCTGACTATAGGGACTCCCCTGTTGGTCCAGTGTTAAGACTCTGAACTGCCAGTGCAGGGGCCCCAGGTTCGATCCGTGGTCAGGGAACTAGATCTTATATGCTACAACTAAGACCTGGGGCAGCCAAATAAATAAAATTAAAAAAAAATCTGACTATAGAATTGAAATTGTCATTGAGCTTCCCTCTCTAAAATATTCTCTGACAACTTTATAATTCTAAAAGTGGTTTATTCCACTTGCTTGTAGGATTGATTCAGGTTTGCTCTTCAATATGGCATTTGTGCTTGGTAAACATTAGAAAACTTGATTATAGTTGGCTTCCCTGATAGCTGAGTTGGTAAAGAATCCACCTGCAATGCAGAAGACACGAGTTTGATTCCTGGGCCAGGAAGATCCACTGGAGCAGGGATGGGCTACCCTATCCTGTATTCCTGGGCTTCCCTTGCGGCTCAGCTGATAAAGACTCTGCCTGCAATGGGGGAGACCCAGCTTCAATCCCTGGGTTGGGAAGATCCCCTGGAGAAGAGAAAGGCTGCACACTCCAGTATTATGGCCCTGAGAATTCCATAATTAGTCACCTCTTTTATTTTCTAGAAGTGCCAGAAATAAATACATATCTACAATTGATGAATTGATATAGTTAGACCAGGGTTTTATAAATCCATAAAGCAAACTTAATGTTTTGACTTACCTGTTTTTAATTTGTGAAAAAAGGCAAGAAACGGAAAAATATAAACTTCTGAACTAGAAAGGGATGAAAAGGAACATTCCCTCTCTGGTATGTATATATATATTTTTGGATGGGGCAAAGGAAAATCAGGACACAAGAATCATAGCTTTTTCTTGGAGTTAAAGTGGCAGGAAATAAAAATCTTACAACTAGTAGCAGAAGTTCTTGGTCTGCATTTTCTTAGAATATGAATACAAACAGATTCAGAGTTAAGGCTTGTAACAAAGTGTTCCCTTCTTAAGTGGACTTAATTTCAGAAATAACTGTCAAAGAACTGATAAAATGAGGAGACTATACAGAAATTGTTTATCCTTCCCTCGTGGATTTTTTTCTGCACTTATACAGTTTCATTTTTTCTGGGTTTTTCTCTGCCATGGCCACTGACTTCTTAACTTGGCCTCTGACTTTCTTTTTAACATTCATTCCTCAGAGCTTTCTAAGGTCTCAGTTCTCTACTCAGCATCTGCCAGTCTGCATGGCCAGTTTATCTAGCAGGTACAGTAGAGCTTCCCTGGTGACTCAGTGGTAAAGTATCCGCCTGCCAGTGGAAGAGACTTGGGTTTGATCCCTGGGTTGCAAATAATTTGGACACAACTTAGCTACTAAACAACAATAGCATATAGGAAATAGAGTGACCATACTTCATCTATAGTGTTGTCGTTCAGTTGCTAAGTTGCCTCTGACTCTTTGTGACCCCATGGATTGCAGCATGCCAAGCTTCCCTGTCCTTCACTATTTCCCAGAGTTTGCTCAAAGTCATGTCTGATTGAGTCAATGATGCCTTCCAACCATCATTTGACTTAGAAATTATTTCTCTTTCTTTGATAGTATTCCCTTTGCTTAAAGGGTCTTTTTTCTTTTGTTCTATCTCTCACACAGTTGCTAAAATGCTCTTCATTCCATATGATACATCTTGTATATGTAAAAACATCCAGACTTCTCAGAATTATTCTCTTCTGATGTACACTTCATCCACCTGCTTTAGGAATAATTATATTTTATCTTACTGTTTATTTTTTTGCTTATTGAATGACAGCATAATGACCAATGCAGTAAAAAAAAAAAAGTGGCTCCTGCCGTGGCTGTTTTTATTTTATCTGGATGATAGAAACTTATAGGATCAGGACAGAATTTGGGATGTTTGAGCTTCAAGTTGGTGAGCCTTTAGTCTATGTCCTGGAAAGAAAATAATTACCAAATCAAACACAAATATTTAAATATTATATAAAAACCCCACTTTGTGTTACAAATCATAATACCTAATAAGTGAGTTTCATTATTGTTTTACATAACCAAGAAGAGTTCAAAATACTCAGTGCAGCAGTGGAATAATAACATTTTTCCAAAATTTCTCCCGTGTATTCTTTTGCATAGCAAAGCTGAGTATTGTAAAGTTAAAGTTGTAAAGCCACAGAGCATGTTTAAAGGAACACAGCTGTGTGAATGCACACTCACAATCAGCCTTATGTCCTGTTTTGGCTCTGATACAATGAGCTATGTTCCATAAGCAAGTCCCTTAAAAGCCTCTTGATGAAAGTGAAAGTGGAAAGTGACAAAGTTGGCTTAAAGCTCAACATTCAGAAAAAGGAAGAGCATGGCATCTGGTCCCATCACTTAATGGGAAATAGATGGGGAAACAGTGGAAACAGTGTCAAACTTTATTTTTGGGGGCTCTAAAATCACTGCAGATGGTGACTGCAGCCATGAAATTAAAAGACGCTTACTCCTTGGAAGAAAAGTTATGACCAACCTAGATAGCATATTCAAAAGCAGAGACATTACTTTGCCGACTAAGGTCCGTCTAGGCAAGGCTATGGTTTTTCCTGTGGTCATGTATGGATTGAGAGTTGGACTGTGAAGAAGGCTGAGTGCTGAAGAATTGATGCTTTTGAAGTGTGGTGTTGGAGAAGATTCTTGAGAGTCCCTTGGACTGCAAGGAGATCCAACCCGTCCATTCTGAAGGAGATCAGCCCTGGGATTTCTTTGGAAGGGATGATGCTAAAGCTGAAACTCCGGTACTTTGGCCACCTCATGAGAAGAGTTGACTCATTGGAAAAGACTGTGATGCTGGGAGGGATTGGGGGCAGGAGAAGAAGGGGATGACAGAGGATGAGATGGCTGGATGCCATCACTGACTCGATGGATGTGAGTCTGAGTGAACTCCGGGAGTTGGTGATGGATAGGGAGGCCTGGCGTGCTACGATTCATGGGGTCACAAAGAGTCAGACATGACTGAGTGACTGAACTGAACTGAACTGAACTAACCTCTTTATGTCCCTGTTTCCTCTGGAGAAAAACAATGATCCAGACTGGGTACTTTCTAGTATTTTTTATTCATATAGTGTTCTAATCCTAAATAATTCATAAGACAGACGATTAATGGATATATGGGCTTTACAGTTAGGGTTAGGGTTGCCATCATGAAGCTATAAACATCCTCTGCTTGTCTGTGTGATACTGGAGAGCCCATGAATTCATCAGTAGGGGTATTGTGCAGATCAGGGCTGATACAGTGTTCTCAGTCTTTTTCCCACTGAGTGAAGCTCTGAATGAAGTCTGTCATGTCCCTCCCAGGTATCAGATTATATATCTATAAAAAAGGGGGAAAAAGGAGAAAAACTTATTCTTTTTTGAATGATACCCATCAAAAAGAAAAGAACCTTTGTGATCAACACCAATCATTTTTTGAGTGTTCATGATCTATAAAAGAGATTTTGTAGACATTTTGTTTTGAATAGTGTTTTGTTCTAAAGCTGTATATTCAAGAAAAGACTAAAAATATTCCAAGTACCTAAGACTAACAGGAGCATTAAAAGAGAGCTCAGGACTTCTTGATGGCACAGTGGATAAAACTTCACCTGCCAATGTAGGGGACATGAGTTTGATCACTGGTCTTGGAAGATTCCACATGCTGAGAAGTAGCTAAGCCTGTGCCCCACAACTACTGAGCCCACGTGCTCCAACTCCTGAAGCCTGTGTGCCTGGTGCCTGTGTTCTGCAATGAGAAGCCACCACAGTTAAAAGCCCACATACCACAACCAAGAGTAGCCCCTGCCAACCACAACTAGAGGAAGCATATGCAAAGCAACAAAGACCCAGTGCAGCCAAAAATAAATAAAATTGAAAAGAAAGGAGAGAGCTCAAAGACAAATTATAGACTTTATGCTGAGAGAATATTTATAATTTGATATAGAATATATATTAAATAAACTTAATATATGCTTACAATATAGTAGCAATCTCAATAATAAAACTTTACTACATGAAAGAATAAAATTAGTTTTGTAGGTCTCACTCTCAAGGTGCAGATCAATTCAGTTGGATTTGTAATCTAAATAGGCGTGTGTAATCTTGCCACTATTCAATGAGTTTATATCTCCACTTACTTTTACCTTTCATGTAAAGCAGTAATTTTCTCAAGGTCCCTTCAAACATGTAGCTATTTGTTGAATAACTTTGAGTTATGCAAACCAAACCCACCAACCAAAAATTGTTTATTGCTTTTCACATATTTCACTAAACAGTCTAGTTGGTGATCCAGTAGTGTTATATAAACTTCCCAAGTATAAAGAATAGTTGAAAATTGCAGAGGAAGGTAAACTTCCAAACTCATTCTATGAGGCCACCATCACCCTAATACCAAAACCTGACAAAGATACTACAAAAGAAAGAAAACTACAGGCCAATATCACTGATGAACATATGCAAAAATCCTCAACAAAATTCTAGCAATCAGAATCCAACAACACATTAAAAAGATCATACACTATGACCAAGTGGGCTTTATCCCAGGGATGCAAGGATTCTTCAATATCCGCAAATCAATCAATGTAATTCACCACATTAACAAATTGAAAAATAAAAGCCATATGATTATCTCAATAGATGCAGAGAAGGCCTTTGACAGAATTCAACATCCATTTATGATAAAAACTCTCCAGAAAGCAGGAGTAGAAGGAACATACCTCAACATCATAAAAGCTATATATGACAAACCCACAGCAAACATTATCCTCAATGGTGAAAAATTGAAAGCATTTCCCCTAAAGTCAGGAACAAGACAAGGGTGCCCACTTTCACTGCTACTATTCAACATAGTTCTGGAAGTTTTGGCCACAGCAATCAGAGCAGAATAAGAAATAAAAGGAATCCAAATTGGAAAAGAAGAAGTAAAACTCTCGCTGTTTGCAGATGACATGATCCTCTACATAGAAAACCCTAAAGACTCCACCAGAAAATTACTAGAGCTAATCAACGAATATAGTAAAGTTGCAGGATATAAAATCAACACTCAGAAATCCCTTGCATTCCTATACACTAATAATGAGAAAGTAGAAAAAGAAATTAAGGAAAAAATTCCATTCACCATTGCAATGAAAAGAATAAAATACTTAGGAATATATCTACCTAAAGAAACTAAAGACCTATATATAGAAAACTATAAAACACTGATGAAAGAAATCAAAGAGGACACTAATAGATGGAGAAATATACCATGTTCATGGATCGGAAGAACCAATATAGTGAAAATGAGTATACTACCCAAAGCAATTTACAAATTCAATGCAATCCCTATCAAGCTACCAGCGATATTTTTCACAGAACTAGAACAAATAATTTCAAGATTTGTATGGAAATACAAAAAACCTCGAATAGCCAAAGCAATCTTGAGAAAGAAGAATGGAACTGGAGGAATCAACTTGCCTGACTTCAGGCTCTACTACAAAGCCACAGTCATCAAGACAGTATGGTACTGGCACAAAGACAGAAATATAGATCAATGGAACAAAATAGAAAGCCCAGAGATAAATCCACACACATGTGGACACCTTATCTTTGACAAAGGAGGCAAGAATATACAATGGAGTAAAGACAATCTTTTTAACAAGTGGTGCTGGGAAAACTGGTCAACCACTTGTAAAAGAATGCAACTAGATCACTTTCTAACACCGCACACGAAAATAAACACAAAATGGATTAAAGATCTAAATGTAAGACCAGAAACTATAAAACTCCTAGAGGAGAACATAGGCAAAACACTCTCCGACATAAATCACAGCAGGATCCTCTATGATCCACCTCCCAGAATTCTGGAAATAAAAGCAAAAATAAACAAATGGGATCTAATTAAAATTAAAAGCTTCTGCACAACAAAGGAAAATATAAGCAAGGTGAAAAGACAGCCTTCTGAATGGGAGAAAATAATAGCAAATGAAACAACTGACAAACAACTAATCTCAAAAATATACAAGCAACTTATGCAGCTCAACTCCAGAAAAATAAATGACCCAATCAAAAAATGGGCCAAAGAACTAAATAGACATTTCTCCAAAGAAGACATACAGATGGCTAACAAACACATGAAAAGATGCTCAACATCACTCATTATCAGAGAAATGCAAATCAAAACCACAATGAGGTACCACTTCACACCAGTCAGAATGGCTGCGATCCAGAAATCTGCAAGCAATAAATGCTGGAGAGGATGTGGAGAAAAGGGAACCCTCCTACACCGTTGGTGGGAATGCAAACTAGTACCACCACTATGGAGAAAAGTGTGGAGATTCCTTACAAAGTTGCAAATAGAACTGCCATATGACCCAGCAATCCCACTGCTGGGCATACACACCGAGGAAACCAGAATTGAAAGAGACACATGTACCCCAATGTTCATCGCAGCACTGTTTATAATAGCCAGGACATGGAAACAACCTAGATGTCCATCAGCAGATGAATGGATAAGAAAGCTGTGGTACATATACACAATGGAGTATTACTCAGCCATTAAAAAGAATACATTTGAATCAGTTCTGATGAGACGGATGAAACTGGAGCCGATTATACAGAGTGAAGTAAGCCAGAAAGAAAAACACCTATACAGTATACTAACACATATATATGGAATTTAGAAAGATGGCAATGATGACCCTGTATGCAAGACAGCAAAAAAGACACAGATGTGTATAGCGGACTTTTGGACTCAGTGGGAGAGGGAGAGGGTGGGATGATTTGGGAGAATGGCATTGAAACATGTATACTATCATGTAAGAATCGAATCACCAGTCTATGTCCGGTGCAGGATACAGCATGCTTGGGGCTGGTGCATGTGAATGACCCAGACGGATGTTGTTGGGAGGGAGGTGGGAGGGTGGTTCATGTTTGGGATCACATGTACACCCGTGGTGGATTCATGTCAATGTATGGCAAAACCAATACAGTATTGTAAAGTAAAATAAAGTAAAAAAAAAAAAAAAAGAATAGTTGAAATTGTTTGCATTTTACTTTTGAAAACTGCAATGTCTACAAATTTCTCTTTATATGATCTTTTTATTAGAAAAGGAAGTAGAGTTAATAGAACTGAATTCAACAGTGTTTACAGAATCATTAGAGGTGTAAAGACAGACAGAAAATGGGAGAACAAAAACCCTAAGCAAATGTGAAAATAAGGCAATGATTAAACTCCGGGAAAAATAAAAATAAGCAAGAGGGGAAATATAATAATAATACACAATTTGGTTTAGTGATTGAACTACATATATATGTATATATATAGTTACAATAAGGAAATTTGACAAAGGATTTAAGATAAATTATCATGTAACTGTATTGGTAAGATGAGGTGAGAGGAAATGAATAGTAAGAGTTAAATGCTACTTTATTATAGTAAGAATCAATCCATGCATGCTGAGTCCTGTCCGATTCTGTGACACTGTTGACTGTAGCCTGCTAGGTTCCTCTGTTCATGGGATTTCCCCAGCAAGAATACTGGAGCGGGTTCCCATTTCCTCCTCCACAGGATCTTCCTGACCCAGGGATTAAACTCGAGTCTCTTGAGTCACCTGCAGTGGCAGGTGGATTCGTTACCACGGTGCCACCTGGGAAGCCATGTTGTTATTGTTCAGTTGCTCAGTAGGTCTGACTGTTTTCGATCCCATGGACTGCAACATGCTAGGCTTCGCTGTCCTTCACTATCTCCCAGAGTTATAGAAATTAATAGAAAATGTTAAAAAAGACGAAGCATGAACAAAGGTTGGAAATTTTTCTTATTTGGAAATATGGAAGTAAATATCAGAGGAAAAAACCAGAATGGTTGATAGTATGTGCCTCCAAGGAAAGTAATGAAGAAAGGAGATGTGGAGACAGAAAACTGTTATTGTTTTTTGGTTGTAACTCTTCTAACACTAACTATACTTTTAAACTAAGTGCTTATATGTATGTCTCAGATAAAAATAATTGCTCAAGAGATATCTTGTTATACGGATATTTTAATGAAGTGAAAATATAAATGGCAAGTTTTAGCAATATTTTTTCAAAGAATTTGTTACATATGAAACAAATTCTCATTGTTTAAACTGTAGTTTAAGCACTAATTTAATTTAAACATCATTTGAATTAAACAGTGATAAGTTCCTAGCCTTATCCTAGCTAAATAATTCTGTAAATAATTAAACAGCTTTTAATAAGTAAAATAATTAAATGAAACGCAATAAAGTTAAAAATTTATGCACACAGTCTGTTTTAAATCATGCTGCCAAATAATAATAATTCTTAAATTTCTTTTAAAATTAGAACTGTCATACAACTGGGGTTCCCTGGTGGCTCAGTGGTAAAGAATCCACCTGCCAATGCAGAAGATACAAGAGACTTGGGTTTGATCCCTGGGTCGGGAAGATCCCCTGTAGAAGGAAATGGCAACCTTTGCCAGTATTCTTGTCTGGGAAATCCCACGGGTAGAGAAGCCTGGTGGGCTACAGTTCATGGGATCACAAAGAGTTGGATGTGACTGAGCACACATATATAACTATTTTTCATAAATGTTGTTTTAACCCAATATGAAAAGTAAATATAAAAGCCAAGAGAGTTTACATTTTTGCTTGTTTGATTTTGGCTATGCCTCACGGTTTGTGGGATCTTAATTCTTCCTCCAGGGATTAAATTCAGGCCATGACAGTGAATGCACCAACCCCTGAACACTGACCTGCCAGGGAATTCTCCAGACTTTACGTTTTAATTAGCTTAAGTAAGTAAGTGTTAGTTGCTCAGTCATGTCCGACTCTTTGTGACCCCATGGACTGTAGCCTGCCAGGCTCCTCTGTCCATGGGATTCTTGACACAAGAATACTGGAGTGGATTGCCATTCCCTTCTCCAGGGGATTTCCGAACCCAGGGATCGAACTCAGGTCTTCTGCATTGCAGGCAGGGTCTTTACCATCTAAGCCACCTGGGAAGCCCTTTAATTAGCCTAGGTAAGACTACTGCAATTAGTTCATTACTTTATTTGTGCTTTGAAAATTTTGAAAAAAATTTGAGAACCTCCTTTATTTTTATTTTGTTAATTTCATTTTCTCCCTAGTTTAGGAGCTCTTGAAATTTATAAGGATCTGTTTTTATAAAGAGTTTACTTTGGTACTCAAAGACCAGTGTTACTCTGATAGGCTCTATGCTGAGTATCTTAAGGGCAAAAGTAACTAAAATATACATTTGAGCCATGATGAACATAACAGTGATATCATAGGGGATCTTCCTGACCCAGGAATCAAACCAGGGTCTCCTGCATTGCAGGCAGATTCTTTACCAGCTGAGCTACAAGGGAAGCCCAGATGGCAGGTAGATAGACAAATGGCTTCTCTTGATTTGGAGCATGGGTTCTAGGGCGTGCAGGCTTCTGTAGTCGCAGCATGTGGGCTCAGTAGTTGCAGCTGTCGGGCTCTAGAGTACAGGCTCAATAGTTGTGGTGCACAGGCTTAGCTGCTCTGTGGCATGTGGGATCTTCCTGGATCAAGGATTGAACCCGTGTCTCTTGCATTGGCAGGTGAATTCTTTACCACTGAGCCACTAGGGAAGCCCTAAAGATTACTTTAGAGTGAAAAAATTACATAGAATTATATAATATTAAAGTTGAAAGGAGTTGAGATTTTAGGGGAAAAATGGTAATGGAAAAATATGAGAGAGAGAAAGATGGAAAAAAGAAATGATGAAATGAAATAGGGCCTTGGGTGGTACTCACGGTATCCCCTGGACAGAGACAGGACAGGCAGGAGAGCAGCAAGGATTAGAGCAAGACCCAGTGGAGCAGGTCTGACTTCCTCATGGTGTCAGGAGAAAGAGCAGGGGATCAGGGAATACAGTGTCCTCCTCCTTGCACTCTTCCTGGCCTCAAAAACTCCCCAGTCCACAGGAATTTATTTATGAGAGTGCTCTGTGCACACAGCAATGCCTACTCCAAGGCTTCCCAACACTGTAGAATTTGGCAAGAATTCCTCAAAGGAGTTATTGCTCTCAGTGGCGGCCTCATGTCACTTCAAGGATAAATCTCAATAGGCTCAGAAACGGTGTCAGCAGCATGGGGAGGAAAGGGTGGGATGAATTGCGAGAGGAGTGTTGGCCTATATCCACTATCATGAGTACAACAGATAGCTAGAGGGAAGCTGCTATATAACACAGGAAGCTCAGCTTGGTGCTCTGTGATGACCTAGAGGGGTGGAATGGGTGGTGGGGGGAGGGAGGCTCAAGAGGGAGGAGATATATGTATATTTATGGCTGATTCACCTTGTACAGCAGAAACCAACACAATATTGTAAAGCAAATATCCCCCAAATTAAGAAATGATGACTTAAAATGATAACGCAATAAATCATAAGCTCTCCCTTCCCCTGCAGAAAAGAAGTGGTGTCAGAGTAGTTGTTGGTGGCAAAGAATACGTTACCACCAACACATGAGTGGAAGCCCACATTATAGTTAGAATCCACTTCCTTTGCCTGGGAACAGAGGCTCTGAACTTCAAAACCATTGCCAGTTTGGAGCAAATAAATTCGTATTGTGGAGGGTTGTCTTGTGATAGAGGGCTTCCCAGGTGGCTCCCTCCTGCATTGCAGGAGTCACAGGAGATGAGAGTTTGATCCCTGGGTTGGAAAATCACCTGGAGGAGGGCATGGCAACCCATGCTGGTATTCCTGCCTGGAGAATCCCATGGACAGAGGGGCCTGCTGGGCTACACTCCATAAGGTCACAAAGAGTGGGACATGACTGAAGTGACTTAGCATGCAACATTCTTGCTTATACCCACTGATGCCAATGGCATTTTCTTGTTGTGACAACTGAACGTCTCCTCTCTCCTAGTTGAGAACTAGTGGCTTATAAAGTTCTGGTAAGAGATTTTCAGCTTTCCTGCGCAGATTCCAAAACTGTTACTAGCCACATGGCACTGCTTTCAACTTCCTCATTAGAACAGTAAACCTCAAAATTTTTCACATTGCAGCACCCATGGAAAATAATATTTGCACAGTACACTGGGAAGTCAAAGAGATTTCTTGCAGCTAAAGGTGACCTCTTGAGGGCTGAGGGGATTAATATTTGGGACATACCTTAATTCTCTTTGTGCCACATTACTGTACTGGCTCAGTATTTTTCTTTTAGATAATGTGGGCTCTTCATTTTTGCAGAGAATCTATGAAAATATTCCTGAGAGAGGAGAAATAAGCTAATATCAACTGTAATATTGAGGTATTAATCAAGCAATACTGGTAAAAGAAAGACAATGCTGGGGGAGTCTATGGTGGGAGTCAAGAGGATGAAAGAGTAAATAAAAATTTCTGTTGTTCATAGTTTTGCCTCTAAAAGCTCCAATCTCTCATTGGTAAGAAATGTCTTACCAACTCCTGAACTTGCCATTTGTTTCTAACTTGGGCTTCCCTGATAGCTCAGTTGGTAAAGAATCCGCTTGCAATGCAGGAGACCCCGGTTTGATTCCTGGGTTGAGAAGATCCACTGGAGAAGGGATAGGCTATCCACTCCAATATTCTTGGGCTTCCCTTGTGGCTTAGCTGGCAAAGTATCCACCTGCAATGTGGGAGACCTTGGTTCGATCCCTGGGTTGGGAAGATCCCCAAAAGAAGGGAAAGGGTACCCACTCCAGTATTCTGGCCTAGAGAATTACATGGACTGAGTCGGACAGGACTGAGTGACTTTCACTTTCAGCTCTTATGCTAATTATATTTGTTCACCCATTCATTCAACAAATACTTATTGGACATTGCTAAGATCAATATACTGCAGTATACATTGAAAATACATCAATGAACAGTATGGACATTGTTTAAGTCTAAGTAGGGACCCTCAGCTTCTGGGATCTAATGCCTGATGATCTGAGGTGGAGCTGATGTAATAATAACAGAACAAAAGTGCACAATAAATGTAATGCCCCTTGAATAATTCCCAAACGACCCTCCTGCTCTGGTCCATGGAAAAATTGTCTTCCACAAAACCGGTTCCTGGTGCCAAAAGAGCTGGGGACTGCTTTTGGAGGGAGTGATGGATACCAAGCCTTGAACAGCACAGTGTAGTGAATAAAAACAGAGGACATGTAGAGCTTCCTAAAAAACACTGAGTTGGGTGTATAATCCAGGCTTCAAAACTCAGGGAAGACTTCTTTTAGGACGTTAGAAAAAGCTGGGCTATAATGAATGACTTAAAATTTTTCAGATGGTTGGGCTGCAGGTCTTTGCTTAGGAAAAACACACAAACAGGCTTAAAGATAAGAGAAAGCTTGGTATAGTCTGAGAAGGGGAAGTATTTCATGAAACTAAAGATGCAGAGAGAAGTTAGAACTTGATCATAAAGAGGCTTATGAGAAGGAGTTTAGATCATATCACGGGAGAAATGAGGAGCTCTGAGGAAATTAAAGCAACACAAGGGTGTAATCAGGTTTACATTTAGAACTACTACTCGTATGATGATTTGGAAGAAGGCTGGTGTGATTATCTAGATCTGTTGTGATGGTGTCCTGAACTAAGTAAGAGAGGGGTTGTAAGAACAGAGAAGATGAAGGACTCATGAGATATTTAAAAGAAAAACAAAACAAAACAAAACAATGTTGCCTGTTGATTGACTGCATGTTTAGGATGGAAAGGGAGAAGTTAAGGGTGAGGTCCAGGTGTCTGCTTTAGTTAGTTGGGTGAGTTATTAAATTTTTTGCTGATAAGAGACACAGCAAGGAGATTGTGTGTGTGTGTGTGTGTGTGTGTGGTGTGTGTGTGTATGTGTGTGATTATGAATGTGGCTTAGACACGGTGTGCCTATAGGTATCTACTATTGAGTTGGACATGAAACTCTAAGTCACAGGAAAGACCTCATGCTAGAGACATACATTTTGGAATTTTCATGATATTTTGAGGATTTTTTAGCAGTGGGAATAGATGAAAGTCCCTATGTAGAGAACACAGAACAAGAAGAGGTGTAGAAAGGGGTTCTGAGAAGCAAGCACATTTAAGGAGACCTAGAGGAAGGAGTCCGGAGAAGGCGATGGCACCCCACTCCAGCACTCTTGCCTGGAAAATCCCAAGAACGGAGGAGCCTGGTGGGCTGCAGCCCATGGGGTCGTGAAGAGTCGGACACGACTGAGCGACTTCACTTTCATTTTTCACTTTCATGCATTGGAGAAGGAAATGGCAACCCACTCCAGTGTTCTTGCCTGGAGAATCCCAGGGATGGGGAAGCCTGGTGGGCTGCTGTCTATGGGGTCCCACAGAGTCAGACATGACTGAAGCGACTTAGCAGCAGCAGCAGCAGCAGAGGAAGGAGCCAGAGTAGTAAGAGAAAAATCAGGATAATGTGGTATCATGAAAATTAAAGGAAAAACAAGGCATGAAAATTTAAAAGGTATAAAAATAAATAAAGATTTTTACAAAATTGGGCAATTGTAAAATTTGTTATCTTTTCAGTTTGGGTCAGATTTAATGAAGGATTATTTACATATAGAAACTTAGTCCTTTAGTATATAGTTCTGTGTCACTCAGTTGTGTTTGACTCTCAGGCAACCCCATGGATTGTAGCTCGCCAGTCCTCCACTGTCCATGGGATTCTCCAGGCTAGAACACTGGAGTGGGTAATATTCCCTTCTCCAGGGGAGCTTCCTGACCCAGGGAGCGAATTGGGTCTCCTGCATTGCAAGAGGATTCTTTACCTTCTGAGCCACCATAGTTCTTTTAATTTTTAATTCTAGTGTTCATTATTATTATTTATTATTTTGGTAAAATACTATAAACTTTCCTGAAACAGGAAATTTCCTTGCTTGGAATATTGCTCTACCAAGTCAGATCCTGAATACACACTGCTCTGAGTACCACACTGAACTGGAAGTCCAAATGGAGTTCTAGTCCTGTTTTTACACTGGGTAGTTTATTGAACTCTAATGTTTATTGAACTCTTATGGTATGCTAGGCTGTGTTACCTAATTTAACACTTCCAATTACCTCACCAAGTGGGTCTTATTATTGCCCCCACTTTAGAGATGGAGTACCCAGAGGTTAGGTCACCTCCTGGGGATTCACAGCTGCTAAGCACAGCAAGAAAATCTGAACTCAGGTGTTCTGGGCTCAGGGCCCCAGCTCTTCTTCACCACGAGGCACCATTGCCTCTTTCGTGTGCTTCTGATGAAGTCACCTTTGCTTCTAACCTAAGCTACAGCTTTCTGAGCACTAACACTGGGATAAGGAGATTTTCATGAGAAGAAGCCTTAGAAAAAACACTGAAGAGTTCAAGACTCGCATGATGATTGAGAATGTCTGGATTTAGAATGCCAGGGTTCAAATCCTGAGTTCTCTGGTTTACTTAAGATTGCAAAGCTTCACTTTTACATCCTTAAAATGTGGATACTAATAGTATCTGCTCATAGGATTACCTGAAAGTGCAGAAAGAAAGCTGTGTAATATGTTCATGACAGGGCAGGATGCAAGGTGAACAAGGGTAAGTGCTAGAGCACCTTCCTTTTCCCCACCTCTAATAATAATAATAAAACAATAACAATGATAATAATCACTGCTCCCAAGATATGTTAAGGGAAACAGTTATAAGTCTGCTACTGATATAAATGATGTAGGGAAAAAATTTATCAATCTTTAGACAATACAGCTATTAGATTATCTTTGTAAAGATTCTGTGAGGAACAGAGCTGCTATGACTTTAATACAGATTCTACAGCTTTTCAATACTTATTTCATCATGTACTTTCTGTAGTTAAGAGGAAGAGAGAGAAAAGGTAGAAGGAAAGAAGAAAGGGAAATCAAAGACAAGAAGGCAGGGAAACCAGAGACAGGAAAATGCACAATATTTTTTTCACCTTTTACAAGTTGCTGCATAAAAGTGAGCCTCTCCTGGAGGCTTTCCTGTTTAGAGATGTAATCACTTTCCACTTGTACTCACACCTGCTTCCCCTGCTTTGTTTCCCATAGTGGGAAACATTTCTTATATGCAATTTAGCTTCTTCATTTATCTTGCTTTTTATCTTTCTCCTCACTCTAGAGCATAAGCTCTCTGTTGTTCAGTTGTTCAGTTGCTAAGTCTCTCTGACTCTGTGATGTCAGGCTTCCCTGTCCTTCACTATCTCTCAGAGTTTGCTCAGATTCATGTCCATTGAGACAGTGATCATATCTAACCATCTCATCCTCTGTCACCCACTTCTCCTGCCCTCAATCTTTCCCAGCATCTGTATCCTTTCCGATGAGTCTGCTCTTACATCAGGTGACCAAAGTACTGGAGCGTCAGCTTCAACATCAGCCCTTCTAATGAATATTCAGCGTTGATTTCCTTTAGGATTGACTGGTTTGATTTCCTTGCAGTCCAAGGGACTCTCAAGAGTCTTCTTCAGCACTACCATTTGAAAGCATCAATTCTTTGGTGCTCAGCATTCTTTATGGTCTGACTCTCACATTCGGGCATGACTACTGGAAAAACCATAGCTTTGACTAGACAGACCTTTGCTTGCAAAGTGATGTCTCTTCTTTTTAATATGTTGTCTAGGTTTGTCATAGCTTAAGCGTTTTAATTAAGCTCTCTGAAGGTGGGGATTTTTGTCTGTTTTACTTCCTAGTGGGCCAGAGTGTAGTTGCTCAATAAATAATGGTTGAATGATTGATGGACATGAAACAGAAAGCAAAAGTGTTTTCAGTTGGAGACAAAATAGGGATGATGAACTGAAGGCTTGAACCAATTTTATAAAATGTTAATTTCCCATAACAGTTACTGTATGACTGAAGAACTCACCTGTCTTCCCTTTGCATCCCACAAGTCTCCTTCTTGTATTTGCACTCTATCCAAATAAATTACACAAGAGTACATTTAGCTGCACTTTGCCTGAGTCCCACACCTGCTGAGGACATTTCCTTTGCTTAAACATTAACCTGCTTCAAGTACAGGAAGCCCAATTACTGGATATGACCAATTTTTTCTTCTCAGAATCTGAGCCCAACTATGTTTTGACATAACTCTTTTTACTAGTTTTTAAACAGAAGCTAATCAGAATACACAAAGTGAAAAACATAATAAAACACTTTAAAAACTATCACTATCCATAAAGTTATAATTTGTTTCTTATTTTAAACTGAACTTCATAGTTTAGATAATTTTTTTCATTTTGAAAAATGACCTAAAGAATAAAATACATTGATAATAAGTGTCAACATCTGAAAATTAAAATCTTTTTCCTTTAATGTTGTTCCAGAAAGGTCTCCAGTTCATTGTCCAGTGAAAATAATGGCTCATTTATTTTCCTGCTAAATTTCTTTCTGTGGGGATTCTGATATCTCTGCCATCCTGCATTTTTAAAACGGATACATGAAGGACATCTTTTAAGACAGTCAGTCATAAACATAAAGCCAGTATAGAGGGATTAAAGAAAAAAATAAACTGGAATCCAAATGCAGGCTTTACTATTTTTTAAACCGTTTTTTTCTAAATTGTAAAGCAAATTGACTCATTGAACTGCTTAAATGAAAATCAATTTTTTATTGCCTAAAGGGTTGTATAAACTTCCATTGATTTTGCTACAATTCTCTCCTTCCTTGACCCAACTAGGTAAAATCTGCCATTTATCCGTAAATTATTAAGAATTTTATCTAGTGGAAGAAGAGTTTCTGTATGTTTTAATTCAGAGCCAGTTAATTATTTTATCTGTTATATAGTATTGTATGGGCGTCCTTGGTGGCTCAGATGGTAAAACATCTGTCTGCAATGCAGGAGACCCGGGTTCTATCCCTGGGTTGGGAAGATCCCTTGGAGAAGGAAATGGCAGCCCACTCCAGTATTCTCGCCTGGAAAATCCCATGGACAGCGGAGCCTGGTAGGCTACTGTCCACGGGGTCGCAAAGAGTCGGACACTACTGAACAACTTCACTTCACTTCACTTCATAGTATTGTATTGCACAATACCACATTTTATTCTGCCCTTTTAATATTTAAACTGTGGTTTCTAGGTTTTTCGGATAACAATGCTGTAATGAATGTTCTTGCATAGGCTCCTTATTTACATGTCGGGTATTTCTTTATGGTAGACATGCAGAAGTGGAATTGTTACCATACTGTATGTTTATTTTAGAATCCTAACAAATTACCCTTCAAGGCATATATTCCCTTCTGCAATCTTGCCCAATTTTAACAGTACCAAACTTAAAAAATTTTCCCGATGTATATAAATAAGTACAGTTCAGATCAGTCGCTCAGTCGTGTCGGACTCATTGCGACCCCATGAGTCGCAGCAGGCCAGGCCTCCCTGTCCATCACCAACTCCCAGAGTTCACTCAAACTCATGTCCACTGAGTCCGTGATGCCATCCAGCCATCTCATCCTCGGTCGTTCCCCTCTCCTCCTGCCACCAATCCCTACCAGCATCAGGGTCTTTCCAATGAGTCAACACTTCTCATGAGGTGGCCAAAATACTGGAATTTCAGCTTTAGCATCATTCCTTCCAAAGAAATCCCAGGGCTGATCTCATTCAGAATGGACGGATTGGATCTCCTTGCAGTCCAAGGGACTCTCAAGAGTCTTCTCCAACACCACAGTTCAAAAGCATCAGTTCTTCAGTGCTCAGCTTTCTTCACAGTCCAACTCTCAATCCATACATGACCTCAGGAAAAACCATAGCCTTGACTAGATGAACCTTTGTTGGCAAAGTAATGTCTCTGCTTTTGAATATGCTATCTAGGTTGGTCAAAACTTTTCTTCTAAGGAGTAAGCATCTTTTAATTTCATGGCTGCAGTCACCATCTACAGTGATTTGGAGCCCAAAAAAATAAAGTCTGACTGTTTCCACTGTTTCCCCATCTATTTCCCATGAAGTGATGGGACCAGATGCCATGTTCTTCGTTTTCTGAATGTTGAGCTTTAAGCCAACTTTTTCACTCTCCTCTTTCACTTTCATCAAGAGGCTTTTTAGTTCCTCTTCACTTTCTGCCAAAAGAGTGGTGTCATCTGCATATCTGAGGTTATTGATATTTCTCCCGGCAATCTTGATTCCAGCTTGTGCTTCTGCCAGCCCAGCACTCCTCATGATGTACTCTGCATATAAGTTAAATAAGCAGGGTGACAATATACAGCCTTGATGTACTCCTTTTCCTATTTGGAACCAGTCTGTTGTTCCATGTCCAGTTCTAACTGTTGCTTTCTGACCTGCATATAGGTTTTTGAAGAGGCAGGTCAGGTGGTCTGGTATTCCCATCACTTTCAGAATTTTCCACAGTTTATTGTGATCCACACAGTCAAAGGCTTTGGCATAGTCAATAAAGCAGAAATAGATGTTTTTCTGGAACTCTCTTGTTTTTTGATGATCCAGCGGATGTTGGAAATTTGATCTCTGGTTCCTTTGCCTTTTCTAAAACCAGCTTGAACATCTGGAAGTTCACAGTTCACGTATTGCTGAAGCCTGACTTGGAGAATTTTGAGAATTACTTAACTAGTGTGTGAGATGAGTGCAATTGTGCAGTAGTTGGAGCATTCTTTGGCATTGCTTTTCTTTGGGATTGGAATGAAAACTGACCTTTTCCAGTCCTGTGGCCACTGCTGAGTTTTCCAAATTTGCTGGCATATTGAATGCAACACTTTCACAGCATCATCTTTCAAGATTTGAAATAGCTCAACTGGAATTCCATCACCTCCACTAGCTTTGTTCGTAGTGATGCTTTCTAAGGCCCATTTGACTTCACATTCCAAGATGTCTGGCTCTAGGTGAGTGATCACAGCATCGTGATTATCTGGGTCATGAAGATCTTTTTTGTACAGTTCTTCTGTGTATTCTTGCCACCTCTTCTTAATATCTTCTGGTTCTGTCAGGTCCATACCATTTCTATCCTTTATCGAGTCCATCTTTGCATGAAATGTTCCCTTGGTAACTCTAACTTTCTTGAAGAGATCTCTAGTCTTTCCCATTCTGTTGTTTCCCTCTATTTCTTTGCACTGATGGCTGTGGAAGGCTTTCTTAGATGGTTAACACTGAAATCAGAGTGATTATATTCTATGCAGCCAAAGATAGAGAAGCTCTATAGAGTCAACAAAAGCAAGACTGGGAGCTGACTGTGGCTCAGATCATGAACTCCTTATTACCAAATTCAGACTTAAATTGAAGAAAGCAGGGAAAACCACTAGACCATTCAGGTATGACCTAAATCAAATCCCTTATGATTATACAGTAGAAGTGCGAAATAGATTTAAGGGCCTAGATCTGATAGATAGAGTGCCTGATGAACTATGGAATGAGGTTTGTGACATTGTGCAGGAGACAGGGATCAAGATCATCCCCATGGAAAAGAAATGCAAAAAAGCAAAATGGTTGTCTGGGGAGGCTTTACAGATAGCTGTGAAGAGAAGAGAGGTGAAAAGCAAAGGAGAAAAGGAAAGATATAGGCATCTAAATGCAGAGTTCCAAAGAATAGCAAGAAGAGATAAGAACGCCTTCTTCAGTGATCAATGCAAAGAAATAGAGGAAAACAACAGATTGGGGAAGACTAGAGATCTCTTCAAGAAAATTAGAAATACCAAGGGAACATTTCATGCAAAGCTGGGCTCGATAAAGGACAGAAATGGTCTGGACCTGACAGAACCAGAAGATATTAAGAAGAGGTGGCAAGAATACACAGAAGCACTGTACAAAAAAGATCTTCACAACCCAGATAGTCACGATGATATGATCACTAGCCTAGAACCAGACATCTTGGAATGTGAAGTCAAGTGGGCCTTAGAAAGCATTACTACGAACAAAGCTAGTGGAGGTGATGGAATTCCAATTGAGCTGTTTCAAACCTTGAAAGATGATGCTGTGAAAGTGCTGCACTCAATATGCCAACAAATTTGGAAAACTCAGCAGTGGCCACAGGACTGGAAAAGGTCAGTTTTCATTCCAATTCCAAAGAAAGGCAATGTCAAAGAATGTTCAAACTACCGCACAATTGCACTCATCTCACATGCTAGTAAAGTAATGCTCAAAATTCTCCAAGCCAGGCTTCAGCAATACGTGAACCGTGAACTCCCTGATGTTCAAGCTGGTTTTAGAAAAGGCAGAGGAACCAGAGATCAAATTTCCAACATCCACTGGATCATGGAAAAAGCAAGAGAGTTCCAGAAAAGCATCTATTTCTGCTTTATTGACTATGCCAAAGCCTTTGACTGTGTGGATCACAATAAACTGTGGAAAATTCTGAAAGAGATGGGAATACCAGACCACCTGACCTCCTGAGAAAACTGTATACAGGTCAGGAAGCAACAGTTAGAACTGGACATGGAACAACAGACTGGTTCCTTATAGGAAAAGGAGTACATCAAGGCTGTATATTGTCACCCTGCTTATTTAACTTATATGCAGAGTACATCATGAAGGAGTGCTGGGCTGGCAGAAACACAAGCTGGAATCAAGATTGCCGGGAGAAATATCAATAACCTCAGATATGCAGATGACACCACTCTTATGGCAGAAAGTGAAGAGGAGCTAAAAAGCCTCTTGATGAAAGTGAAAGAGGAGAGTGAAAAAGTTGGCCTAAAGCTCAACATTCAGAAAACGAAGAACATGGCATCTGGTCCATCACTTCATGGGAAATGGATGGGGAAACAGTGGAAACAGTCAGACTTTATTTTTTTGGGCTGCAGAATCACTGCAGATGGTGACTGTAGCCATGAAATTAAAAATGCTTACTCCTTGGAAGAAAAGTTATGACCAACCTAGATAGCATATTCAAAAGCAGAGACATCACTTTGCTGACTAAGCTCCGTCTAGTCAAGGCTATGGTTTTTCCTGTGGTCATGTATGGATTGCGAGTTGGACTGTGAAGAAGACTGAGTGCAGAAGAACTGATGCTTTTGAACCGCGGTGTTGGAGAAGACTCTTGAGAGTCCCTTGGACTGCAAGGAGATGCAACCAGTCCATTCTGAAGGAGATCAGCCCTGGGATTTCTTTGGAAGGAATGATGCTAAAGCTGAAACTCCAGTACTTTGGCCACCTCATGAGAAGAATTGACTCATTGGAAAAAACTCTGATGCTGGGAGGGATTGGAGGCAGGAGGAGAAGGGGACGACCGAGGATGAGATGGCTGGATGGCATCACGGACTTGATGGACGTGGGTCTGAGTGAACTCCGGGACATGGTGATGAACAGGGAGGCCTGGCATGTTGCAATTCATGGAGTTGCAGAGTCGGACACGACTGAGTGACTGAACTGACCTGAACTGAACTGAACTTGCTATTCTTTTGAACTCTGCATTTGCGTGCTTACATCTTTCCTTTTCTCCTTTGCTTTTTGCTCCTCTTCTTTTCACAGCTATTTGCAAGGCCTTCCCAGACAGCCATTTTGCTTTTTTGCATTTCTTTTTCTTGGGGATGCTCTTGATCCCTGTCTCCTGTACAATGTCACGAATCTCTGTCCACAGTTCATCAGGGACTCTATCTATCCTATCTAGTCCTTTAAATCTATTTCTCACTTCTACTGTATTATCATAAGGGATTTGATTTAGGTCATACCTGAATGGTGTAGTGGTTTTCCCTACTTTCTTCAATTTAAGTCTGAATTTGGCAATAATGAGCTCATGATCTGAGCCACAGTTAGATCCTGGTCTTATTTTTTCTGAACTGTATAGAGTTTTTCCATTTGGCTTCAAAGAATATAATCAATATGATTTTGATGTTGACCTTCTGGTGATGTCCATGTGTAGAGTCTTCTCTTATGTTTTTGGAAGAGGGTGTTTGCTATGACCAGTGTGTTCTCTTGGTAAAACTCTATTAGCCTTTGCCCTGCTTCATTTCATATTCCAAGGACAAATTTGCCTATTACTCCAGGTGTTTTTTGACTTCCTACTTTTGCATTTCAGTCCCTTATAATGAAAAGGTCATCTTTTTTGGGTGTTAGTTCTAAAAGGTCTTGTAGGTCTTCATAGAACCGTTTAACTTCAGCTTCTTCAGTGTTACCAGTTGGGGCATAGACTTGGATTACTGTGATACTGAATGGTTTGCCTTGGAAAGGAACCGAGATCATTCTGTCTTTTTTGAGATTGCATCCAAGTACTGCATTTCGGACTCTTTTGTTGACCATGATGGCTACTCCATTTCTTCTGAGGGATTCTTGCCCACAGTAGTAGATATAATGGTCATCTGCATTAAATTCACCCATTCCAGTCCATTTTAGTTTGCTGAGTCCTAGAATGTCGATGTTCACTCTTGCCATCTCCTGTTCGACCACTTCTAATTTGCCTTAATTCATGGACCTGACATTCCAGGTTCCTATGCAATATTGCTTTTTACAGCATCAGACATTGCCTCCATCACCAGTCACATCCACAACTGGTATTGTTTTTGGTTTGGCTCCATCCCTTCATTCTTTCTGGAGTTATTTCTCCACTGATCTCCAGTAGCATATTGGGCACCTACTGACCTGGGGAGTTCCTTTTTCAGTATCCTATCATTTTGCCTTTTCATGCTGTTCTGGGGTTCTCAAGGCAAGAACACTGGAGTGGGTTGCCATTTTCTTCTCCAGTGCAGGAAAGTGAAAAGTGAAAGTGAAGTCACTCAGTCATGTCCGACTTGGACATGGGCTAAATAATGTTGTTTTAATT
The DNA here is from genome assembly GCF_032405125.1 of Capricornis sumatraensis. NCBI lineage: Eukaryota > Metazoa > Chordata > Mammalia > Artiodactyla > Bovidae > Capricornis > Capricornis sumatraensis. The sequence goes on along the minus strand of NC_091072.1, from coordinate 144,662,976 downwards.
TGTGTGTTTCTGATTACTAAACAGGCTAGGTATTCCTGTGTTTACCAACCACTTATATATCCTTTAGGATATATATAGGGCTTCTCTGGTGGCTCAGAGGTTAAAGTATCTACCTCCAATGCGGGAGACCCGGGTTCGATCCCTGGTTTGGGAAGATCCCCTGGAGAAGGAAATGGCAACCCACTCCAGTATTCTTGCCTGGAGAATCCCATGGACTTAGGAGCCTGGTGGGCTGCAGTCCACGGGGTTACAAAGAGTTGGACATGACTGAGTGACTTTACTTACTTATATATCCTTTAATTGTTTCATGTCTTTGTTCATTTTTCTATTGATTTATCTTATTCATGATGATTTATACCCTTAAAAGATACATTCTAGACACTAATATTTTTAAAATTGAAGTACAGTTGATTTACAATGCTGTGTTAATTTCTGCTGTACAAAGTGATTCAGTTATATATAATTTATATATGTGTGTGTATCTATCAATCTATCTATCTATCTATCTATCTATCTATCTATCTATCTATCTGGAAAAAGGCATGGCAACCCACTCCAGTATTCTTGCCTGGTGAATCCCATGGACAGAGGAGCCTTACGGGCTACAGTCTTTAGGGTTGCAAAGAGTGGGACATGACTGAAGCGACTAAGCAGGCACACACACACACACACACACACACACACACACACACACATGTTCTTCATTATAGATTATCCCAATAGATTGGATATAGTTCCTTGTGCTATACAGTAGGACCTTGTTGTTTATCTATTCTATATATGTAATAGCTACATCTGCTAACCCCGAACTCCAACTCCATCCCTCTCCCAAACTATCTCCCTTGGCAACCACAAGTCTGTTCTCTGTTAGAGACTAATACTTAATTGTTTATTTCAATTAAAAGTATCCTCTCCCAGTCTGCCTTTTGTTTACATAAATTTTTTTGACCCTTGTTTGTAAGTTATCTATGTGTATATTTTTAGATTTGAAGATATTTTCTCTCAATGTTTTGAGATATTTTGTTATCTTCTGGCTTCAATTACTGTTTTTGAGTGATCTGTTCATTCTAATATATGTTCTTTGTCTTCGTTTTCTGAATTTTCACTCTGATATGCCTAACATTGGATTTGTTTTTTTGTTTTTACTATAGTAAAGTATATAATGTATAAAAATTGTCATTTCAACCATTATTTAAATGCATAATTCAGTGGCTTTAAGTATATATGCAATGTTGTATAATCATCACCACTATTTTATCTCCAATACCTTTTTGCCATTCTTAAGAGATGCTTTGTACCCATTAGGTAATAGCTCCCCAGTCTTCCACCTATCCCCTGTCCCTGGTATCCTCTAGTATACTTTCTGTTTCTAAGATGTCTTCTCTTCTAGATATTTCATATAAGTGGAATCATACAATATTTGTCCTTTTGTTTGTGGCTTCTTTCACTTAGCATGTTTTCAAGTTTCATCCAAGTTGTAGAAATGTCAGAACTATATCCCTTTTATTATTATTATTTATTATTATTAGTATTTATCCCAAATAATTTTCCACTGTAGGTACATACCTTCATCATCTGTTGATGGATTTTTGATTACTAACTTATTGTGACGAATGGTGCTGTGAACAATGGCATACAAGTATCTGATTGAGTTTTCTTTTCCAATTCTTTGGAGGTATATCCTTAGGAGTGGATCTGTCGAATCATATAGTAAGTTTATGTTTAACTTTTTGAGGCTCCACCACACTTTTTCACAGAAGCTGCACCATTTGACATTTCTGGCAGCTGTACAAAGGCTATAATTTCTCTACATCCTTGACAACACTTGTTAATTTTTAAAACAATTATAGCCATTTTTGTAGATATAAAGTGGTATCTCATTATGGTCTCAATTTATGTTTCTCTAATCAGTAATAGTATCAGGGTTCTTTCAGGTCAGTCAGTCAGTTCAGTCACTCAGTCATGTCTGACATTTTGAGATCCCATGGACTGCAACACACCAGGCTTCCCTGTCCATCACCAACTCCTGGAGCTTGCTCAAACTCATGTCCATCGAATTGGTGATGCCATCCAAGCATCTCATCCTCTGTCGTCCCCTTCTCCTCCTGCCTTTAAAATCTTTCCCAGCATCAAGGTTTTTTCCAATGAGTCAGTTCTTTGCATCAGGTGGCGAAAGTACTAGAGTTTCAGCTTCAGCATTAGTCCTTCCAGTGAATATTCAGGACTGATTTCCTTTAGGATGGACTGGTTGGATCTTCTTGCAGTCCAAGGGGCTCTCAAGAGTCTTCTCCAACACCACAGTTCAAAAGCATCCATTCTTTGGCACTTAGCTTTCTTTATAATCCAACTTTCACATCCATACATAACTACTGGAAAAACCATAGCTTTGCCTAGATGGACCTTTGTCAGCAAAGTCATGTCTCTGCTTTTTAATACGCTGTCTAGGTTTGTCATAGCTTTTCTTCCAAGGAGAAAGCATCTTTGAATTTCATGGCTGCAGTGATTTTGGAGTCCCAAACATAGTCTCTTTGTTTGCTTTGTTTCTCTGTCTACTTGCCATGAAGTGATAGGACCAGATACCATGATCTAAGTTTTCTGAATGTTGAGTTTTAAGCCAATTTTTTCTTTTCTTTTTTTTTTTTAGGACTAAAGCATTTTTTTTTAATTTTTTTTTTTTAAATTTTAAAATCTTTAATTCTTACATGTGTTCCCAAACATGAACCCCCCTCCCACCTCCCTCCCCATAACATCTCTGTGGGTCATCCCCATGCACCAGCCCCAAGCATGCTGTATCCTGCGTCAGACATAGACTGGCGATTCAATTCTTACATGATAGTATACATGATAGAATGCCATTCTCCCAAATCATCCCACCCTCTCCCTCTCCCACTGAGTCCAAAAGTCCGTTATACACATCTGTGTCTTTTTTCCTGTCTTGCATACAGGGTCGTCATTGCCATCTTTCTAAATTCCATATATATGTGTTAGTATACTGTATTGGTGTTTTTCTTTCTGGCTTACTTCACTCTGTATAATCGGCTCCAGTTTCATCCATCTCATCAGAACTGATTCAAATGAAGTCTTTTTAATGGCTGAGTAATACTCCATTGTGTACATGTACCAAAGCTTTCTTATCCATTCATCTGCTGATGGACATCTAGGTTGTTTCCATGTCCTGGCTATTATAAACAGTGCTGCGATGAACATTGGGGTACATGTGTCTCTTTCAATTCTGGTTTCCTCGGTGTGTATGCCCAGCAGTGGGATTGCTGGGTCATAAGGTAGTTCTATTTGCAATTTTTTAAGGAATCTCCACACTGTTCTCCATAGTGGCTGTACTAGTTTGCATTCCCACCAACAGTGTAGGAGGGTTCCCTTTTCTCCACACCCTCTCCAGCATTTATTGCTTGCCGATTTTTGGATCGCAGCCATTCTGACTGGTGTGAAGTGGTACCTCATTGTGGTTTTGATTTGCATTTCTCTGATAATGAGTGATATTGAGCATCTTTTCATGTGTTTGTTAGCCATCCGTATGTCTTCTTTGGAGAAATGTCTATTTAGTTCTTTGGCCCATTTTTTGATTGGGTCGTTTATTTTTCTGGAGTTGAGCTGCATAAGTTGCTTGTATATTTTTGAGATTAGTTGTTTGTCAGTTGCTTCATTTGCTATTATTTTCTCCCATTCAGAAGGCTGTCTTTTCACCTTGTGTATATTTTCCTTTGTTGTGCAGAAGCTTTTAATTTTAATTAGATCCCATTTGTTTATTTTTGCTTTTATTTCCAGAATTCTGGGAGGTGGATCATAGAGGATCCTGCTGTGATTTATGTCTGAGAGTGTTTTGCCTATGTTCTCCTCTAGGAGTTTTATAGTTTCTGGTCTTACATTTAGATCTTTAATCCATTTTGAGTTTATTTTTGTGTGCGGTGTTAGAAAGTGATCTAGTTTCATTCTTTTACAAGTGGTTGACCAGTTTTCCCAGCACCACTTGTAAAAGAGATTGTCTTTACTCCATTGTATATTCTTGCCTCCTTTGTCAAAGATAAGGTGTCCATATGTGTGTGGATTTATCTCTGGGCTTTCTATTTTGTTCCATTGATCTATATTTCTGTCTTTGTGCCAGTACCATACTGTTTTGATGACTGTGTAAGCCAATTTTTTCATTCTCCTCTTTCACTTTCATCAAGAGGCTCTTTAGTTCTTCTTCCTTTTTTTGCTATAAGGGTGGTGTCATCTGCGTATCTGAGGTTATTGATATTTCTCCTGGAAATTTTAATTCCAGCTTGTGCTTAATCCAGCCTGGCACTTCACATGATATACACCGCATGTAAGTTAAATAAGCAGAGTGACAATATGCAGCCTTGAGGTACTCCTTTCCCTATTTGGAACTAGTCTGTTGTTCCATGTCCAGTTCTAACTGCTGCTTCTTGACCTGCATACACATTTCTCAGGAGGCAGGTAAGGTGGTCTTGGTAGTCCCATCTCTTTAAGAATTTTCCACAGTTTGTTGTTCTTTCAGGTACTTATATGTCATTTATATATCTTTAGAGAAATACCTATTCAAGTGCTTTGTCATATTTTAGCAAGTCTTCTAGGTGATTCTGATGCACACTAAACTTTTAAAAATCAAGTGACTAGCAACTAATAAACTACTACCACAAATAATGTATTAACATAATTGGAACCAACTGGAATAAAGCTGTTAGGTTTTTTAAAAAAATTATTTATTTATTTATTTGTGCTGAGTCTTAGTTGTGGCACATGGGATCTAGTTCCCTGATCAGGGTTTGAACCTGGGTCCCCTGCATTGGGAGCTCATTGTCTTAACCACTGGACCACCAGGGAAGTTCCAAGTGTTAGTTTTTTTTTGTTGTAAGACTATTTAATAGATCACAGTGCATATGTGCTATTCAATTTTCAAAAGCTTGTCTCTTGTCTTCTTAAATAGACAAAGGCTGAGGAGAAATAGGTAAACATTTGTGGAAAGGAAGAGGAGAAATCGAACAAGTGGAGGATAAACAGAAACAAGAGCAGGAAAATAATTTTCACAAAACCAGATATGTGGAGTATTTAAGACCAAATGAGGATTATGAAGTAGATGTCTTTAATTGTACTTCATAGAGTAAGTTTTCTTTTTTCTTGTGCAGAAGGGCAGGTACTGAATTCAGGGACTTCCCTGTAGCTCAAACAGTAAAGAATCTGCCTGTGATTCAAGAAGCCAAGGTTTTATCCCTGGGCTGGAAGATCCTCTGGAGAAGGGAATGGCAATCCACTGCAGTATTTTTGCCTGGAGAAGTCCATGGACAGAGAAGCCTGGCAGGCTACAGTTCATGGGGTCGCAAAGAGTCGGACACGGCTGAGTGACTTCACTTCACTTCACTTCACTTCAAGCTGTGTGTTAGTCGCTCAGCCGTGTCCGACTCTTTGTGACCCCATGAACTACAGCCTACCACGCTTCTCCATCCATGGGATTTTCCAGGCAAAAGTACTGGAGTGGGTTGCCATTTCCTTCTCCAGAGGATCTTCCCGACCCAGGGATTGAACCCAGGTCTCCTGAATTGTAGGCAGACGCTTTACCATCTGAGCCATCAGGGAAGTCCAATAGTAAATATGCTCATGTGGTTCAATAGTCAAATAATTTTAAATGGTACTCACTAAGTGGTCTCTTCCTATCCTTGAGAACCTCTGATTACTTTTTCCTGTTCCTGTAGGTAGGTAAGTACTTCCCTTTTTGACTGTGCTGGGTCTTCATTGTGATGTATAGGCGCTCAGGCTTAGTTGCCTGGTGGCATGTGGGATCCTAGTTCTCTGACTAGGGATCGAACTCATTTCCCCTACATTGGAAGGTGGATTCTTAACCACTGGACCATTGGGCAAGTCCCAGGTAAATACATTTTTAGTAGCTTTTTTTTTTCTTTCTGGTGGACATCATTCTAGTCTTAGTTTATGTAAGTGCAAAAAAAGGACACGTTATTTCCTTCCCCTCCCCTTATTATTTAAGAGCCTGTATTATGTACCCTGTCCTTTGCTCTATTGTTTTCTCATAACAGTATAATTCTGGAGATATTTCTGTATTGATATGGAGAGTGCTTTCTCATTCTGTTTCCAGCCACATATTTTGCCATTGTTTAGATGTTTCCTAATATATTCTGAATTCTTGTGACCTCTTTCACACAGTAAACTGTTATACCCTCACCTCCCAGTATTAACTTTTGATTTATCAGTGGAGTTTACCTGAATATAAAAGACATTTATTCTTCTGAGGTAGATCAAGTATTCTATTTCTTTCTCTTTGAATTCCTGCCATAACCACGCAACCAACCTCTGACCTCTCTATCTCATTTACAGTCATGTCTCTACATACTTTTACAGAAAGAATAAATAGTTCATGAAATTTGATGTTGTCAAGATATATCATTCTTTAAAAGTCTGCTGAATTTTAATTCCATGATTCCCAACCAGTAGGCTGGTAGCAGATCTATTTTCAATTATAATTAGATATTTTCTTCAGGATAAAGAACACGATGCAAAAATTCATGACTCAAGAGTGTCCAGGTCTCTCTGGTTACAAAAATAATGTCCAAAATCCTCTTACAATGAAAAGTGAAGTGAATTATAAAAGAATTCATACAGAGTGACTGGTAATTACCAGAATATCAGAATTTGAATGTGGTTTGTCAAAACTTGAGAAGGTCATTGTATCTGGAGTCCATCCTAGTAATAAATTAGTTTGCAATATTTATCATGTAGTATTACAATAAGCCAAATATGAATCTGTTTCTTTTACTCTTCAGTGTAATTTCTCTAAGGAAAGAATCCCAATGTATTCAATTTTGCATCATAGCATGGAATATAGTGCCTGACACACTGGAATGAATGAATAAATGTTTCTTGAGTGAGTCTTCTTGGTCCAAGGAGATACAGTGATTGATTTGCAACAAGCATACCCTTCAGGTACTTTTGCAGTCATGACTTCCATAAGAACAAAGAAAAAAGGACTAGACTAAGTGATAGAATTTATTATAATCCTGTTAGTTTATTTCCTTTAGTCATACTCTTAGGAGAAGGAAATGGCAACCCACTCCAATATTCTTGCCTAAAGAATCCCGTGGACAGAGGAGCCTTGTGGGCTGCTGTCCATAGGGTTGCACAGAATCAGACATGACTGAAGTGACTTAGCATGCATACATGCATTGGAGAAGGAAATGGTAACCCACTCCAGTATTCTTGTCTGGAGAATCCCAGGGACAGAAGAGCCTGGTGGGCTGCCATCTATGGGGTTGCACAGAGTCGGGCATGACTGAAGTGATTTAGCAGCAGCAGCAGTAATACCCCTAATTTCTTTTATATTTCATGCCTTAGATTGATCTAATTATAACATTTATTCAGCTCTGAAATGTTTTTTTCTTGGCCTTGTTGTCTGGTGTGGGTTGGAGAGGCAGAATGGTTTGAGGTTATGAGTGTAAACTTGGAAGCCAGACTTCTTGATATTGAATTCTGGTTTAGCCATTTATTCCCTGAATAAATTGGGGAAATTACACCTCTCTGTGCCTCAGTGTCCTCACTTGTTATGCAAGTGAAAGTGTTAGTCACTCAGTTGTGTTCCCAACTCTTTGTGACCTCGTGGACTGTAGCTCGCCAGGCTTCTCTGTCCTTGGGATTCTCTAGGCAATAATACTTGAGTAAGCTGCCATTTCCTCCTCCAGGGGATCTTCCCAACCCTGGTCTCCTGCATTGCAGGTAGATTTGTTTACTGTCTGAGCCACCAGGGAATCCTCAGTTGTTATAATAATACCTGTTTCATAGGGTTGATATATTAATACCTATGAAGTGCTTAGAGTAGAATCTAGCACAAAGGCGATTAACTTTCTTTCTTAAAGATTTTTTTGATGTGGACCATTTTTAAAGTCTTTATAGAATTCGTTATAAAATATTGCTTCTCTTTTATATTTTTTGGCTAAGAGGCACATATGATCTTAGCTCCCTGACCGGGGATCGGACCGCCCCACCCCCCCACCCCCACACCCCCCCACCCCCCCCACCCCCGCCCCCGCACTGCATTGGAAGGCAAAGTGTTAACCACTGGATAGCCAGGGAAGTTACAGGGTGATAGCTTTTAGCTTTTATTTTGCCTAGCCTGGAGACAGAGCTAAGGGTGCTTGAACTTCAAAGACCTTCACAGTTTTTAGTTTATAGCATCCAGGCTCTGTCAGACTCAACCAAATGAAGACTAGGACTCCTAGGACTTTCCAGGGATCTTCTCTTCAAACTCTGGAAGCTTCTACTCCTCCATCCATATGATGGATGATTTAATGCATATGAGTATCTCCTTGAGTTTATATTCATCCTTTGGTTCTGGCTTAAAGTTCCAAAAAAAAAGATGTTTCAATGTAACACTCTTATTTAGGCTTTGACTCCTATGTATTCTTTCCTCTAGGAAAACTCACTTCTCTTTGAATCAACTCTTCAGTATTTTCAATCTGTCATCCTTCACTGAATCTGATACCAAAGGTTAACTAACTGATCACATGTATTGGTCAATAGCAGATTTGGTTCTCAGGACACATAACTTCCAATTCAAATCAAGTCCCAATTAATTATGCTGCCTCCCTATGCTGGACAGTCAACTTTCTATTTTATTACTTCCCTTTAATGTGGGAAGTTTTCTTTCTCCAGGCAGCCTTTTGTTCTCTCATGAATCCACTCTGGCTTTTTCTTAGAGTACTGCCATAACCAAATACGCTTTAAATGCTCCTAGTATATTATACAATGCTTTCTTTTTTTCCCTGCAACCTTTAAATGAAGCCTACTCAGACTACCATCTCTGCAATGTTTCTCATTTTTGAAATCCCTTAACTCTTGACTTTTTAAACAGTAATTTTATTTATTTATTTTTGGCTGTGCTGGGTCTGTATTGCTGCACAAAGGCTTTCTCTAGCTGTGGTGAGTGGGGGCAACTCTCTACTTGCAGCGTGTGGGCTTCTCATTGCAGTGGCTTCTCTTGTTGCAGAGCATGGGCTCTAGTGTGTGCAGACTTCAGTAGTTGCAGCACGGGGGCTCAGTAGTTGCAGCTCCTGAGTGCTAGAGCACAGACTCAATAGTTGTTGCACATGGGCTTAGCTGCTCCTCAAGATGTGGTATCTTTCCTGACCAGGGATCAAATCCTTGTCTCCAGCATTGGCAGGTGGATTCTTTACCACTGAGCCAGCACAGATACTCCTTTCTATGAATTTTTATCTCAGGAGTCTATTGAGAATCACATGGAATTTTAATAAACATTTATTGAGTAAATGAGGAAACAGTGATAGAGACTGACCAGAAAAAAAAAAAAAAAGAAAGTTTATTCAACAAGCCTTCAGAGATGTTAAAAACTGTCTTCTTCCATGGAGATCTGAGTCTGTGGAACAGGGACTCCGGGAAAGTAGTTTTCATTGACATGGTCTTTAAGCATTTCCAGTATCTGTGATAGTGGAAAGGATAGAAAGTTCAGATGGACATGGGTTTCTGGAGCAGTGAAAGTTCCTTCCGAGATCTGGGTGGCATATTGCCAGAGGAAATCCAGTTAGTATAGTGGAAATGAGATTCATTACTTAAAATGATTCAACTTGCAGTTCTATGAACTATCTGAGATTTGACTATCAGGGGCCCCTTTTCAATAAACGTATTTTTTTTTTTACAATAAGTTGCACCTTGAACAGTATGCTATCCATGAAAAATATTTAGCAAGAATTTTATGGAGGAGATTTGAGGGGAGACAAAGTGGTTCTCACTCCATCTGGAAGGAGTTTTGCTTACCTTTGCTGCAAGGAGCACTGTACTCAGCAACCGCAAACTCATCTGAATAAAAACAAAAACAGTCAAGCAAAGTGAGAAGGAAAGCAAACATCGATGGGATACAGGTTAGTGAAAGAATCTTTATTGTGGGAAGAATTGTATCAGAAACACCAGCATCATTCACTTGATGTGTTCTTACTGCCTTGTGTCTTCAAATACTTTATGTTACTCTTGAAGGGCAGCAGTTTAGATATAATACTTATTTAAATTTCATATCGTCCCAAGTTGATTTTATCTGAAGAAAAGAGAACTAGATATCCTACAGGTGCTTTGTATTAGGAATAGTACATTTATACAGTAGGTAATTTCTACAATGTTTGTGTAGAAGACAAAGACAGGAGAATCAGACTTGGTGGAGACACACGAACTGATGAGAGCAGTTAGTTTAATGAACTGGCCCAACACATCTTTCAAATATAAATCTCTGTGATCAAGAATTTAATTTCTGTGTGAACGTTTTTCTCACTCACCTGTCTCATAATAGTCATAGACTTTCACTATGGCTGGTTTCAGATCCCTTACTGGGATGTCTTGCAGAACTGTGAAGGTCAAGGTCAGGGTCTCATTTGTCACCTATAAAGCAAAATGGAAGTAAATAACCCTCCAGGGAGCTTCCATCTCTCTTTGAGTGAGTTTAAGTATTCACCTATTTGGGGGAAAAACTTTTTGTCAACTAACAGAGCCCTTAAATTGGGTTAAAAGCTCTCAAAGTAGACGAAAACTTCCCCAAAGTGTTTCTTAAATAACTAAAACTGTTCATACACTCCCATTAATGTGAGTTCATGGCTCTGTTAATAGGGGTGAATGATGTATGCTTTTTATTGTTTGAATACCTATGTTTATTTTTAAGTATCAGAATTCAATACTTTCACTTCTCTATCATGCAGAAATACTTATTATCTCAAAATACGTGTATATATATGGCTGAGTCCTTTCGCTTTTCACCTGAAACTGACACAACATTGTTAATTGGCTAATGTATGCATGCTAAGTCGCTCAGTCGTGTCTGGCTCTTTGCGACCCTATGGACTACAGCCCACCAGGCTTCTCTGTCCATGGGATTTTCCAGGCAAGAATACTGGAGTGGGTTGCCATGCTCTCCTCAAGGGGATCTTCCTGAACCAGGGATTGAACTCTTGTCTGTTATGTCTTCTGCATTGGCAGGTAGGTTTTATTTTTTATTTTATTTTTTACCACTGAGCCACCTGGGAAGCCCAACTGGCTATACTCCCGTACAAAATAAAAAGTTTAAAAAAAAAAGAATATAAAAGGCAGGTCACTGCAAACTTAAGTTTCATAAAATTGTAAGCTATAATATCCATTAATATGGGAACAAATAAACTATGTAACAACACACAACTATAAAATCAGATTGATTTATTGGTGGACTGATCCTATATTTTATGGTCTAAGTCCTTTCTGAGATTGATAGTGTATTACCCTTTTGTTTTACTGATGTGATGTTGAAATGTGTGTGTGCTGAGTCATGTGCAACCCTTAGCGATGCCAAGGACTGTAGCCCACCAGGCTCCTCTGTCCATGGGATTTCTCAGGCAAGAATACTGGAGTCGGTTGCCATTTACTCCTCCAGGGGATCTTCCTGACCCGGGGATCAAACCCTTGTCTTTTAAGTCTCCTGCATTGGCAGGTGGATTCTTTAACTTTGGTGTCACCTAGGATGCTGATATAGTAATTGACTAACCCCAATGGTTGCTTCCTTCTATTATGCAGTATTTGCAAAATAACTTGTGCACATAAGTCAGCATCTTTTGTGGAGAATTTCTTGCTTTTGGGGGTTCCTAGAAATATGCATATCCCAATATTATATATAACAAGCCATTTCTTCCCATAGTCCCAGATGAAATATAAATAGAGGAGAGGAGAATATTCATTGGAACTAACGTTAGAATTCTCAAATTTTTAGTATGGAGATGATGTCTCCAAAAATGTCTTATCTGTATATTTTTGCAACTAGATTGGCAGGGCGCTCACCTTATCCAGATAAATCAAAACATGATTGCTGCTAACTTCTGTTCGGCTCACGTCAGATCTTTCTAGCTGAAGAAAATTAAGACATTGTAAATGTTAATAAACAGATGAAAGCTCTGGGGAACCAGAGAAAAGAATGTTTATTACCAAACTAAGCCTGAGGATGAAATTTTTTGAAACACTTTTTATAAGCACAGACAATAATGTGGCAAAATTAAAAAGGAAAGGTAATTGGGATGCAGGGTTTAATATTAGTATGATACAGGACCTATGTATAAAGTTGATTTATTTGAGGAACAGGGAAAAAAAATTAGAAATTACCCATATTTCAAGGTTCAATTCACATTCCATTCCTTTATGGAGGCTTTTTTTTCTTTACTTTTTCTTATTCTCAGTTTTCTCTGTACTTCTGCAATAGTTCTAGTTTATGTCAAACTTCTTCATATTTTTTCACTAGCTTATGTGCTTATGCTTTATTTTCTAAGCTCCATTAAAATAGGAGCCTGCCAATACTTTTTTTCCTAGTAGATGTGGCTCCTAGCATAGTGCTGTTCATGACAGGAGAAAGGCTGTTGCTGTGTCACTAAAGCAGTGGACAGGAAGGATGCTGGAGCTGGCATCCAGCATCCAGGTATGCCCAGGAAGTTCAGAAGACTAAATTAATATGATCCCTAATACCTGCCACCCCAGTGTGATCCATGGTGGAAGAACAGTCTCAAAATTGTCTGAATTGACCACTGAAGTTAGTAGCGAAAGACTAGTTAATGATAACAATGCTTCATAAAACTAGAAGAAAAGGAGAATATTTTACAGACCATTTGTTTTTCATGGGTGGCAGTTTTGGGTTATTAGTACTTAAAGTTAATATTTAAAATTAATATCTTATTGGAAATATGACCAAAAAATTCATCACAAAATTTTGAAAGCCATTAAAGCAAACTTTAATGAGAAAAGAAACATGCTCCCCATACAAACATGCTAAATTATATTTCTGCATTTGGTGAAAATAATGTCTTTGGTAGGAGTTGATTTAATAGTATTTTATATTAATGTCTTAGTCTAGAGATATATAAAACATTAAATAAAATAGAGTCTCCTGGGCTTATGTAGACCTACCATTTTCACTGTTGGTTTCAAGGGAATGAAGCCAGATACCATCTTCACATCAACAATTGCCATGTTGGAGGCTGGACGGCTTCCAATATAACTAAAAATCCAGGGAAGAAAGGAGTTAGGATTTTCTGTGTTATTAAATATTTTTTTTTCTATGTCCAGAAAGCACATAAGAGTCCTGAAAGGTACCAGAAATCTTCCTAAATTTCTTATCAAGTAGCTCAAAAAACTGGCTGTGCATTAGAATCTTCAGAGGAGCCTGTTGAAGCCACAGAGACCAGGCCTTACTCCAGACCAGATGAATCAGAATTTCATGGGTGTGACCTCTGAGAATCTGCCTTTTAAGAAAGCTCTATAAGTGATGCATAGTTGGGCAGTTCAGTTCAGTCGCTCAGTCATGTCTGATTCTTTGCAACCCCATGGACTGCACTATGTCAGGCCTTCCTGTCCATCACCAATTCCTGGAGTTTACTCAAACTCATGTCCATCGAGTTGCTGATGCCATCCAACCATCTCATCCTCTGTCGTCCCCTTCTCCTCCCACCTTCACTCTTTCCCAGCATCATGGTCTTTTCATATGAGTCAGTTCTTCACGTCAGGTGGCCAAAGTATTGGAGTTTCAGCTTCAGCAACAGTCCTTCCAATGACTATTCAGTACTGATTTCCTTTAGGATGGACTGGTTGGATCTCCTTGCAGTCCAAGGGACTCTCAAGAGTCTTCTCCAACACCACAGTTCAAAAGCATAGATAGGCATAAGATTGCTAATTTATCCAGTTATTTGTTACATGTACTTTTTTTTTTTTTCCTGAATAATATCCCCAACCAGGTTATAATATTCTTGTTGTTCAATCACTAAGTTGGGTCTGACTCTTTGCGATCCCATAGACTACAGGATGCCAGGCTCTTTTGTCTTTCACTATCTGCCAGAGTTTGCTCATAACATTCTTTTTTTTTTTTGCTCATAATATTCTTGTGTACAGATACAGATAGCCTAGTAGTTATTTGAAAATGGCTGCATATGTATGTATTTCCCCCAGATTGATTATTTTATATGTAATCTGAGATTTAATTATCACCAGTAGGAATTCTAACTAAAGAGTCACTACTCCCTTCTATTCATACTTTTCAAGAGGTCTCCACCTTTGTCCTGGATAAAGCAAGAATAATATTAGATTTCATGACAATAGAATGAAATCAGGATGAATCATAACATTAGAATAAAATCAGGAATTCAGGTTAAAGGCAAGGGGTAATGTTCTTTATGTAATTATTATTGAGGGGGATTAATAAGCTGTAAATAAGGAGATTAGACACTAAGAGATCCTGCAGTGGGAGATATACAATGTAAACTCCATCACTGAGAAATTCTCTGTCAATATGGGAACAGGTTGCTTTTTCAATAAATGCAGAACAGACATTCACTGTCATGCTGCTCTGCTTAATGTGGAGTTCTAGTGAGAAGATTGGCTGTTATACCCAGAACTACATGATGCAGTTAGAGGTCTTACCTGACATTCAGTGAGATCTGGAAGCTAGTGTGGGCTTTGGGTCCATCACAAGTTTGAGGCAGAGTCTGCACCTCCAAAGCAAATGGGAACTCATCTTTTTTCAGGAGAATATTGTATTTCAAAGATGTCTGTGGAACAGAGAAAAATCTGTGATTTTTCCTTCTCCAGGACTCCTCCCAGATACCTCAACTCTTTCTCTCATTTGTGCCATCGCTCACTGAGTTAGGACTTTTCAGTGACCATGGTGACTCTGGACCTTCTGTCCCCACAATCTCACCTGGAGGTAAACACATCCTTCTCCTGTGACTGACATGCTGTACTCTCCAGGCACCTCTGGCAATGAAACCTGCTGTAGCAACAGGCGGTTGCTGTTTTCCACTTGGAATTTTGTGGAAAATGTCCCTGAAGACTTGATGGTCACCTGTGCAGCCTTGCTAGTCCTGGTGAAAGTGGCTGCTCCATATCTGGACAAGGCGTGGAGAGCTACCACTGTGTCCTGGAAGAGACAGGTGAGAGGACCCACATAGGCATGACAGCCCTTGAAAGACCCAAAAGTCCATGTTAGTGAATAGTGAAAGTCACTCAGTCATGTCTGACTCTTTGCGACCCCATGGACTGTAGCCTGCCAGGCTCCTCTGTCCATGGAATTCTCTAGGCAAGAATACTGGAGTGCTTAGCCTTTCCCTTCTCCAGGGTATCTTCCTAACCCAGGGATTGAACCCAGGTATCCCGCATTGCAGGCAGATTCTTTACTGTCTGAGCCACCAGGAAAGCCCAAGAATACTGCAGTGGGTAGCCTATCCCTTCTCCTGGGGAACTTCCCAACTCAGGGATAGGACCAAGGTCTCCTGCATCGCAGGAGGATTCTTTACCAGCTGAGTTACCAGGGAAACCCAAAATCTATGTTAGCTGCCACAAAAGGAGCTTTGGTTTCCTACGGTTTCCTATTTCCTGTTCTCCTCACTACTTCAGTAGTAGAATCCTCATTTTAAGATTGATTATAGTCCTTAGATAGATGACAGAACCATATCTTTTGCATATCTGCCTTGGACTGTATGGTTCTGATCATGCATCTATCCTTATTTCTCACCATCCTTCAATACTAATAGCATTTTTCCTCATTTCAAGCATTTGTATCTTCATTTTTTTCTTCTTTTGAATGTTTGTATCTTGTTCAAACATTTTGCTACCTGAAGGTGAAGTGAAAGGTTCTGGCTAAGCACGGACCTGGGTGGAAGAGAAGCCCCCCTGGGAATTCTGCTGCTTTGAGATCCACTTCACGATGCTCGTGGCAGGGGTGAGGTCCTGCAAGGTCGGGGCAGGCTGGGCCGTGAGGTGAGCAAGGAGCACGTAGGCCGTCATCTCCACCTCTGCAGATGGAGCCCTGGGTTGGTAAACATCCTCCATGAGCGCCCTGGGTTTCTGAGGTCGTGTCCAGTGGATGGAATTACCTGGAGGTGAGAAAAAGATTTTTTCATGTGGTATGTAAGTGACCACATACTCATATTCAACTTCAAGTAAAAGTATAGGAGCCAGACCTGAAGTCAGGGTTGCATTCCAATGATAGTCTGTTAAACCTTATCTAGATGCTTTTCCTTATATGAAAAGCTGAACTTGACTTCTCATAGAACTTGGGCTAAGGCGGTCATGTTGCTGGAGTCCAAAGCCTACAGCCGGCCAAGATGCAAAATGGTTGCTGCAGTTGTGTTAGTGGAAGAAATAGCTGAGCAAGTTCTCTCATTGGTTGTAGTAATTTCCTGTATTTGATGTTATTCCAACCTCAATTTTCTATAAAGCCTGTCTTTGGAGATTTCTTATGGGGATCACAAATCACATGAGATAATGGAGTTTTCAATCATTAGATTAAAAAAAGTAGAGTAATTCTCAAAATACCAAAGGCTGACAGGGTGTGAAATAACAGGTAATGATTTATACTGCTGTGGGAAGTAAACAGCTCTTTGGAGAGTAATTTGGCAGTAATCCAGCAAAGCGGAAAATGTACTGAGCTCACGAATCCAGCAGTTATGCTTTCCAAGTTCAAGTTAGACAAACTCAGGTCCTACCCCCTCACGGAGAATATGAGTATTCATTGCAGCATGGTTTGCAACAGAAGTAAATAACAAGAAAAGATCCATGAGAAGAGACACTCTATATAAGTTACGCCCTTTTAGTATATTGTAATGTATTATGCTAGTCAATCTAATCACATGGACCACAGCCTCTTCTAACTCAATGAAACTAAGCCATGCCCTGTTGGGCCACCCAAGATAGGTGGGTCATGGTGGAGAGGTCTGACAGAATGTGGTCCACGGGAGAAGGGAATGGCAAACCACTTCAGTATTCTTGCCTTGAGAACCCCATGAACAGTATGAAAAGGCAAAATGATAGGATACTGAGAAAGGAATTCCCCAGGTCGGTAGGTGCCCAATATGTTACTGGAGATCAGTGGAGAAATAACTCCAGAAAGAATGAAGGGATGGAGCCAAACCAAAAACAATACCAGTTGTGGATGTGACTGGTGATGGAAGCAAGGTCCGATGCTGTAAAGAGCAATATTGCATAGGAACCTGGAATGTCAGGTCCAAGAATCAAGGCAAATTAGAAGTGGTCGAACAGGAGATGGCAAGAGTGAATGTCAACATTCTAGGAATCAGTGAATTAAAATGGACTGGAATGGGTGAATTTAACTCAGATGACCATTATATCTACTACTGTGAGCAGGAATCCCTCAGAAGAAATGGAGTAGCCATCATGGTCAACAAATGAGTCCAAAATGGAGTACTTGGATACAGTCTCAAAAATGACAGAATGATCTCTGTTCGTCTCCAAGGCAAACCATTCAACATCATGGTAATCCAAGTCTATGCCCCAACCAGTAACACTGAAGAAGCTGAAGTTGAATGGTTCTATGAAGACTTACAAGACCTTTTAGAACTAACACCCAAAAAAGATGTCCTTTTCATTATAGGGGACTGGAATGCAAAAGTAGGAACTCAAGAAACACCTGGAGTAACAGGCAAATTTGGCCTTGGAATACAGAATGAAGCAAGGCAAAGGCTAAATGAGTTTTGCCAAGAAAATGCACTGGTCATAGCAAAAACACTCTTTCAACAACACAAGAGAAGATTATACACATGGACATCACCAGAAGGTCAACACCGAAATCATATTGATTATATTCTTTGTAGCCAAAGATGGAAAAGCTCTCTACAGTCAGCAAAAACAAGTCTGGGAGATGACTGTGGCTCAGATCATGAGCTCCTTAATGCCAAATTCAGACTCAAATTGAAGAAAGTAGGGCAAACCACTAGGCCATTCAGGTATGACCTAAATCAAATCCCTTATGATTATACAGTAGAAGTGAGAAATAGATTTAAGGGACTAGCTCTGATAGATAGAGTGCCTGATGAACTATGGACAGAGGTTTGTGACATTGTACAGCAGACAGGGATCAAGACCATCCCCAAGAAAAAGAAATGCAAAAAAGCAAAATGGCTGTCTGGGGAGGCACTGCAAATAGCTGTGAAAAGAAGAGAAGTGAAAAGCAAAGGAGAATAGGAAAGATATAAGCATCTGAATGCAGAATTCCAAAGAATAGCAAGAAGAGATAAGAAAGCCTTCCTCAGTGATCAAAGCAAAGAAATAGAGGAAAACAACGGAATGAGAAAGACTAGAGATCTCTTCAAGACAATTAGAGATACCAAGGGAACATTTCATGCAAAGATGGGCTCGATCAAGGACAGAAATGGTCTGGACCTAACAGAAGCAGAAGATATTAAGAAGAGGTGGCAAGAACACACAGAAGAACTGTACAAAAAAGATCTTCACGACCCAGATAATCATGATGGTGTGATCACTCACCTATAGCCAGATATCTTGGAATGTGAAGTCAAGTGGGCCTTAGAAAGCATCACTATGAACAAAGCTAGTGGAGGTGATGGAATTCCAGTTGAGCTATTTCAAATCTTGAAAGATGATGCTGTGAAAGTGTTGCACTCAATATGCCAGGAAATTTGGAAAACTCAGCAGTGGCCACAGGACTGGAAAAGTTCAGTTTTCATTCCAATCCCAAAGAAAGGCAATGCCAAAGAATGCTCAAACTACCCCACAATTGCACTCATCTCACATGCTAGTAAAGTAATGCTCAAAATTCTCCAAGTCAGGCTTCAGCAATACGTAAACTGTGAACTTCCAGATATTCAAGCTGGTTTTAGAAAAGGCAGAGGAACCAGAGATCAAACTGCCAACATCCACTGGATCACGGAAAAAGCAAGAGAGTTCCAGAAAAACATCTATTTCTGCTTTATTGACTATGCCAAAGCCTTTAACTGTGTGGTGCCGGGAGCCAGCGTGAGGAATTCCACTCGTGACAAGGTCATGCGGCAGAGCTCTGACGGCAAGGCTAATCAGGCCTCAGGTTTTCCCCCTGGAATCTTCTGAGCATCCACCCCCCAAAAATAAGAATCTGCCTGCTTTTCTACTCTTCTGGCATTCTCTGGAAAAAGTCAATTCAGGGCTTTAGTCTTCTGCATTTGAAAGAGTGTTTCAATCCAAAAACCCCTCTGATGGCTTTCTAGCCTGCCTGCAGGACTCGTACAGCTGCGCAAGTGATTGTTTGAGGCCTCCTGACTGCAGGAGGCACAGGAAGCTTAAAACATCCTAGGAATGTAGGGGCTTCCGAAGAGTCAAAATCATTAGAATAGGACTGATTAAAGGTTTCATTTGCTGAGCCAATACTTGCTGCCAAATTTTCATATCCTTTATTTTTAGATACAGTTGGTATATAGAAAAACAAGTAGTAGACCTGGTAGATCTTTGAGTTAAGTACCTTCTTTGTTATAACCCACTGCACCTTTGTTCTACAGAGATGTAACTTTAGCGCTTTAAGGAGATACAGATTAAAGAAAAACGCTTAGGGGAAACGAAATTAACATTCATTAAGGAGGAGAGCCAAAAAGTGTTAACAAGCCTCTTGGCCAGAAGATAATGTAAATCACCTGAGACCTTTTGTATACAAAAAGATATACAGAAAGAGTCTGGGCTGCTAAGGCTACATAATTTTGTATTACCCACTGATCTCTATATATAATCAAAAGTATAAAAGGCCTTGAAGGACAATAGAAGGAGAGCCAGTCGCTGGACTGGTTTCCCCGTGTCTTCTCTTTACTCTGATTTCAGGCTGAATTCCCATCTGGGGCGTGGAGGCTCACTATGTCTACTTACTTGTCCTGGCTTTTAAGATACTTAAGAGAGAGAGCCCAAGGCGGCCTAACGTAGATGGTGCAAGCTCCTTGTCTGGAACTTTATTGGTTTTCCATGTAACCCAAGTTAATCAGCCTCTTCTCTCCACTTAATTTTTCCTACTACACTATTTCTTCCTAATCTAATCTGATATTAATAAATAAATAAGTCTTTCCTCGCTGACTCCGTCTACCCTTCGAATTCCCTGGATCCCCCGGGGCTGGGCCTCGGCAATGTGGATCACAATAAACTGTGGAAAATTCTGAAAGATATGGGAATACCAGACCACTTGACCTGCCTCTTGAGAAACCTATATGCAGGTCAGGAAGCAACAGTTAGAACTGGACATGGAACAACAGACTGGTTCCAAATAGGAAAAGGAGTACGTCAAGGCTGTATATTGTCACCCTGCTTATTTAACTTCTATGCAGAGTACATCATGAGGAGTGCTGGGCTGGAAGAAGCACAAGCTGGAATCAAGATTGCTGGGAGAAATATCAATAACGTCAGATATGCAGATGACACCACCCTTATGGCAGAAAGTGAAGAGGAACTAAAAAGCTTCTTGATGAAAGTGAAAGGGGAGAGTGAAAAAGTTGGCTTAAATCTCAACATTCAGAGAACTAAGATCATGGCATCTGGTTCTATCACTTCATGGGAAATAGGTGGGGAAACAGTGGAAACAGTATCAGACTTTATTTGTTGGGGCTCCAAAATCACTGCACAGGGTGATTACAGCCATGAAATTAAAAGACACTTACTCCCTGGAAGAAAAGTTATGACCAACCTAGATAGCATATTCAAAATCAGAGACATTACTTTGCTGACTAAGGTCCATCTAGTCAAGGCTATGGTTTTTCCAGTGGTCCTGTATGGATGTGAAAGTTGGACTGTGAAGAAGGCTGAGTGCCGAAGAATTGATGCTTTTGAAGTGTGGTGTTGGAGAAGACTCTTGGGAGTCCCTTGGACTGCAAGGAGATTCAACCAGTCCATTCTAAAGGAGATCAGTCCTGGGTGTTCATTGGAAGGAATGATGCCAAAGCTGAAATTCCAGTACTTTGGCCACCTCTTGTGAAGAGTTGACTCACTGGAAAAGGCTCTGATGCTGGGAGGGATTGGGGGCTGGAGGAGAAGGGGACGACAGAGGATGAGATGTCTGGATGGCATCACCAACTCGATGGACATGAATTTGAGTGGACTCTGGGAGTTGGTGATGGACAGGGAGGCTGGTGTGGTGTAGTTCATGGGTTCACAAAGAGTCGGACATGACTGAATGACTGAACTGAACTGAATGTATTATGCAGCAGTGAAAATTAACACACATGTACAAGGGATTCCTTTCAGCCTAATGTTGAACTTAAAATACAAATGGCAAGCAGACAGACAAAGATCAAGTAGAAATACTTAGAAGGATGATAGTTCTTATCTAAAGATGAAAAATGTAGGCATTCTGAATATTATTTAGGATTACACATGCAATAAAAAGATAAATCCATGGAGATTGTAATGACAAATTCTAGATCAACCACTTTTTAGCGTAGGAGTGGCACCCTGAGGGTTTTTCCAGCATTGGTAATATTCTGTTTCTTAATCTGAAAGGGAGGTATTAAAGGTATTTGCTAATTATTCTTTATGCATTTTTGTATATCTGAAATATTTCTCAGTGCATTACAAGGGTAAACAACTAATAGCACTGTCAAGGGAGAAAAGCAGGATATGTTTTATTGGATATCTTATTATTTGCATTTTATTTTGATTTCTTCTACCTGTCACATAGACCATTATATACATAGAAATATTGTGTGGATAATGAATAGACTTGTCCAACATCATCAGTTTTGTGAAATGAGCATAAAATACTAGAATTTATTCATGGGATTCCTTCTTTCAGTCTTATGTTTAAAATGATATGATACACTGGGTGAGGGTGGAGCATATATTGAGAACTGATATATTAATCAATAGCTAATACTTGTATAGCACTTGCTCTGGGCCATATACTTTTTAAGCACTAATCTTCAGAGGCCAAGCTTCTTACTATTACAGTATACTGCCTTTTAATCTTTGGATGTGTAAGTTGAGTAAGAAACTTCAAGTCTATAATGATATAGAGGGACTTCCTTGGTGGCCCAGTGGTTAAGACTGAGCCTTCCAATGCAAGTGGTATGGATTCAACTCTTGGTCGGGGACCTAGGATCCCACATACTGCATAGTGTGGTCAAAAATTAAAAAATAAACAAAATGTAAATATAATGATATAGTTAAAAGAAGAGAGGGAAAGGGATCCTGAGAGGTAGTCATGGGAGACCTTTGGTGTAGAATTCTTGATCCCGAGAATGTGGGATGGGAGAAAGTTCTTGGGTGTGCTCTCACCTTCTTTCACGGCTTCCTTATGCAGTGACGTGAGTACCTCTGTCCTCCTTTCCTGGTTACCTGCCAGGGCAAAGGCATAGGCCAACAGTGCCTTGGTGTAGACGTGGCTGCCTTGGGATCCTTCCTTGGCTGACTTCCAGGCTGAGTCCAGGCAGAACAGGGCATTGCGGACGACAGGATGCTGGCAAGGGAGAACAGGAAGGGGGTGAGCTGTGTGAATAGGGAGGTTGGGGCCCCCAGGTGAAAACAGACCACAGCACAGAGGTCAAGTGGTTCAGAAGCATTTGTCCCTCTAGCCTCGTTCTTAGGGAGGGAGAGAATAGTATTTTTTAATTTGTTAGTCTACATTCATAGTGCAAGAATATAATCCATATCTTTAGAATTCTAGATTCTATGTGTGTGTGGTGCTGGTGGTGAGTTTGCTAGGGAAGAAATAGATGCGGGCCATCACTGAGAAAGTGTAAATGTGTCTTAGTGGTTTGATCAAATTCTCTTATGATCTGGGAAGCATTGGCATTGCATAGTGGGAAAGGTGAGTAAGGTGACATTTCAGACAACATGTCAGCAGTTTCACTGCATCCAGAGCAATGCTTTAGCCAGGACACTTACTGTGACAGGGAGAGGCATCTCTAGAAGGGCGATGGTGATGTAGGCAGAGAGGGTCACTTCATCGTCCACCCCACCCTGTAAACGTGAGACAGAGAGAGATTTAAGAAGGACATTTGTAGAGATACAGCTTACTTTAGGAAACAAGAAAAATCTCAAATAAACAATTTAATCTTATGCCTGAAGCAACTAGAGCAAGAAGAACAAACAAAACCCAAAGTGTGTAGAAGGAAAGAAATCATAAAGATCAGAGCAGAAATAAATGAAATAGAAACTAAAAATTAAAAAAAAAATCAGTGAAACTAAAAGCTGGTTCTTTGAAAATACAGATAAATTGATAAACCTTTCACTGGACTCGTCATGAAAAAAAAAGGGAGCGGGCCCAAATCAATAAAATCAGAAGTGAAAAAAGAAGTTACAACTGACCTGCAGACATACAGTGGAGTATAAGAGAGTGCTATCAGCAACTGTATGTCAATAAAATGGACAATCTAGAAGTGGACAAGTTCCTAGAAGGTGCCATCTCTCAAGAAATTGAACCAGGAAGAATAGAAAGTTTGAACAGACCAATTACCAGTACTGAACTTGACTCAGTAATTTAAAAACTCCCAGTAACTTCTGAGAATGCTCTTCATCAGCTCCTTGTATTCTCTTGTCAAGGGATTTGTCCTAATCCATATTCATCACCGTGGGGCAAAGTATCACAGTCACCCTAAGTTCCATCCCCTCTTTCTGGTGCTGCTATCCAGGTTTTATTTTCATCTGATACTTTCCTTAAGGAATCCTTAGGTTATCACTTCCTCTCCTTATTCTTGTGGACAGTATAATGGACAAAGGAAAAATAGCCCTGGGAATACTTCACCTTGATGGCATTGTTAAGCAGAGACCCAGAACTCCTGAAACAGCCATTGCTCTTCTGCTTTTGGGCCAGCCAGGTGAGAGCTTCAGTAATATGTGCTTCATCAATGAAGATATAGCCTCGAGCCTGGGCAAAACTCTTCAGTACAAAGGCCGTGAGCCTGTGGGGGAGAGGAAGTGATGATCACATCTATGTTGGTACAGTGGTTTCATAACCACTTCACAGCAGCAGCCTGCATAGGACACGTCTCATACACTGATGTGAGTCATCTAACAGACATACTTGTGCACTTAGCGCTTCCATTGCCTTTACTTGATGAGTCTGCTGGATTTAGTATAGTTGACTCTTGAACAACATGGTTTGAAATGCATGAGTCCACTTACTCAATGGTTTTTTTTAACAAATATGTACTACAGTATTACATGATCCCCAGTTGGTTGAATCTGTGGATGGACAATTGGGTTACAGAGGGCCAACTGTAGAGTGACAGTGTAGAATTTTCTACTGCTGAAGGTCAGTACCCATAATCTGCATGTTTTTCAAGGGTCAGCTGTACTCCTAATGTTACTTTTTTTTTTTTTCTGTTTGATTAAGGCTTTAAATCTTTAGTGATTTTCTTTTGTAGATGGTAGCATTTTCTCGTATACAGCTGTTACATGTGGTACCTTCTGAAACTGTTTTGCCTGAGGTATCTCTTTTCTGATTTTTTTTGATGTGGGCCATTTTAAAGGTCTTTATTGAGTTTGTTACAATATTGCTTCTGTTTTATAAGGCTTGTGGGATCTTAGCTGCCCAACCAGAGATCGAACATGCACTGCCTCTGTTAGAAGGCAGTCTTCACCCCTGGACCACTGGGGATGTTCCTACCTTAGGGATTTAAAAATAATGTTTGATATCACTGGGACTATCTCATTTCTTTCCTCACTATTAGTTTATTAGTGATCAAAGTGAATCTGATCTAAAAAAACATAATCTGAAGTTAACACAGTTTATTTGGAAGTTATGTGATATGGTCACTGGCTATCTCATTTAAAAAGTCATGGTTATGGAGGCTGTTTTTAAAAAAATAGCTATTTCAGAAAGAATACCTTGATGTATTATGAACAGGATGAATTCTGGGGACAAGTCTAACATATGTGTATTCGAATCTCAGCTTTTTTGCTTGTTGCCTTGCTAGTCTTGTATATTTATCCAGTATAACTAACTATAGGCTTAATGATAATATCTGATAGGGTTACTGGGAATATAATTTTGATTATATATGTAAGAGAGCTGACACAAAAATAGAAGCTTGTAAAAGCTTTCTTTCCCTTACCAAGTATTGCCCTCACTGTTGCCGTGATGCTCCCCAAAGGTGCTGTAAGAGCCATCGAAGTGCTTGTAGAGCAGCTGTCTCTGGTAACCTGGAGTGGAAGTTTCATAAGCAACATGATATATTGTACATGGCATGGCCAGACAAATCATCAAAATGCCTTGGCATTTTGTGCTATTCCCTAAATTTTGTTGCAATATGTTGGATGGTTCTGAGTCCTAAACATTTTATCGGAGGTTGGACACTGGATAGGTCTCATGAAATTAACTGTCATAGTAGTCTTATTATTGTAAATATCCTAGAATGATACATTTACATATCATAGAATGGATAAGTAACTCAAGCCTACTGGAGAATCCAATCTGTTATTAAAATAACACTGCAAAGTTTTCATGCACTTATTCAGTCACTCACCAGTGTTGAGGTAGTGGATAGCCTTGGACTTGAGCTCTGCAGTCAGCTGCTGTGTCTCATTTAGATAATCCAGAACATAGATGTTAGGGGCAAAGAGGGCCATATTCTGTTCTCCACAACCATAGGGCATTTGGAGGAGATTTTGGGTGTTTCGCATGGCAGAGCCTAATATGTCTCCTAGGAAATGGGAGAGATGGGAAGTCATAAAATTTATAGATTATGATGTATCCGAATCATTAAGAAGAAATGTATAATTAGCTAAGGTAAAGAAAGGAGGATTTTTAGGAAGAGTGGGTCTTTTAAGTACAGAAGTATGATTGAAAGCAATAAATAAGTCCAAAGGAGAAGAGAACAAAGAAGTTAAAATTATAGCTGTTATTTTGAGAAAATATTTATGGAAAAAATAGTAGATATTGTCTAATATGGTTCACTAGTCCCTATAGTCCCTTAGGGCTGGAGACTCACCCAAAACTGAGAAGGAGGCTCGGGCAGATTCTTCCACCACATTTGGTGGCAGCTTCAGAGGTAATGATTCAGATGCCTCGGCACCTAGAGAAAGAAACAAATCAACCATGATGAAAATGACTTCTACTGTATATCTTCCTAAAGAGCTCCAAGACCCAGAAGCCAGAACTATGCCTTGAACCTAAACTTCTTCTGAAAAGTTGTCCCTCTTTTAATATTCCAGTTTTTCAAATATCTTCAACATATATGAATGGGACTCTGAGATTTCTAGAATCTTTCTTTTCCCAGCCTCCTCGTGTGTGGAATTGTAGCCGAAAGAAGGCTACACATTGACAAGAGCCTGTTATATCGTGATTCTCTGTAATTCCCCACAAGGGAAGCCCAAAATCTAGTTTTTCTGGGCTTCCCTGATAGCTCAGTTGGTAAAGAATCCACCTCCAATGCATGAGACCCTGGTTGGATTCCTGGGTCGGGAAGATCCGCTGGAGAAGGGATAAGGTACCCACTCCAGTATTCTTGGGCTTCCCTTGTGGCTCAGCTGGTCAAGAATCTGCCTGCAATTCAGGAGACCTGGGTTCAATCCCTGGGTTGGGAAGATACCCTGGAGAAGGGAAAGGCTACCCACCCCAGTATTCTGGCCTGGAGAATTCCACGGACTGTGTAGTCCATAGGGTTGCAAAGAGTTGAACACAACTCAAATGTTTCATTAAGACCAGACTATGGTCAGAATATCTTGGTGGTGGTTTCAGCTGTCACTCAAAAGTTCCTGAATTCTACCTTAATGCTCAGTCTTTACTTCCATTAAATTTCACCAGATATGAACACAGTATTTTTATGGAAACCCTAGACATGGGGCAGGGGGTAAAGATGAAGAGTATTTGACTCACTGAAAAGAAATTAATAGTTGCTGATAAGCATACACTTGCTGGCCTTTTAATATTGGTGAATAACATGAAGAAGAAAAGAAAAAATTGTAGTATTTATCATCATACTGAATTCCATCTTTATAGATTAATAATGAAACTTTTGACAAAGGGCACAAAGTATCAGTTATACAAGATGAATAAATTCAAGAGGTCTATTGTAAAGTGTAGTGCCTAGAGTTAATAATACTGTATTGTGTACCTCTTGCTGCTGCTGCTAAGTCACTTCAGTTATGTTCGACTCTGTGCCACCGCAAAGATGGCAGCCCACCAGGCTCCCCAATCCCTGGGATTCTCCAGGCAAGAATACTGGAGTGGGTTGCCATTTCCTCCTCCAATGCATGAAAGTGAAATCCAAACATTTGCTAATAGGATATATCGTATATTACAAAAAACATAATAATTAGAGAGTGAGAGGAAACTGTTGCAAGTGATGGATAAGTTTATGGTATAGATTGTGGTGACAGTTTCACAAGTGTATACTTCCTCCAAACTCATTAAGTAGGATACATCAATTATGTATGTACTATCAGTTATATTAATTACATAGTCATGTAGTTAAATTTAATCCTGTAGTTAAATATATAATTGTGTGCTAAATATACAGTTATATTAATTATATATTACTTGTATATCAAAAAATTCTCTTACATTCAAAAAACATTTTGTAAGAAAACATGACATAAGCAAAGCAAAAAGACAAATTACCAAATGAAAGGAAATATTTACAAATTAGTTAGTAGATAAAGAATCAATGTATACAACTGAATCCAAAAAAATCCAAACTACTCCAACATATTGAAAATGGTCAAGGATATGAAAGCAATTCATAAGTGTGCAAAAATAAAGTCATCCTAATTTTCAGCTAGAGAAATGTAAATTAAAGCAACAATGCTTTTTTTTAATCCACATTTTTGGTCAAAATTTAAAAACTTTGATGGTAACAAATGCTGGTGATAATGCAGGGAAATATAAACTGGTGGAAATAGAAGCATATTTAGGTAATAGACTTTGTTTAGTTCTATTAAGCCTAAGAATACACATTACTGGCTCTTAATTAGGAATTTCATGTTTTGGTATCTACCTTAGATATACTTGCATATATACACAAGGAGGCATCTATCTATCTAGTCCAGCAAATAGTGAGAAAAATCAATTTGGGAAATGCTATAAAACCAAGCAAAACTGTGATAGTTTGAAATTAAAAGGAATTATCTAAATCTATAATGTAACATGGAGAGATTTCTAAGATAAAAGTCCTTGAGTGAAAAAGAAAGCAAGTTATATGATTAAACTTATCCATTTATGTAAATCACACATACAGAAACAAATTTATCAATGTATTATTTAAAAATGTACATTGATAATCATTAAAGTATTGGAAAAGATTTCAAGGTGGTGACAATAGCCTTTAATATGAGGTTTTGATTTTTTTTTAAGGAGAAAGTATTTTTTGCATTATGTGGGTAATTAAAATTAATTTAAATAAAACTCTGATGATTAGCCCTAGACACATGAGAGAGAAATCAAAATGAAAAACTCAGAAATGGAGGAAAATCTATGATGGATTTGGTAGTAAGCAGTAAGTTCACTTAAATGTAGAAACAAGGCTAAACAATAAGGCAATTATGTTTTTAAGAATACATTTCATATATTAATATGTTAAGTCTTGACATGACAAAAAATATAATAAAGAGAAGTGAGTATGAAGAGAAAGGCAAGAAATGATGTTGATTAGACATTACTTTGAGATAACACATTGCATTGATAAATTTCTTAGTGTACTGTTTCTATAAATGTTTTTATTTAGACTAGGAAATTCTCCACAAAGATAAAGCTATATCTTTTACTATAAGGTTCTTTAGTTCCTCCTTGGAATGACTGATAAGATGTTAGAATCGACACCAAACAAATATTGACAGGACAAATGGTACAGGCTATGGAAACCTTTTCTCAGGAAGTACCATAGCCTCATTCTCTAATGTAGTTAGCTATGCAAAACTCGGTGTTGCAGTGGCTTGAATTCAGCAATTCAGCTACTTGTATTGTATTGTATATTATAATTGTATTATATATATGCCTCCCATGTTGTATTACTAAATATCCAAGAAAATATCCTCTTTGGCAATATTCACTTTGAATCTACCCACTTTCTATTAAAACCTATAACCACATCATACACTAGTCAGAAGGTCATTTTGATAGTTGTACAGGTGCTTAAGAAATAAAGACTCAGAATTCATGGAATAAGGATAGTCCCCTGATCAAATTACTTGGCCTCTTTAAGAAGCAGTTTCCTCACTTACCAAATGGGTTGATGGTTCTTTGGGTCTTACCTCATAGGGAAAGTGTAGGAAGGGTATATATAAAATACTTTGAACTTCAAATATTATACTCTAGTCAATGTCATTTTAAATATGATGGCCGAGTCTTACCTGATGGACAAAGCAGGAAGTTGAATATTTCTTCCTTCTCTAGTCCTTCAGGCTTTAGGTGGAAAGAAAAAAAGTTAGAAATGAGAGACTTTCAGGACATAGGGGAACTACAGGTTTCTTGATGAAGAAAAGTATTGGAACTGATTTTCAAACATATTATATAAACAAATTGATTAAGTGTAAGCAAAAGCTTCTTGATGAAAGTGAAAGAGGAGAGTGAAAAAGTTGGCTTAAAGCTCAACATTCAGAAAACAAAGATCATGGCATCTGGTCTCATCACTTCATGGTAAACAGATGGGGAAACAGTGGAAGTAGTGTCGGACTTTATTTTGGGGGGCTCCAAAATCACTGCAGATGGTGATTGCAGCCATGAAATTAAAAGACGCTTGCTCCTTGGAAGGAAAGTTATGACCAACCTAGATAGCATATTCAAAAGCAGAGACATTACTTTACCAACAAAGGTCTGTCTAGTTAAGGCTATGGTTTTTCCAGTGGTCATGTATGGATGTGAAAGTTGGACTGTGAAGAAGACTGAGTGCTGAAGAATTGATGCCTTTGAAGTGTGGTGTTGGAGAAGACTCTTGAGAGTCCCTTGGACTGCAAGGAGATCCAACCAGTTCATTCTAAAGGAGATCAGTCCTGGGTGTTCTTTGGAAGGACTGATGATAAAGCTGAAACTCCAATACTTTGGCCACCTCATGCAAAAGGTTGATTTATTGGAAAAGACTCTGATGCTGGGAAGGATTGGGGGGCAGGAGGAGAAGGGGGCGACAGAGGACGAGACGGCTGGATGGTGTCCCTGACTCGATGCACATGAGTTTGGGTGGACTCTGGGAGTTGGTGATGGACAGGGAGGCCTGGCATGCTGCAATTCATGGCGTCTCAAAGAGTTGGACACGACTGAGTGACTGAACTGAACTGAACTGAAGCAATATATGAAGGAGACAAATTGATAGATGGGAAATGGAGGGGAATTATAAAGTTAAATCAAGAGAGGTAGAGATGAGAGAGAGAGACAGAGAGAGAGAATCATATTGTGAAATATCACATGATCATATATTATTTAGTTCTTCTTACCCAAAAGCAGAAACTCCAACTGGATTAACCACTGTTTTTCTTGACTCATTGTAACCCATCAAAAAAAAAAAAAAAAAAAAAAAAAACAACCAAACAAACAAAACACAGCAGGCTTACTTACCTCAACCAACAGGGACTTGATGATTGTGTCTTTCCTTCCATGCTCAGGGACCATAGGCACCTCACTCCCACACAGCTCTTGAGACTTCCCTGCTTCTGCTCTCACTGTGAAATTCACATTCCCTAGAAAATGGGGACCAGTAGAGATGAACGCCATCTCTGTCTTCTTCAGTGACTCCAAACCCCAAGGTTTATACATGTTTAATGCTATGTGACTTTTTATTTTGGTTTATAAAAATATAGGAGCAGAAATGGAAGTAGCATAGACCAGAGGCTAATGATACTGAGAATCCAAGGTAGAGATGGAGGTGAGGGAAAGAAGGTATCCTTCTAGACATCCTAGAATGAAAGAGAGAAAAAATATTCTACCATCTGGTGGAGAGGGGGCACATTCTTTGCCTGGATATAAGGATCCCATAGATATATACAATCTTTAGGTACAGAATTGCCTATAAAAGGCTGTCTCTCACCTAAGGACTTTGGGGTTACCGCCCAGGACACGGTCTGCCGGCCATTCCCACAGATGCAGGGAGTCTCTTGTTCCTTCTTTTCTGGAACAGCTAGGAATGCAGGAGAGGCTTCTAGGTGCACACTGACCTGAAACCATGGGTGAGACGAAGAGACAAATGGACCAGAGGAAAAGGGAACCAAAGAGGGAATGGCTTAAAATAAAGCACATTGGGGGATTAAGTAGATTTCAGGTTGCCTAACACTGAAGATAATATAAATGAAGACTGAGCATCTTATGGGTGGATCTGACATCTAAACCTTAGTATTTGGGAGTAATCTGCTCTTTCACGTGGTAGGAGCAGAGTTAAAGAAAACTCATGATAGTAGGTTTGTTGCCTGTGGAAGCTCTATTCCTTTGGCTTAGGATTTTTTTTTTAAATTTATTTTTAATTGGAGAATAATTGCTTTACAGTGTTGAGTTAGTTTCTGCCATACAACAATGTGAATGAGCCTTAACTGTACACATATCCCCTTCCTCCTGAACCTCCTTCCCGCTCTCTTGGCTTAGGATCTCAACCGCACCTTCAGGTCTCCCAGCAGAGTATACAAGATTTACAAACAGTTATGGTGAGATGTAAAAATCAAGTTTAATATAATTAATCATATATGAAAAGTTAAATATTAATATATACGAATGCATAGTTTGAAATCTTGGAGAACAGAAGACATGAGGATTATGATGAGGTCAGAACCTTGTTTCACATTGTCATTTGGTATTTGGAGATATCAGAAACTGCGGTCGTATAATACCTGAATATTTCTGACAGTATTCTCTCCTGGTGAGCCCATCTTATAAATAGGAAGTTTGTCAGTATTCCCAGGAATGCAGTTCTTAATTTATTGGATGGTTACCCTGTGTTCAATTTAAGAAAGAGAGGTCATTACCCGGATGCATTTGGGAAGGTAGTTTAACACTGTGGCCTTGAGTGTGAAGGCCTCTCCACGGATCACAGAGTAGGGCATCGTAAGCTCCACAAAGAAGGGCTGGAAGACTCGGAGAGAGGCGGTCGGCGAGAGACCAAGTCCAGTGTCTCTGGACAGGCAGAGGGCCCCTGCCTTCCACTCAGTGATGGTATCAGGGACTGTTACTTCTACTTCATGCACACCTGAAGAGCTGGGGAGGATGGCCATATGAAAAACAAAAAGCAGGCAGTTAAAATACAGGCCTTGTTGTTGTGTTTAGTTGCTAAGTTGTGTCCAACTCTTTGAGACTCTATGGACTATAGCCCACCAGGCTCCTCTGTCCATGGGATTCTCCAGGCAAAAACACTGGCGTGGGTTGCCATTCCCTTCCTCAGGGGATCTTCCTGATTCAGGGACTGAACCTGTGTCTCCTACATTGGCAGGCAGATTCTTTACACTGAGCCACCAGGGAAGCCCAACACAGGCATACCTCGTTTTATTGTGCTTTACTTTACTGTGCTTTACAGTTCTGTGTTTTTAAACAAATTGTGGCTATACCAACAAGTTTATTGGTATCATTTTTCTACCAGCATTTGCTCACTTCAGGTCTCTGAAGTAATTCTTTCAATATTTCAAACTTTTACATTATTATTTTATTTGTTGTGGTAATATGTGATCATTAATTTTTGGTGTTACTATTTCACTTGTTTTGGGGTATCATGAACTGCACCCATATAAGACAGCAAACTTAATAGGTAAGTGCTGTGTGTGTCTGACTGCTCCAATGACCAGTCATTCCCCCAACTCTCTTCCTCTTCTCAGGCTTCCCTATTCCCTGAGACATAACAATACTGAAATTAGGCCAATTAATAATCCTAGGATGGCTTGTAAGTGTTCAATGAAAGGAAGGATTTCACACCTCTCACTTTAATAAACCAAAAGCTAGAAATAGGGTTTCCCCAGTGTTCCAGTGGTTAAGAATTCACCTGCCAATGTAGGGGACATGAGTTTGATCCTGGTCTGGGAAGATCCCACATGCCTCAGGGCAACTAAGCCAGTGTGCAACTACTTGAGCCTACGTTCTAGAGCCCATGTTCCACAAGAGTAGTCACTGCAATAAGAAGCCCACACACCACAACAAAGAGTAGCCTCCACTCACTGCAACTAGAGAAAACCTGCATGCAGCAACAAAGACCCAGTACAGCCAAAAATAAATAAATGCAATTTTTTAAAAAGCTAGAAATGATTAAGCTTTCTAAAAAATTCAAGTTGGAAGTTAGGCCTCTTGCACCAGTTAGCCAAGTTATGAATGCTCGGGAAAGTTCTTAAAGGAATTTAACAGTACTACTTGGGTAAACACTTAGATGATAAGATAGAAAATCAGCCTTACTGCTTGACATAGAGAAAATTTGAGTGATTTAGCCAGAAGACCAAACCAGCCACAACATTTCCTGAAACCAAATCCTGATCCAGAGCAAGGCCCCAACTGTCTTTGGTTCAACTCTCTTCAATTCTTTGTGGGGTGAGAGAGGTAAGGGAGCTGCAGAAGAGTTTGAAGCTGGCAGAGAATGGTTCATGAGGCTTAAGGAAAGAAGTCAACTCCATAACATAAAAGCTCAAGGTGATGTAGCAAATGCTGATATAGAAGCAGCTGCAAGTTACCCAGAAGATAATTAGTGAAGGTGACCACACTAAATGACAGATTTTTAAATGTAGATGAGGCAGCCTTATATTGTAAGAACATGCCAACTCGGACTTTCATAGTTGGAGAGGAAAAGTCAGTGTCTGACTTTAAATCTTCAAAGGACGGGCAGACTCCCTAGTTAGGGGCTAATGCAGCTGGTGACTTGAAGTTGAAACCAGTGCTCATTTATCATTCTGAAAATCTTGGGGCCCTTCAGAATTATGCTAAATCTACTCTGCCTGTGCTCTATAAATGGAACAACAGAGCCTGTATGATAGAACATCTGTTTACAACATGGTTTACTGAATATTTTAAGCCCACTGTTGATACCCACTGCTTAGAAAGAAAAGATCCCTTTCAAAATACTACTGCTCATTGACAATGTACCTGGTCTCCCAAGAGCTCTGATGGAGATGCTCAATGAGATTAATGTTGTCATCACGCCGGCTAACACAATAATCACTGAAGTCCATGGATCAAGAAGTAGTTTTGACTTCCAAGTCTCATTCTTTAAGGAATATATGTTGTAAGGCTTTAGCTGACATAAATGGTTGAGTCCTCTAAGGATCTGGGCAAAGTCAATTGAAATCCTCTTGGAAAGGATTCACCATTCTAGGTGCCATTGAGAACATTCATGATTCATAGGAAAAGGTCAGACTATTAACACTAACAAGAGAGTGAAAAAAAAAGTGGATTCCAACTCTCATGGATGACTTTGAGGGGTTAAGACTTCAGTGGAGGAAGTAACTGCAGATGTGGTGTAAATAGCAAGAGAACCAGAATTAGAAGTGCAGCCTGAAGATATGACCAAATTGCTGCAATCTCATGTTAAAACTTGAATGGATAAGGAGTTGCTTTTTATGGATGAGCAAAGAAAGTGGTTTCCTGAGATGGAGACTACTCCTGTGGAAGATACTGTAAACTGTTGAAATGACAACAAAAGAGTTAGAATATTACATAAACTTAGTTGCCAAAGCCATGGCAGAATTTGAGAAGACTGACTCCAATTTTGAAAGACATTCTACAGTGGGTAAATGCTATCAGACAACATTGCATGCTACAGAGAAATTGCCTGTGCACAGCAAGGAAGACCCAGCAGAGTCAATAATAAATAATAAAATAAATGAAAAGTGAAAATAAAATAAATATAAAATAAATAAGTAATTTAAAAGAAGTTGCTTACCTTACAACCACCAAATCCCAGATCCATGTCTCAGGGAAGTACTTTCGCACAGTCTCTGTGGGAGGCTCTGAAGTATCGTCAAAATGTATAAAACCACCATTTCTTCTCATTTCAGCTAAGGCTGTGGAGGAAACAGTAACAATAACTATAAAGATAAAGCTTATGAGAGATTGTAATAAGTGCAACAAAAGAAATAGGGTGATGAAAAAGATAGGAACTGGGAAAGGACACTTGGGTTAAGGGAAAGCTTCTTGGAGGAGGTGATATTTTTAGGTGAATTCTGAAGTATTACAGTAAGCTATATGTGAGCTGGGGGAAGCGAGCCCCAGTCAGAGAACAGTGAGACGCAGAAGCAGAAAGAGTCTTGGATAGTTTATGAGAGGAGACCTAGAGGCAGAAAGGAGGCTCTGCAGCTACTCCATGTTGTTCTAAGTGGAAAGGGTTATGACTTGAGATCTGGATTCGGTCTGCACGAGCAAAGAAAAACCATACTCAGACATTATGACAGGGGCTTTGAGAAATAGTTTATGGGAGTGAGAGGATCAAGAATTTAAAAAGCTCTTCATTCCCCAATTTTTATCCATCCTATATATAATAGTTTGCATCTACTAACTCTAAACTCCCAGTTCACCCCTCTCCAAACCTTCCTTCCCTCTTGGCA
Source organism: Capricornis sumatraensis (assembly GCF_032405125.1). Taxonomy (NCBI): domain Eukaryota; kingdom Metazoa; phylum Chordata; class Mammalia; order Artiodactyla; family Bovidae; genus Capricornis; species Capricornis sumatraensis. Next base: position 144,627,768 of record NC_091072.1, on the reverse strand, counting down.
ACCCAAGTCTGCTCTCCATGTCTTGAATCACAAGTTCTTTTTGGTTAATTTCATCACATTTTATCTTTTTTTAAAGAATTATTTTATTTGGTTCAATATATTAGGCAATTAATTAATTTTTTACCTGGAGAAGCTAATAGTGGCTGTCTTTGAGACTGCATTCTATATTGTTCAGGCTGTGGACATATCTTGGGTTTATGAATCTTTGAGTTGGTAAATGCCTTCAAGCCCATATCCTGTAAAGGAAATCATAACCGAATCAGTACATCAATATTTTATACCCATTCTTCTTTTCATAGAATTGAACAAATAATCCAGCTAGGTTAATATTAAACTTTTAATGTTCACATGAGTAGAAAGGAAATTGATAAAGAGATAATTTTATTCTGGCTTTAAACCTTTTTCAAAGGTAATTATTTTACATATATGATATTTATAAATATCATAAGGCAATGAATTTCAGTAAAAAGCCAAAACAAAATTCGCTTAATAGTCCCAGAAGTTCCAGTCCTAGTTATGTTGCTCTTGCAGATCTGCTACTATTAGTAGATGCTGTAGAAGTTACTTGACCTATGTTCCATTGCCCTCAACAATGGTACGGAAGCATTAAAATAAATATCCTTTCTATGGATAATATTTTGTGAACCTTAAGAAGTGACCATCAGCAGTATAAGGGACTTACCTGTAGGAAGCTATACATATCTTTTTCATTTGTATTTGATACTGGAAAATACAGGATTCCATTGATATAGACATTGTCATGGCTGATGCAGTCTTCATTGTCTTCCTCCTGTTGATTTACACTTGAGGGGAAACTGCTGAGGTCCTTGACTGGTAGCAGGTTATAAACCTGTACAAATGCAAAGGACAAAAGGACAAAATTAAGGACTTCTGTGGAGGTCCAGTGGTTAAGAGTCCACGCTTCCAAGGCAGGGGGCTCAAGTTTGATCCCTGGTTGGGGAGCTAAGATCCCACAAGCTGTGCAGCGTAGAGGGGGGGCACCATGCCCCCACAAAACGATTAAACAGTTTTTTAAAAAAGGCCAAAATTATTTGTGGCTTATTTTTCTTAAGTTCAAGGAGAAATGAAAAGACTAATCAATGCCAGACTTTCTTTGAGTGGCTCTGTTACTTAGATAATTTATAGAGAAGGTGGTTTTGAAGATGTTTAACAGTGTTAGGGGGGAAAAAGCCCCCAAACATTCCTATCTAAGTATCCAAAGATCATTATCCTTTGTTACATAATTCAGAGACAAACCCTAGACTCTATGTTGGAATGAAATAAAATTTAATTAAGAGAAATTGAAGTCTGCTGTACTTGAGAGATTGTGTAACACTTTGGGATGAGAGAATTAAGTAATGGTTTTTTCTCTACCTGGTGGTTAGCAACAGACTCAGTGTATAACAAAGTAAATGGATGCATGTTCTAAACAGGCACATGGATAAGCCTGTATCCTCTATATAGGTCAGGGTGGTATTTTCTTACTATTAATGATGAGAACAAAATGCTCCATATCTTTATAAAATACATAAACTTTGATTGTAGAATACTGAAAATGATACTTGCAAATTCACTTCAACAGAAGAATAAAACAAACATAAAAATCTTGACGAAATTATTTGACAAGACTAGATTAGTGAGTAGCACAATGAAATGAAACATTTTCTCAAAGGCAGCTCCCTTTTAGCATCTCTGTCTCCTTGCTCTGCTTTATTTTTCTTGAAAGTGTATAATGTAATTATTGTCTATCTCATCTACAAAAATGCAAGATCCATGAGTGCATAGATTTTTTTCTTTCTAGTAGTTCACTATTGAGATCCCCAGAATTTAGGCACACAGTAGGCACATCCAGAACACAGTAGGCACTAAATAAGTATGTGTGGACTGAATGACTTATGCTACTGCTGCTGCTGCTGCTGCTAAGTCGCTTCAGTCGTGTCCTACTCTGTGCGACCCCATAGACAGCAGCCCACTAGGCTCCCCCTAGCTGCAGGCATTTCATTACTGAAACATTATCACAGATTGAGAGGAACTCTTGTTCTAACCCAGGTTTGCTCCTAAATACCTGAAAGCGCCTGTTTTATTATTAACAAACTAGTAGAATCTTCTGCCTTATCTATCCACTGAGGTTGTTATAATTTAAAAAAATATTGAGAACTGTGAACTTATGTTCAGTTCAGTTCAGTTCAGTCACTCAGTCGTGTCCGACTCTTTGCGACCCCATGAATTGCAGCACGCCAGGCCTCCCTGTCCATCACCAACTCCCGGAGGTCACTCAGACTCACGTCCATCGAGTCGGTGATGGCATCCAGCCATCTCATCCTCTGTCGTCCCCTTTTCCTCCGGCCCCCAATCCCTCCCAGCATCAGAACTTATGTTATATAAGCATAAAACATTAATTTAATTTGCCCACATATTTCTTTCCACTATGCATTTAAGAATTCCTTTAGAAGTATCTTAAGATTTTTAATTAAATACCGTTGGAAGGACCCAAAAGTCCTTTACTTATGTTTCTCTTGAAGGGAAGAAAAAACATAACTTTCCCTTTATAAAATTTTGATAGTAAAAAAAAAACTTCAGTAAGAGGTATTCCAATTGGCCTCATTGAAAATTTGAAGAAATGGGCAAACTACTATTAGGATATATTAAGTAGTTTCTTGTTGTTACACTCACCATATTCTTTTGTTATTTTTCCTATTAGCCCAATATTTTATCTCATTTAATTTATTTTTCTATGTATTATTATTATTTTCTTTTTTAGTATTTATTTGGCTGTGTTGGGTCTTGGTTGCACATGAGGGAATCTAGTTTCCTGACCAGGGATCAAACCCCAGACCCCTGCTTTGGGAGGTTGGAGTTTAGCCACTGGACCACCAGGGAAGTCCCCTAACCCAATATTTTAAAAGGTTTCATTTATTAATGTCATTTGTCACACAGCAATTAATTTTTCCTAATTTTTATTCATCAGAGACAATATAGATCTTCCTTCAGAAACTGTGTTCATCTTGGGAAATGCAATGTTACAACTGACACAATTCTTATAAAAATTTGATATTTCATTTAGCCTGTGCAGTCTTAGTGCAGGTATATGTACCACTTCTGTTAAGACTTTTTGAAATATTGAAACTAGTTTGAAAACTCTTATTATTGGGTTCATAAAGCTCTTCAATATCAGGGATTTTGGATCATGCATCATTTAACCCTATATATTCATATGTAATATCTTCCTTACCAAAAAAAAGGTGCACATGAAAGAGCTCAAAATGATTAACTCTTAGATAAATATAACTTTAATAGAACCCACCCCACTCTTCTTGCTCTGAGTCGCCCGTGGGGCCCTTCCTGGCCCCTGGGGCTCACAGAACTCACCGTGGCTGCTGAGAGCTCAGCTTCAGGCCTCATAAGCAGCACACTTTGATCCACAGCGCGGAGGGCGCAGAGGGACTGAGGGGAAGCGGTGACTCGAAGGTGGGCCTGGGAGGCCGGGAAACTCTGTCCAGGGCTGAAGTTCAAACCCACCTGTGGAATTGGGGACAAAGTCAGAAGAACAAATTTCCTGATTGATCCATGGATTCACCAGCCTTTCCTGGGTGTTCCTCAAATTTGGTGCAAAATCACCCTGACTTTGTTGATGTTTGGCGCCGTGTGAGTCTTAAGGCCTTTGATTCCCTATTTGTCACTCTGATATTCATCAATTGAGCCATTATAATGATATCTATTTTTATAAGTTATTAAATTTGAGACTCCACTTTCCATCTTTGATACATGATGAGGTGTTCATTAACTGTGGCTAGAATGCAAATAGCTCTAGACACTCTTGTATTTTTTTGGCTCTTTTGTAGTCATATAAACTTGATTCATATTTCCCAACACTTCACCATAAAAGAAGGGAACAAGGTACTGTGAACTGGGTAAGAGATAATGCATGGGGATTTTGTGCTAGGAGTCACAAAATCAAAGGAGCTCAGTACTCCTCTTAAGAAGAAAAACTAGAATATTTGGTTCATAGAAAGTTAGAGGATATAAGGGTAAATACAATGCATTAAACTCTTACTATTATATCTCACAACTGCAAGTTCTATTTCCTTCTCCACTGTGAAGTATAGATCTCCACTGTGAAGACGCTTCTTTGGCTTCTTTCTTTCTTTTTTTAAATTGTGATATAGTTCCTTTAAAATGTTGTGTTAGAGTCCGTTGTGCAATGAAGTGAATCAGCTATATGTATACATATATCTCTTCCCTCGTGGACCTCCCTCCCACCCTCCTCCCCCAACACCCATCCTGGTCATCACAGAGCACCAAGCTGAGCTCCCTGTACCTTACAGCAGCTTCCCACTATCTGTTTTACACATGCTAGTGTGTATACATCAATCCTAATCTCCCAATTCATCCCACCCTCTATACCCACTCCTTGTTCACACATCTGTCCTCTACATCCACGTCTCTATTCTTGCCCTGCAAATAGTTCATCTGTACCATTTTCCTAGATTTCAAAAATATGTGTTAATATATGATATTTGTTTTTCTCTTGATGTGGCTTCTTAGTGTGATCTGCCATTACCTTGCTGAAAATTTCTGGAGAATTCATTTAACCCCTTTGACCCCAAAGCGCAAGTGTAGAAAATAATTGATAGTGATAGTAACATAGTTTTAAATGTTGAAAATTTTACCATATAAAACACTCACCTTGTTGGTCAGACAGTGTTCAGCTTCATATCTTGCAGAATCCCCTACCACTTCTCCATCAGGCAAAATGGCATAGATGAGCAGCCTAGCGACAGGAGCGATGTCTGACTCCACGGGGACTGACATGGAAAAATGGCCTTGCACTGGAGCACAGAGACAATAAGGAAGTGATCATGGGTTAGAGTTCAAGGCTAAAATAATGCTTTTCTGTTGTATCAGTACAAAGTCATTTTAGAAGCCTGGTTTGGCTAATGACTCTATTAGTAATGTAATGTTATTTAGTCGCTAAGTCCTGTCTGACTCACGGCGACCCCATGAACTTGGTCCCACCAGGCTTCTCTGTCCATGGGAGTTCCCAGGCAAGAATACTGGAGTGCGTTACCATTTCCTTCTCCAGGGGATCTTCCTGACCCTGGGATCGAACCCAAGTCTCCTGTTTGGCAGGTAATTTCTTTACCACAGAGCCACCAGGGAAGCCCAGTAGATGTAGCAGATATAAGAAATAGTAGATGCAATAAATGGATGACTGCCTCTAAGAACTCTGGGTTAAAAAAAACTTTATCAATATTCTCATCTCTGAAAATCACATAATGATTTCTCCCCAGTTTTAAGCTTGAGTTAAGCTTGAGTTCATCTGTATAAAATTCTGATGTTATCTAAGGATGTGAAGACATCTGCTTGGCTTCCATTTGATCTATACTTCACAGTGGAGAAGGAAATAGAACTTGCAGTTGTGAGATATAATAGTAAGAGTTTAATGCATTGTATTTTCCCTTATATCCTCTAACTTTCTATGAACCAAATATTCTAGTTTTTCTTCTTAAGAGGAGTACTGAGCTCCTTTGAAAGTTGTTTTTTGACACATACATAGATTTGTTAGAAGTTGAATCAACCTTATCTAAGTCTACTGTAGCGCTTCTATGTTGCTACAAAGAAGCAACAAAAGAGTAGTTCACTGATAATTTTCTAGTAAGGGATCTTTTAGATTCCCTTAGGATAAGTGAAAAGTTCAGAGATTATATTGTTTCACATATGTTCCTGTGGAAAGTCCGATTCAATGTTGGAAAAACTCAATTTATCTCTTCATAAGTCATAAATACCTTCAAAAGCGAAATATAATGTGAAAACATAAATAACTCTGCACAAGACCCAATATATAAAAGACACTGCAAAGTTTTAGCTTCTTTCCACTGTCTAAAACAATTTTGAAATGTCATTTTGAGGAGGTTCATGAGTATTTATTTTGGAAAATTTGGAGTAAGCATAGATGATGAACCAACTCAACATTTTAAGTCTGAACAGATTAACCTGAAGGAAAAGAAAAATATTTGATAAAGTGTTTGTTAAAAAAGCAACATTATTGCTTTCCCCTTTCAACTTTTCTTTTTTTTTCTTTTAAATATTTTTTTGGATGCTTACCGTTTTTAATGTCTTTATTGAGTTTGTTACAATATTGCTTCTGTTTTATGCTTTGGTTTTTTTGGCCACGAGGCATGTGGGATCTTTGTTCCCTGATCAAGGATCAAACCTAAACCCTCCACATTGGAAGTGTGGAGTCTTAACCACTAGATTGCCAAATAAGTCTCCCTTTTCAACTTTTTTTTTGAGGGTGGGATGAACAGTCTCTCTCTATTTGAGACTATTCCTGGTATTTTTGCAGCATAAGGCTGCATGTGACAGAGGAGGGCAAGCATGAGGGATTATAGAAATACTCACTGTCTCCCTGCTCCACGGGCAGTGTGTGAGTCCCAGATCGGACAATGCTTCCTTTTGCCATTATCTGCAAACAAGAAAATGAAAAGGGATTTAATTTGCCTGAAAGAGCCCTTAGCCAAAGTTCTTGCCCTCCATGTAATATGCCTGTCTTATTAAGCCCCTACTGGCAATAATTAGATTGGAGAGAAGTCAAACTTTCAAAAGGAACGTGGATAAGAGGTCAAAGAAGTGATATGTAAGAGTGGAAGTTGCTCATCGTGTCCGACTCTATGTGACTCTGTGGACTGTAGCCCGCCAGGCTTCTCTGTCCCTGGAATTCTCCAGGCAAGAGTACTGGAGTGGGTTGCCATGCCCTTCTTCAGGGGATCTTCCTGACCTAGGGATCAAACCTGGGTCTCCCACATTGCAGACAGATTACCATCTGAGCCTTCAGGGAAGGAATGTAAAGAGCTTCATAAATGCCCACACAGTGCTTTTATCTACAGACAGTGAAGGTGGCCCTCCTTCTCACCAGGTAATAGAACACGAGCTCCTTTAGATCCTTTAGGACCTGTCCCTTCAGCACATAATGTGCCTGGACTGTCTGAGTTTGGCCACAGGGCAGTTCACGAGGCAAGGGCTCAAGGTAGACAAAGCTGTTGCTTCTGGAGAACACAAGATTAGCACTGTGATAAGCGTCTTCATGTTGTTCTGACAGCCACTGGTAGCCGTAACAGGGGCTATGATCCTTGTATTTGACCTGATGAATTAGAAAACCAGTATTAGCTTATAGATTATATATCAGAGAGAATGACAGTGTGCTCACAAAATTGGTTTAGTTTAGTACCCTACCTTAACTAGTGTACCTAGAAATCTTTTGCTCCACACTAAAAAGTGAGAGAGAAGTGTCCCTTATTTTGTTTATCTGTATTGCAGACCCTTTACATGGCAGAGGCTTCCTGGGTTGGTATTTATACTTCTGAAGAGCATATGAAGAGGCATCCTTGACTCTGATTCGTTCCCTTGCATTTCTGTAGCCACTTTATGTATTCAGACAGAGATACTGGAGCTATGAAACCTCACTGAGGAGACTAACTGATCCTCAGAAACTGAAGAATTCCAGATGCCTCATTTAGAATGGGTTTCAAATGGATATTATGAATAAATGTAATATTGCAAACTTAGAGGTCTGAGAACAATTTCTGTAGCTAGCATTTGTTCAAGAGTTGAGTTTATATTTGTTTATGTTCAGTCACCCAGTCGCGTCTGACTCTTTGCGACCCTGTGGACTGTAGCACACCAGGCCTCCCTGTCCTTCACCATCTCCCAGAGCTTGCTCAAACTCATGTCTATCTAGTCAGTGATGCTATCTGACCATCTCATCCTCTGTTGTCCCCTTCTCCTGCTGCCTTCAATCTTTCCCAGCATCAGTGTCTTTTCCAATGAGTCGGCTCTTCATATCAGGTGGCCAAAGTATTGGAGCTTCAGCTTCAGCATCAGTCCTTCCAGTGAATATTCAGGGTTGATTTCCTTTAGGATGGACTGGTTTGATTTCTTTGCTGTCCAAGGGACTCTCAAGAGTCTTCTATAGCACCACAATTTGAAAGCATCAATCCTTTGAGTGAAGTAATTGATGCCTACCTCTCCCAGGCTGCATGTGTAGACCGCTCCCCCACTTTAACCACAACTCTGTGCTGCCTCCTTTTTAATAAATTGTTTCAAAATTGACCTTAAATTAGTTTCTAATTTCTCATTTTTTCCCTGTCTTCTTTAAGACTAAACACAACTTGGAAATGCCATCACTTTTCGGTTGCAACCTTTTTTCCTTAGATTTCTTCATGTCACTGGTAACTTCCTTGCAGACTTACCCTGATACTGAGGGAGGTGCCCTTGATGTTGGTGGTGGTGATGGAGAACTGTGCCCGGCCGTGCTCATCAGTGGTGACGTTAGAGTTGTGGTTGGCTTCATTTGCTGTGATGAAGAGGACTTTATTTGGCATGGGGACACCTTTCCCATCCACTAGGAGCACCTGAAGATTAAAAGCTGTAGATCAGTTATGTAGCTAATATCCAATATGCAGCAAACATTCATTTTAGCACAGATATTTATTGTGTCCAATATGTTGAATGTGGTTGCAGGCATTGAGGCTACAGTAGTGAAGAAAACAAAGTTCCTTCTGTCTTTAAGCACTCAGTCCAGGAAAAGAGAGAGCTGCTAAATAAATGCGTAAGTAATGGATTTCCCTGGTAGCTAGGCTTCCCTGGTGGTTCAGTGGTAAACAGCCCGCCTGCTAATGAAGAAGACATGGGTTCGATTCCTGGGTCAGGAAGATGCCCTGGAGAAGGAAAGGGCAACCCATTCCAGTATTCTTGCCTGGAGAATTCCACGGACAAAGGAGCCTGGTGCACTATAGTCCACGGGGTCACAAAGAGTCATACACAACTGAGAAACTAACACTTTCAATTTCAACAAACTCTGAGTTTGCCAATGAAATGTCACTTGCATGTCTGAAGACCAGAACACCAAAATTCTTTCTCTTTTGATAACAAATGGAAGTATTGGGATAGTTATTTAGCAGGAATAAAATCTCAAAAAGTACAATATATCTCTGAGAAATCTGAAAAAGTGAACTTTCATTTTAGGAAGTGACCAAAGTTTCTGAACATGTGTGCTGTCATAACATAATCAAAACATTCTAAAATTTATTCCACCACTCCTCTATAGCCTGATCTTGCTGTCTTTTACACCCTCCATAGCTGACACAATGTTTCTATTGAAGATGAGATGCATGGTGATTATACTTGGAGGTACATATGCCTGTCATCTTAGACTTCTGGAGTCTGAAAACTCCATTAGCACTTTTGCATATAATAGAAAAATAACAGGAGAACATATTTTTTGTGTGTAGATTTGAGAGAAAAAATTTGTATCTTTAAAATCTGGTGAAAGTGAAAGTATTAGTTGCTCAGTTGTGTTTGACTCTTTGCAACCCCATGGATTGTAGCATGTCAGGCTCCTCTGTCCATGGAATTCTCTAGGCTAGAATACTGGAGTTGGTTGCCATTCTCTTCTCCAGAGTATATTCCCAGCCCAGAGATCAAACCCGGTTCTCTTGCACTGCAGGCAGATGCTTTATCTTCTGAGCCACCTAAGCAAATATTTTATAATATTTCATAACTCCAGGGGAATCTTCCCAACCCAGGGATTGAACCTGGGTCTCTTGCATCTCCTGCATTGGCAGGCAGATTCTTTACCACTGGCACCACCTGGAAGGGTAAACCTTAAATAGCAGTATTTTACCCCTCTATGTACTGTTTTTAAAATATACTTGCTATTAAAGAAAGAGTAATATAAATACAAAATCCATGAAAGAAACAACAGGTACAGTGATTGCCATGTGCTCAGTCATGTCCAACTCTTTGCAACTCCATGGACTGTAGCCTGGCAGGCTCCTCTGTCCACGGGATTCTCTAGGCAAGAATACTGGAGTGGGTTGTCATTTCCTCCTCTAGAGAATCTTCCTGCCTCAGAAATCTAACCCTAATCTCTTTCTGCATTACAGGTGGATTCTTTACCTCCTGAGCCATCAGAAAACAGTAGAACCTCTTACATTTCAAAATAAAAATAAAAGCCACCTACCCATCATTTCCATACAAAATTAATGTAGGAAAGATAATGTAATTGGCCAGCATGAATTTTGAGATGCATATGGAAAAATATAAAAATCTGAGACTGCATGGTAAGCCATGGGAAAGAGTTTGAATGATAACACACAGGGCTGTTTTAAAAACCTTCTAATTTTAGCGTGTTTTTTATAGATTTGATATACAAATTTACCGAGGAACAAATCTATTTTGTGCAGTTTTATACCCTTGATTGGGGGCTTCCCAGGTGGTGCTAGTAGTAAAGAACACACCTGCCAATGCAGGAGACATAAGAGATGCAGGTTCGATCCCTGGGTTGAGAAGATCCCATGGAGGAGGGCATGGAAACCCACTCCAGTATTCTTGCCTGGAGCATCCCCATGGAGAGAGGAGCCTGGCAGGCTACAGTCCATAGGGTCGCAAAAAACTGGACACAACTGAAGTGACTGAGCACACACGTGCACGTTTTTGATTATATTAATCAGTGGATAATACCAGCCAAATGTGGTTTTAGCAGAATATTTTGTGTGTATTAGGGGAGACTATGGTTTGACATGTGAATTGAAAAATACTTCACCTGCCCAGTGAAAGGAATTCCTCGTCTAAGGTTTGAGTCCACTGTGACAAATGAGAGTTTGGTGATGGTTGTTGTTATTTCAGTGGCCCCCTTTCCAGTTAATTCCACCTCTGAAAAAGAAGGAAAAAATAAGTTCTCATTTGGAAGGATTTTCTCCATGAACTTACACCACCACCTCCCTTTCATAATTTGGCAAAGGAGCTAAATCAGTGTCCGTTGTTCTTTTGCTGTACCCAGGAGGTATACACACCTGTTCCTTCTTCTTGGATCTTGGCTTCCACTTCGATTTTCATTTCAAACTCTTGTCTCTTCATCTGGAAGATCTTGGTGTTTACTTGCTGAGAGAAGCAGCCCTCACTGTTCAGCTAGGAGGGGATGAAATAAAACACACAAACGTAAGACTGGACAAATGGTCAAGCAGTTTGGAGGGATTTTTTTTTTTTTTTTTTGAGGCAACAAGACTTAGGAATTTTGCATGATAGGAACACAATAAATATTCTCTAGGAATTAATTATTATTATATCTCACAACAGTCTCTGCCTTATAACTTGACAGGTATATTCCTTAGTTTCTGATAATCTCTAGAGTGAAGGAGGTATAGAAATTTAAACCATTAAAATTGGAGTTTGATCCCTGGGTCAGGAAGATCCCCTGGAGAAAGAAATGGCAACTCAGTTCAGGATCCTTGCCAGGGAAATCCTATGGACAGAGGAGCCTGGTGGGCTACAGTCCATGGGGTTGCGAGAGTCAGACTCGACTGAGAAACTAAACAATAACAACAATCTTACTGTAGGAGGCAGCTAACTCTTCACTGAAATCTGGCTTCCCTTAGTTTACAGCTGTGTCTTGGAGGTAGCTGCCCATGTGGGGACTGTGTTTCCTCCGTCCCTGACATCTAGGTGGGGCTATGTGACAAGCTCTTGCTCATAGAAAGAGGGAAGAACTGAAGCCCTTCCCAGCCAAGGTGGTTAAGATGGGTATATTTTGTCTTCTTCCTTCCTGTAGATACTCAAAGGGGTTTTAGATACCAGGTTCTGGGTCCTTGGTGCACAAAGAATGCCTACAACTGACAAGAAATAATTCCTATTAGGCTAAGTCACTGATTTTTATCAATAAAAAATACTATAGCTAGCATAGAATTCTTTTATAGGTCTGTTCTTGCTTGAATTATCACCATGTTATAACTCACTGCTTGTCAATGGTGCCTAGGCTGTTAGTCCCTAGGAGTGGCTTCCCACGTACCTGCCCACTGAACTTCTCACAGACAGCATTGGATTCTTCACCATGACAATTAGAAGGGTTCCTGTACTTTCTGCACATGTTCATAGTCACACGTCCTGGGACAGGCTTCCCATAAGTGTATCTGTTATAAAAGCATCCACAAGGATCAAATTAGACATTGAACACCCTCATTTTTGAGCTGTTTATTTCCCCTCTAGCTATAGCATATTTTTACTCTCTGTATTTCCTTCTAACTTCTGCAGGGCTCATGTAATGTTGAGGGCAAGTAAACTAACTGGTTTGAGTTCCCTAACATACATCCAGCAAATTCCCACTGGCTATCTATTTTATATATGATAATGTAATTGTTTCCATGCTGCTCTCTCAATTTGTCCCACCCTCTTCTTCCCCAACTGGGTCCACAAGTCTGTTAAAATCTTCTGTTTTAGAAATTTACAGTGCAGCGTGCTGAAATTTACTACCATCTCTTTTACCATGTCTTTTTTCCCCTTGATATCTAATTTTCAGTTTCATCTTTTTAAAAATATTTTTCTTATTGTCAAAGCTACACCAGATCTTAAGAGAAAACAACCATACCAACAAAACGAAGACAAGAAACGAGTGCTTTCAATTCTACACAGGAATATAAACCATTAATTTGATGGTGTCTTTCCTTCCTCCATCTTTTTCCTATGGGCAGCTATCTCTGTTTATGTCGAATTTTACTTGTTTACTTTTTACAAAAACTGTGGTGTTGGAGAAGACTCTTGAGAGTCCCTTGGACTGCAAGGAGATCCAACCAGTCCATCCTAAAGGAAATCAGTTCTGAATATTCTTTGGAAGGACTGATGTTGCAGCTGATACTCCAATACTTTGGCCACCTGATGTGAAGAGTTGACTCATTTGGAAAGACCCTGATGCTGGGAAAGATTGAAGGCAGGAAGAGAAGGGGACAACAGAGGATGAAATGGTTGGATGGCATCACTGACTCAATGGACATGAGTCTGAGTAAACTCCAAGAGTTGGTGATGGACAGGGAGGCCTGACATGGTGCAGTCCATGGGGTCGCAAAGAGTCAGACACGACTGAGCGAGCGACTGTACTGAACTGAACTGAACTGAACTGAACTGAGCTTTTTACAAAAATGAGATTGTGGCATAAATATGTCTAATTGCTGTAGTTTTGAGAGTGTTTTCTTCCCAATTTAAATATCCTCAGGACTGCCCAGATGGTATAGTGGTTAAGAATCCACCTTCTAGACATACAGATGGCTAACAAATACATAAAAATATGCTCAACATTGCTCATTATTAGAGAAATGTAAATCAGAACTACAGTGAAGTATCACCTCACTTTGGTCAGAATGGCCATCATCAAAAAATCTACAAACAATAAAAGCTGGAGAGGGTGTGGGGAAAAGGGAACCCTCTTCCACTGTTGGTGGAAATGCAAATTGATACAGCCAATATGGAGATTCCTCAAAAAACTAGGAATAAAACTATCATGTGACCCAGCAATCCCACTACAAGGCATATAACCTGAGGAAACCACAATTGAAAAAGACACGTATACCCAGTGTTCACTGCAACACTATTTACAATAGCCAGGACACAGAAGCAACCTAGATGTCCATCGACAGATGAATGGGTAAAAAATCTGTGGTGCATATATACAATTGAATATTACTCAGCCATAAAAAGGAACACATTTGAGTTTTATATATATATCCTTTTCCTATTATACAGAGTGAAGTAAGTCAGGAAAAGAAAAATAAATATCACATATTAATGCATATATCTGAAATCTAGAAAGGAAGTACTGATGAACCTATTTGCAGGGCAACAAAGGAGATGCAGGCATAGAGAACAGATTTGTGGACCTAGTTGGGGAAGGAGAGTGTGGAACAAATTGAGAGAGTGGCATGGAAACAATTACATTACCATATATAAAATAGATAGCCAGTGGGAATTTGCTGTACGACTCAGAGAGCTCAAATCAGTACTCTGACAACCTAGAGGGGTGGGATGGGGTGGGAGGTGGAAGGGAGATTTAAGAGGGAGGAGACACATGTAAACCGATGGCTGATTCATGCTGATGTATGGCAAAAACCAACACAATATTGTGTAGCAATTATTCTCCAGTTAAGTATAAGTAAATTAAAAAAATAGAATCTGCCTTCTAATGCAGGAGACGTTGGTTTGATCCCTGGTCACGGAACTAAAATCCCACATGCCTCAGGGCAGCTAAACCTGTATGCCACAACTACAGAAACCTGCAACGAAGGCCCAGTGCAGCCAAAAAAAAAAAAAAAAAAAAAAAAAATCCTCTATCTCTGTATATGTAAGAGTATTGGTTCATTAGCTCTGTGGAACAGGAGCTTTGTGGTCTTCCCCTGAGAGAGTGCTGGGCAGGAACCCAGCTGAACAGCTAGTATATTACAAATGTGGTCTTTAGGTAGGACTTGTTTCTTCATTGCTTGTTCTTTCTGTTACTGCTACTGCTGGGCTACTGGAGATGGGAGGATAAGATCCTAGTAACATTAATTCTCAAGGTTGGAAAAGCCTGACTGAGAGATCATCCAGTCTCATCAGTGACAATGGCAGTGCCAAGAAGTATGTGACCTGCCTTAGGTAGATGGATGAGTTAGATAAGGTTTCTGTAACACGCTTATCTCTATAAATTCCAAATCTAAGTTATTTTTCCACTATGTCTGCAAGGTCAGGTAAATGATCTGTTGATGACTGACTTTCCTTTACAACCTGATAAAGTGAAAGTCACTACCCTTCAACACTCTCTTATTTGTGTGCCTATGTGTGCACGAGTAGCTTTTTTACTTTCAGAATCAACGCTACTAGCATAGCTTCTCTAGAAACAGTTGCCTATCCCGTGATAGTTACAATAATTTTGGTAAGGACAGGAAAGAAATTAAGAAGGAAAATAGAAAAGCAACAGGAAAGTTCTAGAGATGGGAATGTTCCCATGTATTTAAGGTGTTTGTGCAGCATTCCTCATAGACAAGCTAGCAAGATATCCCAAAGAGTGAGTCTCTTTTAAATAATACACCCACCCCAAAAGACGATTTTGGGAAAGTATAAACTCACAGGCCGCACACGGACACTTTCACCTCTTCTTCCAAGATGGTGATTGTCTTTGGCATTCTTACTTGTACTTCAAACTTAGGAAGCACTGTTGATTGGAGAAAAGGAAGTTGATGATTGGTTTTCAACTTTTGGGGAATTGGCATTTCCAGATTCTCAATAATAATTCCCTAATATTATTTTAGGGCCCTATAAAGGAGCCCTCTTCTCCAGTATATTCACCTTCCTCTCAATTGGAGATCTTGGTTGAAGGACTGTGATGGATCAATGGAATCCTAGTGAATTATGGGGAGACCCCACTAGACTACAAATGTTTTACATTTTTAAAGGTTAAATTTGTTACAAAAAAGGCTATATGACATCCTATTCACAAATCACTGATGGTCCTTGTTGGATTTAGATATAATTTGCTCCACTCCAAGTCTAATCTCACCCATGAGAAATAGGAAGATTCCAAAAAAACTTGAATTCTAGGCCTTAGAAGTTCAAATATAAAAAAAAGAACTCCATGGTGATTTTTCTTATTGGCATACCGAATTCCTCCACGGTGAAGTGGTGCTCTGCAGTCCCACCTGATTCTTTCTGTACCACCACCTTATAGGACCCTTGAAAGGGTTCTGACGAGAGGGGGAAGGTCAACTGCTGGAGGCCATTCTCTACCTCGAGGTTCTGCCACTGTGCGATGCGATTTCCTTTGGGGTCCTACAGACACAATAATTGTAATTTACAAAAGCCTAGAGTGTTAGACAGTACAGGAAATCAATGGGGACTCCGATGTTATCCACAAAGAGGGGTGGGAGGAGATGACTTGGAACAAACCAGTGTTACATGAGTTTGAAGGCTTCTCCCTTAATGATAAATTTCGGAAATATTGTAAGAATCTCTTAAATAAGAACATTTCCCCTAAGTTTATTATAATTATGGAATGTTTCACATTGCTTACCTCAATATATACTAGTGGAACCTGAAAGACAAAAGGATAGTAAGCAGTTTAGAACTGTTCTCATAGCCTCAATTCTGATTTATAAGCAAAGTAGTTTTATGCAGAATAGTTTTATCTGTAGTAAAACACAGAAAAATTCTAGATTAAGTTTATAGAAGTTCAATCCATTACAAGGAATTAATGAGTAATGTTAATTACTTATTGGACTCTCAGCAACAAATGCATGTGTGCCATTCATTAGGAATGGTATTTACTAATATTACTTAAATACTTATAGCATCCCAGTGAAGAATATTCCTTTGCTATACTATTTTACAGATGGAGAAATAAACACCAATGGAACAATGAGTAACCATGTTCAGATTCAAATATTAAGGTAGACTACAGCATTCTTAACTAGTTCTAAGAATAAGAAGGAGTGGGAATAAATCCTCTACTATTAATGCATATTCATTTTATTTTATTTATTTTTTCATTTTTACTTTATTTTACTTTACAATACTGTATTGGTTTTGCCATACATTGACATGAATCCACCATGGGTGTATACAAGCTCCCAATCCTGAACCCCCTCCCACCTCCCACCCCATATCATCACTCTGGATCATCCCCATGCACCAGCACCAAGCATCCTGTATCCTGTATCGAACATAGACTGGCACTTCGTTTCTTACATGATAGTATACATGTTTCAATGCCATTCTCCCAAATCATCCCACCCTCTCCCTCTCCCTCTGAGTCCAAAAGTCCGTTCTACACATCTGTGTCTCTTTTGCTGTCTCACATACAGGGTCGTCATTGCCATCTTTCTAAATTCCATATATATGTGTCAGTATACTGTATTGGTGTTTTTCTTTCTGGCTTACTTCACTCTGTATAATTGGCTCCAGTTTCATCCATCTCATTAGAACTGATTCAAATGTATTCTTTTTAATGGCTGAGTAATACTCCATTGTGTATATGTACCACAGCTTTCTTATCCATTCATCTGCTGATGGACATCTAGGTTGTTTCCATGTCCTGGCTATTATAAACAGTGCTGCAATGAACATTGGGGTACATGTCTCTTTCAATTCTGGTTTCCTTGGTATGTATGCCCAGCAGTGGGATTGCTGGGTCATAAGGCAGCTCTATTTGCAATTTTTTAAGGAATCTCCACACTGTTTTCCATAGTGGCTGTTTAAAAATAGATATTTATTAAGTGCCTACCAGGTGCCGTGTATAATCTTAGTGTAAAGAACCCACCTACCAAAGCAGGAGATGTAAGAGATGTGGGTTCAAGCCCTGGAGGAGGGCATGGCAACCCACTCCAGTATTCTTGCCTGGAGAATGGCATGGACAGAGGAGCCTGGTGGGCTATAGTTCATGGGGTCTCAAAGAGTTGGACGCTACTAAAGTGATTGAGCATGCACATTAAGTGCTTACCAAGTGCTGTGTATCATCCTAGGTGCTATAAATACAGCAATCCACAAAAGAGCAATAGCTCTGATTCTCATGGAGCTTGCATTCTAATAGGGATGGATATATGAAAAACAGACATATATGCAATATATATTTTTGATATGTATAGATACACATTTGATATATATGTTTGGTGTATGAGATACACATATTTGACATATATATTTAAGGTACATATATATTTAAGTTATATATATATGTTTAAAGTAGTGTCAAGAAATGAAAATAAAGCAGAGTTCAGGTGACAGAGTGATGGATGAAGTGTTTAATTTTAGATAGAAAAGTTTAAGTAGAAACCAGGAGACCCATTTCAAGGCTACTGCAATAGTGTTATTTAGAGGTGATATTGATTAGAACAAAGTTGTAGCAATTTAGGTGGTAAAGCACAGTCTGGATATATTTTAAGCTAACATGATTTTCTGATAAAATAGGATGTGGCTGTAAGAGAAGGAAATGAAGGATTATGCCTTAATCTTTTGCTTTAGGAGCTAGAAGGAAAAAATTGCTCCATGCCGGCCAGTCCTCTCCGCTCCTTCTGACAACACCCTCCCCCATTCCCACCCCATTCCTGAGCAGAGATGGATTTAATTAGGATCAGCAGGGAATTGCAACCCCCCATGGCCTGGGAAAGAGTGTGTTTTTAAGAGGGGAAAAGGAAGTTGGGAGGGGGAGGGACTATAGTAAACAGAGTTTGTGGCTTTTAATTGAAAAGTGTCTCTTTCCAAGATTAAAAAAAAAAAAATGTGGCTGAGGACTAGATTTGGGAGAGAAAAATTAAGACTTTGGTTTCTTGTCTACATTAAAATTGAGTGTTAGTCTTGAGGAACAAACATTGATTATACTCCCCTTCCTTTATAGGAGAGGTTTTGGTAGGTGTGTTTAGAAAAATTTTTAACCTTTGAAAAGTTATTTAAACCTAAGTTTTTTGACAGTTTATTTATTTAGTGTATCTTTCTAGTTTGCCTAACTGAGAATTTTTCAAAGAGTAAGTTTAATTGTGTGACAATCAAGTACCAGTAACAAGAAAGAATCAACAACTCTCTAGACCCAGGGTACTGTTTTAAATGAGGATTTTGCACAATGGCCATGCCCGAAAATATTGTTATCAGCAGTAGATTCTTCCTTTCTCTGGCCCTCCTCCAACACCAAAAGCAGACTCCCAGCCTGTTTACACAGATAATAATAATTCTAGATAGATATTAGGAGACTTACCAACTCATTCAGGGGGTGAAAGCTTTCATTCAACAAGACAATACGAAATTTCACTGAAACAGAAATATTTTCCATGAGTCCCAGAAACCTTAGGCCAGGTCCGTAGGTTAGTAAGACAAGCTATTAAGGAACCAGGATTCCTTTGACTGGGAAACATGCAAGAGAGGAAGTTGGGAACTTTTGGGAAGTTGTCCTGCCTATAGGCCTCTGTACCTGTCTGCTCTGGTTTATAGATGGGTTTGTCTGTCTGGACAAAGACCAGGCTCTCTTCATTTTTAACCAACACTGTGGTCCGCTTCTTGAATTCTTGGGTTGGTCCTTTAACTTGGATGGTGAGGAACATTACCTCTTGACTGGTTGGAGATCTTGGGAGCTGAAATAGAGGAAAGACCCTGAAAACACACTCATTTCTCAAGTTTCTTCTCCAAGTCCCTCTCCAACTTCTCCCTAGGGGTCTTGCCCCTTTTAATTTCACTGGCCCATCTCATTGGAGAAAGTTGGCATGAACAGAAATTCATGGACAGAATGATCTCTGTCACTTGTGAATGGGAAGACAGAACAAAAGGTGGAGGAAATCATAACAGTGAATGAGGTCATACATGAGATGCACATCTCCTTATAGATCAGCCAGAACAGTTTTTTTTAAAAATATTTTTGCTCAATTGTTTTTAATTTTTATTTATATTGGAGTATAGTTGATCAACAACTTTGTGTTAGTTTCAGGTGTACAGCAAAGTGATTCAGTTATTCATATACATGTATCTATTCTTTTTCAAATTCTTTTTCCACTTAGGTTATTACAGGATATTGAGCAGACTTCCCTATGCTATATAGTAGATCCTTATTGGCTATCTATTTTAAATATAGCAGTGTGTACATGTCAATCTCAAACTCCCAATCTATCCCTCTGCCGGTAAGTCTATGAGTCTGTTTCTGTTTTGAAAATAAGTTTATTTGTATGAATTTATTTTTTTTAAGATTCCACATGTAAGTGATATTTGTCTTTCTCTGTCTGACTTTCTTCACTTAGTATGATAATCTCCAGGTCCATCCATGTTGCTGCAAATCAGCTAGTACAGCTTTGATTCATTTATACACTGAACTTAACCAAACTGCTGTTATGTGATAAATGAGCATGGTATTATAGAAGCATCTCTTAATGCTATGAGAAAGGAAACTGCAATATTTTATTGGCTGGATGCTGTAAGGATTCTATCCAACTCTGAAGAGATAATGGCTGTACTTTCATGGTGATTTCCACAGTTTCATGCTTAGAAAGAGTCTGGGATGATGTGTTTTGTGTTCCAGTCAGCCCACCACTGGGGCTTATGTTGAACATTGGTCTAGTATGTTTTATTAGTCTTTTTTTCCATTTTCATTTTAAGGAGAAGTCACACTTTCCCTTTGTCTAGTTCTTACTTTTTTTTTTTTGTTAAGAGGAATTTTCTCAATTCATTAAGCTCATTTTAATATCTCTGTAAATATTTGTCTACTGTGGTTGGAAATTCACATATTGCTTCTTAATTTCTATGCTTAGTCGTTACATTTAGATTCCCTCGTGAAGTCCATGCCAGCCTCGCAAAGTCTTATCTTGATGAATTCTAGATCCCTGTGTTCCTGGCCCATAGAAACAAGTGTATGAAGTCACACTGTCATACTCACACTGAAGGAGACACAGTGGAATAAGTCCTTCTCTGCAACCACATCAGTGAAGAGGCTCCTGTTCTCCCTGATGGACTCCAAGGAGGCGCTGACAGTCACCGTCTCATTCAGGTGGCTCAGAACGAGGCAGCCCTTCTCAGGGATTCCAGTACGGAGCAGGGAGGGGACCAGCACCATGTATTGCCTGGAGTTGGGGGAGTCCAGTTAAAGGAGAGTGTAGGAGGTGAGGCATTGTTATCAGCAGCACTATTTTCTGCTGTAATTTTGTTACTATCCATAGTTCTATGCCAAGAGAAGACATATTGGTAA
Organism: Capricornis sumatraensis; assembly: GCF_032405125.1. NCBI lineage: Eukaryota > Metazoa > Chordata > Mammalia > Artiodactyla > Bovidae > Capricornis > Capricornis sumatraensis. The sequence goes on along the minus strand of NC_091072.1, from coordinate 144,607,259 downwards.
GCAGGAAATTGATCCCTGCCACTGAAAGGCATGCAAGAGAATTATTCTCCTTTCCGTAGTCAGTGCCATGTCAGTGAACATTTTACTTGAAGTGAGCCTTCATGAGGTGAACATTTGCAGGCATATCTCACGCTGAGGAACTCAAATCTGAATTTAAATAAAGACATGATAATTATACTCAGTCAAGCTGTCAATCTATTTTACATTAGGATTACTGAGGAAAGCAAGCAATTCTCATGTGAGACATTACAAAAGCCAATCCATTTATAGAACTTTTCATTGAATACATAGCAAGCTTGTAAAAATGGAATGGCATGTTCTTGCTTTCCACTTTATGGATATGGAGCCTGAGGCTTAAAGAAAGTCATTAGTTTAAAGTCTCAGTGTGTTAAGCAACTAATGACATCTTGGTGTGTTACCTAACCCTGAATGTTTGTACATTAAATATTTGACTTTCAACTCATGGCTGGACAAAAATGGTCTACTCAAGGATGGTTTTCGAAAGATTGAATTTGGAGTCCTGGTAACTCATGAGCAGAAAAGAAACTTTCCCAATACCCTCATATATAATTTTATTGACTCTCAAATTTTCAAACATTTTTGCTTACAATATCCCTAACATAATTCTTAGACACTATGGACTCCTTACATATACTCAGGAAAAGAACTATTTTTTTTTCACAAGTTTAAGTAATAGCGAAATATATTATTTTTGATGATATTTTAAAATAAAACTTACATTACTTTTTTTTTTTTTGCTACCTAGATATAACTCAGTTGGTAGAGAATCTGCCTGAAATTCAGGAGACCTGGGTTTGATTCCTGGGTTGGCAAGATCCCCTGGAGAAGAAAATGGCAACCCACTCCAGTATTCTTGCCTGGAGAATCCCATGGACAGAGGAGCCTGACTGGCTGCAGACCATGAGGTCACAAGAGTCAGACATGACTTAGAGACTAAAGCAAACCACCACCACCACATTACTTTTTTGTAACTTTCCCATGGAATCTTAAATATCATATTTATAAGATATCCAATATGATCTATTTAAAAAATACACCAAAATCTTCTTTTTGTAATGATCAGAAATTTAGCAGCTTTCTCCTTTTCCCTCGTGAGCTTGAATTTTCATGTCACTTATCTAACAGAAGTCTGTCCTAACATTTCTATGCTTTAAAATATTTTATGGATCACTCTAGTGTCTTTATTTTGTATGGGTATACATATGCATATATATGTGTGATGTGTATGCATATGACTGTTTGCATATGTACATGTATGCATGTACTGTTATGTGTGGGTATATAAATTGCATTTTAACTCTTAAATTTAATGTGATCATAAAGTTGTAAATGTTAAACATTTTCTTCTGAATTGTTTTCAAAAGTCTTAGTAGTATACAACAGATCAAAACAAAATAAATATATTACAAGCTATGATTCATATATTTTACATATTAATATAAAATCAAAACACTTTTGAAGCACATCTCTGATGAAAATGATGAACTGTTCTTATATATTCATGGACAGATATTCCTTACTGCAAGAATTAAACAAAGGTCTACCATGAACTCTGTTGCTAGTTTTGGTTTGTGTAGATGCAGTGCTGTGAAAAATTGTTTGCATAAAAGTAAATAAATTATATCATTTTTTATCAGCTCCTGTAACTTCTGCATTACATGCCAAAAATCACAGTGCCCTATTATCAAGAGTTGCTTCTTATCATCAACTGGTATTTCCCTTAGATCCTCCTTCAATTCTGTTGAAACAAAGAATTCATCACCGCACTATCTGCAAAATGATTTTTTCTTCTGTCATTTGAGTCTTTTGTTTTCTCAACATCAACATCAGTTTTTCAAATTGCTCCTTTATTTGGAACTCTAGAGATTTTTATATTCCAGAACAATGTTCCCCAGTAACAACTGATTGAGGGGAGGTTTGTCTCTTTTAAAGTGGAAGATGGGAAATTAAAAAAGGGGAGGTAAGAAAGGGTAGATAGCATGGTCTCAAGCTGATCAGCATGAGTGTGAGGATCTAAAAGTTGATTCTTTTAAAAGTATCAATTTCCAGTGCCCTTTAGGAAGTCTTTGTAAATCCTCAGATAACTTAGAGATTCAGAGATCCAGAAAGTTGGAGAGAAATGTTTAAGAATAAGTAAAGATTTGTAAAATCTCATTCTTGAAAGAGACCTTAAAGATAAGGAGGTAACAGTTCCACAGGGGGGACAAATAAATGAATGGGAAGCATTTAAAATAAAGGAAAGGACTCTTCAAATTTATGTTTTATGTGAAACTCACGGTTTTCCAGAGACTGAAGCATCTGTCGGCAGCAAGAGCAGAAGAAGAGTAAGACTTGGATAAAGGAGTTTGTTCTTCCCCATGCTGCAGGGAGAAGGGACCGGAGGAGACCAGACTGTGTTGCACCTTTCTCCCTGCAGTTGTTCTGGTCCCAGACTTTCCTCAGAGCAAGTAGGCTTTATGCTGCCCTTTGTGTAAACAGGAAGTTCCACCCACACAAGGTGTCTAAACAAAGTAGAGGTCTCTGAACATTCTCTGGAAGGTCATTGCTCTCAGGGACTTAATTACAGTCAAGGTTAATTCCTGGCAAGCTAAATAGGATTCCTGGAGGGATAAAATCCACATTCCCATTAGTGCTCATTTTCCCCGGGTTTTCCCGTAAAGCAGCTAATCGGCTTTTCAATCCCTTCTCTCTCTCTTGCTCCCTCCTTCTGCTTCCTCATAGTGCCTTTTATGGCTTTCCTCTCATCTCTTGCATGAATAGCTGGCAGGGGAAGCTATAATTTAAGCAACACTGGAAGGCTCAAAATAGATATTTCACTACAAGTCAGTCTCCTGCAAGTCCTACATCAGATATGTCTACCTCAAATACTGAAGCAGTTTAAGAATTTAGTTGTCCTCTGTGGAAATGACAATGGATTAAAAGAATACCTTTTTGTCTTGGAGGAGATTGCTGAATTGCAGATAAAGAACTAGGTTCTGGAAGAATAATAGAAATATTTCCCTGTATTAAGGAAGTGAAAAGATGAAAGGAGAAGTAGCAGGATCTCAAAAACAAGCTTTGACTTACTCTGCCCAAGAAAGATCTTAATTGCCTTTACCATCTACTTAAGTGAACATGAACACATTTTGTTACTGCTTTCTAAATATGCAACTCCCCTCCAGTCTATTTTATCTATCCATCCATCCATCCACTCATTCATTCATTCATCCAATTGATTGATTGTTTTGTAAGTTTTATTGAGCCCAGTTGGTCTAGGATCATACAAAATCATGGAGATGGAATGATCAAATATGTAGAAACAGATTGCACATTCTTGAGGGTATGAAATCAGGCAAATAAACAAGCAATAAAAATGCAGTAGCCAGATATTATTATTAGAGAAGTTCAGGTGCTCTGGGAGCACAGGATTGGGGCACACAATTTAAACTTGGGTCTTGGAAAGGAAATCAAAAGCCAGGGGAAAGAGGAGATGCAAAGTGCATTTGAAGCACGTAAGGAATGACATAAACAAAGACACAGGAGGCGATAACCATCATGACGCATTCATGATAAACATCATGACAGTAAAATGAAAAATTTTTGGAATGGAGAAAATGCTTGTCCACTTAGAAAAGTGGTGAAGTAAGCTCGCTTCAGATAAAAAAAGAAACTTGCTGGTAGTACTAGGGTACTTGGGGAGTAATCAGTGAAATGAATTTCCCAAATTTATTTCTTGGAAAGACCACACTCACTGAAATTTGGGAGAGTGATGGGAAGGAGGCAATCCAGAAAGCAGGGTGGGTGGCACAATTATACGGATGAGAAATGATGGTATTTGAGCTAGGGTTGGGGCTTCCCAAGTGGCTAGTGGTAAAGAACCACCTGTCAAGGCAGGAGACATAAGACATGTGGATGTGATCCCTAGACTGGGAAGATCCCTGGAGAAGGGTATGACAACCCACTCCAGTATTCTTGCCTGGAGAATCCCCATGGACCAAGGAGCCGGGCGGGCTACAGTCCATGGGGGTCACCAAAAGTTGGACACAATTGAAGTGACTTTTGCATGTATGCATGTGTTTATAATGATATTGGATAGAGGTTGACAGATTTATATCATATCTAAGAGGTAAAATTACAGTACACAGTGAACACATGAATGTGATGGGTAAAGGAAAATGTGCCTTCCAATTTTCCTGGCTATTCACTGAATGACTTGTGTTGCTTTTAAGTGATTGAGTGAAACACAGGACATAGGTTGAGAACAGAGCAAGAACAGAGGGGTGAGAGTTGGGAAGATAAAGAGTCTCATTTTAGAAAGTGTTGTGCTTTAAATAATAACATTTGTAGGAAGTTTTACATTAGCTTTTGAACTGTGGTGTTGGAGAAGACTCTTGAGAGTCCCTTGAACAGCAAGGAGATCCAACTAATCCATTCTAAAGGAAATCAGTCCTGAATATTCATTGGAATGACTGATGCTGAAGCTGAAACTCCAATACTTTGGTCACCTGATGCGAAGAACTGACTCATTTGAAAAGACCCTGATGCTGGGAAAGATTGAAGGCGGGAGGAGAAGGGGATGACAAAGGATGAGATGGTTTGATGGCATCACTGACTTAATGGACATGAGTTTGAGTAAACTCTGGGAGTTAGTGATGGACAGGGAGGCCTGGTGTGCTGCAGTCCATGGGGTTGTAAAGTGTCAGACACGACTGAGCGGCTGAACTGAACTGAACTGAACTGAATGGTTTAGTGGTTTTCCCTACTTTCTTCAATTTCAGTCTGAATTTGGTAATAAGGAGTTCATGATCTGAGCCAGTCAGCTCCTGGTCTTGTTTTTGTTGACTGTTTAGAGCTTCTCCATCTTTGGCTGCAAAGTATATAATCTATCTGATTTCGGTGTTGACCATCTGGTGATGTCCATGTGTAGTCTTCTCTTGTGTTGCTGGAAGAGGGTGTTTGCTATGACCAATGCATTTCCTTGGCAAAACTCTATTAGTCTTTGCCTTGTTTCATTCCATATTCCAGCTGTGTTTCCTCCCTGCTATTTACCTGGGACCAAAGACAACTCTTTCTTTTTTGGGGGTGTTAGTTCTAAAAGGTCTTGTAGGTCTTCATAGAACCATTCAACTTCAGCTTCTTCAGCATTACTGGTTGGGGCACAGACTTGGATTACTGTGATACTGAATAGTTTGCCTTGGAAATGAACAGAGATCATTCTGTCGGTTTTGAGATTGCATCCAAGTACTGCATTTTGGACTCTTGTTGACCATGATGGCTACTCCATTTCTTCTGAGGGATTCCTGCCCACAGTAGTAGATGTAATGGTCATCTGAGTAAAATTCACCCATTCCAGTCCATTTTAGTTCGCTGATTCCTAGAATGTTGACATTCACTCTTGCCATCTCTTGTTTGACCACTTTCAATTTGCCTTGATTCATGGACCTGACATTCCAGGTTCCTATGCAATATTGCTCTTTACAGCATCGGACCTTGCTTCTATCACCAGTCACATCCACAGCTGGGTATTCTTTTTGTTTTGGCTCCATCCCTTCATTCTGTCTGGAGTTATTTCTCCACTGATCTCCAGTAGCATATTGGGCACCTACTGACCTGGGGAGTTCCTCTTTCAGTATCCTATCATTTTGCCTTTTCCTACTGTTCATGGGCTTCTCAAGGCAAGAATACTGAAGTGGTTTGCCATTCCCTTCTCCAGTGGACCACATTCTGTCAGACCTCTCCGCCATGACTTGCCCATCTTGGGTTGCCCCGCGGGCATGGCTTAGTTTCATTCTTTCTCCCTAACCATATTCAAACTATGGGTAGCTGTTTGATCTAGTCTGGCCGGTGACATTTAAATGGAAAACTTTTGGGCAGGGCTTGTAGAAAACTTTTGGTTTCTTAACATAAAGAAAACGTTTCAGGAGACACAGCAATGAATGTTTTTATTTATTCTTTCTGCATGGAAATTGAAGGTAACACTTAAAGTTTCAATGGCCATCTTGAGTTGACAAAGCAACGAACAGGATGATCAAGGTCTGTATGCTAAGCAGGTACAAACGATAGAAAGGGCTTTGGTCTCTGTCAGTATTATTGGGTAATTGTGTCAAAGTTGGAATGTCAACCTATGGACTTCTTCCCTATTTGTTCAGCAATTGCTTGTTGCTTTTCTGTTATTTATTGCCAGAGGAATCCCTAGCTGATTCACAGACAGATGCAAAATGCATTTCAAATATATAGAGAATATTAGAACTTAAAGTAACATTGCAACAGTGGGGAGAGTGTGAAAAATGTAGATTTTAAGTGTATTGGACATGACAATTACTAGTTTAATATTGATGAACGTACTAAGAGAAAAGTTACAGTACTCCTTTTTCACCTTGTTTGATGCACTATTGATATAAAGGACACAATTATTTAATATATTACTTAAAGGAAAAGCTCTTCCAATTAAATTATGTAAAATATGTTATGATATGAAACGATGTGTATGTTGCAATCACTGAATGCCAGAAATAGCTAATATTTGTAGGTACTATATGTTAGGCATTGTGTTAAGCACTTCATTTCATTTATTTTGTTCAAAAATGCATAAACTAGTTATGGACTTTTCCATTTTGGAGATGATAAATAGAGAATGACTCTAGGTTTCTCACTGGGGCTCTTGTGGGTGATCTTGCTAATAGGAGACAGGAAATTGTCAGGTAGAATCTTAGGTATGTTGGCTTTGAGGCTTTCTTGTGAAATTCAGGGAAGCTGTTCAATAGGGAGTTGGGGATAAATTTCAGAAGTGAAGGAAAAAAAAGAGATTGATTAATTGGCTCTTTCATCCATTCAGTTAATATTTAAGCCTACTATGAACCAGGCTCTGTATTAAGTACTGGGGATATTGTGAAGCAAAGCAGTCAAGTGGAGAAGATGGATATTATTTAGTCAGTCCACATATATTCTAATGCATATTTTATACCAGACACTGTCCTGTGGTTAACAAAAACCATATGTTTCTGCTATTGAGGAGTTTACATTCCTTTGCATCAAAATTAAGAAGGTGACTGGTGAAACACATGTGACCCTGCCAGCAGATGCACTTTAAATTCACGACTGCAGCCTTAGGTGCAAACACAGCCTCTATGCACTGCTGCTGCATTGCTCAAGTGATTTTATTTTCTCACTCGCCCAGGTCATCATTTCTATAAACAATGCCCTTTCTCTCTTTTCTGTCTACTGATGACATTGCTTCTTATTTCACTGAAAGAATAGAAATGATCACAAGTAAAATTCTGATCATCTGTCTCCAATTTTGAAATTGTCAGCTTGTCTGCATCTGCACCCATGGACTCTGTATTCTCTTGGGTTACACCGGATAAACTTGTGTGCATCTAAATGCAAACCACCATTAATTTTTTTTTTTTTTAGTGTAACTTACTCTTTTCGCATACTCAAAAACTTTTATACTAAATTGACTTACCTCTCTCTGTGCCGTGCTTAATCACTCAGTCATGTCTGACTCTTTGCAACCCCATGGACTGTGGCCTGCTAGGCTCTTCTCTCTGTGGGATTCTCCAGGTGAGAATACTGGATTGGGTTGCCATGCCCTCCTCCAGGGGATCTTCCCAACCCAGGGATAGGATCCAGGTCTCCCACATTATAGGCGGATTCTTTACTGTCTGAGCTACCAGGGAAGCCCTTATCTCTCTCTACTACACCATAAAAATCTCTCCTCTCAACCTCATTATTCTCATCAACATATAAATATATATTTCACCTGTGAAAAAAACAAAATCTTTGACTATACATATCCTTCTATCAATCCCCACCCCCCCATTTTTTGGTTTCTTTTCCCACAAATCTCCTATCAACATTTGTCCAAACTTACTACTTCCGCTTCTTCTTCTCTCATTATTTCATTAAAAACCCACTCCTAACAGGCTTTATCTCCATCTGTCAGTCACCAGCGATCTCCATGTTGCCAATTTCAGTGGTTAATTCTCAGTTCTCATTGTATTATGTCTTTCAGAAGCAACTGACTTAGCTGCTCACTCTGTTCTTGAAATTCTTCTGGAAGCCATTTCTTCACTTGAATTTCAACTCCCTGCCCTTCTCTGATTCTGTCAATCATTTTCAGAATCCTTTATTATTTGTTTTCCTGACACTTAAACATTGCCATGTCTCAAAGTCCAGTCTTCTAACTTCATCTCTTTTCAAGACATATTGTCTCTAAAGGGTCGCTTTTTGTCCTAGGGTTTTAAATGTTATATTTTGAGTATTTAAACTCTCATTCTCAAACAATTTCTCATTGCAAAGTATATATCCCTGATTGCTCCCTTCTGATTGAGAATTGTATTTATAACTGCTTCCTCTGACTCTCTACTCAAGTCTTACTGGCACCTCAAATTCAACACAGGATTAAGCATCTGATTCCTCTTCCCTTCCTGGGACTTTTCCTCTAAGTGGTATCTCCATTAAACCAACTGCATAGGCCAAAAATATGTGGATTCATCATTGGTTTCTTTCTTTCTGCTATTTCCAGTGTTAAGTTTAACAACAACAGAATATATCTTTAGTATGCTGATGTTATTTCATCTACTGCCATCTAGTCTAAATCACCATCATCCTTTGTCAGTCCCAGTGCAAGACTAGTTTAACTTGTCTTCTTGATTTTCCCACTGTTCTCTGACAATCCACTGTCTCACACAAAAGTCGGAATAAATCCTTTAAAGGAAAAATCTATTTATGCCACCCCTGGGAAACTCCTCTAACAGCTCCGCATGATCCCGAATCCAGATTTTTTACCAAAGCCTAGAAGATGTCCAGGACTTGGTGATTCCGTCCCATGGTCTGATCTCATTTTTGTGGCTTCACCCATCCTGTTCACTCTGCTGAAGTCACACTGCTCTCTTTCCTGTTCCTAGAATACACAAAGTCTGTTTTTGCTTCAGGGCCATGTACTCCCTGTTTGCTTTTCTTGGGGCACTTGGGATATGCATATGGCTTTCTCTTCTACTTCATTCATGTCTCTGCTCAACCTCACAAAGACTTTTCTTGACCATTCTACCAGAATAGCAGTCCTCCACATATTGTCCTGTTTCCTTATGCTGTTTTTTATTGTTCCTAGCACATTTCATTTGGGGAAGGCAATGGCACCCCACTCCAGTACTCTTGCCTGGAAAATCCCATGGGCGGAGGAGCCTGGTAGGCTGCAGTGCATGGGGTCGCTACAGGCTGGACACGACTGAGTGACTTCACTTTCACTTTTCACTTTCATGCATTGGAGAAGGAAATGGCAACCCACTCCAGTGTTCTTGCCTGGAGAATCCCAGGGAAGGGGGAGCCTGGTGGGCTGCCGTCTATGAGGTCGCACAGAGTCGGACACGACTGAAGTGACTTAGCAGTAGCAGTAGTAACAGCATATTTCATTACACACATATATGTGACCATATGACATTACATAAAAATATAAATGACCCCTGGTGGCTCAGATGGTAAAGAATCTGCCTGCAAAGCAGGAGACTCAGGTTCGATCCCTGGGTTGGGATGATCCCCTGGAGAAGAGAATGGCAACCCACTCCAGTATTCTTGCCTGGAGAATCCCATGGACAGCATGGACAGAAGAGCCTGGTGAGCTACGGTCTATGGGGTTGCAAAGAGTTGGATACAACTGAGCAACTAATACAGAGTGTACATATGACGAAATGTATTACATGTACCCATGTGATAATGTACATACAATTTATACAGTATCAGTTCAGTTCAGTTCAGTAGCTCAGTCATGTCCGACTCTTTGCGACCCCATGAATCGCAGCACACCAGGCCTCCCTGTCCATCACCAACTCCCGGAGTTCACCCAGACTCGCTTCCATTGAGTCAGTGATGCCATCCAGCCATCTCATCCTCAGTCGTCCCCTTCTTCTCATGCCCCCAATCCCGCCCAGCATCAGAGTCTTTTCCAGTGAGTCAACTCTTTGCATGAGGTGGCCAAAGTACTGGAGTTTCAGCTTTAGCATCATTCCTTCCAAAGAAATCCCAGAGTTGATCTCCTTCAGAATGGACTGGTTGGATCTCTTTGCAGTCCAAGGGACTCTCAAGAATCTCCAACATCACAGTTCAAAAGCATCAATTCTTCGGTGCTCAGCCTTCTTCACAGTCCAGCTCTCACATCCATATGTGACTACTGGAAAACCCATAGCCTTGACTAGACAGACCTTAGTTGGCAAAGTAATGTCTCTGCTTTTGAACACGCTATCTAGGTTGGTCATAACTTTTCTTCCAAGGAGTAAGTGTCTTTTAATTTCATGGCTGCAGTCACCATCTGCAGTGATTTTGGAGCCCCCCCAAATAAAGTCTGACACTGTTTCCACTGTTTCTCTATCTATTTCCCATGGAGTGATGGGACTGGATGCCATGATCTTCGTTTTCTGAATGTTGAGCTTTAAGCCAACTTTTTCTCTCTATATACATATTAATGCCCAGAAGAGTACCCATTTGTTCACATTAGGTGCTCAATAAATAACTGTTGAAAGAAAAAATGACTAAAGTTAATATGTAAAAGAATACTATGTTGGCAAATATTGGCCTTTATTTTCAGTTTTCAAATGTGATTCCAGTGTTCATAGAGTTGTCTTTCCCAGTACTGTTATTTACAAAATTGATAACTATTCTTTTTTTTAAAATTATTTTTATTTATTTATTATTTTTTGCTGTGCTGGGTGTTGGTTGCAGTGCAAAGTCTCTTCGCTGCTGGGAAGGGTTTTCTTTAGTTGTGGGGAGTGGGGACTGCTAGTTGCAGCTCGTGGGCTTAGTTGCTCCGTGACATGTGGAATCTTCCTGGATCAGGGATCAAACCCATGTCTCCTGCACTGGGAGGTGGATTCTCAACCACTGAACCACCAGGCAAGTCCCTGATAAGCACTTCTTTTGTGACAGTACATGAAGAGTTGACAAGGCTAAATATTAAAGACTTAATGTGTTCTCAGTTCAATTCAGTTCAGTTCAGTCGCTCAGTCGTGTCCGACTCTGCGACCCCATGAATCACAGCATGCCAGGCCTCCCTGTCCACCACCAACTCCCAGAGTTCACTCAAACTCATGTCCATCGAGTTAGTGATGCCATCCAGCCATCTCATCCTCTGTCGTCCCCTTCTCCTCCTGCCCCCAATCCCTCCCACATCAGAGTCTTTTCCAATGAGTCAACTCTGTGTATGAGGTAGCCATAGTACTGGAGTTTCAGCTTTAGCATCATTCCTTCCAAAGAACACCCAGGACTGATCTCCTTTAGAATGGACTGGTTGGATCTCCTTGCAGTTCAAGGGACTCTCAAGAGTCTTCTCCAACACCACAGTTTAAAAGCGTCAATTCTTCGGCACTCAGCTTTCTTCACAGTCCAACTCTCACATCCATACATGACCACTGGAAAAACCATAGCCTTGACTAGACTTTGATGAGACATTACTTTAAAGTAATGTCTCTGCTTTTGAATATGCTATCTAGGTTGGTCATAACTTTCCTTCCAAGGATTAAGCATCTTTTAATTTCATGGTTGCAATCACAATTTGCAGTGATTTTGGAGCCCCCCCAAAATAAAGTCTGATACTGTTTCCACTCTTTCCTCATGTATTTGCCATGAAGTGATGAGACCAGATGCCATGATCTTCATTTTCTGAATGTTGAGCTTTAAGCCAACTTTCTCACTCTCCTCTTTCACGTTCATCAAGAGGCTTTTTAGTTTCTCTTCACTTTCTGCCATAAGGGTGGTGTCATCTGCTTATCTGAGGTTATTGATATTTCTCCCGGCAATCTTGATTCCAGCTTGTGCTTCTTCCAGCCCAGCGTTTCTCATGATGTACTCTGCATATAAGTTAAATAAGCAGGGTGACAATATACAGCCTTGACGTACTCCTTTTCCTATTTGGAACCGGTCTGTTGTTCCATGTCCAGTTCTAACTGTTGCTTCCTGACCTGCATATAGGTTTCTCAAGAGGCAGGTCAGTTTCTAAGTTAAAATGTATTTATTAACATTCTAGGTATAGTAATTTGACTGTGAATTAAGCTATGAATTTACTCACAACTATGCAACTCACATTTCTCTATTTTAAAAAATGTATTTATTTATTTAATTGGCTGTGCTGTTAGTCGTGACATGTGGGATTCAGTTCCCTAACCTGGGATCGAGACCAGATCCCCTGCATTGGGAGTCGTAGCCACGGGCCATCAAAGAAGTCCCTCCCTATTTTTCATAAAGGCACTTTCTACACTCCTCTGCCTTTGTCAGCGGTGTTGCCCAGTGCCATCACTGTCACTGCTCCTGTTGCCTCCAGGATCGTGGGTATCTTGCTGCCCCAGTGTCCGTGGCAGCACCACCTGGGGCACCAGGATGACAGGTGCCTGTGCCACGTCCAAGGCCTCCTGGGGCGTAGGCTCTGGTGCTGTGTGCTGTGTGTTTGGGGAATCCAGAATCATGAGTGTCTCTACCATGACCAGAGTTGTTTAGTCATGGATGCTGCCACTGTGTCTGTGTGTGTGTGTCAAAGGTGGAGTTACAGGTACCTCTGTGGCTGGAGGGATAGGATCTCAGGCCCCGCTGCCATGCTGTTCAGTTCCCTGTGGCCACGGGTGTGTCTGCACCCAGAAGGTCAGTGTCACGTGCACTTTTCCTGATGCTGCCGGCTTGTGTGGGGCCGCGGGCTCAGCCACCAAGTCTGGTGATCCAGAATCGCAGGCATGGCTTCCAGTGTTCTCCTGGCTTTGCCTCCTCTATGTGCCCAGGCCACCCGCCTTTAATGTACGGATGTGTGAAATCCTCTGATGTCCTGGTGTGTTGGACGGAGGCACCTTTGCTGAGTTGCAGATGTTTTCCTGGTGGTAGACTGAAGAGGAGCAATAAAGAGAGCATCTCAACCACCACGATGCTGATGTCACACCAAAAAGATTATTCTTGCAGCGGTGGGAGACAATGCTGCTTCAGATTAGGATTTAGAAGGAGATAGGGAGAGCATATTTAGCTAAGTGATGATAATGCCGTTGCCAAGACAGTTCATACGTGAGGAGAGGAAAAGCGAGGAGGCGGCAAGAGTTTGATGTAGTTGTAAGACATCCAGGTGGAGATGTCCAGAAGGCATGTGCATCTTCAGATGGGATATCCCAGGGTGGTGCTGTGTTCTTATTGTAACCCTGTCAGGTAGTACATGGTTCAGTATTTTCCATTTGGGGCAATGTTAAATCCAATCACTTGATTAAGGTGTTATGTGCCATACTTGTGAAATTATGTTTTGCCTTGTAACTAATATTTTATGGGGATACTATTAGACTATATAAATGTCCTGCTGTGTGCCTAGTCGTTCAGTCATGTCTGACTCTTTGCCACCTACCTACCTACTTCTCAGGGACAGAGAAGCCTGGCAGCCTACAGTCCACTGGGTCACCAATAGCTGGACACAACTGAGCAACTAACACACACATACCTACTTCTCATCAAAATTTCAATGTGTTTGTTTGTTTCTGCCAGTATAGTCATGTTTTCCTCCTTTGTATAATGGGTTATAATCTATTATTTCATTACTTATTTTGATGCTCAAATAGTCTCAGATTTGACCAGTAAACATCCATTTAAGCTGACTTCTGGGTCCTATTGGCATGCCTTCATTAATCTTGGGCAACTACTTATCTTCTGACCCAAGGTATTTCAGGCTCATATTATAATTTTCCTTTACTATGTTTTTTTTTTTTCTTTTAGTGAATGACATTAGAAATCAAGAATTGGTATGTAGGTATGCCCTTTATTTTTATGGTGTCCCTACTCCTAGACTTTCTTAGCAACAGAGGTAGGGAGTTATGCATGTTTAAACATACATACACATGTAGATAAATTGATACATGCTCTGTTAGGCTTCTGATGCCTCATACATAGACTAACCCTCCATAAGGACACCCACCTCATCTTGCTCCAACTCTAATATCACAGGAGTGATATTTATTCTTTCTCATTCTGTGTAATTTTAATTTCCTTTTATTGTCTTATTGAATTAGCCAGAACTTCTAATATGCTATTGAGCCAGGCTACTTTCTTTGTGAACATTCTTCTCATCCTTTTAGGAGTTGTACACCACACTATCTACTATCTTAACTCTCTTCAACACAGTGTGACATCTGTCTTATCTATCTCTATCTAGTGGTGTTGGGCTGACTTATTCAGAAAACAATGGAAGAGGTAGAGACATGATTTTCATTGGCCAATCCAATACTTCTTTAGTGGTTTGCTACATTTTTCCGAACCAGTGCTGCTTATAAAATAAACACAATTAAGGAAAAATAAACAGACAAATCTAGACAGATAAATAGGATTATCTTGCTAAAATGCTATTTATTCTGTGAGGAAATTAAGTCTAATTCCTTCAGGGGTTGCTTAATTAGTATTATATCTAGTTAAAATAAATAGAGAAGTCTGTAGCTTATCTTCTCATTTTTCTTGATAGAGTCTTTCACAGAGCAGATTTTTAATCGTAATGAAGTTTAGCTTATCAATTATTTCTTTCATGGATAATGCCTTTGCTTTGTATTGAAAAAGGTCATCACTATAACTAACGTCACCTAGATTTTCTCCTGTGTTGTCTTCTAGGATTTTGAAGTTTTGTATTTTACGTTTAGGTCTATGATGCATTTTGAGTTAATTTTTTTTTGAAAAGTCTGTAGATTCCTTCATTTTCTTTTTTTTTTGCATGTGGATGTTCAGTTGTTCTAGCAGCATATATATTTATTTTGTTAAGTTTATACCTAATTATTTCATTTTGGTGGGGTTGTTAATGTAAATGGTATTGTGCTTTTAAATTCTAAATTTTACTTGTTCATTTCTGGTATATAGGAAAGCAATTGAGTTTTTATATTAACTTTGTATCCTGCAACCTTATTATTACTGCTGTATGTAGTGATCTGAAAGAAATAATAAAAAAAAAAACTCCCATGACTAATATCACAGGAGTGATATTTATTCTTTCTCAATCTGTATAATTTTAATTTCCTTTTATTGTCTTATTGCATTAGTTAGAACTTCTAATATGATACTGGAAAGAAGTGGTAAGAGAGAATATACTTTCTTTGTTCCTATTAGTAGGAAAATTTTAATTTTGCATCAGTAAGTGTGATATAAGTTGTAAGTTTCTAGTACTTTTTTATTTTAGTCATGTTGAGGAAGTTCTCCTCTGTTTCTGCTTTGCTGAGTGGTTTTGTTTTTAAGGGCTTCCGTGGTAGCTCAGTTGGTAAAGAATCTGCCTGGAATGCAGGAGACCCTGGTTTGATTCCTGGGTCAGGAAGATCTACAGAAGGGATATTCTTGGGCTTCCCTTGTGTCTCAGCTGGTAAAAACTCTTCCTGCAATGCAGGAGATGTGGGTTCAGTCCCTGGGTTGGAAAGATCCCTTGGAGAAGGGAAAGGCTGCCCATTCCAGTATTCTAGTCTAGAGAATTCCATGGACAGTCCATGGGGTTGCAAACAGTTGGACACAATTGAGCTACTTTCACTTTTTTTTTTTTTTATCACGAATGGGTGTTGGATTTTGTTAACTGCTTTTTTCTGTATCTACTGATACCATGTAATATCAATTTCTTCTTTAGCCTATTGATGTAATGGGTTACATTAATTGATTTTCAAATATTGAACCAGATTTCCATAACTGTGATAAATCCCACTTGGTCATTGCATATAATTCTTTTATACACTGTTGGGTATGATTTACTATTTTTTAAAAAAAGATTTTTGCACTTATGCCCATGAGAAATATTGTTCTGTAGTTTTATTTTATTGTATTGCTGTGGTACAGTTTTAGTATTATGTTAATGCTGGGCTTATAAATTGAGTTAGAAAATATTTCCTTGTCTATCTTTTGAAAGAGACTGAAGAGAATTGGTATAACTCTTTCCTTAGATGTTTGATAAATTCACCAGTGAACCTATCTGGGCCTGATGGTTTCTGTTTTGCAAGGTTATTAATTATTGATTCAATTTCTTCAATAGATGTAGGTCAGTTTGAATTGTCTATTTCTCCTTGTAGGAGTTTTGGCAAAAGTGGCCTTTCAAGAAGTTAGTCCATTTCATTTAGATTATTAAATCTGTGGGCAAGGCATTGTTCATAGTATTCCTTTGTTATCCTTTTACTGTCCTTATGATCCAGCAATTCCATTCCTGAGTATTTATCCATAGAAAACAAAACTAGTAATTTGAAAAGATATATGCTCCCCTATGTTCATTGCAGTATTATATACAATAGCCAAGATATGGAAGCAACCCAAGTGTCCATTGACAGGTGACTGATAAAGAAAATGTGACATACAAATACAAAGGAATATTACTCAGCCATAATAAAGAATGAAATATTACTATTTGCAACAGCATGGATGGACCTGGGGGATATTATGCTAAGTGGAATGTGTCAGACAGAGAAAGACAAATGCCATATAATTTCACTTACATGTGGAATTTAAAAAAGGAGAGAAGTGAACAAACATAAGAAAACTGAAACAAACTCATAGAGCAAACAAGTGGTTGCTAGGGGAGGGGAGTAGGGGGAATTAGTGAAGCAAGTGTGGGAGATTAAGAGGCACAAACTTCTAGTGAGAAAGAAATGAATCTTGTGGATGCAATGTACAACATTTATGGGGAATATAGTCAATAATATTGTAATAGTTTTTTCTGGTGACAGATGGCAAGTAGACTTATTGTGGTGATCATTTTGTATAGAAATATCAAATCACCATGTTGTGTGCCTGGAATTAACATAGTGTTGTAGGTCAATTGCACTTCAATCAAAAAAAGAAATATAACATTGCTTTACTTTCTTTGTGCGTGTGTGCTAAGTTGCTCCAGTTGTGTTTGACCCTTTGCTACCCTGCAGATCCTAGCCCACCAGGCTTCTTTGTCTGGGATTCTCCTGGCAAGAATACTGGAGTGGGCTGCCGTGCTCTCCTCCAAGGGATTTTCCTGACCCAGGGATCGAACCTGTGTCTCTTAAGTCTCCTATGTTGGCAGGCAGGCTCTTTACCACTAGTGCCACTTGGGAGTTGAATTAAATCTGACTCTGCTTTCATTCTTCTAAAATTCTAGTGAGACTTAATCTTCATTTTTATTAGAGCCTTCCCCACACTGGGGTTTGTAAAACAAAATATTTGGGATGCTGCTTTTGTCTTTGCATGAAACTGGTTACTCCTCATATGACCATGCCATTGTCCAGCCCTTCAGCCATTTTGAAGCCTGGCTACTTGGCTGCTTCTATGTTCTATCCGGACTCAGGAATATTTCCTGAGACTGAGAGCTCTGTAGTCTAGAATGTGCCTCACACAGCTACTTGGCTCAGAAGTCCTATCTATTACCCTGAGTGCAATGATGGAGGTGACCTAGTGCCCACTATCCTGGGTCCCATAAGCTCCACTCATGTCCTGGTTTTGATTTCTTCCTGCCAGTGGGGCTTCTCTCTCTCTCTTTTATAAAAAAAACTTTCGATTTTGTATTGGGATATAGCCAATTAACAATGCTGTGATAGTTTCAGGTAAACAGAAAAGGGACTCAGTCACACATATACATATATATCCATTCTCCTGCAAACTCCCTTCCCATCCTGGCTGCAGTGGGGCTTCTCTTTAATGTCTCTGCAAAAGACTTCTTTTTCTTCTTCCTCAGGAGCACCTCTGGTGACTTGCCCAAGTGCCAGGGCTTTTGCATAGTATCTTTAAGCAACCTCTTCTTCTAACCTTGAAAATTCTTAAGGCAAAAGGCCACAAGGACTTGGCTACACTTTCAAATAGGGAAGGGAAAAAAATACCATAGGACAAGAATCAGCACAGATTACAATCTTTTCAAATCCTTTTCAGTCATGAAACCAAAATAATCTTTAATATTTCAGTAAATTATTCTTCCACATTAGGAAGGGAAATAGGCTGGGAAAACAGAGGTATTTTGCTTACTTTGGGAAAAGAATGTGAACTTGTGTAGTTTCAGTTAAGATTTGTCCATGTAACTGTTCGGGGGGAAAAAAAAGATAAAGGAAAGGGGAAAAGCAGGCTGATCTTGTTATTATTTGAGAAATTCATGTTTTCATATATATAGTTCCATAACCTCATATTATTGAACAAAAACTAATGTAGAGACTTCTGCTGATCTGTGTGATTTTCTTATACAATACTAAATAAAATGACTCTTTTTCCAATTTCTTCTTTGGTTCTTGTTTGGAAGTGCTGTTACTGTCCCACACACATATCTTTCCTGCTTCTGCAAGCAAACATATGGTTCTGGAAATCTGGAATTTTAACCCCAGGATTCAATAAAGAGCACTAGTATTGAAACCTAATTGTTCCGCCCCACCCCCCTCCCCCTACCACCTGGGCAGTAGTGATACGTTGGGAGAATGTGACTATCTTTGCTTCCTGTTTCTACCATTCCCTATGAAAAAAATGCATGAACAATATTTCATCTTATGAGAGAAGGATCAAAATGCATAGTAATAAGTGGTATTAAACACATCCTTTGAGGAAAAAGACCAGTACACAGCTTCTTTTCTCTTTGCAAAATATGAAGATGAAATTTAAAAAGTGGTCTGGATTAGGAAGAGAATTCTTAGACTTCTAATTGCCCTAACCTCCTATCCTGTCTCTTGTTGGCCTATGTATTCTCTATGATTGAGAAATCCCTTGTTTCGAACAAAATTCTTTCTTACATTCTAATTCAGATCTTTTGGATCATTTTCAAAGATTTCTTTCAAGTTTCCCATTGTGAAATTCTGTGTCTTGTGATTATGGTCTACAATAAGGCCAAGGAGAGCAGTTTCTCATGCTGCTTCTGGCTTATTCTCTGGAACAGTTTAGAAAAAAAAATGAGATGTATAGAAACATCTCTGAGATGTGTAAAATATCATGCAAATATAAAATTATATCAATATTTTATTTTCCTACCAAAAAGAAAGAGAAAGAGAATACCCCACATAAAAATAAAAAACGAATGGACAAAATTCCTTCATAAGTATATTGTGTAGGTTAAGAAATCTCTGACCAAAAGGACTGCAATGGAAACAAAATCGAGTTTCTGAATCAAGTGAAACTTCTCTCCTTTCCTTTGCTTAATGGCTCATTTAAAGGATGCTGAAAACAGAGATGGGCTTCCCCAGTGGCTCAGTGGTAAAAAATCCAACTGCAATGTAGGAGCCACAGGACACTCAGGTTTGATCCCTGGGTCAGGAAGATCCCTTGGAGGAGGGCATGGCAAACCACTCCAGTAATCTTGCCTGGAGAATCCCATGGACAGAGGAGCCTGGTGGGCTACAGTCCAAAGGGTTGCAAAGAGTCAGACATAACTGAAGTGACTTAGCACGCATGCACGAAAATAGAAACCCACAGTAGGGCTGAAAAGGAGACACAACCAGCTCAGGTTGATAGATGATTCTTGCAAATTAAATACAATTAACGAGGAATTATACATACATAAGGATGAAACAGCAGGGGGCGTGGCAGCCCAGAACACTGAGATGTAGACATTGAAGCCATTATTTTGGAGGGAAATAGATTCTAATCATGGTTTTCTCTTTCTGGTGCCCAGATCCCATTTTGAAGCTATCCAGGAGCCCACCAACAGTTGCTTCATTAGAAGAAAAGATCTCTTATCTAAAAAATCCCAATGGATTTAGGAGCTCTGAGTCAGCAACTTGGGTCAAAGAGCAAAACTTCAAGTAAAAGATGCTCTAAGTACTCTTATCACTTAGGAAATTCCAAGGGGATTTTTAGGAGTGCTATGCCAGGAACCAGGGGCAGGCAGATAGACACATAGGCAGATAGACACACAGGCAGATAGACACACATATATAAAATGTCATCTATCTTAATGGGGTTTTTAAAATCTGAATTTTAGAATCAGCGTCTCTGATTCTAATGGTCTTTGAGCTAAGATTACATAAAATGTAAATAAATTTAGGGAGTATTGACATTTGACATTTTCATGATGCTGACTTTTAACCTATCCAAAAATATAGGATGCTTTATTAACATTTGTTCAAATCCTTTTTTTGTGTTCTTCATTACTATTTAAAATTTTTTCTTATACATATTTTACCCATTTCTTTCACATTTATTCCTGGGTATCATGAGAAAAATCAAACCCAAAATAAAAATCAAAGTACAGAATCAATGTACTTTGGGATAAAAATAAAGTCAAAGTTTTGACCGTAGCATCCGACGTTAAGGTTCAGAACTAAATAAAGTTATGCCTAGCAGTTACTTTTGAATAGAAAAAAAAATTCTGAGAAATTTAAGGGTATTCCTCTGTATTTGCTAGACAATAGGAATTCTAATAATCTAGTTCACAGGAGCCCTGTAGGTGACCTAAGGCAGAGATGTGCCTTTTGGAGAGGTTTGTGGGTATTGGTTTTGTCTTATGGAATAAATTTCATTAAAACTGATATGAAACCATGACATTTAAAAGGAGAATTGTACTAACAGAAGCATTTCCAGATGGGACTTCAAAGGACAGAAATGGTTCAAAGGGAAAAGAAGGTTTCAGAGCCCTCAAATATCTACAGACTGGAAGAAGATTGAGAGCATATCTCAGCTGAAAACATATGCCTTTTCTCATGGGAGATAAAGGATGAATTAGAGTGTAGAGTGGATTCCAGAGCCACAGAGAACCACTCTGAGGAAGCAAGACTGAACCCTAATCAGAGAACTGGTGACAACTGCCTGGTCAGATTTCAGAGTGGCTATGGACCATGAACTGGAGTGGCCTCCTGTGCTCCACCTTTTTGAATAGAAGTATCTGTCACAGTTGTCCTGGGATTGTCCCCAGCAGAGTGGTGGTAGATAACTTTTCTGTTTAGTTCACAGATATTCAGAATAAGAACTACACTAAAGCAACGGAAATTGAGCAGATGACCCCAAGGAGTCTCATCTATACTTGGACCTAATTTAGATGCTGGATTTCAAGCCTGAGGCTGATGTCTTCATATGACAAGACATCAAGTGTTGGAGGGGAACATGGATGAGTGTTATTTATTTATTTATTTTTTTAACATGGAAGTGAGATGCAAATCAGTGGGGGGCTTATGGAAGATTATGAAAGCTTAGTGGTTATAGATTGTTTATTAATAAACCATGCCTTTCAGTATTCTAAGGCTTATGTGGTTCCCTCTCCTTGCCCTATGCCTTGCTTTTGAAAAAGGGTAGTGACGCAAGTGGTACTATGTGACTTCCTAAGCTAGGCACTAAGAGGCTCTTCAGGTTCTGTCCCATTCCCTAGAATGCTTATGTTAATACTTGGGACACAGTCTCTTGGAATCCTGCTCCAAATCCTGAGCCATTTGGAGAGGACATGTGTCAACACTCTGGGCAGCATTTCTAGATGAGCCACCAGGTGATGGCCAGCATGAACTGCATGCCATCTGAGGAGCCATCTTGGATACCCAGTCCAGTTGACTCTTCAGAGGACCAAAGCCCTAGCCAACATCTGACTTCAACTGCAAGAGAGAACCAAAGCAAATAATGCCTTGTTGGGTGAACCTGGTCAAACCATAAAACCATGAGAGAAAAATGATAAAGTATTGTTTTAATTCATTACACTCTAGGTAGATAACTGGAACACATAGCAACATAGACACACATACACACACACACACACATACATGATTTGTAGCAGAGACTGGCTAGTTGTGCACTGAGTTTCTTTCCTTTTCCTCCTGAATACACAGAAAGACTGTCTCATCATGCAACTGAGTTCTGGCTAATGGAGCATAAGTAAATGTGATGTATGTCATATCCAGGTTTGCTGTATTAAAACTTCCTGTGGGCACCTTTATATCACTGTTTGACGGATAAGTATTTGGAAGTGACACACACAAAAACGACAAAGTTAGGTTATTGTGCTTTGTCACTGAGTTTTTGGGTTTGCTGTTTTAGCAGCTAATGCAAAATCAACTAAATACACAGCTGTAACAAACTGGCAGTATTTTATTTTGCATTTTGCTTCTATGTCCATACATGAGATTGACATTTAATTTTCTTTTTTGTGTGATTCTTATGATATTAAACTTAAAATAATTTATATAGGTATTCTTTTTCTGCTCTCTAAATATTGTTTTTAGGATTGGGATTATCATTTCCTTGAAAGTGTGATGAAATTTTTCTATAAAATATTGTTATGCTATCTTTTGTAAGTGAGGGATTATTTTTTACTCCTAATTCACTTTCATTTCTGGTTTATTCAATTTTTAAAAATATTCTGTCCTCGGTTTTGATAATTTGTATAATTTTTATTCTTCTAGAACATTATATTTTTCATTGAGGCTTTCAAAATTTACCAATTGTATGTTTTATTAATCTTTAGAATACAGACTTTTGTTTTCTTGATTCTATCATTTTGTTGACTTTCATTTTATTAACTTCTGTTCTTCACAATTTGCTGTCAACACTGTTTATATATTGCTTTTTTCCCCATTTTTCTAGCTCATTTCATTCATATAACAATCTTTCTTGATTTTTTAATTCATAGAATGTTTAGGTTTTATAAAATGTACTTCCACATGTACTAGATATTTAAACAAATAAATCAGGTATTTTGACATAAAATGGTTTAATTCTTGTTCATTTCTCAATGTTTTGTAACTTTCATTGTTACTTCCTTTTAATTTTAAAGTTTTTATGATGGAGCATTTCAAACATGCATAAAATTAGACAAAATAATAAATGAATCCAAATATATCCACAATATTATTATTATTTTCATAATATATTTTTAATAGGCTTTTATCCTGCTCTCCTGACATATGTTCCACTCAGAAAAATAGTAGTCTTTAAAAGTAGTGGTAGTAGTAATAGTCTTAAAAAAAGCATCATTTGAACAGAAATGCTAAAGTTAACCTCAAAAATAAACCTAATGCTTCGTTACCAGTCACCCATGACCACATTGAAAATCTTTCTGGTTTGTAATTTATCTGCAAGGCATCTTTTATATGTAAAGTGAGAAATCACCAATCCTGTGTAAATTTTAATCTGGAATATTTTTTGTAAATATATAAAACTTTCCATGTATATATGTACACA
This sequence comes from Capricornis sumatraensis, assembly GCF_032405125.1. Taxonomy (NCBI): domain Eukaryota; kingdom Metazoa; phylum Chordata; class Mammalia; order Artiodactyla; family Bovidae; genus Capricornis; species Capricornis sumatraensis. The sequence continues at coordinate 144,584,207 of NC_091072.1, read as the reverse complement.
TATTCTTTATTTGTTCATCTAATTGTTCTAAGTCTACTAAAAGTCTACGTCTGCAATACTGTATTAATATAATGAGCTACTAGACTCTTAATACCCAGTTCTAACATCCAAGAACATCTATGTGCACTCTTGCATTAGCTATACCATATCCACATTCCATCTACATTCACCTTCTAAGCGCCTCACCTTTCCCATTATCATTTTGAAGCAAAACCCCAAAATATTTCAGCATATATTTCCAGAAGAAAAGGATTATTTTTAAACGAAAACATGCTACATTATCATACATAAACATTTAACACAATTTTTAAATATCATCTATATTTAAATATTCAGCAGTACAAATTTATAATTCCTTGTTAAAATGTCATTTTTTTTATTGGAGTAAATGACTCTACAGTGTTGCATTAGTTTTTGTTGTACAACTACGTGAATCAGCCAAATGCATACATATAACCCCTCCTTCTTGAGCCTCCCTCCCACGCCCCCATCCCACCCCTCCAGGTCATCACAGATGTCATGATGTTTTAAATGAGATCTTTGAAATCATTATAAAAATTAGGCCTATACATTGTGATTGATTAATTGATTGATATACCTTTTAAATCTTTATAATTTATCTCTCTGCTTCTCATTCTGAGACAATTTATTTGTTGGAGAAATCAAATTGTCAGTTTTCCATGGTATGAATTTTGCAAATTATATGCTTGTGATATAATTTAACACGTTCCTTACCTTCTGTGTACATATAATCTGCAATATGAGTTTAATTACTCCCAACTGTACATTTTAAGTATTTTTATAGTCCATACCTTTCACCTGAAAGAATGATTCTGTGAGGGTAAGGCCTGAGGTTTGTCATGCTTCCTAATGACTGCTTATTGTGTTTATGACTATTATTGACTCCATGAAAAACATGACTTCAAGAATGTAGAATAAGTGAAAGAAAAAATATATTACTTTCTTATAATTTTAAGGTATCTTAAGAAATGGAAGGGTAGCAATTACTAGGAAAGGCAAAGCCTTGTTATATTCTTACTACTTTCTTATAACTTTAAGGTATCTTAAGGAATGAAAGGGTAGCAATTACTAGGAAAGGCAAAGCAGAGATATAAGGGAGAGACTGAAATAAAAGACAGACTATTGAGGAAGAGATGTTGGGTGAGACTTACGGTTCCACAGAATCTGAGGCGCTGGTAGAAAACTGAATGAGGAGAAGTAGCAGGAGACAAGAGTGAAGAAGTCTGCCTTCCCCCATCGTGAGGGGCAAACCGCAGGCACCGTATCGTGCCCAGCTCCTGCCCTCAGCCTGGTCCTTGAGACCTTTCAAATTTAGCAGACTTTATATGCTATTTGCAAACAAGCTCCACCTAGTGCCTCCAAATGGAGTTCATGGTTGGACACAGATTCCCTGAAAGGGTTGATGCTCTCAGCGATTGCTTCATTAGTCTCAAGGCTAAACTCTGTCTGACAGGCTCTGAGTCATTTCCAGACAATAAAAATTTATGTTCCAGTGAGAATTAACCTTCTTTAACTTTGACAGCAAAGCTCCTGAGGAGGAACTTTCAACCCATCCTTCTTCAACTGCTTCAAAATTCTTGCGAGTAGCTGTCAAAAAGAGCTACCTTTGAGGGTCAAGGGAGGTGTCATTATGCCAGTAACTCATTCAATGACTTTAGGGGGACTTCTTGACAGAGGATTGAATAAGCAGCTCTGGAGAGAGTAATTCAAAAGAAATGCCCGTGCTTGACTAAAATTGCAGGTGTTCTCCCTGTCTTCTCTATCCCCCTCACTTCATCATGACCCACCCATCTAGCACTCTCTCCTAGCCTTCCTCAAGCTGCAGCCAAGCTCTGCTCCCAACATACTTCCCCTGTATCACTAACACTGTGGATCCACCCCATACTCAACATTCTCCTACAGACTTGCTAAGGCTGGGCAGTAGACTCAGTTCACATAGGACACCTCTTGATCACCTGGTGCTGGTGGCCACAGGGACTAACCTCCCTGGGCCCCACAGGTCTGTAATGATTGGAAAGATAGTTCTAGGCAGGCTGTCACACCCAGGACATTACACAGACAGCAGAAAAAAATTACCCATAGTCTGCCTGTGAAAAAGACATTTACTTGTCCTGGAACTTTAGCCTTAGGGACAGGCTTCAGCACTGCCGCTCTTCTAGAGGCTGCAGACGCACTTGTAGGGAATATAGGGAGGAAGATGCAGTCTTTGTGCCCTCCCGTTCTTGCATCATCCCCTGACCTTGCCATGGCTTTCTGGGATCTTCCAGCGATGAGCTTATACACTCAGAGGAAAGCTTAGTTCTGGCAACTGTTGCCCAGAAACACTCCCGGATCTCCTGGTCTGGAGGTCAGCAGGGATTGCAGACCCACAGGACTATTTATGTACTTTAACAGCTGTTGCTGGAGGATCTGGCTTTCGATCTGTCTGAAACTAGGCACTGACTCCGGGAGCAAGCTTTCTGGAACACTGACAGGTCTTAAAACACCCTCAACAACTGGGATCCATCAAGAATAAATCAGGCTGCTTAACACACTGATTTGAAACAACCAAGAGCTAGGGTGAGGATAAATGATAAGCTTCATCTCATACACAGGACACTCTTTCAATGGGAAAGTGGGCTGTTTTATTTGGCATGCAGACTCAAACAGAGAGAGTCAAGCAAAATGAGGAAAATGGGGGAAGATGCTTCGAATGAACAAAACAAAACTTCAGAAAAAAAATCTTAGCAAAATGGGGATACTTATGGCTGATTCATGTTGATGTATGACAGAAATCATCACAATATTGTAAAGTAATTATCTTCTGATTAAAATAAATAAATTGAAAAAATGGAGATACATAAATTATCTGAAAAAAAAATTCAAAAGAATAGTTGAAAAATGCTCACTGAACTTGAGGAAGAATGGATGAACACAGTGAGAGCTTGAGCAAAGATAAATAAGAAAGTGCTGAACAGAAGTCATAGAGCTGAAGAATATAATAACTGAACTGAAAATAGGCTCTAGGGGTTCAACGGAAGATGAAGTGGAGCAGAAGACAGGATCAGTGACCTGAAAGAGCAGTGGAACGCATCCAAATAGAGCAGCAAAGAGAAAAAAGAATGTTGAAAGAGTGGAGGCAGGTAAAGAGTTCCTATGGGACAACATCAAGCAGAATAACATTCACATTAAAGGAGCCCCAAAAGGAGAAGACAGAGAGAAAGAGCCTGAAAATTTGAGAAATAATGGCTGAAAACGTCCCTAAGAAAGGGGAAGAAACAGATACTCAGGTACAGGAAGCACAAAGAGTTCCTTATGAGAGGAACCAAAGAGATCTCTACCAAAGCATGTTATAATTAAAATTAAAAGTTCAAGAGAGAATCTTAAAAACAGCAAGAGAGAAAACAACAAAAAGACCTTGTTACGTACAAGGGAACTTCCTTTGGACTATCAGCTGAGTTTTCAGCAGAAACTCTGCAGGTCAGAAGGGAGTAGCAAGATATATTTAAAGTTGTGAAGGAAAAAACTTCTCACTAAGAATCTCTACCCAGCAAGGCCACCATTTAGAACTGAAGGAAAGAGGAAAAAGTTTTCCATAGAAGCAAAAGCTAAAGGAGTTTATCACCACAAAACCGGCTTTACAGGAAATGTTAAAGGGACTTCTTTAAGCTGAAAACATACTAATAACTTGAAAACCTATGTAAGTAAAAATCTAACTGGTAAAGCCAAGTAAATAGTAAAGATAGTGGTTAACTGTAGCTTATTTGTACTAGTGGCTCAAGACAGGTTTTCTATGACATTTTTAACTTTAAAAGCAAATATACTTCATGAAAAAGAATGCTTTGCCTAGGATCAATCAGAATAAGAATTACTAGGATTGAATGAACAAGGAGGGAAATTAAAATGTGGATATTTATTTAGAATATGATAGGTCTTTATCCCCCTGGAGGAGGAAACAGCAACCCACTCCAATATTCTTGCCTGAAAAATTCCATGGAGAGAGGAGCCTGGCAGGCTACAGTCCAAGAGCATTGCAAAGAGTTAGACACAAGTGAGCAACTCAGCACACACACACACACAAACATACACACAGAGGTATTTTTTAAATGTATTTTTAACAAATATGGGGAAAAGTTCTTCCTCTTTCTTTAAAAAAAAAAAAAAGCTTTATTTATTTATTTTTGGCTGTGCTCTGTGGGCTTCTCTTTAGTTTCAGTGAGGGGGGGCTACTCCTCCAGATGAGGTGCTCAGACTTCTCTTGTTGCAGAGCACAGGCTCTCAGGCATGTAGGCTTCAGTAGTTGTGGCTCCAGGGTTTTAGAACACAGGCTCAGTAGTTGTGGCACACAGGCTTAGCTGTTCCTCTGCATGTGGGATCTTCCCGGACCAGAAACTGCTGAACCTGCGTCTCCTGCATTGGCAGGCGGATTCTTTACCCCTGAGCCACCAGGGAAGCCTTTTCTTTTTTTGCTCTATATCTAGCACCTAATTTAGTAGATTCTGTTTCTGTATGTAGATGGAGACAAAGCATTTAAAAATGGTATCTGATTTGCACTAACTCTCTTAAAATTCAGAACAAAAACTTACTTTTTCAAGTAAAAATATATCCATAATTTTCATGGCAACATAGTTAATTGCATTAGTTTAATAAGAATATGTCTTTTTTAAAAATCTAGACATAATTTGGACAGATTGATTGTGTGATTAAGGCCTACAAGAAAAATAATTTTTGAAAATAATTCTTATTTAATCAGTCATGACAAGCTCACAATAGAGAAATATGGGTGGAGTCAATGTTTACAAAGTCCTCAAAGGAAACTGACATGGTGTATGACATATAGGGTACCAGCCTCATACATAAAGAAAATTGTTTCCTGGCAGGCCAAGGATCTTGGGAATTTGGGCGGGGGAGGCTTCTAGAGGAGAGGAATTCCTCTGACTTTGTAGTTACTGCAGGTAATAATACAAGTTTTCAGTTCAGTCGTTCAGTCGTGTCCAGCTCTTTGTGACCCAGTGGACTGCAGCATGCCAGGCTTCCCTGTCCATCAGCAACTTCTGGAGCTTGCGCAAACTCATGTCCATAGAGTCAGTGATGCCATCCAACCATCTCATTCTCCGTCGTTCACTTCTTCTCCTGCCTTCAATCTTTCCCAGCAGAAGAGACTTTTCCAGTGAGTCAGTTCTGCACATCAGGTGGCCAAAGTAATGGAGCTTCCATTTCAGCATCAGTCCTTCCAATGAAAATTCAGTACTGATTTCGTTTAGGATTGACTGTTTTGATCTCCTTGCAGTCCAAGGTATTCTTGAGAGTCTTCTCCATCACCACAGTTCGAGAGCATTAATTCTTTGGTGCTCAGCTTTCTATATGGTCCAACTCTCACACCCATATATGACTATTAGAAAAACCATAGCTTTGACTAGACGGACCTTTGTCGACAAAGTAATGTCTCTACTTTTTAATATGCTTTTAATCTGTTTTTAAATACAGTCATAGCTTTTCTTTCTTCCAAGGAGCAAGAGTCTTTTAATTTCCTGGCTGCAGTCACCATCTGCAGTGATTTTAGAGCCCAAGAAAATAAACTCTGTCACTGTTTTCAAGTTTTAGGGGTTCTTAAAAGTTTAAACCAAAACACTAATTTGAAAAGATATATCCACCCTAATGTTCACTTCAGCATTATTTACAATAGCTAAATTATGGATTCAATCTAAATGTCCATTGATAGATAAATGGCTAAAGAATGGCATATTACTTAGCTAAAAGAAAAAATAAAATCTTGCCATTTTGACAACATGAGTGAACTTGCGTGTATTATGCTAAGTGAAATAAATCAGACAGAGAAAGACAAACACGGTATGATCTTATATGTGTGTGTTTGTTGTTCAGTCATGTCTGACTTTTTGTGACCCCACGGACTTAAGCCTATGAGCCTCCTCTGTCCATGGGTATTCTCCTGGCAAGAGTACTGGAGTGGGTTGCCAGTTCCTTCTCCAGGGTATCTTCCTGACCCAGGAATCAAACCCAGGTCTCCCACATTGCAGGCAGATTCTTTATTGTCTGGGACACCAGGGCAAATCCAACTTCTATAAGGAATCTAAAATCTCATAAATACAGAGGGCCAAACTGGTGGCTGCCAGAGGAAGGGTGGTTGGGGGGTGGGCTGAAACAGGTGAAGGAGGTTAAGAGATACAAAACTGGTTATAAAATAAATGTCATGAGGATGTAATACATAGCATAAGGAACATAGTCAATAATACTGTAATAATTTTGTATGGTAACAGACGGTTATGAGACTTACTGTGGTGATCATTTTATAATATATTTAAATGCCAAATCATTATGATGTATACCTGAAACTAACATAATATTGCACATCAATTATACTTCAGTTAGAAAAGAAAGACCTTCAGCAATAGTTCTGCTTTGTATTCAGTTCAGTTCAGTCCCTCAGTCGTGTTCAACTCTTTGCGACCCCATGAATCACAGCACGCCAGGCCTCTCTGTCCATCACCATCTCCCACAGTTCACTCAGACTCACGTCCATTGAGTCCATGATGCCATCCAGCCATCTCATCCTCTGTTGTCCCCTTCTCCTCCTGCCCCCAGTCCCTTCCAGCATCAGAGTCTTTTCCAATGAGTCAACTCTTCGCATGAGGTGGCCAAAGTACTGGAGCTTCAGCTTAAGCATCATTCCTTCCAAAGAAATCCCAGGGCTGATCTCCTTCAGAATGGACTGGTTGGATCTCCTTGCAGTCCAAGGGACTCTCAAGAGTCTTCTCCAACACCACAGTTCAAAAGAATCAATTCTTCAGCACTCAGCCTTCTTCACAATCCAACTCTCACATCCATACATGACCACAGGAAAAACCATAGCCTTGACTAGACAGAACTTAGTCGGCAAAGTAGTCTCTGCTTTTGAATGTATCTAGGTTGGTCATAACTTTTCTTCTAAGGACTAAGTGTCTTTTAATTTCATGGCTTCAGTCACTATCTACAGTGATTCTGCAGCCCCAAAAAATAAAGCCTGACACTGTTTCCACTGTTTCCCTATCTATTTCTCATGAAGTGATGGGACCGGATGCCATGATCTTCGTTTTCTGAATGCTGAGCTTTAAGCCAACTTTTTCACTCTCCTCTTTCACTTTCATAAAGGGGTTTTTTAGATCCTCTTCACTTTCTGCCAAAAGGGTGCTGTAATCTGCATATCTGAGGTGATTGATATTTCTCCCGGCAATCTTGATTCCAGCTTGTGTTTCTTCCAGTCCAGCGTTTCTCATAATGTACTCTGCATAGGAGCTAAATAAGCAGGGTGACGATATACAGCCTTGACGTACTCCTTTTCCTATTTGGAACCAGTCTGTTGTTCCATGTCCAGTTCTAACTGTTGCTTCCTGACCTGCATGCAGATTGCTCAGGAGGCAGGTCAGGTGGTCTGGTATTCCCATCTCTTTCAGAATTTTCCACAGTTTATTGTGATCCACACAGTCAAAGGCTTTGGCATAGTCAATAAAGCAGAAATCGATGTTTTTATGGAACTCTCTTGCTTTTTCCATGATCCAGTGGATGTTGGCAATTTGATCTCTGGTTCCTCTGCCTTTTCTAAAACCAGCTTGAACATCAGGGAGTTCACGGTTCATGTATTGCTGAAGCCCGGCTTGGAGAATTTTGAGCATTACTTTGCTAGCATGTGAGATGAGTGCAATTGTGCAGTAGTTTGAGCATTCTATGAAAACTGACCTTTTCCAGTCCTGTGGCCACTGCTGAGATTTCCAAATTTGCTGGCATATTGAGTGCAGCACTTTCACAGCATCATCTTTCAGGATTTGAAACAGCTCAACTGGAATTCCATCACCTCCACTAGGAACACAGCCTTGTCTAACTCAATGAAACCAAGCGATGCCTGCAGGGCAACCCAAGATGGGCGGGTCATGGTGGAGAGGTCTCACAGAATATGGTCCACTGGAGAAGGGAATGGCAAACCACTTCAGTATTCTTGCCTTGAGAACCCCATGAACAGTATGAAAAGACAAAATGATAGGATAACAAAAGAGGAACTCCTCAGGTCATTAGGTGCCCGATATGCTACTGGAAATCAGTGGAGAAATAACTCCAGAAAGAATGAAGGGATGGAGCCAAAGCAAAAACAATACCCAGCTGTGGATGTGACTGGTGATAGAAGCAAGGTCTGATGCTGTAAAGAGCAATATTGCATAGGAACCTGGAATGTCAGGTCCATGAATCAAGACAAATTGGAAGTGGTCAAACAAGAGATGGCAAGGGTGAACATCGACATTCTAGGAATCAGCGAACTAAAATGGACTGGAATGGGTGAATTGTACTCAGATGACCATTACATCTACTACTGTGGGCAGGAATCCCTCAGAAGAAATGGAGTAGCCATCATGGTCAACAAAAGAGTCCGAAATGCAGTACTTGAATGCCATCTTAAAAACGACTGAATGATCTCTTCGTCTCCAAGGCAAACCATTCAGTATCACAGTTATCCACGTCTATGCCCCAACCAGTAATGCTGAAGAAACTGAAGTTGAACTGTTTTATGAAGACCTACAAGACCTACAAGAACTAACACTCCAAAAAGATGTCCTTTTCACTATAGGGGACTGGAATGCAAAAGTAGGAAGTCAAGAAGCACGTGGAGTAACAGGCAAATTTGGCCTTGGAATGCAGATGAAGCAGGGCAAAGATTAATAGAGTTTTGCCAAGAAAATGCACTGGTCATAGCAAACACCCTCTTCCAACAACACAAGAGAAGACTCTACACATGGACATCACCAGATGGTCAACACCGAAATCAGATAGATTGTATACTTTGCAGCCCAAGATGGAGAAGCTCTATACAGTCAACAAAAACAAGACCAGGAGCTGACTGTGGCTCAGATCATGAATTCCTTATTACCAAATTCAGACTCAAATTGAAGAAAGTAGGGAAAACCGCTAGACCATTCAGGTATGACCTAAATCAAATCCCTTATGATTATACAGTGGAAGTGAGAAATAGATTTAAGGGCCTAGATCTGATAGATAGAGTGCCTGAAGAACTATGGAATGAGGTTCATGACATTGTACAGGAGACAGGGATCAAGACCATCCCCATGGAAAAGAAATGCTTTGTATTAAATACTGATAAACATTCTTTGAAAGGCTGTACTAGAGCAGATTAAAATCTATAAATCAGTCTTTTTACCCACATTTGCATTGAAGTCTAGCAATATTCATGACTCATAGATTTATTAATTTATATCATGAATTATTTTATTTTCTGGAGTGGATTGCCATTTCCTCTTCCATAGGATTTTCCTGATCCAGGGATCAAACCCATGTCTCCTTCGTCTCCTGCATTAGCAGATGAATTCTTATCACTGAGTCACCTGGGAAGCTGGCAAATTTTTCCTTAAGTCCTAATAAGTAACCCAAATTCCTTCTTATTTCTCTGACTTTGGAAAAGTATGAAAATCTGTTTTATGTGTTTGTGAAACAGTAAGCAGTTCAAGTCAGATTTGAGTGAAAATGATCTTTCTGGCTCATTTTCTCTACTGGTATGTGCTAAAACCTTTGCATTATTCCATTTCTCCTCTGTCTCTCTGCTTGAGGGAATATGCTCACTCAGCACTGACCCATTTTTTTTCACTGTCTACTATATTCCCAGAACTGTGTTGGGTGAACAGGCGGCAGACATGATTAAAATACAGGTCTGGCTTGCAAAGAGCTCTGACTATACAGAAGATGGGGAAAAAACAATTTTTTAAGGTGTGGAATTGTACGAGTCAAAAGAGAGATATTTGTGCTAAACCATCAGAAGCATGAAAAGAGAACAGTTCTGCACAAATGACTCTATCAGAAATCAGAAAGATCAGAAAAAAAACTTTCTTTCTTTATCCTACCATGGCCTAGAAGATGGACTACCTATAATACAACTCTGAAGTAATTCTCCTTTTAAAAACCTTTCAGTGGTTTTCATAAAAAATGACGATTATTGTTCTAGTCTTTACTTATTTTGTCACTTTATTTTTGCCCTTATCTTTTAATTTGTCTATTTGTATACATTTTATTGGGTTTCTCAGATGGTGCTGGTGGTAAAGAACCCGCCTGCCAATGCAACAGACATAGAGATGAGGGTTCGGTCCCTGGGTCGAGAAGATCCCCTGATGGAGGGCATGGTAACCTACTCCAGTATTCTTGGCTGGGAAATCTCGTGGACAGAGGAATCTGGCAGGCTAGAGTCCACAGGGTGGCAAAGAGTCAGACATGACTGAGGGAACTTAAGCACACATGCATGCATATACTTTATTATTCTTTCAAGTTATTTTTGCTATTTATGCCCATGAAATTAATCTTTAATTTTCATTTTATAGTTTGGTCCAAATTCAGAAATTAAGTCCAAATTAGAATTCACTTCTTGTTGAGTTGAATAAATGAAGATAAAATGTATTTGACTAAGGAAGCCTAAATATTATAAAAAAAAATTGACATTCATAATCATTATACATTTATTTGTATTCAGTGAATCTCCAGACAATACCCAATATGACTATAGGGATAATTCACATCATAAAAAAATTTCAAAAATTTCAAAAATTTTCAAAATTTAACCTAGAATAAATGATAAGCTTAGTATTGCAAAGAAGGTGAGAACTGACCAGCTGAATAATTACAACATTTCATTTAGCCACAGTAATTCAAATAGTTTAGTATGTATGAAAGAATAAACTGGTTAATCAGTGAAATAGAATAAATCATTTAGAAACAAATCTTAAAATAAAGGAGTCATCTCTTATTTGCAGGGAAATCTTGAATTGGTTAATAAATGATAATGGAACTATTAGAAGGCTACATAAGTGAGAAAAAAGTCAATTTAGATATCAACTCATATAGCACACAATAGACAACAAAATGACTTGAGATGGAATTAAATGTAAAAATTCAAACCAGGACTTTTGCTTCCACACATGCAGGATTTCTTCAGCACAAAGTTCTCTCTAATGCAATCCCTTTATAAGTCGCACCCCTTTTCCCATTTCCCTAGCACTTATAACCCCTGGAAACCACTCATTTATCTTCCATTTCTTTGGTTTTGTCATTTCAAGAATGTTTTATGAAAGGAGTCATACAGTGTGACCTTTTGAGATTGTATTTCTTTTCACTCAGTGTAAAGTTTGTGAGATCCATCTAAGTAGTTGTTTGTATCAGTGCTTTGTCTGTTTTTATTAGTGAGTAGTATTCCATAGTATGGATGTACCACAGCTAGTCTGATGGACATTTTGGTTGTTTCCAATATTTAGAAATATTGTTTTCTTTCCCCTATTTTCTGGGAAAGCAGATTTTGGAATTTAATTTTTAATTATCTGCAGATTTTTTTGTGTGTACCTTTTTGTGTAGTTTTTCTGTATTTTTAAAAACACCATAGGGACTTCCCTGGGGTCCAGTGGTTAACCTACTGTGCTTCCACTGCATGGGGCAAGGGTTAGATCCCTGGTTGCGGAACTAAGATCCTGCATGCCATGTGGAGTGGCAAAAAAACAAAACAAAACAAAACACTGTGGAGAATAGATACATCAGAAGGAACACATAATATTGATAAAAATAGTTATAAATGTCATAAATTTATTCAACATACAAATTTAGCACACTTCCAATTCCTGTCCTTTCTTTCTCCCACTGGCCTCTCTTCTGATGACTCTTTGTTCTTTGTTTCTGGAGCAGTTCATCTGATGAGGTCCACAAGTTACCATCTTCAATCATTTCCATGTTCAGACTAAACAGTAAAGAAAAGATAGAAATATTAGGAAAATTTTGTGATCTAATAAAGGAATAATTTTTCATATTTTAGTGATAAATATTTGAACTTAGTATGCTTATTTATTTTTATTGATAAGGCTGGTCTCAGTTTTTCCATGTTTTAAAGTAGAGAGTGGAAAGTCTCATAGCAAGTATTGTATTGTCAAAGATGAACCCTGTCAATTAGCCAAAAGGAACATCTTAGAGATTACATCTCTTGTGCAGTATTATATGGACAATTTTAGAGTGAAAAGTTGCCTGACTTTAACTTGTGTAAGTTTAGAAACATCTCAGAAAGGCCATGGGTGATAAATATATCACCACTGAGCACAGAGATATAAACTAAATATTAAATGATTTAGCTTTTATATGTGGCAAATTCCTGGATTCATCCTCAAACAAGTCAACCTAGATACATGTAATTATATTTTACTTGCATTTTTTTCCTACTGTGAAAGTCTATAATACATCTGAGATAGTTCAATTCATAAATGATTCACCAAGGAGTTTTATAATATGGTAAGGGCATGCTCAAGAGGCAGCTTTACTCAAACAGCAAATGTTTATTTTCTTTTCATTGGCATCAGATTTTACTGTCTATACTTTACCAGCACTGCAGGGAACACTGTACTCTTCGATGGTGAATTCCTCTGAAATGCAAAAAGAATGAGACAGAGATGACAGACATGCAGTAATAGGCACATGAGTAGTTAACTGTAAATAAACTGCATAAGCTATGAAAGAAAGTATAAAGCATAGTTATAGAGCCAATAAAAGGGCTTCTTTTGTACTAAGCTACTTGGGATTGTTTGGTGGGAAGAAACAGAAAGTTGGGCCTGGATACAAAGCTCACAAATGGATAACTGTCTTTCTGTAGGACACTGTATAGCCCCTTTTCACAATTATGTTTTTCTTATTGGAGTTGTACCTTCTGCTCTAAACCTTTTCTTTTCTAAGAAAGAGTTAAGTTGGAACACCACCAGCATGCTAAGATGGTGTAAGTTTCTAGTTTAAAGTCATGAGCAAATCAAAGAATTTCCTGATATATTACACAGTTTCCCAAAATTCGTGATTCTCCAAGGCCCAGGTGAAAAATAGATCAAATTTTGGGTCTCATAGCACACATTAGTACTGGGAAGTGTTTGCTTTTTTTTTTTTTTTTTAAGTTATTGCTGCTCTTCTTTCCTGTCTAGAATAATTCAGTGTAGAACAAACAACTTCATAGGAGAATTTAGAAAGAACTGATCCCCTTACTGCTTTATGATCAGTTTATAAGAATGACTCTAATACTTGTTTGGGGACAAGTATTATGAATAAGATTATCCTGTGATTATAAACTCACTCTTTCTTCCAGTGAGAGATTGTGGAGTTTTCTTTCAGTTATGGTGACACTATCCTAGGTTAGTCATCTTTTTCCTTTCAAGGCTTGGCATGTCTGACTCTCACTCACCTGTCTCATAGTAATCATATGCCTTTACAGTAGCTGGTTTTAAATTCTTTACTGCGATGTCTTGTTCCACTGAGAAGGAGAAACTCACGATATGATGGGTTAGCTGGAGAGACAGGAAAACTGAATTGGAATCAAAGATTAACTTTGTCTCTCTTTAAGATATTATCAAACCCTGTACTTATGCTATTCTCTGTGCCAAAACCTATGGAAAGAACGAGATGGCTTCAGACTTGTATAATACATTCAAGGACAGATAAAAAAAGGGCAAGAAGACAATTCTACAGACATTTAAATGTAGTAAATCAAGCCTGTTGACTTGGCCAGGATTCATTTTCCTCTATAGCTATTTCCTCCCCTTTCATAAATGAAATACCAGGGAGTTTTATAATATGGGCTTCCCTGGAGGCTCAGATGGTAAAGAGTCTCCCTACAATGTGGGAGACCCGGCTTCAATCCCTGGGTCAGGAAGATTCCTCTGGAGAAGAGAATGGCAATGCACTCCAGTATTCTTGCCTGGAGAATTTCTTGGATGGACAGAAGAGCCTGGTGAGCTGTAGTCTGTGGGGCTGTAAAGAGTCGAACACGACTGAGTGACTAACACACCAGAGACTTATGCAACATGGTAAGCTGTGTATGTGAAGTACACTCTTTGGAACCTGGGTTGGCTTGTTAGAACCTCTAGTGGCTTTCCTGGATCTAGCAGAGTCACAGAGAATCTTACCTCTTCAAAATAAATCAGGACATGGTTGGTGTTCACTTCAGTCCTCTGAATCTGAGCCATTTCCTGGAGCTGTAGATGCAGAGGATAAACCAAAGGGTATGAGATGAGGGACTCTCAGGCTGAGATAGTCTTCAGATATTTATGTTCTAAATGGCTTCTCAGAGACATCACACTCTAATTTGATCTCCTCAAGAATAATAGCAATAGTAATAAAAATAACATTGACTAAACACCCTTCCTATCTATTATCTACATATAGAGACAGGGAACTATCTTCTAACTATATTTTTAAAAAGGCAGGGAGGAGGATAAAAGACATTTCTCCCCATCTTTTGAGTCTAGCATAATTTTGATACCAGAAACCAGTAGGAATAATGTAAGAAACAAAAAGTATAGCCCAATGTCAGTCATTGGGATGATGTCAGTCACTGGGAGAAGGGGACAACAGAGGATGAGATGGTTGGATGGCATCACTGACTCAATGGATATGAGTTTGGGTAAACTCCGAGAGTTGGTGATGGACAGGGAGGCCTGGCATGCTGCTGTTCATGGGGTCATGAAGCATCGGACATGACTGAATGACTGAACTGAACTGAGTGTCAGTCATGATATTAAAAAAAAAAAAACAAAAAAACACAACCATCTATAAGCAAACAGAATCCAGAAATTTATTTTAAAAAATAAACACAATGACCAGGTCCAGTTAGTCCTAAGAATGTAAAGTTGCTTCAGAATTTAAAAGACCAATGTGATTTATTATACTAATTAAAAATAAAATCACTGTCATCTAAAATATAGAAAAAGATTTGAACTAAAGCACAGCACCCATTTGCTACAAGAACTTTTGTAAATTATAATTGGAAACTTCCTTGAACCAATAAGAAAATGATCCAAAACCCTAAAGCAAACATTTGCTCAATGATGAAGAGATAAAAACTTTCTCTTCTATGTCAAGGAAAAGCTCAGAAAAAAATTTTTAAAATGGAGAATATATGTACATACATTCATATGATGTAGTCTCCCTTTTCCTTTTTATACGTAATGGAAAGATAATTTAATGCACTATGCATTCTTACAGGTCTCAAGGTTAAACATTATTAACCATGTTTATGATTTGTATCTTACAGTTGAGACCATATAACTAGGATGCCCACTGTTCAAATAATGGAAACACACACTAGAGACACAAGTTTGAGAGACCTCTTGAAGAATTGAATCAAAAAAATAAAATTTACAGCATTTATTTGCCATGACTTTGCTATCTGTAAGGGATTTAGGGCTTACCTTTCTCACGGATGATTTCACAGGTATGAAGCCTGATACCATCTTCACATCAACAATGACCATGTTGGAGCTGGGTCTTTCCCCAGTGTAACTATGAAGTCAAGGTATATGGACAAGGCAGTCAAACAAAATCCTTTGGATTTCATTCAAGACAGAAGTCTCTCCTCTTTTATTTCTAGTGTTTCCTATCCCTGGCTACCATTCAGCTTCACCATCTACTCTATTTGCTTCTGCTAGAGTTGTCTGGGGCTTCTCAGGTGGCACTAGTGGTAAAGAATCTGCCAGCCAATGCAGGAGATGCACGTTTGATCCCTGGATGGGAACAAGAACCCCTCTTGGGTAGGAAGGAATTGGCAACCCACTCCAGTATTCTTGCCTGGAATACTCCATGGACAGAGGAGCCTGGTGGGTTACAATCCATGGAGTTGCAAAAGAGTGGGACATGACTGAGCAACTGAGCATGTAGTTGTTTACAAAACTGATAAGAAGTCATACTCTGCAGGTATAGTGACATCATATTCTCAACATCAAAGGCTTTTTGGTTAAGAGTGAAGAAAATTTTCTTTTGAATAAATATTGCAAGAATTTCTTATTCATTGTGTATGACCCTGGACAGTGAAGATCCTCTGCACCAGAAAATCAATTTCACCATATTCTACAAAAGGTCAGGTAGCAATTTACAATTTACCTAATGTTGATGTGAATCTGGACTTTCCTGTGAGTGCTGACTCCATCACAATTCTTGGGGAGAGTTTCAACTTTCAGAGTAAAGGGAGCTTTTCTTTCTTTCTTGGGCAGGATATTATATCTCAAGGATGTCTAAAATAAATGGGAAAAAAAGGCCTTTATTTTTACACTCAATCTATTGCTTCTAGGTAATTTATATTTCCCCTTGGTACACGTTTCTTTCTCTGTTTTGAAGTTCCGATCTACTTCTTGAGACTTGATCTCCCATTTGTGACACTTCTGGAACCCCGACAAGTCTCACCTGGACATACACACATCCCGACCCTGACACAACTGTGCTGTACTTCCCCGGGATCTCTGGCAAAGCCACCTCCTGCAGCAGCAGACGCTTAGCTTCATCTACTCGGAATTCTTCAGAGAAGCTCTCCTCAGACTTCACGGTGACAGTAGCTGCTTTTTCCCCTTTAGTGAAAGTTGCTGCCCCATATTTGGAAAGTGCCTGGAGAGCCACCACTGTATCCTGAAAAAAGATGGGTGCAGAAATTATAGGAGAGGAAGGTGGTCAGATCATACTGGATATAAACCATATCCATGCTACTCTCAGAGTTACCTAGTCATAAACACTGTTCATTCACTGAATTTCAAGTCTATTCAGAGCTCGTTATTCATCTTGAACTATTCATTCATCTTGAACTAGTCTATGTACTTTGTGTGCGTTAGTCACTCCATCATGTCCTACCCAGCGATCCCATGGACTGTAGCCCACCAGGCTTCTCTGTTCATGGAATTCTCCAGGCAAGAATACTGGAGTGGATAGCTATTCCCTTCTCCAGGGGATCTTCCCAACTCAGGGATTGAATCCAGGTCTCCCACATTGCAGGCAGATTCTTTACCATTTGAGCCATCTGGAAATCCTTAGGTACTTTGGGGAAATGCAGTTTCCTCATTCAAGTAGTTTACAATGTACATATGGGACTTAGACTCTAATAATTGACATAGAGTAGAACACATTTCAATAATCTATACATTTCTGTGTATTTCTACAAGCTTTACAGGTGGCAGAGTGGTAAAGAATCTGCCTACCAATGCAGGAGATCCCTGGGTCAGAAAGATCCCTGAAGGAGGAAATGGCAACCTACTCCAGTATTCTTGCCTGGAGAATCCCAAGGACAGAGGAGTCTCACAGGCTACAGTCCATGGGGTCACAAAGAGTCAGACATGACTGAGCATGGACACATGTAATATATACATTTCTATAACAATATTTGTTGGGAAAATTTAGAAAAAGAGGAGTTGGAGCTAGTATACATAATAAGAGAAGGCTGTGAAGAAGATGAGAAATAAGATTATCTCTGAATAGTGAGAAAGATTTATGCAAACAGAAAAGAGGCATCAGGCAATAACAGGAAGGGACATATTGGAAGTTAAGACCTTGAGAAGAGTGAAACAATTCCAGGAAAAGTGAAGAGATCAGCCTTATTAGACAAGATTATTCATGTTTACTGAGGAGAGGAAATATTTTGGGCAAATTAATTTTAGTCTTTGGATGAAAAATGCCACAAAGCATGTGGGATCTCAGTTCTCACACCAACCAGGGATGGAACCTGAGCCCCCTGCAGTGGAAGCACAGAGTCTGGACCACCAGGAAAGACTCTAAAGGAAGTAATCGTATGAAGACATTGTTTTAGGAAGATTGGTTACTTTATAGAAAAGGATCCATTAAGAAGAGAAAATATGAGAGATTGTATAGAGGACAGAGAAATAACCCAAGTATAAAATAATGAGGCTGAAACCTTTTTGGTGATGCAAGAGTAAGATATAATTTAGAAACACTATTCACTTACTCAACTCTTAGAATATGGTTGTGTCTACATAGGTATTAGTACATTAATTTTTCTTCCTAGAGTCTCTTCACAGACCTGAGTGGAGGAGAAGCCCCCATTGGGGTTCTGTTGCTTGGTGAGCCATTTTACAATCTGTGCAGCCACAGACAGATCTTCCGAAGATGGGGCAGGCTGGGCAGTAAGATGGGCAAGGAGGGAGTAAGATGTCATCTCCACGTCAACAGAAGGAGCCCGGGGTGGACTGTAGAGTTCATTAACTTCTTGAGGCTTCCTAGGACGTTGCCAGTGGATTGAGTCCTCTTAGAAATAAAAAAGGATATCATCTTCAGCTTAGAGAACATTTTCAAAAATCTAAATCTTTAATGATCCCTGTAATTACAGCTCACCCATTGAATGGACATATGTGAAATGAAGTGAAAGCCTCTCAGTCGTGTCTGATTTTTTGCGAACCTATGGACTATACAGTCCATGGAATTCTCCAGGCCAGAATACTGGAGTTGGTAGCCTTTCCTTTCTCCAGGGGATCTTCCCAACCCCAGGGATTGAACCCAGGTCTCCCACATTGCAGGCAGATTCTTTACCAGCTGAGCCTTCAAGGAAGCCCCAAAATACTAGAGTGGGTAGTCTTTCCTTTCTCCAGTGGATCTTCCCAGCCCAAGAATTGAACCAGGGTCTCCTGCATTGCAGGCAGATTCTTTACCAACTGAGCTATCAGGGAAGCCCAGACATACATGAAGTGAAAGTATTAAGTAATCACCAATCAAGCTAATCTTTGCCAAGAAAGTACATTGAGGTTCCAGTAAATCACCTCATGTCTTTGTGTTTACTACATCCTTGTGTGATATTAGAAACTGGACTGTTTCGAGGCCTATAATGTATGAATTGATAAAATCATCCATGTTACCTAGAGATGTTAGGTTAGTAATAATTAATCTTCTTATAATAATAAAAATGGATATAATATAAGCATGATGTGAAAGTGAAAAGTGAAAGTCATTCAGTGGTTTCCAACTCTTTGCAACCCCATGGACTCTGATTATATACAGTTCATGGAATTCTCCAGGTGAGAACACTGGAGTGGGTAGCTGTTCCCTTCTCCAGTGGATCTTCCCAAACCAGGGATAGAACCCAAGTCTCCTGCATTGCAGGCAGATACAAGCTGAGCCACCAGGGAAGCCCAAGAATACTGGAGTGGGTAGCCTATCCCTTCTCCAGGGGATCTTCCTGACCCAGAAATTGAACCAGGGTCTCCTGCGTTGCAGGCAGATTCTTTACCGGCTGAGCTACCAGGGAAAGCCCAAAATAGATGTGAATAAAATAGGCTGTCTCCCTTTGATCACTGGTGACTTTGGAAGTCAATTCTTACCTTCTCTTACAGCTTCTTTGTCTAGTGACTCAAGCAGTTCCTTTCTCTTGGCTTGGTCTCCTGCTAGTGCGAAGGCATAGGCCAATAACGCCTTGGTATAGACAAGACTTCCTTGGGCCTCTGAGGCAGATTGCCAGGCCCTTTCCAGGCAGAATAGAGCATTGTGGACAACTGGGTGCTATAAAGAAGATAAAGACCCTGCTTCTGTTTTCCCTTGTTCCAGCCATTTACTTATTTATTTATTTTTGGGGGGTGGCGTGGGGAGGGTATAGCTGCTTTACAACATTGTGTTAGTTTCTGCTGTACAGCAAAGTGAATCAGCTCTCCGTATACATATATCCCCTCCCTTTTGGACTGCCTTCCCATTCAGGTCACCACAGAGCACTGAGCAGAGTTCCCTGTGCTATACAGCAGGTTCCCATTAGGTATCTATTTTACACATAGTAGTTGTGTATACATCAGTCCACATCTCCCAGCTCATCCCACCTCCACGTTTCCCCTCTGGTATCCATATGTTCTCATTCTCCACATCAATCTTGTTCCTGCCTTGCAAAGAGATTCATCTGTACCACTTTTCTAGATTCCACATATATGCATTAATATATGAAATGTGTTTTTCTTTTTCTGACTTACTGAAAATGAAGGAAGATCTTAAGCTAGCTGAACCGGGCTAATGAACTGTCCCCTGGCGAGCCACACATTAAATGCCCCAGTGTGCTTGCACAACACCACAGTTCTGACCAGAGGGTAATTTCCTTTGCAGCTTCCCAAGGGATCTACTGTCCTTTATGCTCCAGTGAAATATACTAATATTAAATAATGTGAAAATCACAACTCATTTTCCTCAGAGATTCATAGCTCTACGAGTTTCATCCTTACATTAGAGGAAGGTACAGGGTGGGAGTGGCGGTACATACGGTGACAAGCAGTGGCATCTCCAGTAGAGCAATGGTAATATAGGCAGAGAGCGTTACCTCGTCATCAACCCCACCCTGTAGGATCAGAGGCAGAGACACTCAAACACTCCAATAGCCATCACCCAGAGGCAGCTAACTCTAATTTCCCCCTTGGTTATCTTCACCAGAATGTATCTTTTCTAGGGTAATATTATTGTTTCCTCCGCTTCCTCTTTCACCCCCAAATTCTGAAATCTGTCCCAAATCACTTTCCCTCATTTTTAGTGACATAGTGGAGTTTTTTGGACATGCTGTTTTCTTAACCATAGGAAACACCTAATTTATTGTTAGGTTTCAAAAGCTTTTGCTTCTGCTGTCCTTCTCAAAGTTATGTCACCATGACTTGAGGAATCCATAGGAGCATCACAACTCATACATTTCACTCTTCTCAGGGACCAGAACAAATTTAAAGGCATCACCTTAATAGCATTGTTTAGCAATGATCCAGAGCGCTGGAAACAGCCATTTTCCTTCTGCTTCCGTGAAAGCCAGGTAAGGGAGTCTGTGATGTGCGAGTCCTCTACAAAGATGTGTGATTGGGCTTGAGAAAAAGACTTGAGCACAAATGCAGTAAGCCTGTTCAGCAAAGAAGAGAAGGAGACCTGAGGATCATCTCCTTTTTAAAGGTCACTGTGTTTCATTGCCTCCAGAGAGCTTTGCAGTTCCATGGAGAAAATTGGTGGGGAGATGATCCTTGAATACTGAATATACTCTTATTTGTCCAACAAACTTCTGGATCTATTTAAAAATCTCTCAACTTTATTGGTTTCTCCAGAGTTGATACTTTTTTTTCCTCATAAAAAGTTTGTTGGAGACTCCAAGCCTTCCCACCACCCAAATTGCCATTTTCTGAATGATTTTACTACATCACAGTGTCTTTCTGTTCTTCGCCTCCTCTCCTTCCTGAATGCACAATATAGAAATTTCTTCCTCTCTCATTTCACATTGTGACACCTTATGCCTTATATTTCTGCTTGAGGGGACCCTAATTTTACTATTATCTATAGTACTATCCGCCTGCAATGCAGGAGACACAGGTTCTATCCTTGGGCCTGGAAGATCCCCTGGAGAAGGAAATGGCAACCCACTCCAGTATTCTTGCCTGGGAAATCCCATGGACAGAGAAGCCAGGTGGGCTACAGTCCATGGGGTCCCAAAACAGTCAGACATGGCTTAGCGACTAAACAACTGTACTATCAGAACAGTGAGCTTTCATACATGAAATGGTGAGATCTTCCGCTAGCAATGATATGCATGTGGGTTTTTAAAGGATAACAAATTTCTACACAATAAGTCCAGGTATCAGATAAGAGCTGTTTCCAGTTATCTGAAATATCTTGGATCTACAGAGAGCATATGGAAATAATTATCTTACCAAGTGTTTCCCTGACTTCTACCATCACGATCCCCAAAAGTGCTGTAAGAACCATCACTGTGCTTATAGTTCAACTGTCTTTGGTAACCTTAAGAAGAAGAATGTTTGCATAGATTTAGGAAATAGCAGAGACACTGGAGAAGGAATCAGGCTTTTCCTTAAAACTCATTGAGGAATCACAGGGAAGCTACTATTTTACTACAAAGTCTCCAAGATTTGAAGATGCCATTTAATTCTCTGGTTGTATTGTGAGACATCTTGTTGGGTGTCACAGCAAAGGTAATTACTAAATCTTAATCGAACGGACGTGGATTTGAGTTCAATGGAGGAGATATTTAGGAAATCAACTAATGTTTTTCCTTTGGGGGTAATCTCTCACCACTGATGAGGTAGCTGATGGCTTTGGACTTGATCTTCTCAGTGAGCTGTCCTGTCTCATTTAGATAGTTCAGAACATAGATGTTAGGAGTGAAAAGGACCATATTCTGTTCTCCACAACCATAGGGCATCCGGAGAAGATTCTGAAGATTTTGCATTGCAGAGCCTAGTATATCACCTGAGGAATGAAATACAGAAAAAATTTTAGAGGAACTCAGCTGATTGATGTTAGCGTAGGAAAATAGATGACTAGCTAAGTGAGAAGTCAAATCATGTATAAAGAGAAGGACCAGAAAGCATAAGAGGTGAAGAAAAACAAGAATAGAAAGAGAAATGTTGGAACAATAAAGTAGATGTTCAAAGATGGGAAAAATAGGAAAAAACAAAAATGGAAGGATATACCTTTCTGATGAGTCACACATCTGGTAAAAAATGATTAGTTTCATTTCTAGTAGAAAGCATCACTATCTAGCCAATATCTTGAAGGTGAGAGCACAAAGAGATGGCTCTCTTTGCTCTTTAGAGTATATCAAGGTTTAAGATGTGGCATAGCATCAATTCAGCCCCTCTTTCCCACTAATACACAGTGTGGTCCTGATGCTTTCTCTCAGTCCAATGCCTAGACACAGGGACTTCATTAGGAAGGGATGATGAGATGCCATGCACTAGAGTTAAAAGGATGGACAGATGCTTCTTTTGGGATGGGAGACTCACCCAAAACTGAATATGTCGCCCTGGCAGAACCTTCAACCACATTTGCAGGAAGTTTTAATGACAACATTTCAGATCCTCCAGTTTCTAATGAAACAAGACAAATACACAGAAGGGAGGGAAAAATGAGAGAAATGTTCTAGTTCTATCTGCATTTTTTCCCATCTCTATGATCAAGATCCAACATCATGTTTTTCTTAGTTATTATTTCATTTCTTTGATGCAATCCAAGTTTCTGCTATAGCCACAATTCATCTCACAGTGAAGTTCATATTAATCATATATATTTGTGCTAAATCTCTATAGATCTCTGTATAAGCATATACCTTATGTTATACTTATTTCCTTCTCTTTCTTGTTTATGTTAACTTATACTATAGCTAGTGGTTGTAAAAAACATCATATTTACTCCATAAATATGTATTAAGTGTGTGCTATGTACCAGATTTTGTATTAAGTACAGTGATACAGCAATTTTTGGAAGACATTTCCTGACATCATAATACGTTCATTTTGATGGGAGTAATAAAGAAACAAATTTTTAGTATGCTAGATACTGATAAGTTCTATACAAAAAATAAAGCAGAGTGTTTATATGGGTGAGCTAGTGAGGCAAGGTAAACCAAGAAGTGCAGGGTGTGGGGAGAAATTTGTCATCTAAATACTCATTGATTAAAAAATCAGGTACTTCCCTGTTGTTTCAGTGGCTAAGACTCCATGCTCTCAATTCAGGGGGCCTTGGTTCAATCCCTGGTCAGGGAAATAGATTCACATGCCCCAACTAAGATCTGGTATAGCCAAAATCAGAAAGGAACCAGGATAGGTCCGTGAATTAAGGTAAATTAGAAGTGGTCAAACAAGAGATGACAAGAGTGAACATTGACATTTGAAGAATCAGTGAATTAAAATGGACTGGAATGGGCAAATTTAATTCAGATGACCATTATATCTACTACTGTGGGCAAGAATCCCTTAGAAGAAATGGAGTAGTTTTCATAGTCAACAAGAGTCAAAAATGCAGTACTTGGGTGCAACCTCAAAAATAACAGAATGATCTCTGTTCATTTCCAAGGGAAGTCATTCAATATTACAGTAATCCAAGTCTATGCCCCAACCAGTAATGCTGAGGAAGCTGAAGTTGAATGGTTCTCTGAAGACCTACCAGATCTTTTAGAACTAACACTCAATAAAGATGTCTTTTTCATCATAGGGGACTGGAATGCAAAAGTAGGAAGTCAAGAGATACCTGGAGTAACAGGCAAATTTGCCCTTGGAGTACAAAAGAAGCATGGCAAAGGCTAACAGAGTTTTGCCAAGAAATCACACTGGTCATAAAAAATACCCTCTTCCAATAACACAAGAGAAGACTCTACATGGACATCACCAGATGGTCATTACCGAAATCAGATTGGTTGTATTCTTTGCAGCCAAAGATGAAGAAGCTCTATATAGTCAGCAAAATAAGACCAGGAGCTGACTGTGGCTCAGATCATGACTCTTTATTGTACAATTCAGACTTAAATTCAAGAAAGTAGGGAAAGCCACTAGACCATTCAGGTATGAATTAAATTCTTTACAATTATACAGTGGAATTGACAAATAAATTGCAGAGGTCAGATCTGATAGACAGAGTGCCTGAAGAACTGTGGACTGAGGTTTTAGACATTGTACAGGAGACAGGGAGCAAGACCATCCCCAAGAAAAAGAAATGCAAAAAGGCAAGATGGCTGTCTGAGGAGGCCTTACAAGTAGCTGAGAAAAGAAGCAAAAGATAAAGGAGAAAAGGAAAGCTATGCCCATTTGAATGCAGAGTTCCAAAGAATAGCAAGGAGAGATAAGAAAGACTTCCTCAGTGATCAATGCAAAGAAATAGAGGAAAACAACAGACTGGGAAAGACTGGAGATCTCTTCAAGAAAATTAGAGATACCAAGGGAACATTTCATGCAAAGATGGGCTCAATAAGGTCAGAAATGGTATGAAACTAACAGAAGCAGAAGATATTAAGAAGAGGTGGCAAGAATACACAGAAGAACTGTACAAAAAAGATCTTCATGACCCAGATAACTGCAATGGTGTGATCACTCACCTAGAGCCAGACATCCTGGAATGTGAAGTCAAGTGGGCCTTAGAAAGCATCACTGTGAACAAAGCTAGTAGAGGTGATGAAATTCCAGTTGAGCTATTTCAAATCGTAAAAGATGATGCTGTGAAACTGCTGCACTCAATATGCCAGCAAATTTAGAAAACTCAGCAGTGGCCACAGGATTGGAAAAGGTCAGTTTTCACTCCAATCCCAAAGAAAGGCAGTGCCAATGAATGTTCAAACTACCACACAGTTGCACTCATCTCACACAGTAGGAAAGTAATGCTCAAAATTCTGCAAGCCAGGCTTCAACAGTACGTGAACCATGAACTTCCAGATGTTCAAGCTGGATTTAGAAAAGGGAGAGAAACCAGAGATCAAATTGCCAACATCAATTCTATCATTGAAAAAGCAAGAGAATACTAGAAAAAATCTACTTCTGCTTTATTAATTATGCCACAATCTTTGACTGTGAAATCACAACAAACTATTGAAAATTCTGAAAGAGATGGGAATACCAGACCACCTGACCTGCCTCTTGAGAAATCTCTATGCAGGTCAAGAAGCAACAGTTAGAACTGGACATGGAAGAACAGACTGGTTCCAAATTGGGAAAGGAGTATATCAAGGCTGTATATTGTCACCTTACTTATATGCAGAGTACATCATGCAAAATCCTGGGCTGGATGAAACACTACTTGAAATCAATATTGCCGGGAGAACTATCAATAACCTCAGATACACAGATGACACCACCCTTATGGCAGAAAGTGGAGAAGAACTAAAGAGACTCTTGATGAAAGTGAAAGGGGAGAGTGAAAAAGCTGGCTTAAAACTCAACATTCAAAAAACAAAGATCATGGCATCTGGTCCTGTGACTTCATGGCAAATAGATGGGCAAACAATGGAGACAGTGAGACACTTTATATTTTTGGGCTCCAGAATCACTGCAGATGGTGACTGCAGCTCTGAAATTAAAAGGCTCTTGCTCTTTGGAAGAAAAACTAAGACCAATCTAGACAGCATATTAAAAAGCAGAGACATTACTTTGCCAATAAAGGTCTGTCTGGTCAAAGCTATAGTTTTTTCAGTAGTCATGTATGGATGTGAGCATTGGACCATAAAGCTGAGTGCCGAAGAATTGATGGTTTGGAACTTTGGTGTTGGAGAAAACTCTTGAGAGTCCCTTGGACTGCAAGGAGATCCAACCAGTCCATCCTAAAGGAAATCAGTCCTGAATATTCATTGGAAGGATTGATGCTGAAGCTGAAACTCCAATACTTTGGCCAACTGATGCAAAGAACTGACTTGTTCAAAAAGACCCTGATGCTAGGAATGATTAAAGGCGGGAGGAGAAGGGGATGACGGAGGATGAGATAGTTGGATGGCATCACCGACTCAATGGACATGAGTTTGAGCAAACTCTGGGAGTTGGTGATGGACAGGGAAGCCTGGTGTGCTGCAATCCATGGGGTCACAAAGAGTCAGACATGACTGAGTGACTGAACTGAACTGAATAGCCAGAATAAATAAATATATAAATAGTTTTAAAAAATCATAAGTGATGAAGACTAAATCAGGGAGTAAAATTTATAGATATCTAGGGGAAGAGACTTGCTGGAATACGGAGCAAAACATGAAAAGACATCAAAGACGAGAGCATGCTGGTTGTGTTCCAAGATCAGATTAGGAGACCAGTGTGATTAGATTAGGAGGAGCAGGGTGAGTGGAGGACAGGGTAAGAAGGTATGAAGTCACAAGGGTAGAAAGGTTTTGTAGGTGAGGTTGGAGACATGCTCTAACTTTGAGGGACATGGGAGACTCTTGGAAGATTCTGAACAGAGGGGCATGGTGTGAAATATGCTTTAATGATTCTCTTGCTATGGAAGAACAAGGGGTGATGACCAGGAGACCAGTTAGGAGGTGGCTGAGATGATCCAAGAGAGAGAGGTCTAGAGCAGGAGTGGACATGATGAGAAGTGGGAAAATTCTGAATAATATTTAAAGGTAGAACCAACTAGATTTGGAATTGATTGATTGGGTATGGAGTAAAAGAGAAAGAATATAATTAAAGGACAACTCCAAAATTTTTATCTCCAGCAAGCAGAAGAATAGGATTTCCATCACAGCAGCAGCATCTGAGATGAAGAAAATTGTAGGAGAAGCAGTGAGTCCTGCAGGGGTTCAGTTTTGAGCAAGCTAGTTTTGAGAGACCTCTTAGACCTCCAAGCCTGCAAGTGGAGATGATAAGTGAACAGTTGAATACATGAGTCTCAATTTAGGAAAGAGGTATGGACTGAAGATATATACATTTTGTGGTCTCTGGTACAAAGTTATTAAAGTTCTGTGACTAGCTGAGATTATCAGGGGTTACTTAAATAGAGAAGAGAGGCCATCTGTACACTAAGCATTGTTCTCAAGATGATTTTAGATAGTGCAGAGTTGAACATTTCAATAGTCATTTTCTAAATGACTGTATGAATGTTTAGATGGTAATTTTAAGGGTTCATTAAAGATTGTTTTTTTATATATGTTAATGACCTAAAATTCTTCAAATAATTTGTTTAAACAAAAACATGAATACACTTAAACCACTAGTGCCACAAAGATATTTCAATATTTGGAAAATTGTGTAGGAAGAAGTTTGGGAAGCAAGGTGTATTGGAAAGAATCCTGTCCGATAGTCATCAGCTTTAGTCCTCATTATTGGCCAAGAATTTTTAAGTGAATCTCTTTAACTTTTCGATGCCCTCATCAGGAAAAGATTATTCTCCATCAAATGTCCTTCGATTTGCACATGGGATAATATACTTCTTTCCTTTTTTTTCCACCAGAGAAAACGTGCCTCCAAGGGCATTTCACATCATATACTTTGGCAAGTGGCTTAACATAAAAATTTTATCTATTTCTGACACTTACCTGATGCACAGAGAAGTGTGTTGAAAGTTTCTTCTCTTTCTATTCCTTCAGGCTTTGTATAGAAAGAAGAAAATTAAGAAGAAAAGTTATGTGTATATATATATATGGAATCTAGAAAAATGGTACTGATGAACTGGATACAGGGAGGAAGGAGAGGGTGGGGTGAATTGAGAGAGTAGTATTGACATATATATACTACTGTGTATGAAATAGATAACTAGTGAGAAGCTGCTGTAAGCATAGGGAGCTCAGCTCAGTGCTCTGTAATGACTTAGAGGGATGGGATTTGGGAGGTGAGTGGAAGGGAGGATTCAGAAGGAGGGGATACATGTATACATGTAGCTGATTCACATTGTTGTACAGTAGAAGCTAATACAACATTGTAAAGCAATTATTCTCCAATTAAAAAATGAATTAAAAAAAAAGAAGTGGTAGTGCATCAGAGAAGAAGCAATTACTTTAGAAGAGAAAATGTTAGTGAAAGCTTGAGTTGTGAACAT
Organism: Capricornis sumatraensis; assembly: GCF_032405125.1. Taxonomy (NCBI): domain Eukaryota; kingdom Metazoa; phylum Chordata; class Mammalia; order Artiodactyla; family Bovidae; genus Capricornis; species Capricornis sumatraensis. Next base: position 144,556,139 of record NC_091072.1, on the reverse strand, counting down.
ATTCATATTCATGGGAATGAAATGTCACTGCCACATACATGTTAGATAATGCGATTTCCATAATAAAGCTTTGGAGACTCAGAGAAATAAGACCTTCATACCTCAACAAGTAAAGGCTTGATAACGGTGTCCTTCTGTCCAAGTTCTGGGAAGTGAGGCACCTCACTGCCACATAGTTCCTGAGACTGTAGGGCTTCTGCAGTAGCTGTGAAATTCACCTCTCCTGCGGAATAAAATTTGTAAGGAGTTAAACAGTGATCCTATATTGAATGGTTTCTTCTTTTTAAGCCTCTCCAATATATATAATTGTTTTCCTTCCATTGATCAGTCAAAGGAGGAGAGAAAAACATGCATCTGAGTGGAAGTGGAAAGCAATCAGCACAACAAAGGAAGTAGGATTCGTGAACACCATTATCACTCACCCAGTGACTTTGGGGTCACAGCCCAGGACATGGTTTTCTGCTTGTTTCCACAGACACAGTGAGATTCTTCATTCTTCTCTACTGGGATGGCCAAGAAGGCAGAAGAGGCCTCCAGCTGTATGCTCACCTGTCCCCCATTCCCACCCACAAGTTGGAGAAAGAACACAGGCAAAAGGTCAATAATGGGGTGTCAGGGCGGGGGGAGGGAAAGACGCTTAAAGGGACAATGCATACTAATGAGAGGCTTTGAGAAGCTGTTCAGACAGGGTAAATCCTGTCAGGTATTTTGTAGTTTAGATGTTTGCCATAAGGACATTGAAAAACTGACGGGAATCAAGATAAATACTCAGGATTTAGGCTTGTGCCAACACAAGGAAGAAATATTTTTCTTTTGTTAGAGTGAAAAAATAATCAGGTGGGAGTAATAGCTGAATTCAGGAATACACAAATAAAATAGAGTCCTGGATGACTATAACCTTACCACCTTGGGTCTGTTGGGAGCTTTGTTCTTAGCACTTGAAAGTGGAAGTGTTATTCACTCAGTCGTGTCTGACCCTTTGCGACTCCCTGGACTGTAGCCCGCCAGGCTCCTCTGTCCTTGGGGATTCTCCAGGCGAGAATACTGGAGTGGGTTGACATTACCTCTCCAAGGGATCTTCCCAACCCAGGGACTGAACCCAGGTCTCCCACACTGCAGGCAGATTCTTTACTATATGAGTCACCAGGGAAGCCCAGATGGTTGTAACCTTACCACCTCGGACCTGTTGGGGAGCTTTGTTCTTAGCACCTATTCCAGTCCAAAATTAGGCCACATCGTATTCGGTTATGATTTACTAGGAGATGACCTGGAGGAGATTTAGGAAATGGATGGTGTGTTCCTTCCTCCAATCTTCACTTACATCCAGACAAGTGCCCTTACCCGAATGCAATGGGACAGATAGTTGAACACAGTGGCTTTGAGTGTGAAGGCTTCTCCTCGAACCACAGAATAGGGAAGAGTGAGTTCCAGGAAGAAGGGCTGGAAGGCTGTGAGAGAGACGGTGGGCGAGAGTCCAAGCCCTGCTGCTCCAGACAAGCAGAGGGCGCTGGCTTTCCAGTCCGTGACGGTGTCAGGGACCTTGATTGCCAACTCACGTTTGCCCCACATACTAGAGACGGGAAAAAAGAAGACGAGAGTCAATGAATTCCTTTTCTTAAAAGCATGGACCACAGCTGACTCTAGAGCATGACACTTTAGAAACCCAGTGTGATAAATGCTAAACTTGATATCAAGTTTGGTGCTCCTAGAGAGGTCTCTGAAATTGTTTTTTTTTTTTTTTTCTTTTTAGGGTCAAGGGTGGCTTTCTATTAAGTATCTCAGGAACAAATTAGAAAAACAAAACTGCATTGTTTAGCTATGAGATAAATGAACTACAAATCTACACATCTATCAGAAAAGAGTGGAGCAAAACAGAAAGGACTGGCCCTACGATTACACCAGAATCATAGAAGAGGATTCAAATCCTCCTACGAACTCAGTTCCAAGCAGCACACAACTTACTCGAGTGGCATCAACTCCCAGATCCAGGTCTCAGGGAAATACGTTCGGATTGTTTCTTTCACTTTCATAGCTGAAGAGTCTTCTCTCGTATTCAGTGGATAAACTGCCCCTGCACCTACACCTGCTAGTCCACCTGCGGGGCCTGGTGGGCCTGGGGGGCCTGGTTGACCTAGTGCACCTGGTGCACCTGGAGCTGTGGAGAGACAACACGAGGGCCTAATGTAAGCCCGAGTTTTATCATCAAGTTCTCAGAGCTGCCTTATGTATCAAGTAGAATAAGGCCATACACTCAGGGAATGTCTTTTATTAGAACAATTTACCCTACCACCTTCTTACTTTGTTTTCTCATCTGTTTGTCTTATTGGAAGGTTAACCCTGTTGCTTCATCAAATAGTTTAGAGGCAAACGTATTTTTCTCTAGAAATGAAGACAAATGCAACTCTCCCTAAGCTGATTTTTCAACTGGTGAAAGGAAGAATAAAGATTAGTTTAACCGCCCCCACCACTCCCATACTGCTCAGATGGTAAAGAATCTGCATGCAATGTGGGAGACCTGAGTTTGATCCCTGGGTCGGGACCCCCTGGAGGAGGGCATGGCAACCCACTCCAGTATTCTTGCCTGGAGAATCCCCATGGACAGAGGAGCCTGGCAGGCTGCAGTCTATGGGGTTGCAAAGAGTCAGACTTGACTAAGTGACTAAGAACAGCACAGCACATACTGCTTATGGGCTTCCCAGGTGTCACTAGTGGTAAAGAACCTGCCTGCCAATGTAGGAGACGTAAGAGACATGAGTTCAATCCCTGGGTCAGGAAGATCAAGTGGAGGTGGGCATGGCAACCCACTCCAATATTCAAGAATCCCATGGACAGAGGAGCCTGGAAGGCTACAGTTAACAGGCTCACAAAGAGTTGGACATGACTGAAGTGACGTAGCTCAGCACACAGCACAGGAGGAAACAGGATTCATAGGCATCTCAGCATGCCTAGAGAAATGTCTCTGTTAGCAGCAGAAGAGAAAACAGAATCTTTTTGACTTTTCCTCTTTTCTATGTATACTTGAGATACACAAGGAGACTAACAGTATATCTGCCAAAAGTTGAATTATTCTATTCTATTATTTAACTTGTCAGAATCACTGATTTCCATGAAAGAATGACTGAGGCAAATAATATCCATATAATCGTTGACATTTCTCAGATCCCTTGCAGATAGGGCACCATGATCTGTGCCACTTCCACAGCTGGCTGTAAAGTCATGTGCATATCTACTCCTTCTTCTCCAAGATAGTAACCTTGAAAGGCTTGCTGGAGATAGAGTCACAAGAGGAAAGCTGAATGAATCTCCTTGACAATGATTGGTCAGTGTTCTGACCAATGGAGGTGTTTTGAACAGCCCCTGGGCTCACAAGCAGTTTTTGTGAGAGCATTAAAATTAACTGTTAGGTGCTTAGACTGTGACTTCACTTTCACTTTTCACTTTCATGCATTGGAAAAGGAAATGGCAACCCACTCCAGTGTTCTTGCCTGGAGAATCCCAGGGACAGAGGAGCCTAGTGGGCTGCCATCTATGGGGTTGCACAGAGTTGGACACAACTGAAGCGACTTAGCAGCAGCAGCAGCTTAGACTCTGAGATGTGGGGGTTTGTTTGCTAAGGCGGTATAATTTATCTTATCTTGACTAATTCAGATACTGAAGGCACAGTAGATAAAGAGGATTTAAAGTACCACGACTGTATTTAATTTTGATTAGAGAGAGACAGAGAAATCATAATGCTTCATTTTTTCCCTAGAGAAAAAAGTTATTTGAGGAAATTTTACTGAGAAATTGCTGCAGAGTCATAACATTCAGTACCTAAAAAATGTTTTTTTTATCACAACCCAGCAAAACATTATTTTTCTTCTATTATTTTAGTGGATAAATAACTTTCACCCTTACCATATGCATAGTTCATAGACATTCCTGGATATGGAAGCGGCTGGCAAAAATATGGCTTGTGTATTTTTGAGTTGGTAAAAATATTTAATCCTGCAGACTGGAAGAAAAATAATTATTAAAGCATATCGGCAATCCAGTCTAGAGACTGGGATATTTTCTTACATCTGTATTATACCCTTAGTATTATACATAGAACTCAGGATTATCGTGAAAATTCCACCCAATGGAGAAGAGAGGTATTTTATAAAAATGAAAATGGGGTTACAGAGAGTCCAGATCATCCAATTAATGAATGGGAGTTGGGATTGGAATCTACTTCTGATTCCTATTTCTGAATTTTGTCTCCTGTATGCTTTGAGCCCCTTTAATTATCTTTTGCCTCCAAGAAACTGAGTGTTTTAGCTTTGGATGTTTTTCTTCCCTTCCTCCCCCTGCCTCAAACCACACATTAACTTTGTTGCAGAGAATAGTTTTTTTGTTTCTTTTCATTTGAAATTGTAGGGTTGCATATTGGAGGTTTTTCTTCATAGCCATTACACTTTGCTTTGTTTTTGTTTTATTGGGAAATATGCCTTTGCCTGAATATCTGTGTTCAGCTCATACCTTTTGTGATTTATCCTTTCATTTTTTTTTCTTTTTCAGTTTTAAGTATATTGAAACTCTGCATGCAAAACACCCATGCAGACATCCACAGTAGCTTGATTCCTTGATTCCTGTTACAGACTTCCTCCTTCTTCAATATTAGCCACAGTTAAATACTACTTGCTGTCCTCTAGAGTGCTAGGGAAGCTGTGGGACTCTGAAGCACAGTTGTCAGTGGTGGCAGTGGTATGGAACAGGGAAAAAGAAGTCAGAAAGAAACATTTAACAGTTAATAAAGAGCCTTCTTTTTCTCCCTCCATCACCAACTGATTCTGGAGGCTCCAGAAAAGGGAGGTTTAAACTGCTCTCAGCTAAGCTGCAGACCTCCACAGCAGTACGACACATGGCTTCCTCAAGGTATAGAGAGTGTTTTCAGTCCTTTTTGGTGCAGCTAAGATTTAATCTCACAACTTGGATAAACTTCCCTTTCATAACTCTGCCTAACTGCAGTGAAAGATACACATTTGCTCTAGTGTACCTAAGGCATGCTAATGCTTCTACTGCAAGTTTTATAAATTCTTCTGTATGAACAGCTACTTTCAATTCACCTGAAATTTTACTGCACTGAAACTGTTGGCTGCAGTATTTTACTTTATGTATTCAGTCATTTGCTGATTCATTTATTGTGAAATGACTGTTACAGTGGTTGCTGACAGAGTATTCACTTTTTTTTTTTTAAGGATGTCAGAGGCTCTGTGGGAAATGTTTGCTTTGTTTTTCTCACATATTGGAATCTCTGAGAATCACCGAGAGGATATATGATGGTGACAACTAGCTTTGGATCAACTTCGTTAAAGTTGTGGGCCCTAAAAGTATACCCCTTGCTCTTAAAGTGCCAGAGAAATTCATGACTGACTGTCTGTGTGTGTACAAAGTTCTCCATGCTTCTGACATTTCAATATTTTTCTGTTAATCATAGCTTTGTTTTTTGGTGGTTGAGAGGAAGATCAGATTCTAGAGCTTAGATATCCGTTTCTTCTCCATCTTGATGATGATGTAGACATCAATTTAGGTTGTGTTTTTAAGAAGAGGAATTACCTCAAAGATACTGTAAACATCATCATCACTGATGAGCTGCTTTGGAGCGTAAATGATTCCATTGTGAGTTATGTCTTCCGCATTGATGCATTTTTCCCCATCTTCATTCATGTGGTCTCCATATCCCATGCTAAAGGTTCTCTTTACTGATAGCAAATTATACACCTGCAAAGTAGAACAAAGGAAAAACTGTTATGTATTTTATAAAGTGAGATAATGTTCAATCTGGAGTTTAAGAGATCTTGGTGTTTATTTAATACTCCCACAGCAACATTATAAAACATGACACAGAAATCATGGAGTGATATCAAAGGTTATGGATCCCAATCCTTTTGTTGTACAAAAGAAAATAATGTATAAAGAAATCAAATTCATTGATGAAACACTCAGAGGTCATTTAGCCTAAAACTCAAGTCTCTTTGTCTCCCCGCCCAAACGCCTACTTTTTTTAAAAAAAATTTATCTTTTGAATTTTATTTATATTTATTGGTGTATAATTGCTTTACAATGTGGTGTTAGCTTCTGCTGTACAACAAAGTGAATCAGCTATTTGTATACATGTATCCCCTCCCTCTTGGAACATCCTCCCACTTCACATCTCATCCCACCCCTCCAGGTCGTTGCAGCAAGCTGAGCTTCCTCTGCTTTACAGCAGGTTCCTGCTAACCAGCTATTTTACACATGGTAGTGTATATATGTCAGTCCTAATTTCCCAATTCGCCCCACTCTCCCCTTTCCCACCCTGTGCCTATATGTCATTCTCTCTGTCTGTGTCTCTATTCCTGCCCTGGAAATAAGTTCATCAGTACCATTTTTCTAGACTCTACGTATATGCATTAATACGTTTGTTTTTCTCTTTCTGACATACTGCACTCTGTTTGACAGACCCTAGGTCCAACTTTTAAAAGAAAGCACAGAGAAGCATTATGAAAGAACAGAAGTCATTCATATCCATCACCTAGAAACAACCTCTGTAAATACTTAATTTGTTTCCTTTTCCCACTTTATGTGATTATATTCTTACCAGTTTTTTTTTTTTTCCCCCCAGTCTACTGCTGTAGGACCAAGTTTAACTCAGGAGGAAATTAGATCCAAAGTTAACCCAGAAATAAATTCATTCTAGTTCAGTTTTTGCCTTGTGCGTGCGTGCTGAGTTGCTTCAGTTGTGTCCGATTCTTTGTGACCCTATGGACTGTAGCCCACCAGGCTCCTCTGTCCATGGGATTCTCCAGGCAAGAATACTGGAGTGGGTTGCTATGCCCTCCTCCAGGGGATCTTCCCATTCCAGGGATAGAACCGCATCTCTTATGTCTTCTGCACTGGCAAGCAGGTTCTTTACCACTAGTACCACCTGGGAAGCCCCATCATAAGGCCACCTGCTCAGTCGTACAGTATTCAGGCTGTTAAAGACACACTGACTCCATGCGGACCTGTTGTCATCTCTTATCTAAGCTACTACCATAGCCTCCTATTTCCATGCTTTCATTCTTGCTCCCAAACTCTGAACAGCAAACTGGTTCTTCATAACTAGGTAAATCTAAATTGTCGCTCTCCTGCTTTAAACTCTTCACTGATATATCATTGCCTTTGCTGTCAATTCAATTCCTGGGTCGGGAGGATCCCCTGGAGAAGGAAATGGCAACCCACTCCAGTTCTCTTGCTTGGAAAATCCCATGGACGGAGGATCCTGGTAGGCTACAGTCCATGGGATCACAAAAGAGTCAGACATGACTGAACGACTTCACTTTCTCTTTTCACTTTGCTGTCAATGCCTAATTCCACTCCAAGTTCACAGTCCTCCTTATGATCTTCCTGACTTTCATTCCACCAACTGCCTCTACCATCCTTTTCTCTCACCACTTAATGGGAGGTCATTACCGTTTCCTTTGGAAACACTCTGTTGTTCTGGCCTCAGGACTTTCATGCTGCTTTCATTCTTTACATTCCCTGCCCCTGCCCGTGTTATTTGACAATCTAAGAAGAGATCTCGATCACTACATTAAAACTTGCTCAACTGTTTTCTTCGTCTCAACATCCTGTTTATTCCTTAAATGATACTTACCGACACTTAGAACTACTATATGTTGATGCGTTTTTGTTGCTTGCTTGCTTAACACATGAGTCTATGAATCTAAAATGGTCAAAGACCACATCTATTTTTCATCATTAGAACTCTTATTCTCAGAGCACTATCTTGTAGTCAAAATGCAGTGGATATTTGTTAAATAAATAAATGGACAATGAAGACTATAAAACTGAACTCTTTTACAAGTTTTTCATTATAAGAAACGTCTTTTTTTTTAAGCTGTGCTGCGCAGCATATGGGATCTTAATTCCCCAAGCAGGGATCTGAGATCCCTGCAGTAGAAGCAGAGTCTGATCCATTGGACCACCAGGGAAGTCCCAAGAAACATGTTTAAAAGTTTGATTGAAATCTCTTTTGTCCATACTTAAAACAAGCAAGTGCCTGGACTTTGGAGAAGATTTAAAAATTTGACATTTCACATACTATCTGGAACTGTGGTGTGTTAGACATGGCATTGAATAAAATTTGGTTCAAATTCTACCTTTAAAATATATTTTTTGGTGCATTGTTTCCATAGTTCCTTAATCTAACTCTGCTGTGTTTTCTTATTCCATAAAATGAAGGTAATGCCCTCCTTAAGGAATTATTCATTTCTTTACTCATTAAAAATGTGTTGAGCATCTTTTACACGTGAGGACTGTGCGAGGCACAGGTGGGCAAGATTGCTCAGTCTTTGATACATCGTAGCAGACAATGAAGTGAGATGATCTGTGGAAAGCATCTTGTGCAATGTCTTTTTCAGAAACGAGTAGAATTCAAACTCTTATGTGACTTAGTGCACTATTCCTGACACTCTAAAGAACTTGTCCTTTGCAGGTATAACTTCCAGCTTCCAGAAATGGTCATATCATGTGTGCATTTTCTGATATCCGAGACTGAGATGGGACTCACTGACTGAGGTGAGAGCTCAGCTTCAGGCTTCATTAGCAGGACACTCTTGTCCACGGCTCGGAGGCCACAGAGAGAGTAAGGAGCGGCTGTGATCTTCAGGCTGGTGTTTGAGGCTGGAAGGCCTTGGGCTGAGGAGAAGCTCAGATTTACCTGTAAGGAGGATATAATTATAGCAATGAATTTTCCAATTGTTACCATCTTAAAACACTCTTCTACCCCAGGCTTCCCAGGTGGTGCTAGTAATCAAGAATCCACCTGCAATGCAGGTAAGAGATGCAGGTTTGATCCCTGGACCAGAAAGATCCCCTGGAGGAGGGCATGGCAACCCACTCCAGTATTCATGCCTGGAGAATCCCATAGACAGAGGAGTCTGGTGGGCTATGGTCCATAGGGTCACAAAGAGTTGGACTGAGTGAAGCAATTTAGCACACAGCACACACCCCAGGGAAGTCCCTAGAATATATTTTGAATTCCTCATGAATTTTCAGATAAAACAAGAGACTTGCAAGAAATCGTGCTAATGGCCACCTGCTTTGAACTACTCCATTAGACTGCTCAGGTTTTGTTATCATTCTCTGCTGTTAGAGATCCTTTGGCAGAAAGTTTTAGAAGCACCACATGACTGTCTTTTAGTGAACATAAGTTACTTATTTTCCATGCTTCAAAAAGAGGAGATGAAGAAAAGGACTGGGCTTAAACAAAACACCCACCTTATTGGCAAAACAGTTTTCAATGTCGAGCGTCTCAGTATCTGCGACAACTTCTCCATTAGGTAAAATGGTATAAACAAGTAACTGGGCTATAGGAGCAATGTTTGATTTCACTCGGAAGGAGAAGGAAAATACCCCTTTTACTGCAAAGTAAAGAAAGTTCAAGATAATAGATTAGGAAGAGGGAAGAGCTTCAGTTTTATAAAGAGGAGCCTCTCAAATTATTTTACTTATTTACAGGTGGAGTGTACTAACGTTACAAAAAGACTTGCCTTTATGCCATTGTGCTTGCAGTGAAAGTGAAAGTGTTAGTCTCTCAGTCATGTCTGACTCTATGTGACTCCATGGATTGTAGCCCTCCAGGCTCCTTTGTCCATGGAATTCTTCAGGCAAGAATACTGGAGTGGGTTGCCATTCCCTTTTCCAAGGGATTTTCCCCACCTAGGGATCGAATCTGGATCTCCTGCATTGCAGGCAGATTCTATGCAGTAGTATTCAGTAAACATATGCTGAACTACTGATATTATTTTCCTTAAAGATGTAGATTATATTGTTAATTTCCTCTGCTTAAGAAAGAAAGAACATTTAGTAAGTATTTTTAAATTAAAAAAAAGACATTAAGAAGTCAAGAGAGAAGAAATTCTAGACATCTTTAATGATCTCTATGATACAGTCAGCACAAGTCTTGTCATATGAATGTGCTTAGTCGCTCAGTCATGTCCAGGGAAGCCTGTCATATGCATGAGGGCAACACAGTCTTTACCTTCAGGCCATTTACAATAGAGCAGAGATACAGGTACACATGGCTTTCCCTGGTAGTTCAGCTGGTAAAGAATCGGCCTGCAATGCAGGAGACCCTGGTTCAATTCATGGGTCGGGAAGATCTCCTGGAGAAGGGATAGGTTACCCACTCCAGTATTCTTGGGTGTCCCTAGTGGCTCAGCTGGTAAAGAATCCGCCTGCAATGTGGGAGACCTGGGTTCAATCCCTGAGTTGGGAAGACACCCTGGAGGAGGGCATGGCAACCCACTCCAGTATCCTTGCCTGGAGAATCTCCATGGACAGAGGAACCTGGCAGGCTACAGTCCCTGGGACTGAAAAGAGTCAGACATGACTGAGTGACTAAGCAAAAGCACAGGTACACATAATCATGTACAAAATATAGTATGCCTCTGATTTTTATAATGCATCTATTTCAGTTGTGTTCTGTGTGAATTACATAGTGTTTAATTCACGCACCTTTAATCTTGTTCTGTCTGATCTTTGTAGCATACATTTATTTTAAAGCTGTTGTCTTATACATCTATAGAATATTTGAGGGCAACTTGTGGGGAAAATACACAAAACAGCAGGGTTAAAATAAATGTGAACTAGTGGCTGGTTCATATTTTTGTATGGCAGAAAACCAATATACCATTGGAAAGCAATTATCCTCCAATTAAAAATAAATTTAGAAAATGAATTAGTAAAAAAAATGAAGTAATAAAACTAAAACCATATGAAATTAAATTTCTGAAGCAGGGCTAAACATAGACAGGAATTAATTATTAAGATGCCATAATGAATGATTAAACACTAGAGTGCTTAAATTTAACAGCTTCCCAGAAATCTGAGACAAATGGAAAAACAACCATTTACATAGCTATCATCAAAATAAAGTATGCTTTATCTTACGGAGACACTTCCTTCTCCCCATTTCACCTCTCAAGATACTTAATATACTATGTAGGATTTAAATTCTATTAGTGTAAGTTAGTTCCAGAAAAACATCTATTTCTGCTTTATTGACTATGCCAAAGCCTTTGACTGTGTGGATCACAATAAACTGTGGAAAATTCTGAAAGAGATGGGGATACCAGACCACCTAACCTGCCTCTTGAGAAATCTGTATGCAGGTCAGGAAGCATCAGTTAGAACTGGACATGGAACAACAGACTGGTTCCAAATGGGAAAAGGAGTACATCAAGGCTGTATATTGTCACCCTGCTTATTACACTTCTATGCAGAGTACATCATGAGAATCGCTGGACTGGAAGAAACACAAGCTGGAATGAAGATTGCTGGGAGAAATATCAATAACCTCAGATATGCAGGTGACACCACCCTTATGGCAGAAAGTGAAGAGGAACTAAAAAGCCTCTTGATGAAAGTGAAAGAGGAGAGTGAAAAAGTTGGCTTAAAGCTCAACATTCAGAAAACGAAGATCATGGCATCTGGTCCCATCACTTCATGGGAAATAGATGGGGAAACAGTGGAAACAGTGTCAGACTTTTTTTTTCAGGGCTCCAAAATCACTGCAGATGGTGACTGCAGCCATGAAATTAAAAGACGCTTACTCCTTAGAAGAAAAGTTATGACCAACCTAGATAGCATATTCAAAAGCAGAGACGTTACTTTGCCGACTAAGGTCCATCTAGTCAAGGCTATGGTTTTTCCTGTGGTCATGTATGGATGTGAGATTTGGACTGTGAAGAAGGCTGAGCACTGAAGAATTGATGCTTTTGAAGTGTGGTGTTGGAGAAGACTCTTGAGGGTCCCTTGGACTGCAAGGAGATGCAACCAGTCCATTCTGAAGGAGATCAACCCTGGGATTTCTTTGGAAGGAATGATGCTAAAGCTGAAACTCCAATACTTTGGCCACCTCATGCGAACAGTTGACTCATTGAGGATGAGATGGCTGGATGGCATCACGGACTCGATGGACATGAGTCTGAGTGAACTCCGGGAGATGGTGATGAACAGGGAGGCCTGGCGTGCTGCAATTCATGGGGTCACAAAGAGTTGGACACGACTGAGAGACTGAACTGAACTGAACCGAACTGAAAGTTTCTCAGTCGTGTCTGACTCTCTGTGACCCCATGGACTATACAGTTTATGAAATTCTCCAGGCCAGGATACTGAAAGGGTAGCTTTTCTCTTCTCTAGGGGATTTTCCCAGTCCAGGGATCAAACCTAGGTCTCCTGCATTGCAGGCAGATTCTCTACCAGTTGAGTCACAAGGGAAGCAGGAACTAATTTTGAAGAAATTTCCTCAAGAGGAAATTTGGCTTTTGATATGCTATTGGGAACAAACTTACCTGCTCTTGAAAAACCAAGATAATGTTCAGTCCCATAAAAATCCATGATAAATGGAAAATTAGAGAGACTGTTCCATATTTGAGTACCTGAATTCAATTTTTTTTAAGGAATAAAAAAATTTAGTAAGAGAGTTTTTATCTAGAAAAGAGATTTTATGGACCTAAGGAGAATCTATGGTGAGCAGGGTTTAGAGTGGTATGTCTTTATTATGGCCTTGGTTGTCTCATGCTGCTGGAAAAATGGATAGACTAGAAAAAAAAGCTTTCATTTAGTGATAGAGTTAGTAGAAATTTAATAATAGATGAATTTGAAATTCAAAGAATTACAAGATTTTAAGCACAATCTAAAAGTCATGATTAATTATAAAGGTCTTTTTAATCCAGCTTTTTATGATTATTTCAACAAAGGTGGTGAATAAATAGAGTTAGGAGATTAAATAAAAATCAATCTTCATTTGGAAAATTCTGAAGAATGTTGAAGTGCAATGCTGGCTTTATGTTTTGTTGAACTGATTAAATAAAAAGAGATAAAGGGCCACTAGAGAAATAGAGTGAAAAGAGACCCTTCTTGGCACAGTAGTTTATCTTAAGCAAGTTGAGACTTTTTTTTTTTTTTGGCTAGCAGTTTTTCTACTTTACAAAATAAAGAAATAGTGCTTAATTCTAAGTTCTTCCATTAGAATTTTTAGTAAAGAATGGGATTTATTCAAACATATAAGCAGAAGAGTGCCCAAAAAATATAGCATCTTGAGGGCAATGATCATGTTTTATTAATGTTTTTATGCAAAGCTCCTATTATGAGCTATATCAAGATAGGAAGATAGACTCTCTTGAAGTATAGTTTTGATGGGGAAACTTTTTTTCCAAAAAATTTAACAGTTGTAAATCATAAAGAAATTTCTTAATCTTCATTTATGAATTAGTTAAAAAATATGTATTGCATACTCACTATGTGTCAGGTACTAATGTGAGAAATGGTGTGTCAAAAATAAAAGAGAAATATGTTCTAATCTTTATAATACATATTCTTTATTTTTCTTGAAAATATTCACTCACCTTGGGTGAATGGACTTTTTGATCTTTCCAAATATGCTTTTTTTAAAAATAAAAATTGTTTTAGTAAACTGACAGCCTATAATTCAAATGAACAGGAATAAAGGGACGCTACTTATGAGATTTAGCCTGGGGATATGTAACAAAGAGACTAAACATACGTATCTTTGGTAATAGAGTATTCCTTGAAAAGTTAATTAACAGATATTAATGGATATTTATGATTCAAGAAAATCCAGAAGGAAAGTATGATCTAAAAGAGAGAGGCAGGAATACAAGTGAGAGACTTGAAGATGGTGTGTTGCTAGCACTTAAGATAGAAGAAGCCATAAATTTAGGAATGCAGGAGGTCTTTAGAAGCTGCAAAAGGTGAGGAAACAGGTAATCCTCTGGAGTTCCAGAAGGAATTTAATTCTGCTGACACCTTGATGTTAGCCCAGTAAGACTTCTTTCTACAGAACTACAAGAAAGTAAATTTGTGTGGATTTTAGCCAGCAAGCTTCCTACAGAAGCAATAAGAAACTAATACAAAATCATACAGAGTAAAATATTTCTTTGGTGATTATTTTCATTTTTCAGTTATTTTCTGCATTAAAAAATTTAATAATAAAGAATATATTTTACTTTAGAAATAAAATTTAAAATATAGAAACATTATAAAAAGGATTTTAAAAAGTACTAAAATGAACCTAGTATTCTTATTTTTAAAATCAGCTTCCCCATCTTTGGTTGATGGAAGAAAGTTGGTAGTCATTTGCTCTGATGTAAGAAATAGCTAAAGTGTTTTGGGCAATTTAAGAGAAAAAAAAATAGGAAATCCTGAAAATACTTACACTCTCCTTGTTTAATGGATAACACATGGGTTCCTGATTGAGCGATGCTTCCTCTTGCTTTGATCTGAAGACAGAGGGAAATATGTTTAGTATCATTTTAAAGGGTAGTTTTTAAACTTACATATTTATAATATACAAATAACATATTTATAATTCACAAATAACAAGAATCTCACTATTTCAACACAAAAGTTACTTTTGTTTACTAAATTTCTCTTCCAATATTTTCCAATATGTGTAGTTTAAGTAATAAACTTCAAACAATATACTTTAAATCACAAACATGTAATTTTACAATGTTTTAGAATTTTCTTACTATTTACTACTTATCTTGGATATTAATATTTTAAATTTACATATTCTTTCAACATATATTTTAAGCATCTATTATATGCAAAGCAATATATAGTGAAAGGAGATATAAAATATAATGTAAGTATTATCTATTGCTGCCTTTATTTTAAAAAACAGCAAAAAATTACAAGCATTTACACTCTCCATGTATCTGGTACTGAACTAAATAATTTTAAGATTTTTCTTTAATTCTGGCAATAACTCTATGTTGCTGTTGTTTCGTTGCTCAGTTGTGTCGGATTATTTGCAATCCCATGGACTGCAGCTCACCAGGCTTCCCTGTCCTTCACCATCTCACAGAGTTTGCTCAAACTCATGTCCATTAAGTCGATGATGCCATCCAACCATCTCATCCTCTGTTACCCTCTTCTCCTTCTGCCCTCAATCTTTCCCAGCATCAAGATTTTTTCCAATGAGTCAGCTCTTTGCATCAGGTGGCCAAAGTATAGGAGCCTCAGCTTCAGCATCAGTCTTTCCAATCAATATTCAGGGTTGATTTCCTTTAGGACTGACCAGTTTGATATCCATGCTGTCCAAGGGACTTTCAAGAGTCTTCTCTAGCACTACAGCTTGAAGGCATCAATTCTTTGGCGCTTAGCCTTCTTTATGGTCCGCCTCTCTAATTCGTACATGACTACTGGAAAAACCAGAGCTTTGACTATATGCACCTTTGTAGGTAAAGTGATGTCTCTGCTTTTTAATACACTGTCTAGGTTTTTCATAGCTTTTCTTCCAGGAGCAAGCATCTTTTAATTTCATGGCTGCAGTCACCATCTGCAGTGACTTTGGAGTCCAAGAAAATAAAGCCTGTCACTGTTTCCATTATTTCCCCATCTATTTGCCATGAAGTGATGGGACTGGATGCCATGATTTTAGTTTTTTGAATGTTGAGTTTTAAGCCAGCTTTTTCACTCTCCTCTTTAACCTTCATCAAGAGGCTCTTTAGTTCCTCTTTGCTTTCTTCCATTAGGGTGGTGTCATCTGCATATCTGAGGTTGTTGATATTTCTCTCAACAATCTTGCTTCCAGCTTGTACTTCATCCATACTGGCACTTCACATGATGCACACTGCATATAAGTTAAATGGGCAGGGTGACAATATACGACCTTGACATATTCTTTTCCCAATTTTGAACCAGTCCATTGTTTCATGTCTGGTTCTAACTGTTGCTTCTTGACCTGCATACAGGTTTCTCAGGAGGCAGATAAGCTGATCTTGTATTCCCATCTCTTTCAGAATTTTCCACAGTTTGTTGTGGAAAACTGTGCCAAAGGCTTCAGTGTAGTCAATGAAGCATAAGTATTCAAGAAAATTAAATACACCAAGGTAGCAATTCATGCAAAGATGGGCACAATAAAGGAAAGAAATGATGTGAATCTAACAGAAGCAGAAGATGTTAAGAAGAGTTGGCAAGAATATACAGAAAGTGAAGTCGCTCAGTTGTGTCCAACTCTTTGCAACCCCATGGACTATAGCATACAAGGCTCCGCTGTCCATGGGATTTTCCAGGCAAGGGTATTGGAGTGGGTTGGCATTTCCTTCTCCAGAGGATCTTCCCGACCCAGGGATTGAACCCCGGTCTGCCACATTGCAGGCAGATGTTTTACCATCTGAGCCACCAAGAAAGCCTCTAGAACATACAGAAGAACTGTATAAAAAAGGACTTCAGTTCAGTCCAGTTCAGTCGCTCAGTCATGTCTGACTCTTTGCAACTCCATGAACCGCAGCATGCCAGGCCTCCCTGTCCATCACTAACTTCTAGAGTTTACCCAAACTCATGTCCATTGAGTTGGTGATGCTATCGAACCATCTCATCCTCTGTTGTCCCCTTCTCTTCCTGCCTGACCCTAACCACGATGGTGTAATCACTCACCTAGAATCAGACAACCTGGGGTGTGAAGTCAAGCAGAACTTAGGATGTGTTACTATGAACAAAGCTAGTGGAGGTGATGAAATTCCAGCTGAGCTATTTCAAATCCAAAAGATGATGCTGTGAAAGTGCTGCACTCAATATGCCAGCAAATTTGGAAAACTCAGCAGTGGCCACAGGACTGGAAAAGGTCAGTTTTCATTCCAATCCCAAAGAAAGGCAATGCGAAAGAATATTCAAACTGCACAGTTGTACTCAGTACACATGCTAGCAAGGTTATTCTCAAAATCCTTCAAGCAAGTCTTCAACAGTATGTGAACAGAGAACTTCCAGATGTTCAAGCTGGATTTAGAAAAGGAACCAGAGGAACCAGACATCAAATTGCCAACATCCACTGGATCATTGAAAAAACAAGAAAATTCCAGAAATAATCTACTTCTGCTTTATTGACTACCGTTAAAGCCTCTGATTGTGTGGATCACAACAATAACTCTATGAGATGATTGACATTATTCTTTACAGGTGAGATTAAGTAAATGACCTGAGGTCATATAACTAGGAAGCAATAAAACTAGGATTCTAACTTACTGTCAATTATTTTACTTTTTTTAGAATTATAAAAATACCATATATATTATATGTTCCTATACAGAATTTTCTAACACATAAGGTTTTTTTTTTGTTCAAAAGTCTTACTTGGGTAATACCAGCTTTGAATATTTCTAATTTTTGGATGTAAATAGGTATACAGACCCCAAAAGTATCATACCAACTTATAATATGCCTGTCAGTGTACTTTTGCCTATAGTCACACACAAATTCTTGAACTTGTAAATTATTTAGAACTTTTATAGGAGTAAAAGTCTACTGCTTTATTTTTAAAATTTTCACTTCTCCAATTAATGTAAAATTCAACATTTTTCCTAAAGATTGTTTATACATTTTATTTTCTATTGACTGTTTTGATTTTTATCTTTTGTCTATTGATCTACTGAGTTCTAAGATAAAACATTCTTTCTGACTAATATGTCACCTAAGTGTTTTCCTCTTCTGTTCAATAATTTTCCAATGGAACTCAGAAAAAAATGAAAAAAACTTAAAGTTTCAGGGGAGACTAGAACATGAATGAAAAATTAAAGCATTAATTTGCTAGGAAGCAACTTTTTTTCACTCATAAACACAGAAACAAATTATATTGATATAAAGGGCATTACAGCAAGGAGATCCAACCAGTCCATTCTGAAGGAGAGCAGCCCTGGGATTTCTTTGGAGGGAATGATGCTAAAGCTGAAACTCCAGTACTTTGGCCAACTCATGCGAAGTGTTGACTCATTGGAAAAGACTCTGATGCTGGGAGGGATTGTGGGCAGGAGGACAAGGGGACGACAGAGGATGAGATGGCTGGATGGCATCACTGACTCGATGGACGTGAGTCTGAGTGAACTCCGGGAGTTGGTGATGGGCAGGGAGGCCTGGTGTGCTGCAATTCATGGGGTGGCAAACTGTCGGACATGACTGAGTGACTGAACTGAACTGAACTGACTGATTTAGATACAAATTCTATCTTTTTAGTTGGAACTTCCCTGGTGGCTCAGTAGAAAAGAATCTGCTTGCAGTGCAGGAGACCTGGGTTCGATCCTGAGCTGGGAAGATCCCCTGGAGAAGGACATGACAACCCATTCCATTATTCTTACCTGGGAGATCCCAGTTGCAGAGAGTCAGACATGACTTAGCAACTAAATAGCAATCTTTTTAGGGTTTATATAATTAGGAAGAGCTACAGTGGCCTTTAGTCTTACCAAATAATAAAAGGTTAATTCCGTTTCATCTGTCAGAATCTGTCCATTCAGGATGTAGTGCATCCGAATCTCCTGTGTTTGCCCACAGGTCACAGTACCAGCCACAGGTTCAAGCTGAATGTAACTCTTGCTTGGGGAGAAAATATGTGTTGCAGTGTGCATTGCTGGTATGTGAGATTCTTCAACCCATCTGCTATCAAAACAGTAGCTATTCTGTTTGTAAGTGACCTAATGGATAGAATAAAGGTCTTAAGTAAGTTATTTTTATTAACATTATATATATATATATAAAGTCACTCTGTCATTTGCTGAAGATTTTTTAAGACCCATGCTTACTCGATTTCATTATAGGCTGCCTTCCAAAGTAAAGAGTAACCTATAAACAACTTTCCGTTAAGTTTATTTAAAGTTACACTGTATGAATTTAGTCACATTCACTCATAATCAAGATCAATAACTTTTTCTTAATATCCTTATGGTTGTACATTGCATAAGGACATTATAATATTTCACACAAAATGAAAATAGTGGTTTACTAAAGAAACAATTAAAATCAAGTTTGTAATAAAGCTATAAAAATGTTGGATTTTCAAGGGACTGTCAAGATGGTTTAATAAATGTCTCCTGAAACTAGATCATGTCATAAAGTCTAAAGTGAAAGCTTTCTGACAGAATTTTTTATTTCTTATTTTGTATTTAGATTTCCACTTACCCCAACTGAAATGAAAGAAGATGTGAAGTTACTGGTATCAATGGAAATGTTCACCAAACCGTGCTCATTTGTAGTAAATCTGGCACTGTACTGAAACATATCCACATTGACCACCACAGTCTCATTGGGGATTGGCTGATCCTTCTCATCAACTAGAAGAACCTAGAAGTAGGAAAGAGAAATAAGAAAGTGAAAGCTGATTTCAGGTGTTATATAGCAATAACATTTTCCACTCTATTGTGTTCACTTCTTGACACCTTGGCCATTGTCATCTAATGAAGATCTTAGCATATAAAAGTAAGATTTGTTTTCTGGGCTCTAAAATATTTTGCTTTTTGACATTTCTGTTTAGATAACTTATGAGCGTTTAATCGAGAACAGCCAACAGTAGATTCACGGTGTTACCTTCATCTTTGTTGTTCTGTATCTCATTATAAGGCTTCTTTTTGTTTTTTTTGTCACTGTTTAGTTTCTCAGTTGTGTCCAACCTTTTGCGACCCTGTGGACTATAACCTGCTAGGCTCCTCTGTCCATGGGATCTCCTGCAGTGGGTTACCATTTCCTTCTCCAGGGAATTTTCCGGACTCGGATCAAACCTAGGTCTCCTGCTTGGCGGGTAGAGTCTTTACTGCTGAGCCACCAGTGAAGCCGTATATAAGGCGTTTGCCTTTTAAGTTTTTATAATTTCTTTACTCACTCTAAATAAATGTTTGTTTTTATAATAAATTTTGCTTTTGTATAATAGAAGAATTTTGATTCATTTAACAGATAAGTTTTGATATAAAAATTGGTTTTCCTAGAAGTCACATGCCCCCAAATATGGTTATATTGAAAAGAAACTTTACCTGCCCAAAGAAAGGAAGCCCACGTCTGTAATGTGAATCCACTTTAGTAAATTTCAGTTTGCTTAAGGTGTTTGTGATTTCACTTGATCCATGTGCGGTTAGTTCCAACCCTGAAGAATAATTCAGAAAAGTTGAACTGTTCTATATTTTCTGTTCACCTCACCTCCTATCCCATCCCAGCTTCACTCCATTATTAAGAAAAAACCATCCATATACTCTTATTCTTTCATTGACATCTATAATTCCTCAATTCTCTCGTTTCACAAATATCCTGCTTGTTCCATCCATGTTCTTGAGGAAATTTTTTCCTCATTTCCTCAGAGATCTTGCTCTGATTTGCTCCCCTCCAGCAACCATCTGGGAACAACTTGATTCTTCACACTGGCCTAAAAATATTCTTAAATTTCTGTTAGAAACCCCTTCCCCAGCAAAAGCCTTCTTTCCAGCACATGGTGAAAAGTATAGCCAATACTCAGGGCTTTTTCATTCAGTGAAGTGTGATCTGTATTTTACCTCCATTATCTAAAGTCTTCCTCTGTCAAAAGAAACTACTTTTTCATTCCCCCCAACTCTAACCCTATGTGTGCTCAGTCACCTAGTCATACAGAGTGGGTTGCCATTTCCTTCTCTAACCCTATGTCTTCTAGTTTTATTCTGCCTATTTATCTAATCTTCTGACTGTAGGTGTTTCAGTTTTTCAGCCCCTCCTTGTCCACCTCTAGCCTCAATTTAGCAATGATAATTAACTTACTTTCAGAACACTTGCTTTTTCTCTTAGGATGATCTGAATACAATAAGAATGGTTTCAGATTTACATTTCGGACCCTGATTTTGCTCAGACTTTTCTTTTGAAATTGTCCACTGAGTGAATCAACTGACATTTTGATATTCCAAGCTATGATGAATTGTCTTAGACAAATCCTTATCACCATAATTCTTTCTCATCTTTTCCTTATCTTGGTTAATGATATTTTCATTTCCCAGACCTCCAAAATTGTAGTCTTTGGGGTCATTTTGGACAGTATTCTGATTTAACACATTGTAACATATTTTTCATCTAGCCTGTCCTTTTCACGCCTGCTAAAATTAACTTTTTTTTTTTCTTGTTCTCATATTTTTTAAACTGAAATGACAATAAAAAAATAAAAGTGACTATTTAAATCAAACTTTAACTTTACAAATATAAAAATATAACCGAAGCCCTCTTTTGCATTGTATAATTATAATATATGCCATGTTCTTTTCTCTGAGTAGTCTAAGTACCATATATTCTATATAAAACTACTAAATGGTAATTGGAAAATATTTAATAGCTTGAGGTGAAAAAACTAAAAAGTTTTACTCAAATGTTTTAAATCACATTTAGGATTGACACCCCTTTGAAGAAAAGTGAAATTTGTGTTTTTTTCTATGTGATGAAAACATGATTTTTAAAAAGTGGATAATATTCAAAACAGCATTATGATAATTCTGGGTATGGACTCATACTTTTAATAGCATTAACAGATTTTTTTTTTTTTTTTACTTTTTATCATTGCCTTTCCTTGTAATTAGCATTGTATGGTTCACTTGTTTTTTTTTTTTTTTATATTTAAGGGTTCTGTTAAGTTAGCATTTTATTTGGAATTAACAATTATTTTATTTATATGAATTTTTTTTGGAATTAACTTTAAAATAGTTTATTAGGTCATTCTCCTTAAATATAGCTGAAGATATCTAATTCTTTCATAAGAAAGTCTAACCTCTCTAGTATACAATTTACTTTTCTAAACACCTTTATAACCAACCTACTTTTAAAGATTCCTTTGGGACTGAAGACATTTGTTTTATGCTTATTATGCTTTTCTGGTGCATTACTGTTTCGAAATACAATCCATTCTATTCAAATCTGCTCAAATGCTACTTTTTAGAAGTTTTTTTTGGTCTATATTAGAATAAACTATCTCTCTTCACACTTATTGTGCCCTTATTTATTAACTTCCTGTGAAAACTTTATGGTGTGGGCCAAGTCGCTTCAGTCGTGTCTGACTCCTTGCGACCCTATGGACCATAGCCCGCAAAGTTCCTCTGTTGATGGGATTCTCCAGGCAAGAGTGCTGGAGTGGGTTGCTATTCCCTCCTCCAGGGGATCTGGCAGGCGGTTTTTTTTATCACTAGCACTACCTGGGAAGCCTCCAGATTTTATTATGGTCATATATAATACATAGATACATATATACATAGCCATTTATATGTATAATTTCTGGGGACTAACACAGTCCCCAGAAACTAGAAAGTATTTTACATGGATTGAATATTTAATAAATGTTCAACAAATTAGTACACATTTAATAATAATACAAACCTGTTCCCTCCTCTCTGACCTTGGCTTCCACTTCTAACGTGTTCTCATATCCTTTTTGTTTCAGCTGAAGTGATTTAGCATTTACTAGTTGTGTGAAACAACCTTCATCGTCTGTCTGAAAAGAAAGGAAGAGAAGTCCTGGGTTCTCTGATTTGTGATTTAAAAAAGTCAGTTTTCAACCAATGACGATTTTGTGTTGGCCATAGAAGAAAATTTTACAAATGTTTTGTTCACCTTTTGGGTGCTTATCTTTTCCCCTAGGTGATACAAAATTTGTTCACTAATCATTGCATCAAATCATTGCAAACCTCTGCTTTCTCCCCTCGCTTCTGAAGGCTTATCCCATTTCTGTCATATTAAACTTTCCTTCCTATGTGGCGCTAGTGATAAAGAACCTGCCTGCCAATGCAGGAGACACAGGAGATGCAGGTTCGATTTCTGGATTGGTAAGATCCCCTGGAGGAGGTCATGGTAACCGACTCCAATATTCTTGCCTGGGAAAGCTCTTGGACAGGGGAGCCTGGTGGGCCATCGTCCATAGGGTCGGAAAGAGTTGGACATGACTAATGCAACATATGACCAACCTAGACAGCATATTAAAAAGCAGAGACATTACTTTGCCAACAAAGGTTTGTCTAGTCAAGGCTATGGTTTTTCCTGTGGTCATGTATGGATGTGAGAGTTGGACTGTGAAGAAAGCTGAGTGCTGAAGAATTGATGCTTTTGAACTGTGGTGTTGTAGAAAACTCTTGAGAGTCCCTTGGACTGCAAGGAGATCCAACCAAGGAGAGCAGCCCTAGGATTTCTATGGAGGGAATGATGCTGAAGCTGAAACTCCAGTACTTTGGCCACCTGATGCAAAGAGTTGACTCATTGGAAAAGACTCTGATGCTGGGAGGGATTGGGGGCAGGAGGAGAAGGGGACAGCAGATGATGAGATGGCTGGATGGCATCACTGACTCGATGGACATGAGTCTGAATGAACTCCGGGTGTTGGTGATGGACAGGGAGACCTGGCCTGCTGTGATTCATAGGGTGGCAAAGAGTTGGACACGACTGAGTGACTGAACTGAACTGAACTGAATGCAACATAGCTAGTGTTTCCCAACATTCCATGGTATTTTGTAATTTTATCTCTTTGTGTACATTGTTCCTTAAATATCTTTTCTTGCTTCCACTCTCATTGTGGCCAACAGTCATAGCTCTTCTAAAGACAACTCAGACATAACACGTTCTAAGCCTTTGACTGTGTGGATCACAATAAACTGTGGAAAATTCTGAAAGACATGGGGATACCAGACCACCTAACCTGCCTCTTGAGAAATCTGTATGCAGGTCAGGAAACAACAGTTAGAACTGGACATGGAACAACAGACTGGTTCCAAATGGGAAAAGGAGTACGTCAAGGCTGTATATTGTCACCCTGCTTACTACACTTCTATGCAGAGTACATCATGAGAATCGCTGGACTGGAAGAAACACAAGCTGGAATGAAGATTGCTGGGAGAAATATCAATAACCTCAGATATGCAGGTGACACCACCCTTATGGCAGAAAGTGAAGAGGAGCTAAAAAGCCTCTTGATGAAAGTGAAAGAGGAGAGTGAAAAGGTTGTCTTAAAGCTCAACATTCAGAAAACGAAGATCATGGCATCTGGTCCCATCACTTCATGGGAAATAGATGGGGAAACAGAGGAAACAGTGTCAGACTTCATTTTTGGGGGGCTCCAAAATCCCTGCAGATGGTGACTGCAGCCATGAAATTAAAAGACGCTTACTCCTAGAAGAAAAGTTATGACCAACCTAGATAGTATAGTCAAAAGCAGAGACATTACTTGCCAACTAAGGTCCGTCTAGTCAAGGCTATGGTTTTTCTTGTGGTCATGTATGGATGTGAGATTTGGACTGTGAAGAAGGCTGAGCGCTGAAGAATTGATGCTTTTGAAGTGTGGTGTTGGAGAAGACTCTTGAGAGTCCCCTGGACTGCAAGAAGATCCAACCAGTCCATTCTGAAGGAGATCAACCCTGGTATTTCTTTGGAAGGAATGATGCTAAAGCTGAAACTCCAGTACTTTGGCCTCCTCATGCGAAGAGTTGACTCATTGGAAAAGACTCTGATGCTGGGAGGGATTGGGGGCAGGAGGAGAAGGGGACGACCGAGGATGAGATGGCTGGATGGCATCACTGACTTGATGGACGTGAGTCTGAGTGAACTCCGGGTGTTGGTGATGGACAGGGAGGCCTGGCGTGCTGCGATTCATGGGGTCACAAAGAGTCGGACACGACTGAGTGGCTGAACTCAACTGAAGAAGCCTCTGTGATGATCTCGACCTAAATATTGACTGTAGTTGTTCAGTGGCTCAGTTGTGTCTGACTCTTTTGCCACCCCATAGACTGTAGATCACCAGTGTTCTCTGTCCATGGGATTCTCCAGGCAAGAATACTGGGTTGCCATTTCCTTCTCCAGGGGATCTTCCTGACCCAAGATCGAACCCACATCTCCTGCATTGCAGGAAGATTCTTTACTGCTGAGTCATCAGGGAAGCCTAAATATTGACTAGGGATTGTTAACTGTGTTTTCTTGATATCTAGGACATTAATGAAAGCACATATATTTATTGACTAGATGATCCATTATAGAAATTAGATTTCTAAACTAAACACTGGGTTCCATATTATAATAAACTTTTGTTTTCATTTTTTACTTGTTTGCATGATATTTATTGCATAGTAAAATTTAGTCATGCTTAATTTGAGCTTCCCTGGTGGGTCAGATGGTAAATAGTCTGCCTGCAATGCAGGATACCAAGGTTTGATCCCTTGGTCCAGAATATTCCCTGGAGAAGGGAATGGTTACCCATTCCAATATTCTTGCCTGTATTTATTGAACAATAAATAAATATTTATTGCATAACTTTAATTAATTTAATTTACTTATATACAGATGCCATGACTCATTTGAAAATGAAAATGAATCTTAGTCTCCCTGATTTGATAAAGATTTTGACAGCTATATTTCTCTCATGATTATCTTGCTTATTAGTATTCATCTTGACATTCATCATCATGTTCACCACCTTAGCCTTTCATTCTGCTACTTAGATACCTTGCTTTTCCACACCTGACAATGTCTGTTCACAGTGCCTCACCTTGACCTTTTTTGTACGCTTCCTCTGAAATCAGTAATTCACACATTTCATTTCTTAAGACAGCATGTCCTGCTGCTGTTTCCTTTACATCTCTGATGTAATCAAGGACTCTCATCCATCTTTTCACTTGGTCCCCCTCTCTTCAACCTGATGCTGATCTCATAGACTCCCACATGCAGGTTAGATTCCATAGTGTCATTTGATTTTCCCATAGGCCCAGTTCTTAACATTTGCCATATTTTTCTTCTGTTTTCTGTTTGATTAAAGTCAACTTTGGAGACTTCCACATCCTTTTATGCCCGGAAACCTGGCATTTTGATTGCTATCAAAAGGAAATTGCAAAACTGGCCAAATAAATACTATCATAAATCCATGAGTCCTATCTTCAAGTGGGTTCTGATTATTGCCAGGCAATCTTAAAATATTTTCCTATTCCACAGTTTTCCTAGGTGACTAATTCAAACACTACTCTCATATTGCATTGTATTATGTTGCATTGTATTGTGTTCTTTATTGTATTATCAGTCACAACAAAGCAAGATCTGGTGTTAGTGTCCTGGGGAGAGTGGTTTCCATATACCTGTTGACTGAATTCTTCACAGATGCTTTTTGGATATTTTCCATAGCAGGGAGAAATGTACTGCAAATATTTTCTGCATACATTAATTGTCACCAGGCCACGGACAGGCTTTCCATATGTGTATCTGTAACAGTAACGTGGTCATACAAAAAGATATTTAACATAAATTACTCACATTTCCTATACATGCTTTGATCATTCATCTTACTCATCTACAGCAATTGCATTTCCTTTCACAGCATTAGCACTTTAGAAATACTTATTCTGAAACAGTCTTATCTATACCTCTAAAAGAAAATACTTATGAGTACTGAATTGTTTTTTGAAACACCTCCAAATGGAAAAGTAACAATGTAGTTTTTCTCAGATCTTACCTTCCTCTCAGTTGAGGTTTGACTATAAAACGGCTTATTTCCTTCTTTTTCTGCTGGCATATTATCTAGGTTATGATTCTAGCTTTGTCAGTACCTCCAAAGTTGTTTTAGGGAAAAAAAAATAGAGAAACATAGAGAGTGTATTGCTTTTGTTTGTTTGCTGGTTTTATTTTTTAAGATTTTTGTTGTTGTTGTGGACTTAAAAATCTTTCCCGAATTTGTTATAATATTGCTTCTTTTTACGTTTGGCTTTTTGGCAGCAAAATGTGGGATCTTATCTCCCTAACCAGGGATTGAATCTGCACCCCCTGCCTTGGAAGGCAAATTTTTAGCCACTGGACCATCAAGGAAGTCCCAAGAGTGTCTTTCTAAGTCCTCCCTAACTTATATATGTTTTAAGAGGATAAGTGAGGAATTAAATGGGAAAGCACTAGCTACAGAACAAAAATATCACAAATGAACTGGATCATGATAGCTGGATTCTGCCAAATCTGATGGAAGGATGTGATGTATGGCCTGAATATTTTTGTCACCCTGAAATTCATGTTGAAATTCTAAATCCCAAAGGATGATAGTTAAGGAGGTGAGGGTTTTGGGAGGAGGGTGAAGTTCTCATGAATGGGGGAGTGCCTTCATAAAAGAGGCTCCAGAGAGATCTCTTGTCCCCCCTTCCATGTGAGGACACAAGAAGATGCTCTGAACCAGAAAGAAGACCTTCACCAGAATGTGACCGTGCAGGCACCTTGATCTTGGATTTCCCAGCCTCTGGGACTGTGAACAGGAGGAGAAGGGGCCGACAGAAGATGAGGTGGTTGGATGGCATCACTGGCTCAGTGGACACGAGTTCGAGCAAGCTCTGGGAGATGGTGAAGGACGGGGAAGCCTGGTGTCTGCAGTCCATGGGGTCGCAAAGAGTTGGACACGACTGAGTGACAGGACAACAATAGAACTGTGAACAATACAGTTCTGTTGTTAATAAGCTCCTCAGTCTGTGGTATTTTGTTATGATACCCTGAACAGACTAAGGCGTGATGTGAAGCTGAACTCAGTCTATTGTTTCTTAAAGTATGCTTTCTGGACCACCTCCATGGACATTCCCTGAGACATGCAGTGAGATTCAGAGTACCAAATCCTTCTTCAGATTTAGAGGTGGGGCCAAGGAATCTACATTTGAAATAAGCACCTCCATAGATTCTCATGCATGCTTAAGTTTGAGACCCTGTCCAAACTGTGAAGTAGGTGAAGTTTGGTCTCAGAAACCCCAAGCTTCCTCTTTTTAGTGTCTCCTCCCCTTCAAATTTCTATAAGTGCTGATAAAGTAATACATTATTTACTAATTTAGTCATTTTGTTGAATCTTCTCTTTAAATCTGAAGCAAAAGGCTTTTTCCTTGATGAAAAAATGTAACGCATCAAAGCTGGTGAGAAGGAAAACACATGTTTTTTATGTTGTTTTTAAAAGCAAGCAGTAAATCCAACCTCCTTGATGTAACTGGAGGGGACTTTATTGCCCAAAGGCAATCAGAGAAGAAATAAATAGCATACATTTTATTTCTTTTTAAAAATTTCATTTTATTAAACCAGAGTATAGTTGTTTTACAATATTGTGTTAGTTTCTGCTGTATAACTAAGTGAGTCAGCTATACAGAAACATATATCCCCTCTGTTTTGGATTTCCTTACCATTTAGGTTACCACAGAGCAGTGAGTAGAGTTTCCTGCACTATCTCGTATGCTCTCATTAGTTATCTATTTTACGCGTAGTATCAGTAGTGTATACATGTCAATTCCGATCTCCCAATTCATCCCACACCCCTTTCCCCTTTTGGTGTCCCTACATTTGTTCTCTACGTCTGTATCTCTATTTCTACTTTGCAAAAAAGTTAAATGCATGTATTTTTAATTCTATATTAATATATCCAGCATTTAAGATAGAGGGTCTGCTTAACTTCTTTCTAGCTTCCCAGAGTTAAAAAAATTAAGGACAATACAAAATTGGAGATAATAAGATATGGAATAACATGGAAGCTATGGGCTCCAGAATTAGATGGTTTGGGTTCACTTTAGTCCAGTGTCTGGGATATAGAAACGCTTCATGCAGCTATATGTATTTTTTTGTTACTTGCCGAGGCAATATAGAATTATGGAGAAAGGTTCAGGGTCTGGAGCCAGACTGTTGGATTTAAATTCCAATCTGCCATTTATTGTCTATAGGAACTTGAACAAATTAGTTTATTCTTTATATGTTATAGTTCCCTCATTTGTAAAATGAGAATTATTATCCTCATCTCGCAAGGTTAGTGTAAGAACAAAAACACAAATAAGTGCAAGGCACTTTGAACATTGCCTGGCACATTTTAAATGCTCAGTTAATAATTTTACTAACAGTAGTAAACATATTGCATGCTATCACCCCTGCTCCTTGGTCTAAGCTCAGACAAGTTGGAGAGACTCGTTCCTTCTTTAATTAAAATAGTTGGAAGGTCAGTAATCATTATGTGCAATACAAACAGGGTAGGGAAATAGAAATGAGATGAAAAAATGTAACTCACAAGCTGCAGACAGAAACCTCAAATTCATCCTCTAGGAAACTAATCTTCTTGGGCATTTTCACTTGGACCTCAAATTTGGGCAAAACTGTTATCAATAAAAGAAAAAAAAAACACAAATGTGAGAGCAGGCAGAAAGTCTTGCAAGAGTATTAGTAATGATTCTATTACAGAATCTTGTAACAAAGAGTCACCTGAAGTGATTTCAATTACAATAAGGAGCAGCAGGTCACTACTGGCAAAAAAGAGATGCCATTCATACCCATGGGCAGTTAGCACCATGGTAACTTAGGCTGGTATTATAGTTCCTAGACTCTCCTCAGAATTTGTCCAAGATTTCAAAGGTGGGAGGGAAACAGCTGCATTAGTCTCTGAAGGTCACCATGATTAGACCTGGTCACAGGTACAGAGGGGCCAGAAACTTTCAGTTTGTCCTTATTTTTTTCCCTGTCTGCTCTAGCTCTTCTTCCCAACTTCTAACCCTGCTGACTCACAGAGACCCTGGGCCCACTATCAGACAACTGGTTATAGAAATACCAAAGTGGGAGGAGGGAGAGCTAACATCCTCCCATTGATTCTTCTACCAGTTTCCCTCAGTGGTCCACTCTGGAGTCTGAATGTGCTCTTGAAAGTTCTGATCTGTACATCCTCACCCTTGCTTCAGGAGGCCTGGTTAGTAATTTCCTCAGATCCATCAGCTCCTCCTGAGGCACTCTGACTTTTCCAGCCTCTCCCACACAGTTGTATTTAAGGTTAGTCGTTCCTACAATTAATCCCTGTTCCATGATTCTCATGGCAGTTCTGGTGAGACAGGAGAATCCTGTTTTTGTGATAAGTCTCCTATTCATGGCAAACAGATGGAGAAAAAGTGGAAATAGTGGCAGATTTTATATTCTTGGGCTTCACAATCACTTCAGATGGTAACTGTAGCCATGAAATTAAAAGCTGCTTGCTCCTTGGAAGAAAAGCTATGAAAAACCTAGACAGTGTATTAAAAAGCAGAGACATCACTTTGCTGACAAAGGCCTTTATAGTCAAAGCTATGGTGTTTCCAGTAGTCATGTATGAGTTTGCGAGTTGGACCATAAAGAAGGCTGAGCGCCAAAGCACTGATGCTTTCAAGCTGTAGTATTAGAGAAGACTCTTGAGAGTCCCTTGGACAGCAAGGAGATTAAACCAGTCAGTCCTAAAAGAAATCAACCCTGAATATTCATTGGAAGGACTGATGCTGAAGCTGAAACTGCAATGCTTTGTCTACCCGATGTGAAGAGCTGACTCATTGGAAAAAGCTGTGATGCTAGGAAAGATTGAGGACAGGAGGATAAGAGCAGGCATAGGATGAGATAGTTGGATGGCATGACTGACTCAATGGACATGAGTCTGAGTGAGCTCCAGGAGATAGTGAAGGACAGGGAAGCGTGGCATGCTGCAGTCCATTGGGTTACAAAGAGTCAGACATGACTTAGCAGTAGAACAACAACTCCTTATCCACAGCATGATGCATTTAACTTACCTTAGAAATTCTACATAATTGATAACTAATAAGATGGTTTCAACGTCTGAGAACTATTATTACCGTAAATTACATGTAGGTTACAGACAGCAAGGATGTAATCCCAGAAAATACACCCTGTTGTAAGATATAGATCAAGAGATGCATGTAGATGACACAATATATTGGTTAACAATTTATGTTTGAATAGGGTCAGTTGGAACTATTAAAATCTCTTATGCTTCTTGGCTCCATGATTTTGGTAAATTTTTCACTTCTCTCAGTTCATTTCAGTTCAGTCGCTTAGTCGTGTCTGACTCTTTGCGACCCCATGAATTGCAGCACGCCAGGCCCTCCCTGTCCATCACCATTTCCCAGAGTTCACTCAGACCTACGTTCATCGAGTCCGTGATGCCATCCAGCCACCTCATCCTCTGTCGTCCCCTTCTCCTCCTGGCCCCAATCCCTCCCAGCATCAAAGTCTTTTCCAATGAGTCTACTCTTCTCATGAGGTGACCAAAGTACTGGAGTTTCAGCTTTAGCATCATTCCTTCCAAAGAAATCCCAGGGCTGATCTCCTTCAGAATGGACTGGTTGGATCTCCCTGCAGTCCAAGGGACTCTCAAGAGTCTTCTCCAACACCACAGTTCAAAAGCATCAATTCTTTGGCGCTCAGCCTTCTTCACAGTCCAACTCTCACATCCATACATGACCACAGGAAAAACCATAGCCTTGACTAGATGGACCTTAGTTGGCAAAGTAATGTCTCTGCTTTTGAATATACTATCTAGGTTGGTCATAACTTTTCTTCTAAGGAGTAAGCGTCTTTTAATTTCATGGCTGCATTCACCATCTGCAGTGATTTTGGAGCCCCCAAAAATAAAGTCTGACACTGTTCCCCATCTACTTCTGCTTTATTGACTATGCCAAAGCCTTTGACTGTGTGGATCACAATAAACTGTGGAAAATTCTGAAAGAGATGAGAATACCAGACCACTTAACCTGCCTCTTGAGAAATCTGTATGCAGATAAGGAAGCAACAGTTAGAACTGGACATGGAACAACAGACTGGTTCCAAATAGGAAGAGGAGTATGTCAAGGCTGTATATTGTCATCCTGCTTATTTAACTTATATGCAGAGTACATCATGAGAAACGCTGGACTGGAAGAAACACAAGCTGGAATGAAGATTGCCGGGACAAATATCAATAACCTCAGATATGCAGATGACACCACCCTTATGGCAGAAAGTGAAGAGGAACTAAAAAGCTTCTTGATGAAAGTGAAAGAGGAGAGCAAAAAAGTTGGCTTAAAGCTCAACATTCAGAAAACGAAGATCATGGCATCCAGTCCCATCACTTCATGGGAAATAGATGGGGAAACAGTGGAAACTTCTCTAGTATCAATATACTCATTTGTAAAATAGAGATGGTATAGTATCTGCCTGAGAGGGCTATTGTAAGGATTTAATGAGATAGTGCATGAAATGTTTGGCAAATATTTAGATAAATAAAAATTTTTGCTACTTTTTGATTGTTATATGCTAGGCTTTTGCTTGTCACTACATATAAAAATGATCCTATCTTTTGTTCTTTAATGTCATAAATGTGTTTGACATGTGTGGAATTCTTACCGTATTCATCCACTTCAAAAGAGTGCTCTATTTTTTTCCGAGACTCCTTCAGCAGTACCACCTTGTAGGGACCCAGTGCGGGCTCCACTGAGAGAGGGAAAGACAGCTGACTGAGTCCCCCTTGCAATTTGAAACTGGGCCATTGGAAAATCCGGTTCCTTTTGGGGTTCTACAGGTAAAAGCATCACAAGTATATTGAAGTAATTGAAATATATAGTTTTGAGTAGAAGGACAGCTTTTCAGGGAAGGACATGGGAAGCAGACTAATTAGCTGGTTGGTAAATTGGCACCAAAGGTATTAGCAAAGGTTTCTAAGAATTCTAGACCGAGAAAAGGGCAACTTGCCCAGCTGAGATAAGACAGGTGATAGTTTCTCTTTTTGTGATTATGCATACCCATCTCGGTCAGAAATATTGGAAGACCCACTACATTGCATCATCTCAGAGTATTTTTGTTCCTTCATTGACATCTTATCCACTCTCCCCAGGATTTATGAGAGACAGGGAGAACAGTATTTATTTAGTTCTGAAGAAGTGCTAGTGGGGAAGGAGAAAGTGGAAAGAAGAAAGTTAATATAACTCACAGTGAGTCCTCATCCCAAGAGAGAGACACAAGATATTACCTACCTCAATATAAACCATCGGGAACTGAAAAGAAAACAAATAGCATGAGTGTGAGACAGAGTATAAAAAGACAAAACTGTGACACCAGCATTAAAACAGTATTTGGACCAGAAGGAAGTGAGCCTATTCAGTTCTTGTCTGGATGAGGAAATGTGGCCCTGTTTGAGTCATTACACTTCATATGTTTGGTCTGGGACATAGTCTCTGAAGAAATCATGGGGGCTTCCCTGATATCTCAGTGGTAAAGAATCCGCCTGCCAGTGAAGGCGACAGTTTCTATCCCTTATTTGGGAAGATCCCACATGCTGTGAGGCAACTAAACCTGTGTGCACCAACTATTGAGTCTGTGCTCTAGAGCCTGGGAACCATAACTACTAAGCCCATGGACCTTAGAGCCTGTGCTCTGCAACAAGAGAAGCCACCGCAATGAGACCCTTGCACCCTGCGGCTGCAGAGTAGCCCCTGCTCTCCACAACCAGAGAAAATTCTGAGCAGCAACAAAGACCCAGCACAGCCAAAAATGGATAATTTTTTTTTTTAAAGAGAAGGAAAAAATCATTCTTAAAAAAAGGAACAAACAGAAAAGAAATAATGATTTCCTTTTATGAAATAATGTAACCTAGATAAAAAGATACAAATAATGAGTTTTATTTTGTAGTTGACTTATCTGTGAAAAATTCTCCATTTCTCTTAAGAGAGATATCAAATGTACGTATTTTCTTTTGTCTGTTTAGAATAATTGAGTCTTTAAGGAGATAATTTCAACTGAATATTTAATTAACTTTAAGAATGTAGTTGATGAACTTATCTCCCTTATCCTCCAGTAGCCATATGCTTTGGAGAACTTTCTGTGGTAGATTTAAGTATCTCATATTGGTCTCAGATTCTCCAGAGAACAGGTTTTACCTTTTGGGTTTTTTTTTTTTTTTTTTTCCCTCTCAGTCTTACTGCTGGGAAAGATGGAAGGCAAAGGAGAAGAGGGCGACAGAGTAGGAGATGGTTAGATAGCATCACTTACTCAATGGACATGAACTTGAGCAAACTCTGGGAGTTAGTGCAGGACAGGGAAGCCGGTGTGAGGCAGTTCATGGGTTTGCAAAGAGTCAGACACAACTTGGCGACTGAACAACAACAAAATAGCCATTGTTATGAGACTCACCGTTTCATTCAAAGGGTGAAAGTTGACATCCACAGAGACAATGCGGAAGTTCACTGAAACACAGAGATTTTTCTCATGAAAGCCTCCAGTGGAAATTCAGGGTAGTAACACAAATAACAATGTGCCAGGATTTCCAAAACGTAATAGAGAACTACACCTCCAACCCTTCAGATTGCATTTGCTTGTTTGGTTCCTTATACCTGTTTGTCCTGGCTTGTAGATGGGTTTGTCTGTCTGGACAAAGACTAGGCTTTCTGCTTCTGTAATGTACATCCGCTTCCTCTTTATGAAGTTCTGGGTTGGCCCTTGCACCTGTACAGTTATGAATGCTAAGGGAAAAGATGACGCTGGAATCTGTAAAACAGAAATGAGCTGAAGAATCTGCCCAGATCCACTTCTGAATGTCTCAGCTTTTGTGACTTTCTCATTTCTCTGGTTAGTCCCATGGGAATTAGTAAGAGCTAGGCTTCCTTGGTGGTTCAGATGGTAAAGAATCCACTTGTAATGCAAGAGACCCAGGTTCGACCCCTGGGTCAGGAAGATCCCCTGGAGAAGGGAATGGTTACCCACTCTAAGATTCTTGCCTGGAGAATTCCATGGACAGAGGAGCCTGGTGGGCTATAGACCACAGGGTCACAAAGAGTCAGTTGGACATGAGTGAGAAAGAGATACTTTCGCTTTCATTTTGTCAGGGTCAAATGGAATGTCCCCTGCTTTATAGATTAATATGAGTGTGTACTTTGGCCACCTCATGCGAAGAGTTGACTCATTGGAAAAGACTTTGATGTTGTGAGGGACTGGGGCCAGGAGAAGAAGGGGACAACAGAGGATGAGTTGGCTGGATGGCATCACTGACTCAATGGACGTGAGTCTGAGTGAACTCCAGGAATTGGTGATGGACAGGGAGGCCTGGCGTGCTGCGATTCATGGGGTCGCAAAGAGTCAGACACAACTGAGCGACCGAACTGAACTGAACTGATGAGTGTGTAACATGAAGGCAGGAATTTATTGAATTGATTAAAGGAGAAATGTCATTCCAACAAAAATGAAATAATTCTTCAACTAGTCATGACAATGAAGGAAATAAGTTCTCATTTTTACGGTAATATGCTAGTATTAAAATAATTTTTAAAATTTATTTTCTAGTAGTCAAAAGTAGCACTGTATATTATCATTGGTAGTGAGCTGGTATGATTAACTATTTAATACTTTAAGTTAGTAAAAGGTCACAAGGACAGTACATTAAACATCAACCATCTGGGAGATCTTAGATAAGTCACTAAACTTTATGAATCTGTGTTTATATCTATAAAGGCATGAACATGATTTACCTTCAAAGTTTGCTTTAAGAACAAACAAAATCATTCTTGTAACCATTGTTATCTTTTGTATATTGTACCAGTTCTGTTTGTAAATATTATGAAAGTATATTCAGTAGAACTTTTATCTTTAGACTTGTTTGAAATTCACTCTGCACTCCTCATTTTACTTTTTGGTATTTTATTTTTTATTGGAGTGTAATTGCTTGATGATGCTGTGTTAGTTTCTGCTGGGCAACAAAGTTAATCAACTATATATATACGTATATCCTCTCCCTCTTGAACCTCCTTCCCACCCCTATCCCACCCATTAAGGTCATCACAGAGCACCAAACGGAGGTTTTTTAATTGTTGAGGGTCAGAACCTAAGGCATCAACTAATGTGCTCTCTCTGTAGTGATTTCCCTTCCCCCAAGGAGGAATGCTGACCGTGAAGGAGCTGCAGTAGAAGGAATTTTTCGTCTCCAGGTCTGTGAGGAGATTCCTGCCCTGTATCCCATCTTCCAGAGTTACTGTCAGCGCCACTGTCTCATTCAGGTGATTCAGTAGGACACAGACCTTCTCGGGAACACCAGCGTACAGCTGTGATGGGACCAGCACCAGGTACTGTCTGTGGAGAAGAGGGGTCTGGGTCAGCCATGGAAGGGTTATTGTGGTTGTTTTCTAGATAATCTTTGCTATCTTCATCAGTCACAGAACTGAGTTAGATTTCAGCAGGAGTGGCAAGGAATATATTCTTCAAAGGCCAATCCAGAGACCTTAGAAACTCAGAATCCCCCCTACCAAGTTAAACACCCATACACTTCTCTAGGATTGTGGAAATAGTCACCATTACAACATTAGCAAACCTATTCATAAGCTATGGATAAGCACTCCATGAGTTGTTATACGTTTTGGATAGAGGTAATTTTCTAAATTAGAAATTTTCAATGAACCAAGAAAATGTGATCACACACACACACACACACACACACACACACACACACACGAATATTATTCAAACTTAAAAAAAAAAAAAAGGAAATCCTGCCCTTTGTGAAAACATAGATGGCCCTTGAGGGCACAGTGCTAGGTGAAATAAACCAGAGAAAGACAATTATGCCTGGTATCACTTACATGTGGAATCTTTTTTTTTTTTTTTTAAGTCAGACTTAGAAACATAGAGTAGAAAAGAGTTTCCAGTGGCTGGGAGGTAGAGGGAAACAGGAATAGGTTGGTAAAAGGGCATAAACTTTCATTTATGAGGTAATAAGAGCTGAAGATATAATATCTAACATGGTGACTCTGGCTGATAACACTGTATTATATAACTGAAATTTGCTCAGAGATCAGAAATTGAATGTTCTTACTTCTCCCTCAAAAGTAGATACTGAGAGACAGATGTGTTAGATAAATCACTAGATTAATCTATGTGATAGATTAGTTAGGTCAATGGGGAAAATGCTTTCACAATATATATGTGTGTTGTACACTTTAATATCTTACAACTTTAATTCTCAGTTATATGTCAACAGTCCTCTCAAAACACTTTTATTAACAAATAATATTATTAATCAATTAATTATTATTGAAACCAGTAAGAGAATCTGTCTGTGTGTGGTCTTGGGTTTCGTATGATGGTATCACAAATCACTTTGTTCCAGGAAACATTAAAGAGATAACAATTCATGGAGAGGAACTGAATCTATTTTCAATACTGTTTCAGAAATAACTTTAGCTCTTCTTTTTCTTCCACTCTCTGCAGATAGAAGACAAACTAGGCTAATGATCAGACGTATTACCATGTACACCCAGAAGAAAATATCAGTCCTCTGTTGCTGTTTGTCTATCATTTAGAAAAGCCCAAACATACTGTACTCTGTGATGCTCTGGTGGCTCATGCGTGTTGATCTATCTGAAGTGTCCTGGTCTAGCTGGAAAACTTCTATTTGCTTCATAAGACTCATCTCAAAAACAACTTCCTTATGTAGAGTTTGGTGATGCCCCTTCCTTTATATAAGTTCCCATGAGGAGTTAGGTATTATTTGTCAGTATTCCCACAGAGGGCTTCCCTAGTGACTCAGGAGATGGGGGTTTGTTCCCTGATCCAGGAAGATCCCCTGGAGGAGGAGATGGCAACCCACTCCAGTTTTCTTTCCTGGAAATCCCCTTGGACAGAGGACGTTGGCGGGCTACAGTCCATGGGGTCGCAGAGTTGGATACAACTTAGCAACTGAACAACAACAATTCCCACAGAATCCTGGTTCTGTTTTTGCATTTTATTTCATTCTCTGTGCACCATCTCTCTCGCTCTCTTTTATACTATGAGGTACTGAGGTCACAGCCCACATTTTGTTGATTTGTATGTTCTCAAAGTATAATGCTAGCCTTTAAAGACTTGATGAAGGATTGAGTGACTTGACTCCATCCTTGGGCTTCCCTGGTGGCTCAGACAGTAAAGCGTCTGCCTGTAATGCAGGAGACCCAGGTTCAATTCCTGGGTCGGGAAGACCCCTTGGAGAAGGAAATGGCAATCCACTCCAGCACTCTTCCCTGGAAAATCCCATGGATGGAGGAGCCTGATAGGCTACAGTCCATGGGGTTGCAAAGAGTCGGACATGACTGAGCGACTTCACTTTCACTTTCAGTGACTTGACACATCCTGGCTTGTCTTTAGGTCTCATCCATCTTGGGAACCCACGACTTGGAGGAGACACAGATATTATGTCACTTTGCAATGGCAAAGACAAGACACTGCAGCCTTTTTCATTAGCCAGTAAAGAATTTATCTCCTTTTTTTTGGTAGGAATTATATGTTTTTATTTGGTGAATATTGTAGAATTCCATCATCTTGTCAGGTGAATGTTTTACAAATATTTCACAAGAGACACCTTGTGTCTCTGAGTTTTCTAGAACTGGGAGTATACCTTTTACCACCTGTGGTAGTCATTTTTCAATGCTTTTCAACAGCAGATAATTTCATAGAGAATTAGGAAATAAAAAGACAGACATCAAGAAATGGATAACAGAATGGGAGAGAGGAGGGCAATAGAGTTTTCTGGAAATGTTGCTTACGGTTTGGAGGTAGCTGAAGCATCTCTGGGAAGGAGTAAGAAAAGCAGAATCAAAACTGGATTAGGCAGTTGGTGTCCCCTCATGGTGTGGAGAGGAACAGGAAAGAATGGGAGTCTGAGTCCTTGATTCCTTGAACTCTGTTCTTGTTCCAGAATCCCTGGTTTTTATTTTACCTGATGGGTAGTGAAAGTAAATGGCCAACCATTTATTTTTGTAACATATTAACTACTTTCAGTATAAAAAAATCAATTGCAGATCACTTCCATCCACTTGCTCAAATTTTCAAAAGGCATGAAAAATAGCATGTTGAGACTATATTAGTTGTGGTTGTTAATCAGCAACTTTCAACATCTTTAAGAAAATAAATCAAAATAAAAGGTATGATTTGATGAAATTAAGAACTACTTATGTAAATAAATAACACAGATCTTTTCCTGGAAGTCCAGGAAACAGCACACATTCCCTGAGCGTTAATCAATAGAGTTCATTAACGAATCAGAGGAAAATTTATCCCAGAATTTTAAACAAAATGAATATAAGGTAATCTCTCCATTGTGTGAAAGCTTAGTTTTCACTTTTTATAGCTATCTTTATATTTATTTAGAAAGAAAATGAACCCATGTGATACGTTATTATAGTTTCTTAGTTCATTTAACATCTAGAATATAAAGCCAATTAATTTTATTTTCTAAGAAAATAAGCTTTAGAATCTTTAAAAAGATGGTACAAATGAACTCATTTGCAAAACAGAAATAGAGTCACAGATGTAGAAAACAAATTTACCAAGGGGGATGGCACAGGGAGAGGGGGAAGGGATAAACTGGGAGATTGGGATTGACATACACACTACTATATATAAAATAGGTACTAATAAGAACCTACTGTGTAGCACAGGGAACTCTACTCAGTACTCTGTAATGATCCATACGGGGAAAAAAATCTAAAAAAGAGTGGATATATGTATATGTAAAATTGATTCACTTTTGCTGTAAACAGAAACGGATACAACATTATGAATCAACTATACTCCAATAAAGATTAATTGAAAAAATATAATTCCAATGATGATAATAAACTATGATTGATATAATGCTAGGTTAAATAAACTGTAATAATACATTGTGTGAGGCCTTGGTACCTGGCAAATGCTTGCCGACTGAAGATAAAACTCTACAGCTTCATTTGGTTTCTTTTCTCATTAGAAACTATGCTCTTTCCACTTCCATCCTGCATTCCTACACTGCCATAAATAAATATCTTCATTCTCTGCCAGCTTAATATGGAATAAAGTAAACTTACAATAGATAATAAATGATTTTTAGGAAGGCTCCAAGTAACTTTTCATAGGCATAATTATACTTTTTTGGATATATACCAATCACTTTGGCCAAATGTCTAATGACTAAGTATAAAAATCCACATTTTGATGAAGCAAAATCACCATTACAGTTTAAATTTCTAGAGTAGAAGAATACATCTGAAGTATTATGTAACTTTATTGTTGTGATTTTTAATTGAAAATGATAGTAGATACATTTAAAATATTTATCATAGAGCATAAACAGTATGTTCTCCACATTCTCTGCTAATGCTTATATTACATATTTTTGTGGTCTTCAATCTTTTCCCTCCTTATATTCCCAAAAGAATTTTATTAAGCATGTAACCTTTCACACATGCTTAGCTTCTAAAGCTTCTCATCATGAGTAAGATAACAAAAAATATAAATACTGATATTTTAAAAATAAAGTGAAATACCACTTTGAAAATGTATTCAGTGAAATGTAAATACTGGAGTCATTTATTTCCTACCATTATCAATTTAAAACAACATGATCTATTCTTTTAAAAGTTGGAAATTTTAGTATCATTCTTGTTTCTACTCGATCTTGTATTTCCATCCTTATTTCCCACATAATTTCACCTTGTTATTTTGTGCTTCAATATATTTTATTTTTTAAAAGTTTTTTTTTTGATGTGGATCATTTTTAAAGTCTTTATTGAATTTTTTATAATACTACTTCTGTTTTATACATTTTTCTGGCCTCAAGATGTGTGGGATCTTAGCTCCCTGACCCGGGATTGAACCTGTACCCCCTGCGTTAAAAGGTGAAGTCTTAAACACTGGACGACTGGGGAAGTACTGCTTCAATATATTTTAAAGATCACTCTATCATACATTTCTGAAACTAAAGATAATCAAAACTATAAAAGACGTTCTTGTACCTATCCAGTTCTGAGTAGTAATAGATTTTTCTAGATCAAGCTATCATTCTAAGTATGGTCAATATATTCTTTATCAAAACTATATATAGCTAGTATAATTTCAATAATATTAAACACAAGAAAAATTTTGTTTGAAAGTCATTTATAAACGACGTTAATTGTATATTCCATCCATCTGGGTCCTCCAATCAGATCATGTGTCTTTGGATGAATATGACTTACTGCTAGATTGACACACAGCTCACCTATCCTATTGCTATATTTTCTATTCTTCTATGTTCTACTCTGCTATATTTCTATTCTAGAACATTCCTATTCAACTTATTCTATTGATGCAAGCACCAAGAAGTCTTGTTCACGTAAAGAGAGATAGAGGTCTTCCTTGGTAGTCTGGTGGCTAAGATTCCACGCTCTCAATACAGAGGGCCCAGGTTCCATCCCCGATCAGGGAACTAAGATCCCACATGCTGCAACTAAGATCCAGCGCAACCAAATAAAATAAATATTTTTCTAAAATAGGAAAAAAGCACAAGAAGTTCTGTTATAACATCATCATTTGAATATTTAGTTATCTAAGTTATAAGCCAAAGGTCACATTGTAATTAGCATTGAAAAAGAATTTTAATTACCTGTGCTGTGCTGTGCTTAGTTGCTTCAGTTGTGTCCAACTCTTTTTGACTCCATGGACTGCAGCCCGCTAGGCTCCTCTGTCCATGGGATTCTCCAGGCAAGAATACTGGAGCTTAATTACCTATCAGCTGATGAATCAAGTATGACTTCCTTAATGCTATTGAAAGCACACCACTGGAAACTAGGTCAATTGCAAAAGGATTTGGAACTCAGTTATTAGTCATTCTCATTCTCATTGTCTAGAAACATTGCAAAAAAGGCACTTATAAATGGTTACTAATTGCTATAGTTCTACTTAGAATCACCTGGTATGCTCAATAACTTTGGCAAAAGTGAAATATTATTAATTTAAATATGCTTTATCAATATAAAACCTCAAAGTGCTTTTTATTATTGTCAAAACTATGACTTGCATAATTATATTTCTAGAAAGTGCCTACAAATAATCTGATTTTCAAAGCTAGGCCTCATTGTCAAGATAAGCAGTCAAGTTAGATTTATGACTGATAGGAAAAATATTATTTCATTTTTAATTCGAATAAAC
Organism: Capricornis sumatraensis; assembly: GCF_032405125.1. Taxonomy (NCBI): domain Eukaryota; kingdom Metazoa; phylum Chordata; class Mammalia; order Artiodactyla; family Bovidae; genus Capricornis; species Capricornis sumatraensis. Next base: position 144,514,658 of record NC_091072.1, on the reverse strand, counting down.
TCACAAATGTACATTTGTATGACAATTATCCCACTTCTGAATTCTAAGATAAGTTAAAATCCCATTTCTGAATTCTAAGATCAAGAGTTTTGCTGGGTACCTGTTTCCTGGATTCAGTGTTTCTTTCTATGCTCTCTCCTTTGTTCTAATGCAACTCTCAGGGGCAATATAAACACTGACAAGAGTTGAGGAAGAAAAAGGTGAGGTTTAAAAATGAAAACTTTTATTATTTTTACCTCCCACCACTATAATAAATGAGTATGGAAAATTTCAAAATGAGTCAAAAGTACCCATTTTAAATGCCATACATTTTTAATACCAGAAATATATTTAAGATGGCTGGATGTATGAGGGCTTATGAGCTACAATGGGTTCATGATTCCTTGATTTAAGAGACTTTGTGCAAATATCAATATTTTGGATGTGTTTTTGTAAAAGACAAACAAGTTTTTCACTCTAAGATATATCTAAAACACATATTATAAGTAAATATCATAATATTAAAATAAATCCACAGGTCATGTCTTGAATGAATTATCAACATTTTGGTAGAAGTTTTATGTAACTATTACCTACAAAGATCATAGATTTATTGGTCATACACAATTTCAGGGGTTTCGAAATGATGTTGAAATACATTGAGGCCCAAACCGAACCTTATGGCAGATTCTATCTACCCAAATGTCAAAGTCAAAGATCAATGTTATAGTATTCCAACTTTTAATAGTAGGTAGCCATTTAACTCACATGAATGAAAATAGAGTAATGAAATTCCAGTCATCAGTTTAGTAGACACTCAGTAAATATTTGTTGAGTGAAAGAATAAATAAAATAAGTTGGTAAACTTTCTTGGCTAAAGTATTGTCCTATAAGCAGGAAAAGCATTTGGAAAGAAATAATCTGAAAATACAATATGGGAATATTCTAACTGACCTCAAAGCAGGATGACAAAGTACTTAAGAGAATAAACTCAATTGTCAAACTCATTGGAAAGAATCCCAGGTTCCTCACTGTTACCTCTTGGACAAATTACTTAACCTCTCAGGGCTTCAATTTATCTATAAGGTTGCTTAAGAGTAGCTCCCCAAGGATTAGATTTAATTTAACATACTTAAAAGTACTTAGAAAGTGTCTGACATAGAGTGAAAGCTATATAAATGTTTGTTATTATTATTAATAGTAAAACTGTCTTTCCAGGTTTTTTTAAATCTTAGAAACTCTTTTTTCTTTTGTGCAGAGAACAATCTGTTTTACATAACTGATATGTAAGATTCACCGTTTTGAACACCAAGTGTAATTGACTCATCCAAGAAATTCCCACACAAAGTAAAATTGCACACAGCTACCCAGTCACTCACTAAGGGCTTCCCAGGTGGCACTAGTGGTAAAGAACCTGCCTCTCAAGGAAATGGGGATTCGATCTCTGTGTCGGGAAGATCTCCTGGAGAAGGGCATGACATCCATGCCGATATTCTTGCCTGGAGAATCCCATGGACAAAGGAGCCTGGGAGGCTATATAGTCCATGATGTCCCAGAGAGTTGGATCTGATTGACCTGGCATTTCCTTTAATCATTCACTAAAGCAAAAATTAATATGCATAAAACTTCAGATGAACTGCAATGTTTGATAACTGAAGACACATGCTATATATTGCCTTGGTAGAACCTATCTTACATATCCACCAAAATAGGAAGGCCTTATCACAACATAAAAGCTTTGATTACTTACTGTTAGGTGAAAAGGAACAAAACCTAACTTTTTTTGTTTTTGCAGTTGAAGACAACAGTTTGATTTCTGTGTATTATCAAATGATTATGACAATAGATTAAGGTAACATTCCTTTTCTCATATAGACACAATAAAAAATGATGAAAAAGAAAAACACATTTTCATTGTGATGAGAACTCTTTAAGATTTGCTCTCTTAATGTTTCTATATATCATACATCACTGTGTTAGCTCTAGTCATCCTGTTGTACATTACACCCCCAGTACTCATTTGTTTAGAATCTAAAAAAGCTAACTTTTGACTATAATAATAGCATTAAATTTTGACACAAACTAGGAAGAGAGGCAAACACATAGATGTGAAAAGAGTTAACACTGTAATTGCTGATAATTCTCATGCTAATTGTATGGCAAACAGATTTTTTAAAATCTCAAAGTTATTTTAAAAAAATTCTATGAAAGACATTATAACCTTTGGACATATTTCTAAACTGCTACTTCCAATGAAAAATATGTTTACAGAACATTGAGCAACTGTGAGTGGGTGAGAATGGAGATGTCCTTGTCACTTAGTGTACACTGGGGGAGGTGCTGTTAGAATCACTGGCATAAGCAGAATGAAATAAAAACTCACATTAAGAGAAATGGGACATTCAGAGCAATATTGTTTAAAACTGTATTTTTAATTGGAGGGAAATTGCTTTACCAAATTGTGTTGGTTTCCGTACAACAATGAGATTCAGCCATAATTGCACGTATTTTCCCTCCTTCTTGAGCCTCCCTCCTCTCTCCCCATCCCATCCACTCTAGATCATCACAGTGGGCCAGGCCAGGCTCCCTGTTATAGAGCAACTTCTCACCAGCTATCCATTTTACACATGGTAATGTACATATGTCAAGGCTACCTTCTCCATTCATCCTACTTGCTCCTTCCTCCACTGTATCCACAAGTCCCTTCTCTATGTCTGCGTCTCCATTCCTTCCCTGTAGAGAGGTTCATCAATAGAATTTTTCTAGATTCCATGTATATGAGTTAACATATGATATTTGTTTTTCTCTTTCTGACTTATTGTATTCTTATACTTTGTTTTTAAAAGCAATAGGACCCTGGGAAAACCATGACTATTTGAAGCATTATATCTTAGACACTAATGATCAACTTTTTTGAAAACTGAATATCCTCAATTGTGTCACACTCATTCATCTTTTTTGCTACTTAAAAACCACTTCCCAGCATCATAAGTCCTCTACTAGAAAATATATGGGATGAGAGAAAACAAAACAAAACAAAACCCATCTCATTTTAATTAAATTTTCATGTTTCTGGGTTGTTGGAAGTAGTAGCAGGCTTTTAAACCTCTGCCTTCTTTAGCTCTTCTTAGTGAGAATTCCAGAAATCTTCCAATTTTGTCCCTAGTCTTATTTCTTGAAATATTTCCTATCAGGAAAGAAATTATTAGTTAATAATGTCAGTTGCTAAGGCTGATCTTCTTGAGAGTCCCTTGGACTGCAAGGAGATCCAACCAGTCCATTCTGAAGGAGATCAGTCATGGGTGTTCTTTGGAAGGAATGATGCTAAAGCTGAAACTCCAGTACTTTGTCTACCTCATGCGAAGAGTTGACTCACTGGAAAAGACTCTGATACTGGGAGGGGTTGGGGGCAGGAGGAGAAGGGGACGACAGAGGATGAGATGGCTGGATGGCATCACTGACTCGATGGACATGAGTCTGAGTGAACTCCAGGAGTTGGTGATGGACAGAGAGGCCTGGCGTGCTGCGATTCATGGGGTGGCAAAGAGTCGGATACAACTGAGCAACTAAATTGAACTCAAATTAACTGAAGGCTGATCTTCAGGCTGTTTTACAGAAAACAGATCTTCAGTTCCATAGCTCAGACTTTCCTGTAACTTTTCTCTTCACTTGAACTTATTTCCCTCCCTGCTGCAAATAAGTCTATCCAACTCTCATCTTAAGGCGTGATTTTGAATTAATTCCACCTCTGTGCTTTCTCATGTGCCATTCATCTCATCAGAAATGTCTTCTTTTGAGACATTTCTGTAGTAACCTGTGCCTAAGAACTGCTTCTTGACCATGGAGATGAGATTTCTCAGCTTAATTCCATGCCATGCTGATCATTCTATTACCAGGCAATTCTCTACTCACTAGGGTTCTCTTACTAGTTCTTGATACACTTTATTGCTGTTTTACTTACAGTTCAGCTGTTAGCTTATACATTTATATAAACTGTCAGTGATTTTAAAACTTGATTATTATTAAAATCACCTAAGAGTCCCTTGGACTGTAAGGAGATCAGCCAATCAATTCTGAGGAGATCAGCCCTGGGATTTCTTTGGAAGGAATGATGCTAAAGCTGAAACTCCAGTACTTTGGCCACCTCATGCAAAGAGTTGACTCATTGGAAAAGACTCTAATGCTGGGAGGGATTGGAGGCAGGAGGAGAAGGGGATGACAGAGGATGAGATGGCTGGATGGCATCACTGACTCGATGGAAGTGAGTCTGAGTGAACTACGGGAGTTGGTGATGGACAGGGAGGCCTGGCATGCTGCGATTCATGGGGTGGCAAAGAGTCGGACACGACTGAGCGACTGAACAGAACTGAAGCAGCTCTAAAAATACAGTTTCCAAGGTTCCCCACTCCATACTTCTGAAACTAAATATTTAACTTTTATGCTGCATAACGGACAAGGCAATGGCACCCCACTCCAGTACTCTTGCCTGGAAAGTCCCATGGGTGGAGGAGCCTGGTAGGCTACAGTCCATGGGGTCGCTAAGAGTTGGACACGACTGAGTGACTTCACTTTCACTTTTCACTTTCATGCATTGGAGAAGGAAATGGCAACCCACTCCAGTATTCTTGCCTGGAGAATCCCAGGGGCGGGGGAGCCTGGCAGGCTGCCGTCTATGGGGTCGCACAGAGTTGGACACGACTGAAGCGACATAGCAGCAGCAGCAGCATGCTGCATAATCTATGTTTTCAAGTTCCTTTTTTTAGTATGATTGACATGAAGAATGCCATATATTTAATGTATAGAAGAGAAGCATATATCTGTGAAAAAATGAAATGTTTCATGAATTTGTGTATTCTCCTTATCTAGGGGTCATGCTAATCTCTGTATTGTTCTAATTTTAGTATGAGTGAGTCAAAGTTGCTCAGTCATGTTCAACTATTTGCAACCCCATGGACAGTAGCCTCTCAGGCTCCTTTGTCCACGTGATTCTCCAGGCAAGATACTGGAGTGGGTTGCCCATTCCTTTCTCCAGGGGATCTTCCCAATCCAGGGATCGAACCTGGGTCTCTCACATTGCAGGCAGATTCTTTACTGTCTGAGCCACCAGGGAAGACCCAAATCTGGGCTTTAGAGGGGCACACCCGGATTTTAGTGTACATGCTGCTGAAGTGAGCACTTTAATCTATATTTTTATTTTATATTTTAAGCAAACTCTCTAATGGATTTTAATGTGACTGATTTGCTAAGCATGTATTGGTGGTGGTGATTTAGTCACTGAGTTGTATCTGACTCTTGCGACCCCATGGACTGTGGCCCTCCAGGCTCCTCTGTCCAAGGAATTCTCCAGGCAAGAATACTGGAGTAGGTTGCCATTTCTTTCACCAGGGGTTCTTCCCAGCCCAGGGATCAGATCCAGGTCTCCCACATTGCAGGTAAATTCCTTACCAATTGAGCCATCAGAAAAGCCCCAAACATGTATTGAGTACCATCAATTTAGATATCTTATAAATGATAGTAGCTGAGCATAATGAAACTTAGATACACTCAGTTTCTGCCCAGGCTTGTAGATGGATATCTGTCTGCACAAGGACCATGTATTCTCTGGGCCTGATTGCTACTGATCTTTCCTTCTAGTTGAGAGTTGCTCTTTTAGCAAAGAATGTAATGAAAGCTGGTCTAGTCTGGAGAACCTAGGGAGCAAATAAATATGAAATAGCTGTTTTATCAAAAAATCCCTCCCTGGGGAGAAGGGGGCTTTGGGGTGACAGCAAATGGGTATAGATTTTTGGAGGGGATAATGAAAATATTCCTGTGGTGATGGTTACAAAACTCTGGATATACTAAACTATATCTTGATAAAGCTGTTAAAAAAAAATCCCTCCTACTAACTAGGTGTTGGCATCACTCAAAATTTTAATTCATCACTTGTCATTATTTTTCTGGAAAAGCCAATCTTGTTTATTTCTCTCATTTTGTCACTTTCTTATATCATTATTTAAATTCTTTTTTTTCCCCCTTTCTTAAAATTTTCCTTCTCTGTATGAGAATGTTCGCTTTTATTTATCTTATTCCATTTGACAAATTTCTATCCTCATTCCCTTGTCAGCACTTATGACCGTACTTACATCATCCTAAACTGAGGACTATGTTATTCTTTTAAAAATTAGAATACATTTACATACACTGTAAAATAGCCTGATATCTCTCCATAGAAAGTCAGTTATATGGGTACCTTTTGTGAACCTGCAATATTCTTATCTCTACCAGCTAGAATGAAATATTTAATTCAAAGCTAATGCATTTGAAGAAATCCTGTCCAGTTACATTCTCTTCAGATATTTTGGTCTGGATCTCACTATAGTTGAGAGAGACAGTCAAGAAAACAGATTCTGTTTTGTAGATTGAAAAGCTACACATGAGCTTTATCTGAAGAGCTTTCTTACAGAATGGAGGGATAAGCAGAGCATACTGCTTACAAAATTTAAGCCAGAGCATTAAAATCGAAAGCATCAAAGCAATATTTAGCTACTTAGCAATCATTTTGATAACTGAAGGATTTTGGAGTTTAAGACAATTGCAATACATCAAAAGACTGAATCTGAGAAATTAATGTAACAGAAAGATGCTGGCCTATGAATTAAATTTAGTAGCCCCAACAAAGGAAACCTCAATAAGAGAGAAGCAATTAATTAAAGTAATTAGTTCTATAAAGGCTAGCAATGTCAGTATCTTCATTACAATGATTTGCCTCCAAATTGATACAACAAATTTCATTTCAAATTTTCCCACTCTTAGTCCAGCTTCTTTCCGCAGCTTCCCACTGATGCCTTTTCTTTAATATGGATACAACAGTGTTAGAGCTCTTGATTACATTCTGGATATTTACTAGGCAAATATGATGGTGCCATTTAAATTTGGAATTTATTGTATGAATTAATGGGCTTCCCAGGTAGTGCAGAGGTAAAGAATCCACCTGCCAATGCAGGAGATGTAAGAGACTTGGGTTCAACCCCTGGGTCAGGAAGATCCCCTGGAGGAGGAAATGGCAACCCACTCTGGATAATTCCATGAACAGAGGAACCTGACAGAGTACAGTCTACGGGGTCTCAAAGAGTGGGAGATGACTAACTATACATTTCCTCTAATCATTCACTAAAGCAAAAAAATGATATTTATGATCTTTTCTTTCTCTTGTATTTTTACCCACCCCTTTCTACAAGGACAACCTCTTATTGTGTGTTTCTTTACTGCAAAGGTTTTGGCCAAGTCTAAAGAAAATTGTCTGTGTCATTTGACCGAGACTGTATCTTTATGCCTTTAATTAATATGTCTCCACATCACAAATGGAAAACAATGTCATAGTGGTGATCACTTACCTTATCCCTTATAAAAAGCAACAACAAAAAATCTACTCTTCTCCATGCTTCTCCCCCTTTACTGATTCCATGGAGTTTCTTTGTCCCTTGTCATAACACTCACTTCAAGGTGTGACCCTAAAACAATCACTTAATATTTGAAGAACATTCAAATAGTCAGTTATATACTTACACTTAGAACATCTTTGTTAATCAAAATGTAGAACATAGATTTACCAGAAATGGGCATATCTGGAAGTCAAATGTTTTCTGAGACTTTATTAACATGATACAACCTGGAAGGTTAAATCTAATACCAACAACAAGAAGTCTAACATGAGGAATTTAAAAAACACAAATTGATTGGTATACATGTTGAAATTTGCTGAGTGAGAGAAGCAACTTGCATAACACTTCTTTTTACTAAGGTGAATTGAATTTATATTTTCAAACAAATGTAATCTGATTTATCTGATTAGGAGGAGACAAACATAAACGTTTGAATACATATCCTTCTGATAAATATACCTATATATGTGCTGTGCTTAGTTGCTCAGTCATGTCCAGTGCTTTGTGACCTCAGGACTACAGCCTGTCAGGCTCCTCTGTTGATAGACTTCTCCAGGCAAGAATGCTGGAGTGGGTTGCCATGCCCTTCTCCAAGGGAACCTTCCCAACCCAGAGATAGAACTCAGGTCTCCCGCACTGCAGTCGGATTCTTTACCATCTGAGCCACCAGGGAAGCCCATATATATATACACTTTAAGTTCGTTAAGTTGACTCATCCATATGAGAATTCTCTAGATTGTCAGTTAGCAGCTAAAATTTGTTGTACCTATCCTTAGAATTTTCTATCTAGTTATCATGTTTGGAATTTATATATTTGAAGTTAATACTCATACTTTAATGCATAAAACTCTTTATATCCAGATAATTTTGTCTATGATAAAAAAGTGATTGAAAATTATATAGGTAATACATACTCTTAAAAAGTAAATAGGTAGCACATACTGGTGAAAAGTAAAAACAAGAAAGAGAAAAAATAAATTATTTCAAGTCTTGTGAAAATACATCCCAAATTCCAAAGTCAAATTTGGAATTATAAGTTATATCCTTATCCTCTTTCAGGCTTCACTTTCTTTAAGGTATGGTTCCTTGGGAAGTAGTTATAATTCATTATTAAATTAATTTTTACACTTTTTATTTTATATTGGGGTATAGCCAATTAACAATTTTGTGATAGTTTCAAGTAAAGAGTGAAGAGGCTCAGCCATACATAGACATGTAACTATTCTCCCCCAAACTCCCCTCCCATCCAGGCTGCCACATAATATTGAGCAGAGTTTCATGTGCTAAACAGTAGTTCCTTAATTATTCATTTAAAGTATAACAGTGTGTACATGTTCATCCCAATCTCCCTAACAATCTCTTCTTCCCACCCTTCCCTCCATGAAACACAATTTTTAATATTAAGAAAGTAGAAAACTTCTGTAAAGAACCCTAACCCTTTCACAATCTTGGATGATAATCACTTTGATGATAGTGACATGGCTTTGCACAATATTCAGTGTTATGCAATTATTTCCTGTCAGATAAAGGCTTAAGGTAAAGGGAAAATGTTCCAGGAATCTATCAAGACTAGTGTCATGAATGAGAACTTGTTCCTTCCTCAGAACATGTTCTTGATGAGAATTCTACCCACAACCCCATAGGCAGTCATGTCCTGCAGCAGATGGTAAGCAAGGCGCCTCTGTCTTCTCCCCTCAAACCCTTCTTTGTGTGAACGCTCACAGGATTATGCACCTGGGGTGGGGCTGAGGGGGAGCAAGCTCACAGTGTTCTCTTTGGAATTACCATTACCTCAAATAATAAGGTTTCTGTCAACTTGTTTTGGTTTTGACAAATCATAAAATTTTCCAGACTCTTTTTGCCTTGAGAGGTGGACTTTCTTTTAGGCAGAGTGAGTCTGGGAACCAATGGATCCTGCTAGGAAATGGGTGCAGCCAGTGCAGCCCCTTTGCATCCAGTGGCTAAGACTCCAAGAGACCAAAGCAGGGGGCACAGGTTTGATCCCTGGTTGGGGAACTAGATTCAACATGCAGCAACTAAGACCCAGGGCAGCCAAATATTTTAAAAAGGAAAGCTTTCCCTCAAAAAAATAATTAAAAAAAAATTTTTGTTGTTGTCAAAAAGAAACTACAATTACTCACCCAGTGCTTTAAATATCATTATATTAAGAATGGGGTTTGTATGTAGAATTTTCTTTCCTTTTGCTGGGTGGAAACTCACAACCTGTGTTTGGATTCTGCTTCTGTCACTTAGAGACAAATAGTCTCTGATGAGTAACTGAAATACCTGGTGCTTCTCTTTCTTTGTCTATGAATGGGAATAATTATAACAGCGATGATTTATAAGCTTATTGTGGGAATTAGGTGGCGCTGGAGTGGCGAGCGGTGTCTGTGTGGCTTGGAGCGGCAAGCGGCAGAGAGGAGATACCCCACGTCCAAGGTCAGAAAAGCCCCAGCAAGATGGTAGGAGGGGTGAATTCGCGTTTAGAATCAAACCCCGGTTCCACCAGAGATGCTCAGAGGGCTCAAACAAACCTTGTGCACACCAGGACCCAGGGACCAGACAGAGACAGGTTGGCAGTGGTCTGCCACCAGGACAGGGGCTCTGAGTGTGGGTATGGCATAAACCCTCTTGGAGGAGGTCGCCATTAACCCTACTATAGAGCTGCCAGAACTTACATCGGACTGGAAAATAGACTCTTGCAGGGCACAACAGAGCCTTGTGCACCTGGACCCAGGAGAAAGGAACAGTGACCCCACGGGAGACTTGCCTGTGGGTGTCCGGGAGTCTCCGTTGAAGGCGTGGGTCGGTGATGGCCTGCTGCAGGGTTGAGGGCATGGAGTGTAGCGGTACATGCCTGGATTCTTTTGAGACAGGTCACCACTATCTTCATTACCTCTACCATAGTTTGAGTGAGTGAGTGACTGAAGTTGCTCAGTCGTGTCCGACTCTTTGCGACCCCATGGACTGTAGCCTACTAGGCTCCTATGTCCATAGGATTTTCCAGGCAAGAGTACTGGAGTGGATTGCCATTTCCTTCTCCAGGGGATCTTCCCAACCCAGGGATCGAACCCGGGTCTCCCACATTGTAGACAGATATTTTACCATCTGAGCCACCAGGGAAGTCCCAGGTAAATAGCAGGGAGGGAACATAGCTCCACCCATAAAGAGAAAATTGGATTAAAGATTTACTGAGCATGGCCCCGCCCATCAGAACAAGACCTAGTTTCCTCCTCAGTCAGTCTATCCCATCAGGAAGCTTTCATAAGCCTCTTATCCTTCTCCATCAGAGGACTGCTGCTGCTGCTAAGTCATTTCAGTCATGCCCTACTCTTAGCGACCCCATGGACAGCAGCATACCAGGCTCCTCCGTCCATGAGATTTTCCAGGCATGAGTGCTGGAGTGAAATGCCATTGCCCTCTCTGCCATCAGAGGGCAGATAACTGAAAATCACCATCACAGAACTAACCAATTTAATCACATGGACCACAGCCTTGTCTAACTCAATGAAACTGTAAGTCATGCCGTGTAGGGCCACCCAAGACGGATGGGTCATGGTGGAGAGTTCAGAAAAAATGTGGTTCACTGGAGAAGGGAATGGAAAACCACTTCAGTATTCCTGCCTTCAGAACCCCATGAACAGTATGAAAAGGAAAAAAGATAGGACACTGAAAGATGAACTCCCCAGGCTGGTAGGTGCCCAATATGCTACTGGAGATCAGCGGAGAAATAACTCCAAAAAGAATGAAGAGATGGAACCAAAGCGGAAACAACACCCAGCTGTGGATGTGACTGGTGATAGAAGCAAGGTCCAATCTTGTAAAGAGCAATATTGCATAGGAACCTGAAATGGTACATACATCAGCTCAGTCCAGTTGCTCAGTCGTGTCCGACTCTTTGCGATCCCTTGAATCGCAGCACGCCAGGCCTCCCTGTCCATCACCAACTCCCAGAGTTCACTCAGACTCACGTCCATAGAGTCAGTGATGCCATCCAGCCATCTCATCCTCTGTCATCCCCTTCTCCTCCTGCCCCCAATCCCTCCCATATTAGAGTATTTTCCAATGAGTCAACTCTTCACATGAGGTGGCCAAAGTACTGGAGTTTCAGCTTTAGCATCATTCCCTCCAAAGAAGTCCCAGGGCTGATCTCCTTCAGAATGGACTGGTTGGATCTTCTTGCAGTCCAAGGGACTCTCAAGAGCCTTCTCCAACACCACACTTCAAAAGCATCAGTTCTTCGGTGCTCAGCTTTCTTCACAGTCCAACTCTCACATTCATACATGACCACAGGAAAAACCATAGCCTTGACTAGACAGAACTTAGTTGGCAAAGTAATGTCTCTGCTTTTGAATATGCTGTCTAGGTTGGTCATAACTTTTCTTCCAAGGAGTAGGCGTCTTTTAATTACATGGCTGCATTCACCATCTACAGTGATTTTGGAACCCAAAAAAATAAAGTCTGACACTGTTTCTACTGTTTCCCCATCTATTTGCCATGAAGTGATGGGACCAGATGCCATGATCTTCGTTTTCTGAATGTTGAGCTTTAAGCCAACCTTTTCACTCTCCTCATCCTCTTTCATCAAGAGGCTTTTTAGTTCCTCTTCACTTTCTGCCATAAGGGTGGTGTCATCTGCATATCTGAGGTTATTGATATTTCTCCCAGCAATCTTCATTCCAGCTTGGGCTTCTTCCAGCCTGATGTTTCTCATGATGTACTCTGCATATAAGTTAAATAAGCAGGGTGACAATATACAGCCTTGACGTACTCCTTTTGCTATTTGGAACCAGTCTGTTCCATGTCCAGTTCTAACTGCAGTACTTGGATGCAATCTCAAAAATGACAGAATGATCTCTGTTCGTTTCCAAGGCAAACCATTCAATATCACAGTAATCCAAGTCAATGCCCCAACCAGTAATGCTGAAGAAGCTGAAGTTGAACGGTTCTATGAAGACCTACAAGACCTTTTAGAACCAACACCCCCAAAAGATGTCTTTTTCATTATAGGGGACTGGAATGCAAAAGTAGAAGTCAAGAAACACCTGGAGTAACAGGCAAATTTGGCCTTGAAATGTGGAATGAAGCAGGGCAAAGACTAATAGAGTTTTGCCAAGGAAATATACTGGTACATACATGAATCAAGACAAATTGGAAGTGGTCAAACAGGAGATGGCAAGAGTGAACGTCGACATTTTAGGAATCAGGGAAGTAAAATGGATTGGAATGGGTGAATTTAATTCTGATGACCATTATATCTACGACTGTGGGTAAGAATTCCTTAGAAGAAATGGAGTAACCATCATAGTCAACCAAAGAGTCAAAATGCAGTACTTGGATACAATCTCAAAAATGACAGAATGATCTCTGTTTGCTTCTGAGGCAAACCATTCAATATCACGCTTATCCAACTCTGTGCCCCGACCAGTAATGCTGAAGAAGCTGAAGTTGAATGGTTCTATGAAGACTTACAAGACCTTCTAGAATTAACACCTAAAAAAGATGTCCTTTTCATTATAGGAGACTGGAATGCAAAAGTAGAAAGTCAAGAAACACCTGGAGTAACAGGCAAATTTGGCCTTGGAGTACAGAATGCAGCAGGGCAAAGGCTAATAGTTTTGCCAAGAGAATGCACTGGTCATAGCAAACACCCTCTTCCAACAACACAAGAGAAGACTCTACACATGGACATCACCAGATGGTCAACACGGAAATCAGATTGATTATATTCTTTGCAGCCAAAGATAGAAAAGCTCTCTACAGTCAGCAAAAACAAGATCAGGAGCTGACTGTGGCTCAGATCATGAACTCCTTATAGCCAAACAGAGATTTAAATTGGAGAAAGTGGGGAAAACCACTAGACCGTTCAGGTATAACCTAAATCAAATCCCTTATGAATATACAGTAGAAGAGAGAAATAGATTTAAGGGACCAGATCTCATAGACAGAGTGCCTGATAAACTATGGATGGAAGTTCATGACATTGTACAGGAGAGAGGGATAAAGACCATCCCCATGGAAAAGAAATGCAAAAAGCAAAATGGCTGTCTGAGGAGGCCTTACAAATAGCTGTGAAAAGAAGAGAAATGAAAAGCAAAGGAGAGAAGGAAAGATGTAAGCATCTGAATGCAGAGTTCCAAAGAAGAGCAAGGAGAGATAAGACAGCCTTCCTCAGCGATCAATGCAAAGAAATAGAGGCAAACAACAGAATGGGAAAGACTAGAGATCTCTTCAAGAAAATTAGAGATACCAAGGGAACATTTCATGCAAAGATGGGCTCAATAAAGGACAAAAATTGTATGGACCTAATCCCTCCCAGCATCAGAGTCTTTTTCAATGAGTCAACATTTCACATGAGGTGGCCAAAGTACTGGAGTTTCAGCTTTAGCATCATTCCTTCCAAAGAAATCCCAGGGCTGATCTCCTTCAGAATGGACTGGTTTGATCTCTTTGCAGTCCAAGGGACTCTCAAGAGTCTTCTCCAACACCACAGTTCAAAAGCATCAATTCTTCAGTGCTCAGCTTTCTTCACAGTCCAACTCTCACATCCATACATGACCACAGGAAAAACCATAGCCTTGACTAGACGGACCTTAGTTGGCAAAATAATGTCTCTGCTTTTGAATATGGAGAAGGGGATGACAGAGGATGAGATGGCTGGATGGCATCATTAACTCGATGGACGTGAGTCCGAGTGAACTCCGGGAGTTGGTGATGGACAGGCAGGCCTGTCATGCTGCAATCCATGGGGTCGCAAAGAGTCAGACATGACAGAGAGACAGAACTGAACAGAACTGAACAGAAGCAGAAGCCATTTAGAAGAGGTGGAGAGTACACAGAAGAACTGTACAGAAAAGAGCTTCACACCCAGAAAATCACCATGGTGTGATCATTCATCTAGAGCCAGACATCCTGGAATGTGAAGTCAAGTAGGCCTTAGAAAGCATCACTACGAACAAAGCTAGTGGAGGTGATGGAATTCCAGTTGAGCTATTTCAAATCGTGAAAGATGATGCTGTCAAAGTGCTGTACTCAATATGCCAGGACATTTGGAAAACTCAGCAGTGGCCACAGGACTGGAAAAGGTCAGTTTTCATTCCAATCCCAAAGAAAGGCAATGCCAAAGAATGCTCAAACTACCGCACAATTGCACTCTTCTCACATGCTAGTAGAATAATGTTCAAAATTCTCCAAGCCAGGCTTCAGTAATACGTGAACTGTGAACTTTCAAATGTTCAAGCTTGTTTTAGAAAAGGCAGAGGATCCAGAGATCAAACTGTCAACATCCGCTGGATCATAGAAAAAAGCAAGAGAGTTCCAAAAAGCCATCTATTTCTGCTTTATTGACTATGCCATAGCCTTTGACTGTGTGGATCACACAGTCCTCTTCACTTTTTGTCATAAGGGTGCTGTCATCTGCATATCTGAGGTTATTGACATTTCTCCCGGCCATCTTGATTCCAGCTTGTGTTTCTTCCAGTCCAGCGTTTCTCATGATGTACTCTGCATAGAAGTTAAATAAGCAGGGTGACAATATACAGCCTTGATGTACACCTTTTCCTATTTGGAACCAGTCTGTTGTTCCATGTCCAGTTCTAACTGTTGCTTCCTGACCTGCATACAGATTCCTCAAGAGGCAGGTTAGGTGGTCTGGTATTCCCATCTCTTTCAGAATTTTCCAGAATTTTTTGTGATCCACACAGTCAAAGGCTTTGGCATAGTCAATAAAGTAGAAATAGATATATTTCTGGAACTCTCTTGCTTGTTCCATGATCCAGCGGATGTTGGCAATTTGATCTCTGGTTCCTCTGCCTTTTCTAAAACAAGCTTGAACATCAGGGAGTTCACAGTTCATGTATCGCTGAAGCCTGGCTTGGAGAATTTTGAACATTATTCTACTAGCATGTGAGAAGAGTGCAATTGTGCGGTAGTTTGAGCATTCTTTGGCATTGCCTTTCTTTGGGATTGGAATGAAAACTGACCTTTTCCAGTCCTGTCACTACTGCTGAGTTTTCCAAATGTGCTGGCATATTGAGTACAGCACTTTGACAGCATCATCTTTCATGATTTGAAATAGCTCAACTGGAATTCCATCACCTCCACTAGCTTTGTTTGTAGTGATGCTTTCTAAGGCCTACTTGACTTCACATTCCAGGATGTCTGGCTCTAGATGAGTGATCACACCATGGTGATTATCCAGGTCATGAAGATCTTTTCTGTACAGTTCTTCTGTGTATTCTTGCCACCTCTTCTTAATATCTTCTGCTTCTGTTAGGTCCACACCATTTCTGTCCTTTATCGAGCCCATCTTTGCATGAAATGTTCCCTTGGCATCTCTAATTTTCTTGAAGAGGTCTCTAGTCTTTCCCATTCTGTTGTTTTCCTCTATTTCTTTGCATTGATGACTGAAGAAGGCTTTCTTATCTCTTCTTGCTTGCTTGAAGAAAGCTGAGCACCAAAGAACTGATGCTTTTGAACTGTGGTGTTGAAGAAGACTCTTGAGAGTCCCTTGGACTGCAAGGAGATCCAACTTGTCCATTCTAATGGTAATCATTCCTGGGTGTTTATTGGAAGGACTGATGCTGAAACTGAAACTCCAATACTTTGGTCACCTCATGTGAAGAGTTGACTCATTGGAAAAGACCCTGATGCTGGGAGGGATTGGGAGCAGAAGAAGGGAATGATGGAGGATGAGATGGCTGGGTGTCATCTTCGACTCCATGGACATGTGTTTGAGTGAACTCCGGGAGTTTGGTGATGGACAGGGAGGCCTGGCATGCTGTGATTCATGGGGTCGCAAATAGTTGGACCCGACTGAGCGACTGAACTGAACTGAATTGAACTGAGAGATCTCTTCAAGAAAATTAGAGATACCAAGGGAATATTTCATGCAAAGATGGGCTCATTAAAGGACAGTAATGATATGGGCCTAACAGAAGCAGAAGATATTAAGAAGAGGTTGCAAGAATACTCTGAAGAACTGTACAAGAAAGATCTTCATGACTCAGATAATCACGATGGTGTGATCAGTCACCTATCCAGACTTCCTGCAATGTGAAGTCAAGTGGGCCTTAGGAAGCATCACTATGAACAAAGCCTGTGGAGGTGATGGTATTTCAGTTGAGCTATTTCAAATACTAAAAGAATGATGCTGTTAAAGTGCCACATTCAATATGCCAGCAAATTTGAAAAACTCAGTAGTGGTCACAGGACTTTAAAAGGTCAGTTTTCATTCCAATCCCTAAAAAAGGCAATGCCAAAGAATGCTCAAACTACCATGCAATTTCATTCATCTCACACGCTAGCAAAGTAATGCTCAAAAATTTTCAAGCCAGCCTTCATCAATATGTGAACTGTGAACTTCCAGATGTTCAAGCTAGTTTTAGAAAAGGCAGAGAAACAAGAGATAAAATTGCTAACACCCACTGGATCATCAAAAAAGCAAGAGAGTTCCAGAAAAAACATCTATTTCTACTTTATTGACTATGCCAAAGCCTTTGACTCTGTGCATCATAATAAAGTGTGGAAAATTCTGAAGGAGATGGGAATACCAGACCACCTTACCTGCCTCTTGAGAAATATGTATGCAGGTTAGGAAGAAACAGTTAGAACTGGACATGGAACAAGAAACTGGTTCCAAATAGGAAAGGTAGTATGTCAAGGCTGTATATTGTCACCCTGCTTATTTAACTTCTATGCAGAATACATGATGAGAAATGCTCGGCTGGATGAAACACTAATTGGAATCAGTATTCCTTGGAGAACTATCAACAACCTGAGATATGCAAAGGACATCACCATTATGGCATAAAGTGAAGAAGAACTGAAAAACCTCCGATGAAAGTGAAAGAGGAGAGTTAAAAAGCTGGCTTAAACCTCAACATTCAGAAAACCAAGATAATGGCATCCGGTTCATCACTTCATGGGAAATAGATTGGGACACAGTGGAAACAGTGGCAGACTTTATTTTTGGGGGCTCCCAATCAGTGCAGATGATGAATGCAGCCATGAAATAAAAAGATGCTCACTCCTTGGAAGAAAAGTTATGACCAATATTGACAGTATATTAAAAAGCAGAGACATTACTTTGTCAACAAAGGTCCTTCTAGTCAAGGTTATGGTTTTTCCATTAGTCATGTACGGATGTGAGATTTGGATTATAAAGAAAGCTGATCGCCAAAGAATTGATGCTTTTGAACTGTGGTGTTGGAGAAGACTCTTGAGAGTCTCTTGGACTGCAAGGAGATCCAACCAGTCCCTCCTAAAGGAAATAACTCCTAAATATTCATTGGAAGGACTGACATTGAAGCTGAAATTCCAATACTTTGGCCACCTGATGTGAAGAACTCGCTCATCACTGACTGAATGGAAATTAGTTTGAGCAAACTCAGGGAGTTGGTGTTGGACAGGGAGGCCTGGCATGCTGCAGTCCATGGGGTTGCAAAGAGTCAGACATGACTGAGTGACTGAACTGAACCGAACTGAACTGTGGGAATTACATTGTTGTTGTTCTGTTGCTAAGTTGTGTCCACCTCTTTGTGATCCCATGAACTACAGCTCGCCAGGCTTCCCTGTCCATCACCAACTCCCTGAGTTTGCTCAAACCCATGTTCACTGAGTCAAGTGATGCCATCCAACCATCTCATCCTCTGTCAACCCCTTCTCCTCTTGCCCTCCATCTTTCTTACTATCAGAATCTTTTCCAATGAGTCAATTAGTATACTTAAAGTGATCAGCACAGTGCCTGACATGTAGAAAACATTGGATAGGTCCCTTTTAAGACTAAATTTTACACACACACACACACACCCCTTCAAAGTCCTACTCATGGAGACTATTACTGTGAGCATTGGGTGTTTCATGTCAGCCAGGCACCTATACGGACCCCTCTAAATGATTTTCCTGGGATTAGTAATCAGAAAGAACTTTAAAAAGGAGGCATCACAGGTTCTCTATGAAGATAAGACAGGAAAACAGAGGCAAAGAACTAGGGAAAAAAATGAATGATATGGAACTTTATTAGTGGCAAGTAAAAGAATGTCTTACTAGCAAAGATTTAAAAATACCAAACATTTATTATCTCATTTGGCACAAATTCTGAGGAACATGGAAGCAGCATTAATTCAGCAGCTCACCGATGCCATCAAGAAGTTTCTTCCATTGTTTCTGCTTTACTTCTTAGGTATATCAGTATTATTTGCCTTTTTGGCCACAGTTTGGCTACTAAAGTACCAAAAATGGTTTCTTCCCAACAATATCCCAATCTGGGGAAGAAAGGAGTCAGTATAAAACAAAATTTTCTGCTCCAGAATCTCTCTCTTTCTTTTCCTTTCTCTTTCTCTCTCTGTCTGCTTCTTTCTCTCTTCTCTACCAGAGAGCAAAATCACTCTGGTTGCTGTATCAGGAGACATCCCTGTATAGGTCCTTAGTCAGATTCAATTTCAATTTCTCATTGTTAGGTCAAAGTATAGTAATTGGAGGTGTGTTCCTTAGAAATTCTACTTCATGGCTGAAGTACTCGTAACTGCTGGGAATCTGGGTGGCTGTTAGTTCTTGGATGAATTCACACTGAGAATTTCCCTGAATATCAGAAAGACTTTTTACACAACTCCCCTCTTCTTCCTCCTCTTCCTTAGAGGCATCTCTGTATTCAGTAATGGTTGCTGTGGTGGTATAAATACAGTCCATGGGGTCACGAAGAGTCAACCCCATGGACTGAGCACATGATACTTACATGGAAAGTTAATTGCGATCATAAAGTGAAGTGAAAGTGAAGTTGCTCAGTCATGTCCGACTCTTTGCGACCCCATGGACTGTAGCCCACCAGGCTCCTCCGTCCATGGGATTCTCCGGGCAAGAATACTGGAGTGGGTTGCCATTTCCTTCTCCAGGAATTGCAATCATAAAGAAGTAGTAAATAACTTTTTCTTTTGTCTCTTATTTATCCATGATGATATAAATACCTGACTCCCTTGCTTTAATGTGCACGTGCATGCTCAGTTGCTCAGTCGTGTCTGACTCTTTGCAGCCCCATGGACTGTAGCCCACCAGGCTCCTCTGTCCATGGAATTTTCCAGGCGAGAATACTGAAGTGGGTTGCCATTTCCTTTCCAGGGGATATTACTGACTTAGGGAGTGAACCTGGATCTCCTGCGTCTCCTTTATCGGCAGGTGAATTCTTTACCACTACGCCACTTGGAAGTCCCTTGCCTTAAAGTAGGAGAAGCTCTAAAAGACCACCCCAGCATCAAAGCTCACTATGGGCCCAAACTTTTACTGTGACCCATTGCAGCTCAACTCTTCTGTCTGTACAATTCTGATCCTTTATCCTGTACTGGTGTTGATCTTCAAAGTTGTCCCCAATAAACACTCTACACACATATCTCCATCCAGGGTTTGTGTTCCAGGGAACCTGACCTGTGAAAACCAGTCACCGTCAGAGGAGACTGTGATAATGTGATTGGCTTAAACACTTATTGGCTTCCCTTGTGGCTCAGATGGTAAAGCGTCTGCCTACAATGCAGGAGACCCAGGTTTGATTCCTGGATCGGGAAGAAGGAAATGGCAATCCACTCCAGCACTCTTGCCTAGAAAATCCCATGGATGGAGGAGCCTGATAGGCTACAGTCCATGGGGTCACAAAGAATCAGACACGACTGAGCGACTTCACTTTCTTTAAAAACTTGTGCTCCATCCGAAAGTACACTGAGGCCAGAGATTTCATTTTACTCCTCTGGTTTCTCCTTCATAGTCTGCTTTATTCGTTCTTCCTCAAGTTGCTCCTGCTTTGTGTTTTAATATTTGAATGCCTCCTTGATTTTCCTCTCCATACAGACTCACTGCCTGAGTGAACTCCTCCCATCCATGATCTGTGTTCTAACATCACCCACATTTATTTATTTATTTTTTAACCTTGACCTCTCTCTCAAATTTCTAACAATGTTTTTGTTGTTCAACTTCCAACCTATTATCTCCATTTGAGTGTATAAAATCACAAACTCCCTACATCCAAAGACAAATTCCTATTTTCCCATTCAAGCTTGCAGCAGCCCAGGGAATCTATTTCTCAGTAGCTCAACTGGTAAGCATGGGAATAATCTCTGTGTCCAGCTCTTTGTGACCCTATGGACTATAGCTTACCAGGTTCCTCTGTCCATGGGATTCTCCAAGCAACAATACTGGAGTAGGTTGCCATGCCCTCCTCCAGGGGATCTTCCCAACTTGAGGATCAAACCCATGTCTGTAAAGTCTTCTGCGTTAGCATGTGGGTTCTTTTACCACTAGCACCACCTAGGATGTCCCCATTTCCTCAGTCCTTTTATACAATCCATCAGGAAATTCTACTGATTTTACCCTCAAAATATACCTGGAACTTGATAACTTCTATCTTCACCATTGCAACCCTGGTCCCAGTACTTTAATGGATTCCTTGAATATAATATGTATAGATTCTGGGGTGTGTGTGTTTAAATGAGTACAAAAAAAATATGAATACTGATTATCTACATATGTGACATACAATGTTTTGGTAAACTAGGTATAAAGGAATTCTTAACACAGTGAAATAAGCTTTTGTAGTCCTTCACATGGGCTGACATAAGTAGTTTATCTAGGATGATTCAATAAATATACATTTATTAAGGGCCCAGTTCTAGCTTAGGTACTATTTTTGGGGTACATTGAGCAGAGAGAGTATAAAATAAATAAGCCTAACCATCTTTTACTGTCATTCTATTATTAATTTGTTGAATACTGATAGACCCTGGGACACTTTGTTTCCAATATTTTGAACTCCACAACTGGAGAATTTATCTATAGCTTCTTCCTGTCTGTAACAGAGTCTTAGTAGAGTCGGGGCCTGCATTGAAATTGGTAGAGCAATGAATTCATTTCCACCCCTCTTTCCTCCAATTTTGTCCTGCCACCATCTTCTCAGTATTAACTCATTGCTTCAACTATAGTGTAAGGTAAAGGGTTGACAACAAGTATTGCTTTTCAGGAGTAAGTGATAAGTTCAGACCAATAAAATAATTTTTAGAGAAATAAACTGTCCTTGGATTACCCTCTCGATCATGTGAGTGAATTCAATAAATCCATCAGCTAATTTGTGACTAAGTATACTTTCCCCTCCACATATGCTTTGTTATTTTATTGGAAAGAGTGTTTTATGTCTCCTGTGTTTCTTTTTACATCATCAAGCTTACGTGAAGTCCTCTTAAAGGTGATCTCCTCCTCTGCCTCTCCGGGAATCTGGGCTCTCGCTTTCTCTGGATGCTGGAAGATTTCATATTCAGTACTCTGAATTCTGTCTAAAAACTTGAAATCAGAATTGACAACAGTAAAGCAAAATTGTTAGCATTGGTATCAAACAAAACCTTGAGTTTTCTAGGATGAAAATTATGAATCATGTAATGAAAAAAAGAAAATCAGAGACTTGGATGCAAAAATCACAGCATTTAATGAAACAAACTCTGGTAAGAACTCATAGCAGAGTGAACTCTATTCAGAATGTGAGGTGGTTCATAGATTTCTTCCAGGTTTGAGACAGGAGCATGAGTTCATTCAAAGTAAATTGTTTTCTACCTGGGATTCAAAAACAGTTCAAACAATAAATAAATGTGTGTATGTACATATAAATACATACATAGAGGTGGATAAACAAATACATATTTATAGACATTCACAAATACACATTAGTGTACACATGATGTGTATAAAATATGTATGTACATATTAATAACATATCAATTCATAAAACAAACATGAGAGTTTTAAAAAATGAAACATTTATGCAAGCACATAGTTTCAAATTCTTTAAAGTTATTTTAAAGACATTAATAAAAATCTTAATGCTGTCCTATTAGAGTACTTACCTAATGTACATAATTGTACAGACCGTGTGAAGCACCAGAGACTTCTCTTTGCTTCATCTATTGTTTTATCTTCTTAGATTTTCATTTTCTCATCAGATGTGTTTTTAATAATTCAAGATGATTATGATTTCCTTACCTTTTTTGTGTATTTTGTTTTGTCTCACTGAGACACAGAAACACTGTTGAGATTGTAAGAAGCAAGGGCATATTCATCTGGAAAATAAAAAGAAAGTTCATCCTTATTACATCTCCAACTTTCTATAACCAGGTGATATCAGACAATATAATTACACTAGGTAATTACTAACCCTTCTAGTAATTCTGCAAGAAAGTCAATTCCTTCTATTTTCTAAATCCAGGAACATCATATCAGAGTTTAAGGCACTTGACAAAGTACATTCAATTAGTAAATGACAGAGTCAGAATTCAAAGACTGCTTTACAAGGGTTTCCCTGTGATCCAGTGGTTAAGAATCTACCTTCAAATGCAGAGGATGCAAGACTGATCCCTGGTGAGGGAACCAGGATCCCACATGCTGTAGGGTTACTGAGTCTACGTCCTGCCAAGAAGACCCAACACAGCCAAAAAGACGAAAGAACGACAAAAAAATCCACCAAAAATCCCCGAAGACTTGCTGACAAACTTTTCATGACATTCAACAAGAAATTAATAGCACTAACCTTCCAGGGAACTTTTTAAAAAATCTTCTGAACAGCATCTTAGTAACTGCTTTGAAACCTAATCTATCAAGATTTGCCTGTAACACTTCAGAATATTTCTCACTGTTCATCTCAAATTAAAGTCCATAGATGTAGCATGGAATGGTTAGTCTCAGCCATTAACAACAAAACAACAGCAACAAGACCTGGAAGCTTAGCTGGTTTGTATTTCAAATTAAAGGCAGTGCCTTCTCATTATATCAAAAGGATTCTAGGTGTTGAAAAATTCTGGCAAATAGAAAACGGCCAAGTCAGAAGTTTATATATATATATATATATATATATATAATGGAGTAAAAAAAAAACCACACAATATGTAAAGTAAACCCAGATATTGAAGACCAAGGATGATTTTCAAAAGTTAAGTAGTTCAGGGAATCCTAGATACAGATATAACTTCCAGTAGTTTTAAAGCATGGTTGTTGCCCACCTACCTTTTTCATAATAATTGTAGACCATGACTGGGGATGGCTGAATGTTTGCTACATGGTTGATTTGCTCAACAGAGAGGGTGAAACTCTTTGCTGTACCTGAAACCTATAAAGATACAGATTATAAATACACCAGAGCAGGCCTGCAAAAAATAAAACCACAGAGCAAATTATTTCCAGAAGTTTATGATAAATCCAGGGTATAATGATCTTACATAATGGCAAAAGAGTGAGTTAAGTAATATTAAATTGTGTAAAATGTTGTTTCACCGATTATATTGAGGTACAAGAAAGTTGAAAATATTAGAAAAATGTAGGCATTTGTATGGATGTTAATGATATATACATAGAAAGGATGAGTCTGAAACTCGTGCCAGTCTCTGCTGGAGTTCAAGTCAAATTATAAAAGAATTATACATCTTTGACCAGACTATGTTAGATGCTGTGGGGAATAAAAGAACAGGGAAATGATGCTTCTAAACTTGAGAATCATCCAGTTAGCCAAGGTATATATGAAATAGCATAGTATTTAAGAGGGAAAAGACAATTAGTGTGGAAGAACACTGATCGCCTTTAACATCTCACATAGTTTTGACAAGCCCTATCATGTATATTTATGAGAAATCGAAGCATCCAGTTACCCTCAAAAGAAAAAGAAAGCCGTGGAGAAAAAAATTATTGTCAACTTACATTTTGCAGGTAGAAAAGAACATGGTCATTCTTGAATTCAATCTTCATTACTTGGCCACTGATTTCAAGCTTTAAGGAAATTGGCAAGGAGGGATAAATATGAAAGAGGATCATTCCAGAATTCAGTGTTTCGTGCTTTTTCTCTAATCAGTATCAGGAAGTTGCTTTATGGAAAATTCCCTTGTGCATGATGTTTTCATAAACACAAGTCAGAACTAAATTTAAAAAATAGGTTACAAACTATTGGAAATAATGACTTCTAATTGCTATAAATCAAGAATTCATTCCACCACTGTTTAGCAAAAATATGAGTGTGAACTGTGAATGTTTGTTTAAGTGAAGAATTACACAGCTTGGCTTTGCTAACCAACTGTTTCATCAACACATTACTGCTTTTTGGAGGCTAAAAGACTGGGCTTCTCTTACTTACCTCTTCAATGGATGACATGACTGGAGTAAATCCTGATAGCATTTTTACATCAACAAGGACCATGTTGGAGTTATTGTGATTTCCTGTATATCTGAAATTTAAAAACAAAACACTAACTTAGACATCATTTTAGAAGAGTGACTTAACCTTATGGCAAGGATATGAGTATATTGATGCCAGTTGGCTCTAAGCCTGGAGGAGAGGCAAAAGCTGGAGAAAAAACATCTGAAAATAGTCATTCTCACATATCTGGAAACAAGCACAATTAGAGTGATCGTGGCTGAGATGATTCAAAGCAACATAAATTGGAGTAAAGAATGAATGGACCTAATCTCCCCAAATCCTGCTTTTAAGCTTACTTGAGGCTTTAAAGTCAGAACTTATAGACAAAACTTTTAAATTTATATTACACTTATGGTGGCTCAGTGGGTAAAATATGCCTATAATGCTGGAAAAACAAGGGACACAGATTCCATCTTTGGGTCAGGAAGATCACCTAGAGAAGGGCATGGCAACCCACTCCAGTATTCTTGCCTGAAGAATCCCGAGGATGGAGGAGCCTCATGGACTGCAGTCCACAAGTGTGCAGAGTTGGACATGACTGAAGCGACTGCGCACAGCACACATACTTATGTCAGCCTTAGATTCTGTGCAACACTTAGAGTAGGCTCATATCTCAAAAGCAGGATGTGGGCAAAATCATACAACAGACATGCCCCCAAGAGATCTTCTAAGTTATACCCACAACTTTGGATAAAATTGTTGGGACATCAAGTTGAGAGCTGTGTATTATATTATTAGCATTAGTGTTCAACAGATTTTCATTTTGAAATCCTGAGAAAAATCCCCGAAACTAATTTTATTCAATGTTTCTCCACACATTAACCAAGAATAAAACTCTTCGGTACCTATAAATTATATTTTAATTCAAGAGAATTACTTTGCTTTTTTACACTGAAAAATATCTAAAATTTTGCTTTGTGTACAGTTATATTAATGATTAAATAAATGTTAGCAGGTTTTTCTCTTTTTGGCCCACTCATGCTTGTCTTTAGAAAGAAAATTGTATCTCTGTTGTGCAAAACTGACACACAAAAAAGTAGAAGCACTGCTGAAGGATTAATGAGGCAGAAGCTTTCAAACTGCATACAGTGCAGATTATATTTGCATAACTCTAACTTTGATTTAGTTGAAAATGTACTAAATTGTGATGTGGGCACAGAGAGTACCATCAACATGTGATTATTGACATTAATAATATATAAATATCTTTTATACAATTTAAAGATTACTTTCCATTTATAGTTATTATAAAATATTGGCTGTAATCTCCTTGGGTCTATCTTACACCCTCCATGGTTTGTACCTCCCACTCCCCCATCCTTAGATTCCCCCTCCTCCTTCTTCCCACTGGTAATCACTAGTTTGTTCTTTATTTCTGTAAGTCCACCTCTTTTTTGTTAAATTCACTAGTTTGTTGCATTTTTTAGATTTCATATGTAAGTGATATCAGTTGCCATGCCCTCCTCCAGGGGATCTTCCCAACTCAGGGACTGAACACAGGTCTCCCACATTGTAGGTGGATTCTTTACTGTCTGAGCCAGCAAGGAAGCCCTTCATTTAGTATAAGGCCCTCCAAGTCCATTTATGGGCTTCTTTATCCATTCATGAGCTGATGTACACTTAGGTTGCTTCCATGTCTTGGTGATTGTAAATAATGCTACTATGAACATTGGAGTCATGTGTCTTTTCAAATGAGTGCTTTTGATATTTTGTTAGTGTTTAAAATAATTATTTTCTGATGCACCACTTTCTCTCTAACCTGAAAGTTGACATCAAAATGGGACACTTACCTGAGGGTTACTGTCAGGTCAAAATTACTCTGGAATACATCAGAAGAGTTTTTCTTTACTATTTGTAAGGAAAGGGAAAATCCAGATTCCTTCTTAGGTAGTAGCACATTATACCTCATGGTAGCCTAGAAAGGATAGCAAAGTGTAAAAAAAAAAAAAAAAACACATCCATCTATCACTTGAAGCACTTAATGTTTTTTCTTATTTCCATTATTGCTGTTGTTGTTTAGTCACTAAGTTGTGTCTGACTCTTTGCAACCCCATGGACTATAGCTCACTGAGCTCCTCTGTCCATGGGATTTCCTAGGCAAGAATACTGGAGTTAATTGCCATTTCCTTCTCCAGGGGATCTTCCTGAGCCAGGGATTGAACCACTGCCTATCCTGCATTAGCAGGTGGATTCTTTACCACTGAGCCACCAGGGAAGCCCTCATTTCCATTATTAATGCACTTAATTTTATAACTTCATTATCAGGGAATAAGGCTAAATATAATCATTTGATTGTCAGAAGACACAAGAATCTTTGACATTCCTCAAGAAACTTCTCAGTTATCCAGTTATCTTTAAGAGTAGGTAACCTTTTACAAAATAACTTTAGTTTTCAGATGTTGAGTGGAAAATATCAATGAAGGAAAATGTAATCATGAAAACATGCAAGAGTAAAATAGCACTTTGTACATAACTGAAAAGATAGTCTGTGTTTTTTACTGGAAAACACTCATATTCCTCACAGAATTCCATTACCTGGATAAATGCACAACCTTGTCCTTCCACATTTACTGTATATTGTCCACTTGCTTTTGTTAGTTCTGAACGTTGAACCAATAAGTGATTATCACCATTAACCTGGAAAATCTCGTTGAATTCTTCACTGCTTAAGCTGACAGTGACTTGATCATCAGAGAAGATTAAATTCATGTAGCGGGTTATGGCAAGAAGGCAGACGGGCGTATCCTGCACAGAACAGTACAAGCAGCATTCCAAACTCTGTTATGATGCAATGTCAGTCATCATGTGGCCATGAACTTTAAATCAACCCATAGAAATATTTCTGACATGTCAACAGAATACCAAGAAGCAGTATTCTAAACAACAGGGAAAAGATTTTCTTGTGCTAATTGTTGTCCTTTCTTCAACAGATCTTAATTAGATCTAAAAGTCTTCTAAATAATTTTATAATATCCATGTGAAATATTGCTCAATCTTTTCTAAAAATTAAGGTGTTATGTAATTTGGTTGCCATAGATAATGTTTATGCTCAACTGTCTTCAAAGATGGGAAGTCAGAATCCAGAAAGGATGTTGGGAGATTCACTAACATATGGTTTTACTTAGCAACTAAGACTGAAAAAAAGAAAGGAAGGAAGGAAATGATTTTCCTTGTGGGAATAAAACTTGTATTTCTTTGCATTAAATTTTTTGCCTATTAAGGAAGGATATAAGTCATTGTTTTTGATACCCATTTCTTTGGCTATTCATTCATTTGCTTTTTCCAATGTATAGACCACAGAAGTAGGGAGAAATATTACTTCTTGGCTGACATGAAGTAATGGTTTGACCAAAGTATTCTTATTGTCAGGGCTCTTGTGTTTATAACAACCATCCTTTCTAGACTTTCATTCTATTTTTACTGTGTAAATGGAGATATAAATCAGGCATACATTCCCTGAGAGGGGATGTTATTTTATTCATTTATACATAGAAAATTCCTAGTAGAGTTCCTAGTATACAAGAACTGCCCAATAAATGCTTGTTGACTAAATATTGGGTCACCTTTAGAGATGTCGATGGACCT
This sequence comes from Capricornis sumatraensis, assembly GCF_032405125.1. NCBI lineage: Eukaryota > Metazoa > Chordata > Mammalia > Artiodactyla > Bovidae > Capricornis > Capricornis sumatraensis. Next base: position 144,486,464 of record NC_091072.1, on the reverse strand, counting down.
AGAGACTATCATACACAGTGAAGTAAGTCAGAAAAAAAACCCCCAAATATTGTATATTAATGCATACATGTGGTATCTAGAAAAATGGTACAGATCAACCTATGTGCAGGGCAGGAATAGACACACAGATGTGGAGAATGGATGTGTGGATGTGGGGTGGAGGAAGAAGGGGTGGAATGAATTGGGAGATTTGGATTGGCATATATACACTACCATGTGTAAAATAGATAGCGAGGGTGAGATGGCTGGGTGGCATCACTGACTCCATGGACGCGAGTCTGGGTGAACTCCGGGAGTTGGTGATGGACAGGGAGGCCTGGCATGCTGCGATTCATGAGGTCGCGAAGAGTCGGACACGACTGAGCGACTGAACTGAACTGAACTGAACTGAGCACAGGGAGTTTACTCAAACTCATGTTCATTGAGTCAGTGATGCCATCCAGCCATCTGTGATTCATGGGGTTGCAAGAAGGTGGACACGACTAAGCGACTGAACTGAAGTGAACTGAGCACAGGGAGATCGGCTCGGTGCTCTGTGATGACTTAAAGGGGTAGACTGGGGTGGGGGTAGGCGGGAGGTCCAAGACGGAGGGGCTATATGTATACATATAGCTGATTTGTTTCATCACACAGCAGAAACCAATCCATTGTAAAGCAACTAAACCCCAATAAAGATGATTTATAGTAGCAAATACTCCTTGTCTCAGAAGGTATTTCCTACCTTTGGTATTTTTATTATATATATCTATATAATATACTATCTATATTATTATAGAGTGGCAACTGTTGCACTGAACATATTGTGGTTATGTCAGCAGATCCACACCAATCACCTGAGGGGAGGAGAAGCCTCCGTGAGAATTCATCTGTTGGGCAAGCCACTGAACAATCTTACTAGCATAGGTCAGGTCAGGGTTTTTCTGGGAAATGATAGCCAACAGCACATAGCAAGTCTTCTCCATCTCAGCAGAAGGTGCCCGAGGAATAAAGAGTGGAGATGTCTCTGTCTCAAGTTTCTTCGCTTTTCCCCAATATATCCCATTATCTGAGAAGAAAAGAAGAATTTTCACACAGTCCCTATGTAAAGAAAGATGCAAATGTCATCCTTGACCTCTGTTATGGGTTCATTGTGCCCCTCGAAATTCATATGTTCAAGGCCCTACTACCTAGAACCTCAGAATGGAACTGTATTTGGATATAGGGCTTTTAAAGGGGTGAATAAGTTAAAATGAAGCCATTTAGATGGGTCTTAGTACTTAGCCACTAAACAACAACAACAACAACAACAACAACAACAACAACAACAACAACAAATGTATCCTTATCAGAAGAGATAATTTGGACTCATGGAGGGGGCACCAGGAATGCATGTACATGGGAAAAGACATGTGAAGACGGTTAGAGAAGATGGCCATCTACAAACTAAGCAGAATGGCCTCAGAAGACATCATACCCGCTGATACTTTGATCTTGGAATTCTAGCTCTAGAACCATGAGAAAATAAGTTTCTGTCATTTAAACCACCCAGTACAGAGTATTTTATTGGGCTGGTCAAAAAGTTCGTTCAGGTTTTTATGGAAAAACTCAAATGAACTTTTTGGCCAACCCAATATTATGGCAGCCCCAGCGAACTAAGGCAACTTCAGAGAGCAACTTCCTAAGGTCAACGTTTTTGACCTTAAGTTCAAGGCCAAAGTTTCACAAGCAGTTTTTATTATCTGCAGTCACTCCCCTTGATTTTCTTTACTTCACTCACTTGAGAAGAAATGAGCAGAAAAGAAAAAGAGGAAGCTAGAAAATATATAATGTTTTGTTTTTTAAAAAAGTCACTCAGAAATTTCATAAGATAAATAGAAGCATTCTAGAAAAGAGAGGGTTCCTATGTGATTGCTCAGTTTCATCAATTTATTCTTAGGGTCATCTCTATTAAGAAAGAAGTGAAATGAAGTGAAAGTTGCTCAGTCGTGTCTGACTGTTTGCGATGCCATAGACTATAGCCCATGAGGTTCCTCTGTCCATGGGATTCTCCAGGCAAGAAAACTGGAGTGGGTTGCCATTTCCTCCTCCAGGGGATCTTCCCCACCCAGGGGTCAAACCCTGGTCTCCTGCATTTCAGGCAGATTATTTGCCTGAAAGCCCCTCCATTAGCAAAAATGAATAATAATAATACTTACTTAATTTTGTAGCAGATTGATCCAGGGTCCGGAGTAAGGATTCCACTTTCTCCTCTTTTCCAGCTAATGCAAAAGCATAAGCTAGAATTGCAAGGTTGTAGCCATTTCTGACACCATTTTCCAAGGCCTCTTCTAAGCAAAAGAGCCCATTTCGTAGAGTGGGAAACTAGTCAAGAAGAAGAACAATTCATTTTAAGATGATGCTTGAATACTTACTTGTAAGCTTGACTGTTTAAACTAATCATTCTTTATAATGTATATAATATACCCTTGAAGTATATTTTACATGCAAACCTGTTCATTTCTGTACATGTGAATTATATTTTATAAATATCATTAAAATTCATTTTTAATGGATTATCAGTATTTGAAAAAATTTAAGTAGTATGAAAATGGCAATCTCTGTCTGACTGGTTGTATTTTAGTTAATGATGTAAATGTTTTCTATGTGGCAAAGTATACATATTTATTTTTAGACCTAAGATATTTTACACTAATGCCCAAAATAGGAGCTCATATTTCTAAAGATGGTTTTTGAGGTATACCACTGACCCTGAAAATTCCTAGGATCTTATTTCAAGAATAGATTTTGCAATTGGATAATCTGAATTTTGGATTGAGAGGCAGCCAAGATGAGCCACACTTAAGCTGAAAATGTTTGCATACTGAGTTGGTTAGACAAACAGAATATCAGGTTGTAGTTATACTTGGAATAAGAGTTCTTAATCTGAAATTAATAGCTGAACTTCAGGAGATATATGGATACCAAAATGGTATGAAACACTTGTATAAGTGTGCATACATATATCTTCTCCAGGGAAAAACTCAATAGTGTTCATCAAAGTTTCTATGAATCAGAAAGGTCATGCTAGAGGTAAAGAACCTGTCTGCCAATGCAGGAGACCTAAGAGGTGTGAGTTTGATCCCTGGGTCTGGAAAATCCCCTGGAGGAGGAAATAGCAACCCACTCCAATATTTTTGCCTGGAAAATCCCATGGACAGAAGAGCCTGGCAGGCTACAGTCTATAGGGTCTCAAAGAGTTGGACATGACTGAAGCAACTCAGCATGCATGAATAAAAAAATTTTGGGAGAGTTAATTTAAAGAGTGGTAGTGAATTAATTATTCTCTTGATGTTTCACCCAGTCCAGGAATTTTAAATCACTCTGAATCGATAGTCAAATTCATGTGCATTCAGCTGACTGATACTAAAAGACAGTGGGACCCATACAGTGAAATTGAGTCCAGCTTCAAGGAATGCAGCAACGATATAGGCAGTGAGTACAATGTCCTCTTCATCTCCAACCTAAACACAAAGGAACCATAAGTCATATAGGACAGCAGAGCACAAAAGAACAGCTATCCTTCTGAAGGGAAACTAGATAGGAAAGAGACAGTGGGACAAATATCATTAAAAATTTTTTTTTTTTTGGCCACGGTGCAGCATATGGAGATACCAAGTGATATATCTAAATATGGACTGGAAAAGGGAAAGAATAGGTCTATCAAGGACAGACTTCATTCCATTTGCATTTTGACCTGAGGCAAGTGAGGTCCTCGTGCTTTGATTTAAGGAGGTATTGGATCAGTGCTTCATTGAAACAATGTAAATTAGGAGATCCTCTTCCTGAACTGGCTTACCATTCATAAATAGAAATGAATAATGTCTGGCTTCAAATTTATAAACTGTTTCCTCTCTAGGTTCTTTTTCAGTCCCCTCTCACCTGTTCTCAGTTTATCTACTCAAGGAGACCGGTTCTAAGAAAGAACTGAAAACAGTAAGGCAAATAATAGATTCAAGAGGAATTCAGCGTAGGCTGAGGATAACATGCAGGCAGCAGTAATAATGGCTTTGATTTACATACCACAAGCCTATCAAGGCAGCAGCAGGAGTAATATTCATAAGAAGTGTACTCATGTTCTCAAGAGCTGGATAAGGCAGGTAATGCAAAGGAGAAAGGAAAGCTTACTTGTGTGAATCACTCACCTCCCAGGCGTTGCTGAAAAGCTTGCCATCACTTTTAAAGCAGCCATCTATTTTCTGTTTGCTTGCAAGCCAGATCAAGGTCTCCCTTTGAACCAGTTCATCAATGAAGACATATTTCTTCATTCCCGCAAATGTCTTAAAAGTAAGAGCACTGAGCCTGTAAAGCCAATCGTCAGTTAGACAGAAGTTAGATAAGAAAGAAATGATGTCAGCTTCCCATCAGGTCGATCATCACTGATTGCTTTGGGTCATGGGTGGATCTAATCTGGCTGAGAGCGACTGTAACAAGTCTTGATTGACAGCAGTTCTTTCCTTTGGGTCAGTAAATATGTGAAAGTAAGATCATGTAATTTCCAGCACGTTTGCACACAAATTTCTATAGAATCCATCAGATTGTTCATGCATGAAGAAAGAATGGAATGGGTGTAATTAGGTGCTTTGAAACCTTTTAGTTTTTCTTTCCTCAATCTACATGGGGCTCAGAGAGACAGACTGAGATGTGCCATTTACCACAAACTGTGGAAGTATTGGTGGGGGTGTCATTAAATGACCAGACGTCTAAGCAATCTATTATGAGACTTTCAGTACATTGTTGCTTTAAAGTTGGAATAATCAAATATTTTAGTTTTATCTGATTCACCTCTAGGAACTCACTTTGAAACACAAAAGTGTTGCTTTCAAATCCCCACCAAACACAATTCCCCTCAGCCCCTCACAAGTCCTCCTCAGATCATTCTTGTATTATTTAAAATAAAATTTTCATCTCTTACCGTATGCTTCCCTCCTGATTCCTCTGCCAAAACACACTATAGGAACCATCCAAGTTTTTGAAAGACAACTGCTTCTGATAACCTAAAATACAACATGGTAGGAAATTAAGAAAGTTAAAAGAAAAATAATGGTGTAGTAACAGCCCCGTGTTTTGGTATTAGACATAAATGACTAGATGATCATTTCAATTTTAATTTCTGAAACTCAGGTTCTCCATCCATAGGGAGAAAAGATAGCTTCTACCTTATAGGGTTTTAATGACAAGTAAGATATTCCATGTGACTACATCTAACTCAATATTTGTCTGATATTACTAATCATTTATTTTTTTTTCTTGGGGTTATTTTATTTCAGTGTTATTTTTCTGAAAAAAAAAAGAATAAAATAAATTATACTCCTGAACTTTTCTTTGATATCACATTTACAAGATATTTCTAAATACAAAACTAATCACTTCATCTCAATGGAATGCAATTGAGCAAACAAATACAGAAGTTGATAAATGAACTGTTTATAGCTACCATTAATAACAATAACAAAACTCACTAACAAAGTAGCTTGGCAAAATATTAGGCATTAAAAAAACAACTGAGGTCAAAATGTGAAACTGCATGTCTGAATTGTGAAGCCAAATGACCATACAGATACTGAATTCCAAAAAAGCCTCCAAACAAACAAAAACCCCCCAAAATAGAGCTAGGACTCAGAGTGACTCAGTTCTTCAGACATATTTTTTCCCCATAAGACTACCTCATAATAGCAGCTTTATGACATCTTGATATTAGTAATAATTTATTTAATCTATTATAGGCAGAAATTACTTCAATCTTCTCACCATTAGATAAGAAGAATAAAGCTTTAGATTTAACTTCCTCTGTCAGTTGTTTAGTAGATCTCAGATAGTCTAGGATGTAGGTATCAGATGCTAGCAGGGCAATATTCTGTTCTCCACCTCCATAGGGCATTTGGAAAAGATTCTCCAGATTCTGTATTGCAAGTCCTATAATGTCCCCTAAAAACACGACAAACAGAATGTTACTGTTTGTTAAACTTGGCATCTCAGCATTAATGATAATATGTGGAAGGAAAGAACATTTTAAAATAGGTCTAAAAGATGGAAACAAGGAATGTTTTCATGAAGTAGTTCTAAAGAAGGTGAAGTAAAAGAGGTTTCTGGTATGAAAAATGTTTTGGAAAATCTCCTATTACCACAGAGAGAAGGAATTTAAGAAAGTGTGTTTGTTCACTTGATTGCTTGCTGGTTTGGTTTTTTGAGAAGCTGACCCTGTGAATTATACAATGTAATCTATCTCTTTCCCCAAAATGTAGATGTGAATAATAGACAAAGAAATTTGACTTCTCTGGAACAGTTTTATCCATTACTGAGGAAATTTCCAGCATTTTTAAAAAAGTATACTCTGATCTCCAAAGGTATACTTAATATTTCAGATGGACAGGCTATAACAGGACTCTTTGTTTTCTAAACACCAATTACCATTCAGCAGAAAAAATATCTTCTAGGGACATAGATTTTTTAAAAATTTATTTTTTTATTGAAATATAACTGCTTTACAGTTTTGTGTTACATGAATCAGCTCTTAATATATGTATACATATATCCCTTCCCTCTTGAGCCTCCCTCCTACCCACTCCCGCATCTCACCTTTCTAGGTCATCACCGAGTACTGAGCTGAACACTCTGTGCTGTACAGCAGGTTCCCACTAGCTATCTATTTTACCCATGGTTGTGTACACTCTCTCAGTTCATCGCACAAGGACATGGATTTGAAAATGGTGCTGTAAGTCCTTCAGATCCCATGCAGAAGCAAACATAGATCATCCTCAACAATAATTCCCTTCAATTGACACTGTAAGAAAAATCTCTCCACCCTTTTAAGTTTTTTTTTTTTAAGACCACCTCAACTAAGATTTTCAAATCACTGTGAAACAAAAAAATTAACCAACTTACCCACAACAGTGAAAAAGGCCCTGGTTGATCCTTCTATGACATCATTTGTCAAATTCAAATCTACCTGCCTGGAGACTTTGGTGCCTGTAAAGAAAAAATATCAATAAAACAAATAATGTTTGGCTTTCTTTCATAAACAATAGCAGGTTTATGGAACAAACATATTAGGAAATATATTCCATTATTTATATTTATTTTATAAGTTGGTTGTTTTAAGAGATGAACTTGAGGTTTTGATCTAGTTTAGAATAACAATACATTTAGAAAATGGTATATAAATCTGGAAGTTAGAGATGGCCTCTATTCTCTATCAGTTTAGTGCCTGAACTACTTACGTATGAAAAATAAAAGTAAAAACTACTGATTGTGACATATGGAACATTACACATGAAAGGTAAAACTTGAAGAGTCTTACTAGGCATTAAAATCAAATCATCAGGAATCCCCTGGCAGTCCAGTGGTTAGGACCCAGTGCTTTTACTGCTGGGACTCGATTTGATCCCTGGCTGGGGACTAAGATCCTGCAAGATGTGCAGTGTGGCAAAAAAAAAAAAAAAAATTTACATTAATAAGAAATTAAAAAAAAATCAGATCATCATCAACCACATAAAGCAATACTCATGAGGCCCGTAAAACTGGCTATTGAAGGGCAGTAATTTTCTATTGTTGTTTCATCCCAGGAGTACAGAAGCAAAGATTACATTATGGACTGTTTACATTATGTGCTGTTTGGGCATAATCTTGACTTCCCACTGCCCAAAATTGTGCAACACTCACCTGCAAGATGAGCTCCACCCACCCCACCCCTGCAAAAATTCACAAGATGAAAGAAGTAGGCTGAGACAGATTGATGTCATAGATGGACAACAAAAAATAACCTCATAAATATCCTTTATGTTTGCTAAAATTATACAATGAAGACTGGGCCTGAAATAAAATAATCCTCCATTGGATATTCAGAATAAAGTCACTGAGGTCCTCAGTATAGCAATAAAGTAGAAGAAAAGAAAATAAATAGACCTGTGGACAAATTTCCTTTAGGATTAGTTTCACCATATAGAATATCCTACAGCACTTGGGAATCTGCTCAATATTACATGGCAGCCTGGATGGGATGGGAATTTTGGGGAGAATGGATACATGTATATGTATGGCTGAGTCTCTTCGCTGTTCGCCCGAAACTATCACAATGTTGTTGATTGGCTATCAGTTCAGTTCAGTCATTCAGTCCTGTCTGACTCTTTGCGACCCCATGAATCGCAGCATGCCAGGCCTCCCTGCCCATCATCAACTCCCGGAATTCACCCAAACTCATGTGAATTGAGTCAGTGATGCCATCCAGCCATCTCATCCTCTGTCGTCCCCTTCTCCTCCTGCGCCCAATCCCTCCCAGCATCAGAGTCTTTTCCAATGAGTCAAGTCTTCCCATGACGCGGCCAAAGTACTGGAGTTTCAGTCTCAGCATCAGTCCTTCCAATGAACACTCAGGACTGGTCTCCTTCAGGATGGACTGGTTGGATCTCCTTGCAGTCCAAGGGACTCTCAAGAGTTTTCTCCAACATCACAGTTCAAAAGCATCAATTCTTCAGTGCTCAGCTTTCTTCACAGTCCAACTCTCACATCCATACATGACCACTGTAAAAACCACAGCCTTGACTAGATGGACCTTTGTTGGCAAAGTAATATTTCTGCTTTTTAATATGCTGTCTAGATTGGTCATAATTTTCCTTCCAAGGAGTAAGTGTCTTTTAATTTCATGGCTGCAGTCACCATCTGCAGTGATTTTGGAGCCCCAAAAAATAAAGTCTGATACTGTTTCCACTGTTTCCCCATCTATTTCCCATGAAGTGATGGGACCGGATGCCATGATCTTAGTTTTCTGAATGTTGAGCTTTAAGCCAACTTTTTCACTCTCCACTTTCACTTTCATCAAGAGGCTTTTCAGTTCCTCTTCACTTTCTGCCATAAGGGTGGTGTCATTTGCGTATCTGAGGTTATTGATATTTCTCCCAGAAATCTTGATTCCAGCTTGTGTTTCTTCCAGTCCAGCATTTCTCATGATGTACTCTGCATATAAGTTAAATAAGTAGGGTGAAAATATACAGCCTTGACGTACTCCTTTTCCTCTTTGGAACCAGTCTGTTGTTCCATGTCCAGTTCTCACTGTTGCTTCCTGATCTGCATACAGATTTCTCAAGAGGCAGGTTAGGTGGTCTGGTATTCCCATCTCTTTCAGAATTTTCCACAGTTTATTGTGATCCACACAGTCAAAGGCTTTGGCATAATCAATAAAGCAGAAATAGATGTTTTTCTGGAACTCTCTTGCTTTTTCCATGATCCAGCAGATGTTGGCAATTTGATCTCTGGTTCCTCTGCCTTTTCAAAAACCAGCTTGAACATCAGGGAGTTCACCGTTCACATATAACTGAAGCCTAGCTTGGAGAATTTTGAGCATTACTTTACTAGCATGTGAGATGAGTGCAATTGTGGGGTAGTTTGAGCATTCTTTGGCATTGACTTTCTTTGGAATTGGAATGAAAACTGAACTTTTCTAGTCTTGTGGCCATTGCTGAGTTTTCCAAATTTTCTGGCCTATTGAGTGCAGCACTTTCACAGCATCATCTTTCAGGATTTGAAATAGCTCCACTGGAATTCCATCACCTCCACTAGCTTTGTTCGTAGTGATGCTTTCTAAGGCCCACTTGCCTTCATATTCCAGGATGTTTGGCTCTAGATGAGTGATCACACCATCGTGATTATCCAGGTCATGAAGATCTTTTTTGTATAGTTCTTCCGTGTATTCTTGCCACCTCTTCTTAATATCTTCTGCTTCTGTTAGGTCCATACAATTTCTGTCCTTTATCGAGCCCATCTTTGCATGAAATGTTCCCTTGGTATCTCTAATTTTCTTGAAGAGGTCTCTAGTCTTTCCCATTCTGTTCTTTTCCTCTATTTCTTTGCTTTGATCACTGAAGAAGACTTTCTTATCTCTTCTTGCTATTCTTTGGAACTCTGCTCAGATGCTTATATCTTTCCTTTTTCCTTTGGTTTTTGCTTCTCTTCTCTTCACAGCCATTTGTAAGGCCTCCCCAGACAGCCATTTTGCTTTTTTGCATTTCTTTTCCACGGGGATGGTCTTGATCCCTGTCTCCTGTACGATGTCACAAACCTCAGTCCATAGTTCATCAGGCACTCTATCTATCAAATCTAGGCCCTTAAATCTATTTCTCACTTCCAATGTATAATCATAAGGGATTTGATTTAGGTCATACCTGAATGGTCTAGCGATTTTCCCTACTTTCTTCAATTTAAGTCTGAATTTGGTAGTAAGGAGTTCATGATCTGAGCCACAGTCAGCTCCTGGTCTTGTTTTTGTTGCCAGGATAGAGCTTCTCCATCTTTGGCTGCAAAGAATATAATCATTCTGATTTCGGTGTTGACCAGCTGGTGATGTCCATGTGTAGAGTCTTCTGTTGTGTTGTTGGAAGAGGGTGTTTGCTATGACCAGTGCATTTTCTTGGCAAAACTCTATTAGTCTTTTCCCTACTTCATTCTGCATTCCAAGGCCAAATTTGCCTGTTACTCCAGGTGTTTCTTGACTTCCTACTTTTGCATTCCAGTCCCCTATAATGAAAAGGACATCTTTCTTGGGTGTTAGTTCTAAAAGGTCTTGTAGGTCTTCATAGAACTGTTCAGCTTCAGCTTCTTCAGTGTTACTGGTTGGGTCGTAGACTTGGATTACCATGATATTGAATGGTTTGCCTTGGAGACGAACAGAGATCATTCTGTCATTTTTGAGATTGCAAGTACCACATTTTGGACTCTTTTGTTGACCATGATGGCTACTCCATTTCTTCTGATGGATTCCTGCCCACAGTAGTAGATATAATGGTCATCTGAGTTAAATTCACCCATTCCAGTCCATTTTAGTTCGCTGATTCCTAGAATGTCGATGTTTACTCTTGCCATCTCTTGTTTGACCACTTCCAATTTGCCTTGATTCATGGACCTGACATTCCAGGTTCCTATGCAATATTGCTCTTTACAGCATCAGACCTTGCTTCTATCACCAGTCACATCCACAGTTGGGTATTGTTTTTGCTTTGGCTCCATCCCTTCATTCTTTCTGGAGTTATTTCTCCACTGATCTCCAATAGTATATTGGGCACCTACTGACCTGGGGAGTTCCTCTTTCAGTATCCTATCATTTTGTCTTTTCATACTGTTCATGGGGTTCTCAAGGCAAGAATACTGAAGTGGTTTGCCATTCCCTTCTCCAGTGGACCACATTCTGTCATTGCTTATACTATCACAAAATTGGCTATACCCCAGTACAAAATAAAAAAGTTAAAAAAGAAAAGATCCTCTTACCTTGTGTACAGATAAGGAAACTTTGAGTCATCTCTCTTTCAATACCTTCAGGCTATCAAGGAGTAAAGTAAACAGAAAGAAGCAGAAAGTCAGGGGTCTGGGTCATCTTTCCACACAGAAAAAGCAACCAGGGGTCAGCTCACATAGGCATGGCTGGCTCATGGTGTGTGCTGGAGAAGATCCATTCATTGTCCCCTTCTGTTTATATCTGCAAGTCACTGTATGTTACCAACACCCACTCTGGCTCTGTGTTCCCATAGTTCTTTGAGGGACAGAGATAACTTCAGTGTCTTAGTGGAACATACTCAGTTTCCCTGGCACTATCCAGCTTCTCCAGTAGACAAACAAAAGTGTTTTGCAATGTAAGAACATGCCAAAAGGTGAGGTGAGAGGATGCCATTGACAAGCAGTGATTCTTTTAGAGGATAATGAGGCCTGCACAGGCATGTGGATTTGTCTCTTGGATTTGAGAGTAAGTTAAAGAATGGGAGGGAAGAGGATCAGGTGTATAGGAAGCATCATGAGTCAGGAGCAAGCAAAAAATCTAAGTCTGTTTCATGAGTTACATTTTTCTATCCTGGGTTAATTGTTAATTAAAGAATGGATGAATTTTATTGCCATTTTAGTTTATTTAAAATGGCATATCTTGTGTCAATAATTAGAGTGAAAATGTTAGTTGCTCAGTCATGTCCAACTGTTTGTCAACAGCAATTATGGTCAATTAAGTCTCTTCACAGAGAATGTCCTTTATTATTTAACCTATTGCACGCATGCTAAGTCACTTCTCGAGTCCATCTCTTGTGACCCTATGGACTGTAGCCCACCAGGCTCCTCTGTCATTGGGATTCTTCAGGCAAGAACACTGGAGTGGGTTGCCATTTCCTCCTCCAGGAGATCTTCTCCTCAGGGATGGAACCTGAGTCTTTTAATGTCTCCTGCATTGGCAGGTGGGTTCTTTACCGTTAGCACCACCTGGGAAGCCCATGATACTCTCTATTTTGTATGTGGAAGGGCTTGATAGTTTTGCATGTACTTACCTGTACCAACAGACTTTTGATCACAGTATCTTTCCAATTCAGGTTCTGTCTCTCAGGTGGTTCATTTGGGCAAGCACTATTTTGCTTGGACTCAGCAACTACAGTGATATTCACTTTACCTGAAAAACATTCTCAAATATAAATTACAATGACCACTGGCCCCTTCTGTGAAGGGAAATGATTAAAAGTCTATAAATCACTTCTTGAATCAGACAAACTGAATCTTATCATCATATTTATGCTTGGACCAAAATAACTTATTCTTTCTCCTGCCTGGAGATAATATGATGTCCTTTTCTATCTTTTTCAAGATTCCTTACATGAAGTAACAGATTCACTTAAATAACTAGAACTTAAGAACTTTTATGGAAAAAAGAGAATATTTTGCAAAACCAACTGAGCAAATTCCTTGATCTGGATTGCTTTTAAAGTTGATGTGTGGCAAAACCAATACAATATTGTAAAGTAAAAAAAAAATTAAAAAAATTAAAAAAAAGTTTACATATGACAATATAGGGGCATAAAATCAGAAAACTAGGCCTTCTAACTTTTTTCGAGATTGAACAAACCAAAACAGTAAACTATGACATAGTGGAAAGGGCATTGAATTTAAATCAAATGTTGGCAGGGGATCTATTGTTTTTAACTCCTGTGGCTTAGATGGTAAAGCATCTGTCTACAATGCGGGAGACCTGGGTTCGATCCCTGGGTTGGGAAGATGCCCTGGAGAAGGAAACGGGCAGTCCACTCCAGTACTATTGCCTGGAAAATCCCATGGACAGAGGAGCCTGGTAGGCTACAGTCCATGGGGGTGCAAAGAGTCAGACACGACTGAGTGACTTCACTTTCCTTTCCTTTCCTTACATCATACGTGCATGCATGCTAAGTCAGTTAATTTGTGTCCACCTCTTTGTGACCACCATGGACTGTGTAGCCCACCAGACTCCTCTCTCCATGGAATTTTCCAGGCAAGAATACTAGAGTGGATTGCCATTTCCTTCTTCAGAGATTTTCCTGACCCAGTTATAGAACTTACCTCTCTTATGTCTCCTGTATTGGCAAGTGGATTCGTTATCACTAGCAGCACCAAGGAAGCCCTATCTGGTAAGCCATCTGGGGAGTCATGGGGAAGTAATATAATAGGTCATAATTAAAATGGATCTCCAATTTTCTTGTGAAAATTAGAGAAATAAAAAATATAATATTTTGGTTTCATATTATCTGTATGCCTATAGTGAAGTCTCTCAATCATGTCCGACTCCTTGCGATCCCATGGACTGTAACCTACCAGGCTCCTCTGTCCATGGGATTTTCCAGGCAAGAGTACTGGAGTGGGTTGCCATTATATACCTATGCATAACCAATACACTGTTCATATTTTTTGTTAGTATGTTTTGTTTCTTTTTTAAGATAGATTTTTGACACTCCACTCTTAGAACTGTGTCCTCCTCTTAAAGCCTTAAAATCATACAAGTCAGTACAGTATTCTATCTCAGTTGCCTGCAGAAGATTTTTGAAGACTTTGTATAGCTAGAGAAATTGAGAAACTTAAAATCTAATAGGAAAACTAGTCTTATGCAGACCAATGTCAGGTGAACTAAAGTGAGCTCATAAATTACTCTTTATTGCTAAAGGAACATAATAAGTATCAGTTCAGTTCAGTTCAGTTCAGTCGCTCAGTCGTGTCTGACTCTTTGCGACCCCATGAATCGCAGTACGCCAGGCCTCCCTGTCCATCACCAACTCCTGGAGTTCACTCAGACTCACATCCATCGAGTCAGTGATGCCATCCAGCCATCTCATCCTTTGTTGTCCCCTTCTTCTCCTGCCCCCAATCCCACCCAGCATCAAAGTCTTTTCCAATGAGTCAACTCTTCGCATGAGGTGGCCAAAGTACTGGAGTTTCAGCTTTAGCATCTTTCCTTCCAAAGAAATCCCAGCGTTGATCTCCGTCTACTACATCTATAATTCTTGTTTACTAGATTCTTTTTAACTTTTCCCTTCTCTTGTATTTTTAACAAGATATTGTCAAATTTAGTTTTCTATATTGTAGATAATCTCCATGTTTAATTCCCGTCTGAGTGTTCAGTGTTTTGGGTGTCTCATAAAGCATCTAGTAGATTTTCAAATCCTGGCAATCATTGAGATTGAGGAGCAATTTTTGTTTAGGTAACATGAGTTCCTGATGGCAAGTGAAGAAGCAAATGAGAAGTGAAGAAACTGAGCAGCATTAATGAAAATATGGTCTTCACTTGGGTTATGATACATGGACTTGATGAGTAATGCAAATTAGCCTTTGTTTTAAACAAATGGAGGATGGGTTTGCTCCACATAAGCATTAGCAAAACAAGAAATTAGATTATAAAAACAAGATTTTAATTGAGACCCTAAAAAAATGAGAACTTTCAAAACCAGAAATTTCAAATGTGAGGGAGAAAGTTATCTTTGTATAGAGGATTTAAGGGAAACAGCCGCTGCTGCTGCTGCTGCTAAGTCGCTTCAGTTGTGTCTGACTCTGCTCGATCTCATAGATGGCAGCCCACCAGGCTCTGCCGTCCCTGGGATTCTCCAGGCAAGAACACTGGAGTGGGTTGCCATTTCCTTCTCCAATGCATGAAAGTGAAAAGTGAAAGTGAAGTCGCTCAGTTGTGTCCAACTCTTAGTGACCCCATGGACTGCAGCCTACCAGGCTTCTCAGTCCATGGGATTTTCCAGGCAAGAGTACTGCAGTGGGGTGCCATTGCTTTCTCCGAGGCAATAAAAATAAACTGGTTTTTCAGGAGAGGTTGGCATAGACACATAGTTACTTACCCAGCTTCTTAGGAGTAACAGTCCAGACATACGTCTTTTTCTCTGAAGCTTGGATAATCTCACTGCTGTTGTCTTTAGGGGTATTGATATCTGCCTCAAAATCCTGAGATGCTTCTAGTTGAGTGAAAATCTAAAATAAAAGTCATGCAGTGAGAGTGACACTCTAAATATTTTGCTGACACTATTCCTCCTCCAATCTTGAGAAAATTCTCCCTGTTTTATATCATCAAAAATAAATGATACAAATGACTCCTCTCATAAGAAGATAAATCTGGCATAACACATACCATAAAATGACTTTCTTAGAGCAGTATTTAAATCACTGCTGTGAATTAAAGCAAATTTTTGTTTGCTTTTCAAAGTTTTTTTTTTTTTTTGATGTGGACCATTTTTAAAAAGTCTTTATTGAATTTGTTACAATATTGCTTCTGTTTTGTGATTTGTTTTTTTTTTTTGTCCATAAAACATGTGGGATCTTCTCTCCCTGACCAGGAACTGAACCCTCACCTCCTGCACTGGAAGGCAAAACCTCAACCACTGGACTGCCAGGGAAACCCTAGCAACTGTTTTTGTTTGAGGAAAAATCTTATGACTCTATAGTACCATTTTGTATTTGAGAATAAAAAGAATATGACAACATTCAAGGAATCTCTTGGCCTCATTAGATTTTGACTCCAGATCAAAGGGAATAATTTACCTCTACGCAGATATTCAGGTAGCTGAAGACACTAACAATCAGATCAGACCGTTCATTCTGAACAACTGAAGAGGGGGAGGTTATTTCAACAAAGAAAGGTTGGGAGGCTTCCAGAGAAGTTGTTGATGAAATGCCAAATCCAGCCTCACCATTCACACAGAAGCCACTTGCTTCCCATTGGGTTATAGTATCAGGGATGGTGAATGAAAGATTTGCTGAGCCGGAGGAGCTACAAAGAGAGATTATAGGTAAAATGCATCCTTTGTGCAAACCAGGAACCTAAATTTAATCCAGAGCAAACAAGAAAGTATTAACTGAAGGTTAAAAATGAGTCATAGATTGGTATCATTAGATCTTTGTCAGGGCTTTAGATCAGTATTTTGAGAGCTGGATTTCTAAACCCAGCTAAAATTTAATCTTAAAAAGGTCACATTTCTCTAAACACATTATTTGTTCTAATTCATGCAACTTGCATCTATCTGCATGAGATGAACAGACAAGAAACAATACTAGAGGAAAAGTAAAATAAAATATGTGGTCAGTACATACAAGTGAATGGTGTTTTGTATTTTACCGACATAGTTCTTCTTTATATACTCAGAAATAAAGTTTAGGAAATAAAGACAAAAAGAAAATAAAAATAAAGATACATAGGAAGGAAAACTTAAAAGCTCACTCAATGCTGACCAGGTCCCAAATCCATGTTTCCGGAAAGTTTGTTCTTACTGTTTCAATTATAACCTGTTCTATGGAGTCAAAATTCTCCCTTGTGACTTCACCAGCTAAAAGAAAAGAGAAATGTTTTAAAGAGAGAGAATAAAAATATACATTCCAAAGACACACCCATAAACTATGTCTCTGACCACACATGCTTAGTGGGACATGATATAGGGGTTGCTGCTGGGGCTCAGTGTCAATAAATGTACATCTCAGCCTAGGTGTCAGTGTTTTGATGCACAAATCAGTCCCATTATTAAAATAAGAGCAACACACACACACACACACACACACACACACACACACACACACACACACACATCATCCTTCATTGTTCCTCCAGAGTCAAATTTAGAGAAAGTCATGTCTATTTATTGAATGGTGTTTCCCATCTGACATTCTGGTGTCTGCCAGGAAACAGTTTGGTATTGGCCAATTCCATCATCCTAATGACTAAAGTTTCTAAGGACATTAACTTTGCTAATGTCTGTTTTTTAAATTTATTTTTTTATTGGAGGATGAGTGCTTTATAGAATTTTGCTGTTTTCTGTCAAATCTCAACATGAATCAGCCATAGGTATACATATATCCCCTCCCTTTTGAACCTCCCTCCCATCTCCCTCCCCATCCCACCCCTCTAGGTTGATACAGAGCCTCTCTTTGAGTTTCCTGAGCCACACAGCAAATTCCCATTGGCTATCTATTTCACAAATGGTAATATAAATTTCCATGTTACTCTTTCCAACCATCTCACCCTCTCCTTCCCTCTCTCCATGTCCATAAATCCATTTTCCATGTCTGCTTCTCCACTGCTGTCCTGTAAACAAATTCTTCAGTACCATTTTTCTAGATTCAGTATATATGTGTTAGAATAGGATATTTATCTTTCTCTTTTTAACTCACTTTACTCTGTATAATAGGTTCTAGGTTCATCCACTTCATTAGAACTGACTCAAATGTGTTTCTTTTTATGGCTTAGTAATATTCCATTTTGTATATGTACCACAACTTCTTTATCCATTTGTCTGTTGATGGACATCTAGGTTGCTTCCATTTTCTAGCTATTGTAAATAGTGCTGCAATGGACAATGGGATACATGTGTCTTTTTCGATTTTGGTTTCCTCAGAGTATATGCCTAGGATTGGGATTGCTGTTTCATATGGTGGTTTTATTTCTAGTTTTTAAAAGAATCTCCATATCGTCTTCCATAGTGGCTGTATCAATTTACATTCCTACCAACAGTAATGTGGCTGATTACTAAAGAACATTTTCTTTTGTTTCCTTGGCCTCTGGGCTATATTTGGCTGGGTTACTTTCTTCTATACAGTAAAGTAACTCCGTTATACACACACACACACATACATTCTTTTTTATATTTGGCATTCTTTTTTTCCTATTTTTTGGCCATACCACATGGCTTATGGGATCTTAGTTCCCCCACCAGGGATTGAACATGCACCCCCTCTATCACCAGGGAAGCCAAAAATGGATGGGTATTTGAACACAATTGTCTGATGCCAGCTGTTTGGTCATCTGAGAATCAAAATGCTCTCTGCCTTGAACTATGTATTCTGATCGATACATAATAAAGGCATCTCCTCCTGTAATCATTATGATTGCCGTCCTGTACATTTCTGCTGTTGTGTTCTAGCATAAAAATAAACTTCCTCTCATATCTGAAGCAAATTCTTCCTTTTAGTTAATACCATTCCCACTTGCCTTATTCTGCTTTATTCAGCTGCAGGATGTATAGTCGTAGACAAACACATGACATACTGCACATGTAAAAATCCCAGTTTTGAATAGTCATATGAAATACAACCAATTCCATGAATCATTTTAACCATCTCCCTGTACACAATTCTAGGTTACCCACATGCAATTTTCAATGGGGCACTGTACATGGGTGCATATCCTCCTGATTCTAGATAGAGCAGCCCAGGGTATGGTATGCTTTTCTCTGTTGAACATACTTCTGGTTTCCGGTAATGGAGATTGGTGAAGACTTTCAGACCCATATCCTTCAAAGAAATAAATAGCAAAGGAAAAGTTGAGCAGTCTCTTCATACAAGACCTAAAAAAAGTTATCAACTATATTATAATTTAAAAAATAGATGATAAATATACATGTTTTCTTTGCTAGCAAGCAAGGGTCTGGTATATTACAAGTCAAGTCATCTGTCTTTGATGTGTGTGAAGTCTCTAAAATTGGAGGAAAAATGATAATCACTATGATTATTCAGCACTTGTGTTCTGGGATTTTGCTAAGGGTTTTACATTATTCTCCATTTGATTCTAAGGGAAAAATATTTATGAGATGTTATCATTGCCTTAACTAACATCACACACACACGTGAACATATGTGTATGAGACACAGCCAGTAAATTGGAGCTCTGCGATTTGAAGGAAAATGTCTGATTCTTTTCCCGTTTATTTCTATAGCTGTAATGGCAACCCACGCCGGTATTCTTGCCTGGAGAATCCCAGGGACAGAGGAGTCTGGTGGGCTGCCATCTATGGGGTCACACAGAATTGAACACGACTGAAGTGACTTAGCAGCAGCCCCAGCAGACTTCAATCATAAAGATTCCTTTAGGGAATTCCCTGGTGATCCAGTGGTTAAGACTTTGCCTTCCAATGCAGAGGGTATCAGTTTGATCCTTGGTCGAAGAGCTAAGATCCCATATGCTTTGTAGCAGAAAAACAAAAACATAAAACAGAAGCAGTATTGTAACAAATTCCAAAAAGACTAAAAAAAAAAGGTCCACATTAAAAAAAAAATCTTTAAAAATATACCCTTTTAGGAAGCCTCAGAATATTCCAATGATAGCCTTTGTATAAATGGAGCTGAGGCTCTATATTAGCCTCCTGATTTGATGATTTCTGCATAAAACTTATTGCAATACCTTGAAGACTGTCTCATTGCTTCTAACATCAAGTTTTAACTTTAACATCAACATCATCATTTCAGCCACCCCATAATTTATTTTCCACAGAGAAAAAAATCAACAAAAATGAATATCTTCTTTATAAGACATTTTCTAAGTGATTTTAAGCACGTTACTGACCTCAATCTCAAAGAAAAGGAGGTGTTAGTCACTTGGTCATGTCTTACTTTTTGTGACTCCCCCTGAACTGTAGCCCACCAAGCTTTTCTGTCCATGGTATTCTCCAGGCAAGAATACTGGAATGGGTTGCTATTCCCTTCTCCGGGTATCTTCCTAACCCAAGGATCAAACCCAGGTCTCCTGCATTGCAGACAGATTCTTTACTGCGCAAATAATAAAACATAGATTTGCATTCGGTGCATGCATGCATAGTCATGTCTGACTCTTTTGTGACCCCCTGGCCTGTAACCCACCAGGCTCCTCTGTCCACGGAATTTTCCAGGCAAGAATACTGAAGTGGGTTGTCATTTCCTTCTCCAAGATATGCATTAGGAAAACTAAGTTTAAAATTGACATGCAATAATTTTTTAAAGTATTTTTTTGATGTGGACTATTTTAAAAGTCTTTATGTACTTTGTTACAATATTACTTCTGATTTATGTTTTTGGGGTTTTTTTTGGCCTCAAGGCATTTGGGATCTTAGCTTTTCAACCAGGGATTGAACCCACACCCCTGGCTTTGAAAGGTGAAGTCTTAACCACTGAACCACCAGGGAAGTCCCAGTATGCAGTAATTTTAAAGCCTAAAATGATCTTACCTTGACAATATCATAGGTGTCTCCATCCCCATGGTTGCTTACAGGTATATAATACAAGCCATTGTAAAACATATCTTTCTGAGGAATGCAAGGGTCTAGCTTGCCATCATCAAGGTTGAGACCACGGTAGAAATAACCATACAGTTCTCTATTTGGGAGCATATTGTACACCTGGAAGAAAAATATCATGGTTTCTAATTATTTGAAATATTCTTTTTGTAGAGGCAAAATTGGCAACTTTTTGTGCTATAACCATTTATTCTTCATTTAAAAATACATCAACACATAATTATTTTATAATCCTTATGCATTTTATTTTCAGTTTTATATTTTGATATGGTTTAAGGGAAAAAGGGTCCATTAAAAATTTATTTACTAACAACAAATAAAAAATTTAAAATCAAGTAAAATGAAGTAAATAAACATATAAAACACACAGGTTGCTATGTTTCCATGAATAAGCATAGTATCAAATCTGAATCAGTTTCCAGGCAGCCAAGGCAAAAAAGAAACATTATTCAATATGTAAATCTCATTATCAAAAAGAGAAAAGCATATATTCTAGTTACACATAGTATAATTGCTCATAATATGATTTAAAAAATTTTTTATTGGAGTATAGTTAATTTACAATGTTGTGTTAGTTTCAGGTATTATAGCAAAGTGATTAAGTTACACATATACCTATATTCACTTTTTTTGAGATTCTTTTCTAATATAGGCCATTACAGAGTATTGAGATGAGTTCCCTGTGATATACAGCAGGGTCTTATAAATTACCTATTTTATATATAGCAGTGTGTATATGTCAGTCCCGATCTCCCAATTTATTCCCTCCATCCCCAAATAACCATTTATCCTTGTTCTTTTCTTTATAGCTGTAATATTTCATCTAACATGTTTGAGTCAGCTCATTCTAGGAGAGGAATCCTTCAATTTTGTTTTAGGTGGTTCACAAAAATTTTTAGTTTTACTTCAGGATTTAAGATAGCATGTAAGGAAGAGCTGCCTGAAGATCTATGGATAATTCCAAGGCTGAGATCACAGATGATTCGTGATTATCTGTGAATGCCTAGATCTGGAGGAAAATGATAGCAGCCTGATTCTAAATCTTCTCAATTATCCTTCCAAAGAGAACATAAAATAAAAGAGAACAAGTAATCTCTAGCGTAAGTGTGATACAGATAATACCATGACCTTCAAATTACTTGTTAGCAGAAATACCAACGGGCTTACCTGGTGGCTCAGAGCAAAGAATCTACCAGCAATGTAGGAGGCACGGGTTTTTTCCCTTTGTGAGGAAGATTTCCTGGGTGGGGAAGATCCCCTAGAGAATGAAATGGCAACCTACCCCAGTATACTGGCCAGGGAAATCCCATGGACAGAGGAACCTGAGGGGGCTACAGTTCATGGGGTCACAAGAGTCAGACACAGCAACTGAACAACAACAAGAAATAACATCATAGTCCAACAGAGCTCCTACTGTTGAGAAGTTGGACAGGGAAATTTTAAGAAACTACATGAAGGAAAGAGAAGACTGGCACGGAGAAATTGGAAGATACACACACCAGTCAACTCCAGATGAAAGAAAGTACAACATTAAGTGTCAAAGTATGAATCATGGTCTTTGGATTCAATAAGAGAGGGGCTTAAAATAAATGGGCCCAGAAGTGGCAGCTTCCAAACCTTGTGGTTGATGGGACACAATCAGATCATTAGAGGAAGGAAAAGATGCAGCTTCAAAATGTGAGAACGTACTTGCAGGGCAAGAATAGAAACACAGACACAGAGAACTGGGATGAATTGAGAGAGCAGCACTGACAGATATATGCTACCATGTGTAAAATAGAGAGCTAATGGGAAGATGCTGTACAGTCCAGGGAGCTCAGCTCAGTGCTCTTGGAGGGATGCTCTGTAGAGGGATGGGATGAGGGCGCTGGGAGAGTCAAGGGGGAGGGAGTACATGTACGCATATAGCTGGTTCACCTTGTCGTACAGTGGAAACTAACACAATATTGTAAAGCAATTCTCCTTTAATTAAAAATAAATTTTAAAAAAGAGGGATGGGAAATATGTATACATATAACTGATTCACTTTGTTGTATAGTAAAAACTAACATAACATTGTAGAGCAATTATACTCCAATTAAAAAAAAAAGTAAAAACAAATAAAAAATGGGAAATTAAAATATCCAATAGTTTTTAATTGAGCTGACTTTGATGAAATATCCTGAAATAGCTGGTTTGGTAATGCTTGTGAAAATATAAGATCTATTAACATATAACAGAATGTCCAAGCATACTCTTTGATACTGACATTTAACTGTAGGTTTTCATATATATGGTCACATCTACAGTTGTATAATCCCTAACCCATTGTAATTATCCATAGAATTCTTTATTGTTGAGTCCCGAGCCATCCAAGAAAAATAATTAAGTGGGCAATCCATGGAAAGACAAAGAAAGACAATGTTTGACATTTTTAACCTGTTCCATTTTAAATAAAAACATCATCTGGAGCATAAGACTTGAGGAAATCTGAGAACTTACACTTTCAGCTGACAGCTGCTGTTCTGACTTCAGTAGGAGAACCCTTTTATCCACAGCCCAGAGGGCACAGACCGAGTTAGGGGATGCCTGAAGATGGAGACCAGTGCTGGAGCCTGGTAGTCCCTGCTCCTTCGAGAACTTTATGCTAACCTAAAATTAAGGAAGAAAAGGAAGGAGTAAGATTATTTTACATGAGAATGTTGGGTTTGCCAAACATTTCATTCATGGTTTTCCATAGCATTTTATAGAAAACCCAAACAAATTTTTTTGGCCAACCCAGTAGTTGGACTATCTCTGATCTTTTCCAAGTAAATCTTTATAGATTTCTGTACCTTTATTTCTCTTGCCCACTTTCCTCCTTAATTCTCCATCATTACAGGGACACTGCCTTCACCAACCCTCGTGCCATCTCAAGATTGGCACTCCTGTCAAAAGTGGTTCATTCTGTTTGATGATTCACCGCCTAATAACTGAGCTGTGCCAATGCTGATTGTGAGATGACCATGTACAGGTTATAAGCAGTCAACAAACAAGGAGACACCAGGGAGTAAACTGTCCACTCCTCTCACTCAGAACATGCAGCGAATAGAAGAGAACTCACCTTGTTTTTAAAGCATTTTTCCACCTGGAATTTGACACTGTCAGCTATGATTTCCCCACTGGGGTGAAGAGTGTAGACAAGCATGACAGCCATGGGAGCCAGATCAGCACTGACATTGATGGGGAAGGAGATGTTTCCCTTCCAGGCTGTGTAAATATGAGAGACGAGCAGCAGACACAGTGTCAGAAGTTTCCTGACTCACTGGGCACACTTAGATAAAAAAGAATGGCTTATGGATAGAAAGAGCAAATTGGACTTTATTTTAAAGGCAAGTCAATTAATTAATCAATAAATTGTGTGCATTCTCAGTTGCTAAGTCATGTCTGACTCTTTGCAACCCCATAGACTGTAACTCGCCAGGCTTCTCTGTCCATGGGATTTTCCAGGCAAGAATGCTGGAGTGGGTGGCCATTTTCTCCTCCAGGGAATCTTCCCAGCACAGAGACTGAACTGACATCTCCTTCGTTGAAAGGTGGATTCTTCACTATTGAGCCTCTGGGAAGCCCCAGTCAATCAATGAATGGGAAGTATACATATGAAGGAAGACTGCATAATTTAGACAATAACAATGTTTGAGTTTTGGACATCACTTTTTCCATATTGTACCTGATAGCCTAGCAATCATAGAAACAGGTTGAAATCTCTTTCACTGAAATATTTAGCAGGTTACCCTGAGCCTCTGTCCACAAATTGTAATGCTAAGTGCCCTTCCTAACTTTTTGACTAGAATCACAGTAACATTTCTTTAAAAGACAGAAAAATGAAGGTAGAGTGCATGTTTAAAAAAACATCAATGCTTTATATACACCTTTGTTTCTGATCTCCTTCTGTCCCCTGAGGAAGATTGTTCCTTTCACCATAACCTGTGCAGAACAAAGAAAATACAGCATGTGATAGCATGTTAGATGATATGGTGTGTGGGCTTAAAAAAAAAAATCACAACCTAAAAGTTGAGAGTTATACCTTATTCACTGGGAATTTTTAGGATTTCAATCCTGGGAGAAAGCATTTCAAGTAAAACTGAGAGACCTGCTCGGAGGAGCCGAGGGAAGTCTTACAACAAAATGCAGTTACATCAAAAGGTTATTGTTAACTAATGAAAACCAGATATCCCAAGTTAAGGAATTTAGCATTTTCCAATATATGGGAAGATGCAAGATTCTGGGCTCACTGAAATTATTCCTCTGATATGTACCCCAGCTATCTGGGTCTAATACCCTGCATTTTCATTTCTCAGGTTTCCGCAGGGCTCACTCACTTCCTTAGTCACTTCCTGCAGTGAGTGACTGCAGTCTGGTGGCTTCTCAGTTCAGTTCAGTCTCTCAGTTGTGTCCGACTCTTTGCAACCCCATGGACTGCAGCACTCCAGGCCTCCCTGTCCATCACCAACTCCCAGTACTTTTTCTTTACCAAGTCCCCTCATGGCTCACCAGCTCACTAACCATGGTGGATACAGCTGCTGATGACTGTGACATTCTTTGTTTACTGATATGGCAGGAAATATTCAATTTCTCAAGTATCATGTTATCATTAGATAATGAATGACCTAATCATAATTCTATTCTATAAGATAAAGTAGTTTTTACAAACAAATATGAAAAACAGGCTCTTTCACAACTTGGGAAGGAACAGAGCAAGTGACCACAGTTGACTGAGAGCTGATTATGTGCGGGAAACTTGGTGAGTGATATGCCAGTTATCATGGAAGGGTGAATAAAGCCCTGAAACCGTTGAGACTAACTGGTTTCAAATAAGCCAAGTCGTTTCACCTCTTTGCCCCTGTTCCCTTATTTATGAAAAGAAGATACTCATAGGGCTGATTAATGAGTTAATTAAAAAAAAAAAAAAACAAGCACCCTTATAACACTGCCTGACACATAATACTTACCCTTGGAGCAAAGTCTTTTGTTTTTCTTTCCAGTGACAAATATATAGCTGAGGAAGTTAAGGCTTAGAGAGTTTAAACAATCTGCCAAAGATCAACTAACTCACCTAATACATAGGAGAGGGGAGAGGATTCCAGTCAGGAGTCCTAATTTCTAAGTTTGTAGATTTTCACCTTTCCATAACCGTATAGAGATAAAATGGATAGGGCTAATTCTTTTTATTGCTCATCAAAGTCAGCCTTCTACTTTGCTCTCTGGTAGCTGTCTAATACTTCATTCTCCTGAAGGGTATGTATATACTTAATGTGAGTTAGAACTGAGTGCATAAAATAGCAGACTCTGAGTAATAACTTTTTCCAGAAACAGATTCACAGACTTAGAGAATGAATTTATGGTTGACCTGGAAGGGGAAAATGTTGTGGGGAAAGTGATAATTAGGGAGTTTGGGACGAACATGTACACACTGCTGTATTTAAAATGGATAACCAACAAGCACCTACTGTACAGCATAGCAAACTCTGCTCCATATTATGTGGCAGTCTGGGTGGGAAGAGGATTTGGGGGAGAATGGATACATGTATATGTATGGCTGAGTCCTTTAATGTTCACATGAAACTATCACAACATTGTTAATCAGCTATACACCAGTGCAAAATAAAAAGTTTAAAATAAATAAATAATTAAGCTTTTCAACCTTGGAAAACTGAAATGACCTTGAAAACTGAAATGAATTTTTGTGTGTTTATTTCTGGGTTTGTTCTTCGTGGACCCAGTAGTACTCATCAGCAAAGGAAGAAGCTTG
The DNA here is from genome assembly GCF_032405125.1 of Capricornis sumatraensis. Classification (NCBI taxonomy): domain Eukaryota; kingdom Metazoa; phylum Chordata; class Mammalia; order Artiodactyla; family Bovidae; genus Capricornis; species Capricornis sumatraensis. The sequence goes on along the minus strand of NC_091072.1, from coordinate 144,460,385 downwards.
GTTCAATCTGATTAACATGGCCCAACTGATGTATAGGTTCTGAGCTGTACTGGGCTAAGCAGACAATTAGACAAGATCCATAAATCGACCCACTGAGACTTACCAAATAGAAGAAGTTGATGTTTGAATCATCCCTGTATGCTTCACTGTTTAGCGAGTAATGTATAGTAACAATCTTCTCTTGATTGCATCTAAGCTCCTTGGGTTCAGGCTCAATCATCAGGAAGCTGCTGGTTCGCGAGTAGAAGCGTTGGACTGAGAAATGGCTATCCATGTACTCTGGAATTAACCAGCTGGGAAGGTAGCAGCTTTGGGGTCTGATATATGTGGCCTGAGAAGATAAAAGAAAGCAAATGGGTTGTAGAGGTATAAAGATCTTCTGGGGACAGTCATTATTATAGAATGGAAAGCTTCTTATCCCTTCAGGGCAGGGAAGAATCTTAGCTTGTGCTTAACATTTCAGAGTTGTTACTGGCAGTAAAATAATAAGAGCACTCCCCTATTTTCATATATAAAACATGACCTTAGTTGTGTGTCTATTTCATCAGGCCTACAATGAGTTGTTTATCTCACTTTGTCATTGAAGTCAACATTAGGCCTCATGCCTTTCAGCTACATTTGAACACTAACCAATTATTTAAATGCAAAATTCTGTTTAAACAGAAGAGGAGAAATCATAGTGTCTCTCTTATCTATGCACAAAATGGTCAAAGGAAAGAAGCCAAATCATCTTTATGAGCTATTTCTACTTTCTCAGAGGAAAATATTGGTTATTGGAGAATTTATAATAATAGTAATTGGCTGTTATCTTGAAAAGTATTCTTATGTATTATTTAATGAACAAACATAAAATACTAAATGTTAAAGTGTATTAAAATGTATTTTCAATGCAAGGTATCTTTTAAGAGATTTCTAATCTTCAAAATTCCTAACATTATTTCTTCTGTGGGATCTCATCCACTCTGATATCTTACTTTCAGACGAAACTCCGGATCAAATATATCAGAAGTATCAATGGAAAACTGAGCTTCACCATTCTCATCTGTGGTGTAGTTTCCTACCAATCTGTCATTGAGCTCCAATTGCAATAACTTGTTCACCATCGGAACATTATTAGGGCCGGAAAATTTAAGCTGCACACACACAAAAAAGAATCATTAATTTTTTAAATTAAAATGTCCTATTTCTATTAAGAAAGCATTTTCTATTTGCAAATGTGATTGTTTATTTGTAATTATATTAAATTCCATTAAGCAGAAAGATGTTCTATTTAAAAATATATGATATGGAGATATCTATAATTGTATCTATTGCTTTCTTTCAGCCTAGGACTTTTTCCAATATATCATATGCAGTCATGCTACATATGTGTTATGAAAGTAGGAAAAAAGTGTCCAGAAATTTTCAAAAGGCAATCTATGACCTAAGAAAATGAAATGAAAACACTTTGTTTTTCAAACCCACAGTTCCAAAATAAGAAATTCCCCTTCTATAGAAAGTGTCCATGTTCTCGAAGCTCACACTTCCAAGCACTGGAGTGATAAAAATAGAAGACTTTTTGCTGATCTGCACACCTGCAAGAAATGAAAAGCAATGTTATGGGAAATATGTCATTTGATCAAGAATTTCAGAAGAACAAATAACTTAGATTTTGTTTGTATATGTGCAAATGCATATACACAAAATTATATTCTTGTTCTACATTGAAAGGGAGGTGTGGGTGCTAGAAGTAGGTTACAGAGTACTATTAGGTTATATAATTCATCAAGCTGAATAATGTAACTAGCATGAAAATATTTGAATCAGAAACAAGAGAGAACACTCAATGTCCTTCCTCCTACCATTCTAGTCATTTCTGGCTTGGAACTCTTCTTATAATGGAGAATACCATAGAAATTTCAAAAATAAGGCTTCATTTCCAAAATCATTATTAGCCTGCAAGGTAACTGTTTTCACATTTTTTCCAGATTCAAAAAAATATATCTGATAGCAAAGTAAGTAGAAATGTGTTGTGATACCAAAAAAGCATGTCATAAACAGAGGCAAGAATATGTAAGTTACAATATAAATGTGTCAAGCATCCATTATGAAGGCCATTATAATATTGATTAAGTAGATTTACACAAAGAAGTTTATAAATAATATTATCTCAATCATTTTTAGGAGAAGGCAATGGCACCCCACTCCAGTACTCTTGCATGGAAAATCCCATGGATAGAGGAGCCTGGTAGGCTGCAGTCCATGGGGTTGCTAAGAGTCGGACACAACTGAGCAATTTCACTTTCACTTTTCACTTTCATGCATTGGAGAAGGAAATGGCAATCCACTCTAGTGTTCTTGTCTGGAGAATCCCAGGGACGGTGGAGCCTGGTGGGCTGCCGTCTATGGGCTCGCACAGAGTCGGACACGACTGAAGTGACTTAGCGGCAGCAGCAGCAGGAATCATTTTTAAGTAACAAGAAATAGTAACTGAATCTGGTTTTACTATCTCAAATTAAATCTCACATTCCTCTTTTTCTGTTTCATTTCTTAAACAAATATTTCTTGTACACTATGTGCAGATTTTTCACTAATAATTTTTGCTTTTGCAAATATCCAGTTGTATTAAATTGGAAGTTGGCAAAGTTCTATAAAGGATCTGATAGTTATTATTCTAAGCCCATGATTCACAAGCCCCTCTCACAGCTACTCAATTTTGTTGTCACTGTTATGCAAGGTGAGTAAATACGGTCATATTCCAATATAACTTTATTTACATAAACAGGCAAAGAGCTGCATTTGACCTACTAGATGTAGATTGTAAAATATGCATTAAATAAAAAACTAGGCCCTGGCAGTTGATTATTACACAAAATTATAAAGAGATACCTAATTTTTTCACCTGTCAAGCTCCTCTGTCTCACTGATGCAAGCACAGATGAGATGTAAACATAGAGCATTTACTTAATTTTAAGTATTATTAGGAAAATCTTATTCAAAAGCAATGCTCAAGTTGACCTATTGGCAATGTACTCCACATGCTGAACAATTATTGATCTGTATTTTGTGAACATTGTTAACTCAGTAAACGTCTCTCAGGGAGCTGCATATAGCCCCAGATTGCCCATAAAAGAGGAGCATTACCTGTCCCAATTTCCGTAACAGTTGCGGTGATATAAAATGACATGAAAAGTCCAGAACGGTAGAGTTGGAAGACTTTTGTATTTACAGTTTGAGAAACACAACCATTTTTCAACTGAAAAGAAGAGAAAGAGTAATGAAAAGGTTAGGTATTTAAAAGCCTCTAAAAAATATGGAATTTCAGCACAGATATGTAACTCCCTCAATTGCTCCATGGCTCCATCTCAAAAACTTGGTGAAATGACCAAGAATTACAAAACAAGGAGGAGGAGATTGGGGGGAGTTTCATCAGTAATGAAAACAAAGTGGAAGTAATGCATATTTTACAGATTTCAGGGATATTCTCCTGGAGACATTGATGGGAACAAATTCACGAATGAAAAATGGCACTGAATAATATTTTAAGATTGAGAAATTAAAATCTCCTTAATATTTGAGAAGTATTAAGAACAGATGGAGTAGAAGCACTCTTCAACTATGTGACACCAGAACACTTCAAGGTAAATTGTTCATTAAAAAAAAGAAAAATCTGGTATATGTATACAATGAAATATTACTCAGCCACACACACACAAAAAAGGAATAATGCCATATTCAGCAACATGGATGGACCAGGAGATTATCATACTAAGTGACGAAAGTTAGGAAAAAGATGAATATATGATTTCATTTATATGTGGAATCTAAAAAAGAGAATACAAATGAACTTATTTATGAAATAGAAACAGACTCACAGACATAGAAAAAAAACTTGTGATTATTAAAGGGGAAGTGGGGAGGGATAAATCAGAGGTTTGGGATTACAATATACACACTACTTATATACAGATAGTTAACCAACAAGGACCTTCTGCATAGTATAGGAAACTATACCCAGTATGTTGTAATAACCTATAAGGGAAAAGAATGTAAAAGAATAATAGAAAAGAAATAATACATGTATTTATATATATGTGTGCAAGTGAATCACTTTGCTGTACATATGAAATTAGCATGACATGGTAAATCAACTGTATTTCAATAAAGATTTTTAAAATTGCTACTAGTGTAAAGTGAAATGAAATAAAGAAAAATCTGTAGATAATCTTTCAGTAGTGACAAGAGTAATTAGAGAGATATAGATTTAATTCTATTTTAAAATATAGTGTTTATTAATTTCAAAAGTAAAACATTAGAGGGATATATCAATTCATTGATCCTCAGAACCACGATATGAACAAGTCACTATTATCATCTTCTTTATATGGATAAATGAATGAAACCCAGGTTGGCTATATAATCTGCCCAAGGTCACACAGTTGGGAGGTGGTGGAGGTAACCAGGCATTCTGATTCCAGAATATGTGGTGCTCTGAACTATCAGCTATAAAATCAACAACAACAAAAAAGGGCAAGTTTGTCTGTTTAAAATACAAATTAAAAAGAAATAATAATAAAAAGTAATCAAAGAACTTTAATTGCTTTGAAATTAAGAGGAAAAATTTTTCAGTCATCCCTGAGTCAAAGAGACCACGTGAAGTAAATCAATAATAATCTAGGTGTTGCCATTGTCAAGGGATGAATACTTCGCATCAAAATCTTTGCTGTTATGTTGTGATTAACCAAAAGTGTAAAAACACTGAATTTTTTTTAAACCAGAAGCAACTAACATTTTTTGAACTAATAAACTAAAATTTTAAGGAAAAGAGTAATATGAAAATGAAAGTAAATTATGCAGAAACAGAAAGTAATATTAGGAAAAAGGTGAAAGCAGAAGTTAAAGACCAACAAAATAGATGAACATTTTTATGAGATGATTTAGGAGGGCAAAATTGTACAAGAGGTAGATACTAACACAGATGAAAATCCATCTGGAAGAAAAGAAAATTATTTTAGAACTTAATAAATTGATACATTGATTAGATAAATTTTTAAAATATTAGAATAGATAGCTACATGTACAATACAATGGCAGGTAAGATCTTTTTCTAAGGCTGAGAGCCCATAAACATTAGAAGCTCTGGTATTTCAAAAATACCACAAAGTCAATATTTAAACAAAAACTTGAAAAAATTTCGCTTTGAGACTAGAGGGTACTTTTTTTTTGGCTGCACTGGATCTTTCTTGCGGCATGCAGATTCTTCATTGCTGTGTGCAGGCTTTTTCTAGTTCTGGCAAGAGGGTTAGAGGGCAATATTCATAAAACAAGAAAGTTTCCATTTCACAGCAACAGGAAAAACAGGTGTAATTAAGAGTTCTCAAACAAGAAGTCCAAACTGATAACAAAAATATGAAAATATTCTCAAACTCATGGGTTATTGCTGTTGTTGATTAGCCTCTCAGTCATGTCTGACTCTTGTCTATAGCCCACCAGGCTCCTCTGTCCACGGGATTTTCCAGGCAAGAATACTGGAGTGGGTTGCCATTTCCTACTCCAGGGGATCTTCCTGCCCAGGAATGGAACCCACATCTCCTGAATTAGCAGGTAGATTCTTAACCGCTGAGCCACCAGGGAAGCCCCAAACTCACTACTAATGCAAGTTAAAACAAGGTAAATTTTTATCTACCAAAATGGCAAAACATTTTAAATTCATGTATTGCTGGCAGTAATATTTTAAAAAAATTAAATCTATATATGATTGTATCTATCCACCTATCTATTTATCTACTTTGACTCAGGAAATCTGCTCCAAGGGATCTATTTCAAATAAATAAAACTTCTCATACATAAAGATATTTTTAGCAGATTATTTATAGTTGCATTTTTCACACTGGGGAAAAATTAAACACTAGTTGAATGAAATCCCCGTCACTTGGGTAAAATGGCTGACAAAATTGTATTATAACCACACGATAGAATAATGTTCTCTGATGTGAAAGAATTCCATTCAGTCTTTTTCAGTCTGCAATCCCTACCTAAAATATAGGTTTCTGTCTGTATTAACCAAATATTGACGTTTACAAAAAAGCCTTTAGGTAAGTTTCTGTTCAAAAATTCAGTGAGATTAGGATAATCAGAATTAAAATACAAACTGTATGGTGTAAACACATTTCACTTTTGAAGTCTAAAGCTGATCCTCAATGAGATGGCCACGATCATTAATGTTATGATACTATAAACTGAAAAAGCAAATGATGGCTTCAATAGTGAACTTCAAATCTAAGGTAATAAAATAGATACTTTGAATTGCAGCTATTTGCAAGTGAACTTTTTTCATAAAGACAATTCTAGGTGGCATGGTGAGTGCCATCAGGGATTCATTTATGTAAAGGATAGTTTATGATACTCCAAAGAAAGATCAGAGAGGTCACCTAAACAGTATAAACAAAAAAAGACAATAAGATCATTCAAATTCTAAAAATTCCATGAATACATAGGTGAAGAGCAATGGACTTGGCCTAGAGAATGAATTACAACTTGAATTTTCTTTTCATTCTTTACCTCACCTATTTACAACCTCCATTATCTACAACATGAAAATAGTGTTGTTCAGTCTCTTTTATAAATGGAATCAAAGAAAGAATAATATTGAAAATGAGGAAGAATTAATTTTTTGGAGTAAAGATCATGATCTGTACCTGTGCAACAAACTGTTCACATATTTCATTCTTGTCTTTCTCACAAGCCACAGAGGAAAAAAATCCCCTGCACACCTGGACTTGGACTTTCCCATGTACAGGTTGGCCAAAGGTATACCTAGGAGGAGAAGATATACTGGTAATATGAACAATACCATGGTCATATTTCATGGTCTCTTATTCATAAGTTATATATGAAATCTCTAAACTATGTCTACCCAACAACGAAATTCAATTAGGAAGCTCATCTATTTGCACTCTCCTCTCCACTGAATTTAGATTAAATTAGACATTTAATCTGTTAGGAGGATTCAGTTGTTTTTTAAAAAAATCAAATTCAAAGTAACGTAAAATTCAAAATCTAAGTGACTTGGACCTAATGATCAAATTGAGTTTCAAAAGTTATATTTTAATCTGATGAAAATATTTTAAAAATTGCTTGCAATACTTGCTCTAGCACAAAAGATATATACATATAAATAAATTACTCAGGATCATGAAGTACTTCTCGATTAATATTTTATATAACACTTCTCATTCCTCACTCAGTAAATATAAAAGGATTGGCATATACTGGATATCCTCTGACCAAAAGTATAATGTCTTTTGGGGTGCGTGTGTGCTTAGTCGCTCAGTCATGTCCGACTCTTTGCGACCCTAGAGACTGCAGCCTGCCAGGCTTCTCTGTCCATGGGGATTCTCCAGGCAGGAATCTTCAGGAGTGGGTTGCCATGCCCTCTTCCATGCGATCTTCTCAACTCAGAGATGAACCCAGGTCTCCCACATTGCAGGCAGGTTCTTTACTGTCTGATCCACTAGGGAAGTCTGTCTTTTGGGGTGGGATTAAATAAATATTTCATTTTCTCCCAAAACACACAAAAGACTATAATACAAGCTTTTTAAAGATTCAAAGGCAAATACTTTGATGATTTGAGCTTGTGGATTATTTAAGGATCCCTTCTACTAGTATTTAGAAAAACAAATCTAAAATCAGTATACAGTAAAAGTGAATATTATTAAATGTAGTAATTATAATATTTTTTCTAGTAGCTGGACATTGGTGTTTACGTATATCATTTATTTTTCCCAGTGATCCTGAGATGTAAGTGTGTTATCTCATTTAATGGATTAGTAAATTGAGATCGGGTATCTCTTTTCTCCACTTTGTAACTGATGGAATTAAAATTCAAACTCAGATATTTCTCAGGCCACAATCCATGTTCTTTCTCTTCCACTAATCTATTTAACAATTCTCAATGCTTCTGATATTTTAACTCAATCCAACTCACTATAATCTGTCAACTCTAAATATCAATTACAAGTAAAATAGAGTCAAGACTCTAAACAGGTCACAAATGTTATACCCCAGCATATCTTATTTCCTTCTTCTTATTGTTTTTTATTTATCAGATAAAACTCATTGCGTTATCACCTAAAAAGATATGTAGCTTAAGTTTACATACAGAGCAGAATAAGCATTCTCCTTTTATAATCTGAAAAGGTTTTGGCGAATACTAATACAGTTTATTAAAATACTTTTGCCTGTGGGCCATTTTCTTCCTTCTTAAAAGCTTAATTCATCTCTGAGGTGGTTTGCTAAAATAATCTAATCTGTTGTTGTTTCCTCTGGCTGTTCCAAGCTAATGGTTAAGAAACAATGATTCAGTATTGTGCAGTCTTAATTGTTGGCAACTCAGTCACTGATGTTATTTTCTGGATACACTGATTCATTCATCATGTTCTCTCAGCCTGCACAGAAACAACCATGAAGCAAGCTTAGCTCTGCTCTCAACTCTCTAGTCCTGTTGCAGGTTTGATCATTCTGATACTGACACATTGTTTAATGTTAGATCTGAGTAGAATATAACATTAAGGAAGTTTTAATAAATCCTAATTCCATATCAACATTTCAGTAAATCCAAACTCCATGTCAATAAATAAATAAAACCCTCCGCCTTGTGACCCAGCAATCCCACTGCTGGGCATACACACCGAGGAAACCAGAATTGAAAGAGACATGTGTACCCCAGTGTTCATTGCAATACTGTTTATAATAGCCAGGACATGGAAGCAACCTAGATGTCCATCAGCAGATGAATGGATAAGAAAGCTGTGGTACATAGACACTATGGAGTACTACTCAGTCATTAAAAAGAATACATTTGAATCAGTTCTAATGAGGTGGATGAAACTGGAGCCGATTGTACAGAGTGAAGTAAGCCAGAAAGAAAAACACCAATACCATATACTAACGCATATATATGGAATTTAGAAAGATGGTAACGATAACCCTGTATGCAAGACAGCAAAAGAGACACAGATGTATAGAATAGTCTTTTGGACTCTGTGGGAGAGGGAGAGGGTGGAATGATTAGGGAGAATGGCATTGAAACACGTATAATATCATATAAGAAACAAATCGCCAGTCCAGGTTCGATGCAGGATACAGGATGCCTGGGGCTGGTGCACTGGGATGACCCAGAGGGATGGTATGGGGAGGGAGGTGGGAGGGGGGTTCAAGATTGGGAACACATGTACACCCGTGGATGATTCATGTTGATGTATGGCAAAACCAATACAATATTGTAAAGTAATTAGCCTCCAATTAAAATAAATAAATTAAAAAAAATAAATCCCAATTCCATATCAACATTTAGCTTTTAGGAAGTCTTTGGAAGGTGATACTTGATAAAATATTTTGACTACTCCTATAAAGTGCATTGCAGTGTTACAACATACCATTCAGCAGATAAATTATAGATGTTAATCCCACTGACAATTCTGGTTTTCTGTAGGATTTTTCTAGTGAAACCAGTTTAGGATCCTTATATTGATTATCCCATTATTTTTTACACAGATAATCTATAATATCTCATACACTACATTTACAAAATTCTGGCACATGATCAGCTACTCTTCACTGAAACTCAGAAAAATATTATGATTGTTTTCCTAGAGTCTAAAGAACATTTTTTTTAAAGACTAGAAACTGTTTCTAAGATTCCTTATGGTATTCTCAGCAAAATCCCCATGTTTCTACCAGGCTGCCCTTTACCAATGTATCTTTAATATACTACTGAAAATATTCAAAGGCAGGTACTTTTCATGTCATTAGTTAAATAAACAATGTTTAACAAATATGGCAAATATTAACATTTTCAATTGTTTATATAAAGTATAATAGAGGTCTTGGTTAGGAGAGAAACTGAACTTAGATATCCTAGGTCTAAATTGTAGTTCTTCCATCAAAAAACCCCATTAATGTTGATAAGTTATTTAAATTCTCTCATTATCTTTCTTTATAAAATTGAGTTGATAATAGCTCCTTTCTCACAGTGATATGGTGAGAAAGTTAACAAATGTAATGCTTAGCACATTAATTGGTATTCAATAAATATTAGCTTGTTTTTTCTTTTACTATAATTAGAAATTTGAGGAAAGGCTATAATCCCCTCAAAAGAAAATAACAATTTCTTGAGTCACATAGGAATTCCTTTTTTACATCAAGTGGATTCAAATTAGTTAAAATTAAATTGATAAAATGCCTCACTATGATATTTTCAATATTTCTTTCTTTTCTTTCTGTTTTTTTTTTTTTAGTGAAAGCATCCACTGATGGTGAAGATTCAACGAGGCAAGGTGCTTTAGACAAGCTGTCGGAATCGTCCTTGCGCACAACATACTTAGTGAACAACATAGTAGTCAAAAACTAAAAGAATGTTAGCCATTTGTCATAGTATTGTTACACTTTTGTTGTAGTAAATCCAATTCTGGAAAATTTTCTTAAGTAAATAATTTTTCATTAAAATGCTACATTTTATACACAAAGACATTACTATAACTTTATTTGTCACTTGGACAAACAGTGACAAACAGGCTGCATGTCATATAATAAGAGAGTGGTTAGATAAATTTGGTATAGCCACACAGAGATATGTTTATGCAGCGAGGAATTGGAATACATGAAAAGCCTGGCATTATATAGTGACAGGTTTTCTTAACTGGAGTGGGTAAAATGTCTAATTGTTGAAAGTGCTCATAAAAGACCAGAGAAAAATAAAGTGTTAATGGCAGTTAATGTAATTAATTTTAGGTAATATCTCACATTTTTCAATATTTTTCAAATATTCTACAGTGACAATCCATTGCTTCTTTAATACTTTTAATATAAGCAGATACATAAGTTTACATGATTGATCTCATTTTTTGTTTCCTCTAACCCTTGTATTGACAGGTGGAGTTAAATCTCTTGAATACTTACTTAGCACATGCGCTGATTTGGAATTCATCATCTGAAATCGTTATTGTTTGTGGTGCACTGATCTTAACTTCAAACTTGGGCAACACTGGAAACAAAGAGAAATATAATGTTACTTCAGCTCTCACACACTGCTGAGCAAAAATGATTACAACCATGTAAATGTGTTTCCACACATGACATTTTTCTATGTATGCCTCTGTATAGATCATGGTTCAGCTCCTCCAAATTCCATCAGCGGGTGATGGTGTCTCATTAATTAATAATTCTCTTTTCCTTTCTTTCCTATTCTTGGAACTTCACATTTTGTTTGTTATAGTCCTTTAGATCCTTTCTACATGGTTGTCTTTATTCTAAAAAAAATGGGATATTTCCTCAGGAGAAAAGGAAGGGATCAGAATAAGGATACAGGCGATGAATGATGAACAAGAAAGCAGAGACAATAAAACATAGAAGGACAAGAAAGGAAAATGGCAGAAAACCAAATCAAACAATGTAATTTGTCTAATTCTAACATAAAAGTTATCTTGTTAAACAGTTCTTTGGACACTTCAATTATATAAGACAACAATCATAATTAGCAATTGGTTACCATTTCTATTAACAGTAAATTGGTGTGTCAACGTCTTTCCTGATTTTTCTTTCACAACAATAGAGTAATCTCCAAACACTGGTTCTAAAACCAGTTGAAATGAGAGTTCAGTAATATTTTGAGAAGAGGTCACATTTTGCCATTGAAAAATCCTATTGTTTTGAGGATCCTAGAAAATAAAGAAGAAATAAAAGCAGAGGATATATGAGAATATCATCCTTTTCTTTTTAACTTGTGATCCTTTATGTAGTTGGGGCTTCCCTAGTGGCTCAGAGGGTAAAGGATCTGCCTGCAGTGTGGGAGACCAGGGTTTGATCCTTGGGTTGGGAAGATCCCCTGGAGAAGGGCATGGAAAGAACCCCATGGACAAGAGGAGCCTGCTGGGCTGAAATCCATGAGGTCACAAAGAGTCAGACATGACTGAGTGACTAAGCACAACACAGCAAGGTGATGCTAGTAGTAAAGAATCTGCCTGCCAATACAGGAGATGCAGAAGACATGGATTCGATCACTGGGGCAGGAAGATCCCCTGGAATAAGAAATGGCAACTCGCTCCAGTATTCTTGTCTGGAATATTCCACTGATGGAGGAGCCTGTTGGGATACAGTCTATGAGGATACAAAGGGTCAGACATGATCGAGCGACTGAACACATGTAGTTCAGGGAAGTAAAGAAAGTTCTATCATTTTATTGCACTCGTATCTCAAATTGTGAAAAAAATTACACACTGTTAAATGGAAGTCCCACAATAAGAAAGCATCCTTCAAGCCACACTTCCTCCATCATTTGCTTTTAGCAGCTTGTGTGAGCCTGCTTCAATAAATGTATTAATATTATCCAGTAATAATTAAAGAAATTATGTCTTGGAAGCCTCCAAGCCAGGCTTCAGCAATATGTGAACTGTGAAATTCCAGATGCTCAAGCTGGTTTTAGAAAAGGCAGAGGAACCAGAGATCAAATTGCCAACATCCGCTGGATCATCGAAAAAGCAAGAGAGTTCCAGAAAAACATTGATTTCTGATTATTGACTATGCCAAAGCCTTTAACTGTGTGGATCACAATAAACTGTGGAAAATTCTGAAAGAGATGGGAATACCAGACCACCTGACCTGCCTCTTGAGAAATCTGTATGCAGGCCAGTAAGCAACAGTGAGAACTGGACATGGAACAACAGGTTGGTTCCAAATAGGAAAAGGAGTACATCAAGGCTGTATATTGTCACCATGCCTAAATAACTTCTATGCAGAGTACATCATGAGAAACCCTGGGCTGGAAGAAGCACAAGCTGGAATCAAGATTGCTGGGAGAAATATCAATAACCTCAGATATGCAGATGACAGCACCCTTATGGCAGAAACTGAAGAGGAACTAAAGAGCCTCTTGATGAAAGTGAAAGAGTAGAGTGAAAAAGTTGGCTTAAAGCTCAACATTCAGAAAACGAAGATCATGGCATCTGGTCCCATCACTTCGTGGCAAATAGATGGGGAAACAGTGGAAACAGTGTCAGACTTTATTTCTTTGGGCTCCAAAATCACTGCAGATGGTGATTGCAGCCATGAAATTAAAAGACGCTTACTCCTTGGAAGGAAAGTTATGACCAACCTAGATAGCATATTCAGAAGCAGAGACATTACTTTCTCAATGAATGTCTGTCTAGTCAAGGCTATGGTTTTTCCTGTGGTCATGTATGGATGTGAGAGTTGGACTGTGAAGAAAGCTGAGCACTGAAGAATTGATGCTTTTGAACTGTGGTGTTGAGGAAGACTCTTGAGAGTCCCTTGGACTGCAAGGAGATCCAACCAGTCCATCCTAAAAGAGATCAGTCCTGGGTGTTCATTGGAAGGACTGATGCTGAGGCTGAAGCTCCAATACTTTGGACACCTCATGTGAAGAATTGACTCATTGGTAAAGACTCTAATGCTGGGAGGGATTGGGGGCAGGAGGAAAAGGGCATAACGGCGGATGAGATGACTGGATGGCATCACCGACTCGATGGACATGAGTCTGAGTAAACTCCGGGGGTTGATGATGGACAGGGAAGCCTGGCGTGCTGTGATTCATGGGGTCACAAATAGTCGGACATGACTGAGCGACTGAACTGAATTAAACAAATCTGGATAAAAAGATATCTACAAAGGCACAGAAACATTACTCACTACTCATCTTTTTTTTGTTTGTTTGCTTTTTGCTTTCCTCCACAGTAAAATCTAGAAAGTTAAATTAATTTTGTAGACTTTCAGTAAGAATTACTCATGTGATTGAGTGTTGGCTGATGACATGTAAATAGAAGTCACTGGATAGAGAAGAATCAAACTCAGATGCCACAGAAATTAAAGCAAGATATTGAGGATGACATAGAGGTTAAATAGAAGTCTATTGAGTAGCTTCAGCTGCATGCAACAAATTCTGGGAAATTCTCTTCCATTTTTATTCTATTATAAATATTTCCTAATTTTCCTCGCTATGGCTTCTTAGATACACCCATCATTTAAAAGTGGAGCTTTAATTTTCAAATACATGGGATTTTAAAAGTATTTTGATATTAATTTCTCATTTAAATGCTTGCTTCTCTGCAAACGCCTGCTGTGTTTCATCAGTCTTCCAATTTATTGGGGCTTTCAATGGCTAAGTCAAAGATCTCTCTTGGTAAATGTCACATTGCACTTGAAAATATATGGGTTATTTTCAAATATCTTTTGATGTTGATTTCTAACATCATTCCACAGTGGTAAGGAAACAGACTCTGTATGATTTCAATTCCTTTAGTTCATGAAATTTTTGCACCTTGTTCTACATCAGTGTCTCCTGGTTCATAGTCTATGAGAACTTGAACAGAGTGTGTATCGTACTGTTGTGTCAAAACTGCATAAATCTTAACTATGTTGAATTGGTTCATGGTGCTTTTCAGGTTTCCTATAACCTTCTACTTTTCTGTATATTCATTTTATTAATTTTGAGAGGTTCATATTGAAACTCCAACTAAAAATCTTAATTTAGCTTCTTAAAAAAATTGCACTATATGTAACTTTGTTCTGTATTTTCCAAGTCTCCTGTAAATGTGTTATCATACTTTTAAAATTTAAAAAATTAAAAAGAAAGAAAAAAAAAGAGTAAATAGAAGAAGCCTTAGTAACATTGTGCTATTACTGCCCTAACCTTGAACCTACTACTCAGGGGTAGTAGTTTCTGAAAACAATGGATTTTTTACTCATTTAAAGCGATGTTACTTAAGTTTGCTGTTACTTTCCATGGAACACAACATTATCTGCATGAAACATTTAAATGTGGAGATAATATTATTTACAGGTTACTAATAATGCAGAAAACATAAAATGGCCAACATTATTTATCCCACTAGAAGGACAAGTTGTCACCCATATAACAAAATCAAAATCATTTAAATTATAGACTATATTTACATACATGATCATTAATGATGAACTAGATTTCAATGTATTAACCTTTAGAACTAATTAGTCATGGTACCTATTATATGTAGAGATTAAAATACATACTGTTGGAGTTGATTGATACAAGCTATTTACGGACAGGCATGCAATTTCAATTAAATTTGAAAGCCACATTACACTACACCAGAGATTTGAACTGGTTGAAGGAGATGCAAACTGGTTTCTGAAAGTGGAGTCCAATTTATAATATCACCTTCTGTGCACTCCTACATTTTTAGGTGCTTTTGAGTTCTATTTTCTTAAAACAAAATGTGGCTAAATTAAAACTGAGAAGAGCCAGCAGCCAAAATCAAGCAATTTGAGACATAAATCTCCCTTAGAAAGAGCCTGTGTGTGTTGTATGTTCAGTTGCTTCAGTCATGTCTGACTGTTTGTTACCGTATAGACTGTAGTCCGGTAGGCTTCTCTGTCCAGGGGATCATTCAGGCAAGAATACTGGAGTCGGTTGCAATGCCTTTCTCCGGGAGATCTTCCCAACTCAGGGATCGAACCGGTGTCTTTTGAGTCTCCTGCATTGCAGGTGGATTCTTTACCCCTGAGCCACTGATGAAGCCCCTATAAAGAGCCTAATCTTATGTTTTTCCATGAAGATCCATTGTTGCCCCATTTGGCCCACAGCAGACACTAAAAGTGGCAGCCCTTTCTTTGGTTCTTCACATGGTGCCTTATACTGTGTATGCATGTACAAATTTCCCTTCCCCCATATTTCAGTTATCTTAATTTCTTGCTGTGTGTAATGAAAACGACACACATATCACTATTTATCTGAACATTTTAAATGATGGGTTTGAAAAAGATCTCTTACCTGAAGTGTGATCAAGGGATACTGAAAGAAGAAAGAAAAATTCAAGTTAATATTAAAATAATTCATTTTGGGGCCAGATATTGCATTATAAAGATTATCTGACTTAAAATGTTGACTTATTCCTCCCTGTTCCAGATGGCAAAGTTTCTAGAGTCAAAGATACCAGGAAAACTCTAAATCTGAAACAGACTCAAACTTTCCTCTGGGAAGTAAAAAGCAAGTTCTATGTAAGTCATTTTTTCTAACAGGATGAAAAGACCTAGAGAAGTAAAACAATTCACTGTATGCTGCTGCTGCTGCTGCTGCTGCTAAGTCACTTCAGTCATGTCTGACTCTGTGCGACCCTATAGACGGCAGCCTGTATAGGAAAGTTTTTTGTTTAATATTGAGGTTTATCTTTGAAACTATAGTTATATGTATCTCCATATTTATGGAAAACTTCCCAATGACACCTTATAGAGCAATGGAGTAATTTGTTTAGATTTCGTTATGCCTTTGAAATGACTGAACTCACCACATCGTTGATAGGTAGGAACTTAGTATCAAGTGTCACAAGGCGAAGTTTAACTGAAAGAGGAAGAGAGACAATAATATTTTCTTATTATTTATTAATTATTAGTTTTCTCATAGCTATTAATAAGATTATTATTCTTGTTATTTTCTCTCCAAGATATGATTGCTTATAAATAGACAGTGAAATTAATTGCTTTGCTTTCATAGAACACTGCACTTCCTTCTCCTCTAGCTCTGATTTAACCCTTTAAGATCTGGGTTCCTTTTGGAAAGATTTTTTATTGCACATTTATAATTCGTCTGTTGATCATGACCTGGTGTTACCAAAGCTGGCATGAGCTTCTGCCACCACTAGAAACTTTTTACCATAACAGCCCATAGGGAAGTCTCAAAACTTGGTAGCAGAATTAATCACAGAAGGACAAATGTGAAATACATATGGTAAGAGATACACATGAGCTTCTGATGTGGCACTAGTGGTCAAAAAGCTGCCTGCCAATGCAGGAGACACTAGAGACTTGGGTTTGATCCTTGGATCAGGAAGAGCCCCTGGAGGAGAAATGGCAACTGACTCCAGTATTCTTGCCTGGGAAATCCCATGGACAGAGGAGGCTGGTGGGCTACAGTTTATGGGGTTGCAAAGAGTCAGACCCAACTGCCTACATGCACATACATACACACACATGCACATGAGTTATATGTAATTTTTATGGAAAAAATATACTAATGTTGGCAAATATTGATTTTAGCAGAATTCCAGAAAAGCCATATTAGCTATTTTTGCACCTATAACTGTCATCATAGTATTTTAATACATCCAGAAGAGAAAACATAATGTAGCAAAACAAAAAAAAAATCCTCAGTATAAGATAAATTCTGTTTTAGTTTTTACTTTTTTTTTAAGTAAGTCATCTGTGTGCTCAGATGTTCAGTCATATCCAACTCTTTGCAACCCCATGGACTGTAGCCCGCTAGGCTCATAGAACAAAGTGTGTGGATGCTCTTATCCAACTTCTAATTTTACAAATGAGAAAACTAAAGATCTCAAAGACCAGAACTGACTTGGCAGAAGTTGATAATTTATTCTCAGATCCAAGACAAAAATCATATCCTTCTGAATCTTAGTTTGGTGCTTTTTCTGCTTTCTTCTACTTACAGCAATAATGAAGAAGGGCTCTGCCTAAGTTATCAGATTTATGATTCCTTTTTCTGGTATGAATAATAATGATGATGACAACAAATGCCATTTACAAATTACTTACTGTGTGCCAGGGACTATTTTGGGCTTCCCAGGTGGCACTAAGGGTAAAGAATCCACCTGCCAGTGCAGGAGGCATAAAAGATGGAAGTTTTATCCCTGGGTCTGGAAGATTCCCCAGAGGAGGACATGGCAACCCACTCCAGTATTCTTGCCTGGAGAATCCCATGGACAGAGGAGCCTGGTGGGCTGCAGTCCATGGGGTCGCACAAAGTGGGACATGACCGAAGCAACCTAACATGCATGCACACAGAGAGACTATTTTATATTGACCATCTTATTCTCACAGTAAAAATGAGATACTTTTACTATTTCCATTCTATGGATGAAAAGAATTGAGTCAAAATAGAGATTTAATTAGTTTGCCCAGCTGGTAAGTTATGAAGTAACACACCCCTAGCCTGCAGCCTTTGTATTATGCAAGCCTGTCATGAGAATTTGTAAACAGTGGGATAGACATGAAACTGTAAGAAACAAAGCACTCAACAATTGAAACTGGAGGGCACTGTTTCATAACTGACCTAGACAACTGGTCAAAATTCTAAAAATTTTTGATCTGAAGAGTTAAGACCAAATTAGAACTTGGATTTAAATTTAATAATGTGTTTGGATTGCTTAAAATTAGAAGAAAGAGTTTCTGAAATCAACAATAAGAAGGAAACATAAATATTGACTTACCATTCTCTCCAGATTTATAGATGGGTTTATCTGTCTGCACAAAGGTCACTGTCTCTTCTGAAGAGAGTGCTACAGATCTCCTCTCAAAGATTTTAAGAGTATCTCCCTTAACCAACAGAGTCACAAAAGTCATCTGTTCAGAAGACTTGTGGGAAACCTATTTAATATAAAGAGCAGAAAATGGGAAAATCATTCTTAGACATTTAGGTGGTAAACAATGCCTTAATTTGCTTCTGAGGCTGAGAGAGCCTTGTGAATCCATTATGTCTTAGTGGGAAACTTGTTGATCACTTGTTTCAATTGCTTTATTTAACCTGAGGACAGTTTCCAGTAAAGTTATTCCTGTGTTTTCTCATCTATTGTTTTCTATGTTCCTGAGTTCCAATCTCTCATTCCTTTACTTAGTTCTCTATCCTCATTTTTAAACAGTTCTACTATCTAAAAGCAGTTGTTTGGTCGCTAAATTGTGTCTGACTCTTTTGCAACCCTATGGACTGTAGCCCACCAGGCTCCTTTGTTCGTGGGATTTCCCAGGCAAGAATACTAGAGTGGGTTGCCATTTCCTTTTCCAGGGGATCTTCCTGACCCAGGGATTGAGCCCATGTCTCCTGTATTGGCAGGCAGATTCTTTACCGCTGAGCCACCAGCGAAACCCATCAGAAAACAGTTATATTGTCTTATTACCTACCATTCCCTGCAAGAGAAAAGTGTAGTACTTCACAAGTTTTATTGTATATATAACTTGTCTTTTTATTTGGCTCTCAAAAATTATCCAATTTTGCTTCTCAGATTCCACAGCTTATCCAAATCAAGTTTTGTTATTTCTCTAAAACTAATTCTTTTAAGATTTATTTATTTTTTACTGAAGGATAATTGCTTTACAGAATTTTGCTGTTTTCTATAAAACCTCAACATGAATCAGCCATAGGTATACATGTATCTCCCTTCCATCTCCCTCTCCATCTCACCCCTCTAGGTTGATACAGAGCCCCTGTTTGAGTTTCCTGAGCCATACAGCAGTCTCACTGGCTATCTATTTTATATATGGTAGTGTAAGTTTCTATGTTACTCTTTCCATAATCTTACCCTCTCCCACCTCTCCCCATGTCCATGCTAGCACATATATACGGAATCTAGAAAAATGGGACTGAAGAATTTATTTACAGGGCAGCAATGGAGAAACAGACACAAAACTCATTTTTAAGTAGTAATTCCATCTCCCCCTCTGAAGTTCTGAAATGTCGAATTCTGCACCTTACCTCAAAATTTGCACAAGCATAGAAGTTATCCTCTTCCACAGTCTGGTCAAAAATAGTGCGATTGGATCCATCATATTCTAAGACAACACTCAAGGACACAGATTCATTCAGGTTTAAAAGGTGGAGACAAGCTTGTTCTGTAGAGTGACTTTGGATCACAGAGGGGACCCATAAGATATATTGCCTATGCAAACAAAGTAATCAACACTCTAAACAAGGGTAAGAGAAATGCAGAACATGCATAAAACAATTTTAGCTTATTGACATATTTCTGAAACATATACACCTTTCATGATATTACAATAAACTTAAGTATACAGAAAGCTATCAAGAAAAAATAAAGTCAGTTCCCTTCATACACCTGTTTAAGATTTACAAGGTAAATCAGCACTCTGTCTCAGAAACTGAAATGGTAAAATACAATCGAATTTTAACACAGCATATTTCATAAGGTCACTTTGCCAGTACTTTCATATGAATAGCAATATAATATTCCTTACGGGTTCAAAGTCTCAGAAACAGTAAAATGAAGCAAAAAGGTGCTCATAAAAATGATGGGCACCATTTTACCCCAGTGCCTGAACAATTATTCAGGATATTCTTCAAGATATTCTCCTCTTTTTTTCTGTCTTTATTAGAAGTCAGCTGTCTCAACTCTGCTTTCTTTTCTTCCTTCTACTCTGCATCTCTCTGTATACTGTTGCTTCTCTATAGTCACACAATGAAGGATCAATTGCTTTTTGGAGCAAATATAATGGGACTCTCCAATCATATTTGGATTTCCTCTCCCATTACTTTTCCGAGGGGTTGGGGGCGTCACTTTACCTACAACTTCCTTCTTAAATTCACCAGATGCTGATCTGTTTTTGGAATCAGCAGTACAGGTTGGACAGGAAGAAAGAGGAAAACAAAGAAAGCACTTGTGTGACACTTAGGATTCTATTAATTTAGTTCCTCACCCCCAGGGCTCACCGCAGTATCAAAAGCATTAATCCACAGGAATCAGTACTTGGAAGAAAATACCTGTCCAAACAGCTATTAATCATTTCAAATCCCCAAAGGTAAATATTCCAGGCTTCTGAGAGAAGCAGCATTATCTGATATATCCAAAATCCAGATGCAAATAAATACCTCAATATAGGCTCATTTTACAGATAATTGAAACTCATTTTTCTATAATTTCATGATATGGAATACAACATTTAAAATGTTGATATGTGTGCAACATTTACTTTAATTTTCTGTTGTTGCTGACTTTTTTTTTTTTTTTTGCCACATCGTGGCATGAGGGAACGTAGCATTTCCACCAGAGATGGAACCCACTCCCCTTGCATTGGAAGCATGGAGTCTTAACCACTAGACCATCAGAGGAGTTCCTACTATACTTTTCTTAGGTTTTTATAATGGTCAATATCCTTTCCTACCCTAAATAGGAAAAGAATGCAAGAAAATGTGATAAATATGTGTGAGTGTATACGCACATACTGGGCTTCCCAGGTGATGCTAGTGGTAAAGAGCCTCCCAATGTAGGAGACATTAGAGAGGAAGGTTCGATCCATGGGTGGTGGAGATCTCCTGGATGAGGGCAAGACAACCCACTCCAGTGTTCTAGCTTGGAGAGTTCCATGGATAGCGGAATCTGGTGGGTTACAGTCCATAGAGTCGCAAAGAGTCAAATATGCACAACTGACTTGACTTGGCGTGCATGCACAGGCGTACACACATACTAGTCACTTCTTGATCCCCACCCCTGCAAAAAATGCTTTACCATCATTATTGCAAAATTTTTCTACAAGGAACATGAGTCATACCAGAGAAACTGGTGACCTCTTACCCTCAGTGTGTTAATTCCCCTATTTGTCTTCTTTTTTTGGTTGTTGTTAACATCCTTTTCATGTCAAGTATTGATGGAGTTAATGCATCTGGTTTGAAGAATGATGCATTGGGTAATGAAAGATTGAAACTGATTTCAGTCTTTTAGAAATAGATCTACAATACTGCAACAGCAAACACAAAGGAAAGAACAACAAAACCAACTATAATCCATGCGGAGGTGGAATGGGGCTCTGAGGCCAGGGAAGGTCACAACAGGGTCCTCAGCTGACCGCATTTCCAATTACAGCACAGTACCGTGTGCTTGAAAACTCGGATCATGTTCTCAGTAGAATTGCAGCTTCTCTCGATTCCCCATTTCAATTTAAGACTTTTGTTTTCAGTCTGCCTTTTCTCTAACCATGCTTAAGACGCCAGCTCTTTTAAAATCTTTGCTACAGGGCTAATCTTCAACTGTTACTTGGCCCCGCCAGTTTTAATATTTAATTTCTTTCCACTGGAATCTCAAACTGTTGGTCTCTGTGTTTGATCAATACCCTTTCCTCTGATCGCCCCTTGGGCTTATTATTAGAACCACTCTCTGTACTCTGTTTCTCCTACTCACAAATCACTAGCTTCCAAAACAAGTGAAGCTCAACTCATCAGTGTTCAAGTTAAACAGGACCACAAGGCAGACTGTTTATAAGTCAAAGCAACTAATTCTTTATTCTCAAGGCTGGTGAATCTAAAATCATGCAACTTCTCTAAAATATTTGTGTTTTTCCAAATGTGAATATTTTATGCTGAGTAAATGACTATTCATTTTAACTTTAATCAAGGCTAGTTATTAATGACAAACATATGTTTTGTACAATTCTTTTACATCACCTTGGAAACTAGAATTTTTTATAATATCTCTTTCCCCAAACATGGCTTTATCTGATTAAGATATCCTCAAATAAATTTATCTGATTTACATGGTTAATGGGTCTTTATTCCAAAAAATTCAGATATGAATCCAACTTCTATTGTGTACTTACTATGTATCAGCAAGGCAATAGTGAGGTTCTAGAGATAGCAAGATGAGTAAGACACAGCTTTTTAAAGGAGTTTACTTCTAGTATAGAAGGGAAGAAAGAAAAGGAGGAAAGATAGAAGGAGGATGGGAGAGGGCAGGGAGAAAGGAAGTGAGAATGAAGGAATGAAGATCTGTGGAAGAAGGGGGATATTATAATTTCTTAATAATTAACAGAGTGATAAACACTGATATTGATAGCACTTCATTTAATTCTCAAAAATACAATTTAAGTTCTTTATTTATCCTTATTTTATAGATAAGAGAAATACAGTATCAGAAAAAAACACAAATTTTCATAGGGTCACCCAGAGAGTAAGTGATTGGGAAGAATTTCTTTTAATTCTTTTTATATATAAACGATGTTTATATATAAAAATATGAAAGGACATGGAACAATGTACTATGTTCTAATTTCTCTTTATGTTTCTGCTGAATAAAGGGATATATGATGGATATTATATCATCATCACGTGACAGACTCAGTGTTATTTAGGTCATTGTTGTTCACTGCTATGGAACTATCTCTAGTCACTTGTTTATTCAGTATGTGCTTACTGAGTATCTACTATTTGCTAGAAATATGGTTCAGTTCAGTTCAGTTCAGTTGCTCAGTCATGTCCAACTCTTTGCGACCCCATGAATCACAGCATGCCAGGCCTCCCTGTCCATCACCAACCCCCAGAGTTCACTCAGACTCATGTCCATCGAGTCAGTGATGCCATCCAGCCATCCCATCTTCTGTCATCTGTCCCCTTCTCCTCCTGCCCCCAATCCCTGCCAGCATCAGAGTCTTTTCCAATGAGTCAACTCTTTGCATGAGGTGGCCAAAGTACTGGAGCTTCAGCTTTAGCATCATTCCTTCCAAAGAAATCCCAGGGCTGATCTCCTTCAGAATGGACTGGTTGGATCTCCTTGCAGTCCTAGGGACTCTCAAGAGTCTTCTCCAACACCACAGTTCAAAAGCATCAATTCTTCGGTGCTCAGCCTTCTTCACAGTCCAACTCTCGCATCCATACATGACTACTGGAAAAACCATAGCCTTGACTAGATGGACCTTAGTTGGTAAAGTAATGTCTCTGCTTTTGAATATGCTATCTAGGTTGGTCATAACTTTTCTTCCAAGGAGTAAGTGTCTTTTAATTTCATGGCTGCAATGACCACCTGCAGTGATTTTGGAGCCCCTCAAAATAAAGTCTGACACTGTTTCCACTGTTTCCCCGTCTATTTGCCATTAAGTGATGGGACCAGATGCCATGATCTTCGTTTTCTGAATGTTGAGCTTTAATCCAACTTTTTCGCTCTCCTTTTTCACTTTCATCAAGAGGCTTTTTAGTTCCTCTTCACTTTCTGCCATAAGGGTGCTGTCATCTGCATATCTGAGGTTATTGATATTTCTCCTGGCAATCTTGATTCCAGCTTGTGTTTCTTCCAGCCCAGGATTTCTCATGATGTACTCTGCATATATGTTGAATAAGCAGGGTGACAATATACAGCCTTGATGTACTCCTTTTCCTGTTTGGAACCAGTCTGTTGTTCCATGTCCAGTTCTAACTGTTGCTTCCTGGCTTGCATACATGGTAGATGGTGGGAGTTATGAGGTGAATGCAAGTTTTTGTAGTTATTCTATTAGGAAAGGTGGAGGTTAAAGAACGAATTGTACAATTAATTATTTCATTACAACCATAGTAAATGTTACAGAAGAGAAGGAACTGTAGGGTGCCAAGGAAATGTGTGCTGGTTGGTTAGAGGTGGGGTGAGACATAGTATTGAACCTGCCGTTGATGATAAACAGATGAATAAGACTATTTCTTTTCCTAGAATAAATCACTGTCCACTCAGCACAATATTTAAACATAAATTACAATGCCGTGTGATACGAAGACTATCCTATATTGAAACTATGAGCAACACTCAGTGGAATCACATTAAAATGACAAATGGGAAGCTGAAAAGAATTTGATTAGGAAGTTTTGAGTTGGGACTGTTAACATGATTATGAGTTTTCTAGGTATCGTAGAAACTGAAGTAATAGCTCAGAAAAGAAAATGATGAAATTATAATTGAACATTTTGTGTGTTGTAAAAATAATATTAAGTTCTGCTTTATTGAAGAAAAGTTAGTGTATGAAATGTCATTCAACAAGCCTATTGAAAACATAGTGATTGACTTGTGAAAAGTTGTTTTCTTGAACTAAGGAGTCTGATGTTAGTTTGAAGAGTAGTGGACATAACAACTCTACTCCATGAAAAACATACAGGAATGAGAGTAAAGTAGTGGAAAGAGAATCATATATGTTATCAATACTATGCTTGATATTTACTGTCAAAGGAAGAAAGAAAGAGAAAGAAATTTAGACTGGCCTCTAGCAAAATAGACTGGGAGAAAGTCTGTTTGAAAATATAACTCAGGCCATAACAAAACACCATATTTCTTTTAAACATGTCATCACTTTATTGCTGTGATATTAGAAAGTGGCAGGAAGTCTGATGTAAAACTATATGAAATAATGTGGCTAAAGTCACATCTAAATATATCCTCTTGAGTATCTTCATAATTATCGCAGTGAGTCTGCTCAAAGACTACCCTAGGTTAAAGAGGTAATGCCCTGAACAATGGCAATATGTCTCAAGATACATGTTTCTTTACTCTTGCTGCTAGAATTTGAAGCCATTTTGATTTGGGGATTAAGGAGAGGGAGAGGGTGAGATGGACACTAGGAGTAAATACTATTGCAATGTCCTGCAAGACAGGGAAAACAAAACAAATATATAGATGAAGTGATAATTTGATATATATTAATTAAGAGGTGACATTAGTACTCCAAAGAGGGGATACACAGCAGAGGGCTGAAATAATAAATCTGGTGCTCTGAAAAATGCTGGAGATGTGGATATCAATTTGGGAATCAAATACAAATACAAATGATGTTTAATATTCTGGATGTTGCTGTTTTTTAGTTGCTAAGTAATGTCCAACTCTTTGTGACCCCATGGCCTGTAGCCCACCCAGCTCCTTTGTCCATTGGATTTTCCAGACAGGAATAAAGAATACTGGAGTGGATTGCCATTTCCTTCTCTGGGTGAATCTTCCTGACCCAGGGATTGAATCCATATCTCCTGCGTTAGCAGGTGGATTCTTTACCATTGAGCCACCAGGGAAGTCCATAATATCCTGGGTATTGCTAAAATTATACAGGAAAGTAGTTTTGGTTTGGCCAAAATGTTTGTTTGGGTTTTTCCATAGTATTTTTCAGAACAAACAAACTTTGGCCAACCCCATACAAAGGTAAGGAAGATAGCCAATAACAAGAGAAAGACAGGTGAAGATCTGGCTACTCTGCTTTTCCAGCTGGGTGAATTTAATCAGACATGGGGCAATATTGGTTTAGTTCCCTAGAACCATTGGGTTGAATCTGAAGCCACGCCTTGAAAGGCTCTTTTGGCTTTATATGATTTATATATTACAAGTTTTCTCTAAACAACAATAAAACAGTTTCTTGATTTTCCCAGCTGCATAATTAATGATAGTCCATTTAAAGGGACAGATGTTTAAAATGTATGTCAGAGTTCCTGAGAATATCTTGAACTTCTAGTCCACCTCTCTGAACTGTTTAAGCCAGCACTACAAATCGAGGATTGCCCAAGACTAGCAATGTATAGGCAGTGAATTATGTTTTAAAATAAACAAAACTCTTCAGTTCCTGATGTTGCAATCCACTGAAAAGGAAATCACCTTTTACTCAGAAGAGAACAATCAGCTTGATAAGTGACACTGCCCTTCTTATTCTCAAATGTTTGTCTCCTGCATCACTGACTGATTGTTAAAGTTGCCAAGAAATTTCTAATCACACAGTGCCCCCCTGTAGATGAGTGATTTAAAAAACAAAATAGTGGGGGGAGAAACAGATGGATAACAAAAAGGCCAAGGGAATGCATATGACTTGACAGGGCATTTCTTTAGCCCTTTGATACATTAGAACAGGATATATCAATCTTGGCACTATTGACACTTGGGGCTGGATAATTCTTTGTTGTGTGAAGCAGCTGGTGTGTTACAAGATGTTTAGCAGAGCTGTCATCTCTATTCACTAGCTGCTGGTAGCATATCCCCCAGTTATGACTGCCCAGAATGTCTTGAGCCATTGCCAAAAGTCCCCTGGGAGAATTCCGTAACATTCAAAATTGTTTTGCAAGTTACAGTGCTCTTTTAATAGTTTTCAATATACATTTAAAGTGAAGTTCATAGAGCATTATATCTTTTTAAGATATTAGTGAAACAAAAGCAAAAATAAACAAGTAGGACCTAATCAGACTTAAAAGCTTCTGCACAATGAAGGAAATCATCAGCATAATGAAAAGGGAACCTACTAAATGGGGGAAGATATTTCCAAGTTGGATTAATATCCAAAATACATAGTGAAATCATATAACTTAATATCAAAAAACCTAACAACCCGATTAAAAAATGGGCAGAGGATCAGAATGGACATTTCTCCAAAGAAGATTTCACATAGTTAACAGACATGTGAAAAGATGCTCAAATCACTAATCACCAGGGAAATGCAAATAAAAGTCACAGTGAGGTATCACCTCACACCTGTCAGAATGGCTATAACCAAAGAGATAAGGAAGTGTTAGTGAGGATATGGAGAAAAGGGAGTCCTAGTAAAATTGTTGATGGGAAGGTAAACTGGTGAAGCAACTATGGAAAACAGTATGGAGATTCCTAAAAAAAATAAAATAAAATAGAGCTACTGTATGATCCAGCAACTCCATCCCCGGGTATTTAATCAAGGGAAGTGAAAACACTAATTTGAAAAGCTATATGTACCAGGTACTCACATTGACATTATTTATAATAAATAAGATATAGAAGCAACCTAAATGTCCATTAGCAGATAAATGGATAAAGAAGATGTGGTTTATATATACAGTGGATTATTACTCAGCCATGAAAAGAATGAAACCTTGCCATTTGTGACATGGATGGACCTAGAAGATGTGAAAGAAGTAAGTCAGAAAGAGAAAGACAAATACTCTATGTTGTCACTTAAATGTGAATCTAAAAAATAAAAAGGAGGAATATAACAAAAAAAGAAACAGGTTCACAGATAACAAACTAGTGGTTACCCGAGGAGAGCAGTGTGGGGAGATGACCAAAATATGTGAAGGGGATTAAGAGGAACAAACTATTAAGTAAAAAATAAATGTTACAAGGATATATTGTATAGTGCTGCTGCTGCTGCTAAGTCGTTTCAGTTGTGTCTGACTCTGTGCGACCCCATAGATGGCAGCCCACCAGGCTCCTCCATCCATGGGATTTTCCAGGCAAGAGTACTGGAGTGGGGTGCCATCGCCTTCTCTGATATTATAGTACTGGGAGTATATTCAATATTTTATAATACCTTTACATGACATACAATCTATGAAAATTTCATACTATGTTGAAGCTAATATAATATTGTAAGTTAACCATACAGCAATAAAAAAGATGCTAATATGTTTTAGGGCATGATAGAAGATGGGAAACTATGATTTATCAATGTAAAGCAAGCATGGTGATTGGATTTCCACCCCCTGTGGGTGAATCCAACTCCCAGATCTATGGAGTTGCAGGATTTTTGACAAAGCACCAAAGCCCTGTGTCTGGCCTAGTCTGTAGCATCACATGTTTCTCTGTTCCTGAGTCTTCTGTTTGCTTATTCACCTTTCCTTCCCTATTTCTTCAGTGTACAAAAGTCTGCTTATTCCCTGCAGTGCCAACTTGGAAAGTTGTTATATGCTCACAAAGCAGCATCTGAATCAGAAAGAACAGACATTGTGCTGAGACCGCTCCTAAAATCCCCTCAGATCCCTGGAGTGCTTTCATAAGTCTAGTTTGAACAGACTTCAAAGCTACAGTGACTGTTTGCTGCTGCTGCTGCTAAGTTGTTTCAGTTGTGTCTGACTCTGTGCGACCCCATAGACTGCAGCCCACTAGGCTCCTCTGTCCCTGGGATTCTCCAGGCAAGAATACTGGAGTGGGTTGCCATTTCCTTCTCCAATGCATGAAAGTGAAAAGTGAAAGTGAACTCGCTGAGTCGTGCCCGACTCTTAGCGACCCCATGGACTGCAGCCTACCAGTCTCCTCCATCCATGGGATTTTCCAGGCAAGAGTACTGGAGTGAGTTGCCATTGCCTTCTCTGCAGTGACTGTTTAGACAAACTTAAAAGAAGGCTGTCTCGGGGAAGAAGGAATCTTTGTTCTAATACTTTAGCAAAATCCTGATTGTGACCATCAGAAGCCCAGCAATCTTCTCCAGGACTCTAAACAGATGACGTGGAATTCTCTCATATCCCCACCAGCCTACAAGACACCTTTGCAAGAAGATCCAGATGGATGCAGACAAAGTCTATTGCTGGCTCAGCAGAGCTTAAGTTGGGTTTCTGGCCTTTGGGTCCTTTATTTTATTCATTTCTATTTAACAGTAAACACATGGAGCACTTTGAATTTTATACAACCTGTATTATAAATGTTCTGTTGACTCTAATTTTAATTTTCTGTACTACAGAAGCCAATCAAAGTTTGCAGGAGCAAAAAATGGGACCAAAGCCTGATCTATGAACCCCTAAAAGGCTGGACACTCCCTAGCTATGAAAACTCAACTTCTTTCTCTCTGACTGTGAAGGGTCTGAGGAAGCCTCCACCTGCAGTGTACAAGGTAACACATCAGCTTACCACAATTTCATGTATCCTGACTAAATCTAGACTCTTGGTTCAGAGACAGTGGACCTTATTATCCTCAGAACAGCAAACAGTATGTTTCACGTTTGAGCTTCCCATGGACATTTACCACCAATGCCCTAGTTCTGCTGGAGCTGGATCAGCCAGTCACGTGACTACTGCACATGTAGGGAATTGGAATCAAAAGCTTATGAAACACATTGAAAATATTGGGCTGCAAGGAAACTTGCCTGATCTTTGCCCTAGAAGGTCAGATTGTCTCTTATACTGGAAAACAAACAAATCAGCTTCCTGCTCCTAAAAAAGAAATATCCTCTATGTCCAGGTCTGTTTTTTCTACAAGTGCCCTTGAAAAGATTTTTGTTGTTGCTCTTCAGTCGCTAAGTCATGTCCTATTCTTTGTGACCACATGGACTGCAACATACCAGGCCTCCATGTCCTTCACTATCTCTCAAAGTTTGCCCAAGTTCATATCCACTGAGTCGGTGATGCTATCCAAAGATATCCCAGAATGAAAGTTGATGTTCATCTGACTATTAGACATGCAAAAACACCAAGGACTTATGCACAACTGTCTCAGCAATATCATCCCTTATTTCTATACCATCTTAGTTTCTGATGAATTTTCTCACAAATATGCTACTTCAGTGGGCCACTCTGATTAAGCTGACCACTAGGAACTGGGACCAAATTTTTGTCTTCAATATTTAATTAAATAGTCATTTATTTAGCTGCATTAGGTCTTAGTTGTGGCCTGTGAGATCTTAAACTTTTGTTGCAGTATGTAGGATCTTTAGTTGCAGCATATGGGAACTAGTTCCTTGACCAGAGATCAAATCCAGGCCCCCTGCGTTGGGAGCTCAGAGTGTTAAACAGTGGACCACTAGGGAAGTCTCCTAGTATCTGATTAACACACCTATCAACAGAGCGCCAAGCAGTGAGATGAGGCCAATTTAAACTACTGATCTCATCTATGCCCTTCCCAGGGTTTTAGATCCAACCAACTAAACAAATCCATAAACTACCAGGGTCTTTCTTAGGAAGCCAGAGTCTTTTTTTCTTAAGTTCCTTTACAGACTTTTGTATATTACTTGCCCTAAAGCATCAATCCAGGTATAAGAGGATATGTTGATGACTGCACAGGCTCACAAGGAGGAAGGCTAGGGCAATTCTCACATTCTTTTAAAAAAAATATTTTATTGTAGTATAGTTGATGACTCTAACTTTCTTAACAGCCTTGGCCAGTGAGCTGAGGCTGATCTGAATGCTTTCCAGAGTGAAGGTTTGTGATATTGATCATTTCAGGTAAGTCTGGGACAAATTTTGTACCAACTTATCTAATTGTATCCTTCTTTAAAGACTATGGAACTAAATCAACTTCAGTTTTTTTATATCGTAGATGTCTATTTTACTTTTACTTATTTTTTGGCCATGCCATGTGGCATTCGGAATCTTGGTTCCCAACCAGGGATGGAACACATACCCCTTACAGTGGAAGCTCAGGGTCCCAACCACTCTTGGGAACAAATTTCTTCATCTGCAAGATGAAGAAAATAATAGAACCAATCTTAGAGCAGTCTTATGAGGATTAAATGTGTTATTAGAGACAAAGTGCTTAGGACAATCCTTGGTACATAGCAAAAACTCAATAAACACTGAGGCATGCAAGGTGAGTTAAGAGATTGGACTTTAGCAAAATTCTCCTGGCCTCATCTCTGCTTTTGTAGAATATGGTCATTGTATAATACACTTTCTATGAGTCTTTCTATGTTTATGCATCTTATCTCTGTAGTTAGATTAACTGATATTCCCAGAAACAGAGGGGATCAATTGTTTAGGGAAACAAGAGGCCATTTACTTGTCACTAGGTCAGTGACTTGCATTGTTCCAGGAAGGAGAATCAGTTGTTTGCTGGGACTTTGACTCTGGCTAATTGGCCTGGAATTGTTTCAATTAGTACAGCGATATTTGATTAATTTATTCCAACACAAACAAGGGGAAATTTCTTCCTTACCAACTCCATGTACCAGGATTAAAAAAAAAATAATCCAAGTGTAATCAAAGTCTTAGGAAGCCAGGCATTTTGCTTTATAAACTAAAGATTGTATAGATAAGCAAGCACTTATTTGGGATTAGAAAATATTCTAGTGTCAACAAATCACTAAGGTCCTTTATTGAAAGATCTGTACTTCATTTTTTTTTAGAGACCTGTGATGTGTTTAAAGTAATATAAAAAAGTAAGGAGAAAAAGTACCAACCTATTCTCCCACATCAAACACAGAGAAAGAAACAGGATATTATTTTTTCTTATAAAATCCTTATTTTTCTAGTTTTCCCTCACCAAGAATAATGGACTCTTATTTTTAATCATGATCTAGTTTTGAAGAAATAATACTACACAAATTAATCTCTTGAAGAGCAAGACTTTTTGGTGCTCAGCTTGGCAAGTCACTGAACATTACATGTGAAATGATTTTACTTTTTCAAGATTTTATCCTACTGCATCAAAATTGAGAATATCACATATAATTTCACTCCACATCTCTCACAAACTTTCAAATTTATTTGCATTCATTTTCCCTTAACTTCTTTTTGTGTCAGAAGATTAACTGTCCCTCCTCCATTTAAGTCAATTTTTCCTCCATGTATGTTGTAGATTCCATCTGTCCACATCCTTTATAAAAACTTTTTATTTTGTATTGGAGTATAGTCAATCAATCCTAAAGGAAATCAACCCTGAATACTCATTGGGAGGACTGATGTTCCAATACTTTGGCCACCTGACTTGAATAGCTAACTCACTGGGAAAGACCCTGATGCTGGGAAAATTGAGGGCCAGGAGGAGAAGAGAGTGACAGAGGATGAGATGGTTGGATGGCATCATTGGCTCAATGGACATGAATTTGAGCAAACTCCGAGAGATGGTGAAGGATGGGAAGCCTGGTGTGCTGCAGTCTATGGAGCCAAAAGGAGTTGGACATGACTGAGCAACTGAACAACAACATAGTCAACTAACAGTGCTGTGAAAGTTTCAGGTGAATAGCAAAGGGACTCAGCCATACATACTTAGCACAGAGTTCCCTATGCTATGCAGTAGGTCTTTGTTGGTTATCCATTTAAAAAATGTGTGTACATTTGTCCATCAATAGAGGAATGGATAAAGACAATGTGGTACATATATACAATGGAATATTACCCAGCCATTAAAAAGAGTAAAATAATGCCATTTCCAGAAACATGATGTACCTAGAGATTGTCATTACTGAGTGAAGAAAGTTACAAAGAGGAGAAATATCATATGCTATCCCTTATATGTGGAACCTAAAAGGAAGTGATACAAACGAACTTATAAAACAGAAACAGACTCATAGACTTAGAGAGTGAACTTACTGTGAACTTACTGTTGCCTGGGGGAAGGATGGGAGGAAGGGATAGTTAGTTTGGGAGGGACATGTACCTACTGTTTATATCTTTGAGATCTTTCTTACACAATTGGTCCATGGCTGAAATAAGCTAATATTTTGAAACAATTAGTTTTTGCTTCATCCTATCTTATATAATCCCCGATCCTGACAACGGCTTTTCAACATTCAGCCAAACAAAAAATGTTAGCCAAAACCAGATGAAATTATTTCCTCTTTCAATATTAAGTCAAATCACATTCATTTCCCTCTGTATTATAATACCTGGGGCTATTGACTTTTTTCTACTTAAGTAGCAATGTCAAGATTAAATTAATTAGCAATGTTAAGATTAAACGTGAAGGTGGTAGCTGCTGAGCAGAAGGGAGTTGACCTTGCATGGAGCCAGTATAACTGAAAGAGGTCAAGATTCTAAAAAAGCAAACTGTGTCCCTTTGAGGTCGTGGAGAATGGGCACTCTGCTTAATATGTATTTCAGTTACATTGTTTTAGAATAGAACTTGCTTGTCTTTCAAGATCCGATTTATAATAACAAAATCTGAACTCAACAAAATCCTCTAAGAAAAGCAAATGGATTTTAAAAGACTTCAGACCTGCTGGACTTATTTCAGTTCCTCAAATGAAAATATCTTTGTCATCACAAGACTTTTACCCATCCTGTGCTCTATAACTAAGGTGCCTTTATCCCTCATTCCCTAGAAAATCTCCACATTTCGCCCAAGATGTAAAATGATATATTGTTAAATTAATGCAAGTTACCACTATATTTTTTTGCTTGTTTCTTTTTCTTTTTTTAAAATTTATTTTAATTGCAGGATAATTACATTGCAATATTGTGAATTTTTTTTGCCATACATCAACATGAGTTGGCCATGGGTACACACGTGCCCCCCATCCTAAATCTCCTTCTCACCTACCTCCCCACCCCATCACTCTGGGCTGTCCCAGAGCACTGGCTTTGTGTGCCTTGCTTTATGCATTGAACTTGCACTGGTCACCTGTTTTACATATGGCAGTGTACATGTTTCAATGCTGTTTTCTCACATTGTCCCACCCTTGCCTTCTCCCACTGAGTCCAGAAGTCTGTTCTCTACCTCTGCGTCTGTCTTGCTGCTTTTCATATAGGATCATCATTACCATCTTTCTAAATTCCATATATATGCATTAATATATATTTTTAACCACCCAGGTCACCATGTATGATTTCTCCTCTGTATTGCATTGAGTTTGAAATTAACAATGCTGTATTTCTCTTCTTTACTGAAATATAACCTTCATGAGGGCAGGCACTAAAAAAACCTACATATTGTTTTTTACTATATTTTCTGTACCTAGAATGACACAACATGTGGTAGTTGCTCAATAAATATTTTTCAATGAATAAATTATGTTATGGCAGAACTGACAAGAACCATTTTTCAAAATACTTTTATTTATTTTTGGCTGTGCTGGGTATTCTTTGTTGTGCAAGGACTTTCTTTAGTTGCAGTGAGCAGAGACTACTCTCAGTTTCTGTGCACAGGCTTTTCATGGTGGAAGCTTCTCTTGTTTCAGAGCATGGGCTCTAGGGTATGTGGGCTTCAGTAGTCCTGTGAGTTACAGAATCTTCCTTAACCAGGGATCGAACCCATGTCCCCTGCATTGGCAGGTAGATTTTTTACTACTGGACCACCAGTAAAGCTCCAAAAGTATTGTTTCTTGATATTGGTATGCGTTATGGTCTTCTCCAGTGACTCAGCAGTAGAGAATTTGCCAGCAAGACAGGAGACACAGATGTCGTTTTGATCCCAGGGTTGGGCAGTTACCCTGGAGGAGGAAATGGCAACCCACTGCAGTATTCCTGCCTGAAAAATCCCATGGACAGAGGAGCCTGGTGGGCTACAGTCCATGGGGTGGCAAAAGAGTCAGATATGACTTAGTGACTAAACAACAATGGCAAACTTTTTGCATCTAGTCCAGTGAGTTCATCCCACCAATCAGGGAGCCAAAGGACTAATTTTAGTCTAAATACAATGTTCTCTGGAAAATCTTCTGATTTATAGAATTTTAGCAATGGTTATCATGATCTGGATATAACAGATAAACATCCTATGACTTATATTCATCTCAGTTCAGTCAGTCAGTTCAGTCACTCAATCGTGTCTGACTCTTTGCAACCCCATGAATCACGCCAGGGCTCCCTGTCCATCACCATCTTCCGGAGTTCACTCAAACTCACGTCCATCGAGTCTGTGATGCCATCCAGCAATCTCATCCTCTGTCGTCCCCTTCTCCTCCTGCCCTCAATCCCTCCCAGTATCAGAGTCTTTTCCAATGAGTCAACACTTTGCATGAAGTGGCCAAAGTACTGGAGTTTCAGCTTTAGCATCATTCCTTCCAAAGAAATTCCAGGGCTGATCTCCTTCAGAATGGACTGGTTGGATCTCCTGCAGTCCAAGGGACTCTCAAGAGTCTTCTCCAACACCATAGCTCAAAAGCATCAATTCCTTGGCACTCAGCTTTCTTCACAGTCCAACTCTCACTTCCATACATGACCACAGGAAAAACCATAGCCTTGACTAGATGGACCTTTGCTGGCAAAGTAATGTCTCTGCTTTTCCATATGCTATCTAGGTTGGTCATAACTTTTCTTGCATCTACCTTTACCAAAAGCAGGGAATTAAGTTAGAAAAATGTGTCCCTGAGACCTCCTAGCTGGTGTTCTCTGCTAACCATAATAACTTCATGGAATGGAAACATTGCACAAGGTCACTCACTAATCATCTCGAAGTACAAACAGAACACTGCTTAACTACAAAAATGACCAAATGTGTTCCTTTCCCACCTCACTTCAGTGACTGCAGCTTCTTTCCCATTTACAATTTAACTTTTAAAATGCTGGTCTTGTCTCTTGTATTAAAACTATTAAGAAACCTTCAGTGATTACACAGTTCAGTTCAGTCGCTCAGTCATGTCCGACTCTTTGTGACCCAGTGAACTGCAGCACGCCAGGCCTCCCTGTCCATCACCAACTCCTGGAGTCCACTGAAACCCATGTCCATTGTGTCAATCATGCCATCCAACCATCTCATCCACTGTCGTCCCCTTCTCCTCCCGCCTTGAATCTTTCCCAGCATCAGGGTCTTTTCAAACAAGTCAGCTCTCCGCATCAGGTGGCCAAATTATTCGAGTTTCAGCTTCAACATCAGTCCCTCCAATCAACACCCAGGACTGACCTCCTTTAGGATGGACTGGTTGGATCTCCTTACAGTCCAAGGGACTCTCAAGAATTTTGTCCAACACCACAGTTCAAAAGCATAAATTCTTTGGCACTCAGCTTTCTTTATAGTCCAACTCTCACATCCATACATGACTACTGGAAAAACCATAGCCTTGACTAGATGGACCTTTGTTGGCAAAGTAATGTCTCTGCTTTTTTATTATGCTGTCTAGGTTGGTCATAACTTTCCTTCCAAGGAGTAAGCATCTTTTAATTTCATGGCTGCAATCACCATCTGCAGTGATTTTTAACACATATAAAGAGAATTTCAACACTCCAAAAAGTGTACTTAACTGAAGTTTAAAAAAATTTTCTTTTATTTGAGGATAATTGCCCTAAAATGTTGTGGTGGTTTCTGCTGAATGTCAGCTTGAATCAGTGATAAGTATGTATCCTTTCCCTTTTGAGCCTTCCTCCCCCATCTCCATTCTACCCCTCTAGGTCGTCACAGAGCACCAGGCTGGGCTCTCTGTTATACTGCAGCTTCCTGCTAGTTATCTGTTTTACGCATGGTAATCCATATATGTCAATGCTATTTTCTCACTTTGCCCCACCCTCTCCTTCCCCTCTGTGTCCACCAGACCATTGTCTACATCTGCATCTCCTCTTTTTCTCTGTAAGTAGATTCATTGGTACTATTTTTTTAGATTCCATATATATGTACTAATATACAAAATTTATTTTTATTTTTCTGACTTCACTCTGTATAACAGGCTCTTGGGTAATTCACCCCACTACAACTGAACTACATTTATTTCTTTTAAATGAAGTTTAATGGAGGCAAAAGAGCCAATCCCACAGGAGAAAGAGAACATGGGCAAATATCAGAAAGGTCCTAGACATCCAGACATATATTTCAGGGTCCTCTTTCCATCACGAAGGACATGCTTTGTCTTTAGAGCATGAACCACCAAGATGTGTGTGGAAATCACAGTCTCTGAGAAATCAAGGCACAAGTTTGCTAAAGGACTTTTCTTCCCCTACTGGTTACACAGCCAAATCCTATCTGTGTAACCAGGAAAGCCTGGTATAGACCATCAGTCTATACATTTTTAGCAAAAAAAAAATGTAGTTAAACTGACATAGGCCAAATACATGTGTTTCTGGCACATTAAACGTCACCTTAGAAGTCACCAGCCCATCTATCTCTTTCCTGCCCATGTTTTCAGGGGCCGCTGGATAAAATCATTGTTGTTGTTTAGTCACTAAGTTGTGTTCAACTCTTTTGCAAACTGCATGGACCGTAGACCACCAGGCTCTTCTGTCTATGGGATTTCCCAGAAAGGAATACTGGAGTGGGTTGCCTTTTCCTTCTCCAGAGGATTTTCCTGACCCAGGGATTGAACCTGTGTCTCCTACATTGGCAGGCAGTTTCTTATCACTGGACCACCAGGGAAGTCCAGAGGTAATAGAGTTACCATAAAATAGCTGTAAGTTAGCACTCTCCAATATTCAGTAACCTATACAATATTCAATAACCAAGCAAACCAAATTTCCCAGGGAACCAAAATTCTGGTTTCTGACTGCATTCAATCCAGAGCAAGACCCATTTTATCAAACTCTCCCCCAAGTCTCCAAGCACAAGGCCAGACCCTGTGACTACAATAGACCCTTCCTAATCCCTTTCTACTGATATTCTCTGCTGTGTGGGATAAAGCTGATTTATAGCTGAACAGGACCAGACAAGACCAGATAAGATGCAGCCTTATCTTTGGCAATTCTTGGTTATCTGACTTTGAATCTTGGTTAAAAAAGGGCAATAGAATTTATAGTGTGCTAAAAATGAAGAGCAACAGAATTTATAACTTGCTATTCAAATATGAAACTCTTATGGTGACCCTTAGACCAGTTCATTGATGGACAGTTTCCGACTGGTACAACCAGTTAGACAGCCTGAACTGACAAGTGTGACTGTGGGAATAAGAACCCAGAGGGGAACTTCTGCCTTGACCTTTCCCAGAGCTGTGATTTCCAGCATGGTTCCTGGTACAGCAAGTCCCCCACATACAATCTTTCAAGTTGCAAGCTTTCAAAGATTCCAATGTCCGTTCACATGTCCAATCCCATATGTTAGTTCACAAGTCTGGCTTATGCTATCATGAGTGTACGTCCTCTACAAGTGGTTGTGCTTTTGTGTACTTTATTGTACTGGACTGTACAGAATACAGTAGTACAGCATCTTTATTTCTTGCCTGTTCACTTGATGCTGGCCCCTGTATGCCAGTCATCATACTGTACTACTGTACTTTCTGTACGGTAAGATTTAAAATGTTCTCTTTCTTTGTTTTTGTTATATGTTCTTTGAGTGAAAAGTATTATAAACCTATTATGGTATAGTGCTATATAGCTGATTGTGGTAGCTGGATACCCAGGCTAATTTTGTTGGACTTACAAATGTGCTCTTAGAATGGATCTCGTTTGTATGCAGTGAACTTACTGTAGTTCAGTTCAGAGGCAGGACACAGACCATGTGTGAAGAATCCTGGGTGATTGCCCCTGGAAGTCTCCAGCAACCCAGATGCTTGCCTGCATTCTCTCCCTCGTGCTCCACTGTTATCTGTGACCTTTAGATAAAAGCCTTCCATGAGGATGCTCTTTGGAGTCTTGCCATTGCTTGCAAATATCCAAGCTGGCAAAAACCTTGCACACACGGGTTCCCATGGTGTGTAGCATCCCCAGATTTAGGGGCTTCCCCAGTGACTCACTGGTATAGAACCTGCCTGCAATGCAGGAAACTTGCAAGAGAGATGAGTTCCATTCTTGGGTTGGGAAGATCCCCTGGAGAAGGAAATAGCAACCCACTCCAGGATTCTTGCCTGGGAAATTCCATGGACAGAGGAGCCAAAGTCCTTACAGTGATCTACAAGTGTTACCTAGTTACTACTTGTCACCTTGCTGTGTCATTTACTCAGCTCCAGTCATTTTCACCTTATTGCTATTTCTGGAACATACCAGCCATACTTTTTTTTTTCATTGACTCTTCCTTCTCGAGAGAACCCTCTTTCATGGGGTTATAAATTGCCTAACTCTCTTATCTTTTTGACACTCTGTTGGCTAAATCTCTAATCCACATCTAGCCATTGCTTACTATGTCTGATCGTGACCATTTTATTATAATACAGCAGTTCACACCTCCATTCCTCACATCCTTCACCTTTTCTTACTTCTTTTTCTTTCCTTAGTACTTATTACTTTTTACACGTTTACTTATTTTTATTGTTTATTATTATTCTGAGCGTTTGAGAATGTAAACTCTATAAAACCCAGGATCCTCCTGTATTCGCTTTACTAATGTATCCTAAGAGACAAAAATATTAGTGGGAATTGTAGGTCAATAGCTATTCAATGAATAATTGCTTCTAAATTTTAATGGAACAAAAGTATAGAGAAAGACCATGTAAAGAAATGTTGTTTTAAAATATATGTGATACATATGGAAACAAAATTATGGTAGGAAGCTTTGCCCTGGCACACATTATACCTGTGAGGTTCACTTGATTAAATATTCATTAGGCTATAACAGACTATACAAATAGTAGGGAAGATTTATGAGCTTTGTAAATTATGCACCTCATAGAACACATAATTTCTTTTTTAAAATACAGAGTTAAATATTTTGTCATTATTTTAGAAATTACTAGAACTTTTAAACCAAAAACTCAGTAGTTGGAAGAAAGAAAAGTCACTCCTCTAAATATTTCTTGAACTTAGAATTTCAAACAATAACTACAGAGTTCATCAGTTGCTCAGTTGTGTCTAACTCTTTGCGACCCCATGGACTGCAGCACATTAGGCCTCTCTGTCCATCACCAACTCCCAGCGTTTACTCAGACTAATGTCCGTTGAGTTGGTGATGCCATCCAATTATTTCATTCTCTGTCGTCCCCTTCTCCTCCTGCCTTAAATCCTTCCCAGCATCAGGGTCTTTTCCAATGAGTGAGTTCTTTGCATCAGGTGGCCAAAATATTGGAGTTTCAGCTTCAGCATCAGTTTTTCCAATGAATATTTAGGATTGATTTCCATTAGGATGGACGGTTGGAGCTCCTTGCAGTCCAAGGGACTCTCAAGAGTCTTCCTCAAGACCACAGTTCAAAAGCATCAATTCTTTGGTGCTCAGCCTTCTTTATTGTCCAACTCTCACATCCATACATGACTACTGGGAAATCCATAGCTTTGACTAGATGGACTTTGTTGACGAAGTAATGTCTCTGCTTTTTAATATGCTATGTAGGTTGGTGATAACTTTTCTTTCAAGTAGTAAGCATCTATGAATTTCATGGCTTCAGTCACCAACAGTAATTTTGGAGCCCGCC
Source organism: Capricornis sumatraensis (assembly GCF_032405125.1). Taxonomy (NCBI): domain Eukaryota; kingdom Metazoa; phylum Chordata; class Mammalia; order Artiodactyla; family Bovidae; genus Capricornis; species Capricornis sumatraensis. The sequence goes on along the minus strand of NC_091072.1, from coordinate 144,420,268 downwards.
CCCTACCAAAATAAAGACTGTCACTGTTCCCATTGTTTTCCCATCCATTTGCCATGAAGTGATGGGACCAGATGCCATGATCTTCATTTTTTGAATGTTGAGGTTTAAGCCAGCTTTTTCACTCTCCTCTTTCACTTTCATCAAGAGGCTCTTTAGTTCTTCTTCACTTTCTGCCATAAGAATGGTGTCACCTGCATATCTGAGGTTATTGACATTTCTCCTAGCAGTCTTGATTCCAGCTTGTGCTTCATCCAGCCCAGCATTTCTTATGATGTACTCTGCATATAAGTTAAATAAGCATGGTGACAATATACAGCCTTGATGTACTCCTTTCCCTATTTGGAACCAGTCTGTTGTTCCATGTCCAGTTCTAACTGTTGCTACTTGACCTGCATACAGCTTTCTCAAGAGGCAGGTCAGGTAGTCAGGTATTCCTATCTCTTTAAAAATTTTCCACAGTTTGTTGTGATCCACACAGTCAAAAGCTTTGGCATAGTCAATAAAGCAGAATTAGATGTTTTTCTGGATCTCTCTTGCTTTTTCGATGATCCAACGGATGTTGGCAATTTTATTAAAAATGATAGTGTCAGCATAATCTAAATGCATGCAGTTTGGCCTAAACCCTATCCAGAGCAAACATCACTGTCTCAAATGCTTTTATTATTGATGAGTAAGTTAAATTTCTAAGAGATCTACTAACTTATTTAGGTTCACACAGTTCAGGGGCCTGGATTACGACCTGAACCTTCTTATTTTCTCATTGTGTGAACTGTATGATAGTCACGTTTAGAAAAGACTTTCAGATTAAAAAAGACAAACAAACAAAAACAGCTGACCAACAGCCTGTCAGAGTTTCTGTCTCATTTTATTATTATTCTAAAAAATAAAAAATGAATTGGTGGTCATATTAAAATTCATATAGTGTTCCTGTACAAACTGAAACAAGATTTCATAGGTTGATACTTTTCCTTGACAATGTAAATACTATATTCACTGAAAAAATGAGAATAGGATCCCCTCCAGACCACGAAGTTCTTCTTTTTTTTTTTTTTTTAGATTGCTGTTTTTTATACGCAGAATTTTTATTTCTTCATTTGGGTCTTTGTTGCTGTGCTGGCTTTTCTCTAGTTGCAGCAAGTGAGGTTACTCTTCACTGTGGTGCATGGGTTTCTCATTGCATTGGCTTCTCTTGTTGCAGAGCAGGGGCTCTAGGGTACTCAGGCTTTAGTAGTTGTGGCATGTGAGCTCAGTAGTTGTTCCTGGGCTCTAGGGCACAGGCTCAGTAGTTGTGGCACATGAGCTTAGTTGCTCAAGGGCATGTGAGATCTTCCCTGAGAAGGAATCAAACCCATGTCTGCTTTCATTGGCAGGTGGATTCTTCACCACTGAGTCACTAGGCAGGCTCTGCTTTTTTTTTTTTAGGAAAACAAAGATAACAGGTGGTTATGATGAGACATCATTAGTGTTTTCAGCCTCATGATATGAAGCTGGGGATGGAAAATCAATGTCAATTACAATATCGCAGTTATCTATGGTTGAAACAGAAAGTAGTGGTTTAAAACAACCACAATTATTTTTTCATTGAATAGATTTGACATATACCATTGTGTAAATTTAAAGTGTACAATATATTACTTTGACACACATATACTGTAATATCATTGCATTGGTCATAATATTCATTACATAATTCAAACACAGTATTGCTGTCTATAATTATTATATGAGATCAGTTCAGTTCAGTTGCTCAGTTGTGTCTGTCTTTTTGCGACCCCATGGACTGCAGCACACCAGGCTGTCCATCACAAACTCCTGGAGTTTTAGAGGGAAAAGGAGTGGATCAACATGAGGCAAGTTCAGTTCAGTTGCTCAGTTGTGTCCAACTCTTTGCAACCCCATGGGCTGCAGCACGCCAGGCCTCCCTGTCCATCACCAACTCCCAGAGCTTGTTCAGACTCATGTCCATTGAGTCGGTGATGTCATCCAACCATCTCATCCTCTGTCATCCCCTTCTCCTCCTGCCTTCAATCCTTCCCACAATCAGGGTATTTCCCAATGAGTCAGATCTTTGCATCTAGTGGCCAAAGTACTAAAGTTTCAGCTTCAGCATCAGTCCTTTCAATGAATTTTCAGGACTGATTTCTTTTAGGATGGACTGGTTGGATCTCCTTGCTGTCCAAGGGACTCTCAAGAGTCTTCTGCAACACCACACTTCAAAAGCATCAATTCTTCAGCACTCAGCTTTCTTTATAGTCCAACTCTCACATCCACACATAACTACTGGAAAAACCATAACATTGACTAGACGGACCTTTGTTGGCAAAGAAATATCTCTGCTTTTTAATATGCTATGTAAGTTGGTCATAACTTTTCTTCCAAGGAGTAAGCGGCTTTTAATTTCAAGCTTGCAGACACAATCTGCAGTGATTTTTGAGCCCCCCAAAATAAAGTCTGTCACTATTTCCACTGTTTCCCCATCTATTTCCCATGAAGTGATGGGACCAGATGCCATGATCTTCGTTTTCTGAATGTTGAGCTTTAAGCGAACTTTTCACTATCACTTTCATCAAGAGGCTCTTTAGTCTTCGCTTTTTGCATAAGGGTGGTGTCATCTGCATATTCGGAGAAGGCAATGGCATCCCACTCCAGTACTCTTTCCTGGAAAATCCCATGGACGGAGAAGCCTGGTGGGCTGCAGTCCATGGGGTCGCTAGGAGTTGGACACGACTGAGCGACTTCACTTTCACTTTTCACTTTCATGCATTGGAGAAGGAAATGGCAACCCACTCCAGTGTTCTTGCCTGGAGAATCCCAAGGATGGGGGAGCCTGGTGTGCTGCCGTCTATAGGGTCGCACAGAGTCGGATACGACTGAAGTGACTTAGCTTAGCTGCATCTGCATATTTGAGACCATTGATATTTCTCCCAACAATCTTGGTTCCAGCTGGTGGCTTATCCAGCCCAGCATTACTCATGATTTACTCTGATATGAGTTAAATAAGCAGGGTGACAATACACAGCCTTGATATACTTCTTTTCCTATTTGGAAACCAGTCTGATGCTCCATGTCCAGTTGTAACTGTTGCTTCCTAACCTGCATACAGATTTCTCAAGAGGCAGGTCCGTGGTCTAGTATTCCCATCTCTTTCAGAATTTTCCACAGTTTGTTGTGATCCACACAGTCAAAGTCTTTGGCATAGTCAATAAAGCAGAAATCAATGTTTTTCTGGAACTCTCTTGCCTTTTCGATGATCCAGTGGGTGTTGGCAATTTGATCTCTGCTTCCTCTGCTTTTTCTAAAACTAACTTGTTCATCTTGTTCACAGTTCATGTACTGTTGACGCCTGACTTGGAGAATTTGAGCATTACTTTACTAGCATGTAAGATGAGTGCAATTGTGCAGTAGTTTGAGCATTCTTTGGCATTTTGGCATTGCATTTCTTTGGGGTCGGAATGAAAACTGACTTTGCCAGTCCCGTGGCAACTGCTAAATTGGCCAAATTTGCTGGCATATTGAGTGTAGCACTTTCACAGCATCATCTTTTAGGATTTGAAATAGCTCAACTGAAATTCCATCACCTCCATTAGCTTTGTTCATAGTGATGCTTCCTAAGGCGCACTTGACTTCACATTCCACGAAGTCTGGCTCTATGTCAATGTGAATGATCACACCATCATGGTTATCTGGGTTGTGAAGATCTTTTTTGTGCAGTTCTTCTGTGTATTCTTGCCACCTCTTCTTACTATCTTCTGTTTCTGTTAGGTTCATACCATTTCTGTCCTTTATTGTGCCCATCTTTACATGAAATGTTCCCTTGGTATCTCTAATTTTCTTGAAGAGATATCTAGTCTTTCCCATTCTATTTTTTTCCTTTATTTCTTTGAACTGATCACTGAGGAAGGCTTTCATATCTCTTCTTGCTATTCTTTGGAACTCTGCATTCAAATGGGTATAACTTTCCTTTTCTTCTTTGCTTTTTGATTCTCTTCTTTTTACAGCTATTTGTAAGGCCTCATCAGAGAGCCATTTTGCTTTTTGATGTTTCTTTTTTGGGGGATGGTTTTGCTCCCTGTCTCCTTTACAATGGCTGCAGTTCATCAGGCACTCTATCTATCAGATCTACTCTCTTAAATCTATTTCTCACGTCCACTGTATAATCATAAGGGATTTGATTTAGGTTATGCCTGAGTGGTCTAGTGGTTTTCCCTGCATTCTTTAATTTGCGTATGAATTTGACAATAAGGAGTTCATGATCTGAGCCACAGTCAGCTCCCGGTCTTGTTTTGCTGAGTGTATAAAGCTTCTCCATCTTTGGCTGCAAAGAATATAATCAATCTGACTTCACTATTGACCATCTGGTGATGTCCATGTGTAGAGTCTTCTCTTGTCTTGTGGGAAGAGGGTGTTTACTATGACCAGTGTGTTCTCTTGACAAAACTCTATTAGCCTCTGTCCTGCTTCATTCTGTACTCCAAGGCCAAATTTTCCCATTACTCTAGGTGTTTCTTGACTTCCTACTTTTGCATTCTAGTCTCCTACAATGAAAAGGACAGCTTTTTTGATGTTAATTCTAGAAGGTTTCATATGTCTTCATAGAACCGTTCAACTTCAGCTTCTTCAGCATTACTGGTTGGGGCATAGACTTGGATTACCGTTACATTGAATGGTTTGCCTTGGAAAAGAACAGAGATCATTCTGTCGATTTTTATTGTATCCAAGTACTGCATTTTGGACTCTTTTGTTGACTATGATGGCTACTCTATTTCTTCTAAGGACTTCTTGCCCACAGTAGTAGATATAATGGTCATCTGAGTTAAATTCAGCCATTCCAGTCCATTTTAGTTAGCTGATTCCTAAAATGTTGATCTCCTGCATGACCACTTCCAATCTGCCTTGATTCATGGACCTAACATTCCAGGTTCCTATGCAATATTATGAGCAACCTAGATAGCATATTCAAAAGCAGAGACATTACTTTGCCGAGGAAGGTCCATCTAGTCAAGGCTATGGTTTTTCCAGTGGTCATGTATGGATGTGAGAGTTGGACTGTGAAGAAGGCTGAGCACCGAAAAATTAATGCTTTTGAACTGTGGTGTTGGAGAAGACTCTTGAGAGTTCCTTGGACTGCAAGGAGATCCAACCAGTCCATTCTGAAGATCAACCTTGAGATTTCTTTGGCGGGAATGATGCTAAAGTTGAAACTCCAGTACTTTGGCCACCTCATGCAAACAGTTGACTCATTGGAAAAGCCTCTGATTCTGGGAAAGACTAGGGGCAGGAGGAGAAGGGCACAACAGAGGATGAGGTGGCTGGATGGCATCACTGACTCGATGGACATGAGTCTGAGTGAACTCCGGGATTTGGTGATGGACAGGGAGGCCTGGTGTGCTGTGATTCATGGGGTCGCAAAGAGGTGGACACGACTGAGCGACTGAACTGAACTGAACTGAACTGATGCAATATTGCTCTTTACAACATCGGATCTTGCTTCTATCACCAGTCACATCTTCAACTGGATGTTGTTTTTGCTTTGGCTCCGTCTCTTCATACTGTCTGATATTATTTCTCCACTGATCTCCATATTGGGCACCTACCAACCAGCGGAGTTCATCTTTCAGTGTCCTATCTTTTTGCCTTTTCATGCTGTTCATGGGCTTCTCAAGGCAAGAATACTGAAGTGGGTGCAATTCCCTTCTCCAGTGGACAACATTTTGTCAGGGCTCTCTATCATGACCCGTCCATCTTGGGTGGCTCTACATGGCATGACTCATAGTTTCATTGAGTTAGACAAGGCTGCAGTCCATGTGATCAGACTGGTTAGATTTCTGTGTCTGTGGGTTTTCAGCCTGTCTGCCCTCTGTTGGAGAAAGATAAGAGGCTTGTGGATGCTTCGTGATGGGATAGAATGACTGAGGGAGAAACTGGCTCTTGTTCTGATGGGCAGGGCCCTGCTCAATAAATCTTTAATCCAATTTTCAGTTGATGGAACTGTGTTTCCTCCCTGCTATTTACCTGGGGCCAAAAACAGCTCTTTCATTTTTGGGGGTGTTAGTTCGAAAAGGTCTTGTAGGTCTTCATAGAACTGTTCAACTTCAGTTTCTTTAGTGTTACTGGTTGGGGCATAGACTTGGATTACTGTGATATTGAATGGTTTGGCTTGGAAACGAACAGAGATCATTCTGTCGTTTTTGAGATTGCATCCAAGTACTGCATTTCAGACTCTTTTGTTGACCATAATGGCTACTCCAATTTTTCTAAGGGATTCCTGCCTGCAGTAGTAGATATAATGGTCATCTGAGTGAAATTCACCTATTCCAATCCATTTTAGTTCGCTGATTCCTAGAAGAATGTCAACGTTTACTCTTGCCATCTCCTGTTTGACCACTTCCAATTAGCCTTGATACATGGACCTGACATTCCAGGTTCCTATGCAATATTGCTCTTTACAGCATCGGACCTTGCTTCTATCACCAGTCACACTCAGAGCTGGGTATTGTTTTTGCTTTGGCTCCATCCCTTCATTCTTTCTGGAGTTATTTCTCCACTGATCTCCAGTAGCATATTAGGCACCTACTGATCTGGGGTAGTATCCTATCATTTTGCCTTTTCATGAGGACCTGCAAGACCTTTTAGAACTAACACCCAAAATAGATGTCCTTTTCATTATAGGGGACTGGAATGCAAAAGTAGGAAGTCAAGAAACACCTGGAGTAACAGGCAAATTTGGCCTTGGAATACAGAATGAAGCAGGGCAAAGACTAATACAGTTTTGCCAAGAAAATGCACTGGTCATAGCAAACACCCTCTTCCAACAACACAAAAGAAGACTCTACCCATGGACATCACCAGATGGTCAACACCAAAATCAGATTGATTATATTCTTTGCAGCCAAAGATGGAGAAGCTCTATACAGTCAATAAAAACAAGACCAGGAGCTGACTGGCTCAGATCATGAATTCCTTATTGCCAAGTTCAGACTTAAATTGAAGAAAGTAGGGAAATGCCAGGGTCCAGCCCCCGCCGGATCCAGGAAAACCCGAAGGAGAAACGGCATCGGTGATTGCAATTGATTTAGAGAGAGATAGATAAGAATGTTGTAGATAAGAAAATAGAGGAGAGAAAGAGGCTGATATTCCTTGGTTTACATAGAGAACCAATAAAACTTCAAGAAGTTGCCCTGTTCACGCAGGCCACAGGTGCTCTCTCGGTCTCCTGAGGGAGTGAAGACGCAGAACATCTTCCCATTAAGGTCTTAAAAACCCGCACAGATAAGTGAACGCTGGGAGCCCCCGTGCTCCAAGGGATCAGCCTGAAAAAGAGCGGGAGAGGGAGAGAGAGAGAGAGAAAGAAAGAGAGAGAGAAGAAAAAACACGGGGTGACCAAGCTTCTGCGAGGCCCAAAAGCTTTATTTTTCAAAAGGTACTTTTATACCTTGCCTTATACATAGAGGGACATGAAAGATGAAAGGTCATACAGAGTCAGCCCAAACATTCCAGCAGTTTTACCCTTATCGAAACCAGGATTTTTCTGCATACCTTTTCCACAAATGATGTTGTGTACAGTATCTTCTGGCCTTGGAGGCCTGTGAACATTTTATGACCCTCTTTTGATAAAGGCTGCTCAACCATAAAACTTATTTTCCCTCAAAGTGTTTTTTCTTTATATTTCTAATCTATGTCAGCCTCAGAAAATGCCAAATAGAGTTACGTTTTTCACAAAGCAAAGGTGCAGTGAGTTACAAGAAAGAACAATTAGTTCAAAAGTCTGATATGGTTAAATTCAAGGCTACACGTGTTTTTCTTGCATTCTCACTATGTTAACTAATGCATTCCCAGGTGCACAGTGGATAAGAGATATGGGAACTTAGCAACGAGCATTGGCCCAATAATGAAATCCTACATCAGCACTAGCATTACTCTAATAACTTTTAACTCTTTCAAAGGCTCTATGTTTTAGGCTTTCTGTGCCTCTCATAGTTGGGAGGCTGTAAATAATCACATGTGTAGCTGTAAGAGTCTGGATATTCCTGCCGAGCAAGCTAGAATGTTAACAGAGGGAGTCTGATTTGAAATATTCCTCTCATGTCCAGAAGACTTATTAGCTATAGCCCTAAGTTGATTTTCTGCAAAGAAAGGTGGTCAGGGTTAGCCCCCTGTTAATGTCAGAGGAGTTGGTGAAAGTCATGAAACAGTAAAACAGACAGATTCTGGTTTGGGGGTAGATGCTCAAGAAAGCCTAGGGAGCCCCTTGAGTTCTGAAGCCTTGCTTAACAGTTCTCTTCCACATGACTTTGTTATGGGTGGGATCTCCCATGGCAGCTCCTGGCAGGGAAAATCACTAGACCATTCAGGTATAACCTAAATCAAATCCTTCATGATTATACAGTGGAAGTGAGAAATAGATTTAAGGGACTAAATCTGATAGATAGAGTGCCTGATGAAGTATGGACTGAGGTTCATGACATTGTACAGGAGACAGGGATCAAGACCATCCCCATGGAAAAGAAATGTAAAAAAGCAAAATGGCTGTCTGAGGAGCCCTTACAAATAGCTGTGAAAAGAAGAGACGTGAAAAGCAAAGGAGAAAAGGAGAGATATAAGCATCTGGATGCAGACTTCCAAAGAATAGCAAGAAGAGATAAGAAAGCCTTTCTCAGCGATCAGTGCAAGAAATAGAGGCAAACAACAGAATGGGAAAGACTAGAGATCTCTTCAAGAAAATTAGAGATACCAAGGGAACATTTCATGCAAAGATGGGCTCGATAAGGGACAGAAATGGTATGGACCTAACAGAAGCAGATATATTAAGAAGAGGTGGGAAGAATACACAGAAGAACTGTACAGAAAAGAGCTTCATGACCCTGATAATCACGATGCTGTGATCACTCACCTAGAGCCAGACATCCTGGAATGTGAAGTCAAGTGGGCCTTAGAAAGCATCACTATGAACAAAGCTAGTGGAGGTGATGGAATTCCAGTTGAGTTATTTCAAATCCTGGAAGATGATGCTGTGAAAGTGCTGCACTCAATATGCCAGCAAATTTAGAAAACTCAGCAGTGGCCAAAGGACTGGAAAAGGTCAGTTTTCATTCCAATCCCAAAGAAAGGCATTGCCAAAGAATGCTCAAACTACCGCACAATTGCACTCATCTCACATGCTAGTAAAGTAATGCTCAAAATTCTCCAAGCCAGGCTTTAGCAATACGTGAACCGTGAACTTCCTGATGTTCAAGGTGGTTTTAGAAAAGGCAGAAAAACCAGAGATCAAATTGGCAACATCTGCTGGATCATGGAACAAGCAAGAGAGTTCCAGAAAAACATCTATTTATGCTTTATTGACTATGCCAAATCCTTTGACTGTGTGGATCACAATAAACTGTGGAAAATTCTGAAAGAGATGGGAATACCAGACCACCTAACCTGCCTCTTGAGAAATCTGTATGCAGGTCAGGAAGCAACAGTTAGAACTGGACATGGAACAACAGACTGGTTCCAAATAGGAAAAGGAGTACGTGAAGCCTGTATATTTTCACTCTGCTTATTTAACTTCTATGCAGAGTACATCATGAGAAATGCTGGACTGGAATAAACACAAGCTGAAATCAAGATGGCTGGGAGAAATATCAATAACCTCAGATATGCAGATGACACCAACTTTATGGCAGAAAATGAAGAGGAACTAAAAAGACTCTTGATGAAAGTGAAAGAGGAGAGCGAAAAAGTTGGTGTAAAGCTCAACATTCAGAAAACGAAGATCATGGCATCCAGTCCCATCACCCCATGGGAAATAGATGGGGAAACAGTGGAAACAGTGTCAGACTATTTTTTTGGGATTCCAAAATCACTGGAGATGGTGACTGCAGCCATGAAATTAAAAGATGCTTACTCCTTGGAAGGAAAGTTATGACCAACCTAAATAGTATATTCAAAAGCTGAGACATTACTTTGCCGAGGAAGGTCCATCTAGTCAAGGCTATGGTTTTTCCTGTGGTCACGTATGGATGTGAGATGTGGACTGTGAAGAAGGCTGAGCACTGAAGAATTGATGCTTTTGAACTTTGGTGTTGGAGAAGACTCTTGAGGGTCCCTTGGACTGCAAGGAGATCCAACCAGTCCATTCTGAAGGAGATCAACCCTGGGATTTCTTTGGAAGAAATGATGCTAAAGCTGAAGCTCCAGTACTTTGGCCACCTCATGTGAATAGTTGACTCATTGGTAAAGACTCTGATGCTGGGATGGATTGGGGGCAGGAGGAGGATGAGGTGGGTGGATGGCATCACGGACTCAATGAATGTGAGTCTGAGTGAACTCTGGGAAATGGTGATGGACAGGGAGGCCTGGCGTGCTGCGATTCATGGGGTTGCAAAGAGTCGGACATGATGGAGCGACTGAACTGAACTCAACTGAACTACAAAGTGCAGTGGAGGTAATGAAGATAATGGTGACCTCCCTCAAAAGATTGCATAGATATACTGCTACACTCAGTGCTTCCACCCCTGCAGGTCTCCACCAACCTACGCCTCTGCAGGGACTCCTGGACACACAGGCAATTCTGGGTTAGTCTTCTGTGGGGTCGCTGATCCTTTCTCCTGGGTCCTGGTACACAAAGTTCTGTTGTGCCCTCAAAAGGTCCATTTCCCAGTCCTGTGTAAATTCTGGCAGCTCTATGGTGGGGTTAATGGTAACCTCCTCCAAGAGGGCTTATACCATACCCATGTCTGCTACACCCAGAGCCCTTGTCCCTGCAGTAGACCACTGCCGACCTATACCTCCACAGGAGATGCTCAAACACAGTTTTGTCTTAGTTTCTGTGGGGCCCCTGGATCCTGGTGTGCACAAGCTTTGTTTGAGCCTTCTGAGCATCTCTGGCAGGAATGGGATCTGATTCTAAACGTGAATTCACCCCTCCTACCATCTTGCTGGGGCTTCTCCTTTGCCCTTGGACATGGGGTATCTCCTCACAGCCACTCCAGCGCCTACCATCTTATTGGGGTTTCTCTGATGTATATGAGATCACTATGGCTTATTTACTATTCATTACAAATTTGTACCTTTGAATAGCATCAGTATTATCCCTCAGCCCCATTCCCTGGTAACCACCATTTTAGTCTCTTTTGGAAGTTTAGTTTTTTAGATTCCTCATGTAAGGTCATACAGTACTCATCATTTTCTTTTGATATCTCACTCAGCAAAACGTGGTCAAGTTCCATCCATATTGTTGCAAATGTTAGGACCTCAACATGTCTTGTGGTGGAACCACATTGATCATGATACTTCTTACAGTTCTCACAGAGCTCAACCAGGGGGTTCTCCCTTAGGGTTACTAGGACATTTGCAACCTGATGATGACTGGGTCTGGAATCATTGCAAAGCCTTCCCCACCTACATGTTTAGCTGTTGAGGATGGCTTTCACCTGGATCTTCAGCTTGAACTCTTGTCCAGGATACCTCTATATGGTCTTGGAACCAAAAGTGGGATTCAGGTGTTCGATCCTCCAAAGTCAGAAGAGAGGCAAGGTTTGTTGAAAGGGAAGTTTGCTTTATTTTGGAAGGCAGCTTCCATGGGTGGGGTGGGGTGGGGAGGAAGGGCAGACTCATGTTCAAAAGCTGACTCTCTGCTACTGACAGTCATAGGACAAGGGCTTTTATAGATGGAGGGAAGGTGCTACATGTAAGAACAGCACATTCAGCCTTGACGGTCATCTTGAAATTGGTCATAGATCATCTGACCAGCATCATCTCGACTGTTTTAAGGACAGCTAATCTCCAGTTCTAGGGCTGGTTTGTTCCCATTTCCTTGAGGCCAATTTCCAGAATAGTGGCAGCTTATGTCATGACTACAGTCTGGTCCTCATGTAGTTAACTTCCCCACTTGGGGTTTCAGGATATGTAACACAGTTCACAGCATATGGCTCAGAATAAAATACATAGCCTTGGAGGAGAAACTAAGGGTCCTTGACTTTGCTTACTGGCTAAATTGTTATTTGATCCTTGTTGACTATTGAACTTTGTGTCTGTATTTTCTTACTTGTATGATTATTCTTTGGCTAAAGTTTTTCCATAGACAAAAGGAAGGCTGAGGACCTGATAGGGTGGTGGGGAGGATCATTGGGTTTTGCTCCATTTCAGTCTCACTTATTCTAAGCTTAGAGGTTGACTTCCAACAGCAAGCTTCCCTAGAGCTTCTCAGTGTAGGTGGAAGTGGCACTGATTTTCATGATTTAGCATGAGATGCTACTTTGGCTGAAAACAAATTCAAGGGCAGTGGGCGCACCTCTATTCTCAAAGATGAGGTCAAAGAAACTGGAGGTTACATTTTAAATTGATGCTAAAATTTGAGGGAACAATCAAATCACTGTCCATAATGGACTCATCTCACATGCTAGCAAAGTAAAGCTCAAAATTCTCCAAGTCAAGCTTCAATAGTAAGTGAACCGAGAACTTCTAGATGTTCAAGCTGGATTTAGAAAAAGCAGAGGAACCATAGATCAAATTGCCAACATCTGTTATATCATAGAAAAAGCAAGAGAATTCCAGAAAAACATATACTTCTGCTTCCTTGATTATGCTAAAACCTTTCATTGTGTGGATCACAGCAAACTGGGGAAAATTTCCATCTTTTCAAGAGATGATAATACCAGACCACCTTGCATGCCTCCTGAGAAGTCTGTATACAGGTCAAGAAGCAACATTTAGAACTGAATGTGAAACAATGGACTGGTTTCAAATTGGGAAAGGAGTACATCAAGGCTGTATATTGTCATCTTGCTTATTTAACTTATATGCAGAGTATATCATGTGAAATGCTAGACTGGATGAAGCACAAGTTGAAATCAAGATTTCAAGAAGAAATATCAATAACCTCAGATATGCAGATGACACCACCCTTATGGCAGAAAGTGAAGAAGAATTAAAGAGCCTCTTGATAAAAGTTAAAGAGGAGAGTGATAAAGCTGGCTTAAAGCTCAACATTCAAAAAACGAAGATCATGGCAAATAAACACTTTACATTGAGGGGCTCCAAAATCACTGCAGATGGTGATTGCAGCCATGAAATTAAAAGATGCATGCTCCTTGGAAAAAAAGCTATGACAAACCTAGACAGTGTTTTAAAAAGCAGAGACATACTTTATCGACAAGGTCCATGTATTCGAAGCTATGGATTTTCCAGTAGTCATGTATGGATGTCAAAGTAGAACTATAAAGAAAGCTGAGCACCAAAGAAGTGATGCTTTTGCACTGTGGTGAAGTTTGGAGAAGACTCTTTAGAGTCCCTTGGACTGCAAGGAGATCCAACCAATCAATCGTAAAGGAAATCAGTCTTGAATATTCATTGGAAGGATTGATGCTGAAGATAAAGTTCCAATACTTTGGCCACCTGATGGGAAGAATCAACTCATTGGAGAAGACCCTGATGCTGGGAAAGCTTGAAGGCAGGAGGAGAAGTGGATGACAGAGGATGAAATGGCTGGATGGCATCACCGACTCAATGGATATGAGTTTGAACAAGCTCCGGGAGTTGATGACGGACAAGGAAGCCTGGCATGCTGCAGTCCATGCGGTTGCAAAGAGTTGGACAGGAATGAGCAATTGAACTGAACTGAACTGATCCATAATGCAGGACATTCTACAATAAAATGGACCTAGACTCTTTAATAAATGAATGCAGTGATAAAACAAGGAAGAGTAGATGGACAATTCTTTAATAAAAGACACCAAAGTAATGTTGAAAACAAGTACACAAAACTCCAAATGGATTCACTTGCACTAAGTCCCATGTCACTAAACCAAGATTTAATTACACTTTAGTCTCTCTCGGAATTGGAATCTTAAACAAGTTAATCAGAAATTGTTTGATCAGCACTAGTTAGGTCATCTGCCTGAGAGTTGTCTGTCATCCATTAAAGCTAAGTAGCTTTGCAATAACCAATCTGCTTTTATGCCTACATCAAATTCCTTGTTCCTGTTCCCTTCTGCCTAATAAATATTGTTCATTTTGCAAAGCACACAGGATTTCCTTTCTGTTTGCTAGATTGAAAACTGCCTGATTTGAATCAATTTTTGCTCAAATGAACTCTTAAAGATTTTCTAATATTCCTCATTTTCTCTTTAAACAGGGACAGTAACCCAATGAAAAGTGCAAACTTTCACTAGCTCCTGCACGGAGGAGGCAAGGGATTCTAAACATTTTGGGAAGACTTGTCAAATATATCTTCAGTTCAGTTGTTCAGTCGTGTCTGACTCTTTGTGACCCCATGTATCGCAGCACACCAGGCCTCCCTGTCCATCACCGTCTCCCAGAGTTCACTCAGACTCACGTCCATCGAGCCGGTACTGCCATCCAGCCATCTCATGCTCTGTCATCCCCTTCTCCTCCTGCCCCAAATCCCTCCCAGCATGAGAGTCTTTTCCAATGAGTCAACATTTCGCATGAGGTGGCCAAAGTACTGGAGTTTCAGCTTCAGCATCATTCCTTCCAAAGAACACCCAGGGGTGATCTTTCTTAGAATGGATTGGTTGGATCTCCTTGCAGTCCAAGGGACTCTCAAGAGTCTTCTCCAACACCACAATTCAAAAGCATGAATTCTTTGGCACTCAGCTTTCTTCACAGTTCAACTCTCACATCCATACATGACTACTGGAAAAACCATGACCTTGGCTAGATGGACCTTTGTTTGCCAAGTAATGTCTCTGCTTTTGAATATGCTATCTAGGTTGGTCATAAGTTTCCTTCCAAGGAGTAAGCGTCTTTTAATTTCATGGCTGCAATCACCATCTGCAGTGATTTTGGAGCCCAAAAAAATAAAGTCTGACACTGTTTCCACTGTTTCCCCATCTATTTCCCATGAAGTGATGGGACCGGATGCCATGATCTTAGTTTTCTGAATGTTGAGCATTAAGTCAACTTTTTCACTCTCCTCTTTCACTTTCATCAAGAGGCTGTTTAGTTCCTCTTCACTTTCTGCTATAAGGGTGGCGTCATCTGCATATCTGAGGTTATTGATATTTCTCCCAGCCATCTTGATTCCAGCTTGTGTTTCTTCCAGTCCAGCATTTCTCATGATGTACTCTGCATATAAGTTAAATAAGCAGGGTGATAATATACATCCTTGACCTACTCCCTGTCCTATTTGGAACCAGTCTGTTGCTCCATGTCCAGTTCTAACTTTTGCTTCCTGACCTGCATATAGGTTTCTCAAGAGGCGGCTCAGGTGGTCTGGTATTCCCCTCTCTTTGAGAATTTTGAACAGTTTCTTGTGATCCACACAGTCAAAGGCTTTGGAATAATCAATAAAGCAGAAATAGATGTTTTTCTGGAACTCTCTTGCTTGTTCCATGATTCAGCGGATGTTGGCAATTTGATCTCTGGTTCCTCTTCCTTTTCTAAAACCAGCTTGAATATCTGGAAGTTCACAGTTCACTTATTACTGAAGCCTGGCTTGGAGAATTTTGAGCATTACTTTACTAGCGTGTGAGATGAGTGCAATTGTCCAATCTTTGGGACTGGAATGAAAAACTGACCTTTTCCAGTCCTGTGGCCACTGCTGAGTTTTCCAAATTTACTGGCATATTGAGTGCAGCACTTTCACAGCATCATCTTTTAGTATTTCAAATAGCTCAACTGGAATTCCATCACCTCCACTGGCTTTGTTCATAGTGGGCTTTCTAAGGCCCACTTGAGTTCACATTCCAGGATGTCTGGCTCTAGGTGAGTGATCACACCATCTTGATTATCTGGGTCGTGAAGCTCTTTTCTGTACAGTTCTTCTGTATATTCTTGCCACCTCTTCTTAATATCTTCTGCTTCTATTAGGTCCATACCATTTCTGTCCCTTATCGAGCCCATCTTTGCATGAAATGTTCCCTTGGTATCTCTAATTTTCTTGAAGAAATCTCTAGTCTTTCTCATTGTGTTGTTTGCCTCTGTTTCTTTGCATTGATTGCTGAAGAAGGCTTTTTATCTCTCCTTGCTATTCTTTAGAACTCTGCATCCAGATGCTTATATCTTTCCTTTTCTCCATTGCTTTTTGCCTCTCTTCTTCTCACAGCTATTTGTAAGTCTTCCCCAGAGAGCCATTTTGCTTTTTTGCATTTCTTTTCCATGGAGATGGTCTTGATTCCTGTCTCCTGTACAATGTCACGAACCTCAGTCTATAGTTCATCAGGCACTCTATCAGATCGAGTCCCTTAAATCTATTTCTCACTTCCACTGTATAATCATAAGGGATTTGACTTAGGTCATACCTGAATGGTCTAGTGATTTTCCCTACTTTCTTTAATTTAAGTCTGAACTTGGCAATAAGGAGTTCATGATGTGAGCCACAGTCAACTCCCAGTCTTGTGTTTGCTGACTGTATAGAGCTTCTCCATCTTCGGCTGCAAAGAATATAATCAATCTGATTTCAGTGTCGACCATCTGGTGATGTCCATGTGTAGAGTCATCTCTTGTGTTGTTGGAAGAGGGTGTTTGATGTGACCAGTGTGTTCTCTTGGCAAAACTCTATTAGTCTTGGCCCTGCTTCATTCTGTATTCCAAGGCCAAATTTGCCTGTTACTGTTAGAGACCAAACGACGGGCTCTAGGACCTGAGTCATGTTTACCAGAAAGAGACAGGATATGCGCTCATCCTGCCTGGCCAATCATGTAACACCAGCTACTCCTGTAACTGAGACAAAGAACTGCCTGTATATAAGCCGCCATACTCCTTTGTTCGGGGCTCTTGTTGGATTCCCTTGTGTGGGATGAGACTTGGGCCCTAGTGCGCTAAGAATAAACAAACTCCCTTCTTGCTTTTGCATTACTGTGGTGGACTTGCTCTCTCGGTCGGTTCGGAGATACGGGCTCGGAGCATAACATTTGGGGGCTCGTCCGGGATCTCTGTCCCGCCAGGGAGAACAACTCTCCTGGTAGAAGGGAGTAACCTCGTTAGGAGATAAGAGCTCTGAGCACCGGTGCTAACGTTGCAAAAGCCCAGATTAAGTCCGGGGCCCAGTATCGTACTGGGGAGGCATCTGGGTGTAAATTGCAGCATAAGGCCGGGGCCCGGTTTCATGCTGGGGAGGCAGCTGGCTCTGGTTACTGGATTAAGTCGAGCATAAGGCTGGGGCCTGGTTTCATGCTGGGGAGGTGGTTGGCTCTGTGAACATCCTGCAGGTAAGACTGAGTGCATTGTCGGTGGCCACCTTATGTTTGTTATCTGTTTGTCTATTTGTGGTGTCTGTGTTGCTTTTTGTGTGCTCTGTTGGCTCCCAGTGTACTTTTCTGTGATCATGGGACAAACTACTTCTACTCCTTTATCTCTTATGATTAACCACTTCTCTGATTTCAAGTCTAGAGCACAGAATCTATCATTGCTGGTGAAGAAAAGCAAGTTAGTAACTTTTTGTTCTGCCGAATGGCCTGCTTTTGATGTCAGCTGGCCACAAGAAGGCACCTTCAGCCTGCCTCCTATTCGAGCGGTCAGAGAAAAGGTGCTTGCCCCCTACCCTTCAGGACACCCAGCCAGACCAAACTCCATACATTTTGGTCTGACAGGACCTGGTGGAAAACCCCCTGGCCTGGCTAAAACCTTTTGTTTTTCAGCCCCTCACTTCCCTTCCCTTTTCCCCACCCTTGCTTCCACAGGTTCCACAGGTTTCACTGGGAGAAGCCAGAAAGAGAACCAAGCCTTCAGCTCCTCCCAGAAAAAGGGGCCTTTCCTAGGGAACTTGGGGTAAGGTGAAAAAAAATGGCCGGCGTAGCGGAAGAAGACCCGGAGGTTCCCTCCTCCACCGTTCATGCGTTTCCGGTCTGGACGGAGCCAGCCAGAGAGGGTGGAGAACGGACATATCAGTATTGGCCCTTCTCCAATAGTGATTTGTACAATTGGAAAACCCAGACTCCCTCCTTCTCTGAAAAACCACAGGGTCTTATTGATCTTTTAGAGTCTATCCTGTTTACTCACAATCCCACTTGGGATGATTGTCAGCAACTGTTACAGGTAGTTTTTACTACAGAGGAGCGTGAACGGATCCTGTCAGAAGCCCAGAAAAATGTGCCAGGGGTGGATGGGAGGCCCACAATACAGCCTAACCTCATTGAGGAGGGGTTCCCCTTGGTGCGACCCAACTGGGACTTCGAACGTGCTGAAGATAGAGAGCGTCTCCGAGTGTACCGTCAGACTCTCATGGCTGGCCTTAGAGCGGCCGCCAAAAAGCCAACTAATTTGGCCAAAATAAATTCAGTGAGACAAGAGCCAAATGAGAGCCCAGCAGCCTTCCTGGAAAGGATAATGGAAGCTTTTAGACAGTATACCCCTATGGACCCACAGGCAGATGAGTCACGAGCGGCAGTTATGTTAGCATTTGTAAATCAAGCAGCCCCCAACATTAGAAAAAAGTTACAAAAGATAGAGAGGTTAAGTGAACAATCCTTGCAAGATCTAGTGAGGGCAGCCGAGAGAGTTTTTAATCATAGAGAGACCCCAGAAGAGAGAGAGGACCACATTAAAAAAAAAAATCTAAAAGAGGGGCCCAAGAACCCCAAAAACAAGACTCCCTCCCTAGACAGTCATATCCTCTATGCGGGTGAGGATAGTGACTAGGGGGGTCAGGGCTCAAAGCCCCTCCCTAAGTCCTGGGTAACTATAAATGTGGAGGGGAAACCGGCTGGCTTCATGGTGGACACGGGAGCCCAGTACTCAGTCTTAAACCAAAAAGATGGACCTATGTCTAAAAAAAAAAAAAGTAGCTGGGTGCAGGGAGCAACCGGGACTAAATGATATGGATGGACTACAAAATGGCAAGTGAAATTAGGGGCCCACCAGGTGACCCATTCTTTTCTGGTGATACCTGAGTGTCCAGCGCCCTTGGAAAGGGATTTACTGTCTAAAGTAAATGCCCAAATTCATTTCAACCACGGACAAGTGTTGGTTCTAGATGGGACCAGGCATCCTCTTCAGGTCCTGTCTCTGGCATTAAAAGATGAATACAGACTCTACTTGCCAGAGGCCCCAGCGACAATAAGCCCCAAAGTACAACCATGGGTTCAAAGATACCCTCAGGCCTGGGCTAAAACAGCAGGAATGGGACTAGCCAAACAGAGGCCCCCTATCGTTGTGGAACTGAAAGCCAGTGCTTCCCCAGTTAGGGTACGACAGTATCCCACGAGTCAAGAGGCTCGACAAGAAATTACTCCTCATATACAATACCTCATAGACACTGGGGTCCTGAAAAGGTGCCGGTCCCCATGGAACACTCCCCTGTTGCCTGTGAAAAAGCCTGGGGGAATTGATTTTAGACCGGTTCAAGATCTACGAGAAGTCAACAAACGGTTAAATGATATTCATACTATGGTTCCTAACCCTTATACATTGCTAAGCAACTTGCCTCCAAACTACATTTGGTACACTGTTTTAGATTTAAAAGATGCCTTTTTCAGTTTGCCTCTTGCCCCCGGCAAGCCAAGAGATCTTTGCCTTCGAATGGCAGGAAGACGGTGGTCAGACCCCTGTGCAGCTGACATAGACTCGCTTACCACAGGGTTTCAAAAACTCGCCCACGTTATTTAATGAGGCCCTGGACGAAGACCTCCATGAGTATCGGGCTGAACACCCTACCATTGTTTTATTACAATATGTTGATGACCTTATGCTGGCAGCGGCTACAGAGATACAGTGCCAAGAGGCAACAGGTGACCTTCTCCAAACCTTGGGGACTTTAGGTTACAGGGCCAGTGCCAAAAAGGCCCAGATTGCCAAGCAAGAGGTTACATACCTCGGTTATAAGATAAAACAGGGCCAGAGGTGGCTAACACAGGCTATGAAAAAACCACCCTCCAGATCCCTGAGCTGGCTAACCCTAGACAAGTGAGAGAATTTCTGGGAACTGTGGGATATTGCTGGTTATGGATCTTGGGGTTTGCAAAAAAGGCCAGGCCCCTATATGAAGGGACCAAAGAAAACAAGGACTGGAAATGGACTGAGCCAATAAAAGAGGCCTTCCAAGAGCTCAGGAGAGCCTTGCTAGAAGCTCCTGCCCTTGCCCTCCCTGATCCATCTAAGCCTTTCCAGTTATTTGTAGATAAAAAGCGGGGGATTAAAAAAAGGGGTACTAACAAAGAGATGGGGACCATGGAAGCGACCTGTAGCTTACCACTGGACCCAGTGGCAGCTGGATGGCCACCTTGCCTCCGTATCATTGCAGCCACCACGCTCTTAGTCCACGATGCTAATAAACTGACTTATGGACAGAGACTCTTGGTCTACACTCCTCATGCCATAGAGAGAGTTTTAAAGCAACCCCCAGGTAAATGGATGTCTAATGCCCTCTTGACGCACTACCAGACCTTGCTACTTGACACCCCACGGATTCATTTCCAAATGCCCTGCACTCTGAATCCGGCCACTCTTTTGCCCAATCTAGAGGAAAATAGCCCCCTCCATGATTGTGATGAGATACTGGCCAGGGTAACAGCAATGCGAAAGGACTTAACCGATACTCCACTGGATAACAGTGAGCTAAAATGGTTCACAGATGGCAACAGTTATGTAAAAGATGGACAGAGACGGGCAGGAGCTGCAGTAGTAGATGACTCTGGACAGACGATATGGGCAGAGGCCCTTCCCCCGGATATCTCAGCACAAAAGGCAGAGTTAATTGCCCTGATTCAAGCATTAGAGAGAGCCAAAGGAAAAAGAATAACTATTTTCACTGACAGTCGCTATGCTTTTGGCACGGTACACATCCAGGGCCCGATATATCAGGAACGGGGGTTTTTGACAGCTGAAGGAAAAGAAATTAAAAACTTGCCTGAAATCCGTAGACTTTTAGAGGCTGTACAGATGCCTCGGGCTGTGTCAATAGTACACATACCTGGACATCAGAAGGGTGACAGCCCCACGGCAAGAGGGAATCGTGCCACAGACCTGGCAGCTCGAAAAGTAGCTGATGAAGATTTCATCACCCCTGTGTTGGCGATCGGACTTCCACCTCCAGGTGTGGGAACTCTGCCCCCAACCCCTGAGTATTCATCCACAGACCTTGCTTGGATCCAAAAACACACCAACCTTCAAAAAGGTGAAGATGGATGGTACCGAGACTCAGACGGCTACCTGATACTCCCTGCTCAGTTGGGACGGCAACTATGTGAGCATTTACACTTGTCTACTCATCTGGGAAAAAAGAAGACTCTGATGCTCTTTCAAACTGCACGCCTGCGATTTCCCCGGCACCAGACAACTGTAAAGAACATAGTGCATGCTTGTAAGGCATGTCAACAGATGAGGCCAGAAAAAGGACAACATGCAGGACTGAGGTATCGGGGAGAAGGACCAGGGCAACACTGGAAAATAGATTTCACCGAGGTAAGGCCAGGCAAATATGGTTACCGGTACTTGTTAGTGTTGGTGGATACCCTCTCAGGGTGGGTGGAGGCTTTTCCTACAAAGGGAAAAACTGCGATGATAGTGGCAAAAAAAAAAGATTTTAGAAGAAATAGTTCCCAGGTTTGGCCTGCCAGTGACCATCGCCTCTGATAATGGACCTGCTTTTGTGAGTCAAATAGTTCAGAGCCTTGCCCTAGCCCTGGGGACTAAATGGAAGTTACATTGTAAATACAGTCCACAGAGCTCAGGGCAAGTAGAAAAAATAAATCAGACTCTAAAAAAAACTTCAACTAAATTGGCTATAGAGACTGGTGGGGACTGGGTGACCCTCCTTCCCTTTGCCCTCTTCCGTGCACGTAATACTCCTTATCAACTTAATCTGACTCCATTTGAAATTCTGTATGGGAGACCTCCCCCTGTATGTGCAATATTTAAAGGGAAAAAACTACCGCCTCCCACGATGGGACAATTCCAAGAGGCCTTGATGGCCTTAAGCGAGGTGCACTCTCGTGTCTGGAAACTGCTCCGTGAAATACATGTGGGTCAAAATAAGGGAATTATTCCCTCACATGACATTGGCCCAGGAGATTGGGTATGGGTCAAAAGGCACCAAAACAAGGCACTAGAACCCAAATGGAAGGGTCCTTATGTTGTTCTTCTTACCACCCCAACTGCCCTAAAGGTTGACGGTATTGGGCCTTGGGTACATTGCAACCACGTATGCCCAGCTGCTTCAGCAGAGCAGGAAGACGCTAAAAAAAAAATGAGAAGCATCTCTGTACCTGTCCAACCCCCTGAGGCTAAAGCTTCGAAGGCGCCAACAGGACCAGGACAGCTCGGCTGGGCCGTCTTGTGGATGACCCAGTTACTCTGCTCCGGAGCTGCCAGCGTGAACCCGCATCAACCCGTCAAAATCACCTGAAAACTGCAAAATAGACTAACACGTGAGATGCTTAACTCCACCACCGCAATACATCCACCAAATACTTGGTGGCCAGACTTATACTTTGACCTTAAGCTGGTGGTAAATATACCCTGGAAGAGGGGCAAGCTCTGAAATCATGCATTCTGGGCATGTCCAGGTGCGCCCGGACATAACTAAAAGATCTGTGGGGAGATACAGGGGGGACTCTGTGCTGCCCTAAAAAAAGAGTGTTGTTTTTATGCTGATCACACAAAAATAGTTTAAAAATCTATGTCCAAAATAAGAGAGGGACTAGCCCAACGTAAACGAGAACGTGAGGCTCAACAAAGATGGTTTGAGTCTTGGTTTCAACAATCCCCTTGGTTGACCACCCTAATCTCCACCTTGCTGAGACCCCTGCTAATACTTTTACTAATGCTTACCTTTGGCCCATGTATTATCAATAGACTTGTAGCCTTTGTAAAGAAACGCATAAATACAGTACAGCTGTTTGTGTTTCGACAATATCAAACTGTGTCTCAGGACCAAGAGGAAGATTCCTCTATATGATCTAAGGACACGGGGGAAAGTTAGAGACCAAACGACGGGCTCTAGGACCTGAGTCATGTTTACCAGAAAGAGACAGGATATGCGCTCATCCTGCCTGGCCAATCATGTAACGCCAGCTACTCCTGTAACTGAGACAAAGAACTGCCTGTATATAAGCCGCCATACTCCTTTGTTCGGGGCTCTTGTCGGATTCGCTTGTGTGGGATGAGACTTGGGCCCTAGTGCGCTAAGAATAAACAAACTCCCTTCTTGCTTTTGCATTACTGTGGTGGACTTGCTCTCTCGGTCGGTTCGGAGATACGGGCTCGGAGCATAACAGTTACTCCAGGTGTTTCTTGACTTCCTACTTTTGCATTCCAGTCCCCTATAATGAAAAGGACATCTTTTTTGGGTGTTAGTTCTAAAAGGTCTTATAGGTCTTCATAGAACCGTTCAACTTCAGCTTCTTCAGCGTTACTGGTTGGGGCATAAACTTGGATTACTGTGATATTGATTGGTTTGCCTTGGAAATGAACAGAGACCATTCTGTCTTTTTTGAGATTGCATCCAAGTACTGCGTTTCGGCACTCCACTCCAGTACTCTTGCCTGGAAAATGCCATGGACCGAGGAGCCTGGTAGGCTGCAGTCCATGGGGTCGTGAAGAGTCAGACACGACTGAGTGACTTCAATGTGACTTTTCACTTTCATGCATTGGAGAAGGAAATGGCAACCAGTATTCTTGCCTAGATAATCCCAGGGATGGGGGAGTCTGGTGGGCTGCCATCTATGGGGTCGCACAGAGTCAGACACGACTGATGCGACTTAGCGTAGCGACTGCATTTCGGACCCTTTTGTTGACCATGATGGCTACTCCATTTCTTCTAAGGGATTTCTGCCTGCAGTAATAGATATAATAGTCATCTTAGTTAAATTCACCCATTCCAGTCCATTTTAATTCGCTGATTCCTAGAGTGTCGAGTTCACTCTTGCCATCTCCTGTTTGACCACTTCCAATTTGCCTGATTCATGGACCTAACATTCCAGGTTCCTATGCAATATTGCTCTTTACAGCATCGGACCTTGCTTCTATCACCAGTCACATCCACAACTGGGTATTGTTTTTGCTTTGGCTCCATTTCTTCATTCTTTCTGAAGTTATTTCTCCACTGATCTCCAGTAGCATATTGGGCACCTACCGACCAGGGGAGTTCCTCCTTCAGTATCCTATCATTTTGCCTTTCCATACTGTTCATGGGGTTCTCAAGGCAAGAATACTGAAGTGGTTTGCCATTCCCTTCTCCAGTGGACCACATTTTGTCAGACCTCTCCACCATGACCCGCCTGTCTTGGGTGCCCCACAGAGCATGGCTTAGTTTCACTGAGTTAGACAAGGCTGTGGTCCGTGTGATTAGATTGACTAGTTTTCTGTGAGTATGGTTTCAGTGTGTCTGCCCTCTGATGCCCTCCCACAATACCTACCGTCTTACTTGGGTTTTTCCCTGGTGGCTCAGAGGTTAAAGCGTCTGCCTGCAATGCGGGAGACCCGGCTTTGATCCCTGAGTCAGGAAGATCCACTGGAGAAGGAAATGGCAACCCACTCCAGTATTCTTGCCTGGAGAATCCCTTGGATGGAGGAGCCTGGTAGACTACAGTCCACGGGGTCGCAAAGAGTCGGACACGACTGAGTGACTTCACTTCACTTCACCTTGGACGAGGGGTATCTCCTCACCACCGCCCCTCCTGACCTTGAACGTGGAGTAGCTCCTCTCGGCCCTCCTGCTCTGGTGCAGCCACCACTCTTTGGATGTGGGGGTGCTCCTCTCAGCTGCCACCCCTGACCTTGGAAGGGGGATAGCTCCTCTCGGCCACTGCCCCTATATATTAAATTATTTTTATTTCCTTAAATTTATTTATATATGCAACTTACTAATCACATTCAGAAAAAAAGTAATAGGAAGCAAGTGAGGGGAAGTAAAGGATATATTGGAAAATTGTAATAATTGTTAGATTTAGGTGAGAAAACATTAATATTGAACAAATTGTTCTCGAAACAATTGGTATTGAACAAATTGTTCTTGAACGTTTTTGCACATGTGAAACTGCTTTTACGGTTGCAACTACCTACTATAGTCACAAGGTGGTGACAGGCTCACTTATGAATTCGTACAAGAACACTCCTGTGAAAGGAGAGTCCAGAAAGAAATATTTCTCAACATAACATCCTCAAATACTGGTTCTAAGAGGAGAAATGTGAAAATCCCAGAAGGCAAAAATCATTGAGAAAATTCACACCATATTTGAATAGTTAACGTTCAAATAAGCATGCTGGAAAGTGGAAGAAACCCTGAAGTAGGAAGAAGCAAGGACTGATACTTGTTTCAGGGAAAACCTAGTCTCTAGTTCTAGCTTCATCAACGTCTCATTCTGTGACCTTACTCAAGTCAGGAATGAGTAGCTGTCACGTGTAAAATGAGAAATAGCTGAAGAAAAAGCTGGAGAGCAATTTCAGTCAGAATTGGAATTGCCTTTAAAAATTATGCCTATTAGAGTTCTTTGTTAGAAATTTTTAGCCACATATCAGTTTAACTAATTCTTGTCATAGAACATCAGCAATTTCCCATGAAGCACAGAGGGTGAATCCAAAGCATATTCTGGTTATACAGACTTCAAAGTTTATTTTGAAAGAATCCTTATAGATTGTTTTGACAGGGAGTGCAGTTGGATCCATATACCTGGGTGGTTGTATTTAGGTTCTAGCCTTATTAGTGCATCGCCTCCTGTTCTCATGTGCTCAGTTGTGTCTGACTCTTTTCAGCTCCATGGACTGCAGCCCACCAGGCACCTCTGTCCATGGAAATTTTGCAGGCAAGAATACTGGGGTGGGTTGCCTTTTCCTCCCCTATGGGATCTTCCAGACCCAGGGATCAAACCCTCATCTCTTGCATCTTTGGCATTGGCAGGTAGATTCTTTAGCACTACCACCACCTGGAAAGTCTCAGATCACCTCCTAAATGCTGACACATCATTCTATGCTGCTTATTATTTGAAAAATGGTCCTTTCAGAAAACTGCTCTTATAACTCAGTCATCCTCCTGAGGTTTCAAGTAATCAGTAACCACGTATATGAGTGACAAAGACTTTGAGCTAACCCCAGTCCAGTCACCATCTCACTCCAGTTGCAAGAGAGACTCCAAACAAGAATCACCTAGGAGAGCTCATTCAGTAAACAAATTCCATTAGATAATTATTTGTTTGTTGTTCAGGAAATACTTAGTGAACATTTACTATGTGTCAAAACCATGCATGGACTAAAATGCTATGACGGTCTTGATCTCATGGAGCTCAAATGGCAATAGTGGTAATAAAATGATAACAATAATACAATGATACATAAATAAATATCAAATTTCATATCATTTCAGTTCAGTCGCTCAGTCGTGTCTGACTCTTTGCGACCCCATGAATCGCAGCACCCCAGGCCTCCCTGTCTATCACCATCTCCCAGAGTTCACTTAGACTCACGTCCATCGAGTCCGTCATGCCATCCAGCCATCTCATCCTCTGTCGTCCCCTTCTCCTCCTGTCTCCAATCTCTCCCAGCATCAGAGTCTTTTCCAGTGAGTCAACTCTTCTCATGAGGTGGCCAAAGTACTGGAGCTTCAGCTTTAGCATCATTCCTTCCAAAGAGATCCCAGGGCTGATCTCCTTCAGAATGGACTGGTTGGATCTCCTTGCAGTCCAAGGGACTCTCAAGAGTCTTCTCCAACACCACAGTTCAAATGCATCAATTCTTCAGCGCTCAGCCTTCTTCACAGTCCAACTCTCACATCCATACATGACCACATGAAAAACCATAGCCTTGACTAGGCGGACCTTAGTTGGCAAAGTAATGTCTCAGCTTTTGAATATACTATCTAGGTTGGTCATAACTTTTCTTCCAAGAGTAAGAGTCTTTTAATTTCATGGCTGCAGTCACCATCTGCAGTGATTTTGGAGCCCCCAAAAATAAAGTCTGACACTGTTTCTACTGTTTCCCCATCTATTTCCCATGAAGTGATGGGATCAGATTCCATGATCTTCATTTTCTGAATGTTGAGCTTTTTTTTTTTTAAATTTTTATTTTTACTTTATTTTACTTTACAATACTGTATTGGTTTTGCCATACATTGACATGAATTCACCATGGGTGTACATGCATTCCCAAACATGAATCCCCCTCCTTTAACCCAACTTTTTCACTCTCCTCTTTCACTTTCCTCAAGAGGCTTTTTAGTTCCTCTTCACTTTCTGCCATAAGGGTGCTGTCATCTGCATATCTGAGGTTATTGATATTTCTCCCGGCCATCTTGATTCCAGCTTGTGTTTCTTCCAGTCCAGCATTTCTCATGATGTACTCTGCATAGAAGTTAAATAAGCAGGGTGACAATATACAGCCTTGACGTACTCCTTTTCCTATTTGGAACCAGTCTGTTGTTCCATGTCCAGTTCTAACTGTTGCTTCCTGACCTGCATACAGATTTCTCAAGAGGCAGGTTAGGTGGTATGGTATTCCCGTCTCTTTCAGAATTTTCCACAGTTTATTGTGATCCACACAGCCAAAGGCTTTCGCATAGTCAATAAAGCAGAAGTAGATGTTTTTCTGGAACTCTCTTGCTTGTTCCATGATCCAGCAGATGTTGCCAATTTGATCTCTGGTTCTTCTGCCTATTCTAAAACCTACTTGAACATCAGGGAGTTCAAGGTTCACGTATTGCTGAAGCCTGGCTTGGAGAATTTTGAACATTACTTTACTAGCATGTGAGATGAGTGCAATTGTGCAGTAGTTGGAGCATTCTTTGGCATTGTCTTTCTTTGGGATTGGAACGAAAACTGACCTTTTCCAGTCCTTTGGCCACTGGTGAGTTGTCCTAATTTGCTGGCATATTGAGTGCAGCACTTTCACAGCATCATCTTTCAGGATTTGAAACAGCTCAACTGGAATTCCATCACCTCCACTAGTTTTGTTCGTAGTGATGCTTTCTAAGGCCCACTTGACTTCACATTTCAAAATGTTTGGCTCTAGATTAGTGATCACATCATCATGAT
Organism: Capricornis sumatraensis; assembly: GCF_032405125.1. NCBI lineage: Eukaryota > Metazoa > Chordata > Mammalia > Artiodactyla > Bovidae > Capricornis > Capricornis sumatraensis. Next base: position 144,392,366 of record NC_091072.1, on the reverse strand, counting down.
TATCTGGGTCGTAAAGATCTTTTCTGTACAGTTCTTCTGTGTATTTTTGCCACCTCTTCTTAATATCTTCTGCTTCTGTTAGGTCCAGACCATTTCTTTCCTTTATTGAGCCCATCTTTGCATGAAATGTTCCCTTGGTATCTCTAATTTTCTTGAAGAGATCTCTAGGCTTTCCCATTATTTTGTTTTCCTCTATTTCTTTGCATTGATAGCTGCAGAAGGCTTTCTTATCTCTTCTTGCTATTCTTTGGAACTCTGCATCCAGATGCTTTTATCTTTCCTTTTCTCCTTTGCTTTTCGCCTCTCTTCTTTTCACAGCTATTTCTAACCACAGGCGGCTGCCAGCCAGCTCTCACTAAGCGCAGGCGACTGCGAGCCGGTTCTCACTAAGCACAGGAACGGCCGAGAGGAACTACCCTGCGTCCCAGGTCAGGGGCGGCAGCCGAGAGGAGCTACCTTGCGTCCGATGTCTGTGGAGGCGGCTGGGAGGAGCTACCCTGTGTCCGAGGTCAGGGCAGCAGCCAGGAGGAGCTACCCCGTGTCCAAGACCAGTGGCGGCCGGGAGAAGAGACCCCGCGTCCAAGATCAGGGGCGGCCAAGAGAAGCCACCTTGCACCCGAAGCCAGGGGCGGTGACCTTGAGGAGCCACCCCGAGCCCAAGGCCAGGCCCCGGCAGCTGGGAGGAGCCACCCACGCCCAAGGCAAGGGCCAGCGGCCTGGCGGAGCAACCCGAGGAGTGGTGGCTGTGTAGGCACAGGAGGGCCTAGAGGAGCTATCCCAAGTTGAAGGTCAGGAATGGTGGCGATAAGGAGATAAACCCTCATCCAAGGTAAGGAAGGGCGGCTGTGCTTTGCTGGAGCAGCCGTGAAGAGATACGTCACGCCAAGGTAAGAGAAACCCAAGTAAGATGCTAAGTGTTGCAAGAGGGCATCACAGGGCAGACACACTGAAACCATACTCACAGAAAACTAGTCAATCTAATCACACTAGGACCACAGCCTTGTCTAACTCAATGAAACCAAGCCATGCCTGCGGGGCAACCCAAGACGGGCGGGTCACGGTGGAGAGGTCTGACAGAATGTGGTCCACTGGAGAAGGGAATGGCAAGCCACTTCAGTATTCTTGCCTTGAGAACCCCATGAACAGTAGGAAAAGGCAAAATGATAGCATACCAAAAGAGGAACTCCCCAGGTCATTAGGTGCCCAATATGCTATTGGAGATCAGTGGAGAAGTAACTCCAGAAAGAATGAAGGGATGGAGCCAAAGCAAAAACAATACCCAGTTGTGGATGTGACTGGTGATAGAAGCAAGATCTGATGCTGTAAAGAGCAATATTGCATAGGAACCTGGAATGTCAGGTCCATGAATCAAGGCAAATTGGAAGTGGTCAAACAAGAGATGGCAAGGGTGAATGTCGACATTCTAGGAATCAGGGAACTAAAATGGTCTGGAATGGGTGAATTTAACTCAGATGACCATTACATCTACTACTGTGGGCAGGAATCCCTCAGAAGAAATGGAATAGCTATCATGGTCAACAAAAGAGTCTGAAATGCAGTACTTGGATGCAATCTCAAAAACGACAGAATGATCTCTGTTCATCTCCAAGGCAAACCATTCAATATCACAGTTATCCAAGTCTATGCCAAACTGAAGTTGTATGGTTTTATGAAGACCTACAAGATCTTTTATTTTATTTATTTTTAAAATTTTATTTTTATTTATTTTACTTTACAATACTGTATTGGTTTTGCCATACATTGACATGAATCCACCACAGGTGTATACAAGCTCCCAATCCTGAATCCCCCTCCCACCTCCCACCCCATATCATCTGTCTGGATCATCCCCATGCATCAGCCCCAAGCATCCTGTATCCTGTATTGAACATAGACTTGTACTTCTTACATGATAGTATACATGTTTCAATGCCATTCTTCCAAATCATCCCACCCTCTCCCTCTCCCTCAGAGTCCAAAAGTCCGTTCTATACATCTGTGTCTCTTTTGCTGTCTTGCGTACAGGGTCATCATTACCATCTTTCTAAATTCCATATATATGTGTCAGTATACTGTATTGGTGTTTTTCTTTCTGGCTTACTTCACTCTGTATAATCGGCTCCAGTTTCATCCATCTCATTAGAACTGATTCAAATGTATTTTTAACTGCTGAGTAATACTCCATTGTGTATATGTACCACAGCTTTCTTATCCATTCATTTGCTGATGGACATCTAGGTTGTTTCCATGTCCTGGCTATTATAAACAGTGCTGCAATGAACATTGGAGTACATGTGTCTCTTTCAATTCTGGTTTCCTTGGTGTGTATGCCCAGCAGTGGGATTGCTGGGTCATAAGGTGCAGGGGGCACTCCACAGAAAGAGAGAGGCAGTGGAACTTCCCTCAGCAAAGCCGAGGGGTCCCGAGGATAGGTGAGCCTGCTGTCTGCCAACACAGCCCCTCAGGGAGAGAGAGACAATCAGACGCGACAGGGGTTCCATCTAAGCAGTTTTGCTTTATTGCCACAAACTCTTGGTTTATATAGGCAAGCAAGGGGGTTTTGCGAGGGACTTTCTATAGTTGCACCAATCACGTTAAAGGTCAAATTGTAATATGCCATAGTTGCACCAATCACATTAAAGGTCAAATTGTAATATGCCATAGTTACACCAATCACGTTAAAGGTCAAATCTTAATATGCCATAGTTGCACCAATCACGTTAAAGGTCAAGTCGTCATGTGCTTCATTGTAACAGGAGTCTACAGTGATCACAGGCTGTCCACGTGCACGTAAATCAAGAGAGCCAATCAAAAACTGTAACATAGACCACGCCCCTATCTCTTCCGCCAGGCACCATCTTAGCTCTAAACTGCAAAGCTAGCCCTTCTTTTTCAAGGTTTCCCATTTAGGGCCCCACAATAGGCAGCTCTATTTGCAATTTTTTTAAGGAATCTCCACACTGTTTTCCATAGTGGCTGTACTAGTTTGTATTCCCACCAACAGTGTAAGAGGGTTCCCTTTTCTCCACATCCTCTCCAGCATTTATTGCTTGCAGACTTTTGGATCACAGCCATTCTGAGTGAAGCAATCTACAGATTCAAGCAATCCCTATCAAGCTACCAGCGGTATTTTTTCACAGAACTAGAACAAATAATTTCAAGATTTGTATGGAAATACAAAAAACCTCGAATAGCCAAAGCAATCTTGAGAAAGAAGAATGGAACTGGAGGAACCAACTTGCCTGACTTCAGGCTCTACTACAAAGCCACAGTCATTAAGACAGTATGGTACTGGCACAAAGACAGAAATATAGATCAATGGAACAAAATAGAAAGCCCAGAGATAAATCCACACACCTATGGACACCTTATCTTCGACAAAGGAGGCAAGAATATACAATGGAGTAAAGACAGTCTCTTTAACAAGTGGTGCTGGGAAAACTGGTCAACCACTTGTAAAAGAATGAAACAAGATCACTTTCTAACACCACACATGAAAATAAACTCAAAATGGATTAAAGATCTAAACATCAGACCAGAAACTATAAAACTCCTAGACGAGAACATAGGCAAAACACTCTCCGACATAAATCACAGCAGGATCCTCTATGATCCACCTCCCAGAATTCTGGAAATAAAAGCAAAAATAAACAAATGGAATCTAATTAAAATTAAAAGCTTCTGCACAACAAAGGAAAATATAAGTAAGGTGAAAAGACAGCCTTCTGAATGGGAGAAAACAATAGCAAATGAAGCAACTGACAAACAACTAATCTCAAAAATATACAAGCAACTTATACAGCTCAATTCCAGAAAAATAAATGACCCAGTCAAAAAATGGGCCAAAGAACTAAATAGGCATTTCTCCAAAGAAGACATACGGATGGCTAACAAACACATGAAAAGATGCTCAACATCACTCATTATCAGAGAAATGCAAATCAAGACCACAATGAGGTACCATTTTACAAGATCTTTTAGAACTAACACTCAAAAAAGATGTCCTTTTCATTATAGGGGACTAGAATGCAAAAGTAGGAAATCAAGAAACACCTGGAGTAACAGGAAAATTTGGCCTTGGAATGCGGAATGAAGCAGGGAAAAGACTAATAGAGTTTGCCAAGAAAATGCACTGGTCATAGCAAACACCCTCTTCCAACAACACAAAAGAAAACTCTACACATGGACATCACCAGATGATCTACACCGAAATCAGACTGATTATATTCTTTGCAGCCAAAGGTGGAGAAGCTCTATACAGTCAACAAAAACAAGACCAGGAGCTGACTGTGGCTCAGATCATGAACTCCTTATTACCAAATTCAGACTCAAAATGAAGAAAGTAGGGAAAACCACTAGACCATTCAGGTATGACCTAAATCAAATCCCTTATGATTATACAGTGGAAGTGAGAAATAGATTTAAGGGCCTAGATCTGATAGATAGAGTGCCTGATGAACTATAGACTGAGGTTCGTGACATTGTACAGGAGACAGGGATCAAGACCATCCCCATGGAAAAGAAATGCAAAAAAGCAAAATGGCTGTCTGGGGAGGCCTTACAAATAGCTGTGAAAAGAAGAGAGGTGAAAAGCAAAGGAGAAAAGGAAAGATATAAGCATCTGAATGCAGAGTTCCAAAGAATAGCAAGAAGAGATAAGAAAGCCTTCTTCAGTGATCAATGCAAAGAAATAGAGGAAAAGAACAGAATGGGAAAGACTAGAGATCTCTTCAAGAAAATTAGAGATACCAAGGGAACATTTCATGCAAAGATGGGCTCAATAAAGGACAGAAATAGTCTGGACCTAACAGAAGCAGATATATTAAGAAGAGGTGGCAAGAATACACAGGAGAACTGTACAAAAAAAAAAAAATCTTCATGACCCAGATAATCATGATGATATGATCACTCACCTAGAGCCAGACATCTTGGAATGTGAAGTCAAGCGGGCCTTAGAAAGCATCACTACGAACAAAGCTAGTGGAGGTGATGGAATTTCAGTTGAGCTGTTTCAAATCCTGAAAGATGATGCTGTGAAAGTGCTGCACTCAATATGCCAGCAAATTAGGACATCTCAGCAGTGGCCAAAGACTGGAAAAGGTCAGTTTTCATTCCAATTCCAAAGAAAGGCAATGCCAAAGAATGCTCAAACTACTGCACAATTGCACTCATCTCACATGCTAGTAAAGTAGTGCCCAATATTCTCCAAGCCAGGCTTCAGCAATACGTGAACCTTGAACTCCCTGATGTTCAAGTAGGTTTTAGAATAGGCAGAAGAACCAGAGATCAAATTGGCAACATCTGCTGGATCATGGAACAAGCAAGAGAGTTCCAGAAAAACATCTACTTCTGCTTTGTTGACTATACGAAAGCCTTTGGCTGTGTGGATCACAATAAACTGTGGAAAATTCTGAAAGAGACGGGAATACCATACCACCTAACCTGCCTCTTGAGAAATCTGTATGCAGGTCAGGAAGCAACAGTTAGAACTGGACATGGAACAACAGACTGGTTCCAAATAGGAAAAGGAGTACGTCAAGGCTGTATATTGTCACCCTGCTTATTTAACTTCTATGCAGAGTACATCATGAGAAATGCTGGACTGGAAGAAACACAAGCTGGAATCAAGATGGCCGGGAGAAATATCAATAACCTCAGATATGCAGATGACAGCACCCTTATGGCAGAAAGTGAAGAGGAACTAAAAAGCCTCTTGAGGAAAGTGAAAGAGGAGAGCAAATATGTTTTCTTTAAGTTCAGCATTCAGAAAACGAAGATCATGGCATCCGGTCCCATCACTTCATGGGAAATAGATGGGAAACAGTGGAAACAGTGTCAGACTTTATTTTTATTGGGGTCCAAAATCACTGCAGATGGTGAGTGCAGCCATGAAATTAAAAGACGCCTACTGCTTGGAAGAAAAGTTATATCCAACTTGGATAGCATATTCAAATGCAGTAACATTACTTTGCCAACTAAGGTCCATCTAGTCAAGGCTATGGTTTTTCCTGTGGTCATGTATGGATGTGAGATTTGGACTGTGAAGAAGGCTGAGCACTGAAGAATTGATGCTTTTGAGCTGTGGTGTTGGAGAAGACTCTTGAGAGTCCCTTGGACTGCAAGGAGATGCAACCAGTCCATTCTGAAGGAGATCAACCCTGGGATTTCTTTGGAAAGAATGATGCTAAAGCTGAAGCTCCAGTACTTTGGCCACCTCATGCGAAGAGTTGACTCATTGGAAAAGACTCTGATGCTGGAAGGGATTGGGGGCAGTAGGAGGAGGGAACGACCGAGAATGAGACGGCTGTATGGCATCACAGACTCGATGGACCTGAGTCTGAGTGAACTCTGGGAGATGGTGATGGACAGGGAGGTCTGGCATACTGCGATTCATGGGGATGCAAAGAGTCGGACATGACTGAGCGACTGAACTGAACTGATGGCAGTTCTATTTCCAGTTTTTTTTGCCCTTACTCTTTTCACTGAATCAGAGACTTGTCTTCATTTCATTGTTTTATTGTGATACTTGTCCAGCTCTAGCCAGGAGAGAAGCAGAGCAGTCTTACAATCACAATAAAAAAGGACTAATTATAATATTGGGAAGAAGAAACTAAGTCCTGTTTTAGAAAAGTGGAAAGAAAGAGAGTCAGAGAGATTTGAGGAAATTTTCAGAAAGAAATGAACATTTGATTCAAGCTTTCTACAGTTCTTAGGCTTTTTCTAGGCAAAGAATAAAAGGATTATATGAAAGGAGCCTGTCGCATGTATGGCGCAACCATGAAATCCTAAAACATCAGGATGTGTTCAAAGAGTGGTCAGGAGCCTTCATCTGAAGCATGGGCTGCACAGGGGAAGTATAGATGGCTGATGCTGAATGACGTAATAGGTTGATATGACTTGGCTTTGCAGTGAGTTTGTTGTCAGTAAAAAGTGAAAGTCACTCTATTGTGTCCCACTCTTTGCGACCCCATGGACGATAGAGTCCATGGAATTCTCCAGGCAAGAATACTGGTATGGGTAACCTTTGCCTTCTCCAGGGGATCTTCCCAACTGAGGGATCGAATCCAGGTCTCCCACACTGCAGGCGGATTCTTTACCAGCTGAGCTACACAAACATTGACTCAAATACTTCAACCAAAAAATGTTCTCTTAGATCTGATATTTTTTAATCTGTCTAGAATATGGTTAGACTTGTCTTCCTCCTGGAATTGCGTCTTTATAGTTTGAGTTTCAGAGATGACCTTAGCCTTATCATATCTAAGAATGAATTCATGTGATTATCTAATAGTGCAGGAGGGGGAAATGGCAACCCACTCCAGTACTATTGCATGAAAAATTCCATGGACAGAAGAGCCTGGTAGGCTACAGTCCATGGGGTCGCAGAGTTGTACATGACTGAGCGACTTCACTTTATCACTTTTCTTTATCTAATAGTGCAATAGCAAATGATAGTTCAAGAACCTAACTTCTTGGGCTTAGTTTCATTGTAAAAGGTTGTTCTGGATGTGTGCTTTAGGGGTGCTTAATTTCAGATCGCACAAATATATGAGAAAAAATGTGTTATATTTGGAATGAATTCTGAACTAACTGAATGAACTTAGCTTTATCCTGATCTGCTTTAGAAGGTTTCTTTGAACATCATTCCAAGGAGGTAGGAACATACATTGTCAATTGTGGGAACATTTTTTCTAAAATCTGTTATGTATAGGTCTTTTCCCTCGAAGGAAGAAACAATTCAAAAATCTCACTTTTATTATATATTATTTTGTAAAGATAATCTTGTCTAGAATGTTTTTCTAAAAATGTATTGATGTTTCCTAAGTAACTGGCACAAAATGAATTATCCTTTGAATATTTGATGTGTTCAAAGATTTACATTAATAAGTATTATAAATCAACAGGCATGGAAAACAGAAACTAAAATTTTATTTTGATCACTATAGTATTATTTGAATTTATATGACTCAGGCTGGCACTGACTTGTCAGACATAAAAGGGAATGAAATTGGGTCATTTGTAGAGATGTGGATGGATCTAGAGTCTGTCATACAGAGTGAAGTAAGGAAGAAAGAGAAAAATAAATTTAGTATTAATGCATATACGTGGAATCTAGAAAAATCGTATCAGTTCAGCTCAGTTCAGTTCAGTTCAGTCGCTCAGTCGTGTCCGACTCTTTGTGATCCCATGAATCGCAGCACGCCAGGCCTCTCTGTCCATCACCAACTCCCGGAGTTCACTCAGACTCATGCCCATCGAGTCTGTGATGCCACCCAGCCATCATCCTCTGTCATCCCCTTCTCCTACTGCCCCCAATCCCTCCCAGCATCAGAGTCTTTTCCAATGAGCCAACTCTTCGCATGAGGTGGCCAAAGTACTGGAGTTTCAGCTTTAACATCATTCCTTCCAAAGAAATCCCAGGGCCGATCTCCTTCAGAATGGACTGGTTGGATCTCCTTGCAGTCCAAGGGACTCTCAAGAGTCTTCTCCAACACCACAGTTCAAAAGCATAAATTCTTCAGCACTCAGCCTTCTTCACAGTCCAACTCTCACATCCATACATGACCACTGGAAAAACCATAGTCTTGACTAGACGGACCTTAGTTGGCAAAGTAATGTCTCTGCTTTTGAATATACTATCCAGGTTGGATATAACTTTTCTTCCAAGCAGTAAGCGTCTTTTAATTTCATGGCTGCAATCATCATCTGCAGGTGATCCTATCTGCAAAACAGAAATAGAGACACAGACATAGAGAACAAACGTATGGATAGCAAAGGAGAAACGGGGTGGTGGGAGGAACTGGGGGATTTGATTGACACATATAGACTATTGATACTATGTACATATATAAAATAGATAACTAATGAGAACATACTGTATAGCATGGGTCCCAAATTTCCCATATCTAATGCCTGATGATCTGAGATGGAGCTGATATAATGATAATAGAAATAAACAAACAAATGTACAATGAATGTAGGGCACTTGAATCATCCTGAAACCACAGGTCACTCCCTGATTGGTGGAAAAATTGTCCTCCCGAAATTGGTATCTAGTGCCCCAAAGGAATTGATACTTGGTGCACAGTGCATATAGCACATGGAACTCTAATTAATGCACTGTGGGAAGGAAGTTCTAAAGGGAGGAGATAAATGTATACGTAAGACTGGTTCAATGCGCTGTACAGTAGAAACTAATACAACATTATAAGGCAATTATACTCCAATAAAATTATGTTTTAAAGAACCAAGGATATAATTAAAATGGGAAGAACTTTACAGTGATGGGGAAGAGTTAAGTTCCCTTCCTCAAATTGCTTTAGTAATGGAGCTCTGATATAAGAGTCAAGAGAATGGAGTTTAATCAATGCTGTGCCACAAAGCGTAAAAACAGAAAATAGAGGCTGTGGAAGAAGCAGAACACTTTAGAAATATTGACTAAAACTTTTCAGAGTTGAGATAAGGCATAGAGGGGGATGGATGAGAGCTGCAGAATTAGAAACCATTATCCTTAGCTGGTCTGGATTTATCCATAGCACATCACTGTCTCTTAAAATGAGACTTTTCATTAGAGTATAGCTATTTTATAGTGTTGTGTTAGCTTCTGCTGTACAATGAAATGAATCAGCTATAAGTACACATATATCCCCTCCTTCCTGAACCTCCCGCCTGCCCCCCTACCCATGCGACTCCTCTAGGTCATCACAGAGCACCGAGATCAGTTCCCTGTGCTATATAGCAGCTTCCCACTAGCTATCCACTTTACATATGGTCGTGTATTTATGTCAAAGCTTAACACATCCGTCAGAATGACCATCATGAAAAAATCTACAAACAAGAAATGCTGGAGAGGGTGTGGAGGAAAGGGAACCCTCCTACACTATTGGTGGGAATGTAAATTGATACAGCCACTATGGAGAATGGTATGGCAGTTCTATAAAAAAAATTAAAAATAGAACTATCATATGATATAGTGATCCGACTCTTGGGCACAAGCCCTGAGACATCTTTTCTTTAGGTATATGTTTTCTCAACATGCCCTGAGACGTCTTTTCTTTAGGTATATGTTTTCTCAGTTATTCAGTGAAGGGCTTAGACATGAACTTTTGTAAAATTCACAAAAATTAGAGTTCGCAGTGTGTGTTCACAAAATGTGCATGGAGCCACTATGATAATATATACAGTTAAAATGACAGAAATCTGAAGTGGAAATGAAAGAGATGGAGGGGGATGGCTAGTCAACTGGAAGAACATACTACTTTATTTCTGACATGTATTAGTCCTTTTTGGCAGATCCGTCTATTTTCTGCAGCACAGGTTTCAGAAATAAATTGTGTCTTTGATATGCAAACGCAGCTATCTTCTTTAGAATCACCAGAAACTGTAATCTGTGGAGCAAAATAAAACACTCTCTTTAGAGTTCATGATTTTCTCACATAATTATCCTCATCCAGCCAGTATTTTCTGTAACTTTCAGGAAACAACGAGATGCTCAGTTATTAAGCATTGGCTAAGTAAACAGTCTATGGCAGAAAGTGAAGAGGAACTAAAAAGCCTCTGAAAGAGGGTGAAAGAGGAGAGTGAAAAAGCTGGCTTGAAACTCAACATTCAAAAGCTAAGATTTTAGTATCTGGTCCTATTATTTCATGGCAAATAGAAGGGGAAAAAATGCAAGCAGTGACAGACTTTGTTTGCTTGGGCTTCAAAATCTCTGAAGACAATGACTAAAGCCCTGAAATTAAAAGACATTTGCTACTGGGAATGGCTACCCACTCCAGTATTCTTTTTTTTTTTTTTTTAAATTATTTTTACTTTATTTTACTTTACAATACTGTATTGGTTTTGCCATACATTGACATGAATCCACCACGGGTGTACATGCGTTCCCAAACATGAACCCCCCTCCCACCTCCCTCCCCATAACATCTCTCTGGGTCATCACCGTGCACCAGCCCCAAGCATGCTGTATCCTGCATCAGACATAGACTGGCGATTCGATTCTTACATGATAGTATACATGTTTCAATGCCATTCTCCCAAATCATCCCACCCTCTTCCTCTCCCTCTGAGTCCAAAAGTCCGTTATACACATCTGTGTCTTTTTTGCTGTCTTGCATACAGGGTCGTCATTGCCATCTTTCTAAATTCCATATATATGTGTTAGTATACTGTATTGGTGTTTTTCTTTCTGGCTTAATTCACTCTGTATAATCAGCTCCAGTTTCATCCATCTCATCAGAACTGACTCAAATGTATTCTTTTTAACAGCTGAGTAATACTCCATTGTGTATATGTACCACAGCTTTCTTATCCATTCGTCTGATGATGGACATCTAGGTTGTTTCCATGTCTTGGCTATTATAAACAGTGCTGTGATGAACATTGGGGTACATGTGTCTCTTTCAATTCTGGTTTCCTCGGTGTGTATGCCCAGCAGTGGGATTGCTGGGTCATAAGGCAGTTCTATTTGCAATTTTTTAAGGAATCTCCACACTGTTCTCCATAGTGGCTGTACTAGTTTGCATTCCCATCACTCCAGTATTCTTGTCCAGAGAAATTCCATTTCTGTGGACAGAGGAACCTGGCAGGGTACAGTCCATAGGGTGGGAAAGAGTCAGACAGGACTGAGGGACTAACAGTTTCACTTTTTTTCATTTGCTCCTTGGAAGGAAAGCTATGACAAACCTAGACAGCATATTCAAAAGCAAAGACATCACTTTGCCAGCAAATGTCAGTATAGTCAAAGCTATGGCTTTTCCATTACTCATGACTGATGTGAAATTTACACCATAAAGAGAGTAAGTGCCAAAGAATTGATGCTTTCAAATCGTGGTGCTGGAGAAGATTCTTGAGAGTCCCTTGGACTGCATGCAAATCAGGCCAGTCAATCCTAAAAGATATCAACCTTGAATATTCCTTGGAAGGACTGATGCTCCAATATTTTGACCACCTGATGGAAAAAGCCAACTCATTGGAAAAGACCCTGATGTTGGGAAAGGCTGAGGCCAAAGGAGAAGGGGGAGGCAGAAGATGAGATGGTTAGATATCATCGCTGACTCAAATGGACATGAATTTGAGCAAACTGGGAGACACTGGAGGACAGAGGAACCTGGAGAGCTGCAGTCTATGGGGGTCACAAAGGGTTGGACATGACTTAGCAACTGAACAGTGATCACTACACAGTCAGTCATAAATATAAACTTTTAATAGAAAGCTAATATAAACATCTGGAACTTGCAAGTTCATCTTCACTGGAAGCAAAGCATTCTGAACAGAAATGTCATCATGATATATACAAAATGAAGCTTTGGAAATTGGAAACTGAATCTCCTATTAACATATCACATGAAAAACGTATTGCTTTCACGGAACTTTCATTTTCTTTTTTTTTAATTTTTATTTTTATTTATTTTCTTAAATATTTAGGATATAACGACCTAGTATTTGGGGAGGCATTGAGATGATACCTATAGAAGGGTGATCAGACTTAAACAGAATATGTGCTCAGGAAATGTAGTTAATTATGTATAGACACACAGGGTCTGCAGAATTTGAATGTGGCCCGAAATGGAGGCTCAGTTCATGTTGTATGTAGTGGAAGGTTCCTTTTTTCCTGTTCCAAACAGTTCACGAGTGTCTGCTCTGATCAATGTTCTCTTAGTTCCAAAGATGCAGGAGTGTTGTGGCTCATTGCAGATGTGGTGTGAGTAGCAGTCAAAGAATGGGATGGCAACACAGAACTGGCATGCCAGGATGGGGTATGCACGAGACATTCACCTGTTTGTCCTAAATTGAAAGTGAAGTGGTATGGTGGGCAGGGCTCCATCACAGATTTTCTTTGTTCCTTTGTTCCATTTCTTCATAAAACCCCTTGGCCCTGAGAAGTTCACCTGATTCCCTCCTAGTGCCTGACAGTCTAGTCACATCAGCATTTCTTTCAAGAGAGTAATAGCAAAAGTCTCTTTTGCTATTTTATCTCTTTCACCTTTCTGGCCCCTTCAACTTTCAAGATAACTTTTTTAATGCTCAACTGACCAAGCCCGTTTCCAAAAGGCCCTTGCTGACTTCCTAGGCTCGCTTTGACCAGATCTCTGCCTAGTTCTTTAATGTTAACTTCTTTAATCCCCAAAGCAGTCCTGTGAAAAAAATTATCATCATTCTATCTTTTACTTTACTTGAAAACCAGGGTTCAGTTCAATTCAGTTCAGTCGCTCAGTCATGTCCGACTCTTTGTGACCCCATGGACTGCAGTACACCAGGCCTCCCTGTTCATCACCAACTCCCGGAGTTTACTCAAACTCATGTCCGCTGAGTTGGTGATGTCATCCAACCATCTCATCCTCTGTCGTCCCCTTCTCCTCCTTCCTTCTATCTTTCCCAGCATCAGGGTCTTTTCAAATGAGTCAATTCTTCACATCAGGTGGACAAAATTTTGGAGTTTCAGGTTTAGCATCAGTCCTTCCAATGAATATTCAGGACTGATTTCCTTTAGGGTAGATTAGTTGGATCTCCTTGCAGTCCAAGGGATTCTCAAGAGTCTTCTCCAACACCACAGTTCAAAAGCATCAATTCTTCTGCCCTCAGCTTTCTTTATAGTCCAACTCTCACATCCATACATGACTACTGGAAAGATATAGCTTTGACTAGATGGACATTTGTTGGTAAAGTAATGTCTCTACTTTATAATATGCTGTCTAGTTTAGAGCACTACATAAAAGCAGTGTCTAACTGCTGCTGTTTTACTATCATATGATACCTTCCAGATTTACCTGATCACAGTCTTAATAAAACCATTACTTTACTCTTCAGAATAGAAGAGAATGTTCAGTCACATTTAATTTATCAACTATGCCTGTATTTCTTGTCATACACCTCAAAGTTTTCCAATTTTATAATAAACCTTAATAAAATAAACATAATGCCCCAGTAAGAAACATACACACATGTAACCAAAATTAATCTTTTGTAATGACAAAGAAATAAAAGTAAGCTAATATCAGAGTTGCCTTTATATGTCAATGAAGTATAGATAATAATCCCTGTGAAACAAATAAAAATTCAGAATAGATTTTATTTAACAAAATACATTTGCCTTTTAATACGTTTATTCTAGTCCAGAACACTTTATTTAAAAATAATATTCATGTATGGCAAAACCAATACAGTATTGTAAAGTAAAATAAAAAAAATTATATTAATTTTAAAGTACTGCACTTAAAAAAATACTGTATTTTAGAATGAGTCAAACAAATGAAAACTTGGTCATTAAACCAACATATCTCAATGTTTGGTAACTTTCCACACAATAAAGTATTACTATATTTTGGATAAACTTGAATATGCTCCTGGGTCTTAAACTTCAATGTCTTGGTGTTTTGAATGAGAAAAATAATTGATTTTAACTGTAATTTATACAAATGTCAATAAATCTTTTGCAGACGCAAAAAACCATAACACAATGTCATCTGTTCTGGAAAACTCAACAAAAGTTCTTTCCAGAAACTAGGTTGGATGCCTGAACACTTTCACTTTCTATGGAAAAATAGTGCCCTGCCCTTTGATGTACAAAAAAGATGAAGTCCGTTAAAGATTTGTAATTTAATTTGTAACATCAATCCTAAAACCCTCACGGTTATCATGGCCATCTTGCAATAAGAGACTATAGTGAGACAACCAGAAAGAAATGGCAAGGGCTTCCCTGATGACTCAGTGAAGAAGCCACCTGCCAAAGCAGGAGACACAGGTTCAATCCCTAATCTGGGAAGATCCTACATGCTGTGGAGCAACTAATCCTGTGCAAGACAACTGTCGTGTCTGTGCTCTAGAGCCCGTACCCTGCAACTACTGAAGCCCGAGTGCCCTAGAAGCTGTGCTCTGCAACAAGAGCAACTACCACAGTGAGAAGCCCGCACACCACAGCTAGAGAGTGGCCCCCACTCTGAGCAACTAAAGAAAACTCTGAGCAGCAATGAAGACCCAGCACAGACAAAAATAAATCAATACAATGGAAGAAAAAGAAATGGCAAATAGCTCTGTTGTGGCTTATGCAGGTTTATTACATCTCCTCAAAGAACTCTTTTTCTACACTACTGGTTACAATAGGCTCCAATATTTCTCACCGTTTGGCTAGTTCCCAAATATCTGGATTCCACATACTCTGATATGTGCTATATTTTTCTTCTCATATTTATCATTCCAGCATGGCCCACTAAGGTATGTGGTCCCACAGGTTGAAAAACTATTTAACAATTCTTTGTGTCAGTATCTTCTAGCTAGAAAAACCTTTATTTTAAAATTTTATTCTTTGAAAAACTTTTTTTTGTGTGTCCCTCCCAAAGGAATTAATCTATTCCTTGTCTCCTGAAACTCCATTTCAGATAAAATATATGTTGTAACAAAGAGTTGGTGTTTTCATATGTAGAACTTTTTTTTTTAATTTTAATTTTTACTTTATTTTACTTTACAGTACTGTATTGGTTTTGCCATACATTGACATGAATCCACCATGGGTGTACATGCGTTCCCAAACATGAACCCCCCTCCCACCTCCCTCCCCATAACATCTCTCTGGGTCATCACCGTGCACCAGCCCTAAGCATGCTGTATCCTGCGTCGGACATATATAGAACTTTTTAACCAACTTCAGAAACATTCTTCTTCTCAGGCTATTAACTATAAATCTCAGTCTTCAATAACGATGTTACTATCTTGCCAATTGATGTAAATGCTGTAAATTGAATATTAAAGTTAGCTTATCTAATACTCACATATTAGAGTTTAAAAAGGATCCATTTATCCACTTCCATTTCTTCTCTGATAATGTAAAATTTAATCCAACCCAAAACAGCATTCCTTTTTCATTTATCAGGTTTTATATGAGTCTCTGTAAATGAAAGAGAAGAAATGACTGAATATTGAATCTGTTTATCTGTTGCTGGTTTGCATTCTTATGCTCATCCTCTGAAACCCAGTCCAAGTATTACCTCTTCTATGAGGCCTTTCCTGACTCCCTGTTGGCGTTAATTAATCCTTATTTGTGATATTTCTATTTGTTCATTTATATATTAATATACACAAATGTTTATGTTTATATTGTTGTACTCATTAAATTATATTTATTTTGTTTACATGTCTATTTAGTCTCTCAGATTGTGAGCTTCTTGAAGTCAAGGTTGATATTTTCATCTGCATAGAACCCTTAAGGCTAAAGTACAAAGATCTTGACATGGCTAGAAGTCAGTGCTAAGTTGTATTAAAGTATTTTAGTTAATTGTTTACCAGTTCTTCCTTATCTTGAATAAGCAGCAGACTGGATTCTCTTGTGGAACAGTCAGCTAGACTGTCATTCCAAGGTTTGAAAGCTTCATGAAAATACAAGCATTTATCTCGGATTTGTTGCCAAGGCATTGGGCACGTTAACGGAACTGGTCTCTAAAGTAAGAAAGAAGGGGAGCAATAAAGTAAGAAAGAGGAAGAAGAAATAAATGTTATGTTTCTAACCTGTCCCCACCCCACTAACACTAACCACGCATGCACTAGTCGTCATAAATTCAGGAAAGACTTTGATCATCGCTGTGAGGACAATTATGTATTTAGAATTTAATATAACTGTGAAGCTTTTGAGACCATTGTTCATTCTGTGACTAAGATTTGAAAAATAGTGACCCATTAAAACACTAACAGAGAGAATAACTTATTCAAGTCCACACAAGCAGATGGTGATAGAGACAAAACTCTTTCTAGGATTCCTTAAATTCCTCACCAGTGCTCTTTCTACTCCATGGACAACAATACCAAAATCTTCTAAAAAATACACTTGAAACAATATAACTTGAAAGCAAATAATAATTCATAAGTTAATTGCAAATACCATGAAGAAAAATTATAAATTTGTAATGCTAAATTACATATTTGAATATTCAGTTCAACTCAGTTACTCAGTCTTGTCCGACTCTGTAAACCCATGGATTGCAGTATGGAGCTTCCTTGTCCAACACCAACTCCCAGAGCTAGCTCAAACTCATGTCCATCGAGTCAGTGATGCCATCCAAGCATCTCAACCTCTGTCATCCCCTTCTACCTCCAGCCTTCAATCTTTCCCAACATCAGGGTCTTTTCCAATGAGTCAGCTCTTTGCATTACGTGGCCAAAGTATTGGAGCTTCAGCTTCAGCATCAGTCTTTGCAGTGAATAGTCAGGACTGAGTTCCTTTAGGATTGATTGGTTTGATCTCCTTGCAGTCCAAGAGATTCTCAGGAGTCTTCTCTAACACCACAGTTCAAAAACATCAATTCTTCAGCACTCAGCTATCTTTATGGTCCGAGTCTCACATCCATACAAGACTACTGGAAAAACCATAGCTTTGACTAGAAGGACCTCTGTTGGCAAAGTAATGTCTCGGATTTTTAATATGCTGTCTGGGTTGGTCACAGCTTTTCTTCCAAGGAGCACATGTCTTTTAATTTCATGGCTATAACACCATCTGCAGTGATTTGGGAGCCCTAGGAAATAAAGTCTGTCACTGTTCCCATTGTTTCTCCATTCATTTGCCATGAAGTGATGGGACCAGATGCCATGATCTTCATCTTTTGAATGTTGAGTTTTAAGCCCACTTTTTCACTCCTCTTTCACTTTCATCAAGAGGCTCTTTAGTTCTTCTTCACTTTTTGCCATAAGGGTGGCGTCATCTGCATATCTAAGATTATTGATATCTCTCCTGGTAATCTTGATTCCAGCTTGTGCTTCATCTAGCCTGGCATTTCACATGATGTACTCTGCACATAAGTTAAATAAGCAGAGTGACAACACACAGCCTTGATGTACTCCTTTCCCAAATTGGAATCAGTCCATTGTTTTTTGCATTTCTTCTTCTTGGGGATGGATTATTAACAGGATCTATTGAATAACATTTCCTAGAAGGATTTCCCAAGTTTCTTAACATTTCTGTTCTGTACAAGGTAAATAATAAATGATCACTTTCCGCTGCAGTCACTCATCACTAGTGTATTAAAACACAATACTTATAAACTGTAAGAACATGATCAATGTCTTAATGATTAATACAATAAATTTAAATAATTAATTTCACATTTGTGTTTCATTAATTAACTTCAGGCAAAAGTTAACTGCTTGACATATTCATTAAAATCATCAAATAGCCCATGTAAATGAATATTTGAATATAGCTTGGTTTTTGACTATTAGTTAATTCTTGACTCTCCTGGCAGGAGTATTCATTAAGACAGTATTATCTGTTTAAGATCATAGGCTCTGAATATAGACCACCAAAGTCTCAGTGTCACCTTGTAGGACTTGTATGACTCTGATGAGTGGCTTAAGCTTTCCATGTCTCAGTTTTGTCAAAGGTAAAATCAGAGTGATAATACTATCGTAATGCATTGGTTGTTACTAGTCTTAACTAAGATAAGGCAATAATATCTATTAAATTTTAGCCATTATTCTTCGGAAATTCAAGGCAAAAAACAGACCTGTTGTTTCCTTCCTGTTTTCTTGGAAATCCACACTCTTTTTTCCCTTTCTGTGAGTTTAGTATTAAGGATATCACTGGTAAATAAAGAGAAACTATTAAAAAGATTAATGCTAAAAGCTGAAGTGAAATGGATACACTATATTTATCACTTCCGGAAATGATTTCAACAAGCTTGAAATGAACAGAAGATCAAAGTAATAGCAATGTAGTAACAGAGAGTGCATTTAGAAGACAATGTAAACAAACACATAACAAGTAAACCCACAGAAAGATTGAGTTACTTGCTTCTACTATAAATAAGGCTTTGCTTATTGACTGAAACTTTCTTTGCTTACTTATCAGCCTGCAAAGCAGGGGGCCCTGGTTGGATTCCTGGGTCGTGAAGATCTGCTGGAGAAGGGGTAGGCTACCTACTCCAGTATTCTTGGGCTTCCCTGTAGCTCAGCTGGCAAAGAATTCAAGAGCCCCTGGAGAAGGAAAAGGCTACCCATTCCAGTATTCTGACCTGGAGAATTCCATGGACTATATCGTCCTTGGGGTTGCAAAGAGTCAGACACCGTTGAGCGACTTTCACTTTCACATGTTTTTACTTGCTTTCAGTAACCCGGTGTTACTTAAACTTTCAAATTGCTTCCACTGTTGTCTGCATGCTCCATCTTCAGAATGAGTATAATTGTGCCTATCCTATGTGAGACATTGTCCAGGACAATCTGAAATTTCGTAGGCACCTAAGAAAGTATAGAGAGTTCCTAAGCCATCCAGTGTTAAGCCTGCCTTCCAGTGCATGGGGAATAGGTATGATCCCTGGTTGGAAAGCTGAGATCCCACAAGCGTCTTGGCCAAAAACAAAGAACAAAAACAAACAAAAACCCAGAACATAGGAACAACTGAAGCAATATTGTAACAAGTTCAATAACGACTTAAAAACTGTACGCTTTACAAAATCTAAATATAAATCAAGTATTTCTGATGAATCAGTTCAGTTCGGTTCAGTCGCTCAGTCGTGTCCGACTCTTTGCAACCTCTTGAATCACAGCATGCCAGGCCTCCCTGTCCATCACCAACTCCCGGAGTTCACTCAAACTCAAGTCCATCAGGTCAGTGATGCCATCCAGCCATCTCATCCTCTGTCGTCCCCTTCTCCTCCTGCCCCCAATCCCTCCCAGCATCACAGTCTTTTCCAAAGATCAACTCTTTCCATGAGGTGGCCAAATAATTGGAGTTTCAGCTTCAGCATCAGTCCTTTCAAAAAACATCCAGGACTGATCCCCTTTAGGATGGACCAGTTGGACCTCCTTGCAGCCCAAGGGACTCTCAAGAGTCTTCTCCAACACCACAGTTCAAAAGCATCAATTCTTCAGCGCTCAGCTTTCTTTACAGTCCAACTCTCACGTCCATACATGACTACTGGAAAAACCATAGCTTTGACTAGATGGACCTTTGTTGGCAAAGTAATATCCCTGCTTCTTAATATGCTATCTAGGTTGGTCATAAGTTTCCTTCCAAGGAGTAAACGTCTTTAATTTCATGGCCATCTGCAGTGATTTTGGAGCCCCCAATAACAAAGCCTGACACTGTTTCCAGCATTTCCACATCTATTTCCAATGAAGTGATGGGACCAGTTGCCATGATCTTACTTTTCTGAATGCTGAGATTTAAGCCAACTTTTTCACTCTCCTCTTTCACTTTCATCAAGAGGCTTTTTAGTTCCTCTTCATTTTCTGCTATAAGGGTGGTGTCGTCTGCATATCTGAGGTTATTAATATTACTGGCTAATTTGAAATGTACTGTAGATAGAAAACATACACACTAGATTTCAAAGATCTAAAACAATCTGTAAAAGGAATGTAAAATAGCTCAATAATTTTTGTATTACTTTGTGTTGAAATATTTTGGTGTAGTACATAAAATATATTTTAAAATAAAAAATCTGTGAATAATTGGAAATTTTCTTCGTTATTGTCACCCTTTTATCGTAATTACAATTAAAAAAAAATTCCTGGAGCACATGTGAAATCTCTTGCGATGACTTCGAACAATTAGAAAGAGTAATACCCGAGGCAAAGCTTGCAGAATAAATATGGGCTGAGCACTAATAGAGCACTGTTTTGTGACTCTTTTTATTTCATTGGTCTTTCAGTAAGTTTGGGGTAGTCATATTGATGGTACAAGTAGAATAAGTAGAAAAATAAAAATAAACGATCTTGTACCATTTACCTGACATTTTTAACCCAATCAGAGTCAAGGCAAGAAGAATAATCCCAGCACATCCAAGTTTCCAAGCAAATCTATGCTGACATGGACCCCGACAAACATCTGAGAGGTTAAGAAAATATACCAGGTTAACTCATTTGAGTTCATTTGGTACAAAACGCAAAGGTTGTTAGGATCACATAAGAAAGAGCTAGATTTCGGATGAGGGCTAGGGGCAGGAAAGAACATTTACCAATTATCTTAAAGTAGGATTCTGAAGACTTCCCTGGTGGCCCAGTGGTTAAGAATTTGCCTGCCAATGCAGGGCCTGGCATTGGATCTGTGGTCCAGGAAGATTTCACGTGCCACAGCACAACTGAGTCCATGCTCCACAACAAGAGAAGCCGCCACAGTGAGAAGGCCACGCATTGAAAGTGAAGAGTAGCCCCCCTCACCACAGCCAGAGAAAGGCTGCATGCAGCAACGAAGACCCAGTGCAGCTAAAATAAACAAGCCAGAGACCAAGGGGGTGGAAATGTAAATACATATAAAGTTTTCTCTTTTGCATTTCATAGCATCTAAGACATAATATACTTATTCATTTACATGTATGTCTTCCTAGCAGTATAATATAAACACAAGAATAGAAAATATTTTTTCACTATTTTGTTCACTTACAGTCACCCCGGCACCAGGGCACATCTGTCTCAAGTGCTTATGTTTGGATGAAAAGATAAACACTAGAGGCATTTTGCCAACACTTATCTACTTTTATAAGAAATTATAAACTAAATAAGTCACAACTCACCTCTCTGTCTGGTTTTCCTGAATGTCTTAAATATAATCACTATTCCACAGTTCCCACAGCCTGAACAGTTCAGCCAAAGAGCTCAGGGGTAGTTTCACAATAACTGTAATACCAGGTCAATGTGCGGAGAAAGAGTGGCACCTGCCATTTCAAGAAACAAGAGATGTTGCGACCATAAAGCCATCAACCCAGGCAGCTGCCCTGATGGTGAAGCCTGAGGGAAATTCAGGATAGAGGAAAAACAGGATAAAAGCCTGGGTATTTAAAATACATGTGGATGATTGATTTCAATAAGAATGATTGATTTCTTGTGTCTCCCCACATGTAGAAAAGCACTGAAATCACGAACTTGAGATATCTGTTTTTGTGATCAGCAGTCGTCTTTTGATAGTCTACTACATGTGTTTCGTTTTGTTTTAAGCAAAAACTCCTATAAATCCTGGCTCCTCCATCACCTTTGGGGAAAGTTCCTTAGAGTTATCCAAGAGGCTACCTTCTTGGCTATAGTCCTCAGTAAAGTCACCAAATACATAATTCTCAATTTTTAGGTTATGTATTTTTTTCAGTCAAGTGTTTTATAATCACGCATTTTGTTCTGACTTTATTCTATTTTGGCTTTCATATTTACTTTTAGAATGATATGTTGTGGAATAATGATTGCAATCAAAAGAGACATATTTTCTGGCCCCATTGATTTGGGATCATAGATAGTAGCTTTTGAGGAAAAGCTTGCCATCTTTCTGTATACTCATTCTCCAAAATGTCCTTTCAACACCATCCTCCTTTCTTCCACTTTTTCTTGATTTGAATAGGGAACAAAAAGCCTTGCTCTTTCACATCAAAAAATACCCGTAGCTTAATCAAACTCTCATTGTAGTTATCAAAATTCCCCAAATTTCCATTACCCCATATGAAAGGATCATCAAACTCTTTTGTAACCCTAAGACTTTTCAATCTCCAATTTAGAATGTTGATAATTTAACAGTTACAAATTATACCAAATGATCTTAAAAAGATACAACCCATGTGCTAAGTACACTATGAAATGAATATCATGTGGGATAAAAATTGCAATATTAGAAAATTTGGTTTGATATCAGAAGGCAGTCCTATATTATGATAATATTATACATTTTTCTTATGTTTCTAGTTTCTTTTCATCTATCCCCAACCCATGGAATCCATTAAGTTAGAATCCCTATGTACTTCACTCAAAATACTAGATCAAACACACACAAAATTGCCAACTTCAGCAAATGTCAAATAGTTTCATCAGTGATATTCTCCCATGTCCTGTGGCTTACCTCCTTCTAAGCTGATACACATTTTAATTTAAAAATCATCAGATTGTGAATATATTCAAGTCTTTGATCTTGAATATCATTTTTTTCAGAACAGTTTTTCCCTTCCTTTTTTAGAGTGAAAGATGTCAATCATTAAGACTACTCTCCAGTGTTTTGAAGGGAACATCATGGATGCAAATGTACTGGAACTAACGGTAATTACATAAAGGAATTTGGAATAAAGTAGGTTAGTATTACAGCAAGGAAGTAAAGTATCTCCAAACATACTCCTTTGTTAAAAAACAAACAAACTAAAAAACAAAAGGGGACTTTCTGGTGGTTCAGTGGTTAAGCCTCCAAGCTTCCACTGCAGGGAGCATAGATTTGAACCCTGGTCTGGGAACAAAGATCATGCATTGTGCATGGTGAAGCAAAAAAACCAACAAGACAAAGAAAAATACTTCTTTGTTCATATGTTCATAGATGTAGAATATTTCCTAAAGAATCTTTTTGCCGAGGTTCAGTGAGAAGAGCGAGGTTTACTTTTCACAAAATTATCTTGATAAAAAACAAACCTACAAGATGTGGGTTTTTTCCCATATCTGTGATTACCTATAGACAGGCCCTGCTATATCTATTTAACATTAGCATATGACTGCTGCTCATCTTCAAAGTCATGATTTAAAACCACAAATTTAAGCGAAAAATCTAAGTATTGGAAGATATACCAATGCCAGACGGAAAATTAAAGTCACTTCCTCTGACGAAGAGAAGAGGGTGATGACCTTTCCATGGCAGAATCCCTGGGGAGGGCTGAATTTACATAGATCGACTGATTGTCCATTGCAAATGGCAGAATGTGGCACTAATGTTGTATAAAAGAAAAAAATCTCCAAGTTCTATGAGGCAAGATCAGCTAAAAGAAGTGCCCATTCGTGAAAAGCTCTCTTGTCTTTCTATGTTCTCACCTATCCACATCTACCCACATAACTGTGGGTTTTCTGTGAATTAGTGAGAAAACCCACTTACTTGGTGTCAACCATACTTAGACATGTGATATTGGGATAGCCAAAAAGTTCATTTGAGTTAAAATGCAAACGAATTTTTTAGCCAACCCAATATCTACTTTCTTTAATTAACTGGCCTGTTTGACAAATTCTAAAAAGGTTTGCTGTTGTCTTCATAGCCATCCATTTTGAATACGTTTCTCTGTGCTGGGACCAGAGTAGAGGAAATGAAGCACTCTAATTTGGCTCAGAAAAAGTTAGAATTAAGATAAATAATATTTAATACAAGGTTGTAAAACATAAACACTAATGCAAAAACCAAACCAAACCAAAATCCTGCAGGACACCTTTCAAAACCTATAAAATCTTCTTTAAATATTTGTCCTCTCCCCTAAAGGATGTGAAATGTGGAAAATGAAGTTATAAATGTGGAAAAGAGCACTGAGTAATAGAAGAGAAGAAACAAAGAGCCAAACATCCAGACTATTCTTAGCTTAAAAGAATGCTGTGTTTCAATGCCATTCTCCCAAATCATCCTGCCCTCTCCCTCTCGCACAGAGTCAAAAAGTCTGTTCTGTACATGGGAACTTATGCACACCCATGGTGGATTCATGTTGATGTATGGCAAAACCAATACAGTATTGTAAAGTGAAAAATATATAAAAAATAAAAAAAAAGATAGGAAAAAAAAAAAGAATGCTGTGCACTGAAGTTTAATTTCAAGTTATGCAGCATGACTATGACCACATGGAATCCACAATGGCCACATTAAAAAGAGTTGATGAGGAAAAAGTATTCTTTTGAACCAGAATCTTGCAAAATTATGTGAACTTCAAAAGTATAAACTGGCCAGAAATATAAACCAAAGGAGAGTCTTCATTTGTCCAATGTAGTGTGAAACATATTGATGGATCTTTTTGTTTAACCATTTTCACAATTATGTAATTGAAAAGACCCTTATTATTCAATTACCTTTATATACATATAAAGTAAAATCCTCAAGAGAACTTACATTTGGAGACTTTTTTATTTGTGATATTGAATTCATAGATCACCTAATCTCCTCTGTAACCTTTTCTACAGCTTCTTAGAAATTAGAAATTTACTGCCACTAGTAGAGGTAGACAGATAAATACAGATGATACACACACACAGCAGAGAACCATGACAAACATGACAAAACATAGCACATAAAGCAAGAAAAGAGAAACTCCAGGAGCTGATTCCAAAAGAGTCAGATCAATGAGCTACCTGGCAAAGAACTTAAAATAACTGATGAGGATATTGGGATAGATTAAAGAAGAGAGTATTATGAATAATTGAATACCAACAAGTTGGATAATCTAGAAGAAATGGCTATTGCTCTATAAATGTACTAAGATTGAAACAGGAAGAAACACAAAATGTGAACAAGTAAACAATGGGTAAGATTTAAGCACTATTTAAGAAGTAAATAGTATTTTTAAATGTCATAGCAAAGAAAAGATCAATTGGTTGGAAACGTCTACCTAACATTTAAATAAAAAATAACACTAATTCTCCTGAAATCTGAGAAAGATGGAACACGTCCAGCTCTAGGAGAACAGCATTGCCCTGATACCAAAGCCATATATAAAGACACTAAAGGGAGACTATACTAATATTCCTGATGAACACTGATAAAAATTGCAGCAACCTACAAATGCACTGAGTTCAACAGCACAATAAAAAGATTATATGTCATGACTAAGTGGATTTATGTCTGGGATAGTTGAATGGTTTAACATAGGAAAATCAGCCAATGTAATACACCATATTAATAAAATGAGGGACAAAAGCCACATGATTTGCCGGGGTCCAGCCCTGGTGGATCCAGGGAATTCGAAGGGTGGTCAGAGTCGGCGAGGAGAGATTTATTTAATTAGAAATATAAGATTAGGTTAGGAAAGAATAGTGTAGTAGGAAAATTAGTGGAGAAAAGAGGCTGAAGAACTTGGTTTACGTGGAGAACTAATTAAAACCTCGAGACAAGAGGTTTGCACCATCTACGTTAGGCCACCGCCGCCCATTTGAATAGTGGAGGGTGCCCCGCCTTGGGCTCCCTTTCGTGTGGGTCTTAGAAGCCAGGGAAAGTAAGTAGACATGGCGAGCCTCCACGCCCCAGATGGGAATTCAGTCAGAAAATAAAGAAGACATGGGGTGACCAAGCTGCTTTGGTGAGCGAGGCCCCAGTAATTTTCCTTTTTAAAAGGACTTTTATACTTTTCCCACAAATGATGTTGTTGACATTATCTTCTGGTCTTGGAGGCCTGTGAAACATTTGAAGACCCTCTTTTGATAAAGGCTGCTCAACCAGAAAACTTATTTTCCCTTGAAGTGTTTTTTCTTTATATTTCTAATCTATGTCAGCCTCAGAAAGTATTAAACAAAGTTACACTTTCACAAAGCAAAGGTGCAGCCAGTTACAACAAAGAAAGAACCAATTAGCTCAAAAGTCTGATGTGGTCAGTTTTAAGGATACACTTGCTTTTTCTTACATTCTAACTATGTTAATGTTAACGAATGTGCTCTCAGGTGCACAGTGGATAAGAGATATGGGAACTTAGCAACAAGCATTGGCTCAACAATGAAATCTTACACCAGCACTACTCTAATAACTTTTAACTCTTTGAAAGACTTTATGTTTGAGGCCTCCCATGCCTCTCACAGTTGGGGGGCTGTAAACAATCACATGCATAGTTGTAAAAGTCCAGGTAAGGCAAGTTAGACATCAGAGGGGTTTGAGCTGAAACACTCCTTTCAAATGCAGAAGACTGAAGCCCTAAGTTAACTTTTCCAGAGGCTGTCAGAAGAGTGGAAAAGCACAGTACAATGAAATCAGGCCAACTCTGGTTTTTTGTGGGTAGATGTTCAGGAAAACTCAGGGGGAACCCCTGAAGCCACATCACGCCTTTGCATTTTGTCAGGTTTCCTTTCTCAAGACCTTTGCCATGGGCGGGATTCGTCACGCTGGCTCCTGGCAATGATTTTTTTAACTGATGGAGAAAAAACCATTTGAAAAATTCCATACGTGTTCATAACAAAAACACTCAACAAACTAGGAACAGAAGGAAATTACCTCTACAGAATAAAGATCACTTATGAAAAGGCCACAGCTGACAGCACAAGAATATACAGAAGAACTGTTCAAAAAAGGATCTCCTAACCCAGATAACCATGATGGTGTGATCTCTCACCTAGAGCCAGACATCCTGGAGTGTGAAGTAAAGAGGGCCTTAGGAAGTATTACTTTGAACAAAGCTAGTAGAGGTGATGGGTTTCCAGCTGAGCTATTTCAAAGCCTAAAAGATGATGCTGTGAAAGTGCTGCACTCAATAGGCCAGCAAATTTGGAAAACTCAGCCATGGCCACAGGACTGGAAAATATCTGTTTTCATTCCAATCCCAAAGAAAGGTAATGCCAAAGAATGTCCAAACCACACAATTGCACTCATCTCACATGCTAGCAAGGTTACTGTCAAAATCCTCCAAGTTAGGCTTTGACAGTATGCGAACTGAGAATTTTCAGGTATACTAGCTGGATTTAGAAAAGGCAGAGGAACTAGAGACCAAATTGCCAACATCCATTAGATCACAGAAAAAGCAAGAGAATTCCAGGAAAACATCTACTTCTGCTTCATTGACTAAGCTAATACCTTTGACTGTGTGGATCACAACAAACTGTGGAAAATTCTTCAAGAGATGGGAATACCAGACCACTTTACCTGCCTCCTATGAAATCTGTATGCAGGTCAAGAAGCAGCAGTTAAAACTGGACATGGAACAATGGACTGGTTGTAAATTGGGAAAGAAGTATATCAAGGCTATATATTGTCACTCTGCTTATTTAACGTATATGCAAAGTGTATCATGGGAAATGCCAAGTTGGATGAATCTTAAGCTGGAATCAAGATTGTCAGGAGAAATGTCAATAGCCTCAGATATGCAGATGATATCACCCCAATGACAGAAAGTGAAGAAGAACTAAAGAGCCTCTTGATGAAGGTGAAAGAGGAGAGTGAAAAAACTGGCTTAAAACTTGACATTCAGAAGACTCAGTTCATGGCATCTGGTCCCATCACTTCATGGCAAATGGATGGGGAAACAATGGAAACAGTGACGGATTTTATTTTCTTGGGCTCCCAAATCACTGCAGATAGTGACTGCAGCCATGAAATTAAAAGACGCTTGCTCCTTCAAAGAAAAGCTATGACCAGCCTAGACAGTGTATTAAGAAACAGAGACATCACCTTGCCAACAGAGGTCCATGTAGTCAAAGCTATGGTTTGTCCTGTAGTCATGTACAGATGTGAGATTTGGACCATAAAGAAGGCTGAGCACTGAATTGATTCTTTTGAACTGTGGTGCTGGAGAAGACTTTTGAAAGTCCCTTGATTTGCAAGGAGGCCAAGCCAGTCAAACCTAAAAGAAATCAACCCTGAATATTCATTGCAAGGACTGATGCTGAAGCTCCAATGCTTTGGCCACCTGATGGAAAGAGCTGACTCATTGGAAAAGACCCTGAGGCTGGGAAAGGTTGAACAGAGGAGAAGGGGCCAACAGAGGATGAGATGGTTTGGTGGCATCATCAACTCAATGATGCCACCAAACCATTGAGCAAGCTCCGGTAGTTCGTGAAGGACAGGGAAGTTCTGTGTGCTGTAGTCCATTGGTTGGCAAAACGTCAGACACGACTAAGCGACTTAGCAACCAACACCAGCACAATCAATGGTATAAAACTGAGAGCTTTTCCTCTGGGGTCTAGAATAAGACAAGGATGCTTGCTCTCACTGCTTCTCTTCAACCTAATATTGGCAATACTAGACAAGAAAAGCAAATCGAGGTATTTAAGTTAAAAAAAGAATAAAGAAGCTATTCTATCTCTGTTTGGAGAGAACATAACTTCATAGGGAGAAACACATCAGGATTCCACACACAAAGACAATTATTGGACTAATAAATGTATTTGACTAGGTTTCAGAATAAAAAGTCAATACACAGAAAGCAGTTGCATTTTTATACACTAATTAATGATCTGGAAAGGAAGTTACATTTGATCATTAGCAATAGCATCAAGAAGAATAAAATACTTAGGAAAAACTTAATTAAGGAGTTTACAGACTTGCATACTGAAAACTACAAAATATTGCTGAAAAACATTAAGGAAGAAATAAATAAATGAAGAGGCATCCCATGTTCATGGATTGAAAGACTTAAGATTAATAGTCTTAGTTTGTGCATAATGGATCTGCCATATGACCCAGAAATCCTACTCCTGGCTATGTATTCATAAAAATGAAAACACTACTATGAAAAGATACATACCCCGAATTTTTTATAGCAGCATTAATGACAATCGCCAAGATGTGGAAGCAACAGATGAATGGATTAAGAAGATGCAGTGTATATATACAATGGAATACTTGTTGTTGTTCAGTCACCCAGGTGTGTCCAACTCTTTGCGACCCCATGGACTGCAGCACACCTGGCCTCCCTGTCCCTCACCATCTCCCGAGGTTTGCCCAAGTTCATGTTCATTGCATCAGTGATGCTGTTCAGACATCTCATCCTCTGGCGCCTTCTTCTCCTTCTGCCCTCAGTCTTTCCCAGCATCAGGGGCTTTTCCAAAGGGTCATCTCTTTGCATCAGATGACCAAAATAGTGGAGCTTCAGGTTCAGCATAGTCCTTCCAGTGAATATTCAGGGTTGATCTCCCTTAAGATTGATTGGTTTGATTTCCTTGCTGTCCAGGGGACTTTCAGGAGTCTTCTCCAGCACCACAGTTTGAAGGCATCGATTCTTTGGGGCTCTGCTTTCTTTACAGTCTAGCTTTCACAACTGTATGTGACCACTGGGAAGATCATAGCCTCGACTATCGAGAATTTGTTATCAGAGTAATGTCTCTGCTTTTCAACACACTGTTTAGGTTTGTCACTGCTTTCCTGCCAAGAAGCAATTGTCTTCTGATTTCATGGCGGCAGTCACCATCTGCAGTGACTTGGGAGCCCAAGAAGAGGAAATTTGTCACTCCTTCCACCTTTTCCCCTCCCAGGGAAGCCCACAATGTTTTTCTACTCAGACATAAAAAGACAAGCTCTTGCCATTTGCAACAACATGGATGGCCTTGGAAGGTGTTGTGCTAAGTGAAATAAGTCAGTGAAAGAAAGAGAAATACTGTATGAGATCACTTACGAGTGTAATCTAAAAGGTAGAGTAGACTAGTGGAAATAACAAAGAAGAAACGGACTCATAGAGGACAAACTAGTGGTTCCAAATATGAAGAGGGAAGGAAAGAGTGGCAAGATAAGGGTAGGGGATTAAGAGGTACACATTGCTATGAATAAAAGAAAAATAAACAACAAAGATACATTTTACAATACAGAGAATATAGCCAAAAATTTAAAACTAGAAACAGAGAATGACCTTTAAAAATGTGAATCATTATTTTGTAAATGTGAAACATATTTTATACCAGCTATACCTCAATTAAAAAAAGAAGATGTACATAGTATCCAAACTGATCTATAGATTCAGTACAATCCCTATCAATATCCCAGTGGCATTTTTAAGAAATATAAAAGAATCATTCTTAAAAAGAGTAAAAGTGACACAGAATCTTTAGGGAACCTCAAATAAACAAAGCAATTCTGTAAATGAAGAAGAAATTTGGAGGACTGAACTTCCTGATTTGAAAACATCTTAGAAATTAACAGTAAACAAAACAGCATAGTACTAGCCTAGAAATAGACAAGTAGATCCATGAAACAGAATAAAGAATCCAGAAATACACCTGCATGTAATGGCCATGAGATCTTTAACAGCAGTGCCAGGGAAGTTCAATGGGCCAAAAACCATCTTTTCCAAAAAAGATATTGGGAAAACTACATGTCTTCATGCCAAATGATAAAGGTAACCTTCATCTTACACTATACACAAAAATTAACTCAAAATGGATCAAAGGTCTATAAGGACATAATACCTAAAGCTATAAAACTCCTTCAAGAAAAGATATAGGAAAAGCTTCATGACTTGACAATAATTTCTTTTCTATGATATCAGAAACACAGACAACAAAAGCAAAAATAGACAAATGGGGCAGCATTAAACTTAAAAACTTTTGTGCATTAAAGAACAAAATCAACAGAGTGAAAAGACAGCCTACTCAACAGGAGAAACTATTTGGAAAATACATGATAAGGGGCTGATATGTAACCCCATATGTTATGAACTTCTATGACTCATCAACAGAAAAAGTCAAAGAGCCTGACTAAAAAATGAGCAAAGGATTTGAATGAATATTTCTCCAAAGATGATATCCAAATGACCAACAAGCATATGGAAAGATGATCATCATCACTAACCATCTGAAAAATGCAGGTCAAAACCACAATGTGATATCACCTGACATGTTAGGATAATTAATATAAAAAATTAAAGACAATAACAAGTGTTGGCAAGATGTAGAGAAACTGGAACCCTTGAGCCTATTGGCTCAATTGCAAAATGATGCATTCACTATGGTAAAGAACATACTTTCTCAAAATTTAAAAATAGAACTATTATATTTTCCAATAATCCAATGTTTAGGAATATATTCAAAAGAATTGAAAGCAGAGTATCAAAGAAATGTTGCATACCCATGTTTATAACAACACTTTGTACAATAGCCAAGAGCTAAAGCAATCTAAATGTCTGTCAAAGATAAATGGTTATAGAAAATGTGGTATATACATATAACAGAATATTATTCATTCTTAAAGGGGAAGGAAATTCTGTCACACTCAGCAATAGGAATGAATCTAGAGGATATTATGTTATGAGAAATAAGCCAGTTATCAAAAGACAGTATATTATTCCACTTATAAGAGGTATCCAAAGCATAAAATTCACAGAAGCAGAAAATAGACTACTGCCTGGGAAGTGGGGAGGGAGTTGCTTAATAGCTATGGAGTTTCAGATTTGCCAGATGAAAAAATTCTGGACCTCAGTCTCACGATATGAATATAGCTAACATTACTTAAATATATACTTATAAAGTATTAGGAAGATAAATTTTATATGATGTGTTTTTACAACAGAAAAAAATACAAGCAAAGTTACATAGCTGATGGAAAGCTAGTGTTCAGTAATGATAAATAAAGGAAGGAAGGATATGTTATTTGAAAACAGTAAAAATATAAGAGATTGTTTTCAATGGAATCTCTTTCCTCTCCCACACCAGAGAATAGGAAATGGTCAATTGTTGGAGGATACAGTGGGACACTGGATATGGAAGATGTAGTAAACATCTCTAAGATTAGAGAGTATAGCAGAGTCACCTCATTATGTTCTAGATTGACACATGAAACAGTGCACATTTCACTAGCTTATCCAGGTATGGAATCATAAACAAAATGATTCCTGGTAAATTTAAGCAATTCAGTTAAGTTCAGTTCAGTCGCTCAGTTGTGTCCGACATTTTGCGGCCCCATGAATTGCAGCATGCCAGGCCTCCCTGTCCATCACAAACTCCTGGAGTTCACTCAGACTCATATTCATCGAGTCGGTGATGCCATTCACCATCTCATTCTCTGTCATCCCCTTCTTCTCCTGCCCTCAATCTTTCCCAGCATCAGGGTCTTTTCAAATGAGTCAGCTCTTCACATCAGGTAGTCAAAGTATTGGAGTTTCAGCTTCAACATCAGTCCCAACAATGAGCACCCAGGACTGATCTCCTTTAGGATGGACTGGTTGGATCTCCTTGCAGTCCAAGGGACTCTCAAGAGTCATCTCCAACACCACAGTTCAAAAGCATCAATTCTTCGGTGCTCAGCTTTCTTTATAGTACAACTCTCACATCCATATGTGACCACTGGAAAACCCATACCCTTGACTAGATGGACCTTTGTTGACAAAGTAATCTCTGCTTTTTATTATGCTGTCTAGGATGGTCATAATGTTCCTTCCAAGGAGTAAGTGTCTTTTAATTTCATGGCTGCAATGACCATCTGCAGTGATTTTGGAGCCCCCCAAAATAAAGTCAGCTACTGTTTCCACTGTTTCCCCATCTATTTGCCATGAAGTGATGGGACCGGATGCCATGATCTTCATTTACTGAATGTTGAGCTTTAAGTCAACTTTTTCACTCTCCTCTTTCACTTTCATCAAGAGGCTCTTTAGTTCGTCTTCACTTTCTGTCATAAAGGTGGTGTCATCTGCATATCTGAGGTTATTGATGTTTCTCCTGGCAATCTTGATTCCGGCTTGTGCTTCCTCCAGCCCAGTGTTTCTTGTGATGTACTCTGCATATAAGTTAAATAAGCAAGGTGACAATATGCAGCCTTGACATACTTGGAACCAGTCTGTTGTTCCATGTCCAGTTCTAACTGTTGCTTCCTGACTTGCAAACAGGTTTGTCAAGAGGCAGGTCAGGTGGTCTGGTATTCCCGTCTCTTTCACTCATGAGCATACAGCTGTACTGCTTAAGTATCAACTTTTAGTTTAAGTCTCAGGACTTCATTGTAGAATCAAATATATTTTATCCCTTCTTCCTCTGCATTCCTATGGTATTATCAAACTATATCTGTTTTTCTACTGAAAGGAAATTTTCTCTGGAATCATGACTGTTTTCTAATGCCAGAGAATAAGCTGAACAAGAGGACAAGCTTGAATTCGAATTGGGTCCTATGCCTTATGCTCTAGCCTTATGTCCAGTTGTGTGTGCCTCCTAATGTGAGCTCTGTACCTTTATTAAAGAATGTTGCCTGAAGAACAGCCCTTCACGAGGACTGCCTCCCGGTTTTGGTCTTTAAAGGCACAGCAGTTTTCATAGGTATAGAGATTATAAGCTACAAAACAGAAAGTAACACTAGTCTTGTTTGAGGTTTAGAGGAACATTATGATCAGACCCATGTGGACAGCAAGTGCAACAACAAAGAACTGTCACACGGTCTCTGGGTTCTGACCAGCACCAAGAAGTCTGTAGTAAACAGCCACACCACTCCACTTTTTATAAAAGAAGTCTCATATCCAACTAGGGAAAGATCCTTCTCTCAAGACATTAGTCCTCCATCTTCTCAAACAGCTCATTTTTCAAAGTCACTATTCCTTGCTCCAACATGTCATCTCTTGATTTACTGGCCTGTTGTATAGGGAACAGCACAAGCTTAGACTCAGTAGTAGCATGATTACATGGATATACACTAAAGGAATAAATGAATATTGGATGAGGTCTCGTCTTCATATTCTAGGCTCTCCAGGTGGCACTAATGGCAAGAACCAGCCTGTCAATGCAGCTTAGACATAAGAGATGTGGGTTCGAACCCTGGGTCAGCAAGAACCCCTGAAGGGAGGCATAGCAAGCCACTCCAGTATTCTTGTCTGGAGAATTTCATGAACAGAGGAGCCTGGAAAGCTATAGTCCATAGGATTACAAAGAGTGGGACACAACTGAAGCAACTCATCATATACACATGCTTCTTATTTGCACTGGGGAGGAGATCACATTACAAAAATTAAAGTCTTCTGAACACCAACTGAATGTCCTGATTCACACAAGACCAATACGAACACTTCTATGTTGTCAACGCACTCTAGCTTGTTCCAGAATGAATTATATTAAATTCAAAACATATTCAACATGACAATGAGAAAAAAACTACTAGAGATTTGTGTGTGTGTGTTTAAGGTTCAAAAATTTCCACTGCAAGAAAATTAGGCCAGTTATCTTTATGCACAGGAAATACTTGCTATAAATATCTTCCTAGATACTTTAAAATATTTATCAGTTCAGTTCAATTCAGTCACTCAGTTGTGTCTGACTCTTTGCCATCGCATGAATCGCAGCACGCCAGGCCTCCTTGTCCATCACCAGCTCCTGGAGTTCACTCAGACTCATGTCTATCGAGTCAGTGATGCCATCTAGCCATCTCATCTTCTGTCGTCCCATTCTCCTCCTGCCCACAAAGCCTCCCAGCATCAAAGTCTTTTCTGATGAGTCAACACTTCGCATGAGGTGGCCAAAGTACTAGAGTTTCAGCTTTAGCATCATTCCTTCCAAAGAAATCTCAGGGCTGATCTCCTTCAGAATGGATTGGTTGGATCTCCTTGCAGTCCAAGGGACTCTCAAGAGTCTTCTCCAATACTACAGTTCAAAAGCATCAATTCTTCTGTGCACAGCCTTCTTCCCAGTCCAACTCTCACATCTATACATGACTACTGGAAAAACCATAGCCTTGACTAGATGGACCATAGTAGGCAAAGTAATGTCTCTGCTTTGGAATATGCTATCTAGGTTGATGATAACGTTCCTTCCAAGGAGTAAGTGTCTTTTAATTTCTTGGCTGCAATCACCATCTGCAGCGATTTTGGAGTCCCCCAAAATAAACTCAGCTACTGTTTCCACTGTTTCCCCATCTATTTGCCATGAAGTGATGGGACCGGATGCCATGATCTTCGTTTACTGAATGTTGAGCTTTAAGCCAACTGTTTCACTCTCCTCTTTCACTTTCATCAAGAGGCTTTTAGTTCCTCTTCACTTTCTGCCATAAGGGTGGTGTCATCTGCATATCTGAGGTTATTGATATTTCTCCCGGCAATCTTGTTTCCAGCTTGTGTTTCTTCCAGTCCAGCATTTCTAATGATGTACTCTGCATAGAAGTTAAATAAGCAGGGTGACAATATACAGCCTTGACATACTCCTTTTCCTATTTGGAACCAGTCTGTTGTTCCATGTCCAGTTCTCACTGTTGCTTCCTGACCTGCATACAGATTTCGCAAGAGGGAGGTCAGATGGTCTGGTATTCCCATCTCTCTCAGAATTTTCCACAGTTTATTGTGATCCACTCAGTCAAAGGCTTCGGCATAATCAATAAAGCGGAAATCGATGTTTTTCTGGAACTCTCTTGTTTTTCCATGATCCAGCGGATGTTGACAATTTGATCTCTGCTTCCTCTGCATTTTTAAAACCAGCTTGAACATCAGGAAGTTCATGGTTCATGTAATGCTGAAGCCTGTCTTGGAGAATTTTGAGCATTACTTTCCTAGCATGTGAGATGAGTGCAATTGTGTGGTAGTCTGAGCATTCTTTGCATTGTCTTTCTTTGGGATTGCATTGAAAACTGACTTTTTCCAGTCCTGTGGTCACTGCTGAGCTTTCCAAAAGTGCTGGCATATTGAGTGCAGCACTTCCACAGCATCATCTTTCAGGACTTGAAATAGCTCCACTGGAATTCCATCACCTCCACTAGCTTTGCTCGTAGTGATGCTTTCTAAGGCCCACTTGACTTCACATTCCAGGATGTCTGGCTTTAGATGAATGATCACACCATCGTGTATATCTGGGTTGTGAACATCTTTTTTGGACAGTTCTTCTGTGTATTCTTGCCACCTCTTCTTAATAGCTTCTGCTTCTGTTAGGTCCATACCATTTCTGTCCTTCATTGAGCCCATCTTTGCATGAAATGGTCCCTTGGTAGCTCTAATTTACTTGAGGAGATCTCTAGTCTTTTCCATAGTTATGGTCAATAAGTGTGTCAGGAAACAGAGTCCTAATTTAACATTTGTCTAAAGTTCAATCACAAAAATGTGTATCAATATTCCTAAATATAACTTTTATAATCTAAAATTGCATTTATTTTGATGATAACACTCTAATGGCAGAAAGTTAAGAGGAACGAAAGAGCCTCTTAATGAGGGTGAAAGAGGAGAGTGGAAATAGTTGGCTTAAAATGCAACATTCAAAAAACGAATATCATGGCATCCAGTGCCATCTCTGCATGGCAAGGAGAAGGGGGGAAAGTGGAAACAGTGACAGATTTTCTTTTCTTCTACTCCAAAATCACTGAACACAGTGACTTCAGCCATGAAATTAAAAGACACTTTCTCCTTGGAAGGGAAGCTATAACAAACTGAAACAGCATGTTAAAAATCTGAGACATTACTTTGCCAGCAAAGGTCCAGGTCATCAAAGCTATGGTTTTTCAGGTAGTCATGGAAGATGTGAAAGATGGATCATAGAGAAGGTTGAGCACAGAAGCACCGATGCTTTTGAGCTGTGGTGCTGGAGAAGAATCTTGAGAGTCCCTGGGACTGCAGAGAGATCAAACCAGGCAATCGTAAAGGAGGGCAACCCTGAATATTCACTGGACGGACTGATGCTGAAGCTGAAGCCTCAGTACTTTGGCCACCATATGCAAAGAGCTGTGTCTTTGGAAAAGACCCTGATGCTGGGAAAGATTGAGAGTGGGAAGAGAAGTGGGCAACAGAGGGTGTGATGGTTAGATAGCATTGCTCAGTCTGAGCAAACTCTGGGAGATGTTGAAAGACAAGGAAACCGGGCATGGTTGCAACGAGTCAGACACAGCAACAACTAGGGAAAATATGAAGAGTTTCCATTTGTTTTTGAAAAATTTGACCTTGAATGCTAGACTCAACCAAGTTATCAAGCTGTCAATAGACTTAATAAAGTATGCTATATAACATCTTTCCTGGAGAAAAAAATCATCATTTGATGCACTTCCTTCTTCTTGGTAACACTTCTTCACTGGCCCAGCAGGACACCGGCCTCTATGGTTTTCCTTCTCCTCAGTGGTGTCTTATCCGCAGTCTTTTTTGTTGATCCCTTCAATTCTCCCCAATTTTGCAGTATTGGGGGTACCACCGGGGCTAAGTCCAATGCCCCTTGTCCGTCAACATTCTCTCTTTGTGATCTCATTTAGTTCCTTAGTTTTATATGCTATTGAAGTGAAGTGAAGTGAAAGTCACCCAGTCGTTTCTGACTCTTTGCAACCCTAGGGACTGTAGCCAGGCAGGCTCCTCTGTCCGTGGAATTCTCCAGGCTAGAATACTGGAGTGGGTAGTCGTTCCCTTCTCCTGGGAATCTTCTCAAGCCAGGATTAAACCCAGGTCTCCTGCATTGCAGGCAGATCTTGGCCATCTGAGCCACCAGGGAAGCCCAGAATACTGAAGTGGGTAGTTTATCTCTTCTCCAGTGGATTTTCGTGACCCAAGAATTGAATTGGGATTTCCTGTATTGCAGGAGGATTCTTTACCAATTGAGCTATGTTAACCCCCATAAACTCACCTGTAGCCCAGAGCTTTCTCCCTAACTGCA
The DNA here is from genome assembly GCF_032405125.1 of Capricornis sumatraensis. NCBI lineage: Eukaryota > Metazoa > Chordata > Mammalia > Artiodactyla > Bovidae > Capricornis > Capricornis sumatraensis. The sequence continues at coordinate 144,354,479 of NC_091072.1, read as the reverse complement.
AACTCATGCATTGAGTTCCATCCTAGGAATCTGGAGTTGGGTATCTAATGGATATCTTGATTTCATTCATCCAAAATGGAGGTGCTAATGTATCTCCAAAACTGCTTTATCCAAAGCCTTTCCACATTTCACTTGATAAGTCTCCCTTTGTCCTGCTCCATAACATCTGGAGTCACTCTCAGCTGTCCATTATCTCTCATATCCCACATCAGTCTGTCAGCAAATGCTGTTAATTTTGTCTTTAAAATACATCCTTAACCCAAGTACATCTGATGATCCCCAAGGCTACCACACTGCTTGGAACCTCAATCATCTCCTCCTTATTTGATTATTATTGCACCCTAAACTTCATCTTGACTTTTTTTTTTTTGGTTTTGTCCATGCCACGTAGCATGTGGGATCTTAGTTCCCCAGCAGGGTTGGAACCCCTGTCTCTGTGGTGGGACGACAGAGTATTAACTCTGGACCCCCAGGGAAGTTCCTAGAGAAGGGAAACCTTACAAGTAAACTTTCCCCCCTTAAACCCAGCTTTGCCCTCCACAGTCTTTTTTCAACACAGAAACAAAACTGATCCTCTAAATCTAAAATACAAGCCTGATCAAGTTCTTACTGTGTTCTTCAGCCCCACATGGGTTTTCCATTCTCTTCAGAGGAAAAGCCCAAGTCCTTACATTGACCTACAGTTATTATATGGTCTCACTTTGTCACCTTGCTGTGTCATTTACTCAGCTCCAGTGGTTTTCACCTTCCCCCTGTTTCTGGAACATACCAGCCATATTTTTATTTTCATTGGCTCATCCTTCTCCCTAAAACTCTCTTTCTTAGGGGGATATTGCCTAACTCTCTTATCTTTTTGATATTCTGTTGGCTATATCTCTCACCAACTCCTAGTCCTTGCTTACTACGTCTGATCTTCACCATTTTACTTAGTACAGAAGTCCACACCTCCATCCTCCACTTCTTTCACCTTTTCTTACCTTTTTTTTCTCTCCTTCGTACTTATGTGGAGAAGGAAATGGCAACCCACTCCAGTACTTCTGCCTGGAAAATTCCACGGATGGAGGAGCCTTGTATGCTACAGTCCCTGGTGTCACAAAGAGTCAGACACAACTGAGCGACTTCACTTTCACTTTCATAGTTATTACCTTTTACATGTTTACTTATTGTTATTGTTTATTGTTACTCTGTTTGAGAATGTAAACTCTATGAAACCTGGGATCTTCATGTATTCTCTTCACTGATGTATCCCAAGAGACCAAAAGATTGCTGTAAATTGTACATCAATAGCTATTCAATGACTAATTGCTTCTGAACTTCAATGGAACACAAGTGTAGAGTAAGAATATCTGAAGAAATGTTGTTCTAAAATATATGTGGAAGATATGGGGACAAAATTATGGTGGGAAGCTTTGCCTTAGCACGCATTACACTTGTGAGGTTCACTTGATTGAAGATTTACTAGGATCAGTTCAGTTCAGTCACTCAGTCGTGTCCGACTCTGCCACCCCATGAATCGCAGCACGCCAGGCCTCCCTGTCCATCACCATCTCCTGGAGTTCACTCAAACTCACATCCGTCAAGTCAGTGATGCCATCCAGCCATCTCATCCTCTTTTGTCCCCTTCTCCTCCTGCCTCCAATCCTTCCCAGCATCCGAGTCTTTTCCAATGAGTCAACTCTTTGCATGGGTGGGCCAAGTCCTGGAGGTTCAGCTTCAGCCTCATTCCTTCCAAAGAACACCCAGGGCTGATCTCCTTTAGAATGGACGGGTTGGATCTCCTTGCAGTCCAAGGGACTCTCAAGAGTCTTCTCCAACACCACAGTTTGAAAGCATCAATTCTTCGGCGTTCAGCTTTCTTCAGACTCCAACTCTCACATCCATACATGACCACTGGTAAAACCATAGCCTTGACTAGACGGACCTAGCTATAACAGACTAAACAAATATTTGGGCAAATTTACGAGATTTGTGAATTGTACACCTCATAGAGCACATGATTTCTTTCAAAAAATAGAGTTAACTATTTTGTAAGTATTTTAGAAATTACTAAAACAGTTTAAATAAAAAACTGAGTAGTTGGAAAAAGAAAAATCATTCCCTAAATATTTCTTGAACTGAGAAGAATTTCAAATGACAAGTATGGAGTACGTCAAGGCTGTATATTGTCACCCTACTTATTTAACTTTATATGCAGAGTACATCATGAGAAACGTTGGACTGGAAAAAACACAAGTTGGAATCAAGATTGCTGGGAGAAATATCAATAACCTCAGATATTCAGATGACACCACCCTTATGGCAGAAAGTGAAGAGGAACTGAAAAGCCTCTTGATGAAAGAGAAAGAGGAGAGTGAAAAAGTTGGCTTAAAGCTCAACATTCAGAAAACGAAGATCATGGCGTCTGGTCCCATTACTTCATGGGAAATAGGTGGGGAAACAGTGGAAACAGTGTCAGACTTTATTTTGTTGGGCTCCAAAATCACTGCAGATGGTGACTGCAGCCATGAAATTAAAGGACGCTTACTGCTTGGAAGAAAAATTATGACCAACCTAGATAGCATATTGAAAAGCAGAGACATTGCTTTGCCAACTAAGGTCCATCTTGGCTATGGTTTTTCCAGTAGTCATGTATGAATGTGAGAGTTGGACTGTGAAGAAGGCTGAGCACTGAAGAATTGATGCTTTTGAACTGTGGTTTTGGAGAAGACTCTTGAGAGTCCCTGGGACTGCAAGGATATCCAACCAGTCCATTCTGAAGGAGATCAGCCCTGGGATTTCTTTGGAAAGAATGAAGCTAAAGCTGAAACTCCAGTACTTGGCCACCTCATGTGAAGAGTTGACTCACTGGAAAAGACTCTGATGCTGGGAGGGATTGGAGGCAGGAGGAGAAGGGGACGACAGAGGATGAGATGGCTGGATGGCATCATTGACTCGATGGACGTGAGTCTGACTGAACTCCGGGAGTTGGTGATGGATAGGGAGGCCTGGCGTGCTGAGATTCATGGGATCACAAAGAGTCAGACACAGCTGAGCGACTGAACTGAACTGAACAGGGTACTTATATAAAAAATGATAGTGTCAGCATAATCTAAATGTGTGCCTTTTGACCTACGTCCTACCCAGAACAAACATCAGTGTCTCAAATGCTTTTATTATTGATGAGCAAATTAAATTTCTAAGAGATCTACACACTTATTCAGGATCACACAGTTCAGTTGGCTGGATTAGGACTTGAACCTACTTATTTTCTCGTTTTGTTGAGCAAAAGTCAGTAAAGAGACAAGGTTTGTTGAAAGGGAAGTTTGCTTTATTTCAGAAGCCAGCTACCAGGCAGCGGGGTGGGGGTGGGGGTGTGGGTGGGGAGACTCCTGTTTAAAGGCTGACTCCTTGTTCCTGACAATCAGTTGACAAGGGCTTTTATAGATGGAGGGAAGGTACTACATGTAGGAACAGTGCAGTCAGTTCTGATGGTCATCATGAAATCGGTCATTGCAGTCTGGCCAGTGTCACCTTGATTGTTTCAAAGACCATCCATCTTCAGTTCCAGGGTTGGACTGTTTCCATTTCCTTGAGGCCATTTTCCAGAACTGTGCCAGCTTATGTCGTGACTACAGTCTGCTCCTCATGTAGTTCACTTCTCCACTTGGGGTTTCAGGATGTGTAACACAGCTCACAGTATATGGCTCAGAATAACATCTATAGCCTTGGAGGAGGAGCTAAGGGTCCTGGGAGAGGAGGACGATAGGGCCCTGCTCCATTTCAGTCTCGCTTATAAGCTTAGAGGCTGACTTCCAACAGCAAGCCTCCCAGGAACTTCTCAGTGGAGGTTGAAGCAACACTGATTTTCATGATCTAGCAAGAGATGTTATGTTGGTATACAGAGTGAAGTAAGCCAGAAAGAAAAACACCAATACAGTATACTAACACATATATATGGAATTTAGAAAGATGGTAATAATGATACTGTATGTGAGACAGCAAAAGAGACACAGATGTGTAGAGCGGACTTTTGGACTCTGAGGGAGAGGGAGAGGGTGGGATGATTTGGGAAAATGGCATTGAAACCTGTATACTATCATGTAAGAAATGAATCGCCAGTCTATGTTCGATGCAGGATACAGGATGCTTGGGGCTGGTGCACGGGGATGATCCAGAGAGATGATATGGTGTGGGAGGTGGGAGGAGGGTTCATGTTTGGGAACTCATGTACACCCGTGGTGAATTCATGTCAATGTATGGCAAAACCAATACACTATTGTAAAGTAAAATAAAGTAAAAATAAAAAAAGAAAAGAAAAGAAAACACATTCAAGGGCAGTGGGCACAGACCTCTATTCTCAATGGCAAATGTCAAAGAAACTGGAGGTTTCATTTATAAATTGATGCTAACATTTAAAGAAACAATCAAATCACGATCCATAATGTAATAATACATTTTTATTTTAATGCAATTTTATTGACAATAATATTGACCTAGCCTACATAATAAATGAATTCCAAGGTAAAACGAGCAAGAGTAGAGGGACAATTCTTTAATAAAACACACCAAAGTGATGTTGGAGACAAGCAAAGAAAATCCCAATGAATTCACTTGTGTTAAGCACCATGTCACTAAACCAAGTTTAATTACAGCTTATACCTAGGTTTCATTTAAACAGCGACAGGAACCAAATGCAAAGTGTAAACTTTGATTAGCTCCTGCATTGAGGAGGAAAGGGGTTCTAAAAAAACATTTTGGAAGGACTAGGATGTAAAATATATATTAGAAAATATATTGAAATATTTTAATTTACTTGTAGGGTGAAGTTGCTCAGTCGTATCCGACTCTTTGCGACCCCGTGGATTGCAGCCCACCAGGCTCCTCTGTCCGTGGGATTCTCCAGGCAACAATACAGGAGTGGGTTGCCATCTCCTTCCCCAGGGGATCTTCCCGACCCAGGGATTAAACCCAGGTCTCCTGCATTGCAGGCAGATGCTTTAACCTCTGAGCCACCAGGGAATTGTATGTATATATGCAACTTACTAAGCACCACATTCAGAAAAAAAGGTAATAGGAAGCAAGTGAGAAGAGGTAAAGGCTGTATGGGAAAACTGTAATAATTGTTAGATCTAGGTGAGGAAAACGTTGGTATTAAACAAACTGTTCTGGAACCTTTTTGTGCCCGTGAACCTGCTTCTACGGTTGCAACTACACACTACAGTCACAAGGTGGCGATAGGCTCACTTATGAATTCTTACAGAAACACTCCTGTGAAAGGAGAGTCCAGAAAGAAATATTTCTCAACATAACATCCTTAAATGCTGGCTCTACGAGGAGAAATGAGAAAATCCCAGAAGGCCAAAATCATTGAGGAAATTCACGCCTTATTTGAGTAGTTAACATTGAAATAAGTGCGGGAAAGTGGAAGAAATCCTGAAGTAGGAAGAAGGGATACTTGCTTCAGAGAAAACCTAGTCTCTAGTCGTGGCTTCATTAAAGTCTCATTCTGCGGCCTTACTCAAGTCGGAAATGAGTAGCTGTCACGTGAAACATGAGGAACATATCTGAAGAAAAACTTGGAGAGTGACTTCAGTTAGAATTGGAATTGCCTTTAAAAATGATGCTTATTAGAGGACTTTGCTTAGAAATTTTTAGCCACATAGCAGTTACCTAATTCTTAAAGTATAACATTGACAATTTCTCATGAAGCACAGAGAGTAAATCCAAAGCACACTGTGATTAGGCAGCCTTCTAAGTTTATTTTGAAAGGACCCTTACAGATTGTTTTTATAGAGAGTGCAGTTGGATCCATACACCTTGGTGGTTGTATTTGGGTTCTAACCCTGTTAGTGGCTCACCTCCTGTGCTCACATCCTCAGCTGTGTCAGACTGTTTGCAGCTTCATGGAATGTAGTCTCCAGGCACCTCCATCCATGGAAATTTTGCAGGCAAGAATATTGGGGTGGGTGGCCATTTCCTCCTCCAGGGTGTCTTCCTGACCCAGGGATCAAAACCTCATCTCTTGCATCTTCTGCGCTGGCAGGTGGATTCTTTAGCATCACCACAGGGAGAGACTCAGATCACCTCCTAAAGGCTGACGCGTCATTCTATGCTGCTTATTATTTGAAGAATGATCCTTTCAGAAAACTGCTCTTGTAACTCAGTCATCCTCCTGAGGTTTCAAGTAATCAGTCACCACATATACGAGCAACACAGACTTTGAACTAACCCCAGTCCAGTAACCATCTTACTCCCGTTGCACGAGAGACCTCAAGCAAGAATCATCTAGGAGAGCTCATTCAGTAAACAAGTTCCATCTGATAATTATGTGTTTGTTGTTCAGGAAATACTTACTGAACAACTACTATGTGCCAAAACCATGCATTGACTTACAATACTACAAAGGTACTTGATCTCACGGAGCTCAAATGGCAATAGTGGTATGCAATAATAATAGTAAAATGAGAGATAAATAAATGATCAAATCTCATATGTGATGAAGGAAATAAATAAGCTGTGCAAAAGGACAAAACAGGTTAAGCATTTCTTATTGATATATAACTTTGTTTGCTTTTTTTTTACTTTGTTTGGTTTTGCTTTGTTGGAAGGGAAGAAGCATACTTAAACACACACACACACTCACATACACAACAAATCCCAATAAGTCCACAAGAGGACAGAATGGAGTTTACCAAACACCTGCAGATGCAAACCAGCTGCTGCTAAGGGGTGAATTAAAAACTATGCCCATCTCACCTGGTTACCTTAGTTGCTTCAAGAGTTTCTCGATGTTTAGAATTTAAAACTATTTTATGATTACCTTGTAATTCTTAGATTTTCCTTTCCCACACTGCTTGGTATGAAAGTAAAAACTTATTCTCATTTATCCATACTTGAAACAGAATTTGATTGGTGGCTACTTACACATAATAGATCGGAAAAATGGCTTAAAAAAGGCTAGGCTAATGCACTATGCCTTATTATTTTTTTTTAAATTTAAATAGAGTTACTTTCAGTGCTGTGATAGTTTCCAGTGTACAGCAAAGTGATATACAGTATGTCCTTGCTGTTTATTTTACATGTAATAGTGTATATATGTTAACCATGATACTTGCTTGAACACAGACTGTGTATATTGAGGAGCTCTGTCAATGGGTAGAACAGGAAGGTAAAATAGTGGGAAATGAATTTCAAATTCAAATACATGGCATAGAAAATAAACGGAAGATATGTCACTGGTCCAGTCTCAAGGGTGATTCAATGCAGCATAAACAGACCATTGTTATGCCCTTACTCTTGTAATTGAGTCAGAGACCTCCCTTCATTGTTCTATCATGATATTTGTTCAACTTTAGCCAGGAGAGAAGCAGAGCCAGTCTTACAGTCATAAAATGAACGGATTTTAACATGGCAAAAGTGAAAGGAAAGGAAAGTGAAGTCGCTCAGTCGTGTCCGACTCTTTGCGACCCCATAGACTGTAGCATACCAGGCTCCTTTGTCCATGGGATTTTCCAGGCAATAGTACTGGAGTGGATTGCCTTTTCCTTCTCCAGCAGATCTTCCCGACCCAGGGATGGAACCCAGGTCTCCCACATTGTAGACAGACGCTTTCCTGTCTGAGCCACCAGGGAAGTCCATATAACATGGCAAAGAAGAAGCTAAATCCTGTTTTAGAAAAGTGGGGAGAAAAAGATTAAAAATGGTGAGAACCAGGGAGGAAAAGTTCAGAAAGGAATGAACCTTTGATTCACGCTTTCTACAGTTCCTAGGCTTTTTCTAGGCAAAGAATCAAAGGATTATATGAAAGGAGTCTGTCACACTTATGGGGCAAAAGTGAAATCCTAAAACATCAGGATCCATTTGGAGAGTGGTCAGGAGCCTGCATCTGAAGCATGGGCTCCACAGAGGAAGTGTAGATGGCCAATCCTGAATGACGTAATAGGTTGACGTGACTTGGCTTTGCAGTGAGTTTATTGTCAGGAAACGTTGACTCAATACTGCACACAAAAACATGTTCTCTTATCTGATATTTTTTAATCTGTCTATAATTTGGTTTAGACTTGCCTTACTCCTGGAATTGCATCTTTATAATTTGAGTTTCAGAGATGACCTCAGCCTTAATGTATCCAAGAATGAATTCACGTGATTATCTAATAGTGCAATAGCAAATGACAGAGCAAGAACCTAACTTCTTGGGCTGAGTTTCATTGTAAAAGTTTTGTACAGATGTGTGCTTTAGGGGTGCTTGATTTCAAGTCTCAGAAGTATAGGGGAATGAACTTAGCTTTACCCTGATCTACTTTAGAAGGTTGTTTTGAATGTCATTCCAAGGAGGTAGGAATGTATATTGTCAATTGTGGGAACATTTTTTCTAAAGTATCTGTTCTTTACAGATCTTTTCCCCCAAAGTATCAAACTTCAAAAATCTCACTTTTTATCATATATTGCTTTGTAATGATACTCTTGTCTAGAATTTGTTTCTAAAAATTTATTGTTATTCCCTAAGAATAAAAGACAAAAATAAATAAATAAATAAAAACTTATTGTTATTCCCTAAGCAATTGGAACAAAAGGAGTTATACTTTGCATTTTTGATATGTTCAAAATTTTATATTAATAATTATTATAAATCAACATGCATGGAAAGCAGAAACTCAAATTTTATTTTGGTCAGTATACTATTATTCAAATTTATATGATTCAGGTTGGCACTGACTTACCAGAGTAAGTAGATATCTATTTTTCAGGAATTTTATTATGAGTCTCCTTAAAGGATAAATTCAATATTACCATTTATTTGATTTCCACAGAAAGTTTGCCATGTGTTTTTTTTAAAACAGAATACTCGAGAGATCTATCAGAATAAACATATCTTTTCTGTAACTTTAGCTTCCCCAACTGTGGAGTTGGAAAAAAAAAGTCACATTTTCCACAATAGCAATGAAAATTTTGATTACATATTTCCTATATCATGAACGATAGAAAGAAGTAAACAACAGCAACAAAAAAGAAGTAAGCATAGAAGAAAAATAAGCAAGCATTGAAGAGAAAATCATAATTTAAAAAGACACATGCAGTACAATGTGTACAGCAGCACTATTCTCAGTAGCGAGGACACGGAAACAACCCAAATGTTCATCAGCAGAAGTGTGAATAAAGAAGATATGGTGCATATCTACAACGGACTATTTACTCCATCATATAAAGGAATAAAGTTGGGTTGCTTGTAGAGACGTGGAAGGACCTAGAGACTGTCATACAAATTGAAGTAAGTCACAAAGAGAAAGATAAATTTTGTATTATGGCATACATGTGGAATCTAGAAAAATGGTACAGGTGATCATATTTGCAAAACAGAAGTAGAGACACAGACATAGAGAACAAACGTTTGGACACCAAAGGAGAAAGGGGATGGTGGGAAGAATTGAGGGATTTGATTGACATATACCCACTATTGATACCATCTAAAAAATAGATAACTAATGTGGATATACAGTATGGCTGGGTCCCCAACATCCTGGATCTAATGCCTGATGATCTGATGTAAAACCAGGTGGAGCTGATATAATAATATAGAAGTAAATAAACAAATGAACAATAAATATCATGCACTTGAATCATCCTGAAACATACCCTCTTCTCTGGTTGGTGGAAAAAATGTCTTCTCGAAATTGGTCCCTGATGCCAAAAAGGTATAGCACAGTGCGTAGCACATGGAACAGTACTTAATGAACTGCTGGAAGGAAGTCCTAAGGGAGGGGATAAATGTATTTGTATGGTTGGTTCATTTTCCTGTTCAGTAAAAACTAATACTGTACAGAAGAGATCATCATGACCCAGATAACCACGATGGTGTGATCACTCACCTAGAGCTGGACATCCTGGAATGCAAAGTCAAGTGGGCCTTAGGAAGCATTGCTATGAACAAAGCTCGTGGAGGTGGTGGATTTCCAGCTGAGCTATTTCAACTCCTAAAAATGATGCTGTGAAAGTGCTGCACTCAATATGCCAGTAAATTTGGAAAACTCAGCAGAGGCCACAGGACTGGAAAAGGTCCGTTTTTATTTCAATCCCCAAAAAGGCATGCCAAAAATTCCTCAAACTACCACACAATTGCGCTCATCTCCCAACGCTAGCATTGTAATGCTCAAAATTCTCCAAGCCGGACTTCAATAGCACATGAACCAACAACTTCCAGATGTTCAAGCTGTATTTAGAAAAGGCAAAGAAACCAGAGATCAATTTGCCAACATCTGTTGCATAATCAAAAAGCAAGAGAATTACCGAAAAAACATCTACTTCTGCTTTATTGACTATGCCAAAGCCTTTGACTGTGTGGATCACAAGAAACTAGAAAATTCTGAAAGAGATGGGAATACCAGACCACCTGACCTGCCTCCTGTGAAATCTGTTTGCAGGTCAAGAAGCAACAGTTAGAACTGGACATGGAACAATGGACTGATTCCATATTGGGAAAGGAGTACGTCAAGGCTGTATATTGTCACCCAGTTTATTTAACTTACGTACAGATTACATCATGCGAAATGCTGAGCTGGATGAAGCAAACGCTGGAATCAAGATTGCAAGAAGAAATATCAATAACCTCAGATATGCAGATTACATCAGCCTTATGGCAAAAAGTGAAGAAGAACTAAAGAGCCTCTCGATGAAAGTGAAAGAGAAGAGTGAAAAAGTTGACTGAACTCAACATTCAGAAAACCAAGATCATGGCATCCAGTCCCATGATATAGCCACTATGGTGAACGGTGTGGCAGTTCCTTAAAAAACTGAAAAATAGAACTACCATATGATCCACCTATCCGACTCCTCAGCACATGCCCTGAGACATCTTTTCTTTAGGTGTATGTTTCCTCAGTTATTTAATGAGGAGGTTAGACAGGAACTGTTGTAAAATTCACAAAAATTAGAATTCTCAGTGTGTGTTCACTTTGTACCACAAAATGTGCATGGAGCCACTATGACAATATATACAGGTAAAATGCAAAGATCTGAAATGGAAATTAAAGAGATGGAGGGGGATGTCTAGTGAGCTGGAAGAACATATTGCTCTGTTTCTGACAGATTTTAGTTCTTTTGGCAGATCCCTCTATTTCTTACAGCACAGTAATCAGAAATAAATTGTGTCCTTGATAGGCAAACACAGCCGTCTTCTTTAACATCACCAGAAACGGGTAATCTGCAGAGCAAAAGAAAAGACTCTCTTTAGAGTTCATGATTTTCTCACATAATTCTCCTCATCCAGCCAGTATTTTCTGTAACTTTCAGGAAACAATGAGATGCTCAGTTATTAAGCATTGGGTAAGTAAAGAGTCTAAGGGCAGAAAGTGAAGAGGAACTAAAAAGCCTCTGACAGAGGGTGAAAGAGGAGAGTGAAAAAGTTGGCTTGCAACTCAATATTCAAAAGCTAAGGTTTTAGCATCCAGTTCCATCACTTCATGGCAAACAGCAGGGGAAAAAATGCAAGCAGTGACAGACTTTGTTTGCTTGGGCTCCAAAATCTTTGTAGACAATGACTAAAGCCCTGAAATTAAAAGACACTTGCTCGTGGGAATGGCTACCCACTCCAGTGTTCCTGTCTGGAGAATTCCATTTCCATGGACAGAGGAACCTGGAGGGATACATTCATAGTGTGGGAAAGAGTCAGACCGGACTGAGGGACTCACACTTTCACATTCATTTTTTTTCACTTGCTCCTTGGAAGGAAAGCTATGACAAACCACAGCATATTCAAAAGCAAAAACATCACTTTGTCAGCAAATGTCAGTATAGTCAAAGCTTCGGCTTTTCCATTACTCATGGAGTGATGTGAAATTTATACCATAAAGAGAGTAAGTGCCAAAGAATTGATGCTTTCAAATCATGGTGCTGGAGAAGATTCTTGAGAGTCCCTTGGACTGCATGCAAATCAAGTCAGTCAACCCTAAAAGAAATCAACCCTGAATATTCCTTGGAAGGACTGATGCTCCGATACTTTGACCACCTGATGGGAAAAGCCAGCTCACTGGAAAAGACCTTGATGATGGGAAAGACTGAGGCCAAAGGAGAAGGGGGAGGCCGAGGAAGAGATGGTTAGACAGCATCACTGACTCAAATGAACATGAATTTGAGCAAACTGGGAGACACTGGAGGACAGAGGAACCTGGAGAGCTGCAGTCTATGGGGGTCACAAAGGGAGGGACACGACTTAGCAACTGAACAGTGATAACTACACAGTCATTCATAAATATAAACTTTTAATAGAAACATCTGGAACTTGCAAGTTCATCATCACTGGAAGCGAAGCATTCTAAACAGAAATGTCATCATGATATATACAAGATGAAGCTTTGAAGATTGGAAACTGAATCTCCTATTAACATATCACATGAAAAACGTATTGCTTTCACGGAACTTTGATTTTCTTAAATATTTAGGATATAATGACCTAGTATTTGGGGAGGCATTGAGATGATACCTATAGAAGTGTGGTCAGACTTAAACAGAGTATGTGCTCAGGAAATGTAGTAAGTATGTATAGACACACAGGGTCTGCAGAATTTGAATGTGGCCCGAAAAGGAGGCTCAGTTCTTGTTGTATGTAGTGGGAGGTTCCTTTTTTCCCTGTTCCAAACAGTTCACGAGTGTCTGCTCTGATCAATGTTCTCTTAGTTCCAAAGATGCAGGAGTGTTGTGGCTCATTGCAGATGTGGTGTGAGTAGCAGTCAAAGAATGGGATGGCAACACAGAACTGGCACGCCAGGATGGGGTATGCGCAAGACGTTCACCTGCTTGTCCTAAACTGAAAGTGAAGTGGTAAGGTGGGCAGGGCTCCATCACAGATTTTCTTTGTTCCTTTGTTCCATTTCTTCATAAAACCCCTTGGCCCTGAGAAGTTCACCTGATTCCCTCCTAGTGCCTGACAGTCTAGTCACATCAGCATTTCTTTCAAGAGAGTAATAGCAAAAGTCTCTTTTGCTATTTTATCTCTTTCATCTTTCTGGTCCCTCCAACTTTCAAGATAACTTTTTTAATGCTCAACTGACCAAGCTCATTTCCAAAAGGCCCTTGCTGACTTCCTAGGCTCGCTTTGACCAGATCTCTGCCTAGTTCTTTAGTGTTAACTTCTTTAATCCCCAAAGCAGTCCTGTGGAAAAAAATTATTATCATTCTACCTTTTACTTTACTTGAAAACCAGGGTTCAATTCAATTCAGTTCAGTCGCTCAGTCATGTCCGACTCTTTGTGACCCCATGGACTGCAGCACGCCAGTCCTCCCTGTTCATCACCAACTCCTGGAGTTTACTCAAACTCATGTCTGCTGAGTTGGTGATGCCATCTGACCATCTCATCCTCTGTCGTCCCCTTCTCCTCCTTCCTTCTATCTTTCCCAGCATCAGGGTCTTTTCAAATGAGTCAGTACTTCACATCAGGTGGACAAAATTTTGGAGTTTCAGGTTTAGCATCAGTCCTTCCAATGAATATTCAGGACTGATTTCCTTTAGGGTAGATTAGTTGGATCTCCTTGCAGACCAAGGGATTATCAAGAGTCTTCTCCAACACCACAGTTCAAAGGCATCAATTCTTCTGCACTCAGCTTTCTTTATAGTCCAACTCTTACATCCATACATGACTACTGGAAAGATATAGCTTTGACTAGATGGACATTTGTTGGTAAAGTAATGTCTCTACTTTATAATATGCTGTCTAGTTTAGGGCACTACATAAAAGCAGTGTCTAACTGCTGCTGTTTTACTATCATATGATACCTTCCAGATTTACCTGATCACAGTCTTAATAAAACCATTACTTTACTCTTCAGAATAGAAGAGAATGTTCAGTCACATTTAATCTATCAACTGTGCCTGTATTTCTTCTCATAAACACCTCAGAGTTTTCCAATTTTATAATAAACCTTAATAAAATAAACATAATGCCCCAGTAAGAAACATACACACATGTAACCAAAATTAATCTTTTGTAATGACAAAGAAATAAAAGTAAGTTGATATCAGAGTTGCATTTATATGTCAATGACGTATAGATAATAATCCCTGTGAAACAAATAAAAATTCAGAATAGATTTTATTTAACAAAATACATTTGCCTTTTAATATGTTTATTCTAGTCCAGAACACTTTATTTAAAAATAATATTCATGTATGGCAAAACCAATACAGTATTGTAAAGTAAAATAAAAAAATTCATTTTAAAATACTGTACTTAAAAAAATACTGTATTTTAGAATGAATCAAACAAATGAAAACTTGGTCATTAAACCAACATACCTTAATGTTTGGTAACTTTCCACACAATAAAGTATTACTATATTTTGGATAAACTTGAATATGCTCCTGGGTCTTAACCTTCAATGTCTTGGTGTTTTGAATGAGAAAAAGAATTGATTTTAACTGTAATTTATACAAATGTCAATAAATCTTTTGCAGACTCAGAAAAGCATAACGCAATGTCATCTGTTCTGGAAAACTCAACAAAAATTCTTTTCAGAAACTGGGTTGGATGCCTGAACATTTTCACTTTCTAGGGAAAAATAGTGTCCTGCCCTTTGATGTACAAAAAAGATGAAGTCTGTTAAAGATTTGTAATTTAATTGGTAACATCAGTCCTAAAACCCTCACGGTTATCCTGGCCATCTTGCAATGAGAGACTATAGTGAGAGAACCAGAAAGAAATGGCAAGGGCTTCCCTGACGACTCAGTGAAGAAGCCACCTGCTAAAGCAGGAGACACAGGTTCGATCCCTAATCTGGGAAGATCCTACATGCTGTGGAGCAACTAACCTTGTGCAAGACAACTGTCGTGCCTGTGCTCTAGAGCCCGTACCCTGCAACTACTGAAGCCCGAGTGCCCTAGAAGCTGCGCTCTGCAACAAGAGCAACTATCACAGTGAGAAGCCCGCACACCACAGCTAGAGAGCGGCCCCCACTCTGAGCCGCTAAAGAAAACTCTGAGCAGCAATGAACACCCAGCACAGACAAAAATAAATCAATAAAATGGAAGAAAAAGAAATGGCAAATAGCTCTGTTGTGGCTTATGCAGGTTTACTACATCTCCTCAAACAACTCTTTTTCTACACTACTGGTTAAAATAGGCTCCAATATTTCTCACCATTTGGCTAGTTCCCAAATATCTGGATTCCACATACTCTGATACGTGCTATATTTTTCTTCTCGTATTTATCGTTCCAGCATGGCCCACTAAGGTATGTGGTCGCACAGGTTAAAAAACTATTTAACAATTCTTTGTGTCAATATCTTCTAGCTAGAAATTTATTTATTTTAAAATTTTATTCTTTGAAAAACTTTTGTGTGTGTGTCCCTCCCAGAGGAATTGGTCTATTCTTTGTCTCCTAAAACTCTATTTCAGATAAAATATATGTTGTGACAAAGGATTGGTGTGTCTTCACATATTGAGCTTTTTAACCAACTTCAGAAACATTCTTCTTCTCAGGCTACTAACTGTAAATCTCAGTCTTCAATAACAATGTTACTATCATGCCAATTGATATAAATGCTGTAAATTGAATATTAAAGTTAGCTTATCTAATACTCACATATTAGAGTTTAAAAAGGATCCATTTATCCACTTCCATTTCTTCTCTGGTAATGTAAAATTTAATCCAACCCAAAACAGCATTCCTTCTTTGTTTATCAGGTTTTGTATGAGTCTCCGTAAATGAAACAGAAGAAATGACTGAATATTGAATCTGTTTATCTGTTGCTGGTTTGCATTCTTATGCTCATCCTCTGAAACCCAGTTCAAGTATCACATCTTCTATGAGGCCTTTCCTGACTCCCTGTTGGAGTTAATTAATCCTTATTTGTGATATTTCTATTTGTTCATTTATATATTAATATACACAAATGTTTATGTTTATATTGTTGTACTCATTAAATTATATTTATTTTGTTTACATGTCTATTTAGTCTCACAGATTGTGAGCTTCTTGAAGTCAAGGTTGATATTTTCATCTGCATAGAACCCTTAAGGCTAAAGCACAAAGATCTTGACATGGCTAGAAGTCAGTGCTAAGTTGTATTAAAGTATTTTAGTTAATTATTTACCAGTTCTTCCTTATCTTGAATAAGCAGCAGACTGGATTCTCTTGTGGAACAGTCAGCTAGACTGTCATTCCAAGGTTTGAAAACTTCATGAAAATACAAGCATTTATCTCGGATTTGTTGCCAAGGCATTGGGCACGTTAACGGAACTGGTCTCTCTAAAGTAAGAAAGAAGGGGAGCAATAAAGTAAGAAAGAGGAAGAAGAAATAAATGTTATGTTTTAACCTGTCCCCACCCCACTAACACTAACCACGCATGCACTAGTCGTCATAAATTCAGGAAAGACTTTGCTCATCGCTGTGAGGACAATTATGTATTTAGAATTTAATGTAACTGTGAAGCTTTTGTGGAGAAGGCAATGGCACCCCACTCCAGTACTCTTGCCTGGAAAATCCCATGGATGGAGGAGCCTGGAAGGCTAAAGTCCATGGGGTCGCTAGGAGTCAGACACGACTGAGCGATTTCACTTTCACGTTTCGCTTTCAGGCATTGGAGAAGGAATTGGCAACCCACTCCAGTGTTCTTGCCTGCAGAAGCCCAGGGACGGGGGAGCCTGGCGGGCTCCCGTCTATGGGGTCGCACAGAGTTGGACACGAGTGAAGCGACTTAGCAGTGGCAGCTGCAGCAGCAGTGAAGCTTTTGAGACCATTGTTCATTCTGCTACTAAGATTTGAAAAATAGTGACCAGTTAAAACACTAACAGACAGAATAACTTGTTCAAGTGTTCAAGTCCACACAAGCAGTTGGTGATAAGAGACAAAACTCTTCCTAGGATTCCTGAAATTCCTCACCAGTGCTCTTTCTACTCCATGGACAACAATACCAAAATCATCTTAAAAATACACTTGAAACAATATAGCTTGAAAGCAAATAATAGTTCATAAGTTAATGGCAAATACCATGGAGAAAAATTGTAAAAAATTTCTAATGCTCAATTATATATTTAAATAGTCAGTTCAACACAGTTACTCAGTCTTTTCTGACTCTGTGAACCCACGGATTGCAGCATGGAGCTTCCTTTTCCATCACCGACTCCCAGAGCTAGCTCAAACTCATGTCCATCGAGTCATGACGGACTCCTTTTTTCCTTTGGTGAGTTTAGTATTAAGGATATCACTGGTAAATAAAGAGAAACTATTAAAAAGATTAATGCTAAAAGCTGCAGTGAAATGGATACACTATATTTATCACTTCCGGAAATGATTTCAACAAGCTTGAAATGAACAGAAGATCAAAGTAATAGCAATGTAGTAACAGAGAGTGCATTTAGAAGACAGTGTAAACAAACACATAACAAGTAAACCCACAGAAAGATTGAGTTACTTGCTTCTACTATAAATAAGGCTTTGCTTATTGACTGGAACTTTCTTTGCTTGCTTATCAGCCTACAATGCAGGGGGCCCCGGTTGGATTCCCGGGTCGTGAAGATCCACTGGAGAAGGGACAGGCTACCTACTTCAGTATTCTTGGACTTCCCTGTGGCTCAGCTGGCAAAGAATCCAAGAGCCCCTGGAGAAGGAAAAGACTACCCATTCCAGTATTCTGACCTGGAGAATTCCATGGACTGTATAGTCCATGGGGTTGCAAAGAGTCAGACACCGCTGAGCGCCTTTCACTTTCACATGTTTTTACTTGCTTTCAGTAAGCCGGTGTTACTTAAACTCTTAAATTGCTTCCACTCCTGTCTGCATGCTCCACCTTCAGAATGAGTGTAATTGTGCCTATCCTATGTGAGACATTGCCCAGGACAATCTGAAATTTCGAAGACTTAAGAAGCTATAGGGACTTCCTGAGCCATCCAGTGTTAAGCCAGCCATCCAGTGCATGGGAAGTAGGTGTGATCCTGGTTGGAAAGCTGAGATCCCACAAGCGTCCTGGCCGAAAACAGAGAACAAAAACAAACAAAAACCGAGAACATAGGAACAACTGAAGCAATATTGTAACAAGTTCAATAAAGACTTTAAAATTGTAAGCTTTACAAAATCTAAATACAAATCAAGTATTTCTGATGAATTGGTTCAGTTCATTTCAGTCACTCGGTTGTGTCTGACTCTTTGCGACCCCATGAATCACAGCACGCCAGGCCTCCCTGTCCATCACCAACTCCCAGAGGTCACTCAAAATCAAGTCCATCAGGTCAGTGATGCCATCCAGCCATCTCATCCTCTGTCATCCCCTTCTCCTCCTGCCCCCAATCCCTCCCAGCATCAGGGACTTTTCCAATGATCAACTCTTCGCATAAGGTGGCCAAATTATTGGAGTTTCAGCTTCAGCATTGGTCCTTTCAAAGAACATCCAGGACTGATTCCCTTTAGGATGGACTGGTTGGACCTCCTTGCAGCCCAAGGGACACTCAGGAGTCTTCTCCAACACCACAGTTCAGAAGCATCAATTCTTCGGTGCTCAGCTTTCTTTATAGTCCATCTCTCACATCCATACATGACTACTGGTAAAACCATAGCTTTGACTAGAAGGACCATTGTTAGCAAAGTATTATCTCTGCTTTTTAATATGCTATCTAGGTTGGTCCTAAGTTTCCTTCCAAGGAGTAAGCGTCTTTAATTTCATGGCTGCAATCACCATCTGCAGTGATTTTGGAGCCCCCAAAAACAAATCCTGACACTGTTTCCACTGTTTCCCCATCTATTTCCAATGAAGTGATGGGACCAGATGCCATTATCTTCATTTTCTGAATTATGAGCTTTAAGCCTACTTTTTCACTCTCCTCTTTCACTTTCATCAAGAGGCTTTTTAGTTCCTCTTTACTTTTTGCCATACGGGTGGCGTCGTCTGCATATCTGATTTTATTGATATAGTGGCTAATTTGAAATGTACTGTAGATATAAAACATACTCACTAGATTTCAAAGATCTGAAACAATCTGTAAAAAGAATGTAAAATAGCTCAATAATTTTTGTATTACTATGTGTTGAAATATTTTGGTGTAGTACATAAAATATATTTTAAAATAAAAAATCTGTAAATAATTGGAAATTTTCTTTATTATTGTCACCCTTTTATCGTAATTACAGTTAAAAAAAATTCTTGGACCACATGTGAAATCTCTTGCGATGACTGAGAACAATTAGACCAAGGAATTTACCTGAGGCCAAAGCTTGCAGAATGAATACGGGCTGAGCACTAATAGAGCACTGTTTTGTGACTCTTTTTATTTCATTGGTCTTCCAGTAAGTTTGGGGTAGTCATACTGATGGTATAAGTAGAATAAGTAGAAAAATAAAAATAAATGATCTTGTACCACTTACCTGAAAATTTTAACCCAATCAGAGCCAAGGCAAGAAGAATAATCCCAGTACATCCAAGTTTCCAAGCAAATTTATGCTGACATGGACCCCAACAAACATCTGAGAGGTTAAGAAAATAGACCAGATTAACTCCGTTGAGTTCATTTGGTACAAAACGCAAAGGTTGTTAGGATCACATAAGAAAGAGCTAGATTTCAGATGAGGGCTGGGGCAGGAAAGAACATTTACCAATCATCTTAACGTAGGATTCTGAAGACTTCCCTGGTGGCCCAGTGGTTAAGAATTTGCCTGCCAATGCAGGGCCTGGCATTGGATCTGTGGTCCAGGAAGATTTCACGTGCCACAGCACAACTGAGTCCATGCTCCACAACAAGAGAAGCCGCCACAGTGAGAAGGCTACGCATTGCAAGTGAAGAGTAGCCCCCTCACCACAGCCAGAGAAAGGCTGCATGCAGCAACAAAGCCCCGTGCAGCTAAAATAAACAAGCCAGAGACCAAGGGGGTGGAAATGATAAATACATATAAAGTTTTCTCTTTTGCATTTCATAGCATCTAAGACATAATATACTTATTCATTTACATGTATGTCTTCCTAGCAGTATAATATAAACACAAGAATACAAAATATTTTTTCACTATTTTGTTCACTTACAGTTGCCCCAGCACCTGGGCACATCTGCCTCAGGTGCTTATTTTTGGATCAAAAGATAAACACTAGAGGCATTTTGCCAACACTCATCTACTTTTATAAGAAATTATAAACTAAATAAGTCACAACTCACCTCTCTGTCTGGTTTTCTCGAATGTCTTTAACATAATCACTATTCCACAGTTCCCACAGCCTGAACAGTTCAGCCAAAGAGCTCAGGGGTAGTTTCACAATAACTGTAATACCTGGTCAATGTGTGGAGAAAGAATGTCACCTGCCATTTCAAGAAACAAGAGATGTTGCGACCATAAAGCCATCAACCCGGGCAGCTGCCCTGATGGTGAAGCCAGAGGGTAATTTAGGATAGAGGAAAAACAGGATAAAAGCCTGGGTATTTAAAATACATGTGGATGATTGGTTTCAATAAGAATGATTGATTTCTTGTGTCTTCCCACAGGTAGAAAAGCACTAAAACCATTAACGTGAGATATCTGTTTTTGTGATCAGCAGTCATCTTTTGACAGTCAACTACAAGTTTTTCATTTTGTTTTAAGCAAAAACTCCTATAAATCCTGGCTCCTCCGTCACCTTTGGGGAAAGTTCCTTAGAGTTATTCAAGAGGCGACCGTCTTGGCTATAGTCCTCAGTAAAGTCACCAAATACAGAATTCTCAATTCTCAGGCTATGTATTTTTTTCAGTCAAGTGTTTTATAATCATGCATTTTGTTCTGACTTTATTCTATTTTGTTTTCCATATTTACTTTTAGAATGATATGTTGTGGAATAATGATTGCAATCAGAAGAGACATATTTTCTGGCCCCATTGATTTGGGATCATAGATAGTAGCTTTTGAGGAAAAGCTTGCCATCTTTCTGTATACTCGTTCTCCAAAATGTCCTTTCAACACCATCCTCCTTCCTTCCACTTTTGCTTGATTTGAATAGGGAACAGAAAGCCTTGCTCTTTCACATCAAAAAATACCCGTAGCTTAATCAAACTCTCACTGTAGTTATCAAAATTCCCCAAATTTCCATTACCCCATATGAAAGGATCATCAAACTCTTTTGTAACCCTAAGACTTTTCAATCTCCAATTTAGAATGTTGATAATTTAACAGTTTCAAATTATACCAAAGGATCTTAAAAAGATACAACCCATGTGCTTAGTACACTATGAAATGAATATCACGTGGGATAAAAATTGTAATATTAGAAAATTTGGTTTGATATCAGAAGGCAGTCCCATATTATGATAATATTATACATTTTTCTACTTAGTTTCTAGTTTCTTTTCATCCATCCCCAGCCCATGGAATCCATTACCTCATGTTAGAATCCCTATCTCCTTCACTCAGAATACTAGATCAAACACACACAAAATTGCCAACTTCAGCAAATGTCAAATAGTTTCATCAGTGATATTCTCCCATGTCCTGTGGCTTACCTCCTTCTAAGCTGATACACATTTTAATTTAAAAATCATCAGATTGTGAATATATTCAAGTCTTTGATCTTGAATATCATTTTTTCAGAACAGTTTTTCCCTTCCTTTTGTAGAGTGAAAGATGTCAATCATTAAGACTACACTCCAGTGTTTTGAAGGGAGCATCGTGGATGCAAGTGTATTGGAACTTACAGTAATTTATAGAGGAATTTGGAATAAAGCAGGTTAGTAAATTACAGCAAGGTAGTAAAGTATCTCCAAACATACTCCTTTGTTAAAAAACAAACAAACTAAAAAACAAAAGGGGACTTTCTGGTGCTTCAGTGGTTAAGTCTCCAAGCTTCCACTGCAGGGAGCATAGATTTGAACCCTGGTCTGGGAACAAAGATCATGCATCGTGCATGGTGAAGCAAAAAAACCAACAAGACAAAGAAAAATACTTCTTTGTTCATATGTTCATAGATGTAAAATATTTCCTAAAGAATCTTTTTGCCGAGGTTCAGTGATAATAGTGAGGTTCACTTTTCACAAAGTTATCTTGATAAAAAACAAACCTACAAGATGTGGGTTTTTTCCCATATCTGTGATTACCTATAGACAGGCCCTGCTATATCTATTTAACATTAGCATATGACTGTTGCTCATCTTCAAAGTCATGATTTAAAACCACAAATTTAAGCGAAAAATCTAAGTATTGGAAGATATACCAATGCCAGACGGAAAATTAAAGTCACTTCCTCTGACGAAGAGAAGAGGGTGATGACCTTTCAATGGCAGAACCCCTGGGTAGGGTTGAATTTACATAGATCGACTGATTGTCCATTGCAAATGGCAGAATATGGCACTAATGTTGTATAAAAGAAAAAAACTCTAAGTTCTATCAGGCAAGATCAGCTAAAAGAAGTGCCCATTCGTGAAAAGCTCTCTTGTCTTTCTATGTTCTCACCTATCCACATCTACCCACATGACTGTGGGTTTTCTGTGAATTAGTGAGAAAACCCACTTACTTGGTGTCAACCATACTTAGACATGTGATATTGGGATAGCCAAAAAGTTCATTTGAGTTAAAATGCAAACGAATTTTTTAGCCAACCCAATATCTACTTTCTTTAATTAACTGGCCTGTTTGATAAATTCTAAAAAGGTTTGCTGTTGTCTTCATAGCCATCCATTTTGAATATGTTTCTCTGTGCTGGGACCAGAGTAGAGGAAATGAAGCACTCTAATTTGGCTCAGAAAAAGTTAGAATTAAGATAAATAATATTTAATACAAGGTTGTAAAACATAAACACTAATGCAAAAACCAAACCAAACCAAAATCCTGCAGGACACCTTTCAAAACCTATAAAATCTTCTTTAAATATTTGTCCTCTCCCCTCAAGGATGTGAAATGTGGAAAATGAAGTTATAAATGTGGAAAAGAGCACTGAGTAATAGAAGAGAAGAAACAAAGAGCCAAACATCCAGACTATTCTTAGCTTAAAAGAATGCTATGTTTCAATGCCATTCTCCCAAATCATCCTGCCCTCTCCCTCTCGCACAGAGTCAAAAAGTCTGTTCTGTACATGGGAACTTATGCACACCCGTGGTGGATTCATGTTGATGTATGGCAAAACCAATACAGTATTGTAAAGTGAAAAATATATAAAAATTTAAAAAAAAAGATAGAAAAAAAAAAAAGAATGCTGTGCACTGAAGTTTAATTTCAAGTTATGCAGCATGACTATAACCACATGGAACCCACAGTGGTCACATTAAAAAGAGTTGATGAGGAAAAAGTATTCTTTTGAACCAGAATCTTGCAAAATTATGTGAGCTTCAAAAGTATAAACTGGCCAGAAATATAAACCAAAGGAGAGTCTTCATTTGTCCATATGTAGTGTGAAGCATATTGATGGATCTTTTCGTTTAACCATTTTCACAATTATGTAATTGAAAAGACCCTTATTATTCAATTACCTTTATATACATAAAAAGTAAGATCCTCAAGAGAACTTACATTTGGAGACATTTTTAGTTGTGATATTGAATTCATAGATCATCTAATCTCCTCTGTAACCTTTTCTACAGCTTCTTAGAAATTAGAAATTTACTGCCACTAGTAGAGGTAGACAGATAAATACAGATGATACACACACACACACAGCAGAGAACCATGACAAACATGACAAAACATAGCACATAAAGCAAGAAAAGAGAAACTCCAGGAGCTGATTCCAAAAGAGTCAGATCAATGAGCTACCTGGCAAAGAACTTAAAATAACTGATGAGGATATTGGGATAGATTAAAGAAGAGAATATTATGAATAATTGAATACCAACAAGTTGGATAATCTAGAAGAAATGGCTATTGCTCTAGAAATGTACTAAGATTGAAACAGGAAGAAACACAAAATGTGAACAAGTAAACAATGGGTAAGATTTAAGCACTATTTAAGAAGTAAATAGTATTTTTAAATGTCATAGCAAAGAAAAGATCAATTGGTTGGAAACGTCTACCTAACATTTAAATAAAAAATACCACTAATTCTCCTGAAATCTGAAGAAGATGGAACACGTCCAGCTCTAGGAGAACAGCATTGCCCTGATACCAAAGCCATATAAAGACACTAAAGGGAGACTATACTAATATTCCTGATGAACACTGATAAAAATTGCAGCAACCTACAAATGCACTGAGTTCAACAGCACAATAAAAAGATTATATGTCATGACTAAGTGGATTTATGTCTGGGATAGTTGAATGGTTTAACATAGGAAAATCAGCCAATGTAATACACCATATTAATAAAATAAGGGACAAAAGCCACATGATTTGCCGGGGTCCAGCCCTGGTGGATCCAGGGAATTCGAAGGGTGGTCAGAGTCGGCGAGGAGAGATTTATTTAATTAGAAATATAAGATTAGGTTAGGAAAGAATAGTGTAGTAGGAAAATTAGTGGAGAAAAGAGGCTGAAGAACTTGGTTTACGTGGAGAACTAATTAAAACCTCGAGACAAGAGGTTTGCACCATCTACGTTAGGCCACCGCCGCCCATTTGAATAGTGGAGGGTGCCCCGCCTTGGGCTCCCTTTCGCATGGGTCTTAGAAGCCAGGGAAAGTAAGTAGACATGGCGAGCCTCCACGCCCCAGATGGGAATTCAGTCAGAAAATAAAGAAGACATGGGGTGACCAAGCTGCTTTGGTGAGCGAGGCCCCAGTAATTTTCCTTTTTAAAAGGACTTTTATACTTTTCCCACAAATGATGTTGTTGACATTATCTTCTGGTCTTGGAGGCCTCTGAAACATTTGAAGACCCTCTTTTGATAAAGGCTGCTCAACCAGAAAACTTATTTTCCCTTGAAGTGTTTTTTCTTTATATTTCTAATCTATGTCAGCCTCAGAAAGTATTGAACAAAGTTACATTTTCACAAAGCAAAGGTGCAGCCAGTTACAACAAAGAAAGAACCAATTAGCTCAAAAGTCTGATGTGGTCAGTTTAAAGGATACACTTGCTTTTTCTTACATTCTAACTATGTTAATGTTAACGAATGTGCTCTCAGGTGCACAGTGGATAAGAGATATGGGAACTTAGCAACAAGCATTGGCTCAACAATGAAATCTTACACCAGCACTACTCTAATAACTTTTAACTCTTTGAAAGACTTTATGTTTGAGGCCTCCCATGCCTCTCACAGTTGGGGGGCTGTAAACAATCACATGCATAGTTGTAAAAGTCCAGGTAAGGCAAGTTAGACATCAGAGGGGTTTGAGCTGAAACACTCTTTTCAAATGCAGAAGACTGAAGCCCTAAGTTAACTTTTCCAGAGAGTGTCAGAAGAGTGGAAAAGCACAGTACAATGAAATCAGGCCAACTCTGGTTTTGAGGGGGTAGATGTTCAGGAAAACTCAGGGGGAACCCCTGAAGCCACATCACGCCTTTGCATTTTGTCGGGTTTCCTTTCTCATGACCTTTGCCATGGGCGGGATTCGTCACGCTGGCTCCCGGCAATGATTTTTTTTAACTGATGGAGAAAAAACCATTTGAAAAATTCCATACATGTTCATGACAAAAACACTCAACAAACTAGGAACAGAAGGAAATTACCTCTACAGAATAAAGATCACTTATGAAAAGGCCACAGCTGACAGCACAAGAATATACAGAAGAACTGTCCAAAAAAGGATCTCCTAACCCAGATAACCATGATGGTGTGATCTCTCACCTAGAGCCAGACATCCCGGAGTGTGAAGTAAAGAGGGCCTTAGGAAGTATTACTTTGAACAAAGCTAGTAGAGGTGATGGGTTTCCAGCTGAGCTATTTCAAAGCCTAAAAGATGATGCTGTGAAAGTGCTGCACTCAATAGGCCAGCAAATTTGGAAAACTCAGCCATGGCCACAGGACTGGAAAATATCTGTTTTCATTCCAATCCCAAAGAAAGGTAATGCCAAAGAATGTCCAAACCACACAATTGCACTCATCTCACATGCTAGCAAGGTTACTGTCAAAATCCTCCAAGTTAGGCTTTGACAGTATGCGAACTGAGAATTTTCAGGTATACAAGCTGGATTTAGAAAAGGCAGAGGAACCAGAGATCAAATTGCCAACATCCATTAGATCACAGAAAAAGCAAGAGAATTCCAGGAAAACATCTACTTCTGCTTCATTGACTAAGCTAATACCTTTGAGTGTGTGGATCACAACAAACTGTGGAAAATTCTTCAAGAGATGGGAATACCAGACCACTTTACCTGCCTCCTATGAAATCTGTATGCAGGTCAAGAAGCAGCAGTTAAAACTGGACATGGAACAATGGACTGGATGTAAATTGGGAAAGAAGTATATCAAGGCTATATATTGTCACTCTGCTTATTTAATGTATATGCAAAGTGTATCATGTGAAATGCCAAGTTGGATGAATCTTAAGCTGGAATCAAGATTGTCAGGAGAAATGTCAATAGCCTCAGATATGCAGATGATATCACCCCAATGACAGAAAGTGAAGAAGAACTAAAGAGCCTCTTGATGAAGGTGAAAGAGGAGAGTGAAAAAACTGGCTTAAAACTCGACATTAGGAAGACTCAGTTCATGGCATCTAGTCCCATCACTTCATGGCAAATGGATGGGGAAACAATGGAAACAGTGACGGATTTTATTTTCTTGGGCTCCCAAATCACTGCAGATAGTGACTGCAGCCATGAAATTAAAAGACGCTTGCTCCTTCAAAGAAAAGCTATGACCAGCCTAGACAGTGTATTAAGAAACAGAGACATCACTTTGCCAACAGAGGTCCATGTAGTCAAAGCTATGGTTTGTCCTGTAGTCATGTACAGATGTGAGATTTGGACCATAAAGAAGGCTGAGCACTGAATTGATTCTTTTGAACTGTGGTGCTGGAGAAGATTTTTGAAAGTCCCTTGATTTGCAAGGAGGCCAAGCCAGTCAAACCTAAAAGAAATCAACCCTGAATATTCATTGCAAGGACTGATGCTGAAGCTCCAATGCTTTGGCCACCTGATGGAAAGAGCTGACTCATTGGAAAAGACCCTGAGGCTGGGAAAGGTTGAACAGAGGAGAAGGGGCCAACAGAGGATGAGATGGTTTGGTGGCATCATCAACTCAATGATGCCACCAAACCATTGAGCAAGCTCTGGTAGTTCGTGAAGGACAGGGAAGTTCTGTGTGCTGTAGTCCATTGGTTGGCAAAACGTCAGACATGACTAAGCAGCTGAGCAACCAACACCAGCACAATCAATGGTATAAAACTGAGAGCTTTTCCTCTGGGGTCTAGAATAAGACAAGGATGCTTGCTCTCACTGCTTCTCTTCAACCTAGTATTGGCAATACTAGACAAGAAAAGCAAATCGAGGTATTTAAGTTAAAAAAAGAATAAAGAAGTTATTCTATCTCTGTTTGGAGAGAACATAACTTCATAGGGAGAAACACATCAGGATTCCACACACAAAGACAATTATTGGACTAATAAATGTATTTGACTAGGTTTCAGAATAAAAAGTCAATACACAGAAAGCAGTTGCATTTTTATACACTAATTAATGATCTGGAAAGGAAGTTACATTTGATCATTAGCAATAGCATCAGGAAGAATAAAATACTTAGGAAAAACTTAATTAAGGAGTTTACAGACTTGCATACTGAAAACTACAAAATATTGCTGAAAAACATTAAGGAAGAAATAAATAAATGAAGAGGCATCCCATGTTCATGGATTGAAAGACTTAAGAATAATAGTCTTAGTTTGTGCATAATGGATCTGCCATATGACCCAGAAATCCTACTCCTGGCTATGTATTCATAAAAATGAAAACACTACTATGAAAAGATACATACCCCGAATTTTTTATAGCAGCATTAATGACAATCGCCAGGATGTGGAAGCAACCTGTGTCCATCAACAGATGAATGGATTAAGAAGATGCAGTGTATATATACAATGGAATACTTGTTGTTGTTCAGTCACCCAGCTGTGTCCAACTCTTTGCGACCCCATGGACTGCAGCACACCTGGCCTCCCCGTCCCTCACCATCTCCCGAGGTTTGCCCAAGTTCATGTTCATTGCATCAGTGATGCTGTTCAGACATCTCATCCTCTGGCGCCTTCTTCTCCTTCTGCCCTCAGTCTTTCCCAGCATCAGGGGCTTTTCCAAAGGGTCATCTCTTTGCATCAGATGACCAAAATAGTGGAGCTTCAGCTTCAGCATCAGTCCTTCCAGTGAATATTCAGGGTTGATCTCCCTTAAGATTGATTGGTTTGATTTCCTTGTTGTCCAGGGGACTTTCAGGAGTCTTCTCCAGCACCACAGTTTGAAGGCATCGATTCTTTGGGGCTCTGCTTTCTTTACAGTCTAGCTTTCACAACTGTATGTGACCACTGGGAAGATCATAGCCTCGACTATCAAGAATTTGTTATCAGAGTAATGTCTCTGCTTTTCAACACACTGTTTAGGTTTGTCACTGCTTTCCTGCCAAGAAGCAATTGTCTTCTGATTTCATGGCGGCAGTCACCATCTGCAGTGATTTGGGAGCCCAAGAAGAGGAAATTTGTCACTCCTTCCACCTTTTCCCCTCCCAGGGAAGCCCACAATGTCTTTCTACTCAGACATAAAAAGACAAGCTCTTGCCATTTGCAACAACATGGATGGCCTTGGAAGGTGTTGTGCTAAGTGAAATAAGTCAGTGAAAGAAAGATAAATACTGTATGAGATCACTTACAAGTGTAATCTAAAAGGTAGAGTAGACTAGTGGAAATAACAAAGAAGAAACGGACTCATAGAGGACAAACTAGTGGTTCCAAATATGAAGAGGGAAGGAAAGAGTGGCAAGATAAGGGTAGGGGATTAAGAGGTACACATTGCTATGAATAAAAGAAAAATAAGCAACAAAGATACATTTTACAATACAGAGAATATAGCCAAAAATTTAAAACTAGAAACAGAGAATGACCTTTAAAAATGTGAATCATTATTTTGTAAATGTGAAACATATTTTATACCAGCTATACCTCAATTAAAAAAAGAAGATGTACATAGTATCCAAACTGATCTATAGATTCAGTACAATCCCTATCAATATCCCAGTGGCATTTTTAAGAAATATAAAAGAATCATTCTTAAAAAGAGTAAAAGTGACACAGAATCTTTAGGGAACCTCAAATAAACAAAGCAACTCTGTAAATGAAGAAGAAAGTTGGAGGACTGAACTTCCTGATTTGAAAACATCTTAGAAATTAACAGTAAACAAAACAGCATAGTACTAGCCTAGAAATAGACAAGTAGATCAATGAAACAGAATAAAGAATCCAGAAATACACCTGCATGTAATGGCCATAAGATCTTTAACAGCAGTGCCAGGGAAGTTCAATGGGCCAAAAACCATCTTTTCCAAAAAAGATATTGGGAAAACTACATGTCTTCATGCCAAATGATAAAGGTAACCTTCATCTTACACTATACACAAAAATTAACTCAAAATGGATCAAAGGTCTATAAGGACATAATAACTAAAGCTATAAAACTCCTTCAAGAAAAGATATAGGAAAAGCTTCATGACTTGACAATAATTTCTTTTCTATGATATCAGAAACACAGACAACAAAAGCAAAAATAGACAAATGGGGCAGCATTAAACTTAAAAACTTTTGTGCATTAAAGAACCAAATCAACAGAGTGAAAAGACAGCCTACTCAACAGGAGAAACTATTTGGAAAATACATGATAAGGGGCTGATATGTAACCCCATATGTTATGAACTTCTATGACTCATCAACAGAAAAAGTCAAAGAGCCTGACTAAAAAATGAGCAAAGGATTTGAATGAATATTTCTCCAAAGATGATATCCAAATGACCAACAAGCATATGGAAAGATGATCATCATCACTAACCATCTGAAAAATGCAGGTCAAAACCGCAATGTGATATCACCTGACATGTTAGGATAATTAATATAAAAAATTAAAGACAATAACAAGTGTTGGCAAGATGTAGAGAAACTGGAACCCTTGAGCCTATTGGCTCAATTGCAAAATGATGCATTCACTATGGTAAAGAACATACTTTCTCAAAATTTAAAAATAGAACTATTATATTTTCCAATAATCCAATGTTTAGGAATATATTCAAAAGAATTGAAAGCAGAGTATCAAAGAAATGTTTGCATACCCATGTTTATAACAACACTTTGTACAATAGTCAAGAGCTGAAGCAATCTAAATGTCTGTCAAAGATAAATGGTTATAGAAAATGTGGTATATACATATAACAGAATATTATTCATTCTTAAAGGGGAAGGAAATTCTGTCACACTCAGCAATAAGAATGAATCTAGAGGATATTATGTTATGAGAAATAAGCCAGTTATCAAAAGACAGTATATTATTCCACTTATAAGAGGTATCCAAAGCATAAAATTCACAGAAGCAGAAAATAGACTACTGCCTGGGAAGTGGGGAGGGAGTTGCTTAATAGCTATGGAGTTTCAGATTTGCCAGATGAAAAAATTCTGGACCTCAGTCTCACGATATGAATATAGCTAACATTACTTAAATATATACTTATAAAGTATTAGGAAGGTAAATTTTATATGATGTGTTTTTACAACAGAAAAAAATACAAGCAAAATTACATAGCTGATGGAAAGCTAGTGTTCAGTAATGATAAATAAAGGAAGGAAGGATATGTTATTTGAAAACAGTAAAAATATAAGAGATTGTTTTCAATGGAATCTCTTTCCTCTCCCACACCAGAGAATAGGGAATGGTCAATTGTTGGAGGAATACAGTGGGACACTGGATATGGAAGATGTAGTAAACATCTCTAAGATTAGAGAGTATAGCAGAGTCACCTCATTATGTCTAGATTGACACATGAAATGGTGCACATTTCACTAGCTTATCCAGGTATGGAATCATAAACAAAATGATTCCTGGTAAATTTAAGCAATTCAGTTAAGTTCAGTTCAGTCGCTCAGTCGTGTCCGACATTTTGCCGCCCCATGAATTGCAGCATGCCAGGCCTCCCTGTGCAACACCAACTCCCGGAGTTCACTCAGACTCACATCCATCGAGTCAGTGATGCCATCTGACCATCTCATTCTCTGTCATCCCCTTTTTCTCCTGCCCTCAATCTTTCCCAGCATCAGGGTCTTTTCAAATGAGTCAGCTCTTCGCATCAGGTGGTCAAAGTATTGGAGTTTCAGCTTCAACATCAGTCCCAACAATGAGCACCCAGGACTGATCTCCTTTAGGATGGACTGGTTGGATCTCCTTGCAGTCCAAGGGACTCTCAAGAGTCATCTCCAACACCACAGTTCAAAAGCATCAATTCTTCAGCGCTCAGCTTTCTTTATAGTACAACTCTCACATCCATATGTGACCACT
This sequence comes from Capricornis sumatraensis, assembly GCF_032405125.1. Classification (NCBI taxonomy): domain Eukaryota; kingdom Metazoa; phylum Chordata; class Mammalia; order Artiodactyla; family Bovidae; genus Capricornis; species Capricornis sumatraensis. The sequence continues at coordinate 144,323,186 of NC_091072.1, read as the reverse complement.
GGAAAACCCATACCCTTGACTAGATGGACCTTTGTTGACAAAGTAATCTCTGCTTTTTATTATGCTGTCTAGGTTGGTCATAACTTTCCTTCCAAGGAGTAAGTGTCTTTTAATTTCATGGCTGCAATGACCATCTGCAGTGATTTTGGAGTCCCCCAAAATAAAGTCAGCTACTGTTTCCACTGTTTCCCCATCTATTTGCCATAAAGTGATGGGACCGGATGCCATGATCTTCATTTTCTGAATGTTGAGCTTTAAGTCAACTTTTTCACTCTCCTCTTTCACTTTCATCAAGAGGCTCTTTAGTCCGTCTTCACTTTCTGTCATAAAGGTGGTGTCATCTGCATATCTAAGGTTATTGATGTTTCTCCTGGCAGTCTTGATTCCAGCTTGTGCTTCCTCCAGCCCAGTATTTCTTGTGATGTACTCTGCATATAAGTTAAATAAGCAAGGTGACAATATACAGCCTTGACATACTTGCTTTCCTATTTGGAACCAGTCTGTTGTTCCATGTCCAGTTCTCACTGTTGCTTCCTGACCTGCATACAGGTTTGTCAAGAGGCAGGTCCGGTGTTCTGGTATTCCCATCTCTTTCACTCATGAGCATATATCTGTACTGCTTAAGTATCAACTTTTAGTTTAAGTCTCAGGACTTCATTGTAAAATCAATTTTATCCCTTCTTCTTCTGAAAACCTATGGTATTATCAAACTATGTCTGTTTTTCTAATGAAAGGAAATTTTCTCTGGAATCATGACTGTTTTCTAATGCCGGAGAATAAGCTGAACAAGAGGACAAGCTTGAATTCACATTGGGTCTATTCTTTACGCTCTAACCTTATGTCCAGTTGTGTGTGCCTCTTAATGTGATCTCTGTACCTTTGTAAAAGAATGTTGCCTGAAGAACAGCCCTTCTCGAGGACTGCCTCCCAGTTTTGGTCTTTAAAGCCAAAGCAGTTTTCATAGGTATAGAGATTATAAGCTACAAAACAGAAAGTAACACTAGTCTTGTTTGAGGTTTAGAGGAACATTATGATCAGACCCATGTGGACAGCGAGTGCAACAACGAAGAATTGTCACACGGTCTCTGGGTTCTGACCAGCACCAAGAAGTCTGTAGTAAACAGCCACACCACTCCAGTTTTTGCATAAAAGAAGTCTCATATCCAAATAGGGCAAGATCCTTCTCTCGGACATTAGTCCTCCATCTTCTCAAACAGCTCATTTTCCAAACTCACTATTCCTTGCTGCAACATTTCATCTCTTGATTTACTGGCCTGTTGTATAGGGAAGAGTACAAGCTTAGACTCAGTAGCATGATTTTACATGGATGTATACTAAAAGAATAAATGAATATTGGATGAAGTCTTGTCTTCATATTCTAGGCTCTCCAGGGGGCACTAATGGTAAGAACCAGCCTGTCAATGCAGGTTAGACATAAGAGATGTGGGTTCGAACCATGGGTCAGCAAGAACCCCAGAAGGAAGTCATAGCAAGCCACTCCAGTATTCTTGTCTGGAGAATTCCATTGACAGAAGAGCCTGGCAAGCTATAGTCCGTAGGATTACAAAGAGTGGGACACAACTGAAGCAACTCATCACATATGCATGCTTCTTATTTGCACTCGGGAGGAGATCACATTACAAAAATTAAAGTCTTCTAAACACCAACTGAACGTCCTGATTGACACAAGACCAATACAAACTCTTCTATGTTGTCAACGCACTCTAGCTTGTTTCAGAATGCATTATATCAATATTCAAAACATTTTCAACATGACAGTGAGAAAAAAAATAGTGGAGATTTGTGTGTGTGTAAGGTTCAAAAATTTCCACTGCAAGAGAATTAGGCCAGTTACTTTTATGCACAGGAAATACTTGATATAAATATCTTCCTAGATACTTTAAAATATTTATCAGTTCAATTCAGTTCAGTTGCTCAGTCATGTCCAACTCTTTGCGACCCCATGCCGCAGCACGCCAGGCCTCCCTGTCCATCACAAACTTCCGGAATTCACTCAGAATCATGTCCATCGAGTCAGTGATGCCATCCAGCCATCTCATCTTCTGTTGTCCCTTTCTCCTCCTGCTCCAAATCCCTCCCAGCATCAGAGTCTTTTCTGATGAATCAACTCTTCGCATTAGGTGGCCAAAGTACTGGAGTTTCAGCATTAGCATCATTCCTTCCAAAGAAATCCCAGGGCTGATTCACAGTCAAAGGCTTTGGCATAGTTAATAAAGCAGAAATCGATGTTTTTCTGGAACTCTCTTGCTTGTTCCACGATCCAGCAGATGTTGGCAATTTGATCTCTGCTTCCTCTGACTTTTCTAAAACCAGCTTGAACATCAGGAATTTCATGGTTCACGCATTGCTGAAGCCTGGCTTGGAGAATTTTGAGCATTACTTTCCTAGCATGTGAGATGAGTGCAATTGTGCAGTAGTTTGAGCATTCTTTGCATTGTCTTTCTTTGGGATTGGAATGAAAACTGACCTTTTCCAGTCCTGTGGCCACTGCTGAGTTTTCCAAAGGTGCTGACATATCAAGTTCAGCACTTTCACAGCATCAACTTTCAGGATTTGAAATAGCTCCACTGGAATTCCCTCACCTCCACTAGCTTTGTTCGTAGTGATGCTTTCTAAGGCCCACTTGACTTCACATTCCAGGATGTCTGGCTCTAGATTAGTGATCACACCATCGTGATTATCTGGGTCATGAGATCTTTTTTGTACAGTTCTTCTGTGTATTCTTGCCACCTCTTCTTAATATCTTCTGCTTCTGTTAGGTCCACACCATTTCTGCCCTTTATCGAGCCCATCTTTGCATGAAATGTTCCCTTGGTAGCTCTAATTTTCTTGAGGAGATCTATAGTCTTTTCCATAGTTATGGTCAATAAGTGTGTCAGGAAACAGAGTCCTAATTTAACATTTGTCTAAAGTTCAATCACTAAAACGTGTATCAATATTCCTAAATATAACTTTTATAATCTAAAATTGCATTTATTTTGATGATAACACTCTAATGGCAGAAAGTTAAGAGGAATGAGCCTCTTAATGAGGGTGAAAGAGGAGAGTGGAAAAAGTTGGCTTAAAATGCAACATTCAGAAAACGAATATCACGGCATCCAGTGGTATCCCTTCATGGCAAGCAGAAGAGCAAAAAGTGGAAACAGTGACAGATATTCTTTTCTTCGACTCCAAAATCACTGAAGACAGTGACTTCAGCCATGAAATTAAAAGACACTTACTCCTTGGAAGGAAAGCTATAACAAACTGAGACAGCATGTTAAAAATCTGAGACATCACTTTGCCGGCAAAGGTCCAGGTCATTAAAGCTATGGTTTTTCAGGTAGTCATGGAAGATGTGAACGATGGATCATAGAGAAGGTTGATCACAGAAGGACTGATGCTTTTGAGCTGTGGTGCTGGAGAAGAATCTTGAGAGTCCCTGGGACTGCAGAGAGATCAAACCAGGCAATCATAAAGGAGGGCAACCCTGAATATTCACTGGAAGGACTGATGCTGAAGCTGAAGCCTCAATACTTTGGCCACCATATGCAAAAAGCTGTGTCTTTGGAAAAGACCCTGATGCTGGGAAAGATCGAGAGTGGGAAGAGAAGTGGGCAACAGAGGATGTGATGGTTAGATAGCATTGCTCAGTCTGAGTAAACTCTGGGAGATGTCAAAAGACAAGGAATCTGGGCATGGTTGGAATGAGTCGGACACACAACAACAAGGGAAAATATAAAGTTTCCATTTGTTTTTGAAAATTTTGACATTGAATGCTAGACTCAACCAAGTTATCAAGCTGTCAATTGACTTAATAAAGTATGCTATATAACATCTTTCCTGGAAAAAAAAATCATCATTTGATACACTTCCTTCTTCTTGGTAACACTTCTTCACTGGCCCAGCAGGACACCGGCCTCTATGGTTTTCCTTCTCCTCAGTGGTGTCTTATCCGCAGTCTTTTTTGTTGATCCCTTCAATTCTCCCCAATTTTGCAGTACTGGGGGTACCTCCTGGGCTAAGTCCAATGCCCCTTGTCCATCAACATTCTCTCTTTGTGATCTCATTTAGTTCCTTAGTTTTATATGCTATTGAAGTGAAGTGAAGTGAAAGTCACTCAGTCGTTTCTGACTCTTTGCAACCCAGGGACTGTAGCAAGCCAGGCTCCTCTGTCCATGGAATTCTCCAGGCTAGAATACTAGAGTGGGTAGTCGTTCCCTTCTCCTGGGAATCTTCTCAAGCCAGGATTGAACCCAGGTCTCCTGCATTGCAGGCAGATTCTTGACCATCTGAGCCACCAGGGAAGCCCAGAATACTGATGTGGGTAGTTTATCCCTTCTCCAGTGGATTTTCGTGACCCAAGAATTGAATTGGGATTTCCTGTATTGCAGGAGGATTCTTTACCAATTGAGCTATGTTAACCCCCATAAACTCACCTGTAGCCCAGAGCTTTCTCCCTAACTGCAAACTCATGCATTGAGTTCCATCCTAGGAATCTGGAGTTGGGTATCTAATGGATATCTTGATTTCATTCATCCAAAATGGAGGTGCTAATGTATCTCCAAAACTGCTTTATCCAAAGCCTTTCCACATTTCACTTGATAAGTCTCTCTTTGTCCTGCTCCATAACATCTGGAGTCACTCTCAGCTGTCCATTATCTCTCATATCCCACATCAGTCTGTCAGCAAATGCTGTTAATTTTGTCTTCAAAATACATCCTTAACCAAAGTACCTCTGATGATCCCCAAAGCTATCACACTGCTTGGAACCTCAATCATCTCCTCCTTATTTGATTATTATTGCACCCTAAACTTCATCTTGACTTTTTTTTTTTTTTTTTTGGTTTGGTCCATGCCACGTAGCATGTGGGATCTTAGTTCCCCAGCAGGGTTGGAACCCCTGTCTTTGCGGTGGGACAACAGAGTATTGACACTGGACCCCCAGGGAAGTTCCTAGAGAAGGGAAACCCTACAAGTAAACTTTCCCCCCTTAAACCCAGCTTTGCCCTCCACAGTCTTTTTTCAACACAGAAACCAAACATCCTCTAAAACTAAAATACAAGCCTGATCAAGTTCTTATTGTGTTCTTCAGCCCCACACAGGTTTCCATTCTCTTCAGAGGAAAAGCCAAAGTCCTTACAATGACTGACAGGAATTATATGGTCTCACTTTGTCACCTTGCTGTGTCATTTACTCAGCTCCAGTGGTTTTCACCTTCCCCCTGTTTCTGGAACATACCAGCCATATTTTTATTATCACTGGCTCATCCTTCTCCCTAAAACTCTCTTTCATAGGGGGATATTGTCTAACTCTCTTATCTTTTTGATATTCTGTTGGCTAAATCTCTCACCAACTCCTAGTCTGATCTTCACCATTTTACTTAGTACAGAAGTCCACATCTCCATCCTTTACATCTTTCACTTTTTCTTACTTTTTTTTCTCTCCTTCATACTTATGTGGAGAAGGAAATGGCAACCGCCTCCAGTACTTCTGCCTGGAAAATTCCTCGGATGGAAGATCCTTGTATGCTACAGTTCCTGGTGTCACAAAGAGTCAGACACAACTGAGCGACTTCACTTTCACTTTCATACTTATTACTTTTTACTCCTTTACTTATTGTTATTGCTTATTGTTATTCTGTTTGAGAATGTAAACTCGATGCAACCTGGGATTTTCATGTATTCTCTTCACTGATGTAGCCCAAGAGACAAAAATATTGGTGTAAATTGTATGTCAATAGCTAGTCAATGAATAATTGCTTCTGAACTTCAAAGGAACACACGTATAGAGTAAGAATATCTACAGAAATGTGTTCTAAAATATATGTGGAAGATATGGGGACAAAATTATGGTGGGAAGCTTTGCTCTAGCACACGTTATACTTGTGAGGTTCACTTGAATAAGATTTACTAGGATCAGTTCAGTTCAGTTCAGTTCAGTCACTCAGTCGTGTCCGACTCTTTGCCACCCAATGAATCACAGCACACCAGGCCTCCCTGTTCATCACCATTTCTGGAGTTCACTCAAACTTATATTCATCAAGTCGGTGATGCCATCCATCCATCTCATCCTCTGTCGTCCCCTTCTCCTCCTGCCCCTAATCCTTCCAGCATAAGAGTCTTTTCCAATGAGTCAACTCTTTGCATGGGTGGCCAAAGTCCTGGAGTTTCAGCTTTAGCATCATTCCTTCTAAAAACACCCAGGGCTGATCTCCTTCAGAATGTACTGGTTGGATCTCTTTGCAGTCCAAGGGACTCTCAAGGTTCTTCTCCAACACCACAGTTCAAAAGCATCAATTCTTCGGCACTCAGCTTTCTTCAGAGTCCAACTCTCTCATCAATCATGACCACTGGAAAAACCATAGCCTTGACTCGATGGACCTAGGATGTAACAGACTAAACAAATATTTGGGCAAATTTATGAGCTTTGTGAATTGTGCACCTCATAGAGCACATAATTTCTTTCAAAAATAGAGTTAAATATTTTGCAAGTATTTTAGAAATTACTAAAACAGTTTAAATAAAAACCTCAGTAGTTGGAAGAAAGAAAAGTCACTCCTCTAAATATTTCTTGAACTGAGAAGAATTTCAAATGGTAAGTACGGAGTACGTCAAGGCTGTATATTGTCACCCTGCTTATTTAACTTATATGCAGAGTACATCATGAGAAACGCTGGACTGGAAGAAACACAAGCTGGAATCAAGATTGCCAGGAGAAATATCAATAACCTCAGATATGCAGATGACACCACCCTTATTGCAGAAAGTGAAGAGGAATTAAAAAGCCTCTTGATGAAAGTGAAAGAGGAGAGTGAAAATGTTGGCTTAAAGCTCAACATTCAGAAAACGAAGATCATGGCATCCGGTCTCATCACTACATGGGAAATAGATGGGGAAACAATGGAAACAGTGTCAGACTTTATTTTTTTTTGTGCTCGAAAATCACTGCAGATGGTGACTGCAGCCATGAAATTAAAAGACGCTTACTGCTTGGAAGAAAATTTATGATCAACCTAGATACAATATTCATAACAGAGACATTACTTTGCCGACTAAGGTCCGTCTAGGCTATGGTTTTTCCAGTAGTCATGTATGGATGTGAGAGTTGGACTGTGAAGAAGGTTGAGCATCAAAGAATTGATGCATTGAAATGTGGTGTTGGAGAAGACTCTTGAGAGTCCCTTGGACTGCAAGGAGATCCAACCAGTCCATTCTGAAAGAGATGAGCCCTGGGATTTCTTTGGAAGGAATGATGCTAAAGCTGAAACTCCAATACTTTGGTCACCTCATGAGAAGAGTTGACTCATCAGAAAAGACTCTGATGCTTGGCGGGATTGGAGGCAGGAAGAGAAGGGAACAACAGAGGATGATATGGCTGGATGGCATCACTGACTCGAAGGACATGAGTCAATGAACTCCAGGAGTTGGTGATCGACAGGGAGGCCTGGCGTTTTGGTGTTCATGTGGTTGCAAGGAGTTGGACACAACTGAGCGACTGAACTGAATGGAACAGAGTACTTATATATAAAATGATAGTGTCAGCATAATCTAAACGTGTGCCTTGTGACCTACGTCTTACCCAGAACAAACTGTCTCAAATGCTTTAATTATTGCTGAGCAAGTTAATTTTCCAAGAGATCTACACACTTATTCAGGATCACACAGTTCAGTTGGCTGGATTAGGACTTGAACCTACTTATTTTCTCGTTTTGTTGAGCAAAAGTCAGTAAAGAGACAAGGTTTGTTGAAAGGGAAGTTGCTTTATTTCAGAGGCCAGCTACCAGGCAGCGAGGTGGGGGTTGGGGTGGGGAGACTCTTGTTCAAAGGCTGACTCCTTGTTCCTGACAATCAGTTGACAAGGGCTTTTATAGATGGAGGGAAGGTACTACATGTAGGAAGAGTGCAGTCAGTTCTGATGGTCATCATGAAATCCGTCATTGCAGTCTGGCCAGTGTCACCTTGTTTCAAAGACCATTAATCTTCAGTTCCAGGGTTGGACTGTTTCCATTTCCTTGAGGCCATTTTCCAGAACTGTGCCAGCTTATGTCGTCACTACAGTCTGCTCCTCATGTAGTTCACTTCTCCACTTGGGGTTTCAGGGTGTGTAACACAGCTCACAGCATATGGCTCAGAATAACATCTATAGCCTTGGAGGAGGAGCTAAGGGTCCTGGGAGAGGAGGACGATAGGGCCCTGATCCATTTCAGTCTCGCTTATAAGCTTAGAGGCTGACTTCCAACAGCAAGCCTCCCAGGAACTTCTCAGTGGAAGTTGAAGCAATACTTATTTTCATGATCTAGCAAGAGATATTATGTTGGTTGAAAACACATTCAAGGGCAGTGCACACAGACCTCTATTTTCAATGGCAAATGTCAAAGAAACTGGAGGTTTCATTTTAAAATTAATGTCAACATTTAAAGAAACAATCAAATCACTATCCATAATGCAATAATGCATTTTTATTTTAATGCAATATTCTTGACAGTAATATTGACCTAGACTCCTTAATAAATGAATTCCAAGGTAAAACGAGCAAGAGTAGAGGGACAATTCTTTAATAAAACACACCAAAGTGATATTGGAGACAAGTAAACAAAAATCCCAATGCATTCACTTGTGTTAAGCACCATGTCAGTAACCAAGTTTTAATTACAGCTTATTCCTAGGTTTCTTTTAAACAGTGACAGGAACCAAATGCAAAGTGTAAACTTTGATTAGCTCCTGCATTGAGGAGGAAAGGGGTTCTAAAAAAACATTTTGGAAGGACTAGGATTTAAAATATATATTAGAATATATATTAAATTATTTTGATTTCCTTGTAAAGTGAAGTTGCTCAGTCGTGTCCGAATCTTTGTGACCCTGTAGACTGTAGCCCACCAGGCTCCTCTGTGCATGGGATTCTCCAGGCAAGAATACTGGAGTGGGTTGCCATTTCCTTCCCCAGGGGATCTTCCCAACCCAGGGATTTTCCCAGGTCTCCTGCATTGTAGGCAGATGCTTTAACCTCTGCGCCACCAGGGAATTGTATGTATATATGCAATTTACTAATCACCACATTCAGAAAAAAAGGTAATAGAAAGCAAGTGAGAAGAGGTAAAGGCTGTATGGGAAAACTGTAATAATTGTTAGACCTAGGTAAGGAAAACGTTGGTATTGAACAAACTATTTTTGAAGCTTTTTGTGCACTTAAAACTGCTTCTACGGTTGCAACTACACACTACAGTCACAAGGTGGCGATAGGCTCACCTATGAATTCGTACAGAAACACTCCTGTGAAAGGAGAGTCCAGAAAGAAATATTTCTCAACATAACATCCTTAAATGCTGGCTCTACGAGGAGAAATGAGAAATTCCCAGAAGGCCAAAATCATTGAGGAAGTTCACGCCTTATTTGAGTAGTTAACATTGAAATAAGTGCGGGAAAGTGGAAGAAATCCTGAAGTAGGAAGAAGGGATACTTGCTTCCGAGAAAACCTAGTCTCTAGTCGTGGCTTCATTAACGTCTCATTCTGTGGCCTTACTCAAGTCCGAAATGAGTAGCTGTCACGTGAAACATGAGGAACATATCTGAAGAAAAACTTGGAGAGTGACTTCAGTTAGAATTGGAATTGCCTTTAAAAATGATGCTTATTAGAGGACTTTGCTTAGAAATTTTTAGCCACATAGCAGTTACCTAATTCTTAAAGTATAACATTGACAATTTCTCATGAAGCACAGAGAGTAAATCCAAAGCACACTGTGATTAGGCAGCCTTCTAAGTTTGTTTTGAAAGGACCCTTACAGATTGTTTTTATAGAGAGTGCAGTTGGATCCATACACCTTGGTGGTTGTATTTGGGTTCCAACCCTGTTAGTGGCTCACCTCCTGTGCTCACATCCTCAGTTGTGTCAGACTGCTTGCAGCTTCATGGAATGTAGTCTCCAGGCACCTCCATCCATGGAAATTTTGCAGGCAAGAATATTGGGGTGGGTGGCCATTTCCTCCTCCAGGGTGTCTTCCTGACTCAGGGATCAAACCCTCATCTCTTGCATCTTCTGCATTGGCAGGTGGATTCTTTAGCACCACCACCGGGAGAGACTCAGATGACCTCCTAAAGGCTGACGCATCATTCTATGCTGCTTATTATTTAAAAAATGATCCTTTCAGAAAACTGCTCTTGTAACTCAGTCATCCTCCTGAGGTTTCAAGTAATCAGTCACCACATATACGAGCAACACAGACTTTGAACTAACCCCAGTCCAATAACCCTCTTACTCCCGTTGCACGAGAGACCTCAAGCAAGAATCATCTAGGAGAGCTCATTCAGTAAACAAATTCCATCTGATAATTATGTGTTTGTTGTTCAGGAAATACTTACTGAACAACTACTATGTGCCAAAACCATGCATTGACTTTCAGTACTACAAAGGTACTTGATCTCATGGAGCTCAAATGGCAATAGTGGTATGCAATAATAATAGTAAAATGAGAGATAAATAAATGATCAAATCTCATATGTGATGAAGGAAATAAATAAGCTGTGCAAAAGGACAAAACAGATTAAGCACTTCTTATTGATATACAACTTTCTTTTCTTTTTTTTTTTTTACTTTGTTTGGTTTTGCTTTGTTGGACGGGAGCAAGCATACTTAAGCACACACACACGGAACCCAATAAGCCTACAAGAGGACAGAATGGAGTTTACCAAACACCTGCAGATGCAAACCAGCTGCTGTCAAGGGGTGAATTAAAAACTATGCCCATCACACCTGATTACCTTAGTTGCTTCAAGAGTTTCTAGATGATTAGAATTTAAAACTATTTTATAATTGCCTTGTAATTCTTAGATTTTCCTTTCCCACACTGCTTGGTATGAAAGTAAAAACTTACTCTTGTTTATCCATACCTTAAACAGAATTTGATTGGTGGCTACTTACACATAACAGATCGGAAAAAAAAATGGCTTAAAAAAGGCTAGGCTAATGCGCTATGCTTTATTTTTAATTTTTTCCATGATAATTGATTTTTTTAAAAATGGAATTACAGTTACTTTTCTTTGCTGTGTTAGTTTCCAGTGTACAGCAAAGGGATATACAGTATGTCCTTGCTGTTTATTTTACATGTAATAGTGTATATATGTTAACCATGATACTTGCTTTAACACAGACTGTGTATATTGAGGAACTCTGTCAATGGGTAGAACAAGAAGGTAAAATATTGGGAAATGTATTTCAAATTCAAATACATGGCATAGAAAATAAACGGAAGATATGTCACTGGTCCAGTCTCAAGGGTGATTCAATGCAGCATAAACAGACCATTGTTATGCCCTTACTCTTGTAATTGAATCAGAGACTCCTTTCATTGTTCTATCATGATATTTGTCCAACTTTAGCCAGGAGAGAAGCAGAGCCAGTCTTACAGTCATAAAATGACCTAACTATAACATGGCAAATGTGAAAGGAAAGTGAAAGTGAAGTCGCTCAGTCATGTCCGACTCTGTGACACCATAGACTGTAGCCTACCAGGCTCCTTTGTCCATGGGATTTTCCAGGCAATAGTACTGGAGTGGATTGCCTTTTCCTTCTCCAGAGGATCTTCCCGACCCAGGGATGGAACCCAGGTCTCCCACATTGTAGACAGACACTTTCCTGTCTGAGCCACCAGGGAAGTCCATATAACATGGCAAAGAAGAAGCTGAATCCTGTTTTAGAAAAGTGGGGAGATAAAGATTAAAAATGGTGAGAACCAGGGAGATTTGAGGAAAAGTTCAGAAAGAAATGAACCTTCGATTCACGCTTTCTACAGTTCCTAGGCTTTTTCTAGGCAAAGAATCAAAGGATTATATGAAAGGAGTCTGTCACACTTATGGGGCAAAAGTGAAATCCTAAAACATCAGGATCCATTTGGAGAGTGGTCAGGAGCCTGCATCTGAAGCATGGGCTCCACAGAGGAAGTGTAGATGGCCAATCCTGAATGACGTAATAGGTTGATGTGACTTGGCTTTGCAGTGAGTTTATTGTCAGGAAACATTGACTCAATACTGCACACAAAAACATGTTCTCTTATCTGATATTTTTTAATCTGTCTATAATTTGGTTTAGACTTGCCTTACTCCTGGAATTGCATCTTTATAATTTGAGTTTCAGAGATGACCTCAGCCTTAATATATCCAAGAATGAATTCACGTGATTATCTAGTAGTGCAATAGCAAATGACAGAGCAAGAACCTAACTTCTTGGGCCGAGTTTCATTGTAAAAGGTTCGTACAGATGTGTGCTTTAGGGGTGCTTGATTTCAAATCTCAGAAGTATAGGGGAATGAACTTAGCTTTACCCTGATCTACTTTAGAAGGTTGCTTTGAACATCATTCCAAGGAGGTAGAAATGTATATTGTCAATTGTGGGAACATTTTTTCTAAAGTATCTGTTCTTTACAGATCTTTTCCCCCAAAGTATCAGACACTTCAAAAATCTCACTTTTATCATAAATTACTTTGGAATGATACTCTTGTCTAGAATCTGTTTTTAATGGACAAATTCTTAGAAAAGTACAATTTTCCAAAACTGAACCAGGAAGAAATAGAAAATCTTAACAGACCCATCACAAGCATGGAAATTGAAACTGTAATCAGAAATCTTCCAGCAAACAAAAGCCCAGGTCCAGATGGCTTCACAGCTGAATTCTACCAAAAATTTCGAGAAGAGCTAACACCTATCCTACTCAAACTCTTCCAGAAAATTGCAGAGGAAGGTAAACTTCCAAACTCATTCTATGAGGCCACCATCACCCTAATACCAAAACCTGACAAAGATGTCACAAAAAAAGAAAACTGCAGGCCAATATCACTGATGAACATAGATGCAAAAATCCTCAACAAAATTCTAGCAATCAGAATCCAACAACACATTAAAACGATCATACACCATGACCAGGGATGCAAGGATTCTTCAATATCTGCAAATCAATCAATGTAATTCACCACATTAACAAATTGAAAAATAAAAACCATATGATTATCTCAATAGATGCAGAGAAGGCCTTTGACAAAATTCAACATCCATTTATGATAAAAACTCTCCAGAAAGCAGGAATAGAAGGAACATACCTCAACATAATAAAAGCTATATATGACAAACACACAGCAAACATTATCCTCAATGGTGAAAAATTGAAAGCATTTCCCCTAAAGTTAGGAACAAGACAAGGGTGCCCACTGTCACCGCTACTATTCAACATAGTTCTGGAAGTTTTGGCCACAGCAATCAGAGCAGAAAAAGAAATAAAAGGAATCCAAATTGGAAAAGAAGAAGTAAAACTCTCACTGTTTGCAGATGACATGATCCTCTACATGGAAAACCCTAAAGACTCCACCAGAAAATTACTAGAGCTCATCAATGAATATAGTAAAGTTGCAGGATATAAAATCAACACACAGAAATCCCTTGCATTCCTATACACTAATAATGAGAAAGTAGAAAAAGAAATTAAGGAAACAATTCCATTCACCATTGCAATGAAAAGAATAAAATACTTAGGAATATATCTACCTAAAGAAACTAAAGACCTATATATAGAAAACTATAAAACACTGATGAAAGAAATCAAAGAGGACACTAATAGATGGAGAAATATACCATGTTCATGGATTGGAAGAATCAATATAGTGAAAATGAGGATACTACCCAAAGCAATTTACAAATTCAATGCAATCCCTATCAAGCTACCAGCCATATTTTTCACAGAACTAGAACAAATAATTTCAAGATTTGTATGGAAGTACAAAAAACCTCGAATTGCCAAAGCAATCTTGAGAAATAAGAATGGAACTGGAGGAACCAACTTGCCTGACTTCAGGCGCTACTACAAAGCCACAGTCATCAAAACAGTATGGTACTGGCACAAAGATAGACATATAGATCAATGGAACAAAATAGAAAGCCCAGAGATAAATCCACACACATATGGACACCTTATCTTTGACAAAGGAGGCAAGAATATACAATGGAGTAAAGACAATCTCTTTAACAAGTGGTGCTGGGAAAACTGGTCAACCACTTGTAAAAGAATGAAACTAGATCACTTTCTAACACCGCACACAAAAATAAACTCAAAATGGATTAAAGATCTAAATGTAAGACCAGAAACTATAAAACTCCTAGACGAGAACATAGGCAAAACACTCTCAGACATAAATCACAGCAGGATCCTCTATGATCCACCTCCCAGAATTCTGGAAATAAAAGCAAAAATAAGCAAATTGGATCTAATTAAAATTAAAAGCTTCTGCACAACAAAGGAAAATATAAGCAAGGTGAAAAGACAGCCTTCTGAATGGGAGAAAATAATAGCAAATGAAGCAACTGACAAACAACTAATCTCAAAAATATACAAGCAACTTATGCAGCTCAATTCCAGAAAAATAAACTGCCCAATCAAAAAATGGGCCAAAGAACTAAATAGACAGTTCTCCAAAGAAGACATACGGATGGCTAACAAACACATGAAAAGATACTCAACATCACTCATTATTAGAGAAATGCAAATCAAAACCACAATGAGGTACCACTTCACACCAGTCAGAATGGCTGCGATCCAAAAACCTGCAAGCAATAAATGCTGGAGAGGGTGTGGAGAAAAGGGAACCCTCCTACACTGTTGGTGGGAATGCAAACTAGTACAGCCCCTATGGAGAACAGTGTGGAGATTCCTTAAAAAATTGCAAATAGAACTAGCTTATGACCCAGCAATCCCACTGCTGGGCATACACACCGAGGAAACCAGAATTGAAAGAGACACATGTACCCCAATGTTCATCGCAGCACTGTTTATAATAGCCAGGACATGGAAACAACCTAGATGTCCACCAGCAGATGAATGGATAAGAAAGCTGTGGTACATTTACACAATGGAGTATTACTCAGCCATTAAAAAGAATTCGTTTGAATCAGTTCTGATGAGATGGATGAAACTGGAGCCGATTATACAGAGTGAAGTAAGCCAGAAAGAAAAACACCAATACAGTATACTAACACATATATATGGAATTTAGAAAGATGGCAATGAAGACCCTGTATGCAAGACAGCAAAAAAGACACAGATGTGTATTACGGACTTTTGGACTCAGAGGGAGAGGGAGAGGGTGGGATGATTTGGGAGAATGACATTCTAACATGTATACTATCATGTAAGAATCGAATCGCCAGTCTATGTCTGATGCAGGATACAGCATGCTTAGGGCTGGTGCATGGGGATGACCCAGAAAGATGTTATGGGGAGGGAGGTGGGAGGGGGGTTCATGTTTGGGAACGCATGTAAGAATTAAAGATTTTAAAATTAAAATAAATAAATAAATAAATAAATAATTAAAAAAAAACCATTGATATTCCCTAAGTAATTGGCACAAAATTAATTATACTTTGGTTTTTGATGTGTTCAAAATTTTATATTAATAATTATTATAAATCAACATGCATGGAAAGTATAAACTCAAAGTTTATTTTGGTCGGTATACTATTATTTGAATTTATATGATTCAGGTTGGCACTGACTTACCAGAGTAATAGATATCTATTTTTCAGGAATTTTATTATGAGTCTCCTTAAAGGATAAATTCAATATTACCACTTATTTGGTTTCCACAGAAAATTTCCATCTGTTTTTTTAAAACAGAATACTTGAGAGATCTATCAGAATAAACATGTCTTTTCTGTAACTTTAGCTTCCCCAACTGTGGAGTTGGAAAAAAAAGTCACATTTTCCACGATAGCAATGAAAATTTTGATTACATATTTCCTATATCATGAACCATAGAAAGAAGTAAACAAAAAAAAAGAAGTTAACAAGAAGAAAAGTAAGCAAGCACTGAAGAGAAAATCATAATTGAAAAAGACACATGAAGTACAATGTGTACAGCAGCACTGTTTACAGTAGCAAGGACATAGAAACAACCCAAATGTTCATCAGCAGAAGTGTGATTAAGAAGATGTGGTGCATGTCTACAATGGACTATTACTCTGTCATATAAAGGAATGAAGTTGGGTTGCTTGTAGAGACATGGATGGACATAGAGACTGTCATACAAAGTGAACTAAGTCAGAAAGAGAAAGATAAATTTTGTATTATTGCATACATGTGGAATCTAGAAAAATGGTACAGGTGATCATATTTGTGAAACAGAAGTAGAGACACAGACATAGAGAACAAGCATTTGGACACCAAAGGAGAAAGGGGATGGTGGGAGGAAATGAGGGATTTGATTGACATATACCCACTATTGATACTCTGTAGAAAACAGATAACTAATGTGGATATACAGTATGGCAGGTCCTCAACATCCTGGATCTAATGCCTGATGATCTGATGTGAAACCAGGTGGAGCTGATATAATAATATAGAAGTAAATAAACAAATGAACAATAAAAATCATGCACTTGAATCATCCTGAAACATACCCCCTTCCCTGGTTGGTGGAAAAAATGTCTTCTCAAAATTGGTCCCTGATGCCAAAAAGGTATAGCACAGTGCATAGCACATGGAACAGTACTTAATGCACTGCTGGAAGGAAGTCCTAAAGGGAGGGGATATATGTATTTGTATGGTTGGTTCATTTTCCTGTTCACTAAAAACTAATACTGTACAGAAAAGATCATCATGACCCAGATAACCATGATGGTGTGATCACTCACCTAGAGTTAGACATCCTGGAATGCAAAGTCAAGTGGGCCTTAGGAAGCATTGCTTTGAACAAAGCTATTGGAGGTGGCGAATTTCCAGCTGAGCTATTTCAACTCCTAAAAATGATGCTGTGAAAGTGCTGCTCTCAATATGCCAGCAAATTTGGAAAACTCAGCAGAGGCCACAGGACTGGCAAAGGTCCGTTTTTATTTCAATCCCAAAAAAGGCATGCCAAAAATTCCTCAAACTATCACACAATTGAGCTAAGCTCACAACACTAGCAAAGTAATGCTCAAAATTCTCCAAGCCAGACTTCAATAGCACATGAACCAACAACTTCCAGATGTTCAAGCTGTATTTAGAAAAGGCAAGGAAACCAGAGATCAAATTGCTAACATCTCTTGCATAATCACAAAGCAAGAGAATTACCAAAAAATCATCTACTTCTGCTTTATTGACTATGCCAAAGCCTTTGACTGTGTGGATGACAAGAAAATGTGGAAAATTCTGAAAGAGATGGGAATACCAGACCACCTGACCTGCCTCCTGTGAAATCTGCATACGGGTCAAGGAGCAACAGTTAGAACTGGACATGGAACAATGGACTGATTCCATATTGGGAAAGGAGTACATCAAGGCTGTATATTGTCACCCAGCTTATTTAACTTAAGTACAGAATACATCATGCAAAGTGCTGAGCTAGATGAAGCAAAAGCTGGCATCAAGATTGCAAGAAGAAATATCAATAACATCAGATATGCACATGACATCACCCTTATGGCAAAAGGTGAAGAACTAACAAGCCTCTTGATGAAAGTGAAAGAGGAGAGTCAAAAAGTTAGCTCAACATTCAGAAAACAAAGATCATGGCATCCAGTCCCATCACTTCATGGCAAATAGATGGGGAAACAATGGAAGCAGTAAGAGACTTTATTTTCTTGGGCTCCCAAATTACTGCAGATGATGGCTGCAGACATGAAATTAAAAGATTCATGCTCCTTGGAGGAAAAGCTATGATGAACCTTGAAAGAATATGAAAAAGCAGAGATGTTACTTTTCCAATGAAAGTCTGTCTAGTCAAAGCTATGTTTTTTCCATTAGTCATGTATGGATGTGACAGCTGGCTATAAAGAAAGCAGAGCACTGAAGAATTGGTGTGTTTTTTTTTAAATATAAATTTATTTATTTTAATTGGAGGTTAATTACGTTACAATAATGTATTGGTTTTGCCATACATCAACATGTATCCACCACAGGTATACACGTGTTCCCCATCCTGAACCCCCCTCCCTCCTCCCTCCTCGTACCATCCCTCTGGGTTGTCTCAGTGCACAAACTGTGGTGTTGTTGAAGATTTTTGAGAGTCCCTTTGACTGCAAGGTCAAACCAGTCAATCCTAAAGATAATCAGTCCTGAAAATTCACTGGAAGGACTGTTGCTGAAGCTAAAGTCATAATACTTTGGCCATCTGATATGAAGAACTGACTCACAGGAAAAAACCGTGATGCTGGGAAAGATTGGAAGCAGGAGGAGAAGGGAATGACAGAGGATGAAATGGTTGGATGGCATCACTGACTTGATGGACATGAGTTTGAGTAAAATCCGGGAGTTGGTGATGGACAGGGAAGCCTGTGTGCTGAAGTCCATGGGTTCGCAAAGAGTCAGACATGGCTGAGCAACTGAACTGAACTGAGAAACTAACACAACATTTTAAAGTGATTACACTACAATAAAATTTAATTTTAAAAAAAAGCAGGGATAAAATTAAAATGAAAAGAACTTTGCAATGATGGGGAAGAGTTAAGTCCCCTTCCCCAAATTCCTTTAGTAATGGATCTCTGATATAAAAATCCAGAGAATTGATTTTAGTCAGTGCTCTACCACAAAATATAAAAGCAAAACATAGAGGCTGTGGAAGAAGCAGAAGACTTTAGAAATATTGACTAAAACTTTTTGGAGGTGAGATAAGGCACAGAAGGGGATAGATGAAAGCTGCTGGATTAGAAATCATTCCCCTTAGCTGGTTTGGGGTTTTATCCATAGTGCATCACTGTCTCTTAAAATGAGACTTTTCATGAGAGTATAATTATTTTACAAAGTTGTCTTAGCTTCTGCTGTACAATGAAGTGAATCAGCTAAAGTATATATATGTATCCCCTCCTTCCTGGGCCTCTTGCCTGCCCCCCTCCTCATCAGACTCTTCTAGGTCATCACAGAGCACTGAGCTCAGTTCTCTGTGCTGTATAGTAGCTTCCCAGTAGCTATCCATTTTACATATGGTTGTGTATTTATGTCAAAGCCATCCGTCAGAATGACCATCATGAAGAAAATCTACAAACAGGAAATGCTGGGGAGCGTGTGGAGGAAAGGGAGCCCTCCTGCACTACTGGTGGGGATATAAATTGATACAGCCACTACGGAGAATGGTATGGCAGTTCCTTAAAATACTGATAAATAGAACTACCATATGATCCACCTATCCGTCTCCTGAGCACATGCCCTGAGACATCTTTTCTTTAGGTATATGTTTTCTCAGTTATTTAATGAGGAGGTTAGACATGAACTTTTGTAAAATTCACAAAAATTAGAACCCTCAGTGTGTGTTCACTTTGTACCACAAAACGTACATGGAGCCACTATGACAATATATACAGTTAAAATGACAGAGATCTGAAATGGAAATTAAAGAAATGGAGGGGGATATCTGCTGGGGTCCAGCCCCGGTGGATCCAGGGTGATTCGAAGGGGAGATGGTAGGTGAGGAAAAGTTAATTTAATTAGAAATATTAAGATTAGATTAGGAAAAAATGGTGTAGTAGGAAAATGAGTGGAGGAAAGAGGCTGATTAACTTGGTTTATGTGGAAAACCAATAAAGTTCCAGACAAGGAACTTGCACCATCTACGCTGGACCACAGGCGCCCACTTCAATAGTGGAGGGTGCCCCACCTTGGGCTCCCTCTCACGTGGGTCTCAGAAGCCCGGGCAAGTAAGTAGACTCGGAGAGCCTCTGCGTTCCAAGGGATCAACCTGAAAAGGAGAGGGAGGGAGAGGGAGCAAGAGAAAGAATGGACACCGGGGAGGCCAGGTTTGTGCAAAACCCCCCTCCAACTTTATTATTCAAAAGGTGTTTATATACCCTAAATTTTACATAATGGAAGATACAGAATCATGCAGGGGCAGCAGTCCTGACCCTTTCTGTATATCTTTTTGTATACAAAAGTTCTCAGGTGATTTACATTATCTTCTGGCCAAGAGGCTTGTTAACACTTTTTGGCTCTCTTCCTTAATGAATGGTGATCTCATTTTCCCTGAAGTGTTTTTCTTTAATCTGCATCTCCTTAAAGTACTAAAGTTACATCTCTATAGAACAAAGGCGCAGTGGGTTATAACAAAGAAGGTACTTAACTCAAAGATCTAATGTTGCTACTTGTTTTTTCTATGTACCAACTATATCATCAAATAAAAGATATGAAAATTTGGCAGCAAGTATTGGCTCAACAATGAAGCGCTTAATCAGTTTTATTCTAATGATCTTGACACCTTGGAAGCCCCTGCATTTCTAGGATGTTTTAAGCTTCCTGTGCCTCTGGCGGTTGGGAGACTGTAAACAATTCACAAGCTGTAAAATGTTTGGGGGAACCTGTTAGGCAAGCTAGAGAGTTATCAGAGGGGGTTTTAAGCTGAGACATTCTTTTGCAGGAGACTGAAGCCCTGAATTAACTTTTTCCAGAGAGTGTCAGAAAAGTAGAAAAGCACAATGCAATAAGGCAGGCATATTCTTATTTTTGGGGGGTATGTGCTCAGGAAATACCAGGGGGAAAACCTGAGGCCTGATTCGCCTTGCCCATCAGGCCTCTGCCACATGACCTTGTCACGGGTGGGATTCCTCACGCTGGCTCCCGGCAGATATCCAGTCAATTGGAGGAACATATGACTTTACTTCTGACAGGTTTAGTTCTTTTTGGCAGATCCATCTATTTTCTGCAGCACAGTGTTCAGAAATAAGTTGTGTTCTTGATATGCAAACACAGTGGTCTTCTTTAACATCACCAGAAATGTGTAATCTGTAGAGCAAAAGAAAAGACTCTCTTTAGTGTTCATGATTTTCTCACATAATTCTCCTCATCCAGCCAGTATTTTCTGTAACTTTCAGGAAACAATGAGATGCTCAGTTATTAAGCACTGGGTAAGTAAACAGTCTAAGGGCAGAAAGTGAAGAGTAACTAAAAAGCCTCTGAAAGAGGGTGAAACAGGAGAGTGAAAAAGGTGGCTTGCAACTCAACATTCAAAAGCTAAGATTTTAGCATCCAGTTCCATCACTTCATGGCAAATAGCAGGGGAAAAAATGCAAGCAGTGACAGACTTTGTTTGCTTGGGCTCAAAAATCTTTGTAGACAATGACTAAAGCCCTGAAATTAAAAGACACTTGCTCGTGGGAATGGCTACCCACTCCAGTGTTCTTGTCTGGAGAATTTCATTTCCGTGGACAGAGGTACCTGGAAGGATACATCCATAGCATGGGAAAGAGTCAGACCGGACTGAGGGACTAACACTTTCACTTTCTTTTTTTTTTTTTTTTTTCACTTGCTCCTTGGAAGGAAAGCTATGACAAACCTAGACAGCATATTCAAAAGGAAAGACATCACTTTGCCAGCAAATGTCAGTATAGTCAAAGCTTCGGCTTTTCCATTACTCATGGAGTGATGTGAAATTTATACCATAAAGAGAGTAAGTGCCAAAGAATTGATGCTTTCAAATCGTGGTGCTGGAGAAGATTCTTGAGAGTCCCTTGGACTGCACGCAAATCAAGGCAGTCAACCCTAAAAGAAATCAACCCTGAATATTCCTTGGAAGGACTGATGCTGAAGCTTTGGAAGGACTGATGCTCCAATCCTTTGACCACTTGATGGGAAAAGCCAACTCATTGGAAAAGACCTTGATGCTGGGAAAGACTGAGGCCAAAGGAGAACGAGGAGGCAGAGGAAGAGATGGTTAGATAGCATCACTGACTCAAATGGACATGAATTTGAGCAAACTGGGAGACACTGGAGGACAGAGGAACCTGGGGAGCTGCAGTCCATGGGGGCCACAAAGGGTTGGACAAGACTTAGCAACTGAACAGTGATAACTACACAGTCAGGCATAAATATAAACTTTTAAGAGAAAGCTAATATAAACATCTGGAACTTGCAAGTTCATCTTCACTGGAAGTGAAGCATTCTAAATATTAATATCATCATGATATACCCAAAATGAAGCTTTGAAAATTGGAAACTGAATCTCCTATTAACATATCACATGAAAAACTTATTGCTTTCACGGAACTTTGATTTTCTTAAATATTTAGGATATAATAACCTAGTATTTGGGGAAGCATTGAGATGATACCTATAGAAGTGTGATCAGGCTTAAACAGAGTATGTGCTCAGGAAATGTATTAAGTATGTATTGATACGTAGGATCTGCAGACTTTGAATGTGGCCAGAAAAGGAGTCTCAGTTCATGTTGTATGTAGTGGAAGGTTCCTTTTTTCCCGTTCCAGACAGTTTACGAGTATCTGCTCTGATCAATGTTCTCTTAGTTCCAAAGATGCAGGAGTGTTGTGGCTCATTGCAGATGTGGTGTGAGTAGCAGTCAAAGAATGGGATGGCAACACAGAACTGGCATGCCAGGATGGGGTATGCGCAAGATGTTCACCTGCTTGTCCTAAATTGAAAGTGAAGTAGTACAGTGGGCAGGACTCCATCACAGATTTCCTTTGTTCCTTTGTTTATTTTCTTTATAAGGGCCCTTGGCCCTGAGAAGTCCACCTGATTCCCTCCTAGTGCCTGACAGTCTAGTCACATCAGCATTTCTTTCAAGCGAGTAATAGCAAAAGTCCCCTGTGTTTTACCTCTTTCACCCTTCTGGTCCCCTTCTTCAAATTTCAAGATAACTTTTTAAATGCTCATTTGACTTTTTTCAAAAGACCCTCAGTGACTTCCCAGGCCTTCTTTGACCAGATCTCTGCCTAGTTCTTTAGTATTATCTTCTTAATCCCCAAAACAGTGAAAAAAAAAAAATACTGTTTATGTCTTTCATTACTTAAAAACCAGGGTAGAGAACTAAATGAAAGCAGAATCTAACTGCTACTCTTTCTACTATCATATGATACCTTTCAGGGTTACCTGATCACTGTCTTAACCAAAGCATCCTTTCAGTCTTCAGAATAGAATAGAATGCTAATTGAATTTAGTTTATCAACTTTTCCTATATTTCTGTTCATAGACACTACAGAGATTTCTAATTTTATCATAAAGTTTAATAGAATAAACATAATGGCCCGATAAGAAACATACCCACGCAGAAACCAAAGTTAACCTTTTCTATGTTCAGAAAAATAGAAATAAGTTAATATCAGAATTGCATTTATATGTAAATAAAGTATAGAATATAATCCCTGGAAAACAAATAAAAACCAGAATAGATTTTATGTAATGAAGTATATTTGCCTTTTCATACATTTATTCTTGTCCAGGACCCTTTATTTTAAAGTGATATTCATTTTAAAGTACTATATTTAAAAATATTGTATTTTAGAACATGGGCAAAACAACATAAAAATTTGCTAATTAAAGCAATATGTCTCTCAAATTTTTTATAATTTTTCACATAACAAATTATTGCTCTGTTTTAGATAAATTTTTATCTGCTCCTGTGTCTTCAATTTTAATGTCTTATTTTTTGAATGATAAAAATATCCATTTTAACTGTACTTTATACAAATGTAAATAAATCATTCACAGACTCAAAAATCATAACAGGATATCATCTGTTCTGAAACGCTCATCAGAATTTCTTTACAGAGCCTGTGCTCTGCAGCAAGAGAACCCACTCCAAGGAGAAACCCACACACTACAGCTAGAGAGTGGCCCCTACTCTGAGCAACTAGAGAAAGGTCTGAGCAGCAGTGGGATCCAGAACTGCCAAAAATAAATACAGAAATAAATAAAAAGTTTAAAGAAATAGCAAATAGCTCTTTTGTGGCTTACGCAGTTTCATTGCATCTCCTCAAACATCTCTCTCTCTACACCACCGATTAAAATAGGCTACAATATTTGTCACAAGTTGGTCAATTCTCTCAAATGCCTGGATTCCACAATCTGATATTTACTATACTTTTTTCTTCTCGTATTCATATTTCAATGCTCTATGTGGCCTACTTATTTGGTCCCACAGTTTGAAAAGTTCAACTTAAATTCTTTATATTTAATAATATTGGTACAAAGATTCTTTTTCCAATAGCGTCCAGCTAGAAATTTCTTTATTTTTAAATTTTGTTATTAGAATTTTTTTTGGTGTCCCTCCCAAAGGAGTTGGTCTATCCCGTTTCCTAAAACTCCATTGCAATTAAAAAATATACATTGTGACAAAGAGCGATGTCTTTTCGTATATGGAGATTTTCTACTAACTTCAAAAATCATTCTTCTTCTCAGACTATACTGCTTCTTTTGAAAATTCCTAAACTAAATTAAAACTATAAATCTCAGTCTTCAATAGCAATGTTACTATCTTGCCTTGCAAACCTGATACAATAGAATATTCAAATTAGCTTATCTAATACTTACATATTAGAATTTAAAATGGATCCATTTATCCACTTCCAGTTCTTCTCTGATAATGTAAAGTTTAATCCAATCCAAAACAGAATTCCTCTTTTGTTTATCAGGTTTTGTATGAGTCTCTGTAAATGAAACAGAAGAAATGAGTATTGAATCCGTTTATCTATTGCTGGTTTGCATTCTTCTATTCATCCTCTGAAACCCAGTTCAAGTATCACTTCCTCTATGAAACCTTTCCTGACACCCCATTGGAGTTAATTATTCCTTACTTGTGATATTTCTATTCCATTCATTTATACATCCAAATATTTATGTTTATATTTTTGTATTCATTAAATAATATTTATTTTGCTTATCTGTCCGTTTAGTCTCTCAGATTGTGAGCTCCTTGAAGTCAAGGTTAATACTTCCATCTTCATAGAACCCTCGAGACTAGAGCACAAAAATCTTGATATGGTTAGAAGCCAATGCTGAGTTTTATTGAAGTATTTTACTTATTAATAATTATTTACCAATTCTTCCTGATCTTGAATAAGCAGTAGACTGGATTCTCTTGTGTAACAGTCAGCTAGACTGTCATTCCAAGGTTTGGAAGTTTCAATAAGATATAAGCATTTATCTCGGATTTGTTGCCAGTGCATTGGACACCTTAACAGAACTGGTCTCTCTAAAGGAACAAAGAAGAGGGAAAATAAAAATAAAGTAAGAAAGAGGAAGAAAAGAAATGAATGTTATATTTCTTGTCCCCATCCCACTAACACTAACCACACATACACAGTTCAGTTCAGTCACTCAGTAGTGTTCAACTCTTTGTGACCCCATGGACTGCAGCACGCCAGGCCTCCCTGTCCATCAGTAACTCCCGGAGTTTACTCAAACTCATGCCCATTGAGTCAGTGATGCCATTCAACCTCTTATCCTTTGTCATCCTCTTCTTCTCTGGCCTTCAAACTTTCCCAGCATCAGGGTCTTTTCAAATGAGTCAGCTCTTTGCATCAGGTGGACAAAGTATTGAAGTTTCAGCTTCAATATCAGTCCTTTCAATGAATATTCAGGATTGATTTCCTTTAGGATGGACTGGTTGGATCTCATACAAGTTATTATAAATTCAGGAAAGTCTTTGATCGTCATTGTGAGAACAATTCATGAATTTAATATAACTGAGGGTTTTGAGACCACTGTTCATTCTGCTATTAAAATTTGAAAATTGGTGACCAGCTGAAACACTGACAGACAGAATAACTTGTTCAACTCCACACAAGCAGGTGGTGATAGAGCCAAAACTCTTTTTGAGATTCCTTAAATTCCTTATCATTGCTCTTCCTACTCCATGGACAACTATATCAAACGCTCTTTAAAAAAAGTCTACTTGAAACAACATGTAAAATGTAAAGCAAATAATAATTTGTACCCACAATTAATGGCAAGTATCATGGAGAGAAATTATTTGAAAGTTTCTAACTGCTAAATTATATATTTGCCTAATACTGAGATCTATTGGATAGCATTTTTTAGAGGGATATTCTCATTTTCTTAAAACTTCTCTTCTGTACAAATGTATATAATAAATGATCGCATTTTGCTATAGTCTCTCAACAATAGAGTATTAACACACACTGCTTAGTAAGTATAAGGACAAGATCAATATCTTAATGATTAATACAATAAGTATTAAAGAATTCATTACATGTTTGTGTTCTATTCATTAGCTTTAGTCAAAGCTTAGCTGTTTGACATATTAAAATCACCTAATATCTCACTTAATGTATATTTTACTTTATGGCTTGGATTTTGACTAATAATTATTGACTCTCCTAGCCTGAGTACTCATAAGGCAGTATTATCTGGTAGTTAAGGTCATAGGCTCTGACAATAGACCACTGAAGTACAATTCTCAGCGTCACCCCTTAGCAAATGTATGACCCCAGATGAATTGCTTAACCTTTCCATGCCTCAGCTTTGTCAAACATAAAATCAGAGTGATAAAACTAATCTTAACATATGGGTTGTAATGAGCCTTAACAAAAATAATACAATGATAACTATCAAATTTTAGCTGTTATTCTTAGAAAATTCAAGCCACAAAATATACCTGTTGCTTCCTTCCCATTCTCTTGAGCATCCATGCTGGTTTTTTCTATTGATGTATTTTGTCTTATGAGTATCACTGGTAAATAAAGAAACACCATTAAGAAGATAAAATTGCTGAAAGGTGCAAAGAAATGGATATGCTATATTTATCACTTCAGGAAATTGTTGTCTTAGTACTATCTCAACAAGCTTGAAATGAACAGAAGATAAGAGCAATAGCAATTTAGTAACAGTGGGTCTGCTTAGAAGACAACATAAACAAACACATAAGTAAACACAGAGAAGCATTGAGTTACTTGCATCTAATATATAAGTAATCTGGAGAAGGGAATGGCGACCCATTCCAGTATTCTTGCCTGGAGAATCCCATGAACAGAGGAGCCTGGAGGGCTGTGGTCCGTAAGATCTCAGAGTCAGACATGACTGAAGTGACTTAGCATGCACACACCCACTATATAAGTAAAATCCCAGGTGTTATTTAAATTCTTAAATTGCTTACACTCCTGTCTATATGTTCCATTTACAGAATGAGTATAACAGTGTCTGTCCTATGGGAGACATTGCCTAGGACAATCTAGAATTTAGTAGGCACCTAAGAAACTGTAGGAATGTCCCAGGAAGTCCAGTGGTTAAGATTTCGCCTTCCAATGCAGAGGATGCTGGTTTGATCCCTGGTGGGGAAGCTAAGATCCCACATGCCTTGGGGCCAAAAAACAAACAACAACAACAACAATAACAAGAAAAACCCAGAACATAAAAACAGCAGAAGCAGTATTGTAACATATTCAATAGACTTTAAAAATGGTCCACATTAAAAACAAAACAAAACCAAACAAAAAACCTCTAAGCAATTATAAACTTATTTTATTTGTTATTATCAAGCTTTTATCATAATTGCAATTTTTAAAAAAGTTCTTGGAGCACATGTAAATCCCCTATGAAGATTCTCAGAACAATTAGAAAGAGAAATATGAAAGCCTAGGGTTTGCAAAGTGGATATGGGCTGGGCACTATTAGAGCACTGTTTCGTAACTGTTTTTATTTCATCAGTCTTCCACTAAGTTTGGGGTGGCCAAAGATGTTTAACATACTTTACTATTTACGGCAGAAGGATAATAAGTAGAACAAGAAATAAATGGTCTTGCATCACTTACCTGAAACACTCAGCCCAGTCACAGTCAAGGCAAGAAGTATCATCACAGCACAACCAAACTTCAGGGCAAAGTTATGCCAACGTGGACCCTGACAAAGATCTGAGACATTAAGAAAACATGCTTGGTTAACTTAGTTGAGTTCATCTGGTACAAAAAGCAAAGGCTGTTTGGCTCACATAAGAAAGAGCTAGATTCAGGTTGGGGGTTAGGGGCAGGAAAGAACATTTATCAGTTATCTTAAAGTAGGGTCCTAAGGACTTTCCTGGTGGTCCAGTGGTTAAGAATCTTCCTGCTAATGCAGGGGACACAGGTTCAATCCCTGATCCAGGAAGACCCCACCTGCTGTGGCAGGGTAACTAAGCCTGTGGGCCACAAGTATTGAAACTCAAGCACCCTAGAGTCTGTGCTCCACAATAAGAGAAGCCACTGCAATGAGAAGCAACTAAAGAGTTGCTCGCTACAACTAGAGAAAGCCCACGGAGCAACAAAGATCCAGCACAGCCAAAAATAAATAAAATTAATTAATTGATTAAAAAAAATGTTCCAGAGTGACCTGCAAGTCCATTTATTTCTACTTTAGCTTTTTACAGTCCCCCAGGCGACTGAATTGTGTGATCCAGTTTTCAGCCAACTACTACCGATCTCTACTGTTAGGATGTTGACATTTGTATGAGATTTAGCCCTTTCTAAAACATCCTTGTAGAGATGGAATTTAAGATAGCTAAGTGTGATAAAAGATTAAGGTAGGAAACAGAATGTATTAAATTTTAGATAGTGACACGTGGATAATCATGTGGAGGAGAGAGAGAAAAGATAACACCTAAAGGAGCTCCAAGGTCCTGGGTGTAATCTGAAAATGAGAGAAACCTCACTGGAGAATATTGAGCTAGAACTTCTAATGTGATCCTGTGTGACACAGAGCAGCTAAACTTAGTGAGCCTGAGACTTAGTCCTAGGTGAACTTTCCTGACAGCTGTATGGTATTTTACCTTTCTGTCTCTTTTCTTCCTTATTCTTTCCTGCCTTGAAATTTTGAAACATGGAGAAAGTTTCATATAGTCACTATCTTATTTATTACTGAAGGAGAGCAGTGGTTAAGAGCAAAGGCTCTCAAATGTAACAGATTTGTATTTGAGCATGTTGCTTTAAGCCTGTAACCTTCATAAAATACTAACTTCCTCACTTGTGAAACATAACATAATAGTTACTTTGTGAGGTTTTGGAAAGGGTTATATGAAAAAATTCTTCGCAACATGGAGTCTAGTACACAATAACTGTTCATTGAAAATTTATGGAATTGAGAGGAGGGTCTTATGACTCTTCTGAGCTGTTTTTCTGCAACACTTCATGACTTTAGAAATAACGAACTTACAACAAATTGAAGATGCCAGGTAAATTTTCAGTTCACTTCAGTTCAGTTGCTCAGTCGTGTCTGACTCTTTGCGACCCCATGAACCTCAATACGCCAGGCCTTCCTGTCCATCACCACCTCCTGGAGTTTACCCAAACTCATGTCCATTGAGTCGGTGATGCCATCCAACCATCTCATTCTGTCATCCCCTTCTCCTCCTTTAGTCATCTGGAAATATCCATGCAGGGCTATTTTTTGTTTGAATATAAACAATATGCCAAGGACTTCCCTGGTGGTGTGGTGGATAAGGATCTGCCTGCTAATGTAGGGCAGTCACGTTCAATCCCTGGTCTGGGAAAATTCTGCCACAATTACTGAGCCCATGCTCTAGAGCCCACAAGCCCCAGCTGCTGAGACCCCATTCTGCGACTACTGAAGCCATGATCCGTAACAATGAGAAGCCCTTGGACTGCCACGAAGACCCAGTGCAGCCAAAAATAAATAAATACATAAATACATAAAAAAAAAAAAAAACAGTATGCCAAATCATCTCACTCCATTGCTCTAAACCTTTCCTTGGCCTTCTCTCAAGCAGAGTTAAGACTGTATATCTGTAAAAGAGCCTACAAATTCCTGTTCAATCCATTTCCCATTACATCTCTGACTTTATCTCCTGCTGCTTTCAACACAGACATGCTCCATCATTTCACACCCAACCTATGTGCTCCTCCTACAAAAGGACAGGAACGTTCTCATCCCAGGGAACTTGCACTTGCCCTGGTCCATCTTCTAAAAAGCTCTTTTCCAAGGAAACATATCTTTGTCCTTTAATTCTTTCAGGTCTTGGCTCAGATGTCATCTTGTGAGGCAGGCCTTCTTCTACTTGATATCATACCCTCTCTGAAGTTAACTCTCAATTCTATCACAAATAAAAAACAGTTTCTCAGGACTTTTCTAGTGGTCCAGTGGTTAAGAATCCACCTGCCAAAGCAGGGGACAGGGATTCTATCCCTGATCTGGGAAGATTCCACATGCTGTGGAACGACTAAGCAGTGCACATCTGGTATCAAGTCTGAGCTCTGCAACAAGAAAAGCCACCACAATGAGAAGCCTGTGTACTACAGCTAGCGAGGAGCGCTTGAATAGCCCACAACTCGATAAAGTTCACAGGCAGCAGCAAAGTCCCAGTGCAGCCATAAATAAATAAATAAATAAATAAATAAATAAATAAATAAATAAATAAATAAAGGGTAAAAAAAAAACAGAGGGGTGAATACAAGAGAGTAAAAAATATAGATAAAATTTTCTCTATTGCGTTTAATATTATCTAACCCACATATATGTATATACTTAGTTATTTGTTTATTTGTATATCTTCCTAGCAGTATAAAATACACACACAAAAAAGAAAATATTTTTCCACTATTTTTTTCACTTGTCCTAACCTCAACACCAGGGCATGCCTGGCACAGGTGCTTATTTTTGGATGAATAGATAGACTCTAGAGGCATTTTGTGAACACTTATCTACTTTTTAAAGAAATCAAATGCTGGGCCATAAACTAGGTCGCAACTCACATCTCTGGTTTACCTGAATGCCTTTGATATAATCACTGTTCTACAGTTCCCACAATGGCACCCCACTCCAGGACTCTCATCTGGAAAATCCCATGGACGGAGGAGCCTGGTAGCCTGCAGTCCATGGGGTTGCTAAGAGTCGGACATGACTGAGTGACTTCACTTTCACTTTTCACTTTCATGCATTGGAGAAGGAAACGGCAACCCACTCCAGTGTTCTTGCCTGGAGAATCCCAGGAATGGGGGGAGCCTGGTGGGCTGCCGTCTATGGGGCCGCACAGAGTTGGACACTACTGAAGCAACTTAGCAGCACAGTTTCCACGGAGAAGGCAATGGCACCCCACTCCAGTACTCTTGCCTGGAAAATCCCATGGACAGAGGAGTTTGGTGGGCTGCAGTCCATGGGGTCGCTAAGAGTCAGACACGACTGAGCGACTTCACTTTCACTTATCACTTTCATGCATTGGAGGAGGAAATGGCAACCCACTCCAGCGTTCTTGCCTGGAGAATCCCAGGGACAGGGGAGCCTGGTGGGCTTCTGTCTATGAGGTCACACAGAGTCGGACACGACTGAAGTGACTTAGGAGCAGCAGCAACACAGTTCCCACAGCCTGAACAGTTCAGCCAAAGAGCTCAGGGGTAGTTTCACAATCATTGTAATAACAGGTCAATCTGTGGAGAAAGAATGTCACCTGCCATTTCAATAGACAAGGGATGTTGTGACCATAAAGCCATCAGCCAGGGTAGTTGCCCCGATGTTGAAACCCGAGTGGAATTCAGAGTGAAGAAAAACAGGATACTAGCGCTAGATAGTTAAAATGCGCATCACGGGAATGATTTCAGTAAGTCCAGACTCTTGCGTCTTCTCACACATAAGAAAACACTAAAATCATTAACTCGATATGTCTGTTTTTGTGATTAGCAGTCATCTTTTGGTAGTCAACTATATATATTTTTTATTTGCAGCAAAAACTCCTATATGTCCTGGCTTCTCCCTTACCATTTGGGAACAGTTCCTCGGAGTTATCTAAGAGGCTGCCTTCCCAGCTATGGTCTTCGGTAAAACCACCAAATACAAAATTCTCAACTTATAGGTTATACATTTTTTGCAGTCAAGGGTTTTGTAACCACATATTTTGTTCTGACTTTATTCTGCTTTGTTTTTCAGATTTACTTTTATAATGATATTTTGAGGAATAATGATTATGAGCAGAAGAGACACATTTTCTGACCCCTTTGATTTGGGATCTTAGATCATAGCTTTTGAGGAAAATCTTGCTTTTTCTATATTCATCCTGCCACATCTCCTTTCAACACCATCCTCCTTTCTCTCCACTTTTGCTAGATTTGAATAGGGAACAGAAAGCTTTGCTATTTCCCACCAAAAAATATAGCTTGACCAAACTGTCACTGTAGTTATCAAAATTCTCCAATTTTTCATAACCCCCATTTGAAGGGTATCGAGAAACTATTTGCTAACCCTAAGACTTTTCAGTCTCCAATTTAGAATGTTGATAACTGAATAGTTTGAAATTATCCCACATCATCCTGAAAGGATGCAGCACACCTGCTAAGCACACAATGGAATGAATATCAGGTGGGATAAAAATTGCAATAGTAGTAAATTTGGTTTGACATCAGAAGGCAGTACTACATTATGATCATTTTATACATTTTTTCTACTTAGTTTCTAGTTTCTTTTCAGCCATGGAATCCATCACCTGTTACCTCACATTAGAATCCTCATCTGCTTCACTCAGAATACTAGCTCCTCTGACACACAGAAAATTGCCAAATTCAACAAATATCAAGTAGGTTCATCAGGGATATTCTCCTGTGTCTTGTGGCTTATCTCCTTCTAAACTGATACATTTTTCAATTTAAAAAATAATCAGATTGTGAGTACATTCACATCAATCTTGAATATAATTTTCTTTTGGAACATTTTTTCCTTCCCTTTGAAAAGTGGAAGACGTTCATCATTAACATCTTTAACACTTTGTGTTAATTAATTAGCAAAGTGTTAATCATTAACACTTTGTATTCTGAAAGGAATGCTATGGGTGCAAATGCATTGAAACTTAACCAGTATTTTACAGAGAGATTTGAAATAAAGTAGGTTACTATTGCAACAAGGTAGCAGAATATTTCTAAAAAAATTTCTTTGTTAAAAACAAAAACAAAAAAGGGACTTCCTGGCTGGTCCAGTGATTAAGACTCTGTGCTTCCAATGCAGGGAGCACAGGTTTCATCCTTCGTTGGGGAGCAAAGATCCTGCACGCCACATGGGATGGCAAAAAATAAAACAAATACTGGATGCTTGGGGCTGGTTCACTGAGACGACCCAGAGGGATGGTACGGGGAGAGATGAGGGAGGAGGATTCAGGATGGAGAACACATATATACCTGTGGTGGATTCATGTTAATGTATGGCAAAGACAATACAGTATTGTCAAGTAAAATTAAAAATAAATAAGTAAATTCATATTTAAAAAAAAACAAAAACAAAAATAGAAAAACTGCTTTTTATTTCCAAATAAAATAAAAATACTCCTTTGTTCATACTTGTAAAATATTTATTCAGGTTCTTTTAGCCAAGGCTCAGTAACAGGAATGATGTTTACTTTTCACAAAAGTATCTTCATAAAAAGAAATCTAAAGGTATGTACTTTTTTCCACACCTGTGATTACCTACAGACAGGCCATGCTATATCAACTTAATACATGACTACTGCTCATCTTCAAAGTCATGATTTAAAGCCACAAATTTACAGGAACATCTAACTATTGGAATATACACAAATGCCAAAAGGAAAATTAAAGCCACTTACTCTGAAGACGAGATGAAGGTGATGACCTTCCAATGCCAGAATCCCTGGGTAAGTTTAAATCAGCATATACCACCTGACTCTCCATTGCAAACAGAAGAATGTGGTACTATACTTGTATAAGAGGAAAAACTCCAACTTCTGTGAGGCAAGATCAGCTGAAGGGAGTGACCAATTTAAAAGGTTTTGCTGGTCTCTCTTATAATCAGCATCTAACCACAGTGGTTATTGTGGGCTTTGTCTATAAATTAGTGAGGAAGTCCACTTACTGGGTGTCCAGTGTACTTAGACATGTAATATTAGGTTGGCCAAAAAGTTTGTTCAAGTTTTCTGTAACATGGAAAACTCCAAAGGAACTTTTTCACTATTTTCAATATCTACTTTGTTTAGTTAATTGGCCTATTGTTTGACAATATTCTGGAAAGATTGTTTGTTGTCTTTGTAAGTATCTTTTTTCAACAACTTTTTCTGGGCCAGGACCAGAGTGAAGGAGATAAAGTACTCTGATTTGGCTCAAACACACACACACACACACACACACACACACACACAAACAAGAATCAAGATAAACCATATTTAATGCCAGGTTGTAAAAAGTAAACACAAACACACACAAAAAAACTGAAGGACACTTTTCTAAAGCTCTCAAATCTTCCTGAAATATTTGTGCCCCTGGCAAGAGCTGCAAAATGTGGGAAAAGGAGCTGTAAATGTGGAAAAGGTCACTGAGTAATACAACAGAGACAGCAAAGAGCCAAAGATCCAGACTATTCTTAGCTTAAAAGAATGCTTTCAGTGCACTGAGGTTTAACTTCAAGTTAGGAAGCGTGACTATGACCACGAGGAGTCCACAATGGCCATGTTAAAAACAACTGACTGAGGAAAGAGTATTCTCTTCAACCAGAAGCTTGCAAAATTATGTGAGCTTCAAAAGTACAAACCAGCCAGAAATATAAACCAGAGGAGACTTTTCACTTGTGCATATGCAGTGCAAAACATATTGATGGGTGTTTTCATTTGTTACAACCATCTTGACAACCATCTTATAGGACAGAAGACCCTTACTATGCAATCACTATTGTATACATATAAAATGGACTTCCCAGGTGGCTCAGTGGTAAAGAAGCCGCCGGCCAAAGCAGGAGATGCAGGAGACAGGGGTTCGATTCCTGGGACAAGAAAAGCCCCTGGAGAAGGGAGTGGCTACTTACTCCATTATTCTTGTCTGGACCACCCCATGGACCAGAGGAACCTGGCAGGCTACAGTCCATTGGATCACAAAATGTCAGACACAACTGAGTGACTAACATACCTCAACATAATAAAGACCATTTATGAAAAGCCCATGGCACAGTCAGTGGTGAAAAAAGAAATTAAAGACCAAGCAAGGATATCTGTTCTCACCACTCCTATTCAACACAGGTAAGGAAGTTCTAGCCAAACCAATTAGACATGGAAAAGAAATGAAGTCATCAAAGTTGAGAAAAAAGAAGCAAAATTACATCTGTTCAGAGAAGACCTTATGTGTAGAAAACCATCAAGACTCAGACACACACACTCACAAACTATTAGCCTAATAAATGAATTTGTCTAAGTTTCAGAATAAAAAGTCAATACACAGAAATCAGCTGCTATACACTGATTAACGATTTGGAAAGAAAATGAAATTCATCGGCAACAGTATCAAAAAGAATAAAATACTTCAGAAAAAGCCTAATTAAAACTTGTACTGAAAACTGTAGAATATTGCTGAAAGAAATTTAAAAAGACATACCTAGATGAAGAGACATCCCATGTCTGTGACTTGGAAGATTAATATTGTTAACATATGTCTACTAGAACTACCATATGACCAAGCAATTCCAGTCCTGGGTATATGTCACAAAAAAACAAAAACACTAATTTGAAAAGATACATACACCTCAATGTTTGTAGCAGCATTACTTATACAGTTGCCAAGATATGGAATAAACCTATGTCTAGGGCTTCCCAGGTGGTGCCAATTGTAAAGAATCTGCCTGCCAATTCAGAAGACATAACAGATGTGGGTTGGATCTTTAGTTTGGGAAGATCCCTGGAGAAGGTCATGGCAATCTGCTCTATTCTTCTTCCCTGGAGAATCCCCATGGATAGCAGAGATGGGCGGGGTATAGTCCATGGGGTCGCAAAGAGTAGGACGCAACTGAGCACTCATGCATGCATGCACATAAATAAATGGAGTATTGATTGCTAGAGTAAAACTTGCGTAGTTGCTCCAAAAACTCAAGTGTTTTTTGCTTTGGAGGTTTTTGTTGTTGTTGTTGTCTGGTTGGCTGGTTGGTTTTTGTTTTGGGGTTGCTTTTTGTAGTTCAATGTTTTTAAAAACCTGAGTTCATCTACTAACAGTTCCTACCAGGGGGCGCTGCTGGCCTTTCTTTTTTATATCCTTAAACCTTCTGTATACTGAAATCAGAAAGCTCAAGTTATTGGTAAATGCTTCAATCCACATTGTTTCATTTGATACATTAATATCTGCCTTATCCAAGCATTGGAATTTTTTGAATTTACAGAGGAGCCTGTTGGGCTTCTGTCTATGGGGTCGCACAGAGTTGGACACGACTGATGCGACTTAGCAGCAGCAGCAGTAGCAGCATGGATGAGTAAGGAGCAAGAATGATCCTCTGTTTCCTACCTCAAAACCCAGGCTCCTTTTGCAACCTACCGAACCACATTTTGCTCCTGTAATACCTACAAAACCAAGTTATAGAGAGGGAAAAAAAGCTAAAATAAATTTTGCTCAAGGCTGGCAATTATGCTGCAAACAGTAGCTCTGCTCCTGGATAGGTAGTCTGTCTAAATTCGAGTGGATAAAAACAATATTTACTGTGTTGCTTATTGTGCCAGGGTATCTCTGAACAAGATTGATGTATATGTATATGTATATGGTGACCTGGACAGCCTTGATATTTCCCTAACTTTGTTTACACTTTGTGTTTAGTCATTCAGTCATGTCTGACTCTTTTGTGATGTTATGGACTGCAGCCCGCCAGGCTCTTCTGTCCATAAGGATTCTCCAGGGAAGAACACTGGAGTGGGTTGCCATGCCCTCCTTCAGGGATCTTCCCAACCCAGGGATCTAACCCAAATCTCCTGCATTGAAAGAGGATTCTTTACTGTCTGAGCCACCAAGGAAGCCCATGGATAATGGAGTGGGTAGCCTATCCCTTCTCCAGGGGATCTTCCTGACCCAGAAATCGAACTGGGGTCTCAAGCATTGCAGGCAAAGTCTTTACCAGCTAAGCTACCAGGGAAGCCCCTTGTTTAAGCTCTGGACAGGTGTTTGCCTAAGTCAAAAGATACCTTCTTCAGGAGATCTTCCCCACCCAGGGATTGAACCCACAATTTCTGCAGTGGCAAGTGGATTCTTCACCAAAGCGCCAACTGGGAAGCCCAACTCTATAGATGGATACCACCATCAGATTAATTATATTATTTGCAGCTGAAAATGGAGAAGCTCTATGGTGGTGGTAGTTTAATTGTTAAGTGAGTCTTAGTTGCAGCATGCAGGGTCTTTTTTTGTGGCACGGCTATTCTCTAGTTGCAGCCTGAGGGTTTAATTGCTCCACAGCATGTGGGATGTTAGTTCCCTGAGCAGTGACTGAACCTGCTTTCCCTGGATTGGTTAGGTGAATTCTTAACTACTAAATCACTAGGAAAGTCCCAATTATACTTACCCTTCAGCAAGGGTAGTTGGATGGATAACAATTCTGTTTCAAAGGTTACTGTGGTCATAGCAAAGCAAAAGTAGAGATTTCAGCCTTTCTTTTTCTCTTGATGGCTTAGTGCTTTAATTTGCTTAGCATTGTCTCCAGTGGTTTCTAACGTGCCTTTTTCAGACTTACACTTTAAGTTTAAAGGATTCTGACAGCAAATAATCATTGACCCTTAACTCATGTCACACAGATCACACTAGAGCTCCGTATATGTCGCATGTTTAACTTCCAGTTCTAGTTTAAGGATGAGAGTGGGTTCTTAGGTCACTGAGCTAAAAACATGATAATGCTGACTAAGAGTCAACTGCTCTTTTAAGTGAACAGACTCCATTTTAGGTTTATGAAAAAAAAAAAAAGCACTTTTAGGTTCGGGTAAAAAGCAGAAATGCAGAGTTTCCACAGCCATTTCTTCCTCATACACAGTTTCCCCTGTTTTAAACACATTGCATTAGTTTGTTTTATTGGTTACAGCTGATGAACAAATTTTGCTCCAATATCATGAACTGAAGTCCATAGACTACATTAGGGTTACTCTTTATGTTCTATATGCTATGGCAAGCTTGGGCTTTCCTGTTGGCCCAGACAGTAAAGAATCGGCCTGCGAGGCAGGAGGCTGGAGTTCAATCCTGGGTCAGGAAGAGCCTCTGGAAAAAGGAATGGCTATCCACTCCAATATTCTTGCCAGAATTCCTTGGACAGAGAAGCCTGGTGGGCTACTGTCCATGGGGTCGCAAAAAGTCAGACACGACTGAGCAACTAACACTTTCACTTTTATAATGACATGAATTTGATAGGGATAGAGTAAAGGACAAAGTGGGTAATTAAATGGTTAATCCCACTGGGGATTGTAAGTAAAAAAGTATGAGAATGGGAAACCCCTGTATGTTAATGATTGCTTAAAAAAGCAGGTTTGCTTAATTACAAAACCAAGCAGGATTGTTTAGCAACAAAACCTTGCAAAACAGAAGCATGAGACATCTCTGAAAACAATAGAACAATGACGGCATGAGACCCACATCCCACCTAGTGAGCTCAGTAAGTTAATGGCCCACAGGACAAGCTCTTTGCACATAGGTATGGGGAGGGAGGTGGGAGGGGAGTTCAGGATTGGGAACTCATATACACCGTGGTGGATTCATGTTGATGTATGGCAAAATCAATACAGTATTGTAAAGTAAAATAAAGTAAAAAAAAAAAAAACAATAAAATAGAAAGGTGACATTCAAAGTGAAAGATCCTCATGGTACTGAGACTTGAAACAATTTTCCCATAGTGCCATGACTGTCCTGGCTTAACCATGTAGGGACAAGAAAACTCCCCAGCCTGACATGAAGGCAGAGCTGACTATGGCAGCTTGACATCTACTCAAGAATGAGGGAAAAAGTGGTATTTTTCCCCTCCCCATTTTTCCTTTGATTATTAATATAAAACTATAGCCCACTAAGTTCTCAGGCACAGCACCCTCTCATCCATCCACTTGTTAACCTCACAAACCTCCTATTCTAATAAATCACTTCTCATCTATCACTTTGCCTCTCACTGGATTCTTTCTGTGCTGAGACATAAAGAACTAGAGATCTTGAGAATCCCCCCAAACACCACCTAGTAGTTTTAAATCCATCCTTACAGAATCACAGAGTGTAGTTTCATTGAATAAAAACCCCCTGGCCTCCCCCATTCATCCCTCTCAATCTCTCCACCTTGGCCCTTCAGAAATGTCTTTTCAACATCTCCATAGTTTTGCCTTTACGTAAGTGTCAAATTGTTGCAATCTTACAGTATGTAGATTTATCAGATTGCCTTCTTTCACTTAATAACCTGCATAAAATCTTCTTTTTATGTTTTTTTTCTTCACTTGAGAACTTTTCTTAAAGTCCCTGAACATTATGCCATTGTTTGGAGAGTCTACAGTGTGTTTAGCCATTTATATATTAATAGGCATCTTGGTTGCTTCCAAGTTTTGGCAATCATAAATATAGCTGCTATAAACACACCTGTGTAAGTTTGCATAAACATCAGTTTTCAACTCATTTCTGTAAATGCCCAAAAGTGAGACTGTTGGATCACCTGGCAAGTATATTAATTTCATAAGAAACTGACAAACTGTCTTCTAAAGAGTCAGCTTTTTATTGTCACCACTTGGTGAAACTTCTAAATCACTTCAAGGATTAAAATAATTCACCAGGAAAAAAAAATTTTTGTTCATCAAAGACTGATTTCTGCCATTACTGTCTTGTTTTAAGAATCTGTTTGTAAACTCTGTTCCAACTGGACCGAATCTCACTGTAGCAGATCCTCAGGGCTGAAATCTTATCACCCCACAAAAGTCCAAAAAAGGGTAATGTAGATATTATATATATTATATATATATATATATATATATATATTTGCTGCTGCTGTTGTTTAGTTACTAGTTCAGTTCAGTTCAGTTCAGTCGCTCAGTCGTGTCCGACTCTTTGTGACCCCATGAATCGCAGCATGCCAGGCCTCCCTGTCCATCACCATCTCCCTGAGTTCACTCAGACTCATGTCAACTCTTCGCATAAGGTGGCCAAAGTACTGGAGTTGTTTAGTCGCTAAGTTCTGTCCAATTCTTTTGCGACCCCATGGACTTTAGCCCACCAGGCTCCTCTGTCCATGGGATTTCCCCAGCAAGAATATTGGACTGGATTGCCATTTTCTTCACCAAAGGATCTTCCTGGACTGAGGATTGAACCTGCTTCTCCTGCATTGTCAGGCAGGTTCTTCATCACAGAGCCACCAGGGAAGCCTGATTATGTATTTAAGATCTTTCAAAAATAAAAATGGAGTAACTATAGTTCACACATACAAAATAGAGCCAGATGGCCTTAGGTGGAGGTAGTTTCAGATGCAGTCTTGCATCTGAGAACTTGCAGATGCATCACTGAGAACTTAAACTTTCTGAATTATATAAAACTCAAGACCATCACCAGACATTTTCAAAATAGTATCTGCAGGCAGTGCCAGGTGCAAACATTGTTTCAAAGTTCCTCCCTCCTACACCTGAAAATGTGTAACCATTTTGAACCCCAAACAACTCCTGTTTAAACAAGCATTCCTATTTCTTCCCAACTCTAGTCCTAGTTCCTGACAATTTATATGACCTTGTAGTTTTTGGCCTTTATAACCTTTCCTCATTTTGTAGCCTCAGAACATATTAGCCTGGGGTTTTGATCTGTGTATGATCCCCTGAGAACAGTGGTGCTAACAAGCCACAAATCAACACCTTTTAGAGGAGGTTTGTGTGTGGGTGGCTACATACAACAGGGTTTCTGTTCTCAGGGGTCTTGGTTACCACAGGTTGAACCTCAGAGACACAGACAGAGCCTTGTCCCCATCTCTGCTAGGCCAGGGAGACTCGCAGGCTGTGGAGATTCATGCAGACTTTCTCCTGCTAGGAAGGGACCCAGCCTGGCAGACAGCCTGAGCAGAGGGCTGTCCTTTTAGATCCACCGTTAGTCCACCAGGTCCCCATCAGGCATTTGGCAGGTTGGAAAGGAGCCAAAGACCCTTCAACGGCAGGTATACTGTTTACAAGTGTTCTGACTTTCTTTTCTGCCTCAACATCCTGAGAAATGAAACACAGGAAGTGGGGCCTAACATCTAGGGTGGAGCACGGAAGGTGGAGGGTGGTGGGGAGGGAGCATTATCTAGTACCATCTGGGGTACCATCCGCTCTATGGGCGTAATTTCCCACGCCCTGCATCCGGTGTCTCTCTTAGACCTTGGCAGACGGTTGTGACCCGAATGTGGGAGACAGCCGCGGATGGAGAGGGATGTGGTCACCCCACAGGGAAGCTAGAGGTGCTGGGAGAGGGTGGCGGTCACAGCCCTGAGATGCCGCATCCCCCTGTTTGGCCACCTCTGGTCCAGAGCAAAGCCATAGTGAAAAAGAAACTGCTACCGAGAGGAGAAGAGAAAGAAGAAACTGCCTTCTTGGTCTCAAGTAGGTTGCAAACTCTCCAGGGCTGTCCCAATACGGGGTGAACATCTGGCCTGGTTGCATGATTTGGAAAATATTTGACTTGATTTCTCCCCAGATGGCTGTGCACCTAAGCTTCCCTCTTCATAGGAGTTTGCACAACTTTAGTGGGTGACTGGGAGATTCCTTAGGGTAAGGTCTGTGGTCTAGGGATTAAGGGCTTTGAAAGGCTGAGAGGGGGCAGCAGGTGTTCTTAGGGACCTGGTTCACTCTTTCCCCTTTTTATGTTTCAATCTGCCTAGCTCCCAGGATTGTATCTTAATTGAAAAGTTAAGATCCCTTTGGAACTGGCCTGAATTATGTTCATTTCCAGAAACACGAAGGTCCCAGTGTGCTTGGGGAGACTTGTCTTTCTGCTTTGACTGAAAAGCAGAAAGCTTTTAAGCTCCCAAGGGGCAGAATAAGGGTGTGTTAAAAAAAAAAAAAAGTTCCCTTC
This sequence comes from Capricornis sumatraensis, assembly GCF_032405125.1. Taxonomy (NCBI): domain Eukaryota; kingdom Metazoa; phylum Chordata; class Mammalia; order Artiodactyla; family Bovidae; genus Capricornis; species Capricornis sumatraensis. Next base: position 144,281,735 of record NC_091072.1, on the reverse strand, counting down.
CTGGTGTCATACAGGTTAAGTATGTCGCCATTTTCATAATGCATTGCTTTTAGTAACTGAAATTTCAGAAACAAAGACCTGATTGAGAAGAAGAGGCATTTTTTGGCTGGATTGTTAGAGCCCCAGCTTGGAGACACAGATGCAGGAAGCTCTGAGTTGTGACTGACACACTTAAAACAAAGGAGGAAGTTTATTTATTTTTCTAAATGAGAGAAGCCATGGGTTCATTACAGAACTTGTTTCTCAAGCATTAAAACTTCAGTTGATGAGAAGTGAAGTGTGTTAAGCAAGGACTTGTTCCATGAACACAGGAAAGGGAGGGAGGGAGATCTTTAGGGAGACAACAAGATTTCTTGGGGTACCATGAGGCCACAGAAATCGGCAGGTGTTGCTCTGTCCTTTTTGTGGCACAATACAAAGATACAAAGAAGTTCTAGTTCTTGAATTCTGAAATTGGACCCATGCCTTCCAACTCCATTTTTGTATGCTGACCACTTCATTATAATTATAATGATCACTATTATAATTTCAATTTGTCATTGCTCTTAACTCTGTCAGGTTTTCGGTGGTACTATACACCGTGATCTTTTAAAATGTTCCTGTCTTCACTAGACACCAGAGAAGATACTAACCTTGCCTCAGCCATTCTGGAAAATCCATCCAGACCTCTCCCACACAAGACCCAGGTGCCTGCTTCATCCTCTTCGTCAGAATTTGCAGAGCTTTTGTTTCTCAGCACCTACCATAATAGTAAACAATCTGCAGATATGTGGTGACTGGATAAGACGTGATTAGTAATGCAAAAAACTATGGAAAAAATGAGGCTGCCACTCTGACTAGATACATTACACAGCTGCTACAATAGATAACCTAAATTTTGTTGATAGCCCAGTGTATATTTACTTAACACTCATGTAGCTGTGAAATACAGGTGTTTCTAGTTAGAACGCAGCTTTCTTCCACATGGAAATTCAGGGACATAAGTTTCTTTTATCTTGAGGCTGTGCAACCTCTAAGGTCTCCTTGTTGTTGTTGTTGTTTTTTCACAAACAGAGAAAGACAAAGGTTTTTGTGAAGACACATCTGAGCTTGGGTGACTTCAACCTGCAGGGACTTGAAATAGGACTTTGGTTTCTGGCCAGAGATTGAAGTCTGGCCAAGTGCTGAATCCTGGCCATTAGGATTCATTTCCAGAAAATGAATTTCCGCAGAGAAACAAAAACTAGTGAAACAAGTGAAACATTTATTAGGAGGGAAAAGAGTACACGTGCATAGGCACACACTGGCAAGCCCAGAGCGTCAGGTCCTTGTAGTTCGAATCACTTTTATGAGATTTTCTTCTGGGTTTCCTTTGGCCTAACATCTTGCTTTGGCTGATTCTGAGTCCATATTTGGTATATATCAGTGTCCTTCCATGTGTGTACCTACATTTCTTAGCCAAGATGGATTCTAGTGAAGAGGCCTGTGGACAGGTTGATATTACTCCCTTTTTGATCTACAAAGAGCCTTGCTGCAGGTGTATTCTTGGAAAGGTCCTCTGAACCTTGAGAATGAGAAAAGTGCTATCTCATATCTGGGCAGGGCTCAGCTCCTCCTCCTCTTTATCTTGGGGTGTCTATCCACAGGGGACAAAGTCCAGCTGTACAGCCCCGGGTCCATTTAGCTCCTGCCTCATGCACATTTACAACAGCACAAGAGACGACTCTGAATATGGCCACCTGACGTGAAGAGTCGAGTCATTGGAAAAGACCCTGATTCTGGGAAAGATTGAAGGCAGGAGGAGAAGGGGATGACAGGATGAGATGGTTGGATGACATCACTGATTCAACAGACATGAGTTTGAGCAAACTCCAGGAGATGGTGAAGGACAGGGAAACCTGGCGTGTTGCAGTCCATGGGGTCACAAAGAGTTGGACATGACTGAGTGACTGAACAACAAAAACATGTACATTTTTGAAAGGTCTGCACCCAGTGACATAGTGACTAGATGCTGTTCAGTTGCTAAGTCACGTCCAATTCTTTGTAACCTCGAGGACTGTAGCACACCAGGCTCCTCGGTCCTCCATTATCCTCCAGAGTTTGCTCAGATTCGTGTTCATTGAGTCAGTGATACTATCTGACCATCTAATCCTCTGGCACCCCTTTCCCCTTTTGCCTTCTGAAAAGACCCATCATCAGGGTCTTTTCCAATGAGTAAGTTCTTCACATCAGGTGGTCACAGTTTTGCATCTTCAGCAACAGTCCTTCCAATGAATGTTCAGGCTGATTTCCTTTAGGATTGACTGGTTTGATCTTGCCGTCCAAGGGACTCTCAAGAGTCTTATCCAACACCACAGTTCAAATGCATCAGTTCTTTGGCGCTCAGCTTTCTTTATAGTCCAACTCTCACATCCATACATGACTACTGGAAGAAATATAGCTTTGACTAGATGGACCTTTGTTGGCAAAGTAGTGTCTCTGCTTTTTAATATGCTGTCTAGGTTGGTCATAGCTTTTCTTCCAAGGAGGAAGCATCTTTGAATTTCATGGCTGCAGTCACCATCTGCAATGATTTTGGAGGCCAAGAAAATAAAGACTGTCACTGATTCCATTGTTTCCCCATCTATTTGCCATGAAATAATGGGACTGGATGCCATAATCTTAGATTTTTGAGTGTTGAATTTTAAGCCAGCTTTTTCACTCACTTTCATCAAGAGGCTCTTTTGCAATGAGAGGTGGAGTCTAAACTGAGAGGTTGCTAGTTTCCTTTTCAGCCAAATGTTAACAGAAGTTCCTTTCAATTCACATTTCCTGCTTTGCAACTACTGAGAAAAGATACCACCAAATCCCTTTTTTCAAACAGAAACATGACAACGACAGAGGTGTCTTTAAAAATCTTAGAGACAGACCCTACCTATAGAGCGAACATGGAGGAGTGGAGATCTGGTAAGGTAAAATTGATAAACTTTGACAAAACAAAACAGGAGTTGGGGAGGGGAGTTCTTATACTACTGATCACTGACAGCATAGTAGAAATTGTGCTTCAGAGGTATCAGTACTTCACAGTTAACCTCCATAGCAGAAGAGATGTTTTGAGGGACTAGAGGTGGGTGAGAGGGCAGGTGTGTAATTGTTACGTTAGTTATTCTGGTACTGGATATGTTACTTAAATATTACTGCACAGTGAATTATGTTATAGGAGGTTAAGAGAAAAATGGTCTGTGGGTTTTGTTTTCAATTAGTCTTCGTATTTTCTCCAGGTTGCTGGCTACTTGCATTCTGGCAACTCACATTATGATGTTAAATAACAGATGATTATATCCCAGAGTGATGGCAAACAGACACCAACAATTTTGTAATGCATAAACTAATAAAAGTTACCCATACCTCCTATATAGCACAGGGAACTCTGCCCAATATTATGTGACAACCTAAGTGGGAAAAGAATTTGAAAAAGAATAAACACATGTATATGTTAAAAAACAAATTAACCATGACACCTATGCTGTAGTCTGTTTGAAACTAATAATAATATATTTGGAATCTGTTATTTGTTAGACACAGAGCTACAAAGACAAATTGTATTTAAACTCTGCCTGCAGGGCTTCATCACCTCAGGGACAGAAAAATGAGTTACTACAATTTGATGTGATTTGTACTACAAGGTATTTAATAAAACCTAGGGAATTGGTGATGGCTTTACTTGTGAAGTGACTTTTGATCTGGGCTTTGAATGAGTCGTCACATTTTCTGGAAGAAATATGAGTAAAAGTCACAATTTTTTGTTAAAAAAAAAAAACACTAAACAATTATATATTTTCTTACCCTTGGGCACAAAACTGTCCTGAAAAATTTTCTTTTGGAATTAAGGGTAAATGTGATTTTCAGTGATATCATTAAGTGTTTCAGATGAAATCTATTGAGGCTCATTTATGTGTTCAAATGACTTTCCCTTTGTCTCTCCCTCTGGCTTTCTCCAGCTTTCCCAAGTGGTTCAGTGGGTAAAGAATCTTCCTACAATTCAGGAGATGCAGGTTTGATAACTGGGTGGGGAAGATCCTCTGGAGTAGGGCATGGCAACCCACCCCAGTATTCTTGCCTGGAGAATCGCATGGACAGTGGAGCCTGGCGATCTATAGACCATGCGGTCACAAAGAGTCAGACATGACTGAAGTGACTGAGCATGCATGCACTGTCTCTCTCTTGCTTTATGTCTCTCTCTGTTTCATGGGCTCTGATGTACTTCTGTGTTCTCTCTCTTGTTTTTCATTCTCTGGACTTTTGATTATAGCACATCTTCAGCTAAGCTTTATATCATCCTATTTAGAATACATTACCAAAGTAGTTTATATAATGTGTCTTACCAGAAATTTTTAGAAGTGATCATAAAAATGAAATGAGCATCTTTTAAACATAACCATTTTAGTTAAATTAAGAGATTTCCTGGCGGCTCAGATAGTATAGAGTCTGCCTGCATGTGGGAAACCTAAGTTTGATCCCTGGGTCAGGAAGATTCCCTGGAGAAGGAAATGGCAACCCACTCCAGTATTCTTGCCTGGAAAATCCCCTGGAAGAGGACACCAGTCTCTGCTGTTTCTGGGAGTCTAAAGGCAAGAATCCTGGAGTGGGTTGCCATGTCCTCCTCCAGGGGATCTTCTGGGCCCAGCAATCAAACCCGGGTCTCTAATGTCTCCTGCATTGGCAGGTGGGTTCTTTACTACTACTGCAACTTGGGAGCAGAGAATTAATTTCTTATTGTTCTCTAAAGAGACTTTGTTTGATAAAATCATGAACAATTATTGACTTTTAAAAGTTACCTGCAAAAACTGAGACTATTGGTGTATAGATCCTTTGTAATTTAATTTCTATTTTTTAAAATTTTAATCTTTGGTAATTTAAAAGCAGATGTAGAGTTTGAAAGTAGGAATTGAACCTAAATCTATCCACCAGCAAATTCTTTAGCATTTTTAGTTTATATTAAATTTGATGATGAAGAGAAAGAATATAGCTTATGCATGTTTGTTCTTCAGTCCAGTAGAAAGAATACTTTTTATAGCTTTTACTGAACTTCTATTTTCTGCTCAAAATTTGCATTTCCTTCTTTCTTCTTCCATTCTCCCCTCTCTCTGAACTTAACTTTTTATTTGGGACAATAGGATATTGTAGTTCCTGAAACACAGGGCTCATGCTTAATGTTTAGTGAAAGCAAAAGTTCTTGCCAAATGTTGATGTTTTACTAGCTAAGCCACTTAGGTGAAACTACCTGAGCAGCGCAAAGGTGAAATCTATTTTCTTTTAAATTTAAACTGTCCCTGTAAGTTAAATAAGTTTTCTAGGACATGAAACTAAAAATTAAAACCAGTAGATCAGTAATTATGCTCCAATTAATATAAATAAATAAATTTAAAAAGCAAGCATCATTCAGTTCAGTTCAGTCACTCAGCCATGTCCGACTCTTTGCTACCCCATGAATCGCAGCACGTCAGGCCTCCTTGTCCATCCCCAACTCCTGGAGTTCACCCAAACTCATGTGTATCGAGTCAGTGATGGCATCCAGCCATCTCATCGTCTGTCGTCCCCTTCTCCTCCTGCCCCCAATCCCTCCCAGCATCAGGGTCTTTTCCAATGAGTCAACTCTTTGTATGAGGTGGCCAATGTATTGGAGTTTCAGCCTCAGAATCAGTCCTTCCAATGAACACCCAGGAGTGGTCTCCTTTAGGATGGACTCGTTGGATCTCATATATTAATGCATATATATGGAATCTAGAAAAATGGTACTGATGAATGCATTTACAGAGCAGGAATGGAGACCCAGGGGAAGGCTAATAGGACAAACTGAGAGAGTAGCATGGACATATATACGCTACCATCTGCAAAATGGATAGCTAGTGGGAAGCAAATTGAATATTCAAATTAGCTTATGTAATACTCACATATTAGAGTTTAAAAAGGATCCATTTATCCACTTCCAGTTCTTCTCTGATAATGTAAAATTTAATCCAATCCAAAACAGAATTTCTTCGTTTATCAGATTTTGTATGAGTCTCTGTAAATGAAACACAAGAAATGACTGAATATTGAATTTGTTTATCTGTTCCTGGTTTGCATTCTTATGCTCATCCTCTGAAACTATCACCTCTTCTATGAGGCCTTTCCTGACTCCCTGTTGGAGTTAATTAATCCTTATTTGTGATATTTCTATTTGTTCATTTATATATTAATATTTACAAATGTTTATGTTTATATTGTTATATTCATTACATTATATTTATTTTGTTTTCATGTCTATTTAGTCTCTCAGATTGTGAACTTCTTGAAGTCAGGGTTGATATTTTCATCTGCATAGAACCCTTAAGGCTAAAGCACAAAGATCTTGACATGGCTAGAAGTCAGTGCTAAGTTGTATTAAAGTATTTTAGTTAATTATTTACCAGTTCTTCCTTATCTTGAATAAGCAGCAGACTGGATTCTCTTGTGGAACAGTCAGCTAGACTGTCATTCCAAGGTTTGGAAGTTTCATGAAAATACAAGCATTTATCTCGGATTTGTTGCCAAGGCATTGAGCACATTAACGGAACTGATCTCTCTAAAGTAAGAAAGAAGGGGAATAATAAAGTAAGAAAGGAAGAAGAAATAAATATTATGTTTCTAACCTGTCCCCACCCCACTAACACTAACGCATGCATTAGTCATCATAAATTCAGGAAAGACTTTGCTCATCGCTGTGAGGACAATTATGTATTTAGAATTTAATATAACTGTGAAGCTTTTGAGACCATTGTTCATTCTGCTACTAACATTTGAAAAATAGTGACCAGTTAAAACACTAACAGACAGAATAACTTGTTCAAGTGTTCAAGTCCACACAAGCAGTTGGTGATAAGAGACAAAACTCTTTCTAGGATTCCTTAAATTCCTCACCTGTGCTCTTTCTACTCCATGGACAACAATATCAAAATCATCTAAAAAATACACTTGAAACAATATAACTCAAAAGCAAATAATAATTCATAAGTTTATGGCAAATACCATGGAGAAAAATTATAAAAAATTTCTGATGCTAAATTATATATTTGAATATTCAGTTCAACTCAGTTACTCAGTCTTGTCTGACTCTGTGAACCCTTGGATTGCAGCATGGGGGTTCCTTGTCCATCACCAACTCCCAGAGCTAGTTCAAACTCATGTCCATCAAGTCGGTGATGCCATCCAACCATCTCAACCTCTGTCATCCCCTTCTCCTCCTGCCTTCAGTCTTTCCCAGCATCAGGGTCTTACTTTGGTCAGGGCTCTGTGATGATCTAGAGCGGTGGGATGGGAGGGTGGGAGGAGGCTCAAGAGGGAGGGGATATATGTATATTATAGCTGATTCATGCTGTTGTATAGCAGAAACCAGCACAACATTGTAAAACAACTATCCTTCAATTAGAAATAAATTTTTTAAAAAAGTCATTCTTTTGGTATACACTTCTAGTTCTGACAAATATGTATAGTTGTGTAGCCACATCACAATCATTATAAAGAACAGTTCCACCCGCACCCACACCTTTGTAAACATTGCTTTCCTCTCTGTCCACCCTTTAATAAAAACTGATCTTTTCTTATACTCTTGCTTTAGAAGAATGTCGAGGGGGTCTGACTTTTTTCACTAAGCATCGTGCATTTGAAATGCATCCATATTATACTGTGTTATCAATAGCGTAGTGTTAAGAAGGAGAGAGATTATTTACAAGGACTCCTGCAATAGGAAGAATGCTCTAAAAAAGGTTCTTATTTTATAAATAGGTCAAGAAGTGGGTTGGACACTTGTGGGGGAAGAGAGCATGAAGTGTAAAGAGTAGATGATATCCTGAAGTTAGCACTTCCCACTTTGTGCCGGGGACACGAACTCATGGTCACACATGAGCTATGATGCATCTCACTTCTCTTTTTAGAGCTGGTTTACATTTTCAGGCAAGCCAGAGTTTGGGAATTTTGAGGGGAGACTGAGCCACACTAAAATTTAGCAAGCCAAAGAAAAACAAGAAATGAGCAATTGTGAATATAAAGTCAAGTTTTTATTTTCTCCTAGTATCAAGTGGTATTTATTTATCTTTCTATCAGCTGAAGGATATTTGAATTGTTGCCAGTTTTGGTGATGATGAATAAAAAGGTAAAGCGAAAGCCACTCAGTTGTGTCTGACTCTTTGTGACCCCATGGGCTATATAGTACATTGAATTCTGCAGGCCAGAATACTGGAGTGGGTAGCCTTTCCCTTCTCCAGGGGATCTTTCCAAGCCAGGGATCGAATCCAGGTCTCCCACATTTACAGGTGGATTCTTTACCAGCTGAACCACGAGGGAAGCCTGATAATGAATAAAGTTAATATAAATATTCAAGTCTAGGTTTTTGTGTAAATGGAAGTTTTCATTCCTCTTGCATAGATACCAAGGGATTCTTACATTGCTAGGGCATATGGTAAGGATATGTTCACCACACCTAACTGCCAAGCTGTTTTCCAAAGTGGTTATACAGTAATATTTCCAACAGTTCATGAGAATTCCATTTGTATCTTTTCTTCCCTGTCACTTAGTTTTGTTATTTTGTTTAACTTGCCACTTTGATGCACATATTGTGGCAGCTCACTGTATTTTCTGTTTCCCTAATGACTAGTTATATTGGTTTCTTGATTGGTGGCAGCCAGCAGGGAAGTCACAGGAGCTGCCTAGGGCTGCTAGAGTCAGCAGTCACTGGGGTGAAAGGAGGCCTTAGCTCCCAGAAGCATGCTGGGAACCTGGTGTCACAGGACTCACTTGGGTCACTGGAGCTGGCAGGCACCTGGGAGAGGGGGGCCTTGGTTGGTGAGTCTGCAGGGAGTCACACAGGGCTGCAGGAGTCAGATGGCTGGGAAAGGTAGATCTGGGATGTGTAGTGAAGGCAGGTGCTGTCTTCCTCCCCTTTTCCCACGGGGAATGGGTCTCTCTCTGTGCTGGACTGCCCAGTCCTGAGGGAAGGGTTTTGGGGGCTTGGTCCCCAGGAGTTCACTAGGAGCCAAGTGTCACAGGAGCCCCACCTGGAGCTGCTGGAGTTGGCAGGTGCAGGGGGAAGACAGGAGCCTGGGCTCCTAGGAGCTCACAGGAAGCCCTGGGTGGAAGCTGTCGAAGGCTGCATTATCTGCCTGGAATTGCTAGAGTACACAGGAGCTGGGATGAGGCAGGGGGTGGGTGTACCTGGCTCTGGGGAAGGTATTTTAATGTGCAGATAATTTTCAAATTAATATTTCTACTGGGAGGAGAGTGGATGTGACTTCTTGAAACATTTTCACTTCTTTCTAATCTCTTTGCCTTTTTAACTTTTGCCTTATTTACTTTTCTTGCCTTATTGGCACTCATAGAAACCCTAGTAAAATGTTAAATTGGATTGGTGAGAACAGGCATCCTTGCCTTGTTCCTGACCTTTGGAGGAAGGCCTTCACTTTTTCACCATTAAGTATCATGTTAGCTACACTATTTCTATGAAAGTGAAAGTTCAGTTCATAATTTGTTGGGCTTTGTTATTTTGGATGACTGTTACATTTTTCTATATTTTATGTCATACTTACCGACATGGTCATATCCATTTCTCTTCTCTTATTCTGTTAATATGATGAATCATAGTGATTAATTTTCTAATGCTTTTCTCAGAACTTCTATTTGTTATTTAAGGAGGTAAATCTGGATTGTTTATATGTTTCGTTTTCATTCTGATTTCTACTCTTTTCATTTCTTACTCTCTTATTAGCTCTTCTTCCAATAACTGGAAGACTCTCCAGGGGAAAAAGCTTCAGTTTCTCTTCTCTCTAGTCGCTTTTGGGCTGTGCTCATCTCTCCTGGACATGGACCTTTTGTGAGAGAGTTTGGCAATAGGGGAGGTGAGGTACAGCAGACTTTACATGTTGATTCTGTGATAAATTTAAGTTTTTCTTTCTAATACCTCCATGAGATTGAGATTATGACATTTGTATTTACAGGAAAAGATCTCCAAAAGAAATGCCCAGCAATTGCCTCTCCTGTTACACCTGCCAAGCTTTGCTGCTGCATCTTGATTATCTTTATACTTGTAGCTCTAAATGTGGTGACACTTTCCACTCTTGTGGCAGGTGAGTTACCTGTTCTCCAAACCGTACCATGTTCTTTGCACATTCACATTGTCAATAAATATTTATTGAGCTCCACTATGTGCCAGGGTGTGTGAAATGCTTTAGGTGTATCAGCGAACAAAACACTCCTATTCTATTAATAGCAGGAAGATGCAGATGTTATAATATAGGGTAACATATTGAGTTGAATGTAAGTGTCTAGGGCAAGCCTCCTTGAGAAAACGACTTTTCAGCAAACTTGAAGGAGATGAAGAAGCCATTGGGTTTGTGGGGAAAGCATTCCAGATGGCAGGAACAAGTAGAATGAAAGGAGGAATCTCCTGGTAGGTTTGAGGAACAGCATGGAGGCTTCTACAGCTGAAGCAAGGTGAAAATGAGGAAGAGTAATGGGCTGGGGGTCAGGGAGCTCACAGCCTAATGAGTCAGGTAAAAACTGTGGCTTTTAATCTGAGTGCAGTAGGGGATATCAGGAAGAGGGAAATTGTAGGAGAGAAATGCCATGATCTGAATTCCATTGTAGAATAATATTTTGACTGCTATGTTGAGAATCATGCACTGTGTATATTTATTAACATAATAGTTTTCATAGAACATTCTATTCTAAGGCAAATCCTCAATATAATAAAGTCACTTGGGAAAAGCAACTGCTGCTAGTTTGTACTCAGCAAGTGATCACAGATCTCAATATTCCATTTTCCCAGAAACCAAAAAGAAAAAAACGACCTCAAAAGAGTTGTTGTTTTGGCAAGCAGTGAAGTGAAGTGCAAACACATTTCCAAGTATTGAGTTTAACAGTTGGTGTTTTATAAATGACTAAGGCTGATAACATTCTAAGAGGCATTAGAAATGCACTTGAGAATATGTTCCTGGAAGTAAAATGAGAGAAAATTATGCAATTGATGGTGCCAAAATACATAAAAAGGAAAACTGTTCATTTGGAAAAACAGACAAATTTGGGCTTGGAAAACATTTCTAAGAGTCTGTCTACCTATAGAAAATAGGCCCTGTTCAGATTTTGAGAAGAGCAAAAGATTATTAGCCAAGGCCATAAAAGTACAAGTCTAGCTGTTCTTTGGCATGCTCTTCTTCAAACCCCTCATTTTGGAATTCAGTTATACTGTACCTACATATACATGTACACACATGTATATATGTATATATTAATACATACATATGGAAAAAAAGACTGACCTCAGGATGGTAAGTGGAAAAATAGATAAAATGGATGGGAAAATTTATTCGTTATGCTTCACTGTGTCTGTCCAACTTTTAGTGAGAAGCAGAGCGACAGACTTACAAGTTCTGCTTGCCACCTGCCCAGAAGGGTGGATTGGATTTGGGAGTAAGTGTTTTTATTTTTCTGAAGATTCAAAAAATTGGACATTCAGTCAGACATCCTGTACTTCACTGGGAGCTGTTCTTGCTCAGTTTGAAATGGAGGAGGAGTTGGTAAGGAATATTTTTGGATCATGTTCTTTGTTAAATACTTAGCCCCTGAGAAGGATAGGCTGCACAGGGTGACAGCTGAAAGAAGAGGAAGGCTCCCACTCCAAGCAGACTTGCAGGCTTGGAGTGCATATTAGTCCCTGGCATTTCTTGGGTATGTTATCTGCCTGGAACTCTGTGAGTCAATTTGGACACACTCTCTCATGTAATCCTCATAGTTAACCTTCAAATTAGATATATTCTTACCATTGTGAAAAAGAAGTATGGTGATCATGTAATTTATCATCCAAGTTGGGACATTTTGGGGAGTGAAAGTGACAATATTATGTTGGAACCACAGGCATAACCTGGGACTTTACCAGTCAAATTGAGATGTGTGATCACTTTAATGTAATTTAGGGTCAGAGACATTTGAGTGACTTAAGCTGAGAACTGCGGACTAGTCTTCTCCCTTCAATGTCTAAGCTTCTCAATCTTACCAGGCTGTCATCCAAAGAGAGAAGGCTGGGGGGAAGAGGACTCAAGGGTAAAATGAAGGAGACATGTGTTTTTGCTTTCTGTGTTTTATAATAGAACTTCCTGCAAAGATACAAAGGCCCTTTTGACCATTGGATTGGCCTTAGCAGAGAACCATCACATCATGCTTGGAAGTGGACAGACAACTCTAAACTTGATGCCTCGTAAGTTTTTAGGCTGCCTTCTATTGTAGGAATATGTAGTTATGGGTGTGAGTTGTACTTATGGAAATGTAAATTTAATATCATGGAAGGTTTCAGGGATAAGAAATAGAAATCCTTTGTATGCTCTTCTGTTTATTAGCAGTGCCTTTGGGAAAAGTTTACATATCATTTTCAATTGAAATCTTTAGCATGAGGATGACATTAGACATAGTTCTGCATTCACTCACTGACTTAAGCTATGCTGAAATCCATATTTAGAATGTAGAGAGAACAGCTGAGGTACTCCAGGGTCCTATAGTCTTGGAAAGCCAGGGAAGAATTGGTATCTGCAGACCCTCAGTCCACTCTGCCAGGTGCTATGTTTATTACTAAAAGGAAGGTTGTCAGGGACCCAGAGGGAATCCCTCCTGTGATAATTTATCCCTGGAAGAAACTTAGTAACACACCTTTGGTTCTGAACACTTCAGTGAAGAGATCTTCACTGTAACCATTACACTGGAACAGACAGAATGAAAAAGGGCAATCGCTTCCCTCATTCAAAGCCAAGCCTGTTTAAGAATTTACTAGTAAGTACATAATTTTATTTTCACACAGGTATAGAACAGGTCAGAAGAACAATGAAAATCATCTTCATTGAAGGCCAATGAAAATAATCAATAATGATCAAAAATAAAATAATAGAGAAGAGTTTTATTTGAGCCAAGCTGAGGACTAGGCTGGAAGGCCACCTCCCAGATCACTCTGAGAAACTGCTTCAGAGAAACAGGGTTTCTAGCCCAGTTTTATATTTTATCAGAAGAGAGAACATTAAACAAGTCAGGATCACATTCCTTCAAGATTTCAAATGAAAAAAATTGACCAGCATATACAAGCGGGTCAGTATGGCCTTGGCACCTGGGAAGGGAGTCTTATCACTGAAGGAGGACCAGCACTAGTGTCCCCAGAAGAGAGACATTTAATCTTTATTTTTAACTGGACATTTTTTTACTTCTGGTCAATGTGCACTTTTCTTTAGTCGTTAAAACAAAACTACAATATATGTTTGCTAGGCCACAAACAGGGTATTATAGATGGCCTAAAATTCAAGTTAACTCATGTATAAGCCAGAATGACTTCCCTATATTTCAACATATGAAATTTTTTTTTAATCTCCACCATGGCAGCAGTTCACTTGGCCACAACAGCGAGCGCTAGATTACTAGTCAACAGCATAACTGGATTTGGGATGGGCGATGATCAGTTCAGTTCAGTCACTCAGTCGTGTCCGACTCTTTGTGACCCCATGAATCGCAGCACATCAGGCCTCCCTGTCCATCACCAACTCCTGGAGTTCACTCAGACTCACGTCCATCGAGTCCGTGATGTCATCCAGCCATCTCATCCTGGGTCGTCCCCTTCTCCTCCTGGCCCCAATCCCTCCCAGCACCAGAGTTTTTTCCAATGAGTCAACTCTTCGTGTGAGTTGGCCAAAGTACTGGAGTTTCAGCTTTAGCATCATTCCTTCCAAAGAAATCCCAGGGTTGATCTCCTTCAGAATGGACTGGTTGGATCTCCCTGCAGTCCAAGGGACTCTCAAGAGTCCTCTCCAATAACACAGTTCAAAAGCATCAATTCTTCGGTGCTCAACCTTCTTCACAGTCCAACTCTCACATCCATACATGACCACAGGAAAAACCATAGCCTTGACTAGACGGACCTTAGTGGGCAAAGTAATGTCTCTGCTCTTGAATATACTGCCTAGGTTGGTCATAACTTTTCTTCCAAGGAGTAAGCGTCCTTTAATTTCTTCTGATATTCAAGTAGGGAGTTTGAGAATATAAAAGGAATTAAGTATAGAAATGATGTATATGTACTAAGAAGCCATATGAAGACAGATTTTCACATTTCTCTGGTTCACATTAAAAATACCTGGAGTGGGGGTGTGGAAGAATATGAGGAAGAAAGAATGCAGATGTCCAACCTATGCTTTTTAATATTTTTGTGTTTGGTTTTAGGTTTGTCATCAGAGGAACTGGGGAATATGCCTTCCTGAATAACTTTGGAATTACTGCTAGTATCAACGGAGCTATAGAGAGAAGATGGATTTGCAGCAAGACAAACAGTAATGTCTCCATACCCTTACATACTCCAAGGCCTTTTTAGGGAATTTCACACACCATTTCCAAGAGATGCATTATAGATTGCTATATACAGTTGCCACTGTATTGCCTCATCTGCCAAAAATTTATCATCAAAATTCATTTATAATATTTGCTAACAGTTAAGAAGTAAGCTATTCTTGAATGATATAGGGATTTGGAAGAGCATAATTCTAAGTGTCAGACTTTATTTTGGGGGGATCCAAAATCACTGCAGATGGTGATTGCAGCCATGAAATTAAAAGACGCTTACTCCTTGGAAAGAAAGTTATGTCCAACCTAGATAGCATGTTAAAAAGCAGAGTTTGCCAACAAAGGTCCGACTAGTTAAGGCTACGGTTTTTCCAGTGGTCATGTATAGATGTGAGAGTTGGACTGTGAAGAAAGCTGAATGCCAAAGAATTGATGCTTTTGAACTATGGTGTTGGGGAAGACTCCTGAGAGTCCCTTGGACTGCAAGGAGATCCAACCAATCCATTCTAAAGGAGATCAGTCCTGGTGTTCATTGGAAGGACTGATACTAAAGCTGAAACTCCAATACTTTGGCCACCTCATGCGAAGAGTTGACTCATTGGAAAAGCCTCTGGTGCTGTGAGGAACTGGGGACAGGAAGAGAAGGGGACGACAGAGGATGAGATGGCTGGATGGCATCACCGACTCTATGGACATGAGTCTGAGTGAACTCTGGGAGTTGGTGATGGACAGCGAGATCTAGCATACTGTGATTCATGGGGTCGCAAAGAGTTGGACACAACAGAGCAACTGAAGTGACCTGAACTGAACTGAATTCTAAGTGTTAAATATTGTATATGCTAAGTTCCTTCAGTTGTGTCTGACTCTTTGTGATCCTATGGGCAGTAGCCCATCAGGCTCTTCTGTCCATGGGATTCTCCAGGCAAGAACTCTAGAGTAGGTTTCCATGTCCTCCTCCAGGGGTTGAATAATATGAGTTGATACAAATATTTGAACCTCATAACTGTGAATGGATAGAGAAGCCTGATATGGTGCTGTCCATGGGGTCACAAAAATTTGGACATGACTTAGTGACTGAACAACAAAATATGAATGAATTCCTCTTTTGTTAGACAGACAGCACTTTTCTTTGCACAAATGGGACCATAAAAATGACTATGATAGCTGAAGCCATGCAAAATGATAATGAGAAATTTATAACTGACCATGTTCAAAAGCAGAGACATTACTTTGCTAACTAAGGTCCGTCTAGTCAAGGCTATGGTTTTTCCTGTGGTCATGTATGGATGTGAGAGTTGGACTGTGAAGAAAGCTGAGCACTGAAGAATTAATACTTTTGAACTGTGGGGTTGGAGAAGACTATTGAGAGTCCCTTGGACTGCAGGGAGATCCAACCAGTCCATTCTGAAGGAGATCAGCCCTGGGATTTCTTTGGAAGGAATGATGCTAAAGCTGAAACTCCAGTACTTTGGCCACCTCATGTGAAGAGTTGACTCATTGGAAATGGCTCTGATGCTGGGAGGGATTGGGGCCAGGAGGAGAAGGGGACGACAGGATGAGATGGCTGGGTGGCATCACTGACGTGAGTCTGAGTGAACTCTGGAAGTTGGTGATGGACAGGGAGGCCTGGCGTGCTGCGATTCATGGTGTCGCAAAGAGTCAGACACGACTGAGCGACTGAAATGAGCTGCTGCTGCTGCTAAGTTGCTTCAGTCGTGTCTGACTCTGTGGGACCCCATAGACAGCAGCCCACTAGGCTCCTCTGTCCCTGGGATTCTCCAGGCAAGAATACTGGAGTGGGTTGCCATTTCATTCAAAATTCTCTTACTATCAGTTACAAATATATAGGGAAATTTTCAAAAGCACTGAGACTAAGGACTCCCTCGTGGTCCAGTGGCTAAGACTCCATGTTCCCAATTCAAGGGGTCTGGGTTTGACCCCTGGTCAAGGAACTAGCTCCCACATGCCACAACTAGAAGATCCCATGTGCTGCAACTAAAGATTCCCACATACTGTACAACAAAGTGAATTAGCTGTACAGCAAATGGAATCTTTAGTTGCGGCACGTGGGATTATACTCCAATGGTGGTGGGGGGGTGGGGGGACTTTACCACAAAAAGCAAAAAAAAATTAAAAAAAAATCACAGAAATTGGCAAAAAAAAAAAAAAGATTCCACATGTTACAAGGAAAATTGAAGATCCCACATGCCATGACTAACATGTGATGCAGCCAAATAAATTTTTTAAAAATTACCAAGACTGGAACACATGTATACCTGTGGCAGATTCATGTTGATGTATGGTAAAACCAATACAATATTGTAAAGTAATTAACCTCCAATTAAAATAAATAAATTTATATTAAAAAATTGCCAAGACTAACATTTCTTTTATATTTTGTATTTTAAAACAGTAGTATTAGAAACACTGAAAAAAAAAGCTTTTTACACTTATTCTCAGTGTTCATGTTTTTACATGTTTTACAGTGTGCTAAATAAATGTATATAAATATCAATTTTTTATTTTTTACTAGATTTAAAACATCCTGCTTTTATCCCACTTAAATCAAGAATAGTTAAATACTTCTACTAATGAAGGCTGTGATACCCAAATCTCAGAACTGTTACATATTATTGAGTTTTAAGAAACAAAATGTTTTAAATTTTACAGCATTAGCTACACTGTACTGATGAGTCCCAAAAAGGATGAAATAGCAATTTATAATGCATTCTCTCTTTCTGTGTTATTAGGTTGGCCAAAAAGTTTGTTCCAGTTTTTCCATAAGATTTTATGGAATGGAAAAACCAGAATGAACTTTTTGGCCAATCCAATACTTCCATTTCTCCCATCTCACTTGTATATTTCTCAGTTTATTCTTTTGTAAAATTTTTGATTTACAACTATACTCTAATAAAAATTGTTAATTTCAGGTATACAGCAGAGTGAATTAGCTATGCATGTATACATGTGCACTCTTTTATAGACTATTTCCCCTATAGGAATTCACACAGTATAGGGTAATGTTCCCTGTGCAATATAGTACATCCTTACCAATCATCTCTTTTGTAGAGAGTTGTGTGTATACGTCAGTCTCAATCTCCCAATTTATCCCTTTCCACTCCTTTACCACCAGGTAACCATAAGTTTGATTTCTACACTTGTGGCTCTATTTCTGTTTTGTAGATCAGTTCATTTGCGCCGTTTTTTAGATACCATATATAGGCAATATCATGTGATGTTTGTCTTATCAGTTTCTTCTTGTTGTGCAGTCACCCAGTGATGTCCGACTTTTTGTGACCCCATGGACTGCAGAACTGGAGAAGAAAATGGTAACACACTACATTATTCTTGCCTGGAGAATCCCATGGACAGAGGAGCCTGATGGGGTCGCAAAGAATCAGGCACGACTGTAATGACTTGGTTTTGTGTGGCAGGGACTGCAGAACACGAGGCTTTGTAATTCTATGCAGTTTTTGACAATATTTAGTTTTGTATCTATTTTTATATATTGTATACTTATATTTTTTATACATACTTGAGATTATGTCTTTGTTTTATTTTTTTCTTGTCTTACAATCATTTTGCCTTAGGTTTTCTTAGATGCCTAGACTATATCTAGCTCAGTTCTATATTCTCAGAGACTAGTACAATGCCTCAAATACTGAATATTGTCTAAACATACCTGTGAATGTATAATGCCTTCTACTCTATGAGATTCTGCCCTATTTTCTTGGTTTCTGCTACTTTTATTTTTTAATAAAGAAAGCTAAATTTCCACAGAAATCTGGAAGATAAAATAAATCAATGAATAGATTTTGTATTGATAAACTTGATGTGATTAGCTTATAAATGATATTTCAGTCAAATTGTGACCCTAAATGACTTAGTATTCTTTTACAAACTAGTTTTCAAACCATGTATCTAAAGCGTGCATTCCATTTTTTAGCTATGAACTGTATAAATTATATAGCCACTCAAAGCAGAGTTTCTTCACATGAAAAATAAATACAATTACTAGTTTCACAGGATAGGCTCCTCTCTAGTTGCAGTATGGGGGCTACTCTCTAGTTGTGGTGTGTGGGCTTCTCATTGCAGTGGCTTCTCTTGTTGCAGAAAGTGGGCTCTAGGGCACCAGGGCTCAAGAATTTTGGTGCACAGGCTTTGTTGCCCCAAGGCACATGGAATCCTCTCAGACCAGGGATCAAACCTGTGTCCCCTGTCTTGGCAGGCAGATTCTTAACCACTGGGCCACAAGGGAAGTCCAATAAATAGTTTTCTTCTATCACTGCTCTATGGAAATAAAATTGAAAAGAACAGCAATTATTCTGGAACATCTAAGAGATGACAAGTCTACTGTCACTTTCCTATTGGCACTAGCAGAAAGTCAAGGAAGAGAATGAATCAGTTTCTAACACATCAGTGGAAATCACTACTGATTGAATTAGTCATTCAAATGTCATGTAGGAACAAGCTTGTAAAATTCCACAGAAACACATCTATATGATTTGAGACTTACCCATTCTTCCTCTTTAAATTTATTTTGATTCATTCTTTATCTTATAACCAGAAGGATTGTTCCAATGCAAAGTGTGATCTGGTCACTCCTTTGAATAAAATATTTTACTGACTTCTCCTTACTCTCACTATACTACGCAAACTCCTAATAGTAATCATGGTCATATAATTATGTCACTGCCTCCCCCAAATATAAAAAAGAAAAGCCTCCTAGAATTAATGAGTGAGCCCAGCAAGATTACAGAATACAAGTCCAAGACACAAAAAATTAATCAGATTTTATATACTAATAGTTAACATGGAAACAAATGAAAAACATAATAGTATCTATAATCATTCCTAAGAAATGAAATACCTGTGTACAAAATTTAAACATTTTCAGGACATGAATGCCAAAATTTTAAATTGCCAAGAAAAAATGAAACAAAACTAGATAAATGAAGCTGAAGACTGTATTTGTGGATTTGAAGGCTTTGTTGTTGCTGTTCAGTCACTAAGTTGTGTCCAACTCTTTGTGATCCCATGGGCTGCAGCATGCCAGGCTTGCCTGTCCTTCACGGTCTCTCTGAGTTTGCTCAAACTCATGTCCACTGAGTTGGTGATGCCATCCAGCCATCTCATCCTCAGTCACTCCCTTCTCCTGCTGCCCTCAATCTTTCAGAATATCAGAGTCTTTTCATTGCCTCAGGTGGCCAAAGTTTGGAGCATCAGCTTCAGTGTCAGTTTTTCCAATGAATACTCAGGGTTGATCTCCTTTAGGATTGACTAGTTTGATTTCTTCATTGTCCAAGGGACTCTCAAGAGTCTTCTCCAGCACCACAATTCAAAGCGTCAATTCTTTGGTGTTCATCCTTCATTATGATCCAACTCACATAATTTATACATGACTACTGGAAAAAACATAACTTTCACTATATAGACCTTTGTCGGCAAAGTGATGTCTCTGCTTTTTAATATGCTGTCTAGCTTTCTCAGCTTTTCTTCCAAGGAACAAGTGTCTATTGATTTCATGGCTGCAGTCACTGTCTGCAGTGATTTTGGAGTCCAAGAAATAAAATTTGCCACTGTTTCCATTTTCTCCCCATCTATTTGCCATGAAGTGATGAGATCAGTTGCCAGGATCTTAGTTTTGTGCCGGGAGCCAGCACGAGCCATCCCACCCATGACAAGGTCATGCAGAAGAGACCTGATAAGCAAGGCTTAAAGCTCAGCATTCAGAAAATGAAGATCATGGCATCTGGTCCCATCACTTCATGGGAAATAGATGCAGAAACAGTGGAAACAGTGTCAGACTTTATTTTTTTGGGCTCCAAAATCACTGCAGATGGTGACTGCAGCCATGAAATTAAAAGATGCTTACTCCTTGGAAGAAAAGTTATGACCAACCTAGATAGCATATTCAAAAGTAGACTCCGTCTAGTCAAGGCTATGGTTTTTCCTGTGGTCATGTATGGATGTGAGAGTTGGACTGTGAAGAAAGCTGAGTGCCGAAGAATTGATGCTTTTGAACTCTGGGATTGGAGAAGACTCTTGAGAGTCCCTTGGACTGCAAGGAGATCCAACCAGTCCGTTCTGAAGGAGATCAGCCCTGGGATGTCTTCAGAAGGAATGATACTAAAGCTGAAACTCCAGTACTTTGGCCACCTCATGTGAAGAGTTGACTCACTGGAAAAGACTCTGATGCTGGGAGGGAGGAGAAAGGGACAACAAAAGATGAGATGGCTGGATGGCGTCACTGACTCGATGGATGTGAGTCTGCGTGAACTCCGGGAGTTGGTGATGGAGTGGGAGGCCTGGTGTGCTGAGATTCGTGGGGTGGCAAAGAGTCGGACATGACTGAGCGACTGAACTGAACTGAACAGAAGGACTCAAGGGGCTCCCTAGACCAGCTTGAGCATCTATCCCAAAACCATAATCTGTCTGTCTTACTATTTTGTGCCTTTCACCAACTCTCCTGATGGACAGGGAGTCCTGGCGTGCTGCAATTCATGGGGTCGCAAAGAGTCGGACACAACTGAGTGACTGAACTTGAGTAAGTCTCCTGGACATGAGAGGAATATTTCAAATCAAACCCCCCTGTTAGCATTCTAGCTTGCTTGACAGGTTTATCCAGACGCTTGCAGCTACGCATATGATTATTCACAGCCTCCCAACTGTGAGAGGCACAGGAAGCCTAAAACAGAGCCTTTCAAAGAGTTAAAAGTTATTAGAGTAGTGCTGGTGTAGGATTTCATTATTGGGCCAATGCTTGCTGCCAAGTTCCCATATCCCTTATCCACTGTGCACCTGGGAGTGCATTAGTTAACATAGTTGGAATGTAAGAAAAACAAGTGTAGCCTTGAAATTAACCACATCAGACCTTTGAGCTAATTGGTTCTTTCTTGTAACTCACTATACCTTTACTCTGTGAGAAATGTAACTCTGTTTAGCATTTTCTGAGGCTGACATAGATTAGAAACATAAAGAAAAAACACTTTGAGGGAAAGTAAGTTTTCTGGTTGAGCAGCCTTTATCAAAAGAGGGTCATACAATGTCCACAGGCCTCCAAGGCCAGAAGATAATGTACACAACATCACTTGTGGGAAAGGTATGCAGAAAAAATCCTGGCTTCAATAAGGGCAAAACTGCTGGAGTGTTTGGGATGATTCTGCATGAACTTGCATCTTTCATTTCCCTCTATGTACAAGTCAAGGTATAAAAGTCTCTTTTGAAAATAAAGTTATGGGCCTCACTCACCGAAGCTTGGTCACCCTGTGTCCTTTTTTTTTTTTTTTTCTTTCTCTGTCTTACTCTCTTTTTCAGGCTGATCCCTTGGAGCATAGAGGCTCTCTGCATTTACTTATCTGCCTGGGTTTCTAAGACCTGAACAGGAAGGTGTTCTGCATCTTCACTCCCTCGGGAGACTGGGGAGTGAAGGACTGAACTGAAGGACTCAAGGGGCTCCCTAGACCAGCTAGAGCATCTACCCAAAAACCATAATCTGTCTGTCTTACTATTTTGTGCCTTTCACCAACTCTCCTGACATTAACAGGGGGCTATCCTGTTAGGTAAGTGATGCTTTAGTTTTGTTGCAAAAGCCTGTAATCACAGTCCCTGCTCACAGAGGGATAGCCATGCCTAAGTTTATTGATAGTTGTGTGGTTGGTGTAAATGAGTGGGGTAATAGGCCTAATAGGTTTGTTGACCCAATAAATAGAATTAAGGATATTAACATTAATGCCCATGTTTGTCCTTTGGCATTGTGAATACTTATCATTTGTTTTGACACAAGTTGAAGCATTCATTGTTGGAGGGAGATGAGGCAGTTATTAACTAGTCGATTTGATGTTGGAAATAATAAGCTAGGAAATAAAACAATGAGGGTAACAAGGGGGAGGCCTAGTATTATAGGGTCAATGAAAGAGGCAAATAGATTTCCGTTCATTTTGTTTCTCAAGGGGTGTTTTGTTTTGGTGTTTTGTTGATCTTAATTCTGGGTTGTAGTAGAAATTATGTTTTGAAATTTTTAATTGGAAGATAATAAAGAGGACTAAAAATATTGATAGGATTATTGTAAGTCATGTTGATGTGTCTAGTTGTGGCACGTCACCGCGGAGAGTATTGTGCTCTCAGTCTTTAACTTAAAAGGTTAACACTGACATAAGTTCTTGATGATTTTATAGTATTGAGGCAGATCATTTTTCAAAGTATTTTAGTGGAACTAGTTCAAGAACAATTGTCATAAAGCTATGATTTGATCCACAGATTTCTGAGCATTGGCCATAGTATAAGCCTGGTCGGGTTGATATAAGAGTTGTTTGATTTAAACGACCTGGAATTGCGTCTGTTTTTAGTCCTAAGGAAGGCACAGCCCATGAGTGTAATACGTCTTCTGAGGAGATTAACATTCTAATTGTTGTCTCTTTAGGTAATGCAACTCAGCTATCTACTTCCAGTAGTCGTAATTCTCCTGGTTTCAATTCTGATGTTGGAATTATGTAGGAGTTGAAGCTCAAGTCTTCATAGTCTGTATATTCATAGCTTCAGTATCATTGATGTCCTATAGTTTTTACTGTGAGATATGGGGTTATTAATCTTGTCTATTATGTACAGAATTCCTAAAGATGGAAGGGCAATTAGAATCAAAATAATGGCTTGTAGAATGGTTCAGATTGTTCTTGTGCGTCTATAGTGCTGGTATGAGTTAATTTTGTTGTTAGTATTAGTGAAATAATATAAAGTACTAGTGAGCTGACTAAAAAGACGATTATTAGCGTATGGTCATGGAAATGCAATAGTTCTTGTATAATAGGTGATGTTGCGTCTTGAAATCCTAGTTGTATGGGATATGCCATATGAGATGTACGGGATTTTCACCTGTAATTTAACCTTGACAAGGTTACGTAATGTTTTACTAACATCTCATTAATTGAGAAAGACATAGTGGCTATGGTGTTGGCTTGAAACCAATAACAGGGGGTTAGATTCCTTCCTTTCTTATTTTAGGTTAACATATGTAGGTTCTTCAAATGTGTGGTATGGTGGAGGACATCCGTTTGATCACTCTGGGTTTGTTGTGGTTAGGTCTACAGTTAGGACTTCTCGTTTAGATGCGACTGCTTCTCAGATAACGAAAATTATTAGTATTACTGCTGTTAGTGAGATAAAGGAGCCTATGGATGAAATAGTATTTCATATTGTGTATGGGTCTGGGTAGTCAGAGTATCGTCATGGTATACCAGATAGTCCTAAGAAATGTTGTGGGAAGAAAGTTATGTTTATACCTACAGATCTTATTGCAAAGTGGATTTTGGCTCATGTAGTGTTAAGGGTATAGCCTGAGAATAGTGGGAATCAATGTACAAACCCTCCTATAATGGCAAATACAGCTCCTATTGAGAATACATAGTGGAAGTGTGTGGCTACATAATATGTGTTGTGAAGGACAATATCAAGGGAAGGGTTGGCTAGGACGATTCCAGTTAGGCCTCCAACTGTAAAAAGGAAGATGAAGCCCAGGGCTCATATTATAGCGGGAGATCATTTGATATTGCCTCTGTGACGTGTAGCTAATGAACTAAAGACGTTCACTCTGGTTGGGATAGCAATAATCATAGTAGCTGACGTGATGTAAGCCCGTGTGTCCACATCTATTCCGACTGTAAACATATGATGAGCTCATACAATGAATCCTAGGAATCCAATTGATATTATAGCACATACTATTCCTATGTACCCAAATGGTTCCTTTTTCCCTGAATAATAGGTCACGATATGAGAAATTATTCCAAACCCAGGTAGAATAAGAATGTATACATCAGGATGTCCAAAGAATCAGAATAGGTGTTGATACAGGATAGGGTCTCCTCCTCCTGCTGGGTCAAAGAAGGTTGTGTTTAGATTTCGATCTGTTAGTGGTATTGCAATACTGGCCGCTAATACAGGAAGTGAGAAGAGTAGTAGTACGGCAGTGATCAGTACAGATCACATGAACAGGGGAGTTTGATATTATGATATTGCAGGGGGTTTTATGTTAATAATTGTTGTAATAAAATTAATGGCCCCTAGGATTGAGGAAACACCTGCCAGGTGTAAAGAAAAAATGGTTAAGTCTACTGAGGCTCCTGCATGGGCTAGGTTGCCTGCTAGAGGGGGCTATACGGTTCAGCCTGTTTCTGCTCCAGCTTCGACTATAGAAGATGCTAGAAGTAACAGGTAAGAAGGGGGGAAGAGTCAAAAACTTATGTTGTTTATCCGAGGAAATGCCATATCAGGAGCTCCAGTTATTAGGGGAACTAGTCAGTTGCCGAATCCTCCAATTATAGTAGGCCTTACTATAAAGAAAATTATTATGAATGCATGTGCTGTTACAACTACATTGTAGATTTGATCATCTCCAAGTAGAGTTCCAGGTTGGCCCAGTTCAGCGTGAATTAGCAGGCTTAGGGCGGTTCCTACTGTGCCAGCTCATGCACCAAATAGAAGATATAAGGTACTGATGTCTTTATGGTTAGTTGAAAATAATCAGCGGTTGATGAACATGGGTAAAATGGCTGAGTAAAGCATTAGACTGTAAATCTAAGGACAGAGGTTTGATTCCTCTTTTTACCAAGCCCTGTGGTGAATTAACATATTGAATTGCAAATTCAAAGAAGCTGCTTCAATTCTGCCAGGGCTTCTCCGGCCTTTTTTTTCTCCCGGTGGGAGAAGTAGATTGAAGCCAGTTGTTTAGGGTATTTAGCTGTTAACTAAAGTTTCGTGGGGGTGGAACCCACCAATCTAGTGAGGACTTGGCTTAATTAAAGTGGTTGATTTGCATTCAATTGATGTAAGATGTGATCTTGCAGTCCTTATCAGGAATTAAGTAAATTATACTTGCTTAGGGCTTTGAAGGCTCTTGGTCTGTTTAACCTAAATTCCTATTCTAGGACTGATAGAATTGGTGTGAGTGGCAGTAGTATAGTAGATAGTACGACTGTTGTTGGTAAGAGGGTTATTTGTTTTGTGGTAAAGAATTGTCATTTTATCTTTATGTTATTTGTGGAGGGGAATATTGTAAGTGCAGTGGAGTATGTAAGTCGTATGTAGAAATACAGATTTAGTAGTGCTGTGATTGCTATAAGGGTAGGTAAAATAATATTGTCATTTTTTGTTATTTCTTGGGTAATTATTCATTTTGGTATAAATCCTGATAGTGGGGGGAGTCCTCCTATTGATAGGAGGGCAATAAGGACTAGGACTGTTATGATGGGTGCTTTGTTTCATGTATGTGATAGTGATAGGGTAGTTGTGGTTGAGTTAGCTATAAATAGTGTGAATATAGTAGAGGTTATAATAATATAAATGATTAGGTTTAGTAGTGTTATGGTGGGGTTATATAGTAAAACTGCTGTCATTCAGCCTATGTGGGTGATTGATGAGTAGGCTATGATTTTTCACAGCTGGTTTAGTCCTTCCCAGCCTCCAATTATAATTGACAGGATTGACAGGGTTAGGATTAGATTTAGGTTAATGGATGGAGAGATCTGGTAGAGTACTAATATAGGTGCTAGTTTTTGCCATGTGAGTAGGATTAGGCCTGAGGATAAGGAGATGCCTTGTGTTACTTCTGGGACTCAGAAGTGGAATGGAGCTATTCCTAGTTTTACGGTAAGGGCTATTGTTATGAGTATAGAGGCTGTTGGGTTGAATAGTTTTATTACAGTCCACTGGCCTGAAAATATTAAGTCAATAATGACAGCTATTATTAATACTATTGAGGCTGTTGATTGGGTCAGGTAGTATTTGGTTGATGCTTCTGTGGCTCGTGGGTTATATTTTTTTGTTATAATAGGAATGATGGTGAGTATATTTATTTTGAATCCGATTCAGATACTTATCTGAATAAGTCAGTGGGAGCTAATTATAATGATAATGGTTCCAAACATAATGGTTGCTAGGATGATAATAAAAATGATTGGGTTTATTAGTATGGGAAGGATAAAACCAACATTTTCGGGGTATGGGCCTGATAGCTCAATTAGCTGACCTTACTGTTAGAATTTGGTGTAATTGGGAGCATGAAGAGTTTTGGGTTCTTACGAGTAGGTTCAATTCCTATAGTTCTAGAAATAAGAGGGTTTAAACCTCTATTATTTACTCTATCAAAGTAACTCTGTTATCAGACATATTTCTTATGTTTGTGGAGGGATGCTTGATAGAAGAATAGGTAGTGACACATGTCATATGCATAGAGCTAGTGTTAGGGGCAGGAAACTTTTTCATAGTAAGTGTATTAGTTGATCATAGTGGAATCGGGGGTAGGATGCTCGGATTCACAGGAAAGTGACTGTGAGTAGTAGTGATTTAATGGTGAAGTTGATTGTGTAGAGTTCTGGTATATATGGGTTGTGAAATGCTCCTAGGAATAGGGTTGTTGTGAAAATATTTATTATGATGATATTTGCGTATTCTGCTATGAAAAATAAGGCAAATGGTCCTGCTGCATATTCTACATTAAAGCCTGAGACTAGTTCCGATTCTCCTTCGGTAAGGTCAAATGGTGCTCGGTTTGCTTCTGCTAGCGTTGAGATAAATCATATTATTGCTAAGGGTCATGCTGGGAAGATTAATCATACCTGTTCTTGTGTAGTAATTAATGTGGAGAGAGTAAAGGATCCATTTATTAGAAGAACTGATAATAAGACGATTGCTAGTGTTACTTCATAGGAGATTGTTTGTGCTACTGCCTGTGGGGCTCCGATAAGTGCGTATTTTGAGTTGGAGGCTCAGCCTGATCAAAGGATTGAGTATACGGCTAAGCTTGATATGGCTAATATAAATAGGACTCCTAAGTTTATGTTGATGAGGGGGTAGGGTATGGGTAGGGGAATTCATATGGTTAGGGCTAGGCTTAGGGCTGGAATGGGTGCTGAAATAAATATTGAGATTGAGGATGTGGCAGGTCGTAGGGGTTCTTTAATGAAAAGTTTGATTGCATCAGTGATAGGTTGAGGTAGGCCATATGGACCCACAACATTTGGGCCCTTTCGGAATTGTATGTAGCCTAGGACTTTTCGTTCAACTACTGTGAGAAAGGCCATGGCTAGAAGAATGGGAATGATTAGTAATAGAATATTAACTATAAATATTTTGTTAAGGAGAGGATTTGAATCTCTGAATATAAAGGTTTAAGTTTTACACAATTACCGGGCTCTGCCACCTTAACTAAGCCCCTTTCTAGGGCAGGGTTTATTCGTGAGGTTAATTGAGATGAGGTCATTAATTAGTTTAAGGTGCTTTATTGAAGTTGGCCTTATTTCTCTTGTCCTTTCGTACTGGGAGAAATACATAACAGATAGAAACCGACCTGGATTACTCCGGTCTGAACTCAGATCACATAGGACTTTAATTGTTGAACAAATGAAACTTTGATAGCGGTTGCACCATCGGGGTGTCCTGATCCAACACTGAGGTCGTAAACCCTATTGTCGATATGGACTCTTGAATAGGATTGCGCTGTTATCCCTAGGGTAACTTGTTCCGTTGATCAAATTTTTGGATCAATAAGTGATAGTTTGATTTGACTTGTGGGTCTAGTCTTTAAAATCACTCAGAGGATTTTTTATTCTCCGAGGTCACCCCAACCAAAACTGCTAGTCCATAAAGAGTATTGTTATCCCCTAATGGTTAAGTCTATTTTCTTTGGGCTAGTTAGTTAAAGCTCCATAGGGTCTTCGTCTTGTTTATTCCCGCCTCTTCACAGGGAGGTCAATTTCACTGACTGATTGGAAGTAAGAGACAGTAAAACCCTCGTGTGGCCATTCATACAAGTCCTTATTTAGAGAACAAATGATTATGCTACCTTTGCACGGTCAAGATATCATGGCCGTTTAACGTTTGTTACTGGGCAGGCAGTGCCTCCGATACTGGGAATGCTGGATGTGATGTTTTTGGTAAACAGGTGGAGTTTGTGTTTGCCGAGTTCCTTTTACTTCTTTTAATCTTTCCTAGGTGCACTCCTGTGTCAGGTTAACAATGTAATTAATAAATTATTTATTGTTGGGTTATTTTTATTTACTGTTAATAGTCAGGGTATTATGAGATACTAACTTAAACTTATGCAAGGAGAAAATATTTCTTGTTCTTATTAACATTATTGCTTTTATTTTATAATAGAATAGTCCAGTATTAGGGCTAGGAGTTAGCTGTTTGTTGTTGGGATTAATATTATTTTTATTGTTGAGCTTTAATGCTTTCTTAATTGATGGCTGCTTTTAGGCCCACTATGGTGTTGTTAGATCTTACTCTCTAGTGAAGGTTGTACCCATTTCTAAAAGGCTGTACCTTTTTAGACTAACTTTTAAAGATACAGTGAGATTTGTTTAGACTTTTGGTATCTTTAAAGCTGAACTAAAATTCATTTTCTGGACAACCAGCTATCACCAGGCTCGTTAGGCGTGTCACCTCTACTTATGGATCTTCTCACTATTTTGCCACATAGATGAGTTGGTTCTAATAAACTGTCCATGAGTAGCTCGTCTGGTTTCCGGTTACTTAGCTAAAATTCGTTTTGTTAAGTTTTTTGCTAGTTAACTCATTATGCAAAAGGTACAAGGGTTAATCTTTGCTTTTTTGTATTTTGATTTTGTCTTTCATCATTCCCTTGCGGTACTTTCTCTATAGCACCATATTTAGAATTTCTATCTCCTATATTTTAAATTAGGATAAATGTTTTCTTTTATTTTGGTTGCTTAATTGAAAAATGGGAATTTTGGGCTAGGTATAGTTCAAGATATTCATAGTGTGTGAAATCTTCTAGGTGTAAACTAGATGCTTTACTTAAGCTATATCTTGGTTTGTCCAAGCACACTTTCCAGTATGCTTACCTTGTTACGACTTGTCTCCTCTCATATGGCTGGTGCATGTAAATAGGTTTGAGTGCATCGTAGTTACTTGAGGATGATGACGGGCGGTGTGTGCGTGCTTCACGGCCTGATTCAACTAAGCACTCTATTCTTAGTTCACTACTAAATCCTCCTTTGGTCATTAGTTTCATAATAACTTTCATATTGGGTTTTCTTGAGATAGAAAATGTAGCCCATTTCTTCCCATTCCATAGGCTACACCTTGACCTAACGTTTTTATGTGCTATGGTTGTGCTTACTTTTATTCCTTTTCAGGGTTTGCTGAAGATGGCGGTATATAGACTGTATTAGCAAGGATTGGTGAGGTCTGTCGGGGTTTAGTATAAAGCACCACCAAGTCCTTTGAGTTTTGGGCTGTTGCCAGTAGTACTCTAGTGAATAATTTTGTTTTTATAATTATTTGTGTTTAGGGCTGAGCATGGTGGGGTATCTAATCCCAGTTTGGGTCTTAGCTATAGTGTGTCAGCTATTATAGAGTTACTTTCGTCATTTATTTTTATTGTAATTATGGCTTTTTACAGTTTAATTAAAATTTAACTCTATTTGATGTAGCGTTTTAACACGTTTTACGCCGTATTCCTGTTAGCTTGAGTTAATCGTATGACCGCGGTGGCTGGCACGAGATTTACCAACCCTAGTCAATATAACTTAGTTAAACTTTCATTTATGGCTTAATTTTTGTCACTGCTGTCTCCCGTGGGGGTGTGGTTAAGTACGGTGTTATGAGCTATGGATGTGTGCTTGATACCCGCTCCTCTTAGTCTTACTGACTCAGAGGGCATTCTCACCGGGGCGTGGATGCTTGCATGTGTAAGTCTGTTGAAAGTTAAAAGGAAGGCTGGGACCAAACCTATATGTTTATGGAGTTGATATACTCTCCTAGGCATTTTCAGTGCCTTGCTTTAATTTTAAGCTACATTAACTATGTGTCATGGGGGAGACCCAGGCACTTATATACTTACTTTGGTTGGAGTGCTAATTTGAGTATTGAAGATGTGATAAGTTTAAATAAGTATCTAGGGGGAAGCATGTTGAAAATAATGGTAGGTATTTAAGGGGGAAAAAGAAACCGGGGGGAAAGTAGTAAGGTAATGTACGATACAACATTATATGTCCTGCGACCATTAACTATGATGCCCGTGCCTACCATTATGGTGATGCTCAAGATGCAGTTAAGTCCAGCTACAATACATGCTCCGGGTCAGGGCCTCAGATGGCCATAGCTGAGTCCAAGCATCCCCAGAAATTAAAAAATACAAATGTATGACAGCACAGTTATGTGTGAGCATGGGTTAATTAGCCATTAGTCCATCGAGATGGCTTATTTAAGGGGAAAGAATGGGCGATTTTAGATGAGATGGCCCTGAAGAAAGAACCAGATGTCTGATAAAGTTCATTAAATAGTGACTGCCACGATTAATGGGCCCAGAGTGAGAATAGGGATCCTTGCCAAGTGGGTTGCTGGTTTCACGTGGCATGGTTGTTAAGCTCGTGATCTAATGGACGGGATATGCATGTTGACAAGAATGGATTTGACTTGGATGCGCTATGTACGATGAACAGTTATCTGTCCTATGTACTATCAATAGGTTTCATGTACTTGCTTATATGTGTAGGGTAAATCATGTAATGTACTATATACATATTATGTCTATATTACATTAATGTTTATGTGCTTGCTTATATGCATGGGGCAAGTCATGTAATGTGGTATACACATACTATGTCTGTGTTACATTAATACTTATGTCCTTACCCGCATGCATGGTAGACCATGTGATATGCTGTATACATGTTATGTTTTTGTCACATAAACACTATATACATATATTTCGAGTGGTGCTATGTAATATATGTATGGGAGTGTAAGCATATACTATTGAGTATGCAATCACGTGTGCAGGGTTATGGAGTGTGAAACTTGTGTTGAATTTTTAGAAGTTCTGGTGAATTTAACACTGGGAAGGCTCTTGATGTTTGTGGGGGTATATTGATAGTGCCTCAGGGAATAGTTTAAATAGAACTTCAGCTTTGGGTGTTGATAGTGGGACTATAGCTTCGTCCTTGAGTCTTAGGGAGGTTAGTTGTTCTCCTTCTCTGGTTTACAAGACCAGTATATTTAATGTACTACAAAGACTTGTCTTCATTTTAAGAGGTTATTTTCAATAATGCTAGCCATTGGTATTAGTACTAGAATGACTAGGAAATATACAATAGATGCTAGTTGTCCGATGATGATATATGGGTGTTCAACTGGTTGTCCTCCAATTCATGTGAGTGTTAGTAGGTCTGCTACTAAAATTCAGACTAGACATTGACTAATTGGCTGGAATATTATGCTTCATTGTTTGGATGTGTGGAGTAGAGGTATAAGCACTAGGATCAGAATTGAGAGGACTAGGGCTAGAACTCCTCCTAGTTTTTTGGGAATTGATCGTAGAATTGCATATGCGAATAGGAAGTATCATTCAGGTTTGATGTCAGGGGGTGTGTTGAGTGGATTTGCTGGGGTGTAGTTATCTGGATCCCCAAGTAAGTCAGGTGTGAATAGTACTAGGAGTATGAGGGCTAGGACTAGCAGTAAGGCTCCTAGAATGTCTTTAATGGTGTAGTAGGGGTGAAATGGGATTTTGTCTGCATCTGATGAGATTCCTGTAGGGTTGTTGGATCCTGTTTCGTGGAGAAAGAGTAGATGGACTATGGTGAGGGCTGCGATGATAAATGGAAGGATAAAGTGAAAGGCAAAAAATCGGGTGAGGGATGCTTTGTCTACTGAGAATCCTCCTCAGATTCACTCAACTAGGTTTGTGCCAATGTATGGGATTGCTGAGAGGAGGTTGGTAATGACTGTTGCTCCTCAAAATGATATTTTTCCTCATGGTAAGACATACCCTATGAATGCTGTGGCTATTGTTGCTAATAGAAGGACTACTCCGATATTTCATGTTTCTAGGAAGGCATATGATCCGTAGTATAGGCCTCGTCTTACATGCATGAATAGACAAATGAAAAACATTGATGCTCCATTTGTGTGTATGTACCAGATAATTCAGCTGTAATTAACATCTCGGCAAATGTGAGTGACAGAAGAAAATGCTGTTATTGTATCAGATGTGTAGTGTGTTGCTATGAATAGGCCTGTTAGGATTTGTAGGATTAGGCAGATGCCTAGGAGAGAGCCAAAATTTCATCATGATGAGATGTTTGATGGGGCCAGGAGATCAATGAATGCGTTATTTACAATTTTTATCAGTGGGTGAGTCTTTCAAATGTTGGTCATTAGTGTTCTTGTAGTTGAATGACAATGATGGTTTTTCATATCATTAGTCGTGGTTAAATTCCATGAGAGAATAATGATAACATACACTGTATTTATTTTGAGTATCATTTTTGTGATTGGTTTTGTAGGGTTTTCTTCAAAACCTTCACCTATTTATGGGGGGTTAGGTTTAATTGTGAGTGGTGGAGTTGGTTGTGGTATTGTATTAAATTTTGGTAGGTCTTTTTTAGGCTTAATGGTTTTCTTAATTTATTTGGGGGGTATGATGGTGGTTTTTGGTTACACAACGTCTATGGCTACTGAGCAGTATCCTGAGACTTGAGTCTCCAATAAGACTGTTTTGGGGGCATTTATTACTGGTTTGTTAATGGAGTTTTTGATAGTCTATTATGTATTGAAGGATGAGGAGGTGGAGATTGTATTTAAATTTAATGGTTTAGGGGATTGGGTTATTTATGACACAGGGGATTCTGGGTTTTTTAGTCAAGAAGCCATAGGAATTGCTGCTTTATACAGCTATGGTACTTGATTGGTTATTGTGACTGGTTGATCTTTGTTAATTGGTGTTGTAGTTATTATGGAGATTACTCGTGGAAATTAAATAAGATTGTGCTGATGAGGATTATGACTAGGAAAGAGAGGAAATACAATTTGATTGGGCCCTTTTGGCTTGTAATTATGGTGGATATTTTTATTTGGGTTAGTGAAGTAGTCTTTGGTAAAATATTTTCTAGTCAGATTAGATCTAGAAGGGAAGATGCTGATTTTTGGCTTATTGTTAAATTTATGTAAGGAGTTAGGCAGTGCATGATTGTGGGGTAGTATCCTAACAGGTTGGAGAATTTGAAAATATTTGATGGATAACTAAATTTTAGGTTGCAGGTTATGTTGCTGATTTCTGGTGCTAGGATAAAACCTAAGATTGTAACTGCTAGGGCTGCTATTTTTAGTAGTAGGGTATGGTGATTTGGGGAATTGCTGTTGGAGCAATATTGCTGGAGATTATAAATCCTGCAAAAAGGCTTCCAATTAGCAGGCGTTTGATTGAGTTAATTAGGAAGGGGTTGTTTTCATTGATAATAATGAGGGTTGGGAATCGGGGTTGTCCTAGGAGTGCAAAGAAAATAATACGAGTACTGTAGATGGCTGTAAAAGAGGTGGCGATTAGTGTTATTAAAAGGGCTCAGGCATTGGTATATGACGTGTTGGCGGATTCAATGATTAGATCTTTAGAGTAGAATCTGGTGAGGAAGGGTATTCCTGTTAGTGGGAGACTGCCAATAACGAGGGCTGTTGTGGTAAATGGTATTGCTTTGAATAGGCCTCCTATTTTTCGAATGTCTTGTTCATCATTTAGGCTGTGAATAATAGAACCAGAGCATATAAATAGCATGGCTTTGAAGAAGGCGTGGGTGCAAATGTGGAGAAACACCAAGTAGGGCTGGTTGATGCCAATTGTTACTATTATAAGGCCTAGTTGGCTGGATGTGGAGAAGGCAACAATCTTTTTAATGTCATTCTGGGTGAGGGTGCGTATTGTTGTGAATAGTGTGGTGATAGCTCCTAGGCATAATATAATGGATTGGGCAAATTTATTGTTTTCTGTTAATGGGTGGAAATAGATTAGTAGAAAAATACCCACTACTACTATTGTGCTTGAGTGAAGTAATGCTGAGACAGGAGTTGGGCCTTCTATTGCAGAAGGTAGTCATGGGTGTAGGCCGAATTGTGCGGATTTTCCGGTTGTGGCTAGTACCAGGCCTATGAGGGGTAGATTTAAGTTGTCTGGTTTTAATATGAAGATTTGTTGAAGGCCTCAGGTGTTAAGGTTGGCTAGGAATCATGCTATTGCTAGGATAAATCCAATATCGCCAATGTGGTTATACAGAATTTCTTGTAAGGCTGCTGTGTTTGCATCTGCTCGCCCATACCATCATCCATAAGTAAAAATGACATAATTCCAACTCCTTCTCAGCTGATAGATAGTTGAAAGAGGTTATTTGCAGTGACAAGAATGAGTATTGTGATGAGAAATAGAAGTAGATATTTGAAAAATTGGTTGATGTTGGGGTCTAAGTGTATATATCATATTGAGAACTCTATGATGGATCATGTGATGAATAGCGCTACTGGAATGAATATTATTGAGAAGTAGTCTATTTTGAAACTAAGTGATAATTTAAGGGTTTGGATGGTCAGTCAGTGTCAGTTTGAAATGACTATTTCTTGTCCTGTGTGAATAAATATTATTGTGGGAATTATGCTGGTAATAAAAGCACGAGATGGTTGTTTTTACGTAGAGTGGGTAATTAGAAGTTTTGTAGGTGTTGGAGCTTGTTATTATGATGGGTACGGTTAGTAGAAGTAGGGTTGTTAATGTGAAGGAAGAGAATATGTTTATTACTTTTATTTGGAGTTGCACCAATTTTTTGATTCCTAAGACCAATGGATAACTACCATCCTTTAAAAGTTTGAAAAAGCCATGTTGTTAGACATAGGGGCATAAAATTAGCAGTTCTTGCATACTTTTTTGGTAAATAAGAAGATAATGGGCTTCTGTTGTTAGATTCACAATCTAATTTTTTTTTAAAACTATACTTACAGTACAGGGGTCCTAGAATAATTTTTGGGTTCAGGGATAGAAGTAGTAGTGGTAGAATGTGTGATGATATGAGTGCATTTTCTCGTGTAAAGGAAGGTGAAATGTTATTGACATGGTGAGTGTATTTACCCCGTTGTGTTGTGATTAGCATATAAAGGGAGTATAGGGCGGTAATTACCATGTTAAGTCCTATTAAAATAATTGTAATATTAGATCATGAGAAGGTTGATATTACTACAAATAGTTCTCCAATTAGGTTAATTGTTGGGAGTAGAGCCAGGTTAGTTAGGCTCGCTAGGAGTCATCAGGTAGCTATTAGTGGGAGAAATGTTTGTAGGCCGCGGGCTAAAATTATTGTTTGGCTGTGGATTCGTTTGTAGTTGGAGTTTTCTAGGCAGAAAAGTATGGAGGATGTAAGGCCATGGGCAATTATCAGGGTGGTGGCTCCTATGTAGCTTCAAGGTGTTTGGATGAGAATAGCTACAATAACAAGTGCTATGTGGCTGACAGAAGAGTATGTGATGAGCGACTTCAGGTCCATTTGGCGAAGGCAAATTGAGCTAGTCATGATTATGCCTCATAAGGATAGCATGATGAATGGATATGCTATAAAGTCGGTTACTGGATTTAGGAGTAGTGTGACTCGTAGTATGCCGTATCCTCCTAGTTTTAGTAGGACTGCTGCAAGGACTATGGAGCCTGCAATGGGGCTTCTACATGGGCTTTGGGTAGTCAAAGGTGGAGGTCGTATAGTGGTATTTTTACTATGAAAGCTATTATGCATGCTAGTCATATGAAAACATTGGATCAGGAGTTGGGTATTGGTTGCACTCAGTATTGGAGGATTAGGAAGTGTAAGGATTCTACTGTATTTTGAATATAAATTAGTGCAACTAGTAGGGGTAGGGATCCTGCCAGTGTATAAAATAGGAAATAAAGGCCAGCATTTAGGCGTTCTGTTTGGTTTCCTCATCGTGTAATAATAATGAGTGTTGGGACTAGTGTTGCTTTGAATAGGATATAAAAAAAGATTAGTTCTGCAGCAGTCAATGTTATGATTAGAAATAGTTGTAATAGGGTTAAAATAGTGATAAATAGTTTTTTTTTCGGATTAAGCTTTCTATTGACAAGTGATGTTGACTGGCCATTAATATCAAGGGAAGAAGTCATATGGTTAGGATTAGCAGTGGTGTGGATAAAGAGTCAGAGAAGAAGATTAATGAAAAGTTAAGGCTGTTATCACTGAACTGATTTATAAGGTGCAGACTTGTGAGGCTAATTAGTAGGCTATGTAGTGTGGAATTAACTCAGATTATATTATTTTTTGATAGTCAGGTTAGGGGTATAAGTATTACTGTGAGGACAATATATTTTAGCATTGTAGTAGGTTAAGGTTTTGTCAGTACCATATGTGTTTGATACCATTACTAGTAGAGATAGCCTAGTGCTGCTTCACAGGCTGCGAAAACTAGTAAGATGATGGGTATCATGCTGGCTAAGGTAAAATGTGAGTTTAGGATTATTAGGGTGGCTATAATGAATAGGGACAATATCATTCCTTCTAGGCATAAAAGGGATGATATTAGGTGGGATTGATATATTAGTAGTCCTGCAAGAGATACTGTAAATGCTATTATAATATTTATATATACAAGGGACATTTGGTAATTATGGGCTTAATCATAATCTAATGAGTCGAAATCATTTATTTTGCTTTAAACTAAATACCATATTCGGTTCATTCTAGTCGTTTTTGGGTTCATTCGTAGGCTAGGCTTACAGCTAGTAGGAAAATTAGGAAAAGGGCTATGGTGAGCATTGTGTTTAGGTTAGTTGTTTGTGAGGCTCATGGTAGTGGCAGGAGTAGTGCAATTTCTAGGTCAAATAGGAGGAATGTGATGGCTACCAGAAAAAAATTTTATGGAGAAAGGGAGGCGGGTTGATCCTATGGGGTCAAATCCGCACTCATATGGGCTTGTTTTTTCTGAATATACGTTCAGTTGAGGGAGTCAGAATGTGATAGTGACAAGTAGTGTAGCTAGTGTGAGATTGGTTAGGAGAGCTATTATTAGGTTTATTGTTCTTTTTCAGATTAGACCAAAACTAACTAACTGACTGATTGGAAGTCAGTCGTACTGATTGATACTAACAGGACATGAGCCTCATCAATAGATAGAAACATAAAGGAAGTCATACTACGTCTATGAAATGTCAGTATCAGGCAGCAGCTTCAAAACCAAAGTGGTGACTAGAGGTAAAATGGAATTTTAGTTGGCAGAAAAAGCAGACGATTAAGAAAGTGGATCTGATGATGACATGGAGGCCATGGAATCCTGTGGCTACGAAGAATGTTAAACCATAAACTCCGTCTGAGATGGTAAAGGGTACTTCATAATACTCTGAGGCTTGTAGTAATGTAAAATACACACCTAGGGCGATGGTGATAAACAGGGCTTGTAGTATGTGGTTACAATTTCCTTCTATAAGACTATGGTGGGCTCAGGTAATAGAGACTCCTGAGGCCAGAAGAACGGAGGTGTTGAGTAGTGGGACTTCTAGGGGATTAAGTGGGTGAATGCCTGCTGGGGGTCAGCAGCCGCCTAGTTCGGGTGTAGGGGCAAGACTTGAGTGATAGAATCCTCAGAAAAATCCAGTAAAGAATAAGACTTCGGAAATAATGAAGAGAATTATTCTGTAGCAAAGACCTTTTTGAACAGTTGGAGTATGATGTCCTTGAAAGGTACTCTCTCGGATAACATCTCGTCATCATTGATATATTGTGAGTATGTTAGTTGTTAGGCCGAACATTAGTAAGGTTGTTGAGTTGAAGTGGAATCATATAATTAGGCCGGATGTTATTAAGAGGGTGGATAGTGCTCCTGTGAGGGGTCAGGGGCTTGGGTTTACTATGTGGTAAGCACGGGTTTGGTGTGTCATTATGTATTGTCATGCAGGTATAGGCTAACTAGGAGGGTAAACACATAGGCTTGAATTATAGCTACTGTGAATTCGAGAATCGTTAGTAGGACTGAAATAATAACTGTAATAAGAGCTGTGCAGCCTCTGTGAACAGAGCAAGCTCCTTGTCTCGGGGCTTTATTGGCTTTCTGTGTAAACCAAGGAATATCAGCTTTTTTTCTCTCCTCTATTTTCTTATCTACAACATCTTTTCTTTATTTCTCTCTAAATCATTCACCAACGCCGTTTCTCCTGAGGGTTCCCCTGGATCCTGCGGGGGCTGGACCGTGGCAGTTTTGTGAATTTTGAGTTTTAGGCCAGCTTTTTCACTTTCCTCTTTCAGCTTCATCAAATAGCTCTTTAGTTCCTCTTTGCTTTCTGCCATTAAGGTGGTATCATGTGCATATCTGAGGTTGTTGATATGTCTCCTGGCAGTCTTGACTGTAGCTTGTGTTTCATCCAGTCTGGCATTTTGCCTGATGTACTCAAGTTAAATAAGCTAAGGTGACAATATACAGCCTTGGCATACTCCTTCCCCAATTTTGAACCAGTCCATTGAAGATTTAACTGGTAGTAAAATATTAGTTTTTCTCAAAGTGATCTATAGGTTTTATGAATTTTTTTTCAAAATCCAGCAGGATTTTCATAGACATAGACTATGGACAAACTTACTTCTGAATTCAAATGGAAAGATAATAGGCCCTAGGATAACAAAACAACCTTGAAAAATAAGAGAGAATTGGGAGGAATTATTTTATATGATGTTGAGGCTTACTATATATTTAAGGTCATTATACAATATTGGCAAAGTGCTGAACACATAGATTAATACAACAGAATAGAGAACCAATAAATAGACCCTTGCAAATATGACCAATTAAATTTTCACAAGTGTACCAAAGAAATTCAGAAACTAAATAATTTGGAGGACTTGGGCATCCACTGGCCAAAAATTTAAAAAATGAACTTTGATCTAAACCTTACATTTGAAACCAGTATTAGCCCCCCAAAGGGATGCTAGGCTTAAATCTAAAATAGAAAATTAGAAAACCTTTAGAAAAAAATATAGGATAAAATCTTTTGGATATAGAGCTAGGCAATAAATTCTTGGACTTCCTTGGTGGGTTAGATGGTAAAGATTCTGCCTGCAATGCAGGAGACCTGGACTCGATCCCTGGGTCAGGAAGATCCCCTGGAGAAGGGAATGACTACCCACTCCAGTATTCTTGCCTGGAGAATTCCATGGACAGAGGAGCCTGGCTGGCTACAGTCCATGGGGGTTGCAACAGTCAGACATGACTGAGCGACTAACAATCTCACTTCAATAAATTCTTAGACCTGACACCAAAAACATGATTTATAAAAGAAAACATTAATAAACTAGACTTCATCAAAACTACTGTTTTTTGTTTTTTGTGTTTTTTTTTTTTTTTTGCCTAATACCCTGAGGAGAGAATGAAAAGACAAGTTAGAAACTGGGAAAAAAATTTGCACAAAGAACCAGTATGTGACAAAGAACTAGTAACTAGAATATAGAAAGAACTCTCAAAACTCAGTAATAAAAAATCCAACTAGAAAATAGATAACTTTTTTAAAAAAGATTTTTTATTTTTTTTAGGTAAGTGTCAGGTTTACAATGAAATTGAGAGAAAGGGATAGTTATTGCATATACGCCCTAAAAAAAAACACATACATAGCCTCCCTCATTATGAATAATACCCACTAGAATGGTACATTTTTCATGAAGGATGAACCTACATTAACACATTACAATCACACAAACTCCACAGTTTACTTTTGGGTTCATTCTTGGTGTTGTGCATTCTATGGGTTTTGGCAAAATATATCAATGTACCAATATAGGCACAATAACATTTCCACTGTGGTAAAAATCCTTTTGGTTTTTGTCAGTTTAATATCCTTCCATTCCACAACCCCGTAATCATGAGTTTTTTAAATTTGTCTCCTGGAGTCAAACAGCATTTTCAGATTGATTTCTTTCATTTAGTAATATTCATTTCAGTATTCTTCAGTATACTTCCAGAACCCCATTAACAGTATGAAAAGGCAAAAAGATATGACACTGAAAGATGAATTCCCTAGGTCAGTAGGTGCCCAATATGCTACTGGAGATCAGTGGAGAAATAACTCCAGAAAGAATGAAGGGATGGAGCCAAAGCAGAAACAACACCCAGTTGTGGATCTGACTGGTGAAAGAAGCAAGGTCCGATGATGTAAAGAGCAATATTGCATAGGAACCTGGATGTTAGGTCCATGAATCAAGGCGAATTGGAAGTGTCAAACAGGAGATGGCAAGAGTGAACATCAATATTCTAGTGATCAGTGAACCAAAAAGGACTGAAATGGGTGAATTTAACTCAGATGACCATTATATCTATTACTGTGGGTGGGAATCCCTTAGAAATGGAGTAGCCATAGTAGTCAACAAAAGAGTTCAAAATGCAGTACTTGGATGCAATCTCAAAAACGACAAAATGATCTCTGTTCCTTTCCAAGGTAAACCATTCAATATCACAGTAATTCAAGTCTATGCCCTGACCAGTAATGCTGAAGAAGCTGAAGTTGAATGGTTCTATGAAGACCTACAAGACCATTTAGAACTAACACCCAAAAAAAGATGTCCTTTTCACTATAGGGGACTGGAATACAAAAGCAGGAAGTGAAGAAACACCTGGAGTAACAAGACAAATTTGGCCTTGGAGTACAGAATGAAGCAAGGCAAAGGCAAATAGAGTTTGGTCAAAAGAACACACTGGTCATAGAAAACACCCTCTTCCAACAACACAAGAGAAGACTCTACACATGGACATCACCAGATGGCCAACAGTGAAATCAAATTGATTATATTCTTTGCAGCCAAAGATGGAGAAGCTCTATACAGTCAGCAAAAACAAGACCAGGAGCTGACTGTGGCTCAGACCATAAACTCCTTATTGCCAAATTCAGTCTGAAATTGAAGAAAGTGGGGAAAATCATTAGACTGTTCAGGTATGACCTAAATCAAATCCCTTATGATTATACAGTAGAAGTGAGAAATAGACTTAAGGGACTAGATCTGATAGACAGAGTGCCTGATAAACTGTGGACAGAGGTTCATGACATTGTACAGGAGACAGGGATCAAGACCATCCCCAAAAA
Organism: Capricornis sumatraensis; assembly: GCF_032405125.1. Taxonomy (NCBI): domain Eukaryota; kingdom Metazoa; phylum Chordata; class Mammalia; order Artiodactyla; family Bovidae; genus Capricornis; species Capricornis sumatraensis. Next base: position 144,240,502 of record NC_091072.1, on the reverse strand, counting down.
AAGAAATGAAAAAAGGCACAATGGCTGGTTGAGGAGGCATTACAAATAGCTGTGGAAAGAAGAGAAGCAGAAAACAAAGGAGAAAAGGAAAGATATAAGCATCTGGGTGTAGAGTTCCGAAGAATAGCAAGGAGAGATAAGAAAGCCTTCCTCAGCGATCAGTGCAAAGAAATAGAGGAAAACAACAGAATGGGAAAGACTAGAGATCTCTTCAAGAAAATTAGAGATATGAAGGGAACACTTTATGCAAAGATGGGCTCAATAAAGGATGGAAATTGTATGAACCTAATAGAAGCAGAAGATATTAAGAAGATGTGGCAAGAATACACAGAAGAACTGTACAAAAAAAAAGATCTTCACTACCCAGATAATCATGATGGTTAGATCACTCACCTAGAACCAGACATCGTGGAATGTGAAGTCAAGTGGGCCTTAGGAAGCATCACTATGAACAAAGCTAGTGGAGGTGATGTAATTCCAGTTGAGCTCTTTCAGATCCTAAAAGATGATGCTGTGAAAGTACTGTGCTCAATATGTCAGCAAATTTGGAAAACTCAGCAGTGGCCACAGGACTGGAAAAGGTCAGTTTTCATTCCAATTCCAAAGAAAGGCAATGCCAAAGAATGGTCAAACTACGTCACAGTTGCACTCATCTCATACACTAGTAAAGTAATGTCAAAATTCTCCAAGCCAGGCTTCAGCAATACGTGAACTGTGAACCTCCAGATGTTCAAGCTGGTTTTAGAAAAGGCAGAGGAAGCAGAAATCAAATTGCCAATATCCTTTGGATCATCGAAAAAGCAAGATAGTTTCAGAAAAACATCTACTTCTGCTTTCTTGACTATGCCAAATGTGGATCACAAACTGTGGAAAATTCTTCAAGAGATGGGAATACCCGACCACCTGACCTGCCTCTTGAGAAAACTGTATGCAGGTCAGAAAGCAATAGTTAGAACTGGACATGGAACAACAGACTGGTTCCAAATAGGAAAAGGAGTACATCAAAGGTATATATTGTCACCCTGCTTATTTACGTTATATGCAGTGTACATCATGAGAAACACTGGGCTGGAAGAAGCACAATTTAGAATCAAGATTGCTCTGAAAAATATCAATAACCTCGGATAGGCAGATGACACCATCCTTATTGCAGAAAGTGAAGAACTAAAGAGCCTCTTGATGAAAGTGAAGGAGCAGAGTGAAAAACTTGGCTTAAAACTCAACATTCAGAAAACTAAGATCATGGCATCCAGTCCCATCACTTCATGGCAAATAGATGGGGAAACAGTGGAAACAGTGTCAGACTTTATTTTGGGGGGCTCCAAAATCACTGCAGATGGTGATTGCAGCCATGAAATTAAAAGATGCTTACTCCTTGGAAGAAAAGTTATGACCAACCTAGATAGCATATTCAAAAGCAGGGACATTACTTTGCCAACTAAGATCTGTCTAGTCAAGGCTATGGTTTTTCCTGTGGTCATGTATGGATGTGAGAGTTGTACCGTAAAGAAGGCTGAGCGCTGAAGAATTAATGCTTTTGAACTGTGGTGTTGGAAAAGATTCTTGAGAGTCCCTTGGCCTGCAAGGAGATCCAACCAGTCCATTCTGAAGGAGATCAGCCCTGGGATTTCTTTGGAAGAAATGATGCTACAGCTGAAACTCCAGTACGTTGGCCACCTCATGCGAAGAGTTGACTCATTGGAAAAGACTCTGATGCTGGGAGGGATTGGGGGCAGGAGGAAAAGGGGACGACAGAGGATGAGATGGCTGGATGACATCACTGACTCGATGGACGTGAGTCTGAGTGAACTCTGGAAGTTGGTGATGGACAGGGAGGCCTGTCGTGCTGCGATTCATGGGGTCACAAGGAGCTGGACACGACTGAGAGACTGAACTGAACGGAAGATACAAGAATCTGGACTCATTGAAATTATTCCTTTGATAGCCATTTAAACTGTGTAGGACCAGTGTCCTAATTTTCTCCTTGAATTTCTATCAGAAAGCACTGCTTTGGACAACTGTTGTGACTGATAGAGTTATGGCCACTGCATCCTTTGTTTACTGAAATGACAGGTGTCATTCTTTGTCTACTCTAACCAGGATGTTCCTGTTAGTTGGGAAAATCTGAAGGTTTTGAAGTTACCTCCAGGAACTGGGACAAAGGCCAGACCATGGGCAAGAGACATGAGCAGACATTTCCCAGAAGAGGCATAGTAAACATTTTCCAGAAACGACATGAACAGACATTTCCCAGAAGAGAATATCCAGAGAGCAACAACCAAGAATAGATGCTTATGGCCATTAATCACTATAGAAGTAAAAATTGAAACCATATGATAAATAGGTAAAACTTGCCAGAATTTAAAAAAAAAAAAAAGAAAGAAAGAAAAGACAATGTGAAATTCTGATAAGGATGCAGAGAAACTGCATTGCTGATGGGAGTATAAAATATTACAGATACTCAGGGAAATAGTTTGACAATTTTTTTTTTAATTGTGATAAGAATACTTAACAGGAGACCTCCTCTCTTAACAAATTTTTAAATACATAACATAGCATTTTAATCTATAGGTACAATGTTATACAGCAGATATCTAAAATTTATTCATCTTGCATAACTGAAATTTTATGCATGTTTATTAGCAACTCCAGTTTTTCCTTCCCTCCAGTTTCTGGCAACCACCATTCTATCCTTGGAATCTATGAGTCTGATTATTGTAGATACCTCAGGTAACTGGAATCATGCAGTTTGTCCTTCTATGATTGGCTTATAGAACTCCTGGGGATTCTCCAGGCAAGACTACTGGAGTGGGTTGCTATTTCTTACTCCAGGGGTTCTTTCTGATCCAGGGATCGAACTCATGTCTCTTGGGTCTCCTGCATGGTAGGCAAATTCTTTACCACTGTACCTCCTGGGAAGACCTCTGGCTTTCTTTAATTAACAACAATCTGGGATATCTGGTTCTCTTTAATTAACAACAATTGTTTGACGTTCAGATTACCTGCCCTTTGTTGTAAAACTTCCATTTAACCAGGCTCCTTACTCGCCTCAGAGCAGTTCTCTCAGGGCCACTTGAGAGGTTGCCTCCAAGACTTGAAGTCCTAAAAATTCCCACCAAATAAAACATAACTCTCAACTTTCAGGTTGTGAATATTTCTCTAAGGTGACAGCAGGAGGCTCCTTCCTTGTCTTTTTAGCAAGCCTTATTATAACTAAATTTAATTGGGTACCCCTTACTTCCCTGGTGGCTTAGACAGTAAAGTGTCTGCCTACAAAGCGGGAGACCCAGGTTCAATCCCTGGGTTGGGAAGATCTCCTGGAGAAGGAAATGGCAACCCACTTCAGTATTCTTGCCTGGAGAATCCCATGGACGGAGGAGCCTAGTAGGCTACAGTCCATGGGGTTGCAAAGAGTCAGGCATGACTGAACGACCTCACTTTCACTTTCACTGTTTTACTCATTTCTGACCTAAGCCCGACTTTCAAATCTTTTAATCACACAACAGCTTGCCTAGCTTGTCGGTTCTTCCCATAGATCAAAGAAGTAGATATGAAGAATAAGATGACCAGGTCTCTTCTGTAGCTTCCCATTATATGACCTCCCAAACAAACCATGTGACTAACCTGTGATCAAGGTAAAGGAGCAGGTCTAGAGGAAGATCAGGAAGAGACAGGCCTGTACTCAGTGGAGGATGGTGATGACTCTGATCCACGTCCTCAGTGATTGACTGAGGGTACTTCCCCCTTTTTCTTTAAGACTTTCATGGCTAGCAGCATCTTTGGAGGTGGTTCTAAGGGGACTAAGCCCACAGACTTCCCAGATTGTGGGCATTCTGATTAAAGACACCTTGTGCCTGTACCAATGTCCATGAGTTTGATTTTTGTAAGCAATGAGCAGTCACCCTCAATGCAGTTGGTAACTTGCTGAGAGCTCTTTCCTGCCATAAGATGCTTACAAAAAACAAAACAAAACAAAACACTATATATATATATATCCCTTTCAAAATTTCAAGCTCATATGTAGAGCTAATGGTAAAGAACCTGCCTGCCAATGCAGGAGATATAAGAGACATGGGTTCAGTCCCTGGGTTGGGAAGATCCCCTGGAGGAGGGCATGGAAACCCACTCCAGAATTCTTGCCTGGAAAATCCCATGGACAGAGGAGCCTGGTGGGCTACAGTGCATTGGGTCACAAAGAGACATGGCTGAAGCCACTTAGCACATATGATCATATAGTCAGAACCTGCTACCTAATTTGCAAGTGCAAAATAAAAAGATTGGAGTTCTTTGTTTAAAAAATCATTAATAATTTCAAGATATTGATGGCAGGGCATTAAGCCAAGTATGAAACCCTTTTTAGCACAGAGAACTGTGCTCCTGAATGGTCTGTATGTCCACATAGCTGATGGTGCATACAGAATTATTTTTATGTCCAGTTCCAGTTCACCATTTTCTGTGAAATTTTAGTATTCTTGCTTCTTGAAGAGTGCACTTTTCTCTGCTACCTAACAAGAGTTGTTTGGCTTAGCAAGAGGCAGGAAATAAATGGACTTAGGGTTGTCATTTATAACTAGCCTTCTTTTTTAAAAAAATAAATTAATTACTAATTAATTTACAATTACAACTAATTTACAATTACTAATTACTTCACAATATTGTAGTGGTTTTTGCCATACATTGACATGAATCAGCCACGGGTGTACAGGTGTTCCCCATTCTGAACCTCCCTCCCACCTCCCTCCTCATCCCATCCCTCAGGGTCATCCCAATGCACCAGCCCTGAGCACCCTGTCTCATGCATCAAACCTGTACTGGCTATCTGTTTCACATATGATAATATACATGTTTCAATGCTGTTCTCTCAAATCATCCCACCCTCACCTTCTCCCACAGAGTCCAAAACAATGTTCTATACATCTGTGTCTCTTTTGCTGTCTCACATATAGGGTCATCATTACCATCTTTCTAAATTCCATATATATGTGTTAGTATACTGTTCACTCTGTATAATAGGTTCCAGTTTCATCCACCTCATTAGAACTGATTCAAATGTATTCTTTTCAATGGCTGAGTAATACTCCATTGCATATATGTACCACAGCTTTCTTATCCATTCGTCTGCTGATGGACATCGAGGTCGCTTCCATGTCCTGGCTATTATAAACAGTGCTGCGATAAACATTGGGGTACACATGTCTCTTTCAATTCTGGTTTCCTTGGTGTGTATGCCCAGCAGTGGGATTGCTGGGTCATAAGGCAGTTCTATTTCCAGATTTTTCAGGAATCTCCACACTGTTCTCCATAGTGACTGTACTAGTTTGCCTTCCCATCAACAGTGTAAGAGGGTTCCCTTTTCTCCACACCCTCATCAGCATTTATTGTTTGTAGACTTTTGGATACTAGCCATTCTGACCGGTGTGAGATATTACCTCATTGTGGTTTTGATTTGCATTTATCTGATAATGAGTGATATTGAGCATCTTTTCATGTGTTTGTTAGCCATCTGTATGTCTTCTTTGGAGAAAAGTCTGTTTAGTTTTTCGGCCCATTTTTTTGATTGGGTCATTTATTTTTCTGGAATTGAGCTACAGGAGCTGCTTGTATATTTTTGAGATTAAGTCTTTGTCAGTTACTTCATTTGCTATTATTTTCTCCCATTCTGAAGGCTGCCTTTTCACCTTGCTCATAGTTTCCTTCATTGTGCAAAAGCTTTTAAGTTTAATTAGGTCTCATTTGTTTATTTTCGCTTTTATTTCCATTACTTTGGGAGGTGGAGCCTGCTGTGATTTATGTCAGAGAATGTTTTGCCTATGTTTTCCTCTAGGAGTTTTACAGTTTCTGGCCTTACATTTAGATCTTTAATCCATTTTGAGTTTACTTTAGTGTATGGTGTATAACTAGCCTTCTATTCCAACTTGCTGAGACAAGAAACAAGTTGTCTCCAGACTACATATTTATGATCAACTTTCTGTCTGCATTTTGAGATAATAATAGCCACAGGAAAAGGCTGAATAGCTGGGCTTTGTTTCTCATGTTCACCTTAAGATAACAATTATGGCAGTGATAAAGAAGGGCTAAACCTTGTTTGAGTAAAAGATCAAGAGATCACATATTTCCCATTCTTGAAGAAAGAAAAACCTCCCCATCTACACATGTGCAGAAAGGCTCCTTGCGGTTCCAAAAGGAGAGAGCACCACCAGAAAATATGTGATGCTAAGCCCCTCCCCTCCCCAGGCCTCTGGGTGAGAATCCATCTTGGAAAAAAAGTTGTGCATTCATGTTGGGGACAGGCCTTGGGTATGGCAGCTGTGCAAAAAGAAGCAAGATAATTAACCAAAGAGAATCAAAGACCCAGTAGAATTGCCCTGTATAAATCATTTAACCACCTCTTTACTGAACTCCTCCTCATGAAGGGGGAATGTCCACACCCTCTCTCTTTGGGTGCATATCTCTGCCTTGTTTCTCCCTTAAACTGTTTTTCTGAGGGGTTTCCACTTGTGCTGTGTCTCTAATTAAACTTTGTACCTGGTTTTACAGTTTTTGCCTCCTTGAGAAACGCATTTTTCATTGAGGGTAAGTGGAATTTTGCTTCTGTCTTCTAACCCGTAGTGGACTATCAGCCAGGATTCCAGGTTTCCATCCAAGCTGTGCTATGTACTAAGTCGCTTCAGTTGTTTCCTATTCTTGCAACCCTATGTAATGTAGCCTGCCAAGCTCCTCTGTCTATGGGATTCTCCAGGCAAGAATACTGGAGTGGGTTGCCTTTCCCTCCTCCAAGGAATCTTCCGGACCTCAGGGATCAAACCTGTGTCTCTTATGTCTTCTGCATTGGCAGGTAGGGCTACCTAGGTTCAATTACTGAGCAGGGACGTAAGATCTCGCTTGTTTCAAGCCATCAGTTACTGCTGTCTCTCTGAGATCAAGTGGCCTTTGCTCATTTCTCTAAAATTCTTTGCATGATGCACTAGGGTGAAATACACCATTTCTCCTACTCTTGAAGAAACACTGCTGCTGCTGCTGCTAGTGTTCAGAATATTTAAACACAGGCACTTGTCAATCAGAAAAGTCTCTAGTCTGTGTTCTACCCTGAGGGTTATAGCTTTATCTGAGCCCTGAAGAAAAAAGGTTGTAGGTATTCCCCAGACCAAACTTCACTGGGATTTTAGATAATAAAGTTCATAATATTTCCTTAAGCAGGCATGAATAATTGTAACTGAGCAGGACCCTATGGTGGCACAGTGAGAAAGAATACACTTGCCAAAGCAGGAGACACAAGAGACCTGGGTTCGATCCCTGGGTTGGGATGATCCCCTGGAAAACAGGAAATGGCAACCCCCTCCAGAATTCTTTCTGGAAAATTCTTTGGACAAGGGAGCCTGGCAGGCTATAGTCCATGGGGTTGCAAAGAGTTGGACATGACTGAGTGTGCACACACACACAGGACCCTATGGTATCTTCCTGGGACAGACCCTCCCCTCATGTCCTCTGCCCACATCTCCTTTGCAGAAAAGGTGTAGTCTCCAAGCCTCCCCGAGTCACAAAAGCCTGGCTCAAGAATAAATAATTGAATAGATGGAAACATTTGGTGATAAAACAGCTGTTGGGTGGAAGGAACGGATAACAATTTAAAACAGTTCAGTTCAGTCGCTGAGTGGTGTCCAACTCTTTGCGACCCCATGAATCACAGCACGCCAGGCCTCCCTGTCCATCACCAACTCCCAGAGTTCACTCAGACTCACATCCATTGAGTCAGTGATGCCATCCAGCCATCTCATCCTCTGCCGTCCCCTTCTCCTCCTGCCCCCAATCCCTCCCAGCATCAGAGTCTTTTCCAATGAATCAGCTCTTCGCATGAGGTGTCCAAAGTACTGAAGTTTCAGCTTTATCATCATTCCTTCCAAAGAAATCCCAGGGCTGCCGCCCCTGGCCTCAGGAGTGGGGTGGCTCCTCAGGGCCACCGCCCCTGGCCTCGCGCGCAAGGTGGCTTCTATCGGCGGCCCCTGGCCTCGAACGCGGGGTAGCTCCTTTTGGCTGCCGCCCCTGACCTCGGATGCGGGGTGTCTCCTCTCAGCCGCCACTGACCTCGGACGCGGGGTAGCTGCTCTCGGCTGCCGCCCCTGGCCCCAGACACGAGGTAGCTCCTCTCCGCCGCTGCCCCTGGCCTCCGACACGGGGTAGCTCCTCTCAGCCGCCGACCCTGACCTGGGACACGGGGTAGCTCCTCCCCGCCGCCACTGACTTCGGACGCGGGGTAGCTCCTCCCAGCCACCTCTGACCTCGGATGTGGGGTAGCTCCTCTTGGCCGCCGCCCCTGACCTCGGACTTGGGCAGCTCCTCTCGGCTGTTCCTGCGCGCAGCCTGGCACGGCCGCTGCCCCTGACCTCGGACCTGGGGTAACTCCTCTCGGCCGGGCCTAGCGCGCCGGGTCGCGGCCGCCCGCGCGTAGCGCGCCGGGTCGCGGCCGCCCGCGCGTAGCGCGCCGGGTCGCGGCCGCCCGCGCGTAGCGCGCCGGGTCGCGGCCGCCCGCGCGTAGCGCGCCGGGTCGCGGCCGCCCGCGCGTAGCGCGCCGGGTCGCGGCCGCCCGCGCGTAGCGCGCCGGGTCGCGGCCGCCCGCGCGTAGCGCGCCGGGTCGCGGCCGCCCGCGCGTAGCGCGCCGGGTCGCGGCCGCCCGCGCCTAGCGCGCCGGGATCAGCCATATGGTGTTCACAGAGTCTTACGTCCTCTGAATTACCTAGGTAGTAACATCTGACCCCATATCCTGATCGGTTTCACAGATGCTTAACTCTCTACCAAATAGAAGAAGTTAACTGCTTGTTGCCCATGAATAGTAGCCCCCAGAGCTACTGGAGCTCTAGGGTTGATAATGTTAACTCCTGTGATGCCACCCTGGTTCCTCACCATCAATCAGAGAATTGAGAGGATCACACATCCTTACTCCCCTCCCTTGTTTGGCCTTTAAAAATGCTTTTCTGAAATGCATCAGAGAATTTGGGTTTTCCGAGCACTAACTGCCCTGGACTATTTGTCTGGTGACCTCAGTAAACTTGGTATTTTCCTTCATCACAACCTGATGTGAGTAAATTGGCTTTATTGCATATGGGTGAGCAGACTCGTGTGGCTTGGTAACATTATTAGTAATTGAATAATAAATGTATTAACAGCTAAAGTTTTTTGGACACCTTTAACAAAATCATAATTTTCTTTCTCAGAACACTCCTGTCACCATACAGATCATGAGAGTGAAAGAACTTAATGTGCTGTGATAATTTGCATGTATGCTCTGTGGCTCAGTCATGTCAGACTCTTTGCGACCTCATGGACTGTAGCCCGCCAGGGTACCCTGTCCAGAGAGTTTTCCAGGTGAGAATACTGGGATGGGTTGTCATTTCCTACTCCAAGTGATCTTCCCATCCCAGAGATGGATCACACATCTCCTGTGTCTCCTGTTATGGCAGGCATATTCTTTATCACTGAGCCACCTGGGAATCCTGTAACAATTTAAGCAATAATAAATTACCAGGAAGCCCCTGATGGTCCAATGGTTGGGACTCTGTACTGCCTTTACAGAAGGTCTGAGTCCAGTCTTTGAAGGAGGAACTAAGATCCTTCAAGCCACACAGCACTGCCAAAAATAAATTAATTAACCTTAGAAAGTTAATGAGTTGCAACAATTTAGTGGTTTCAAACCTACACTAATGATTATTTTACAGTTCTGGAGGTCAGCAGTTCAAAATGAATCTTACTGAATGAAGGTTAAGATATATTAGTAGGGCTGAGTTCCTTTTGCAGGCTTTAGGAAGGAATATGTCTCCTTATTTCCTATAGCTTCTAGAGGTCACCTCCATCCCTCAGCTCTGGCCTCTTGCTTCATCTTCAATGCCATCAGCAGAGCATCATCAAATCTCTCCATGACTATGACACTGCTATCTTCCTGTAATAAGGAGCTGTGTGACTAAATGTAACCAACCTAGGTAATCCAGGATAATCTCCCCATCTCAAGATCCTTAATTAATTACATCTTCAAATATTCTTTTTTTTTTTTTTTCATGTAAGGTAACAAATCCACACGTTTAGGGGCTTGGGACATGGTATCTTTGACGGGCATCCATTGCTTTATCTACCACATATGTGTAAAGTCAAACATTTAACAAGCTAAAGATTTGTTACTTACATTGAGTTTATTTTGCTCCAAAGACTGTTTTTTTCCTGTCTCTTTCATTGAGTATATTCCTCTTTCATCAGCTACATTAACCATCCATTCTGTTGTCAAAGTTAGAAAGGCCCAAGGGAAGCAGGGCAGAGGTAAACTGGGAGTAAATTTTCATGCCCTTTGTGCTCAGTCATGTCCAACTCATTGTGACCTCTGGACTATTGCCCGCCAGGCTAAAAATCCATGGGATTTTTCAGGCAAGAATACTGGAGTGGGTTGCCATGTCCTTCTCCAGGAGATCTTCCCGACCCAGGGATTGAACCCAGGTCTCCCACATTGTAGGCAGATGCTGTACCATCTGAGCCACCAGGGAAGTCCACTTCTCTATGTAATCACATCTCACTGATTATTTTATTTTTATGTTACTCATTTAGACAGTCACTTCTGTTGGGTTTGTTGACTTAAAAAATAGTCACAGTCTAAAAGTTGAGAGTTATGTTTTAGTTGGTGGGAATTTTTAGGACTTCAAGCCCAGGAGACAGCATTTCAAGTAACCCTGAGAGAACTGCTCTGAGGAGGTGAGGAGAAGGGCCAGGTTATATAGAGGTTTTACAACAAAGGGCAGGTAGTCAGAACATCCAAAGATTATTGTTAATTAAAGAAAACAAGATATTCCAAGATGAGGAATTTGATGTTTTTCTATGTCTGGGAGGATGCAAGAATCTGGGCTCAACTGAAATCATTCCTTTCAAATGTGTTTCAGCTCTCTGGGACCAATATTTTGTGTTTTAACATCTTGAAGTTCTTGGAGTTCACCTTAGGAAGTGTGGCAGCAGCCTGATGGCTGTTAGAGGGCAGGTATTCTTCTCCTTCCTGAGTTCCCTTAGTGCTCACAGGCTCACATTGGATGGCTACAATCACTGACAACCGTGACATTCTTTTTTACTGATCTGGCAGGAAATCTTCCATTTCTCAGGTGGTAATGTGTAACTTGAAGAACTTTTTCTTACCTTTTCACACTCAGTTAGTCACTCACTTCCATCTCCTAAATGTAGGCCCAATTAAATTCTTTTGGAAAATAAAAAAAGTGTTTATCCTCAATAAAATTAAAATAACTCTCCGTGTAGTTTCTCCCCTCACACTGCAGCCCCCCAGGAACCATGTAAAACAATGTCACTTCATCTTATGTGTCATGTCGGGTATCAGGTATAGGGTTTCATAACAAAGTAAATAAGACAATAAGATTTAGGAATTATAAAATCACATATTTAGGAAAGAGCCTTTGGGTTGTTTGGAAAGTTATTTTCTCATATGTTTTCTTTCCTAATGTGTGGTTGAGTTATTTTTAATTTTAGGGGGTTTCCTAACAGCCAGATACATTCTCTTCTCTTTTGCAGTTCCCTTCAGATGGAATATTTCCTCCTTCAAACTCAATTGCCTTGCCTTTTCATATAGCAAATGTCTACTCAAGTTATTGGTTTGGAAATTTATTTAACACTTCCTTGGAAGACTTTCCACTGAGTAGATATATCTCATTAAGTTCTCTCATAATATACTTATTCCACTGTCTTTTGCAATTTGTCACAATGAATCATTTATACCCTGTTAACTTTGCAGTTTCCTATTAAACTGCTCAGTGAGGCCTGGTGACTCAAAGGTATTATTTTCAAAAATATGTTCTAAATGGCAAATGAGTAACCCTACGAATATTCAAGTACTTAGTTTTCAGTTTCTTGTTCTCAGAAAGGAGGGAAGTTAAGCAATGTGGAGCAGAGCTTTCATGATAAAGGTGCTCTGTGTCTAATTCAGAAATCCCATGACCTGGTTTAGTCACTGACCTTTTACTGCCTTAATGGAATTTCCAAAACAGACCATTTACTCTGTTGCTGTCAGCTTACAACAAATTTACTTGGTTTCTCACTCAAGGAGCTCATCTTCAATGTAGTTGAACCAATTATATGAGATACATTTAAATATTTTATCAATGTTTCTGGCTCATGGTAAATGATGATAAACTCTAGCTTTATGTTACCATGTCATGATAATAATGGTAAAAGTAATGTTATTAGTTCTGTCAATTATTTGGGAATTCCAAGAATATGAAATTTACCAGGGTTTGTTCCATTTCTCTTTGACAGCAAAATGATGAAATATGTAAAAAGGATAAACTTGAAAGCTCATATGTACTTCTGTTTATAATAAACAAGCTGAGAGAGGCCAAGCTGATGCTGTGAAGAATTAGAGGAGCCAGATTCAAACAAACAAGTTTTAAAAAAGGCATTGGAAAATTTTCAAGGTAATTGGAGGAGCAGTAAAGATTCAAAGTGAATAAAGATTTTGAGGGTCACTCTTCTAGCAGTATCTTGGTGAAGGATCACCTGCTCAGAATCTGAGCAGGGTCATGGCCAGCAGGCACTCTGCTAGGTGAGATAAAAATTGCTACCAATGCGTTTGAAGGACCAAAATCCTGAAGCGAAAAATGGGTCAAAGAAAGCTTGATATTTTTCCTTTAAGCCATTTGCCAAATTATTAAACTTCACAGGGAAAGAGGCTAAGAAGAAAAATGTGACAAGCAGAGTGGCATTTTGACCATCATGTAGTTCTGAGAAGAAAAAAAAAAATCAGATTCACTCTCCAACAAGACAAGGAACTTTAGTAATAGTTCATGCTCTGAGATGGAATTTCTAGAGGGTTTAGCCACAGGTGCTAGGATAAATAAGAAATGGTGGAATGGCTGATAAATGGAAGATAAAATCTTGCAGAAACTGCAATAGATGCAAATCAACTCAGTCTTTATTGGCTTCAATATCAATGAATGTAATACTTAGCAGAGGATAATGTGAATACTTTCTGGAAGCAGGTTTCATATTTCATACATGTGTAGGTACACTGACAACATTCAAGCAAAAATTTTCTTATTGTATCAACAGCTAAAACAAACAGATGCATAAATAAATAATAGACACATAGATGACTCAGGTATAAGAATCACCAACTCAAACTTTAAAATAACTATGATTAACACATTCTAGAAAGTAGTTAACAAAAATGATGCATTTTGCTAGAGAAGTGGAATCCCTAAATATAAATCAAATGGAAATTTTATAAACAAAAATGACAATAAAAATTGATGGTTTAATAAGTTTAAAAGCAGATTGATCTCAGCAGAAGACACAATTACAAAAATGTAAGGTAGGTCAGCAAAAATTCCACACTGAAGCACAGAGAAGCAATAGAGAAAATATTATTCAGATATAAGGACAATAATAAAAAATCTTATACACAACATATATAGGGGTCATGTTTTCGTATCCATTCAGCCAGTCTTTATATTTTGGTTGGGGCATTTCTGCACAACAAAGGAAACTATAAGCAAGGTGAAAAGACAGCCTTCAGAATGGGAGAAAATAATAGCAAATGAAGCAAATGACAAACAACTAATCTCAAAAATATACAAGCAGCTCCTGTGGCTCAATTCCAGAAAAATAAATGACCCAATCAAAAAATGGGCCAAAGAACTAAATAGACATTTCTCCAAAGAAGAAATACAGATGGCTAACAAACACATGAAAAGATGCTCAACATCACTCATTATCAGAGAAATGCAAATCAAAACCACAATGAGGTACCATTTCACACCAGTCAGAATGGCTATGATCCAAAAGACTACAAGCAATAAATGCTGGAGAGGGTGTGGAGAAAAGAGAATCATCTTACACTATTGGTAGGAGTGCAAACTAGTATGGCCACTATGGAGAACAGTGTGGAGACTCCCTAAAAAACTGGAAATAGCACTGCCTTATGACCCAGCAATCCCACTGCTGGGCATACACACCAAGGAAACCAGGATTGAAAGAGACACGTGTACCCCAATGTTCATTGCAGCACTGTTTACAATAGCCAGGACACGGAAGCAACTTAGATGTCCATCAGCAGGCAAATGGATAAGAAAGCTATGGTACATATACACAATGGAGTATTATTCAGCCATTAAAAAGAATACATTTGAATCATTTCTAATGAGGTGGATTAAACTGGAGCTGATTATACAGAGTGAAGTAAGCCAGAAAGAAAAACACCAATACAGTATACTAACACATATATATGGAATTTAGAAAGATGGTAACGATAACCCTGTATTCGAGACAGCAAAAGAGACATAGATGTATAGAACAGTCTTTTGGACTCTGTGGGAGAGAGAGAGGGTGGGATGATTTGGGAGAATGGCATTGAAACATGTATAATATCATATATGAAACGAATCACCAGCCCAGGTTCAATGCATGATACTGGATGCTTGGGGCTGGTGCACTGGGACGACCCAGAGGGATGGTACGAGGAGGGAGGAAGGAGGGGGATTCAGGATGGGGAACACGTGTATACTTGTGGCAGATAGATGTTGATGTATGGCAAAATCAATACAATATTGTAAAGTAATAAACCTCCAATTAAAATAAATAAATTTAAAAAAATCTTAATATAGATGCAATTGTATACTCAGAAGTGAAAAAATTGGAGGAAGGCAAAAGCAGTAATTTAAGAGATAGCAATCAATAATTTTTCAAAAGAGAAGAAAGACATCAAGCTATAAATTTAAGAAGCTTGGCAAATTAAAAACAAGATAGACTTTTGAAAATCTTACCTAGGAAAATTATAGTAAAATTATTGTAAAATTAAAAGAAAAAACAGCAAAAAAGTAGGTATAGTAAGAATGACCAGTGCCTTCACAATGGAAACAATGATGAAATGACTTTTTTTTTTTTTTTTTTTTTTACAGTGGTGAAAGAAAACAACAGGGTTCTATAACTGGGTCAGGAAGATACCTTGGAGAAGAAAATGGCAACCCATCCCAGTATTCTTGCCTGGGAAATCCCTTGGACAGAGGAAACTTGTGGGCTATTGTCCATGGGGTCACAAAGAGAGTCAGACACTACTTAGTGACTAAATAAAAGCAACAAACAACAACAAAATAAGATTATAAAACATGGTACTTGGCAAACTATAAGACACTGATGAAAGAAAGTGAAGATGACTCAAATAGATGGAAAGATATACTATGTGTATGAATGAAAATAATTAGTATTGTTAAAATGACCAAACTACCCAAGATGATCTACACATTCAATGCAATATCTATCAAAATATGAACAGCATTTTTTCACACAGAACTAGAATAGATAGTTCTAACATTTGTTCAGAAGCACGAAGCCACCTGCTAAATAATAAAAACAATTTTGAGCAAGAACAGGAGTATCACACTCTCTGTTTTCAAACTGTACTGCAAAGCTATAGTAATCAAAACAGTATGTCAATGGCACAAAAACAGACACATAGATCAGTTAAATAGAGTAAGATCTCAGTAATTAATCCATACTTATATGGACAATTAATCTATGACAAATTAGGCTAGGATATACCATGGAGGGGGGGGACATCATCTTCAACAAATGGTGTTGGGAAAACTGGACATTTATATGTGAGAGCATCAAACTAGACTACTCTCTCACACCACACACAAGAATAAGTTTGAAATGGATTAAAAACTTAAATGTAAGACCTGAAGTAATAAATCTAGAAGGCAGCATAGGCAATATACATTTTGACACTGATCTTTATAATATTTTTTCGTATGTATCCTCAGGCAAGGGAAGCAAAAAGCAAAAGTAGACAGGACAACATCAAACTAAAGAGTTTTTGCAAGCAAAGGAAACTATCAACAAAATGAAAAAGACACCTACTGACTGGGAAAAGATATTTGCAAAATATAAATAAGACGGGGTTAATATCCAAAACACAACTCAACATTAAAAAAAAACATACAAATCATCATCAGGTACACTAAAAGATATTCAACATTACTAATCACCAGGGAAAAGCAAGGCAAGCAAAGATTAGATATCACTTCACACCTCTCAGCAGAGAAGGCAATGGCAACCCACTCCAGTACTCTTGCCTGGAAAATCCCATGGGCAGAGGAGCCTGGTGGGCTGCAGTCCATGGGGTCGCTAAGAGTCGGACACGACTGAGCGACTTCACTTTCGCTTTTCACTTTCATGCATTGGAGAAGGAAATGGCAACCCACTTCAGCATTCTTGCTGGGAGAATCCCAGGGACGGTGGAGCCTGGTGGGCTGTTGTCTATGGGGTCACACAGAGTCGGACACGACTGAGGTGATTTAGCAGCAGCAGCAGCAGCACACCTCTCAAAGACAGCAAATAACAAGTGCTATCAAGGAGACTGAGAAAAGGGAAATATCATGCACTATTTATGGGAATGTAAATTTGTGCAGCCACCATGAAAAACAGTATGGAGATTCCTCAAAAAATTTAAAATAGAGCTGTCATGTGATCCATCATTAATATTCCTGTGTACTTATCTGAAGGAAAAAAATACTAATTAGAAAAGATACATGCACCCCTAGTTTAATTGAAGCATTATTTACAATAGCCAAGATATGGAAGCAAGCTAAGAGTATGGATAGATAAATGGATAAAAAAGATGTGATATATAGAATACAATGGAGTATTAGTCATAAAAAGGAATGAAATCTTGTCAATTATAATAAAATAGATGAACCTAGAGGGTATGATGATAAATGAAATTAGACAGAGAAAGACAAATACTGGATGGCTTCACTTTTATATAGAATCTAAAACAAGCATAACAAAACAAACATAAACAGCTATAAATTATGTATAGTGTTACTGATATTGAGAAAAAAATAAAAAACACAGTGTTTTCCAAAAAAGAATGGGGGGTGGGGTGCACAGAAGGGAAGACATAGGTGAGAGAGATTGAGAGATAAAACCTCTAGTTACAAAATAAATGAGTTACAGTAAGTCCCCGACATACAAAACTTCAAGTTGCAGACTTTCAAAGAAGCAAACGTGTTGACATGT
Organism: Capricornis sumatraensis; assembly: GCF_032405125.1. Classification (NCBI taxonomy): domain Eukaryota; kingdom Metazoa; phylum Chordata; class Mammalia; order Artiodactyla; family Bovidae; genus Capricornis; species Capricornis sumatraensis. The sequence continues at coordinate 144,223,453 of NC_091072.1, read as the reverse complement.
CTAATCATGTAAATTAGTTCACATGTTTATCATATATTGTCACTCTCAGTCATGTCTGACTCTTGTGACCCAATGGACAGTATCCAGCAAGGCTTCTGTATCCATGGAATTTTCCAGGCAAGAATAGTGGAATGGGCTGTTATTTCCTACTCCAGGGCATCTTCCTGACCTAGGGATCAAACCCGCAACTCTTGAGTCTCCTGCATTAGCTGGCAGATTCTTTACCATTGCATGCTTGGGAAGCCCACAAGGTACTGTACTATAAGGTTAAAATTGTTCTTTATTTTTTGTGTTTTTTTTTTTTTTATTTTGGTGTACTATTTGTCTGAAAATTATTCTAAATCTATTACAGTACAGTATAGTACTATAAAGCTAACTGTGCTGGTTGAGTACCTAGGCTGTTTGACCTATGAACAAATTGGATGAACATGCTCTCAAACAGAGCTTATACTACATATGGGTATGCTGCTGCTGCTAAGTCACTTCAGTTGTGTCCGACTCTGTGCGACCTCATAGATGGCAGCTCGCTAGGCTCCCCCGTCCGTGGGATTCTCTAGGCAAGAACACTGGAGTGGGTTGCCATTTCCTTCTCATGCATGAAAGTGAAAAGTGAACGTGAAGTTGCTCAGTGATGTCCGACTTGTAGCGACCCCATGGACTGCAGCCTACCAGGCTCCTCCATCCATGGGATTTTCCAGGCAAGAGTACTGGAGTGGGGTGCCATCGCCTTCTCCTATGTATATATATACATATTTTGTGTGGCAAGTGACCTGATAAAAACGTGAGTCTTTGATTAATTTAACTTCGCTTGACATTTTTAGTTACTCGGGAAGTTCTGAATCAAATGGTTACCTGTGGTCTTAGTTCTCTCATGAAAACCTGAGGCAAAATGAACGACATGAATATTGTAGAGGAAGACTTTCTTCCAACTGGATGGATTGCAAATTGAGCTAAGTTGGGCTGTACGGAATTAAGGTGGGATTTGCGGTGATAAGGTAATGATGCTGATGGACTCTAGTTTCTACACAGGGAAAATGGTTGATGGGTACAGAGCATTCAAAGATGAGAGATGGAGTGCTAAAAGTCATATATATGCTTATAATTTGTGTAAAAATAGGCAGATATTGAAATTCTTGTCCTAACAGGGAAGGAAAGGGGACTATTAAGAGAAAGAGGATATAATCAGGTTAAATTTATAACTGAGAATGAAATGATTAATTTCACTGAGAACAACACATACTGTAAAGTGTTATACAGATGCAACATATTATATTATGAAATAAGGTAGAAAAATCTATCATGGAAGATTATAGGAGAGAAAACATTACAAGGTAAGTAAAGAACAGTTACAGAAAAAGAAAAGTGAGCAAGTCCAAGTAAAAACTTAGAAGAATGAAATATATTCCAGGTACTATAAAAAGAAAAAATATTAGTGTGTGTGTGTATGTGTATGTATATGTGTGTGTGTGTATATATATATACTTGAAATTAAAAGAAGAAACTTGTATTTGAGATTTTCTATGATTTAATGAATGGAAAAAGTGATTTTTGCCTGTTGGGGAAATTTGAGGTGTCATAATTTAGGATGGAAAATTTTATTTTTCCTTGATAAAAGTAGATAGAATTGCAATTCAGATGAGGGGAAAAAATTATTTCCAATTCATGTTAAATGATTTATTTCTTTATTCTTCTGGTATTTTGAGTAACTATAAAAGCTGCTTATATTTGCTAGATAATTCCAACATTTGTGTCACCTCATCACAGCTTCTGTTGATTGTCTTTCCTCATGCGAGTCCAAATTTTCATGGCTATTCATATGCTGAACAACTTTGGATTGTCTTTTGGACATTTTGCTGTGAGACTCTTGATATTTAAATGTATGCAGCATATTCAAATTTTTTGCTTAAGCAGGCAGTCACTCTGGCTAGGTTCAGGCCTTCTGGGGACTCTGGTTCCAGTTCAGTTTTCAGAACCTTTTTAGTGTTTGGGGATATTTCTTGCAAGTGGGTTTTCACCCAATGACCAATATGGAATTTAAGCAATGGTCTAATATGAAGAGTTCAGGTCTCAATGTCTTGGCACATTAGAGTAAAATGTGCAACTTCTGCATGTGTGAGCAGGGGGAGCACAGGAGCTTGTTAATAAGATTCAGAGGTCTCTTTACAAAGTTCCTCTCTCTTCATCATCTGCCCAATACTCAGTTGTTCCCAGAAACTTCTCTTTTTTTCCATCCTCCTTCTAGAAGTTTGTGACTGTAATTATCCTGGTCTACCATGCACTTTTCAATTGTGGCTGCATCTGTAAGACCATATCACAGGGAGAAAGAAAGAAAGGAGGGGAAAAAAGCAGAGGATTTGATTGAACCTTGCTGGAACTACAGCTCATCTATACAATAAGAAAAAATCTGAAAACCCAAAAATCAGTATCTCTTCTTAGACTGAACAGAGGACTAAGGTTACATGGAAAACCATTGCTGACAAATTGAAGAGAGACAGTGGTGGATACAGAGACCACAACTCACTGGAGCAGAAGCCTGGGAACTGGAAAGTACCAGCTTCCTTTTACAGCATATCTTCTCTAGCTTTGTGTTCTTACACAACTGGGTGTTCTATAACTCAATCCAATTCAGTTCTGACACTAACTGTAGTTTGTACCAAATCCCACAAATTAAAGACCAATGTCCCTAACAAGACTGACAGCCACAAGTCAGGTCCACAGGCTACTCACACTTCTGCCTGGATGACTACAAATTTAAGGCTTCCCACAACCCCCTTAGGTTTGATACAACTCTCGAGCTTACTGAATGTACTAGACACGTGATAATAGTTTTATTATAAAGACTGCAACTCAGGAATAGCCAAATGAAAGAGGCACAAGAAGCAAGGTTTGAGATGGGGGTAATGATTTAACTTATGCCTATAGAGTAATACTTGGATAAAATGCCCTTTCTTGGCAGAATCCAGGTGCATGAGAATGCCAGCATGGAGTCTGTGTCTGGAGTTTTATCCAAGTGTTACTGTATAGGCATAACTGAGTAAGTCATTGGTTACATGATTAAATGTAATGTTCAGTCTCCCTCTGTCTTTGAAGGTCACAGATCAGGAGGCTGAAAGACTCTACCTGTAATCACATGGTAGTTGGTTTTCCTGGGGATTAGCCCCCACGCTAAACTTATTTAAAACCTCCACAATGAGTAATCATATTAGCATAACAAAGATACTTCTCTATCACTCAAGAAATTATAACACTGTTTGAAATTCTTTACCAGGAATAAGGGGTAAAGACCAGGTATATTTACTGCAACACAGGTTTTAAACCACAAATTATAGCCATACTAAACCACAAAAACAAAACAAAACAAAACAAATGAAGCACAGTTTGAAAAGTATCAGAACTTAGATATGGCAGCAATATTGGAATTATCAGACTGGAAATATTTAAAAAACTGTGACCAATATGCTAATGACTTTAATGCAAAAGAATAGAGACCATGCAAGGATAAATAGGTAATGTAAGGAGAGAAATAAAAATTATAAGAAAGAAAAATAGAGAAAGTCCGGAAAATAAAAAACACTAACAAAAAGGAAGAGTGTCTTTCGTGAACTCATTAATAGATGACACACGGTTGAGCAGAGAATCTCTGAGTTTAGACTATGGTAAGAGAAACTTCCAAAACTGAAAAGTTAAAAGAAAAATATTAAGAAAAAAAGCCCCCAAATCCAAGAGCTGTGGGACAGCTACAAAAAGTGTAGCATCTATAATGGGGACACCAAAAGGAGAGGAAAGAAATAGAAGCAATATTTGAAATCATAATGACTGCGAATTTCTCCAGATTAATCTGAACCATATATCCAGGAAGCTCTGAGAACACCAAGCAGGACAATTGTTAAAAAACAAAACAAAAACAAGAAAACACAAACCAAATACACCTAGGTATATTATAGTTAAACTGCAGAAAATCAAAGATTAAGAAAAATTTTTGAAAGAAGACTAAAGGAAAAAGATGCCTTACCACTTTTCTTTACCTAAGAAACAATGTAAATAAGAAGAGAGTGAAGGGAAATGTTGAAACTTTGAAAGAAAAAAATCCAGCAACCCAGAATTCTATGTCCTGTGAAATCACCCTTCAAGGTTAAGAAGAAATACTTTCCCAGACAAACAAACATTAAGGGAATTAGTAGCCAGGAGACTTGTCTTGAAAGAATTACTAAAAGAAGGAAGAAGAAGGAAAGAGAGAAGGAAAATGATACAGGTCAGAAACTCAGATCTACTTAAAGAATATTACAGAAAGAATAATGAAAAGAAAATTAAAAATGTATCTTTTGTTCTTAATTGATCAAACTAATAAAAGCTTGTTCAAAATAATAATAGTAACTGTATTTCTTGTAGTTTATGCATCAGTGGAATGAATGACAGTTATGATATAAGGGACAAGAATATAATTAGGATTATTTTGTTATTGTAAGATATTATACCACTCTTGAGGTTTTATAATGTTACTTGAAAGCAGACTTGAATTAGCTGTAATTTTGTGTTACAAGTTCTAGGACAATCAATAACAATATTTTTTGAAAGAGAAATAAGTCCAGTGAATATAAGATAGGAGAGAAAATGAAATAATCTAAGCTGCCCAACTAAAACCATGTAAGGCAGAAAAATGAAGACAAAAATGGAAACAAAGAACAACAGCAACAAATATAAAATTCTTACACACATATTCAATATTAATTCATCTGTATAAATAATCACCTTCATGTCAATGGTTAAATACACCAGCTAAAAGGCAAAAATTGTCAGAGTGGAATAAAAATAAGATCCAATTATGTGTTGTCTATAAGAAATCCATTTTAAATATATAAAGGCACATGTAGATTTAAAAATAAGAAAGGGATGGAGAAAGATACTCCATATGAACACTAATTAAAAGAAAGCTGGAGTAGCTATGCTTTATTAATTTCATGCAGAGCAACTACTAAACAAGAAAAATTATCAGGGGTAAAATTATCAGGGACATTATATAATTATAAAACAGTTAATTCTCCAAAAAGACCTAAGAATTCTTTACATATGTGCATCTAAGAACAGAGTCAAGATGTACGGCAAAAACTGATAGAACTGCTAGGAGAAACAGGTGAATTTGCTGTTATATTAATCATTGAAGACTTCTATAGTCCTCTATTAGAAATGGACAGATCCAGCAGACAAAATCAAAAGGAGGTAGTTGTATTAACAACACCACTAGCAAACTGTATATAAAATAATTGACATTTATAGGCTACTGTATTTCACATTGAACATCTGCCAAGTTAGACCGTATTCTGAGCTTCAAATCATACCACGTATGCTCTCAGTCTAGTATCTGTCTGTGGCCTGGGGGTTGAGGACACGTGCATTAAGGGATTGCAACTGAAACAACAAAGCAACCAGTCCATGTCTATTAGAACAGCTGAAATCCAAATTACCAAATGCTGATGATGTAGAGCAACAGAAAGTCTCATTCACTGCTGGTGAAGTGCACAGTTACCTTGGAAGATAGTTTGGTAGTGTTTTACGAAACTAAACATATTAATCATATAACTGGAAAATCACATTCCTCGGTATTTATCCAAATGAATTGAAAACCTACATCCACACAAAAATCTGAACATGATTATATATAGTCACTATTCATGATTGCCAAACCTAGAAGCAATCAACATGTCCTTCAATAAATGAATTCATAAGCTAGTGCATCTATACTATAGAGTATGTTAAATGACAATAAGAAATAAACTACTGCTGCTGCAGCTGCTGCTAAGCCGCTTGAGTCGTGTCTGACTCTGTGCGACCCCAGAGATGGCAGCCCACCAGGCTGCCCTGTCCCTGGAATTCTCCAGGCAAGAACACAGGAGTGGGTTGCCATTTCCTTCTCCAATGCATGAAAGTGAAAAGTGAAAGTGAAGTTGCTCAGTCGTGTCCGATTCTTAGCGACCCCATGGACTGCAGCCTACCAGGCTCCTCTGCCCATGGGATTTTCCAGGCAAGAGTACTGGAGTGGGGTGCCATTGCCTTCTCTGAAGAAATAAACTGTCAAGCTACAAAAAGATATGAAGGAACTTTAAATATTAATACCTATTGCTAAGGGAAAGATGGCCATTTGAAAAGCCGTATAGTATAACTCCAACTATATGATAGTCTGGAAAAGGCAAAGGAGATAGATAGTAAAAAGATTATTCCCTCATAGGCCAATGGTTTAAGAATCTGCCTCGCAAAGTAAGGGGCATTGGTTTGATTCCTGGTCTGGGAGGGTTCCATATGCCACAAGGCAGTTAAGTCTGTGCATCAGAACTGCTGAGCCCGCATGCAGCAACTACTGAAGCCTGCGCACCTAGAGCCCATGCTCTACAAGAGAAGTCATTGCAATGAGAAGCCTGAAAACCACAGCTAGAGAGTCGCTCTTGCTCTCCTGAAACTAGAGAAAGCCTGCACATAACGGCAAAGACCCAGGCAGCAAAAATAGATAAATAAATACTTTTTTAAAAGATTAATGGTTACCAAGGTTTTCGGTTGGAAAGAGAGAGAGAGAGAAGAATGCATAAGTCCTAAGCACATGGATTTTGGGAGCAGTGGAAACATTCTGTTGTTCAGTCACTCAGTCATTTCTGACTCTTTGCAACCCCATGGACTGCAGCATGCCAGGCTTCCCTGTCCTTCACCATCTCCTGGCATTTGCTTAAACTCATGTCCATTGAGACGGTGATGCCATCCAACTATCTCATCCTCCATCGTCCCCTTCTCCTTCTTCAGTGAACTGACTTTTCTTTTCTTTTTTTTAAATATAAATTTATTTATTTTAATTGGAGGTTTATTACTTTACAGCATTGTATTGGTTTTGCCATACATCAACATGAATCTGCCACAGATATACACGTGTTTCCCATCCTGAACCCCCCTCCCCCATCCCTCCCCGTACCATCCCTCTGGTTTGTCTCAGTGCACCAGCCCCAAGCATCCAGTATCATGCATCAAACCTGGACTGGCGACTCATTTCATATTATACATGTTTCAATGCCATTCTCCCAAATCATCCCACCCTCTCCCTCTCCCACAGAGTCCAAAAGACTGTTCTATATATCTGTGTCTCTTTTGCTGTCATTTAAGGGTCTTTTCCAATGAATTGACTCATTGCATCAGGTGGCCAAAGTATTGGAGCTTTAGCTTCACCATCAGTCCATCAGAATATTCAAGGTTGATATCCTTTAAGATTGACTGGTTTGCTCTACTTGCTCTCCAAGGGACTCTCAAGAGTCTTCTCCAGCACCACAGTTCAAAAGCATCAATTCTTTGGCACTTGGCCTTTTTTATTGTCCAGTTGTTACATCCATAAGTGACTACTGGAAAAAATCATAGCTTTGACTATAAGGACTTTTGTAGGCTAAGTAATGTCTCTGCTTTTTTAACATGCTGTCTAGGTTTGCCATAGCTTTTCTTCTAAGAAGGAAGTGTTTTTTTAATTTCATGGCTGCAGTCACCATCCACAGTGATTTTAGAGCCCAAGAAAAGAAAGTCTGTCACTGTTTCCATTGTTTCCCCATCTATTTGCCATGAACTGATGGGACTGGATGCCCCCATGATCATCTTCTTTTGAATGTTGAGTTTTAAGCCAGCATTTTCACTCTCCTCTTTCACCTTCATCAAGAGGCTCTTTAATTCCCCTTTGCTTTCTGTCATAAGGGTGGTGTCATCTGCATATCTGAGGTTGCTGATGTTTCTCCCTGCAATCTTGACTCCAGCTTGTGTTTCATCCAGCCTGGCATTCACATGATATACTCTGCATATAAGTTAAGTAAGCATGGTGACAATATACAGCCTTGACATACTCCTTTCCAAGAACCATTCTGTATAATACTGTAGTGGTGGGCACACGTCATTATTCATCTGTCAAAACTCAGAATATGCAACCAGAAGAGTGAATTCTAATGTGCACTGTTGTGCAGTCTTAGTCACTCAGTCACGTCTGACTCTCTGTGACCCCATAGTCTTGGGCTCACCAGGCTCCTCTGTCCATGTGGATTCTCCAGGCAAGAATACTGGAGTGGGTTGCCATACCTTCCTTCAAGGGATCTTCCCAACCCAGGGATCGAACCCAAGTCTCCTGCATTGCATGTGGATTCTTTACTGTCTGAGATACCAGGGAACCCCATGAATACTGGAATGGGTAGTCTATCCCTTCTCTAGGGGATCTTCCCATCCCAGGAACTGGACCAAGCTCTATTGCATTGCAGGTGAATTCTTTACCAGCTGAGCTACCAGGTAAGACCCTAATGAACTTCAACTAATAAGCAAAAAATATTAAGAAGAGGTGGCAAGAATACTCAGAAGAACTACACAAAAAAGATCTTAATGGCCCAGATAACCAAGATGGTGGGATCACTCACCTAGAGCCAGACATCCTGGAGTCTGAAGTCAAGTGGGCTTTAAGAAGCATTACTATGACCAAAGCTAGTGGAGGTGATGGAATTCCAGCTGAGCTATTTCAAGTCCTAAAAGATGATGCTGTTATAAAGTGCTGCATTCAATATGTCAGCAAATTTGGAAAACTCAGCAGTGGCCACAAGAAAGAAAAGTTTAGTTTTCATTCCAGTCTCAAAGAAAAATGATGCTAAAGAAGGTTCAAAATATGATACAATTGCAGTCATTTCATGTGCTAGCAAGGTAGTGCTCAAAATCCATCAAGCTAGGCTTCAGCAGTACAGGAACCAAGAAATTCCAGATGTACAAGCTGGACATGAGTTTGAAAAAACCCAGGGTGATAGTGAAGGACAAGGAATCCTGGCATGCTGCAGTCCATGGGGTCACAAAGAGTCCAACACAACTTAGCAACTGGATAGCGAAAATAAATGCGTTGATATTTCTCATGATTTGTGACAAATGTACCAAACTAGTTCAAGGTGTAGCAAGGTTAATCCATAGTTTGTGTGTTTGGGGTCAGTTTTGGCCTCCATGAACACTTAAACTTTGGAGATGCAATTTTAAATTCATAAAATGATAGGATAATTGACTCCCTGGTCAAAAGGGAAGAATTAGGTGGAAGTAACATTTTGATGGTTAATGTTTCTAGTAGTCTGTAACTAATGCAAACATGTTTTCCAACAATTTTTTCAAGTTGTCTGATTTCAAAAAAGCATTTGGATAAATTTATCCTGAATCCAGTTTTGGTTTTTCCTATAATCATATGTCTGACTGCTGCAATATGTGTAACGGGTACTGTTTTTGGTCAGTGAATTTCAATTTTTGTTTATCTACAGAATTTCACTTTTTTGAGAAGTTTTGATGTTAACAGAATAATTCACGAATGTATAACTTTGGGTAATTTAAGACAAAATCCATAATAACTTATGGAGATGCATGCTCAGGCTTTCCCATATTTTTATGCCTTTTATTATCCTCATCACACCTAAATACATACAGGTTCATCCTTTATCAAATTCTTCTTAGGTCACTAAGTTGCCAGGTAAATTATAAATGAGAGAGTATAGAGTTTGAGAACACAGATTTGAGTGTAGATTCTAGATTTACATTGCCTGGGCTTGAATTTGAGCTCTTTTGCTTGTGATGCCGTTACCTTGGACAGCTCTAATAACTACTCTGTGCTTCAGGTTAGTCATCGTTGTTGTAATGATTAAATGAATTTGTATACGAATGAGGTTGGACAATAGAAGATAATTTCTTTACAACTAGCACCACCTGGGAAGCCCAATTAAGTATGTTCAGTTCAGTTCATTCACTCAGTCGTGTCCGAATCTTTGCGACCCCATGGACTGCAGCATGCCAGGCCTCCCTGTCTATCACCAGCTTCCAGAATCTATTCAAACTCATGTCCATTGAGTCCATTCACGACAATTAAGTATGTAGTGAATATTATTACTGGTCAGAAAACTTAAATTGTTTTTAGTTAAAACACAATACTGAAGCTATTGGCATATTGCTAAAAAAGTCAAAATTTTCTAAAATTATGTGAATCCACAGTATAATGAAATCTGATGAAAATCAGAAATGGCAAAAATTGGCCCAAAGCCATATAGTTCACATACAACATAGAAAATATTTTGGGCCAGTTATTGTAAATGCACTAGAATTTGCTTCCCAAGACGGAGTGACTTCACTTTCACTTTTCACTTTGATGCATTGGAGAAGGAAATGGCAACCCACTCCAGTGTTCTTGCCTGGAGAATCCCAGGGATGGGGGAGCCAGTTTGGCTGCCGTCTATGGGGTAACAGAGTCAGATGCGACTCAAGTGACTTAGCGAAGCAAATTTATTTTCCAACAAATTTATAAAGTACTTCTATATTTCAGGAAAAAAATTAATGAATATTAGTTGCAGCCTCTGAGTTATCATAGAATTTGTTACCTGATAGTGTAATTTTCCATTTATCTTTGAGCTTATTATGCTTGCTATAAGCAATTTGAGGGAAAAGTATTATACTTTTCTATATCCTTAGTCTCTAGCCTAGTCCCTAGCACAGAATAAACATTCAATAAATGATCACCAATTGAAAAAGTACCTAATATTTTATCCTTTTTAATACAATTTTAAAAATCTGTACTTTAGTTTTCAGTTTCTCTGACCATACTGTGTTGTGTGTTCAGTCATTTTTTTTTCCCATCTAGAGTTAGGAAAAGATTGTAATCCAGTATTTAGCCATATGTACATTTTACCACTCGGTTATCTGTTTTCATATCCCAAAAGTGTGAACTGTGGAATTTTGAGAAAATTAATTAAACTCTTATTCCTAATTTCTTTGTGAAATGAGCATGATAAATAGACTTCATAGGGTTGTTTTGAGGATAAATAAGCTATTATAAATAAAATATATAGATAATGTTGCTGTTGTTTTTGTGTCTGACTCTTTTGTGACTCCATGGACTATAGCTCACCAGACTCCTCTCTCTATGGGATTTCTCACGGAAGATTACTGGAGTGGGTTGCCATTTCTTTCTCCAGGAGATCTTCCTGACTCAGGGACCAGACCCACATCTCCTGCATTGCAGGTGGAGTCTTTACTAACGAGGCACTTGGGAAGTCTGACATAGACAATGCCTGACATCTAGTAATACACTTAAAAGACAACTTTTGTCATTTTTTTTCTTTGGCTTTCTTTTGCATAGTCTGTAAAACCATTATGGCTGATTTTCAAGGAGCTAACTTTCTAATCCTGTGTAGACTATACTGTTGCTTATTTGTGTCTCAAATTTCTTATGTAGAGTAAGACATATGGTACAAACTCAGCAAGATATGTCATGCAAAACAACGTCCTAATAATATCTGTGGCTTTTGCTTTCGTTCAGTTACACCATAAACTTTGAAATCTGTGACTCTGCCCTTTGGTGTCGGTAGGAGATTTTGCAATTTTAGAATTGAAAAAAAAAATCTATTTTTTAGTGTCTGGGTTATAAAAGGCCACTAGTAGACAAGGGTTACAGAGTTTATACTTAGCTTTAGCATAAAAAGGTAATGGAATAAATTTGTAAATTTAGTGTATTAAAATTTAATTAAATGATTATATACTTCATGCGTTTGCAGTGATTCAGTACAGTTCAGTCGCTCAGTTGTGTCCGACTCTTTGCGACCCCATGAACTGCAGCACACCAGGCCTCCCTGTCCATCACCATCTCCCGGAGTTCATTCAAACTCACATCCATTGAGTCAGTGATGCCATCCAGCCATCTCATCCTCTGTCGTCCCCTTCTCCTCCTGCCCCCATTCCCTCCCAGCATCAGAGACTTTTCCAATGAGTCAACTCTTCGTATGAGGTGGCCAAAGTACTGGAGTTTCAGCTTTAGCATCAGTCCTTCCAAAGAACACCCAGGACTGATCTCCTTTAGAATGGACTGGTTGAATCTCCTTGCAGTCCAAGGGACTCTCAAGCGTCTTCTCCAACACCACAGGTCAAAAGTATCAATTCTTCAGTGCTCAGCCTTCTTCACAGTCCAACTCTTACATCCACACATGACTACTGGAAAAACCATAGCCTTGACTTGATGGACCTTTGTTGGAAAAGTAATGTCTCTGCTTTTGAATATGTTGTCTAGGTTGGTCATAACTTTCCTTCCAAGGAGTAATGCTCTTTTAATTTCATGGCTGCAATCACCATCTGCAGTGATTTTGGAGCCCCTAAAAATAAAGTCAGCCACCGTTTCTGCTGTTTCCCCATCTATTTGCCATGAAATGATGGGACCAGATACCATGCTCTTAGTTTTCTGAATGTTGAGCTTTCAGCCAACTTTTCACTCTCCTCTTTCACTTTCATCAAGAGGCTTTTTAGTTCCTCTTCACTTTCTGCCATAAGTGTGGTATCATCTGCATATCTGAGGTTACTGATATTTCTCCCAGCAATCTGGATTCCAGTTTGTGCTTCTTCCATCCCAGTGCTTCTCATGATGTACTCTGCATATAAGTTAAATAAAAAGGGTGACAATATACAGCCTTAATGTACTCCTTTTCCTATTTGGAACCAGTCTGTTGCTCCATGTTCACTTCTAACTGTTGCTTCCTGACCTGCATATAGGTTTCTCAAGAGGCAGGTCAGGTGGTCTGGTATTCCCATCTCTTTCAGAATTTTCCATAGTTTATTTTGATCCACACAATAGATGATACCACCCTGAATAAAAATAAAGCTTCCAAAACTATTTTATGCTATTTTTATTAGCATAAGCAATATCACTACCACCATTATCATTTTTAGTAGAAATATTATAAAGTTGCTGCTGCTGCTAAGTCACTTACATATTTAATAAGTAGAAGTAATATTTAACTCATTATGGTCATCCTCATGGTTAGCTATCAAAGATTTCTCAATGTGATATTTGCTCAGAGTCACCTCTGGACAGAAATCTGGAGCAGAGTGATTACTCATTACTTTCTCTAGCAAAACTTGAATTTTTCAAAAACAAATATGAAAAGGAAAGATGTGTTTGGATTTGGCCAATATGTTTGTCATTTGTTATCTGTAGTATTCTCTACTCCGTGAGAGACAGAGTTAAAGACTTTATTTTACTTCAGCAATATACATGCAGTGTGAATAAGAGTGGATCAGATGGTATTTTTAATATTTCACAAGACTATTAGACTACTGTAAAGGCCTTGTGTTACTGAATTGAACTTGGGTCTACTCATCTGATGCACAGCAAAGCCAACATACTGACATCACCTTGTGGTGAAGGAAAGTAGTGTAGACTACAAAACATTGAGCAAGGAGAATGAGAAACTGATGCTCAAACTTGAACTTCCTGACCCCTTTCAGAGAAGACACAGAGAAGACACTTTCAGAGAAAACACTTTCAGAGAAGATACTTTCAGAGAAGACACTTTCAGAGAAGATACAGAAAGAGGTTGCAGGGTGCATGATCAGCTCCTACACAGTTCTCTGACTGGCTGATAGTAAGTTACCTGGATACTGTTTCAGGAATCACAAAGCTAGTGTATGTGAACTATTTCAAATCCTAAAAGATGATGCTGTGAAAGTGCTTCACTCAATATGCTAGCAAATTTGGAAACCTCAGCAGTAGCCACAGGACTGGAAAGGTCCATTTTCATTCCAATACCAAAGAAAGTCAATGGCAAAGAATGCTCAAACTACTGCACAATTGCACTCATCTCACACGCTAGTAAAGTGATGCTCAAAATTCTCCAAGCTAGGCTTCTGCAATATGTGAACCATGAAATTCCAGATGTTCAAGCTGGTTTTAGAAAAGGCAGAGTAACCAGACATCAAATTGCCAACACCTGCTGAGTCACTGAAAAAGCAAGAGAGTTAAAAAAAAAAAATCTATTTCTGCTTTATTGACTATGCCAAACCCTTTGACTGTGTGGATCACAGTAAACTGTGGAAAATTCTGAAAGAGATGGGAATACCAGACCACCTGACATGCCTCTTGAGAAACCTATATGCAGGTCAGGAAGCAACAGTTAGAACTAAACATGGAACAACAGACTGGTTCCAAATAGGAAAAGGAGTACATTAAGGCTGTATATTGTCACCCTGCTTATTTAACTTATATACAGAGTATATCAAAAGAAGTGCTGGGCTGGATGAAGCACAAGCTAAATCAAGATTGCTGGGAGAAATATCAATAACCTCATATATGCAGATGATACCACCCTTATGGCAGAAAGGGAAGAAGAACTAAAGAACCTCTTGATGAAAGTGAAAGAGGAGAGTGAAAAAGTTGGCTTAAAGCTCAACATTCAGAAAACTAAGATCATAGCATCCAGTCCCATCATTTCATGGCAAATAGATGGGGAAACAGCAGAAACGGTGGCTGATTTTATTTTTGAGGGCTCCAAAATCACTGCAGATGGTGATTGCAGCCATGAAATTAAAAGACACTTGCTCCTTGGAAGGAAAGTTATGAACAACCTAGACAGCATATTCAAAAGCAGAGACATTACTTTGCCAAAAAAGTTCTGTCTAAGGCTATGGTTTTTCCAGTAGTCATGTATGGATGTGAGAGTTGGACTATAAAGAAAGCTGAACGCTGTACTAATGCATATATATGGAATTTAGAAAGATGGTAACGATAACCCTGTATGTGAGACAGCAAAAGAGACACAGATGTATAGAACAGTCTTTTGGACTCTGTGGGAGAGGGAGAGGGTGGGATGATTTGAGAGAATGGCATTGAAACACGTGTAATATCATATATGAAATGAATCGCCAGTCCAGGTTCGATGCATGATACTGGATGCTTGGGGCTGGTGCACTGAGATGACCCAGAGGGATGGTACGGGGAGGGAGGGGGGAGAGGGGGTTCAGGATGGGGAACACGTGTGCATTTGTGTTGGATTCATGTTGATGTATGGCAAAACCAATACAACATTGTATAGTAATTAACCTCCAATTAAAATAAATAAATTTAAAACAAGAAAAAAGAAAACAAACAAACAAAAAAAGAATTGATGCTTTTGAACTGTGGTGTTGGAGAAGACTCTTGAGAGTCCCTTGGACAGCAAGGAGGCCAAGCCAGTCCATCCTAAAGAAATCAGTCCTGAATATTCATTGGAAGGACTGATGTTGAAGCTGAAACTCTAACATTTTGTCCACCTGAAAGAAGAACTGACTCATTTGAAAAAACCCCGATTCTGGGCAAGATCAAAGGCAGGAGGAGAAGAGAATGACAGAGGATGAGATGGTTGGATGGTAGCACTGACTGAATAGACATGAGTTTGAGTAAACTCCGGGAGTTGGTGATGGACAGGGAGGCCTGGCGTGCTGCAGTCCATGGGGTCACAAAGAGTCGAACACAACTGAGCGACTGAACTGAACTGAACTGAAGGGCCCTGGACTGGACATTGGTCGGTTTTGAAAGCTAGATCTTATCATTAGCTCTTTGACCTTGGACAGATGACAAGTTTCAATAATTATAACTTATACACCATGGTATCTGCACTGCCTAACACATGGTGAATACTTGTATGTGTGCATGATATGTTGTTTCATTCATGTACAACTCTCTGCGACCCTATGGACTGTAGCCCACCAGGTTTCTTTGTCCATGGGATTCTCCTGGAAGGAGTACTGGAATGGGTTGCTATGCCCTTCTCCAGGGGATCTTCCTGACCCAGGGATTGAACCGTATCTTCTTTCTACCTGCATTGGCAGACACGTTCTTTATCACTAGCACCACCTGGGAAGACTGATGCTTGATGAGTACTTAAAATTAACCTTTATTTCTTCCTTTACAATACTGAGATAGTAATATTTAGTCTGTCTAATTCTTAAAGTGTTGTAAGATTCACATACATTATTAACTAGTCAGTTGTTGAAAAGGGATCATTACTAAGGAAAAGAAAAGCATTATATTTCTTAAGAACTAGCATGTCTCAATAATTAGCAAACGCAATCAGACTATCACTATTTTAACCAGCAAAAGGAGAAACTTAGAGTCTAAATGCTGAGCCAAATGTTTGTGTCAGGCTGTTGAAATTCAGCTGAAAACACTGAATTTTCAGGACTAGAAATATAGGGAAGCAAGAAGACTATAAAGAAACATAGAAAAGAAGAAGCTATTGAGATCATCAATTTTTAAAGGGAAAAGCTGAGATAAAGCTGATGAAGTCTTCAGTTACATAAGGAAATAGAATACTGCTGAAACTCTGGACAGAAAACAAGTGTCAAGACAATTTCCATGAGCACTTTGGATATAGTTGAAAAAACACTATGGTTACAGATGTAAGACAGATTTGATTCACTGTCCCTATGATTGATTTATTATATGTCCAGATTATTAAAGCCCATCAACTAGTCAGTGGTAAATGTATAAGCCAGGAGAGAATCTAAGTCTATGAACATAAAAAATTACCTGCAACATAGCAAGATTTCTTCACTCTTCTCTTTCCCAGAGTAAAGAAGATAGATATAGCCCTGTCTCTATAGTTTCATCAAGTTAGGTATGAATCTTAGTTTTAGTTTTTAATGACACTTTGGGGAATTCAGTTTCTTTTTGGTTATAAAAAAGATAATAATACATATCTTACAGGATAGTCACTAATATTAAAGAGATGATTTGTGTGTCTTGTTTAATAAACTTAAATTTTTTAAATTTTTATTTATTTTTGGCTGCATTGGATCTTAATTGCAGCATGTGGGGTTTTCGATGTGGACACAGACTTCTTCCTGCTTGTGTGGGCTCCAGAGCACATGGGCTCTGTGGTTTGCAAGATGCAGGCTCTCTAGTTGAGGTGTGCAGATTCAGTAGGTGCAGAGTGTGAGCATAGTTGGCCTGAGGCATGTGGGATCTTCATTCCCTACCCAGGGATTGAACATGCATCTCCTATATTGCCAGGTGAACTCTTAACCGTTGGGCCACCAGCGAAGCCCCATGTGTAATGCATCTTTTATTTAAAGGCTGAATTAATGTTTGCTTATTTTCCCATCTCTATTCTCTCCACTCTCGAGAAAGTATCCAGTGGCCAGCCAATTAATTCTGCTTCTTTCATTGCAGTTTTCCAATATAAGGAGAGGCAAATGTGCCTATTTGAACGACAAGGGGGCCAGTAGTGCCAGGCATTACTGGGAGGAAGTGGATTTGTTAAAAAACAAAATACATATGCCCAGATGAGAAAGTAAAGCTCTCTAACTGATTTTCACACACACAAATAAGATACAGAGTAAATTGCTAATTTCTTTTTTAAAACATTTACTTATTTTTAAATTGAAGGATAATTGCTTTACAGAATTGTGTTGGTTTCTGCCAAATATCAACATGAATCAACCATAGGTATACATATGTCCCCTCCCTCTTGAACCTCCCTCTCACCTCCCTCCCTGTCCCACCCCTCTAGGTTGTTACAGAGCTTTGGTTTGAATTCCCTGAGTCATACAGAAAATTCCCATTGCCTATCTATTTTACTTATGGTAATGTACACTTCCATGTTACTCTCTCAATACATCCCACCCTCTCTTTCCTCTCCCAACCACCATGTCCACAGTCTGTTCTCTATGTCTGTGTCTCCATTGCTGCCCTTCAAACAATTTCATCAATACCATGTTTCTAGATTCCATATATATGTATTAGTATATGGTATTTGTTTTTCTCTTTCTGATTTACTTCACTCTGTATAATAGGCTCTAGGTTCATCGACCTCATTAGAACTGACTCAAATGCATTCCTTTTTATGGCTGAGTAATATTCCATTATATATATGCTTCTTTATCCATTCGTCTGTCAGGAAACTATAAACAAAGTGAAAAGACAAGCCTCAGAAGAGGAGAAAATAATAGCAAATGAAGGAACTGACAAAGGATCAACTTCTATTTCCAGAGTATACAAGCAGCTTATACAGGTCAATACCAGAAAAACAAACAACCCAATTAAAAAGTGGGGAAAAAACCTAAACAGACATTTCTCTGAGGAAGACATACAGATGGCTAACAAACACATGAAAAGCTACTCAACATCACTCATTATTAGAGAAATGCAAATCAAAACTACAATGAGATATCACCTCACACCGGTCAGAATGGTTGTCATCAAAAAGTCTACAAACAATAAATTCTGGAGAGGGTGTGGAGAAAAGGCAACCTCTTGCTAATTTCTATTTCCATTCTTATACACTGATAAATAGATAAAGATGTTTCTGATAATGTTTCTAAGTAAAGACACTGTTTAGCTCCTGTTTTTAATCTTTCTTTCATTTGTTTTTATTGTTCAGTCCCTCAGTTGTGTCCGACTCTTTGTGACCCCATGGACTGCAGCATGCCAGGCTTTCCTGTACTTCACTTCTCTCAGAGCTTGCTCAAAATCATGCCCATTGAGTTGGTGATGCCAACAACCATCTCTTCCTCTGTCACCTCCTTCTCCTCCTGCTTTCATTCTTTCACAGCAACAGGTCTTTTCTAATGAGTTGGCTCTTCACATCAGGTGGCTAATGTATTGGAGCTTTAGCTTCAGCATCAGTCCTTCCAATAAATATTCAGGATTGCTTTCCTTTAGAATTGACTGGTTTGATGTCCTTACAGTCCAAAAGATTCTCAAGAATCTTCTCCAACAGCACAGTTCAAAAGCACCAATTCTTCTGTTCTTGAAATTCAGTGCTACTTTCCTTGAAATTCAGTGTTTTCAATTTTTTTCAGATTTCTAGGTTTATAATCCTGATTGTCAGCTGAAAGTCTGTTGTAATTATTGTTTTTATAGTGAACCCCTTTTGCCACACAAAGCAAAAGAGACAATGTGTGTTGGGCTTTACCTAGCTGTCTTCTTGAGCCATTCTGTGAGTACTTGCACATGTCTGTCACTTGAGGCCTCAACCTGGGGCTTCTTTCTTCTTCCATTGCTTTTCGATCTGGAGAAAGCGCTATGATTCATGGCAAGGAATTTGACTTATGTTTTCTACTCTGTTGAAGTGAGAAGACCCATCACTATTGCAGAGTGTGATGCTTAAATTAGTGTCAATTTGGCTCAGCCAAATATATTTAAATCAAATGTTTTCGGTCAAGCATTGTTTCGGACAGTTTTGCAAGGACTTTTTTAAGATGAAATTTAAATCAGTGGAGATTGAGTAAAGATTTCCCTCAGTAATGTGGATGGGTCTCATCCAATCTGTTGAAGGCCTTAATAAAACAAAGACCGACTACTTCCAAGCAAGAGGAAATTCTGGCAGCAGATGGTCTTTGAACTTGAACTGAAATATCAACTCTTACTTCATTTTGATGGTCTTCGGACTTGAACTGCAACTCTGACCCTTCCCTGAGTCTCCAGTCTGTTGACCTTCCCTGCTGATTTTAAATTTACCAGCCTTTGTAATCACATGAACCATTCTTCAAAGTAAATCTCATACACATTCTATCACTTTTGTTTGGAGAACCCTAACTGTTATAGGGAATTATTTCCCTACCAAGAAAACTTACTAAAGGGGATAGGAGACAGCAAGAATGCAACAGGTATTCTCTATTTCCTTTGCTTCTTTGGCTGGATGATTTGAAAGCATAGGTGTTTGATAGAGGCTCGCTGGAAACATTGGAAAGAATGCTTAGCTCTGTCTAAAGTCATAACATTAAACAACTTATCTCTTTAAAATTTATCTATTTATATGCTTATGTGTTAGATTTATTCATATTCATTATGCATTTAACTGTATAAAATTTCAAACTACAGAAAACATAATCTACATCAATAGAAGTGCTGCTAAATAAAAAGTGATATTTCCATAAAGTGAAAATAATATGCAGCATTAAAGATAAACTGTAATGCTGTCATGGAAAGAGCTACAAGACATCGAGGAACTTACTTGGTCATATGATTGTTCTATTTTATATCTTTTTGTGGAAACTCCATACTGTTTTCCACAGTGGTTGTACCAATTTACACTTTTATGAACAGTGCACAAGGGTTCCCTTTTCTACACATTCTTGCCAACACTTGTCTCTTGTCTTTCTGATAATGGCCATTCTAACAACTGTGAGCAGTATTTCATGGTGCTTTTGAAATTTTCCTCTGATGATTAGTGATGTAGAATGTCTTTTCATGTGTCTGTTGGCCATCTGTATATCTTCTTTAGAAAAATGTCTATTCAGCTCCTCTGCTCACGTTTTAATTAAAGTATCTGTTTTTGTATCTGTAGAATTTTTTAACAGAAAATATGTGGTTATTGATAAAAGTAAATTCATTAAACAAATTTTAATCTCACTTAGATTTGTTTTAGTCCTTATTCAGGTATTTGCTTTTTCTCATACGTGGTCACACATCATATGATTCTATGTGTATGAAATATCCAGAATAGGCAAAGCAGTAGACACAGAACAGATGGGATTTGACAGGGGCTGGATGTCCTGGTGGAGAATGGGAAGCAACTTCTTAATGGGTATGAGGTTTCTTCTTGAGGTGATTAAAACGTTTGGGAAATAGACAGAGATGGTGGTTGTATAACATTGTGGATATACTTCATACCACTAAATTGTTCTGTTTAAAAGATCTAATTTTACATTACAGTAACTCCCCTGCATACCAACTTTTAAATTGTGAACTTTCAAAGATGTGAACACGCACTGAAGACCTGATAAAACCAGAGGCCCGGAGTAAGGATGAAGAGAGACAAGAAGAAGAAATAACTTAAGAAATTAAGAGATTCATGACACAGAAAATGGCAAGAGGTTTTTCTTTATTTGAGGAGGCACTGTTAGTTTTTAATAGTATGGACCCAAATGTAGACGGGGACATGAAGTTTGTAGCAGCCTTTCAGAATGAAATAAAGTGCTACCATATCATCTATGATAAGAAAAGAATTACTACCCAGACACCACCGAATTTTTTTTTTTTTTTTAAGAGGGAAGAGAGAATTGAATCGAGCAAGGAACCAGAACTTGTGCCATGAATGTCAGGTGTTCGTGAAGCTGCAATTTGCCCTCCATCTCCTATTGCTGACAATCCTTCAGCTCTACCATTTCCCACCTCCTCTCCCCACTCCAGTCAGTAACTCTTCTTGCCTGGTTTCACTTGATGCCAGCCCTTCTATGCCAGCTGTTGTATTGTACTACTAAACTTTTCAAGGTAATGTTCTATGAGACTATTTTCCTTTTTTTTTTTTTTTTGCTTTATGATTTATTTATTTTTAATATAAATTTATTTATTTTAATTGGAAATTAATTGCTTTACAATATTGTATTGGTTTTGCCATACATCAAAATGAATCTGCTACAGGTATACATGTGTTCTCCATCCTGAACCCCCCTCCCTCTCCCTCTCCATACCATCTGTCTGTGTTGTCTCAGTGTACCAGCCTTGTTTTTTATGTATTATTTGTCTGA
The DNA here is from genome assembly GCF_032405125.1 of Capricornis sumatraensis. NCBI lineage: Eukaryota > Metazoa > Chordata > Mammalia > Artiodactyla > Bovidae > Capricornis > Capricornis sumatraensis. The sequence continues at coordinate 144,202,168 of NC_091072.1, read as the reverse complement.
AAAATATTATACACCCATTACAGTTCTGCATCATATAGCCACTTATGTTTGTTCGGTGCCTATGCTAACTTTTTTTGACTTCTGAACAAATTATTCTTATGAATATGCTCTCAGAACAGAACTTGTCTGTATGTAGAGGTATTACTGCATTCCAATTTTATTTAAAAATTAAAAAAAAAAAAAAACTCCTCCAGAGTGGCACTTCTGCAATGTGGGAAAATCCACGTTTGGGGTGATTTCACAATAGAAAATTTAAAAATATATATTGTTTAAGAGAGTCAAATGAAGCAACAAACAGGAAGATTCAAATCAGAAGGACCCAATATTATGTAAGGAATGACCTGAAAGAATATATTACAAAATAAAAGAAACAAAAGCAGAACTTTTTTTTTTTTTTTTGCAAGGAGAATTCCAGGGCTTAATTCCTGGACCAGACTCCAGCTGTGACACCTTGACTTCACATTTTTAAAATAACTAAATGGAACTTTTAGAAATGAACCATCTATTAACTCTTTAGTAAATCAAATAAATAGCTAATTGATCTGAAGTGGTAATTAAAGTACTGCAACTTAAAGCTGAGGATAATAAAGAGATTTTAAAAATGTGAGACATTTAAAAAACTTGGAAGATAGAATGAGAAGATGCCAGAAAACATTTAATAGGCATCCCATAAGAAATAAGTGAAATAAAAAGATAGAGAGGCAATCTTTGAGGTTGTTGTTGTTTAGTTGTTAAGTCATGTCCAACACTTTTGAGACCTCATGGACTGTAGCCCACCAGGATCCTCTGTCCATGGGATTTCCCAGGCAAGAATGCTGGAGTGGGTTGTTATTTCCTTCTCCAGGAGATCTTCCCAACCCAGGGTTCCACTCTGCCTCTCCTGGGCTGGCAGGCAGATTCTTTACTGTTGAGTTACCAGAGAAGCCCAGTTTTTGAGGTGTCAATGACAAATAATTTTCTAGAATTCTCATTACTGGCTAATGAAAATATAAGTTGCTACAATTTCTTCTAAGAAAAATTTGTCAATATCTAATGAAGTTGAAGAATGTGCATGTTCTATAAACTTGTAGTTTTCTACTGGAAAGAAATTCTCAGAATAAGCCCCTGTTCAGTAATGTACTTTGCACTTTGTTTGTAGCAGAGAAATTATAGAACTGCATTGGCTGAGTCTTCCACAGGGGAAATCTCCTGACATACTCTGCTTTCACACATTAGGAGATCTTCATTTCATCATGGGGGGCAGAGTATAATTCAAAAGTTAATCACTATGCTAATTAATTTAACTGAGAGAAAAACCTCATTAATAGAGTTAAGAATCAAGTATATGAATAATACTTAAGTCCATCAAAGAATTTATTAATTTTATAGAGACCTGCTGAAACATTGTGCTCAGAATAAAGCTCTTAAAATAAGTACTATTCAGAAGTGTGTACCATTCTGATCCTGGTTCAAAATCAGTTATGTAGTTACATTATGCACAATTCTGATGGGTTTGATTATTTGAGTAGTTCACAAACTATAAATGGTAGATTAGAATAAGGGATGAAAATATGCCTAGGGTGAAACATAAGACTACACAGCAGGAAATGACGGTTGGGAAAAAAGAGAAAAAACAATGTAAAGAAGAGGTATTTAACAAAAAATCTTGTCATTTTGAATCCCTTCCTTTGGAAGTGTATAATAGTAGGTATTTCTATTTGTCTTAAGTCCATGTTCATAGAAGCAACCCAAATGTCCATCAACAGATGAGTGCATTAGGAAAATATGTCACATATATACAATGGAATATTACTCAGCCATTAAAAAGAATGAATAATGCCATTTGCAGCAACATGGATGGAACTAGAGATTATCATATTAAGTAAAGTAAATCAGGCAAAGAAAGACAAATATCATATGATATTTCTTGTATGTGGATTCTAAAAAATGATACAAATAAATTTATTTACAAAACAGAACAAACTTATGATTACCAGGGGGAAGAGTGGAGGGAGAGAAGGGAGATAGATTGGGAGTTTAGGATTGACATACATACATATATATGGGTTTCCTTGGTGGCACAAGTGATAAAGAACCTGCCTGCCATATGAGAGACTTAAAAAGACTCTGGTTTGATCCCTGGGTCAGGAAGATTCCCTGGAGGAGGGTACGGCAACCCACTCCAGTATTCTTACATGGAGAATCCCTTGGACAGAGGAGCCTGACAGGCTATGGTCCATAGGCTGTATATATAGGGAGGATGGAGATGGACATTTCAACCAAGATGTATTCAGTACGGCGCTGGTTCTGGTTTGGAATGCAGGTAGATACGGCCACTCTAAGGGTGGTCACTTCCGGGCAGGCCATTCTGCCTAGCTTGGAGGACCTACTGTACCACGTCTTCCCACTGGACAGTTGATAATCTTCTGAGTCCAGGCAGGAACCCCTGGTGCAGACAGATGTACTCCAGCCATTCTCCTCTTCATCGGTTCTGTGTGTTCTGGGCCCTGGGTCCATGGGAACAGAACTGTGGTTGCTCCATGCTGTGGCTCACTCCTCATCTTCTTTGTTTTCTAATGGTGGGTCTGACAAATGAAGCCCCAGGGCTCGCAGAGCCAGAGAAGACAGTTAAGGGCCTTTAGGGACTCCAGTTCCATCTACTCAGGAACAATGCCTCCTCCATCACACATGGATCTGATCCTGGATATCAGCAACTACATCTTCTCTGTCACCCACTGGTGCTGGCTCTACCACTTTCTGTTCAGGATCTTGGTTCAGGAGTAGCCAGCTGGTCTTGCTCTCATTTCCTCTGGTTCCTCACTGCTCCAATCCCCAGTGCCTTCTGTAGGGCCTCGGTGTAGTCTGAGTTCCTGTCTGATTTCAGGACACATGGTATCTGCCCCCTAGAACTAGAACTGCTGCTGGCAATGGGCAGGTGCCACTCAGAGCCGAAGGTTGAATCCCAGGCCCACTCTTTTCAATGATCCTGTGTGCCTGCATCAGCTCCTGGTCCGTCATTGACCATTCCATCCAAACTCACCTGTCTCATTACCTAGGACCTTGGCTGTCTAGTGAGAATAAAACAATGGTTTCAAACTATCTGATTTAACTCCGAAATAAGTTAACAAAAAATAGCATCTGGAACTAAAATTAAGGATCCCTTTGTGTTAAACACCTTTAACCACAATTTCACTGTAATGATTACATTTTTCAGCTATCTTGGTACTCTTTTTTACAAAATATGTCTTCTAAAGAGTTGCCTATAATCCCCTCTCGACTTACTCCTCTTAGTCTCTTCCTTGAACCCACATGAATGTCTGGTTTTGTTTGTTTGTGTATGGTGTTCTTCTTTTTCTCTACCTCTTCCCCAAAACTGCTCCTGTCAGAGTCACGGGTGACCTTCCCTAACTTCTGACCCTCTCTCTGGCCAGATGTATCCCTTGGTGGAATGGACTCAACCTCACCCTCCCTTCTGACTGATGGTTGGAGGAGGTGTGATCACACCCTGAGTTCTGATAAGAAAATGGTGTGGTTGGGGAAGCCGTCACAGTGTCTTGCAAATGTGTGAGAACCTTGTGGTCTGCACTGAACTACAAAGCAGCCCCCAGCCACAGCCACCACTCTTTTCAGCTGAAGTTGACCTGTTGTATTTTTTGTTGAAAATTCTGTGAAATCTCCTTTCACCAGAAAAATAAGGCCAACGTGATAGACATTGGCCTCTCTACAGGAAGCACTGAAAACCTATTATGCCTCCAAGCAGTAAAGACTTGTTGACACTCCTGTATGCACAGCATCATTAAATATTTTAATCTGCATGGTTGATCTTCTGCCAGTTGTAAACCTCACTATCTGTCTCTAAGCCAAATACTCCAATTGGAATTTTGGAAGTGGACAAGGTAATTTTTAAGCAAACAATGTTGGATTTAAAAAGTGCCCTGCACCCATAATAGAAGAAAACTGTGGTAGGCATGATCTATTATAAGAAAACTCAGAGAAATTCTATTTCTCTGTGGGTTGGGGTGGCTCTGTCTCAGCCCTGAAGGGACAGATGAGACACACTTTAAAAAGCACGTTCACCACCAAAGAAGTACTTTTTCTCATGTGTACAAAGGGGACCTCATGGCTAGCAGGGATCTTGTCTCAGCCCCTCAGTGTTCACAGAGGTTGGCCTTGGAGATAAATTTGTTCCAGGCTTATTTGGAACAACTTCAAACCATGGGCCTCCTGGGGCTTTCTTGAAGAAGATACATCGACAACAGCACCTCAAAAATGCCAGAGGGAGGGTTTCAATTGAGATAGGGAAGGCTCCTCAGAAGATAAGTGGCTTTGCCAAGAGCACCAGCATGTGTGTGTGTGTGTGTGTGTGTGTGTGTGTGTGTGTCTGTGTCTGTGTGTGTGTGTGTAGGAGGTGGTAGTGGTACATCTTACAGTTAGTTGTTTGGGATAATAGTATAGGAACCAGGTTTCCTGGTGGGAATTCCTGACTCTTTGCTTATTGCTTCTGTGACCCTGGGCAAAGTACTCAACTTCCATGTAGTCCAATTTTTTTGTGTGTGCTCAGTCGCTAAGTTGTCTGACTCTTCTGCAACCCCATGGACTATAGCCCATCTGGCTCCTCTGTTTACAGGATTTCCCAGGCGAGAATAGTGGAGTGGGTTGTCATTTCCTTTTCCAGGGCATCTTCCTGACCCAGAGATAGAACCCACGTCTCCTGCATTGGCAGGCAGAGTCTTTACCACTGTATCAGCTGGGAAGCCCCACTCCAATTTTACCTGTTGTAAAATGAGCAAAAAAATGTATCTATGGAGAAGGCAATGACAACCCACTCCAGTACTCTTGCCTGGAAAATCCCATGGACGGAGGAGCCTGGTAAGCTGCAGTCCGTGGGGTCGCTAGGAGTCAGACACGACTGAGCAGCTTCACTTTCACTTTTCACTTTCATGCATTGGAGAAGGAAATGGCAACCCACTCCAGTGTTCTTGCCTGGAGAAACCCAGAGACGGGGGAGCCTGGTGGGCTGCCGTCTATGGGGTTGCACAGAGTCGGACAAGACTGAAGCAACTTAGCAGCAGCAGCATCCCTCTACAGGCAGTTCTGTTTTATTCTGATGCTTATACAAAGGGCCTGAAACCAGCTAGAGGCCAGAATTGAAGAAGCAGCACCTTTGAGCCCCATGGAAGAACACAGAACCAGACACCTCAAAGTCCCCAAACTCCCCCTCCAAACAATAGACTTTTGGGGACAGGCTTCTAATGTGCTTACTTGGACAATATTCAAATCTTTCTAGTGTGTTGATCAAGATTTCCAGAACTCTTTTTAATTAAGAAACAACTTCATGAAACTGCTGACCAAAAGTCCAGTGGAATAATTAATACCTTGGTTTGATCCCTTGGAAGATTCCCTGGAGAAACAAACGGCAACCCACTTCAGTATTCTTACCTAGAAAATCCCAGTAACAGAGGAGCCTGGCAGGTTACAGTCCATCAGATTGCAAAGAGACAGACATGACTGATTGACTGACATTTCATTTTCATTTAAGGCTAAATGAACTGATGAGGGATATTTTACTGTGGTTGTTTGGAATACTATTGATGGTTTCTAATGCTTGATGTTTCTGTATCTATAAAGAAGCCTTTTTTTTTTTTCATTCCCTGTAACTCTTAACAATCTAATAGATTCTTTGGTAAGCCGAAAATGACACATTTCAAAATGATTTTCCGATTTTTACTGTCTACCCTTGTCTACCCCAACCTCAGAAATGTTTTGTCTTTACTTCTCATGGAAATACAGTCATCACAAAGTTTCAAAGAAAAGAAAACCAAGAAGCAAAACCACATTCTTAGAAAATTCATCTTTTTTTCTTAAATTCATCTTTGAGAAGAACAAAGCAAAAAGCATCATCTCCATCCTCTGAAATACTACTCATGAATGAAGAGCCATCTGAATTCTCTTTCAGTCTGTAGAATCTGTGGATGACTTGGAAACAAATTATCCTGAAAAGTTACCCAACACAGATGTCCGCCTTAGCTTATGGGATAACAAATCATGAAAGGTGCCCAGTGTCCACAATGACAAGTGCTACTTCTGTTTCTGATTGCCCAGAAATGACTGATACAATTTTAGCATTGCATGCTGAAATCTGGAATAAGCTCTTATCCAGCCTTTAAGAGGTAGCTAAAAAGAAGCTTAGTGCAAAGCCTAAATGAGGCTGAAAACATTCTCTGAAGCCACAAGGTATTCCCTTTGTATCTTTGTAAGATATATGTCAAAATGATCTGACTCAGTCCTTGGCAATTACACTGGAGAGTCCTCACAAAACTCCATGGGAAAAATACCAAGAAACTAGAAATATAGATAGAGAAAGCACACATGTTATGATAGGACAAGATGGCAGTTGGCTGTGTAAGAAAATAGAAGTTACTGAAACCAAACCAAGAAAATGATAAAATGAATTGTTTCTTTTCAATTAACACAGAAGATAAAATAGCAAATGGAGCGAGGAGAACAGAAACCAGTGTAGGGATGTTGGAGAAAATAACCATGTGGTCATGAAGTTGACAGCCTACCAAGCTATCAGACATGTAAAACTGATGTTTCAATTGTTACAAGGAAAACATTCTAGCAGCTTCATTAGTACTGGATTAAAAAATGGAATCAACTCCAAGTAGAAAGGACATAAGGCAAGATGCACTGTATAATAACGATTTTTTGACTCCTTTAAATTGAATTGATAAAAAATATCAGCTGCTTCTTATATGAAAAAGCATTCATTTTATAGACAAGACTACAAACCCAAGTAAGACATTCAAATGAAATTATAAGAGAGTATACATCCAGATTCAGAATGGCTACTCATTTAAACAGAAGTCTCACGTTGTCATGGGGTCTCAGGAGCACAGTGCCATGAGCATGACTAATGGCAAAGTGGCTCATTTCTGAAATCAACTTCCAGGTCACTTAGAGATGCTGGTTCAAAAGTCCATTTGTGCCAAATTTGGAAGACGCAAAAACAATGTTTAAACAATATTTTTGAAGTAACACTTTAGATCAAAGTTTTCAAATTACCAGGACAAATCAAGTTTGTTTTTTACCTTTTCTTGTGGAAGCAGAAAAGACAATGTGACATCCACAGCTGCTCGAGGTGTCAATACTCCTAACCCTACTCAAAATGAATAAAATACAGTAGTGGGAAGAAATATGTTGTTTTCGCCAGGGTAAACTCCTTCTCTCTCATTAATTCATTGAACAACTAACTTTCCTCCCCATTCTCATATTAAAAAAAAAATAAAACAGGAAAAAGCAAACTAATGATGGCATCAGCTGGAAACCTGTAGACATCTATATCCTTCCAATAACTCTAAAAACTGCTCTTCCATGACCATTCTGAGTTTCTTTGCCTTCAATTTTTACCCTTTCTGTAGTGGAAAAGTCACAGTCTTTCTGTGACAAATTTCTTTTACATTTCAAAAATCTGACCTAATACATATTCAAATGTATTTTTTTTCTTATTACAGTCCATTCTAAAGAATCCCTTCCTGTCAAATCTAAAGAAGTTACTTTCCTTTAAATAAAATATATGAATAGATGATTAAGACACATGTCTCCTGAAGTACAAGAGAACTGTTAAATATTTCACAAGCCAACCTCATGCTACTGGAGCCTATTGACAAAATTCCATGAACTTGATCTATCTCTTTATTGAAGTCTTCTTATATATTTTTATTGCTATTGTTGCTCAGCTGCTCAGTAATGTCTGGCTCTTTGTGACCCCACGGACTACAGCCCACCAGATTCTTCTGTCCATGACAAGGATACCAAAGTGGGTTCCCACTTCCTTCTCCAGGGGGTCTTCTTGACCCAAGCATTGAACCTGCGACCCCTGCATTGGCAGGCAGATTCTTTACTGCCAGGGGCCAGCGTGAGGAACTCCGCCCATGGCAAAGGTCATGAGGAAGGAGGCTTGGCATACGCAAAGGTGTGATCAAGCCTCAGGAGACCCCCTGTTCCCGAGCATCTAACCCCAAAACCAGAGTCTGTTTTATGCTCTCACCTACACCTCTGACTTTACGGGGGGCTCTCCCCCATAACCGTTTCTCTCGGAGAAGGAGTAAACGTGCAGCTCCAAGGCAATAAAAATTCTTAGGCGTGACAAGAGTGTTTCAGCTTATGGACTCCTCTGAAGGTTATCTAGCCCACCTGTATAGGTTCGTCCAGCCACATGTGATTGATTACAGCCTCCCAACCTGAGAGGCACGAGATGTTTTAGACTTACTAAAGGCAAATTCTTTTGGGGAGTTAGAAATTATTAGTATAGTGGGTTGGTTAGGAATTATATTGGTGAAGGGTTTTTCATTTGTTGTGTCAATAATTGCTGCTAATTCCCTGCTCTGGGTGGGACCAGGATGTCTCAGGTCAAACCTCTCTGCTGACAGACTAGCTTGTGTGACAGGATTATCCATACTCCTGCCACATGACTGTTTACTACCTCTCAACCATAAACAGCACAGAGAGTTTTGGAGTATTTTGAGAGTCTTAATTAGCACAGGGCTTTTTCTTCTTGTTGAGTCAATGATTGCCACCAGGCCTCCATATCCTTAGGCACCTGGGAATATATTAATCAATATATTTGGACTATACAAAAGGAAATATAGTAGTTAACTAGACTTTTTGAGTTAATGAACTTTCTCTTTTGTAATAGATCACTGTGCTTTGTTATAAATCACTGTGTCCTTGTTATGTAAAAATGTAACTTTATCACTATCTTAAGACCAAATAGATCTTAAGGGAAACATTGGTGAAAGGATTTTCATTTGTTGGGCTGATGTTTGCTGCTAAATCTCCATGTTCCCTACCCTTATAATGAATATAACTAACTTATAGGAGAAATAAGTATTAACCTTTAAGCATATAGGAGAAATAAGTATTAACCTTTAAGAATAATCATGTTAACCTTGGGTTAAATAAATTCCTTTCTTGATTGTAACTCACTACACCCTCACCCTATAGGAATGTAACTTTATTTGGAGGGTGGTGCCTGGTTTAAGAAAAAACACCCTTGGAAGAAATAAGTTTTTTGGTTATCAGAAAGAAAGGATCATAAAATGTCAGCAGGTCTCACTCATGGCCAGAAGATGATGTACCTTTTTTATACATTTATGTGAAGCACCTGATTTTGATAAAGGTCAGGACTGCTGACTCCCATGTGACTCTGTATTCATCCCTATGGGTAACAAAAGGTATATAAGCAAACCCCAAAATAAAGAAATCGGATCAGTTTCCGTAAAGACTGATTCCCCCATGTTGCTTCTTTCTTGCTCCCGTTTTTCTGGCTGAATTCCCATCTGGAGCATGGATACAATTCCACGTAATCCAAGTTATTCAGCCTCTTTTTCTCCACTAATCTTCCTACTATACTATCCATTTCTAATATCTCTATATATCTGTATTTAAATATGTATTTTTCCAAAGACGCTGACTCCATCCCCACCTTCGAATTCCCTGGATCCACCGGGGCTGGACCACGGCACTTTACTACTGAGCTACGAGGGAAACGCCATCTTTTATTACCATTTTGTAATTATTAGGACTCACATCTTATTGACATATTGTTAGATTTCTACTTACTTCATTTTCTTTAGAATAATCATAAATAGTATTCCCACCAGGAATCCTGCACAAGCCTCTACACCAGCCTCATCTACTGGGGGTCAAACATTAGAAGCAAAAAAAATACAGTGTCACAGCCTTTGAAACTAGCCAAATATGGAATTTTTCATGAAAAGGAATGTTACTCTAACATTCAATATTTAAGGGAAAAAAATAAATGTGCAGGAAAGGAGGATAGTCCAGTGAGAAAGTAAGGAAAGATAGAAAATTTATTTGGTGGTCAATCAGTGTTTTCTAGGGAAGAGGGAATCTAGACGAAAGACATACATTATCTCATTGGAAAGTGTCTCTGTAAATATTGGCTGAGAGACTTTTAGTAAGTTAGATGTCCTGTACAGTCTTTTATATCTTCCAGTCAGATAGTCAGATTCTTGAAGTGGGTATCCAGTTCACCCGGAGCTAGTTTTCTCTTATTGTGAGAAGGACAAAAGCTGCCTTTGAAATGTATGAAATGCTGCCCCCAGCTGACAGGAATAGCTAGACCTTGACATTGCTAGGAGATGACATGGCAGTCACAGTCAGGACTGGATATTTTTCTGTTGGAGAGGTGGGAACATCACAGGACACCAACCTCATCAAAGCCACTCTGTGACCATAAGAAAATGAAAGAAAATCTCCAAAACAGTGACAAAAAAGCCAAGGCCATCTTATAATTCTCTAATTGGACACAACATTATCTGATTTTTAATTTCTAAGTTTCATCATTCTACAGTGGGGGGGTTGGGTAGTTATCTTGAGAACTAATACTTTTGAACTGTGGTGTTGGAGAAGACTCTTGAGAGTCCCTTGCACTTCAAGGAGATCAAACCAGTCAATCCTGAAGGAAATTGATCCTGAATATTCTTTGGAAGGACTGATGCTGAAACTGAAGCTCCAATACTTTGGCCACCTGGGGCAAAAAGCCAACTCATTAGAAAAGGCCCTGATGTTAGGGAAAGATTGAAAGCAGGAGGAACAGAGGATGACAGATGATCAGATGGTTGGATGGCATCACCAACTGAATGGACATGAGTTTGAGCAAGCTCCAGGAGATGGTGAAGGAGAGGGAAGCCTGGCATGTTGCAGTCCATGGGGTCTCAAAGAGTTGGACACGACTGAGTGTCTGAACAGAAACAATGATTTTATTGATTGCATCATATTCTATCAATTGAATTTCCCATAGTTTACTTCATCATTTTCTTATTGTTGGATACAGAGTATTTCCATGTGTTTATTTTTATAATTATTGAGACAATAAACGTACCTGTGCAAATTGTTTTTATATTTATGATTTCTTAAAGTTATAGATTCCTGGGCTTCCTTGGTGGTCAAGTGGTTCAGAATCTGTCTGGCAATGCAGGGGACACTGGTTTGATCCCTGGTACAGGGTGATCCCACATGCTGTGGGGCAAATAACCCCATGTGCCACAACTACTGAGCCAGCACTGTAGAGCCCTTGAGCTGCAATGACTGAGCCCACGCGTCACAACTAAAGAAAGTCTGGATGCAGTAACAAAGGCCTGCCACAGCCAACAAACAAATAAATCTTTACAAAGATACACATTCCTAAGAGTATAACTTCTTGGCCAAATTATTTAAACATCTAAAATCCTAAGTAACTAATAATGAGTTATTACTTGAACAATAAGTAATTATTTATTATCACTTTAGTTATTACCAAGTTATTTTTAAAACAACTTACATGACCACAAACTATTTCAGAACAGTTAAAGGATACAATTTAGCATCATTTTCATGTTAATTTGACAGAATATTGTAGATATAACTTCACTGAGAGTATGATTTTATTGTCTTTGATTAATAAAATTGAGTTGTACCTCATCAACTGAATTATTATTTGTATTTCCTATTTTATTCATTTTTTTCTTTTTTTTTACTTTTTTCCCATAAATCTATTGGGATGTTAATGTTTCTCTTTTCAATTTGTAAGTGTTATTTAGAGACTTTGTTTTGAGGTTCCAGAAGCAGAAGAGTAATGTACAAGGACAGAGTATTTAACATTAAAAGAAAATCTTTTTTAACTCAGAAAAACTTTCTCTTTAAACATAAATCTTTGGGAGGGAGATCATGGAAGAGTTATAAACAAAAAGAGCAATGGTCTGAGCATCCAGGTTGGACAAAATGAATCTTAACACATTTATAACACTGATATCACAGAAAATGAAGTGAAAGTGAAAGTTGCTCAGTCGTGCCCGACACTTTGCATCCCCATGGACTATACGGTTCATGGATTTCTCCAGGTCAGAGTACTGGCATGGGTAGCCTTTCCCTTCTCCAGGGGATCTTCCCAAATCAGGGACTAAACACATGTCTCCCACATTGCTGGCAGATTCTTTACCAGCTGAGCCACAAGGGAAGCCCAAGAATGCTGGAGTGGGTAGCCTATCCCTTCTCTGGAGGATCTTCCCAACCCAGGAATTGAACCAGGGTCTCCTGCATTGCCAGTGGATTCTTTACCAACTGAGCTATCAGGGAATCTCCTGGTCCCTTCATATCCTGCCTGAGTTCTTTATATAACTGATGTACTGGGGCTTCCCTGCTGGCTCAGCAGTAAAGAACCTGCCTGTAGGAAACAAGGGTTCAATCACTAATCCAGGAAGATTCCACATGCCATGGAGCAACTAAGCCCATGTGCCACAACTATTGAGCCTGTGCTCTGGAGTGTGGGAACCACAATTACTGAAACCCTCCTGCCCTAGAGCCCATGCTCCACAAGAGAAACCACCACAGTGAGATGCCTGTGCACTGCAATGAGAGAGTAGCCCCTGCAGCAATGAAGACCTAGCATAGCCAAAAGTAGATAAATAATTAAAAAAAAAAATTGAAGTATTAATTCGTTATCAGTAGTCCTGAAAATTCTGGATAATTATTGTTCCATTTAAAATTTAGTTATTTTCTTCTATATAGTTCAATATACTGAGGTTAAGTGAGCCATTTTTCTATTATGCAATTTTTAAAAATATAAATTTATTTATTTTCATTGGAAGATAATTACTTTACAATATTGTATTGGTTTTGCCATACATCAACTTTTTTTTTTTAATGTTTTCTTAGCTTATAAGGCATCAGTGAAAGTGAAAGTTGCTCAGTTCTGTCTGACTCTTTGCCACCCCATGGATGATACAGTCCACGGAATTCTCCAGGTCAGAACACTGGAGTGGGTAGCCTTTCCCTTGACAAGTATAAGGTACTGGTATTCCTAGAATATTCCTTTTAAATTTATACCCATGTATAGATTTCATTCATTCAGAAATGACTTTCTGCTAAGTCACTTCAGTCGTATCTGACTCTGTGTGACCCCATAGACGGCAGCCCATCAGGCTCCCCTGTCCCTGGGATTCTCCAGGCAAGAACACTGGAGTGGGTTGCCATTTCCTTCTCCAATGCATGAAAGTGAAAAGTGAAAGTGAAGTCGCTCAGTCGTTTCCAACTCTTAGCGACCCCATGGACTGCAGCCTACCAGGTTCCTCCGTCCATGGGATTTTCCAGGCAAGAGTACTGGAGTTGGGTGCCATTGCCTTCTCCAGAAATGACTTTGGTGTTTAGCAAAAAATAAAATATTTTATTTCACAAAATTTTCACCCATTTGACTCAAGGCACTGAGCAACGTCTTTATTCTCCATCAATTTATTTCATCATCTTTAAAAGAAACTTAATAGTAATATAAAATAATGCATTTATAGATTATCTCTTTGGTTTCATTTATCTATCTCATGTCAGATTCACATAGAAAACTTGCTTAAATATTGAAACATGTTTAGTATCTGAGGAGAGTATTCACTTGTTATTCCTTTCAGCATTATCTTTGAAATTTTTGATGTCTATTCTTTTTATCTCAAGTATTCCAAACACTCAAAATTTTCAAATTTGGGGTTAGCTGAAATACATACTTTTCAGAGTAACATATCTCTTCTTTTTGTTTTTATAATGTTATTTGTCATCTGCACAGAAAAGTGTGTTCACAAAATGCATATTTTTTTTCTGTTTTCTCATCATTGAATTGAGTTATATCTTGCTACGTAATGGGATGCTATTAAATTGGAAAGGAGAGCCCTCAGTTTTTGGATGTTTTCATTAAAGAGCTGTCAACCTTCTTTAATATAAAACTGGAGAACAGTTTGATCATGTAGTGATATGAAAATCCTTACTGATGGTGTTACCAAATGTTGCTACTCTTCTCCACAGGTAAACCTCAGCAGCCTCTTGAGGCCAGTAGAAGACCATAAACTGTGGATTCAATTCAGAGAAGGAGGCAGGCAGCACAGACAAGACCAAGCCCAAGCAAAGGGGCTTTTTGCTGAAATCTATATTCCAGCTCTCTAAATGGAGGTATGACCTCTCTTCTACACTCAGTTGTGAGAATTCTATGACTTACTTATTCCATCTCAGAGTTGTGGTGAAGCAAGTGTGCAAAGGAATCCTCAATTCAAGCAGGGACTCTTCACTGGCTTTCTGCACTGTCCTTATGCCATTTCCTAAGTCAACAAAGCTTTTTTCATCTGGGCAGTTTCTCCTTCAATCCTCCAGGCCTAGTTTAAAGACTGTGGTTAGAAGTGCTCAAAAACTACCTTTAGGTCACTTCCCCAAACTCTGTGTGTTCAGGTGGGAAAACTGCCAGTCATGAAGGATCTTGATGAATATATCCCATCAACTGCATGGCTCTAGAAATTTCTGACATATTCTGACACATATTCAATTTAAATTTTAATTTATGGTACCATGCTGGACTTTCCAGGACTTTCAGCTGGGTCAGACAGTAAAGAATCTGCCTGTATTGCAGGAGACCTGTGTTTAGTCTCTGGGTTGAAAAGATCCCCTGGAGGAGGACGTGGCAACCCACTCCAGTGTTCTTGCCTGGAGAATTCCATGGACAGAGGAGCCTGGCAGGCTACGGTCCATGGGGTTGCAAAGAATCGGACATGACTGAGTGACTAACACACTGGACTTTCCATAAGTCATATATATTCAGGAGTATTTTACTGAGAAATTCTAAGAGTAGACAAATCATTCTTCACCAAAAGTCTCTATCATTTTGAGACATGTGTTGTTATTTACTTTAAGGGTATTTACCTGATCTCAGTAAAGTATTAAAAACTGAGCACACACATGCTATTGCTCTCCTGTATTCAAGTTCTGTCTCTCTTTTTTTAAGATATTTTTGATTATAAGGTCTTTATTGAATTTATTACAATATTGAGTCCATTTGCTCTTTTGTTTGTTTTATTTTTTTGGCTGCAACCCACCAGGCCTCCCTGCCCGTCACCAACTCCCAGAGCTTGCTCAAACTCATGTCCCTTGAGTCAGTGATGCCATCCAACCATCTCATCCTCTGTCGTCCTCTTCTCCCCCACCCCATTCCCCTGCCCCCACCACCTTCAAACTTTCCCAGCATCAAGGTCTTTTCAGATGAGTCAGTTCTTCACAGCAGGTGACCAAAGTATTGGAGTTTCAGCTTAAGCATCAGTCCTTCCAATGAATATTCAAGATTGATTTCCATTAGGATGGACTGGTTGGATCTCCTTGCAGTCCAAGGGACTCTCAAGAGTCTTCTCCAACACCACAGTTCAAAAGCATCAATTCTTCGGCACCCAACTTTCTTTATAGTCCAACTGTCACATCCATACAAGACTACTGGAAAAACCATAGCTTTGACTAGATGGGCCTTTGTTGGCAAAGTAATGTCTCTGCTTTTTAATATGCTGTGTAGATCAGTCATAGCTTTCCTTCTAAGGAGCAAGCATCTTTTAGTTTCAAGGCTGCAGTCACCATCTACAGTGATTTTGGAGCCCAAGAAAAGAAAGTCTGTCACTCTTTCCACTGCTTCCCCCTCTATTTGCCATGAAGTGATGGGACCAGATGCCATGATCTTAGTTTTTTGAATGTTGAGTTTTAAGCCAGTTTTCTCACTCTTCTCTATCACCTTCATCAAGAGGCTCTTTAGTCCCTCTTCACTTTCTGCCGTAAAGGTGGTGTCATCTGCATATATGAGGTTATTGCTATTTCTCCTGGAAATCTTGATTATTATTCCTATTAAAGTAAGAATGGTAATAATAGGTTAATAAATTTTAGGATACAATACCTTGGATAAAATAAATACTATACATGTTAACCTTTTCATATAATTAAGTTCTCCTTGTGTATCTAAAGCATAAAATCATACAAATTCAGAAATATGTGAACATTAAGGAAGAGCATCCCTGGTACAGAGGAAAAAATTACTTTGCTAATAGACAAGTAAAGAGATCGTCAATATTCCCAAATTCATAAGAATGGAAATAACCTGTTTATTTACAGATGTATGTGAACAAAAGTTTGTACCCCTTGGTGGCAGTATAATACATTGGATTAAACAGGACTTTAGCACAAGAACTGAATTAGGTTCAAATCTCAGTTACCTTATTCAATGATTCTATGAATTCAAGCAAATTTTGTAACCTTTCTAAGTCAAGTATATAGTGGAAATAATTATGTCTGTCTTGACTGCATCACCTTAAAGCTGTGAGAATCACTTAAGAATTATGTCAAAGCATCTTCGATTTTAACATACTGTATAGAATGTCCCCAAACTTTCATTCACAGAATCACTGCAGTTATGAGGCTGTATAAGAAAGCAATAAATGTCAAAAGCAATAGAAGCAAAATTATTCACTGATGAGCTGACACTTGCAAAATGGGCTGCCACGCACCTGCTCTTCCCACCTGGCATTAGCCTCCATCTATGTCATGACATCAAGGAAGTTGTTGACTGTATTTCACCAGCTGGCAGATGCTAAAACTTAATGCACACAGAGTGTGCTATGCAAAATAACCTTGCTTTCAAAGTATTTAAGATTTTCTGAGAGCTTTGAGATTTGTTTAAATAAAATTAGAAATTTGTTTAAATCACAGCAAATTTACTGAAAAATGGGAGAGCAACAGAATTATACAAATTAATACTTTAAATATACAAAATCAACAGGGACACTAAGATTAGTAGCTGCTTCAAAGGAGAATGAAATGAAGATTGAAGTATTAAGAGACACTCAATAAAAATAAAATCAGAGAGGTATTCTATTTTTTTCTGCAAAGATGACACATTATATGATTATGTTGTAAAACTCAAATAAGAGCTAGAGTTATGCTACTCTGCTATTATAAAATCAGGTTGAAAAATAATGGCCCTCCTTAAACCTCAACACTTAATTCTTTCCATTCTAAAAATTATTGAATATATACAATTGTAGCTTAAATCTTAAATACAAGATAAACTATTTTCCAACAGTATCGTACTTTATTTTTCAAGATAAAGCCTACTTAACTCTCCTCCCCCACCATTTATTATGAAATGTTAGTTTTTCTTTTAGTTCAGTTTATGCAAGTGTACTTTATCTAGTATTCAATTATACAATGAGGACTTCTAGTACGTTTTAAGATGATTTATTTAGGAAAACATAAAGTTAGATTTGGAAATTGATAAAATAATTTGATATGGTTAGATACATATCTTGGTGAGGTTTTGTTTTCTTTTTGTTTTTTTTTCACTCTGACTTTGTATTAACTGTGCTTTTCTCACAAATGGAGAGACAGCTAATGCTCTCAGATGGACTGTTTATTTATACACATATGAATTTTTTGCAAATGCTTATTGACAGTATATTTTCTTTTCTCATAAATTGTCACCTCATGTTTTCTTCTAGTTTTATATTGCTATTTTTTTTTAACTGATTAGAAAAAAACCCTCGTATTTTAAGACTATGTTTCCTTAATTGACACATACATTTCAAATGTTTTCTGTGTTACTTGTCTTCAATTTTTGTTATAGTGTACACATGATTTACACTTGATTTTCGGTATTTTTCTTAATTGTTCCTTTCTTTTTTGACAGTTATGGGGGATCATTCTCTACCTAATGTATTTCTCTTTTGGTCTAGCCTCCACTTGAATCATTGCAAAAGACCCTGATGCTGGGAAAGACCCAAGGCAAAAGGAGGGCGGCAGAGGATGAGATGTTTAGATAGCATCACTAACTCAATGGACATGAATCTGAGCAAACTCTGGAAGATGGTGAAGAACAGAGAAGCCTGTCATGCTGCAGTCCCTGAGGTTACAAAGAGTCGGACTGGACTTAGCAACTGAAGAGCAACAATAACATGACTCGGTGGTTTTATGGCTGTACAGAGACCACTTTGTTCTGCTCTCTTTTGCCTAGACACCCTAAATTTTCTAATGCTCTTTTTGATTATTTTACCTGTCACAATGTTGCTTCCTCAGTAATCTGTAATCAGGAGAATGTCATTCTTGGCTGAACCAGATTCACAGTAGGTGATCAAAAACGATGATTATTCAGATGTAAATATTCACTGGTAAAGTTTCTCCTAGGGTGAAGGAAAATTAAATAAAGACATTTAGGTGGTGTAGAATAAGTATCTTTGGGAATATTGTTTTAATTAATTTATTTTTTTAATTGAAGGATAATTGCTTTACAGAATTTTGTTTTTTGCCATGAATCAGACACAGGTATACACAGAAATTATGAAAGAACATGTTGAAGGGTCCAGACACTACATCAGATAACATGGATATAAATTCTAGCTCCAACACTACATTAAGTTGCTCATTCTCCTTGCCACTCAGTTTCCTCACCTGTAAAATGGGAATAATAGCCCTGAGAGAGTGGTTTAAATGGTTGAAGGAGATGGGGCATCTCCATAATATTATAAGTATGCAATATTATTTTAATAATGTCATTTAAGTAAATTATAAAAATCTTTATTTTTGCTATTTCCAAGTAGGTGAATACCTCTCTCATCATTTTCATTCTTAGCTCTAATCATTTGTATATTTAAGAGAACAAATTGCTCTTTACATTCCCTGGGCTTTGTCAATTCCATTAGTATATTTTTTTAATATAAATTTATTTATTTTAATTGGAGGTTAATTACTTTACAATATTGTATTGGTTTTGCCATACATCAACATGAATCCACCACAGGTATACACGTGTTCCCCATCCTGAACCCCGCTCCCTCCTCCCTCCCTGTACGATCCCTCTGGGTCATCCCAGTGCACCAGCCCCAAGCATCCAGCATCATGCATGCATCAAACATGGACTGGCAATTCATTTCATATATGATATTATACATGTTTCAATGCCATTCTCCCAAATCATCCCATGCTCTCTGTCTCCCACAGAGTCCAAAAGACTGTTCTATACATCTGTCTCTTTTGCTGTCTCGCATACAGGGTGATCGTTACCATCTTTCTAAATTCCATATATATGCATTAGTATACTGTATTGGTGTTTCTCTTTCTGGCTTACTTCACTCTGTATAATAGGCTCCAGTTTCATCCACCTCATTAGAACTGATTCAAATGTATTCTTTTTAATGGCTGAGTAATACTCCATTGTGTATATGTACCACAGCTTTCTTATACCCTTTCTTAATCTCACATACTTGCTTCCTCTCTATTTTAGCTCTAAATGTTGGAATTTCTCAAGGACAGTACTTAGCACTGTAAGTACACTCTTTGAGTGAGCTCATTCTGCTTCATATATAGTTCTTTTTCTTGAGTTACAGTTACAAATATCTAAATGTATATTAAGTATTTCCATTTGGATGTCTAATAGGCATCTCAAACTTATGTCCAAAATCAGATCACTCTTTTTCCAAATACAATTCCTCATTTCTTCCCTCTTGTCTTCTTGATTTTAGACAAAAGTCATATTTAATTTCTGTTATTACACATTTGGTCTTCTCTTGTGGCTCAGAGGGTAAAGAATCTGCCTATAATGTGAGAAACCGGGTTCGATCCCTGAGTGGGGAAGATCCCCTGGAGAAAGAAATGGTGACCCACTCCAGTATTCTTGCTAGAGAATTCCATGGGCAGAGGAGCCTGGTTGGCTACAGTTCCTGGGGTCATAAAGAGTTGGACTCGACTGAGTGACTAACACACACAAACATACAAGACACATTCACTCCTTCTGTAATTTCCTTGGTTTTTCCTCAAAAATAAATTCCAAAGATAGGAATAACTGTATCATGTAGAAAAACACCATTATTATTCTTCTACATGTGAGATGCAGTGAGTAGTTAGAGGGAAATCTATGTCGTGAAATGGATACACTGAAAAAGAAGTAAGTAAGATCTAAAATCAGTTTAAAGTTGTTCCCATTAGGGAACTAGAGAAGGGAGAATATTTTTAAAATAAAAGACACAGATAAAAAAGAAATAGCAAATATTTGAGCAGAGATAAATGAAACAGAAAAACAATAGAGAAAATCAGGGAAACCAAAAGCTAGTTTCAATAAGATTCATTAACAACCTTGGTATCAATGAGATTCATCAAACTCCTATCAGGATAAGAAGAAAAGGGAGAAGAGAGAAATTACCAATATCAGGAATGAGAGATTTCATGGCAATGAAAACGTAACCTAGATATACCAGAGACAATTTTATTCCCACAAATTTGATAACAAATAGAATGTGTTAATTCCTGGAAATACACAAATTACCAAAATTCATACAAGGAGAAATAGATAAATTGAATAGTCCACATCTATTGAAGTAATTGAGTCAATTACTAATATCCTTCCAAGCCATTAAAAAAAAAAAAAAAAAGGCCAAATGATGTCACTGGTGAATTCTACTAAAGGTGTAAGAAAGATGTAGTACCAATTCTCCACAATCTCATAAAGGAAATAGAAACAGAGAAAATACCTCCTGAGAAGACATTCTATGAAGCCAATATCACTGAAAGTAGAACAAAGACATTAAAAGAAAGTAAAACCACAGATTTATATCTCTCATGAACACACCAACAAAACCGTTAAAAAAAATTTACAAATTAAATCCAAAAATCTACAAAGGAAGTATACATCATGGACAGTTGGGTTTTATTTCAGGTTTGCAAAGCAGATTGGACATTCAAAAATCAATAAATATAATCCAATATATCAATAAGCTGAGGAGAAAAAGCATGTAATCAAATCAGCTGGAAGAAAAAACAAGTGACAAAATCAATACCCATAAGCACTCTGAGCAAATAAAAAGCTTGATAAACAACACTTATTTAAAAATCTACTGTTAACATCATATTTCATGGTGAGGTACTTTTCCTTTTATGCTCAAGAAAAAGGCAAGGTGTCTACTCTTACCGCTCCTATTCAGCATTGTATTAGAAATTCTAGATCATGCAAGAAAATCAAGAAATAAAAGGCATACAGATTAGAGAACAAAAAATAAACCTATTTCTTTTAGCAGATGATATAACTATCCAGTTAGAGAACCCAAAAGAATCAACATAAAAAATTCTTGGAACTAAGAAGTGAGCACAGAACATTTGCAAGGTTCAAGGTTAATACATAAAAAGTCAATTTCATACATACACACCAGCAATGAACAACTTGAATTTAACATTTAAAAATACCATTTACAATAGCTCAAAATTTGAAATATTTAGATATAAATCAAGCAAAATACAGAATCTATATGTGGAAAACTATAAAGCACTGATCAAATGAATGACATCAAAGAAGATTTAGATCAATGGAGAGATATTTCATGTTCACATATTGGAAGACTCATTACTGTAAAGATGTTGATTCCTTCTGATATTATCTATTGACTGTAATCACAAATTCTCTTCGAACCTTTTCATAGAGATCAACAAACTAACTCCAATTATGTAGGAAGACAAAAAGTTCTAGACCAGTCAACACAATACTGAGGAAGAAGAGCAAAATTGAAGGACTCAAATTACTTGATTTCAAGACTTATTATAAAGCCAAAATAACTGAGACAAAGTGGTATTGGTGAACATATAGACATATAGATCAACAGAACCAAATGAAAACCCCCAAACTAGGTACCTTATAATATAGTCAACTCATTTTTGAGAAAGACACAAATACAATTCAGTTGAAAAAGGAATGGGCTCCATTTAAAATAAAAACTTCTGTTCTGTTAAAGACACTTTTAAGTCACAAAGCAGTAAAAAAAATTTTTTGGAAAATACGAATCTCATTAAAGGACTTGCAGTCAGAGTAAGTAATTCAATACTCACAAAAAGTAGCCGAACAACTCAATCAAAAAATTGGCAAAAGATTTGAAAAGACACTTCACTCAAGAAGATATAAAAATGGAAAGAGCACATGAAAAGATACACAGCATCACCTGTTGCTAGGAAAATGCAAACTGACATAACACTGAACCTCCATTAGACACCTGCTAGGATGCTAAAATCAAAAGTCCTGACAATACCAATTGCTAATGAGGATGGGAAGCAACAGGGACTCATTCATTCCTGGTGGAAATGCAAAGACATTCAAATTGAAAGACAACTGGCATTTTTTTTAAAATAAAACTAAGCATAGTCTATCATATAATCAAGCAACTACCATTCTAGGTAGTTACAAACTGATTTGAAAACTTTTATCCACAAAAAACTGCACATTAATGTTTATGGCAGATTGGTTTGTAATTGCCCCAAACTGGAAGCACTCAAGATGTCTTTCAATAGGTGAATGAGTGTGCAAAGTATGGTACTCAGATGATGGAAAGAGTGATAAAAAAGAATGAGCTATCCAGCCACAAATGTATATAGATAAATCTGAAATGCATATTTCATATTAAAAGACATCAGTTTGAAAATGCTCTATTTTACATAATTTTATTGATGTGTTATCTGGATAATGCAAAACTGTAAAGAAGGTAAATATTGTCAAGGTTTGCATGAGAAGTAAGGTTGAAAAGTGAAACACAGGGAATATTTCAGGGCAATGAACCTCTATTCTGCATGATATTGTAATGGTGTGTTCATTACTTTATGCTTTAGTCAAAACCCATGAAACTCACAGAATTTTATGGCAGAAAAAGTGAATTTTAATGTATGCAAATTAAAAAGATAATGAAGTCTACTCTGTAAAATGGACAAGTGTTTTACTTGTTTAGTATGAGTGAGAATGGGTGTGGCTCTCCTATGACATGGAGGTAGAGTAAAAATCACCATGAGGGGATACCAGGCATCTAATGAACCCCCCTACAACTATTCCATTACCTAGATTAATAGTGATGTTGAATGGATGTCCTACAAAGGCATGATAGTAGCAAACTGTGAGAAGTATCCAACATTGTTTAGAGGGATTTTTCTGGTGAAAACTTCCTGCGTACCTGTGAATCAGTGTGGACTACCATGCTCTTATCTGGTGCCTACTTACTGACTTATCAGCCCAGAAAAACTGGATGTCAAATTCATGAGACATTAGTAAGGTTTTCCCTATGGTAAACAAGTGATCACTGGTTGAATGGCTACAAAAGGAAAAAAGTAACCCTTCTGCTGCTGCTTGGCAATATGACATCTTTACCTGAAAATTCTTAGTGGACTATGACAGATATAGTTATTGACAAAGAGAAAAGCCAATTCTATATTTTAATGGTTTTTGGTACCATTTCCTTTTCTGTAACAGAGATAGGAGTAAGATGCACTGATGCTGTGAAGAGAACAAAATCTTTAAAGCCTGATGTACAGCTGCCAGGAGTAGATAACATTACAGTCATTCAAGATGGGACCGGAAAACACCAGCACAGCACTGGTGTTAAAGGGAAAGTAAGAAAAACCCTGAATGGGTTGAAATGACATATAGAAGA
The DNA here is from genome assembly GCF_032405125.1 of Capricornis sumatraensis. NCBI lineage: Eukaryota > Metazoa > Chordata > Mammalia > Artiodactyla > Bovidae > Capricornis > Capricornis sumatraensis. The sequence goes on along the minus strand of NC_091072.1, from coordinate 144,178,898 downwards.
AGAATCAAATGCAACATCATCACATGTACTTCAAAGAACTACCCATCATGATGAAGAGGTCCTGTTATTCAGACCAGAAATTCATTAATGGGGACAGTAAATAGAATTCAAAACAGACACAGACTTTCAAACCTAACTTCATTGCATGTAATTAAAATCTCAGAGGAGTATAAAGTGACCAGATATGGGGATTTTTATGCATGATTCCAGTGCTCAAAAATCACACAAAAAATCTTATTTACAGTAATACAACTTAAGACAATATTTGATATTTCAGTGCCAATATACATTATTCAGTGATGACATCTTCAAGATGACCCCAACAGAGTTCACTCAGTTATTCGCTGTGTATGGAGTAGCACTGAATTTTTCTATGTTGTTGAATTATGCACTAACAATGAAAAAGTAAGAAGACACTTACAGATATGTATAGGAGAAAGTACCTGTGTTTGCACAGGAAATAAACCTCAACATTGTGAGATAAATCACTGTGCATGATGGGTTCTGAGATTGCAAATACAAATACAATTTGACTCTATCAGATGAACAAGGAAAAAGATGCTTGTTTTATTTTTCACAATCACTGTGGCAAAAAAATCTTGTTTGGGGGAGCATATCACTTTCATGCAATGGAGAAGGAAATGGCAACCCACTCCAGTGTTCTTGCCTGGAGGACCCCAGGGATGGGTGAGCCTCGTGGGCTGCTGTCTATGGGGTCGCACAGAGTTGGACACGACTGAAGTGATTTAGCAGCAGCATGAATATATGACTATAGTTATTAATAGCCAACACACTAAGTGTTCATTCACGCAGTTTGGAGTTCTATTTCTGCCCTTAGAAGACATAAATGAAATTTTAAATACATTATGGAGAAGGTAGAAGAAAAATTAGATGACTTAGTGGATTATGTTTAAAGGTATGAGTCTATGGAAGCAAGGCAGAGACAGAAGAAGGTCAAACGCTCCAAGACTTCCATCGGAAACTTGGAATGTTTACACATCAGTATTAAATGGCAACCACAAGATGAACAACAGAAAGTTGGAATTGCAAATTTCAACAGCTGATGGTAGTTCGTCATTCTTCAATTTGGAAAAAAAAGGTGAATAGCAAAACAATGAAAAATGATTGTCCAGATTCTTTATATTCACACTCGAATATGGCCACCAACACAAAACACTGTCACAAAGATGGTGACAAAATCTGTATATACAAAATTATTAACAGATACTGCAAATATAAAACCAATCACCAGGTCCGTATACACTTGAGAGCAATCACTTATTGACTTAAAAGTAACCCTGCCAAACTTCATGGTAAGAAAGTAAAAACATGAAATCCATAACTGGCAATGAATTACAATAAAAATAAGTCTAAAAACATTTCAATGAAGTTAATGTCTTTATTATTTAATGAATCATGGACCAAATGTCTCAATGGATGTTTTTGACAGGACCAAATGTCTTGGGAGGGACAAAGCATGTATACTAGAATCGAAAAATTAAGGAAGTTACTGGTGATGCTGATAACCATGATTCTCACTATTGAAGTGGGAGGTTGTAGAAATGCAAAGGAAGAGATTAGCATAATCCATGTTGTAACATATTAGATTTGGCAGCATCAGCATAAACTTGTGGAGCCAACTGAAAAGCTCCCGATGGCCAAAGATTGAACCATGTGAAACAATAAAATAAAGTAACGTTAGATTGTCCCTCAAGACATAAAATGAATGTGAATAACTTTCACTGATATAAATGACTGAATGAATAAGTAAAGGGAACACTAGTCAAACATCCTCTGCAGAATAAATCTAAATAATTTATGTAGATTGTCTCTTTTGAAAAAGGTGGAGCATAAATCTCCACTGAAGTGCAGGCCTAGCATTTTGACTTCCTTCTGAAGAGTACTGTGTGGAAATGGGGAAAAGCGAGTAATTTTGCAGTAGTGAAACCTGATGAACACCATTATAGTCAAATGATCAAAGTCACCCTCAATAGTTATGTTGATAAAGGTACCCTTCATCAGATGTGCTAAGAATGATTATTTATCCCTGTGGTCTTCCTCCAAAAACCTAGGTGTGTCAGTTGCTTTGTCATGTCTCTTGTGACCTCACGGACTCTAGCCCACCAGGCTCCTCTGTTCCTGAGATTCTCCAGGCAAGAATACCGGAATGTTGCCATTCCCTTCTCCAGGGGATCTTCCTGACCCAGGGATCAAAACATAGATTTCCTGCATTGCAGACAGATTCTTTACCATCTGAGCTACCAGCGAAACCCTCTGAAAATGTATGGCCTAGTATAATGATGAGAAAAACATCAGACTACCTCAGCTTGGGAACATTTTGGAAAATATCTAATCAACATTCCTCAAAACTGTCAAGTTCAAAAAAAAAAAAAGAAAAGGAAAAAAGCGAGAAACTATCACACTAGAGATATCCAAAGGAGATGTCAGAACTAAATGTATTGTGGTACCCTGAATGGGATGGATCCTTGAATATAAAAAGGTCTTAGGAAATACTAAGGAAGAGGTACTGGACAAAAAGTGGATAAAGTATAGACTTTAATTAAAAACAAATATTAATATTGACTCATTAGGTCTGACAAATGTACTAATGCAACATGTTAATAATAGAGGAGGTGGAGTGTTGGGTATATGGTAACATTGTAGTGATGTCACAACTCTTCTGTAAATAATGAAACCATCTTGAAAGAAAACATTTATTTAAATAATGAAGTTCCTCTCACTCTTCAACCATATCCTTTGTGGTTTCACAGCTCTAGGCTTTGTTTCAGTGCCACAGCTTGTAGGCACTGACTGCTTTTGATCAAGTAATGTCTCTTTTCATCTCATTCAAAGATGGATTATCCTGTTTATAGGATGTTTGAACAGATGCAAAACACAGAGAAATCAATGATGCAGAAGCCAAGGAAACATCCCTATCATTGCCAAAGTATGTGGACATGCAAAGGTAAGAATCCATAACCTTCCACGAGGCCACAGATTATACAGCTAGAATTTTCTATTGGTCTTTTAGTCTTAGATTTTTAATGGGAACTTTTAAGAACTAGAACTGGAATCTATTATTCAGAAAATTCATAACCTTATTCTGAAATAATCGGTTTACATACATGTCTTCCCATTAGACTGTGCAGTTTTCTATTTCTGCAACCTTTCTATTCAGTCTAGTTTCAGGCATATAATTATATGTTTGTAAATATTGTTAAATTGAAAGTAATGAATCAGATCTGACTTGACCTAGGTTGAAGATTAAGAAAGTATTTTAATGCTTATTTTGTTGAAGTAAAGTTATAAAGACTGGCATCTGAGTTTTGCTTCATGAACAGATATAAATATATAACAGTTATAATATTTCAAACAAAATTTAGGAAGATGGATGGCTATAGTACTTAATCTTACTTATGTTCCTACTTTAGAGAGTAATTTTTAATATGATTCAATTCTTTTGATACTTTTGATATATTTTGAAATATTTTTCCCTTTTGGGTGTCAAGTCGATATATTTTTCCTTCCTGGGTGTCAATCCCACTGAATATTATCTGTTTCCAGTCCAGATGTACATAAAGGTAAATGACAAATTTTAGTGGGAATATTTTGACTACTTGATCGTCTAATAACCACCCACTTCATTATTATGTGAATTATACTTTTGGAACAGAAGTGTTAACATAAGAGTAATATTCATTCACCAGTACTGGTGAATTGTACAGAGTACTTTGGTGGTTGGTAGTGAGAATGGGGGGAAATGTTAAAATGATTACAAAATTCTAGTGATACTAATAAGTTCTGGTGATAACAGTTCTGGGGGTATAATGTACAACATGATGACTATAGATATCAATTCTGTACCATATACTAGAAAGCAGCAGTGAATGTGCATCATAAAAATTATCACCACACCTACACACAAAATGATAACTATGTGAAATGAGGACTGCATTACTATGGTTGAACCCATGTCTCATGTACATGTCTCCTGCATCGTAGGCACATTCTTTACTGCTGAACCACCAGGGAAGCCCTAATCACAGCCCAATGTATGTGTATATCAAATCACCCTGTTATAAACCTTAAACAAAGTGTGATATGTCAATTATATCTTAATCAAGCTGAAAATAACTTTAAAAACAATGAAATAAATACTTAAAAAAAAACAGAAAAATAGAAAAATATTTAATTATTAGATAAAGCATACTGGTGTCTTAGACTTCCCTGATGGCTCAGCAGTGAAGAACCCACCTGCAGTGCAGAAGATACAGGAGATGTGAGTTCAATTCCGGGGTCAGGAAGATCCCCTGGAAAAGGAAATAGCTACCCACTCCAGTATTCTTGCCTGGAAAATTCCATGGACACAGAGTCTGGCGTTCTATAGTCCATAGTGTTGCAAAAAGTAAAACATGACTGGGCACATACACACAATTGATTCACCTCTTATTTCAAATTGATAAAACCAATTCTCTAAAGATAACAATATGTGTTCATGGTAACATAATATGTATAGAGATTGTAGATTTCTTTCCATCACATTAAGACAATGTGTACTCTCAAAGTTTGACATTTGTATTGTCAAGTACAAGTTGGCACTTGTCGTTGGCACTTGTCATCCACCTCCACAAGAATTAAATCATGTGTTGCTGCAGCTGCTGCTTTTCAACACATCCCAAAAAGAGTTTAGGGTAGAGAGCAGAGTGCACACATCTCCTCTGTGCTCGAGTGGCAAGTCTTAGGATAGTTAATATTTTCACGGTCCAGTTTTCTGAGCCCAATTCTTGTATTTCTCCATAGCTAGAAAAACTCTAAAATCTGTCACGGTGAGATGACTGTTTCTGTGACTAGCAAAGCTTCACAAGAATAGCATAAGTCTTTTGGAAAAAATACATGCTTGATTGCACACATTCCACCTTCACCAAAATCATTTATGTACTGACCTTCCCCTTGCTTCTTTGGAACAACTTTTCAGAGCCATCTGAAATGCTCTCTGCCAGGCGGCAGTCCTCATTTTGCCCCAAAGGAAACTTAACTTGTAACTCTCAAATGTAGTGCATTTTTTTAAGTCAACAGTTTGACATATTTTCAAGTTTGTTTTAAATGCTTAAATGTTTTGGAAAGAAAAATTAATCATTAAAGATAAGCCCAAATGTCCCAAATGGCATCAGACTGCTCTGAGAGTGACCAGCATTGCTGTGGTTACACTTGTTGCCACAGTGATAGGACTAACTGTCTGGGGTGAGTAAATTAAAGCTACACATTCAACTATAGAGATTAATATGTTTCCTTTGGAGTTTTTTTTTCTTTTTTTTTTTGTATTTCTCTAACTTTCTCAGAATCATTGTTCACATTTACCTAATATTCTCTTTCAATATTGTTTTATTTATGTTGGTATTAAATGACAAGGTTGATAATTTCATTAATTATTAATCATTTCCCCCTATATAGAGGAGGTAATAAATGTGATTTATATTCTGCTAGAAATTTTGTAATTAATTGGCAAACTGTGGGTTTGACGGTCACAATTTGCTGAAGTTTTATATTATGGCAAAAACACTTTGTTGAAAAAGATTTGCGCAGTGTGAGAGTTGGGAATTAAGTTTTACTTGGGGCAGAAGGAAGACTGACTCCTGGCAGGCCGTGATTCAGAGAGCTCTGAGAAACTGCTCCAAGGAGGAGGGGGAGGAGGAGCTACGTTATGCAGAAGTTTGGGAACAAAGGGTGGATAATCTGAACACCAAAAGATTATTGTTAACTAAAGAAAATCAGATATCTCAATTAAGGAATTTGGCACTTGTTTATTTGTGGGAAGATGCAAGAGTCTGGGCTCACTGAAATCATTCCTTTCATATGCATCTCAGCTATCTGGGGCCAATACCCTGTGTTTTCATATCCTGAGCTTCTTTGGGGCTCACTCTCACAGGAAGTGGCTTCCATCTGATGGCAGTTAGATATCAGGCATTCTCCTTCCTGAGTTCCCTTAGAGCTTACAGGCTCACTTTGGAGGGCTACAATCACTGATGATGGTGACATCTTTGTTTACTGATAAGGAAATATTTTGTTTCTCAGTTGGTAAACAATGTAAGTTTGACAGTCCCAATTCTACGAACTGAGGTTTTATATTTTGGTGAAAGTACTTAATTTTATGAAAGCTGATTTAGGAGAATGGCATGGAAACATGTATAATATCATATATGAAACGAATTACCAGTCCAGGTTCGATGCATGATACAGGATGCTTGGGGCTGGTGCACTGGGATGACCCAGAGGGATGGTACGGGGAGGGAGGAGGGAGGGGGGTTCAGGATGGGGAGTACATGTACACCCGTGGTGGATTCATGTTGACGTATGGCAAAACCAATATAATATTGTAAACTAATTAGCCTCCAATTAAAATAAATAAATTTATAATTAAAAGAACAACTTACAGAGTTTACATATGATGATATTTTGAAGTTTGACAAAATTTATCAGCTGCTTGAAAATTTAAGGCTGAGTTAAATTTAAGATTTATTGTAAAATGAGCTCTACTTCAACAAGAGCTACAGTCCTACCTATTATTGATTCGACTTGGTGCATCCTATTACATGTTAGGAGTTGTGACAAATATCTTACACTCACTAACTTTTAGCCTTCCATCAACTCTAAGTTAATTAAATATTTGCCCTTTTTATATATGAAGAATCTGAGGAAAAGAGAAGCTACACCACTAGTTCAAAATCACACAAAATTCGAATTTATTATACCAAACAGAACTGTTCAACTTCAGCTTCTTCAGTGTTACTGGTTGGGGCACAGACTTGGATTACTGTGATATTGAATGGTTTGCCTTGGAAACCAACAGAGATCATTCTGTCGTTTTTGAGATCGCATCCAAGTACTGCATTGTGGACCCTTCTGTGGACCATGATGGCTACTCCATTTCTTCTGAGGGATTCCTGCTCGCAGTAGTAGATATAATGGTCATCTGAGTTAAATTCACCCATTTCAATCCATTTTAGTTCACTGATTCCTGCAATGCCGACGTTCACTCTTGCCATCTCCTGTTTGACCACTTCCAATTTGCCTTGATTCATAGACCTGACATTCCAGGTTCCTATGCAATATTGCTCTTTATAGCATCAGACCTTGCTTCTATCACCAGTCACATCCACAGCTGGGTATTGTTTTTGCTTTGGCTCCATCCCTTCATTCTTTCTGGAGTTATTTCTCCACTGATCTCCAGTAGCATATTGGGCACCTACTGACCTGGGGAGTTCTTCTTTCAATATCCTATCATTTTGCCTTTTCATACTGTTCATGGGGTTCTCAAGGCAAGAAAACTGAAGTGGTTTGCCATTCCCTTCTCCAGTGGACCACATTCTGTCAGACCTCTCCACCATGACCCACCCGTCTTGGGTGGCCCCAAAGAGCATGGCTTAGTTTCAGTGAGTTAGACAAGGCTGTGGTCTGTGTGATTAGATTGGCTAGTTTTCTGTGAGTATGGTTTCAGGGTGTCTGCCCTCTGATGCCCTCTCGCAACACCTACCATCTTACTTGGGTTTCTCTTACATTGGACGAGGGGTATCTCCTCACCACTGCCCCTCCTGACCTTGAACATGGAGTAGTTCTTCTCGGCCTTCCTGGGCCCATGCAGCCTGGCACTCTCGGCTACCACCCCTGACCTCAGAGGTGGGGTAGCTCTTCTTGGCCATGCTTCTGCGAGGTCTGTCACAGCTGGCAGGCTTCTGCCGTGCAGTCCGTACAAGACCTTTTAGAACTAACACCCAAAAGATGTCCTTTTCATTAGAGGAGACTGGAATGCAAAAGTAGGAAGTCAAGAAACACCTGGAGTAACAGGCTAATTTGGCCTTGAAATATGGAATGAAGCAGGGCAAAGGCTAATAGAGTTTTGCCAAGAGAATGCACTGGTCACAGCAAACACCCTCTTCCAACAACATAAGAGAAGACTCTACACATGGACATCACCAGATGGTCAACACCAAAATTAGATTGATTATATTCTTTGCAGCCAAAGGTGGAGAAGCTCTATACAGTCAGCAAAAACAAGACCAGGAGCGACTGTGGCTCAGATCATGAACTCCTTATTGCCAAGTTCAGACTTAAATTGAAGAAAGTAGGGAAAACCACTAGACCATTCAGGTATGACCTAAATCAAATCCCTTATGATTATACAGTGGAAGTGAGAAATAGATTTAAGGGCCTAGATCTGATAGATAGAGTGCCTGATGAACTATGGACAGAGGTTCATGACATTGTACAGGATACAGGGATGAAGACCATCCCCATGGAAAAGAAATGCAAAAAAGCAAAATGGCTGTCCAGGGAGATCTTACAAACAGCTGTGAAAAGAAGAGAAGAGAAAAGCAAAGGAAAGATATAAGCATCTGAATGCAGAGTTCCAAAGAATAGCAAGAAGAGATAAGAAAGCCTTCTTCAGCGATCAATGCAAAGAAAGAGAGGAAAACAACAGAATGCGAAAGACTAGAGATCTCTTCAAGACAATTAGAGATAGCAAGAGAACATTTCATGCAAAGATGGGCTCAATAAAGGACAGAAACGGTATGGGCCTAACAGAAGCAGAAGATATTAAGAAGAGGTGGCAAGAACACACAGAAGAACTGTACAAAAAAGATCTTCACGACCCAGATAATCACGGTGGTGTGATCACTCATCTAGAGTCAGACATCCTGGAATATGAAGTCAAGTGGGCCTTAGAAAGCATCACTATGAACAAAGCTAGTGGAGGTGATGGAATTCCAGTTGAGCTTTTTCAAATCCTGAAAGATGATGCTGTGAAAGTGCTGCACTCAATATGCCAGCAAATTTGGAAAACTCAGCAGTGGCCACAGGACTGGATAAGGTCAGTTTTCATTCCAATACCAAAGAAAGACAATGCCAAAGAATGCTCAAACTACCGCACAATTGCACTCATCTCACATGCTAGTAAAGTAATACTCAAAATTCTCCAAGCCAGGCTTCAGCAATACGTGAACTATGAACTTCCAGATATTCAAGTTGGTTTAAGAAAAGGCAGAGAAACCAGAGATCAAATTGCCAACATCCGCTGGATCATGGAAAAAGCAAGAGAGTTCCAGAAAAGGATCTATTTCTGCTTTATTGACTATGCCAAAGTCTTTCACTCTGTGGATCACAATAAACTGTGGAAAATTCTGAGAGAGATGGGAATACTAGACCACCTGACCTGCCTCTTGAGAAACCTATATGCAGGTCAGGAAGCAACAGTTAGAACTGGACATGGAACAACAGACTGGTCCCAAATAGGAAAAGGAGTAGGTCAATGCTGTATATTGTCACCCTGCTTATTTAACTTCTATGCAGAGTACATCTTGAGAAATTCTGGGCTGGAAGAAGCACAAGCTGGAATTAAGACTGTCGGGAGAAATATCAATAACCTCAGATATGCAGATGACACCACCCTTATGGCAGAAAGTGAAGAGGAACTAAAAAGCCTCTTGGTGAAAATGAAAGAGGAGAGTGAAAAAGTTGGCTTAAAGCTTAACATTCAGAAAACTAAGATCATGGCATCTGGTCCCATCACTCCATGGGAAATAGATGGGAAAACAGTGAAAACAGTGTCAGAGTTTATTTTGGGGGCTCCAAAATCACTGCAGATGGTGACTGCAGCCATGAAATTAAAAGATGCTTACTCCTTGGAAGAAAAGTTATGACCAACCGAGATAGTATATTCAAAAACAGAAACGTTACTTTGCCAACAAAGGTCCGTCTAGTCAAGGCTATGGTTTTCCAGTGGTCATGTATGGATGTGAGAGTTGGACTGTGAAGAAAGCTGAGTGCTGAAGAACTGATGCGTTTGAACTGTGGTGTTGGAGAAGACTCTTGAGAGTCCCTTGGACTGCAAGGAGATCCAACCAATCCATTCTGAAGAAGATCAACCCTGGGATTTCTTTGGAAGGAATGATGCTAAAGCTGAAACTCCAGTACTTTGGCCACCTCATGTGAAGAGTTGACTCTTCATGGAAAAGACTCTGATGCTGGGAAGGATTGGGGGCAGGAGAAGAACGGGACGACAGAGGATGAGATAGCTGGATGACATCACTGACTCGATGGACGTGAGTTTGAGTGAACTCCGGGAGTTGGTGATGGACAGGGAGGCCTGGCGTGCTGCAATTCATGGGAGAGCAGAGTCAGATATGACTGAGCAACTCACTGAATTGAACTGATACCAAAAAGATGCAAATGTAAATATATTTATTTTTTTAATTTTTATTATTTAGATATCTTGTTTTTCTATTGTTTCTACTTAACATTTTCCTAAGTGGAAATTCTCTGAGTCTCTAAGCTTATCATCCTTTGTCAAATTATAAGGCTAAAGTACTCTAAACAGATGTCCTCTCAATCAGTATTTTGTAAATTTATTTGCAGTTTCATATTATCCAATGCAATGGACATGAACTTGGGCAAACTTTGGGAGATGGTGAGGGACAGGAAAGCCTGGCATGCTGCTGTCCATGGGGTTGCAAAGAGTAGGCAAGTGAACAACAGCACTGACAAATAATTAAAAGGCCAAGGCTTATATTATAGGAATCTAACTAGTGTTACTACTTTTCTTCATTTCTTAGTAAGTCACCTAAGCATATATTCCTGCAGTGACAACCCCCAGTGAGAGGTTCAGTAGTGAGAATGGAACCAAAGATTGCAACTGCATGAATCCCAGGAAGCAGCAGAACAGTGCAAACTTCATTAAGTAAGTGGTTTTATTTCATTGTGTTTTGGGGGAGGAAAACACCAGTTAACAGGAGAAAATGGTTCATCTGTGTGCATACGAGAGCTAACAAAAGATGTGGCTAGCTATATGGTCAACGTTAATTGTTTATATACCTATGCTTCAATAAGGAAAAGAATTATTGCTTAGTCACTAAGTCGTGTCCAACACTTTGTGACCTCATGGACTGTAACCTGCCAGTCTCCTCTATCCATGGAATTTCTCAGGCAAGAATATTGGAGCAGATTGCCATTTTCTTCTCCAGGGGATCTTCCCAACCCAAGGATCAAACCCACATCTTCTGTACTGGCAGTGGACTCTTTATCACTGAGCCACCGGGGGAAAGAAAGACAGAAGAAATGACTCTGATGGGAAAAACAATATGGGTTTTGGGGAAAAACAAGCGGGTTTTTCAGAACACATCAGAACTAACAAAGTTTGTGACAATGTCTATTTAAGCAGGCATGAGTAGTCTTTCCCTTTTCTTCATGGCCATAAAGTTTCCCCAGAGAAGGAACTTAAGGTAGGTTTCCTATCAGTGTCTTTCATGGGAGTTGTTTTTACCCTAAAGAGGGGATTCATAGCAGCCTCACTTCTCAGAAGGTAACTGAGCGGGACCCCATGGGGTCTTTCTGGGTGGGACAGAACTTCTCCCAAATCCTCTGCTTCAGCTTCTCTCTGAAGGGTCTAGCTAATAGTATTTGATACATATTTCCAGAGGTGTTTTGTAGATGTTAAAAAACCTCCCCCTCTCCGACAAATGGAAGATGCTAACTACTTGATGACCTTGAGTACAGAGCCCCGGACCTGCTGGAGCCTAAGAACTGGTGATGTTCACCCTTGTAACACTGCCCTGTTCCCTCACCGTCAGCCATCAGAGAACTGTGCATAAGCTGATCACAGACCTTGCAACCTCCCTTCCTTATCTGGCTTTCAAAAGTTCTTTGAGAAAACCCTTCAGGGAGCTGTGGGTTTTTTTTTTTTTTTTTTTTTTTTAGGGCAGGAGCCACCCTTCCTTGCATGGCTTTTCAATAAACCTTGCTCTGCTCCAGACTGATGCTTTGCTTTGCTTGACACATGAACTGGAGTTAACAAGATGTGTTTACTTTTTGTCTGATAAGCAAAGCTCAGAGGAGGCTTCTTCCTGCATCTGTTGAATCTCAAGTTGTCTTTCAGCTTAAAATAATTCTCATATAAAAATGGAGTATTTTAGGCTGGTGAATTCAGATCCTTTTCAGTATTTTGAAGATGGTTTTCTTATTGAAATTATTCACTTTTGTTCCTGGAGTGAAAGTTCCAGGAACTCTGGTTCCTGTTAATCTGCTCAGGTTCACTACTTTACTATGCTGTACTGCTCACTTACCTTGCAGCTGCTAAAACTCTTCAATACCACTGTCTTCAGCAGTCAACTTGCTGCTACTTCGAATGTTACAATTCTCTTACTAGTCAACGAACATATCACTATCTCTTCCTACTTTTCAAATTCTTAATTTATTAATTTGACATCACATACTTATTAGGCAAATATAAAATACTTGGTAAAACTGATACAATATTGTAAAGTAAAAAATAATAAAAAAAAAAAAAGAAAAAATACTTGGTTTAATGATGAGATGGTGAAAAACTTAAGAAAAAGTCCTTACCCACAAGATGCATATGTATGTATGAGAAATAGTGAAGATATAATCAAATGCCCTTTTCGTGTGAGGTTTAACTGATGAAACGTTTTCCTGTCAGAGGTCTAGAGTAGCTTCTTGTGTGAGGCATTAGAAACTTGAAAGGTAAGGTGAGCCCAGGATGTGGAGTGTGGTTAAGGATGATATGATAATAGATATTATTTTGGAGAAAAGGGTTTGCTGCCTAACACACGTAAAATTCAATACTTGGCATCAGCTTTTGAGAGAAGGAGACGCTTTATCGTGAGGTCAATAAGGAGATAGCAGACATGTCTGTTTATCTGTCTTCCTAATCTGAGTTTCAATCATGCTTCTATGAATTAGGGGAGGAGGGAGGGTTTTATGTGAAATTTCTGATATGGCATGTGTTGACTAAAGAAATATTCACAATCTGAAAGTCGAGAGTTATGTTTTATTTGGTGGGGATTTTTGGAACTCTGAGCCTGAGAGGCAGCATCTCCAGTAATCCTAAGAGAACTGCTCTGGGGAGGTGATGGGGGGCTAGGATATATAGGAGTTTTGCATCAAAGGGCAGGTAATCAGGCAGTCAAAAGATTGCTGTTAAATAAAGAAATCCAGAAATCACAAGTTAAGGAATTTAGCCCTTTTCTATGTATTTGTTGCTGTTGTTCAGTAACTCAGTCATTTCTGATTCTTTGCAATGCCCTTGGACTGCAGCACAACTTCCCTGTCCTTCACTATCTCCTAGAGTTTGCTCAAACTCATATCCTTCATGTCAATGATGCCATCTAACCATCTCATTCTCTGTCAACCCCTTCTCATAGTTTCATTTAAAAACTTAATCATACACTACTTTGTATAAAATATGTAACTAAAGAGAACTTTCTGAATAGCACATTTAGTGCTCTGTGATGACCTACATAGGAAGGAGATCCAAAAAAAAGAAGAGATATGTGTATATATGGGCTTTCCAGGTGCTGCAGTGGTAAAGAATCCGCCTGCCAGGGCAGGAGGCACAAAATACATGGATTCAATCTCTCGATTGGGAAGATCTCCGGAGTAGAAAATGGCAACCCACTCCAGTATTCTTGCCTAAAAATTCCATGGACAAAGGAGTCTGGCAGGCTGGAGTCTGTGGGGTCACAAAGAGTCAGACAAGACTGAGCACACACACGTGTGTATGTATAGCTGATTCACGTTGCTATACAGCAGAAATGAATACATTTCAAGCCAACAAAATTAATTAAAAAACAGTCATGAATCAGTCATGAGTACAAAACTCACTAGTTTTAAAAAATATAGTGGGAAAAGGTTAAATTTTAAAAAGTCTCTTTACCCCTTCCTTTCTTCCCTCCCTTAGTCTCAAGAATTAGAGATGACCTAGATAAAATATTCTTGAGAGAGGCGTTAGAACATTTACATCTCAACGCACACAGAGAGAAGTGCAAGTGTCTTCTAGAAAATAGCTTCCACTAACTGAATATGCGGACTTCCCAGGTGGCTCAGTGGTAAAGAATTCAGCTGCCAATGCAGGAGATGCAGATTTGATCCCTAGGTCTGAAGATCCCCTGAAGGAGGAAATGGCAATCCACTCCAGTACTCTTTCCTGGAAAATTCCATGGACAGAGGAGCCTGGTTGGCGGCAGCCAATGTGATCAAAAAGAGTTTTTCATGACTTACCATTAAAAAACAACAGAAACTGAATACGCAAAAACCCGTTTTAGGATGCTCAAAGAGTTCCATCTTGAGCATTTTGGGGGCAAGATTTCCTTCAATTTCTAAATAGCCATTCTTGTCTCCAGGGGATATTCTCAACCCAGGGATCAAGCCCTCATCTTCTGCATTGCAGGTAGATTCTTTACTGTCTGAGCCACCAGCGGGTTACGTTTCTAAATAGCCAATTCAGTTTAAATTTGAAAGTAACATCACTCACTCACACTCACATACCTCTCCTCAGACGAACTCGAATCAGCATTCAAGTTACCATAAGGACTTGCTAAGGAAGGTCAGTACCAGGACGAGAGAGCAGGATTTGGACTCTATCTCACGCACACCCACATGCACACAGAGAGTTCAGATTATATGTGCTAATATACTATGATAAAAGTACACATAGCTGATTTTAGTTGCTTTCTTATATAACAGAGAAATTAAATGCAAAATTGCACATATTAGATATGTTTATTTTTATTCCGTAAAATGCCTGTTCATTCTCTTTGCCCTTTTTGCAAAAAAAAAAAAAAAAAAAAAAAAAAGGCGTGCTTATTTTTTCTTATGTTTATTGTAAAATATGAAAATTAACCTTTCTCATAAGTTATAATCATTTTCTAAGTAAAAAACCCACCTAAAGCTATAAGCTTTTGCATAGTTAAATGCCATGAGTTATGCTAAAATGTATGTATAGTCTTGATGTTGAGTTGGGACTGTTGATGGCCAAAATCCTGGCTTTCTCTGCCCACCAAAGCCTAATAAAAAATATGGAGAGTTTGGAGGAGATAGAAAGGTGGTTTTAATTCCCAACCAGTGGAGAGGGCAAAACAGTAGGCTCATGCCTCAAAAACTGTGCCCCACTTCCCATGAAGAAGTGAAAGTGTTATTCACTCAGTCTTGTCCTGCTCTTTGCAGCCCCATGGACTGAAGCCCACCAGGCTCCCCTCTGTCCATGGAATCCAGGCAAGAATACTGGAGTGGGTAGCCATTTCTTTCTCCAGGGTATCTTCTAGATGCAAGGACTCAGCTTGAAGTACAAATATTACTAATTTTCTGAATATAGAAATAAATTTCTGAATATAGATTTATTTTCTGAGTATAGATTTATTTTAATGCTTTTTTTTCCCCCAAGTTTTCCTTTTCATGGTGATATGTCTGGAGGTCCTTGGGGCATAGAGATATTGGGATCATGGTAAACATTTTGTTTTACAAAGTTACTGATAAAGTATGCTGTGAAATGTATTATTCTGCATCAAATGTGACTCTGAAAAGGACATTTTATTTTTCAGAGTGGTTTTCCCCTGATGCCTTTTGATATCTAAGCTTTAGTCTCTCTGTTTAAGTTTTTCTATCTCCTATCTATTTCTAAACTGTATGACCTTTCAGTTCAGTTCAGTTCAGTCGCTCAGTCGTGTCCGACTCTTTGCAACCCCATGAATATCAGCACGCCAGGCCTCCCTGTCCATCACCATCTCCCGGAGTTCACTCAGGCTCATGTCCATCGAGTCCGTGATGCCATCCAGCCATCACATACTCGGTCGTCCCCTTCTCCTACTGCCCCCAATCACTTCCAGCATCAGAGTCTTTTCCAATGAGTCAACTCTTTGCATGAGGTGGTCAAAGTACTGGAGTTTCAGCTTTAGCATCATTCCCTCCAAAGAAACCCCAGGATTAATCTCCTTCAGAATGGACTGGTTGGATCTCCTTGCAGTCCAAGGGACTCTCAAGAGTCTTCTCCAACACCACAGTTCCAATGCATCAATTCTTCGGTGCTCAGGCTTCTTCACAGTCCAACTCTCACATCCATACATAACCACAGGAAAAACCATAGCCTTGACTAGACGGACTTTAGTTGGCAAAATAATGTCCTTGCTTTTGAATATGCTATCTAGGTTGGTCATAACTTTTCTTCCAAGGAGTAAGTGTCTTTTAATTTCATGGCTGCAGTCACCATCTGAGGTGATTTTGGAGCCCCCAAAAATAAAGTCTGACACTGTTTCCACTGTTTCCCCGTCTATTTCCCATAAAGTGATGGGACCGGATGCCATGATCTTCGTTTTCTGAATGTTGAGCTTTAAGACAACTTTTTCACTCTCCTCTTTCACTTTCATCAAGAGGCTTTTTAGCTTCTCTTCACTTTCTGCCATAAGGGTGGTGTCATCTGCATATCGGAGGTGATTGATATTTCTCCCGGCAATCTTGATTCCAGCTTGTGCTTCTTCCAGTCCAGCCTTTCTCATGATGTACTCTGCACAGAAGTTAAATAAGCAGGGTGACAATATACAGCCTTGATGTACACCTTTTCCTATTTGGAACCAGTGTGTTGTTCCATGTCCAGTTCTAACTGTTGCTTCCTGACCTGCATACAGATTTCTCAAGAGGCAGGTCAGGTGGTCTGGTATTCCCATCTCTTTCAGAATTTTCCACAGTTTATTGTGATCCACACAGTCAAAGGCTTTGGCATAGTCAATAAAGCAGAAATTGATGCTTTTCTGGCACTCTCTTGCTTTTACCATGATCCAGCAGATGTTGGCAATTTGATCTCTGGTTCCTCTGCCTTTTCTAAAACCAGCTTGAACATCAGGGAGTTCACGGTTCACGTATTGCTGAAGCCTGGCTTGGACAATTTTGAGCATTACTTTACTAGCATGTGAGATGAGTGCAATTGTGCGGCAGTTTTAGCATTCTCTGGCATTGCCTTTCTTTGGGATTGGAATGAAAACTGACCTTATCCAGTCCTGTGGCCACTGCTGAGTTTTCCAAATTTGTTGGCATACTGAGTGCAGCACTTTTACAGCATCATCTTTCAGGATTTGAAATAGTTCCACTGGAATTCCATCACCTCCACTAGCTTTGTTTGTAGTGATGCTTTCTAAGGCCCACTTGACTTCACATTCCAGGATGAGTGGCTCTAGATGAGTGATCACATCATTATGATTATCTGGGTCATGAAGATCTTTTTTGTACAGTTCTTCCATGTATTCTTGCCACCTCTTCTTAATATCTTCTGCTTCTGTTAGATCCATACCATTTCTGTCCTTGATCGAGCCCATCTTTGCATGAAATGTTCCCTTGGTATCTCTAATTTTCTTGAAGAGATCTCTAGTCTTTCCCATTCTGTTCTTTTCCTCTATTTCTTTGCATTGATTGCTGAGGAAGGCTTTCTTATCTCTCCTTGCTATTCTTTGGAACTCTGCATTCAGATGCTTATATCTTTCCTTTTCTCCTTTGCTTTTTGCCTCTCTCCTTTTCACAGCTATTTGTAAGGCCTCCCCAGACAGGGATTTTGCTTTTTTGCATTTCTTTTCCATGGGGATGGTCTTGATCCCTGTCTGCTGTACAATGTCACGAACCTCCACTCATAGTTCATCAGGTACTCTATCTATCATATCAAGGCCCTTAAATCTATTTCTCACTTCCACTGTATAATCATAAGGGATTTGATTTAGGTCATACCTGAATGGTCTAGTGGTTTTCCCTACTTTCTTCAATTTCAGTCTGAATTTGGTAATAAGGAGTTCATGATCTGAGCCACAGTCAGCTCCTGGTCTTGTTTTGACTGTATACAGCTTCTCTATCTTTGGCTGCAGAGAATAGAATCAATCTGATTTCAGTGTTGACCATCTGGTGATGTCCATGTGTAGAGTCTTCTCTCGTGTTGTTGGAAGAGGGTGTTTGCTATGACCATTGCGTTCTCTTGGCAAAACTCTATTAGTCTTTGCCCTGCTTCATTCCATATTCCAAGGCCAAATTTGCCTGTTACTCCAGGTGTTTCTTGACTTCCTACTTTTGCATTCCAGGCCCCTATAATGAAAAGGACATCTTTGGGGGGTGTTAGTTCTAAAAGGTCTTGTAAGTCTTCATAAAACCATTCTACTTCAGCTTCTTCAGCATTACTGGTTGGGGCATAGACTTGGGTAACTGTGATATTGAATGGTTTGCCTTGGAGACGAACAGAGATCATTCTGTCGTTTTTTAGATTGTATCCAAGTCCTGCATTTTGGACTCTTTTCTTGACCATGATGGCTACTCCATTTCTTCTCAGAGATTCTTTAGTAAGTTATTTTAGTTGCCCTCTTTATTCTTTGCTTATCCTTAGCTTTAGTGCCTTTATTTATGAAATGTGGAACATGAAGTTAATAATTTTATGTCATAAATGTCATATAAAGAAAAACATTTCATACATTCATATGAATAAAGAACTCAGGAAATTACTTAATTGTAGCCCTTAATAGTCAGAGAAGGCAATGGCAACCCACTCCCAGTACTCTTGCCTGGAAAATCCCATGGTCAGAGGAGCCTGGTGGCCTGCAGTCCATGTGGTCTCGAAGAGTCGGACACGACTTCACTTTCACTTTCACTTTCCACTTTCATGCATTGGAATGGGAAATGGCAACCCACTCCAGCGTTCTCGCCTGGAGAATCCCAGGGACAGTGGAGCCTGGTGGGCTGCTGTCTATAGGGTCGCACAGAGTCAGACACGACTGAAGTGACTTCAGCAGCAGCAGCAGCAGCAGCAGCAGCAGCAGCAGCAGCAGCCTTAATAGTAAGGACAGGGAAGAGTGGCGGGCTGCAGTCCATGGGTTTACAAGGAGTTGGACACCACTTGTGTGCTTAGTCATGTCTTACTGTTTGTGACCCCATAGACTGTAGCCCACCAGGCTCCTCAGTCCATGGGAATTCTTCAGGCAAGAATACTGGAGTGGGTTGCCATGCCCTCCTCCAGGAGATCTTCTCAACCCATGGATCAAACCCAGGTCTCCTGCATTGCAGGCAGATTCTTTACTGTCTGAGCCACAGGGAAGCCCAAGAATACTGGAGTGGGTAGCCTATCCCTTCTCCAGGGGATTTTCCTGACCCAGGAATCATACTGGGGTCTCCTGCATTGCAGGTGGATTCTTTATCAGCTGAGCTACCACTTAGCTACTGAGTAACAAAAATGACTATTTCTGGCATTTATCTCTTTGTCTGCAAAGAGTCAGAGGTGACTTAGCAACTGAACAACAACAACAATCTCTTTAAAGACTATCAGTGGAGGAGGCGTTCATCTCTTAAAAGTGAGACAAAATTTTTTTTAAAGAAATTGTTTACAAAATTAGTGCCAAAATTGATTTTGATATTCAAACCTTGTTTTCGAGTCTACTTCTTCTTTTTTTATGTTTTAGGAAACCCTAGCCAAAACTTATACCCTAATGGCCGGGTGCAGAAGAAAGGGAAATGCTGTAACTTTTTCAAAACCTATCAATCATGGATAGATAGCCAAAAATTCTGTTCAACAATGAAATCACATCTCTTGGTGATCCAAGATAAGGCTGAGTTGGTAAGAGCTCATTTGCCATGAAAAAGGGGGAAAAAAGCCCTTTTAAAACAAAGAGAAGAGCTTCTGTGTGCTCAGTGGTGTCTGACTCTTTGTGACCCCATGGACTATAGCCCACCAGGTTCATCTGTCCATGGATTTCCCAGGCGAGAATACTGGAATGGGTTGCCATTTCCTTCTCCAGGGAAATCTTCCCAACCCAGGGATCAAACCTGGGTCTCCTGCACTACAGGCAGATTCTTTACCGACTGAACCACCAGGGAAGCCCAGAGAGGTACTCATCAAAGGCGCTACCCATATCTGACAATATTTCTGGTATCTTGGGTAGGACAGATGGAGGCTCCTTAGTGTTATTATTTATTTTCCCCATAAACATCAGTCTTCTTCAAGACTGCACATTGGTAGGAAAAGGATAGCTATCTCTCCTTTGGAAAGACATTAATTCCCAGTTTTTGCTTCAAATTCTCTTTGCACCCCTTCATCAGTTGCTGTTTATGTCATCCTCATGAATTCCATTAAGTAGCAAATACCTTTACACAATATATGCAAGAATACTTCGGAAACCTTTCCATATTAATTTCCTACCTTAAGTATGTAGAAAACCTCTTCAACCTTCTGAAGATTTTCCTGAGTAAGAGGATAAATATCAAACTTTTTAAAGTCTGAACAAAGGTCAGAAGAAGCTGTTTTAATAGTGTAACAGTTCATTTCCTCTGGATCCCTGTCACAGGATTTCTTACAGAGCAGAATACAAGATGGAATTTACTCTTGGATTGGATTGAACATTTCTCATCCACAAAATACGTGGACCTGGCTGGATGGCACCCCATTAAATCTACAACTGTGAGTGTTTGGCATTTGAGTGTGTGTGTATGGCCAGTCATGTCCAACTCTTTGCGACCCTATGGACTGTAGCCTGTCAGGCTGCCCTGTCCATGGAATTTTCCAGGCAGGCGTCCTGAAGTGGGTTACACTCCAGAGGATCTCCCCGGCCCAGGGATTAAACCAGAGTCTCTTGCATCTCCTTCATTGGTAGGCAGATTATTTAACACTGCGTCACCTGGCATTGGAGTACTTTTGGGGGAATTTAATAGTTCAACAGCCAATCCCTACTGGGGGCTGCCTGAACCTGCAGGGAGCCAACTTGTTCCTACAGATTGAAGACTTTAATCTTTGTTAGTGTGTAAATGATCAGGAAATTGGCCTTAGAGAAACAGACTCCTAAACTAATTTATTTTCATATATTCGGCTTTCTTTCAGCTTACAGATAATGCTAGAGGTATAAATGGAAAATCATAATCAATGCAAAATTCTCTAAATTTAAATTCTTATTATGTATTTCTTAAGAAAAGAGGTTTACAGAATAATTCTTATTTTTTTAAATTGGAGTATAACTGCTTTACAATGATGTGTTAGCTCTTGCTGTAGCACAGCATGAAATGGTCACATGTATACATATATCTCCTCTCTCACAGCAAAATAAAGATCTTAGAAGACTGCTATGATCTGCATGTTTGTATTACCCAAAAATTCATGTGTTAAAATCCTAACCACGATGTATTAATACACCATGATATATTAAGAAATAGGACCTTTGAGAGATGCTTAAATCATGACGGTGGAGCTTTCACAAAGGTAGCTTCCCCACCCCAATAACTGAGAAATATTAAGGAAGAAGTTATATGTAACACAACAGACAACTATTTGACTCTTTTCAAATTCTATTATCCCAATAAACAATATATGTATCTATTTTATGTACCTCATTCATTTCTGTTTAAATTCTATGGGTAGAGAGTACTGAATCTTCGGGGATTCTGTGCTAATCCTCAAAACACAGGCAGGTTTGGAGTGTCCAGGGCAAAAACTTATACTCTCATTATCAAGGCTTGGGGGATCATTAAAAGTTGATTTAACTACTTGAAAATTTGAAATGTTGTGGTATCTCTTAAAGAGATGTGATGTGGAGGAAATGAAGAAAGAAAATAGAGATGTTCGAGAGTGATACAGCAGCCTTATCAGGTTGGCTGAGGGGAAGTAAAAATTGCTCAAAAGAAGGAAGTCACCCAGCAAACGAATATTCTTAACCAGAGACTATTTACAATATCTTTTGTTAAAATTCATACTCTGTACTCACATATGCCACAATTTCTGTACACCCCCCACACTAAATTAACTTAAAAAATTATCATTGATTATTTTTAATGGCTATCTCCCAGCATATTTTTACTAGAAAATCAGCATGACCCTTTTTTATTTTTTAAATATTTTATTTTTAAGTGTTGTTGGAGTATGTATAATTGATTTAACATGTCCTATTAGCTTCAGACAGAGAAGGTGATGGCACCCACTGCTGTACTCTTACTTGGAAAATCCCATGGATGGAGGAGCCTGGTGGGCTGCTGTCTATGGGGTAGCAAAGCGTTGGACACGACTGAAGTGACTTAGCAGCAGCAGCAGCACCACCACCACCAGCAGCAGCACCACCACCAGCAGCAGCATTAGCTTCAGATGTATAGCAAAGTGAATCAGTTCTACATATATCCACTCCTTCTACCATTATATTTTTCATATAGAATGTGATGCTCTGCCACCCAAATGTAAACCTGCTTAGAATTATTAATTTGCTAATCTGATTCTTTGAGTATTTTCTGATTTCTAAGATATTTTGCAGCTTATTTGTTTAAGACAGGAAAAATTGGTTTGAACATCATGGAAAACAGAATTTAAGGGAAGTTTCCTTCTTTTAAGTTAAGGATAAAGAATCTGGGTATATCCTTATACACCGACATTTACAGAAATTTTCTTGTTGAGGTGTCTATGTGAGTTTACAAATTTTAAAACGGGGTTGATCTTTTGTAGAAGCAAAGAGGCTCATTACAAACAGTGAAAAAAGATTTTTGAAAAGTGTCATTTTATTCTGGCTCCTATAACAAAATACCACAGGCTGGGTAGCTTATAAGCAACAGAAATGTATTTCCCCCAGTTCTGGAGTGTGGGATTCCAAGATAAAAGTACCTGAATGATCCTGGTTTGTTAAGAGGATTCTTCTTGGTTTGCAGCCAGAGCCTTCTCAACATGTTCTCACATAGTGGAAGGGGCTCGAGATCTCTCTAGAACCTCCTTTGTAAGGAAAGAATCGCATTCGTGAAGGTTCCACCCTCATGACTTAAGCATCTCTCAAAGGTCCTAATTCCTAATATATCATTTTGAGGTTAGGATTTTAACATATGAATTTTGGGGTGATATAAACATGCAGATCCTAGTAGTCTCCTAAAATCTTTAGTTTTCACATGATGGAATGGATTGGGAAACCAATGTTTCTTACATTTTAATTTTCATTTTAATTCCACATAGTAATGATATTTACAAATGACTGTTTAGGTTAGAAAACTATTTGGAGGAACTCCTTCATTAAATAAATTGCTTTTAATGCGCATTTGCTCTCTAAATATTGCAATGTCTCAAACCTCCAGATTGGAGAGTACACTCTTCCTAAGAAGAGAGAAAGCACAGAATACAGAGAGTTGTGCTTTTAGCAGAGTGAGAACAGATGTCTGGGAAAGAGTCCAGCTTTCATGGGAGTCACTAGCATGTTGCATTTTCCTCTATAGATTTCAAGTTCTTGACGAGATTGAAGATGATGCTTGTGCCTTAATAACAAAGAAGGGGTGTTTTTTTTTTCTGAAAAGTGCCTCATTCAGAATTACTGGTTTTGTCAAGGTGTCATTCCTTCATCTACAGACAATGACCTCTGAATTGATCACAGGTATAAATCTTCCTGTTTAAAAAAATTATACATTTTTGTGGAAACACTTTGTTTCTTCAACAAATATTACTGTGATAGTGCTGATAATAGTGTGGATGTGGGTCACTACCCATCAAGGCAATCAGCCTTGAGTTCTTGGCTCTACCTGAGGACTGAAATGACATTTTCATAGTCATCTCTCATGAATGATACTAGCTGTTTCAGACAGAAACTATTGCTTTGTCTCCTCAAGAATTCTCTTCCTACACCTTGCTTTCACCATTAATGGAAAAAATTTTACTTTTTCAAAGACAAGCCATTGGATATTACATTTTTGAATTTTCTACCATTGAATCTACACGTTTGTCTGTGTCTTGTCTGTCACTTTTTTTCTCTCCATTTCCAAAAAAAAAAAAAAAAGCCACACTTCTTTCTATCTAAATCAGATCTCCAAGTCTATGGTCAGGATTACATCCACTTAATTTTTTTCAAGGAGATCCCTTCCTTGATTATGTCTTCTTTAACCTCTCTCTTCTTATGCCTTCCTTTACAAGAAAATTGTTCATTAACCACATGCGTCTTTTGGTTTCCACCCAGTTTTCCTCATCCCTTTTAAGTCAAATTTCCTACAAATTTTTATGCTTGCCTTCCTCTTTCTGTTTCTCAGTCCACATTCTATAATGCAGTTTCTGCTTTTCCTACTATTGCACTGAAGTGTTCTCTCCACACTTTTGACTAAATACAGTCAGGACTGTTTACTTTCACTTTATTTCTCAGCAGTGTTGCTCATTGTTGACCCGACATTCATTTTTGAAATATTTTTTAACCTTAGCAACTATGATGCAAAGTTTTCTTGATATTCTCTCTACCTCTCCAACTATTCCTCCTCAGTATTTTCTGCAACATCTATTCTCTCGTCTGATTTCTTAAATAATGATATTCCTCAGAGTTCTTGAGGGTCCTCTATTACATGAAAATATTGGCTGAACTCATCCAGTCTATAACTTCAATTGCTATCAATTTATTTTATCTTTAGATAATTTTTATTGACGTTTGGTTGATTTACAATGTGCTAGTTTCAAGTGTACAGCAAAGTGAATCAGTTATCAGTCAGTTCAGTTCAGTTGCTCAGTCATGTCCGACTCTTTGCGACCCCATGGACTGCGGCATGCCAGGCTACCCTGTTCATCACCAACTCCCAAAGCTTGCTCAAACTTATGTCCATCGAGTCAGTGATGCTATACAACCGTCTCATCTTCTGTCATCCCCTTCTCCTCCTGCCTTCAATGTTTCCCAGCTTCATGATCTTTTCCAGTGAGTCAGTACTTTGCATCATGTGGCTAGAGTTTCAGCTTTATCATCAGTCCTTCCAATGAATATTCAGGACAGATTTCCTTTAGGATTAACTGGTTTGATCTTGCAGTCCAAGGGACTCTCAAGAGTCTTCTCCAACACCACACGTAGAGTTATACATATACATATATTCATTCTTTTTTTAAAGAGTCTTTTTACATACAGGTCATTACAGAGTATTAAGTAGAGTTCCTTGTGCTATACAGCAGATCCTTATCAGTTATACATATAAAACAACTAATTTTATATGTAGTTGCGTGTATATGTTGGGGCTTCCCTGGTAGCTCTGTCATAAAGATTTTGCCTTCAATACATGCAGATTTGACCGCTGGGTCAGGAAGATCTCCTAGAGAAAATCCAGTCCAGTATTCTTGCCTTTGAAACCCCATGGATGGAGCAGCCTAGCTGCTACAGTCCTTGGGGTCACGAAAGAGTCGGGCACCACTGATCTACCAGACAAGGGTGTATATGTCAGTCCCAGTCTACCCAATTCATTGACCACTCCCAAACCCATACTTCTGGGCCAGACCTTATTATAGAGGATTGCCCACTGGACATCTCTATATACATCTACATCTCAAGACCCGTCAACTAATGAACTTAAACAGATTAGCTTAGTGGATTGGTAGCAACATGCTCACTCTAGTTCAATCCAGAACTTCTGGAGTCAACCACCACTTCTTCCTTCTTCTCTCTCTCAATATTCAAAAATTCATTTAAACCCTGTCAATTTTATCACACGATTATTTCTGGAGTCTGTCTCTATACAGACTTTATTAATCACCCAATCAATCATCTTCGATTATGGCTCTAGCTTTTCTGTCTGCTGCAGTCCATTCTCCAAGTTGTCATCATGGTTTAGATTCTTTGAACCTCACATCCCCCACATTACTCACTACCTAATTTCCTTCAGTGGCTTTTCACTGTTTAAACCTTTCACCAACTCCTCCAGCCACTCTTTATTCCTCCCCCAGCTCCATGCTGGTAATGATGCAAGCACACTAATCCTGTTTCAGTTCCTCAAATGTGGCATGCTGTCTTTTGCCTCTAATCTAATCATATGTTTGCCTCAGCTCAACAAACACTGTTCCCTTTCTCACTCTTCTGTTCAACTCTTCCTTATTTTTCAGGTCACCAGTGAAATGTCATTTGCAAGAAAATACTTCTGTGACTATTGTCCACTCCAGGCTAAACTGTAAGGATTTCATATATATTTTCGTAGTTCCCTGTGCTGATTTTAATCTTAACATTTAAAATCTTTTTTTTCCTTAACCATTGTTTAATTATTCATATTTCTTCATGTGCTGTAAACTCTGTAAAGTGAATAATCCTCATCATTGTGTGAACAAGATGTGTGATTCATACTGGCAGATAAGTACTTTTTATGTTGCTGCTGCTACTGCTGCTAAGTCACATCAGTCGTGTCCGACTCTGTGTGACCCCATAGATGGCAGCCCACCATGCTCCTCTGTCCATGGGAGTTTCCAAGCAGTAGTACTGGAGTGGGGTGCCATTGCCTTCTCCAACTTTTTATGTTATCAAGTATGTATTTGCTACATGTTCCCCAGCATCATTTTTACTAGTTAGGCAGAACTTCCCCTAGTTTTGATAAATAAAACCTGCATACAGAGAAATAAAGTCACTGCTGTTTTTTTTTTTTCTTTTTTAATAAATATCAGTGTTAGATTTACAGACTAATAAGTAAAAATTTCCAGGTTTCTTGCTTGTTTGTGCTTTAACCAAGAGGCTTGGAGCTGAGAGATTACTAACGTTTGCTGATTGACTTTAAATTCACCAACAGAACTATTTTAAGATCTTGGATCCATTAATAGCAAAATTTAAAGATTATAAAAGAATTTTAAAATTTTATTTCAAATTCATATGTATAAACAGAAATAATTATAGCTTTGTAGGGAAAGAAATATAAAATGTTCAACTCAAAAAATTTAAATGCAAAGAGCATAAAACCATGCTTACTTAGTATAATAAGTGCAAAAATATGTACCGTTTTATTAACATGAACATTTGAAAAATGTCAAAAAAAATTATAAACGTTACAATTAAAAGGAAGGGGAGAAAGATTAAGAGATCTGAGGATCTCTTGTTTCAGTGATTTTTGAAACACTGATTTTGATGTAAATGTTTAAACATTTAAATATTAAAATATGAAAGAATTAGTCTGCACGTTGAGTATTGCCTTGGAAAGAAAATGAAAGTCACTCAGTCGTGTCCGACTCTTTGCTGTCCGATTCTCTTTGCTGTCCGATTCTCTTTGCTGTCGGACTCTTTTTGCTGTCTGTCCGACTCTTTGCTCTCCTTCCGACTCTTTGCTGTCCGACTCTGCGACCCCATGGATTATACAGTCCATGGAAATCTCCAGGCCAGAATGCTTGAGTGGGTAGTCTTTCCCTTTTCCAAAGGATCTTCCCAACCCAGGGATTGAACCCAGGTCTCCCACATTGTGGGTGAATTCTTTACCAGCTGAGTCACAAGGGAAACCTGAAAATACTGGAGTAGGCAGCCTATCCATTCTCCAGCAGATCTTCTCCACCCAGGAATTGAACCAGGGTCTTCTGCACTGCAGTCTAAGTATTGTCTTCAGGTCAGTTCAGTTCAGTCGCTCAGTCATGTCCGACTCTTTGCGACCCCATGAATTGCAGCACACCAGGCCTCCCTGTCCATCACCAACTCCCGGAGTTCACTCAGACTCACATCCATTGAGTCAGTGATGCCATCCAGCCATCTCATCCTCTGTCATCCCCTTCTCCTCCTGCCCCCAATCCCTCCCAGCATCAGAGACTTTTCCAATGAGTCATCTCTTCGCATGAGGTGGCCAAAGTACTGGAGTTTCAGCTTTAGCATCATTCCTTCAAAAGAAATCCCAGGGCCGATCTCATTCAGAATGGACTGGTTGGATCTGCTTGCAGTCCAAGGGACTCTCAAGAGTCTTAGATCACACCAAAAACACAACTCCAAGAAGATAAGAGAATCAATAACTAAAATGTTACTAGTAAGCTACCCATAAGTATTGACTTACTATTCTGGGAACATATGTCCATAGATACCCCATATTAATGGAGTTCATATTCTCATTTCCAAGTGAGACCTCTTTTTTTTTTTTCAGCAAATTGAATGATAAGGTTTGAAGATTTATTAACAACTCTTGCTGTTGAGTCACTTAAATCCTGTCTGACTCTTTGTGACCCCATGGACTGCAGCACACCAAGCTGCATGTGGTTCTCCAGGCAAGAATACTGGAGGGGATTGCCATTTCCTTCTCCTAAGTGATTCCTCCCAAGTCAAATGCAGTGTCACGTGTTCACCCTCATGCAATGATGAAGTTATATTTCTCATTTTTCTCCATTTATATTCAGTAGTGTTGAACACTTTGGGTTTCCCATTAATCACTGTAAAAATTAGCATGTTACTTTCCTGCTTTGTTTATGCTTATTAGTATATAATACATATATACATGTGTATCTTTATATTTACATGCATATGCATTAAAGTATAATAAAAATTATAATCAAGGATAAAAAAGTTTTCACGCTTAGAAGTTGGCTTCTCATAATTTGAGAAATTAAATGTCCAATCCTAACCATATTTATCTATTATTGCCCCCAGTGGACATGTGAGAGAATATTTGTGACTTTATTTAAAAAATACCAAAACTCTCAATTTGTTTTTACAAAGTAACAACTTTATTTTAATACTAATTCATACACTTAGGGCAGGCTTTTAAAAAATCTAAGTCGCTAAGTAATGAAAGAGCATTAGGTCCCATAAAAGCCATGAGTCATACAAAGGGATTTTTTGACATTGTTACTCTATTGTTAGAGAAGGCTGATACAATGACCATATAATTTTTTAAATTATAACTTGAAACAGTGTGTTTTTCTAGTTGATTTTGGACACTCCAGTATTAGAAGGCTTACAGGTCTAATATGTGAGCATTGCAGCATCTATATCCTAGAAAATATGCATTGTTCTCATTTTGTGCTTCTGCAAATATGTGTGAACAGATTTATGCATCTGAAGTTAAACTGTTGCTGCACTGGTGCTCTCAGAGGCCCAGATTCAGCTCTCTGACCAAACCAAAATGACCTTAAACTTCACCTAAAAAGCAATAAGTACTATAGAAGCAAATGATGTTTTCACTGGGCAGATAATTGTCATCTTTGCCACCACGCACTTTTCCTCATTTTGTCATGTGAACTTACACCTGAGGTCTGTGCACCTCTGTCTGCATCCGAGTCACATACCAGCCCAGACTCTCTCCTGAATTCTAGAACTGTACATCCCACTTCCTGTGAAGCATTTCCCCCTGGAATTCCTGCCACCTCCTAAAATTCAGTAATTCCAAAATATCCTTTTCCTGCTGTGTCAGTTAGTAACCCCACTGTTCCTCTGATTGCCTTCCTAAAGGGAAACACGGAATTTATTATTATTATTTTTTAACATCTATTCTTCATCTCATTGTCTGATATTTTCTGGGAGTTTATCTCTGAAAGAGTTTCTGAGTCACTCACTCTTCTCTATTCTTCCTGCCACAATTTCTGACACTGCTCTTATCATTTCTTCTTTCAATCAATTGAAAAGACTTTCAGATAATTTCTTGACCCATCAAGTATCTAGTATCTTTAGAGAAATAACCTAAAGGTACTAGAAGTTTAGAGCATCAGTTCCAAACTTCACTACTTCAGTTAGTATAGCAAAGAATTCCCCCTGAATCAGGCCCTGGGTCTCCTTCCCTCTCTTCTTCCCTCCCTGACCCCCTCTCTCAGCTCCAAATCTTATTCTTTCCTCTCTCATTCTGGTGCTTCCAGACAATTATAGCTTCTCTATTTTGTAGCATTTGCTATCCTCATATATGCTTTTCACTCTGCTGCCAGTGTTTTTCCTGAAAATGTTCTTCCTTGAATATCTCCACTTTTGTAACTTGTCAATTAAAAAATATCTTCTCTAGGCACCTCTTTCTCAAATTTTGGACACTTTCTTTCTTGTGCTACCAGTGAACCTTGCATACTTCATATTGATTTGATATGGTAGTTCTTACACTGTTTGGTAATTCAATGTTTGAAGGTTCATCTATTCAGTGTCTGCTTTTCTAAACAAATTATAGGCAATGCTAAGTTTCTTGTCCCATTAATTCTATTCTAGTTTTCAATTAAAATAATTTTATTTACTCCGGATACAGGAGAACAATGAAGTAATAATACAGCACCAGCTGTTAAAATTAAGACCCTAAGAACAAAGTCCTGAGTTTTCTAAGGAACCATGCAATGGTTGGTTTTAATTAGGAAAGAGATTTTCTCTTTTTGTCTTTTATGTGACTCTGTATGGTTCTTTCCCCTATTCATGTTGAGATTGGAATAATCAAATAAACATTTATAAACAATGGGAACGAGGAGAGAACACAGAGGAGAACAAAATGAGAATGAGGGTGAGAAGAGAGCTTAGAAAGATGGAAATTGATATGGTCGATAACAGAAGATGCAACAATGAGACTCTGCTAAGTTATTTTCCTAAATTCTTACAAGTCCAGTATGTGTTCTCTTTTTACAACTATTTAAATTTCTATCAATGAGCATACATGAAGCACCCATAGGATGCAGAATATAGATTTCACAATTATTTCAAGAAAACAATGTTTTACAAAGAGATATTGTTAACCTTGAGTAAACATGAAGATGATATCTATTTTCTCAAACAGAGAGCAGTTTGTGCAGCAAGGTTTAAATCACTTCCTCACCCACCTGCCCCCCAGATTTGTACTATTCATGATGTCCATCGCAAAATAGGTCCTTGGCATTCACAAATAGCACTCTGCAAGTTCAGAATTGTTTACTAATCACCTTGATTCTGTCACATGACAGGTTGAATGTGAAATCTTTTTATTATTGTTTCATCTTTTCTTCTATGTGTTCAGTGTGTAAAAGAGATTCACTCAACTAGTAAGTCAACATGTTATGCACTATTCTTGTGTTGAACTACACTACATTATTCATGAGTGAATCTCATGAAGTTACGCAAATATTGCAAAACTAAAAGAAAATCAACTAGGACTGATAATGGAATTAACAGTAAAAATATCAGAATTCTTACTTAACAAAGCAAGCAATTTTGAATGACATTAGTCAATTCATATTATTAAATCTCTTGAAATGTCATCTAAAATTTTCATACATATTTTAATGTATTTCCTATCAGATTTGATTCTAAAAGCAATTTGGAACTTTTAAATACACTGTGGCATATATATCTTGAATGCCAAAAATCTAACAGATTTATAAAAATGGACTTAGAGGTTTTGAGTGAAATATCAATGAACATTTCTAAGCATGAATTTCATGTACCTTTATATTAATATATTTCTTTCTGAAGGAATAAAAATTACATTTTATGTAAAATATGTTAAATCTAGGGTGTCCTATTTTTGATGTGCATATGTCTGGTTTGCTGCAAATCTATTTTCTAACTAAATGGGTACTGTACACAGTTTTGTGTAAATAGGCACATTCACCAATCCCAATTATTTTAAACCTGAAACAGAACACAAAGGGGAAAAAAAGGGGCCACAGAATGAGTGGATACTGAAGAAAATTATTGTCTGCTCTCAGATCTTATTCTAACCCAACATCATATTATTTGAATATAAAGCAAACTGAATTCATATGTTTTGCCTGTCCTAAAACATAGCTTTATAAACTGTATGGTCCATGGAATTCTCCTGACCAAAATACTTGAGTGGGTAGCCATTCCCTTCTCCAGGGGATCTTCCCAACCCAGGAATCAAACCCAGCTCTTCCACACTTGTAGGCAGATTCTTTGCCTTCTGAGCCATAAAGGAAGCCCGAGAATACTGGAGTGGATAGCCTATCTCTTCTCCAGGGGATCTTTCCAACCCACTAATTGAACTGGGGTCTCCTGCATTGCAGGTGGATTCTTTACCAGCTGAGCTACCAAGGAAGCCCTTGGAAGCCCTTAGACACTCAAAATATCAATAATCTATATGATGAAGAAGGGAAGGATCTATTGCCAAGTATATTTTTAAACTTTGCATAATATTCTAATTATTTAACATCTTTGAAAACTAATTTTTCTTTCACCTGTATTATTATGGAACAATACATATTACACCTCTCAGAGTTTCTGTACAGACTGGATGGTACAATGATTATATGAAGCATTGTTTGGAATATTATAGACATTAAATAATTTGTTTAATATCTTGTGTTGCCATTTTGTTTCCTGGGCTCATTTTTTCTCCATCAAAGGGAAACTTCTAGTTGAACGGTGTGTATGGATTATAACTCAAATCTCTCCATGATGGGAAAGGTTCTAAGCCCCAGTTTCAGGTGTGTCAGTTATATACTCAGGACTTACCAATCCTGGTTGTATAGATCCACTTCCAAGTCTGCTCTGGTTTTCAGCTCAAGCAATCCAATACTGAAAATGGTCAGAATATCTCCTCCGGAAATTCTTTAATAAAGAATATTTATAGAATAAATAGCAAATGCCATCTTCTCCTGAAATTTTCGGTCTAAGTCGTTATCAGTTCAGTTCAGGTCAGTTCAGTCGCTCAATCGTGTCTGACTCTTTGCGACCCCAAAATCGCAGCACGCCAGGCCTCTCTGTCCATCAGCAACTCCCAGAGTTCACTCAGACTCATGTCCATCGACTCAGTGATGCTATCCAGCCATCTCATCCTAGGTCGTCCCCTTCTCTTCCTGCCCCCAATCCCTCCCAGCATCAGAGTCTTTTCCAATGAGTCAACTCTTCGCATGAGGTGGCCAAAGTACTGGAGTTTCAGCTTTAGCATCATACCTTCCAAAGAAATCCCAGGGCTGATCTTCTTCAGAATGGACTAGTTAGATCTCCTTGCAGTCCAAGAGACTCTCAAGAGTCTTCTCCAACACCACAGTTCAAAAGCATCAATTCTTCAGTGTTCAGGCTTCTTCACAGTCCAACTCTCACATCCATACATGACCACAGGAAAAACCATCGCCTTAACTAGACGGAGCTTAGTGGGCAAAATCATGTCTCTGCTTTTGAATATGCTATCTAGGTTGGTCATAACTTTTCTTCCAAGGAGTAAGTGTCTTTTAATTTAATGGCTGCAGTCACCATCTACAGTGATTTTGGAGCCCCCCAAAATAAAGTCTGACACTGTTTCTACTGTTTCCCCATCTATTTCCCATGGAGTGATGGGACGGGATGCCATGATCTTTGCTTTCTGAATGTTGAGCTTTAAGCCAACTTTTTTGCTCTCCTCTTTCACTTTCATCAAGAGGCTTTTTAGTTCCTCTTCACTTTCTGCCATAAGGGTGGTGTCATCTGCATATCCGAGGTGACTGATATTTCTCCCGGCAATCTTGATTCCAGCTTGTGCTTCTTCCAGTCCAGCCTTTCTCATGATGTACTCTGCACAGAAGTAAATAAGCAGGGTGACAATATACAGCCTTGATGTACTCCTTTTCCTATTTGGAACCAGTGTGTTGTTCCATGTCCAGTTCTAACTGTTGCTTCCTGACCTGCATACAGATTCAAGAGGTGGGTCAGGTGGTCTGGTATTCCCATCTCTTTCAGAATTTTCCACAGTTGATTGTGATCCACACAGTCAAAGGCTTTGGCATAGTCAATAAAGCAGAAATAGATGTTTTTCTGGAACTCTCTTGCTTTTTCCATGATCCAGCAGATTTTGGAGATTTGATCTCTGGTTCCTCTTGCCTTTTCTAAAACCAGCTTGAACATCTGGAAGTTCACGGTTCACGTATTGCTGAAGCCTGGCTTGGAGAATTTTGAGCATTACTTTACTAGCGTGTGAGATGAGTGCAATTGTGTGATAGTGTGAGCATTCTTTGGCATTACCTTTCTTTGGGATTGGAATGAAAACTGACCTTTTCCAGTCCTGTGGCCACTGCTGAGTTTTCCAAATTTGCTGGCATATTGCGTGCAGCACTTTCACAGCATCATCTTTCAGGATTTGAAATAGCTCTTTTGGAATTCCATCACCTTCACTAGGTTTGTTCGTAGTGATGCTTTCTAAGGCCCACTTGACTTCACATTCCAGGATGTCTGGCTCTAGATGAGTGATCACACTATCGTGAATATCCGGGTCATGAAGATCCTTTCTGTACAGTTCTTCTTTATATTCTTGCCATTTCTTCTTAATATCTTCTGCTTCTGTTAGATCCATACCATTTCTGTCCTTTGTCGAGCCCACCTTTGCAGGAAATGTTCCCTTGCTATCTCTAATTGTCTTGAAGAGATCTCTAGTGTTTCCCATTCTGTTCTTTTTCTCTATTTCTTTGCATTGATTGCTGAAGAAGGCTTTCTTATCTCTTCTTGCTATTCTTTGGAACTCTGCATTCAGATGCTTATATCTTTCCTTTCCTCCTTTGCTTTTCACTTCTCTTCTTTTCACAGCTATTTGTAAGGCTTCCCCGGACAGCCATGTTGCTTTTTTGCATTTCTTTTCCATGGGGATGGTCTTGATCCCTGTCTCCTGTACAATGTCACGAACCTCCACCCATAGTTCCTCAGGCACTCTATCATATCAAGGCCCTTAAATCTATTTCTCACTTCCACTGTATAATCATAAGGGATTTGATTTAGGTCATACCTGAATGGTCTAGTGGTTTTCCCTACTTTCTTCAATTTCAGTCTGAAATTGGTAATAAGGAGTTCATGATCTGAGCCACAGTCAGCTCCTGGTCTTGTTTTTGTTGACTGTATAGAGCTGTTCCATCTTTGGCTGCTGAGAATAGAATCAATCTGATTTCGGTGTTGACCATCTGGTGATGTCCATGTGTAGAGTCTTCTCTTGTGTTGTTGGAAGAGGGTGTTTGCTATGACCAGTGCATTTTCTCGGCAAGACTCTATTAGTCTTTGCCCTGCTTCATTCCATATTCCAAGGCCAAATTTGCCTATTACTCCAGGTGTTTCTTGACTTCCTACTTTTGTATTCCAGTCCCTTATAATGAAAAGAACATCTTTTGGGGGCGTTAGTCCTACAAGGTCTTGTAGGTCTTCATAGAACCGTTCAACTTCAGCTTCTTCAGCATTACTGGTTGGGGCATAGACTTGGATTACTCTGATATTGAATAGTTTGATTTGGAAAGGAACAGAGATCATTCTGTCGTTTTTGAGATTGCATCCAAGTATTGCATTTTGAACTCTTTTGTTGACTACTATGGCTACTCCACTTCTTCTAAGGGATTTCCGCCCATAGTAATAGATATAATGGTCATCTGAGTTAAATTTGCCCATTCCAGTCCATTTTAGTTCACTGATTCCTAGAATGTCAACGTTCATTCTTGCCATCTCCTGTTTGACCACTTTCAATTTGCCTTGATTCATGGACCTGACATTCCAAGTTCCTATGCAATATTGCTCTTTAGAGCATCAACCTTGTTTCTATCACCAGTCACATCCACAGCTGTGTATTGTTTTTGCTTTGGCTCCATCACTTCACTCTTTCTGGAATTATTTATCCACTGACCTCCAGTAGCATATTGGGTACCTACTGACCTGGGGAGTACCTCTTTCAGTGTCCTATTATTTTGCCTTTTCATATTGTTCATGGGGTTCTCAAGGCAAGAATACTGAAGTGGTTTGCCATTCCCTTCTCCAGTGGACCACATTCTGTCAGACCTCTCCACCATGACCTGCCCGTCTTGGGTTGCCCTGTGGGCATGACTTAGTTTCAGTCAGTTAGATAAGGCTATGGTCCTAGTGTAATTAGATTGACTCAATTTCTGTGAGTATGGTTTCAGTGTGTCTGCCCTCTCATGCCTTGTTGCAACACCTACCATCTTACTTGGGTTTCTCTTACCTTGGGTGTGGGGTATCTCTTCACGGCTGCTCCAGCAAAGCACAGCCACTGCTCCTTACCTTGGATGAGGGGACTCTCCTCCTGCCACCCTTGCTGACCTTCAACATGAGATGGATCCTCTAGGCCCTCCTGCGCCCACACAGCCACCACTCCTTGGATGTGGGGTTGCTCCTCCCAGCCGCTGCCCCTGGCCTTTGGTGTGGGGTTCCTCCTCCCAGTCACCACCCTGGCATTGGGCATGGGGTTGCTCCTTCCTGCCGCCACCCCTGGCCTCGGGCACGGGGTGGCTCCTCCCAGTGGTCGCCCCTGACCTTGGAAGCAGGTTGACTCCTCCCGGCCACCTAACCTTGTTCGGACGCGGGGTATCTCCTCCCGGCCATCGCCCCTGACCTTGGACGCAGGGTAGCTCCTCTCGGCCATTCCTATGACGTCATAGTCTGACACTCTAGGCCGCTGCCCCTGACCTCGGACGTGGGGTAGCTCTTGGCTGTGCCTAGTGTGCTGGCCGCCGCCGCCACCTGCACCTGCGCTTAGTGCACTGGCCGCCACTGTGGCCTGTGACTCTGTTGCCGCCTGAGCTTAGTGCACCAGCTGCCGCATGCCGCTGCCTGCTCATGCGCTTAGTCCGCCAGCCACCGCCTGCGCCTGGGCTTGGTGGGCTGGAAGCCACTGCCGCCTGCGCCTGCACTTAGTGCGCCGGCTGCTGCCACCACCTTCGCTTAGTGCGCTGGCTGCCGCACGCTGCCACCTGAGCTTAGTGTGCCGCCACCTGAGCATGCGCTTAGTGCGCTGAGCGCTGCACGCCTCCACCTGCTCATGCGCTTAGCCCGCTGGCCACTGTCTGCACCTGTGCTTGGTGTGCCGGCCACCTCCTGCACCTGCGCTTAGTGCGCTGGCCGCCGCCTGCGCCTAGTGCACTGGCTGCTGCTGTTGCCTGCGAAAAACACAGACTTTCATATTTGGGAATGATTTCAGGGTAACTTTGCCTTTCTCTGGTTCATGACTCAATTCACAAGTTATGTTACTTTTGTAACAGCTTTTGTAGCAAATTGCATTGGGTAGCTTTCTCTCTTATTAACTTTCTAAGAGACATTACTTTGCCAACTAAGTTCCATCTAGTCAAGGCTATGGTTTTTCCTGTGGTCATGTATGGATGTGAGAGTTGGACTGTGAAGAAGGCTGAGCGCCGAAGAATTGATGTGTTTGAACTGTGGTGTTGTTTTTTAAAGCCAATCTGAAAATTTTTGTCTTTCAAGAGATAAATTAAAAATATTTACATTTTGTCATGATTTGTGTTATATTTGTGTCGGGGCCCAGCCCCGGTGGATCCAGGGAATTCGAAGGGTGGATGGCATTGGCGTGGAAAGACTTATTTATTTATTAATATAAGATTAGATTAAGAAACTATAGTGTAGTAAGAAGATTAAGTGGAGGAAGAGGGCTGAATAGCTTGGTTTACGTGGAAGACCAATAAAATTCCAGACAAGGAATTTGCACCATCTACGTTGGGCCACCGGTGCCCTCTTGAATATCTAAGGGTGCCTCGCCTTAAGCTCCCTTTCGCACGGGTCTTAACAGCCAGGGCAAATAAGTAGACCTGGCAAGCCTCCACACCCCAGATGGAAATTCAGCCTGAAATTAAAGTAAAGAGCAGAGAGAGGGAAAGGGAGAGAAGAAGAGAGAGAGAAAGACACGGGGGGGAGCCAGATTCCCAAGAAACCAGGCTGAGAGACTAGTTCAAGAAACTGGTCCAAGAAGCTGGTCCCATCCTTTATTGTTCAGAAGGCCTTTTATACTTTTGATAAAATATGGAGATCAATGGGTAACACAAAATTATGTAGTGTTCGCAGCTCAGACTCTTTCTATACATCATTTTGTATACAAAAGGTCTCAGGTGATTTACATTATCTTCTGGCCAAGAGGCTTGTTAACACTTTTTGGCTCTCTTCCTTAATGAATGTTAATTTTGTTTTCCCTGAAGTGTTTTTCTTTAATCTACATCTCCTTAAAGCGCTAAAGTTACATCTCTATAGAACAAAGGTGCAGTGGGTTATAACAAAGAAGGTACTTAACTCAAAGATCTAATGTTGCTAATACAAGGTCTACTACTTGTTTTTCTATATACCAACTATATCTAAAAATAAAGGATATGAAAATTCAGCAGCAAGCATTGACTCAACAAATGAAACTTTTAATCAGTCCTATTCTAAAGATTTTGACTCCTCGGAAGCTCCTACATTCCTAGGATGTTTTAAGCTTCCTGTGCCTCCTGTGGTCAGGAGGCCTCAAACAATCACATGCGCAGCTGTACGAGTCCTGCAGGCAGGCTAGAAAGCCATCAGAGGGTTTTTTGGATTGAAACACTCTTTCAAATGCAGAAGACTAAAGCCCTGAATTGACTTTTCCCAGAAAATGTCAGAAGAGTGGAAAAGCAGAGCACAAAAGCTGGCAGATTTTTGTTGGGGTACATGCTTAGCAATTTCCAGAGGGGACCCTGAAGTCTGAGCACGCCTTGCGTATGTCAGCTTCCTTCCTCATGAGCTTGTCACGGGCGGGATTCCTCACACTGCCTCCCGGCATATTTGGATTTATCAGTGTTGTGTTTTATTTATTTTTCATATTTATTTTTTACTAAATTCTGTTGGATTGGTATTTTTTATGTCTTTATTTCAACACCTTTTTAAAACATTTTTTATTCTTTCATGATTACCACTGAATTCTTTAAAAAAATGCCTATCTATATATATATATATTCTAATTTTTAGATTGCCTATGTCTAAACAATTCTTTAAATAACTGTTTGGACAATTATTCTTTTCTTCAAGGTCTTCTAACTGGGTGCCATAATTTTTTTACATCTCCATAGTTTGTAATTTTATTTCTTAGGCTGAGTAGTCTTTTCTGCTTTTCTGTAATCAATCTTGTCTATTCAGAGAACCAGTTTTCCTCCTGTATATCCTCACTTATTATTTTGTTCTACTCTTTTTCTCTTATGCTTAGTCCATTAATTTAACAAATAAATAACAAAGCTTTTGTTCTGTTTCCATATCCATCTGATATTTCTCATTTCCCCCCTGCTTTAATTTCATAATTTATTATTCTATGGAATATAATGTATAACTTTGGATTTTTCCACCATTCTAATGTATTCATTTAAATATTTTTACCAGAATTTTCTACAAAATTAATGTTAATGTGGGTCAATTCCTTTTCTGTCTATTCCTAGTAGAGCAAATTGTCAGCAAATGTTAAATATGTCCCTATGCTCCTTAAGGTCTTTATCATTCTATTGCTTATCACCTCTGAAATTCTACATCTCTACTGTTTCTGTTTCAAGGCATTTCATATAGTACACTTTTGAATTTTTCTACTTTAGACTTTTTTGTACCCCAGAATTCCTAGATCATCTTGACTATAACAACTCATGTACTAATTATCTCCAGCATCTCTGACAAACTGTTGTGATTCTGCTTATCATTGCTTTCATATAGTCCCACAAAAGCTAACTTTTATTTGATATAAAACAGGTAGATTAATATCAGTTCATACTGAGAGTTTTATTATAACTTTTCAATTCTGAATTGTGAAAATGGTTTTAGTTTTTCTGAGTTTCATTGCTATAAATCCTTTTGAAAATGCTGTTGTTCTTATTGTTATTTAGTCACTAATTGGTTTCCAACTCTTTGTGACCCCCATAGTCTGTTGCCCTCCAGCTCCTCTATCCATGGGATTTCCCAGGCAAGAATACTGGAGTGAGTTGCCACTTCCTTCTCCAGGGGATCTTTCCAACCCAGGCATTGAACCTATGTCTCCCACATTGGCAGGCGCATTCTTTACCACTGAGCCACTAAGGAAGCCCTTGAAAGATACAGCCTAGGTGCTTATGTGGTTGAACTTCTTTGAAGAACAGTTGTGGTCTTTCTCATGGGCAGTAGTACTTAAATTGCTTTACATGGGACCAAGGGAAAATGCCTCAGAGTGTAACTTGTTTCTAAATAGGAAGGGAAAGTCATCTCCTAAATGTTGCCTGATAACTTACCATGAGGGTTCATCTGTGGTGACCTGTGACATGAATGAGATCTGACTTGATATGAGCTCTTTCTACGGTTTGAGTAAATATGAAAGTAGGACGCCCCTCTCTGCTTATCAGAGGGTCTTTTCTGGACCATTCTTATTCTGCACA
Organism: Capricornis sumatraensis; assembly: GCF_032405125.1. Taxonomy (NCBI): domain Eukaryota; kingdom Metazoa; phylum Chordata; class Mammalia; order Artiodactyla; family Bovidae; genus Capricornis; species Capricornis sumatraensis. The sequence goes on along the minus strand of NC_091072.1, from coordinate 144,139,363 downwards.
CCAGCTATAGGCTCTGAAAATATAATTATGGTTCAAAAGCATTGGCTTACCAGTTCTTTCGTGGTGTTGAATACAGCAAGAACTGCAGCATGAGAGGCACAGAAGTTCTGGCTTGCTTCCCAGGTGGTTGTATTTTCAGAAAAATAGAAGCGCTTTCCTAGGAAACCAATCCAGCCTTCCAGGCATGATATGTGTTCAGTGGAAGATTTTTATTTTTCAAATAAAAATGATTGAATAATATATTAAGTACTGAAGGGGTGGAAATCCCTTAATTTCAAACAGTTGTTCATTTGAATAAAATTCACCAGGTTAGCTCTTCTGTCTGAAGGTGTTAGACTTCATCATGCCTAAATATCTATACTCCTATTTTGCTAGGTTGAAAGAAAATCTTGATGAATGCCCCTTAAGTAGATGCTGTTATTGCTCAAACTGGGGCTTGATGTACTTCTCAAGTGATATTTCTTTCTAGGAAGTCACTCTCATTTTCATGAACTTAACTATTATATATGTACTGATATTAGCAAACTGATATGTCCAACCCAGGCCTCTCATCAGGCATCTCCTCCATATAACAACCTAATAGATACTCATTCTCTCAACAACAAATATTCAGGAATACACATTATTTAGTATGGCTATTATATTAGATGCATATTTTTAAAAGCATATTAAAAGTGTATAAAAAAGCATATTAAAAAGCAGAGACATCACTTTGCCAAGTGGTGTCTACAAAGGTCTGTATAGCCAAAGCTATGGTTTTTCACTAGTCATGTAAGGATGTAACAGTTGGACCATCGAAAAGACTGAGCACCAAAGAACTGATGTTTCAAACTGCGGTGCTGGAGAAGACTCTTGAGAGTCCCTTGAATTGCAAGGAAGTCAAACCAGTCAATCCGAAAGGACATCAAACCTGAATATCAATTGGAAGGACTGTTGCTGAAGCTCCAATACTTTGACCACCTGATGTGAAGAGCTGACTCATTGAAAAGGACTCTGATGCCGGGAAAGACTGAAGGCAAAAGGAGAGGGGGTGGCAGAATATGAGATGATCAGATAGCATCAACAACTCAATGGACATGAATTTGAGCAAACAATGCCAAAGAATGCTCAAACTACCGCAGAATTGCACTCATCTCACATGCTAGTAAAGTAATGCTCAAAATTCTCCAAGCCAGGCTTCAGCAATACGTGAACCATGAACTCCCTGATGTTCAAGCTGGTTTTAGAAAAGGCACAGGAACCAGAGATCAAATTGCCAACATCTGCTGGATCATGGAAAAAGCAAGAGAGTTCCAGAAAAACATCTGTTTCTGCTTTATTGACTATGCCAAAGACTTTGTGTGGATCACAATAAACTGTGGAAAATTCTGAGAGAGATGGGAATACCCGACCACCTGACCTGCCTCTTGAGAAATCTGTATGCAGGTCAGGAAGCAACAGTTAGAACTGGACAAGGAAAAACAGACTGGTTCCAAATAGGAAAAGGTGTACATCAAGGCTATATATTGTCACCCTGCTTATTTAACTTCTATGCAGAGTACATCATGAGAAATGCTGGACTGGAAGAAACAAGCTGGAATGAAGATTGCCGGGAGAAATATCAATCACCTCCGATATGCAGATGACACCACCCTTATGGCAGAAAGTGAAGAGGAACTAAAAAGCCTCTTGATGAAAGTGAAAGAGGAGAGTGAAAACGTTGGCTTAAAGCTCAACATTCAGAAAACAAAGATCATGGCATCCGGTCCCGTCACTCCATGGGAAATAGATGGGGAAACAGTGGAAACAGTGTCAGATTTTATTTTGGGGGGCTCCAAAATCACTGCAGATGGTGACTGCATCCATGAAATTAAAAGACGTTTACTCCTTGGAAGGAAAGTTATGACCAACTTAGATAGTATATTCAAAAGCAGGGACATTACTTTGCCGACTAAGGTCCATCTAGTCAAGGCTATGGTTTTTCCTGTGGTCATGTATGGATGTGAGAGTTGGACTGTGAAGAAGGCTGAGCGCCGAAGAATTGATGCTTTTGAACTGTGGTGTTGGAGAAGACTCTTGAGAGTCCCTTGGACTGCAAGGAGATCTAACCAATCCATTCTGAAGGAGATCAGCCCTGGGATTTCTTTGGAAGGAATGATGCTAAAGCTGAAACTCCAGTACTTTGGCCACCTCATGCGAAGAGCTGACTCATTGGAAAAGACTCTGATGCTGGGAGGGATTGGGGGCAGGAGGACAAGGGGACAACCGAGGATGACATGGCTCGATGGCATCACGGACTCTATGAACGTGAGTCTGAGTGAACTCTGGGAGTTGCTGATGGACAGGGAGGCCTGGCGTGCTGCGATTCATGGGGTCACAAAGAGTCAGACACGACTGCACGACTGAACTGAACTGAACTGGGCAGATAGTGAAGGACAGAGGAACCTGGCATGCTACAGTCCATGGGGTTGCAAAGAGTCAGACATTACTTAGGGACTAAAAAATAGCATTAACAAAGTTATTCTCATGTTATATAGGAGGAAACATAGGATTATTTCATGTAAGATGTCTGAAATTACCCTTAATTCTGAGCTAAAGTGTGGAAGGCACAAGTACTATGAAACATTTTAGAGGAGAGTTAATATGAACATATTTGGGAAATGGACCACCGACCTGCTAAAATTGTGGCCAGTGTACTTATTAGGATCACCAGAAAGATGATGTCTGTGATCATTTTAGTGACCAAAATTTCTTTTTATTTTCTTTTGAGTGTTCTTGTGATTCTATAATAAGATTGGAACAGATAACAGCTCCTATAGAAAAATTAATCAGTTCTTTATTACTTAGAATTTGAGATTAATGTATACAAAGCAACCACATTTCTATATACTAGCATTTATCAATAGGATATTAAAATATAGTTTACCATTTACAATAGCATAAAATATTGAATGCTTATGGATTTATGTCTGACAGAAGACATATAAAACTTGTACAATAAAGATACAAAACATTACTGAAAGAAACTGAAGACATAAATAAATGGAAAGATACTGTCTTCATGATTCAGAACACACAGTAATGTTATGATGTCAATCTCCTCAAACTAATCTATACATTATCACAATCATACACAAAGTTCTCAGCTTTTTTTTTTTTTTGAGTAGAAGTAGGTAAGCTGTTGTTAAAATTCCTATTGAAATGTAAAAAAAACTAGAATAGCCACGTTTGAAAGAGAACTAAATTTGAGCACAAGTATTACCTGGCTTAAAGACTTATGATAAAAACTACAGTTGTCAATGTAGCAGGAGTAGCAGCAGAAATAGACCCACACATGTGCAGACACCAAATTTTTGGCAAAGATGCAAAGGAGGATAGTCATTTTGATAAAAAGTACTGGAAATATTGGATATCCACATACAACAAAAGACTTTTTAATTTGTACCACATCCCATATGTAAAAACTAATTCAAAAAGGATTATAGAAATAAATGTAAAAGCTGAAGCTATAAAAAGTTTCAGAGAAAACAGGAATTTTTGTTGTTGTTGTTGTTGTTATTTTGGACTAGAGAGAGATTCAATCCAACCAGAAAACATGATGTTAAAAAAATAATAAATAAATTAGACTTGTAGTAAAATTCTGCTCCTCAAAAAACAGTTTTAACAAAATGCAAAGTCAAATCAGAGACTGGAAGAAATATTTCATGAAATGTCTGTTACACCTTGTTTGTATTTTTGTTATGTTGTGTGTTTTCTCAAGTATCAAGTTCTTTATATAATCTGGACCCAAGACCTTTATCAGACTTTGAATTTGAAAATAAGAAATATATAGATGAAATATATAGATGGCAAATTACCACATAAAAAGATGTTCAGCATTATTAGTCATAAAGAAAGTGCAAATTAAAGCTAGATTCAGAAACTACTACATATCTATTAGAATAATTAAAGTTAAAATGTCCAACCGTAGCCAAGTATTAGTGAGAATATAGAAGAACTGGAACTCTCTCATTCATTGTTGGTGAAAACAGCAAGATCATTTTGGAAGGCACTGTAAAAATCTCTTAAAAAGCTAAATATATACCTAGGATATGATCCATTATTTCTGCACATAGGTACTCCCCCAAGAGAAATGGAAGAGTATGTCCATACAGAGATAGGCACCTAAATTTTTATAGAAGCTTCATTTTAATAACCCCAAACTGTGGCTGAATAAATAAATAGTGTTTTATCTATATGGGGAACACTAGTCAGCTACAAAAAAGAAATGAACTACTGATACAAACAATGACATGGGTGAATTTTATAATAGTTATACTGAACAAAACAAGCCAAATTGAAATGAGTATATACTGTGTGATTCCATCTATATAAAATTCCATAAAATGCAAATCTATCTATAGTGTCAGAAATTTGATGTGTGATTCTTTCAAGGAATGCATGCTGAAACTAGCAAGAGAAAAATATAATAACAGGAAATGAGAAAATTTTTGGTGTTAATAAATATTTCAGTATCTTGAATGCATTTATGGTTTCTTGGATATTGTCATGTACATCAAAATCTATCGGGTTGTACACTTTAAATATGTGCATTTTAATGTAATGTCAGTTTTCTCTCAATAAAGCTGTTAAAATAATATGAAAATCAGGTATCTTTAATTCACAGTATGTATGTGTTTATAGTGTTTATAAGCTCCCTTAGATACACAGCTGGAAAAAAATTGGCATAGGTAGGAGAAATGAAATGCTGACTCCCTCTGGAGGGTTAGGATTCAGAATTGAAAGCAGAAACTCACAAACTGTAAATTTGTTTATTTTACAAATAGAGCATAGCGCCTGTCACACCTGTGCTTCTTACCTGAAGATTGGAAATCTCCTACACTAGTTAGCCTTTCGTGGTCATTCATGTTTCTTTCTGAGTAAGACAAATATACACACACACACACACACACACACACACACGCACACACACACACACACACAGACAGGCTGGAGTGAACAGGATTCAAGATTCCAGCTCAGTATCTGAACTTGCTTCAGTAATCTGATGGAAGACAATCTCAAATGAGAATGCAAGTTAAGGCAATCTAAGATGAGAATATCATGTTAGGGAAATCTCAAATGAGAATACAACGGTAGTGTATCAGTTCAGTTCAGTTCAGTCAATCAGTCATGTCCGACACTTTGCAACCCCATGAACTGCAGCACGCCAGGGCTCCCTGTTCATCATCAACTCCCGGAGTTCACTCAGACTCACATCCATCGAGTCCATGATGCCATCGAGCCATGTCATCCTCGGTCATCCCCTTCTCCTCCTGCCCCCAATCCCTCCCAGCATCAGAGTCTTTTCCAGTGAGTCAACTCTTCGCATGATGTGACCAAAGTACTGGAGTTTCAGCTTTAGCATCATTTCTTCCAAAGAAATCCCAGGGCTGATCTCCTTCAGAATGGACTGGTTGGATCTCCTTGCTGTCCAAGTGACTCTCAAGAGTCTTCTCCAACACCACAGTTACAATGCATCAATTCTTCGGCACTCAGCCTTCTTCACAGTCCAACTCTCACATCCATACATAACCACAGGAAAAACCATAGCCTTGACTAGACGAACCTTAGTCGGCAAAGTAATGTCTCTGCTTTTGAATATACTATCTCGGTTGGTCATAACTTTTCTTCCAAGGAGTAATCGTCTTTAAATTTCATGGATGCAGTCACCATCTGCAGTGATTTTGGAGCCCAAAAAAATAAAATCTGACACTGTTTCCACTGTTTCCCCATCTATTTCCCATGAAGTGATGGGACTGGATGCCATGGTCTTCGTTTGCTGAATGTTGAGTTTTAAGCCAACTTTTTCGCTCTCCTCTTTCACTTTCACCAAGAGGCTTTTTAGTTCCTCTTCACTTTCTGCCATAAGGGTGGTGTCATCTGCATATCTGAGGTTATTGATATTTCTCCATTTCAGAAGAAATGTAGTAGCCATCATGGTCAAGAAAAGAGTCCGAAGTGCAGTACTTGGATGCAGTCTCAAAAATGACAGAATGATCTCTGTTCGTCTCCAAGGCAAACCATTCAATATCACAGTTACCCAAGTCTATGCCCCAACCAGTAATGCTGAAGAAGCTGAAGTTGAACGGTTTTATGAAGACCTACAAGACCTTTTAGAACTACCACCCAAAAAAGATGTCCATTTCATTATAGGGGACTGGAATGCAAAAGTAGGAAGTCAAGAAACACCTGGAGTAACAGGCAAATTTGGCCTTGGAATGAGGAATGAAGCAGGGCAAAGACTAATAGAGTTTTGCCAAGAAAATGCACTGGTCATAGCAAACACCCACTTCCAACAACACAAGAGAAGACTCTACACATGGTCAACACCGAAATCAGATTGATTCTATTCTCAGCAGCCAAAGATGGAACAGCTCTATACAGTCAACAAAAACAAGACCAGGAGCTGACTGTGGCTCAGATCATGAACTCCTTATTACCAAATTCAGACTGAAATTGAAGAAAGTAGGGAAAACTGCTAGACCATTCAGATATGACCTAAATCAAATCCCTTATGATTATACAGTGGAAGTGAGAAATAGATTTAAGGGACTAGATCTGATAGAGTGCCTGACGAACTATGGAATGAGGTTCATGACATTGTACAGGAGACAGGGATCAAGACCATCCCCATGGAAAAGAAATGCAAAAAAGCAAAATGCCTGTCTGGGGAGGCCTTACAAATAGCTGTGAAAAGGAGAGAGGCAAAAAGCAAAGGAGAAAAGGAAAGATATAAGCATCTGAATGCAGAGTTCCAAAGAATAGCAAGAAGAGATAAGAAAGCCTTTCTCAGCAATCAATGCAAAGGAATAGAGGAAAAGAACAGAATGGGAAAGACTAGAGATCTCTTCAAGAAAATTAGAGATACCAAGGGAACATTTCATGCAAAGGTGGGCTTGATAAAGGACAGGAATGGTATGGACCTAACAGAAGCAGAAGATATTAAGAAGAGGTGGCAAGAATACATGGAAGAACTGTACAAATATATATATATTCATGACGGTAGTGTATAAATTATTATAAAAGTTCCTCAGAATCAACTGCTTCATTTTTAGCACATTCTATCCACAAATCATTATCAGTGCAGCTTGAGAAGCTACTAGAGAGGGCTGGCAGCTGAAATAATTCTTCCAATGGCTGGATTCAGTGTGAAGGAAGTGAGGTTCACTGGTTTATGAAGCCAACAGGTTACGCCTTCATACCATGATCCTGACCTTCACATACTTTTAGTTAATTTGACCATTATAGCATATTAAAAAACAGAGACATTACTTTGCCAACAAAGGCCCGTCTAGTCAAAACTATGGTTTTTCCAGTAGTCATGTATGGATGTGAGAGTTGGACTATAAAGCTGAGCACTGAAGAATTGATGCTTTTGAACTGTGGTATTGGAGAAAACTCTTGAGAGCCCCTTGGACTGCAAGGAGATCCAACCTGTCCATCCTAAAGTAAATCAGTCCTGAATATTCATTGGAAGGATGCTGAAGCTGAAACTCCGATACTTTGGCCACCTATTGCAAGGAGCTGACTCATTTGAAAAGACCCTGATGCTGGAAAAGATTGAAGGCAGGAGGAGAAGGGGACAACAGAGGAGGAGATGGTTGGGTGGCCTCACCAACTCAATGGATATGAGTTAGAGTAAACTCCGGGATTTGGTGATGGATGGGGAGGCCTGGTGTGCTGCAGTCCATGGGGTCACAAAGAGTGGGACATGACTGAGCGACTGAACTGATTATGGATCCCAGCCACAGATCCAAGCCCCAAAGTTTTAAGGGCAAAATAGCAAGTTGTGAAACTGAAAGTTGCTCAGTCGTGTCTGATTCTTTGCGACACAATGGACTTAGTCCAAAGAATTCTCCAGGCCAGAATACTGGAGTGGGTAGCCTTTCCTTTCTCCAGGGGATCTTCTCAACCCAGGGATAAACCCAGGTCTCCCACATTACAGGTGGACTTTTTTACCAGCTGAGCCACAAAATAGCAACTCAGACTTCTTGAAAAGAACATGATTTTGCTTTAGTAATAATAATAATAACAGGAAAAAAATCATATCTAATATTTATTGTGTTTCCTTGACAGTAAGTCTAGTTCTAAGCTTTTAACTTTTATGAAGTAATTTAAACTCACAATAACATCAAATAAGAGCTTATTATTATTGTTAATTTATAGATAACTTCTTTAATGTAGCAGAGAGGTTAAAACGTTTTCTTGAACTAATATAGCCAATTCCAGTTGAGCTCTTTCAAATCCTGAAAGATGATGCTGTGAAGGTGCTGCACTCAATATGGCAGCAAATTTGGAAAACTCAGCAGTGGCCACAGGACTGGATAAGGTCAGTTTTCATTCCAATCCCAAAGGAAGGAAATGCAAAAGAATGCTCAAACTACCACACAATTGCACTCATCTCACATGCTAGTAAAGTAATGCTCAAAATTCTCCAAACCAGGCTTCAGCAATACGTGAACCGTGAAAGCCCTGATGTTCAAGCTGGTTTTAGAAAAGGCAGAGGAACCAGAGATCAAGTTGCCAACATCCACTGGATCATGGAAGAAGCAAGAGAGTTCCAGAAAAACATCTATTTCTGCTTTATTGACTATGTCAAAGCCTTTGACTTGTGGATCACAATAAACTGTGGAAAATTCTGAGAGAGATGGGAATACCAGACCACCTGACCTGCCTCTTGAGAAATCTGTATGCAGGTCAGGAAGCAACAGTTAGAACTGGACATGGAACAACAGACTGGTTCCAAATAGGAAAAGGAGTACATTAAGGCTGTATATTGTCATCCTGCTTATTTAACTTATATGCAGAGTACATCATGAGAAACGTTGGACTGGAAGAAACACAAGCTGGAATCAAGATTTCCAGGAGAAATATCAATAAACTCAGATATGCAGATGACACCACCCTCATGGCAGAAAGTGAAGAGGAGCTAAAAAGCCTCTTGATGAAAGTGAAAGAGGAGAGCAAAAAAGTTGGCTTAAAGCTCAGCATTCAGAAAACAAAGATCACGGCATCCAGTCCCATCACTTCATGGGAAATAGATGGGGAAACAGTGGAAACAGTGTCAGATTTTATTTTTTTGGGCTCCAAAATCACTGCAGATGGTGACTGCAGCCATGAAATTAAAAGACGCTTGCTCTTTGAAGGAAAAATTATGACCAACCTAGATAGCATATTCAAAAGCAGAGACATTACTTTGCCAAGAAAGGTCGTCTCGTCCACACTGTGGTTTTTTCTGTGGTCATGTATGGATGCGAGAGTTGGACTGTGAAGAAAGCTGAGCACTGAAGAATTGATGCTTTTGAACTGTGGTGTTGGAGAAGACTCTTGAGAGTCCCTTGGACTGCAAGGAGATCCAACCAGTCCATTCTGAAGGAGATCAGCCCTGGAATTTCTTTGGAAGGAATGATGCTAAAGCTGAAACTCCAGTACTTTGGCCACCTCATGTGAAGATTTGATTCATTGGAAAAGACTCTGATGCTGGGCGGGATTGGGGGCAGGAGGAGAAGGGGACGATCGAGGATGAGATGGCTGGGTGGCATCACATACTCGATGGACGTGAGTCTGAGTGAACTCTGGGAGTTGGTGATGGACAGGGAGGCCTGGTGTGCTGCAATTCGTGAGGTCACAAAGAGTCGGACACGACTGAGTGACTGAACTGAACTGAACATAGTATGGGGCAGAGGTTGGCTCTGATCATTTAACCATTTTGCTCTCTTCTACTGCTTCTCTCTGTTTAGGAGTTTGCCACGAATGCGCTGATGTGCTAAGCTTCTCCTTCCAGATTTAGAAAGCAGACCTCCCTCAGGTTCAACAACAACAAAAGTACTATGCTGTGAGCATTTTGCTCAGATAATGATCACCAAGTTATATTATTTGACAGAAGTGAGGATGAAACCATGGCAACCTGGATTTCAAAGTCACCTCCTGGAGAGGCAAGCAAACAGTAATGGGTTGACATTTTTTCAAAGTTGGATTGTAAGGCATAGAGATCCCTCTAATTTTGTATGTTAAACTTTTTAATGTGTGAACATTATTTTACATCCCCCAAACAATTATTTCAGGAACTGGGCAGACTTTGTGTTTGTGTGCACATGTATTTGCATTAAAGAGAGAGAGAGATTGGGGAAACTGATGGCTAGATTATTTCAATCAAGACTTTACCTGGAGCACAAATTATTCCTCAACTTTACATGCTGTCTTATAACTATATGTTTTGCTGGAGTACCACTCAGCTATTGCCACATTAGTGCTCTATTATAAATCACACCCTAAACCCTAAGCACTTAACAGCCTGCGCTGCCTTGGTTGAGTACTGTCCCACAGAAACTGGCAACTCTGCGGCTCTGCCTCACACTGCAGCTTGTCTCTTGTTATCTTTGTTATCCTCCTGTGCAGGTTGAGGCAGCAACAGCTGCTCCAGAAGCACTTCTCCTGGAGATGTCAGAGGTACAAGACACTAATCCTAGCTGCTCACCAAATTATAAGTCACTTGTTACTATCCCATTGGCTGGTGCTCCTTTCTGGCTGAGCACAAACCCATGAGAAATACCCTTGACTTCTAGTGAAAGCCATACCGCATGTTTACAAGGGCTTTTTTTGGGACATTTGTGCATGCTAGGTCGCTTCAGTTGTGCCTGACTCTGTGAGACCCTATGGCTCCTCTGTCCATGGGATTCTCCAGGCAGGAATACTAGGGTGGGTTACCATGCCCTCCTCCAGGGGATCTTCCCGACCCAGGGATCGAACCCATGTCTCTTACATCTCCTGCATTGTCAGACAGGTTCTTTACCACTAGCAATATCTAGGAAGCCCTTCTTGGGGACAGTGATCCACACAATGCAGCTCGCTGGAGCACTTACGGGGCTCTCCTGCTCAAATCTGCTTTATCTGCCATTGGTCTGCTCTTGTGTTTTAAATCAGTCTTGAAACTTTTTTGTTTGTTTTTTAATTAAGGAGTTTACCTAAAGGATGAGGTGGTTGGATGGCATCACTGACTCAATGGACATGAGTTTGCATAAACTCTGGGAGTTGGTGATGGACAGGGAGGCCTGGCATGCTGGTCCATGGGTTCACAGAGTTGGACACGACTGAGCAACTGAACTGAACTTACATAAGAAAGCTGTTTTCAGCCTGTTGGCATCCTTTAGGGACAATAGTTATAGGCAGTTACTTATATAAGGTAAGGTTCATCTTTTTTCAAAATGATTTGCATATAAACTTTTCACATTTCTCCTGTATATTATCAATTTCCTTTCAAATTTATCTTTTGTTAAACAAAGAGTGACCAGAAACACTTAATAATGGGCAGATCACAAGCTTAATTTTATCACAGAATCATCCCATTACATCCCTCTGGTTATATAATTTTGTGTATGCTCATTTTGGAGAAGGCAATGGCAACCCACTCTAGTACTCTTGCCGGGAAGGTCCCATGGATGGAGGAGCCTGGTAGGCTGCAGTCAACAGGATCGCTAGGAGTCGGACACGACTTCACTTTCACTTTCATGCATTGGAGAAGGAAATGGCAACCCACTCCAGTATTCTTGCCTGGAAAATCCCAGGGATGGGAGAGCCGGGTGGGCTGCCATCTATGGGGTCACACAGAGTCAGACACGACTGAAGGGACCTAGCAGCAGCAGTATGCTCATTTGCTTCAGTCATATCTAAGTCATTGTGACCCTATGGGCTGTAGCCTGCCAGGCTCCTCTGTCCCTGGGGATTCTCCAGACAGTGAGTTGCCATCCTCCAGGGGATCTTCCTGACCCAGGGATCAAACCTGAGTCTCCTAAGTCTCCTGCACTGTAGGCAGATTCTTTACCCTCTGAGCCATCAGGGAAGCCCATATAATTTTGAAATTACTCCTTATTTTAACTTTGAAATTGTTTGCTAAATTGTCTTTAAACTTATTCAATCAACTCGGCAATCACTATTCTACAGGCAATTTAGGAGAAAACTAAGGGAACTCTTTTCTTTCCAAGTCCATTTCTTGCCTTCTGGGCTCATATAGTCACAGATATTCTCTTTGTGGTCCTCTCAAGTTCTATTCAAACTATTTGTAGCTCAGTGATACTTTTACAGGTATTTGACATGTATTAGATAAGTTTCAGAGCACTCTCCCTACAGAGGCAGGATGAGGAATCATAAAAAATTATGTTAGCTCTCCAATTTAATTCTCAGGGTTTCCTGTGCTAACATCTTACTGAAGCAATAATTAACAACAACAACAACAACAAAAACCCTCCCATTTACAGCTGTATGAGGGAAAGAGAGGCTTGGGACAATTATGAGCAGCCAAGAACCTCAGAGCCTAAATGCAATCAAACCTAACCATGGGTCTATATACTTGAGGATAAACAAAAAAGCAAACACATAATCTCCCAAAGAAAAAAGGCAAATGCGTGGGTGAGAAGTGTGGACACCGTAGGGGCTGAGCAAACTGGAAATACCTGGAAAAGTCAAGCACAGACCTTAACTCTCTTCCATATCCTCAGGAATGTCTTTCTCCTTATTTGTTCACATTCTAATCTGCCTTTAAGATACTTATTATCCCTTCTCAAAGTGCTGATAAAACTTACTTTGTTGTTGTTATTTAGTCACTCAGTCTTGTCCAACTATTTGCCACATCATAGACTGTAGCCCGCCAGGCTTCTGTGTCCATGGGACTTCCCAAGGCAAGAATACCAGAGTGGGTTTCTGTTTCCTTCTCCAGGGGCTATTCTCCACCTAGGGGTCAAACTCGTGTCTCCTGCATTGGCAGGCAGATTCTTTACCACTGAGTCACCAGGGAAGCCCTAAAACTTATTTGGAACTTTTCATGTATACATTTTATGAGCTTTGTTTTTATATGCGTATTCCTTCTTTCTTTCAATAAATATTGTTAGAAAGAATCAATGTATAAAATCCTCCAGGATAAAGAATTTTGTTACATGACAAAAGAAATGAAAGACCAGTGCTTCTCAAGTTCTTCATTGCCACCCACCTTCCTCTTAATGTTAAATAAAGTGTACTTGCTACTGCAGATGAGATGTATATTATAAAATGATAGAGGGGGTAGTTTTGCCACTTAAATTACATCACTTTTCATATTTTTAAAATAAATAATGTGAAAACTCACCATGACCAGTCATTGTTATGTGAGATATCTTTTTTCTCATGGAGAAAAAGTATTATTTATTTTAATACTTCTTATTTATTGAATAAATTATTTCATTTGTGCTTTTCTTTACTTCTTCTTTTCCAAAAGGGAAAGTGAAGCGTGAGGTTAAAAGTGTGGTATATAACCCATGGCCTAAAATAATTTGTCCAAGTTTTGGAAAAAATACATTTAGCTTGTTTTTCTCTTTTTAGAAATTATTCTCTGGGGACTTCCCTAGTGGTCCAGGGGTTAAGACTTCGTCTTCCAATGCAGGAGGTGTGGGTTTGATCCTAGTCAGGGGCCTAAGATCTCATATGCCTCTCGAAGATCTCACATTCCTCTCACCAAAGAAACAAATATAAAACAGAAGCAAAGTTGTAACAGATTCAATAAAGGCCTTAAAAATGGTCTACATCAAAGTAGAAAGAAAGAGAACCACAACAAAAGAACAAAAGAAAAAGAAAAAATTATTCTCCAAGTCTCATATCATGGGCTTTCAGCTACTTTTTTTCTTTGTGGGCATAGAAAGACTAACTGTTACTCTTTGCTACATAGTAATTTTTCATGCACAATCTTTGAAGCCACTTCTTTAATTTCTCTCTGCCCCATCTACTTAATTTTCTTATTTTTTCACAAGCATGTTTTGTCTGGTAATAGCTTCCAGCATTTTAATTTTCCTTTGAAGCAAATTCTCTCCAAGATCTAATCTGCACTCATTGGAATTGCCACATATGGGGCTCCCCTACCTGCCAAGGGTTATGCATATAAACTAGACTGATCTGTTAGAGTTTTTCATCTCTCCTAAACAGAAACTATTTCAGACATAGATATTGTCCTAAACTAAGTTTTTCTTAATTAACTTTTGTGTGTGTGCTTAGTTGCTCAGTCATGTCCAGCTCTCTGGGACCCCACAGACTGTAGCCCTCCAGGCTCTTGAGTCAATGGAATTCTCCAGACAGGAATACTGGAGTGGGTTGCCACTTCCTCCTCCAGGGGATCTTTCAGACCCAGGAATCAAAGTTCTGTCTCCTGCGTTGCAGGCAGATTCTTCACTAGCCTTCTTAATTAACTTACCTGATATTTAACATATGAACTCTGGGAGAGGAAAGGCATCTCTCTTCCTCTAGGATTAGGAAGCATAAAGAGTTAAAATGCAGAAGTTATTTTCCAGTTTCATGGAGAAAGCAATGTATAAATGAAGTCCAGATACATGGGATAAAAAACAAAAATATAGCGGTAAGTGCAGATCCCTGGAGAAACCAGTTGAGTTCCCACATCCAGCCAGAAGACAGAGTGGTGAAACAATATGCTTTCTTAGGTATGGCAGAGTTGATGTAACTCCTATGTTTTATAGGTAGGCCATATTTTAGTATATGCATTTTACAAATCAGAAATCAAAAGACTGAATAAGTTAGTTTCATACAGCTAAAAATAGGATATCTGTACCCATCTTATGTGTAACGAAGTGAAGCCTCTTTTTCCAAATTAAAAAAAAAATGCACTTGTATGTTTATTATAGTAAGTGTGTACTGGATAGATATCTAGTTCCTGTTTTACTTAAGAAAGAAAATAATGTCTTTGTAGATTGATCTAACCATCCAACCCTAGAGCAGTAGAATATAGTAGTGGAAATTAGAGATTTTTGAAGGAAGTGACTTTATTTCTACCAAACCAGAAAGCTGATTCATAATGAAAACAAATAGTGAGAAGAGATGGAATATTTTGGAAATAGATTTCTAACCTCAATTCTCAATATTGAAAGACAAACTTCTGGTTTCACTTCTTACATGGAAATGTGTGAAACTGCAATTTTCTTTCTGGAAAGTCCCTGTTCTACTGCCAGAAAGGAGTTGGAGGTTTGACTGGTTTCTGAGCACCTTAACATTGAGGATATTCACTTTATTCATTGACTTATTAATTCATTTATTTGAATGCCTCCTCTGTTCATAGCTTTGTGCTTAGTGCTATAGGAGATGCAAAATATACAATTCCTCAGGGGAGAGTAATAAATCAGGCTTCTTGTATTCAGTAATCTACTGTCAAAACATTCTGGAAGTACTCAGGTATAAATCCCAATCTAGATATCTGCTAATAGGAGAAATATCCTGGAGCTGACTTAAAAAAAGAAATAAATCAATCCCCACATTTATAATCACAAAATTTTATTTTAAAAGTTTTTGAGTTGATTTGAAAAAACATATACACTTAGAGAAATAGTTATTAATTATCAGGACCAAAGAATGCAGTTTGGTATACTGCCATTTAAAAAGCTAAGCAAACTTATATTAGTAAGTAAGGATTAAGTTTCAAGCTTTCAGGTAGTCAGATCTGAGAGGAAAACATGATTATTTCTATAGCTCTCATTGAAAACATTGAATATGTCAATTCCTTAGGGTTGAGAAATTTATTTTTCTAATATCTGAAAGTATATTTCCTACATGGAATTTTCTGTATTGAGATATAATAACATTAGACCACAAACTTTTATTTTGTTGTCATTCTGTCAGCAAAATGCAAATGGTTCCTCTAGGACTAAAATAATTGTTAATAATTGATGCTGTTAAGATTTGTGGATTAAGATGTATATATGATACATGTGATGAATTTGTGCAATGCTGGTCCAAGGCAGACTGCATACCAAGAATGGCCAGGATGTTTGATTTACAGAAACAGGGGTTTTGTCCTACAGGGGTTCAAGTAGAAAACAGCAATATTGAGTTTGAATATCCTGCACAAGTTCACCACTGTTCCCCAAACTCTCATCTTCTCTCAACTAAATTTGCCGTCTGGCCATTAAGCACGATATAATCAAATAGCTAAGGATAGACTCTGAAACCAGGCAATCCGAGTTTAAATTTCAGTCTGGCACTTTCTAGATGTGAGACCTTATAAAGTTTACTCCAATTCTCCAGAATGTTTCCTTATCTTTAAAATGAAAATAATAGGAACTTTGCTGGTGGTCCAGTGGTTAAGACCCTGCACTTTCACTGCAGGGGAAGTGGGTTCAATCCCTGGTTGGGAAACTGAGATCCCATAAGCCTGGTAGCCAAAAAATTGAAAAAATAATTGAAAATGAGAATAATAACAATGTCCCCTTAGTAGTTCCCCCCCACCATGAGGTTCAAATATATTTAAGATTTTTAAAGCTCTTAGAACTATGCTAAACAAATACTAAGTGCTATTGTAAGTGGTGATTTTTCAGTATTTGAGCTTGGGACCCCAGAGAGTGAGTTGTTGACAGCAAATATGGGATTATTTGAGTATTAATCTTCTATTTGTTCAGTTAACATCTGAATTACTGTTTATTTCAACTCTTCCAAGTATTCTGTAAAAATGAATTTCTACTTCATATTTCTGTGGTCGATTCTTTTTCCAAAAAGCATCAGTTTCTAGTAGCCATGTTGATTTTGTAATATCCTGGTCTTTCTGTCCTTTAGTTGGCATAGCTCTGACTCTCAATCCTCTTTCTGCTGCCACGATTCTTATTATAACAACCTAATTCTCACCTTCTGTGTGTCAGTTTTATAGTCCATGTCTGTATTTAGAGTCAGGTAGTATAATTAATTTCTGGTTAATTATAACTGTAGAACTGTGATGAAAAACTATCTTACTTACATGTTTTCACCGCTTTTTTTTTTTTCCTTCAAAATTTAAGACTAATTCAACTGTTTGATAGGCCTGTACAAGGAGTTAGGAGATTGGGTAGATGGACAAATGGTAATCTAACTAGTGGCGAATGAGCTCTATGTTCTCAACACTTCTGCTATTTGGGAACTCAGGATTACCTCCCTCTGTAAATCCTTGACTTGAATTTTAAAACTTGTAAATTGGCCTCAAATTTACTGAGGGATTGATATGTATGGATGTCCATAGTGATGTACGTTGATGTATATGGATTACATATAAATGATAATGACACAAATGGTGACATTTGTACCAAATTTGAGAAAAAGATTCTAATCTAATTGAATGAAAATTCCTTCAGAACCTCAAATTTTGTTGCTTTTGATTTATTCCACTAGATATTTGATGAATGTTCACTTGATCGTTTCCTAACATAAAAATCACATTGCCACTGGGAGATTAAAATTTATAAGCTTCTATAAATGCTTGACTCCTTCCATACATTTATTTATTTTTCTACTCATTCTGCCAAGCATATTCAGTGTATACAGTACTTGAGATGAAATTCATAATATTTGATTAAGCAGATCCTATTCTAAAGCTAATCTTCAGTTCAGTCAGTTCGGTCACTCAGTCATGTCTGACTCTTTGTGACTCCATGGACTCTTCCCTGTCCAGAACCAACTCCTGAAACTTACTAAAACTCATGTCTTTTGAGTTGGTGATGCCATCTAACTATCTCATCCTCTGTCATCCACTCATCTTCCCGCCTTCAATCTTTCCCAGCATCAGGGTCTTTTCCAATGTGCCAGGTCTTCACATCAGGTGGCCAAAGTAATGGAGTTTCAGCTTCAGCATCAGTCCTCCCTATTAATATTTAGGACTTATTTCCTTTCGGATGGACTGGTTGGATCTCCTTGCAGTCCAAGGAATTCTCAAGGTTCTTCTCCAACACTACAGTTCAGAAGTATCAATTCTTCAGAGCTTAGCTTTCTTTACAGTCCAAATCTTACATCCATACATGACTACTGGGAAAACTATAGCTTTGACAAGATGGACCTTTGTTGCCAAAGTAGTGTCTCTGCTTTTTAATATGCTGTCTAGGTTGGTCATGATTTTCATTCAAGGAGCAAGTGTCTTTTAATTTCATGGCTGCAATTACCATCTGCAGTGATTTTGGAGCCCAGGAAAATAAAATCTGTCACTGTTTCCAGTGTTTCCCCATCTATTTGCCATGAAAGTGATGGGACCAGATGCCATGAGCTTAGTTTTCTGAATGTTGAGTTTTAAGTCAACTTTTTCACTCTCCTCTTTCACTTTCATCGAGAGGTTCTTTAATTCTTCTTCACTTTCTGCCATAAGGGTGGTGTCATCTGCATATCTGAGGTGATTGATATTTCTCCTGGCAAGCTTGATTCCAGCTTGTGCTTCATCCAGTCTGGCATTTCTCATGATATATTCTGCATATAAGTTAAATAAGCAGAGTGACAATATACAGCCTTGACGTACTCCTTTTCCTATTTGGAACCAGTCTGTTGTTCCATGTCCAGTTCTAACCGTTGCTTCCTGACCTGCATTCAGATTTCTTAAGAGGCAGGTCAGGTGATCTAGTGCTGCCATCAATTGTAGGATTTTACAGCTTGTTGTGATCCACATAGTCAAAGGCTTTAGCATAGTCAATACAGCAAAAGTAGATGTTTTTCAGGAACTCTCTTGCTTTTTCGATGATCCAATGGATGTTGGCAATTTGATCTCAGGTTCCTCTGCCATTTGTAAATCAAGCTTGACCATCCAGAATTTCACGGTTAACGTAATATTGAAGCCTGGCTTGGAGAATTTTGAGCGCTACTTTGCTAGTGTGTGAGATGAGTGCAACTGTGTGGTAGTTGGAACATTCTTTTGCATTGACTTCCTTTGGGATTGGAATGAAAACTGACTTTTTCCAGTCCTGTGGCCACTGCTCAGTTCAGTTCAGTTCAGTTCAGTCACTCCGTAATGTCCGACTCTGTGAACCCATGAATCGCAGCACGCCAGGCCTCCCTGTCCATCACCAACACCCAGAGTTCACCCAGACTCACGTCCATCGAGTCCGTGATGCCATCCAGCCATCTCATCCTCGGTCGTCCCCTTCTCGTCCTGCCCCCAATCCCTCCCAGCATCAGAGTCTTTTCCAATGAGTCAACTCCTCGCATGAGGTGGCCAAAGTACTGGAGTTAGTTTTCCAAATTTGCTGGCATATTGAGTGAAGCACTTTCACAGCATCATCTTCAGGATTTGAAATAGCTCAGCTGGAATTCCATTATCTTCATTAGCTCTGTTCATAGTGATTCTTCCTAAGACACATTTGACTTCACATTCCAAAATGTCTGGCTCTAGGTGAGTGATTATACCATCGTGGTTATCTGGGTCATGAAGATCTTTTTGTATAGTCCTTCTGTGTATTCTTGCCACCTCTTCTTAATATCTTCTGCTTCTGTTAGGTCCATACCATTTATGTCCTTTATCGAGCCCATCTTTGCATGAAATGTTCCATTGGTATCTCTAATTTTCTTAAAGAGATCTCTAATCTTTCACATTTTGTTGTTTTCTTATATTTCTTTGCACTGATCACCAAGGAAGGCTTTCTTATCTCTCCTTGCTATTCTTTGGAACTCTGCATTCAGACGGGTATATCTTTCCTTTTCTCCTTAGCCTTTTGCTTCTCTTCTTTTCACAGCTATCCGTAAGGCCTCCTCAGGCAAGCATTTTGCCTTTTTGCATTTCTTTTTCTTGGGGATGGTCTTGATCACTGCCTCCTGTACAATGTCACAAACCTCCATCCATAGTTCATCAGGCACTCTGTCTATCAGATCTAATCCCTTGAATCTATTTGTCACTTCCACTGTATAGTGGAGTGGATAAGGAGTTCATGATCTGAGCCACAGCCAGCTCCTGGTCTTGTTTTTCCTGACTGTGTAGATCCTCTCCATCTTTGGCTGCAAAAATATAATCAGTCTGATTTCGATATTGACCATCTGGTGATTTCCATGTGTAGAGTCTTCTCTTGTGTTGTTGGAAGAGGGTGTTTGCTATGACCAGTGTGTTCTCTTGGCAAAACTCTATTAGTCTTTGCCCTGCTTCATTCTGTACTCCAAGCCCAAATTTGCCTGTCACTCCAGGTATCTCTTGACTAATCTTACAATCTCTTTTTATCTCACAGACTCACGTGTCTGTTTAGGCCATAAAATCAAGTCAGTTTTCTTCTTGGAGGTATTGGATAGAAATCATTTATGTTAGAAAACATGAAATTGAGACATTAATAAACTCATTGTTGTTAATAATGGAGGGACATGTATTTTGTTTTAGTTTCAATTTTCTTTGTGGTACAAAAAATTAGTATCAAACAATGTATCCAAAATAAATAAAGGGTAATATAAAGTTTGATCATTGTTCAGATAAGTATCTGATCTGATCAATATTCACTAAATCATGTTTGATTCTTTTGCGACCTCATGGACTGTAGCCCATCAGGTCCTCTGTCCATGGGCTTTCCCAGTCAAGAATACCATGATGGGTAGCTATTTCCTTCTCCAGAGAATCTTCTCCCAGAGATCGAACCCAGGTCTCCTGCATTGGCATGCAGATTCTTTACTACTGAGCCACCAATGAAGCTCCCAGAGAATATAATATAGCTCTAAGATTGCAAATACTGACACTGTATTTTATAGCATGTATAGCAACATAGAATAGGTCTATGAAATGTTGGGAAGTAAAGCACAGAACACAGAATTGTGTAGAAACACTGTTATTCTTCCACTGCATTGTCTGGGTATCATGGTGAATCCTCATATTTCCCAGCTTTTACAGTTTCTGGATTTAGGTATTGTTTCAGCAATACCAACAGTTTGCCTGACTGCCCAGGCCTTAATATCCCCTCTGTCCCTCTCCCTTCCCCAGTCTCTGGAAAATCCAGATATACTTTCTTTATTTCTGGAAATCACCAGAGATGTTTTCCAGTGTGTGGAATCACACAGTGTATGGCCAAGCTCTGAAGACAGATTAGGGCACACTCTTATGCTCTTGTCTCCGTATCCATTTGCCTGTCTTGAGGTGAGAGTTTTTTTTAGTTTTTTTTTTTTTTTCTCTTATTTCTTAACCTTCTTATAGGGTGTCAACTCATTGCCTTTCCCCCCTTTTCCTTTCTTATTACTAAGCTCTAGTAAGGAAGTCAGTTACCGATTGTTTTTAAATTTTCTGTTTTTGAAAATCGAGGTATACTTGTTGTACAACAGGATATTAGTTTCAAGTATATAGCATAGTGATTTGTTATTCATATTGAGAGAGTCATTTCCTAGGCAGGTTGATAAGAAGTCTAAGGGTCCCCAAGGAGAGAGGGGTCTGGACTTCTCAAGGAGGAAGAAAGGACAAACGTTTTCTCCTCTACATTCCTTAGGATTATATAACAATAATGTATCCTGCCTGAGGACAGTCTCTGGATTAAACCTTCTGGCTAATCCTGTTATCTTAAAATGTAAATTATGGGAGTAGGTCTGGTCTTTAAAGTGAAGTCACTCAGTCGTGTCCGACTCTTTGCTACCCCATGGACTGTAGCCCACCAGACTCCTCTGTCCATGGGATTTACCAGGCAAGAATACGGGTGGGGTTGCCATTCCTTCTCCAGGGGATCTTCTCAACCCAGGGATCGAACCCGGGTCTCCTGCATTGCAGGCAGATGCTTTAACCTCTGCACCACCAGGGTCTTTACAAGGATTATATAATAATAATGTATCCTGTATGAGGACAGTCTCTGGATGAAACCTTCTGGCTAATTATGTTATCTTAAAGTGTAAATTATGGAAACAGGTCTAGTGAGGTCTTTACAACCTCCAGACATTCTTT
The DNA here is from genome assembly GCF_032405125.1 of Capricornis sumatraensis. Classification (NCBI taxonomy): domain Eukaryota; kingdom Metazoa; phylum Chordata; class Mammalia; order Artiodactyla; family Bovidae; genus Capricornis; species Capricornis sumatraensis. The sequence goes on along the minus strand of NC_091072.1, from coordinate 144,117,702 downwards.
GGATTCATTGGAGAGTATATGACTCCATTGCTAACACTAGCGAGGGGGTACTCTTTCTACCCCTTTCTGATGACTATGTCAGAAGCTTTCTCTGTCTCCTTTAAACTTTAATAAAAGTTTATTACACAAAAGCTCTGAGCAATCAAGCCTCGTCTCTGGACCCGGATTGAATTCTCCTCTAGAGGCCAAGAATCTCAGCGTTTTTGCATGGTTCAGCAACAACCTTTCAATATGCACCATGAAACAATCACAAGTCTAGCTCACATCTGTCAGCACACAGAGTACTTTCTCTTGTGATGAGAAATTTTAAGATCCACTCTCTCAGCAACTTTCAAATATGCAACACAGTGTTATTAACTAGAGTTTCTATGCTTTATATGACAGCTACGGGATTTACAGAATGTATTTGCTTTATAACTGGAAGTTTGTATCCTTGACTTCTTTTACCCTTCAACTTCTTTTGCCCACCTTCCACCCTCTGCCCATGGTAGCCACCAATGTGATTTCTCTATCCGTATCCAGGAAATTTTGTTTTTTAGATTTTACATATGAGTGAGATCATATGGTATTTGTCTTTCTCTGCTCTGTCTAATTCATTTCACTTAGCACGATACTCTCAAGGTCCATCCAGTTTGTCACAAATGGTAGTTTCATCCCTTTTTATGGCTGAATTATATTCTATTGTGTATACGCTGCATTTTCTTTATCCATTCAGACATCAGTGGACACTTAGGTCATCTCCATATCTTGGCTGTTGCAAATAATTCAGCAGTGAGTATGAAGGTGCATATATCTTTTCAAGTTTCTGTTTTCTTTTTTTTTTTCAGTTGCACTGCAAGGCTTGAGGGATCTTAGTTTCTTGATCAAACATGGGCCTGTGGCAATGAACATGCAGAGTCCTAACTACTGGACCACCAGGGAGTTCCCTCAAATCAGTGTTTTCATTTTCTTTGAAGTGGGGTTGCAGGATGGCATGGCAGTTCTATTTTTAACTTTTTTAAAAAAGGGTTCTCTCGACTCTTTGATTTTATTTTTAATTTTTTATCTCAGTGTTCTAAGCCTTAGGAAACTAATTTCTGATATTAAAATTCTAGGAATTTTTTTTTTCCCCTGAAGGATAGTTGCTTTGCAGAATTTTGTTGCTTTCTGTCAAATCTCAGCATGAATCAGCCATAGGTATATGTATATATATCCCCTCCCTTTTGAACCTCCCTCCCATCTCCCTCCCCATCCCATTCCTCTAGGTTGATACAGATCCCCTGTTTGAGTTTCCTAAGCCATATAGCAAATTCCCATTGCCAGTCTGTTATACACATGGTAATGTAAGTTTCCATGTTACTCTTTCCATACAACCCACTCTCTTCTCCCCTCCCCATATCCATAAGTCAATTCTCTATGTCTGTTTCTCCATTGCTGTAAATAAATTCTACAGTACCATTTTTGTAGATTCCATATATGTGTGTTAGAATACGATATTTATCTTTCTCTTTCTGACTCACTTCATGCTGTATAATAGGTTCTAGGTTCATCTACCTCATCAAAACTGACTCAGTTGTGTTCCTTTTTATGGCTGAGTTAATATTCCATTTTGTATATGTACCATAATTTCTTTATCCACTCATCTGTCCATGGATATCTAGATTGCTTCCATGTTCTAGCTATTATAAATAGCGCTGCAATGAACAGTGGGTACGTGTGTCTGTTTCAACCCTAGTTTCCTCAGGGAATATGCCTAGGAGTGAGATTGCTGGGTCATATGGTGCTTTTATTCCTAGTTTTTTAAGGAATCTCCATACTGTCTTCCATAGTGGTTGTATCAATTTACATTTCCACCAACAGTGCAAGAGCATTTCCTTTTCTCCACACCATCTCCAGCATTTATTTGTTTGTAGACTTTTTGATGATGGCCATTCTGACTGGTATGAGGTGATACCGCATTGTGGTTTTGATTTGCATTTGTCTAACAATGAGCAATGTTGGGCATCTTTTCATGTGTTTGTTAGCCATCTGTATGTTTTCTTTGGAGAAACGTCTGTTTAGGTCTTTTCCCCACTTTTTGATTGGGTTGTTTGTTTTTCTGACATTGAGTTGTATGAGCTGCTTGTATATTTTGGAAATTCATCCTTTGTCAGTTGTTTTATTAGCTATTATTTTCTCCCATTCAGTGGGTTGTCTTTTCACTTTGCTTATAGTTTCCTTTGCTGTGCAAAAGCTTTTAAGTTTAATCAGGTCCCACTTGTTTACTTTTGTTTTTATTTTTGTTACTCTAGGAAGTGGGTCATAGAGGATCTTGCTTTGATTTATATAATCGAGTGTTCTGCCTATGTTTTCCTCTAAGAGTTTCATAGTTTCTGGTCTTACATTTAGGTCTTTAATCCATTTTGAGTTTATCCTTGTGTGTGGTGTTAGGAAGTGTTCTAGTTTCATTCTTTTATGTATAGCTGTCCAGTTTTCCCAGCACCATTTATTGAAGAGGCTGTCTTTCCCTGGTGGCTCAGACGGTAAAGCGTCTGTCTACAGTGCGGGAGACCCAGGTTCAATCCCTGGGTTGGGACGATCCCCTGGAGAAGGAAATGGCAATCCACTCCAGGACTATTGCCTGGAAAATCCCATGGACAGAGGAGTCTGGTAGGCTACAGTCCATGAGGTCGCAAAGAGTCAGACACAACTGAGCGACTTCACTTTGTCTTTGCCCCATTGTATATTCTTGTCTTCTTTGTCAAAAACAGGCTACCCATAGGTGCATGGATTTATTTCTGGGCTTTCTATCTTGTTCCATTGTTCCATATTTCTGTTTTTATGCCAGTACCATACTGTCTTGATGACTGTAGCTTTGTAGTATAATCTGAAGTCAGGAAGGTTGATTCCTCCAGCTCCATTCTACTTTCTCAAGACTGCTTTGGCTATTCAGGGTCTTTTCTGTTTCCATATGAATTGTGAAACTTTTTGTTCTAGTTCTGTGAAAAAATGCCATTGGTAATTTGATAGGGACCAAATTGAATCAGTGGATTGCATTTGATAGTATAGTCATTTTCACAATATTGATTCTTCCTACCCAGGACCATGGAATATCTCTCCATCTGTTTATATTGTCTATGATTTCTTTCATGAGTGTCTTATAATTTTCTGTGTGCAGTTCTCTTGTCTCCTTAGGTAAGTTTATTCCTAGATATTTAATTCTTTTTGTTGCAATGGTGAATGGGATTGATTCTTTAATTTTTCTTTCTGATTTTCCATTGTTAGTATATAGAAATGCAAGTGATTTCTGTGTATTGATTTTGCATCCTGCAAATTTGCTAAATTCACTGTTTGGCTTTAGTAATTTTCTGATAATATCTTTAGGATATTCTATGTACAGTAGCATGTCATGTGCAAACAGTGAGAGCTTTACTTCTTCTTTTTCTATCTGGATTCCTTTTATTTCTTTTTCTTTTCTCATTGCTATAGCTAGGACTTCTAGGACTATGTTGAATAATAGTGATGAAAGTGGACACCCATATCTTGTTCCTGATCTTAGGTGGAATGGTTTCAGTTTTTCACCATTGAGAATAATGTTTGCTAGAGGCTTATCATATATGGCCTTTACAATGTTGAGGTAGGTTCCTTCTTTTTTTTTTTTTTTTCAAATTTTATTTTTTTACTTTACAATACTGTATTGGTTTTGCCATACATTGACATGAATCCACCACAGGTGTACATGAGTTCCCAACCCTGAACCCCCCTCCCACAACCCTCCCCATATCATCTCTCTGGGTCAGCCCAGTCCACCAGCCCCAAGCATCCTGTATCCTGTATCGAACCTAGACTAGCGATTCGTTTCTTACATGATAGTATAAATGTTTCAATGCCATTCTCCCGAATCATCCCACCCTCTCCCTTTCCCACAGAGTCCAACAGTCTATTCTATAGATCTGTGTCTCTTTTGCTGTCTCGCATATAGGGTTATTATTACCATCTTTCTAAATTCCATATATATGTGTTAGTATACTGTATTGGTGTTTTTCTTTCTGGCTTACTTCACTCTGTATAATCGGCTCCAGTTTCATCCACCTCATTAGAACTGATTCAAATGTATTCTTTTTAATGGCTGAGTAATATTCCATAGTGTATATGTACCACAGCTTTCTTATCCATTCATCTGTTGATGGACATCTAGGTTGCTTCCATGTCCTGGCTATTGTAAACAGTGCTGCGATGAACATTGGGGTACACGTGTCTCTTTCAGTTCTGGTTTCCTCGGTGTGTATGCCCAGCAGTGGGATTGCTGGGTCATAAGGCAGTTCTATTTGCAATTTTTAAAGGAATCTCCACACTGTTCTCCATAGTGGCTGTACTAGTTTGCATTCCCACCAACAGTGTAAGAAGATTCCCTTTTCTCCACACCCTCTCCAGCATTTATTGCTTGTGGACTTTTGGATCACAGCCACTCTGACTGGTGTGAAATAGTACCTCATTGTGGTCTTGATTTGCATTTCTCTGATAATGAATGATGTTGAGCATCTTTTCATGTGTTTGTTAGCCATCCGTATGTCTTCTTTGGAGAAATGTCTATTTAGTTCTTTGGCCCATTTTTTGATTGGGTCGTTTATTTTTCTGGAATTGAGTTGCATGAGTTGCTTGTATATTTTTGAGATTCGTTGTTTGTCAGTTGCTTCATTTGCTATTATTTTCTCCCGTTCCAAAGGCTGTCTTTTCACGTTGGTTATCGTTTCCTTTGTTGTGCAGAAGCTTTTAATTTTAATTAGATCCCATTTGTTTATTTTTGCTTTTATTTCCAGTATTCTGGGAGGTGGACCATAGAGGATCCTGCTGTGATGTATGTCGGAGAGTGTTTTACCTATGTTCTCCTATAGGAGTTTTATAGTTTCTGGTCTTACATGCAGATCTTTAATCTATTTTGAGTTTGTTTTTGTGACTCCACCAGAAAATTACTAGGACTAATCAATGAATATAGTAAAGTTGCGGGATACAAAATCAGCACACAGAAATCCCTTGCATTCCTATACACTAATAATGAGAAAGTAGAAAAAGAAATTAAGGAAACAATTTCATTCACCATTGCAACGAAAAGAATAAAATAATCTACCTAAAGAAACTAAAGACCTATATAGAGAAAACTATAAAACACTGATGAAAGAAATCAAAGAGGAGACTAATAGATAGAGAATTATACCATGTTCGTGGATCGGAAGAATCAATATAGTGAACATGAGTATACTACCCCAAAGCAATCTACAGATTCAATGCAATCCCTATCAATCTACCAGCAGTATTTTTCACAGAGCTAGAACAAATAATTTCACAATATGTATGGAAATACAAAAAAAAACTCAAATAGCCAAAGCAATCTTGAGAAAGAAGAATGGAACTGGAGGAATCAACCTGCCTGACTTCAGGCTCTACTACAAAGACACAATCATCAAGACAGTATGGTACTGGCACAAAGACAGAAATATAGATCAATGGAACAAAATAGAAAGCCCAGAGATAAATCCACACACCTATGGACACCTTATCTTCGACAAAGGAGGCAAGAATATACAATGGAGTAAAGACAATCTCTTTAACAAGTGGTCCTGGGAAAACTGGTCAACCACTTGTAAAAGAATGAAACTGAGGTAGGTTCCTTCTATGCTCGTTTTTTGAAGAGTTTTAATCATAAATGGGTGCTAGCTTTGTCAAGGGCTTTTTCTGCATCTATTGAGATTATCATATGGTTTTTAATCTTTCAGTTTGTTAATGTGGTGTATCACATTGATTGATTTGCATATCTTGAAGAATCCTTGCATTCCTGGAATAAACCCAACTTAATCATGGTGTATGAGCTTTTGATGTGTTGCTGAATTCTGTTTGCTAAAATTTTATTGAGGATTTTTGCATCTATGTTCATCAGTGATATTGGCCTATAGTTTCCTTTTTTTGTATTGTCTTTGTCTGATCTTGGTATCAGGGTGATGGTGGCCTCTTGGAAGGAGTTTGGAAGTGTTCCTTCCTCTGCAATTTTTTGAAATACTTTTAGAAAGATAGGCCTTAAATCTTTTGATAGAATTCTCCTGTAAACCCATCTGGTCTTGGGTTTTTGTTTTTGGGGAGATTCTTGATCACAGCTTCAATTTCAGTGCTTATAGTTGGGTTGTTCATAATTTCTATTTCTTACTGGTTCAGTCCTGGAAGATTGAACTTTTCTAAGAATCTGTCCATTACTTCTAGGTTATCTATTTTATTGCCATATAGTTGTTCATAATAGTCTCATAATCCTTCGTATTTCTGCATTGTCTGATGTAACCTCTCCTTTTTCATTTCTTATTTTGTTGATTTGATTCTTCTCTCTTTTTTCCTCAATGAGTCTGGCTAAACGTTTGCAAATTTTATCTTCTCAAAGAACCAGCTTTTAGTTTTATTAATCTTTACTATTTTTTCTGTCATTTCTTTTCCATTTATATCTGCTCAGAGCTTTATGATTTCTTTCCTTCTACTATTTTTTTTTTGTTGTTGTTGTTCTTTTTCCAGTTGTTTTAGGTGTAAAGTTAGGTTGTCTATTCAATGTTTTTCTTATTTCTTGAGGTAGGATTGTGTGGTTATAAACTTCCCTCTTAGGACTGCTTTGCTGCATCCCATAGGTTTTGAGTTGTCATGGTTTCATTGTCATCTGTTTCTAGAATTTTTTTTAAATTTCCCTTTTGATTTCATCAGTAACCTGTTGGTTATTTAGAAACATGTTGTTTAATCGCCATGTGTTTGTGTTTCTTACAGTGTTTTTCTTGTAATTGATATCTAGTCTCATAGGGTTGTGGTTGAAGAAAATGCTTGATATGATTTCAATTTTCTTAAATTTACTGAGGTTTGATTTGTGACCCAATGTGGTCTATCCTAGAGAAGGTTCCATGTGTATTTGAGAAGAAGGTGTATTCTTCTGCATTTGGATGGAATGTCCTGAAGATATCAATGAGATCCATCTCATCTAATGTATCATTTAAGACTTGCATTTCCTTATTAATTTTATGTTTTTATGATCTGTCTATTGGTGTGAGTGGGGTGTTAAAGCCTCCTACTATTATTGTGTTACTGTCAATTTCTCCTCTTATGTCTGTTATTGTTTGTCTTATGTATTGAGGTGCTCCTATGTTGGGTGCATAGATATTTACAATTGTTATATCCTCCTCTTGGATTGATCCTTTGATCACTATGTAGTGTCCTTTCTTATCTCTTATAATCTTCTTTATTTTAAGGTCTATTTTGTCTGATATGAGGATTCCTATTCCAGCTTTTTTTTGCTTCCCACTTGCATGGAGTACATTTTTCCATCCTTCACTTTCCATCTATATGTGTCTTTAGGTCTGAGGTGGGTTTCTTGTAGACAGCATATATAGGGTTCTTGTTTTTGTATCCATTCAGCTAGTCTGTGTATTTTGGTTGGAATATTTAATAAATTTACATTTAAAGTAATTATTGATATATATGTTCCTATTGCCATTTTCTTAATTGTTTGGGGTCAATTTTGTAGATCTTTTTTCTTCTCTTGTATTTCTTGACTATATAAATTCATTTAACATTTGTTGTAAAGCTGGTTTGGTGGTACTGAATTCTCTTAACTTTCGCTTGTTTGAAAAGCTTTTTATTTTTCCATCAATTTTGAAGGAGATCCTTGCCAGGTACAGTAAGTAATCTTGGTTGTAGATTTCTCCCTTTCAGTACTTTAAATATATCCTGCCATTCCCGTCTGGCCTGCAGAGTTTCTGGTGAAAGATCAGCTGTTAAGTGTATGGGGTCTCCCTTGTATGTTACGTGTTCCTTCTCCCTTGCTGCTTCTTATATTCTTTCATTGTGTTTAGTCTTTGTTAGTTTGATTAGTATGTGTCTTCTTGCGTTTCTCCTTGGGTTTTGCCTGTACGGGACTCTTTGTGCCTCTTGAACTTGATTGACTATTTCCTTTTCCATGTTGGGGAAATTTTCAACTATAATCTTTTCAAAAATTTTCTCATACCTTTTCTTTTTCTCTTCTCCTTCTGGGACCCCTATTATTCGAATATTGGTGCATTTGATATTGTCCCAGAGGTCTCTGAGACTATCCTTGTGGAGGAGCTGGAAGGCTTTGAGCAAATACTGAAAATGTATTTGCTCCACTCATGACGAAGGTTGGAAGCTGGAACGAGCATAACAGAGGGTTATGAGCGTTCACCAAGTGCCTGAGGCTGCGAATGGATAACGAAGGGTTATACACCTGGCCGTGAAGTGTTCGAAGTCTTCCTTCTGACCACCTGTTTCTGAGAGCAAGGACTGCTGTTTCATGATAAGAGTCCCTTCAGAGTTTCGCCAAAGCTATGTTATGTCTTGGGCGATGGGAACTGTGTTTTATGCTTGAATACTTTAATGTTTATCTGGAATGGCTATATGCAAGTCTGCCTTATGCTCTATTCCCTGAGAATTATAAAACTGCACAGTTAGATAATCAACTTTGTCAGTCCACTAGAGGCTGTCCCTGAGTGTCCTTTTCAGAGTGCGATTCTCCAAGCCTTACATATCCTCAGTTCTTTTCACTCTTTTTACTTTATTCTGCACCTCAGAAGTTATTTCCACCATTTTTTCTTTCATCTCACTGATTCGTTCTTCTGCTTCAGATATTTTGCTTTTGATTCCAGCAATTGTGTTGTTTGTCTCTGCCTGTGTATTCTTTAATTCTTCTAGGCTTTGTTAATGGATTCTTGCATTTTCTCCATTTTGCTTTCAAATTTTTGATCATCTTTACTATCATTATTCTGAATTCTTTTTCAGGTAGTTTGTCTATTTCCTTTTCATTTATTTGTATTTCTGTGTTTCTAGTTTGTTCCTTCCTTTTTGTAGTATTTCTCTGCCTTTTCATTATTTTTTTAAACTTACTGTGTTTGAGATATCTTTCTTCCAGGCTTCAAGGTTGTATTCTTTCTTCTTTTGGTTTCTGCCCTCTAAGATTGGTCCAGTGCTTTGTGTAAGCTTCCGTCAGGGTGAGATTTTTGCTGAATTTTGTTTGTTTGTTTGTTTGTTTTTCCTCTGATGGGCAAGGCTGAGTGAGGTGGTGATCCTGTCTGCTGATGATTGAGTTTGTATTTTTGTTTTACTTGTTGTTTAGATGAGGTGTCCTGCACCAGGATGGTATTGGTGGTTGGGTGATTCTGGGTCTTGTATTCTAGTGGTTTCCTTTGTGTGAGTTCTTACTATTTGATACCCCCAAGGGTTAGTTCTCTGGAGTCAGTGCTCCCACTCCAAAGGCTCAGGGGCTGATCGCTGGTAAGGAACGAAGATTTCACAACTGGCTTCTTATGATATTAAGTGAGATTAAAACAAATATCCAAAAATGATAAACCAAATATGAACCCCAGAAAAATGGCAGTTACAAAATGCAAATAATAATTAAATTAATGGAATATACACATATACATAAACACCAATAAGCAAAATCAAAACAGTTCAACAAAAATAAAGTGCAATAGATTGACCCAGTGAACAAAGGAAAGCAAAAATTATATTTACTAGTTAAGAACAAAACTAACTAAAGCACAAACTGGAAAACAATACTAAAGCAAGGTACCAAATGGGGAATAAAGCAATGAAAACAAAACTAACAAATATATTGAGAGGAAAGGAAAGAAAGAAAAGAAAGAATGGATATGCAAAGCTAATAGAGGTAGATGAAGAAGATTTACATACATTAAAGATTAACTGCAAAGGGGAAAGAATATTAGGAAAGGCAAACAAAGGAATAAATGTAGAAAAAATATAACAGGTTAAAAAAAACTAGAACCTAAAATTATGAAAAAGAGAAAAGAAAAGAAAAATAAACAGAAGAAGATAGAAGAAAGGAAAAAAAAGGGAAACACAACAGAACTGCAAAAGTCCAACATAGAGGCAGAGGTTTATAACAACAATAAAAAATGTGACTGAATAAACACATATATACCCATAAGCAAAATCAAAACAGTCCAACAACAAAAAAAAGTACAATAGAATGACCTGGCGAACAAGGGGGACCAAAAATTATGTTTACCAGAACAAAAATAGCTAAAGTACAAACTGGAAAACAAAACTAAAGCAAGGTGCCAATAGTGGAATAAAGCAATGAAAATAAAACTAACAAATATGTTGAGAGGAAAGGAAAGAAAGAAAAGAAATAAAAAATAGATATGCAAAGTTAAACAGAGGTAGATAAAGAAGATTTATATACATTAATGATTAACTGCAAGGGGAACAAAATTGTAGGAAAAGCAAACAAAGGAATAAATGTAGAAAAAATAATAATAGGTTTAAAAACTTATAATTAAAAAAGAGAGGGGGAAAAAAAAAAAAAAAAGGGAAAACTCCCCAGAGCTGCAAAAGCCCAATGTAGAGGCAAAGGTTTATAACAGCAATAAACATGTGATTGAGAAAAAAAAGAAAAAGAAAAAAAAATCTCAAAAGCTTAATTAGATTTCATAGTGCCAATAAAATCAATAACTATAATGGAGGGGAGTTTGGGAGAGGGAAAAATAAAAGAAAAAAAATCCAAAAGAATCTACAGAACAAGTCAAAACATAAGAATAATGAATGTTTTTCTTGAGTCACAGCTGTCAGAGTCCTTTCCCTCACGGGGAGTCACAGTCCACCTCACCTCCCTAGGATGCCCTCCAACACTGTCCTTGATCTCTGAACCTGCTGTAGGGGCAGCTCAGATTCTAATCTGGTCCTACTCCTGTGTGTTCTTGCCTCCATGTCCACAGCTATCAGAACTAGTGCATTTTCTTTTGTGGGAGTTCTCAATGACCTTTTATGTATTCCATAGACACAGGGTCTGCCTAGTTGATCATGTGGATTTAATGTGCAACTTGTACAGCTGGTGGGAAGGTTTTTGGGTCTTCTTCCTTAGCCACACTGCCCCTGGGTTTCAATTGTGGCTTTATTTCCACCTCTGCATGTGGGTCGTCCACTGGGGTTTGCTCCTGAGGCTGCCCTGGAGGACTCGGGCTTGCCTCTGTGAGGGCCAGGTGTAGAGGTGGTGCAGCTGCTTGGGTCACAGGGGTTCTGGCAGCGCCAGGTACTCAGGGGAGTTGGCAGCTAAGGCAGCAGGAAACACAGTGCTTTAGAAGGGTATGGCAACCAGAATTGGCCAATGCACTCCAGTATTTTTGCCTGGAGAACCCCCCTCCCTGACAGAGAAGCCTAGCAGGTGACAGTCTACAGGGTCACAAAGGATTGGACACAACCTAAGTGACCCTGCGTGAATAGGCACAATACTTTTTTGCCTGTGGCAGCTCTGCCCCAGTGAGAGTTGAGCCTGAAGGTGGCACAGTTGCTTAGCTTGCAGGGGTTCTGGCAATGAGAAGAGTACAGGGACACGGGCTGCCTCCACCACGGGAGTTATGGCCCTATCACTGTCTTTTATCTGAGCCTCTTGTGGCTGGCTATCAGAAGGCCTCTTTGGCTAGTCTTTCTCTGTAGCTCAACCCATTTAGGCACCTAGAAGTTTTCCTTACCTGGGGTCCTTTTTTGTTGTTTGGCGAGTCAGGCACATAGAGGGTCCCCCCCTGGCTGGGGTCCTACTCTGCAGACTGGCAAGTCAGGCACTTAAGGGGCACCCAGGGTGGGGTCCTACTCTGTAGTACAGTGCATCAGGTGTTTGATGGGCCTGCCTCTCTATTGGTCAGCTGCTGATGCTGGTGTGTGGGGGAAGAGAGGCTATGGTGATGGCTCCACCCCCTATGATTGACTCAGCGGTATTGTCTTGCTTCCATGGCTGCCCGGCTTTCCTCCACAGGCATTTCCCACACATTTCCCACCACAACCTCCTCCCTCACATCGCCTCCATCCATTTCTCAGCTGCTACGGCAGTCCTCACCCTGGAATTGCTCCACGATCCCTAAACTCCAGCTCCCAGCCACCGCACCTCCCAGGGGATCTGCGGCCCTGTCTGCAGCAAGGACTGTCTGATTCTCATTCTATTTAGGCTGCCACAGATCAGCTGTTTCACTCTCGGCCTTAAATGTTTTTCCTCTGACTCAGACAATTGCCCCAGTGTAGAGATTGGACCCCCTGCTTCAGTTCCCCCACCTGCTGAGGGCAGGTCCAGTCCTACTAACACTCCTGTCCGCCCCCCCCCACCCCCCCGCCCCGCCACTTTCTTAGTCCTACTGAGTTTTGTGTGGTTCTATATATTCTTTTCCCCTGGTCAGGTACTCCTGTCCACTTTCAGCTGGTGTTCTGCATACACTTCCATGTCTGAAGGTGTATTCCTAATATATCCGTGGAGAGAGATGTACTCCATGTCTACCTTCTCCTCTGCCATCTTGCTCTCTCCTATTTTTAATTTTTTTGGGAACTTCTATAGTGTTTTCCACAGTGACTGCAATCATGTACATTCCCACCAATAGTGCACAAGGATTTTCTTTTCTCTACAGCCTTTCCTGCACTTGTCAGTTCTTGTCTTTTTGATAATAGTCAGTCTAACATGTGTAGATGATATTTCCTCATGGTATTGATTTGCCTTTTCCCTGATGATTAGTGATGTTGAACATCTTCTATTGTACCCATTGACTATCTATCTGTATATCTTTCTTGAAAGATGTCTATGTAGATTCTCTGCCCATTTTAAAATCAGATTTGAATTTTTATTTTATTTTTTTACTATTCAATTGTATGTATTCTTTATATATTTTAGATATTAACCTCATATAAGACACATAATTTGAAAATATTTTCTCCCATTCAGTAGGTTGCCTTTTAATTTTGTTGATGGTTTTCTTTGCTGTTCAGAGGCTTTTTAGTTTGATGTAGTCTTACTTGTTTATTTTTCACTTTTACCTTCTTTGCTTTGGGTGTCAAATCCAAGAAATCATCACCAAGACTGATGCTAAGGAAATTATTACTTATTTTTTCTTTTAAGAGATTTTTGGTTTCAGGTCTTACACTCACATCTTTAATTCACTTCACACTAACTTTGTTTATGAAGTAAGGCAGTGGTTCAGCTTCACTACCTTTCATGTGGCTGTCCACTTATCCCCACACCATTTGCTGAAGAGATTGTCCCTTCCTTTTGGGTATTCCTCGTTCCTCTGTCATGAATTAGTTGACCATATACATGTGGCTTTATTTCTGAGATCTCTATTGTGTTCCATTGATCTATATGTCTGTTTTTATGCCAGTATGATACTATTTTGATTACTATAACTTTGTAATGCATTTTGAAATCAGAGAGCATCATGCCTTCAGTTCTGTTCTTTCTCAGTTTCTTTGGCTAAACTACGTCTTCTGTGTTTCCATACCAATTTTAGGATTTTTTGGTTCTATTTCTGAAAAATACCATTGCAATTTTAACAGAAGTTACATTGAATCTCCAGATGGCTTTGAGTAGGAGGGACATTTTAACAATATTTATTCTTTCAATGTATAAGCATGGAATGTCTTTCCTTTTATTTGTGTTATTTTATTTCTTTCATCAGTGTCTTATAGTTTTCAGTGTATAGGTCTTTCAGCTCCTTGGTTAAATTTATTCCTAGGTATTTTATTCTTTATGATACAATTATAAATGTGATTGTTTTCTTAATTTCTCTTCCTGATTGTTATTAGCATATAGAAATGCAACATATTTCTGTATATTGATATTATGTCCTGCAACTGTACTGAATTCATTTATTAGTCCTACAGCTTTTTTGGTGGAATCTTTAGGGTTTTCTGTATATAATATCATGTCATCTGCAATAGTGTAAGTTTTACTTCTTCCTTTCCAATATTAACGCATTTTCTTTCTTATCAGTTGGGCTTTCCAGATGGCTCAGTGGTAAAGAGTCTGCCCACCAAAGCAGGAAGCATGGGTTTGATCCCTGGTGGGGAAGATCCCCTAAAGAAGGAAATAGTAACCTACTCCAATATTCTTGCCTAGGAAATCCCGTGGACAGAGGAGTCTGGTGGGCTACAGTACATGGGGTTGCAAAAAGAGTTGGACATGACTTAGCAACTAAACAATAACAACACATTTATTAGTTATTAATGTTGAGTTGCTCTCCATATCCTGAAAACGATAGAGAAACTGGAAACCTTTCTTAATAACACCCAATACCTTTGTTGAATGGGCCCCTCTGCTGGACAAAATCTGCACTGCTTATTGTTGTCAGACAATGCTGGGACAATCTAGGCACAGCATAAGCAAGGTCCTAAAAATATCTGGAATTTTCTGAGAAATAAGATTTCCTGAAACCACTGTTAGCTGTGTTGTGAGGGGGAGTGGAGGGAGGGTTGTTCTGTATTCCAAACACTGCAGACCTCTTCTGTTAACATTTCAACAGTAATTAGAAAGGAATGAGGTCTTGAAAACTAGAATGGGGACATATGGGAAGATTTCAAACAAACTAGGGATATGGAACTCTAACTCCTATCGAGCGCTTTTACCATTAGAAGTATCCCTGTGGCCCGTGTGTCAGAAGGTTAACCTTATTTTGCCTGAAGAGACTGTAAATGGCCTCCCTTAAGTGGAAGAGTCCTGGGTGAGTGAACAGAATGATAACTTGAACCAACAAAACATCGTCCCCTCAGTCAACGCCTAGACACCAGCCGGTTTATAGAGCCAGAACGTCCTTAATTAAGAGTGAGAGGCATGTCCCTTGAGGAAGTGCCCTGCTAAACTGACAGACTTCTTATAGTTACTCTTTTCCCCATGTTTCCCCAAAGGGATCTGTGACCATTTACCTATGTGACTATGATTTGAAGAATCAGACTTTGGGAGAGTTATGGAAACACCGACTCTGACTGACGTTAATTTCAGGAGACCCAAGACATCACTAGCCAGAGTAAGTCAGTAGGTCCGTATAAGAAGTGAGTTCTGTGACCGACTAGACATTGAGTCCAACGGCTTGTAGAATCAATCATGTGGTTTTTCCTGGTTCTCAGTAGGGACCTGAGAGAGAGGGACCAGAAAAGTGTGGGATCCGGCATGGACGCAGAGGGGAGACTTGAGACCATCAAAGGCATTGTCCAAAAGAGCCTTGGGCAAGAGAAAAATCACACCTGGAGTGTGATGCACATTTATTTCTCTAGACGTTACCATTCCAGTATCAGTTTTTGCTAATATTCACGAAAGACATCAATTAGATACGGGAAATCTAGGCTCAGCCTCTAGCAGATTCTCTATTGGTCCTGCAGTCTTCACACTTTTCTACCTCTATTATGTAAACTCAGAGAGACAACGAAGATGGGAACTCTTAGAAAATAGTAGGATATCATTCTTCTCAGAGGACAGATTGCACAAAAAAGGAGCAGTATGGATAGAAGCTCTCAGACCTTTAAGCTAGGTATGGTTTTGAGCTCCAGAATAAAATCCTAAACACAGTGACTCAATGGCTATTATTTATTATAAGGATTCAAAATACTTGAAGAATGAGAGGACTTTATCAATGTTAATCAGTCACTCACCCATATCAAGTATAATCAAAAGTAGAATGTTGGCTTGGAATATTGACTTGGAATATTGGCACAAGTGGTTTAATTTTATTATATCTTTGATTCCTAATTGAGAAAAAACAAAAACTGGACTCCATACAGAATTATTGTGAGTTTCACATAGGATACTAGATATGTGTATGATTTCTTTGTGTATTACTAAGCAACTCATACACACATTGTATACACATCTTACTATTTTGATGTGGATCATTTGACCTTGTATACTAAAGACTGGAGATACTAAAGTCTAATCTCTCAAGGGTTTTCCCCTAGGACTATGTTCTACTCAGCCTCACATAAGACAGTCTTGAACACTTGTAATAGATTCTCCTCATTTCCAGTCTTTGAGAGCTTGACCCAAGATTGGCTTTCTTTTCTGAGAAGGTAACGAACTGACTTTCATTCTTTCCTGTATCCTTCTTTAACACACAAGGTATGAAGTTCCAGAGGCCCAGCACAATTTGCATTGACACTGAGTAGGGGAAACCACAGGCAAGGCCATATGAAGAAAGTCCTCAGTTGAGAGTAAAAGGGGTGAGGGAATCGGGGATATGGGGCAAATGACCAGATCCTGCTGATCCTGTTCTGCTTCTGGCTGGAGCCTGTATCTTCTGTTTCTTGCAGCCACCAGAACAAACTCTATCTTAAGGGACACTGTCAGCAACTCTGCTGTAGCAATGGTGGCAGCTGGCTGCTGTGTGAGGAACTTGTGGGGAATGTGTCTTCCTCTTTGTCCTCTTCAGTTTCCTTAGCTCCGTGGTTTTAGCCTTCTGTAGCTCTGGTGTCCTCTTTTTTTGGCAAACACCCCATAGTCACCTTTCCAATCATTAACCACAAGTCCACTAACTCCAATCACTAACCATGCCCTGCTGAGCACTGTCTAGTTCTGGTCTTTTTGTCCCCTCTTTCCCTGAGAGCTCCGAAAAAGCTCTTCTTATTGGTTCTGATCTATTCTCCCTCACATCTCCCATCTTCTTATTTTTTTCACAGCTTCACACTGGGTTCCAGTGATGTGAGCAAAAGGACCCATTGTCCCTTCTTTCTCTGAGACGTCTATACAGGCTCTTCTCATTGGTTCCTATCTCAGTTCTGATCTATCCTTTATCACATCTCCCATCTATTTATTTTGTCATAGCTTCACACTGGATCCTTTTACTCACATCATTGACTGTCTCCCTGCTACCAGACACCATTCTGACATTGGTCAACATGTGTTAACACATCAATTTCTTCACGTCCAACCAACGGTCTTATATCCTGTCTTGAGTCTTCTTGGCCACTGGGTTCTGCTAATCTTTCAAGTGTTCTTTGTTGACTTTTATCCTTGTCTTATGAACACTATTGTGTCCCTAAAATGAAACAATTTTTTGTTGTTGTTGGGATGTAGTGCCAACATGTTATTGTTAAGTCATGTCTGACCCTTTGCGACCTCATGAACTGCAGCACACAAGGCTTCTCTTCCTTTACTATCTCCCTTAGTTTGCTCAAACTCATGTCCATTGAGTGAGTGATGCCATCCAACCATCTCATCCTCTGTTGCCCCCTTTTCCTCTTGCCTCAGTTTTTCCCAGTATCAGTGCCAACATGCCACATGTTTAAATGCTTTGCTCACCAGTTTATACACAATGTTCAACTCAGCACATACAAGGTGATTTGTGTTACACATGATATGCAAGAAAACTTGTACAGATATCATCACCTCTGAGCATAAACATCACAAGAAAGTTTGTCTCTGAAGCACTTAAAGTCCTTTGGTATTTATAAGATTCTCTTTCCATATCAGTCATACAAGCAGACAAATACTTGGATTTTCAGTTGGCTTTTAATGATGTAGCAATTAAACTTCTGTTATCTCAGTCTGCTTCTTTTACACCCCTTCCCCCCAACCACCTATCAGCATTTTTACTTCTGTGGTCTCTTAGGGAAAACTCAATGCAAAAAAAATTTTTTGTAGTTATTATGTAGTAGGTAATTTAAGAGGCAGTAGAAATATAAAAACAGCGATTGGACCCTCGTGTTATTTACAGTCAAGTGAGGGCAGAGGATAGTAATCAAATATTCACTCAAAAAACTGGTATAATTAAGAGTAAAAATGTAATATGTGCTGGGGAGGGGAATGTAATGTCAGGATATTCAACCTTATCCTGGAGCTAAAGGGAAAACTCTTAAAAACTGAGCAGAGATGCAGAGAATGTTTGGGAGGTAACTTGATGGTGAAGAGAGGAAAGATTCCAGGTCGAGAGAGCCACTTCTGTTAAGGCAAAGTGGTGAAATGTATTATGAGTTCCAAATGCTAGTTAGATGAAGTTGTGGTCCTGAGAGTTTGGGTAAGTTTGGTGTGCATGCTCAGTCATGTTTAAATCTTTGAGACCCCATGGACTGTAGCCCACCAGGCTCCTCTGTCCATGGAATTTTCCAGGCAAGAATACTGGGGTGTGCCGGGGGCTAGTGTGAGGAACTCTGCCCATGCCAAAGGTCATGAGGAAGGAGGCTTGGCATACGCAAAGGCGTTATCAAGCCTCAGGAAACCCCCTGTTCCCGAGCATCTAACCCCAAAACCAGAGTCTGTTGTATGCTCTCACCGACACCTCTGACTTTACGGGGGGCTCTCCCTCATAGCCATTTCTCTCGGAGAAGGAGTAAATGTGCAGCTCCAAGGCAATAAAAATTCCTGGGCGTGACGAGAGTGTTTCAGTTTACAGACTCCTCTGAAGGTTATCTAGCTCACCTGTATAGGTTCGTCCAGCCACATGTGATTGTTTACAGCCTCCTAATCTGAGAGGCACGAGATATTTTAGACTTACTAAAGGCAAATTCTTTTGGGGAGTTAGAAATTATTAGTATAGTGGGTTGGTTAGGAATTATACTGGTGAAGGGTTTTTCATTTGTTGTGTCAATAATTGCTGCTAATTCCCTGCTCTGGGTGGGACCAGGATGTCTCAGGTCAAACCTCTCTGCTGACAGACTAGCTTGTGTGACAGGATTATCCATACTGCTGCCACATGATTGTTTACTACCTCTCAACCATAAACAGCACAGAGAGTTTTGGAAGTCTTAATTAGCATAGGGCTTTTCTTCTTGTTGAGTCAATGATTGCCGCCAGACCTCCATATCCTTAGGCACCTGGGAATATATTAATCAATGTATTTGGAATATAGAAAAGGAAATATAGTAGTTTTTGATGTTAGCAATACTAGACTTTTTGAGTTAATGAATTTTCTCTTTTGTAATAGATCACTGTACTTTGTTATAAATCACTGTGTCCTTGCTATGTAAAAATGTAACTTTATCACTATCTTAAGACCAAATAGATCTTAAGGGGAGCATTGGTGAAAGGATTTTCATTTGTTGGGCTGATGTTTGCTGCTAAATCTCCATATTCCCTGCCCTTATAATGAATATAACTAGCATATAGGAGAAATAAGTATTAACCTTTAAGATTAATCATGTTAACCTTGGGTTAAATAAATCTTTCTTGATTGTAACTCACTACACCCTCACCCTATAGGAATGTAACTTTATTTGGAGGGTGGTGCCTGGTTTAAGAAAAAACACCCTTGGAAAAAATAAGTTTTTGGTTATCAGAAAGAAAGCATCATAAAATCCCTAAGACCTTTTTATGTGAAGTACCTGATTTTGATAAAGGTCAGGACTGCTGACCCCCACGTGACTCTGTATTCATCCCTATGTATATAAGCAAACCCAAAAATAAAGAAATTGGATCAGTTTCCGGAAAGACTGATTCCCCCATGTCGTTTCTTTCTTGCTCCCTGTTTTTCTGGCTGAATTCCCATCTGGAGCATGGATGCTATTCCATGTAATCCAAGTTATTCAGCCCCTATTTCTCCACTAATCTTCCTACTACACTATCCATTTCTAATCTCTCTTTATATCTGTAATTAAATATGTATTTTTCCAAGGACGCTGACACCGTCCTCACCTTCGAATTCCCTGGATTCACCGGGGCTGGACCCCAGCAGGGGTGGGCTGCCGTTTCCTACTCCAAGGAATCTTCCTGACCCAAGAATCAAACCCACGTCTTTTGCATCTCCCCTATTGTGAGGCAGATTCTTTACCACTGGGCTACCTGGGAAGCCCAAGTGGAGAAAGAGACAATAAAGATTAGATCTGATAGGGATTGCTAGGCATTGTTATGGAATTTTGTATTATTATAAGGAAAATAGAGGTGTTTTTTAAAGGGAAAAATTGCATTGTCAGTATTTATTTTTAAAATGTCACAGAATTAATGGCAGAGAATGATTGAAATGGAGTGAAGATGTTGTTATTACAGCTATTTAATATTTTAGTGTCTTTGTGTTAAGATCGTGAAAGTGGTGATAAAGAGAGGAGGACATGTTTGAGAGATATTTCTGCTGTTTTTCAGTGGCTCAGTAGTGTCCCACTCTTTGTGACCCCATTGACTGCAGCATGACAGGCATTCCTGTACTTCACCAGAGATATTTAGTTAAAAATAAATAAAACCTGGAATTTTCCCTGGTGGCTCAGAGGGTAAAGAGTCTGTCTGCAATGCGGGACACCTGGGTTCAATCCCTGGGTTGGGGAGAGCCTCTGGAGAAGGAAATGACAACCCACTCCAATATTCTTGCCTGGAAAATCCCATGGACAGAAGAGCCTCATGGGCAATGATCCATGGGGTCGCAAAGAGTCAGACATGACTGAGCGACTAACACACACACAAATAAAACTTGGTGATATGAGGTGAAGGTGGAAAGCAGCCTAGAGGTATGCATGTGAGAGAGTAATATCAAGATGAGATGGTTGGATAGCATCACTGATTCAAGAGACATGATTTTGAACAAACTCCAGGAGATAGTGAAGGGCAGGGATGCCTGGTATGCTGCAGTTCATGGGGTTGCAGATTCGGACATGATTTAGTAACTGAACAACAACAACAACTGGTTTATAGATGGCATAATTGTCTTGTATGGCATATCCTTTACTGAGATATGGAGTGCTGGAAGATGGTTCCTTTTATGTTGAATTTAGTAGACTATTTTTGTAAGTTGGGTTGGAAGTACCTTTGAGGTTTTAGACCTGCTGTGTTAAATGGCCAGTAGGGTATATAGGTCTGGTGATCAGAGAATGATCTGAATGGCAGATATGACTTTGTTATGCATTGCTTTGTATGTGGTAGTTGAAACTATGAGAATGTAAGAAATTAACTAAGGATATCAAGTTAAGCTAAGTGAAAGTGTGAATCACTCAGTCTGAAGATACAGAAAAGATAAAGGCTAAAGTTCAAAAAATACTGGTAAGATGAGATGGGTGATTGAATCACCACATCATTCAGAGGTAAAAATATATTCATCATATACACTCATTTTCTAAAACATTTTATTTTGTGTATCTCCCTTTCTACACTTCTGAGAATAGTACTATAAAAAACTCACACACACAGCCCTCTGAGCTTTCTTATGATCTGAGCTCAAACTTCATGTGGTGTCTCTTAGTCAGACAAATAGAGACTTATTTTCTGCCAAGTGGATTATAGTTGACAAATCCATGGATAATTTTTCTGACAACTTTCTTTGGTTATCTTGGTAGAAGACACCCAGGCACATTTCATACTCCGGGTCTCTCGTTCATTTGAAAACCTACAGAAAGAAAGCAGATTGTTTTCTTCACATCAGCCATGAGTATATGCATATGGCCAGAGGCTTACAAGGACTTCAGAAAATGTTTTCTATTTTTTTTAAATGAAGAATAAACTCATTAAAACTATTTAAATGCACAACAATATGATAGGCAAAGCAATTCTTCTCACTTTATGTTTTATTTCTCAAACGTGTCTCCAGAGAAGTTAATAGTTCATTTTTGTTGTTTAGTCTCTTAGTTGTGTCTGACTCTTTGTGACCATATATACCATAACCTGCCAGACTCCTCTGTCCATAGATTCTCCAGGCAAGAATACTGGAGTAGGTTGGCATTTCATTCTCCAGGAAGCCCTAATAGTTCATTAAAGAGAGCTAAAATATCACCTCTGACTGTTTTTTAGTCCACTCTGAGCAGTGTATGGGATCCTAGTTCTCTGTGATAGGAGATGGGTTTGAATCCATGTCCCCTGAATTGGGAATGTGGAGTCTTAGCCACTAGAACGTCAGGGAAGTCCCTCAGCTCTGAAATTTTTATTGCTTAAAAACTGGTCACTGTAAGAAGTGAGCAGAAAGTTATGCTCTGTAAAACAAACATGTGCACTCATAAAAGAATTTACACCTGCTAATTTACCTTTTATATAAAAAGGTAAAATCAGGCAACAGGGCAATCTTGTTTAATACATAAGTTTTCTGAGCGGATGGAGGGAGATTTCTTTCTCAACTTTCTGTGTGAACCATTTTATAGAAATATTTATCAAACTGTAGCAGTCAGGAAAATAATACTCATTAGATCACTTCAAAGCCAATGATGTCATATGTCTCTTTCTTGTCACATACAACATGGGATTAAAAACCACAAAAAGAAAAAAATGCAAAAGACTTACAGCTGAGTGTCAAAAGTGCTGTTGTCCAACCAGGTCCATAATTTCCCTCCAGGAGGAATCCTCAAACCAACCCAAAATGAATCATGTATATTTTGCCATATGAAAGTCTAAAAAGAATAGGAAATGTTGTATGAAATCAAGTGATTCTTACAGATGCAAGATAAAATACGACAGGAGCACCTTCTATGTGGCTGGCACTGCACTAGAAGCTAGGAATGAACAGGTAAGACATGCTTCGTGTTTGCAAATAGATCACAGTGGAGGGGAAATCCACAGTAATGCAATGGGACAAAAGCTAAAGAAAAATTACTAAATGTCTATCGACAAATGAATGGATAAAGATGTGCCACATATGTACAGTGGAATATTACTCAGCCACAAAAAGAATGAAATTTTATCATGTGTCATAAAGAGTGAAGTAAGGCAGAAAGAGAAAAACAAATACCATATGTTAACACACATATATATATAA
Organism: Capricornis sumatraensis; assembly: GCF_032405125.1. Classification (NCBI taxonomy): domain Eukaryota; kingdom Metazoa; phylum Chordata; class Mammalia; order Artiodactyla; family Bovidae; genus Capricornis; species Capricornis sumatraensis. Next base: position 144,095,290 of record NC_091072.1, on the reverse strand, counting down.
GGGATCTAAACATAAATTTAAAAAAAATCTAAATGTACCTATTTGCAAGGCAGGAATGCAGACATAGAGAAAGCACATGTGGACACAAGAAGACAGGGAGAGTGGGAAAAACTGGGAGATTGGGATATATATATATATATATATATATATATATATATATATATCATCATGTGCAAAATAGATAGCTAACCGGAAGCTGTTGTATAGCACAGGGAGCTCAGCTCAGTGCTCTGTGATGACCTAAAGGGGTATTATGGCAGAGTGGGAGGGAGGTTCAAGAGGGAGGGAATATATGTATACCAATTATACTCCAATATGAAAACATAAACTGAGACTTTGAAGAAAAAAAAAGAAACTATTATGGACAGTGTTAGTAGACGCCAAGGCTGTGGAATCAGGCTGCAGCTACTATTACTACTACACATCTTTGCACAGTTATTCATTCTCTTTCTGTATTTTTCTAGTCACTAAAACTCTGACTGTGATAATAGTCATACCTATCTCAAAGAACTGTTATTGTTTTGTTAATAAGTAATATTAAACACTATTTAGCACATAATGAATGCTTCTTGCCTAAATAATAGTGATTACTACTAAATACAAGTATTAAACAATAACCTAGAAGCATTACAGGAAGAGTTACAGAAAGAAAACAATCTCTGAGCTGATGGAGCACATATTGTTCAAAAGTTTTTGTTTTGTTTTGTTTTTAATTGGAGGACAATTGCTTTACAATATTGTGTTGGTTTCTGCTATATATCAACATGAATCACCCATAGGTATACATGTGTCCCCTCCCTCTTTAATCTCCCTCCCACCTCCTATCCTATCCCACCTCTCTAGGTTGTCAAAGAACACCTGATTTGAGCTCCTTCCATCACATATAGCAAATTTCCACTGGACATGGTAATCTATGTGCGTGCATGCTACTCTCTCAATTCCTCCCACCCACTCCTTTCCCGACTATGTCCACCAGTCTGTTCTGTATGTCTGCGTCTCCATTGCTGAAAATAGGATCATCAGTACCATCTTTCTAGATTCCATATATATGCATTAATATATGATATTTATTTTTCTCTTTCTGCCTTAACTTTACTTTGTGTAACAGGCTCTAGGTTCATCCACCTTATTAGAACCGACTCAAATGTGTTCTATTTATGGCTGAGTAATATTCCATTGTATATATGTACCATAACTTCTTTATCCATTTATCTACTGATGGCCATCTAGGTTGCTTCCTTATCTTAGCTATTGTAAATAGTGCTGCAACAAACATTGAGGTACATATGTCTCTTTCAATTATGGTTTTCTCAAAGTATATGCCCAGTAGTGGGATTGTTGGGTTATATGGTAGTTTTATTCCTAGTTTTTTAAAGTAATTTTCATACTGTTCTCCACAGTGGCTGTATTAATTAACATTTCCACCAACAGTGAAAGAGCATTCCCTTTTCTCCACACCCTCTCCAGCATTTATTGTTTATAGAGATTTTAATGATGGCCATTCTGACTCTTGTGAGTTGATACCTTATTGTAGTTTTGATTTGCATTTCTCTAATGATGAGCGATGCTGAGCACCTCTTCATGTGTTTATTAGCCATCTGTATGTCTTTGGAGAAATGTCTGATTAGGTCCTCTGCCCATTTTTTTCTTTGGGCTCTTTGTTTTCCTGATATTGAGCTGCATGAGCTGCTTATATATCCTGGAGATTAATCCTTTGTCAGTTTTTTCCTTTGCAATTATTTTCTCCTATTCTGAAGGTTGTCTTTTAATCTTGTTTCTTTTGCTGTGCAAAAGCTTTTAAGTCCCATTTGTTTATTTTTGTTTTTATGTCCATTACTCTAGGAGGTGGGTAATATCTTCTTTTTGTACAATACCATAACCCCTGAGACAAAGTATATGGCTGGCCATAATGTGCTAAGTTGCTGAAGTTTTGTCCAACTCTTTGTGACTGTAGCCTGCAAGACTCCTCTGTCCATGGGATTTCCAAGACAAGAATACTGGAGTGAGTTGCCATCTCCTCCTCCAGGAGGTCTTCCCAGCCCAGGTATCGACCCCATGTCTCTTGTATCTCCTGCATTGGTAGGTAGATTCTTTACCACTCCCCAGTTCACATGTATGCCATGCCATGCTCAGTTGCTTCACATGTACAATTGACCCCTATTACAGGCTTCAGGGGCCAGAGGATAGAATATTATGGGCTCAACTATGTCCCTTCAAAATGTATGCATTTGAAGCTCTAACCCCTAGTGCTTCAAAATGTGGCTGCCTTTGGAGACACAGCTTTTAGAGAGGTGACTAAGCAGAAATGAGGCTGTTAGGGTAGATCTTAATCCACTCTGATTATTGTCCTTATAAGAAGCAGAAATTTGGACATACAGAGAGACACAGTTTCATGCATACAGAGGAAAGACCATGTGAGGACAGAGCAAGCAGGTGGCCATCTAGAAACTAAGGAGCAAGGCCTTGGAAGAAACCACATCTGCCAACACCTTGATCTTGAACTTCTAGCCTTCAGAGCAGTGAGTAAGAAATTTCTGATGCTTAAGTCACCGAGTCCATGGTACTTTGTTATGTTAGCTCTGACAAACTCATACAACCCCTTTAAGTGCTTGCATGCTAAGTCACTTCAGTTGTGTCTGACTCTTTGTAACCTCATGGACTGTAGCTGCCCAGCTCCTCTATCCATAGGATTTTCCAGGCCAGAATTCTGGAGGAGCTGCCATGCCCTCCTTCAGGAGATCTTCCTGACCCAAGGATCAAACTTGCATGTCCTGCATCAGCAGGCAGGTTCTTTACCACTAGCACCACCTGGAAAGCCTTACAGCCCCTTTATTATTCTGTTGGTGGCTCAGATGGTAAAAAAACTGCTTGCAATGCGAGAGATCTGGGTTCAATTCCTGGGTAGAAACAGACAATAAATCACTGCATGGAGAAACAGTACAATGAAGACTTCCCTAAAAACCTTATCTGTTTCCTGCTCATCATCAAATGGAAAAATGCTGAAATGCAGAAAATACATGTTTTCTGAGCAATAAGAAACCTAACCCATCACTTAAAAATGAACTGAAACTCCACATTAAAGACCTAGGAGGAACTGCATGTTCATTTCCAACCACAAAGCTATGTAACTCAGTCTCTTCTTATTAGATGCTTTCTTATTAGATCCTTTCAAGTTGATACCTTCTTCCCCTTTTTTGTCTTAAGCTGACTTCTAAGAGAAGAAAAAAGTCTCTTTTTAGTTCTTCACCCTTTCTGGATTTGGTTCATATTCAAACCAATTTGGACTGGATCTGACAAAGAGTTTTACAGTTTAATATTTGGGGTTACATTGCTTACACTGAAGATAACTTACTTTCCATTTTGATTTTCTTGTTGTTGTGGATTTCTATGAAACTCAGAGGAGTTTTTTCTTCCCCCTACAAAAGTTTCAACAGCTGCCCTTATATAAGCACTCCAGACTTAACCAGGCTTGTAAAGCCCTGTTTGTCATTGAGTTTTCTAAAACTGAGCCTTTGACATCGCTTGTAATTTCAACATACTAATTCTTATGCTTAGAATCCTTATTTGATGTTGCCAACTAATATCTATACTGGCCTTATTAAGGTTTAGTGTCCAACCTTTGTGTAAGAAAATTTCAATTTAAATTAAGCCAGAGTTAGAAAAATATTGGCTTTCTTCAACAGAAAACAAAGTTTAATAAGAAGGGCTATACTGTATTTCCTTTCTCGGAACATTGTTTTTAATTTCAGCTGCCATGCTGTCTGACTAAAAACTTTCTGGGCAATGATGGATTAAATATGGGTGATGAGACTGATGTCATACTTTTAAAATGCAGTCTTGGAAATGTATCCCTTATATAGAAGAACTTAGGTATATATTACTAAAAGGATTTCTCCTATCTCTAGCTAAGCGAATGTGAAAGTAAATGTTGTTCAGTCGTGTTTGACTCTTTGCAACCCCATGGGCTATATAGTTCATGAAATTCTCCAGGCCAGAATACTGGAGTGGGTAGCCTTTCCCTTTTCCAGGGGATCTTCCCAACCCAGGGATCAAACCCAGATCTCCCGCATTGCAGGCAGATTCTTTACCAGCTGAACCACAGAGGAAGAAAAAGAAGCTTAAAATAATATTATAGTTTCAAGTATTCATTCAACCAATAATTGTGCAGTTAATACCAATGAGGTTTAATTTTTTTTCACCGAAATTTTCAAATTTGTAGCACAAAGAAGTACTGAAGTTGTGAAGGATGTTATAATCTTAAAATTTTATACCTTACCATATCACTGAAGTCTCGGACCACCATGAGATGTGATTCTTTCATGACACAGTCATTTTTACTTTCATTCCAAGATTTCTTATTTTCATGTTCAGCAATCCAGTAGCATTTCCCCCCATGTAGCTTCCAATCTTTGCTGGGGCATGATGTATAAACAGTGGAAGAATTGAAAGGAACTGGAAAGAAAAATGACAAGAAATTAAAAGAAACATGAGAATGCACCCCTAATATTGTATAATAATTAAAGCCTCTCAAAATTTGTAAAATCAGGGCCTAAGCTGTGGTCATGTATGGATGTTAGAGTTGGACTGTGAAGAAGGCTGAGCGCCAAAGAATTGATGCTTTTGAACTGTGGTGTTGGAGAAGACCCTTGAGAGTCCCTTGGACTGCAAGGATATCCAACGAGTCCATTCTGAAGGAGATCAACCCTGGGATTTCTTTGGAAGGAATGATGCTAAAGCTGAAGCTCCAGTACTTTGGCCACCTCATGAGAAGAGCTGACTCATTGGAAAAGACTCTGATGCTGGGAGGAATTGGGGGCAGGAGGAGAAGGGGACGACCCAGGATGAGATGGCTGGATGGCATCACGGACTCGATGGACGTGAGTCTGAGTGAACTCTGGGAGATGGTGATGGACAGGGAGGCCTGGTGTGCTGCAATTCAAGGGGTCGCAAAGAGTCGGACACGACTGAGCAACTGAACTGAACTGAACTGAACTGAAGCTTTCTTTAACAAAAGTATGGGCTTTTCACAGGATGGATTTTGAAAAAAATAAAACCTAACAGAATTTCAATTGTGTATTTATTTCTTTCTCTCTTTTCTTCTTTCTCCCATTTAATTTATTCTCTTTGAAATATGTTATGTTTTCCATAAACTAGGCAATGCACAGACACTAGGATAAAGTGATCAACATCCAAACTTCACGAAGATAAAACTTTTGGAGGAAAACTAGAAATTAAAGATTTCAACTAGTGACCCATCAAAAAACCAGACATTTTGAGAATTATATATCACTATAATTTTGAGAATTATAAAATCATGAGAAGAATTTTCACTGGGCAAAATTTGTATGATAGGTGGTCTCTAAAACTCAGGTAGATTGATCTTTCTATGTATAAAAGGATCTGGACAGAATTTAAAGCAATTTTATTCAATACCATGTTATCACCTCTATCAAGGGTAGGAGGACTATTATGTGCTTTTGTATTGGGAATAATGTCCCAGAAAATTTGCTATCATAGTCTCACTAGTTTAAAAAAATTAAAGTTTTTGGAAAGAGGTTGAGGAGACTTTGAAAAATTAAAATCCATTTTAAAGTTTTAATGATTTCCCAGAAGCCAAAATCACTCTATAACATGGACTGGTAAGTCTTAATAATAACATTATATATGCAGGTTCAAAAAAAGAAAGGAATATAGTTTTTCAATATAGAATACAAACTTAAATCAACAGAGTTAGTTCAGTTCAGCACAGTTCAGTGCAGTCGCTCAGTTGTGTCCGACTCTTTGTGACCCCAAGAATCGCAGCATGCCAGGCCTCCCTGTCCATCACCAACTCCCGGAGTTCACTCAGACTCACATCCATTGAGTCAGTGATGCCACCAACCATCTCATTCTCCATTGCCCCCTTCTCTTCCTGCCCCGAATTGCTCCCAGCATCAGAGTCTTTTCCAATGAGTCAACTTATCACATGAGGTGGCCAAAGTACTGGAATTTCAGCTTCAGCATCATTCCTTGCAAAGAAATCCCAGGGCTGATCTCCTTCAGAATAAGCTGGTTGGATCTCCTTGTAGTCCAAGGGACTCTTAAAAGTCTTCTCCAACACCACAGTTCAAAAGCATCAATTCTTCGGTGCTCAGCCTTCTTCACAGTCCAACTCTCACATCCATATATGACCACTGGAAAAAACCATAGCCTTGACTACATGGACATTTGTTGGCAAAGTAATGTCTCTGCTTTTCAATATGCTATCTAGGTTGGTCATAATTTTTCTTCCAAGGAGTAAGTATCTTTTAATTTCATGGCTGCAATCACCATCTGCAGTGATTTTGGAGCCCCCCAAAAATAAAGTCTGACACTGTTTCCACTGTTTGCCCATCTATTTCTTATGAAGTGATGGGACCAGATGCCATGATCTTAATTTTCTGAATGTTGAGCTTTAAGCTAACTTTTTCACTTTCCACTTTAAAATAATAAAGAAAACAGAAAGAAAAATAAAACCGAAAATCTAAATAATTGTGTTTTCTTGACTTTTAAAAGTATATAAATACATTCATATGTAAAAGATAGAAACACATAAAATGATCATTTATAATATTTTTCATTTCAGTTCAGTTGCTCAGTCGTGTCCGACTCTTTGCGACCCCATGAATCGCAGCACGCCAAGCCTCCCTGTCCATCACTGTCTCACAGAGTTCACCCAGACTCACGTCCATCTAGTCGGTGATGCCATCCAGCCATCTCATCCTCTGTCGTCCCCTTCTCCTCCTGCCCCCAATCCCTCCAAGCATCAGAACTTTATCCAATGAGTCAACTCTTCTCATGAGGTGGCCAAAGTATTGGAGTTTCAGCTTTAGCATCATTCCTTCCAAAGAAATCCCAGGGTTGATCTCCTTCAAAATGGACTGGTTGGATCTCCTTGCAGTCCAAGGGACTCTCAAGAGTCTTCTCCAACACCACAGTTCAAAAGCATCAATTCTTCAGTGCTCAGCCTTCTTCACAGTCCAACTCTCACATCCATACATGACCACAGGAAAAACCATAGCCTTGACTAGACGGACCTTAGTTGGCAAAGTAATGTCGCTGCTTTTGAATACGCTATCTAGGTTGATCAAAACTTTTCTTCCAAGAAGTAAGCGTCTTTTAATTTCATGGCTGCAGTCACCATCTGCAGTGATTCTGGATCCCAAAAAAATAAAGTCTGACACTGTTTCTACTGTGATGGTACTGGATGCCATGATCTTCGTTTTTCTGAATGTTGAGCTTTAGGCCAACTTTTTTGCTCTCCTCTTTACTTCCATCAAGAGGCTTTGAATCATTTAGTACCATTAAAAATTCACCCATTCCAGTCCATTTTAGTTCACTGATTCCTAGAATGTCGACGTTCACTCTTGCCGTCTCTTGTTTGAACACTTCCAATTTGCCTTGATTCATGGACCTGACATTCCAGGTTCCTATGCAATATTGCTCTTTACAGCATCAGACCTTGGTTCTATCACCAATCACATCCACAGCTGGCTATTGTTTTTGCTTTGGCTCCATCCCTTCATTCTTTCTAGAGTTATTTCTCCACTGATCTCCAGTAGCATATTGGGCACCTACTGACCTGGGGAGTTCCTCATTCAGTATGCTATCATTTTGCCTTTTCATACTGTTCATGGGGCTCTCAAGGCAAGAATACTGAAGTGGTTTGCCATTCCCTTCTCCAGTGGACCACATTCTGTCAGACATCTCCACCATGACCCGCCTGTCTTGAGTTGCCCCACGGGCATGGCTTGGTTTCATTGAGTTAGACAAGGCTGTGGTCCCAGTGTGATTAGATTGACTAGTTTTCTGTGAGTATGGTTTCAGTGTGTCTGCCCTCTGATGCCCTCTTGCAACACCTACCATCTTACTTGGGTTTCTCATTCCTTGGGCATGGGGTATTGCTTCACGGTTGCCCCAGCAAAGCGCAGCTGCTGCTTCTGACCTTGGATAAGGGGTATCTCCTCACCACTGCCAGATGACCATTATATCTACTACTGTGGGCAGGAATCCCTCAGAAGAAATGAAGTAGCCATCATGGTCAACAAAAGATTCTGAAATGCAGTACTTGGATGCAATCTCAAAAACTACAGAATGATCTCTGTTCATCTCCAAGGCAAACTATTCAATGTCATGATAATCCAAGTCTATGCCCCAACCACTAACGCTGAAGAAACTGAAGTTCAATGGTTCTATGAAGATGTACAAGACCTTTTAGAACTAACACCCCAAAAAATATGTTCTTTTCATTATAGGGGACTGGAATGCAAAAGTAGGAAGTCAAGAAACACCTGGAGTAACAGGCAAATTTGGCCTTGGAATGCGGAATGAAGTAGGGCAAAGACTAATAGAGTTTTGCCAAGAAAATGCACTGGTCATAGCAAAAACCCTCTTCCAACAACATAAGAAAAGACTCTGCACATGGACATCACCATATGGTCAACACTGAAATCAGATTGATTATATTCTTTACAACCAAAGATGGAGAAGCCCTATACAGTCAACAAAAACAAGACCAGAAACTGACTGTGGCTCAGATCATGAACTCCTTATTACCAAATTCAGACTGAAATTGAAGAAAGCAGGGAAAACCACTAGACCATTCAGGTATGACCTAAATCAAATCCCTTATGATTATACAGTGGAAGTGAGAAATATATTTAAGGGCTTAGATCTGATAGATAGAGTGCCTGATGAACTATGGAATGAAGTTCATGACATTGTACAGGAGACAGGGATCAAGACCACCCCATGGAAAAGAAATGCAAGAAAGCAAAATGGCTCTCTGGGGAGGCCTTACAAATAGCTGTGAAATGAAGATAAGTGAAAAGCCAAGGAGAAAAGGAAAGATATAAGCATCTGAATGCAGAGTTCCAAAGAATAGCAAGAAGAGGTAAGGACATTTTTCAGTGATCAATGCAAAGAAATAGAGGAAAACAACAGAATGGGAAAGACTAGAGATCTCTTCAAGAAAATTAGAGATAGCAAGGGAACATTTCATTCAAAGATGGGCTCAATAAAGGACAGAAATGGTCTGGACCTAACAGAAGAAGAAGATATTAAGAAGAGATGGCAATAATACACAGAAGAACTGTACAAAAAAGATCTTCACAACCCAGATAATCAAAATGGTGTGATCACTCACATAGAGCCAGATATCCTGAAATGTGAAGTCAAGTGGGCCTTAGAAAGCATCACTACAAACAAAGTTAGTGGAGGTGATGGAATTCCAGTTGAGCTGTTTCAAATCCTGAAAGATGATGCTGTGAAAGTGCTGCACTCAATATGCCAGCAAATTTGGACAACTCAGCAGTGGCGACAGGACTGGAAAATGTCAGTTTTCATTCCAATCCCAAAGAAAGACAATGTCAAAGAATGCTCAAACTACCACACAATTGCACTCATCTCACATGCTAGTAATGTAATGCTCAAAATTCTCCAAGCCAGACTTCAGCAATATGTGAATCATGAACTTCCTGATGTTCAAGCTGGTTTTAGAAAAGGCAGAGGAACCAGAGATCAAATTGCCAACATCCGCTGGATCATCCAAAAAGCAAGAGAGTTCCAGAAAAGCATCTGCTTTATTGACTATACCAAAGCCTTTGGCTGTGTGGATCACAATAAACTGTGGAAAATTCTGAAAGAGATGGGAATATCAGACCACCTGACCTGCCTCTTGAGAAATCTGTATGCAGGCCAGGAAGCAACTGTTAGAACTGGACATGGAACAACAGACTGGTTCCAAATAGGAAAAGGAGTACATCAAGGCTGTATATTGTCACCCTGCTTATTTAACTTCTATGCAGAATACATCATGAGAAATGCTGGACTGTAAGATACACAAGCTGGAATCAAGTTTGCTGGGAGAGATATCAATAACCTCAGATATGCAGATGACACTACTCTTATGGCAGAAAGTGAAGAGGAACTAAAAGCCTCTTGATGAAAGTGAAAGAGGAGAGTGAAATAGTTGGCTTAAAGCTCAGCACTCAGAAAATGAAAATCATAGCATTCGGTCTGATCACTTCATGGGAAATAGATGGGGAAACAGTGGAAACAGTGGCAGACTTTATTTTTGGGGGCTCCAAAATCACTGCAGATGGTGACTGCAGCCATGAAATTAAAAGACACTTACTCCTTGGAAGAAAAGGTATGACCAACTTAGTTAGTATATTCAAAAGCAGAGACATTACTTTGCCAACTAAGGTCCATCTAGTCAAGGCTATGGTTTTTCCTGTGGTCATGTATGGATGTAAGAGTTGGACTGTGAAGAAGGCTGAGCACTCAAGAAGTGATGCTTTTGAACTGTGGTTTTAGAGAAGACTCTTGAGAGTCCCTTGGACTTCAAAGAGATCCAACTAGTCCATTCTGAAGGAGATCAACCCTGGGATGTCTTTGGAAGTAATGATGCTAAAGCTGAAACTCCAGTAATTTGGCCACCTCATGTGAAGTGTTGACTCATTGGAAAAAACTCTGATGCTGGGAGGGATTGGGGCAGGAGGAGAAGGGGACGACAGAGGATGAGATGGCTGGATGGCATCACGGACTCAATGGACGTGAGTCTGAGTGAACTCTGGGAGTTGGTGCTGGGCAGGGATGCCTGGTATGCTGCGATTCATGGGGTCACAAAGAGTCGGACACGACTGAGTGACTGAACTGAACTGAACTGAACCATTAAAAAACTGACAAAAACTATGTGGTGTTGATCATGAATTTTAGGAAAGGAAATATTTGACCGGCATTCTACACCTGCACATGTCCCAGTAGAATTAAAAATACTAATAAAATGCAATGATTTCAACACAGTACCTTTAAATTCATTTAAAACACAGACAAGTTTATTTTTCTCATTTGTCTTCAATCTTTAAATACTTTTGTCAAGGACTGTAATAGGCCCATGAAAAATAATTGTCTAAACCATCCCTCTGTACAGGTAGAGGAATTTCCCCTTTATTCAGATATACCCAAGTAAAATACATGCTACTGTCCACACTTGCTTTTTCAGGAATTCAGTTCAGTTCAGTTCAGTCATTCAGTCATGTCTGACTTTGCAATCCCATGGACTACAACACGCTAGGCTTGCCTGTCCATTACCAACACCTGGAGTTGACTCAAACTCATGTCCATTGAATTGGTGATGTCATCCAACCATCTTATCCTCTATTGTCCCCTTCTTCTCCTGCCTTCAATCTTTCCCAGCATCAGAGGTTTTTTTTCCAGTGAGTCAGTTCTTCACATCAGGTGGGCAAAATATTGGAGTTTCAGCTTCAGTATTAGTCCTTTCAATGAATATTCAGAACTGATTTCCTTTAGGATAGACTGGTTGGATCTTGCCGTCCAAGGGACTCTCAAGAGTCTTCTCCAACACCACAGTTCGAAAGCATCAGTTCTTTGGCGCTTAGCTTTCTTTATGGTCCAACTCTCATATCCATACATGACTACTGGAAAAACAATAGCTTTGACTAGATGGATCTTTGATGGCAAAGTAATGTCTCTGCTTTTTAATATGCTCTCTAGATTGGCCATAACTTTTCTTCCAAGGAGCAAGCGTCTGTCAATTTCAGGGCTGCAGTCACCCTATGCAGTGATTTTGGAGACCGAAATAATAAAGTCTGTCACTGTTTCCATTGTTTCCCCATCTATTTGCCATGAAGTGATGGGACGGGATGCCATGATGTTAGTTTTCTGAACGTTGAGCTTTAAGCTAACTTTTTCACTCTCCTCTTTCACTTTTATCAAGAGGCTCTTTAGTTCTTCTTCACTTTCTACTATAAGGGTGGTGTCATCTGCATATCTGAGGCTATTGATATTTCTCCCGGGAATCTTGATTCCAGCTTGTGCTTCATTCAGCCTGGCGTTTCTCATGATGCACTCTGCATATAAGGTAAATAAGCAGGGTGACAATATACAGCCTTGACATACTCCTTTCCCTATTTGGAACCAGTCTGTTGTTTCAATAGAAAATTGGATTAAAGATTTAGTGCACATGGCCCCGCCCATCAGAACAATACGCAGTTTCCCCCTCAGTCAGTCTCTCCCATAGGGAAGCTTCCATAAGCCTCTTATCCTTCTCCATTAGAGGGAAGACAGAATGAAAACCACAATCACAGAAAAGTAACCCATCTGATCATATGGACCTCAGCCTTGTCTAACTCAGTGAAACTATGAGCCATGCTGTGTAGGGCCACCCAGCACGGATGGGTGAGAGTGGAGAGTCCTGACAAAATGTGGTCCACTGGAGAAAGGAATGGCAGACCACTTCAGTATTCTTGCCTTGAGAGTCCCATGAACAGTATGAAAAGGCAAAAAGGACACCGAAAGATGAACTCCCCTGGTCGGTAGGTGCCCAATATGCTACTGGAGATCAGTGGACAAATAACTCCAGACAGTATGAAGAGACAGAGCCAAAGCAAAAACAACACCCAGTTGTGGATGTGACTGGTGATAGAAGCAAGGTCCGATGCTGTAAAGAGCAATATTGCATAGGATCCTGGAATGTTAGGTCCATGAATCAAGGCAAATTGGAAGGGATCAAACAGGAGATGGCAAGAGTGAACATCTACATTTCAGTCATCAGCAAACTAAAATGGACTCGAATGGGTGACTTTAACTCAGATGACCATTATGTCTACTACTGTGAGCAAGAATCCCTTACAAGAAATGGAGTAGCCATCACAGTCAACTCAGGAATTAGGCAATATAAAATAACATTACCTATTGAGCTACTTGCTTCAGATTTACCTTGCTCAGTACAATATTTCTTCTTTGATTCATTATCCACTTCAGTTTGTCTTGCAGATTTGAACTGAATAACTAGTGAAAGAAGACACATCTTTTCTTAATTAAATATAAAGCAGAAAATGGTCAGGTTGTAGTGACTCAGTGAAGTTGATTAATGTGGAAACTCCAGAGCAATTAAAGTGATTAAAATTTATGGGAAAAAAATCCCTTTTTCCAAGATTGGACCTTCTTTTGCACATAGTCCTGTTAATTTTATTAATATCAAATTTAGGGAAATTGGTAAAATATGATCTGGGGCCAGAAGGAAACTCACTTGATTTTTTCTGGAGTTTTCATATTTATCTTAATAAACACAAAATAACCAGCTTTGAATGTAAGCTTCATTTGGAGAATTTGTGTTTGGTAAGTTCCTATTAACTGTACCAGGTGTCACCTGATTCATGGAAAGAGCTTTATGCGTTTTGATTTCAGTTCATGATTCTGTTCCTTTTGAGATTGTCCATTTAAAGTCTACATATGGAAGGACAGGGTGAGCCCAGAGTATTTTTCTACCATGAGGAAGACATTTGTCTTTCTGATGGCCATTTCACTGAAATTACTTGGGTTATTTATAATCTCACAATAGTGTGTATTAATCAGTTAAGTCTTTAAAATCTATTGTAGTAACAAATCTGTTACTAACAAACTACTGGTTTGATAACAAGCAAATTGATTAGCCTATACCAAAAAGAAACATAGCAGAGAGGGTACTTTTTTTTTTTTTTAATGGTCATGCCCCATGGCATGTGGGATAATAGTTCCCTGACCATGAATCAAACCTTGACCCTCTGCGGTGGAAATGCAGAGTCGTTTTAACCATTGGACTGCCAGGGAAGTCCCAGCAGAGGTGTTGAATGTTAAGTATTTTTTGCTTCATCCCCTCAATGTTAAAGTCCCAATTTGGCCACTGCCTAGTTATATTAAACTAGTCAAACCACTTATCACTCTGGGCTGTAGACAGTTCACCTCAACTGGAGGCTTGACCTTGTTGATTTCTAGGGCCCCATCCAGTTCTAGAATTCTGATTCTGCCCATTGACCTCTAGTAACTAATGACATGCATAATTACTAATATCCCTCACAAGGACAATACAGGCAGATATTGCCTTGATCTGTTCTAGGGTTTGGTTCAATCTGGAAACCTGAATTCCTTAGAGTATACATCATCTGGAAGTTTTTCTCCAAGCATTTACTTAATGAACTATTAAAATAATTGCCATATAAAGTTGGACTATATTTCACTACATCCATGGCATATGAGTATAATTTTAAAATGGCTGAGTGAATTGATTGGTTTTAGACAAAATTTTCACCCATGGATGCAAAATTGAGGATGCCCCTGAGTAGTTAATGGGGCTTCCTTTGTGGCTCAGCTGGTAAAGAAACCACATGCAATGCAGGAAGCCCGGTTCAATTCCTGGGTTGGGAAGATCCCCTGGAGAAGGGAAAGGCTACCCACTCCAGTATTCTGGCCTGGAGAATTCCACAGACTGTATAGTCTATGGGGTAACAAAGAGCTGGACACGACTGAGTGACTTTCACTTCACTTTCAGGATGCCGTGATTTTAGTAAGCTTGAATAAGATCTTGAATAAACTTAAACAGAAATATACTTCATAGTTTAGTTTGCTTTCCAGAACATGGTTCAGAAAAGCTGATTTTGATCATAAAATATAAATCTAGTGTCCTTCATATATCAATGAAATGAATCCATAATATATGTAATATCACATGATGAAGTTCTATGGAAAATCTCTAATTTTATTTGTGTATCAAATTTCTTTCTTTTTGTGAAATTGTACTGAACTGTGTAGAAACCACTTTAACAGCAAACACAATTACAACAGGTCATGATAAAATAATACTTTGGGGTAAATAAAGGTTATTGGTAATTACTTACCAAGCATGCTCAGCACAATTACTATTACAAGAAGAATGATAATCATTGCACATCCAACTTTCAGGAAAATTCCATGGCGGTGAGAATCTATAAAATTGGATAAATTTCACTAGTAAGCCCAGTAAGTACTTCCTTAGGTGGTAAGGAAGGGCTGAATAAACTTTGTCAGTTATGCTCTTGAGGTACTTTTCTTTGAAATATGCAGACCTAACTTCCTCTTACATACAAATTTGGTCCCCTGATTTGTGAAGAAGGTTGAATTTATAAAACTGAATGAATATATTTTTTTTCTTTTTGATTCACAATTCATAATCTTAAATTATGATCTACTCTGCATCCCTAAGTTTTTATGTAAGACTGAAATTCTCAAGATTCTCTAATAAACATACTGACAGCCCTCACTCATTTGGGTCGATCCATTCTTTTATGAAAAACGCAGAGGAACCAGAGATCAAATTGCCAACATCCACTGGATCATTGAAAAAGCAAGAGAGTTCCAGAAAAAACATGTATTTCTGCTTTATTGGCTATGCCAAGGCCTTTGACTGTGTGGATCACAAGAAACTGTGGAAAATTCTGAAAGAGACGGGAATACCAGACCACCTGACCTGCCTCTTGAGAAACTTATATGCAGGTCAGGAAGCAACAGTTAGAACTGGACATGGAACAACAGACTAGTTCCAAACAGGAAAAGGAGTACGACAAGCCTGTATATTGTCACCCTGCTTATTTAACATCTATGCAGAGTACATCATGAGAAATGCTGGACTGGAAGAAACACAAGCTGGAATCAAGATTGCTGGGAAATATATCAATAACCTCAGATATGCAGATGACATCATCCTTATGGCAGAAAGTGAAGAGGAACTAAAAAGCCTCTTGATGAAAGTGAAAGAGGAGAGTGAAAAAGTTGACTTAAAGTTCAGCATTCAGAAAACGAAGATCATGGCATCCAGTCCCATCACTTCATGGGAAATAGATGGGGAAAAAGTGGAAACAGTGGCAGACTTTATTTTTTTGAGCTCCAAAATCACTGCAGATGGTGACTGCAGCCATGAAATTAAAAGATGCTTACTCCTTGGAAGAAAAGTTATGACCTACTTAGATAGCATATTGAAAAGCAGAGACATTACTTTACCAAAAAAGGTCCATCTTGTCAAGGCTACGGTTTTTCCTGTGGTCATGTAGGATGCGAGAGTTGGACTGTGAAGAACACTGAAGCCGAAGAATTGATGCTTTTAAACTGTGGTGTTGGAGAAGACTCTTGAGAGTCCCTTGGACTGCAAGGAGATCCAACCAGTTCATCCTGAAGGATATCAGCCCTGGGATTTCTTTGGAAGGAATGATGCTAAAGCTGAAACTCCAATACTTTGGCCACCTCATGCGAAGAGTTGAC
Source organism: Capricornis sumatraensis (assembly GCF_032405125.1). NCBI lineage: Eukaryota > Metazoa > Chordata > Mammalia > Artiodactyla > Bovidae > Capricornis > Capricornis sumatraensis. The sequence goes on along the minus strand of NC_091072.1, from coordinate 144,079,198 downwards.
TCATTGGAAAAGACTCTGATGCTGGGAGGGGTTGGGGTCAGGAGAAGAAGGGGACAACAGAGGATGAGATGGCTGGATGGCATCACGGACTCAATGGACGTGAGTCTTAGTGAACTCCGGGAGTTGGTGATGGACAGGGAGGCCTGGCTTGCCGCCCTGTCCATGGGGTCGCAAAGAGTCAGACACGACTGAGCAACTGAACTTACTGATTCTTTTATGCTTTCTTATACAATAAATCTATTTCCTGTTATATGTAATTGCAGTTTCATAAAATTATACGTTTTAAAATAAAAGTAATTTAGAGATAATCTTGTGCAACACTTGAATGTTAAAATGGGGATTTTAAGTCCACAAAACTCAGTTACTTGATAGTAGAGTTGACATCATACCTCAGGTTTCTTGACTACCAAATTAGACCTTTGTTCACTATCCATTCTATCACTTGTAATCAGATAAATAGGTCATAAAAAGAAAATGACATTTTTAGCTCTGGGATGATTGATGACTAAAACCAAGAGGCTCTTATCCAAAGTAGTTCAGTTCAGTTCAGTCGCTCAGGCGTGTCCGACTCTTTGAGACCCCATGAATCGCAGCACGCCAGGCCTCCCTATCTCCCGCAGTTCACTCAGACTCACGTCCATTGAGTCCGTGATGCCATCCAGCCATCTCATCCTCTGTCGTCCCCTTCTCCTCCTGCCCCCAATCCTTCCCAGCATCAAAGTCTTTTCCAATGACTCAACTCTTTGCATGAGGTGGCCAAAGTACTGGAGTTTCAGCTTCAGCATCATTCCTTCCAAAGAAATCCCAGGGCTGATCTCCTTCAGAATGAACTGATTGGATCTCCTTGCAGTCCAAGGGACTCTCAAGAGTCTTCTCTAACACCACGCTTCAAAAGCATCAATTCTTCGGCGCTCAGCTTTCTTCACAGTCCAACTCTCGCATCCATACATGACCACAGGAAAAACTATAGCCTTGACTAGATGGACCTTAGTCGGCCAAGTAATGTCTCTGCTTTTGAATATGCTATCTAGGTTGGTCATAACTTTTCTTCCAAGGAGTAAGCATCTTTTAATTTTATGGCTGCAGTCACTACCTGCAGTGATTTTGGAGCCCCAAAAAATAAAGTCTGCCACTGTTTTCACTGTTTCCCCATTTCCCATGAAGTGATGGGACTGGATGCCATGATCTTCGTTTTCTGAATGCTGAGCTTTAAGCCAACTTTTTCACTCTCCTCTTTCACTTTCATCAAGAGGCTTTTTAGTTCCTTTTCACTTTCTGCCATAAGGATGATGTCATCTGCATATCTGACGTTATTGATATCTCTCCCAGCAATCCTGATTCCAGCTTGTGTTTCTTCCATTCCAGCATTTCTCATGATGTACTCTGCATAGAAGTTAAATAAGCAGGGCGACAATATACAGCCTTGATGTACTCCTTTTTCTATTTGGAAACAGTCTGTTATTCCATGTCCAGTTCTAACTGTTGCTTCCTGACCTGCATATAAGTTTCTCAAGAGGCAGGTCAGGTGGTCTGATATTCCCATTTCTTTCAGAATTTTCCACAGTTGATTGTGATACACACAGTCAAAGGATTTGGCATAGTCAATAAAGCAGAAATAGATGTTTTCCTGGAACTCTCCTGTTTTTTTGATGATCCAGCAGATGTTGGCAATTTGATCTCTGGTTCCTCTGCCTTTTCTAAAACCAGCTTGAACATCAGAAGTTCACGGTCCACATATTGCTGAAGCCTGGTTTGGAGAATTTTGAGTCTTACATTACTAGCATGTGAGATGAGTGTAACTGTGTGGTAGTTTGAGCATTCTTTGGCATTGCCTTTCTTTGGGATTGGAATGAAAACTGACCTTTTCCAGTCCTGTGGCCACTGTTACAATATATCAGTTCCACTAGATATGTGATATATACACATCTACATGGGACTTTCCTGGTGGCTCAGGCAGTAAAACATCTGCCTACAGTGCAGTTGACCCAGGTTCATTCCCTGGATCGGGAAGATTCTCTGGAGAAGGGAATAGCCCACTCCACCATTCTTGCCTGGAGAATTCCACGGATAGGGGAGCCTGGTGGGCTACAGTCCATGGGGTCGCAAAGAGTCAGACACAACTGATACTTTCACAAACTGAGAGCCTACTACTATAACTGATGTGAAAATACAACCAATTACAAAATCAAATGTCAAGAATGATTAACATGAATGCTTATTTAGTGGAATACTATTAGAGAGTGCTTGTTCAAATTATTAGTGTTTAAGTAAAATGTCTTTAATGAGAATTTATTAAATTCCCAAAACACTAAAAGAAGTCCATGCATTTCCTTTTATCAGGCAAGCAATGCAAATTGTGCCTGACTAGGCAATAGTGAGAAGAATCTGATAATATCCCAACACACATTTCTAGGGTGAAGAACTGAGATTTCAAACCTAAAAAGTTGGAGAATAAATCATCAGAGTTCATGAATGGAATTAATACAAGGAGTACTACATCATTTCTTTAGGCCCCTTAAGTAAAGTTTAAGAGAATCATGAATTTCTGAGTCTTAGTCTGGGATATTCTCAATTGTATTACCTTTTCTCACTGATATTTCACTCAATTTCATTGGAGTACCCTCTTGTTTTATAACTTGGAGAATCAATGAACCTATAATATTTAAAATATTTAAAATAAATGAGATCTATTGATTTAAAATCCATTTGTACATTTATCTGCCTACCAAGCATCTATTAATTGCTTACTGAGGACTTAGTACTGTGAGAGGCAGTGGAAATTCAAAGATTAAGATTAGGGAGAGTGTTTCAACACAAATGAAGCTCTGAAATAGGAAGGAATATGATAATTCTAAGAAGCAAAGAGAAAGTCAACAATCAGAGTTAAACAAGTGAAATTTAGCAACTTCAAAGAGAAAGCTCGGGGAAAATTGTGTAGGGCTCTGTGGGACATTACAATCCAATGTAGCGATTTTCTTGTAGCATCTTTCTTTTCCTCTTGAATATGACACATGGAAACAGAAGTTGCATTTATCCACAGCAGAGATATGCAGTGAAAGAGTAATAAAATATTTGACTTCTAGTCATGACTATACGTAGGTAATTTAATTTTTATGCATTCATATTTCCTCATTTTTAACATTACAATAAAATTGGACTAGATAGCATTAAAGACAGTGTCCCCAAATCTCTTTTCCTTCTTCAGTTCAGTTCAGTTGCTCAGTCGTGTCCGACTCTTCGCAACCCCATGAATCGCAACACGCCAAGCTTCCCTGTCCATCACCAACTCCTGGAGTTCACCCAGACACCTCCATCAAGTCAGTGATGCCATCCAGCCATCTCATCCTCTGTCGTCCCCTTCTCCTCCTGCCCCCAATCCCTCCCAGCATCAAAGTCTTTTCCAATGACTCAACTCTTCGCATGAGGTGGCCAAAGTACTGGAGTTTCAGCTTTAGCATCATTCCTTCCAAAGAAATCCCATGGTTGATCTCCTTCAGGAAGGACTGGTTGGATCTCCTTGCAGTCCAAGGGACTCTCAAGAGTCTTCTCCAACACCACAGTTCAAACGCATCAATTCTTCGGCACTCAGCCTTCTTCACAGTCCAACTCTCACATCCATACATGACCACAGGAAAAACCATAGCCTTGACTAGGCGGACCTTAGTCAGCAAAGTAATGTCTCTGCTTTTGAATATACTATCCAGGTTGGTCATAACTTTTCTTCCAAGGAGTAAGCGTCTTTTAATTTCATGGCTGCAGTCACCATCTGCAGTGATTTTGGAGCCCCAAAAAGTAAAGTCTGACAGTGTTTCTACTGTTTCCCCATCTATTTCCCATGAAGTGATGGGACCGGATGCCATGATCTTCATTTTCTGAATGCTGAGCTTTAAGCCAACTTTTTCACTCTCCTCTTTCACTTTCATCAAGAGGCTTTTTAGTTCCTCTTCACTTTCTGCCATAAGGGTGGTGTCCTCTGCATATCTGAGGTTATTGATATTTCTCCCAGCAATCTTGATTCCAACTTGTGTTTCTTCCAGTCCAGCATTCGTCATGATGTACTCTACATATTCTTCTTTAAATTAATTTTTATTGGAGTATAGCTGATTTGCATGCTTAGTCACTTAGTTGTGTCCGACCCTTCATGACCCTTTGGACTGTAGCCTGACAGCCTCCTCTGTCCATGGGATTCTCCAGGCAAGAATACTGGAGTGGGTTGCCATTTCCTTCTCCAGGGGATCTTCCCAACCCAAGATCAAACCCATGTCTCCTGCACTGGTAGGCTGATTCTTTGCCACTGAGCTTCCAGAGAAGTCCATTTGATAAATTTGTATGTCAATCCCAATCTCCCAATTTTTCCCTTCCTTCATTTCCCCTTGGTAACCATAAATTTGTTTACTAAGTCTGTGACTCTGTATCTGTTTTGTAAATGGGTTCATTTATACCATTTTCTTTCTTTCTTTTTTTGACCAGGAAAAAAGTAATGTTCTTTCCATGAACAGAAAAAATTAAATCCTGGTATGCAGAATCAAAAATATTGATCTTGTAGCTTGAAGTGAGTTAAAATAACCTCAAGAAAAATCGACCAATTATATGAGATTTGTGGGAAACAGAGGAATAAGAATACAGGTTTCATCCATATTACTTCTCAAACTAAGTTCCATTAGCTCACACAAAATGAAAGCTCCCAGTCTGTCACGAAAAGAAAGCAGATAAGCCCATATTGAGCAAGTTGTGCTGTGCTGTGTTAAGTCGCTTCAGTCATGTCTGACTCTTTATGATGCTATGGACTGTAGCCCACCAGGTTCCTCTGTCTATGGGATTCTCTAGACAGGAATACTGGAGGGGTTTGCCATGCCCTCTTCTAGATCTGCCTGACCCAGGGACCAAACCCACGTCTCTTACATCTCCTGCATTGGCAGGTGGGTTCTTTATTACTAATACCACCTGGGAAGCCCCATTGAGAAAGTTAGAGAGAGAGCATTTAAACACAGGAAATTTCTTTCAACTGGAGAAAACCATACATAAGATCCACTTGAAAACTGCAAACTTAAAGATATGAAAGAAGAAATGGATTCTTGGGAATAAAAGGAAAGTAAGACATCAGTTTTACTCCACAAGGACAAGCTTGTGGAGACTTTAAACATTTTATGTAACCTTTACAATACAAAAATTCTTACCCTAGAGGAGATAATATAAATGCAACATGGAATTTTCCCTAAAGCTTCATTTGTATAGAATGTATGTAGAACATACGTTGGATTTGAAAAAGCTATTGGTTTTGAGGTGATTTGTGATTAAGGTACAATCTTATCTTTAGCTGTATGCCTATCTACTTGTGCTCCAAAAATATTCTATTACTCAGATAATCATTAATTCTAAACTTCAGGAAATAAGATATTAACACTTTATGTCTTTTTATTTTAGTTTAACATTTTTATCCTACCGATACACAACTTCCAAAAGGCTAGATAACAATGTGAATAATTGCGAGAGATATTTTCCTCAGTGTGAATGAGTTTATTATATTATTTTCAAAGGGCAGATTCGGATGAGTAAAATTATAGAACAGAAAGAGGTTATGAGTATCAGTGTTACCACATGAATATAATAAATGTCCGCCACAAGAAATATAAGGAATAGAGTTCATGGAAACCAAAAGCAAAGGTCTACATATTAAGACTAAAGTTACAGTTAACTTCACAAACACTTTGTGTCATTAAAATCCTTCACTTTCTCCCTGGCATTCAGTAGATTTTGCTTTGAATCCAGTCTCCTATTTCCAGTAAATCTCCTGGAGAAGGAAGTGGCAACCAAACTCCAGGATTCTTGCCTAGAGAATCCCACGGACAGAGGAGACTGGTGGGCTACAGTCCACAGGGTCGCAAAGAGTTGGACACGATGAAGTGACTTAGCACATTTTTAGTAAGACAGATGTAAACACAGGACAGAAACAAGGGAGATTTAAAGTAAAGCATTAATTTTAACAGGAGTTCTAGATCCAGCTTACCAGATCTCTGAAGTGAAGATGAATGTTCTGAAGATGTATGTTTGATATCAGCATAGACTATCTCTTCAGCCATTGCATAAATTAAAAAGAATCCTATATTTTTGCAAACTTCCTATAAATGAGATATATTGAGACAGATAATTTCCTTCCTCTCTCCCAAGTTTGGTAGATTCCCTCAATGAATAAATAAAAACAATGTACTCAGCCTTATCAATCAAGGCAATAGATTACTGAATACTTGCATGATCTGGAAGAAAACTACTATCCATGCAGTAGTTTCTTGCACTTCAGTTAGTTTTCTGCCCTCAGTTGGAATGATTTTGACCTTTATTAGTACCAGAAAAGAGATTGCATCACTTTCTTCTATAAACCACTTCCTCTTTTAGGTTAGACATATTTTCAGGCAGAAACACTTTGACCTTCTAGCATTTTCTCCAAAGTGGAATAGCCACTTGGAAGGATGGACAAGAAAAAGAGGATTTTTTTTTTTTTTAATGAAAGTAGTAGAAAGAATTGACAGAATCCTAATCTTTGAAATGCATTGTAATTACTTAGGCAATACTTTAAAATGCCCTTAAAGCTATTTCTTCTCTTGTATACTTTATAATATTAACAGCAAGCTAAGTTGAAGCATAGATTATGCAGAGGATTTCCAAACTGAAAAATAATCTATATGAAATAGAAATAACTCTATGTCAAAATATCTCAAGGTTTTGTCATAAAAGAAAATAAATCTTATTTTTTAAGTGAAGTTCACAGAAATTTATCACTGAATGCAGTGTATTAAGCATAGATTTTAATTTCCCATTTCTTCTATGCTGTGCTGTGCTCAGTCTCTCAGTTGTGTTCAACTCTTTTGTGAACCCCATGGATTGTAATCTATCAGGCTCCTCTGTTCATGGGATTTCCCAGGCAAAAATACCAGAGTGGGTTGTTGTTATCTTCTCCAGGAACCACAAATTTTTTAATTGATTATGTCTAATTCTTGTTATTCCATTGTGGCTGATAGTGTTTACATTTTAAACACATTTTCATTCATACTGTATTCTATAAACAAAAGTTAGAAAAGTTGAATATTATAAGGCTAAATTGTTTTAGTTTCATTTTTTTCTATATTATTTGATTATAAATTTCCATCACAGTCTATTGTAAGCTAGATTTGGAACTTTAAAAGCTTGGGCCTAAATCTTGACTTCAAAATGTAACAGCTAAACACCTTTGGACAAATTTATCTTTTCAATGCCAAAGTTCTAATCTATAACAGATATAATGAGAGTACTATTATATTATTGAACATTGCAATCTATAATAAACTATATGATATAGTTTAATAAACTATAAATAAAGTATACAAATATTCCCACTTTTTCTTGTACACCACTGGCTTCCTTTGCCAGTATTTTTCTAACTTCTTCCTTATCCTTTTGTGGTACTTTACTTTTCCTCTACTTACCTCTGAAAGAGGTACCTTTGTGTTTAGAAAAAGAGACTAAAAATAGTAATGCTTAAGGAAGACTGATTATTTAACAATAGCTTGCATGCATCCTTAAGAATTTAGGAAAGTCCCTTTTTCTACCAACATTGTTAAAGTGCAGTGAAGAAAAATAAGATGCAACAGCATGATAAAAAAAATGAAGGTCTGTAATGGTTAACGTCCAAGACATAGATAATACAGTGGGTTGAGTAATTAACCACATTTTGGGGAGTTGTAAGAAAAGGAAAGTGTGCAAATCAAGAATGTGAGATGGTTACAAAAACAGGAAATACGTTCTAAGATGAAGAGTGAAATTTTACATTAAAAGAAAAAGATAGAATCTTTAACTTCAAGTACACGAAATGAGATTAAGGTTTAAACAAAAATGAAGGGACCAGTAGTCTCTAACTAGTAATTGATTTAAAATACCTAAGACATCTTTTATTTATCAGCACAGAAATTTGTACAAAATAGTGAAAGATTGTTGCTGAACCACAAAAGATGCCAGGATTCTTGGCCTCTGGAGAAGGATTCAATCCAGGTTCAGAGATGAGGCTTGATTGCTCAGAGCTTTTGTGTAATAAAGTTTTATGAAAGTATAAAAGAGATAGAGAAAGCTTCTGACATAGACATCAGAAGGGGGCAGAAAGAGTGCCCCCTCACCAGTGTTAGAAATGGAGTTATATACTTTCAATTAGTTATTACAGTGAATCAAAAGAATATCTGGAGGTTGTAAAGACCTTACTAGACCCACTCCCATAATTTACATTTTAAGATAACAGGATTAGCCAGAAGGTTTTTTTTCCCCAGAAACTGTCTTCAAGCAGGAATCATTATTATTATGTAATCCTAAGGAATGTAGAGGGGAAAAAAAAAATGTTCTTTTTCTCTTCCTTGAGAATTCCAGACCCCTCTCTCCTTGAGGACCCCCAGACTTCTTATCAACCTACCTAGGAATTGACTCTCTCAATAGAATAAAAAGATTTTTGTCAACAAATACAACATAAATATTGTCAGAGAAATGACAATTTTCAGTAATTTGTCTGAATAGGTTTTTATATTGTGAACTTAAAATGTAGTTTGAAAGTTTAGATGGATTGTCACAATTCCCCTGTATTTTAGTGGCACTTTCTGTCAGATGACACATTGTTGTTAAAATATACAGAATCATTCCAATTTATGTTCCTCTGCCTGCCTGGATTTATTTATATGTTGTGAGGTATACATCAAAAGAGAAAGAGCTCTCCAAATATTTTCTGTTCAGGGAAACATTGGGTGTATTTCCATTAGTAGATCAATTTTCATGAAATATATATATAAAACTTATAATATTTATATAAAATTTTCACAAGTTTAATCTAAAGATATTCTCATAAAGACAGTAAAGTCAATTTGCATTAAATCTGTAAATATATACTGGAGATTGCACTAGCTAAAAATTAACATTTATTAAGATCATCATGTGTTTCAGATATTAGCTCATTTAAACCTCACATATTGCAACAAATATAAAAAGCTAGGTGACTTATTATCCCTATTTATTGATGAGGAAGCAAAGTAACTTACCTAAAATCACACAGAAGGATAGGAGCTGATCAGAAATCTGACAGATTATTTGACACAAACGCATATAAACTCACTGGCTATACTCAATGGCTTCTCTTGGAACCAGAAGCTGAGATTCAAAAGAATATCCTCTCCCCAGGGAGCTGAGTTTTTAGTGGGTTAGACAAACCATTTACTTAATATATGAATAAAAAAATTATCCAGCAGAGCAAGCATGAGGTTCTACTGCAGCCTAGCAGTTCATCAGAGAGAAACTTGAAATGAGACGTGAATATCAAAGAGAAAAAACGAATTTAGTTTTAGTAACAAATAAGGCTGATGAACAAATGGACCAGCCAGACAGAAAGGTACCTTAAAGAAGTACCTTCAGGATTTGGAGCAATCCTTGTCACTCCAGGGTTTCAAAGAGCTTCATAAAAATAGAATCGCACAGTTTGTAGTCTTTTTATAAAGTAATTAGCCTCCAATTAAAATGAATAAATTTATATTAAAAAAATAGAATTGCACAGTTTGTAGTCTTTTATTTCAAGCTACTCCGCTCATCAGATTTTCAGTCCTTATTTGTGCTGTCACAGATACAGAGCATCACAGTACCATTGCACCACAACTGATCTGTTTTACAGCTGCTGGACATCTGTGTTGTTTCCAGTTCAGGGCTGTGATGAATAAAACTGCTGTGAATTTTTTTTGCACCATTCTTCATGTGGAGAAGGAAATGGCAACCCATGCCAGTATTCTTGCCTGGAGAATCCCATGGACGGAGGAGCCTGGTGGGCTACAGTCCATGGGGTTGCAAGGAGTCGGACACGACTGAGCGACTTCACTTAGCCTCATATGCATACCACATTTATTTTTGTTAGCAAATAAGTCAAATTTCTGGATCCTGAGCTACCTGCACGTTCAGTTATAGTATATATTGTCAAACCGAGGGTGTCCTCCTCGATTTACACTTCCTTTAGAAGTTTTTCTTCTTTTTTCCAACTACAACATATTCTCACTAACACTTGGTATTCTCTTTTTATTCTTGTTCATTTTTTAATTAAAATTTTGATACTGTAGTAGATGTGCAGTCACTCCTTTTAGTTTTCATGTCATTTCTCTGATGACAATTTTGAGGGTTTGAGAAAGCTGATGTGTCATTTTGATGTCTATTTTTTGTGTAACTCTCTTTCAAGTCTTTTGCCCCCTTAAAAATTTGCATTTTCCTGTCTGTCTTTTTTCTTTTTGATTTTTCATTTTTTTTTAAGGTGTAAATCTCAGTCTTTGTTAAGAGAATCTGGGCGGCTATGGAGACAGCTTCATCACTCACACAGACAACTAAAAACTTCCCTTGCCCTTCAATTCCTATTGGTACAGCATCTCAAGGTCAGTCAGAAGTGAGAGTTTTGGGCTTTTTGAAATCATTCTTGGACATGCATACTCTAAATGTGCATGACCTTCCAGATTACTAGAAATAGGTTCAAAGTCCACTTTTCAAAATCTACACGCAACAAACAGCACAAATAAGTATCAAAAACTTACCAATGAGCAAAATTTTTCCTTTTAAATTTTGGTCAGCTTTTGTCTCCACGGATAGTATTGCTGCTTTAGAAAATGAAGCAGTTGTCGCTGATGTTTTTGACAGACACCTATAGGAATTATGGAAATAGTTGCTGTTGTGTTAGTCACTCAATCATCTCTGACTCTGTAAACTCATGGACTGTTGCCCACCAGGCTCCTCTGTCCACGGGAGTCTCCAGGCAAGAATACTGGAGTAGGTTGCCATTCCCTTCTCCAGGGGACCTTCCCGACCCAGGGATCAAACCTAGGTTTCCTGCATTGCAGGCAGATTCTTTACCGTTTGAGCCACTAGAGAAGCCTAGGAAAAGCGTAGATGGTTTTAAAAGGATCTCACCTGAAGAGCTCCTTCCCTGGTGGCTCAGACAGTAAAGCGTCTGCCTACAATGCAAGAGACCGGGGTTCATCCCTGGGAAGATCTCTTGGAGAAGGAAATGGCAACCCACTCCAGTATTCCTGCTTGGAAAATCCCATGGATGGAGGAGCCTGGTAGGCTACAGTCCATGGGGTCGCAAAGAGTCGTACACGACTGAGTGACTTCACTTACACTTTCACACCTGAAGAACTGAAAGTTTTAGAAAGTGGAAACTGCGGCGGAAAAAACCTCCTACCAGCAGAGGGCGCTGTGAGATTGTGGTTACCATAAACAATAACAGCAATCTGCGACCCCATGAGCTATAGCCTGCCAGGCTCTTCAGTCCATGGGATTTCACTCAGTTATAAATATTCCTTGGGGCTGGTGCACTGGGATGACCCGGAGGGATGGTCTGGGGGGGTGGGGGGGGGCGGCGGAGGTGGGGGGAGGCGGGGGTGGTGGGTGGATTGGGAACACGTGTACACCCGTGATGGATTCATGTTGATGTGTGGCATAACCAATACAATATTGTAAAGTAAAAAATAATAATAATAAATTTTTCAAAATTATAAATATTCCATATTTTTATATGCCTAAATAAGCCAAATTTCCCCCAGTCTGGCTATGGGTCCTAGATCTGAAATGTAAAGACTTTGGGCAAAGTACTTAATTCCCTTGTGACTTAGTTTCCTTCTACATAAAACGCAATAGCAGTAACACTTAAGTCAGAGTTGTGAGAATTAAGTAAATTGATCATATTTATTTAGTCACTGATATATATAATAGTTAGTCGCTCAGTCATGTCTGACACTTTGCGACTCCATAACTGTAGCCCGCCAGGCTCCTCTGTCCATGGAATTCTCCAGGCAAGAATACCGGAGAGACGCACCAAATAAAGCTGTTATAATTATTGCCATTTAAAAATTATGTTTATTGAAACAATATCATCATTCGGTGCGAACTTTTGTCACTTTTATATTTCTGGTGCTTTGGATAATATAAGGAACAGATGTCCTCAAACTTAGTCAAGTAGTGTGAACTGAAACTTGCGCCACATGGAATCTGGTATAATTCAGCAAAATGTGACTAAGGAAAGCCTGGAACAACAGTTCAGTGTCAGAGATAGAAAATAACCAACAAGTTTCTAAGCACTCTCCAATAGAGTGTTATTGAGAGTTATTCAGAAGAAATTTCTTAGAGGCAGCATGAGACTTCAAGTAGTCTTATCTGGCTAATCATAAAAGCCATGGATAATCATTCAATAGGTCATACTAAGCCTGTCCCTACTGAGGGCAACTTATAAAGTAGGTAAAATATTTTAAACCATATTAAAGGCATCAGTGAGATGGCAAAGTAATGAAAACTGGCATAATGCAAACCTAGAAGAAGCTGAAACCAGGAAAGAAGAGCTCCTTTATCTATAGAAGATTTTCAAAGATGGACAAAAGAAACTGAGTTCCTGAACAAGGCTTTGGTGTCTTAGAAGTGAGAATAATTCTGGTCTTCAAGTGGGACTGAGGGACTGAAAAATCAGTATATCTGGCTGGGTTGGTCCACCAAAATCTACACCCAAGGACATGAGTTTGCAGTCTGGAAACTACTGACAATTTAAGTCAGATCGTTCTTTGTTGTTGGGGGATGTTCAGAAGCTTCCTTTACTTCTACGTTCTGGATGCCAGGAGCAAACCTCTTCCTGCTTTTACTCCGTACCATGTTGAAGAATCAAAAATATCTCTAGACATGGCTAAATATCCTCTGAGAAACAAAATCCTCCCAGGTTGAAAAACACCACCCTAGGAGGAAGACTGATCTGAAAACAGGCTTGTCTTTGAAGGAGACCAAGCTCAACTTCAAGTCCCTTCAGTGTCTAAAGTTAAAGGAAGGGATCCTAGATTGTTCATGACTCTGATGATTTGCTAGAAGCAAATTTAACTTCTGCCAGATGCCAAAGAAAAATTATACTGAATGAGTTGTATAGGAGAGGAAGAGTTTATTGAAGCCTATTTTAGTAAGTGAAGAAATTGAAATCAATTCTACTGAAACAAAAGGCAAGAGGATTTCCGAGTGTTGGAGTCAGAAGGTGCTGGAGAATGTTAGAAGGTAGTCAATGTACTTAGGCCATTTGTGTTGGCTAATTGGTGCTTATTTATTCAACAGTATTTTAGCCACATTGTTCTATGGTGGTTCCATGGTTAAAAAAAAAAAAAATCTGCCAGCAATGGGAAAGACCTGGGTTTGATCCCTGGCTGGAGAAGACCCCCTGGAGAAGGAAATGGCAACCCACTCCAGTATTCTTGCCTGGGAGATACCATAGACAGAGGAGCTTGTGGGCTACAATCTCTGGGGTCACAAAAAGTTGAATACAACTGAGCACAGCACATACATTTTGCTCTTAGGTTAGATTCCTACCCTTCTATTGAGACTGGGAGGCAGCGGTGCTCTCTCCTTGGTGATCATACTTCAACGGGATGGCTCACAGGTGCTTGAGAAAAGTATTTCTTGGCTGCCAAACTTGCAAGAGGCTGGAAGAAAATTTATATCTCAAAGCAACAGAGAAAGAAATTTCAATTACAAAATTTTTTGAATAAATGCTCTAAGAAGAGGGAGGTCAGGAGTCTGCAGTCAGGAAGAAACCTAAGATTTAGTTACTGTAAGAGGAAAACTAAGTCTGGCTTGGTCAAAGGATATAATATTATTTTAGCTCTAAGACATTTATTACAGTCTTTCACAGACAAAATCTAGTACTCCACAACAGTGGTACAAAGTGGGTATTTGAGTAAATAAGCTAACATGAAAAATAACAATTAGAAATAATAGCGGTTAAAGACCTCCAAGGGCTCTAAGTAAAGTAAGTGAAGGTCACTCAGTCATGTCCAACTCTTTGTGATCCCATGGACAGTAGTCCATGGAATTCTTCAGGCCAAAATACTGGAGTGGGTAGCCTTTCCCTTCTCCAGGGATCTTCTCAACTCAGGGATCGAACCCAGGTCTCCCACATTGCAGATGGATTCTTTTCCAGCTGAGCCACAAGTATTAGTAATCTTGAAAGTATTAATACAAATTCAAGCAGACCTTGACATAGGAAAATCCAAATATAATTTAAAGATAATTAGACTTGCATATAATTATTTCTTAAATATACATATTTTGTATTTTTAAAAGAAATGCAAATAGTTGAAATAATAGCATACTTAAAATGAGTTCAATGAAATAAAATACATTAGAATTTAGGCTGAAACTTGGAAATTACAAAAAAATGATGAAAATGGAATTTTAGAACTAAAAACTATAATGATAAAATTAATATCTCAGAAGAAAAAGAATTTTTTCTTAGTTTGATAATATGTATCACTACCACCACCCCTCCAAAAAGAACGAACAACCAAACAAGTAAAGAAAACTATATTAAACATCATGTTAAAGGTAATTGTTGAAAACTTTCTCTTTGAGATTGAGAACAAGACAAAATATTCACTGTCATCACATTTACTTAACATGATTACTGATGGCTTTGGCAAATACAATAAGTTTTTCAAAGTTATAAAGATTTGAAAGGAAAAAACACAGCACACATCAGCCATAGATGCAATCCCACTTATAGAAAATCCAAGTAACCCTACTAATAAATTATTAGAATTAATAAGTGAGTTGAGAAGTCCCTGCATATGCAAAATGAATATAAAAAATCAATTGTATTTTTATTCAACAGAAACTAGCTGAAAATGAAAATTATTAGTTTTCTGTTGGTGCCATAACAAATTCCTACAAATCCCGCATTTTAAAACTACACGTATTTATTATCTTGCCATTTCTATAACTCAGAAGTTCAGGCTCAGTGTGACTCAGTTCTCTCTGTTTAGGGTTTATGAGGCCAAAATCAAGGTGTCAGCAGGGTTTCCCTTCCCTCTGGAGAACCTCGGAAAGAAACACTTTGAAGCTTGTACAAGCAGTTGGGAATGCCAGTTTCTTTGGCTGAAGTGGTTTAATTTTCACTTACTTGCTGACTGCCCATCTCTCATCTTCTTAAGGCCAATGGCCTTCTTTATCCTGCTGCCTGCTCCATCTTCAAGCCAGCAAAAATGCTTCTAATTTCTCTGACCTCTCCTTCAGGCCAGTCTTTCTAACTCTAGCCAGAGACATTTCTCTGCTTTTAAAGTCTCATACACAGGTAGAGTTCAGAGATAGTACATGTTTGTTTTCAGACCAACACAATAAAGGATATATCACAAGGAAAAAAGTCAGGCAGAATTTTTGGTTTCCTGATGCATATAAAAGTTATATTTACATCATACTGTATTCTATTAAGTGAGCAATAGTATTGTGTCTAAAGAAAAAAAAATCAATGAACATACCTTAATTTAAAAATATTTTACTTCTGGGACTTCCCTGCCACTCCAGTGGTTAGGACTTTGCCTTCCAGGGCAGAGGGTGTGAGTTCCATCCCTGGTTGGGGAGCCAAGATCACACATGCCTGGAGGCAATAAATAAATAAATAAGTAAAACAGAGACAAATTCAACAAAGACTTTAAAAATGGTCCACATCAAAAGAAAAATCTTAAATAAATACTGCTGATAAATTCTAATCATCATCTGGACCATCAGTGAGTCAAAATCTTTTTGCAATAGAAACACCCAGGATGACTGACACCAGATCATCATAATAAATATAAAGAAATATTGTTAGAATTACTAAAAAGTGACACAGAGACATGAAATGAGAAAATTCTGTTGAAAATATGGCACTGATAAGTTTGTTTGATGCAGAGTTGCCAAAAGACTTCAAGATGTGAAAAATGCAGTAGGCAAAGCACAATAAAACAAAGTATGTTTGTAATTAGTTTGGGACTACCTAGACAATTCAGGGTAATCTATCTGACAGTTTATAACATTAACTCCGTCAGAATGTCTTGCTTGTGATATGAAGCAGGGCAAAGGCTAATAGAGTTTTACCAAGAAAATGCACTGGTCATAGCAAACACCCTCTTCCAACAATACAAGAGAAGACTCTACACCTGGACATCACCAGATGGTCAACACTGAAATCAGATTGATTATATTCTTTGCAGCCAAAGATGGAGAAGCTCTATACAGTCAGCAAAAACAAGACCTGGAGCTGACTGTGGCTCAGATCAGGAAATCCTTATTGCCGAATTCAGACTGAAATTGAAGAAAGTAGGGAAAACCGCTAGACCATTCAGGTATGACCTAAATCAAATCTGTTATGATTATACAGTGGAAGAGAGAAATAGATTTAAGGGCCTAGATCTGATAGATAGAGTGTCTGATGAACTACAGTATGAGGTTCGTGACACTGTATGGGAGATAGGGATGAAGACCATCCCCATGGAAAAGAAATGCAAAAAAAGCAAAATGGCTGTCTGGGGAAGACTTACAAATAGCTGTGAAAAGAAGAGAAGTGAAAAGTCAAGGAGAAAAGGAAAGATATAAGCGTCTGAATGCAGAGTTCCAAAGAATAGCAAGAAGAGGTAAGCAAGTCTTCTTCAGTGATCAGCGCAAAGAAATAGAGGAAAACAACAGAATGGGAAAGACTAGAGATCTCTTCAAGACAATTAGAGATACCAAAGGAACATTTCATGCAAAGATGTGCTCGATAAAGGATATACATGGTATGGACCTAACAGAAGCAGAAGATATTAAGATGAGATGGCAAGAATACACAGAATAACTGTACAAAAAGGATCTTCACAACCCGGAAAATCACCATGGTGTGATCACTCATCTAGAGCCAGACATCTTGGAATGTGAAGTCAAGTGGGCCTTAGAAAGCATCACTATGAACAAAGCTAGAGTAGGTGATGGAATTCCAGTAGAGCTATTTCAAATCCTGAGGGATGATGCTGTGAAAGTGCTGCACTCAATATGCCAGAAAATTTGGAAAACTCAGCAGTGGCCACAGGACTGGAAAAGGTCAGTTTTCATTCCAATCCCAAAGAAAGCCAATGCCCAAGAATGCTCAAACTACCGCACATTTGCACACATCTCACATGCTAGCAAAGTAATGCTCAAAATTCTCCAAGCCAGGCTTCAGCAATACGTGAACCGTGAACTTCCTGATGTTCAAGCTGGTTTTAGAAAAGGCAGAGGAACCAGAGATCAAATTGCCAACATCCGCTGGATCATCCAAAAAGCAAGAGAGTTCCAGAAAAAAACATATATTTCTGCTTTATTGACTATGCCAAAGCCTTTGACTGTGTGGATCACATTAAACTGTGGAAAATTCTGAAAGAGATGGGAATACCAGACCACCTAACCTACCTCTTGAGAAATCTGTATGCAGGCCAAGAAGCAACTGTTAGAACTGGACATGGAACAACAGACTCATTCCAAATAGGAAAAAGAGTACATCAAGGCTGTATATTATCACCCTGCTTATTTAACTTCTATGCAGAGTACATCATGAGAAATGCTGGACTGGAAGAAACACAAGCTGGAATGAAGATTGCTGGGAAAAGTACCAATAACCTCAGATATGCAGATGACACCACCTTCATGGCAGAAAGTGAAGAGGAGCTAAAAAGCCTCTTGATGAAAGTAAAAGAGGAGAGTGAAAAAGTTGGCTTAAAGCTCAGCATTCAGAAAACGAAGATCATGGTCTCCGGTTCCATCACTCCATGGGAAATAGATGGAGTACCAGTGCAAACAGTGTCAGACTTTATTTTTTTGGGCTCCAAAATCACTGCAGATGGTGATTGCAGCCATGAAATTAAAAGACACTTGGAAGAAAAGTTATGACGAACCTAGATAGCATATTCAAAAGCAGAGAAATTACTTTGCCGACTAAGGTTCATCTAGTCAAGGCTATGGTTTTTCCAGTAGTCATGTATGGATGTGAGAGTTGGACTGTGAAGAAGGCTGGGTGCCAAAGAATTGATGCTTTTGAACTGTGGTGTTGGAGAAGAGTCTTGAAGGTCCCTTGGACTGCAAGGAGATCCAACCAGTCCATTCTAAAGGAGATCAGTCCTGGGATTTCTTTGCAAGGACTGATGCTAAAGCTGAAACTCCAGTACTTTGGCCACCTCATGCGAAGAGTTGACTCATTGGAAAAGACTCTGATGCTGGGAGGGATTGGGGGCAGGAGGAGAACGGGATGACAGAGGATGAGATGGCTGGATGGCATCATGGACTCGATGGACGTGAGTCTGAGTGAACTCCAGGAGTTGGTGATGGACAGGGAGGCCTGGCGTGCTGCAATTCATGTGGTCGCAGAGTCGGACACGACTGAGCGACTGAACTCAACTGAATATGACATATTCATATTTTCCAAAATCATTAATTTTTTTGGGGGGGTGGGGAATTATCTTGCATAATGTAAGGGTGTGTGCTAAGCTACTTCAGTTATATCTGGCTCTTTGCAACCCTGTGGACCATATAATTATTGCCAAGTTCAGACTTAAATTGAAGTAAGTTGGGAAAACCACAAGACCTTTCAGGTATGACCTAAATCAAATCCCTTACGGTTATAAGTGGAAGTGACAAATAGATTCAAGGGATTAGATCTGATATACAGAGTTCCTGAAGAAACTATGAATGGAGGTTTGTGATGTACAGGAAGCAGTGATCAAGACCATCCCCAATAAAAAGAAATGCAAAAAATATAAAAAGGTTGTCTGAGGAGGCCTTACAAATAGCTGAGAAAAGAAGAGAAGTGAAAGGCAAAGAAGAAAAGGAAAGATATACCCATTTGGATGCAGAGTTCCAAAAAATAGCAAGGAGAGATAAGAAAGCCTTCCTCAATGATCAATACAAATAAATAGAGGAAAACAATAGAATGGGAAAGCCTAGAGATCTCTTCAAGAAGAGATCTGCAGTTGCCAAGGGAACATTTCATGCAACGGTGGGCACAATAAAGGACAGAAATGGTATGGACCTAACAGAAGCAGAAGATATCAAGAAGATATGGCAAGAATATCAGATTTAATCCCTTGAATCTATTTGTCACTTCCACTTATAACCGTAAGGGATTTGATTTAGATCAACCCACATTCAAGGAGCAGTGGCTGTGCTGGCACAGGAGGGCTTAGAGGAGCTATCCCACGTTGAAGGGCAGGAAGGATGGCAGTGAGGATATACCCCTCGTCCAAGGTAAGGAGCAGTGGCTGCAATTTGCTGGGGCAGCCGTGAAGCGATACCCCACGCCCAAGGTAAGAGAAACCCAAGTAAGATGGTAGGTGTTGCAAGAGGGAACAGAGGGCAGACACACTGAAACCATACCCACAGAAAACTAGTCAATCTAATCACACTGGGACCACAGCCTTGTCTAACTCAATGAAACCAAGCCATGCCCGTGAGGCAACCTAAGATGGGAGGGTCATGGTGGAGAGGTCTGACAAAATGTGGTCCACTGGAGAAGGGAATGTCAAACACTTCAGTATTCTTGCCTTGAGAACCCCATGAACAGTATGAAAAGGCAAAATAATAGAATACTGAATAAGGAACTCCCCAGGTCAGTAGGTGCCCAATATGCTACTGGAGATCAGTGGAGAAATAACTCTAGAAAGAATGAAGGGTTGGAACCAAAGCAAAAACAATACCCAGCTGTGGATGTGATTGGTGATAGAAACGAAGTCCAATGCCATAAAGAGCAGTATTGCATAGGAACTTGGAATGTCAGGACCATGAATCAAGGCAAATTGGAAGTGTTCAAACAAGAGATGGCAAGAGTGAACGTACACATTCTAGGAATCAGTGAACTAAAATGGACTGGAATGGGTGAATTTAACTCAGATGACCATTATATCTACTACTGTGGGCAGGAATCCCTCAGAAGAAACGGAGTAGCCATCATGGTCAGCAAAAGAGTCCAAAATGCAGTATTTGGATGCAATCTCAAAAACGACAGAATGATCTCTTCGTTTCCAAGGCAAACCATTCAGTATCACCACAATCCAAGTCTATGCCCGAACTAGTAATGCTAAAGAAGCTGAAGTTGAATGGTTCTATGAAGACCTACAAGACCTTTTAGAACTAACACCCAAAAAAGATGTCCTTTTCAATATAGGGGACTGGAATGTAAAAGTAGGAAGTCAAGAAACACCTGGAATAATGGGCAAATTTGGCCTTGGAATGCAGAATGAAGCAGGGCAAAGACTAATAGAGTTTTACCAAGAAAATGCACTGGTCATAGCAAACACCCTCTTCCAACAACAAAAAAGAAGACTCTGCACATGGACATCACCAGATGGTCAACACTGAAATCAGATTGATTATATTCTTTGCAGCCAAAGATGGAGAAGCTCTATACAGTCAGCAAAAACAAGACTGGGAGCTGACTGTGGCTCAGATCATGAACTCCTTATTGCCGAATTCAGACTGAAATTGAAGAAAGTAGGGAAAACTGCTAGACCATTCAGCTATGACCTAAATCAAATCTGTTATGATTATACAGTGGAAGTGAGATTTAAAATTAAGGGCCTAGATCTGATAGATAGAGTGCCTGATGAACTATGGAATGAGGTTCGTGACACTGTACAGGAAACAGGGATCAAGACCATCCCCATGGAAAACAAATGCAAAAAGGCAAAATGGCTGTCTGGGGAGGCCTTACAAATAGCTGTGAAAAGAAGAGAAGCGAAAAACCAAGGAGAAAAGGAAAATATAAGCTTCTGAATGCAAAGTTTCAAAGAATAGCAAGAAGAAATAAGAAAATCTTACTCAGAGATCAATGCAAAGAAATAGAGGAAAACAACAGAATGGGAAAGACTAGAGATCTCTTCAAGACAATTAGAGATACCAAGGGAACATTTCATACAAAGATGGGCTTGATAAAGGACAGACATGGTATGGACCTAACAGAAGCAGAAGATATTAAGAAGAGATGGCAAGAATACACAGAAGAACTGTACAAAAAAGATCTTTGCAACCTGGATAATCACAATGGTGTGATCACTCATCTAGAGCCAGATATCCTGGAATGTGAAGTCAAGTGGGCCTTAGGAAGCATCACTATGAACAAAGCTAGTGGAGGTGATGGAATTCCAGTTAGAGCTCTTTCAAATCCTGAAGGATGATGCTATGAAAGTGCTGCACTCAATTTGCCAGCACATTTGGAAAACTCAGCAGTGGCCACAGGACTGGAAAAGGGCCGTTTTCATTCCAATCCCAAAGAAAGGCAATGCCAAAGAATGCTCAAACTACCGTACAATTGCACTCATCTCACACGCTAGTAATGTAATGCTCAAAATTCTCCAAGCCAGGCTTCAACAATATGTGAACCGTGAACTTCCTGATGTTCAAACTGGTTTTAGAAAAGGCAGAGGAACCAGAGATCAAATTGCCAACATCCACTGGATCATGGAAAAAGCAAGAGAGTTCCAGAAAAACATCTATTTCTGCTTTATTGACTATGTCAAAGCCTTTGACTGTGTGGATCACAATAAACTGTGGAAAATTCTGAAAGAGATGGGAATACCAGACCACCTGACCTGCCTCTTGAAAAATCTATATGCAGGCCAGGAAGCAACAGTTAGAACTGGACATGGAACAACAGACTGGTTCCAAATAGGAAAAGGAGTGCGTCAAGGCTGTATATTGTCACTCTGCTTTTTTAACTTATATGCAGAGTACATCATGAGAAACGCTGGATGAGAAGAATCACAAGCTGGAATCAAGATTGCCAGGAGAAATATCAATAACCTCAGGTATGCAGAAGACACCACTCTTATGGTGGAAAGTGAAGAGGAACTCAAAAGCCTCTTGATGGAAGTGAAAGAGGAGACTGAAAAAGTTGGCTTAGAGCTCAACATTCAGAAAACGAAGATCATGGCATCCGGTCCTATCACTTCATGGGAAACAGTGGAAACAGTGTCAGACTTTATTTTGGGGGGCTCCAAAATCACTGCAGATAGTGATTGCAACCATGAAATTAAAAGACGCTTACTCCTTGGAAGAAAAGTTATGACCAACCTAGATAGTATATTCAAAAGTAGAGACATTACCTTGCCAACTAAGGTCCGTCTAGTCAAGGTTATGGTTTTTCCTGTGGTCATGTATGGATGTGAGAGTTGGACTGTGAAGAAGGCTGAGTGCCGAAGAATTGATGCTTTTGAACTGTGGTGTTGGAGAGAACTCTTGAGAGTCCCTTGGACTGCAAAGAGATCCAACCAGTCCATTCTGAAAGAGATCAGCCCTGCGATTTCTTTGCAAGGACTGATGCTAAAGCTGAAACGCCAATACTTTGGCCACCTCATATGAAGATTTGACTCATTGGAAAAGCCTCTGATGGTGGGAGGGATTGGGGGCAGGAGGAGAAGGGGATGATAGAGGATGAGATGGCTGGATGGCATCCCGGACTTGATGGACATGAGTCTGAGTGAACTCCAGGAGTTGGTGATGGACAGGGAGGCCTGGCATGCTGCGATTCACTGGGTTGCAAAGAGTCGGACACCACTGAGTGACTGAACTGAATTGATACAAAAAAGACCTTCATGACCCAGATAACCATGACGATGTGATCACCCACCTAGAGCCAAACATCTTGGAATGCGAAGTCAAGTGGGTCTTAGAAAGCATTGTTATGAACAAAGCTAGTGTAGGTGATGGAATTCCAGCCGAACTGTTTCAAATTCTAAAAGATGATGCTATGTCAGTGCTTCACTCAATATGCCAGCAAATTTGGAAAACTCAGCAGTGGCCATACGACTAGGAAAGGTCAATTTTCATTCCAATCCCTTAGTAAGGCAATGTCAAAGAATGCTCAAACTATTGCACAATTGCACTTATCTTACCCACTAGCAAAGTAATGCTCAAATTTCTCCAAGCCAGGCTTCAACGATATGTGAACCATGAACATACAGATGTTCAAGTTGGATTTAGAAAAGGCAGAGGAACCAGAGATCAAATTGCCAACATCTGGTGGATCATTGAGAAAGCAAGAGAGTTTCAGAAAAAAACATCTACTTCTGCTTTATTGACTACACCAAAGCCTTTGACTGTGTGGATCACAATAAACTGTGTAAAATTCTTCAAGAGATGGGAATACCGAACCACCTTACCTCCTGAGAAATCTGTATGCAGGTCAAGAAGCAACAGTTAGAACTAGACATGGAACAACAGACTGGTTCTAAATAGGAAAAGGAGTACATCAAAGCTGTATATTGTCACTCTGCTTTTTTAACTTATATGCAGAGTACGTCATGAGAAATGCCAGGCTGAATGAAGCACAAGCTGGAATCAAGATTGCCGGGAGAAATATCAATAACCTCAGATATGCAGATGACACCACCCTTGTGGCAGAAAGTGAAGAACTAAAGAGCCTCTTGATGAAAGTGAAAGAAGAGAGTGAAAAAGTTGGTTTAAAACTCAACATTCAAAAAAGTAAGATCATGGCACCTAGTCCCATCATTTCATAGCAAATAGATGGGGAAGCAATGGAAACAGTGACAGACTTTATTTTGGGGGAGCTCCAAAATCACTGCAGATGATGACTGCAGCCATGAAATTAAAAGACGCTTGCTCCTTGAAGAAAAGCTATGACCATCCTAGACAGCATATTAAAAAGCAGAGACATTACTTTGCCAACAAATATCCGTCCAGTCAAAGCTATGGTTTTTCCAATAGTCATGCATGGATGTGAGAGTTGGACTATAAAGAAAGCTGAGCGCTTAAAAATGGTTACTTTTGATCTGTGATATTGGAGAAGACTCTTGAGAGTCCCTTGGACTTCAAGGATATCAATCAGTCTATCCTAAAGAAATCAGCCCTGAATATTCATTGGAAGGACTGATGCTGAAGCTGAAACTCCAATACTTTGGCCTGCTGATGTGAAGAACTGACTCATTTGAAAAAACCCTGATGCTGGAAAATATTGAAGGCAGGAGGAAAAGGGGATGACAGAGGATGAGATGGTTGGATGGCATCACTGATTCAATGGACATGAGTTTGAGCAAGCTCCAGGTGTTGGTGATGGACAGGACAGCCTGGTGTGCTGTAGTCCATGCAGTCCAAAGTGTCGGATATGACTGAGAGACTGAACTGAACTAGGATTCAGTTTGAGCTAAGTACTGCTCTAAGTCCATTTTCTTGTATTAGTTAACTTAATTTCTAGCTAATAATAAAATTTCTACCAAATTCTAAATAAACAGCTGGTCAACTAGAGAGGTAGAGATGAAACTCATGAAAGGTTGTTGTTGAACCACTCAAAGATGCCAGGATCCTTGGCCTCTGGAGGAGAAGAATTCAATCCGGGGCCAGAAATGAGGCTTGATTGCTCAGAACTTTTGTGTAATAAAGTTTTATTAAAGTATAAAGGAGATAGAGAAAGCTTCTGACATAGAAATCAAAAGGGGGTAGAAAGAGTGCCCCCCCCCAAAATAAAAAAAAGAAAGAAAGAGTACCCCCTTGCTAGTGTTAGCAATGGAGTTATATACTCTCCAATGACTCCAAAGAGTGTCTGGAGGTTGTAAAGATCTCACCAGACCTACTCATAACTTACATTTTAAGATAACAGAATTATCCAGAAGGTTTAATCCAGAGATTGTCCTCAGCCAGGATACATAATCCTAAGGAATGTAGAGGGGAAAAAAATGTTTGTCCTTTCTTCCTCTTTGAGAATTCCAGACCCTTGTCTCCTTGAGGACCCCTAGACTTCTTATCAATCTGTCTAGGAAATGACTCTCTCACTTGGACAACATTTGCATCAACATGTACAGGCTACTATATTTAAAATGGATAACCAGCAAGGGCCTATTGTGTAACACAGGGAACTGTGCTCAAAGTTATGTGGCATTCTTCATGGGAGGAGATTTTGGGGAAGGAGAGATGCATATATAGGTATGGCTGAGTCCCTTTGTTATTCATCTGAAACTATCACATTATTAATCATCTATCAGTTCAGTTCAGGCGCTCAGTCGTGTCCGACTCTTTGTGATCCCAGTGAGGTGCAGCACGCCATGCCTCCCTGTCCATCACCAACTCCCTGAGTTCACTCAGACTCACGTCCATTGAGTCAGTGATACCATCCAGCCATCTCATCCTCTGTCGTTGCCTTCTCCTCCTGCCCCCAATCCCTCCCATCATCAGAGTCTTTTCCAATGAGTCAACTCTTCGCATGAGGTGGCCAAAGTATTGGAGTTTCAGCTTTAGCATCAGTCCTTCCAAAGAAATCCCAGGGCTGATCTCCTTTAGAATGGACAGGTTGGATCTCCTTGCAGTCCAAGGGACTCTCAAGAGTCTTCTCCAACACCACAGCTCAAAAGCATCAATTCTTCAGCACTCAGCCTTCTTCACAGTACAACTCTCACATCCATACATGACTACTGGAAAAACCATAGCCTTGACTAGATGGACCTTAGTCGGCAAAGTAATGTCTCTGCTTTTGAATACGCTATCTAGGTTGGTCATAACTTTTCTTCCAAGGAGTTAGTATCTTTAATTTCATGGCTGCAGTCACCATCTGCAGTGATTTTGGAGCCCCCAAAAATAAAGCCTGACACTGTTTCCACTGTTTCCCCATCTATTTCCCATGAAGTGATAGGACCAGATGCCATGATTTTTGTTTTCTGAATGTTGAGCTTTAAGCCAACTTTTTCACTCTCCTCTTTCACTTCCATCAAGAGGCTTTTTAGTTCCTCTTCACTTTCTGCCATAAAGGGGTTGGCATCTGCATATTTGAGGTTATTGATATTTTTCTTGGCAATCTTGACTCCAGCTTGTGTTTCTTGCAGTCCAGCGTTTCTCATGATGTACCCTGCATAGAAGTTAAATAAGCAGGATGACAATATACAGCCTTGACGCACTCCTTTTCCTATTTGGAACCAATCTGTTGTTCCGTGTCCAGTTCTAACTGTTGCTTCCTGACCTGCATACAGATTTCTCAAGAGGCAGGTCAGGTAGTCTGGTATTCCCATCTCTCTCAGAATTTTCCACAGTTTATTGTGATCCACACAGTCAAAGGCTTTGGCATAGTCAATAAAGCAGAAATAGATGTTTTTCTGGAACTCTCTTTATTCCAATACAAAATAAAAAAGTTTAAAAAAAGAAATAATGAAGTTATAGAGTAAAAATTTTTTAACTGACATAAATTCCTCTCAAGTCAATTAGACTATTTACTGAAATTTTTCTGTATAGACCTTCTGAAAACACACATGAAAACAACTTTCCAGGTACAAATCATTATAAAGTTAAGGTTTTATAATAAGTATGTCTTCCAAAAAATGTTATAGTATTCTGTTTCTTCCTTTCTAGTATGAGATGTAAGTTTTAATGTATTTTGTAAGAATCACCACTTCTTAGAAACCATTTTGCTTATTTTACTTTTATTTTAACATATATAAAAGCAGCTTATAATTGCACTGGATACAAAAGACAAACAAATAAACACACTTTATTGCACTTAGGAAATATTTCACACGAAGTATTGCACATGATATAATTGTGTCAGGAAAGCCACAAATTGATAAGCAATAGAACTATTATTATTCCAGATTTGAACAATACAGACCTTCCTGATAGAGATTTGCCACACCACATATTGCACATTTTCCAACACTTTTATCTGTTTTACAAATATTCCTCATGTTCTTTTTGTCCTTATCTTTGTGAGAGACTGTATATAAGGCAATACTTTATATACTTTTGAAAAAGACAGGCTTACAGTGAAGAAGTGAAAAAAAATAACATAAATACCTAACCATCCCATTCTTTGTGGGAGAAATGACCAAAAAAAAAAAAAAAAGAAAAAAAAAAGAAAAGAAAACGGCAAACTTCTTTCAAAAGAGAGAAATATTACAAAGCTTCATTTCATAAACATTTGTCCATTTGCTAATGTCCTTGGAGTTAGTAAAATGCATTTAGACTAAATCTCTGCACTACCAGTTAAAATTTTCTTTGCTTACATTCAGTTTTAATACCACCATCTAATTCCTTCATACAGTACAAATGCATGAAGGGCATATATTGTTTGTAGTCATTCAACAATAAATAATAACTCTAAACCTAGTTATTTTATTATCTCTGAATCAAAAAAATATAAAGTGCACTCAAAAGCTTTGCAGTCATTTATCTCATCCTTGGACAAGATTTATCAGTCAACCTGTGACACTTTCAGATCATGGCAGGAGTACTCCATAATGCATACATGCCTGGAATTTTTCTCCCTTTTTTCCAGCCTTGTGTGGAAGAAAGTTTCCCAAATAATACAAAGGTTTGTTTGTTTGTTTGTTTGTTTTCACAAAGTCTTAATGGGAAACTTCTGACCAGAGAGCGGCATTTGCCCACACTTGTCACATTTCCTAGAGTTCCATGTTAAAATGTCTACAAGCAAATATGATTCCTCTTTATTTGGAGGGTTTGCTACATATCCAGTGTAAATTCTTGTCACATTCTGTGCTGCTGACCTCTGCACTGTTCAGAACTGCACAGTTCTCAGACCCCGTAAGGTTGAACCTGTCAAACAGTAAAGAAACCGGAATTAGTTTCAGCCCATCATTTCCGTTCAGTTATATGAAAATCAACTTTGTGGTGGTGGTGATAGCTTCTGCTTTTTTTTTTTTTTTTTTAAGCTGGAATGCATGAGGCAAGTACGCCAGTCAAATGATCACAGAACAATCTGTAGAGACAGTAGAGAATGATGGAAAAGAATAGTATGTGGAGAGAAGATACAAACATAAGAGAAAGGGGCTCCGTTCATTTGGCTGGTGTGTCACTACAGGAGTGACTCTTGTTCATTTTTGAGTGCACAAACCCTTCAAGAAACTTCCCAGAAAGTGCACACATTCAACAATCATGCATATTAGTTCATACAATTTTGCAGGGTAACAGCCCCTGGTGCCCATTTGTGGATGTGGGGCATACTAAAGATTCTTTTTCTAGAGATTGAAACTAGTTCTCTGAATCTCTCATTTTCATGAAACTAGAGACCTAGCAATTCATTCACATCTGAGTGACAAAGATTAACACTAAACTTATACAGCGTCCTTCAAACTTGAAAATGTACAGGTAATGGAAATAAAGTCAGCATCTTTAATTTTGGGGCAATTTTTTCTTTCAGATCCACAGAAGCTTCTAATTACCAATAGGTATTGGAAATATTGTTTTTTATCCCTGTGAATATGAGAACTGGGAAAGTTAAAAGTTAGTTCCCAAAACTAGCTTGTCAATAAAATACAAATATTAGATTGGAACTTTTTTTTTTACATCATCATAATTATACCTGGAATATTTGAATCTTATTTCACTAGAATTTACTGAGATCAAATTACTAGAAGTACTTATTGTATGAACTCCAAGCAGATAAAAAAGGATAATATTACTATTAAAGCCCTTCTTTAAGAATTCCATAGTTTAGCTGTCCTCAACTATTTTGGTATCAGGGACAAGTTTCATGGAAGATAATTTCTCCATGGACTGGGGCAGGGGGATGGTTTTGGGATGATTTGAGAACATTACATTTATGGTACACTTTATTTTATATATATATTTTTTATCAGCTCCACTTTGAATCATTGGGCATTAGATCCTGGAGGTTGGAGACCCTTCCCACAGAGTATAACATACTAAAGAGAATATTAAAGCTCTGCTTCTAAGAGCACAATCCTCATAAAGAACAACACTTAAAAAAAAAAAAACAGAACAGGAAAGCTGCCAGCTTTGGGAGCTGGCAGCCTTGGGAGCATAAAGAGATATCTTGAAACTCACCAGTTGTTAAATTCTTGGCCATTTGACCATTTCCACGTCTGACCAGCTTCATTTCTCAGCCCGATCCAGTGTTCAGCTCTACCCACATATTGTTTTAAAAAGTTCTTGAAGGAAGAACAAAGGAAGTGTATGTTAAACCACTCATCCTGATAAGTATGTAATAAATTCTGTTTCTCAAATCTGCAACTAGTAAGCAGTGTAGCTCAGCTAATCTTTTGTATTAACTCGATGAACAGGGAGGCCTGGAGTGCTGAGATTCATGGGGTCACAATGAGTCGGACACAACTGAGCAACTGAACTGAACTGAACTGAACGATTAATAGTGCTATGTGAGTTCAGCTCATTTGGATTTCTGATCTTTGAAGCTAAACACATCACACTTAAAGACTACACTGGACTCTCATTTGGACATCAGGCTGATCATGTGGTTTTCTGTGACTAAGTTTTCCCGGGTCAGAGACAGACAGAATATCTACACTTAGAAGGAAACAGAAGAAAATCACAGATTAGCTATAAAAAATAAAAAAGAATACCAATACTTTATGGAATTCTTTTTGAATGCTATCTTACCATGTCCTCTTTAGAATCAATGACAGCAAGAGTGGCATCGTGTTTGGAGCAAGAGTTTTGGGCCAAGGTCCAGTTCTTTGTTTTCTTGGAAATAAGATAGCATTTCCCCTTGTGTCCAATCCAATCATCTGAGCATGGAAACACATGGGTGTTTGGTGGCACTGATGACACATGTTGTCCTGGACAGTTGTACTGGCCCACTGTGAACATAAAAATGGTTTGTTTTAGCAACACAAGGAACCACGTACCCATAGGGTACAAAGTAGTTCAGGGATACTCTACTAGGTGACAAAGGAAGAGACGAAAGAAGATGAACTAAAAAAAAAATTTATGGAAGTATAGTTGACATACACTATATTAGCTTCAGGTGTACAGCACATTGATTCAGAATTTTTATAGGTTATGCTCCATTTAAAGATATTTAAAAAAAAAAAAAAAAAAGGAAGGTAAATTCCGTAAAGAGCAAGAAGGCAGTTTTTCACTTTATCTGATCTCTTATTGTACCTCATCATCATTGTATAAGTTCTAAGAAATAAGAGGGAGTCAGTTTGGTCAGAAAGTGGAGGGGAAGTTTAAAAATCTTGAAAATAGTCTTTTGATTCTAGTTGAAAACGGGTATAAGGTATTGGGGTTGGCTGAAAAGTTGGTTTCAGATAACAGAAAAGCTGAATTTTGTGGCCAGCCCAGTATATTATAAATTTCAATTAAGGTTTTGCATCTGATTACAGAGGAGAAATGATTTGAAGATGTAATAGATATAACTCTATATGGCAAGGTGGAGGAGAGAATATTAGCAGGGTAGCAATTCAGAATACAAAAAGGTTTATGGCTGGGGATGTGTCCTAACATTGTAAAATTTCATGTGCATATAAAACACAAATGAATCTTGGTATAGCTGTATGTTTCAAATACCATAACAAAACTAGCTCTTGGAAGCTTCTAGATATATTCTTAATTATCTCAGTTATCCATACCCACTATTGTGTGTCTTTTGAGATAAGAGACTGTCCAATTCCTAATTAATCTATGGCTTAGATATCATTTTTTAATCAACAATGAATGGGCAGCCCACATTTTTCCAGTTAAATATTGATTTGTTTAGAATCCAAATCAACCCCTTTTGTTCCAGAGTTAAATATCTTCTCACATGTAATTTTATCCCATGATGTTATATAAATCATAAACAATTTTTAATAGTTCTAAAGCATTAAAAACTAGAAAAGTATTGTATCAGTTATCTAAGGAATGTGGAACCATATTTTATATTTCCTAGGAAATTGACCATGTATGAAAAATGAGATGATCTAAGATTAATCAGAATTTTTGATGAACTCATGAAGTGCAGACTCACCTGATAGAGCAACGAGAGCTATGATGAGAGTGGTAATGAAGACCACGTTTACTACAGCACATGGGATAGGAACTTGAATGGATCCTTCATGATATGTTGCAGAGTAAGTCCCAGTGGCATGACCTGAAGAGAGAAAGTGGATGATTAGGCAGGCTATAGAAGTAAGAAAGAGACATTTGATTTTCTCTTGAGGCATTTAAAAAAATATTATATGTCTCCCTACTTTCTTATATAAAATGTATAAGTTACGTTTCCTCAAATTTTGAATAAGTTATTTTTGGCTAGAAATGAAATAATCCAGTCATAATAATGAGATTATAAAATATTTCCCCAAATATGTACTCAGTAGCTATGAAAATTCAACATATTTTATAATTGTACTCTTTAAGGTTTAACTAGACAGAGATGCTGCTTTCCTTCAAAGCAATTTACTATGCAATGGGTGTTAAGACAACATTTGCCTCTTCTGAACATTGTTTTTCCCAGCATAGGCCTGCTTTCAAATTTTCAAAGAGAAGACTTTACTTCACTCCTATCCGGTTCTATTTCTCTCAACTTGTTAAAGCATATCTTTATTTTCTCATCAGCATACAAATATTACCAGAAGCAGCGCTTGGCATT
Organism: Capricornis sumatraensis; assembly: GCF_032405125.1. NCBI lineage: Eukaryota > Metazoa > Chordata > Mammalia > Artiodactyla > Bovidae > Capricornis > Capricornis sumatraensis. The sequence continues at coordinate 144,048,045 of NC_091072.1, read as the reverse complement.
TAGGGTAGCAAGTTCAGAGCTCTCTGTCTAGTTTCACTTCTCACCATGTGAGACTCAATGAAGGGGCTCAAACTCAATGCAGGAACATCTCTGGCTCCTCAGCAGGTATCAACACATCCAAGTAGCTCACGGATGTCAGAGTCCATTGGCTTACCCAGTGGACTCACACTGTTGGCTTGGACACCCAGTGGGTAAGCTGTGGAGGTGATTCTCTGATTTTAAGTTATATCATTAGTTCATTAGTTAGGGCTATTGTTATTCACAGTTTGTTTTATCACCTAGGCAACAAAACACTCCCCTAAGAGTATACTTCCGGTTTGGTTACAAGCCCTGTCCATTAATGGAGAAATTTTAAAACAAATCCTCTAGTACATATTGAATCCTCCAAGGGTGGTGCTCAAAGATTGTTCACACTGATAAAGTTACAAGAGCAGCATAGACTAAATGTTCATAAATCAAATATTCAATAGAAGATTGGGATGATTTCAGGAAAAGTTCAGAATTCCTACAATTAATTCCTTCTTATTTCAACTATGCTATTATTGAATGGTTTTCTTTCTTTTTTTTTTTTTTTTTTCTTTTTTAATATACTTTTTTCTTTCAGGAAACTCAGCTGAGTCATCAAGTTATGGGTATCTGGTCACCAAAAATTTTGTGTGGTTTGCAATATCCACACTTGATTTTGTGTTCCTAAGTGAAAGATAGTTTTACCAGAGGCAGTGAATGCTTTTCTAAAGCAAACCACGCTAGTAGACACATATTCGGTAAACAACCCCCTCCTCTAGATATTTTCACCTCTGTTGTTCAGAACACATTCTTTGTTACTGGATAATTGGGTTTACAAGTAAACTCTAGTTCCTACCTTCTAGTGTTTGGGGCACCTCATTAACATGAGAGGAAGAGAGAGAGAAATGAAATAAGTCAAGAAAGTTCCACCAAAAAAGTTATTGGAAAACAATGGGAAAATCCTGGTGACAAGAGATGACAAGGTCTATGGATAGATTAGACAAACAGAAAAGGAGAAAAGTGATACAGCAAAGGTAATCATATTTTGATGAAAAATAAAAGAAAGGAATAAAAATGTCTGATTCATACAGAATTTGAAGTCCACAATTAGATGAAATAGAAAAGTGAGTGCCAAGGAAGTGATGCTTGCAAATTGTGGTGCTGGGGGACTCTTGAGGGCCCCGTGGAGTGCAAGATTGAACCAGTCAATCCTAGAGGAAATCAACTCTGAATATTCACTGGAAAGATTGATGCTGAAGCTCTAATACTTTGGCCACCTGATGCAAAAGGCCGACTCATTGGAAAAGACCGTGATGCTGGTAAAGATTGAAGGCAGGAAGAGAAGGGGGCAGCAAAGAATGAGATGGTTAGATAGCATCACTGACTCAAGAGACATGAATATACGCAAATTCTGGGAAACAGTGGAGGACAGGGGAGCCTCACATGCTGCAGTCCATGGGTTCACAAAGAGTTAGACACAATTTAGTGCCTGAACAGCAACAACAACAAATAGCAAAGTGAAATGGAGGGAAAGAGCACCCATGGGACTAGAGAAGACGATTGTGTTTTCAAGAATTCTTTATGAGGTTCTCACAGTAAATTGCCTTTGGACACTATAAATATTCAGATGCTTATATGGCTATTCTCTCAAAGTCTGGAAACCTGTGATCCCAGCAACTGGAGGATGTTTTCTTGAAAAAACAAGATAAAGCCCACGAAAAGCACACAATGGTACAAGGTTCAGCCAGTCAAGAACATAATTATTCATATGAAAAATAGAATTCTCTCACATAATAAATAAATTTAAATTTAAAAATTTAAAAAGAAAAATAGAATTTTTCATAAAGAGAGGCAGTGCTTCCTAGGGGATATCCAGATGGTTATAAAAAATTGTTCACTGGGCTAGGGAGGGGATTTTCTAATTAAATCTGAAAAACTGAGATGGTATAAAATAAAACAAAGAGATAGATCTTTAAGGAGTTTCTAAAATTCACCTTTGTGATTTCCTTTCATGTCTCAGGTATTCTGTGTTCACATAGATAAAGAAATATTTACTTCTTCCCACTTTCTCTTGTATCCTGCTCAAATGGAACATAGCCAAGTTTTTCCACAAAAGGCAAGCTTGATTTTCTCCCTAACTCCTGGTATATATCATAGATAGATAGATATAAACATAGATATAGATATTACCAGTATTTAGAGAAAAAGAATTGACCTACTTTGTTGCTCTCTTTTCAGGTGCAAGGAGCTGGTCTCTGTTGCAGAAAAATCTTCAGAATTCATCTTTATCCTTGTCACAATCACCCTGGTTAATCCCAGGTGGAGCCAACCTACAGTGAAATTCTCTGCTGGAGCTCTTGTTCTGTCTCTGTGTCTTTGAGATACCTCAACGTTTATATTCAGCTACGTTGTCTCCACCCCCTTCCTCTCACCTCCTAGTTGCTCAGATACTCCTGTTCTCTTTAATTTATGCTCCAGAGGTCCAGACAGTTTACAATGTGTTGTTGTGGTGAGCTATGGGTTTCCCCTGCCATCTGAAATGTGCTTTCTCACAAATGTAGGTGCAGTATGAAGAGGCAAGCGGGAATTTCCCAGAATCTGAGATATCCTTTTTAAATTTGTAGAAAACAAATTGTTTAGGAAATAGAATATCCAAGTAAAGAATTAAAAGTTAGAGATTCCTATATTTGAGATGGAAATAATTTGAAGAGTCATATTTCCCTGGAATCCCATTCATTCATTAAATCATAAGTTTAACAACTAATATTCATTGAACATCTGCTATGAACCCAACACCGTTTGGGGTTAGAAGATTTATTGTTGGCTAAAAAATTTAAGACATCTATCCTCATGGATCTTTCTCCAGTCTGGAAGTGTTTTACTTAGTGCACTATAAACTGGCTTTTAGAAATGTGCTGTTCACTTCTTCCCTGGGAACTAATTTCTTAAGTTATCTAGTTAGTAAGTTATCTAGTAAGTGGTTGCTTTAATGCAGGAAATAGAAACCTTGTGGCTGGAACTTCCTTTCTATGTTCTAAAATTGTTTATCTTAAATGATCAATTTCATTTATCTCCTCAATTTTCATGTTATATATTACTGTCATTACCCACTCCAGTGTTCTTGCCTGGGGAATCCCAGGGATGGGGGAGCCTGGTGGGCTGCCGTTTATGGAGTCGCACAGAGTCGGACACGACTGATGCAACTTAGCAGTAGCAGCAGCAGCAGCAGCATTACTGTCATTTGGACTGCCTTATTTCCCCTTAGTAATATCTTTTTATCCTATTTTTCTTCCATTTGCTAGATTAGAGTATAATAACTATAAAAATATATTACCATAGTATCAATGTCATCCAGGTAAGTTATTAAGCTCAATGCAAAATAAATGCAGAATGTCTATATCTGGTGATTTAAGGAGAGGATCAAAATACTGCTCTACTTAATAATTTTAGTATCCTCAAATTTTGTCATTAGTGTGACTTGAATAAAGATATTCTGTTTTCAGAATAAAGCCTTTGTGAAAATGTTATGGTCAAGTGTGTGGGAAATTGACATCTACTGTAGGCTTGGGCTTCTCTTGTAGCTCAGTTGATAAAGAACCTGTCTGCAATGCAGGAGACCCAGGTTCAGTTCGTGGTTTGGGAAAATCCCCTGGAAGAGGAAATGGCAAACTACTCCAGTATTCTTGCCTGGAGAATTCCATGGACAGAGGAGCCTGGCAGGCTACAGTCCATGGGGTTGCAAGAGTCGGACACTTAGCAAGTACACCACCACTGTAGGCTGCTGCTGCTGCTGCTGCTGCTGCTAAGTCACTTCAGTTGTGTCCGACTCTGTGCGACCCCATAAACGGCAGCCCACCAGGCTCTGCCATCCCTGAGATTCTCCAGGCAAGAACACTGGAGTGGGCTACCATTTCCTTCTCCAATGCATGAAAGTGAAAAGTGAAAGTGAAGTCGGTCAGTAAGTGTCCGACTCTTCGCAACCTCACGGACTGCAGCTTACCAGGCTCCTCCGTGCATAGGATTTTCCAGGCAAGAGTACTGGAGTGGGTTGCCATTGCCTTCTCCAACACTGTAGGCTAGTAATTACCATTTACTGCAGGCAGGTTAGGAAATTACCATTTACTGTAGGCTAATTAGATAATGCAAAAGGCTTGGGTTCAATCCCTGGTGAAGAACTAGGATTCTGCATGCCATGTGGTGTGGCTAAATATTTTAAAAACAGGAAAGCAAATACACACTTGATCGTCATTGCTATGTGTCTCTTCCAATGGAAAGCAGGGCTTTTCAACAGCGTAGTGGGTGAACACAGAAATCATGTTCCAGTTCTACCATTTTCAAATGTTTGTTTTCCTCTCTGATGATTTCCATGTAAGTGTGAAACTAATTTTTATAACTGGACACTGACTACCTGTGAAATTTGAATGTTGCAAAACAATTAGCAGATTATGAGCAGGAGAAAGACTGCAGTCTTAACAGGTCGATAACTCCAACAATGGTCCCTCTTGTTCCTCATGGGCCAGCTATGCTATCACTCTGTTCCTTGAAAATGATAAACTTCTTTTCATTTTATAGAAGGTACTTTTTCTTTTGTTTCCTTTGCTCTCAGATTTTCTTATAGCTATGTCTTTTTTCTCATTTATATTTACCTCACATGTGCCCAGTAAGATCTTCCATGAACACCTGCACAAATTATCTTCCATAGCCAAAGAATGCTCAAACTACTGCACAATTGCACTCATCTCACATGCTAGTAAAGTATTGCTCAAAATTCTCCAAGCCAGGCTTTCAAGTTGGTTTTAGAAAAGGCAAAGGAACCACAGATCAAATTGCCACCATTTGTTGGATCATCAAAAAAGCAAGAGAGTTCCAGGAAAACATCTATTTCTTCTTTGTTGACTATGCCAAAGCCTTTGACTGTGTGGATCACAATAAACTCTGGAAAATTCTGAAAGAGATGAGAATACCAGAGCAACTTACATGCCCCTTGAGAAATCTGTATATAGGAAGCCACAGTTAGAACTAGACATGGAACAACTGACTGGCTCCAAATAAAAAAAAAAAGGAGTACATCAAGGCTGTATATTGTCATTCTGCTTATTAACTTATATGCAGAGTATATCATGAGAAATGCTGGACTCATTGAAGCACAAGCTGGAATCAAGATTGCCAGGAGAAATATCAATAGCCTCAGATATGCAGATAACACCACCATTATGGCAGAAAGTGAAGAGGAACTAAAGAGCCTCTTGATGAAAGTGAAAGAAGAGAGTGAAAAAGTTGGCTTAAAACTCAGCATTCAGAAATCTAAGACCATGGCATCCAGTCCCATCACTTCATGGCAAATAAATGGGGAAACAATGGAAAGAGTGACAGACTTTATCTTTTTGGGCTCCAAAATCACTTCAGATGGTGACTGCAGCCATGAAATTAAAATATCCTTACTTCTTGGAAGGAAAGTTATGACCAACATAGACAGCATTTAAAAAGTAGAGACATTACTTTGCCAACAAAGATCCATTTAGTCAAAGCTATGGTTTTTCCACTCGTCATGTATGGATGTGAGAGTTGGACCATAAAGAAAGCTGAGCACCTAATAATTGATGTTTTTGAACTGTGGTGTTGGAGAAGACTCTTGAGAGTCCCTTGGACAGCAAGGAGTTCCAACCAGTCTACCCTAAAGGAAATCAGTCCTGAATAGTCATTGGAAGGATCGATGCTTAAGCTGAAGCTCCAATACTTTGGCCACCTGATGTGAAGAACTGACTCATTTGAAAAGACCCTGATGCTGGGAAAGATTGAAGGCAGGAGCAGAAAGGGATGACAGAGGATGAAATGGCTGGATGTCATCACTGATTCAATGGACATGAGTTTGAGTGTATGCCGGGAGTTGTTGATGGACAGGGAGGCCTGGCATACTGTGGTCCATGGAGTTGCAAAGAGTGGGAACAACTTTGAGGCTAACTCAACTGAGTCACTATTATCTCACTCTTTTAGTTTATAGAACATATCATCATCTGAGATTTTGTTTTTAATTTTTACTTAAATGCATATTTTTAAACCAGTAATTGTTTTGTTTACTTCCCTCACTGGGAAGTAAGGTCTTTAAGAGCAGGGACATGGCTGTCTTTTACAACAATGCATCTCTAATACCTAGAATAGAGCTTAGAACACAGGAGTTCAATGAATACTTGCTGGATGGATACATGAAATAATGTTTGTGACAATCAACTCAAGCACTTGTTAACCTATGCAGATTTGCAGATATACAACTCTACTGGACTTTGGCTTTGTTATGTGTACAATGAAAATATTAGTATCCAACTTATAAGGCTTTATAAAGAAAACATCATAAATGGGGAAATTAGTTTTCTACTACTGTGTTTGTATAGATTAGGCCTTTAATAACTGAAGGAATAACAGTTTGATTCAGATCATGGGAAAGAAAAATTCCTCCTTTGATAGAAGATGTTAACAGATAATAACTGAGCAGTCACAGTATAGTTGCTGATATGCTGTAATGTGACTCTTGTCTGTCTAGACTGCAGATGAGAAAGTTGTAGTCTCTTATAACCAACTCTAACAGCTTTTGTGACACTAAAACACTTTTTTGTGTTCAAGCTTTTTGGTTTCTTCAGTCATAATCAGGTGAATGGATACTATACATATATACTTATATAAACATGTTTATATATATATGCACATGCATACTTTATACATATATATTTATGTATAATGTATATAATAACATATGTATACTATATGTACTACATGTTATATACACTATGTAATACATATAATAGATCATCCATATATATATATGTATTATATATGTACTATATGTTACATGTGCCATTGTACATAGAAAACCAATGTCTAGAGATCTTATTTTATGAAAATAAATGTCTTTAAATGTTATAACGTTGATAAAAATCTGTTATTTTTGTTCTGAAATCATTTTTCTCTATTTGTTTTTTATGAAAGCAGTATTTTGTTGAAATTAATGCTTTTAGAGGTGGGAGTAATCCGACACTGAAGACATAAAAAACAATCAAATTAACAAGAACATATGCTATTGATGGACTTCTTAGGTGTATCCACTGGCCCTCATACTATTCAATACTTAATTGAATACCTCATACTTGATATAATTCAAGTCTTCTGCAATAACTTGAATTTCAGTGCAAAATTAGTTTTTTTTTTTTATTACTCCTCCCTTCCCTTCTGCAGTCGACTTTTTAAGTGTAAGAAATCTGCCTTATATCTGAGAAAGCAGTCAACTTAAATCCATGCAGAGGTGTGAACAATGAATAGGAGTTACCAAGCACAGTTCTGGTTGATACCTGTTGTCGTGAGGTAATTATTAAAAGCATATAGTTCCTCTTGCAAGAGTGTCTTCCCATGTGAATTCTGTTTATATTACTAATCAATGTTTGTTAAATCAAAGAAAGATAGCTCACCAATGAAATGGCACTAAATAGGACAAAGCAAAGTGTACAGGGTCAGGGCAACGTGAGAGAGACTTTGGGGTCAGAGGGTATTTCGGTTGCTCTTTATTCATCTAAATATGGAAGCCAACTTCCTGTGTGGTCACCCCTGATGGATTCAATTCTCTGAAGCAAAGAAACACATAAAAACTCTAAAGAAACAAAACTTGTGCAAATACACTCTTTCCTAACAAAACACACATGGTCATAATATATAACTTTCAACTTTTTTAGAGATCTTTCCTAAGTTTCATTTCATAAAGAACATATCAAAACTTTGAGGGCTATTACAGGGCAAAGATTGTCATTAAGATTTCACAGTTCAGTTGAGAAAACTGAGACTTAGAGAAATTAGTGCCTGGACAAATTTGGAAAAAGCCACTAGAACTCAACACAGTTCTCCTTCACGTTTGACCTTATATGAAGAATCCGGGGGAAGGTTCCAGAAAGGAAATGAAGTAATGTGAGCTGCATGCAAAGTAGTACAGAGAAGACAGGATATACAGTCCTTATCGGGCAACAGTTCAGCAGGATGCTCTTTGATGGCCCACGTCTACAGAAACTGCAAACTTCAGACCTGATACAATTTCCGGAGACAACCTGTTCATCTTTTTTTTTTTTTTTTTTAGTTTCCTTTTTCTTTCAATGGGTGAGTTAGGTTTCTAAACAACTTTTAATCTTCTTGAGAATCACGGCCTCCATTTTTTTTGTTTGAATTAAAACAAATTATGCAAATTGGTCAAATTTATTTTTAAATCACAGGTGTGTGAGTGATCTCACATTGGTTACCATAAAGGCTCAGAAGAGGTAGCCTTAAGTAAATAAGTGGGGAATTTCCACTTCTAACCACTTTCTTACCTTCTCTTCTCTTTGAATTGACTCTTTGAACTTTCTAATTTTCCTCTTTGGTGAAATATCTTCTTAAACACAGAAATGAGTTGGTTTGGAAAGTATGAGCTGGTATGTTTCTTCTTCCTAACCTGATATAGTAAAGGTGAAATACAATGTTCATTATTATGTAAACCTGGACTCTGAAAAATCTATTTTTGAAAGTAAAGGACATAAAAAAAACTGTACCAAAGATAAGATATATCTTTATGTAAATTAATTCCAGGCTTCTTACATGTAGAAAATATTTTGGGAGAATATTCTCAAAGATAATAGTATAGAAATAGCAAATATAACATGTAGAAATTTTAGGTAGATAAGGGCCTGTGTCACTAAGTGATGAAACAAATAATTCTATTTGTATGTGAATCTTGATAGATGCATGATGAATTTGAAGAGAACTGCTTCTCTCACCTCCTTTGGATATGTTTATATCTATTTGCATAGTGCGAGAAAAACCTCCAGGTAGAAGACATTATCGGTCAGTCACTCAGTCATGTCTGACTCTTTGCGACCCCATGGACTGCAGCATGCCAGACTTCCCTGTCCTTCGTCTCCCAGAGTTGCTCAGACTCATGTCCACTGAGATGGTGATGCCATTCAACCATCTTATGCTCTGTTGCCCCCTTCTCTGTTTTCAATCTTTCCCAGCATCAGGGTCTTTTCTAATGAGCTGGTTCTTCACATCAGGTGGCCAAAATATTGGAGCTTCAGCATCAGTCCTTCCAATAAATATTAAGGTTGATTTCCTTTAGAATTGACCGGTTTGATCTCCTTGCAATCCAAGAGCATAAGAATCTTCTCCAACACCACAGTTTGAAAGCATAAATTCTTCAGCACTCAGCCTTCTTTATGGTACAACTCTCACATCCATACATGACTACCGGGAAAACCATAACTTTGACTATACAAACATTTGTCGGCAGGTAGAAGACACTCAAGAATTATGACCACTCTTTTGCTCAATAAAGGTGAAGTTCAAATGTATTAAACTATTTCTTGATAGATTTTTCTGCCCTTTACTGAGGCAAGACGTTAGCGAAGGAAGATGAAACCCATGAAAAAAGAGAGGTCAAAGCAGGCATGAAATGTCATAAGTGTATTATGTATAGTTTTTAGCTAACACACTTGACAATTTAAGCAAAATGGACATATCCTAGATAAACCTCTTCTAAAACTGAAACAAGAATTTTTAAAAATCGTAATGGTTTTATAAATTTTAAATAGATTGAATCCATAATTGAATACATCTTCTTTGGGAAATAAATAAAACACAAAAACATAAGTAAAACACATCATGCTCAGATAGTTTGGGGCATTTATGGTGACTCTAGTGATAAAGAACCATCCTGCCAATGCAGGAGACATAAGAGGTGCAGGTTTGATCTCAGGGGCAGAGAAGGAAATGGCAACCCATGGCAGTATTCTTGCCTGGAAAATTCCATAGATAGAGGAACTTGGTGGGCTACAGTCTACAGGTTGCAAGGAATCAGACATGACTAAGGAAATACAGTTTTATGTTCCCACCTACCAAACACTAAAGAAGAGGTGTGTGTGTGTGTGTGTTAGTCACTCTGTTGTGATATCATTGCCTCAATTGGCATGAGTTTGAGCAAATTCTGGGAGACAGTGAAGGACAGGGAAGCCTGAATGACTGAAGGAACAACAACAGCAGAAACTAATACACCACTGTAAAGCAATTATATTCCAATAAAAAATAAATACAAAAAAATGAATGAAAGTCCTGGCTCCCTAGGTGGCTTTCTCTAACACCACCCCATCAGGAGAGGGTGCAGTTGGAAGGTTTTGTTATAGGCTGGCAAGTGTGGAAATTCAAGTTTGAACCTCTGAGTGTGCTAGTGGGGATGAGAGTGGGACCATAATTTTTTTCACAGTGCTTGGCTGGAGTAGAGTAGTTATTCACTAAAAGTTTGCTGTTTTGCTAGTTTGCCTTTTCTTGGATTTTTGGTGGAAAACAGGGTTTTGTGGTATGGACGTTTTCCTGTTTGCACTGGTTAGCATTTCTGGCTTGCAGGATTCTTCAGCCCTGGGTCTCTGGGACAAGTGAGACAAAAAAAAGAACACCCACCACTGTATCATTTTTCTGGTCCTGAGTTTTCCAATCAGCCTTATCCTCACCATCTTTCATTTTTCCTGTGGAACTTTTATATGTAATATTCAGGGATTTTGTTACACTTAAGTGGGGAGAATAGGGAAAATACTTCATTTAGTCCTAGAAATAGATTCATAAATTTTAGTTCTCACAGTTGATATTTTTGAGTGCATAAGAAATGCCAAGGAATCTACAAACTTTCTTGAAAGTAGAAGACTATATGTATATAATTGAATTTATATAAACCAATAAAGAATATAAAATAATATTTTAAAAATATAATTTCAACAGTATCAAAAATCAAATATTGTGGAATAGGTCTAGCAAAAGACATTTAACAAAACTATGAAATATTGATACAAATAATAGACATATCCTGTTTAAGGGTTAGAGAACTTAAATTGTAAGTGTGGCATTCTTCTTGAATGTACTTCTTTATTAATTAAAAAAAAAACTTTTTGGCCATGGTGCATAGTATGCAGGATCTTGGTTTCCGATTGGGGGTTGAACACATGCCCGCTGCAGTGGAAGTGGAGTCTTAACCAGTGAACTGCTAGGGAAGCCTCAAATTAATTTTTAAATTCATTGCAATCCCATTCAAAAATCTTAACAGATTTTTAAATGAAAGTCGACAAACTCGCGTAAGTTTACATAATTCTTCACAAGTCTGTAAGTAAGCCAGGCACTTCTAACAAAGGACAAGATTGTAACACTTGCTCTACCAGTCATCAATAGTTATAAACCTATAGTAATTTAGAGAGTGTGATGTCATGCTACAGAGAGAAAAGCAGATATATAGAATAAAGTTATGTCCTAGACTATTTTCTTGGGCTCCAAAATCATTGCAGATGGTGATTTCAGCCTTGAAATTAAAAGACACTTGGTCCTTAGAAGAAAAGCTATGACCAACCCTTACAGCATATTAAAAAATGGAGATATTACTTTACCAATAAAGTCCATATGTGAAATAAAGTCAAATTATGTTTTTTCTGGTAGTCATATATGGATGTAAGAGTTGGACCATAAAGAAAGCTGAGCACCAAAGAATTGATCCTTTTGAACTGTGGTGTTGGAGAAGACTCTTGAAGTCCCTTGGTCAGCAAGGGATCCAACCAGTCCATCCTAGAGGAAATCAGTCCTGAATATTCATTGGAAACACTAATGCTGAGGCTGAAGCTCCAATACTTTGGCCACCTGATATGAAGAACTGACTCACTGGGAAAAAACCCTTATGATAACCCTGAAAGACTGAAGGCAGGAGAAAGGGATGACAGAGGATGAGATGGTTGGAGGGCATCACTGACTCAACAGACGTGAATTTGAGCAAGCTTTGGGAGTTGGTTGATGGACAGCAAAGCCTGGTGTGCTGCATAGAGCCTATGGGGTTGCAAAGAGCTGGACATGACTGAGCGAATGAAGTGACTGAATTGATAGAACAAAGTGGAGATACGCATCCATAAATAAAGACTATTTAATGATATGGCAAGGTATTGACTAGATGATGCTGTTTCAAATAATTCGGTTGGACACTGGTCCTAGTTTTTCTTTTCTAGCTTGATTTTGCCTTCACAGAAAGAAGTAGTTTTTGTTGTAAGGTGTATGTAACCTGTGTTAATTTTGTGGTCTGAAGTGCTTAGCTATCACATTTTCAGTTCAGTTCAGTTGCTCAGTCGTGTCCGACTCTTTGCAACCCCATGAATCACAGCACGCCAGGCCTCCCTGTCCATCACGAACACCCGGAGTTCACTCAGAGTCGTGTCCATCGAGTCAGTGATGCCGTCCAGGCATCTCATCCTCGGTCGTCCCCTTCTCTTCCTGCCCCCAATCCCTCCCAGCATCAGAGTCTTTTCCAATGGGTCAACTCTTCGCATGAGGTGGCCAAAGTATTGGAGTTTCAGCTTTAGCATCACCCCTTCCAAAGAAATCCCAGGGCTGATCTCCTTCAGAATGGTCTGGTTGGATCTCCTTGCAGTCCAAGGGACTCTCAAGAGTCTTCTCCAACACCACAGTTCAAAAGCATCAATTCTTCAGCACTCAGCCTTCTTCACAGTCCAACTCTCACATCCATACATGACTACTGGAAAAACCATAGCCTTGACTAGATGGACCTTAGTCGGCAAAGTAATGTCTATGCTTTTGAATATGCTATCTAGGTTGGTCATAACATTTCTTCCAAGGAGTAAGCGTCTTTTAATTTCATGGCTGCAGTCACCATCTGCAGTGATTTTGGAGCCCAAAAAAATAAAGTCTGACACTGTTTGCATTGTTACTCCATCTATTTCCCATGGAGTGATGGGACCACATGCCACGCTCTTCATTTTCTGAATGTTGAGCTTTAAGCCAACTTTTTCACTCTCCTCTTTCACTTTCATCAAGAGGCTTTTTAGTTCCTCTTTGCTTTCTGCCATAAGGGTGGTGGCATCTGCATATCTGAGGTTATTGATATTTCTCCCAGCAATCTTGATTCCAGCTTCATTTCTTCCAGTCCAGCATTTCTCATGATGTACTCTGCATAGAAGTTAAATAAGCAGGGTGACAATATACAGCCTTGACATACTCCTTTTCCTATTTGGAACCAGTCTGTTGTTCCATGTCCAGTTCTAACTGTTGCTTCTTGGCCTGCATACAGATTTCTCAAGAGGCAGGTTAGGTGGTCTGGTATTCCCATCTCTTTCAGGATTTTCCACAGTATTGTGATCCACACAGTCAAAGGCTTTGGCATAGTCAATAAGGCAGAAATAGATGTTTTTCTGGAACTCTCTTGCTTTTTAGATGATCCAGCGGATGTTGGCAATGTGATCTCTGGTTCCTCTGCCTTTTCTAAAACCAGCTTGAACATCAGGAAGTTCACAGTTCACGTATTGCTGAAGCCTGGCTTGGAGAATTTTGAGCATTACTTTGCTAGCCTGTGAGATGAGGGCAATTGTACGGTAGCTTGAACATTCTTGGGCATTGCCTTTGTTTGGGATTGGAATGAAAACTGACCGTTTCCAGTTCTGTCACCACTGCTGAGTTTTCCAAATTTGCTGGCATATTGAGTGCAGCACTTTCACAGCATCATCTTTCAGGATTTGAAACAGCTCAACTGGACTTCCATCACCTCCACTGGCTTTGTTCATAGTGATGCTTCCTAAGGCCCACTTGACTTCACATTCCACGATGTCTGGCTCTAGATGAGTGATCACACCATCGTGATTATCCGGGTCATGAAGATCCTTTTTGTACAGTTCTTCTGTGTATTCTTGCCATCTCATCTTAATGTCTTCTGCTTCTGCTAGGTCCCTACTATTTTTGTCCTTTATGGAGCTCACCTTTGCATGAAATGTTCCCTTGGTATCTCTAATTTTCTTGAAGAGATCTCTAGTCTAATTTGATCCCTGTGATATCATACACAAATAACTTTTTCATGGATTGTAGTCCTAAATGCAAAAAGCAAACTGACAAAGATTTAGTATTAGTGTAGGAAATGGCAACCCATTCCTGTATTCTGGCTTGGAAAATCCCATGGACAGAGGAGCCTGGTAGGCTACAGTCCATGGGATCGCAAAGAGTCAGACATGACTGAGCAACTTCATCTACATCTTACCCAGGCTAATTCTGTGTTTATGATAAAAGAGGAGTAGTATAGTTCAGTTATATTTACAGAAATGTAAGGTAAAAGTCTTTTGCTGTGTAAATAATATCTTCCTTTTTTCCTACCATATTTTTCTATACAAAAGCAAACAATTACACACTCAAAAATGAATATATCTGACAACTGTAATTCATGGATATATTATTTCTCATATTCAACTTGAACTTTGACTGCTTTTTAAAAGTCACCTCAAAAACAATTACCCTTTATTGTCAAGCTTAGAATTTTTATTTCTTGTCTACTGATGCTGCTACTTAACTGCTGATTTTATTTTCTCCCTCCATCTCATACGGTTCTTCATAACATATCTATATTCTCCATTCCTATGAATGGTTTAATCTTTCTAATCCTTTCACATGACATCTTTCTTTCAAATATCTTAAAATATCTATTGCTAGAGAAATATTTCAATTATATGACATATATATATCTAAAAATAATTTCTATGATAAAGAAATTATTGTAAGGGGACACAAACAGTGAAAGGGAAATATGAGAAGCATTAAAAAAAAACTTTTAACTAAACATACTTAACTCATTTAATTCAATATTTCATAATTAATTCATTTAGCAAGCTCAATTTAAATATGGCCACTGTGAACACTGTACAGAAACAAATGCAAGAGAATTTTTTAACCTCAAATAAATAGTTTGCTCATTAGAGGTACATTTTACTAACAAATATGACATTTGAACCCATATTTCAACTCTTGTTTCACATAGTGTTTTTTATGTGGCTGTCATTGTTGCTGCATTTCCATCCTGTAAGATTATTGCCCTTAAGTTAGACAACTAGAAATTTGATATTCAATCAATAAATTGATTGCAAGTTATTTAAAGACTATAGATATAAACTTTATAGTAGATTTTAAAACCAAGAATTTAAGATCAAGAATTATTTTAAAAACTAATGCTCTCAGTTGGTGATTTATAAAATACGAATGATCACCAGAAGATGGATCATTAGCACCATGGATCTGTTAAATAAAAGTGAATTCTACTTACAAGGAAATATTAATGTCGTACACTCCGAATGGCTAATAACTTTTTATTTTGCTAAGACAAATACCGCAAAGACTGTTAAAAGAGACAGACAAAGCAAATGTGAGTTGCACTGATGCAGGTGAAATCTCTTTTTCTTGGACCATATTTCAAGATTAAAGCTCTTCTGAAGTAAAAAAAAAAAAAAATTATGACCAATATGTAAGGTGCCTGGGTCAACTTAAGAAAAGCACATTAGTGTCTGTTCAGTTTAGTCGTTCAGTCATGTCCAACTCTTTGTGAACCCACGAACCGCAGCACGCCAGGCCACCGTGTCCATCACCGCTTCCAGAGTTTACCAAAACTCATATCCATTGATTCGGTGATGCTATCCAACCATCTCATCTTCTGTCGTCCCCGTCTCCTCCTGCCCTCAGTCTTTCCCAGTATCAGGGCCTTTTCAAATGAGTCAACTCTTTGCATCAGGTGGTCAAATTATTGGAGTTTCAGCTTCAGTATCAGTCCTTCCAATCTCCTCAGGACTGATCTCCTTTAGGATGGACTGGTTGGATCTCCTTGCAGTCCAACGGACTCCCAAGAGTCTTCTCCAACACCACAGTTCAAAAGCATCAATTCTTCAGTGCTCAGCCCTCTTTATATTCCAAATCTCACATCCATACATGACCACTGGAAAAATCATAGCCTTGTCTAGACAGACCTTTGTTGACAAAGTAATGTCTCTGCTCCTTAATATGATGTCTAGGTTGATCATAACTTTCCTTCCAAGGAGTAAGTGTCTTTTAATTTCATGGCTGCAATCACCATCTGCAGTGATTTTGGAGCCCCCCAAAATAAAGTCAGCCACTGTTTCCCCATCTATTTGCCATGAAGTGATGGGACTGGATGTCATGATCTTAGTTTTCTGAATGTTGAGCTTTAAACCAAATTTTTCACTCTCCTCTTTCACTTTCATCAAGGGATTCTCTAGTTCTTCACTTTCTGCCATAATGGTGGTGTCATCAGCATATCTGAGGACACTGATATTTCTCCCAGCAATTTTGATTCTAGCTTGTGCTTCAGTGAGTCCAGCATTTCTCATGATGTACTCTGCATATAAGTTAAATATGCAGGTGACAATGTACAGCCTTGAGGTACTCCTTATCCTATTTGGAACCAGTCTCTTGTTCCATGTCCAGTTCTGACTGTTGTTTCCTGACCTGCATACAGGTTTTTCAAGAAGCAGATCAGGTGGTCTGGTATTCCCATCTCTCTCAGAATTTTCCACAGTTTATTATGATCCACACAGTCAAAGGCTTTGGCATAGTCAATAAAGGAGAAATAGATGTTTTTCTGGAACTCTCTTGCTTTTTAGATGATCCAGTGGATGTTGGCAATTTACTCTCTGGTTCCTCTGCCTTTTCTAAATCCAGCTTGAACATCTGGAAGTTCATAATTCATGTATTGTTGAAGCCTGGCTTGGAGAATTTTGAGCATTACTTTACTAGCATATGAGATGAGTGCAACTGTGTGGTAGTTTGAGCATTCTTTGGCATTGCCTTTCTTTGGGATTAGAATGAAAATTGACCTTTATTAGTCACAGCATCATCTTTCAGGATTTGAAACAGCTCAACTGGAATTCCATCACCTCCACTGGCTTTGTTCATAGTGATGCTTCCTAAGGCCCACTTGACTTCACATTCCAGTATATCTGGCTCTAGGTGAGTGATCACACCATCATGATCTCCTGGAATTTGGTCAAATTCATGTCCATTGAGTCGATGATGCCATCCAATCATCTTGTCCTCTGTTGTCCCCTTATCCTCCAGCCCTCAATCTTTCCCAGCATTAGAGTCTTTTCCAGTGAATCAGCTCTTCGCATCAGGTGGCCAAAGTTTTGGAGTTTTAACTTCAAGTATCAGTCCTTCCAATGAATATCCAGGTTTAATTTCCTTTAAGATTGATTCATTTAATCTCCTTGCAGTCCAAGGGACTCTCATCACCACATTTTGAAAGCATCAATTCTTAGGCACTCAGCCTTTTTTCTGGTCCTACTCTCACTTCCGTACATGACTACTGGAAAGACCATAATTTTGACTATATGGACCTTCACTGGCTAAGTGGTGTCTCTGTTTTTTACTATGCTGTCTAGTTTGGTCATAGCTTTTCTTCCAAAGAGCAAGCGTCTTTTAATATCATGATTGCAATCACCACCTGCAGTAATTTTGGAGCCTGAGAAAATGCAGATTTGGTAGTGTTTCACTATTTTTATGAAAGACTTTATATTTGAAATTTATTTTTAATTGTTTACAAGAGTTGACACATAAAATCATCAGACTTGAAGATTTTTGTTGTTCTGTTTTGTAAGGGAAGATTTTTGATGACAATTTCAAGTTTTTTTAAAAGATATAAGGCAATTTTCTGTGACATTTTAAGTTGCAACTTCAGGATTTTGGCTATTTCATTGGAATTGCTAAATTTGTTGGCTCATTAAATGTTTTTATTATCCTTTTCATGTCTACAAGGTATGCAATAATAGTTATTCTTTCACTCCTGACATTGCAGACACAAGGGAAGCTGGAAGAAAAGAGAAATAAATATGCAAATATATATTATATTCTATAACATCTAACCTTTCACTTCTACTAAGATGAAGTGAATGTGATTTGTCAGTGGGAATTTGCTGGAAACTTGAGAGCATTTCTGTTTTCTCAACTCATTCCATTGTTATTGCCATAACTTGTGAAGTAATCTTCTCTTCTCTTCTTACTTCTTACACTTCTTCCTGCCTGGAGATGACTCACGTTCTTGTTACTAGAGTATTTTTTTTCAGGTTCTTCAAAAATCTTCAGTAACTTCAATATTTTAGCCTAGATGTTGCATACCTCTGAGAAAGTCTATTCCAGATAATTTGGGCAATTCCTCTTTATCAGGGAGTATCAAATCTAGATTAATTAAGTTCTAGGTATTTTAACTGTACCTCAATTTTATTAACTTTACAATGAAGTAATATTTATACTTATCACATAAAGTAGTTGCAAAAAAAGAGCTTATACATGTAAAACACTTAAAATGGTTCAGTTCAGTTCAGTCACTCAGTCGTGTCCAACTCTTTGCGACCCCATGAATCGCAGCATGCCAGGCCTCCCTGTCCATCACCATCTCTCAGAGTTCACTCAGACTCACGTCCATCTAGTCCGTGATGCCATCCAGCCATCTCATCCTGGGTCGTCCCTTCTTCTCATGCCCCCAATCTCTCACAGTATCAGAGTCTTTTCCAGTGAGTCAACTCTTCTCATGAGGTGTCCAAAGTACTGGAGCTTCAGCTTTAGCATCATTCCTTCCAAAGAAATCCCAGGGTTGATCTCCTTCAGAATGGACTAGTTGGATCTCCTTGCAGTCCAAGGGACCTTCAAGAGTCTTCTCCAACACCACAGTTCAAACGCATCAATTCTTTGGCACTCAGCCTTCTTCACAGTCCAACTCTCACATCCATACATGACCACAGGAAAAACCATAGCCTTGACTAGGCAGACCTTAGTCAGCAAATTAATGCCTCTGCTTTTCAATATGCTATCTAAGTTGGTCATAACTTTTCTTCCAAGGAGTAAGCGTCTTTTAATTTCATGGCTGCAGTCACCATCTGCAGTGATTTTGGAGCCCAAAAAAATAAAGTCTGACACTGTTTCCACTGTTTCCCCATCTATTTCCCATGGAGTGATGGGACCGGATGCCATGATCTTTGTTTTCTGAATGTTGAGCTTTAAGCCAACT
The DNA here is from genome assembly GCF_032405125.1 of Capricornis sumatraensis. Lineage (NCBI taxonomy): Eukaryota > Metazoa > Chordata > Mammalia > Artiodactyla > Bovidae > Capricornis > Capricornis sumatraensis. Next base: position 144,029,168 of record NC_091072.1, on the reverse strand, counting down.
TTTTCACTCTCCTCTTTCACTTTCATCAAGAGGCTTTTTAGTTCCTCTTCACTTTTGCCATAAGGGTGGTGGCTTCTGCATATCTGAGGTTATTGATATTTCTCCCAGCAATCTTGATTCCAGCTGCATTTCTTCCAGTCCAGCGTTTCTCATGATGTACTCTGCATAGAAGTTAAATAAGCAGGGTGACAATATATAGCCTTGATGTACTCCTTTTCCTATTTGGAACCAGTCTGTTGTTCCATGTCCTGTTCTAACTGTTGCTTCCTGCATACAGATTTCTCAAGAGGCAGGTTATGTGGTCTGGTATTCCCATCTCTTTCAGAATTTTCCACAGTTTATTGTGATCCACACAGTTAAAGGCTTAAAATAGTGCATGGCTTAAAGTTGGTGCTTAACAAATGTGAACTGTTATACCTCACTGATCTTTTATACTCCAATTGCTGGCAAAGAATTGATATCATCATAATTATGGAGACCAGTTAGGATTTATTTTCTGAGTTAAAGAATGGTAGCTACTCCCTCTTGAAACACCAGTGCTACATGGAAGAGCCTGTTGATTCTGATTGCTGTAAGGATGGATGAAGTGAAGAATTGTCCATGGGCTGGTAAACCATGACAACCTGCAGTGATTACTGCAAAAGATTTATCAAAAAGAAATCTTTTCTGTTGAACTTCATGTTCAAGTCTGGAACTTCACGTTCCTAGCTTACGTTTATCTTAGTCTCCTAACAGGAAATTTTAAAACCACATTAGGCAACTAGAAAAAAAATTTAAAGCACTATTGTCCAAACACCATAGATGTTTTCTGTAGTAGAGAGTTTAAGGAAATGGGTGGGGAGCAGAAAAATCTGATAAAAGGAAACAAAACAAGGATAGTTCATATCAGTAATACAAGCCAGTAACTGAGATTTAGCATGTCTTGTGATACAAGTGGTAGAGCCTTAGGTAGGAAATCATAAATGGGTGATTCATTTAGCAAATATTTAATGAGCAACTACTTTATGCATAACACTGAAATAGGTCTTTGGGATACAGAATTGGAAAAGCAACCATGACACCTATGCTTGCAAAGAGTATAAAGTCTGTCAAGTAAGGCATATAACTAGTAGTTTAGTCTTTTCTCTTTTGCTCATTATGTTTAGTTCAGTTCAGTCGCTCTGTCGTGTCCGACTCTTTGCAACCCCATGAATCGCAGCACACCAGGCCTCCCTGTCCATCACCAACTCCCGGAGTTCATTCAGACTTACGTCCATCGAGTCCATGATGCCATCCAGCCATCTCATCCTCTGCTGTCCCCTTCTCCTCCTGCCCCCAATCCCTCCCAGCATCAGAGTCTTTTCCAATGAGTCAACTCTTCGCATGAGGTGGCCAAAGTACTGGAGTTTCAGCTTTAGCATCACCCCTTCCAAAGAAATCCCAGGGCTGATCTCCTTCAGAATGGACTGGTTGGATCTCCTTGCAGTCCAAGGGACTCTCAAGAGTTTTCTCCAACACCACAGTTCAAAAGCATCAATTCTTCAGTGCTCAGCCTTCTTCACAGTCCAACTCTCACATCCATACATGACTACTGGAAAAACCATAGCCTTGACTAGACGGACCTTAGTTGGCAAAGTAATGTCTCTGCTTTTGAATATGCTATCTAGGTTGGTTATAGGGCTTCCCTGGTGGCTCAGAGGTTAAAGCGTCTGCCTCCAATGTGGGAGACCTGGGTTCGATCCCTGGGCTGGGAAGATCCCCTGTAGAAGGAAGTGGCAACCAACTCCAGTATTCTTGCTGTCATAACTTTTCTTCCAAAGAGTAAGCATCTTTTAATTTCATGGCTGCAGTCACCCTCTGCAGTGATTTTGGAGCCCCAAAAAATAAAGTCTGACACTGTCTCCACTGTTTCCCCATCTATTTGCCATGAAGTAATGGGACCAGATGCCATGATCTTCGTTTTCTGAATGTTGAGCTTTAAGCCAACTTTTTCACTCTCCTCTTTCACTTTCGTCAAGAGGCTTTTTAGTTCCTCTTCACTTTCTGCCATAAGGGTGGTGTCATCTGCATATCTAAGTCTATTGATATTTCTCCCAGCAATTTTGATTCCAGCTTGTGTTTCTTCCAGCCCAGTGTTTCTCATTATGTACTCTGCATAGAAGTTAAATAAGCAGGGTGACAATATACAGCCTTGATGTACTCCTTTTCCTATTTGGAACCAGTGTGTTGTTCCATGTCCAGTTCTAACTGTTGCTTCCTGACCTGCATAGAGGTTTCTCAAGAGGTAGGTCAGGTGGTCTGGTATTCCCATCTCTCTCAGAATTTTCCACAGTTTATTGTGATCCACACAGTCAAAGGCTTTGGCGTAGTCAATAAAGCAGAAGTAGATGTCTTTCTGGAACTCTCTTGCTTTTTCCATGATCCAGTAGATGTTGGCAATTTGATTTCTGCTTCCTCTCCCTTTTCTAAAACAAGCTTGAACATCAGGAAGTTCACAGTTCACGTATTGCTGAAGCCTGGCTTGGAGAATTTTGAGCATTACTTTGCTAGCATGTGAGATAACTGTAATTGTGCGGTAGTTTGAGCATTCTTGGGCATTGCCTTTCTTTGGGATTGGAATGAAAACTGACCTTTTCCAGTCCTGTCTGTGGCCACTGCTGAGTTTTCCAAATTTTCTGGCATATTGAATGCAGCACTTTCACAGTATCATCTTTCAGGATTTCAAATAGCTCAACTGGAATTCCATCGCTTCCAATATGTTTCCGATTATAAAAACCCTTCTGGTATCACTGATTTTTCGCTATTGTTTTCCTATTCTCCATTTCCTCACACATTTCATTATTTCCTTCTATCTTCTTGCTGTAGATTTCTTTGGCTGCTCTATTTCTAGTATCTTCTGCGTGAAAGTTAGGTTATTGATTAGAATCTCTCTTCTTTGTTACTATAGGTGTTTATATCAATACATTTCCCTCTAAGCAATGCTTTTGTTGCATCCCATAAGAAATATTTTTGTATGTTGTGTGTTTATTTTTGTACATCTCAAAGTATTTTCTAATTTTCTCATGTGATTTCTTCTTTGACTCCTTTTTATTTAAGAGCATGTTATTTGATTTCTGTGTATTTGTGATTTCCCCAAATTTCCTTCTATTATTAATTTCTAACTTTATCCATTGGCCTGTGCTCATTTCCTTGTTTTCTTTGGAAAAAAAAAAAGTCTGTTCATATCCCATGCACATTTCTAATACATTTTTAAAATTCTAACTTTGGATTCATTTTTATATTTCCAAATGTATTTTATAAAGCCAGCATTACCAACACCAAAACCAAAGATACCAGAAAAAAGAAAATGACAGGCCAATATTCCTGATGAACATAGATGCAAAAATCCTCAACAAAATAATAGCAAGCAGAGTTCAACAAAAGATTAAAAGGATCATATATCACCATGATTAAGTAGGATTTATTTCTTGAATGCCAGAATGATTCAATATCCACAAATCAATCAACATGGTGCTCCATATGAACAAAATGCAAAATAAAAATCTTACAATCGTTTCTGTTGATGTAGAGAAAGCATTTGACAGAATTTAACATCCATTATGACAGAAACTCTTGACAAAGTCGGCATGGAAAGACATGATAAAGACCATATATAAAAAAACTCAAAGCTAATATCATACTCAATGGTGAATGCTTGAAAGCTTTTCCTCTAAGTTTAGAAACAAGGTAAAGATGTCCACTTTCACCAAGTTTACTCAACATATTATTGGAAGCACTGTCTACAGCAATTAGACAAGAAAAAGATACAAAAACCATCCAAATTTGAAGGGAAGAAGTAAAGCAGTCATTATATGCAAATAACTTGTTATTATATATCCGTGAGTGGTGGCTGCACGGTGCTGGGGTGACGAGTGGCTGAGAGGAGATACCCCATGTCCAAAGTCAGGAGTGGCGGTTGTGAAAGATATGCCATGTCCAAGGTAAGAGAAACCCCGGTAAGACAGTAGGTGCAGAGAGAGGGCACCAGAAGCCAGACAGACTGAAACCACAATCACAGAAAACTAGCCAATCTGATCACATGGATCACAGCCTTGTCTAACTCAATGAAACCAAGCCATGTTGTCTAGTACCACCCAAGACAGACGGGTCATGGCGGAGAGTTCTGACAGAATGTGGTCCACTGGAGAAGGGAATGGCAAACCAACTCAGTATTCTTGCCTTGAGAACCCCATAATCAGTATGAAAAGGCAAAAAGATAGGACATTTATATATGAACTCCCAGGTCAGTAGGTACCCAATATGCTACTGGAGATCAGTGGAGAAATAACTCCAGAAAGAATGAAAATCAAACAAAAACAACACCCAGGTGTGGATGTGACTGGTGAAAGCAAGGTCCGATGCTGTAAGAGCAATATTGCATAGGATCCTGGCATGTTTGGTCCATGAATCAAGGCAAATTGGAAGTGGTCAAACAGGAGAGGGCAAGTGTGAACGTCAACATTCTAGGAATCAGCAAATTAAAATGGACCGAAATGGGCAAATTTAGCTCAGATGACCATTATATCTACTACTGTGGGCAGAGATCCATTAGAAGAAATGGAGTAGCCATCATAGTCAACAAAAGAGTCCAAAAAGCAGTACTTGGATGCAATCTCAAAAACAACAGAATGATCTCTGTTTATTTTCAAGGCAAACCACTCAATACCGTGGTAATCCGAGTCTATGCCCAGACCAGTAATGCTGAAGTTGAACGGTTCTATCAAGACCTACAAGATCTTTCAGACTAACACCCCAAAAAGATGTCCTTTTCATTATAGGGGACTGGAATGCAAAAGTAGGAAGTCAAGAAACACCTGGAGTAACAGGCAAATTTGGCCTTGGAGTACAGAATGAAGCAGGGCAAAGGCTAATAGAGTTTTGCCAAGAGAACGCACTGGTCAAAGCAAACACTCTCTTCCAACAACACAAGAGAAGATTCTACACATGGACATCACCAGATGGCCAACACTGAAATCAGATTCATTATATTCTTTGCAGACAAAGATGGAAAAGCTCTATACAGTCAGCAAAAACAAGACCAGGAGCTGACTGTGGCTCAGATCATGAGCTCCTTATTGCTAAATTCAGACATAAATTGAAGGAAGTGGGAATACTGCTAGACCATTCAGCTATGACCTAAATCAAATCCCGTATGATTATACTGTGGAAGTGACAAATAAATTTAAAGGACTAGATCTGATAGGCAGAGTGCCTGATGATCTATAGACAGAGGTTTGTGACATTGTACAGGAGAGAGGGATCAAGACAATCCCAAGAAAAAGAAATGCCAAAAAGAAAATGGCTGTCTTAGGAGGACTTACAAATAGCTGTGAAAGAAGAGAAGCAAAAAGCAAAGGAGAAAAGGAAAGATATACCCATTTGAATGCAGAGTTGCAAAGAATAGCAAGGAGAGATAAGAAAGCCTTCCTCAGAGATCAGTGCAAAGAAATACAGAAAAACAATGGAATGGGAAAGACTAGAGTCATCTTCAAGAAAATTAGAGATACTATCATGCAAAGATGGGCTCAATAAAGCACAGAAATGGGATGGACCTAACAGAAGCAGAAGATAGTAAGAAGAGGTGGAAAGAATACACAGAAGAACTGTACAAAAAAATCTTCATGACCCAGATAATCATGATGGTGTGACCACTCACCTAGAGCTAGATGTACTGGAATGTGAAGTCAACTGGGCCTTAGGAAGCATCACTACGAACAAAGCTAGTGGAGGTGATGGGATTGCAGTGGAGCTATTTCAAATCCTAAAAGATGATACTGTGAAAACGCTGCACTCAAAATGTCAGCACATTTGGAAAACTCAGCAGTGGCCACAAGACTGGAAAAGGTCAGTTTTCATTCCAATGCCAAAGAAAGGCAATGCCAAAGAATGTTCAAACTACTGCACAATTGCCCTCATCTCACAGGCTAGCAAAGTAATGCTCAAAATTCTCCAAGCCAGGCTTCAGCAATACGTGAACCATGAACTCCCAAATGTTCAAGCTGGTTTTAGAAAAGGTAGAGGAAGCAGAAATCAAATTGCCAACATCTGCTGGATCATGGAAAAAGCAAGAGAGTTCCAGAAAAACATCTATTTCTGCTTTATGGACTATGCCAAAGTCTTTGACTGTGTGGATCACAATAAACTGTTGAAAATTCTGAGAGAGATGGGAATACCAGGCTACCTGACCTACCTCTTGAGAAACCTCTATGCAGGTCAGGAAGCAACAGTTAGAACTGGACATGGAACAACACACTGGTTCCAAATAGGAAAAGGAGCACATCAAGGCTGTATATTGTCACTCTGCTTATTTAACTTTTATGCAGAGTACATCATGAGAAATGCCAGGCTGGATGAAGCACAAGCTGGAGAAAAGATTGCTAGGAGAAATATCAATGACCTCAGATATGCAGATGACATCACTCTTATGGCAGAAAGTGAAGAAGGACTAGACAGCCCCTTGATGAAAGTGAAAGAGGAGAGTGAAAAAGTTGGCTTAAAGCTCAACATTCAGAAAATGAAGACCATGGCATCCGGTCCCATCACTTCATGGCAAATAGATCGTGAAACAGTGGAAACAGTGGCTGAATTTATTTTGGGGGGGCTCCAAAATCACTGCAGATGGTGATTGCAGTCATGAAATCAAAAGACACTTACTCCTTGGAAGGAAAGTTATGACCAACCTATACAGCATATTCAAAAGCAGAGACATTACTTTGCCAACAAAGGTCCGTCTAGTCAGTGCTATGGTTTTTCCAGTAGTCATTTATGGATGTGAGAGTTGGACTATAAAGAAAGCTGAGCCCAAACGAATTGATGCTTTTGAATTGTGGTGTTAGAGAAAACTCTTGGGAGTCCGTTGGACTGCAAGGAGATCCAACCAGTCCATCTTAAAGTAGATCAGTCCTGAGTGTTCATTGGAAGAACTGATGTTAAAGCTGAAACTCCAATACTTTGGCCACCTGATGTGAAGAGCTGACTCATTGGAAAAGACCCTGATACTGGGAAAGATTGAGGCAGGAGGAGAAGGTGATGACAGAGGATGAGATGGTTGGATGGCATCACTGACTCGATGGACATGGGTTTGGGTGGACTCCAGGACATGGGTTTGATGGACAGGGAGGCCTGGAGTGCTGTGGTTCATTGCGCCACAAAGAGTCAGACACGACTGAACAATGTTACATATAGGAAAACCCTAAAAATTCCACCCCCAAATCCTGCTAGGAGTAGTAAGTGAATTGGGCAAAGTTACAGGATACAAAATCAATATATAGAAATGTCTGGCAATTTTACACACTAATAACAAACTATCAGAAAGATAAAATAAGTTCCATTCAATTACCCAGAAAGAATAAAAGACCTAGGAACAAACTTATCCAAGTAGGTAAAAGGTTTGTACTTTAAAGCTATAAGATATTGGTAAAGAAATTGAAGAAAACACAAGCAAATGGAAAATATTCTGTGCTCATAGATTGAGAACTAATATTGTTTAAATGTCTGTAACCCAAAACAGTCTACAGATACAATGCAGTGCTTATCAAGATACTCATGACTTTTTTCACAAAACTGGAACAAATAATTCTAAAGTTTGTATGGAATCAAAAAGACCATGAACAGTCAAAGCAATCTCGAGAAAGAACAACCCTGAAAGTATTACTCAGCCTGATGTTGAACCATAATAGAAAACAATGAGAAACTACTATACATGCTATATATATATAGTGTTGTAGCAACACAAAAAGAGACACAGGGATTGCTGGAACAGAACTGAGAGGCCAGAAATAAACCTATTTATATGTGGACATTCAGTTCAGTTCAGTTCAGTTCAGTCACTCAGTCGTGTCCGACTCTGCAATCCCATGAATTGCAGCACGCCAAGCCTCCCTGTCCATCACCAACTCCTGGAGTTCACTCAGACTCACATCCATCGAGTCAGTGATGCCATCCAGCCATCTCATCCTCTGTCGTCCCCTTCTCCTCCTGCCCCCAATCCCTCCCAGCATCAGAGTCTTTTCCAATGAGTCAACTCTTCGCATGAGGTGGCCAAAGTATTGGAGTTTCAGCTTTAGCATCACCCCTTCCAAAGAAATCCCAGGGCTGATCTCCTTCAGAATGGACTGGTTGGATCTCCTTGCAGTCCAAGGGACTCTCAAGAGTCTTCTCCAACACCACAGTTCAAAAGCATAAATTATTTGGTGCTCTGCCTTCTTCACAGTCCAACTCTCACATCCATACATGACTACTGGAAAAACCATAGCCTTGACTAGACGGACCTTAGTCGGCAAAGTAATGTCTCTGCTTTTGAATATGCTGTCTAGGTTGGTCATAACTTTTCTTTCAAGGAGTAAGTGTTTTTTTTAATTTCATGGCTGTAATCACCATCTACAGTGATTTTAGAGCCCCCCAAAATAAAGTTTGACACTGTTTCCACTGTTTCCCCATTAGCCTGAGTGAAACAAGTCAGAGGTAGAAAAACGAATATCATATGATTTCACTTACATGTGGAATCAAAAAAAAAAAATTAGCAAATGAACAAACAAAAATAAACAAAAACAAACTTATAGGTATAGCGGTCAAATTATTGGTTACCAGAGGGGAGGGCGATGGTGGGATGGGTTAAATGACTGAAGAAGGTCAACTGCATGATGATGGTTAGTATTTAGTGATCACTCTGTTGGGTATATATACATTGAATTATAATGCTGTACATATAATTTATGTAATTATAATTAAATCCTTTCTACTCCTTTCCATCCCTCCTGTCTGGTGCGCCTGCTGCTACTGCTACTGCTAAGTCGCTTCAGTCATGTCCGACTCTGTGCGACCCCATAGATGGCAGCCCACCAGGCTCCCCCATCCCTGGGATTCTCCAGGCAAGAACACTGGAGTGGGTTGCCATCTCCTTCTCCAATGCGTGAAAGTGAAGTCGCTCAGTCGTGTTCGACCCTCAGCGACCCCATGGACTGCAGCCTTCCAGGCTCCTCCATCCATGGGATTTTCCAAGCAAGAGTATTGGAGTGGGGTGCCACTGCCTTCTCTACTGGTGCGCCTATATGCCTGCCTAGATTTGCTTGTACTCTCAATTAATTTACTCTCAAGTTCATTGATTCTTTCTTTAGCCAAAACCACTATTAAGCCCTGCTAGTCAGTTTTAAATTTCACTTCTTGTAATTTTCAACTCCAGAAATTCTATTTGTTTCTTTTGTGTGTTTTTGTTTCTCTGTATCTTTATTGAGATTTTCTACTTGCTGAGACATTATTCTCATACATACTTGAGAGCATGGTTGCTTATTCCTTTGAAAATACTTAAAATAGCCAACTGAAAAGCTTTGTCTTAATCTTTGTACAGAGCCTTGTCAGTCAGAAGTGAGAATTTAGTGCCTTATCACATTTTTCTTGAACACGTTCACGGCCTTATACTTGAATGTCACAGTCCATATTTCTAAAAGCATGTTAAATTTTTCAAAGCCTTCTATGACAATCTTCTCCTTCAAGTTTCTCTCTTAAATTATTGTTATCAGCCTTTTCTTTGCCCCAACACTTACTGCCACATCAGGAAGGTATAATTTTCAACAATTGGTACTGAGAGTTTTTGACAAATGTGTCAGGGGAAAAAGCTGGTTTCACTGAGCAAGTTCGGTTTGACTGTTTCAGGTCAAGTAAAATTTTACCCTACAGGTGGGAATTACCAAGGAAGTGCCAGCAGGTTCAAATAATGACTACTCTGATAATCAATTTTGAGGGCCTCCAACTTTTTAATGTCCCTTCCAGTTCCTGTTCTGTTGCTGGTTTTCACAGCTACTGTAGTTGCAAGACTGTTGGGTTTCAAGTCTACTATGTGGCTGAGAAGAAACAGATGACAAAGTGAAAACTCCCCTGAAGTCCCTATTCTTAATGGGATGAGGCTGTTTTCTTAAATAAGTTGTAGTAAATTTTTGCAAGTCTTTGTGAATTTCCAGCTATCTAAGAAAATTGATCTTGACAATTTAGTCAATATTCTTGTTGACTTATAAAGGGATAACTTTCTGTAGGTCATAACTCCATTTCCACTGATGTTTGGCCAGACAAACACATAATTGTGATGAAGTTTGTTTCTTTTTTAATATAAATTTATTTATTTTAATTGGAGGTTAATTACTTTACAATATTGTATTGATTTTGCCATACATCAACATGAATCCGCCACAGGTATACACGTGTTCCCCATCGTGAACCCCCCTCCCTACTCCCTCCCCATACCATTCCTCTGGGTCGTCTCAGTGCACCAGCCCCAAGCATCCAGTATCATGCATCGAAGCTGGACTGGTGATTCATTTCATATATGATATTATACATGTTTTAATGCCATTCTCCCAAATTGTCCCATCCTCTCCCTCACCCACAGAGTCCAAAAGACTGTTCGATACATCTGTGTCTCTTTTGCTATCTCACATATAGCGTCATTACCATCTTTCTAAATTCCATATATATGTGTTAGTATACTGTATTGGTGTTTTTCTTTCTGGCTTACCTCACTCTGTATAATAGGCTCCAGTTTCATCCACCTTATTAGAACAGATTCAAATGTATTCTTTTTAATGGCTGAGTAATACTCCATTGTGTATATGTACTACAGCTTTCTTATCCATTCATCTGCTGATGGACATCTAGGTTGCTTCCATATCCTGGCTATTATAAACAGTGCTGCGATGAACACTGAGGTACACGTGTCTCTTTCAATTCTATTTTCCTTGGTGTGTATGCCCAGCAGTGGGATTGCTGTGTCATAAGGGAGTCCCATTTCCAGTTTTTAAAGGAATCTTCACACTGTTCTCCATAGGGCTGTACTAGTTTGCATTCCCACCAACAGTGTAAGAGGGTTCCCTTTTCTCCACACCCTCTCCAGCATTTATTGCTTGTAGACTTTTGGATCACAGCCATTATGATTGGTGAGAAATGGTACCTCACTGTGGTTTTGATTTGCATTTATCTGATAATGAGTGATGTTAGCATCTTTTCATGTGTTTGTTAGGCATCTGTATGTCTTCTTTGGAGAAATGTCTATTTAGTTCCTTGGCCCATTTTTTTATTGGGTCGTTTCTTTTTCTGGAATTGAGCTGCAGGAGTTGCTTGTATATTTTTAAGATTATTTGTTTGTCAGTTGTTTCATTTGCTATTATTTTCTCCCATTCTGAAGGCTGTCTTTTCACCTTGCTTATAGTTTCCTTTGTTGTGCAGAAACTTTTAAGTTTAATTAGGTCCCATTTGTTTACATCTGCTTTTATTTCCAATATTCTGGGAGGTGGGTCATAGAGGATCCTGCTGTGATGTATGTCGGAGAGTGTTTTGCCTATGTTCTGTTCTAGGAGTTTTATAGTTTCTGGTCTTATGTGTAGATCTTTAATCCATTTTGAGTTTATTTTTGTGTGTGGTGTTAGAAAGTGTTCTAGTTTCATTCTTTTACAAGTGGTTGACCAGTTTTCCCAGCTCCACTTGTTAAAGAGATTGTCTTTAATGCATTGTATATTCTTGCCTCCTTTTTCAAATATAGGTGTCCATAGGTGCATGGATTTATCTCTGGGCTTTCTATTTTGTTCCATTGATCTATATTTCTGTCTTTGTGCCAGTACCATACTGTCTTGATGACTGTGGCTTTGTAGTAGAGCCTGAAGTCAGGCAGGTTAATTTCTCCAGTTCCATTCTTCTTTCTCAAGATTACTTTGGCTATTCAAGGTTTTTTGTGTTTCCATACAAATTGTGAAATTATTTGTTCTATCTCTGTGAAAAATACCATTGGTAGCTTGATAGAGATTGCACTGAATCTATAAATTCCTTTGGGTAGTATACTCATTTTCACTATACTGATTCTTCTGATCCATGAACATGGTATATTTCTCCATCTATTAGAGTCCCCTTTGATTTTTTTTTTTACCAGTGTTTTATATTTTTCCATATATGGGTCTTTAGTTTCTTTATGAATTTTGTTTCTTATATTGATAATAAAAATAAAGAGAGCTAACCAGTATTCCTGCCTGGAGAATCTCCATGGACAGAAGAGCTTAGCAGGCTACAGTCCATGGGATTACAATGACTGAGCAACTAAGCACAGCACAGCATATAGAAACATATTGGGGAGTTTACTCAAGTATGAGGATAGCGTTATGTAAAAAGTAATATTTAATATGAGGAGTAAAAGTTTACTTCATATTTAATATGTGGTCAATAAGACAGGTCCAACAAAGGTTCATCTAGTCAAAGCTATGGCTTTTCCAGTAGTCATTTATGGATGTGAGAGTTGGACTATAAAGAAAGCTGAGTGCTGAAGAATTGATGCTTTTGAACTGTGATGTTGGAGAAGACTCTTGAGAATCCCTTGGACTGCAAGGAGATCCAACCAGTCCATCCTAAAGGAGATCAGTCCTGGGTGTTCATTGGAAGGACTTATGTTGACTGAAACTCCAATACTTTGGCCATCTGTTGGGAAGAACTGACTCATTGGAAAAGACCCTGATGCTGGGAAAGATTGAGTGCAGGAGGAGAAGGGGATGACAGAGGATGAGATGGTTGGATGGCATCACGGACTCAATGGGACATGAGTTTGAGTAAACTCCAGAAGTCGGTGATGGACAGGGAAGCCTGACATACTTCAGTCTATGTGGTTGCAAAGAGTTGGACATGATTGAGCAACTGAACTGAACTGAACTGAACTAAACTAAACTGAAATAAGACAGTAGAAGAGCTTTTGATTGGGACAAATAGTACAAGTCTCAAAGATAGGAGGAGGAATAGTCAATCAGAGAGACTGAAAGAAATCCAAAGGGCTTCCCTGGTGGCTCAGATAGTAAAGAATTTGCCTGCAATGTGGGAGACCCAGATTTGATTCCATGTCAGGAAGATTCCCTGGAGAAGGAAATGGCAACCCACTTCAGTATTCTTGCTTGAAGAATTCCATGGATAGAGGTGTCTGGAGAGCCACAGTCTAAGGGGTCACAGAGAATTGGACACGACTGAGCTGTACACACACATACAAAGAAATCCAATAACCTAGAGTAAAGTGAGACTAGAGAGTGAAGCAAAACTTAGAGCCAAATTACAAAGAGCCAAATAAATGCTGTTAAATGGTTTAGAATTATTATAAGTACAGTGGTAAATCTCTGCAGTGTTCTAAGTTGGCTACTAACTGGGTTCAGATATTCATTTTTAGAGGGATCAGTCAGACTGACTTGTATAGAATGTACTGGAACGAACTGTTGTCTCAAAGACGATTGTGTTCAAGTCTAAACTGGTGGCAGTTGAAATGAAGGAAAGTTGTTGAATTAAAGACACAGTTAGTAAAGAATTCTTTGATTAATTTGATAAGGGAATTCAAGGAGAGGAGATGCAGAAATAGAAAGTCAGATATTGTCCTTTTGTTTTGATTCAGAAAATTGTGTGCAGCAGGCAGTGTTCCTTATACTTAAGGAATAAGACTTAGAGAATAAGACTGGACTTGGTGAGAAATAACATGATGAGGTCAGTTTCTAGACCTTGTAGGGGATTCAACTGGGTATTTTTAATAGATATTTTAATATATGATTCTAACCCTAAGCAAAGGATTCTAATCAAGAAAATTATATATATTCTTACTTTTATGTCTTTTGGTTTAGAAAATAATTTTCTATCTGTGATAGATGCAGTGGCATGGCCACATCCTGGACTGAAGAATTCATTCCCTCAGTTGACAGGAATTGGTGTTTCAAAGTTTTCAGCTGAATCTCTATGGTATGGCTTTCAGCCAAAACATACCACCTTCTCAAAGACACATTCTCCCTCAGAAATAACTGCATCAAATGATTATTCCATGCAAGACTATAAACTTGCATTATGTCAGACCTACCTTAAGGACCACTCAGATTCAGAGCTCCCTATGGTGGCAACTAAAGGTTTTGTTGGGACTGAGTCACACAGTTCAGTTTCCCTCCACCCGGACAGAAGTTTCTCTTTCTCTCCTACAGGTGTTGATTTTGGGGTACCTCCCTAGTTAACCACCTGTATGCAAAGCTCCACCTGAGAGTTTGTTTCCTGAGGAACCTGACCTAAAACACGGTCTAAAGAAACACTGGAGGCAAAACTTAGCAAAAAAAAAAAAAAAAAGTAGAGTTTCATCTTTGATCTATTTATTTTTTCGATGATCCATGTAATCTTTTCTTCACAAGAGCAGTACTACAGAAGAATGAGCAAATGCAGAATTTTTCTGTAGCCTATATCTCTGTAATACCTGCTTCTCCAACTCTCTTGCATCTGACATTTCAGAGGGTACTTATGATGAATGTTTTGACTCTCCAGTAAACACATGGAAGTGCATATTTTGCATGAACCCCCACTCCCACATTTGTAGAAAACATAAAAATGACTCATACAAAAGCAAAGCATACATGATTTTATTTACAGGAGTGTTAATGTGTACAGCACAGTGATTTGACCTCTATACATCATGAAATGATTCCAACAACTGGTTGACTGAACATCAGTCATCTCATACAGATACAACATAAATGAGTACCGAAGAATTGATGCTTTTGAAGTACGGTGTTGGAGAAGACTCTTGAGAGTCCCTTGGACTGCAAGGAGATCCATCCAACCAGTCCATTCTAAAGGAGATCAGTACTGGGTGTTCTTTGGAAGGATTGATGCTAAAGCTGAAACTCCAATAATTTGGCCACCTCATGAGAAGAGTTGACCCATTGGAAAAGACTCTGATGCTGGGAGGGATTGGGGGCAGGAGGAGAAGGGGACGACAGAGGATGAGATGGCTGGATAGCATCACCGACTCGATGGATATGAGTTTGGGTGAACTCCGGGAGTTGGTGATGGACAGGGAGGCCTGGTGTGTTGCAATTCATGGGGTCACAAACAGTAGGACACAACTGAGTGACTGAAATGAACTGGACTGAAATGAAATAGAAAAATAACTTTTTTAATTGAGATGAGGTCTCTTAAGATTAACTTTCCTAATACTTTTCACATATAATATAGGGTAGTGTTAATTATCATATTGTACACTACGTTCCTAGCACTTATTAATCTTGCAGCTAGAATGTGTAACTTTTAATCACCTTAATCCAATTTCCTTTTTACCCCCTTCCCTCCACCTCTGATAGCCACTAATCTGATCTCTTTTTCTATGAGTTTGTTGGTTTTAGAAGTATGGTTGACTTACACTATATTAATTCCTAATACACAACATAGTGATTCAATATTCCTCTAAATTTCAAAACATGATAAATCTAGATTTCATCTGTCACCAAACAAGATTTTACTTAATTATTAACTATAGTTCCCAGATGGTACACTTATTAACTGTGACTCATTTATTTTGCAACTGAAAACTTGTATCTCTTTTTAAAATTATTTTTTTATTGAAGTATGGTTGATTTACAATGTTGTGTTCTTTTCTACTGTATAGAAAAAAAAAGAAGGAAAAACACAGACTGTATCAAAAAAAAAAGAAAGAAAAACAAAAGTGAGGGAACTTTGTGTCTCTTAATCTTCCTTAACTATGTCCCACCTCCCACCACTCTCCTTCCCTTTGGTAACCAACTGTTCTGTGTATATATTACTTGGTTTTGGTTTCATTACTTTTGTTCATTATTCTTTTAGATCCAATATATAAGAGAAATCATACAGTATTTGTCTTTGTGTGATCTTTCACTTAGCATACCTTCTAGATCCATCCATGTTGTTGCAGATGGCAAGATTTCATTCTCTTTTATGGCTGACTAATATTTTATTTCGTCTTCTTTATCCATCCATCTACTGATGGGCACTTAGGTTGCTTCCATTTCTTGGCTATGGTAAATAATGCTGCTGTGAACATAGGGGTGCCTACATCTTTTCAAATTAATGTTTTGATTTTCTTCAGATAAAATGGAATTGCTGGATCATATGATTCTTTTTTAATTTTTGGAGGACTCTCCATACTATTTCCACAATGACCACACCAATTTACATTCCTGACAACAGTGCAGCTCAGTTCTCTTTTTTTCTACATCCTCATCAACACTTATTATTTGTTTTCTTTTTGTAACTGTTTTGTCAGGTGTGAAGTGATATTTCATTGTGATTCTTATTTACATTTTCCCTGATGATTAGTTGCTGTTGAGCATCTTTTCATGTGCCTGTTGATCAGCTGCCCATTTTTTAAGTAATCACTTTAACTAAGAGAATGGTACACTCAGGTTGACAATCTCCCAAGACCACATTATGTGAGCTGAAAAGTTTCCCAAAGAAATAGGAAGGAAGATGCTGGGAAGACAAAATTTATATTTATAATTATCATTCCCCTGGAGAAGGAAATGGCAAAAGCCTATATATATATATATGTATAGATTTACATGTATATATATATATATATATATATGTATGTATGTATATTTTTTTTCTGGAGAAGGAAATGGCAACCCACTCCAGTGTTCTTGCCTGGAGAATCCCACGGACGGGGGAGCCTGGTGGGCTGCTGTCTATGGGGTGGCACAGAGTTGGACACGACTGAAGCAACTTAGCAGCAGCAGCAGCATACATTTTTTCAAAGACCAATGACTAATGGGTTTGAATGACAGATATACTGAATTGAAGACAATTTAATGGTAAATTCAATAAACATCTAATATTCAAAAATACAACATAGCTTCAGTTCAGTTCAGTTCAGTCGCTCAGTCGTGTCCCCATGACTTGCAGCATGCCAGGCCTCCCTGTCCATCACCGATTCCCAGAGTTTACTCAAACTAACGTCCATCGAGTCAGTGATGCTATCCATCCATCTCATCCTCTGTCACTTATTCAATATTAAATTGATTAATCAAATAGGAAAATCCTTATTCATTGGGACTTTAAACTGCAAAACACTAGAATACCATGCTTCTCAATAAATATCAAAGAAGTAAGAACCATGAGAAGTAAAATGATGAATGCTGTGGTCCTTGCCTTGAATGTCTACAGTCCAATTTGAGATATAAATCTTATAAATAAATCATTTTACCTCACACGCTAGTAAAGTAATGCTCAAAATTCTGCAAGCCAGGCTTCAACAATACATGAACTGTGAAATTCCAGATGTTCTGGCTGGTTTTAGAAAAGATAGAGGAACCAGAGATCAAATTGCCAACATCTGCTGGAACATCGAAAAAGCAAGAGTTCCAGAGAAACATCTATTTCTGCTTTATTGACTATGCCAAAGCCTTTGACTGCATGGATCACAATAAACTGGAAAATTCTGAAAGAGATTGGAATACCAGATCCCCTGACCTGCCTCTTGAGAAATCTGTATGCAGGTCAGGAAGCAACAGTTAGAACTGGACATGGAACAACACACTGGTTCCAAATAGGAAAAGGAGTACATCAAGGCTGTATATTGTCACCCTGCTTATTTAACTTATATGCAGAGTACATCATGAGAAACACTGGGCTGGATGAAGCACAAGCTGAAATCAAGATTGCCGGAAGAAATATCAATAACCTCAGATGTGCAGAGGACATCATCCTTATCGCAGAAAGTGAAGAACTAAAGAGCCTTTTGATGAAAGTGAAAGAGAAGAGTGAAAAAGTTGGCTTAAAGATCAACATTCAGAAAACTAAGATTATGGCATCTGGTCCCACCACTTCATGGCAAATGGAGAAACAGAGGAAACAGTGGCAGACTTTATTGTTGGAGGCTCCAAGATCACAGCAGATGGTGACTACAGCTATGAAATTAAAAGATGCTTACTCCTTGGAAGGAAAGTTATGACCAACCTAGTTCAGTTGAGTTCAGTACCTCGTGTCCTACTCTTTGTGACCCAATTAATTGCAGCAAGCCAGGTCTCCCTGTCCATCACCAACTCCAAGAGTTCATTCACTATACAGCATATTAAAAAGCAGAGACATTATTTTGCCAACAAAGGTCCATCTAGTCAAGGCTATGGTTTTTCCAGTAGTCACGTGTGAATGTGAGAGCTGGACTATAAACAAAGCTGAGCACTGAAGAATTGATGCTTTTGAATTGTGGTTTTGGAGAAGACTCTTGAGAGTCCCTTGAACTGCAAGGAGATCCAACCAGTCCATCTTAAAGGACTTCCAATAATATTCAGGACTCATGTTGAAGCTGAAACTCCAATACTTTGCCCACCTGATGTGAAGAGCTGACTCTTTGAAAAGACCCTGATGAGGGGAAAGATTGAAAGTGGAGGAGAAGGGGATGACAGAGGATGAGATGGTTGGATGGCATCACCAACTCAATGGGCATGAGTCTGAGTAAACTCCAGGAGTCGGCGATGGACAGGGAGGCCTGGCATGCTGAGGCCCATGGGGTTGCAAAGGGTCGGACATGGCTGAGCAACTGATCTGAACTGAACCTGCAAAGGTGTAATTCTAAAATGATACAATTACACAAGTTAGTAAAAAGGAGATATTTAATAATAAATCTCGTTCATGTTCATTCGCTTCAGTCTTGTCTGACTCTGTGTGACCCCACTGAGTTTAGTTCACTAGGTTTCTCTATCCATGGGATTACCCAGGCAAGAATCCTGGAGTGGATTGCCATTCCTTTCTCCAGAGGATCTTTCTGATCCAGGGGTCGATCCCACTTCTCTTTTGTTTCCTGCATTGCAGATGGTTTCTTTATCACTGAGCCACTGGGAAGCCCAATAAATCTTGCAAAGGGGCTGCATAATCAACCAGTTGTAGACAATATAGGCAACATCTTACTTTCAATGTTGGAGTAACTTTTCAATTTTCCAGGTTTTAAGAAAACTCATTTTTCACTAAAATCTCAGAATTTTTTTGCACTCAAATAAAGATGTAACTCCCACACATCTGTTTCCTGTACATGTTTCTCTTGATTTCATCACAAAAGCTATGTAATTTATAGGAAGTTAATTGAACTTCTTTTCTTAGAAACAGGAAGTTACACATTTCAAGGGTATTTTTTAAAGGTAATGGAAGTTTACAATTTCATTCAAATCTTAAGAAAAAGAGGTAACTAAGGTCATAACTTGATACTCTAATTATAACTTATTCTAATGAATCTGGTTTATAACACTACTATAAGAAAACCCTAATACAAAACATAGATAAAAAAGGCAAACAACTGAGTTAATTGAAAAGGATAAAATGAGAATATTAATAAGGAGTAGAAATATGGAACCTGATGTACCTTTAAATTCAGTGAAGCATATACATATACATATACATACATACATATATATATATATATATATGTTTTTTTTATTTTTCTCTCTCTCTTTAAATGTTTGTTTCTGGAGGAGCACAAATGGAATTGTAAATTTCTTTTAGTAACAGCAGAATCACTATTGCATGTTTCTTGTCACAGCTATGTGAGTTAACAAATACAATTTGGTTATTCCTCTGTAATTTAATCCACTTTTGTGTCTACCTTATATCTGAAACTGAATAGATCTATCTAGCTGGAGAATAACACAAAGATTGGTTTAAATGTCTTTTTTTTTTAAATATATGTAACTCTAGATTTTTTCCCCCCCACACACACACTATGTGACATATGGGATCTTAGTTCCTTGACCAGGGATTGAACCCACATCCCCTGCATTGGAATGCAGACTCTTAGCCATTGGACTGCCAGGGGTGTTCCTACAACTCTAGATTTCTTTATTTTTCCCTCCATCTCTCGTATCTCTCTCTCACTCTCTTCTCACTTCCTCTGTTTGACTTATATGAAACTCTTTCTCTTTCTAAGTCACTAGATATTCCTTCTGTCTGTAGAATCCTTTCTTTTCTCTTTTGTTTCTTATAATACTCTACCTATATCAGCTTCTCAGACAAGCCCATCCAGCTCCATAGTCTGAAAACTACCTATATTCTTTCAAACCTTATTTACTTTTATTGTAGGATAACTGCTTTACAATACTGTGTTGGTTTCTGCCATACAGCAACATGAATCAGCCATAGGTATACATATGTCCCTTCCCATCTCCCAACCCATCCAACCCATCTAGGTTGTCACAGATCACCTGATTTGAGCTTGCTGTGTCATACAGCAAATTCCCACTGGCAGTCTAATTTTACATATGGTACTGTATATGTTTCAGTATGGACCTAACAGAAGCAGAAGATATTAAGAAAAGGTGGCAAGAACACACAGAAGAACTATACAAAAAACATCTTACTGACCCAGATAACCACGATGATGTGATCACTAACCTAGTGCCAGACATACTGGAATTTGAAGTCAAGTGGGCCTTAGGAAGCATCACTACGCACAAAGCTAGTGGAGGTGATGGAAATGCAGTGGAGCTATTTCAAGTCCTGAAAGATGATGCTGTGAAAGTGCTGCACTCAATATGCCAGCAAATTTGGAGAACTCAGCAGTGGCCACAGGACTGGAAAAGGTCAGTTTTCATTCCAATCCCAAAGAAAGGCAATGCCCAAGAATGCTCAAACTACCGTACAATTGCACTCATCTCACATGCTAGTAAAGTAATGCTCAAAATTCTCCAAGCCAGGCTTTAGCAGTACGTGAACCGAGAACTTCCAGATATTCAAGTTGGATTTAGAAAACGCAGAGGAACAAGAGATCAAATTGCCAATATCCATTGGATCACAGAAAAAGCAAGAGAGTTCCAGAAAGACATCTACTTCTGCTTTATTGACTATGCCAAAGCCTTTGACTGTGTAAATTACCATAAACTGTGGAAAATTCTTAAAAGCAATGAAAATACCAGATCACCTTACCTGCCTCCTGAGAAATGTGTATGCAGGTCAAGGAGCAACAGTTAGAACCGGACATGAAACAACGGACTGGTTCCAAATTGGGAAAGGAGTACATCAAGGCTGTGTATTGTCACCCTGCTTATTTAACTTATATGTAGAGTACATCATGCGAAATGCCAGACTGGATGAAGCACAAGCTGTAATCAAGATTGCTGGAAGAAATATCAATAACTTCAGATATGCAGATGACACGAACCTTATGGCAGAAAGTTGAAGAGGGACTGAAGAACCTCTTGATGAAAGTGAAAGAGGAGAGTGAAAAAGTTGGCTTAAAGCTCAACATTCAAAAAACAAAGATCATGGCATCCAGTCACATCACTTAATGGCAAATAGATGGGGAAACAATGGAAACAGTGACAGAACTTTTTTTCTTGGCTCCAAAATCACTGCAGATGATGACTGCAGCCATGAAATTAAAAGGCACTTGCTCCTTGGAAGAAAAGCTATGACCAACCTAGACAGCATATTAAAAAGCAGGGACGTTACTTTGCTGACAAAAGTTCATCTGGTCAAGATTATGGTTTTTCCGGTAGTCATGTATGGATGTTGAAAGCTGGACTATAAAGAAAGTTGAGTACCTAATAATTGATGTTTTTGAACTGTGGTTTTGGAGAAGACTCTTGAGAGTCCCTTGGATTGCAAGGAGATCAAACCAGTCTATCCTAAAAGAAATCAATCCTGAATATTTATTGGAAGGTCTGACGCTGAAGGTGAAGTTCCAGTACTTTGGCCACCTGATGAGAAAAACTGAGTCATTAGAAATAGCCTTGATGCTGGGAAACATTGAAGGCAGGAGTAGAAGGGTATGACAGAGGATGAGATGGTTGGGTGGAATCACTGACTCAATAGACATGAGTTTAAGCAAGCTCTGGGAATTGTTGATGGTCAGTGGGAAGCTTGGCATGCTGTAGTCCCTGGGGTCGCAAAGAGTCAGATATGACTGAGTGACTGAACTGACCTGAATGCATATGTTTCAGTTTTACTCTCCCAGTTCATCTCACCCTCTCCTTCCCATACTATGTCCACGAGTCGATTCTTTCCATACCTGTCCATCAACTGCTTACTCACTTTGCTACTTCATAGTTAAATAAGCACCGTGTTCTCAAAATGTTCAACACTGATCTTCAAAATTTGCCCTTCATACAAGGTTATTTTCCACTTCTTCACATCTCAATTAATGTTTTTTTTGAAAAAGATTTTTTGATGTGAACAATTTTTGAAGTCTTTATTGAATTTGCTACAATATTGCTTCTGTTGTTTTGGTTGTTTGGCCACAAGGCGTGTGCAATCTTAGGTCCCAGACCAGGGATTGAACCCATGCCCCCTGAATTAGAAGTTAAAGTCCCAATCACTGGACCGCCAGGGAAGTCCCTCAATTAATGGTATTTTCATCCCGATAACTCAGGCCAAAAACAACCTGAAGCATCAGTAACTCCACTTTTTGTCATAGATACTACATCTTATCCATCTGTGAATTATTTCTTGATACATATGAAGTTTCCACCTCCACTGCTACTGCTGTATTTCAACCAACTTTTGCCTATTATTTAATTGTGATTTTTCAACTTCTTCCCTTGCAGAAATTTCAAATCAACCCCAACTTTTATGTTGGAAACTTGCTTTATTTTTCTTCAAGCCATTTTCTCATCAACTAAATTATTACACAGTGTTTGTTTGTTTTGTTGATCATTTCATTATTATCTCCCTTCATTTTCATGTAAGCAGCATGAGAGCATCAGTGTTGATGCTGAATACAACAGCATATTCAATGCTCCATCCCCAGCACCTAGCACATTGCCAGGGAGTGGATGTTCAGTAATTATTTTTTGAATGAATGAATAAATAGATAAATCTGTGCATGTGATAGCAACGAAGTGAGTAGATTGAGGGTGGTTGTATTAGAACAGGTGGTCAGAGAGGACTTCTCTGAATCATTCTAATTTCCTCTAGGTTTCACAGTTCTGTCTACAGTAGTGCCCAGGCAAGAATTAGATCCTGGAGAAGCAATGTGCAGATACCAACTCTAAGAATAAGGAAGAGAAGTCTTATAACTTTGGGATACCACATAGCCTTTCAGTTGTACCCTGGTTTGAAAGGTGCCATGACTCTAGCTCCCCCCAAACCTCCTTATGAATGGTTCATCACTGGTGGCTCAGGTGGTAAAGAATCCTCCCATAATGCTGGAGAACTGGGTTTGATCCCTGGGTTGAGAAGATTCCTTGGAGAAGGAAATGCAACCCGCTTCAGTATTCTTGCCTGGAGAATTCCTAGCACAGAGGAGCCTGGCGGGCTAAAGTCCACGGGGTCACAAAGAGTCAGACACAACTAACAACTAAGCCCACACAACATCTTATATACCCAGCTTGAGTTTGTGGAAAAATCTCCTGTTTTCCACACACCACCACCGCCCCTCAACTCCCCCCCACCCCATCCCCGCTCCCCAGGCAGATGATATTGGTGGTATCTTGACAAAGAATCTAGTCTGGGTAGTCAAAGTTTTTCATACAGTTTGTATTGCACTAATTTCTCTTGTATCAGGTGATCATCAAACAGTTATTGTAATTTAAGTTTCCATCCTTGAAACTGTTCATATCTTTGTCATAGGAGAATGATGGAAATGCAAGGAATACTGGTGTGTAGACTGCTGACATACTGTGAGGATGAACTGGTTGGACTTTGCATGAGGTTTCGGCAGATCTACTTGATTGACACCTAGTCTTTATATCTAGTCTGACTAATCAAAAATTAAAAATTGAGCTGAGACCTAATATAGTGATTATGTTTTAGCTTGAGAAGATATCATTATTGTTTTCATGTTTAATATCTGGTAGTTGAAGATATTACAGTGTTATTTCTTCAGAAGGCAAGTAATCTTGACTTTTCTGCTGTCTGCTTCTGGATAAATCTTTTTTTAATTAATTTACTTTAATTAGAGGATAATTACTTTACAATATTGGGGTGATTTTTGCCACACATCAACATGAATCAGCCCATGGGTGCACATGTGTCTGCCCATCCTGAAACTCCTTCCCACCTCCCTCCCTCCCCATCCCTCCGGGTTGTCCCAAAGCACTGACTTTAAGTGCCCTGCTTCACACATTGAACTTTCACTGGTCATCTATTTTACATTTGGTAATATACATATTTCAATACTATTCTCTCAAATCATCCCACCCTTGCCTTCTCCCACATAGTCCAAAAATTTGTTCTTTACATCTGCATCATTTTTGCTGCCTTGCATATAGGATCATCATTACCATCTTTCTAAATTCCATATATATGTGTTAATATACTGTGTTGTTTCTTTTTCTGACTTACTTCACTTTGTATAATAGGTTTCAGTTTCATCCAGCTCATTAGAACTGACTCAAATATGCCCCTTTTTTTTAAAAGCTGAATAATATTTCATTGTGTATTTGTACCACAACTTCCTTATCCATTTGCCTGCCAATGGACATCTAGGTTGCTTCCATGTCCTGGCTATTATAAACAGTGCTGCAGTGAACATTGAGGTACATGTGTCTCTTTCAATTCTGATTTCCTTGGTGTGTATGCCCAGCAGTGGGATTTCTGGGTCATATAGCAGTTCTATTTCCAGTTTTTTAAGGAATCTCCACACTGTTCTCAATAGTGGCTGTACCAGTTTGCATTCCCACCAGCAGTGTAACAGAGTTCCCTTTTCTCCACACCCTCTTTGGCATTTATCATTTGTAGACTTTTTGATGGTGGCCATTCTGACTGGTGTAAGATGATACTTCATTGTGGTTTTGATTTGGATAAATCTTAAAATCATTTTTCCAATATTGTCAAGATCATTATTGACCTACTGCTATACTCTGTATTCAGTACTCAATTTTCTTGTTACTGGAATTCTCAGAAGAATTTGATACAATTGATCTTATCCTTTCCTTTACAAACTTTCTTTGACTTCTAGAGAGAATAATATTATTAATATCAAAATTACCATCTTCACTACCTTTAGCACTCCCGCCAACTTCACCACTATCATTTTTCTGATGTGAAATATGAATAAAATTTGTTCTTTGTCCTATATTAACTTTCTTGAATGTTTTATTTAAATTAGTCATGTTTGTAACTAATATGCAGTTACTAATATGCAGTCTACTACATGAACTGAAATGACAGTGGAGAGTTTATGTAAGATGTGATTTTCATGAGCCTACATCGAAATTTCATACTCACTGGTGAGATTTTTGATAATTTCCTCCCATAGATATATATGTATATTTTTATATATGAGTGATGAAAAAGAAAAAATCCATATCTAGTTCTAATTTATTCAGAATCACAGAGTTTTAAATGTTTATTCATCTTTTATTTAGAAGAACTAAAAATGAGGACTCTCCCAGTAAATGGCGAAATGGAAACATAACATTTTACAGTAACATCAGAGTCTTCAGGCCTATTGAGAAGAAGGATATTTGACACAGGGTTTCCTAAAGAGATTGCCATTGAGGGTATTTGAATTTAAGTTTTTGTAAGTTACTTTTTGAAAGTTTTTTATATAATATTTTTTTGTAAATAGTATTCTGAAGTAGAAACATGCTTTTTAAGCAATAAAATTTGTTTGTGGTGCTTATATTTTTTAAATAATAAAACTGAAAAAAGATGTATGTTATTACTGATTGCATGTGAGCTGACTTTAATACAATTGCACTACTAAATCAATAGCATAGATATTTATTATTTTCAGCCTATTTCAAATGGATATTTAGCTATTTTGTATATTACTAAATAATGTAGAAAAACCCTAAATTTAAATTAATTCATTTCATTTAAATAATTTAAATATTTTGCTAGGGAAAGTAGCCCTAAAAATTAAATTTTAAAAGAATGATCTACTTTCCCTATATAATAAACTTGGAGAATGAAGGCAGATATTCAGTTCAGTTCAGTCCCTCAGTCGTGTCCAACTCCTTGCGACCCCAAGGACGACAGCACGTCAGGCCTCCAGGTCCATCACCAACTCCCGTAGTTTACCCAAACTCATGTCCATTGAGTCAGTGATGCCATCCAACCATCTCATCCCTGTCGTCCGCTTCTCCTCCAACCTTCAATCTTTCCCAGTATCAGGATCTTTTCAAATGAGTCAGCTCTTTGCATCAGGTGGCCAAAGTAATGGAGTTTCAGCTTCAACATCAGTCCTTCCAATGAACACCCAGGACTGATCTCCTTTAGGATGGACTGATTGGATCTCCTTGCTGTCCAAGGGACTCTCAAGAGTCTTCTCCAACACCACAGTTTAAAAGCATCAATTATTAGGTGCTCAGCTTTCTTTACAGTCCAACTCTCACATCCATTACATAGCAATAGTGAGTACTGAACAGAAAGACCAGATCAGTGTAGATGATCATTGAACATTAAACAAAGATAACTAGATTGATTGTCTTTGTATGCCTCAGGAAAAGAATTAGATTAATAGATGCCAGGGATTCAGTGAGTTAAACACACAGCTTGAAGATTTTGTGTTTTAAATTACTGCATAGGAGTAAGGGAAATCAACAGGCTAACTTTTGACAATGCTGCCTTCAGCCTTTTTTATTTGTTTGTTTTTGCTTTTAATTTCAACAAGGGCTCTTCCAGGCTTACATCAGTTCCTCTTATGAGTTAGTGCCCTCTAATGGTTATGTAAGACCTTGCAGATTGTGAAATAAACCCATCTGGGAAGAGAATGAAGTGAAGATTCTCATATTCTCCCTGAAAATATCTTCCTTTGCCAAACAGAATAGTTTCATCAAATCTTATCTTCATATCCAGTCATTTCTTCATTTGTGAGTTTTGGAAGATTTTATCTTTCAACGGCTTGGCCTACCTAATTTAGGTAATCAAGTTTGTAATCTTAACGTTGTTCATACTACTCTCCTATTATCATTTGATGTCCATGGAATCTGTAGTGGTGTCTCCTACTACATTTTTTATATTAGTAAATTTTGTCTTCTTCTTTTTCTTAGCCTGGGAAGGGGCTTATCAGTTTTATTGCTATTTCCAAAGAGCCAGCTCTTGGTTTTATTGTCTTTCTATATTCATGTCCTGTTTTTAATGTCATTGATTTCTGCTCTATTTTTTGTTAATTCTTTTCTTCTGCTTAAGTTTTTCTCTTTTTTTCCTGCTAGTTTTCTAGGATGGAAACTTAGATTATTGATTTTAAATTTCTCTTCATTTCTAATGTGCATGCATGCTAAGTCGTTTCAGTCTTGTCTGACTGTATGTGACCCTATTGACTGTAGCTCACCAGGCTCCTCTGTACATGGGATTATCCAGGCAAG
Organism: Capricornis sumatraensis; assembly: GCF_032405125.1. Taxonomy (NCBI): domain Eukaryota; kingdom Metazoa; phylum Chordata; class Mammalia; order Artiodactyla; family Bovidae; genus Capricornis; species Capricornis sumatraensis. Next base: position 144,002,124 of record NC_091072.1, on the reverse strand, counting down.
AATACTGGAGTGAGTTGCCAAGGCCTCCTCCAGGGTTTTTTTTCAGATGCAGGGATTGACCCCGTGTCTCTTAGTCTCCAAAACTGGCAGGCAGGTTCTTTACCTGCCTGGTAAAGAACCAGGTCATAGTTTTCCTTTCAAGGAGCAAATGTCTTTAATTTCATGGCTGCAGTTACCATCTGCAGTGACATTGGAACCCAAAAAAATGTCTGTCACTGTTTCCGTTGTTTTCCCATCTATTTGGCATGAAATGATGGGACCAGATGCCATGGTCTTAGTTTTCTGAATGTTGAGTTTTAAGCCAACTTTTTCACTCTCCGCTTTCACTTTCATCAAGTGGTTATTTAGTTCTTCTTCACTTTCTGCCATAAGAGTGGTGTTATCTGCACCACTAGAATCACCTGGGAAACCCCTTCTTTTCTAATATAAACACTCAATTATATAAACTTCCTTCTAAGGACTGCTTTTGTTCACTTCAGTCACTCAGTCATGTCCAGCACTTTCAGACCCCATGGACTGCAGCACGGCAGCTTCCCAGTCCATCACCAACTCCCAGAGCTTGATCAAATTCATGGCCATCAAGTCAATGATGACATTCAGCCATCTCATCCTCTGTCATCCACTTTTCCTCCTGCCTTCAATCTTTCCCAGCATCAGGGTCTTTTCAAATGAGTTAGTTCTTTGCATCAAGTGGCCAAAGTATTGGAGTTTTAGCTTCAGCATCAGTCCTTCCAATGAATATTCAGGACTGATTTCCTTTAAGATTGACTGGTTTGATCTCCTTGCCATCCAAAAGACTCTCAAGAGTCTTCTCCAACACTTTATACTCCAAATCCCACATCCATACATAACTGCTGGATAAACCGTAGCTTTGACTAGATGGACTTTGTTGGCAAAGTAATGTCTCTGGTTTATAATATTTTGTCTAGGTTGGTCATAGTTTTTCTTTCAAAGAGCAAATGTCTTTAATTTCATGGCTGTAGTTACCATCTGCCGTGATATTGGAACCAAAAAAAAAAAAAAAATGTCTGTCACTGTTTCCTTTGTTTCCCCATCTATTTGCCATGAAATAATGGGACCAGATGCCATGGTCTTAGTTTTCTGAATGTTGAATTTTATGCCAACTTTTTCACTTTCCTCTTTCACTTTCATTGAGTGGTTCTTTAGTTCTTCTTCACTTTCTGCCACAAGAGTGGTGTTATCTGCATATCTGAAGTTATTGATATTTCTTCCGGCAATCTTGATTCCAGTTTGTGCTTCATCCAGCCGGGCAATTCACATGATATAAGATGCATATTAGTTAAAAAAGCAGGATGACAATATACAGCCTAGGTGTACTCCTTTCCCAACTTCTAACCAGTCTGTTGTTCCATGTCGAGTTCTAACTGTTGCTTCCTGACCTGCATACAGATTTCTCAAGTGACAGGTCAGGTGGTCAGGTACTCTCATCTCTTGAAGAATATTTCACAGTTTGTGGTGATCCACATAATCAAAGGCTTTGGCATAGTCAATAAAGAAGAAGTAGATATTTTTATGGAACTGTCTTGGCTTTTTGATGATCCAATGGATGTTGACAATTTGATCTCTAGTTCCTTTGACTTTTCCAAATCCAGCTTGAACATCTGAAAGTTCACAGTTCATGTACTGTTGAAGCCTGGCTTGGAGAATTTTGAGCATTATTTTGCTAGCATATGAAATGAGTGCAATTGTGCGGTAGTTTGAACATTCTTTGGCACTGCCTTTCTTAGGGGTTAGAATGAAAACTGACCTTTTCTAGTCCTGTGGCCACTGTTGAGTTTTCCAAATTTGCTGGCCTATTGAGTGCAACACTTTCACAGTATCATCTTTTAGAACTTGAAATAGCTCCACTGCAATTCCATCTCCTCCACTAGCTTTGTTCATAGTGATGCTTCCTAAGGCCCACTTGACTTCACATTCCAGGATGTCTGGCTCTAGGTGAGTGGTCACACCATCGTGAATATCTGGGTCAGTAAGATCTTTTTTGTATAGTTCTTCTGAGTATTCTTGCCACCTCTTCTTAATATCTTCTGCTTCTGTTAAGTCTATACCATTTCTCTTCTTTATTGTGCCCATCTTTGCCTGAAATGTTCCCTTGGTATCTCTAATTTTCTTGAAGAGATCTCTAGTCTTTCCTATTCTGTTGTTTTCCTCTATTTCTTTCCCTTGTTCACTGAGGAATGTTTTTTATCTCTCTTTCTTAGTCTTTGGAACTCTGCGTTCAAATGAGATATCTTTCCTTTTCTTTGCCTTTCACTTTTCTTCTTTTCTCAGCTATTTTTAAGGCATCCTAAGATGACCGTCTTGCCTTTTTGCATTTCTTTTTCTTGGGGATGGTCTTCATCACTGCCTCCTGTACAACATCATGGACCTCCATCCATAGTTCTTCAGGGACTCTGTCTATCAGATCTAATCCCTTGAATCTTTGTCACATCCACTGTATAATCATAAGGGCTTTGATTTAGGCCATACATGAATGGTCTAGTGGTTTTCCCTACTTTCTTCAATTTAAGTCTGAATTTGGCAGTAAGGAGTTCATGATCTGAGACACAGTCAGCTCCTGGTCTTGTTTTTGCTGACTATACAGAGCTGTTATACAGCCATCTTTGGCTGCAAAGAAAATCATCAGTCTCACTTTGATATTGACCATCTGATGATGCCCATGTGTAGTCTTATCTTGTGTTGTTGAAAGAGGGTGTTTGCTATGACCAGTGTGTTCTCTTGGCAAAACTCTGTTAGCGTTTGCCCTGCTTCATTTTGTACCCCAAGGTCAAATTTGCCTTTTATTCCAGGTATCTCTTGACTTCCTACCTTTATATTCCAGTCCCCTATGACGAAAAGGACATCTTTTTTGGATGTTAGCTCTAGTTCTTCATAGAATCGCTCAATCAGCTTCTTCAGCACTACTTGTTGGAACATAGACTTTAAATATTGTGATATTGAATGGTTTGTCTTGGAAACAAAGATCATCCATCCTGATTCATTCTGGTCATTCTGATCATTCAGAATCAGAGATGATTCTGACTTTGTTGCATCTCACTAGTTTTGATAACATCTCTTTTATTTCATTTAGTTCAAATATTTTAAATTTCTCTTGAGAGTTTTCTTTGATCCATGTATTATTTAGAAAAAAGTGAAGCCTCCTATACAGTTGATATGAATGTAAATTGTTACAACCACTATGGAGAACAGTATGGATGCTTCTTAAAAAACTAAAAGTGGAACTACTATATGATCCAGCAATCCCATTCCTGGGTATATATCTGGATAAAATCATAATTTGAAAGATACCTGTGCCCTAATGTTCATAGCAGTACTATTTACAATAGTCAGGACATGAAAGCAACCTAAATGTCCATTGACAGAGGATGGATAAAGAAGATGTGATGCTATATATACAATGAAATATTACTCAGCCATAGAAAAGAATGAAATAATGCCATTTGCAGCAACATGGATGAACCTAGAGATTATCATACTAAGTGAAGGAAGTCAGTTGAAGGAAGGCAAATATCACATGATATCACTCATATGTAGAATGCAATTAAAAAAAAAAAAAAAGAAACAAACAAATTGGGAGTTCCCTGGTGGCCCAGAAGTTAAGAATCCACCTTCTAATGCAGGGTATGCAGGTTTGATTCCTGGTTATGGAACTAAGATCTCATATGCCACTGGGAAACTAAACCTGTATGCCACAACTAGAGAAGTCTCATGATGCAAGAAAGAGCCTGCACGCCACACTGAAGGGCCAGCATAGCAAAAAAAAAAAAAAGAAAGAAAGAAAGAAAGAAAGAAAAAGAAAAAAGAGAGAGAGAGAAAAAAAGAAACAAATGAACTTATTTGCAGAAAAGAATCAAACTTACAGATATTGAAAACAAACGTATGGTTACCCAAGAGGAAACATGGGGAGGAGGGGATTAATCAGTAGCTGGAATGAACACACATGCCACTATATATTATATAAGATAGACAATCAACAAAGACAGGAATTCTACTCAATATTCTGGGATAATCTATACAAGAAAAGAGTCTTAAAAAGAATGAATATCTGCTACATATAGCCAAATCAATTTTCTGTACCCCTGAAACTGGCACAACATTGTAAATCAACTATATCTAATAAAATTTTTTAAAAAGAAGTGTGTTGTTTAATTTCCACATAGTTGAGATTTTCTAGTTATCTTTTTAAATGACATCTAGCTTAATTCCATTGTAGACTGAGAGCAGATACTGGATGATTACATTCTTTGAAATTAGATTTTTTCCTAAAAAATTAAATTCTTATTTTAAAACTAATTATTATTTTAATCTAATATTTTAAATACAATGCGACTATTTGCTTTCATTTGTTTTAAGACAACTATACTTGAAAAATATCAGTTGTTGCCAGGGGCTGTGGGACAGGGAATGGGAAGCTATTACTCAGCAGATATAAAGCTTCAGTCACCCAAAATAAATGTTTTACAGATGTACTTCACAATAGTGTAGTGTAGTTAGTACTGTATTGTGTACTTAAAATTCTGTTGAGGATAGATCTCAAGTTGTTTCTTTCCTTGAAAAGAAGAAGAAAGAAGAAGAAGAAGAAGAACAAGAAGAAGAAGAAGAAGAAGAAGAAGAAGAAGAAGAAGAAAGGAAGTAAAGAAATCCAGAAAAAAAAAAAAAACATGTTTATGAGTGTTCAGAAATCGAGAAGTGAGAATTATTTGGGCAGAGTAGTCAGTGTACTTCACATGCCCACATCCTTCCGTGACTGAAAGCAGAACTTCTTTTTTGCCTTAAGCCAGATGAGAATTCTGACATATGTAGGCAGTGTTCTTAGAGACTGGGAAGATTTAGACACTGGTGATTTCAGTGTGAAAGGATGCACGATTAGAACTACATATAACCACAGAGTAAAAGTGGATATGATGAGAGTAACTTGCCCTTCCACCAACAGTAAGATTGAATCTTTTTCTTGGGCTAAGTGTGGATCTTATGAAAAGGAACCAGCCATTTAGAATCCAGAAATGAAATTCACTTTAAGATGCCTCTTGCCATGGAAAGTCAACCTTAATGAGAAGATCATGGGAGTTCAGGGTAGGAAGCAGAAAATGGCATATAGGGAGCTGTATGGATGCAGTACCATGATTCCCAGGTAAGACTGCCAAAGGAAACACCATCTACATAAGGAACTGAAGAAAAAAGTTCCTCAGAAGCAGAACTTCTGAAAAGTCCCCAGAAGCAATCCAAGAGAAAGAAAGAGCACTTAAAGTATCAATGTATGAATCAAAAGGAAGCATTTGAAAAAAGGGGTGAAAATGGATCATTTGTAGATGTGGGAGGACCTAGAGACTGTCCTCCAGAGCGAAGTAAGTCAGAAACAGAAAAACAGATGTTGTATATTAATGCATATCTGTGGAATCTAGAAACAAATTATATAGATGATCTTATCTGCAAAATAGAAATGGAGATACAGACATAGAGAACAAATGAAAGGACACCAAGCAGGGAAAGGGGGAAAAGTGGAATGAGCTTGGAGACTGGAATTGACACATGCACACTGCTGCTGCTGCTGCTGCTAAGTCTCTTCAGTCGTGTCCGACTCTGTGCGACCCCATACACACTACTATGTATAAAATAGATAACAAATGAGAATCTCCTGCATAGCTCAGGGAACTCTACTCAGTGTTCTGTGGTGACCTAAATGGGAAGAAAATCCAACAGGGAAGGGATATATGTATACGAAGAGCTGATTCACTTTGCTGCACAGCAGAAACTAACATAACATTTAAAGCAACTATACTCCAATAAAAATTAATTTAAAAATAAAACACTGGTTAAAAATAAGAGCATTTAAAGTGTCTGGTCCTGCAACACTTTCCCACATATTTATCTCCACTCCTCTCATTTTCACTCATTCCTGTGGTCCCTGGTTAAGAGGTGCTAGAGAGAGAAGCGTATCAGGAAGAGCCCATTAAACCTGCTGGTTTCTTTGCTGGCTCCAAACCTGGAGCAAGCTCCACCTAGGATTCCATGAACCAGATGTGGAACAACGGATTGGTTCAAAATTGGGAAAGGAGTATGTCAAGCTTGCATACTGTCACCCTGTTTATTTAATGTATATGCAGCATACATCATGTGAAATGTCAGGCTGGATGAATCACAAGCTGGAATCAAGATTGCTGGGAGAAATATCAACAACCTCAGATATGCAAATGATACCACCCTAATGGCAGAAAGTGAAGAAAAACAGAAGAGCTTTTTGATGAAAGTGAAAGAAGAGAGTGAAAAAGCTGGCTTAAAAATCAGCGGTCAAAAAACGAAGATCATGGCATCCAGTCCCATCACTTCATGGAAATAGATGGGGGGGGGGGATGGAAACAGTGACAGACTTTATTTTCCTAGGCTCCAAAACCACTGCAGAAAGTGACTGCAGTCATGAAATTAAAAGATGCTGGCTCCTTGGAAGAAAAGCTATGACAGACCTAGACAGCATATTAAGAATCAGAGACATCACTTTGCTGAAAATGGTCTGTCTAGTCAAAGCTATGGTTTTTCCAGTAGTCATGTAAAGATGTGAGAGTTGGACCATAAAGAAGGCTGAGTGCCAAAGAATTGATGCTTTCAAACTGTGGTGCTGGAGAAGACTCTTAAGAGTCTCTTGGACAGAAGGAGATCAAATTAGTCAATCCTAAAGGAAATCAGTCCTGAATATTTATTGGAAGGGCTGATGCTGAAGCTGAAGCTCCAATACTTTGTCTACCTGATGGGAAGAACTGACTCATTGGAAAAGACTGTGATACTGGTAAAGACTGAGGACAGGAGAAGAGGGGGAAGACAGAGGATGAGATAGTTGGGTGGCATCACTGATTCAATGGACATGAGTTTGAGCAAGCTCCAGGAGATAGTGAAGGACAGGGAAGCCTGGCATGCTGCAGTCCATGGGGCCACAAAGAGTTGGGCATGACTTAGTGACTGAACAACAATATTATTGAACGTTTAGATAGCTTCCAACCTTGTTGGTATTTTTTATTTTTGTTTTTTTGGATTCTTTTTTTTTTTTTTTTTGCTGTGTCAGTTCTTGGTTGTCACATGCAGTATCTTCATTGTGTCATGCAGGGTATTTTGTTGCAGCCCAAACTCTCTAGCTGTGTTGTGTGAAGTTAGTTGCTCCACAGCACATGGGATCTTAGTTTTCCAACTAGGAATCAACCCATGTTCCCTGCATTTCAGGGTGGATTCTTAACCAGTGGATCACCAGTGAAGTCCCCATCCTTACAGTTTTAGACAGTTTTTTTAAGTGCCCATTTTATAGGTTCCAGGATGGCTGAAGAAAGAAGCTGACTGGCATCCAAAGGGTAGATCACTTTGTCTGCCTAATTACTGATAAACATACCACAAAATTGAAGACTCATGGCGGAAAATGTATAATAGAGAAACAGTAACAAAAATAACACTGCAATAACTGTGAAAATATTGAATGCAATAACTATTAAGCTACTACTAAATTGAAAAGGGTGCTTCCCTGGTGGTTCAGATGGTAAAGAATCTGCTTGCAATGCGGGAGACCTGGGTTCAGTCCCGGGGCTGGGAAGATCCCCTGGAGGAGGCAATATTAAACAGCAACCCACTCCAGTATTCTTGCCTAGAGAATCCCCATGGACACAGGAGCCTGGCAGGCTACAGCCCATGGGGTTGCAAAGAGTCAGATGTGACTGAGCAACTAAGCACACAGACTTGAAAAGGATGATCATAGCAAATGTTATACCATTGGTTCCCCCTCCAGCTCTGTTCTCAACCTTCTGTATCTTAGTTTTCATCTAAGGTGACTCATCTTAGGGACAGTGTCCTGTCCCTTCTACTTGCATTTGCACAATTGGTGCCAGCAGAAAAACAGACAAATGTGCTAGGAGTCATGACTAATAGACCCTGGGTCCTTCTGTGAGGCCAGGACTGGCTGTGCTCCTTTCAGGATGTCTGGTGTAGTCAGCTCTCTCTCCACAGTTTTCTGTCTCACCAGTGAAGTCTCTAGGCTAAAATCTCTGGGGTTCCATTCTAGATTTTCTATGATTGTCAGAGATTTGGAATTTAGTTGCCCATATTTTAAACTCTACTTCAACTTATTAAATTAGTGTTTCTGAAACTGTAGGACTCTTTTTAGTTTGAGGAATGTTTTAGAGTGATAGAAAATTTCCAAAACTGGATTTGGTGATGGTTACACACATCTATGGGCTTCCCTGGGGGCTCAGATGGTAAAGAATCCACCTGTAATGCCTGAGACCTGGGTTCAATCCCTGGTCTGGGAAGATCCCCTGGAGGAGGGCATGGCAACCCACTCCAGTATTTTTGCCTTTAGAATCCCCATGTACCCAGGAGCCTGGTGGGCTACAGGCCATGGGGTCACAAAGAGTCAGAAACACACATCTTATATTTAAAATCATCCAGTCATTTACCAACAATGGATGAATTTCATTGTACCTAAGCAGAAGATATTAAGAAGAGGTGGCAAGAATACACAGAAGAACTGTTCAAAAAAGATCTTCACGACCCAGATAATCATGATGGTGTGATCACTAATCTAGAGCCAGACATCATGGAATGTGAAGTCAAGTGGGCCTTAGAAAGCATCACTACAAACAAAGCTAGTGGAGGTGATGGAATTCCAGTTGAGCTGTTTCAAATCCTGAAAGATGATGCTGTGAAAGTGCTGCACTCAATATGCCAGCACATATTGAGTGCTGCACTCAATATGCCAGCACATTTGACACTGGAAAAGGTCAGTTTTCATTCCAATCCCAAAGAAAGCCAATGCCAAAGAATGCTCAAACTACCGTACAGTTGCACTCATCTCATATGCTAGTAAAGTAATGCTCAAAATTCTCCAAGCCAGGCTTCAGCAATAAGTGAACTGTGAAATTCCTGATGTTCAAGCTGGTTTTAGAAAAGGCAGAGGAACCAGAGATCAAATTGCCAACATCCACTGAATCATGGAAAAAGCAAGAGAGTTCCAGAAAAACATCTATTTCTGCTTTATTGACTATGCCAAAGCCTTTGACTGTGTGGATCACAATAAACTGTGGAAAATTCTGAAAGAGATGGGAATACCAGACCCCCTGATCTGCCTCTTGAGAAATCTGTATGGAGGTCAGGAAGCAACAGTTAGAACTGGACATGGAACAACAGACTGGTTCCAAATAGGAAAAGGAGTATGTCAAGGCTATATATTGTCACCCTGCATATTTAACTTATATGCAGAGTACATCATGAGAAACGCTGGACTGGAAGAAACACAAGCTGGAATCAAGATTGCCGGGAGAAATATCAATAACCTGACATATGCAGATGACACCACCCTTATGGCAGAAAGTGAAGAGGAGCTAAAAAGCCTCTTGATGAAAGTGAAAGAGGAGAGCGAAAAAGTTGGCTTAAAGCTCAACATTCAGAAAATGAAGGTCTTGGCATCTGGTCCCATCACTTCAAGGGAAATAGATGGGAAAACAGTGGAGGCAGTGTCAGACTTTTTTTTTTTTTTGGGCTCCAAAATCACTGCAGATGGTGACTGTAGCCATGAAATTAAAAGACGCTTACTCCTTGGAAGAAAAGTTATGACCAACCTAGACAGTATATTCAAAAGCAGAGACATTTCTTTGCCGACTAAGGTCCGTCTAGTCAAGGCTATGGTTTTTCCTGTGGTCATGTATGGATGTGAGAGTTGGACTGTGAAGAAGGCTGAGCTGCAAAGAATTGATGCGTTTGAACTGTGGTGTTGGAGAAGACTCTTGAGAGTCCCTTGGACTGCAAGGAGATCCAACCAGACCATTCTGAAGGAGATCAGCCCTGGGATTTGTTTGGAAGGAATGATGCTAAAGCTGAAACTCCAGTACTTTGGCCACCTCATGGGAAGCGTTGACTCATTGGAAAAGACTCTGATGCTGGGAGGGATTAGGGGCAGGAGGAGAAGGGGACAACAGAGGATAAGATGACTGGATGGCATCACAGACTCGATGGACGTGAGTCTAAGTGGACTTCAGGAGTTGGTGATGGACAGGGAGACCTGGCGTGCTGTGATTCATGGGGTCGCAAAGAGTCGAACACGGCTGAGTGACTGAACTGAACTGAAATTAGACCTCGCTAAAGCTAAGAGGAAAAGAAATATCTCAAATATCTGCACTATCTCATGAATTTTGGGCAACCTCTTCGAATACCAGAAAAGGTCATTGGACAATATGATTTGTTTCCCAAATTTTTCTTGGAAATTGTTTCTACATAAGATGAGTCTTTAAAATGCCAGAAAAAATTTCCAGTTGCCGGAAGCCAGCATGAGGAACTCCACCCGTGGCAAAGGTCATGAGGAAGGAGGCTTCGGCATTCACAAAGGTGGGATCGAGCCTCAGGAAAACCCCTGTTGCCAAGCTGCTGCTGCTGTTAAGTCGCTTCAGTCGTGTCCGACTCTGTGCGACCCCATAGAAGGCAGCCCACCAGGCTCCCCCGTCCCTGGGATTCTCCAGGCAAGAACACTGGAGTGTGTTGCCATTTCCTTCTCCAATGCATGAAAGTGAAAAGTGAAAGTGAAGTCGCTCAGCTGTGTCCGACTCTTAGCGACCCCATGGACTGCAGCCAACCAGGCTCCTCCACCCATGGGATTTTCCAGGCAAGAGTACTGGAGTGGGGTGCCATTGCCTTCTACACCTGTTCCCGAGCATCTACCTCCAAAACCAGAGTCTGCCTACTTTACTGTTTTATGCTCTCACCTACATCTCTGACTTTACAGGATGCTGTCCCCCATCACCTCTCTCAGAAAAGGAGTTAACTTCTCTAAGGAGTTAACAGCTCCAAGATAATAAAAATTCCTGGGCGTGACAAGAGTGTTTCAACTTACGAACTCCTCTGGAGGTTATCTAGCCTGCCTGAACAGGTTCATCCAGCCACATGTGATTGTTTACAGCCTCCCAACTGTGAGAGGCATGTGATGTTTTAGACTTACTAAAGGCAGATTATTTTAGGAAGTTAGAAATTATTAGTGTAGTGGGTTGATTAGGAATTATATTGGTGAAGGGTTTTTCATTTGTTGGGCCAATATTTGCTGCTAAGTCTCCATATTCCCTGCCCTTATCCTGAATATAACTAGCATATAGGAGAAATAAGTATTAACCTTTAAGATTAATCATGTTAACCTTAGGCTAAATAAATTCCTTCCTTAATTGTTACCCGCTACACTCTCACCCTATAGAAATGCAACTTTATCTGGTACCTTCGGAGGGTGGTGCCTGGTTTAAGAAAAATCGCCCCTGGAAAATAAGTTTTTGGTTGACTGACCATTATCAGAAAGAAAGGATCATAAAATGTTAGTAGGCCCCCTCGCCAGAAGAAGATGTAAAACCCCTAAGACCTTTTTGTATACATTTATATGAAGCACCTGATTTCTGTGTGACTTTAAAATTTCCATTTGTCTCTATGTGTAACAAAAGGTATATAAGCAAACCTGAAAATAAAGAAAACGGATCAGTTTCTGGAAAGACTGATTCCCCCGTGTCATTCTTTCTTGTTCTCCGTTTTCCTGGCTGAAATCCCATCTGGAGTGTGGATACTCACCAAGCCTGCTAAGTTTGCCCTGGCTTCTAAGATCCAAGCGAGAGGGAGCCCAAGGCAGGCACCCTCCACCATTCAAGTGGGCACCTGTAGACTACGTAGGTGGTGCAAATCTCTTGTCTTGAGATTTTATTAGTATCCCACGTAAGCCAGGTTATTCAGCCTCTTTTACTCCACTGACTTTCCTACTACACTATTCTTTTCTAATCTCTGTTTATACTTCTAATTAAATAGCTTTTTCCTAGGACGACAACTCCGTCCCCACTTCGAATTACCGTGGATCCACTGGGGCTGGACCCCAGCAGCCAGTGTTTTTTTCTTTATATTATACTATTAAATTACTGGTATAATTTATAATCAGTGTTGTTTTAGGATCAGGAAAGAATTTAACTGTTGAGTAATTGCAAGCTATTATAATAAATCAAACATCCATCTATTGGGGAATATAATTGAAAATTCACCTATTTAAGCTAATGCAAAAGACCAACTAGCTATTTTTTTTAAAAATTATTGTTAGTAGTAGTACTTTACAATATTGTATTGGTTTTGCCATACCTTAGCATGAATCTGCCACAGGTGTACACGTGTTCCCAATCCTGAACCCCCTCCCACCTCCTTCCCAATACCATCCCTCTGGGTCATCGCAGTGCACCAGCCCCAAGTATCCTGTATCCTGCATCCAGCACTGTTAATAACAGCCAGGACATGGAAGCAACCAACTAGCTATTATTAACTCAGCTCTAAGAAGGGTACAATTTTCATTTCCCTGACCTTACAAATTTATCAGGAGGAAGTTTTAAAAGAAAAAAGAAACATTATATTAAGTTCAATGTGTGGTGGACAGTTGAGAAATTATGTTGTTATCTTTGCTCAGAAATTAAAAATAGCATTTCCTTTGAGGTTTTCACCAGTGGATGAAACTGTGAACCTGTTGTATGTTCCTTGAGTGGACCATTTGAGGACAGTCTCTAATTAGGAGTGGGTTTATTATTCTTCTCTTATCGCATATTTAAAAAAACAAAACATACACTTTTACATACACATTCACCCACATTTGAAGATGCAAGATGAAGAAACATACATGACCTTGAATATACAGTTGAAGAAAAGGAGTTCTATCCAAACATTTCAATTTAAATGTCAAGGTATGGAATTCAAGTGTTTTTTTTTTTTAATTGTTGTGGATTAATATGTGTGAGGATTTACTATGAGTTGATATTCATATGCCCCTTCTTGGATCACTGCCTTGTCATGGTGAAGGGGTTTGAGAAACTTCGTAAATCTATGACCCCTGCCGTAGACATGAACTTAAGCAAATTCTGGAAGATGGTGTGAGACAGTGCATTCCATGGGGTTGCTATGAGTTGGACGTGCCTTGGAGATTGAACAATAATATTCATATGAATATTAATGTGGATAGAAGTTTCCATTTTTCTGTTTTTTTTTTTTTTCTGTTCTTGGACTGTTTCATTTTTGCGATATTTCCCATTCTCTGTCTCTACGTCTATCTTTTCTCTCTTTCTCTTTATCAATATGGGACTAACAGCTATTTGCTTTGAAGTAATATTTTGTCTCATATTGTTAAGGATATACCTAGGAAATATACACATCTAGTTAAAATTAATAATTAAAAAGTGAATCTTTGGTGCTGGTCACTCACCTTTTTACCATTTATAAAATAATGACATTTTAAAATATCAACTTTCAATTCAGCATGTCAAAAATTTTAAAATACATTTTTCATCAGGTAAAAAAACTTGTTTTGACAATAGAGATATTAACATAAAAGACCACAAAATGTAAGGGCTTTTCTGTGAAAACTTTTCTCACATTCAGTTTGTAGAATGCATCTGTAAACCAAAATGTGTCTTACCACAGAAAAAGAGGTCAGAAAAGTGTAAAATAATAAACTTGCAACTCCTAGTATTTTAAGTGGCACATGCTAATAGTCATTATTTACTAATATGTTTTGCTGGTATTTAGTAAATTTTGCTAACATTTTGTACAGTTGGGAATTAGACATATGACATTTTAATCTAATCAACAATTTTATATTTCCATCTTTTTCAGTGTTTACCTAAGTATTCTTACTTGTTTATTCTTCTGAATAATTTTATAATACATTTTGTAGACACTTTCATTAGAAACAACAAAATAAAAAACAAAGAGATGTAGTTTTATGGCATATTAAATGCTTCCTAATTTATCAATCAACTTAAGGAACATTTATCTCTGACATTTAGCCTTCAAAGCACTCATGGCTGAATTTCCACTTGTTCAAGTCTGTATTCATGATATACTGATTTTTTGTTTGTTTGTTTTTTATTTTGGTGATGTGTCTCTGTTAAGTATGATATTAGCTTCCTTAGGCAAAGAACTGTTCTCTTGAAAAAGTGCCCATCGATTTCAGCTTTAATTATTAGCATAAGTGACGGATATTATCATTTGTTTTTTTACTTCTGTAAGATGATGACATATTTTCCCCAAGCTTTATGAATATGAGATGAATGGATTTCTTACTATTGAACAGCTCTTGTATTCCTAGAATAAATTCAACATGATCATGGTATGTTTTGACTACTACTAACATGTTTAAGATTTTTTTGTGAACACTCTTAAAGGTCATTGGTTTTTGCTTGTTTAAAATGCATTTATTTTTTATGGTAAAGTGCTTGTGTTCTAAGCTTCTAAGTTAAATTATACCACTTCTCAAGGTAATGAAAATGTTAGTTTCTTCATAATGCTGAATTTAACATGCCTCAAATTCATATTTTGAAAGTTATCCCATGATACTTATGAGAAGTAATTGTCTGAATTGAATTTGAATAGGCTTCCGCACTCTTTATCATAACATTTTCTGATAATCATTTGTTTGATTTTTAATATAATGGCATTTTTTACATTGAAATTTATTGACTATCATTAGTACTATATCAAAATATCCAAAAGCAATCTGGGAAATGTAAAATATTCCTTAATTGAACTGTGATAAAACTTATTTTACTATTTTTGTTAGTATTACTATAAGAGAAAAGGTGTGCACTATTTCCCTGAGATACTGTTCTGTGGTTTATTACACTCGTTCTTGACTGGGATTGGCAACTTCAAAGGTAGCTTTTCTCTTCCCACCATTCTGATCATCCAGAGTAGTATCATTGCTAAATAAGATAAATATGTATTTTTCTGTTTCCTTAGGTTTTATGTTTCTATTCCCTAATATTCTATGATATTCAAAATCTATATTGTGTACTACCTTGTTATTACAATTGCCATCACTTCACAAGAATGTACTTTCCAAGCTAATTTATGTGATTAGTCTGTTAGACTGTTCTGTGATGTCACACCGATATAAAATCTTATTGGGGATATCTGGAGGACTAAATGGTGTTCTAGTTTTGACTTTGATCACCCTGAGTCTGTTAGGTAAGTTAAAAGATCTTAATTAAATTAAAATATGAAAAATGTTTGCTTATTTCTTATTGCTCTTTTCATATTCATTCATTCTTCTTTACACTAACAAAGATTTAATGAGATTAAATTTAAAGATTTAATGATTTAACTATGTATAAAGCAATATATTATACCGACAGTAACATATTGATTAAGTATTCGAATCAGGTACATATCTTGTCTTCAAGTGGCATACAGTTTACTAGGAGAAAAGTGTATGTAAGTGTGTGTGTATGTAATGTATTTGAAATCATACTCCAGGATTTCTTAGAGATCTGTGAATAGATTGAATTACATTATTTTTCTTAAAAAATTATATATTATTATTTAAAGTTGAATTCAGTTTACTCTTGATTTTGTCCAAATATTTGCTGAGCAATCTTTAGACTCCAAACATTGCTACAAATCCTTAAAAACAAAACAAAACAAAAAAAAAAAAACAAAGGAATAGTCATGGTGAGAAATCTCATATTTTAGTGGAAAAAACATTTAAAAATTTAGGGTAGACTGGGCTAAATACAACATATAGAGTGAAGTAAGTCAGAAAGAGAAACACAAATTTTGTATATTAACATATATATATGAATTCTAGAAAAATGGTACTGATGAACCTATTTGCAAAGCAGGAATAGAGATGCAGATGTAGAGAATGGACTTGTGGACACAGAGTGGGAAGAGAGGGTGTGACACATTGAGAGAGTAGCACTGGCATATGTACATGACCATGTGTGAAATAGCTAGTGGAGACAGCACAGGGAGCTCAGCTCGGTGCTCTGGGATGACCTAGAAGGGTGAAATGGCTGTGGAGAGGCTCAAGAGAGAGAGGATATATGTATATATATAGCTAATTCACTATGCTGTACAACAGAAGCTAACACAACATTTGTAAAGCAACCATATTCCAATAATTAAATAAAAAAGGAATGAAAATGCACTGTTGGTGCACTTAAAAAAAATGCATGGAAAAAAAAAAAAAAGAAAGCATGGAAAGAGCATGCATAACCCTTAGAACTAGAACTTTGCTTTATTTATTATTGTATGACAAGTTCTTAGGACAATGCCTGGCACAGAATAGATCCTAAGCAAATACACGTGCTATACTTGAATTCATTGTGTAATAATTTAATTCATTTTTCATTAAACACAAACATGTTTTAGAAGAAAATTTATCATTATCCCTTATTTCTTGTTCCAACCATCTGAATTGTTCTGAAGAATCTGTCTCTGAGACATTGCCTAGAGAAGATGTTTTCCCAACCTTAAAATAATCCTATTTTCAAGTTTCTCAGGAAGTGCTTCCAAAATGCCTAAAAGAATATGATTCAAACATCACCCAGCATGATGATACTGGATACTTGGAAGTCAATAGTGACACAAGAGGCAATATACATAAGAAAGATGCAGGCCACTGTGTTTCAAGAGCTACAGGTCATAAAGGTATCTCCAAGGCTTTGGCCTCTATCACTTTTAATCATTTGGATTTTCTAAGTTTGAAAAAAAATCCCATTGAACAGGAATGTAGTAGACAAAATTAACGAAGATTTGATGTAAATCTACTTTTTACTCAAAACTTGATTCACATATTTTTAATTTTTTGTCGTTGTGGAAGGAGATCTGTAAAACAACATAAAAAGGCCCTTCCCTCTAGGAATTTAAAATTATATTGAGATATATAAACATGGAAAATTAATTTTGATCATAAGGAATGATGTAAATAACTTTTTTGCCTCATTTATCCTTTTTTCAAATACAAAATGGATAAAAGTAATTATATCTAACAGGCTATTTGTTATGATTTTAAAGTTAGAACTTCCAACCATCCAGAATTTTGGGAAACTGTTCTTCCTACTTTCAACTTTTCTTTTAGTTTAAATTTTTAACACTTATTCTTTGAATCTTTGACTTTTATTTGATAGTTTGATATATGAAAAAGGTACAGTTGATTTATAATTACTTGTCAAAGAATTTTTCTGAAATCCACTAGTTTACAGTTTCCTTATCCCATGTAAAAATGTCATATGTATTATATTTAATTATTAACACTCTTTTCTTTCAGATTACCTGTCTGTTTACATGTACAAGTCCTTATCCAATTGAAATATTATAATTTTACCACTTTTTTTATTCTGGCTATCTAATTTCTCATTATGTAATAAAACTTTTTCAAAAATAAGAAAGCTTTGATGGGTAAACATAGGATCAAATAGATGCCATTAAGCATTCATTAAAGTCAGTCTAAATACTGCATAATTAACTATAAGAAATTAATTTCCTGTTAATTTTCTTACTGAGGTAATGTTAACAAATATAATTATTTAAAATTAAACATCAATGGTGTTATGACATTCAAATGTGCAACTATCGTATCTATCTACTTCCAAAACATTTTCATCACCCTAAAGAGAAATCCCACACTCCTCTTTTCATTTTGGGGTAAGAAACTTATTTTGAAGTTAGATAGGTGTGCATCATGTTTGCACACTTTTTGGATGTTCTAAAACCCATGGCTTTTGTACTTTAAAATGACTAGCATTGTGAATTTTATGTTACATAAATTTTGTCTCAGAAAATAAAGAGATTGTAAAGGCCAGAAGTTTGAATAGTTATGTTGATCCGTGCTTATATTTTTATATTATACTGCATTTTTCTTCATTGTTATTCTGAAAGTCTGTTTCGATTTGAGAATGCCTTAACTTAAACTTAAGAAAATCAAAAGACCTGTAATTATAAAGAGGATAAAAAATTGTTATTCATCTCAATATTACTTAATATCAAAAAGGAGATATTAAAAACAATTTATACACATAAAACAATGAGAAAGATTTCTAAAACTTTATGTGGGTTAAATGCTAAGCAAATGGTATAGATAATAGTTAATCTCTCATAGCGTTGCTGCTGCTTCTAAGTCGCTTCAGTCGTATCCGATCTGTGTGACCCCATAAGCGGCAGCCCACCAAGCTACCCCGTCCCTGGGATTCTCCAGGCAAGAACACTGGAGTGGGCTGCCGTTTCCTTCTCCAATGCATGAAAGTGAAAAGTGAAAGTGAAGTCGCTCAGTCGTGTCTGACTCTTAGCAACCCCATGGACTGCAGCCTACCAGGTTCCTCCATCCATGGGACCTTCCAGGCAAGAGTGCTGGAGTGGGGTGTCATTGCTTTCTCCGTTAATGCTATATATATCTTGACAGGTACATATTATTTTAGTAATCATATTAGATTATGACATGAAAAAAAATCCCTTTATATCTGTCTAGGTTTTGCTTCAGACTTCCCAGGTGGCAATAGTGGTAAAAATCTACCAACAATGCAGGAGGCATAAGAGATGCAGGTTCTATCCCTGGGTGGGGAAGATCTCCTGGAGGAAGGCATGACCACCCACTCCAGTGTTCTTGCCTGAAGAATCCCATGGTGCAAAGAGTCAGACACAACTGAAGTGACTTAGCACGCACGCACAGGTTTTGCCTCATCTTACGAAATTAATTTTCTTGGGACTTCCCCTGATGGTTCAGTGGTTAGAAATCTAAGTTCCAATGCAGGTGACCTGGTTTAGATCCTTGGTGGAGGAACTAGGACCCCAGATGCCCCAGGGCAACTAGTCCAGCATGCTGTAACTACTGAGCTTGCATGCTACAACTAGAGAGAAGCTTGCATGCTGCAATGAAGAGCTAACACAGACAAAAATATAAAAGACATATTTTAAAATAAATCAGTTTTCTTAATTTTCATGGACTCTCATTTGTATTTTGGATAACTTGTCTGAGTCTGAACACTTTGTTATGATTTTATCATAGCTCTACTCTTTTTCATACAATATGCAAGTATTTTCACTGTCAATTTGTAGGAATGTGCTCATCAGAATGGCTGAACTATCAAGAAAAGTGCTATTGGTTCTCTAATGAGATGAAAAGTTGGAGTGACAGTTATAGATATTGTTTGGGGGAAAAATCTCATCTACTAATTATTCAGAACCAACTTGAACTGGTAAGTGGTTTAGTATCAGGCTTATGATACTTGCTGCTTTGCAGTTAAAATGGCTTATCTCAAATTTCTTCCCACCTTTTCATTAAATTATCTGTTATCTTGGCTACTGAACTTTTGGTGCCCTTTTAAATTCTGAGCTGGAATCCAGTGTTTCCCTTGACTTGGGGTAATTATGATCTGAATATTGATGTTAAATTTGCAAGTAGTGGCAGCTCAGCTGATAAAGAATCTGCCTGCAATGCAGGAGACCTTGGCTCAATTGCTGGGTTGGGAAGATCCCCTGGAGAAGGGGCAGGTACCCACTCCAGTATCTTTGCTGGGAAATTCCATGGGCATAGGAGCCTGGTGGGCTACATGGGGTGGCAAAGGGTCAAACAGGACTGAGCCACTTTCACTTTCACTTCACAGTGTATGTCCTGGTAAATGATATATAGTGAAAGCTGCTCGGTTGTGTCCAACTTTTTGCAACTCCATGGACTATACAGCCCATGAAATTTTCTAGGCCAAAATACTGGAGTGGGTAGCCTGTTGCATTCTCCAGGGGATCTTTCCAACGTAGGGATCAAACCCAGGTCTCCTACATTGCAGGAGGATTCTTTACCAGATGAGCCACCAGGGAAGTCCATATGATATATAATGTATGTGTAAATAAGATGATTGACTAGGATAAGAGTCTTCATGTACAGTGTGAGTTGTCCACTAGAATTCTAAAATCTTACTTAGTATGTCTAAATCATTAAGCTATCCTGTTCATTTAATTACTCATCACCCACTTTTTAGGCTTTTATACAGAAAACTCTAAAACAATCAAACTATGTGTGGATTGGGCTTAACTTTACTTCCCTGAAAAGAACATGGACCTGGGTGGATGATTCTCCTTTGGATTCAAAGATGTGAGTCTTTCCCAAAAGGCAATATGATCTATTGTCTATCAGAGAATTTATCTCCTTAAAGCATCTATAAACAAATCAAAAAGAACTCAGATAGTTCTTGGTACTAAAGAATTTGAAAGGATGAAAATGAATGTTGGCTGGAGTAATGACAAATTTTGGCTTGGTTATTAAAGGAAAAGGACTTGAAAACAATAATGATTGTTCACTTACTGATTTTTAAAACTACTCACACTTTATCATGGAAAGGTACATTGAAACAATGTAGTTTTCTGCTTTCAAAGTTCTCAATATTTTTTAAATTTTTATTTTTAAAATTAATTTTATTGGGCTATAGTTACTTTACAATAGTGTGTTAGTTCCTATAGTACACCTAAGTGAATCAGCTGTACATCCTTGTTTTTGGAGTTCCTTCCCATTTAAGTCACCTCAGAACTCTGAGTAGAGTTCCTGGAGCTATACAGTAGGTTCTCATTAGCTACCTATTTTAAACATTTTATTCATGATATCAATAGTATATGTATGTCAGTCCCAATCTCCCAATATCATCCTCTCCCTTTTCCCCCTTGGTTCCTTCCCTGGTATCAGTGCTTCTTTTGGTTATTTTTAGTAATAAAAAAAAAATTACATGATTTTTTTGTATTGTAAGATCATCACAATGCTAAACAACAAATAAGAAATACAAGACAGAACAAAATAATCCTAAATGCTCTCAGCAGCTGCAGGAGATTATTGGGATTTTGAAATTGTTATGAATGCTTTTGTTCACTTGTATTAATTTATAAAATTATATTATACTATAGTAGGACCAGTAAACTCAAATATTATCCCTATGTTGGTAGGCAAAGTAATGGTGCCCCTAAATGCTCTAATCTCCAAATTTTGTGAATGTTACCTTAAGTCTAAAAGGGAGCTCATGAGTGTGATTAAATTAATAATCTTGGGATAGAAGTGTTATGCTGGATTATTCAGGTGGGCCCAGTGTAATCATAAGTCCTTGTGAGAAGGAGAAAGTAGGGGCAGGCTCGGAGGAGATTTGAAGATAAATGCAGAGGTCCAAGTTGTCTGATAGCCAAGGAGTGCAGGCAACCTCTAGTACCTGCAAAAGGCAACGAATAAGTTTTTCCCCAGTGCCTGCAGCAGACAGCTCCAAAGACACCTGATTCTAGTTCTTTAAGACCAGCTTTGAGCTTCTGATATCTAGAACAGTAAGATAAAGAATTTGTGCTGCTTTAAGCCACCAAATTTTTGATAATTTATTACAGCAGTGATAAGAAACATTCACTATGGTAACCAATACTATTGGTTAATGAATACTATTGTGTTATTGTCCCTTCACTCCTGTTTCATTATTAAATATTACTTATTTTCTATCTCTGGGGAAGGGAATAGCAGCCTACTCCAGTATTCTTGTCTGGAGAATTCCATGGACAGAGGAGCCTGGTGAGCTACAGTCCATGTGGTCGCAAAGAGTTGAACACGACTGAACGACACACACATTTTCTATCTCACTGCACTAAATTAATAAATCTAAGGAAGTCAACTGAAGACATTATTTGGAATAGAGAATAAAATTATGGATGAGATCTAAGTTGTATCACTGGACATGACCTGACTGGCTAGTTATGAAGATGCTAACTTAGGTTTCTTCCTCATGTCAAATCTACTAAACACTACCTTTAGGATTGAGTTTTAACTCTGGACTATGCCTAGGGATTTTTGTTCAAAAACATTCAATACAAAATTCAAGCGTAAACATATATAAATCCAAATGTAGGTGTATTTTCCAATATGAAAATCCAACACTTACTTTTCCACTATTATTCTGGAAGCTTTGAAAATCATGTATATCTTTTCTGTGACCCCTTCTTAAACCTTTTTTCTAAGTTTAAATAAATTCTTAACAGAATAAATCACTAACAGTACAATATTTTATATATAACTTCATTATTGTATTCAACACATCACTTTATGGATAAGTATTACAATAAGTGTATAATTTATTTCGGGCTTAAATGGATCAGTTTGTGGCAGGTGAGAATTCTACCATTGAACCACCAATGCAAGCAGGTCAATTTGTGTACTAAGTTCTTTACAAACATCTAGTCATTTAACCTCTGTAACAACATAATGAAGTAAATATTTATATCACTGTTGTACAAATGGATAAGAAAAACCAAGAAAGATTTAATGAGGTACCCATGTGACTTACTCCCAGTTTTTAATCTAAATGGATGACACGGAACAATGGAAAGAACGCTAGTATAGAAATGTGAGCACAGATTTCTTAGCTCTGTCATTTACAAACAGACTTTGGAATTCTCTATCACAGACAGTAATACTAAATTACAGAGGTATTGAAATGTTTCATGACTCTAAGTATTTGAAAATGCCTTAAATATTTGAATTATCTTTTAATTAAGGGAGGTTTTTAACTGAGAAAAGAATGGATGTCTTCAGCAATGATGATGAATAATATCTTTATCTTCTCCTTTTCAGATTTTTCATAAAAGGACCAGCTCAAGAAAATAGCTGTGCTGCCATCAAGGAAAATGGAATTTACTCTGAAACTTGCAGCAGTGTTTTCAAATGGATTTGCCAATATTAAAATTTTAAAAGTGACAGTGAGTTATCAAGGATCAAAGTTTTGATCTAACATGAATCTTTAGGAATAAGAATTTAAAATTGCAATTAAACACCAACCTGGCTTCTCTATTTTCCCTCAGTCATGTTCATGGGTCCTAGTCACAGAGTAACTCATGTTAACAGTCTAAAATATACCCTCTGATTCTTTGTGTGGTAATATAATCTAAAGTGAACCTATACATTTATATTCATGATGTAATTCACCTTTTCTTTTACAACAAATGTGAACAAATTATATCTGCTTTTCTGTTATTTTGCTTATTCTTATTGTTAACAATATGCTATGAAAATTTCATATAGTTCTGAGTCATATCATAGTGTGACTTCCTATGGGGCTTCCCAGGTGGCACTAGTGGTAAAGAACGTGTGTGCCAATGTAAGAGCAGATGTAAGAGACACAGGTTCAATCTCTGGGTCTGGAAGATCCCCTAGAGGAGGGCATGGCAACCCACTTCAGTGTTCTTTTTTTTTTTTTTAATTATTTTATTGAAGTATAGTTGATTTACAATGTTGTGCTAGATTCTGCAGTAGAGCAATGAGATTCAGTTACTCATTTACAAACATTCTTTTTCATATTCTTTCCCTTATAGTTTATCACAGAATATTGAATATAGTTCAGCCCAGGGCTCTTTATTTTTGAAAGTATTTATTTATTTTTGGGTGCACTGGGTCTTCATTGTGGCAAGCGGGCTTTCTCTGGCTGCAGCGAGTAGAGGCTCCTGTCTAGTTGCGGTGTGCAGGCTCATCACTGCGGTGGCTTCTCTTGTTGTGGAGTACGGGCTCTAGGGCACAAGGCTTCAGTCGTTGCTGCACGTGGGCTCAGTGGTTGCAGCTCCCGGGCTCTAGAGCACAGACTCGAGTGTCCTAGCACAGGCTCTTTGTTGCTCCATGGCATATGGAGTCTTCCCCGGCCTGGGATCGAACCCGTGTCCCCTGCATTGGCAGGAGGATTCTTAACCACTGGACCACCAGGGAAGTCCCACTTCAGTGTTCTTGTCTGGAGAATTCCACGGACAGAGGAGCCTGGCAGTCTGTGGTCCATAGGGTCGCACAGAGTCAGATACAACTGAAGCGACTCAGCATGCATGCACATGGCTTTATATTTTACACTCCTTTATTGATGAACATTAACTTTTTTTCCAGAGTTTTGTTTCTATAAACTATGCTGCAGCATTCTGAATATCTTTTTAAATGGTAGCATTTTTATTTCTATGATATAAACTTTAAAACTGGATATTCCAGGTAAAAAAGTGTTATTTTTTTTGGTTTGCTGCTGACTTTATGCAATTTTAATCTAAATTTAGAAACTTTCACAAACTTATAAAAAGATTATATGTACAGGGGAAAAAACTTACTTTTTCCCCAAACCTTTTGAGAATTAGTTGCCAATTTGATGAATTTCATTATAAAATTTCAAGTATCATTGGATATTTTATATGTATTTCCTACAAAAAACATAACCTACTTAATGAAAATACTGTTATCAATCAACAAATTAATACTGACACAGTACTACCATCTCTAAGTCTCTATAACATTTTCCAATTGTCAAATAATGTTCTTTTGAGTTAAATATCCAGATCAGAAATATTTTCTGCATTTAGTTACTTTGTCTAATCTCCTAACATCTAGAAGACTTCCTTAACCTTTGACATTCATAAGCTGATGCTTTTAAATATTACAAGCTGGATATTCTGTAAAATGTTCTTCAATTTAAATTTGTTTGATTATTTCTCATAGTTATATTCAAGTTATGTCTCCTTGGCAGGAATAACAGAGCAATAATGTAGTGAAGCTTTGTTCATTCTTTCAGAGAATGCAGTTTTTTTGTTCCATTGTTATGATGTTTACTTTGTTCACATGGTTATTGTGGTGCCTATTAATGGCAACCCACTCAGGTACTCTTGCCTGGAGAATTCCATGGACAGAGGAGCCTGGCAGGCTACCGTCCATAAGATCACCAAATTCAGACATGACTGAGTGACTTTCACTTTCATTTTATCAGACTTCATTGTAAAGTTTCTCTTAAATCTTTGTAATCAATTAATATTTTTTTGTGTTCTACCATTCCACCACTTCTTATTTATCCTAGCACCCATGGCCAGACCTCTAGAAATTCTGAGAGCCTGGATTATTACTAAAGCTCCTTTCCTTGTTGGAGATTGAACGTTTTCTCCTCAATGCTACATGACTCTCAAAACACTACTCTGCTTTTCACATTTTTCCTGTTAGCCTCTTTCCCTGTGAAGTTTAGTCATTTGGCAAGTAGTGTGAAGGAAAAATATTAAGGTAAATATCTTTGGCCCTCTTTTGTCTTCAGGATTTTTTCAAGTGGATTGACAGAAATTTTTACCTCAACTAGGACAGTGTCTGCTGGCCATGGCCTTCTACCCAGATTTTGAGCAGATGACTCTTCACCAAGATACGGCTAGGAGAAGAGTAACTCCCAAATTATTTTTTACGTCTTGGAATCTTTCCTGTTTCTTCATTTACCTTGAAAACTTTCCAATGCTTTAAAAAAATTTTGTTTGTTTGGATCCTGCTCTTCTAATTTTTCTCAGCATCAGCTGGTCTCTATCAACCTGCATTATTACAGACGGAAGTACATAAGAACTTTCAAGTTTATCCTTTTTACATCATTTCAAGATTTTGTTGTCAAAGAGAAAAGGAAGTTAACCTTAATAAATTTCATTTTATTGGAATTCTCAAACAGTTGACAGAGCTCATAATTATCATTATTACTTGGTGTGATAACAAAAAGCTACAGTTTATTATCACTTGCCATGATCCAGAAACATTGATAAAAGATTTAAATGTGTCTCAATTAATTGGCCCAACTACATAATGAAGCTGTTATTATTACTTTTAAGATGAGCTTTTTGATTGAGAGACCAAGTAAATTTGTTCTCAAATTGGTGACAGAATGCATGAATAAATGATCTCATTTGAAAGTTAGTTTGAAATTAAGGCAGCAAATAAATGTTAGTGTTGACTCATGGCATTCCTAGGTTAGTCACAGAGTCTATAAATATAAAGTCCCTCAATTTCACATTGCTGTAACCACTCCTGATTCTTAGGAAAGTCATTAAAAAATAATAGCCCATATCATTGATATGGTTATTCACTTGCCAATTAGAACATGTTTTTGAAGTTTAATATCTTTGTGTTACTGGGCTTCGTGGTGTGTTCTGAGTGTATAATAATGAAGAGATGTGATTCCTTCATTTGAGCAACTTAATAGAAAACTGAAACGTTTACTGGGTATATAAAATCACAGATTTTATATACAAATTACAAAAGGCAGTGGAGTAAGTTATTATGAGAGAACTTAGTGTGATATCTAACTCAAGGAGATTTTCCCAAGGAAATGTCAAATAAATGTGCAGACTGAAGACTTGAGTATACATTGGCTAAACGAAAAAGTAAGGCATTGAGTTTGAAGGGAGAAATGTTTCAGTTGAAGGGAACTGCAAAAGAGAAGAGAACATGTATAGCAGTTGGGTAATCCTTTGAAATTTAAGATGGCTCAAGCAAAAATTGCTTTCCTGGTGGCTCAGAGGGTAAAGAATCTACCTGCAATGCATGAGACCCAGGTTCAATCTCTGAGTCGGGAAGATCCCCTGGAGAAGTGAATGACTACCCACTTCAGTATTCCTTTTTTTTTTTTTTTAACTTTGTTTTACTTTGCCTGGAGAACTCCATGGACAGAGGAGCCTGGCAGGCTGCAGTCCATATGGTCTCAAAGAACTGGACATGACTGAGTGACTAACATTTTCACTTTTGAGCACAAATGATGAAAGAGGAAGTATGAGAAAATAACTCTCTTTAACACAAAAATCTCTTTTTTAAACTATGAATTTTGTAATTCCTAAACTTTATCATCCTGTTTACTTTCTTATGAAACCCTATGTGAAGTGAAGTGAAAGTCACTCAGTCATGTCTGACTCTTTGCAACCCTATGGGCTGTAGCCTGCCACACTCCTCTGTCTGTGGAATTCTCCAGGCCAAAATACTGGAGTGGGTAGCCATTCCCTTCTTCAGGGTATCTTCCCAACCCAAGTCTCCCATACTGCAGGTGGATTCTATGCCATCTGAGCACCAGGAAAGCCTCAGTTAGTAAAGACTCTGCCAGCAATGCAGGAGACAGGGTTCAATTCTTGAACTGGGAAGATCCTCTGGAGAAGGAAATGGCAACCCTCTCCAGTATTCTTGCCTGGAGAATCCCACGGACAGAGGAGCCTCGTCAGCTACAGTCCATGGGGTCCTAAGAGTCAGACACGACATAGCGACTAAACCACCATGAAACCCTATACCTGATACCACACATAAGATACAGTGATGTTTTTTACATGGTTCCTGGGGAGCTGCAGTGTAAGGGGAGAAAGTACACAGTTGTTTTAATTTCACTGAGGAAAGAAGTTTTTCTGCAGGTACCAGACAAGGAGTTCAGGACAGCTAGTGCTCAAAAACTCTAACTCCTCAGTGGGTTTCAAGAAAGCATTTGTAAAGGCATGCTGAGGGAGGGGAGTGAGGGTGTGTGACCCTCTCATTTCTCTGATTGTCTGATGGTGACGAACCAGGGTGGCATCACAGGGGTTAACATTATCATTCCTTGGGCTGCAGTAGCTCTGAGGGCCACTGTTTATGGGCATCAAGCAGTGAACTTCTTCCATTTGGTAGAGGTTTAAGCATCTGTAAAACAACTCTGGAAATGTGTGTCAGATACTACTATCCTGGTAATTCAGAGAGGGGGTAAAGATTCTTTGACTGCCATATGGCTGGTTACTGTAAAACTGTTATCAGTTCTACTGGCCCCAGTTATTTTTGTCACTACATGTTTACAACTTTTCAATCATTAAGTCTTTTCTTTCTTTAAAAAAAAAAAAGCTTTTTTATTTTGGGGTGGAGTATAGAGAATTAACAATGTTGTGATGGTTTCCGGTAAACAGTAAAGGGATTCAGTCATACATATATATGTATCCATTCTCCCTTAAACTCCCCTCCTATTCAGCCTGCCATGTAACATAGAGCAGAGTTCCCTGTGTTGTACAGTAAGTATTTGTTGTCTATTTATTTTAAGCATAGCAGTGTGTACATGTCCATCCCAACTCTCTATGTAACAGCCAGATGCTCCAGGAAGCAAACTCACTCAGACGGACAATGTGGATAGTGGAGTGCAGTTTATTACACTGGCAGGTCCAAGGCAGAGTTTCCTCTTTAGTCAGGGACCCTGACCAATTTCTGTGAAAACCTTATATACCCTAATTGTACGGGAATAAGGCCACATCACCAAATTCCTCAGTCCTATTCTGGAAAATGTCAAAGGGAGATACAATCAGGTTACAGCCATGATTCATAATCAGAAGGGTCAGCTAGTTATACATTGTAGCCTACACCAAAGGGTAGCGTAAAGATTACAATGGTGACTGACTACATAGGGGATTATTACATTCTTTCTGGCAATGGGAAATCTTGGTATGGAATCTTGTGTTTATCAGTCCAGGAGGCCTGTTAGGCTGTAGTTATGTTATCTCCATGGCTATAACATAGTCCAAAGTTTCACTGAGAATGTAAGATGAAGTTTCCTTCTTTTCCAAGTTGGAGTCAGCTCAGCATGTTCCTTTCCTCCTTCATTCCCCTCTCTTCATGCTCTCAGCTACCAGTGTGAACATCACTCATCAGGATATACTGCATTTTAGGTTTCCTGGTATATATTTGGGTAAATGAAGTTAGCCTCTGTGATACAAAGTTAACAACACATTGGAGAATACAAGGTCCACATAATAGAATCAACAGAGCAACTATAACAATGGCTCATCTAGTTTTCCACCAAACACCCTTCACCTGTGAGAGAACAGAAGTCCAAAAAAGGAAGATTATCATCAGACATAGCTTTTACTTGACCTTTCATGTCATCTAGAGTGGCTGATGTATTGTCAGATAAGTCAGGAATATATACACAACATTCAGCTTTGATTATAGCACAGGTCCCTCCTTGAGCGGCTGTAAGTATGTCTAAAGCCATTCTACTTTGAATTACCGCTTTCCTCACTTGTTTTTGTTCAGTATTTAGTGCTTGAATCACTCTCAGGTTGTCATTTAGGGCTCTTTGGGTGAAATTAGTTAGAATTTCAACTCTGATCATTATGTCCGTAGTGCCCAATGAAGGAACAAATATAGCAGACAAATAGTCATACCAATGGAAAACTGATCATGATCATCTAGCCCACAGGAGGGTAAATTTAAAGGCTCTTGTATTGCTGACATGATGTTTCCATGGGCAAAGGCTAGACCCAAGGTACACCTCCCTATCCATCCTTGGGGCAGCCAAGGCCATAAGTTAGTTCCACATAACCAGTGGGTGGTGACTACAGTTTCCATACTCGATTTTTGTTATTTTGCCTGATGCAAAAAATCACATAAGCTAGGCATATCACCCCTCTGTAGAGGTGATACCCACCATGGGAGTCCATCCACGACAGACATGGGCATGGTTCCACACACCCAGCAGTTAGATTTTTTTATGAAAGCCAGCATAGGAATGTGCCCATGAAATGAAAACATTGTCCTGTGCAGAAACTATGGCTAGTCTCAAGATGATACCAGAAAGTCCGGGTAGCAGGAGTTGGTTGTAGAGTTTCATCTCTTTTTCTTCCATCTCAAGATGATCTTGGTTTCACATGGCTCAGCCGGGTCCTTCTGTGCAGTCCACTCAGTGTTCTCCAGGTCTGTGTGGTATGCTCTCTTCACCCTCGTGTGGTGAATCCAGGGAGTGACACCTGCAACTTTAACTGCCATAGCGGTGGTTAGAACAACAGTATATGGACTCTTCCAACGCGGGCCCAAGGAGTCATGTTTCCAGTCCTTGACCCACACCTGATCTCCGGGTACAAATTCGTGAATCTGTTCCCCAAGAGGGAATGGCACCCTTTCTTGTACAAACTTAGTTATTTGATGTATTACCTTACCCAATTGTTCTATCTGCTGTGAAATCCCATCCTCTTTTACCTGTAGCAAGTTTGTTGACACCTGTCTCACTATGGGAGGGGGTCTCCCATAGATAATTTCATAAGGAGGATAACTGTGAGAACACGGGGTCACCCTTAATTTGAGCAAGGCCACCAGAAGCAAGTCCATCCATAAACAGTCAGTCTCTATAATCCCTTTGGTGTTTCTTTAAGAGGTCAGTTGGTTCTTTCTACCATTCCAGAACTCTGGGACCTGTATGCTGTATGCAATTTCCATTTGAAATTTAGAGCTTTGCATACCTGTTGAATTAAGTCGGCTATGAAGGCAGAGCTGTTGTCTGATCCTATGCTGGTTGGGAACCCAAATCTGGGGATTATTCCTTGAAGCAGACAGTGAGCCACTTTGTTTGCTTTTCAGTTCGGGTAGGGAAGGCCTCCATCCATCCTGAGAAGGTACATACCATGACCAGTAAATAGTGACCGTGTTGGCAGGATTTCATTTCAGTAAAGTCCACTTCTAAATGTTCAAAAGGTAGAGTGCCTTTTAATTGTATCCCTGGGGACTTTTGTTTATGTCCAAGGGCAGCATTGACCTTCGAGCAAGTAGAACAGTTCTGGGATTCCATTCTACACAAGGAGGAAAGTCATGGAATTAGGAAATATTTTCGAATTAATTCTTCTATTTTGTCATGTCCTAAGTGAGTTATCTGGTGAACCTGAGATCCCAGTGTGGGGGCTAATGCCTCGGGTACCTGTAATCTGCCATCTGGCAGTTCCCACCAACCTTTTGCATTTTTGGTGGCCCTTTCTGTTTCAGCCAGCTGGTCTTGGGCTGGGGTATTCTGTGGGAGAGTCAAAGTTAACAAAGGTTCTGATAGATGCCCCACCAGCAGCCCCAAATTCCTCAGCCACATGTTTTGTGACTTTATCTGCTAGTTGGTTCCCCCGTGCTTGTGGAGAGTCTTCCTATTGGTGACCCCAACAATGCATCACCACTACCTTTTCAGGTTCCCATACAGCATTTAATAGAGTCAAGATTTCTTCCTTGTTTTTAATATCCTTTCAGTTGACAGAAGACCTCTCCTTAAATAAAGCCCCATGCACATGTAAAGTAGCAAAAGCATACTTGCTGCTGCTGCTAAGTTGCTTCAGTCGTGTCCAACTCTGTGCAACCCCATAGACGGCAGCCCACCAGGCTCCCCCATCCCTGGGATTCTCCAGGCCAGAACACTGGAGCGGGTTGCCATCTCCTTCTCCAATGCACGAAAGCAAAAAGTGAAGTTGAAGTTGCTCAGTTGTGTCCGACTCTTCACGACCCCATGGACTGTAGCCTACCAAGCTCCTCTGTCCACGGGATTTTCCAGGCAAGAGTACTGGAGTGGGGTGCCATAAAAGCATATCTAGAGTCAGTGTAAATGTTTGTCTTCTTACCTTTTGACAGCTGGAGGGCCCGGATTAGAGGATATAGTTTGGCCCATTGAGCAGACCAGTGTAATGGCAGTGAGCCGGCCTCGACAATGATTTCTTCTGTGACTACTGCATATCCCAACGGTTTTCCTTGTTTCACCAGGCTGGTGCCATCAGTGTACAGGACCCAATCTGGGTCCAGGATTGGTGGTCTCTCAGGTCAGGTCTGCTAGCATAAACTTCCTCTAGGATTTCTTTGCAATCATGTGAGGGCCCACCTTCTGCTTGACAAGGCTCAATAGTGACATGGGGGTTCTCACATAAAAGTCCCTGGTACTGAGTAATCCAAGATGTTGACAGCCATTTGTGGGGTCCCCTTGTAGGAGAGTGTTGACCTCATGGGGGACTTTTATGGTTAAGTCCTGGCCCAAAGTCAGCTTGGTTTCCTCTTGGACTAGTAAGACAAATGCAGCCATCACCTGGAAGCATCCTGGCCACCTGGTGGCAACATTGTGCAGTCGTTTCAAGAGATAAGCCATGGGTCTGTCCCATGTCCCCGTAGTCTGCGTCAACACTCCCATAGCCACCTTGTCTTTTCCAGTTATGTAAAGAGTAAACAGTTTGATAAGGTCTGGCAGGCCCAAGGCGGTTGCTGATGTGATTGCCAGTTTTCATTCCTCAAAGGCCTGCTGCTATCTCTCAGTCCAATTCAGTGAATCTCCTTCTGGTCCAGTTAAGAGTTCATATAATGGCCGGGCCATCTGGGAATAACCCAGAATCCAAATCCTACAAAATCCAGTAGCTCCCAAGAACTCTCGGAACTGTTGTCTGGTTTTTTGTTGTGCGATTCTCAAAATGACATCTTTTCTGGACTGGTCGAACAGGCTCGTGCCTCCTCTCAACAAACTCCAAATACCTTATCTCCTCCTTGCAGATCTGTGCCTTCTTCTTCAAAACTCAGTAGCCGGGCTCCATCAACAGCTCCAGTAAAGCTTTGATCCCTTCCCAGCAGTCCTCTTTGTTCTTGGCAATCAAAAGCAAGTCGTCCACATATTGTAGCAATCTGCATCTGAACCTCTCTGGCTGGAATGAGTCCAGGTCAGAAGCCAAGGCTTCCCCAAAGATGGTTGGGGAATTTTTAAACCCTTGTGGGAGGCAAGTCCATGTGAGCTGTTGTTTGGTGCCCCCTGCTGAGTCTTCCCTTTCAAAAGCAAAAATGGGTTGAGACACCAGGCCAAGGCATATACAGAAGGCATCCTTGAGATCTAAACAAGTATAGATCTTAGCACTCAGTGGGAGGAGGCTAAGTAAAGTATAGGGGTTAGGAACGGTGGGATGTAGGGTCACAGTGGCTTGCTTGACCAGTCTAAGGTCCTGCACAGGCCTGCAGTCTAGTTCCCCTTCTTAACAGGAAAGTTGGTGTGTTCCAGGCTGACTGGCATTCAATCAGGGTACTCACCTTTGGTAACCTATTTATATGTGGCAAAATGCCAACCCGCTTCAGCGGTAGCAGGTGCTGACGTTTCCTGACTGTTATGGCACTGAGTTTGAGTTCTATTACCACCGGAGCTTGATATTTGGCAAGCCGGAAGAAGGGAGGTTATCTTCCACCCAAACCTCAGGGAACTGTTGGATCAGCTCTCTTTCTCGATTATTTAACTCATCTGACTTCTCTCCTGGAGGGTCATATAACCTCCGTGTCTCTATTCCTGAATACCTTATCAGTGATTTCAATCAACTGTGAGTTAGTCATGGCCAATAGACCTTCTACCTTTTGAGGCTTGAGTCTGATATCGGGGTAGGCTTGAGACACAAAGCCTGTGTTTACCATCATCTGAAATCCAGCACCCTCCAGATCTATAGGCGTATAGAGCCTATACGCCTCGCACAGTCTTTTTTTTTTAATATAAATTTATTTATTTTAATTGGAGGTTAATTACTTTACAATATTGTATAAGTTTTGCCATACATCAACATGAATCTGCCACAGGTATACACGTGTTCCCCATCCTGAACCCCCCTCCCTCCTCCTTCCCCGTACCATCCCTCTGGGTTGTCACAGTGCACCAGCCCCAAGCATCCAGTATCATGCATCGAACCTGGACTGGCTATTCGTTTCATATATGATATTATGCATGTTTCAATGCCATTCTCCCAAATCATCCCACCCTCGCCCTCTCCCACAGTCTTTTGTAGAACTCCGAGGGTGATTCAGTTTCTTTTTTAATTATTTCGGTGGGCTTTGCCATATTCATGGGCTTTCAGGCCCCCCTCTTGAGGCCTTGTAAAATAGCCAGCTGATATCTCTCCAGGTGTCCCCTCCCTTCCTCTGTGTTATGGTCCCAATTGGGCCTCTCATCGGGGATGGCTTGTTCTGTCCACCACTGCAGGTTTGTGGTACCCTCAAGTGCTGTTTCTCTTAGCCATTTTCTGGCCTCAGTTAGGATCCTGTGTCTTTCCTCAGTGCTGAAAAGGGAGACTAGTAGTTGGATTATGTCATCCCATGTAGAGCAGTGGGTTCGAAAAATAGTCTCCAATAGCCTGATCATGCCTTGTGGCTCCTCCGAGTACGATGGAGTGTGTTTCTGCCAATTTAATATGTCCATTGAGGAAAACGGCTTGTAATAATAGGTTATTGGAGGCTGGTGGTAATGTCTGTCTGCTCCCTGAACTGGGGGCTGTTGAAGCTCTCTCAGGGGCATTTGTAGTGGAGCCCTTTCCCCCCACCTCCTTGGTGGAGTGCAGCCTCTGTTTAATTCCAGTGTCTCCTTCCCACTTCCCATCAGTACTCACTGGGAAGGGTGGGTATAGCTTAGGATGTTCCGCTGGGGCTGAATCCTGTGGGCATTGACTAGAGTCTCCTTCCCCCAGGGATCAGAGCCTGCCGAGGTGGTAGCTCTACCTTCTCCAGGGGAGCTGGTGGGAGGGCAGCCGCAGGAGCCCCAGCAGGCCCTGGATTGGGTAAGGCGGCCTCCAGTCCAGGTGGAGCATTAGATGGCAGGCGCGTCACCCAGTATGGGGGAAGGGGCAAATCGTCCCTGTCCAGACTCTGCAGAATTTCTTTTTCGTTATCAGTCAATTTTTGTACCATTATTTTCCCTTTCCCTTTCTGAATGTAAAGCCTTGCCCAAGAGGGAGGATCTTGAGCCAACCATAGCCATAAATCAGTATATGGATATTGACCCGGGTGTCCCGACTCTCCTGTGACTATTGTATAAACTGCTTCCACTATTTTTAAGTCCATGGTGCCCTCTGGTGGCCATCCTACTCCCACAGAGGGCCGTTCGACCTCATAGAGTATGCGGAGGCAGTTAGGCATCCGCTTCACCCCATAGTCTCCTCCTAATCCCTTTTTAAAATTTTTAATCATGCACTCCAATACAGTTGCCTTAGGTTCGTTTCCCCCTATCTTGCTTGCCTTCTTGAACCTTCTTCTTCCTTTCCTTTTCTTTCTGTCTACGAAGTTCTCGGTCCCCTATGTACTTCTGATATTTCCACTCAGTGACACTTAAATTGCCATTCCACCTCCTTCTTAATTGGGGTGAGAAGAGCCTTACCTGCCAGATCCCAGAGGGAGAAGGGGGATCAGTATGACTTCACCTGCCACTCGGCACAGCTGAACCAGAACACCACATGGTCCAAGACTGTTTCTCCCTTGACTTTATTTTTTTTTAAGGATTTTATTTTTTTTTATTATTTTTTTTACATGTTATTAGTTTTTTATTTTTTTAATTTTAAAATCTTTAATTCTTACATGCGTTCCCAAACATGAACCCCCCTCCCACCTCCCTCACCATAACATCTCTGTGGGTCATCCCCATGCACCAGCCCCAAGCATGCTGTGTTCTGCCTTGGTGGGCTTGATCAGGTGCGGATGAAAACACAGATGGGTTAAATATCCCATGTCCCAGGGCATCTCCGGAAAAGCCAATTCGTACTCACTTATGTATGCCCCTCCTTCTAGCCTGACGGTTCTGAAGGGTTCAAGAATTTCACAGCAGATAGGACACCTCCTTGGGGAGGGCAAAATACAGGTACACAAAGGCCAAGTTTCTTCCCTTAGAAGCCCCTTCACAATTTCCCAGTAATAGTTTACCCCCAGACGGTGTGAACACCATCTCCCCTGTGACATTCACAGCCCTGCTTTCCCCAAAACTTTCTCACATTTGTCCAGTAGCAATCTATCCCAGAACAATGTGGAGCATTTAGTGACACCTCTTTGTGACAGTTGCGGTCCACGTGCCCCCTAGTCCTTCACAGGGGGTTGATCAGGCCCCCTCTTCCACCCTGCTAGGTGGGAACCTCCTTACCTGAGCGCTCAGTTCCCCTGCTGCTGTCCACTATTCACCAATGTGAAAGGTCCAGGCATTGAGAAACGGAATCTTTCCAGAAGGGCGAGACGCCTTCCCCGCTCTAGAAGATCCAAGCCACAAGGACTCAGAGTAGCCCCAAGCGAGACTTGTCTCGTCAAAGTGAGGAGCTTCCCAGCCAAAGCACCAAATGTTGTAGCCAAACGCTTCGGGAAGCAAACTCACTCAGAAGGACAACGTGGATAGTGGAGCTCAGTTTATTACACTGGTGGGTCCGAGGCAGTTTCCTCTTTAGCCAGAGACCCCAACCCATTTCTGTGAAAACCTTATATAGCTTAAGTGTATGTGCACAAGCCCACATCCCCAAATTCCTCAGTCCTACTCTGGAAGATGTCAAAGGGAGATAACAATCAGGTCACAGCCATGATTCATAATCAGAAGGGTCAGCTGGTTATGTATTATACCAATGGGTGCCATAAAAATTATAATGGTGACTGACTACCTAGGGGATTATTACATTCTTTCTGGTGATGGGAAACACTGGTATGGAATCTGGTGTTTATATGTCTACGAGTCCTGTTCGCGATAGGTAAGTTATCTCCATTGCTACCAGCCACATAGTCCAAAGTTCACTGCGAATGTAAGGTGGAGTTTCCTTCTTTTCCAAGATGGAGTCAGCTCAGCCTGTTCCTTTCCTCCTTCACCTAATTACCCCTGCCATCTTTCCCCTAAATTTTTGAAGCAGGCTTTTGTGACTCTGGAGGTGCCTGGGAAATAATACCTTTTCTGCAAGCAAGAGACAGGGAGAGGACATGGGAGGAGGTGTCCATCCCAAGAAGGCCCCATAGAGTCCTGCTTAGTCACAGTTATTCATAAGGAAATAGTATGAACTTTATTTTCTAATATCTCCCCGGTGAAGCTTTGGTCTAGAGAATACTTACAATCTTTTTTTCAGGGCTCAGATTGTTGTAGCCACGTGTTCTGGGAAACAAACTCACTCAGAAGGACAATGCAAATAGTGAAGCGCAGTTTATTACACCAGCGGGCCCAAGGCAGAGTCTCCTCTTAGCCAAGGACCCCGACTAGCATTTGTGAAAATCTTTTATACCCCATGTGTACGTGTCTGAACCCACCACTCCAAATTCCTTGAGACTTACATAAACCAAAGAAAATACAGTCCCAATGACCCCATCATTCACGTGCTATGTGCTCAAACAGTCAAACAATTAGCCAATAATCAATAAACCCGAGGTTACACTCCTATAGAGACAGAAAAATTTATGGCCTGTCTGGAGGAAGGGGTGATTAGTGTATGTTTTCTCTTAGGTGATGAGTAACCTAGATACGATCTTCAAGGTTCCCCTGTCTGGAGGGGGTCTTATCCTTTGGTTGTCATTTTCATAGGCACTAAACACAGAGTTCAGAGTCCATTGGAAAGGTGGCCAAGCATGATCAGCATGAACAGGCCTAAGATGGAGTCCAGGCCCTATGAATTCCTTCTTCAAGATAAAGCTGCAACCCCCAAGTATAGAACACTGACCACTGGCTCTTCTGATTGGCCAGTGCCTGAGTTTAAATATTCTGAATGCTAGTGTTTCTTCAATGGTAGGATAAAAGTATATTTCATCCTTGTGCATTGTGAAAAATATCTGAGAGAAACGAGTGAAACCCAATAATCAAAGCAACTCCTGTTAGGTAGCTAACAGGAGAGGAACGTACTCTCTTCAAGAAGCAAAAATACAGAGTGTGCACAGTCAATGGTGAATGGTAACTAAAAATGATTCTGTGTGCACCATCAGCTACGTGGACATGCAGACCATCTGGGAGCTCACTTTTCCAGACTGAAAAGGGGCTTCATACTTGACTTAATGCCCTACCATTGATATCTTAAAATTATTAACAAATTTAAACAAAGGACTCCACCCTTTTTATTTTGCACTTGACTGTGCAAATGATGTAGTGGATTCTAACTCCATATGCATGAAAGGGATGAATTGTTTTTTTTCCTTCATCTAATCTAGCTTTTCGGAGAAGGCAATGGCACCCCACGCCAGTACTCTTGTCTGGAAAATCCCATGGATGGAGGAGCCTGGTGGGCTGCAGTCCATGGGGTCGTGAAGAGTCGGACAAGACTGAGTGACGTCACTTTCACTTTTCACTTTCATGCATTGGAGAAGAAAATGGCAACCCACTCCAGTGTTCTTGCCTGGAGAATCCCAGGGACGAGGAAGCCTGGTGGGCTGCTGTCTGTGGGGTCACACAGAGACGGACACGACTGAAGCGACTTAGCAGCAGCAGCAGCAGCAGCAATCTAGCTTTTATTGTTAGCAGCTTTTGGCAGGAAAGAGTTCTTCGCAGGAAAGAGCTCTCTCCAAGTTACCAATTGAACTGGGCCCAGCTGCTCATGGCTTACCAAATCAAACTTATGAACATTTGTGGAAGGACAAGCTGTCTTTAATCAGAAAGCTGGCAATCTGAGAAGATGGTAGACTCAGTGTCCCCCCAGAAGCACCTCCGAAGATTCTTCTCGGCCCTGAAAGTTGTAAAGAAAAGGGAGGAAGTGATCTCACTTCCTTGTTGAGACGGAGGATGCCACCCCCCACTGCATGCAGGCTTGTGGTCTCCTGGCAGTCTTCCTCTAGACTCCTTCCTCTATCCTGTTCACATGGTTTATTTGGGAGACTGAAACTCTTGGGTGGCATTTTGGGAGGAGGGGTGCTCTGAAGAACTCTGTTTATTTATGTCTAGGCACAGAAAAAATTCAGCGAGAGGCAAAGCGATAGATAAGAGGTGATTTCTTAGAACAGGACATTTGTGAGACTTAAAAACAGGTGGGTGAGAGGATTCTGCACCAAGAACTAAATCAGCTACAGTTTTATAATCAAAGGAAAAGTGGGGAGGGGCAAAATCACTTTCTTCCTCATTTCTGAGTAGACATCATCTTTCCATCATCAGCATCTCCTTCAGGTTGGTCTGGGGAGTTTTCTTGTCCTTAAATGATCAACCCAGGATTGTCATGGCACTAAGGAAATATTTCAGGTCTCAATACAATTTGCTTTGAAATGTCACCTTTCCATAAATTATTGTTTTGTTTAGTTTTTTTTTTTTTTTTTTTTTTTTTTTATGTGTGTAGAAAGCATATTCTAGGGGTCATTAACTTAAGGAGCTCACTGGGCAGGATGTGGATTTCATGCTACCATTCTTTTATTGTTTTGGGGCATACCTCGTGGTTTTGTTGCTAAGCAAACCTGCTGGTTTTCTGGTTAAGCAAATCTATTTTCTTAAGTGATCCTTAACTTACAGGGGTCTCTCATACTTTTTTTTTTTTTTAATTTATAATCCCCTAGTGGGATTAGCTATTTACTCTGTCCCCATCAAGATCACTGAAGAGGAAGCTAAGAATGAGATCTGATCATCTGTTAATTACTTATTCTCCATTCCTACTTCTTTGATCTATGGAAAGAACTGGCAAGTTAGCCAAGTTGCTGTATGATTAAAACATTTGTAAGGTATGCTCAAGGGTCAGAGATGAGTAGAGCATGGGGGTATCTGATTAAAAGTCATTTACAATACAGTTTTTCTAATGACAAGGAAAAGAACCTCCTGCTGTCAACTTTAAAATATATTCACAACCTAAAAGTTGAGAACTGTGTTTTATTTGATGGGAATTTTTAGGACTTTAGGCCTGGGAGGCAATTTCTCAAGTAGCCTTGAGAGAACTGCTCTGAGGAGGTGAAAGGGAAGAACCAGGTTATATCGAAGGTTTGCAACAAAGGGCAGGTAGTCTGAAATCAAAAGATTTTATTGTTCATTAAAGAAAGCCAGATATTCGATGTTAAGGGATTTAGCACTTTTCTACATATTGAAAGATGCAAGAGTTGGGCTCACTGAAATCATTCCTTTCCTATCCACCTCACCTCTCTGGGGCCAATATTCTGTGTTTTCACATCTAAAGTTTCCTCAGGGCTCACCATAGGGTAGTGGCTGTGGTCTGATGGTTGATAGATAGCAGATATTTTTCTCCTTCTTGTGTTCCCCTAGGTCTCACAGGCTAACATCAGAGGGCTGCAATTACTGATGTCTGTGAGATCCTTGTTTACTGGTATGGCAGGAAATACTCCATTTCTCACTGCTGGGATCTGTTTTCTGCAAAGAGCACCTTGCATGTCTGAGGCCCCCTTGTTTTATCTCTGTCTTCAAACCATTAGCTTCCAGCTAACAGATGATCTTTTCTCTTTCCCTAGTTTCTGTAATCTCATGAAGAGTGTAAACAAGATATCTTAGAAAGAAAGGTCACAAGAAGTCAACAAGCCCACACACTGGAGGACAGTGATGACTCTGACCCCTTATTTCAAGGATTAACTGACATTACTTCCCTTTTCCCTTTAAAGTCTTTCAGGGCTGAGCAGAATCTTGGAGGTGGTTCTCAGGGACACTGACTCCACCGTCTCTTCAGATTTCCAGCATTCTGATTAAAAGCAAATTTCCTTTCTACCAGTATTTGCTTCCCTCGAGTATTGATTTTTGGAGCAGTGCGCTGTTGAACCTCAATTGTTTTTTATTATACCTACATTATTTTTTAATTAAACTTCAAAAAAAAAACTTTTCAGATCATTACAGACTCACACTCAGTTGTAAGAAATATTACAGAAAATATTAGGTCCCTTTTACCTAGTGGACCCCATGGTAACATCTTAAAAACTAAAGGGTGAAATCACAACTAATGTGGACACTGACGTGGTGGAGATACAGAATGACTCCATCACCACTTAGATACAGCCTGTAGCTCTTTCATAGCCACACTCTTCTTTCCTCTCTCATGATTGTCCTTAGCTGCTGATTTTTATCTCTATAATTTTGTCATTGCAATAAAGTTATAAAAATGGAATCAAACAATATGTAAAATTGTGACTAGCTTTTTTATTTTTTTCATTGCTTCAATCAAATTGTTCCATGTATCAACTGCCCATTCCTTTTGATTGCTGAGTTGTAAGCCTTTGTATGGTTGTTACAATGTTTGTTTACACCCATTTTATGACATCTGGTTCTTTATAGGTTTGACTATTACAGAGATGCATGCTTAGTATTAAAAGGCACTGTGACTAACACAACTTGATGGCAAAATAGGTTCTGGACTGTTTTTCCTACCAAAATACACAAGTCCAACAGTCACACATGGCTGAATTCTGTGAGAAATCCAGAAACTGTTCAAGAGGCAGAGTAATTGTGAAACTAACCACATCAAAACTAGTAGGAAAAGCTGACAACCCTTTTCCACCACACTCCCCATCCCCTGAACCTCAACATATGAGGAGCAGAAAGTTTGGACTCCATATCTAGTATCTCAGATTTTCCAGGTGCTACCTGAGGGGCTAGGAATACCTCATTCCCTGAGGACTACAAAGAATAACGGGCCTTTTTTTTTTTTTTTTTTTTTGAATTGAAGTATAATTGGTTTACAATGTTGTGTTTTTTGGGTTTTTTTTTTTTTTTTTTGAGGTATAGTTGATTTACAATGCTGTGTGTGTACAGCATAGTGATTCAGTTTTATATATATGTATATACATATCTAGTATACATATGCATATATATATATTTTAGATCCTTTTCTGTCTTATGTTATCACAAAATATTAAGTACAGTTTCCTGTGCTATACAGTAGGTCCTTGATGTTTATTTTATATAGAGTAGTATGCATATATTAATCCCAATCTCTTAATTTATCCCATAAGTTTGTTTTCTGTGTCTATGGATCTATTTCTCTTTTGTATAATAAATAAATTTATTTTTATTTTTTTTTTAGATTCTACATGTAAGTGATATCATATATTTGTTTCTCTCTGTCTGACTTACTTCACCTTGTATGACAATCTCTAAGTCCATCTGTTAGGTAGTTAGAATAGGAAAAAGGAGTCCAGAATGGAGATGGCTAAAAGACAAGAAAGGGAAAAACCCTCAAAAATAGAACAAAGGAAGGTCCGAAGACCAGAGTGAGGACATCAGGTAGAACAAACCGCACTCCTGGCTAGCCCAATTTACATAGGGCAGGCCCGGGGTGGGGAGGGGTAGGAAAAACATATGAAAAAGAGGAGCCAAAGGGCACGGTGTCCCTCACTCTCTTCTCTTTGCATCTTCTGTGTCGGCATGCCCTCACACCTCGAGGATGTATTTTTCTTTTATTTTCTAAATAAAACTGAGCTGTAACATGGAGCTGTAACACTGATTTGTCCAAGAGCTGTGACACGGTCTGTCTGAGGGCTTTAACATCCGTCGCTTCAAATTTTTGTTGTGATGAGACAGAACCAAGGGAATTACACACTCCCATGACACACCCATGTTGCTGAGAAGGGCGTTATTTCATTCTTTTTTATGGCTGAGTAATATTCCACTGTTAAGTATGAACCACATCTTCTTAATCCATTCATCTGTTGCTGGACATTTAGATTGCTTCCATATTTTGAGTATTGTAAATAGTGCTGCTATGAACACTGGGGTGCAAGTATCTTTTCAAATTACTGCTTTCTTTGAACATATGCCCAGGAGAGGGATCACTGGCTCATATGGCAAAGGGGTGGTTTTAAATGAGCACTTTGAAAGCACTTTATATCGCTCCTTCCTTCATCTCAGAGCAGAATGGAGAGATGATCCACTTCCAGCTTCTCATTAGAAGAAGTTGGACCACACAACTTGCACCACTAGTTTTTTGTCTGTTACCCAGGAATCTGGCTTCTAATTTGCCTGTCTCAGAGAACAAAGGAGGCCCAGCATATGATAATTCTGATTGGACCTATCATCCTTTAAACTTCTGGGGGCCACTAAGAACAAAGACAAAGGTTTTAATGAACAAAAGCTTAAAACACTGTGCATGCATACAATGGAATATTGATGTTCAGTTACGTGGGTGTTTTCTCAGCAGAAGCTCCTATATATTCTAGCTCCTGCTTTACCACTTACCCCTTGGGAACAGTCCCCTCAGATATCTAAGTGGACGATAATCATGGGCCATAGTCCTCAGTAAGTCTTTTGAATAAAACATAATTCTCAACTCATAGGTTGTGCATATTTTCAGTCCCCAATAGTTTATGCTACTATGAGGGTAGTCATATGAGAAAGACCAACCATGCGAGCACATGCGAGTAGAGGGTCATGACTTTGAGTTGCATTTGAGACTGAGTAGCTTTCTGTCCAAGAATGTAAAGAGAATATCCCAGTCAGTTGCCTTCTATGACACCAACAATGGCAAGCAAAATGTGGAATTCAGAACAAAATACCATTTATTTTGAACTCTTAGGTACAAGTCCAATGAAATGTGTACAAGTTCCATATGAGGAAAAGTACAGAACTCAGGTAAACAAAATCAAATAATTTAAATCAACTAATAATCCATGTTTATAGGTAGAAAAACAATATTTTCAAGATGTCAGTTCTTTACAACATCATCTATAGGTTCAATATACTCACAATAAAAATGCAGCAAGTCATTTTATAGATTTGTAAAATAATTCCAAAGTTTATATGAAGAGTCATAATACCCAGAATAGCCAACCCAATATTGAAGAAGAAAATTGGGGAACAGACCATATTCAATGTCAAGCCTTACTATCTAGCTACAGTAATCAAGTTAGTGTGCTGAAAGACAGATCAATGGGACAGAATAGAGAGACCAGAAATAGACACTCGTAAATGCAGTTGACTGAAACTGGACCAAACAGCAAAGGCAATATGAAGGAGGAAACAGAACAGGCTCCATCTTGAAAGCAGGACTACATCTTGGGCTGGACTGTGGACTTTGAGCTATATGCCCAGTATCTATGGAAATGACATACCAATGGAAAACCAGACCCCGATGAAGGAGCCTCAGGACTTGTACCTAGACTCTCCATTGCCTAAAAGATTATGTTAATTATCTCTGTAACAGAACAAAGTCATAAATACTATTACACTTATTGGGGTATGACCACAGGCTTATTGATAAATGTTCACTGTGTAACTATCTAGGCTTATGACACATGGGTTAACTTTGATCTTATCTCTCTTTTATCTTGTCCAGACTAGTTTCAAGGAATTTGGGGAGGTGGGTTTGAGCACGTACACTTAGGGTATATAAGGTTTTCACAAAAACTGGTCAGGGTCCCTGGCTAAGAGGAGACTCTGCCTTGGGCCCACCAGTGTATATAAACTGCACTCCACTATCTGCATTGTACTTCTGAGTGAATTTGTTTCCCAGAACACGTGGGTACAACAAATACAACAGAGAAAAAGTCTTTTCAACAAATGACACTTGAACAGTTAATCATACACACACACA
Source organism: Capricornis sumatraensis (assembly GCF_032405125.1). NCBI lineage: Eukaryota > Metazoa > Chordata > Mammalia > Artiodactyla > Bovidae > Capricornis > Capricornis sumatraensis. The sequence goes on along the minus strand of NC_091072.1, from coordinate 143,958,579 downwards.
CACCCAAATTAGATGCTGATCTAACACCCATCACAAAAAAATAACACAAAATGTTATTGGCACTATTTTTACTTTTATTTCCATAAGCAATGATGAAAGAAAAACTATGCATTAAATATTTAAAGAGTCAAATAGAGTAACAAGAGAATTTCATCAGTTACCTCATTTGAATCTTTCAACTAGCCAGTGAAACTGGTGATCTATTTATTTTTCATGTGAAGTACCTCTGCTTTGAACTAATTTATAAAGGTCACAATGAGAGGCTAACAGGCAGGAAGGCCAGGGGTTTCCAAATGGAGGAAACAGGCTGCAAGTGTCAGACATTTTTTATCTCTCTCTTAAGCAGCAGGAGGAAATAAACAAGTGTTAGATTTCTTCCCTTTCTCTATATAAATTTAAAAGGAGGTTTTTCTTAAAATTCTGTGTTGCCATGACAACACCTAGCTCCACCTGAACTTAACTTTTTTCAAACCTTGAGCTAACCAATGCATTTTTCTTATGGAAATGTTTGCCCTTAAGCTATGTTAGTGTATTATGTACATTCTGTTTCTAAAACTCAATTGCACATAAACATTTGTGAGATTGGGTATCACTCGGTAATGAGTGGAGGTAATTCACTATTTGTGATTTAAATGGTGTGAAAGCAGGATTTTAAAAATCCAATAAAGTGTAAAAAACAGATAGGTATTTGTTTATAGGTATAATATTTGCTCAGCACACTGTAATTTAAAACAGAAACGCTGAGAATTAAAGTGAAAAGGCACCTTTACAGTATTTCTAATGCCTTAAAATACAAAGTTTAAAGTAAACTTAGTCAGCAATTTTTAAATTTTTTGGCTGCCCCAGATTTCAGTTGCAGCATGTGGGATCTTTGATATTCATTTCAGCATGTAAAATCTAGTTGTTGTGTTTTTTTCCCCAATTTTATGATTTCTTTCGTTTCCTACTTATTGTGGTAAATGGATAATTTATTATTATTGGAGCAAAATCCCACATGTCACAACTAAAGATTCCACATGAGGTACATCTGATTCACTTTGTTGTACAGCATGTGGAATCTTTAGTTGCCACAAGTGGGACCTCTTGTTTGCGGGATGCAAGTTCTGGTTTCCTGGCCAGGGATCCAACAGTCCCCTTGCACTGGCAGCAGAGTCTCAGCCACTGACCACCAGGGAAGTCCCTAGTCTTAGCAGTGTTAGAAACTTCTCTATAGATGTGTTTGCTTAATGTAATTAGTTAATTACTATTTTTGGCTGCACTGGGCTGTCGCTTCAGTGTGTGGGTTTCTCATTGTGGTGATGTCCCCTGCAGTGGAGCACAGGCTCTAGGCTGAGGCTTCAGTAGTTGCAGCCCTCGGGCTCCTAGTTGTGGCTCACGGGCTCTGGAGAGCGGGCTCAGTAGTTGTGGCACAAGACCCTAGCTGCTGTGTGGCGAATAGAATATCTCTGGACCAGGAATGGAACCCATGTCCGCTGCATTGGCAGGCAGATTTTTATCCACTGTGCCACCAGGGAAGTCCAAAAACAGTGACCATGTACATTTGGAACTGACAGTAAGGGAATTTTGAATGTGTTAACCAATTGTAACATTTCTCATTGGTTATTAAAATAATTGTGCATGGTTTCAGCTATCATAGTCATTTTTATGGTCCCAAGTGTGCAAATAAAGTGCTGTTTGTATAGAAAAAGGGAATTCTTTCATATTTATGGGTTCAAAACATAAACATCAACTCATATTATTTAACACCTACTTAATTTAGAATCTCACTTCCAAATCCCTATCTCATTCAAGTATAGCTTGCTTCTATGCAGTTAACAAACACTATAAATAAATATTGATATTTTTGGCAGAGCAAGCAATAGAGCAACTGTTTACAGTGTATATATAAACATTTATAAAATGTTTATATAAAAACAATTCAATGCATCTCTTAGGGATGGTGTGTGAAATTCCCTAAAAAGGCCTTGAAGAATTTGAGGACATGATTTGTTTGCTGCAAATCCATTTTCTGTCTGTATAACTTCTGGCACTGCTTACTCCAAGGTCATTCAGGTAGCCACGTTCCCCATTGCCTGTGATGATGAAACTAAAACCAAACATGAAAATGTTAAAAAAGCATAGGCTGGACATCTACATTTGTTCTTCCTCTATAATCTTCAGCACCTCCACTCCAGGTATTTTTAATGTGGACAAGAGAAAAATGAAAATCTGTTGTTCATAAGGCTTCTGAGTAAGTATACACCATTTCTGTATTCAGTTCCTTTTGTATTCTCCAAGTCCCTGCTGGAAAATTGGAAGTTTATCATCATCCATCCCAAAGTCAGTTATGTTGTTGACTAGGTATTTAACTTGGTCTCACTGATGTAGCCAAGTGAACTGCTGCCATGGGTGGTGATAAAAGAAATTGTCACATACTGAAATATCGGTAAGTCATTCTGGCTTATACATGTCTTAACTTGACTTTTACGCTATAAGATCCTCTTTCTGTGCCATAATAAGCATCCACTGTACATCTGCTTTAATTATTAAACAAAGGGCACACTGACCAGAAGTGAAAAATGTCCAAATTAAAAATAAAGTTGAAATGTCCCTCTTCTTGAGACACCAACGCTGGTCCTGCTTCGATGATAAGACTCCCTTCCCAGGTGCCAATGCCATATTGACCCACCGTGTACTTGCTGGTCTATTCTTTTTTATTTTTTTATTAAAGCAAAACCTTGAAGGAATGTAACTCTGACTTGTTTAATGTTCTCTTTTCTGACAAGATATAAAACAGGGCCAGAAACTCTGTTTCTCTGAAGCAGTTTCTCAGTAAATCTGGAAAGTGGGTTTCTGGGCTAGTCCTCAACTTGGCTCAAATAAAACTCTTTTTTATTCTTATTTTTGATCGTTTACTGATTATTTTAATTAGCTTTCAGGGAACATGATTTTCAGTGTTCTCCTAACCTGTTTCATACATGTGTGAAAATAAACATATGTGCTTACTAGAAAATTCTTAAATGGGCTTAGCTTTGATTGAGGGAAGTGATTGCCCCTTATATTCTATATGCTCCAAAATGGTTACATTTAAAATATTCCCACTGAAGTGTTCACAACCGAAGATGTGTTACTAAGTTCCTTCCAGGGATAAATTATCACAGGACGGATTCCCACTGGTTCTCTGATGACCTTCCCTTTAGGAATGGACAGGGCAGCGAGCAGAGTGGACTGAGGGTCTGTGGATACCAATTCTTCAGTGGCTTTCCAAGACGGTAGGATCCCAGAGTACCTCAGCTGTTTTCTCTACATTCTAAATATGAGTTTCAGCACAGTTTAAGTCAGTGGGTGAAAGCGGATGAATACGTCCAATGTCATCATCATGCTGAAGATTTCAATTAAAAACATGATACGTAAAGTTTTCTCAAAGGCACAGATAATAAACAGAAGAGCATACAAAGGATTTCTATTTTATACCTCATAGTGCAGCAAACTTTCCATGATATTAAATTTATATTCCCAACTACATATAAATAGAATAGAAGACAGTCTAAAAACTTACGAGGCATTATATTTAGAGTTGTCTGTCCACTTCCAAGCATGATGTGATGATTCTCTGCTAAGGCCAATCCAATGGTCAGAAGGGCCTTTGTATCTTTTCAGAAAGTTCTATTATAAAACACCAAAAGCAAAAACACATGTCTCCTTCATTTTACCCTTGAGTCCTCTTCCCCCCAGCCTTCTCTCTTTGCATGACAGCCTGGTAAGGTTGAGAAGCTTAGACATTGAAGGGAGAAGACTAGTCCCCAGTTCTCAGCTTAAGTTACTCAAATGTCTTTGATCCTAAATTACCTTAACGTGATCACACATCTCAATTTGACCGGGAAAGTCCCAGGTTATGCCTGTGGTTCCAACATAATATTGTCACTTCCAATATACTATGGTCACTTTCACTCCCCAAAATGTCCCAACTTGGATGATAAATTACATGATTAGCATACTTCTTTTTACAATGGGAACAATATATCTAATTTGAAGATTAACTATGAGGATTACATGAGAGAATGTGTCCAAATTGTCTCACATGGGTTCCAGGCAGAGAACATAACCAAGAAATGCCAGGCACTAATGTGCACTCCAAGCCCCCAAGTCTGCCTGGAATGGGAGCCTTCCTCTTCTTTCAGCTGTCACCCTGTACGGCCTATAGCCTTCTCAGGGGCTAAGTATTTAACAAAGAACATGATCCAAAAATATTCCTTACCAGTTCCTTCTCCATTTCAAACTGAGCAAGAACAGCTTCCATTTTAGTACAGGATGTCTGACTGAATGTCCAATTCCTTGATTCTTCAGAAAAATAAAAACACTTACTCCCAAATCCAATCCATCCTTCTGGGCAGGTGACATACAGAACTTTTAGGTCTGGCTCTCTGCTTCTCGCTAAAAGTTGGACAGACACAGTGAAGCATAACAAATAAATTTTCCCATTCATGTTATCTATTTTTCCACTTAACATCCTGAGTTATACATATATACAGACCTAGTTATACATATATACATGTGTGTACATGTATATGTAGGTACAGTATAACTAAATTCCAAAATGAGAGCTTTGAAGAAAAGCATGCCAAAGAACAGCTAGAGTCTTGTATTTTTATGGCCTTGGCTAATAGCATTTAGTTTTGCTCAAAATCTGAACACGGGCTACTTTCTATAGGCAGACAGATTCTTAGAAATGTCTTCCCAGTCCAAACTCCACTGTTTTCCCAAAGAATAGTTTTTCTTTATATGTATGTTGGCACCATTTTTTATATATAGATTTGTGGAACTAGCTCTCTGTTCTCACTAAAAGTTGGACAGACACAGTGAAGCATAACAAAGAAATTTTCTCATCCCTTTTACCTATTACTCCACTTACCATCTTGAGGTTGATCTTTCTATATATATATATATCACATATGTATGTATGTACATATATACACACATGTATTCATATATGTAAATACAGCAAAACTAAATTCCAAAATGAGGAATTTGAAGAAAAACATGGCCAAATATAAACTAGACTCTTGTACTTTTATGGCTGTGCAAACAGCATTTTGTTTTTCTTAACATCTGACCAGGACCTACTTTTCATAGGCAGACAGATTGTTAGAAACATCTTCCATGCCCAATGTGTTTGTTTATCAGAATGTAGTTTTACTTTATATGTATTTTGGCACCATTCTACATAATTTGATATTATTTTGCTTCCAGAGTCATATTCTCAGCTGCTTGTCTATGTACTAAACACTCTCTATGGATGCCACCCAATTCTGGGCTATATGAAGAATTGCCGAGCTGTAATGAACATTACTTTGCCAACAAAGGTCCATCTAGTCAAGGCTATGATTTTTCCAGTGGTCATGTATGGATGTGAGAGTTGGACTGTGAAGAAAGCTGAGTGCCAAAGAATTGATGCTTTCGAACTGTGGTGTTGGAGAAGACTCTTGAGAGTCCCTTGGCCTGCAAGGAGATCCAAGCAGTCCATTCTAAAGATCATTCCTGAGTGTTCTTTGGAAGGAATGATGCTAAAGCTGAAACGCCAGTACTTTGGCCACCTCATGAGAAGAGTTGACTTATTGGAAAAGACTCTGATGCTGGGAGGGATTGGGGGCAGGAGGAGAAGGGGACGACAGAGGATGAGATGGCTGGATGGCATCACCGACTCGATGGATGTGAGTTTGAGTGAACTCTGAGAGTTGGTGATGGACAGGGAGGCCTGGCGTGCTGCAATTCATGGAGTCATAAGAGTTGGACACAACTGAGCGACTGAACTGAACTGAATGAACTTCCAACTAATATTTCTAATGCCTCGTGAAATGCTACCAGCTTTAACCATTTATAAAACACCAACTGCCACTTAGTGTGTGGAAAAGTGATTGTACTTTGCTGCTTGCCAAAACAGCAGACTTCTCCAAGATCTATGTTCTTTTTTTGGTTTCTTGGAAAATGTAATATTGAGATCTGTGGTCACTTGCTGAGTGCAAGCTAGTGGTAGTTGTTTTTCCTAAATGATTTTATTAGATTGAGAATTTGCCTTGGAAAGAATGTTCTCTGAAAACTAACATATGAATATATATATATTTTATCTGGTGACTTTTTCCCCTGAGGTCAGTCTTGAAGTACACATTGTACATTTGATTGTTGCCTCCCAGAGTCATCACTAACAGTCTTATCTCAGGCACAAAAGCCATCAATCCACTGATCTTCAAGCAGAGAATCTGTGCATCTCACTTCTCAGGGGTCCATGGACACTAATGGTTTTAAGGAAATCAATTTCTGTAGCATTTAATTCCTGCAGTATGCTTTCCTAGCATCATACGGATTTCCCTTTCCCCACATCTTCCTTAATATCAGTCCTTCTTACTCTTGATGAAAGAAACACAAACTCCTTACCTTTCCTAGATTTTACTATGCTACATCTCTTAGGGGTATAAAACCTTCTAGTATACAAAACATGGCATAGTTCAATTATTGATTTTAGTACCAAAAATACAATGTAGTATTTCCAGTGTTTCTGGAAATGCTATTTTATATGTATTTCTGTTAAATATGTATAAAAATATTTGGGCCCTTGTTAGATGCTCTGAACCAGCAAGCTATCAGAGTATAGGCTATGGGAAGAATAAATGTTTTTCCTTCATAACCTCACTTTTTCCTCCCTTATCCAATCTGATAGGAAATACTGTTGGTTCAACTTTCAAGATAGATTCTGACACCAGGTCCCACCTCCACTGTTATCACCAGGGCCAAGCCACGGTCCCCTCTGGTGTGGATTTCTATAAGGTTACCCTAGTAGGTGTTTCCAAAGTCTAACTTTTCTTCCAACAGTCAAAATGGTTTTATTCTAATGAAATTTAGATCATGGCATTCCTCTCCTACAATTTCCCTTTTCCTATACCCCCCATTGCGCTCAGATTAAAAGCTGAAGTCTTTACCTGACTCATTAGGCTGTGACCTCCCTGACCCCCAGCCTGTTACTTTTCCTCATTCTCACCTTGCTTCAGCTGTAGAAGCCTCCATGCTGTTCCCCAAACCTACCAGGAGATTCTTCCTTTCATTCTACTTGTTCCTGCCATCTGGAGTGCTTTCCCCACATAGCCACCATGGCTCCTTCATCTCCTTCAAGTTTGCTGAAAAGTCATCTCAAAGAGGCTGGCCCTGGACACTTATATTCATCTCAATCTGTTAACCTATATTATAATATCTGCATCTTTCTGTTATTAATAGAATAGGAGTTCCCTGGGAATTTTGTGTGTTTTGTTCACTAGTATACCTCAAACATTTCACACACCCTGGCACATATGGAGCTCAATAAATATTTATTGACAATGTGAATGTGCAAAGAACATGGTACGGTTTGGAGAACAGGTAACTCACCTGCCACAAGAGTGGAAAGCGTCACCACATTTACAGCTACAAGTGTAAAGATAATCAGGATGCAGGAGCAAAGCTTGGCAGGTGTAACAGGAGATATAATAGCTAGGCATTTCTTTTGGAGATCTTTACCTATAAATAGAAATGTCATAATCTCAATCTCATGGAAGCATTAAAAGAAAAACTTCAATTTATCACAGAATCAACATGTAAAGTCAGCTCTACCTCACCTCCCCTATTGCCAAACTCTCTCACAAAAGGTCCATGTCCAGGAGAGATGACCACAGCCCAAAAGCGACCCAGAGACAAGAGAAACAGTATGTTTCCCCTGGAGAGTCTTCCAGTTATTGTAAGAAGAGCTAATAAAGGAGTAAGAGACAGACAGACTAGAAATCAGAATGAAAACAAAACATGCAAACAATCCAGATTTACCTCTACAAATAACAAATTTGGTTAGAAGTTCTAAGAGGAGCTTTAGAAAACTAATCAATATAATTCATCACATTAACTGAATAAGAGAAGAGAAAGGATATGACCATCGATATAGACATAAAAGGAGAAGGAAATGGCAACCCACTCCAGTATTCTTGCTTAAAGAATCCAATGGACAGAGGAGCCTCTGGGCTGCTGTCCATAAGGTCACCCACAGTCGGACACGACTGAAGTGATTTAGCATGCATGCATGCATGCATGCATAGACATAAAATGTGGAAAACCTAAGAGTCATCCCAAATAACAAAGCCCAACAAATTATGAACTGAACTTTCACTTTTCATAGAAATAGTACAGCTAACATGATACTTAATGGTGAAAAAGTGAATGCCTTCCTCTAAAGGTCAGGAACAAGGCAAGGATGCCTGTTCTCACCAATACAATTTAACATTTTACTAGAGATTATATCAGTGCCGATAAGGAAAGGAAAGTAAATAAAAGACATACAGAGATTCAGAAGAAGTGAAAGTGTTTCTAGACGTGGTATCCACTCACCTCCCACTAGAAATATTAATTTGAAAATTATCTGCACATGAAAATCCCCTCCCAAGAGTCAAGGATTCCAGGCACAGCCACTCCCTGCCTCATCCCAGCTCCCTGCACTCCAGCAATTCTGGTAGATAATGCAGTCTCAGCTTCCACCCTGGGCTTCCTGTGGGCTCCTAGGAGCCCTGTCTCCGACTGCACCTGCCAATTCCAGCAGCTCCAGGTAGGGCTCCTGTGACGCTTGGCTCCTGGTGAACTCCTGGGGACCAGGCCCCCCAAACCCTTCCCTCAGGACTCAGCAGTCCAGCAGAGAGAGAGAGACCCTCTCCCTGCGGGAAAAGGAGAGTAAAGCGGTGCTTGACTTCCCTACAGATTTCAGGTCTACCTGCTCTAGCATCACATCAGTCTGACTCCTGCAGCCCTGGGTGACACCCTGCAGACTCACTAACCGAGGCCACCCTCTCCCCAGTGCCTGCCAGCTCCAGTGAGCCAAGAGACTCCTGTGACATTAGGCTCCTGGCAGGCTCCTGGTAACCCAGGCCACCTTTCACCCTCGGGACTGTGGACTCTCGAGGCCACTGGCAGCTCCTATCACTCCTGCTGGCTCCCATGAATCAAGAAACCAACATAACCAGTCATTGTTGTTTAGTTTCTAAACCTTGTCTGACTGTTTTGCGACCCCATAGACTGTAGCCTGCCAGGCTCCTCTGTCTATAGAATTTGGCTCCTATGTCCATGGGATTTCCCAAGCAAGAATTCTGGAATGGTTTGCCATTTCCTTCTTTAGGGCATCTTCCCAATCCAGGGATCAAACCTATGTCTCCTGCTTGGCAGGGGGATTCTTTATACCACTGAGCCACCTGGAAAGCTCCAACCAGTCACTAGGGAAACATAAAATACAGTGAGCTGCCACAAGATGTGTATCAGAGTGGCAAATAAAATAACAAAACTAAATGATGGTGAAGAAATGACAGAAAAGGAATTCTCATAAACTATTGAAAATGGAACAGTCAGCCACTTTGGAAACCAGTTTGGCAGTGAGGTGTGGTAAACATAAGCTCACCACATGCCCTAGCAATGCCATCTCTAGGTATCTATGCAAGAGGAATGGAAATTTCCATTTACACAAAAACCCATACTTGAATATTTATAATAATTTTATTTATCGTCACCAAAAACTGGCAACAATTCAAATATCCTTCAGCTGGGAAAAAGGTAAATAAATACCACTTTGTACTAAGAAAAAAGAAAAGTTTAACCCCATGCTTACAATTGCTCATTTATTATTTTGCTTTGACTCAGTAAATTTTTTTTTTTTTAATTTTAAAATCTTTAATTCTTACATGCATTCCCAAACATAAACCCCCCTCCCACTTCCCTCCCCATAACATCTCTCTGGGTCATCCCCATGCACCAGCCCCAAGCATGCTGTATCCTGCATCAGACATAGACTGGCGATTCGATTCTTACATGATAGTACACATGTTAGAATGTCATTCTCCCAAATCATCCCACCCTCTCCCTCTGAGTACAAAAGTCCGTTATACACATCTGTGTCTTTTTTGCTGTCTTGCATACAGGGTCGTCATTGCCATCTTTCTAAATTCCATATATATGTGTTAGTATACTGTATTGGTGTTTTTCTTTCTGGCTTACTTCACTCTGTATAATCGGCTCCAGTTTCATCCATTTCATCAGAACTGATTCAAATGAATTCTTTTTAACGGCTGAGTAATACTCCATTGTGTATATGCACCGCAGCTTTCTTATCCATTCGTCTGCTGATGGACATCTAGGTTGTTTCCATGTCCTGGCTATTATAAACAGTGCTGCGATGAACATTGGGGCACATGTGTCTCTTTCAATTCTGGTTTCCTCGGTGTGTATGCCCAGCAGTGGGATTGCTGGCTCATAAGGCAGTTCTATTTGCAATTTTTTAAGGAATCTCCACACTGTTCTCCATAGTGGCTGTACTAGTTTGCATTCCCACCAACAGTGTAAGAGGGTTCCCTTTTCTCCACACCCTCTCCAGCATTTATTGCTTGCAGATTTTTGGATCACAGCCATTCTGACTGGTGTGAAGTGGTACCTCATTGTGGTTTTAATTTGCATTTCTCTAATAATGAATGATGTTGAGCATCTTTTCATGTGTTTGTTAGCCATCCGTATGTCTTTGGAGAAATGTCTATTTAGTTCTTTGGCCCATTTTTTGATTGGGTCGTTTATTTTTCTGGAATTGAGCTGCATAAGTTGCTTGTATATTTTTGAGATTAGTTGTTTGTCAGTTGCTTCATTTGCTATTATTTTCTCCCATTCAGAAGGCTGTCTTTTCACCTTGCTTATATTTTCCTTTGTTGTGCAGAAGGAGGCAAGAATATACAATGGAGTAAAGACAATCTCTTTAACAAGTGGTGCTGGGAAAACTGGTTAACCACTTGTAAAAGAATGAAACTAGATCACTTTCTAACACCGCACACAAAAATAAACTCAAAATGGATTAAAGATCTAAATGTAAGACCAGAAACTATAAAACTCCTAGAGGAGAACATAGGCAAAACACTCTCCGACATAAATCACAGCAGGATCCTCTATGATCCACCTCCCAGAATTCTGGAAATAAAAGCAAAAATAAACAAATGGGATCTAATTAAAATTAAAAGCTTCTGACTCAGTAAATTTTACTGAGTCTCTCCTCCCCAAAGACTCCAAAAACTCTGGATTACCTGAAAATGTAAAAAGGCACTAAAGAAAGCAGTGAGATGCTTCCCAACTCAAGTGTGATCATGACCTCGTGTCCCTAGAACACGTGAGAAGTGTGACTTTGGAAATGCAACCGGCTCTTCCACCTCGCTCTCCCTTCCCAACAAAGTGTTCTGTTCCCCTTCTTGCCTACTTAAAAGTGAGAACCTTTTTCAGAGAGTTTCCTATTGTGAAAGTCCTTGTGAATAATGTCTCTCTTTATTAAGTCTACACTATTGATATACATTACAATATAAATGAATTTCAAATGCATTATGCTCGTGAAAAAAGCCTGACTCTGTGGGCATTCTTACAAAGCAAGAGTATCAAAATAGAAAACAAATCATTGGTTGCCAAATGATGAGGAGAGAGGAAAGAAATATACACAGAAAGTATGCGTGTGTGTGTTGGGGGGTGTATGTGGGGGTACTCTTAGTGTGTTGTGGCCACATGATTATATGCATTTGTCAAAACTCATAGAAATGTACAGCAAAAGGTGAATTTTACTGAATGTTAATTATAATTTTTAAAAGTTCCTGCTAACTTTAACTGCTACATTTCACTCATTGCAACTGTATCTCCCAGAATGTTCAGGAACGTCAGTTTAAATGCTTGGCTGGGGGGGGGGGGGAATATAGGAATGACTTCTTTAAATGCTATACAATGGCATTTGGATTTTGGCTACATATAAAACTTTCCATCTTCATTCTTTCTGGTTCTGCATTAAAGCAAAATTGTCTCAGAAATTCCATATGTTATGACTTCTGAGAAATGGAAGATTTCTGGCCATAACAGCAAGCAAAGGATGCCACAGTAATCAGCAATCGCAGCCAGCACAGAATGGTGAGCTGGTGAGCCCTGAGGGAACTCAGGAAGGGGAGAAATCCCTCCTTCTAGTAGCCCTCAGACTGCAGCCACTCCCTATGCTGAGCCCTGAAGGAACTCAGTATATGAAAACACAGGATAATGGCCCCAGATAGTTGAGGTGCATATCAAAAGAATGATTTCAGTGAGACCAGACTCTTGTATCTTCCCATACATAGAAAAGTGCTAAATTCCTTAACCTGGGATATCTGGTTTTCTTTAATTTACAAAAAAATCTTTTGATATTCAAAGGATACATGCTGTTTGTTGCAAAGTTTCTATGCTACCTGGCTCCCCTCTTGTCTCCTTGGAGCAGTTCTCTCAGGGTTATTTGAGATGCTGTCTCCCTGGCTTGAGTTCTGAAGTTCCCACTGAATAAAACATAACTCTTGTAACCAGGAAGGGTTCATTTTGACTCCATACAGGATCTGTTTCTGTGACTTTAACTCTCATTTCACGGCTTTTGTTATTACAGGCATACATAATGGCCTGCCTCAGGGAGCCCTGTCTGCCACACTTCTGCCTGCCTCTTGGGCTAGGGTGCCTTTGTTCGGCTCACAGGGAGAGAGCCTGACTCCTCTCACCTGTGAAAGGCTATGACATTCCTGTTCTTTGTGTGGGAAATGGCACCCCTCCTCTGCTGATTACCAGCCTGACAGAAATTCATATTTGGCAGCCAGAACTGCAGAGAGCTGTTTCATCTTTGTTTATTGACATCACAGCAAATATTTCATGTCACACCACCCATGATTGATGTAAAGAAGTGAAACTAACACATCCCTCTGCGTGAGGCTTGCGATTCTAAGAGATACCGACAAAAAACAATTATTTTCTTTGTACTTTGATTCCTCATCTCCCCCTACCTGATCCATAAAATAACCTGGTATCCAGACCCTGACATGATGGTTATTTCAAGATGTTAGTCAGCCATCTTCTTGGTCAGCCAGCTCTCTGAATAAAGACATATTCCTTGACTTAACACCTTGTCTCTCAGATTCATTAGCCTATTGTCAGGGGTGAGCAGAGCGAACTTGGGTAATACTATCAACTTTTAGGTTGTGAACACTTTTTTAAGTTACACTTCCACAATTGTTTTTCATTTTTAGAAGAGTAAGATGTGAATCTCCCCTTACCTCTCTCCAATGAATCTCCTATTTGCCCCTTACTAATATTCTCAAAGGGGCTTCCCTGGTAGCTCAGCTGGGTAAAGAATTTGCCTGCAATGTAGGAGACCTGGGTTTGATCCTTGAGTTGGGAAGATTCCCTGGAGGAGGTCATGGTATTCTTGCCTAGAGAATCCCCATGGACAGAGGAGCCTGGTGGGCTACAGTCCATGGGGTCGCAAAGAGGCAGACATGACTGAGTGACTAAGTACAGTATTCTAAAAGTCCTCCCTTCTTCTTTATTTCTCTGTATCTTTCTCCTAACACCCTCCCTTATTTCATGTTTCATTTCTCTTTCTTGCTTACTTACTTCTGTTCTGTTTTTTCGTATGGAAATAAAATTTGCCAACCCCAAAATGTCTCTTCAGCATGTAGATTATTTCAACCTGGAAATCAGCAAGGCACCCAAAATCCAGGAAGAATCTTTGATCTTCTCCCTATCTGTCTAAAAAAATTTAGATCGAGGGGCTGTTTAAAAGAGAGCTATTATCAGAAATATCTACAAGAATATGGGCCTGAGTGTGGTGGGGGAGACTGGGCAGGACCTAGAGATCAGAGTCTGTCATGGCCCTAAAGATCTTTGTCTCTGCACAGCCCTGCAAACATTCATTCACCAAAGTTTTGCTTTTCCATTTCCATTTCCTTCTCTCTGAAGTCCCAAACCACTACCCCCAACATCTTTTGTCTTTAGCTGAAGATGCTATTGAAGGTGAAGCTATTGGCCATTTTGGTGAGTTATTCAGTTTTCCTGGGTCTGTCTCATGTATACATATGATTCAACTTGAGATGTGGAATTTCTTGCCATATCAATAAACAAGGATGTCACAGCCATCAGTAGTTTTGACCCTCCAAATGTGAAATTCTGAGCCTTGAGTGTGCTTAGGAAGGAGAATCATGCTTGCTATTTGGCAGTCATTAAGCTGCAGCCACTCCCTGCCGTGAGCACTAAGGAAAATTGCAAGAGACCAGCCCCAGACAGCTGAGGTGCATCTCAAGGGAATGATTTCAGTGAGCCCACACTCTTGCATCTTCTAGTACACAGAAATCACTACATTCCTTAACTTGGGATATCTGGTTTTCTTTAAATCACAATGATCTTTGGATGTTCAGATTACCTGCCCCTTGTTCCAAACTTCTACATAACCTGACTTCTCCCCCTTCTCCTCCGAGCAGTTTTTATGGGGTTACATGAGACATTGTCTTCCAGGCTTGAAGACCTAAAAATTCTCATTGAATAAAAGGTAACTCTCAACATTAAGGTGCATATATTTTATCAGTCTGCAAACTCTTGTGTGATTTTGGATATCTATCTCATGTCAATTTAATTCTTAAACCAGAAGAGCAGAGGAACTGCTCTTACACTCTCCTGTGGTGTGTCCTCTTCCTGTTTCCCTTTAAATTCATATGGCTTTTATATTACACTCTGAACACAATAACCTTCAAATTTCTAGTTTGAAAAAATGGTGTTAGAAATTATCTCACAGAAGAACAGAGAGGAGCTGATGATGGAAGTATGACATGTAGTCAGGAAAGACAAAGAAGGTCTTCTCCACCACCCAGTAAGTTCTGCAGTGCAGGAGGACACTGCCCACCCACTCGAAAGCCTCACAAGTGTTCTATTCTAATAAATCACTTCTTATCTATCACCAGGGCTTCCCAAGTGACTAAGATGGTAAAGAATCTGCCTGCAGTATGGAAGACTTGGGTTTGATTCCTGGTTTAGGAAGACCTTCTGGAGAAGAGATAGGCTACCTACTCCAGTATTCCGGTCTGGAGAATTCCATGGACAGAGGAGCCTGGCAGGTTACTGTCCATGGGGTCGCAAAGAGTCGGACACAACTGAGCGACTTTCACTTTCACTTATTCATCACTTTGCCTCTCAATGAATTCTTTCTGTGCTCACAGATAAAGAACTGTGGTACCGGAACTCTTCAGAGCTCCTGTAATGACACCAAACCCTTTCACCAATAGCCCTAGTTTTTGCAGTTAACCTTTTTTTGTCAATAATTAGTCATGGCTTTATTAAACAAAAGTTCTTAGAGAACAGTAAGATATTAATTCTCAGCTGACATCAGGGGAAAGTGACAAGAGGTTACAATTTTTTTTAAATGCAGTTTTATTGATAATAACATTAGCCAGATAGGTACTATATTTCAACAAATTCTTTTAATAATCAATCACTATGTTACATTAACACTCTGACACTCTCATTAAATCAAATTTGTTTAACTAAAGCGGTTATATTTAAAAGATGCTCATATTTTTAAATCACTACTGACAATGTCTGTTAAAGATATTATATAGACTACTTTGTCATGTACTCTAAAAAGGATGATATAAAGCTTAGCCATTTAAGATCCATTATGATCAAAGGACCAGAGAACAAAATTGCAGTAAATTATAGTATGTAAACTATGATAGTATATATAATCTATAGAATCCTAGGGACGGCAGAGCCTGGTGGGCTGCCATCTATGGGGTCGCACAGAGTCGGACATGACTGAAGTGACTTAGCAGCAGCAGCATGAGCAGACTATATAGCATATATACTACATATGTATGACTGTACACATATGTATACATATATGTGTCACACACGTGTGTAATACATGTACATGTATGTGTGTACATGTATGTCTTTGTGTATACATGTACGTATATGTGTGTATATATACATATGCACACATATATATGTATCTATGTATCTATGTATATGCATATATGTGCATGTATATATACATATATGTATGTAGCATACTATGTATACTATATATACTATTTAGTATGCATATATAGTATATATACATATATATACATACATATGTATATACATATATATGTATACAAATATGTATAGTATATATACATACATATGTATATAAACATACCTATATATCTACATATGTACCATATATAGTATTTAATTATATAGAGAAGTATAATATATAAACTATTGTATAAATTATAGTATAGAATATAGTATATTTTACAGTATATAAACTATTATAGTATATATATTAGTATATATACTATATATATGTGTATATATATATAGTGTACTTCTGTTATTATATCTCTCTTTTATTTTCATTCTCTGGTCCTTTGATCATAGTGGACCTTAAATGGCTAATGCTTTTTCCAGTAGTTTTGTATGGATGTGAGAGCTGGACTATAACAAGAGCTGAGCACAGAAGTTTCCTTTTGGAATTAAGGGTAAATGTGATTTTCAGTAATATCATTAAGTGTTTCAGCTGAAATCTACTGAGGCTCATTTATGTGTCCAAATAGTTTTCTTTGTCTTTCCCTCTGTCTCTTTCCCTCTTTATGTCTCTTTCTCTCTCTCACGAGTCCTTGTTGCTTTTGAACTGTGGTGTTGGAGAAGACTCTTGAGAATCCCTTGTACTGCAAGGAGATCCAACCAGTCCATCCTAAAGGAGATCAGTCCTGGGTGTTCACTGGAAGGACTGATGGTGAAGCTGAAACTCCAATACTTTGGCCACCTGATGAGAAGAGCTGACTCATTTGAAAAGACCCTGACAGTGGGAAAGATTGAGGGCAGGAGGAGAAGGGGACAACAGAGGATGAGATGGCTGGGTGGCATCACCAACTCAATGGACATGAGTTTGGGTAAACTCGGGGAGTTAGTGACGGACAGGGAGGCCTGGTGAGGTGCGGTTCATGGGGTCTCAAAGAGTCAGACACAACTGAGTGACTGAACTGAACTGATATATAGAAATAACACTATATATAAATACAGAAGTATACCAGACCTCGTGAGAGAGAGAAAGAGACATAAAGAGGGAAAGAGACAGAGGGAAAGACAAAGAGAATTATTTGTTCACATAAATGAGCCTCAGTAGATTTTAGCTGAAACACATAATGATATTACTGAAAATCACATTTACCCTTAATTCCAAAAGGAAACGTTGCGGGGCACTTTTGTGCCCAATGGAATAAAAACAGTTTTGCATTTACTTAAAATTTTAAAAAAAAGAAAGAAATTGTGATTTTTACTCCTATTCCTCCAGAAAATGTGATACCATCATTCAAGGCCTAAGTCAAAAGTATTTCAGAAGCAGCAGCCATCACCAACTCCCTAGGTTTCATTAAATGCATTGTAGCACAGATCACATCAAATGATAGTAAATCCATTTGTCTGTCCCTGAGACAATGAAGTCCTGAAAGCAGGGTCTAAATAAAATGTCTCTGTTGCAAATAACAAATAACAGGTTCTAAATATCTCACTACTACATTCAATCAGACTACAGAATATGTGTCATGGTTAATTTTTTAAACATATAAATGAATCTATTCTTATTCAAATTCTTCTCCTATTTAGTTGGTTACATAAGATTGAGCAGAGTACCCTGTGCTACACAGTAGGTATGGGCAACTTTTATTAGGATATGTATTACAAAATTGTTGGTATCTGTTTGCCATCACCTCTGGAATATAATCATCTGTTATTTGATATTATAATGTGACTTGCCAGAGTGAAAATCACCCGCAACCTGGGGAAAATATGAGAACTAATAAAATAAATCCAGAGAACATTTTTCTCTTAAAATTCTGTAACCTAAATCTGTGCAGAAATATTTAAGTAACATGCCAATAACAAAACACCTGATGTGACAATTACACACCTGTCCTCTCATCCACCTCTAGACCCTCAAAACATATCTCCTTCTATGGAGGTTAACTGTGAAGTACTGATAGTCCTAAAGTGCAATTTCTATCCTGTCAGTGGCTGGTGGTATAAGAGTTCCCCCTCCCTCAACCCTCATTTTGTTTTGTCAAAGTTTATCAATTTTCACTTACCAGATCTCCCCTCTTCCACACTTTCTTCAGAGGTAGAGTTTCCCTGCAACATTTCCAACGTCTCTGTCAGAGTTATGTTTCTACTTAAGGGTATCTGACACTGTTTTTCACCGGGTTGCCAAAACAGGAACTGAGAAGTAAAGCAGGAAACTCTCATTCAATGAGTAAGTCCCAACAAGATAAGTGAAATTGACAAGACCTTTAAATTTATTGTTGACCAGACCTTAAATTTAAAATGCAAAGTGCTTTTAACTTAGAAAGATCTACTCCACAGACTTTTGTTCCCTATCACAATGGAGTAACAGGGACCAGATTTACTTTCCTGTCTGAATCAAAAAAAAAAACAAAAACTAGAAATAAAAAAAGTGTTAGAAAAAAAAAAAAGTTAGAAAAAATCCTTTTCAATCACTGGGTACCTTTCAATGAAGAACAGTGAGCCTTACATTTGCCCCAGCTTATAGCCCATAGACAACTTTGTAGGGGTGGTTTTTTGTTGTTCAGATGCTAAGTTGTCAGACGTTTTGCAACCCCATAATGGCAGCGCACCAGACTTCCCTGTCCTTCACTATCTCCTGGAATTTGCTCAAACTCAAGTCCATTGAATTGGACCATCCAACCATTTCACCCTGTGTCCTTACCTTCGCCTGTTGTCCTCAATCCTTCCCAGTATCAGGGTCTTTTCCAAAGCAGAGGGAAGCCAACAAAATGCCAAGAGATTCACTGAGGTGGACAGGAGAAGCGAAGGGGTAAGACTACAGAGTATCAGAAGAGAGAGAGAGATGCACAGGGAGCGAACTGGAGCGAGGTACAGTGCTCCCTTTGGGTATCCAGCAGCTTACTGATCACTTGTATATAAGGATGGAGGGAAAAACAAACCAACAAACAAAAACAAAAACCAAAAAACTCTGTCAACTACAAATTGGCACTCGCCATGGGCATCTGCCAATGGCAACCCACTCCAATATTCTTGCCTGGAAAATCCCATGGACGGAGGAGCCTCGTAGGCTACAGTCTATGGGGTCGCAAAGAGTCGGACAGGACTGAGCAACTTCACTTCTACAAGGATTAAATCGTGTCCCGCGCCTTTCAGGCGCAGCTGCCTCTGCTGGTGCCCATGACCCCAGGGCAGACTCGGAGCTGAGAGCCAAGCCAGGGATGCTGCTTGAAGCCCGAGGACAGCCTGCCACGCCTGGCTTCAGGCTACTCCAAAGACTGGGCAGCTAGGCCAGCGACCCTGGGAGCCCCCCGCCCGCCTGACCCCCGCAAACCTAGCCTGGTGTGGCTGCCTGCTCCTGGGCCAGCTGCGCTCCTCCTTCTCTGGCAGCGAAGTCGAACTGCCTCTCCCGCTCACTCTGCTGCTGCCTAGGCCTCAGCTTCCGCCAGGCCGCTTCCGCCAGGCCGCTTCCTCCAGGCCGCTTCCGCCAGCCTGCCTCCGCCCACCGGCCTCTGCCTCCGCCCACCTGGCCAGCCACCCTTGGCACCCCACTCATCCCCTCCCTGTCCCCATCTCCGCCTGCCCGGGCTGGCGAATCTAAGTTGAAACAGCCTGAGCAGCAGCGAGTACAGGGGCTATGACGTAGAGGGCCTTCCTGCAGGGGCTAGGAAGTACAGCAGCACTTAGTGTGCCGAGATAATCAAGATGATTACCAGCTGGTTCCCTTGGACAGCGAGGAGACCTAACCAGTCAATCCTAAACTTAGGAAATTGATCCTGAATATTCATAGGAAGGACTGATGCTGAAGCTGAAGCTCCAATAATTTGGCCACCAGATGGAAAGAACTGACTCACTCCCTGATAAGACTGAAGGCAGAAGGAGAAGGGAGTGGCAGAGGATGAGATGGTTGGATGGCATCATTGACTGGACGGATAGGAGTGTGAGCAAACTGGCAGATGGTGAAGGGCAGGGAAGCCTGGCATGCTGCAGTTCATGGGGGTCACAAAGAGTCCGACACGACCAAAAAGCTAATCAACAAAAACCAGCTGGTTGGAAAACTTGGGTCGGGGAAATTATAGTGAAGTATTTGAGGCTGTTAACATCACCAACAGTGACAGAGTGGTTGTAAAAGTTCTCAAGCCAGGGAAGAAAAAAATGATAAAATGAGAAGTCAATCATTCTGGAGGACTCTCCTGGTGGAACAACTATCATTTAGCTGATTAACACAGTGAAGGACTCTGTGTTGGAGAGACCAGCTCTGGTATTTGAATATATCAATAATACAGATTTTAAGATCCATCTCATATCCTGACAGATTTTGATATCTGGCATTATATGTCCTTAATTTAAAAATATCCTTATTTTATAACTACTTAAAGCTCTGAATTACTTGCCACATCAAGGGAATATGCACAGGAATGTGAAACCTCATGATGTCATGGAAGAGCACCACAGAAAACTGTGACTGATATACTGGGGTCTGGAGGGGAACTTTACCATCCTGCCCAGGACTACAATGTCCAAGTGACCTCCAGGTACTTCATGGAACCAGAGCACTTTGTGGACTAGAAGATGTATGAGCATAGCTTGGATATGTAGAGTTTGGGCTGTATGTTAGCAAGCATGATCTTTTGAAAGGAGCCCTTCTTTCAGGTGGCGCTGGTGGTAAAGAACCTGCCCGCCAGTGTAAGAGATATAAGAGACTCAGGTTTGATCTCTGGGTCATGAAGGTCCCCTGGAGGAGCGCATGGCAACCTGCACCAGAATTCTTGCCTGGGAGAATCCCATGGACAGAGGAGCCTGGTGGACTACCGTCCATGGGGCTGCAAAGAGTCAGACATGACTGAAGTGACTTAGCATGCATGCACTTCTTTCATGGACAGGATGACTATAACCAGTTTGTTCACATTGCCAAGGTTCTGGGTACAGAGGAGCTACATGGGAGTCTGAATAAGTATCACAAAGACCTAGATCTACACTTCAACAATATTGTGGACAACATTCATGGAAACGCTGGAAAAATTTTACCCATAGTGAGAACAGATGCTTTATCAGCCCTGAGGCCCTAGATCTTCTGAACAAACTTCTGCGATATGACCAACAACAGAGACTGACTGAAAAAGAGGCCATGGAGCACCCACACTTCTACCCCATGGTGAAGCAGCAGTCCCAGCCTTGTGCAGATAATGCTGTGCTTCCCAGTGGTCTCACGGCAGCCAGATGAAGATTGGCAAATGATGGCCTCTCAAAGAAAGCTTAATTTCCCAGCACATTTCTCTGTACACATGTATTTTAATGCACATCTCTGTATCAAAAACATTTTATTCACAACCATAACTAAATGTGGAAAGTCAGTTTTCAGAGAGAGAGGGGAAAAAAAAAAGATGTAATATTAGAATTTATTCAGGAAGGACAAATTGGATGGAGGGGAAAGAAAGTTCTTCCCTCCCACCCTTTACCTCTTTTTATCCCCATGAGAAACAATTTCTCTCTATTAGGGTAATCTACATCTTTGAGATCTGATAGGTATACATGGGGGCTTTCCCGGTAGCTCGGCTGGTAAAGAATCTGCCTGCAATGCAGGAGACCCCAGTTCGATTCCTGGGTTGGAAAGATTCCTGGAGAAGGGATAGTCTACCTACTCCAGTATTCTTGGGCTTCCCTGGCAGCTCAGCTGGTTAAGAATCAACCTGCAATGCAGGAGACCTTGGTTCAATCCCAGGATAGAGAAGACCCTCTGGAGGAGGGCATGGAAACTGACTCCAGTATTCTTGCCTTGAAAATCCCCATGGACCAAGGAGCCTGGCAGGCTACAGTCCATGGGGTCGCAAAGAGTCAGATAACACTGAGTGACTAAGCACAGCACACAGCTGAAAGAAAGAATGTGAAGTATACACAGCAGAGATATACATGAATGTGTTGGCAAAGAAAAGTCTTTCTTGTGTGCAGAGACTGGTATTGTGTGGACTCCTACCTTCAAGACCTTCCTAGAACTTACTCTGTATAATCTATACATCTGGTGGTTTGTCTGTATCCTTTTTCACACCCTTTTATAAACTGGTAAGCACAAGTGTTCCCCTGGGCTCTATGAGCCGCTCTGGCAAATTAATCAAAATCGAGGAGGGGTCATACTCTCTTTGATTTGTAGTCAAATTGAACAGAGGTTGTTGTAACCTGGGTCCTGTCATTTGCATTGGCATCTTGAAGTAGGGGTGGGGGGGCAGTTTTGTGGAGCTGAGCTCTTAGCCTGTGGGATCTGATGCTATCCCCAGGTTGGTAGTATTAGAAGTGAGCTCAACTATGGGATGCCAGGCTAGTGTCACAGAGAGTCATTTGTTTAGTAGGAATGTCTTGTGCACTTGGTGTCCACCAGTGTCAGAAGTGAAGAGGCCTGTGTGCACAATAATGGAGATTCACAGGAAAGAGAAACCAGTGAGGAAGAACTGTGGATTTTTCCTTTACACAAATCTTAAAAGGAAGACTGAAAAGGATAGAACTGCTTTCAAATAATTTAACATCATTTGGAACAAACTCAAGAATATTTAGAGAAAGGCAAAAATATCCAGCATCCAAAGGTAAAAACTCACAATCTCTGGAGTGCAAAGATTACACAGAAGCAGAGAAGTATGGCCCCTGATGTGGAGAAAGTGAGCCAAAAAAAAAAAAAAAAAAAAAAAAAAAAAAACCAGACCCAGGAATGAAACCGAGCAGGACCCTGTAGGGCTCCTGGGTAGGGAAGTCTTTCTGTCCCCCATTTCTTGTTTGTAGGTTATAGACTCCAGTCCTATGATCTTCCTTGTGTTCTTTTATATATATATATACATTTTCCTATGGTATTTCTTTTTTATTATTTATTTTTAATTGGAGGATACTTGTTTTACCATGTTGTGTTGGTTTCTGCCATACAAGAATGGGAATCAGACATAACTATATATATACATATCCACTCTCTCGAGCATCTCTCCTCGCCTCCCCACATTACACCCCTCTAGGTCATTACAGAGCAAGAAGCTAGTCTCCCTGTTTTATATAGCAGATTCCCACTAGCTATCTATTTTACACGTTACTTTCTAAATTTTCCCCTTGAGTTCTAAAGAGCAGATTAGAACAGGTGCTAATCAGGGAAGAAAAGGGACACAGGACAAGGGAGGAGGAGCAGCCAAGAAACAAAAGAGCAGGCTTGGGGCAGGATCCTGGTTCTACCTCGAGGCATATATATATATATATATATATATATATATATATATACACATACATACACATACACACATATACATACATGACACAATATCTTTAAGTTCTTTATAGAACTAAATCCCCAACAGATGGAAGATCCCCAACAGAATGAAGATTCTTCATTCCAAATTAAAGGAACCAGAGAAACTCCTCTAGAAGATCACCTCAGGCCAGTTTAACAGAACCAGGCTCACAACACATAACACTTAACCAAGCTCACTTAAGCTGTATGACACCAAGAAGGGAACTGCTTTTAAAACACATTTATTTTGCCAGAGAAACCTTGAGGACATTCAAACCAAGCTTAAAGAGAAGTCTCCCCGAGAACATTGGACATTTGTATTCCTGGAAAAGAGGGGGATTCAGGCCAGTTCCAGAGAGATCTCTAGTTTCCAATTAAGATGCCATTCCTGGGGGGCAGGGTATATTGAGAAAAAAGGGGGGGCAATATTCTGAACCAGCTCACTAGGAACACTGGCCACCCTCTCCCAGCTTTCCAAAGCCCTTAATCCCCAGACCACACGGCCTGTCCTAAGGAATCTCCCAGTCACCTGCTAATGTTCTGCAAACTCCCATGAAGAGGGCAGCTTAGGGGCACAGTTATCTGGGGAGAAATCAGGTTATATTTTTCCAAATCTCCTCTCCAGGCCAGATACTCATACCTGCATATATAGTGTGCTATCAATGAAATTTAGGAGGTTATTTATTGCAGTAGCTGTGTTACATACCTAGTTAGTTACTAGGTAATGAGTTCAGATACTAGTTACTAGTTCAGATACTCACATTGAAAACAAAGCCCTGGAGAGGTCATGTTGCCAAAACTTGGCCTCTATTCACTGATGCCAAGTAGAAACATGGAGACCGTGTTGGGTGAAGTACAAAAGAATAGCCATTAATTTTTTTTTCCAGGCAAAGGGGGCCAGAGCAGGCTAATGCCCTCAAGACTGTGGTCACGAGGAGTTTTACAGTGTTCAAGGAGCAGGGTGAGGACAATTCTCAGATTGGTTGGCATCAAGATGAAATTTCAAGTATCTTCAGTCTTCTGGTCTCAACCAGTCTAGGATCAATGTTCTGATGGTCAGCAGTTTTCATCTGGAGAGGATCCACTTTCTGTAAAACCAGCTTAGGAATGTGTGTCAGGCCTTTGTCTATATCTTTCAGGGAGTTTGGAGTTCAGTGATTCAGCCATATGGCAGAATTATAATCTAAACTACTACCGATTCCCCAGCCCAACAACTCGTCTCTGTTTCTGCATTTTCATATTTCCTGATGACCGACTCTTGAGCTGGCATTCTACTTCAAAAGACAAGAACACAGGCATTTGTACGTGGGTTCAGTCATGGCCGAGTGAAACCAGGGAAGGCAGTTTCTTCATCCTCTCCTTGGCTCTCCCGGTGGCAGTTCCTCTTCACTGTGAGCTGCCGCTGGCCAATGGGGTTGGCTGGCCTCAGGACCGCAAACACTGCTGCTACTGCCACGCCCTCCTGTTTCCTGGGTCCTCATACACACCCACCACCCACGGCCTCTGCTGGATGGTCTCTCACTTCCAGGCCTCAGTCTTCCTCCCAGACTTGGGAGAGGTGGGGGGGCACTAGATGCAGGGGCCAGAAATCAAGCACTGACAGTAGCCCAGATGACACTAGGTTCCCCTCAGTCTGGATGTCACATACTGGCTTTGTTTTATTTCTTGATTTTTTTTACTGGCTTTGTTTTATTTCTTGATTTTTTTTTACTGGCTTTGTTTTAACCTAGTTCTGCTTCCTGTGACTTGTTTCTCAGGGCTTCAAGGCAGAAGAGGAAGTCACAACAGGAGTAAAGAGGACGCCTGAAAGTTGCTGGTTTTTGGCTTCTCTTCAAACTGCCAAATGCCTGACGGGGGCTGGTGGACTAATGGCGGATCTAAGAGAACGAACCTCTGCTCAGGCTGTCTGCCACTCTGGGTGCCTTCTTGGCAGAGCAAAAGAAAGTCTGCAGAAGGTGTCACAGCCTGGAAATCGCCTTGGCCTAACAGAGATGCGGACAAGGCTTTGTCTCTTGGAGGTTCAATCTGAGGTAGCCAAGACTTCTTGATTTTTCTGTCCTGAGGTGACCAGGGTGGAAACTCTGATTGAGGACACACACCCATGCTCAGAAGGCCCTGATTTCTGATTTGTTAGAAGTGTTATCTCTCAGGAGCCACGGATCAAAATCACTGAAACTACCCCTGGGTTACAAAATAGGGGAAATTTAAAAAAAACCCAAACTACAATGTTACATATATTGTCAAGAATTAGGATTGGAGTTGGCAAGAAATAAAGGTGCTTCTTTAAGTAAGAATTGATTGGAGGTCAAAATGGTTACATAGTTGCAGGTAGAGGAAGAGGGTACTTTGAAACTATGTTTGCAGCTGGCCTGCAGCTTGCAGATTTTGTTCTGAGAATGGTTGGGATCTTTCCTGGTGGTCCAGTGGTTAAGAGTCAAAGCTTCTACTTCATGGGGCACATGTTCCGTCTGCATGCTACAGGGCATGTCCAAAAAAAAAAAAAAAAAAGAAAAGAAAATGCTGGTGGTATTCTTGAGTTTGATATAGTCCCTAAAGTTCACGTTCTCAGAGATTTAAGAACGTGTGTGACACCACATCCATGGATGGCTACCCGGCTCCATTTTGAATGTGTGAGCCATAGATATTTCATTTTAATTTTTAAATGATCTTGAATATGTCATCACCTGTTTTCATCACCCTTTTTTGGGTGATCAAATACCAAAGCTAAGGATCTGCCCACAGTGAGATTGGTTCAGTTGGAATAGAGTTTACAAACATCTTCTTAAAACAAGACAGTAACTGCAGAAAGTGGTCTTTGAACAATTTTTTTTTCTAGTGAATTACTTTAGTGTTTGAAATGATTTAGGATCACACCAAGTAGTGATAATAAAAAGCAGATGACTCTAGAAGACAGTTTGACAGTTTCTTAAGGCATTACTCTACTCATCATCCAAAAATCTCACTTTTTGATCATATACTCATCATATGATCCAAAAACTACACAAATAATTTGAAAACTAATATTTTTGTAAAATATGCACAGGTATGTTTATAGCAGTTGTATTCATGATTGCCAAAACTTGGAAGCAGCCAAGATGCCTGTCAATATGTAAATAACTAAACACACTTTAGACTCTCCAAACAATGGCAAAATATTCTAGGACTTAACAAAGAAGCAATTAAGGAAGAAAAACATGAAAGAACATTTAATGCAGGTTACTAGGTGAAAGAAGTCAATCTGAAAAGGCTACACACTGTAAATTTCAACAACTTATCTTTCCAAATTCAGGACAGTGAAAAGATCTGTCTGAAGGGCCAAAGTGGAGAGGTTGAGAGGGATGAAAAGGTGGAGTCCAGGGGACTGTTAAGGCAGTGAAATTATGCTATATGATACTGCAATGATGGATTCAAGTCATTATACATTTTTCAAGATCTGTAGCATACACAACACAAATAGTGAACCCTAGACTATAGACTTCAGATAATAATAATGTAGCAAAGAGCTAACACCCATCCTTCTCAAACTCTTCCAAAAAATTGCAGAGGGAGGAACACTCTCAAGCTCACGCTAAGAAATCACCATCATCATATGCCAAAACCAGACAAAGGTATTTCAAAAAAGAAAATTATAGGCCAATAACACTGATGAACATAAATGCTAAAATCCTCCACAAAATACTAGCAAACTGAATCCAGCAATGCACTAAAAGGATAATACACCATGATCAAGTAGGAGTTAGCTCAGGGAGGCAAGGATTCTTCAATATATGCAAATCAATTAATGTGATACATCATATTAACAAATGAAAGGATAAAAACCTTATGATCATCTCAAAAGATGCAGGATAAGCTTTTGACAAAATTTAATACCCATTTATGATTAAAGAAACTCTCCAGAAGATGGGCAGAGGAAACCTACCTCAATATAATAAAGGTCATATGCAACAAACCAACAGCAAATGTCATTCTCAATAGTGAAAAACTGAAAGCCTTTCCTGTAAGATCAGGAACAAGACAAGGTATCCAAACTGAAAGAGAAAGACAACAGTCACTGTTTGCAGATGACATGATAGAAAATCCTAAAGATTCCACCAGAAAACCAGTAGTGGTAATCAATGAATTTAGTAATGTTTCAGGATACATAATTAATACACAGAAATCTCTTGCATTCATTTACACTAACAACATAAGATTATGAAAGAAAAATCCAAGAAATAATTCCATTTACCATTGCAGCAAAAAGAATAAAATACCTAGGAATAAATCTACCTGAGAGGCAAAAGGCCTGTCCTCAGAAAACTAAAAGATACTAATGAAAGTAATCAAAGATGACACAAACAGATGAAGAGATATAACATGTCCTTGGATTGGAAGAATCAATATTGTGAAAATGACAATACTACCCTAAACAGACTACAGATTTCATGTAATCATTATCAAATTACCAAGGGCATTTTTCACAGAATCAGAACAAAAATTTTTACAATTTGCATGGAAACACAAAAGACCGTGAATAGCCAATCTTGAGAAAGAAAAACAGAGCTGGAAGAATCAGTCTCCTTAACCACAGACAATAGAGCAAAGTTACAGTCTTCAAAACAGTGTGATAGGGTCACAAAAATAGACCTACAGATTAATGGAAGAGGACAGAAAGCCCACAAATAAACCCACTCACCTATGGTCAGTTAATCTATGACAAAAGAGCCAAGCCTACACAATGGTGGAAAGACAGTATCTTCAACTGTTGAAAACATTGGGCAGCAACATGTAAAAAAATGAAAGTAGATTTTGCTCTAATACCATACACAAAAATAACCTCAAAGTGGGTCAAAGACCTAATTGTGAAATGGGAAGCAATAAAACTCCTACAGGAAAACATAGGCAGAGCATTCTCTGACATAAATTGCAGCAATATCTCTTTCAACCCATCTTGCAGAATAATGGAAGCTAAAACCAAAATAAACAAATAATACCTCATTAAGCTCAAAAGCTTTTGCACAGCAAAGAAAACCATAGACAAAATTTAGAAAGACTAAGAGAACACACAGATTGGGAGAAAATATTCCCAGTGATATGCCTGACAAGGAATTAAGTCTCCAAAAATTGCAAACAGCTTAATTTCATCAAAACAACCTAATGAAAAAATCAGCAGAAGACCTAAATAGATAATTCTCCAAAGAGACACACAGATAGCCAAGAGACACATGAAAAGATGTTCAACATCTCTAATCACAAGAGAAATGTAAAGCAAACTATAATGAGATATCACCTCATACCAGTGAAAATGGCTATCATCAAAAACTCCAAACAATAAACGCTAGAGAGTGTTTGGAGAGAAGGGAATCCACCTACACTGTTGGTGAAAATGTAAATTGGTATAGCCATTAAGGAGAACAGTATGGAGAGGCCTTAAAAACTAAAAATAGAACTACCATCTGATTCTGCAATTCCAGTCCTGGGCATGTATCCTGAGAAAACCATGATCTTAAAAGATGCATGCATCCCAATGTTCACTGCAGCACTGTTAACAATAGCCAAGACAAGGAAGCAACACAAATGTGCACTGGCAGAGGAATGGATAAGGAGGACGCAGTGCATATACACGGTGGAATGTTACTTACTGTTAAAAAGAACAAGACACCATTTGCAGCAAAATAGATGGACCAAGAGATTGTCATACTGAGTGAAGTAAGTCAGACAGAGAAGGAGAAATATTGTTCGGCATCCCTTATATACAGAATTTAAAAAGAAATGATATGAATGTACTTATTTACAAAACAGACCCACAGACCTAGAGAATAAATATATGGTGCCATGGGGAAGGATGCGGGGAAGGATAGTTAAGGAGTTTGGGATAGACATGTACACACTGTTATTTTTAAAATGGATAACTGACAAGGACTTACTGTATAGCACAGTAAACTTTGTTCCATGTTATATGGTAGCCTGGAAGGGAGGGGAGTTTGGAGGGAAATGGATACATGTATGTGTATGGCTGAGTCCCTTTGCTGTGCATCTGAAACTATCAAAACATGATCAGTTGGTTATACTCCAATATAAAATTAAAAAACAACATTGTAGATCTTTATAGCAATATTTGTAGCACTACATTATTGTTTTTAATATCTGTATTGTTTTCTGTAGTATTGTTTAGTAGCCCCCCAGGCTCCTCTGTCCATGGGATTTTTCAGGTAAGAATACTGGACTGGGTTGCTGTTTCCTTCTCTAAGTGTATAGTATAAATGTACCCTAATTTAACCTAGCTCATATTTATAGACATTAAAATTGTTTATAATAATTTTACTATTTTAAATATTTTTGAAATAAGTATCATATAGGAATCCATTTATTTCCTTATGATAAATTCTTTGAAGGAGATTTGCTTGGTCCAAAATTTCTTGATACATTAAAGATTTTGAAATATTATTAAAAAGGTTTCTATATTAATAAAATGCATACCTATACTGAAATAGAGGAAAGCAGTAGAATGGGAAAGACTAAAAATCTCTTCAAGAAGATTGGAGCTTTCAGGGGAACATTGCATGCAAGAATGGGCATGATAAAGGACACAAACGGCAAGGACCTAACAGAAACAGAAGAGATTAAGAAGAGGTGGCAAGAATACACAGAAGAACTGTACAAAAATGTCTTAATGACCTGGATAACCACAATGATGTGGTCAGTCACCTAAAGCCAGGCATTCTGGAGTGTGAAGTGAAGTGGGCCTTAGGAAGCCCAAAACAAAGGTAGTGAAGGTGGCATAATTCCAGTTGAGTTATTTCAAATCCTAAAAGATGATGCTGTTAAACTGCTTCACTCACTGTCAGCAGAAAACTCAGCAGTGGCCACAGACAGGACTGGAAAAGGTCAGTTTTCATTCCACTCCCAAAGAAGGGCAGTGCCAAAGAATGCTCAAACTACTGTACAATAGAGCTCATTTCACATGCTAGCAAGGTAATGCTCAAAATTTTTCAAGCTAGTCTTCAGCAGTACATGAATGGAAAACTGCCAGATGTTCAAACTAGGTTTTGAAGAGGTAGAGGAAGACATGAAATTTCCAGTGTCTGTTAGATCGTGAAGAAATCAAGGGAGTTCCAGGAAAACGTCTACTTCTGCTTCATTGCCTATGCTAAAGCCTTTGACTGTTTGAATCACAACAAACTATGGAAAATTCTTAAAGAGATGGGAGTACCAGACCACCTTATCTGCCTCCTGAGAAACTGGTCAAGAAGTAACAGTTAGAACTGGACATGGAATAATGGACTGGTTCAAAACTGGAAAAGGAATATGTCAAGGCTGTATGTTGACATGAGCTTTTTAACTTACATGCAGAGTACATCATACAAAACAATGCGCTGGATGGATACATATATATAATATGTTATTAATAAAATTGAAGATGCCTTACCACAAGCTCTACTGTGATGCAGTCAAGACAGACGTCGTCATTTCCACTTTATATTTGACTTCAAAAGGTTCAGTTCAGTTCAATCACTCAGTCGTGTCCGATTCTTTGAGGCTTCACGAACTGCAGCACGCCAGGCCTCCCTGTCCATCAGCAATTCGCAGAGTCCACCCAAACCCATATCCATTGAGTCGGTGATGCCATCTCATCCTCTGTCATCCCCTTCTCCTCCTGCCTTCAGTCTTTCCCAGCATCACGGTCTTTTCTAATGAGTCATCTCTTCGCATCAGGTGGCCAAAATATTGGAGTTTCAGCTTCAACCTCAGTCCTTCCAATAAACATCCAGGACTGATCTCCTTTAGGATGGACTTGTTGGATCTCCTTGCAGTCCAAGGGATTCTCAAGAGTCTTCTCCAACACCACAGTTCAAAAGCATCAATTCTTCTGTGCTCAGCTTTCTTTATAGTCCAACTCTCACACCCACAGATGACTACTGGAAAAACCATAGCCTTGACTAGACGGGCCTTTGTTGACAAAGTAATGTCTCTGCTTTTGAATACGCTATCTAGGTTGGTCATAACTTTCCTTCCAAGGAGTAAGTGTCTTTTAATTTCATGGCTGAAATCACCATCTGCAGTGATTTTGGATCCCCCCAAAATAAAGTCAGCCACTGTTTTCCTGTCTATTTGCCATGAAGTGATGGGACCGGATGCCATGATCTTAGTTTTCTGAATGTTGAGCTTTAAAAAGGTTACCATATCTGGAAGAAAAAGGAAAAAAAAAACCACACACACACATTACCGTATCTGGTTGAATTCACAGAATCACTGAATAAAATAGCTGAGATTGGTACACAAATTTGTTTCTGTGCTAAAAAGTGAAAGAAAGTGAAAGTAAAGTCGCTCAGTCATATCTGACTCTTTGCCACCCCATGAAATGTAGCCCACCGGGCTCCTCGGTCCATGGGATTCTTCAGGCAAGAATACTGTTTCTATGCTAAAGTGTTGTTTAATCTAATGTTATACTGCCTCCCAGTGGTATAAACTTATATTCACAGGCACCTGTAAATCAATAGTTATATATTTCCATTCTTATGCCTTTGGAAATACTGGAGATCTATTTACTTGTTTATTAGCAAAGTAATTTTTCGTGCATACCAAGGATGCTCTTTCTTAAATATTTACATCTCTTGAATCTGTATAATTCTATGCTTAAGACACACAACAAGCAGTTAATTATATGAAATTTAACATATATAGCATATATCTTGTCCAAGTCATTGTATCTTAAGTTATTAAACTATTATTATTATTCATTTTACTTTAGTAGTAAAATGAATGAATCTCACAGAGTCTATGTAACTTGCCAGTATCACACAGCTACCAGTGGCCAACCAATACTCTTACTCTCTTGTTCGTTCTCAAAGCCCATCCTTGTAACCATGAATTACACTTCCACCATAGTTTTTTCCCAGTTAGAATTTTTGTCAAGGCTTTAATCTTGCACTGCATGTTTATGGCTTTTCCAACATAATATCTTCTCCATGACCACAAGCATCAGATCTTTTGGAATCAATCCTTGAGTAATACCTTGTTCAGGTACTCATTTTTGTAAACACAACAACTAAATATCTGATCATTGTCTACCATCTATAACTGTACACTTTTTCACAAGATGTAAACAAGAATTTGCGTTCAAATATGTGTTGATCTTGCTACTCCACTCCTGACACTGGCGGTAAAAAAACGGTGGTACAATATTGTAAAGTAACTAGCCTCCAATTAAAAAAAAAAAAAAAAAAAAAGGTGGTGAAAAAACTCTTCTCTAAGTGCTTTAAGGTCTAAATCCAAACCATACCTTTAGAAGTGAAGTGAAGTGAAAGTCACTCAATAGTGTCCTACTCTTCGCGGCCCCATGGACTAGTCCATGGAATTCTCTAGGCCAGAATACTGTAATGGGTTGGCTCTCCCTTCTCCAGGGCTCTTCCCAACCCAGGGGTTGAATCCAGATCTCCCGCATTGCAGGCAGATTCTTTACCAGCTGAGCCACAAGGGAAGCCTTTAGAACTGCTGTGCAATAGGATAGTCATTAATCACACTAGTGTATTAAAATTTAAATCAATTATAATTAAATAAAAATTTAAAATCTAGCCATATTTCAAGTGCTCACCAGCTCCAGGTGGCTAGTGGCTACAATTGTGGTTGCACTGATGTGGAATATTTCCACCACTGTAGAAAGTTGATTCAAAAGTGCTGATCTAGAATAAAAATAATAGTTTTCTTCCAGATGTTGAACGAAAGGAACTCCAGCTAACTTGCTTTTAAACAATGAACCATATATAGCTCAATCCATTTTATAGTAATTAGAAACATTAGCCTTCTTCAGTATGCGTGCTTGTGAAATATATAGAGGTTAAGATCCAAGTGAAGCAAAACTGTACAATGACCTTGTAGGATTAGGAATTTTCAGAATTTTCTTTCACTATTTTTGATATCCAAAGATTCTGTAATATTTCCCCTTTTTTATTTCTAACATTATTGATTTGTGTCTTCTCTCTGTTTTCCTCAGTTCGCTTGAGGTTTATCAATTTTATTTATTTCTTCTAAAGAACCAGCTTTGTTTTATGGAGGCTTATCAACTTTATTGATCCTTTTGAAGGAGCCACCTTTCGATTTCATTGATCGTCTCTATTGATATCTACTGTTCAATTTCATTTCTTTTCACTTTGCATTTCCCTTCTTTTTCTAGTTTGCTATGGCTAAAGCTTAAATGTTTGTTTTTAGATATTTATTCTTTTTGAATATATGCATTCAATGTAGTAAACTTTCCTCTAAACATTTATTTTACTCTATGTCACAAATTCTGAAGTTATATTTTCATTTAGTTAAAAATATTTTAAAATGTTTATTGAAATGTCCTCTTTGACTCATGTATTGTTTAGAAATATGTTGTTAAATCTCCTGTATTTAGGATTTTCTAGTTATATTTCTATGTAGCCATCTGATTCTAGTTTAATTTCACTATGGCCTGAGCATGTACATTATATAATTTCTTTTAATTTTTTAAGCTATAATTTTTCAGAATGAGGTCTAACATGGCAAACATAACCTCAAGACAAATGTATATTCTGCTGTCGTTAAATAAAGTAGCTTATAAATGTTAATTATTTTATATACAGTTGGTTGATGGTGCTGTTAGTACAACTGTGTTGTGATTTTCTGCTGGCTGGGTCTGCCCATTTCTAACAGAGTGTTACAGAAGTCTTCAGCTATAATAGTGAATTCACCTGTCTCTCCTAGCAGTTCTATCAGGTTCTAACTTACATCTTGACACTGCTGTTAGGTTCATATACAAAAGAATTGTCTTCTTGGAGAATTAATTGTTTTATGGTTATGTAATATTCTTCTTTTACCCTGATAACTTTTCTTGTTTAGAAGTTGCTCTGCGTGAAATTAATACAATGATACTCCACTCCAGTACTCTTGCCTGGGAAATCCCATGGACAGAGGAGCCTCGTAGGCTACAGTCCATGGGGTCGCTAAAAGTTGGACACGACTGAGTGACTTCACTTTCACTTTCATGCATTGAAGAAGGAAATAGCAACCCACTCCAGTGTTCTTGCCTGGAGAATCCCAGGGACAGAGGAGCCTGGTGGGCTTTCATCTATGGGGTCGCACAGAGTCGGACACGACTGACGCGACTTAGCAGCAGCAGCAGCAGCTACTCCAGCTTTCTTTTGATTAGTATTCACAAGGAATATCTTTCTCCATCCGTTTCCTTTTTTTTTTTTTTGACTACATATGTATTCATCTTTAAAGTGGATTTTATATAGAAAATACAAAATTGCATCTTGTTTTTATTTCACTCTGACGATTTCTTTTAGCTGATATATTTAAACCATTGACATGAAGATGATTATTTAAACAGATGAATTGATGTCTGCCATGTATGTAAATGTTTTCTATTTGTTGCTATTGTTCTTTGTTTTCATTTTGTCTTCTACTTCCTCAGCCTTATGTAGTTTTAGCTGGGCAGCTTAGATTATTGCATTTTCTCTCCTATCTTGTATCCATTGCACTTCTTTCTTTTTTTAAAAAAAAAAAAAATATTTTTAGTGATTGCCCTGATGCTTGTAATACAAAATTACAACTAGCTCAAATATGCTTTCAATTAATACTGTAAACCTCAAAAGACTAGTGCAATATCTTATAATAACAAAATAATCCTAGTTATACTCTTGTCCCTTACATCGTTACTGCCATTCATTCCACTTATGCATAAACTACAAGAACCTAATCAGTCATTATTTTGAACAAGCTGTTACCAGTGTGATCAATTAAGAATAGGAAAGATACATTCTAAATTTTCTCATTTATTCCTCAAAGTAGATCCTAGTTTCTGACTTGGATCCCTTTCCTTACCTCTTTCTTCTCCTTCCTTATTTTAACATTCTTACAAGGAAGGTCTCCTGGCTACAAATTCCCTGAAGGTTTTTTGTTTTTTGTTTTTTCTGGAAAAAATCTTTATTTCCCCTTCACTTTGAAGGGGATTTCATAGAACATAGAATTCTAGGTTGGTATTGTTTTTCCTCTCAACAATTTGAACATTTCACTCCACTCTGCTTGTTTACCTGGCTTCTTAGGTAGCAAAAGGTGGCAAGGTAATTTTTTTCTTCTTGCTTCTTTCCAAATTTTTCTCAATCTTTGTTTGACTTTCTGCAATTTGACTATGATATACCCAGGTGTATTTGATGGAGGTGTGTGTATGTGTGTGCAGATTTACGCTGCTTGGCTTTCTCCAAGCTTCCTAGATCTGTGCTTTATTGTCTGATGTTAACTTGGGGGTAAATTCTCAGTCACCGTTTTTTAAAATATTGCTTCTACTTCTTTGTTCTCCTTTTAGTGTCCCTATGAGAGGGTAACAGGCAGGAAGGCCAGAGGTCTCCAAACGGAGGAAATAGCCTGCAAGTGTCAGACATTTTTATCTCTCTTAAGAGGCAGGAAGAAACAGACTAGCGATATTTTTTCCTTCTTTATACAAATTTAAAAGGAAGTTTCTCTTAAAATTCTGTGTTGCCATAATGACACCTAGTTTCACTTGAAGTTAATTAACCATTGCCTTTTTCTTATGAAAATGTTTATCTTAAGCTATGCTAATGTACTATGCATTTACCCCAAACTAAGTCTTCAAGTCTGTTCCCCCTTTTGGGCTCAGAACCTACTATAACCAGTATGTTATACTCCGATATTGTTCCTCTAATCTATGTTCAGTTCAGATCAGTTCAGTTCAGTCGCTTAGTCGTGTCCGACTCTTTGCGACCCCATGAATCGCAGCACGCCAGGCCTCCCTGTCCATCACCATCTCCCAGAGTTCACTCAAACTCACGTCCATCGAGTCTGTGATGCCATCCAGCCATCTCACCCTGGGTCGTTCCCTTCTCCTCCTGCCCCCAATCCCTCGCAGCATCAGAGTCTTTTCCAATGAGTCAACTCTTCACATGAGGTGTCCGACATACTGGAGCTTCAGCTTTAGCATCATTCCTTCCAAAGAAAGCCCAGGGTTGATCTCCTTCAGAATGAACTGGTTGGATCTCCTTGCAGTCCAAGGGACTCAAGAGTCTTCTCCAACACCACAGTGCAAACGCATCAATTCTTTGGCGCTCAGCCTTCTGCACAGTCCAACTCTCACATCCATACATGACCACAGGAAAAACCATAGCCTTGACTAGACGGACCTTAGCCGGCAAAGTAACCTCTCTGCTTTTGAATATACTAAACTATGTAAATGACATTATTTGTATGGTGCTCTGCCCTTCTTCAAGATTCAAGTTAATCCTTTTATGACCCAAGATAAAGCATTTGGAGCCAAGATTATCCCAAAATACATCTGATGGGTGAGGGGCCTGGTGCCATTCTGACTTTTGAGACATTCCTTTCTTTCATTAACAGACTGCTGGTGACTATATAACATCCAGCTAAAGACTAGCAGGGGGGTACTCTTTCTGCCCCCTTCTGATGTCTATGTCAGAAGCTTTCTCTATCTCCTTTATACTTTAATAAAACTTCATTACACAAAAGCTCTGAGCGATCAAGCCTCGTCTCTGGCCCAGGATTGAATTCGTCTCCTCTGGGGGCCAACAATCCCGGCGTCGTAATTCAACAGCAACCTTTCATCCTGAGGGCTTGTCCGGGATCCTTCAGGACAAGATAAAGATGCTTGGAGAGCTAGTTCTTTTTTCTCTTAGCAAACACGTTTTTTGCTGTGCTTTACTAACTCTACGGTGTGCTTGTGTGAATGAATGACATGCCCTGTGCGAAGCAAATGAGGAGCCCTGCCCTGCAGTTCCACAGTGATCTCATACGGCTTATGGCAGAAGCCTGTCAGGGGTTTGTATCGACCTGCCAATGCCAAGAGGCACCCAATGACTCCTTTGGGAACCGACCAGAAATGGGCAAAGCCTGTGGACCGAACTCTCCTTTCTCGGTCAAACTTTTTGGTCTCTTTGACCATTTCATAACTCCTTGGGAATTAGAGGTACTAACCTAATCTATCGGAACATAGACTTTCAAGGGACTTGTGATCTATACTGTTACTGTGTACTGTGACTTAGGCCCCAAACTTGGATTGGTCGTCAAGAAAGTGCCTAGCCTCGCTAGGAATCAAAAGTTCAGAAGCTAGATGGAGCTCTAGCCCCAAGAACATCTCAGAGGTTAAAGGTTACTCAGATTGGGACTGCAATGGGTTTTTTCCTTTGGTAACACTGGCTCTTAGTGGACCAGAGGAGGCTCGCATACTGGTGTGGTGATGCTTGAAAAGAACATCTCTGCTTTATGTTCCTATCGGTCTTATTATGGTCAGAAATATACACAGGGTCGTGCACAGGCGCTCCGGTGACGAATGTTTCCCCCAGCGGTCTTAGCTTGGGAGGCATTCCGGAAGGTTACTCTGATTGCACCCCGGGTGACATCAGAGGCAAGCAAGGTTAAAGGTGAAGAGCTGGATGTCAGGTCGAGATGCTATCAGGTCTACCCCTGGTACATCCCCACTCCATCTTGGTGGTAGAAGCGAGAGGGTGGAAGACAGCGCCTGCGTCGGTAAGGGACAGACTAAGTCCGACCAGGAAGGAAAAGGTTTTGGTGTAAAGTCTGTCTACACCCCCATCTAGAGCAGGGAGGGATGCCTCCGGTAAAAAAATGGAGCTGGTCGCTTTTTTTCTCTCTTACAGATGGGAGCTAACAATTCCAGCCTCACTCCTTTGAACTGTATCCTGAAAAACTGGGACAGATTTGGTCCCCAGGGCTTAAAGAAGACACACCTGGTCTTCCTATGCGATACTGCATGGCCACGGTATCCATTGGAGGACGGTGAATGGTGGCCAGTTGGAGGGTCTCTTAAGTATAATACTGGTTTACAATTAGACCAGTTCTGTAAGGAACAAGGGAAATGGGTAAAAGTAGCATATGTGTTGTCCTTTTTCTCTCTGCGAAATATGCCAGACTTATGTCCTAAGGTTATAGATTTGGGCATGAAATCTTCAGCTCCCTCCTGTCCTCCTACTTAATGCCCCCGTACCCGGGGCTCCAAGCTGAACAAACTGAAAGCCAGAGAACCCCCCTCAGAATGGCTGCTTTGGTATCAGCAGCCAAACTGAGATTCAAACTGCCCACGTGGAGGTCCAAACAACTCCTGTCTCAGTACGACCTCAGACTATTCTGGTTTCAGTAGAAACTCAGACCATCGAAGTTAGAGATGAGATGGAGGACAGGAGACAAAGAGAAAAAGAAAAACAGGTTTCTCCAGTCTATCCCTGGGATCATATGCACAGAACAGCCAGAGAGACTGAGGAACAGCCACACAAGCTGTTGCCTTTTTATGAAAAACCCACCGGGAGTTCAGCCTATGAGAGTTAATAAGCCTTTTTCTTATCAAGAAATACAAAGAATCAAGGAGGACCTGGGAGACTATTTAGAGAACCCAGAAAAATATACTAGAGCTTTTAAAGGTATTACTCTGCTTTATGACTTTACTTGGAAAGATGTGATGTATATCTTGGGACAAACACTGACTCCCGACTCAAAGACTCGAGTTTTGAGAAAAGCGGTTGCTTATGGAGATGAATGGCTTGGTAATGAATGAGTAGGGAAGAGGGAGAATGAGATAGCGGCCCTCCCCACTGGGAATCAGGCGGTCCCAACTGTAGAACCAGACTGGGACTACAACTCAGCTAAAGGAAGATGGGATCAGAGTCATTTTGTCAGATGCATTCTTGAAGGACTCAGGCAGGCGTGTGCTAAGCCTTTAAACTATGGCAAATTGGCAGACATAGAACAGGAGGAGAAGGAAGCCCCTGGTAAATTCCTAGATAGACTAAGAGAAACTCTTCGCAGATTCACTGAGATTGATCCCGAAAGTGAAGAAGGAAAAGTGATCTTGAAAGATAGATTTATCACTCAGTCAGCTCCAGATATCCGCCATAAGCTACAAAAACGGGCGTATGGACCAAATCAGTCTTTAGATACTCTGTTACAACTGGCTCAGACAGTTTATTACGGTAGGGAATATGAGGAAAAGAAAGAAAGACAAAGGAAAAGGTGGAAGCCTTCGTAATGGCTATGAAAAACTTTCTTAAACAGCCAGAGAAAAATGCCCAGAGGGACCCAGGTGAAAAGGGATGGGCTTGCTATTCCTGTGGAAAGGAGGGACACTTCAAGCGGGATTACCCTCAGGCATCTAAGCCGCCCCCGGCTCCATGTCCGGTCTGCAAAGGACCACATTGGAAGAGAGACTGCCCTCAAAGGCGTAGGTCTCCAGGGTCGGACTCTCAAGACAATAAGGACTGAAGTTGCCCGGAGGTCCCCACACAAGCTCCCGTCCTAATTACACCTGAGGAACCCCAGGTATTAATAATCGTGGGGGGGCCAATCCGTCGATTTCCTTTTAGATACTGGAGCAACTTAATCTGTGCTTACTGAAGCCCCTGGCCCACTTTCTTCCCGATCTGCTTCCTTAATGGGACTGTCTGGACGAGCCAAAAGGTATTAGTTCAGTTATTCTTTATCTTGCAACCGGGATTCTGTGCTATTTTCACACGAGTTTCTGATCGTGCCAGAATCCCCCTCACCCCTTTTGGGGAGGGATATACTGAGCAAGGTCCATGCTTCTATTTTTAATGAATATGGAGCCCTCCCTTTCTCTCCCTCTAGTTGAACAAAATGTAAATCCTAGAGTATGGGCTGATGGAAAATCTGTGGGTTGAGCACAAATACTATTCCTGTAGTTGTCAAGCTCAAAGACCCACACTTATTTCCACATAAGAAACAGTATCCTCTGAAACCTGAGGTTAAGGAAGGGTTAAAACCCATCATCGAAAATTTAAAGGAACAGGGACTATTAATTCCCTGTAACAGTCTTTGCAACACTCCTATTTTGAGTATAAAGAAATCGAATGGTAAATGGAGACTAGTTCAAGATTTACGTATAATAAATGAGGCTGTAGTTCCTTTGCACCCCGTGGTGCCTAATCCTTATACTCTGTTGTCTGAAATTCCTGAACAAGCCAAATATTTCTTAGTAATTGATTTTAAAGATGCCTTCTATTCAGTGCCTTTGGTGGAGGAAAGTCAATTTCTATTTGCCTTTGAAGACCCTACGCAGCCAGCTTCTCAGTTAACCTAGACAGTTTTGCCCCAGGGATTTTGTGACAGTCCTCACTTATTTGGACAAAGTTTGTCACGGGATCTACAAAACTTTAATAGCTGTGAAGCGGTGGTGTTTGCAATATGTAGATGATATTTTGCTCTGTGCTGAGACAGGAAGCTTGTTCGCGAGCCTCAGAAGATTTCTTAAACTTTCTGGCAGGCTGTGGTTACAAGGCATCAAGAGAAAAGGCTCAGCTTTGTCAACAATCAGTTAGATATCTGGGCCTAATCATATCAGAAGGGACTAGGGCCATAGGCCCTGAGAGAATTAAACCTATACTAAATCATCCCCTACCTATGACTTTAAGACAATTGAGAGGATTTTGGGGAATCACAGGTTACTGTGATTTGGATTCCGGGTTATGGAGAACTTGCCCGGCCTTTATACAAACTTATAGCTGAAACTCAGCAGGCCCAAACTGATAAACTCCAGAAACTCAAAAGGCTTTTAAGGTTCTTCAGACTGCTCTCCTGCAAGCTCCAGCTCTGAGCTTCCCCACAGGGTCAGAATTTAATTTGTTTGTCACTAAAAGAAAAGGTATGGCCTTGGGAGTTTTGACACAACCCCGAGGGCCTCACCAGCAACCTATTGCTTATCCAAGC
Organism: Capricornis sumatraensis; assembly: GCF_032405125.1. Taxonomy (NCBI): domain Eukaryota; kingdom Metazoa; phylum Chordata; class Mammalia; order Artiodactyla; family Bovidae; genus Capricornis; species Capricornis sumatraensis. The sequence continues at coordinate 143,917,727 of NC_091072.1, read as the reverse complement.
AGAGAATTAGATGTAATTTCACGTGGGTGGCCCCACTGCCTAAGAGTAATTGGGACAGCGGCTTTATTAGCACCTGAAGCTTTAAAAATCATTAATGGATGAAACCTTACTGTACTGACTTCTCATGATGTGAGTGGAATCTTAAATTCTATGGTTAATATTTGGATGACAAACAGTAGGCTTCTTAAATATCAGTCATTGTTGTTAGAAGAACCAGTAACTAAGCGCAACGTTTGTGGAAATTTAAATCCTGCCACTTTCCTTCCTGAGAAGGAAAATGAAACACCTGATCACGATTGTTCTCAATTCCTAACTTTAAACTACGCAGCTCGGGAAGATCTAATGGATACCCCATTAGACAATCCTGACCTGGAAATATTTACAGATGGCAGTTCTTTTGTTCAGGATGGAAAGAGCGTAAAGCAGGTTATGCCATGGTGACTGCTGAACAGGTTTTGGAAGCAAAATCTCTCCCCCGGGGAACCAGTGTTCAGTTAGCGGAGCTTGTGGCTCTGATCCGGGCAGCGGGTAAATATCTACACGCATTCTAAGTATGCTTATTTGACTTTACATGCTCATGCTGCAATATGAAAAGAAAGACAGTTTAAAACAGCAACAGGAAAACCTATTAAACATTTCAGAGAGATCGAGAGACTTTTAACTACTGTATATTGTCCTAAAGAAGTAGCTGCTATGCATTGCAAAGGGCACAGCAGGGATGGAAGCGGTGGCCAAAGGAAATCAGCTGGCTGCCTGTCAGGCCAGAAAAGCAGCACTTTACGAAACCCCTTCACTGCAGACGCCTTTGATTTGGACAGGTCCTGCGGAACAGGAAAAGCCACAGTATACTAAAGAATAATTAGAAAGATACGAAAAAAGAGGAGCAAAGATGACTGATAAAAGATGGTTACAGTCCGAAGATGGATGATTAATAATTCTTGAAAATGCTCAATGGAAAATTCCTAAGGGTTTACATCAGAGTTTCATTTGGGTGCAGAGAATATTAACCAAATGGCTTCTCGTTTGTTTGAAGGTAAAAATGTAATGAAAACTTTAAACAATATTACCAAAAGGTGTGAGGTTTGTCAGAAAAATAACCCAAAGACTGAAGAGCTAACAAAATCTGGATTACAACGAAGTGGGAAGTATCCTGGAGAGGACTGGGAAATTGATTTTACTCATATGCCAAAAGCTAATGGATATTCTTGCTTACAAGTTTGGGTAGATACTTTTACTGGATGGATTGAGGCTTTTCCCTGTCGTAGTGAACAGGCTAAGGAGGTTATAAAGATTTTAATCCATGAAATTATCCCCAGGTTTGGGCTGCCACAGAGCCTTCAGAGTGACAATGGCCCTGCCTTTAAAGCTGCTGTAACTCAGGGGATATCTAAAGCTCTAGGAATAAAATATCACTTACACTGTTCCTGGAGACCCCAATCCTCAGGAAAGGTTGAAAAAGCTAATGACATTATCAAAAGACATCTGTGCAAATTAACTCAAGAGACACAGGACAATTGGATTAAAGTCCTACCCATAGCTTTAATGAGGGCTCGAACTGCCCCCAGAAAGGGGAGACTGTCTCCCTTTGAATGTATTTATGGAAGGCCTTTCTTATGCACAGACATTGTTGTAGACCCTGAAGCCTTGGAATTAACTAGTTATGTAACTCAGCTCTCAGCTTTTCAACAGGCATCAACAGAACTCCAGGAGATGACTCCTAACCCTGCCTCTGAGTCAAGCAAGCCTCTATTTGAGCCAGGAACTGAGGTCCTCGTAAAAACTTTGGGATCTGGGGGCCCATCCCTCGAGCCCCTCTGGGCAGGCCCTTACCAGGTTATTCTTTCTTCTCCCACAGCTGTCAAAGTGCCAGGAATTCATTCGTGGGTACATCACACTCGAGTTAAGAGGTAACATCCCGACCAAAACTAAGTGACATCTTTTTATGTCTTTATTTTCTATGCTCTGACTTCGTACTTTTCAGATGGGCCTGATAACCTATGTGAGCTTACTTCTGCTGACTCCAAATATCCTGAGTCTGCCATTTGATCCTCAAGACAATGCCTCCCTGTCCTGGGCTCACTCCTACGCTGCATTCCACAATCGGTCTAACTGGGTCTGTGGAGCACTCCCCTCTTCATCAGTGGAAGCCTTGCTGTAGTGGACATCTCCACTTCAAGGAAAAGACTTTCTCCAAGTGTGTAAATACCTTCGATAACAATTACATCCGATGCCTCTCCTTCATCTGATGACATCTACCAACCCTAAAATAGACTGGTGCAACACTTTATACTTTAGCTATAGACATAATACTATAGTCATAAAAGCTATAGACTTTTAATTTTGATTATACATTGTCTCGGTTCAATGACTATTTTGCTACACATAAGACAAATAGGTCTAGATCTAATGGTTTTTTACCTGACGTTTATCAAATATGGGATGAGGTTATACGGCTAACTGCTGAAAAAGGGCGTTTAATATCTACTGCCCCTATATGCTGGGAACAAACAGAGCCATCCCCAAAAGTTAGCCAACAACTTAATTACAATGATTGGAAACAATTGGGATTTTTGCCTTAGGAAAGATGCTACGTAATCATTCCTGTGTTTTCCAACCCCAGTTCAGGTTCTCCCTTTGTCTGGCCAGGCACTAATTGGGACTGGATATCTCAGTCACACTGACATGCTGCAAACGGGACTTATTGGATATGTGGCTCTTACTATGGACATGGCTTCCCCCTGGTTGGATAGGGAGATGCACCCTGGGTCTAGCCTTTACTCACGGCTTTATATTTTCAGAGCTTCCAGAAAAGCCTGCTAATTTACCCCACCTTAAAACTCGGTGGGCAAGGTCTGTATTTCACTGGTATGATTATTTGGCTGCAGTCTTTGTTTCCTCTTTGGGAACTACAGATGTTATGCTACAAGTAGATGCTTTGACTAATTTTACTCAACAGGCATTACAAGATTGTCAAAAGGCTATTTCAGCTCTTAATGCTTAACAAGCACAAATTAGAAAGGTGGTTTTAGAAAACAGATTGGCTTTAGATATTCTGACAGCTGTGCAAGGAAGAACGTGTGCTATTATTCATACCCAATGCTGTACATATATACCTGATATGAACATGAATGTCACTCGTTTTACTAAACACATGAACAAGATGATCGAGGCCATGGATACTCCTGAAGCCTCAATTGCCTCACTTTGGGAGACGTTAACTAGTTCCCCATGGTGGACAACTATCTTAATTACAATAATTCTGATTGTTTTATTTTTACTGTTTGCTCCCTGCATCTGTAACTGTATAACTGGATTTGTTTCTAGCCACATGAAAGCTTTCAAGTTACAAATGGTTGCTCAAACTCCTGCTACTGCTGCAGCTGCCTCCAACTACTATTTGGGGCCCCTAGATCAGATATCCTCAATATTAAGATTAGGAAAATATGTTGCCTTGCCAATTTAGGGACAACACCCCTTCTCAGCTCAGAAGCAGTTATGAAACGAAAACGACACCCCTTTTCCCTAGGCAACATAATTCCCCTAAAAGAAGAGGGGGGAATGAGAGGGTAACAGGCAAGAAGGCCAGGGGTCTCCATACCGAGGAAATAGCCTGCAAGTGTCAGACATTTTTATCTCTCTTAAGCGGCAGGAAGAAACAAACTACCCATATTTTTTCCTTCTCTATACAAATTTAAAAGGAGGTTTCTCTTAAAATTCTGTGTTGCCATAATGACACCTGAAGTTAACCATTGCCTTTTTCTTACGGAAATGTTTATCTTAAGCTATGCTAATGTACTATGCATTTACCCCAAACTAAGTCTTCGAGTAGGTTCCACCTTTTGGGCTCAGAACCTACTGTAACCAGTATGTTAATACTCCGATATTGTTCCTCTAATCTCTGTAAATGACACTATTTGTATGGTGCTCTGCCCTTCTTCAAGATTCAAGTTAATCCTTTTATGGCACAAGATAAAGCATTTGGAGCCAAGACTGTCCCAAAATACATCTTATGGGTGAGGGGCCTGGTGCCATTCTGAGTTTTGAGACATTCCTTTCTTTCTTTCATTAACAGACTGCTGGTGACTATATAACATCCAGCTGAAGGCTAGCAAGGGGGGTACTCTTTCTGCCCCCTTCTGATGCCTATGTCAGAAGCTTTCTCTATCTCCTTTATACTTTAATAAAACTTTATTGCACAAACGCTCTGAGTGATCAAGCATCATCTCTGGCCCCGGATTGAATTCTTCTCCTCTGGGGGCCAAGAATCCTGGAGTTGTAATTCAACAACAACCTTTCACCTATTACATGTTGCACTTTTTGTAGTTATCCCACAGCTCTTGGATATTGTTTTGGGTTTTCTTTTCTTTTCTTTTCTTTTTTTTTCAGTTTTTTTCTTTTAACTTTTCAGTTTTGGATGTTTCTGTTGCTATGTCCTAAACTCAGAGATTCTATCCTCAGCCATGTCTAATCTATTAATGAGGCCATCAGACACTCTTTATTTTGTAAGTGTTTTTGATTCTCTGACATTTCTTTTTTTCCTTTCTTATAATTTCTATGTCTCTCCTTTCACTGCCTATTTATTCTTCATTGTGTCTATATTTTGCATTGGGGTCATTAGCATGTCAGTCATAGTTTAAAAAAGTTTCCAGTGTGATAATTCCAATATTTCTGCCATACCTAAGTTCTGACACTTTTCAAACTGTGCTTAACTTTTTGTTTTTGTTTTCTGTGCTTAGTTATGTCTGACTCTCTGCAGTGCCATGGGCTATAGCCTACCAGGCTCCTGTACCCATGGAAGTTTTCAGGCAAGAATACTGGAGCCGGGTGCCATTGCCTACCTCAGGGGATCTACCCCACCCAGGGATTGAACCTGAGTCTCTTGCATCTCCTGCATTGGCAGGGGGATTCTTTACCACCAGCACCACCTAGGTGGTTGAAAACTGTGTTATAATAAATATATTTTAATTTTGCCTCTGATTCCTGGCAAGGAGCTTCAAAAATCATTATAATTTTTTCAATTTCTTGAGTCATAGAAGAAGTAATTTTGTTATGCTAGTGATCATTCATTGTGAAGGTTCTCTATAGTTTCAAGGGAGTGTCTGGTCACTGGAAAAAAACCACCACCATGTGAGTCAGTTCAGTTCAGTCGCTCAGTCGTGTCCGACTCTTTGCGACAACATGAATCGCAGCATGCCAGGCCTCCCTGTCCATCACCAACTCCCAGAGTTCACTCAGACTCACGTCCATCGAGTCAGTGATGCCATCCAGTCATCTCATCCTCTGTCGTCCCCTCTTCCTCCTGCCCCCAATCCCTTCCAGCACCAGAGTCTTTTTCAATGAGTCAACTCTTTGCATGATGTGACTAAAGTACTTAGAGGGTAGCAAATTCCTGCCCTCCCTCTGTTCACAGACACACAAGCTGTGCATGCCTACACCCGATTCTAATGTACCAAAGACACTGAGACCTAAACTCTTCATAGCAGAACATTGCCTACATTCCACATTGGCCATTGGTTGATTCACTTGCAAGAAATATCTGAACAACACTACAAGGGCTCTAAAAACTGAACTGGAACCAGAGCCCACAGAAGGCCTGAACCTAGCCAGAGTGATTGTCTGCTCGAACCAAAAATTTGGATATGCTCCAGATATTTAAACAAAGTGTCTCCTAACAAAATATTTATTAAAAGTGTCCAGAAGACAATCCAAAATTATTCAGCATATTAATAGCCATGAGAATTTCAACTTGCATGGGGAAAGACAATCAACAGAAGCTGTGCTGACGTGACACAGATGTTGGAATTATCTAGAAAATATTTTAAGCAGCTATTATAAAGATACTCAAAATACCAAAGGAATGAAGAAATAAATGAAGTCATTTAATAGGAATTAGAAATCATCTTTTTCCTCCTCTGAATTGCCTTCTATCTAAATTGATTGCTACTTTTATCAAGGATAAAGAAAAACTTCCATTCTAAATTATGACACCCCAATTTTCTCCAACAGGTAAAAGTCACTTTTTTCATAGTCATCAAACAAAATCTTAATAAATGATTTTAATTTCAATCTCATATATATGTATGTATATGTATATACATATATATATATATATATGCACACACACACATTTTTATTTCTGTACAGCATCTAATATAAGATATTTTATTTGAATGTTCTCCTAAATTTTTATCTGGAATTGTTCATTTTTTTTAATTGGTAAATATCTTTTACTTGCCTTTTAATGTTTTCTCACCTGTGAGCCTCCCTGATAAGTTTTATACTTTATTTCATAATAATAACATGCTGCATCTATGTAACACTTTACAGTATTTTCCCAGTGAAATTAATCATTTCATTGTCAGTCATAAATTTTACCTGTTTCCATTCTCTTATCTCTTTCTCTTAATATTTCCCTTTCATTACCTGTGCAAACAAGAATTTCCATATCTTCTTATTGTTATACAAATTACAAACACATTTATAATTTTATAAATTATAGCACTCTTTCAAGGTCTCTCATCCTTGAAAACTCTGTACCTCTGAACCATTTTCCCTGTGTAGACACTAGAGTCTTATCAGTAGCATTATTTTAACACCTCAATCCCCAACCTCATTCCTTGCAGCCCAAATTCTTACCTCTTTTCGCAATCCACACAGTTGGAAAGCATCTTTCTCTACCATATTTATGTCAGGCATTTTACTTCCAGCTCTTATTAGAGAACTAAGACCAGAGGCAACCGTTTGAGGTCGGAACTTCCTGAGTAACTGAAAAAGTCAAGCTAAGCTAATTTGGGTAGTGAAATAGTCACACAGTGAACCACACATTTTTAGTCAGAAGGCCACTTGCCACAGACACACACAGAAGACTGGGCTTTGTATGAATGTTTAAAAAGACAAGGAAGCTATTTCAAGAATAATACTTTAATTGCAAGACAATGGATTTCAAACCAATCACCATGATAAGTCCAGTTACGACATGTCAGCTTGCAAATATATTACACAGTTATTGACCATATTCCCTGCACTGTACATTTCATACTTACAACTCATTTATTTTGTAACTGGAGGTTTTGGTTTCTCACTCTTCCTCTTTCCTTCTCTCTGCTCCTCCCACTCCTTCCTGGCAAACACATATTTGTTCTTTGCATCTATAACTATATATACACAGTATAAAAATGTTGAACTGCTATATTGTACATTTGAAGCTAATTTTGTAAATCTACTACTCTTTAGTAAGGAAGAAAAGGAAATGGTGCTCAAGAGGACATGGGAGTTATTTACTGAAGCAAGCTCACTGGATACAGCAATAAAGACAGGACTGACGTGGTGAGGGCTGCTTTTATTCACTTTTGTCGAGTGATAGAGAAAACTAGACTCGACTGGACTGAAATGTTGAGAGAATGTATTTTCCTTAAAATACATTTCCTGAAAGAAGCAGTGGACATTCTAGGTTATGCTTGTACCTGAATAAGATGAAACATAGAAATGAAAAGAAGCTGATATTGATAATGGTGCCGAAACTCTGCCTGTGTTCCCTGGTGCTGAATAGAAACATAGAGACAGATTTTGGGCGAAGTAGAAAAGAGTAACTTTTATTGTGCTGCCAGGCAAAGGGGGCCACAGAGGGCTAATGCACTCAAGACTGTGTGACCCACCCGGGAGTGGGATAGTGAGCAGTTTTACAGTGTTCAAGGAGCAATGTGTGACCAACTCATGGACAATTCTTGGATTGATTGGCATCAAGGTGAAGTTTCAAGCATCATCAATTTTCCAGTTTCAATCAGTCTAGAGTCTATGTTTCCATGGTCAGCAGGTTTCATTTGGAGCAGGTCTGCTTCTTGTAAAAATAACTTAGCAATGTGTGTCATGCCTTTATATATCTCAGAGAAATAGGCGTTCAGTGATTCTGCTATGTGGTTGAATTCTAATCTAAATTGTTACCAGTTCCCCAGCCCAATAGCTAGTCTTTATTTCTACATCTTCACATTTCTCTCTTCAACGAGGGGTGCTGGGAAAACTGGTCAACTACATGTAAAAGAGTGAAATTAGAACACTTTCTAACACCACACACACAAAAAAAACTCAAAATGGATGAAAGACCTAAATGTAAGACAAAAAACTATAAAACTCTTAGAGGAAAACATGAGGAGTAGCACATTCTTTAACATAAATCACAGCAAGATCCTCTATGACCCACCTCCCAGAGTAATGGAGATAAAAACAAAAAATAAACAAATGGGACCTAATTAAACTTAAAAGCTTTGGCACAATAAAGGAAACTATAAGCAAGGTGGAAAGACAGCCCTCATGAAACAACTGACAAAAAATGAATCAATCATTGATTCTTGAGGCAGTCTTTTACTTTAAAAACAAGGATGCAGGGGTTTGTACAGTTTCAGAAATAAAATGTATTAATGCTACTGCTGCCATAACAAAGTGCCATGCACTGCATGATTTAAAACACCAGGAACTGATTGTCTCACAGTACTACAGACTGGAAGGCCCAACATCAATATGTCCTCTGGGTCACGCTCTCTCAGACTGCTCTAGGAGACAGTCCTTTCTTGCCTCTTCCTGTTTCTGGTAATGGCTGACCATACCTAGCACTCTTTGACTTATAGGCACATCACTTCAGTCACATGGCTGTCTTTTCCCTTTGTCTTCACGTTGTCTTCGCTTTGTTAAGAGTTTTGTCTGACTCCAAATTTCCTCTCCTTATAACACCACTTGTGCTAAAGATCTTGAGGCCTATGGTAATGACGTCTTCACTATTACATTCAGCCCAGCCCTAATTTCCAAACAAGGTCACAGTCTGAGGTCCTGAGCATTAGAATGTCAACACAACATTTTAGGCTCATAGTTCAACCTCATAAGACATGCTGCTGTTGCTGCTAAGTCGCTTCAATCGTGTGTGACTCTGTGCAGTCCCATAGACGGCAGCCCACCAGGCTTCCTGGTCCCTGGGATTCTCCAGGCAAGAACACTGGAGTGGGTTGCCATTTCCTTCTCCAATGCGTAAAAGTGAAGTCGCTCAGTCGTGTCTGACTCTTAGCGACCCCATGGACTACTGCCTACCAGGCTCCTTCACCCATGGGATTTTCCAGGCAAGAGTACTCATAGGATATAGGAAGAGGAAATTTATTGAGTCTACACACAATATACATAACTCAGACAGTAAAGCGTCTGCCTATAATGTGGGAGACCTGGGTTCAATCCCTGGGTCGGGAAGATCCCCTGGAGAAGGAAATGGCAACCCACTCCAGTATTCTTGTCTTGAAAATCCCATGGATGGATGAGCCTGGTAGGCTATAGTCCATGGGGTCACAAAGAGTCAGACACAACTGAAGGACTTCACTGTCACTTTTCAGAAGTTTACAAAACTAATTCTATCCCATGGGATCGATTGTGTAGTTTTTCATATTAAAATTCATAGATATAACATAAATTAAGTTACCCTCAACTACAAAGACCCTGTGTAATCACTGATTACTGGATATTTGGTCTTGTAAAGGCTTCCGCCTGGGTCTGAGATCCAGGGCAAACATGTACGGTAGGGTCTTTCTTCAAACAATGCTTTACTTAAAGTGAATCACAGAACTGATAAGCTCATGAAAAGCATTATTATTTAGCAAAAAATCTTCAGAATAGTGGGAAAAGGGAATTGGTTATGCACTGGTTTATCCAGTGAGGGTGCATTCAGATTGTTTACAGTGTTCAGATGTTATTTCTTCCTGTTCAGGGCATGTGTGCTTGGTCGCTCCGTTGTGTCCTACTCTTTGCAACCCTGTGGACTGGAGCACACCAAGTTCCTCTGTCCATGGGATTCTCCAGTCAAGAATATGGGAGTGGGTTGCCATTTTCTTCTCCAGAGGATCTTCTCGACCCAGGGTTTGAACCCATGTCTCCTGCAACTCTTGGATTGGCAGATGAATTCTTTTTCCACTGAGCCACCTGGGAAGCCCCTTTCCTTTTCCCTCCTAATAAATGTTTCACTTGTTTCATTAGTTTTGGTTTCTGTGTGGAAATTCATTTTTCTGGAAATGAATCCTAATGGCCAGGATTCAGCACTCAGCCTGACTTCAATCTCTGGCCAGAAACCAAAGTTCTGTTTCAAGTCCCTGCAGGTTGGAGGCCACCCAAGCTCAGACATGTCTTCACAAAAATCTTTGTCTTTCTCTGTTCAGGTGAAAAAAATAAAAAACAAGGAGACCTTAGAGGTAGCACAGCCTCAAGATAAAAGAAACTTATGTCCCAGAATTTCCACATGGAAGAAAGCTGCGTTCTAACTAGAACCTCCTATATTTCACAGTTACATGAGTGATAAGTAAATATACACTGTGCTATCAATGAAATTTAGGAGGTTATCTATTGCAGTAGTTGTGTAATGTATCTAGTCAGAATGGCAGCTTCATTTTTTCCATATTTTTTGCATTACTAATCACTTCTTATCCAATCACCAAATATCTGCAGATTGTTTACTATTATGGTAGGTGCTGAGAAACAAAAGCTCTGCAAATTCTGATGAAGAGGATGAAGCAGGCACCTGGGTCTTGTGTGGGAGAGGTTTGGATGGATTTTCCAGAATGGCTGAGGCAAGGTTAGTATCTTCTCTGGTGTCTAGTGAAGACAGGAACATTTTAAAAGATCACGGTTTATAGTACCACTGAAAACTTGACAGAGCTAAGAGCAATGACAAATTGAAATTATAATAGTGATCATTATAATTATAATGAAGTGGTCAGCATACAAAAATGGACTTGGAAGGCAAGGGTCCGATTTCAGAATTCAAGAACTAGAACTTCTTTGTATCTTTGTATTGCGCCGCACAAAAGGACAGAGCAACACCTGCCGATTTCTGTGGCCTCATGGTACCCCGAGAAAACTTGCTGTCTCCCTAAAGATCTCCCTCCCTCCCTTTCCTGTGTTCGTGCAACAAGTCCTTGCTTAACACACTTCACTTCTCATCAAGTGAAGTTTTAATGCTTGAGAAATAAGCTCTGTAATGACCCCATGGCTTCTCGCATTTAAAAAAATAAATAAACTTCCTCCTTTTTTTTTAAGCGCATCAGTCACAAGTCAGAGCTTCCTGCATCTGTGTCTCCAAGCTGGGGCTCTAACAATCCAGCCAAAAAATGCCTCTTCTCAATCAGGTCTTTGTTTCTGAAATTTCAGTTAATAAAAGCAATATATTATGAAAACGGTGACACACTTAACCTGCTTGACACCAGGAAGGGAACTTTTTTTTTTTTTAACACACCCTTATTCAGTCAAAGGGAGCTTAAGTCTCTTCAGAAAAAGCTGAAAGACAAGTCTCCCCAAGAGCCTGGGACCTTTGTGTTTTTGGAAATGAGTGGAATTCAGGCCACTTCCAAAGGGATCTCAACTTTTCAATAAAGATACAATCCTGGGAGTGAGCAGATGGAGAAAAAAAGGGGAAAGACCCTGTACAATGTCCATAAGAATACCTGCCACCTTCTCAGCCTTTCAAAGCCTTTAATCCTTAGACCACAGAGCTTACCCTAAGGAATCTCCCAGTCACCCACTAAAGTTCTGCAAACTCCTATGAAGAAGGCAGCTTAGGCGCACAGCCATCTGGGGAGAAATCAAGTCAAAATTTTTCTTTTTTTTTTTTTTTTGCATGTTATTCAAATTTTATCAAAATTTTTCAAATCCCCCAACCAGGCCAGATGTTCACCCCCTATTGGAACAGGCCTAGAGAGTTTGCAACTGCTTGAGACCAAGAAGGCAGTTTCGTCGTTCTCTTCTCCTCTGGGCAGTAGTGGTTCTTCTTTCACTATGACTTTGCTCTGGACCAGAGGTGGCCAATGAAGAAGGAAATGGCAACCCACTCCATTGTTCTTGCCTGGAGACGCCTATGGACAGAGGAACCTGGTGGGGGCTGCTGTCCATAGGGTCGCACACAGTCAGACACGACTGAAGCAACTTAGCAGCAGCAGCAGCAGAGCTGGCCAAACAGGAGGATGTGGCGTCTTGGGGCTGCTACCACCGCCCTCTCCCAGCAGCTCTAGCTTCCCTGTGGGGTGACCACATCCCTTTCCATTCACAGCTTTCTCCCATATCCAGGTCCCAATGGTCTGCCAAGGTCTGAGGAAGACACTGGATGCAGGGTCTAGAAAATAGGCCCATGGACCGGATGGTACCCCAGATGGTACCAAATAACTCTCCCTCCCACCCTCCACCTTCTGCCCTCCACCCTAGATGTTACGCCCCACTTCCTGCATTTAATTTCTCAGGATGTTGAGGCAGAAAAGGAAGTCAGCACATTGTAAACAGGATGCCTGCCGTTGAAGGGTCTTTGGCTCCTTTCCAACCTGCCAAACGCCTGAGGGGGACCTGATGGACTAACGGTGGATCTAAGACGACAGCCCTCTGCTCAGGCTGTCTGCCAGGCTGGGTCCCTTCCTAGCGGGAGAAAGTCTGCATGAATCTCCACAGCCTGCGAGTCTCCCTGGCCTAGCAGAGATGGGGACAAGGCTCTGTCTGTCTCTCTGAGGTTCAACCTGTGGTAACCAAGACCCCTGAGGACAGAAACCCTGTTGTGTGTAGCCACTCTGACACATAAACCTCCTCTAACAGGTGTTAATTTGTGGCTTGTTAGCACCACTGTTCTCAGGAGATGATACACAAATCAAAACCCCAGGCTAATATATTCTGAGGCTACAAAATGAGGAAAGGTTATAAAGGCCAAAAACTACAAGGTTATATAAATTGTCAGGAATTAGGACTAGAGTTGGGAAGAAATAATGCTTGTTTAAACAGGAGTTGTTTGGGGTTCAAATGGTTACACATTTGCAGGTGTAGGAGGGAGGCACTTTGAAACTGTGTTTGCACCTGGCACTGCCTGCAGATACTATTTTGAAAATGTCTGGTGATGGTCTTGAGTTTTATATAATTCAGAAAGTTTAAGTTCTCAGTGATGCATCTGCAAGTTCTCAGATGCAAGACTGCATCTGAAACTACCGCCACCTAAGGCCATCTGGCTCCATTTTGTATGTGTGAACTATAGTTACTCCATTTTTATTTTTGAAAGATCTTAAATACATAATCAGGCTTCCCTGGTGGCTCTGTGATGAAGAACCTGCCTGACAATGCAGGAGAGGCAGGTTCAATCCCCAGTCCAGGAAGATCTTTTGGTGAAGAAAATGGCAACCCAGTCCAGTATTCTTGCTGGGGAAATCCCATGGAGAGAGGAGCCTGGTGGGCTACAGTCCATGGGGTCGCAAAAGAATTGGACAGGACTTAGTGACTAAACAACAGCAGCAGCAAATATATCATCACCTGTCTACATTACCCTTTTTTGGACTTTTGTGGGGGATAAGATTTCAACCCTGAGGATCTGCTACAGTGAGATTGGTCCAGTTGGAACAGAGTTTACAAACAGATTCTTAAAGCAAGACAGTAATGGCAGAAATCGGTCTTTGATGAACAAAAAATTTTTTCCTGGTGAATTATTTTGATCCTTGAAGTGATTTAGAAGTTTCACCAAGTGGTGACAATAAAAAGCTGACTCTTTAGAAGACAGTTTGTCAGTTTCTTATGAAATTAATATACTTGCCAGGTGATCCAACAGTCTCACTTTTGGGCATTTACAGAAATGAGTTGAAAACTGATGTTTATGCAAACTTACACAGGTGTGTTTATAGCAGCTATATTTATGATTGCCAAAACTTGGAATGCCTGTTAATATATAAATGGCTAAACACACTGTAGACTCTCCAAACAATGGCATAATGTTCAGGGACTTTAAGAAAAGTTCTCAAGTGAAGAAAAAAACATAAAAAGAACCTTTTATGCAGGTTATTAAGTGAAAGAAGGTAATCTGATAAATCTATGTACTGTAAAATTGCAACAATTTGACACTTACGTAAAGGCAAAACTATGGAGCTGTTGAAAAGACATGTCTGAAGGGCCAAGGTGGAGAGATTGGGAGGGATGAATGGGGGAGGCCAGGGGGTTTTTAAGACAATGAAACTATACTCTGTGATTCTGTAATGATGGATTTAAAACTACTAGGTGGTGTTTTGGGGGATTCTCAAGATCTCTAGTTCTTTATGTCTCAACACAGAAAGAATCCAGTGAGAGGCAAAGTGATAGAAAAGAAGTGATTTGTTAGAATAGGAGGTTTGTGAGGTTAACAAGTGGATGGATGAGAGGGTGCTGTGCCTGAGAACTTAGTGGGCTATAGTTTCAATCAAAGGAAAAATGGGGAGGGGAAAATACCACTTTTTCCCTCGTTCTTGAGTAGATGTCAAGCTTCCATAGTCAGCTCTGCCTTCACGTCAGGCTGGGGAGTTTTCTTGTCCCTAGATGGTTAAGCCAGGACAGTCATGGCACTATGGAAAAATTGTTTCAAGTCTCAGTACCATGAGGGTCTTTCACTTTGAATGTCACCTTTCCATTTTATTTATTTATTTATTTTTTTCTAAATGTGTGCAGAGAGCTTGTCCTGGGGGCCATTAACTTACTGAGCTCACTAAGTGGGATGTGGGTCTCATGCCGTCATTTTTCTGTTGTTTTGAGAGATGTCTCATGCTTCTGTTTTGCAAGGTTTTTTTGCTAAACAACCCTGCTTGGTTTTGTAGTTAAGCAAACCTTCTTTTTTAAGCAATCATTAACATACAGGGGTTTCCCATTCTCATACTTTTTACTTACAATCCCCAGTGGGATTAACCATTTAATTACCTACTTTGTCCCTTTACTCTATCCCTATCAAATTCATGTCATTATGAAAGTGAAAGTGTTAGTTGCTCAGTCGTGTCTGACTTTTTGCGACCCCATGGACAGTAGCCCACCAGGCTTCTTTCTCCAAGGAATTCTCCTGGCAAGAATATTGGAGTGGATAGCCATTCCCTTCTCCAGAGGCTCTTCCTGACCCAGGATTGAACCCCAGCCTCCTGCCTCGCAGGCCGATTCTTTTTTGTCTGAGCCAACAGGAAAGCCCAAGCTTGCCATGGCATATAGAACATAAAGAGCAAACCCTAATGTAGTCTATGGACTTCAGTTCATAATACTGGAGCAAAATTTGTTCATCAGCTGTAACCAATAAAACAAGCTAATACAGTGTGCTTAAAATAAGGAAAGCTGTGAGGAAGAATTACCTGTGGGAACTCTGCATTTCTGCTAAAATTTTCCCAAACCTAAAACTGCTTTTTTTCCTTTTTTTCCCATAAACCTAAAATGGAGTCTGTTCACTTAAAAGATCAGTTGACTCTTAGTCAGCATTATCATTGTTTTTAGCTCAGTGACCTAGGAACCACTCTCATCCTTAAACTAGAACTAGAAGTTAAAGGTGAGACATATACGGAGCTCTAGTGTGTTCTGTGTGACATGAGGTAAGGGTCAGAGATTATTTGCTGTTAGAATCCTTTAAAATTAAAGTGTAAATCTGAAAAAAGCACCTTAGAAACCACTGGAGACAATGCTGAGCAAATTAAAGCACTAAGCCATCAAGAGAAAAAGAGAGGTTGAAATATCTACTTTTGCTTTGCTATGACCACAGTAACTTTTGAAACAGAATTGTTATCCATCCAACTACCCTTGCTGAAGGATAAATATAATTGGGACTTCCCTGGTGGTTTAGTGGTTAAGAATTCAGCTACCAGTGCAAGGAAAGCATGTTCAGTTCTTGCTCAGGGAACTAAGACCCCACATGCTGTGGGGCAACTAAACCCTCAGGATGCAACTAAGAGCATAGCCGTGCCACAAAAAAAAAGACCCTGAATGCTACAACTAAGGCCCACTTAGCAACTAAACTACCACCACCATAGAGCTTCTCCATCTTCGGCTGCAAATAATATAATTAGTCTGATGGTGGTATCCATCTATAGAGTTGGGCTTCCCAGGTGGCAATTTGGTAAAGAATCCACCTGCCACTGCAGGAATAGTGGGTTCAACCTGTGAGTGGGGAAGATCTCCTGGAGAAGGTATCTCTTGACTTAGGCTAACACCTGTCTAGAGCTTAAACAGGGGCTTCCCTGGTAGCTGAGCTGGTGAAGACTTTGCCTGCAATGCATGAGACCCCAGTTCGATTTCTGGGTTAGGAAGATCCCTTGGAGAAGGGATAGGCTACCCACTCCATTATCCATGAGCTTCCTTGGTGGCTCAGACAGTAAAGAATCCTCTTTCAATGCAGGAGATTTGGGTTAGATCCCTGGGTTGGGAAGATCCCTGAAGGAGGCCGTGGCAATCCACTCCAGTGTTCTTGCCTGGAGAATCCTCATGGACAGAAGAGCCTGGTGGGCTGCAGTCCATAGCATCACAAAAGAGTGATTAGAAAAGAGTCGTTATCACAAAACGACTAAGCACAAAGTGTACACAAAGTTAGGGAAATATCAAGGCTGTCCAGGTCACCATATACATATACATCAATCTTGTTCAGAGATACCCTGGCACAATAAGCAACACAATATCGTTTTCATCCACTCGAATTTAGACAGACTACCTACTCAGGAGCAGAGCTACTGTTTGCAGCACAATGGTCAGCCTTGAGCAAAATTTTTTATTTTAGCTTTTTTTCCCTCTGTATAACTTGGTTTTGTAGGTATTACAGGATCGGTGTGGTAGGTTGCAAAAGGAGCCTGGGTTTTGAGGTAGGAAACAGATGGTCAATCTTGCTCCTTACTCATCCATAAATTCAAAAAAATCCTATGCCTGGATAAGGCAGATAATAATGTATCAAATGAAACAATGTGGATTAAAGCATCTACCAATAACCTGAGCTTTCTGATTTCAGTATACAGAAGTTTTAAAGGTATCAAAAAGAAAGGTCAGCAGCGCCCCCTGTTAGTAAATGAACTCAGATTTAAAAAAAAAAAAAAAATTAAACAACAGAAAGCAACCCCAAAACAAAAACCAACCAGCCAACCAGACAACAACAACAAAAACCCACAGAGCAAAAAACACTTGAGTTTTTGGAGCAGCTATGTAAGCTTCACTCTAGCAATCAATACTCCATTTCTTAATGTGCGTGCATGCGTGGGTTCTCAGTTGTGTCCTACTCTTTGCGACCCCATGGAGTGTAGCCTGCCCGTCTCTGCTATCCATGGGGATTCTCCAGGCAAGAAGAATGGAGCGGGTTGCCATGCCCTTCTCCAGGACATCTTCCCAAACCAAAGATCCAACTCACATCTCTTATGTCTCCTGAATTGGCAGGTAGATTCTTTACCATTGGCACCACCTGGGAAGCCCTAGACATAGGGAGAAACTTATGTCCTTGAATTTCCATGTGGGAAAAAGCTGCATTCTAACCAGGAGCTCCTATATTCCACAGCTACATAAGAGATAAGTAAATATATACTGTTCTACCAATGAAACTTAGGAGATTATTTATTGTAGCAGCTGTGTTACATACCTAGTTAGAGTGGCAACCACATGTTTTCGTGTTTTTTTGCATGCCCAATAATTTCTTATCCAATCACCAAACAGCTGCAGAATGTTCATTCCTGCTGTAGGTGCTGAGAAACAAAAGCTCTGCAAATTCTGATGAAGAGGGTGAAGCAGGCACCTGGGATGGCCCAGAAAGGCAGGTGTCTTCTCTGGTGTCTAGTCAAGGGATGGATTTTAAAAGATCATGGATTATAGTACTATGGAAACCCTGACAGAGTTAAGAGTAATGACAAATTGAAATTATAATGGAGTAATCACAGTTCAGCAAATAAAAATGGAGTTGGGAAAAAAAAAATGGAGTTGGGAGGCCACTGAGGCCTCTGATTTCAGAACTTAAGAACCAGAACTTTCTTTGCATTGTACCACACCCAAGAACAGACAAGCATCTTCTTTTGTCAGCTCCTTTGGCCTTGTTGACTAAAAAGATGCACAATGGAAGAGTTGTGAATTAAGTTTTATTAGGGGCAAAATGAGGACTGCAGCCTGGGAGACAGCACCTCAGATAGCTCCGAGAAGCTGCTCCAAAGCAGCAGTGAGGGGAGGTGAATATATAAGATTTTGGTGAAGGGGGAGTTCAATGCAATCAAGTGCTTACTTTATAAAAGATTTTCCACTAGTCCTGAGGAGCTGTCACCATGAAGGGATTTAACGCTTTTGTAGATATTTAGAGATGCAAAGGTTGGGATCATGAAATCAGTTCCTGAAAATATCTAAATCTCTAAAGACTTGTTCCACCAGTTTCCGTAGAACACAGAGCACCTCACTCTCCATGCTCAATTCCCTTCAGGAGGTATCGAAAGTCAGCAGGTGCAGTAGCACAGGCAGATGTAAAATGCCCTTGTTGCTCAGGCGCTGGCAAATGCTCTTGGCAATTGCAGTTGACAGCCTCAAAGTACCCCTTCCCCCATTGCAATCTTTTGGTCTCAGGGTCCTGCCTCCTCCACCTTGTGGTTGTGCTACCAATTCTGCCTCAACAAGCATCCTCACTTCTCAACAGCTCCAATTACAATTTTGGACAAACGAAATGAGTACTAACCATGACTTCTTGCATTTTTGTCTTTAATAAACTTCTCCATTTTTAGCCTGGCAGATCACAACTTGAGAAGTTCCTGAGTCTGTATCTGCAGGCTGCAGCTCTAACAGTTCTCACAATAAATGCCTCTTTATCTCAGACAGGTCTCTCTTTCTGAAATGTCAGTTAATAAGAGCACTAAGTCTTGAAAACGGTGACACACTAAGCCTGTATGACCCCAAGAAAGGAACTTCTTTTTAAAACATATTTATTCTGCCAGAGAGAGCTTGAAGACATTCTAATTAAGCTTAAAGACAAGTTTCCCCAAGAACATTGGAAGTTGGTGTTCTTGGAAAAGAGGGGGATTCAGGCCAGTCCCTCTCTCTAGTTTCCAATTAAGATGCCATTCCTGGGGGCAGGGCAGACTGAGAAAAAAGGGAGGGGGGGCAAAATCTGAAACCAGCTCACTAGGAACACCTGTCACCCTCTCCCAGCTTTTCCAACCCCTTAATCCCCAGACTGATGCTGAAGCTGAAGCTCCAATACTTTGGCTACCTGATGCAAAGAACTGACCCATTGGAAAAGACCCTGATACTGAGAAAGATTGAAGGCAGGAGGTGCAGGGGATGACAGAAGATGAGATGGTAGGAAGGCATAATCAACTCGATGGACATGAGTTTGAGCAAGCTCTGGGATTTGGTGATGGATAGACAGGGAAGCCTGAAGATCTTTTTGTATAGTTCTTCTGTGTATTGTTGCCACCTCTTCTTAATATCTTCTGCTTCTGTTAGGTCCATACCATTTCTGACCTTTATTGTGCCCCTTGCATGAAATGTTCCCTTTGTATCTCTAATTTTCTTGAAGAGATCTCTAGTCTTTCCTATTCGATTGTTTTCCTTTATTTTTTGTATTGATCCCTGAGGAAGGCTTCTTATCTCTCCTTGCTGTTGTTTGGGATGCTGCATTCAAATGCATATAACTTTCCTTTTTTCCTTTGCCCTTTCTTTCTCTTCTTTTCTCAGCTATTTGTAAGGCCTCCTCAGACAAACACTTTGCCTTTTTGCATTTCTTATTCTTGGGGATGGTCTTGATCACTCCCTTCTGTACAATGTCATGAACCTCTGCCCATAGTTTTTCAGGCACTCTGTCTATCAGATTTAATCCCTTGAATCTATTTGTCACTTCCATTGTATAATCATAAGGGATTTTATTTAGGTCATATCTGAATGGTCTAGTGGTTTTCCCTATTTTTTTCAATTTAAGTCTGAATTTGGCAATAAGGAGTTCATGATCTGAGCCACAATCAGCTCCTGGTCTTTTTTCTGCTGACTGTATAGAGCTTCTCCATTTTTTGGCTGCAAAGAATATAATCAACCTGATTTCAGTGTTGACCACACTGTGATGTCCATGGGCAGAGTTATCTCCTGTGTTGGAAGAGGGTGTTTGCTATGACCAGTGCATTCTCTTGGCAATATTCTGTTAGCCTTTGCCCTGCTTCATATTGTACTCCAAGGCCAAATTTGACTGTTACTCCAGGTATCTCTTGACTTCCTACTTTGGCATTCCAGTTCCATATAATGAAAAGGACATCTTTTCTTTGGGTGTTAGTTCCAGAAGGTCTTGTAGGTCTTCATAGAATCATTCAACTTCAGCTTCTTCAGCATTATGAGTCTGGGCATAGACTTGGATTGCTATGATACTGAATAGTCTGCCTTGGATATGAGCAGAGATCATTCTGTCATTTTTGAGATTGCATCCAAGTACTGCATTTTGCACTCATTTGTTGACTGTGAGGGCTACTCCATTTCTTCTAAAGGATTCTTTCTCCTAGTAGTAGATTTAATGGTCATCTGAGCTCAATTCACCCATTCCAGTCCATGTTAGTTAACTGATTCCTAAGTTGTCGATATTCACTCTCACCATCTTCATGGCAAGATCTTCATGACCTGGATAACCACAACGGTGTGATCACTCACCTAGAGTCAGACAACCTGGAATGCAAAGTCAAGTGGGCCTTAGAAAGCATCACTATGAATAAAGCTAATGGAGGTGATGGAATTCTAGTTGAGCTATTTCAAATCCTAAAAGATGATGCAGTTAAAGCACTTCATTCAATATGCCAGCAAATTTGGAAAACTCAGCAGTGGCCACAGGCTTGGAAAAGGTCAGTTTTCATTCCAAGCCCAAAGAAAGGAAATGCCAAATATTCAAACTACTGCACAATTTCACTCATCTCACACACTAGCAAAATAATGCTCCAAATTCTCCAAGCCAGGCTTCAGCAGTACGTGAACCATGAAATTCCAGATGTTCAAGCTGAATTTAGAAAAGGCAGAGGAACCAGAGATCAAATGGCCAACATCTGCTGGATCATAGTTCCAGAAAAACATCTCCTTCTGCTTTACTGACTACACCAAAGCCTTTGACTGTATATGTCACAACAAACTGTGAAAAATTCTTCAAGAGATAGGAATACCAGGCCACCTGACCTGCCTCCTGAGAAATCTGTATGGAGGTCAAGAAGCAACAGTTAGAACCAGACATGGAACAACAGACTGGTTTCAAATTGGGAAAGGAGTACGTCAAGATAAGGCTATATATTGTCACCCTGCTTATTTAACTTCTATGCAGAGTACATCATGCAAAATGTTAGGCTTGATTAAGCACAAGCTGAAATCAAGATTGCTAGGAGAAATATCAATAACCTCAGATATACAGATGACACCATCTTTATGATAGAAAGTGAAGAAGAACTAAAGAGCCTCTTGATGAAAGTGAAAGAGGAGAGTGAAGAAGTTGGCCTAAAACTCAACATTCAGAAACCTAAGATCATGGCATCCTGTTACATCACTTAATGGTAAATAGATGGGGAAGCAATGGAATCAGTAAGATACTTTATTTATCTTTTTGGTCTCCAATATCACCACAGACATTGAGTGCACCCATGATGTTAAAAGACACTTGCACTTTGGAAGAAAAGCTATGACCAACCTAGACAGAATATTAAAAGGCAGAGGCGTTACTTTGCCATCCAAAGTCTGTCTAGTCAAAGCTATGGTTCTTCCAGTAGTCATGTTTGGATTTGAGAGTTGGACTCTAAAGAAAGCTGAGCCCCAAAGAACTAATGGTTTTGAACTGTAGTGTTGGAGAAGACTCTTTAGAGTCTCTTGGGCTGCAAAGAGATCCAACCAGTCGATAGTAAAGGAAATCAGTTCTGAATATTCATTGAAAGGAATGACGTTGAAGCTGAAACTCCAATACTTTGGCCATCTGATGTGAACAAATGACTAATTGGAAAAGACCCTGATTTGGGAAAGATTGAATGATGGAGAAGAAGGGGATGACAGCGCATGAGGTGGTTGGATGATGTCACTGACTCGATGGACATGAATTTAAGAAGTTCTGGGAGTTGGTGATAGACAAGGAAGCCTGGTGTGCTGCAGTCCATGGGGTAGCAAAGAGTCAGAAATGACTGAGCGACTGAACTGAACTGAATTGAATTGCATTTAGGACTCATAGTCATATGAGGGCTACTCTATCTCGTCTAAGGGATTTTTGCCCACAGTAGTATATATAATGTTCATCTGAATTAAATTTGCCCATTCTAATCCATGTTAGTTCACTGATTTCTAAAATGTTGATATTCACTCTTGTCATCTGTTTGAGCACTTCTAATTTACCTTGATTCATGGACCTCACATTCCAGGGTCCTATGCAATAATGCTCTTTGCAGCATCAGACTTTACTTCCATCACCAGTCCCATCCACAATTGAGTGTTGTTTTTGCTGCGGCTCCATCTCTTCATTCTTTCTAGAATTATTTCTCCACTCTTCTCCAGTAGTATATTGGGTGCCTACCGACCTGGGTATTTCATGTTTCAGTGTCATATCTTTTTGCCTTTTCACACTATTTAAACCTCTGGCCACTTATCTTGTTTCTTTCTTCACTCCTGACTGGTCCTTGGATCCTCCCCAAGTTGTGTGTGCAGCATTTTTCTAAGATGGATCCCACTTCAGAGACCTATTGGTGCATGTCCATACTTATCATGGGGTGGGGACCCCTCCTGGTTTGATTCCCAAGAAGCCTTCCTGCACATGTGCAGACAGGGAAGTCTTCCTTGACCTTAGGAGTGGGTACCTTATCTCTTCACTTTAGCAGGGCTCAACTTCTGCCACTAGCTTTGTCCATGGACTGTCTGGGTGAGAACAAAGGCTCAATTTTACTTCACTTGACAAACATCAGCAGTCCAGCTATCTCCTACTTCAGAACCATTTTAAAAAGAATACCCTGAGGTTAGTGATCTTTGGTTTCTTTCTAAGCTGCAAAACACCTGATGGGGGCCTGGTGGATCTAAAAGGACAGCTCTCTGCTCAGACAGTCTGCCATGCTGGATCCCATCCTGGCAGAGCAAGAGAAAGTCTGCATAATCTCCATAGCCTGGGAGTCACCCTGGCTAGCATGGTGGGGATGAGGCTCTGTCTCTTTGGAGTTTAACTTGTGTTAGCCAAGACTTCTGGGAACAGAAACCCTGGCTGTAAACACACACACACACACACACACACACACACATACTCTAAAGGCATTGATTTGTGGTTTGTTAGCACTACAGCTCTCAGGGGACACAGATCAAAGGCTTGGATTGTGTTCTAAGACTAAAAAATAGGGAGAGTTTAACTGCAAGTTTACATAAATTGTCAAGGATTGGGATTGGAATTGGGAAGAAATAAAGGAGCAGCAGGAGAAGGGGATGACAGAGGATGAGATGGCTGGATGGCAACACCAACTCGATGGACATGAGATTGAGTGAATTCCAGGAGTTGGTGATGGACAGGGAGGCCTGGCATGGTTCATGGGGTCACAAAGAGTCAGACACAGCTGAGAGACTGAACTGAACTGAACTGAACTCAAAGGTGCTTGTTTAAACAAGAATGGTTAGGGGTTCAAAATGGTTATATAGTTCCAGGTTGGGGAAGCGTGCACTTTGTAACAATGTCTGCAGTTGACAGTAGCTTGCAGATGTTGTTTAGGAAAAGGCTGGGGACTTCCCTGTCATTCTGGTTCAATGGTTAAGACTTGGAAATTCCAGGGCAGGGGCACAGGTTCTATCAGCATGCTTTGTGGCACATCCCCAAAAAAGATTGGAGGTGTTCTTGAGTTTGATGCAATCCAGAAAGTTCAAGTTCACAGTGATGCAAGAATGCTTCTGGTAGCGGCGTTTAGGCCGAGCTACCGCGGTGAGGAGCGAAGCTGTGGCCATGAAGGAGGAGAAGGAGCACAGGCCTAAGGAGAAGCGAGTAACCCTCTTGACTCCCCCAGGTGGTAATTCGGAGATTACCGCCCACTTTGACCAAGGAGCAGCTTCAGGAACATCTTCAGCCTATGCCTGAGCATGATTATTTTGAGTTTTTTTCTAATGATACTAGTTTGTATCCTCATATGTATGCAAGAGCATACATCAACTTTAAAAACCAAGAGGACATTATTTTGTTCAGGGATCGTTTTGATGGTTATGTATTCCTTGACAATAAAGGTCAGGAATATCCTGCCATCGTAGAATTTGCACCTTTTCAAAAAGCTGCAAAAAAGAAGACTAAGAAAAGAGATACTAAAGTTGGAACTATTGATGATGATCCAGAATATAGAAAATTTTTGGAGAGCTATGCTGCAGATAATGAGAAAATGACATCTACTCCAGAGACACTGCTAGAGGAAATAGAAGCAAAAAATAGAGAACTAATAGCTAAAAAGACAACTCCACTTTTGAGCTTCCTGAAAAACAAGCAGAGGATGAGAGAAGAAAAGAGAGAAGAAAGGAGGCGGCGAGAAATAGAAAGAAAAAGACAAAGAGAAGAAGAGAGGAGAAAGTGGAAAGAAGAAGAGAAACGAAAACGGAAAGATATAGAAAAGCTAAAGAAGATAGACAGAATTCCAGAAAGGGACAAATTAAAGGATGAACCAAAGATTAAGGATCGCCCGGCGATGCAGCTTTACCAGCCAGGAGCCCGAAGCCGAAATCGACTCTGTCCCCCTGATGACAGCACCAAGTCTGGAGATTCAGCCATAGAAAGAAAGCAGGAAAGTGGTATTAGCCATAGAAAAGAAGGAAGCGAGGAGTGATAGGTCCAAATGGCCTTAGGTGTCCTGACTGTCTAGGCAGCCAAAGAGCACGAATTAAGCAATCCAGAAGTGCCTTCAGGGCAAAGGAATAGAGAGAGAGAGAGAAAGGGGGTCGCTGTGCTGGTGGGGTACACTGCAGAGGAGTATGTTTTGCGTTAAAGCAGGAACCCGATTGCAGGTTCAGATTGGAAGTACAATTTTCATTTTTTATGCAGTTCCTACAAATTTAAAGTGTCAGACAAAGCTGAGGGGGAGAGGACACGCATTGCAGTTTGCAGGCAAGAAGTATCACGAGAGGACTTATTTAGGTATGACACGAGAAGAAGATAGAAGAACTGGCTTTAAAATCAAAAGGTTTTCTTAATCCTGGATTGAATTTTCTTAAATTTCAATGGAGCAGAGTCACTGTGAAGTCTCGTTCAGATCTAGTTATAGTCATTGTTGGTGATAACTGTTGACTTTGTGTAGTGTAGAAGCAAGAAGCATGTAATTGTAATACAAGTACAGTGAAGGATATAACACATTTTCACTTATGCAGAAATTTAAATAGTCATGTCATGTCGATATCTTATGTCCTAAAGTTTTAGGATTAGTTTGGGAACAGCTACCCACTCCAGTATTCTGGCCTGGAGAATTCCATGGACTATGTAGTCCATGGGGTTGCAAAGAGTCGGACACAACTCAGCAACTTTCACTTTCAGTTTAGTTCTTTGTTTGCTTACGTGAGATTAGTGTAAAAAAATTTTTTTTAAAACATCTCCTTTTGCCTTTAGTAATTTTTATATTTGTAAACTTTAACCCTTAGTTGGTTCTTGACAATCCAGTCTTTGTTTGACTTTAGGTCTCATGAGCTGAGTGCCTACCCTCTCCAGGAAGGAAACTGCACCAATATTTGTTCCTGTTCAACTTAGCTTGTTTTGCATTGATGTCAATAAATATCAACATCACTCAAAAAAAAAAAAAAAAAAAAGAATGCTTCTAAAACCACATCCACAGATGGCTACCTGGCTCCATTTTGGATATATGAACCATAGCTACTCCATTTTGATTTTTAAATGATCTTAAATATATCATCACATGTCTCCATCACCCTTACTTGGGCTTTCATGAGGTGATCAGATTTCAAAGACGAGGATCTGCCCCACAGTGATTGGTCCAGTTGGAACAGAGTTTATGAACATATTCTTAAAACAAGACAGCAACTGCAGAAATCAATCTTTGAGCAACAAATTGTTTTTTCTAGTGGATTCTTTCAATCCCTGAAATGATTTAGAAGTTTCACCAATTGTTGATAATAAAGAGGAGATGATTATTTAGAAGACAGTTTGGCAGTTTTTAAAAAATAATAATAATAATAATATACTGATCATATGCTCCAAAAATCTCATTTTTGGCATTTATACAAATGAATTGAAAATTTATGCTTATGCCAAACCTGCACAGGTGTGTTGCATTCATGACTGCCAAGACTTGGAAATAACCAAGATTCCTGTCAATAAATAAATAGTGAAACACATTCTAGACTTTCCAGGCAATGACATAATATTCTGGGACTTTAAAAAGTTCTCAGGTCAAGAAAAGACATAAAATAACCTCTAATGTAGGTTACGAAGTGAAAGAAGGCAATCTGAAAGGCAATATACTGTAAAATTCCAACAATTTGATATTCAGGAAAAGGCAAAATCATGCAGATGGTAAAAAGATCTGTCTGAAGGACCAAGGTGGAGAAGTTGGAAGGGATGAACTGGTAGAGCCCAGGGGATTATTAAAGCAGTAAAACTATGTGCTAAACTGCTTCAGTTGTGTCCTGACTCTTTGCAACCCCATGGACTGTAACCCTCCAGGCTCCTCTGTCCATAGAATTCTCCAGGCAAGAATACTGGGTTGCCATTTCCTTCTCCAGGGGATCTTCCTGACTAGGGATCTAACCCCTGTCTCTTATGTCTCCTGCATTGTCAGGCAGGTTCTTAATCACTACCGCCACCTGGGAAGCTTAGTAAAACTATGCTGTATGATAAATCCTTCAAACTAGGCTTCAGCAGTACGTGAACTGAGAATTTCCAGATGTACAGTCTGGATTTAGAAAAGGCAGAGGAACAAGGGATCAAAGTGTCAACATAGAAAAAGCAAAGTTGGGTGTTAGAAAAAGCAAAGGGATTCAAAAGAAACATCTACTTCTCCTTCATTGACTACACTAAAGCCTTTGACTGTGTGGATCATAACAAACTGGAACATTCTTAACGAGTTGGGAATACCAGATCACCTTACCTGCATCCTGAGAAGCCTGCATGCAGGACAAGAAGCAATCATTAGAACCAGACATGGAACAATGGACTGGTTCAAGGTTGGGAAATGAGTATGTCAAGGCTGTATATTGTCACTATGCTTACTTAACTTAGACTCAGAGTACATCATGTGAAATGCTGGACTGTATGACTCACAAGCTGGAATCAAGATTGTTGGAAGAAATATCAACAACCTCAAATAGGCAGATGATACCACTTTAATGGCAGAAAGTGAAGAGGAACTAAAAGCCTCTTGATGAAGGTGAAAGAGGAGAGTGAAAGCTGGCTTAAAACTCAACATTCAAAAAATGAAGATCATGGCATCCAGTCCCATCATGTCATGGCAAATATATGGAGAAAAAGTAAAACAGTGACAGATTTTATTTTCTTGGGTTTCAAAATTAAGGCAGATGATGACTGCAGGCACAGAATTAAAAGACGCTTGTTCCCTGGAAGAAAAGCTATAACAAACCTAGACAGCATGTTAAAAAGCAGACCTCACTTTGCTGACAAAGGTTAGCATAGTCAAAGCTATGGTTTTTCTAGTAGTCATGGACGGATGAGAATTGGACCATAAAGAAGGCTGAACATCAAAAAATTGATGCTTTTGAACTGTGGTGTTGGAGAAAATTCTTGAGAGTCCCTTCAGCTGCAAAGGGATCAAAGCAGTCAATCCTAAAGGAAATAAATCCTGAATATTCATTGGAAGGACTGTTGCTGAAGCTGAAGCTTCAATACTTTGGCCATATGATGTGAAGAGCTGATTCATTGGAAAAGACCCTGATGCTGGGGATGATTGAAAGCAGGAGGAGACGGGGGTGACAGAAGATGAGATGGTTGGATGGCATCATCGACTTAATGGACCTGAGTTTGAGCAAGTTCTGAGAGATAGTGAAGGGGAGGGAAGCCTGGCATGCTGCAATCCATGGGGATTGAACGATTGAACAAGAACAACCAGAGGTCTCTGGAGTCAGCTTTGTCTTCCAGAAACGAAGCCTTCTCAAGAGACATGCTAAGAGTTTTCAAAGAACAATGAAACATGACTAAAAAGCAGGAAAATCTGTTCAAACAAACAGACAAAACAGACTGCTTTGGTCATGATCCAGATGGTGAGAAGTTGAATTCAAGATTTTCGTTTAACTGATTAGAAAGGGAATTTTCTTCACAGCTATATTTTTATGGTGTTCCTTTCTGTGACCAAAAAAAAAAAAAAAGAAAGAAAAAAATCAAATAATCCACTGTAAACTATATTGTAATATAATGAAGACCTCAAGATAAATAGAAATAACTGTTTGTCCAGAATATGTAGAAATACTAGTATACACCTCCAAACTAAGGGACACAAAATGACAAGCTTTTTGTTAAATACATCTTCAGTATTTGCTTTTTCTTCCAGCTGTCATTCTCTGCCATGTAACCTAATGCTCCCCTCTAGGTATATTTTCATCCTTTACTTTTAATCTGCTATGTATAGTCTGTGAACTATTCAAACAATCAAGCCCGTCAGAATTGTGCATAATGTAACTCCACAACTGATTTTGAACCAGGGTCAGAAAGAGACATGCTTCTGCATAGTACTCATTAGCTTTATTCTGAGCATGATATTTCATCAGCTCTTCATAAAATTAGTAATCTCTTTGTGAACTTATGTATTATTCACATATTTTATTTTAAACTCTGTTAATGAGTTTTTCCTCAGTTAAATTTAACTTGTATAATGCTTAATTTTTGAGTAGTACTCTGTCCCCATGATGAAAGGCAAATTTCCTAATATATGAAGACAGAGTATCTTAAGAGACTTGCCCTGTGAAAGACTCAGCTAATTTGATTCCGTTATTTCCTTATTAAAATAGTGCTGCAAAGTATTACAGCACAGGTGCTTATTCTGAGAGTTTCTCTCTAGTAGAAAACTACAGTTCAGTTCAGTTCAGTCGCTCAGTCGTGTCCGACTTTTTGTGACCCCATGAATCGCAGCACGCCAGGCCTCCCTGTCCATCACCAACTTCCAGAGTTCACTCAGAGTTGCATCCATCGAGTTAGTGACGCCATCCAGCCATCTCATCCTGGGTCGTCCCCTTCTCCTCCTGTCCCCAATCCCTCCCAGCATCAAAGTCTTCTCCAATGACTCAACTCTTCGCATGATGTGGCCAAAGTACTGGAGTTTCAGCTTCAGCATCATTCCTTCCAAAGAAATCCCAGGGCTGATCTCCTTCAGAATGGACAGGTTGGATCTCTTTGCAGTCTAAGGGACTCTCAAGAGTCTTCTCCAACATCACAGTTCAAGAGCATCAATTCTTCGACGCTCAGCCTTCTTCACAGTCCAACTCTCACATCCACACATGGCCACAGGAAAAACCATAGCCTTGACTAGACGGACCTTAGTCGGTAAAGGAATGTCTCTGCTTTTGAATATACTACCTAGGTTGGTCATAACTTTTCTTCCAAGGAGTAAGCGTCTTTTAATTTCATGGCTGCAATCACCATCTGCAGTGATTTTGGAGCCCCCAAAAATAAAGTCTGACACTGTTTCCACTGTTTCCCCAAAACTGTAAGCTTATAGAAAATGGACATTCTTAAGGTTTAATAGATATTGACAAATGTTTCTTAAAAGGAATTGTAACTATTTATATTTTCATTATCCAATAATGAGAGTTCTGGAAAATTATTTGTAATTGACTCCTCAAATATTGCCCCTCTCTTATCTTTTTATTTCATTTATTTCTCTAGAGTTCTTATTAAATATTTTCTGGCATCATTCTATTATCCAAGTTTTTTAAACTTCTCACAGCTTTTAATCTCTTTATTTTCCTCAGGTTTAAGTTACACGCAACAGTTCAGTTCATTTCAGTCACTCAGTCGTGTCTGACTCTTTGCGACCCCATGAATTGCAGCACGCCAGGCCCTCCCTGTCCATCACCATCTCCCGGAGTTCACTCAAACTCACGTCCATCGAGTCGGTGATGCCATCCAGCCATCTCATCTTCTGCTGTCCCCTTCTCCACCTGCCCCCAATCCCTCCCATCATCAGGGTCTTTTCCAATGAGTCAACTCTTTGCAAGAGGTGGCCAAAGTACTGGTGTTTCAGCTTTTGCATCATTCCTTTCAAGGGCTGATCTCCTGTAGAATGGACTGGTTGGATCTCCTTGCAGTCCAAGGGACTCTCAAGAGTCTTCTCCAACACCACAGTTCAAAAGCATCAATTCTTCGGCGCTCAGCTTTCTTCACAGTCCAACTTTCACATCCATACATGACTACCGGAAAAACCATAGCCTTGACTAGATGGACCTTTGTTGGCAAAGTAATGTCTCTGCTTTTCAATATGCTATCTAGGTTGGTTATAACTTTCCTTCCAAGGAGTAAGCGTCTTTTAATTTCATGGCTGCAATCACCATCTGCAGTGATTTTGGAGCCCCCAAAAAATAAAGCCAGCCATAAATTACCCATTAATTTAGTCAGCTATTTCTTTGATTCATTAAAAATTTAACAAATTGTTCAATTCTAAAAGTTCTACTTAATTATTTTTAAAAAGTGATGCTAAAGATCTCACAGCAAGATAGAGTTTAGTCCAGCAATAAATTCTAAGCATTCCTCTTGCTGGAAAAAAAAAAAAAAAAAAAGGTTTGCTTTTGTTTCATTTATTTTATAATACACTGTTTCAGATTATTTTGGGGGAGGGTCATTAATTACATAACATTGGCTTCTTCTGTTTCTAATCCTCCATTTTTTCCTTCATTTGACACTCCCATTTTTTAAATTGTGAAATCACCTTAAATGTGATTTTTTTTCCACATTGTAGTAGTGTTACTGCAGAGTAGTTTTTTTTTTTTTATATTGAAATAAAATACAATATATCCAGTACCTACAAACAAGTTCTGTTCTGTGAGTGTGTTCATAAGGCCAATTTGTTTGTAACCCCAACAAAGTTAGCCTAGGTACCCAACTAACACTATTGGTGATGTGTTACTGTACTGGCAGCAATAGGTTTAAAATACTTTCCAGAGAAATAATATTCAAAAAGCAAACAGTAAGTAGAGAAAATAATTGTAACCTTATAGCACATTACCTTGTAAAGTTCAGATGTCCAGTACAACTGCTGGCACACAGGGGCTGGCATCTAGTGAACAGGCAAGAAGAACTACTGACCGGAGGAGGGAGAGGAGGTGGAAGATGGTAGAGCCGAAGGATTGTCAGCAATAGGAGATCGAAGGTAAACTGCAGCTTCACTCACAACTGATGCTGATGGCTCAGGTTCTGGTTCCTTGCTGGATTCAATTCTACCTCCCCTCTTTAAAAAACAATCCAGTGACGTCTGGGTTCTGGCTCTTTTTTTCCTCATCATAGCTGATGAGGTAACACTGGATTGAGTTCTGAATGGCTGTGCAACCTTTGTGTCCTGTTCTATGTTCGGGTCCTGTGCCTCAAAAACTAACAGTGCCTCTTGAAATAAAACCTCTGTGCCATTTTTTGTGTTGTGAATCTCTTTAGTTCTTTAGTTACTTCTTCTTCTTGTCTCTCATCATCCTTTCTCTGGGCCTCCAATTCCATCAGGCCTTCAACATGTGTTCACATCTTTGAAAGTTTGCAACTTCAAGGCTTGTGTGTAGGGGAGTTCCTGTCATGTAAACTTAACTCTTTTAAAATAAATAATTCAGTGGTACTAAGTACATTCACAACATTTTAATCAGCCCAAGAAGAAACCCCATACCCATTAAGTAGTTGCTTTGGGCTTCCCTGGTGGCTTAGATGGTATGATAAAAAAGCTGCTGCCGTGTGGGAGGCCAGAATTTTACCTCTGGGTCGGGAAGACCCCCTGGAGTAGGGAATAGCACCCCATTCCGGTATTCTTGCCTGGGAAATCCCATGGACAGAGGAGCCTGGTGGGTTAAAGTCCATGGGATCACAAAATGTTGGACACAACTGAGCAACTAACACTTCATTTCATTTTTCCCATTACACACCAGCACACCCAATCACCATCAAAACCCCATCTGTGTCTATGTCTACAGGTTAGCCTATTCTGGATAGTTTATACACATAGAATCATATGACTGTGAACTTTGATGACAGGTTTCTTTCACTTAGCACAATATTTTTAAGGGTCATCCATGTTGCAGCCTTTGTTATGGCTAAGTAATATCCAAACTTCATAATAATTTTTCATTTGTCCTCTTATCACCACAGGTTTATTGATGGTTTAGCACCATTTTTAATGTCAGTTTCATGCCATAGTGTAGCAAGAGCAAAAAGAGAAAGCTGAACAGAAATATCAGAATCAGGAAAAGAAGACCCTTCCTCCTCAATATCCCTCCAATGTCTTCTTGTCACAAGTTTACCACCAGCTCACTGCAGGGTAAATAGCTTAGAGTCCAGCCCACTAATACAGATCAAGCAATGAAAGCAAAGATTGTAGATAAAACACGGTAAACTGATAGCTGGCACAAGCTGAAAATGACTGCCTTCCATCAGAAAGAAGGCCTCTCAGGATAAATTTTAATTATGAGTTAAAAGATTAAGGATATTTAGACTTCCTTGTCACCTCAACTCAGTGGTGAGCTGCATGTTTTATACGTGCTCTTTTATTTACATATTTTTTATAAATTGTTCCGCTAATTCTATTTTCTTAGGTGAAAATTATTTTGTTGATGGTTACTGTAGGTTTTATTTTCTGTTGTTGGTCTTCCTTATACATTTGGTGATATTGGACTATGAACTCATTTCCTGGAATGTGATGGCTTCCTGGAGAAGCAATTTCAGGATGGCCTGAGTCTTTGCCATGGAACAGGCTCAGTTAGGGGCCAGCACACTTCCTGATGCTTGACTTTGGCTTCTAGGCTCCCATCTGTGGTGTGATTTCTTCATAGATCTCTACCATTCAACTAAAACTGTGAATTGTAGACTAATGTAAACAATTATTTGGCTTCTTTAAGAACTGAAACTCCATCACATCTTAAAATCATTGGTGAAAATAGGTGTTCCCTGTAACCTAAGGCATCCTGGAAAGAACTGGAGACAGCCACTCTCCATTTTGTTGAGTAGAGTATACACAAGTAGAAAGTGAAAGCAATCTGTGTCCATCAGTTGTATAACTGACCGCCATATCAGAAACATTTCAAAACGTCTGCAGGAGGCCAGGATCTGATACCGAAAATGAACGTACTTCTTTTATTAGTTTCCTACAAATAGAATAGAGCTAAAATAGAACTTTGTTAAAATAAGATAATGTTGGCTCATGAGTATGAAACATCAGAGCTCAAGAAAAAAAACATATTTTTACAAAGAGAATATGTTGAGGAACTCTGTTACACTGGGACTATAGGAAAATTAGATTGCTTTGACCATGTTTGATATAAACGATTGCTCTGAAAAAAAAAAAATTAGGTAACCTAGGTAACCTGGTCACCTTATCTTGTGACCAGAAAGTTGATTCCAAACAAAACAAAGAAGAATGTGTTGAGAAAATGCAAATACCTGAGTAAATACCAAAATAAGCCTGTTTCAATGAGATTAAAATGCATTTAATGAATTGGTGTCTATCAATAATCACATATTTTTTGTTATGAAAACGTTCCGCTTTTCAGCAGCAAAAAAATAAGTGTTAGTCTCTCCGTCATGGCCAACTCTTTGCAACCCCATGGACTGCAGCCTGCCAATCTCCTCTGTCCATGGAAGTCTCCAGGTGAGAATTCTGGAGTGGGTTGGTATTCCCTTCTCTGGGGGGATCTTTCAACCCAAGGATTGAACCCTACTCTCCTGCATTGCAAGCTGATTCTTTACCATAGCTCCCTCTGAACACAGAAAAGACCTCCTCTCCCACCAAAGGTGGATGATGATACCAAGCCCTGGTAGAACTCTGGGCAGGACGATGGGTCTAAGCTTAGTAGGCCCCCTACCCTGCTAAAGCCACATTGGGAGCAGTGACAAAACTCAGAGTCTTAACTTCTATCTTCTTGGGAAAGCTCACAAATTCTCAGTCCTGCTTTCTTCCCATAAACCCATCTGTGTCATCCCTACACACGTTGATTGAGTGTATGTGTGGGTTAAGTACTGGTCCAGAGAAGCCTTGACCAACAACAGAACTAGAGTCCCAGCCCACAGTCCCAAAATCTGACAGCAAGAACAACAACAAAAACCATCCAATTTAATTAAAACATGAGGAGAGGAAATGAATAGACATTTTTATAAAGAAGATATACAGACAGCAAGCAGGAACATGAAAAGATGTTCTACATCACTAATCATCAGAGACAAAAATCAAAGCTACAATGTTAGATTGGATATTATCAAAAAGACAAGAGACAAGTTTTGGGAGGAATGTGTAGAAAAGGGAACACTTGTGCACTGCTGGTAAAAATTTAAATTGGTAAGCCACTATGGAAAACATTATGGAATTTCCTGAAAAAATTTAAAATAGAACTATCATATGACCAAGCAAGTTCCTCAACATCTTATAGCTCCTTCCACACACTATTATAGTTTTACTTTATTATTGCATACTATTTCACTTTATGGTCATATCAATTTTGCTTAGCAGCACTTCTATTGATTTATATTATGTTTTTTGTAGTTATAAATTCTATAAATTTACATCTTTAGTGAATATGAATAAATCTTATAAATAAATGAATAAGTATATAAATAAATACATTTTAAAAGGTTAAGGTGTTTAATCTTTAGACAAAGCTGAGCAGACTGTTCATTCTTTTTGATGCCTCCTGTGAGCCTATCAAACACTTGTGCTTCCAAATTGTCCAGCCAAGGAAGCAAAGGAAATAGAATGCATTTTGCATTCTTCCTGTCCCCTGTCCCCTTAAGTCAGTTTGCTTTGTAAGGAATTAATTTCCTATGACAGTCAGGGTTCTCCAGGAAAACAGAACTAATAGAATGTGTGGAAGATTTACTTTGAAGAATTGGTTCATTTGATTATGTTGTTGTTTAGCCACTATGTTGTGAATGACTCTTTGAGACCCCATGGACTGTAGCCTGCCAGTCTCTTCTGTCCATGAGATTTCACAGGGAAGAATACTGGAAGGGGTAGCCATTTCCTTCTTCAGGGGATCGTCCCAGCCCAGAAATGCAACTCAGCTCTCCTACATTACAGACACCTCTTTACCGCTGAGCCATCAGGGAAGCCCCTAAACATATAAACATATAATATTTATACATATATGGAAAATTAATAATACAAGATTGCATAAAATTACACTAAGAAACTAACAAGGAAGACAAATATCATATGATATCACTTATATGTAAAATCTAAAACAAAGGCTACAAATGAACTTTTAAAACAGAAATAGTGTCACAGATATCGAAAACAAGTTAAAACCAGGGTGTAAGGAGTCAGGAGAAATGGAAGTACATAGACAGGATATGTTATAAGTTAGTATTTTCTACTTTTGTAGACTCATGAGTACAGTGTAGTTAATGCTGTAAAAATTTAAAACATTTTGTTTATCAAACTCAATCATATATTCTGAGATTGGGTATCACATGGCTAACGGGTAGAAGTAACTAATTATTTGTGATTTAATTAGAGTGGAAGCAGGATTTTAAAATCCAATAAAGGGTAAAAGATTGGTATATAAAATACCAAAACCAAAATATTGGTTTATAGGGATAACATTTATTTAGCACACTGTAACTTATAAACACCAAGAATTGAAGTGTACGAAGCATTTTTTCAGTGTTTCTAATGTTTTAAAATATAGAGTCTATAATAAATATTATTCTTAGTTAATTTTTTGGGGGAGGGGTTGCTTGGATCTTACTGGCAGCAAGAGGAATCTATATGGGTTGTGGTATGTGGAATCCTGTTTTTTTGTTTTTGTTTTTTTTTTCTTGCCAGTTTCTGTGATGTCTTTCTTTCTTCTTTCCTGCTTTTTGTGGTAAGATTTTGTTTTTTTTTTAGTTGGAGTAAAATCTCACATGCATCAACCAAAGATTCTACATGCTGTACAGCTGATTCACTTTGTTTATAGAGCATGTGGAATTTTTAGTTGCTGCAAGTGGGAACTTTTGGCTGAGACAAGCCTGGGGAATCTTATAGTTTAAGCATGCAGGATCCAGTTCCCTGATCAGGGATCGAACCCAGGCCTCCTGCATTGGGAGCAGAGTCTTAGCCACTGGACAACCAGGTAAGTCCCTAGTCTTGGGAGTTTTAAAAATTACCCTATATATGTGTCTTTTTTTTTTTTTTAATTTAATGAATTAGTTAATTTTGGGCTGCACTGGGTCTTCCTTGTTTTGCACTTTCTCTAATTGCAGAGAGTGAGGGCTACTCTTCACTGCATTGCAGTGGCTTCTCATTGCAGTGGCTTCTCATGTTGCAGAGGACAGATTCTTGGACACTTGGGCTACAATAGTTGCAGCTCATGGACTCTAGAATCCAGGCTCAGTATTGTGGCACATGGGCTTAGCTGTTCTGTGGCATGTGAAATCTTCCTGGACCAGTGATCGAACCCATGTTCCTTGAATTCGCAGGCAGATGCTTATCCACCGTGCCACCAGGGAAGTCCAAAACAATTTTCCCCATACATTTGTAACTGATCCAAGAGAATTTCAACTATGTTAAGCAATTAATAACATCAGTGATTAAAATGATTTTGCCTGGCTTCAGTTATCATAGTTATTTTTATGGTCCCATGTGTGCAAAGAAAGTACTGTCTGTATGTAAAAAGAGGCGTTTATTCATATTGACTGGCTTCAAAACATAAATATCAACTCATATTATATAACACTTATTTAATTTAGAACCATGCTTTTCCAAATCCCTGTATCATTCAATTATAGCTTGTCTCCTTGCTGTTAACAACACTATAAATGAATGTTGGTGATATTTTTGGAAGAGTAAGCAATAGAGCAGCAACTGTGCATAATTTATAATGCATCTCTTGGAGATGGTGTGTAAAATTCCCTAAAAAGGACTTGAAGAATTTAAGGACATGGAGACATTATTTGTTTGCTGCAAATCCATTTTCTATCTGTATAACTTCTGGCACTGCTAACTCCAAGGTCATTCAGGTAGCCACAGGTTGCATCTCCTGTGATGGCAAACCTAAAACCAAGCACAAAAATGTTAAAAAAGCATAGGCTGGACATCTACATTCATTCCTCCTCTGTATGCTTCAGCACCCCCACTTCAGTTACTGTTAATGTGAACAAGAGCAAAGTGAAAATCTGTTGTTCATAAGTCTTCTGAGTAAATATATACCATTTCTGTATTTAGTTCCTTTTGTATTCTCAAAGTCTCTGCTGGAGTATCAGAAGATTATCACCATCCATCCCAAATCCAGCTATGTTGTTGACTAGGTATTTAACTAGTGCTTGCTGTGGTAGCCAAGTGAACTGTTGCCATGGATGGTGATAAACAAAAATTTCACATATTGAGATATAGGGATGTCATTCTGGTTTATATGTCAATTTTATGCTATTTAAAACAACCTGTTTGTGGCCTATCAAGCATATGTTATACTTCTGCTTTAATTATTAAAGAAAAGGATACATTGACCAGAAGTAAAAATGTCCATGTTGGAAATAAAGATTAAATGTCCCTCTTCTTGAGACATCAGTGCTGGTCTCCTTTGGTGATAAGACTCCCTTCCCAGGTGCTAGGGCCATACTGATCCACTGTGTATGTGCTGGTCTATTCTTTTTTTTTTTCCTAGGGGAAACCTCAAAGAAATGTAACCCCGACTTGTTTAATGTTCTCTGTTCTGACAAGATGTAAAACTGGGCTAGAAACCCTGTTTCTCTGGAGCAGTTTCTCTGAGTAATCTAGGAAATGGTCTAGTTTAGTCCTCAACTTGGTTGAAAAAACATTTTCTATTATTATTATTGATCATTTATTGATCTATTATTGATTATTTTCATTGCCAGTGGCCTTGAGTGAAGAATATTTTCAGTGTTCTCCTGACCTGTTTCATACATGTGTGAAAATAAAGTGTTTACTTACTAGTAAAATCTTAAAAGGGTTTAGTTCTGATTAAGGGAAGTGACTGTGCCTTATATTCTATCTGCTCCAATGTAATGTTTACATTCAAAACATCCCCACTGAAGCGCTCACAATCCAAGGAATGTTACTAAGTTCCTCCCAGAGATCATTTAGGGAGGATTCCCACTGGTTCCCTGACAACCTTCCTTTTAAGAATGAACTTAGCAAATGAAAGAGTGGACTGAGGATCTAAGTATATCAATCCTTAGTGGCTTTCCAAGACTGTAGGACCCTCGTGTGCCTCAGCTATTCTCTCTGCCTTTTAAGTAGGGAATTAGCACAGTTTAAGTCAGTGGGTAAAAGTGGAAGCACTACATCCAAAGTTATTGTTATGATAAAGGTTTCAACTGAAATCATATTAAAGTTTTACCAAAGGTGCAACTAATAAATGGAAGAGCATACAAAGGATTTCTATTTCTTAATTCATAACCTTTATGATATTAAATTTATTTTCTCATAAACACAATTCATACCCAAAACCACACATAAATACAATAGAAGAAAGTCTATAAACTTACGAGGCATTATATTTAGAGTTGTCTGTCCATTTCCAAACATGATGTGATGATTCTCTATGAAGGCCAATCCAATGGTCAAAAGGGCCTTTGTATCTTATCAGGAAGTTCTATTATAAAACACAGAAAGTGAAAACACATGTCTCCTTCATTTTACCCTTGAGTCCTCTTCCCCTTGGCCTTCTCTATTTAAATGGCAGCCTAAATAATTGATAAGTTTAGAATCTGGTGGGAGACTAGTCTCCAGTTCTCAACTTAAGTCACTCAAATATCTCTGATCCTAAATTACATTAAAGTGACCACACATCCCAGCTTGACTGAGAAAGTTCCAGGTTATAACTGTGGCACCAACATATTATTAATATTGTCATTTTCAATCCCCCAAATGTCCTGATTTGGATGATAAATTACATGTTACCATATTTCTTTGTACAATGGGAACAATACTTTTAACTAAAGGTTAACTATGAGGATACAAGAGAGAATGTGTCCAAATTGTCTCACAGCGTTCCAGATAGAGAACATACTCAAGAAATATCAGGCACTAATATGCACTCCAAATCCCCAAGTCTGCCTGGAATGGGATCCTTCCTCTTCTTTCAGCTTTCACCCTATGCAGCCTATAGACTTCTCAGAGGCTAAATATTTAACAAAGAACATGATCCAAAAATATTTCTTACCAGCTCGTCCTTAGTTTCAAACTGAGCAAGGACAGCTTCCAATGAAGTACAGAATGTCTGACTGAATGTCCAGTTTCTTGTGTCTTCCGAAAAATAAAAACATTTACTTCCAAATCCTATCCATCCTTTTAAGCAGGGGACATGCAGAACATGTGAGTCCAGCTCTCTCCTTCTCACTAGAAGTTGGACAAACACAGTGAATATAACAAATTTTCTCATCCCTTTCATCTATTTTTCCACTTTCCATCCCAAGGTCAGTCTTTTTCTCTTTACATATGTATGTATACACACATATATACACACATATGCATATATGTTGCACAGCATATATGTGTGAAAGTCACTCAGTCATGTCTGAATATGCAGTCCATGGAATTCTCCAGGCCATTGGATCTTCCCAACCCAGGGATCGAAGCCAGGTCTGCTGCACTGCAGGCAGATTCTTTACTGTCTGAGCCACCAGGGAAATTCCAAAATGAGGGGTTTGAAGAAAAACATGATCTAACATCAACTAGACTCTTGTGCTTTTATGATTTTTGGAAATAGCATTTTGTTTTTCTTCACATCCAAACAGGAGCTACTTTCAATTGGTAGACAGATTTTTAGAAATGCCTTCCATGCCCAAATGTGTTTGCTTTTCCCAATAAATAGCTTTCCATTATATGTATTTTAGTAGCATTTATTACATAATTTCCCTCATCATCATATTTTGCTTCCAGAAAGACATTCTCAAATGCCTGGCTATGTAATAAATACCCTCTATGGATGCTGGCCAATTCTCGGTTATTTGCAGAACTGCTGAGCTATAATGCATTGCCAGCTAGTATTACTAATGCCTCTTAGGATGCTACTAGCCATAATGATTTATAAAGCACTAACTGCTAGTTAATATTTGGAAATTTGTTTGCATTTCACTGCTTCCCCAAACAACAGTCTTTTCTAAGATCATTTTCTTCTTTTGGTTTCTTGGAGAATGCAATATTGAGATATGTGATCATTTGCTGAGTGCAAGCTAGCAGTAGTTGCTTTCCCTAAACGATTTTATTAGATCGAGAATTGCCTTGGAACAAAATGTACTACAGAAACTAATATATGAATAAATGCATATATATTTTATATGGTGAACTTTTACCCAAGGTCAGTCTTGAAGTATGTATTGTACATTCAATTGTTGCCTCCTGGAGTCATCACTAACAGTCTTATTTCAGGTACAAAAGCCATCAGTACAAAAAAATAGTCTTATCTCAGGTACAAAAGTTGATCTTCAAGAAGAGAATCTGTCTACCTCACTTCCCAGGGGTCCATGGCCACTAATTGTTATAAAGAAATTAATTTCTGTAGCATTTAATTTCTGTAGTACTCTTTCCAAGCATCATATGGATTTCCCTTTCCCCGCAGCCTCTTTATATCAGTCCCTCTTACTCTTGACAAAAGAAAGGTAAATTCCTTACCTTTCCTAGATTTTACTATGCTACATTTCTTAAGGGTATAAAACCTTCTAGTTGACAAAATATAGCATAGTTCAAATACTGATTCTAGTACCAAAAATATGATATAGGGT
This sequence comes from Capricornis sumatraensis, assembly GCF_032405125.1. NCBI lineage: Eukaryota > Metazoa > Chordata > Mammalia > Artiodactyla > Bovidae > Capricornis > Capricornis sumatraensis. The sequence continues at coordinate 143,877,160 of NC_091072.1, read as the reverse complement.
TTCCAGAAGTTTTTTGTTTCATGTGAATTTCTGTTAAATATGTGTAAAAATATATGGGCCCTGATTAGATACTCTGTAACCAGCAAGATGTTTTTGGTTCATAATCTCGCTTTTCCTCCCTTAGCCAACCTAATAGGAAATACTGTTGACTCAACTTTCAGAATAAACAGATTCTGATACCCTGTCCCACCTCCACTGTTATCACCAGGGCCAAGCCACTGTCCTATCTGGTGTGGTGCCGGAGGCCAGCGTGAGGAACTCCACCCATGGCAAAGGTCATGAGGAAGGAGGCTTGGCATACGCAAAGGCCTCAGGAACCCCCTGTTCCCGAGCATCTACCCCCAAAACCAGAGTCTATCTACTGTACTGTTTCATGCTCTCCCCTACATCTCTGACTTTATAGGGGGCTGTTTCCCACCGGTTCTCTTGGAGAAGGAGTAAACATGCAGCTCCAAGTCAATAAAAATTCCTGGGCATGACAAGAGTGTTTCAGCTTACGGACTCCTCTGAAGGTTATCTAGCTCGCCTGTACAGGTTCATCCGGCCACATGTGATTGTTTACAGCCTCCCAACCTGAGAAGCACGAGATGTTTTAGACTTACTAAAGGCAAATTCTTTGGGGAAATTGTCAGTATAGTGGGTTGGTTAGGAATTATATTGGTGAAGGGTTTTTCATTTGTTGTACCAATAATTACTGCTAATTCCCTGCCCTGGGCGTGACAAGGGTGTCTCAGGTCAAACCTCTCTGCTGACAGACTAGCTTGTGTGACAGGATTATCCATACTCCTGCCACTACGCACATGATTGTTTACTACCTCTCAACCATAAACAGCACAGAGAGTTTTGGAGTATTTTGAGAGTCTTTAATTAGCATAGGGCTTTTCTCATTGTTGGGTCAATGATTGCCGCCAGGCCTCCATATCCTTAGATCCCTGGGAATATATTAATCAATGTATTTGGAATATAGAAAAGGAAATATAGTAGTTTTTAAGGTTAGCAATACTAGACTTTTTGAGTTAATGAATTTTCTCTTTTGTAATAGATCGCTGTACTTTGTTATAAATCATTGTGTCCTTGCTATGTAAAAATGCAACTTTATCACTATCTTAAGACTAAATAGATCTTAAGGGGAGATTGGTATTCCATGTGAACCAAGTTATTCAGCCTCTTTTTCTCTGCTAATTTTCTAATCCCTCTCTATCTGTAATTAAATCAGTTATTTCTAAGGACGCTGACTCCGTCCCCACCTTTGAATTCCCTGGATCCACCGGGGCTGGACCTCGGCAGTGTGGATTTCAACAACTTTGTCCTAGTAGCTGTTCCTACATCTAAATTTTCTTCTAACAATCTGTTCTCAATGTAATAGTCAAAATGATTATTCTACAATGAAATTCAGATCATGACATTCCTCTCCTACAAGTTTTCTTTTCTAGTTCCTCCCCATTGCACTCAGAACAAAATCCAAAATCTTTAACTGACTCATAATGCTGTGACCCCCAGCCCATTACTCTTCTTCCTCCTCACCTTGCTTCAGCTGAAGAAGCCTCCTTGCTGTTTCTCAAACCTATCAGGAGATTCCTCCTTTCATTCTACTTGTCCCCGCCATCTGGAATGCTTTCCTCACATAGCCAATGGCTCCTTCATCTCCTTCAATAGTTTGCTGAAAAGTCATCCTCTCAAGAAGGCTTGCCCTAGACACTTGTACTCCTTGAATGAATGAGTGAAAGTTGCTCAGTTATGTCCGACTCTTTGCGACCTCAAGAACTATACAGTCCATGGAATTCTCCAGGTCGGAATACTGGAGAGGGTAGCAGTTCTCTTCTCCAGGGGATCTTCCCAACCCAGGGATCAAACCCAGGTCTCCCACCCTGAAGGCGGATTCTTTACCAGCTGAGCCACAGGGAAGCCCAAGAATACGGGAGTGGATAGCCTTTCCCTTTTCCAGCAGATCTTCCCGACCCAGGAATTGAACGGGTGGTGGATTCTTCACCACCTAAGCTACCAGGAAAGCCCCTTGTACTCCTCACCCTGTTACTTTTTATTATAGTATCTGTGTCTTCCTGATAGAATAGGAGTTCACTGGCATGGGGATTTGTGTGTGTGTGTGTTTGTGCATGTTTTGTTCATGGTATACCATACGTCAAGCACTTCACACAGTGCCTGGTTCATAATGAAGCTCAATAAACATTTATTGACTATATAAAAGTGCAAAGAACATTGTAAAGTTTAGAGAACACACAACTTACCTGGGAAAAGAGGATAAAATAGCATTAGATTTGCAGCTAGAGATGCAATGAAGATGAAACGATAAAACTTGGCAGAAGTTACAAAAGGTATAATTGCTAGGCATATCCTTTGGAGTATTCGTCCCGATTGGCTCAGCAGATAAAGAATTTGGAGTAATTTACCTGTAAATGCAAATGTCAGAATCTCAATCTCATGGACATATTAGGAAGAAAAACTTGACTTGATTTAACAAAGAATCAACCTGTAAAGTCAGCTGTACCTCACCTCTCCTATTGCCAACTGTCTTCACAAGAGATCAAAGTCCACAAATGTGGCCATGACCCAAAGGGGACCAGAGTAAGAGAAACTGAGTTTTTTCCCCTAGAGAATCTTCCAGTAATTGGAAGAAGAGCTAGGGAAATAGTAAGAAACAAAAAGAGTAGAAATCAGGATGAAAAAAAATCGAGATTTACCTCTTTAAATGAGAAATCTGGTTAGAAGTACTGAGAAGAGCATTAGAAAATTAATCAATGTAATTTATCATATTAGCAGAATAAGAGAAGAGAAAGGATATGATCATCTCAATAAGTATAGACAAAATATGTGAAAAACATGATATTCATCCAAGATAACAAATCCCAACAAATTAGGAATTGAAGGACATAAACTGATACTTGTCATTTGCAGAAATAGTACAGTTAATATGATATTTAATGGTGAAAAAGTGAACCCCTTCCATCAAAGGTCACGAACAAGGAAAGGATGTCTGCTCTCACCAATCCAATTTGACATTTTACTAGAGGTTCCAACCAGTCCATTCTGAAGGAGATCAACCCTGGGATTTCTTTGGAAGGAATGATGCTAAAGCTGAAGCTCCAGTACTTTGGCCACCTCATGCGAAGTGTTGACTCATTGAAAAAGACTCTGATGCTGGGAGGGATTGGGGGCAGGAGGAGAAGGGGACTACAGAGGACGAGATGGCTGGATGGCATCATGGACTCGATGGACGTGAGTCTGAGTGAACTCCGGGAGATGGTGATGGACAGGGATGCCTGGCATGCTGCGATTCATGGGGTCACAAAGAGTCGGACACGACTGAGCGACTGAACTGAACTGAACTCTATTAGTGCTAATGAGGCAAGAAAAGTAAATAAAAGGTATAAAGATTAGAAAGAAGTCAAAGTGTTTCTAGAAGTCACATCCACTCACCTCCAAGTAGAAATATCAATTTGAAAATTATCGGCACGTAGAAATACCTTCCCCAGAGCCAAGGATTCCAGGCACACCTACTCCCTGCCGCATCCCAGCTCCTTGTACTCCAGCAATTCCAGGCAGATAATGCAGCCTCAGAGAGCTTCCACCCAGGGCTTCCTGTGGGCTCCTAGGAGCCCAGGCGCCTGTCTCCCCCCTGCACCTGCCAACTCCAGCAGTTCCAGGTGGGGCTCCTGTGACACTTGGCTCCTGATGAACTCTTCAGGACCAGGCTCCCAAAACCCTTCCCTCAGGACTAGGCAGTCCAGAAAAGAGAGAGAGCCATTCCCCTTGGGAAAAGGGAGGGGGAGGGTAAAACAGCACCTGACTTCACTACACATCCCAGATCTGCTTTCCCCAGCATTACATTAGGCTTGACTCTGCAGCCTTACGTAACTCCCTGCAGACTCCCACAAACCCAGGACCCCTCACCCCAGTGCTTGCCAGCTCCAATGACCCAAGAGACACCAGGCTCCTGGGAACCCAGGCCTCCTTTCACCCCAAGGACTTCTGGCAAAGAATATGGCCCTGAATGTGGTGTAGAACAGTGGGCAGGCCCTGGAGATCAGACTCTCAGACTTTGCTTTGTGTCTACCATCTCTTTATCGCCCTGCAAATGTTTATTCACCCAACTTCCCCTTTTTTCACGTCCATGTCAATGACATTCTGCCCCTCTGCAACCCAAGCCACCACCCCCAACATCTTTTGTCTTTAGCTGGAGATGGTATTTCATGTGAGGTTTTTGGCCATTTTGATCAGTTACTCAGATTTCCTGAATCTGTCCCATGTATATTTGTTAGCCAACTTTTCTTTTATTTTCTCCTGTTATCTATGTCAAATCAATTGAATTCTTAAACCAACCAGAAAAGCAAAGGAAAATTTCTTCTCACTCTCCTATGGTTTGTCTCTTCTTGTCTCCCTCTAAATTTAAATGCCTTATATTATACTCCAAAAGAAAAAAAAAAAACCCACCAATTTATTAATTTGAAAAATAGTGTTAGGGATTATCTCACAGAAGAACAGAGAAATGAACCATAATACTGGTCTATTGGTTTTAACTTTAGTTCTATGTTCTAGAAAACCTAGTTAACTTACAAGAACAGTTTAAATTTAAAAAAAAATGGCTTTCACACTTGCACTGCTCAAATAGTTTCAGCTGCATAAGCCCTTGGCTTAGCTAGTAAACATTAAATCTCTTCAAGAACTTTTTTTTTTGATTAAGCATGAATCCTGTGTTTTAGGAAATTCAATATCGTCTTGTCCTTGATTAAAAAAAAAAATTCAGAGAAAGGGAGAAGGAAAGAAAGATGGAAATGCATGTTTTTATCAGGAAATAGATGTTCAGTAAAAGGTATTCTTTCTGCTGGGCTGAAGTACAAACATGCATGAGCTATACTCTTTCTCTTTCTCATCAAATTTCTTATAAACTAAAAATGTTAAAGGATTTTCTGGTGGATGGCTTTAGCATCCTATTCCCAAACCCACACATTTGTTTTCTAAATTATAAAATAGGATATTTATATCAATATTCCCAGTTTGGGGGCAATGCTTTTTTTAGTCAATAATTATTCATGGTTTTATTAAACAAAAGTCTCTTTAGGGAACAGGAGAAGGAAATGGCAACCCACTCCAGTGTTCTTGCCTGGAGAATCCCAGGGAAGGGGGAACCTGGTGGGCTGCCGTCTATGGGGTCGCATAGGTACGGACACAACTGAAGTGACTTAGCAGCAGCAGCAGCAGCAGCAAGAAATTAATTCTCAGCTAATATCAACTGGGGATTATAATTATTTTTTGTAATGCAGGGATGTTGATAATAACAACATTAACCATATAAATATTATATTTCAACAAATGCTTTTAATAATCAATCACTATGTTGTATTAATACTGATGCTCTCACTAAATCAAAACTGTTATACTTATGGCTGATTCATGTTGATTTTTGGCAGAAATCAACACAATATTTTAAAGCAATTATCCTTTGAAAAATAAATAAATTTTAAAAAATTGTTTGACTAAAATGGTTAAGTTTAAAAGATGCTCATATTTTTTATGTTCACTACTGAAAATCTCTGGTAAGACACATTATATAAACTACTTTGGTATCGTACTCTAAACAGGATGACATAAAGCTTGGCCATAAAGATCCACTGGAATCAAAGAAATAGAGAAAGAGAGAGAGAGAGAACACAGAAGTATAGCAGACCCCGAGACATAAAGGGGAAGAGAGACAGAGAGGGAGAGACAAGAGAAAATTATCTGGACACAAAATGGGCCTCAATAGATTTTAGTTGAAACATTTAATGATCTCACTGAAAAATTACATTTACCCTTTACCCCATAAGGAAACTTTGCAGGGCATTTTTGTGACCAAGGGAAGGAAAGTATACTTTTGTATTTACTTGGAATTTTTTTGAATAAAATTGACTTTTATTCCTATTTCTTTCAGAAAAAGTGACAGTATCATTCAAGGCCCAGGTGAAAAGTAACTTCACAATAATGCCATCACCAACTCCCTGCTGCTGCTGCTGCTGCTGCTAAGTCACTTCAGTTGTGAACGACTCTGTGCGACCCCAGAGACGGCAGCCCACCAGGCTCCCCCGTCCCTGGGATTCTCCAGGCAAGAACACTGGAGTGGGCCACCAACTCCCTAAGTTTCATTAAATATCTTCTCACACTAACCACATCAAGTTATAGTAACTCATTTGTCTGTCCCTGAGATGATGAAGCCCTGAAATCAGGGTCTAAGTGTAGTTTGTCTTTGTAGCTCTATGCCTAACAAATAACAGGCTCTAAACATGTGATTACTAGATTCAGTCACACTACAGCATAGGTGTCATAGTTAATTTTTTAAAGCATATATATGTATTTATTCTTTTAAAAATTCTTTTTTCATTTAGATTGTTACATAATATTGAACACAGCTCCCTGTGCTATACAGTAGTTTTGGGCAACTTTTACAACTAGTATATGTATTACCAAATGTTGGTGTTTGTTTACCATTACTCTGAGATATAATCATCGGTTATTTAATATCATAATGTGACTTGCCAGAGTGCAAATTGCCAGCAACCTGGGGGAAATATAAAGACTAATAAAATAAACCCAAAGAGCATTTTTCTATTAACCTCCTGTAACATAATTCATGTGAAATATTTAAATAACATAAACAGTAGCATAATAATTGACATAACACTTGCCTGCCTTCTCAGCGACCTCTAGACCTTCAAACCATCTCTCCTTCTACAGAGGTGAATTGTGAGGTACTGATATTCCTGAAGTGCAATTTCTATCTTGTCATTAGTCAGTGGAATAAGTATTATTTCCCTCCCCAGCCCCCATTTTACTTTGTCAAAGTTTATCAATTTTCACTTACCAGATCGCCCCTCTTCCACGTTTTCTCCGGAGGTCGGGTCTCTCTGAAACATTTTCTCTCTGTTGCCATCACAGTAATGTCTCTGTTTAATCAAGAGCATATGGCACTGTTTCATAAGTAGTTGCAAAAATAGGAAGTCAGAAGTGAAAGCAGTAAACTCCCATCCAGTAAGTGAGCTGCAACAAGATAAGTCAAGTTCACAAGAGCTCTAGATTTATAAAATGCAAAGTGCTTTTAACTTAAAAAATCTACTCCACAAAATGGAATAACACGGACCAGATTTATTTTCCTGCCTGAATCAACTAAAAAGATTAAATAAAATGTGCAGAAAAAAATTGCTTTCCATCACTGGGTACCAATCAATGAAAGGTAGTGATCCTTTGGTGAGAACTGCAATTGCTTCAGTTTACTTCACAGACATAGATTTGTTAGTCAGTCAGTCAGTTCAGATGCTTAGTCATGTCTGACTGTTTGCGACCCCATGAACTCCAGCACACCAGGCCTCCCTATCCATCACTAACTCCCAGAGTTTACCCAAACTCATGTCCATTGAGTAGGTGATGCCATCTAACCATCTCATCCTCTGTTGTCCCCTTCTCCTCCTGCTTTCCATCTTTCCCAACATCAGGGTCTTTTCAAAAGAGTCACTTCTTCACATCAGGTGGCCAAAATATTGGAGTTTCAGCATCAACATCAGTCCTTCCAATGAACATCCAGGACTGATCTCCTTTAGGATGGACTGGTTGGATCTCCTTGCAGTCCATGGGACTCCCAAGAGTCTTCTCCAACACCACAGTTCAAAAGTATCAATTCTTCAGCACTCAGCTTTCTTCACAGTCCAACTCTCACATCCATATATGACCACTGGAAAAACCATAGCCTTGACTAGATGGACCTTTGTTGACAAAGTAATGTTTCTGCTTTTTAATATGCTGTCTAGGTTGGTCATAACTTTCCTTCCAAGGAGTAACTGTCTTTTAATTTCATGGCTGCAATCCCCATCTGCAGTGATTTTGGAGCGACCTCCCCCCCCCCCCCCCCCACAAATAAAGTCAGCTACTGTTTCCACTGTTTCCCCATCTATTTGCCATGAAGTGATGAGACCGGATGCCATGATCTGAATGTTGAGCTTTAAAAAGGTTACCATATCTGGAAAAAAAAGAAAAGATTACCATATCTGGTTGAATTCACAGAATCACTGAATAAAATAGCTGAGATTTGTACACAAATTTGTTTCTGTGCTACAGTCCTTTTTAACCTAAAGTTATACTGCCTCCCAGTGGTATAAACTTATATTCACAGGCACCTGTAAATAAATAGTTACATATTTCCATTCTTATGCATTTGGAAATACTGAAGATCTATTTACTTGTTTACTAGCAAAGTAATTTTTCCTGCATACCAAGGATGCTCTTTTTTTAATATTTACATCTCTTTGAATCTGTATAATTTTATGCTTAAGACACACGACAAGAAGTTACTTATATGAAATTTAACGTATATAGTGTATATATTGTCCAAGTCATTATATCCTCAGTTCAGTTCAGTCGCTCAGTCGTGTCCAACTCTTTGCGACTTCATGAATTGCACCACGCCAGGCCTCCCTGCCCATCACCAACTCCCGGAGTTCACTCAGACTCACGTCCATCGAGTCAGTGATGCCATCCAGCCATCTTATCCTCTGTCGTCCCCTTCTCCTCCTGCCCCCAATCCCTCCCAGCATCAAAGTATTTTCCAATGAGTCATCTCTTCTCATGAGGTGGCCAAAGTACTGGAGCTTCAGCTTTAGCATCATTCCTTCCAAAGAAATCGCAGGGCTGATCTCCTTCAGAATGGACTGGTTGGATCTCCTTGCAGTCCAAGGGACTCTCAAGAGTCTTCTCCAACACCACAGTTCAAAAGCATCAATTCTTTGGCACTCAGCTTTCTTCACAGTCCAACTCTCACATCCATACATGACTACTGGAAAAACCATAGCCTTGGCTAGATGGACGTTTGTTGACAAAGAAATGTCTCTGCCTTTCAATATGCCATCTAGGTTGGTCGTTATTTTCCTTCCAAGGAGTAAGCGTCTTTTAATTTCATGGCTGCAATCACCATCTGCAGTGATTTTAGAGTCCCCCAAAATAAAGTCTGACACTGTTTCCCCATCTATTTCCCATGAAGTGATGGGACCAGATGCCCCGCTCTTCATTTTCTGAATGTTGAGCTTTAAGTCAACTTTTTCACTCTCCTCTTTCGCTTTCATCAAGAGGCTTTTTAGGTCCTCTTCACTTTTTGCCATAAGGGTGGTGTCATCTGCATATCTGAGGTTATTGATATTTCTCCTGGCAATCTTGATTCCAGCTTGTGCTTCTTCCAGCCGAGCGTTTCTCATGATGTACTCTGCATAGAAGTTAAATAAGCAGGGTGACAATATACAGCCTTGACGTAGTCCTTTTCCTATTTGGATCCAGTCTGTTGTTCCATGTTCAGTTCTAACTGTTGCTTCATGACCTGCATAGAGGTTTCTCAAGAGGCAGGTCAGGTGGTCTGGTATTCCCATCTCTTTCAGAATTTCCCACAGTTTATTGTGATCCACACAGTCAAAGGCTTTGGCATAGTCAATAAAGCAGAAATAGATGTTTTTCTGGAACTCTCTTGCTTGTTACATGATCCAGCAGATGTTGGCAATTTGATCTCTGGTTCCTCTGCCTTTTCTAAAACCAGCTTGAACATCGGAAGTCCACGGTTCACATATTGCTGAAGCCTGGCTTGGAGAATTTTGAGTATTACTTTACTAGCATGTGAGATGAGTGCAATTGTGCGGTAGTTTGAGCATTCTTTGGCATTGCCTTTCTTTGGGATTGGAATGAAAACTGACCTTTTCCAGTCCTGTGGCCACTGCTGAGTGTTCCAAATTTGCTGACATATTGAATGCAGCACTTTCACAGCATCATCTTTCAGGATTTTAAATAGCTCTACTGGAATTCCATCACCTCCACTAGCTTTGTTCGTAGTGATGCTTTCTAAGGCCCACTTGACTTCACATTCCAGGATGTCTGGCTCTAGATGAGTGATCACACCATTGTGATTATCCAGGTCATGAAGATCATTTTTGTACAGTACTTCTGTGTATTCTGGCCATCTCTTCTTAATATCTTCTGCTTCTGTTAGGTCCATACCATTTCTGTCCTTTATAGAGCCCATCTTTGCATGAAATGCTCCCTTGATATCTCTCATTTTCTTGAAGAGATCTCTAGTCTTTCCCATTCTGTTGTTTTCCTCGATTTCTTTGCATTGATCGCTGAAAAAGGCTTTCTTATCTCTTCTTGCTATTCTTTGGGACTGCTTTCAGATGCTTATATCTTTCCTTTTCTCCTTGGCTTTTCATTTCTCTTCTTTTCACAGCTATTTGTAAGGCTTTCCAAGACAGCCATTTTGCTTTTCTGCATTTCTTTTCCATGGGGATGGTCTTCATCCCTGTCTCCTGTACAATGTCACGAACCTCATTCCATAGTTCATCAGGCACTCTATCTATCAGACTAGGCCCATAAATCTATTTCTCACTTCCACTGTATAATCATAAGGGATTTGATTCAGGTCATATCTGAATGGTCTAGCAGTTTTCCCTGCTTTCTTCAATTTTAGTCTGAACTTGGCAGTAAGGAGTTCATGATTTGAGCCACAGTCAGCTCCTGGTCTTGTTTTTGTTGACTGTGTACAGCTTCTCCATCTTTTGCTGCAGAGAATATCATCAATCTGATATCGGTGTTGACCATCTGGTGATGTCCATGTGTAGAGTCTTCTCTTGTGTTGTTGGAAGAGAGTATTTGCTATGACCAGTGCATTTTCTTGGCAAAACTCTATGAGTCTTTGCCCTGCTTCATTCAGCATTCCAAGGCGAAATTTGCCTGTTACTCCAGGTGTTTCTTGACTTCCTACTTTTGCATTCCAGTCCCCTATAATGAAAAGGACATCTTTTGGGAATGTTAGTTCTAAAAGGTCTTGTAGGTCTTCAAAGAGCTGTTCAACTTCAGCTTCTTCAGCATTACTGGTTGGGGCATAGACCTAGATTACTGTGATATTGAATGGTTTGCCTTGGAAACGAACAGAGATCATTCTGTAATTTTTGAGATTGCATTCAAGTACTGCATTTCAGACTCTTGTTGACCATGATGGCTACTCCATTTCTTCAGAGGGATTCCTAAATTCACCCATTCCAGTCCATTTTAGTTCGCTGATTCCTAGAATGTTGACATTCAGTCTTGCCATCTCCTGTTTGACCACTTCCAATTTGCCTTGATTCATAGACCTGACATTCCAGGTTGCCATGCAATATTGCTCTTTACAGCATTGGACCTTGCTTCTATCACCAGTCACATCCACAAGGGGTATTCTTTTTGCTTTGGCTCCATCCATTCATTCTTTCTGGAGTTATTTCTCCACTGACCTCCAGCAGCATATTGGGCACCTACTGACCTGGGGTGTACTTCTTTCAGTATCCTATCATTTTGCCTTTTCATACTGTTCATGGGGTTCTCAAGGCAAGAAGACTGAAGTGGCTTGCCATTCTCTTCTCCAGTGGACCACATTCTGTCAGACCTCTCTACTTTGACCCGCCCATCTTGGGTTGCCCTGTGGGCATGGCTTAGTTTCATTGAGTTAGACAAGGCTGTCATCCTAGTGTGATTAGTTTGACTAGGTGTAATTTCTGTGAGTATAGTTTCAGTGTGTCTGCCTTCTGATGCCCTCTTGCAACACCTACCATCTTACTTGGGTTTCTCTTACCTTGGGTGTGGGGTATCTCTTCACAGCTGCTCCAGCAAAGTGCAGCCACTGCTCCTTACCTTGGATGAAGGGTATCTCCTCCCGCCGCCTTTCCTGACCTTCAGCGTGGGATGGCTCCTCTAGGCCCTCCTGTGCCTGGCAGCCACGGGGTTGTTCGTTCCTCCCAGCCGCCACCCCTCGCCTTGGGCGTGGGATTTATCCTCCCGGTAGTTGCTCTGGCCTCGGGGGGCCGCCCCTGGCCTCGGACGCCGGGTGGCTCCTCTCGGCCCGTTGCCCTTGACCTCGGACGTGGGGTGGTTCCTCCCAGGCGCCATCCCTGGCCTCGGGCGTGGGGTATCTCCTCCCGGCCGTCGCCCCTGACCTCGGATGTGGGATATCTCCTCTCAGCTGTTCCTGTGCCGTCGCAGCCTGGCACTCTAGGCCTCTGTCTCTGACCTCGGACATGGGGTGGCTCTTGGCCGCACTGAGTGCGCCACCGCTGCCTGCGCTGAGTGAAAAAGTCACTCTGTTGTGTCTGACTCTTCTTGGCCCCATGGACTATATAGTCCATGGAATTCTCTAGGCCAGAATACTGTAGTGGGTTGGCTTTCCCTTCTACAGAGCTCTTCCCAACCCAGGGATTCAATCCAGGTCTCCTGCATTGCAGGCGGATTCTTTACCAGCTGAGCCACAAGGGAAGCCTTTAGAACTGCTGTGCAATAGGATAGTCATTAATCACACTTGAGTATTAAAATTTAAATCAATTATAATTAAATAAAAATTTTAAATCTAGCCATATTTCAGGTGCTCACCAGCTCCAGGTGGCTAGTGGCTACAATTGTGGTTGCACTGATGTGGAATATTTCCACCACTGTAGAAAGTTGATTCAAAGGTGCTGACCTAGAATGAAAATAATAGCTTTCTTCCAGATGTTGAGCAAAAGGAACTCCAGCTAACTTGCTTTTAAACAATGAACCATATATAGCTCAATACATTTTATAGTAGTTAGAAACATTAGCCTTCTTCAGTATGTGTGCTTGTGAAATGTATAGATGTTAAGATCCAAGTGAAGAAAGACTGTGCAATGAATCTGTGGGATTAATATTTTCCATAGTTTTCTTTCACCATCTTTTGATGTCCAAAGACTCTGTAGTACTGTGTGTGCGTGTGTGTGTTAGTCGCTCAGTCCTGACAACTCTGCAGTCCCACAGACTGTTAAGATCTGAGTGAAGCAAGACTGTACAATGACTTTGTAGGATTAGGAATTTTCAGAATTTTCTTTCACTATCTCTGATATCCAAAGATACTGTAGTATTTCTCCTTTTTTATTTCTAATATTATTGATTTGTGTCTTCTCTCTGTTTCCTCAGTTCGCTTGAGGTTTATCAATTTTATTTATTGATTCTGAAGAACCAGCTTTGTTTTATAGAGGCTTATCAACTTTATTGATCTTTTTCAAGGAGCCACCTTTCGATTTCATTGATTGTCTCTATTGATATCTACTGTTCAATTTCATTTCTTTTCACTTTGCATTTCCCTTCTTTTTCTAGTTTGCTATGGCTAAAGCTTAGATATTTGTTTTTAGATATTTATTCTTTTTGAATATATGCATTCAATGTAGTAAACTTTCCTCTAAACACTTATTTTACTCTATGTCACAAATTCTGAAGTTATATTTTCATTTAGTTAAAAATGTTTTTAAAAGTTTCTAGAAATGTCCTCTTTGACTCATATATTGTTTAGAAATGTTGTTAAATCTCCTGTATTTAGGATTTTCTAGCTATATTTCTATGTAGCCATCTGATTCTAGTTTAATTCCACTATGGCCTGAGCACATACATTATCTGATTTCTATTCTTTTAATTTTTTAAGCTATAATTTTTCTGAATGTGGTCTAACATGGCAAATATTCAACATAACCTCAAAACAAATGTATATTCTGCTGTCATTAAATAAAGTAGCTTATACATGTCAATTATTTTATATACAGTTGATTGATGGTGCTGTTAGTACAACTGTGTTGTGATTTTCTGCTGGATGGGTCTGCCCATTTCTGACAGAGGGTTACAGAAGTCTTCAGCTATAATAGTGAATTCACCTGTCTCTCCTAGCAGTTCTATCAGGTTCTACCTTATATCTTGACACTGTTGTTAGGTTCATATACAAAAGAACTGTCTTCTTGGAGAATTAATTGTTTTATGGTTATGTAATGTCCTTCTTTCTCCCTGATAAGTTTTCTTGTTTAGAAGTTGCTCTGTGTGAAATTAATATAGTGTAGCTACTCCAGCTTTCTTTTGATTAGTATTCAAAAGGAATATCTTTCTCCATCCATTTCCTTTTATTTTCTACATATATATTCATCTTTAAAGTGGATTTTTTGCAGAAAATACAAAATTGCATCTTGTTTTTGTTTCACTCTGACGATTTCTTTTAGCTGATATATTTAAACCATTAACATGAAGATGATTATTTAAACAGATGAATTAATGTCTGACATGTATGTAAATGTTTTCTATTTGTTGCTATTGTTCTTTGTTTCCATTTTCTCTTCTACTTCTTCAGCCTTATGTAGTTTTAGCTGGGCAGCTTAGATTATTGCATTTTCTCTCCTATCTTGTATCTATTGCACTTCTTTCTTTTAAAAAAATATCTTTAGTGATTGCCCTGATGCTTGTAACACAAAATTACAACTAGCTCAAATATGTTTTCAATTAATACTGTAAACCTCAAAAGAGTAGTGCAATATCTTATAATAACAAAATAATCCTAGTTATACTCTTGTCCATTACATTGTTACTGCCATTCATTCCACTTATGCATAAACTACAAGAACCTAATCAGTCATTATTTTGAACAAGCTGTTACCAGTGTGATCAATTAAGAATAGGAAAGATACATTCTAAATTTTCTCATTTATTCCTCAAAGTAGATCCTAGTTTCTGACTTGTATCACTTTCCTTACCTCTTTCTATTCTTTCCTTATTTTAGCATTCTTACAAGGAAGGTCTCCTGGCTACAAATTCCCTGAAGGTTTTTATTCTGGAAAAAATCTTTATTTCCCCTTCACTTTGAAGGGGATTTCAGAGAATATAGAATTCTAGGTTGGTAATTTTTTTCTCTCTCAACAATTTGAACATTTCACTCCACTCTGCTTGTTTACCTGGCTTCTTAGATAACAAAAGGTGGCAAGGTAACTTTTTTTCTTCTTGCTTCTTTCCAAACTTTTTCTCAATTTTTGTTTGACTTTCTGAAATTTGACTATGATATACCCAGATGTATTTCATGGAGGTGTGTGTGTGTGCGTGCGCACAGATTTATGCTGCTTGGTTTTCTCCAAGCTTCCTAGATCTGTGCTTTAGTGTCTGATATTAATTTGGGGTAAATTCTCAGTCACTGTTTCTTAAAATATTGCTTCTACTTCTTTCTTCTCCTTTTGGTGTCCCCATTACATGTTGTACTTTTTGTAGTTACCCCACAATTCTTGGAGATTGTTTTGGGTTTTCTTTTCTTTCTTTTCAGTTGTTTTTTAACTTTTCAGTTTTGGATGTTTCTGTGTCTCTTTCCTAAACTCAGAGAGTCTCTCCTTAGTCTAATCTTTTAATGAGACCATCAGACACTCCTTACCTTTGTAAGTGTTTTTGATTCTCTGACGTTTATTTTTCCTTTCTTATAATTTCTATGTTCTCCTTACATTACCGATTTATTCTTCATGGTGTCCATATTTTGCATTGGAGTCCTTAGCATGTCAGTCATAGTTTTAAAAAAGTTTCCAGTGCGATGATTACAATATTTCTGCCATATCTAAGCTCTGATACTTTTCAAACTGTGCTTAACTTTTTGTTTTTGTTTCCTGTGCTTAATCATGTATGACAGTGCCATGGGCTATAGCCTACCAGGCTCCTGTACCCATAGAAGTTTTCAGGCAAGAATACCGGAGCAGGGTGCCATTGCCTACCTCAGGGGATCTTCCCCACCCAGGGATTGAACCTGCATCTCTTGCATCTCCTGCACTGGCAGGGGGATTCTTTACCACTAGCACCACCTGGGTGACTGAAAACTGTGTTATAAAAAATATATTTGATCTTAACCTCTGATTCCTGGCAAAGAGCTTCAAAAATCATTATAATTTTTTCCATTTCTTAAGTCATAGAAGAAATAACTTTGTTATGCTAGTGATCACTCATTGTGAAGGTTCTGTATAGTTTCAAGGGAGTGTCTGGCCACCAGAAAAACCACCACCATGTGATTAGAGGGTAGCAAATTCCTGCACCTCCCCTGTCCATAGACACATGAGCTGTGCTGCCTACACCCGACGCTAATGTACCAAAGACACTGAGACCTAAACTCTTCATAGCAGAACATTGCCCACATTCCACAGTGGCCTTTGGTTGATTCACTTGCAAGAAATATCCAAATAACACTACAAGGGCTCTGAAAACTGAACTGGAACCAGAGCCAACAGAAGGCCTGAACCTAGCCAAAGTGATTGTCTGCTCAAACCAAAAATTTGGATATATTCCAGACATTTAAACAAAGAGTCTCCTAACAAAATATTTATTAAAAATGTCCAGAAGACAATCCAAAACTATTCAGCATATTAGTAGCCATGAGAATTTGGACTTGCATGGGGAAAGGCAATCAACAGAAGCTGTGCTGATGTGGCACAGATGTTGGAATTACCTAGAAAATATTTCAAGCAGCTATTATAAAGATACTCAAAATACCAAAGGAATTAAGAAATAAATGAAGTCATTTAACAAGAATTAGAAATCATCTTTTTCCTCCTCTGAATTGCCTTCTATCTAAATTGCCTGCTACTTTTATCAAGGATAAGGAAAATTTTCCATCCTAAATTATAACACCCCAATTTTCTCCAACAGGTAAAAGTCACTTTTTTCACTTAATAAGTCATCAAACAAAATCTTAATACATGATTTTAAATTTCAATCTCATATATATGTATGTATATGTATATGTTCACATACACACACACATATATATATAAACACACACATTTTTCTTTTTATACGGCATCCAATGGAAGATATTTTATTTGAATGTTCTCTTAAATTTTTATCTGGAATTGTTCACTTTTTTAAATTGGTATTTTTTTTTTTTTACTTGCCTTTTAATATTTTCTCTCCTGTGAGCCTCCCTGATAAGTTTTATACTTTATTTCATAATAATAATATTCTGCATCTGTGTAACACTTTACAGTATGTATTTTTCCCAGTGAAATTAATCATTCTATTCTCAGTCATAAGCTTTACCTGTTTCCATTCTCTTGTCTCTTTCTCTTAATATTTCCTTTCCATTACCTGTGAGAACAAGAATTTGCATATCTGCTTATTTTTATACAAATTATAAACACATTTAAAATTTTATAAATTATAGCACTCTTTCAAGGTCTCTCATCCTTGAAACCTGTACCTGTGAACCACTTTCCCTGTGTAGATACTAGAGTCTTATCAGTAGCATTATTTTATTACCTCAGTCCTCACCCTCATTCCTTACAGCCCAAATTCTTACCTCTTTTTCCAGTCCACACAGTTGGAAAGCATCTTTCTCTACCATATTTATATCATGCATTTTACCTCCAGCTCTTATTAGAGAACTAAGACCAGAGGCAACCGTTTGAGGTCGGAACTTCCTGAGTAACTGAAAAAGTCAAGCTAAGCTAATTTGGATAGTGAAATAGTCACACAATGAACTACACATTTTTAGTCAGAAGGCCACTTGCCACAAACACACACAGAAGATTGGTCTTTGTATGAATGTTTAAAAAGACAAGGAAGCTACTTCACGAATAATACTTTAATTGCAAGACAATGGATTTCAAACCAATCACCATGATAAGTCCAGTTACGACATCACAGCTTGCAAATATATTACACAGTTATTGACTCTATTCCCTGCACTGTACGTTTCATACTTACAACTCATTTATTTTGTAACTGGAGGTTTTGGTTTCTCACTCTTCCTCTTTCTTTCTCTCTGCTCCCCCCACTCCTTCCTGGCAAACACATATTTGTTCTTTGCATCTATAACTATATATACACAGTATAAAAATGTTGAACTGCTATATTGTACATTTGAAGTTAATTTTGTAAATCTACTATTCTTTAGTAAGGAAGAAAAGGAAATTGTCCTCAAGAGGACATGGGAGTTATTTACTGAAGCAAGTTCACTGGATACAGCAATAAAGACAGGAGTGACATGGTAAGGGCTGCTTTTACTCACTCTTGTCGAGTGATAGACAAAACTAGATTTGACTGGACTGAAATGCTGAGAGAATGTATTTTCCTTAAAATACATTTCCTGAAAGAAGCAGTGGGCATTCTAGGTTATGCTTGTATCTGAAAAAGATGAGACATAGAAATGAAAAGAAGCTGATATTGATAATGGTGCTGAAACTCTGCTTGTGTTCTCTGGTGCCGTATAGAAACATAGAGACAGGTTTTGGGCGAAGTAGAAAAGAGTAACTTTTATTGTGCTGCCAGGCAAAAGAGGGCCACAGAGGGCTAATGCACTCAAGACTGTGTGACCCACCCGGGAGTGGGATAGTGAGCAGTTTTACAGTGTTCAAGGAGCAATGTGTGATCAACTCATGGACAATTCTTGGATTGGTTGGCATCAAGGTGAAGTTTCAAGCATCATCAATTTTCCAGTTTCAATCAGTCTAGAGTCTATGTAATATGATCAGCAGTTTTCATTTGGAGCAGGTCTGCTTCTTGTAAAAATAACTTAGCAATGTGTGTCATGCTTTAATATATCTCAGAGAAATAGGAGTTCAGTGATTCTGCTATGTGGTTGAATTCTAATCTAAATTGTTACCAGTTCCCCAGCCCAATAGCTAGTCTTTGTTTCTACATCTTCACATTTCTCTCTTCAACGAGGGGTGCTGGGAAAACTGGTCAACTACACGTAAAAGAGTGAAATTAGAACACTTTCTAACACCACACACACAAAAAAACTCAAAATGGATGAAAGACCTAAATGTAAGACAAAAAACTATTAAACTCTTAGAGGAAAACATGGGTAGAACATTCTTCAACATAAATCACAGCAAGATCTTCTATGACCCACCTCCCAGAATAATGGAAATAAAAACAAAAAATAAACAAATGGGACCTAATTAAACTTAAAAGCTTTGGTACAACAAAGGAAACTATAAGCAAGGTGGAAAGACAGCCCTCATGAAATAACCGACAAAAAATCAATCATTGATTCTCGAGTCAGTCTTTTACTTTAAAAACAAGGACCCAGGAGTTTGTACAGTTTCAGAAATGAATTGTATTAATGCTACTGCTGCCATAACAAAGTGCCATGCACTGCATGATTTAAAACACCAGGAACTGACTGTCTCACAGTACTACAGCCTGGAAGGCCCAACATCAATATGTCCTCTGGGTCATGCTCTCTCAGACTGCTCTAGGAGACAGTCCTTTCTTGCCTCTTCCTGCTTCTGCTAACGGCTGGCCATACCTAGAACTCTTTGACTTCTAGGCACATCACTTCAGTCACATGGCTGTCTTTTCCCTTTGTCTTCACATTGTCTTCGCTTTGTTAAGAGTTTTGTCTGACTCCAGATTTCCTCTTCTTATAACACCACTCGTGCTAAAGATCTTGAGGCCTATGGTAATGACGTCTTCACTATTACATTCAGCCCAGCCCTAATTTCCAAACAAGGTCACAGTCTGAGGTCCTGAGCATTAGAATGTCAACACAACATAGGATACACGAAGAGGAAATTTCTTGAGCCTACACACAATATACATAACTCCGATGGTAAAACATCTGCCTGCAATGTGGGAGACCTGGGTTCAATCCCTGGGTTGGGAAGATCCCCTGGAGAAGGAAATGGCAATGCACTCCAGTATTCTTGCCTTGAAAATCCCATGGACCGATGAGCCTGGTAGGCTATAGTCCATGGGGTCACAAAGAGTCAGACACAACTGAAGGACTTCACTATCACTTTTCAGAAGTTTACAAAATTAATTCTATCCCATGGGATAGATTGTGTAGTTTTTCATATTAAATATTCATAGATATTACATAAATTAAGTTACCCTCCACTGCAAAGACCCTGTGTAATTATTGATTACTGGTTATTTGGTCTTGTAAAGGTTTCCCCTGGGTCTGAGATCCAGGGCAAACATGTATGGTAGGGTCTTTCTTTCAACAAACACTTTGTGTAAAGTTCTGCGCATCACAGAACTCATGAGCTCATAAAGAGCATTATTATTTAGCAAAAAATCTTCAGAATAGTGGGAAAAGGGAATTGGTTATGCACTAGCTTATCCAGTGAGGGTGCATTCAGATTGTTTACAGTGTGTTCAGATGTTATTTCTTCCTGTTCAGGGCACGTGTGCTCAGTTGCTCAGTTATGTCCGACTCTTTGCAACCCTGTGGACTGAAGCACACGAAGTTCCTCTGTCCATGGGATTCTCCAGTATGGCAAAACTAATACAATATTGTAAAGTAAACAGTGTGGAGATTCCTTAAAAAACTGGAAATAGAATTGCCTTATGACTCAGAAATCCCACTGCTGTGCATACACACTAAGGAAACCAGAATTGAAAGAGACACGTGTACCCCAATGTTCATCGCAGCACTGTTTATAATAGCCAGGACATGGAAACAACCTAGATGTCCATCAGCAGATGAATGGATAAGAAAGCTGTAGTACATATATACAATGGAATATTACTCAGCCATTAAAAAGAATACATTTGAACCAGTTCTAATGAAGTGGATGAAACTAGAGCTGATTATACAGAGTGAAGTAAGGCAGAAAGAAAACACCAATACAGTATACTAACACATACATATGGAATTTAGAAAGATGATAATGATAACCCTGTATGTGAGACAGCAAAAGAGACACAGATGTATAGAACAGACTTTTGGACCTTGTGGGAGAGGGAGAGGGTAAGATGATTTGTGAAAATGGCATTGAAACATGTATACTATCATGTAAGAAACGAATTGCCAGGCTAGGTTCAATACAGGATACAGGATGCTTTGGGCTGGTGCACTGGGATGACCCAGAGAGATGATATGGGGAGGGTAGTGGGAGGGGGCTTCAGGATTGGGAACTCATGTACACACATGGCAGATTCACGTCAATGTATGGCAAAACCAATACAGTATTGTAAAGCAAAAAAAAAAAAAAAATGGGAATAATAATATCTACCCTTTGGGATATTTGGAGAATAAATGAGATAATATATGTAAAATGGCACAATGTTGATAAATAGTGATCCCCTAATAAATGATTGCTGGTATTATCTTCTCATAAAAAAAAAAAAAAGAAACCTAATAACAAATTATCTGGGTAAATTAAAGGACCAGTGTGCTCTTGCAAAGGTATTTCTCTATTAACTCATATAAGAATTTGAAACAAAGGAAATGCTTACATAGAGATGGTCACTCAGACATCATTCATAATGGAGAAAAATGGTGGAAGAGAAAACCTAAAGATAGCCGGTAAAATTGGAATGTAATTTATAGCACATCCACATGATAGAATATTATGTAAATGTTTAATAGTATATTTACAAAATAAAATAATAAAGATAAAAATGACAAAAAATATTGTAATTAGCCTCTAATTAAAATAAATAAATTTAAATAAAAAATTTAAAAAAAAATAAAATACTGTATAAAATAAACAAAAGAA
Organism: Capricornis sumatraensis; assembly: GCF_032405125.1. Classification (NCBI taxonomy): domain Eukaryota; kingdom Metazoa; phylum Chordata; class Mammalia; order Artiodactyla; family Bovidae; genus Capricornis; species Capricornis sumatraensis. The sequence goes on along the minus strand of NC_091072.1, from coordinate 143,855,876 downwards.
AAAAAGAGAATACAGGAGTGAGTTGCTATTTCCTTCTCCAGAGGATCTTTCCGACCCAGGGTTTGAACCTGTGTCTCCTGCAAATCTTGGATTGTCAGGTGGATTCTTTTTCCACTGAGCCACCTAGGAAGCCCCTTTCCTATTGAGAGCCAGGGATAATATCAGACTCCGTTACTGTCAAATGTGTCTTTTCTAATTTTGTTTCTCATATCAGGAGAAAATGAGATTTTTTTTAGTTGAAACAATAGAAATCTTCTAGAGGCTGCAGCTCTCTGACTCCAGCATTCAACGTTGGTGACATCATTATGTCATGATGTCCATGAGTACTCTTTTCTAGCAGCTCTCTCAAAGGCTGCTGCTGCTCTTCATTGAAAATCATAAGTGCATACCTAAAAAAGATATATATGCAGAAAATGTGATCAGGAATGAATTTTCAAGCCATATGAAATTTATCATTCATAATTTTATAGCATAATTGTAAAGCAGCACATTTTTCAACCATGTCATCACTGAATTATTCAAAGTATAATCCCTGATTTCCTAAGGAAAATTTTAGGGTAATTACACTAAACTGTGTTAAAAAATAAATATCAAAATGAATATACCTAAAATAAATAGGATATCATGTCATGACCAAATTGAATTTTATCTAGGAATGTAAAGCAGTCTCTTAACATTAGAAAATTTAAAATGTCATTCACTACATTAAAAGATTAAGGAATAGAAACCATGACAACATTGTAACAGATGCAGCAAACAAAAGCATACAAGAAAATGAAGTCTCTTCTTACAAAACAAATCTCTTAGCAAATAGAAATAGAAAAGAACCAACCTAACTTTTAAGAAAAAGATATAAAAAACTAGATACAACACGACTCATGTTATATCAGAAACATTTTCTTTAAAATGTTGAACAATTTTTACCATCAATATTGTCCTGGAAATTACACCCATTTTAATTATATAAGAAATAACTAATTTTTACAATATAGGAAAAATAAAATTCCTACTACTAGATGCTGTGTTTTCCAGTATTTAAATGAATCCACAAATTATTAGAAAATTATGAATTGTCAGAAAGTATGTTGAACAGAACAAGAATACCTAAAAAAGTTACCTTGCTAATAAAAATAACTATTTTAAAAGATAATAAAAGTATATAATTGCAAAAGCAATAGATACATAAAATACAGACACATATAATAAATACTATGTAATAAATGTTTAGAAAAATGATGCTATATAAGACAAAAATCAATACAAGACATATATTGTAAATGAATAAGAAAATAATATATAAATACAACACTCCCAAAATTAACCTAGAGATTCTGTGAAATTGCATGATTCTTTTAAAATTGATACAGATAAACAAAGATCCAGACCATTTAAAAAGTAGAAAACTAATACGAAAATTGCTTTCACAATCATCCAGCTGTGTCATCAGGGTATAATATTAAAGCAGTGAAATGTTGAATTTTCAACAAAAGGAAAGGGGAAAAGTTGATAAATATTAAAACCATCTTACTCTTGGATGTTAAGTCCACTGTCAGAAACTGATTTAGCGCACTTTTTTCCTGCAAATCCATTTCCTCTCTGTGTAGCATCTAGCTGTTGCAACACCATCTTCATTAAGGTAAAAACATATTTCATTCTCTGTCATATTAATCCTACAATAAAGGAATCAAACACTATGCATTAGGGAGTCCTATGACTTCTCTCTTGGTCAATGACACCATTTTAAAAAATATTATCTGTCTAGAGCTCTGGAGAAGTATGCTGCTATACAGTCTTTTCTTGCTAGGGTTAAGATGCCTGTACCAAATTGGACCAAAGGAGTCTCCCTTCCAAGAATCTGTGTTTGTTAAACTAAGTTACATGTTATAGGTAGAGTCGTCAATTTGTAGAAACCAATGGTTCTTAACCCTGGGGTGAGTTTGCCTTCCACCAGCCCTTGCAAGGGACACTTGGAAATATCTAAAGACATTTTTGGTTGCCTCAAGAGGAGTGGGGCAGGGGGAATTGCTACTGTCTCATGAGTAGAGGCCAGAGATGTTGCCAACATCCTATTGTGCACAAGAAAGTGCTCCCTCCACACAGGAAAGAACGATGTGGTCCAAAATGTCCATTTTTTCTGCTATTGAGAAATTTTAGCATAGACTAAATGCCTAAGTGGCTGGCAGTCACAATTTGGGGTGTTTATAATGGGTCATATATGCAGTGAACTCAATTTTTTAGGTCCAATACTCCATGTTGTAAAATAGAAGGTATGAAGCCCAGGTTAAATTGCAAATATCAGTGCAAATAAAAGCATTTAAAATAAACAAATTTACCTTGAACTGTGAAACTTGCCAGCAAACAGATAGCATGAAGCTTGTGAAAGAGATATAAGATTACAGAAAATAGGGTAAAATCATGAAAAAGTCTACTTTTACTGTGTATGTGAATCTCAGGTCTTTACTTTCAAAGTAACCAACTAAGTCTTTTCCCCTATATCTTTTTTTTTTTTATTTTTAAATTGAAATATAATTGCTTTGCAATGCTGTTATTTTTTACTTTACAGCATCATGAATCAACTATATGTATACATATATTTCCTCCCTCTTTAGCCACCCTCCCACCTCCTATTCTATCCACTGAGGTCATCACAGAGGACTGAGCTAAGCTCTCTATGTTATACAGCAGTTTCCCACTAGCTAGCTATTTCACACTTGGTAGTGTATATATAGGCCCACTGTGGCTCAGAGGGTAAAGCGTAATGCCACTCTCTCAATTTGTCTCACCCTTTTCTTCCACTGCTATGTTCACAAGTCCATTGTCTAAGTCTGTGTCTCTGTTCCTGCCCTGCTGATAGATTCATCAGGACCATTTATCTAGATTCCATATATATGTGGTAACATACAATATTTGTTTTTCTCTTATATCTTGATTTCCAACCTCTCTGGTTGACTCTTGAAACCAGTCTTAATACATGATACACTAATCCTTGGTCCACTTTTCCAACATGCAGACAAATCAAGGACTGTACAGAAATATCCTAATGTACAGATTCTAGAAGGCTGCACCATGTGTGTGCACTTAGTCACTCAGTCGTGTCCGACTCTGCGACCCCATGGACTGTAGCCCCCTAGGCTCCTCCGTCCATGGGAATTCTCCAGGCAAGAATACTGGATTGGGTTGCCATTCCCTCTTCCAGGGAATCTTCCCAACCCAAGGATCAAACCCAGGTCTCCTGCATTGCAGGCGAATTCTTTACAAACTGAGCCACCAGGGAAGCCCAAGAACACCGGAGTGGGTAGCTTATCCCTTCTCCAGGGTAACTTTCCAACCCAGGAATTGAACCTGGGTTACCTGCATTGCAGGTGAATTCTTTACCACCTGAGCTACCAAAGAAGCCCAGAAAGCTGCACTACCTAAACTTAAATAATCCCAGAAAAAAGACACTCACCCTTTGTTATGTATGTTTCCATCCACCCATTGTCCTGTTAGATTTTCTGTCATGTCTTGCCAAATCCAGTGATCAGAAGTGCACTTGAATCGCTTAAGAAAACGCTTTAGAGACAAAATAAAATTCATAATTTTATTTGTCATTTTTCACTACAACTTATGGTGTCCCTCTTGCTTTGCAGGTTGTGAGGAAAAAGGTGACAAAGCTTCAAATCCTAGTTTCACTGGAAAATAGCTATGTGATTGTGAAAAAGTATTTTACCTTCTGACTCTCAATTTTCTCATTTATGAAACAAAGAGAGAAATTTGTCAGAGAAATTTTCTTTAAGACATTTTTGATTCCAAATTGATAAATATTCAGTATGAAACTCTATTCCTCCAAGATTTTTAGTCTGTGAACTCCTAGAAAGCTAGACTTATCAACTGAGTTCTTACACAGACTTCCTAATCATCAGATATGTATTATAATTTTATTTCACTTCCCAGTAAATACTAGTACATTGAATTTAATGTAATATTTTACTTCAGCATTTCTTCCAACTATCATATGTTTGCACACCCATACACACACATCTTTCATGTATCCAGTTCCTTTAGAACTTAATTCCCAAATTTCAGTTTTTTTTTTTTTTTTTACCTAATATTTACATTTCTAAAGACATCATTCAGGGGGGAAATTTTTATTTTTTTCTGATATTTCTCCTTATTCATTTGATGTTGAAAAATTTTCCTACCTTACAGCCTTTCATGCCATAAAATTATGTTCTACACAGAAAGTCACTGAGTCTACCTGCCCCAAAATAGTTGCAAAACCATGAACTTGACTTTGTATCACTCCACGTTTCAGTTTTATATAAATACAAAGGATTATGACATATCACAACACTGTGGTCCATTCCTACCTGGTAACAGTGATGCCAATAACCTTGGCATTTTAATATACCATCTTCTATAGCATTTCATGAATTTATTTGAAAAAAAAAAATCCAATTTGCTGAGCCAAGCTATGGGTTTACAAAGGAATCTATTAAGAAAACAGTGTCCCTGAATTCACAGAGTTTCCTGTAGCGTCAGCAAATCCATGCAAACTTAGAGTTAAAAAAAATTCTACTAAATGAGAAGATTATGAGTATAATAAATACAGAGTGAAATTTTAGTGTATAGAAGAAGCGTCCCCGTCTTTGCAGGAGACCATCACATAGGATGCAGTGTAAGAGGCGTATCTGGAAAGAGTAAAAGATTCCATGACAAATACAGAATCCAGGGAGAAAAGGACAATTCATTTTCTACGCTTAGGAAAGAGCTTGTTTTAAGGCAGAAAAGCAAGACAGGATGTATGTACTGAAAATCAATAGGATATATTGCACTGAATAGCTGGAAAAATTGGATGAAGATGTGGAGCCGCACTTTTGATGACCGGGAACTGGGAAGTGACAAGGTTCAAGAAAATGTCATATGAAAAATATCGAACATTATTTGCTTAATAAAGAGTAGCTCATGGAGCTACTTGTTAAAAAGACAAGGTAATTCTAAATAGGTACAAATAAATAGGGGAAATTTTTCATGAAGCAAGCTTTATCTCGTTTTAACTAAGAAAATACTTTGCAATTTAAATAAACATTTGTAATATTTTAATTAAACTATTTAAAAATAGCCTTTAAAATTTTTTTTTGTTTTCTGTTTTTGTTTTTTTTAATTATAAATTTATTTATTTTAATTGGAGGTTAATTACTTTACAATGTTGTATGGCTAAAAGAGACACAGATGTATAAAGTTCTTTTATATGTTACTTTCATTACTTCTTCACAGATACAATACACAATATTGTATATGCAATATGTAGTAACAACCTCATTCTGTTCGTCACTTGTAATTTTTTTTTTTTTATCTTGCTGCTAAGTTAGACTTTTTTCCCCAAAAGGAACTGTAAGGACTGTTTAAGGATTTCTCAGAGTGTTCATATCAAGAGTCTTGTTAAATTCAGCAGTGAAACCATTGGCTACAGAAGTTCTTTGTATTAAATTAAGCCTGCATCTTACTTTTTGACTTGGTATGTCTACTCTTAACATGTCTAGTTTTTCACATTTTATTCAGGTTTCTCTCTCTTTTCTTGCTTCCAAAATGGTTTAGTTTCCTTACGCTGATCTATAAATTGCCCCAGCCTAGTCTGTATCTGTTTAAATTTGAACCAATCAGGCAGATTGCTTAACTATACATTGTTTACCCTGAAAGTGATACACAGTTCTTTTAACAATGTTGACCACTGTGCTCCTGTACATTTAAACAATCTTGTTATCACTGCTTTAATCGCTCAATCGTGTCCTACTCTTTGCAGCACCATGGACTGCAGCCCCGCCAGGCTCCTCCATCTGTGGAATTTCCCAGGCAAGAATACTGAAGTGGGTTGCCATTTCCTTCTCTACGGGATTGTTCTGACTCAGGGATGGAACCCGCCTCTCCTTCATCTCCCACATTGGCAGGCGGATTCTTTACCACTGAGTCATCTGGGAAGAACACACACAAATTTTAATGAAGTTAATTACCTTTTAAATTGACCCTTTGAAACTAAAGTAAAAAATATACTTGCCATGTAAGTCACCCAGGGAAAGAACAGATTTCATAAGTGCAGACGTACAGGGTCTCACGCTTGTTAAAGCTCTTGGAGATTCTCCTCATTTATTGCATTTTTTTCATCAATGTGTTTTGAACAAAGTTTCATTAGTCTTTTAATTTGTACCTGCCTATATGCTACAGCAATGGATATAATTTCAGATAAAATATGGTGGCAATCTGGCCACTGGAAACTCATAACTTCAGCCTAGAGGGAAACTTTCAATTACACCTATTGCATTGTTGATAATGAGCACTCTGACAGAGGCTGCCATGATATCTCAGAGAAAGACAGGGAAGCAAGATTGAATAGCCAGAGGAAATTTCCACCAAGGAAGTGAAAAGGAGAATTCCATCCTTCCTCTTCAAGGTTTTAAAAGTTTTCCAAATAGTGTTAAGCTCTTCTATTCATATTCCTTAAAATGGAGAAGCTAGCTCTCAAGTCTACAACTTCATCAGAATGTTAAACTATCCAAACAAAATATCACTAGCTTCTTCAAGTTTATCTTCTATGACATGTTCTAAACTTCTGTGACATTTTGCATATATAAGCAGGCATATTTGAAATGCTTTAAAGACCATAATGAAATTTGAATACTTCCAGTATCTCTAATTAATGCAATTGATAAGGAATGGATATTACTTACTTTTTCTTTTGTTGTGGCAATCATAACTAGGCTAGCATTTTGAGACAAACAGTTGTATCTACTTGAATTCCAATCTTCTTCTTCTTCAGAAAAATAATAGCATTTATCTTGGAAACCGATCCAATTATCTGGGCAGAAATGCTGAGCAACCCTATCTTCTTTAACTAGAGCGGAGACAAATACACATTTTAAGAATCAGATGAAATAATATGCCACTGTGTTTTGAGACCATTGAAAAAGGACGGCATTGTGACAAAAAAAGGTGATGCTCATGGCCAGAAACCGACTTCATGTCAGGTTACATGAGAACAGTCCAGAATGTGACAGGACACTCATTTTGCTTTCAATTCCAAATTCAGTGATTCATAGGCCTTCCTAGAGCAGTCAATGTGATTTCACACATGTTAAGTCACTTTTGTCATTTCCAGCTAAATAAAATGTAACAAAATCAGGTGGTACTAAAAATATTCATTTATTTTAGACTTATAAATCTAGGACAGATTTTAATCTCTAAGAAAGCAATGAAAATAATAAAACACTATATAACTAACAAGACATGTACTCGGTTTCCAGTTGTAACTAGATACCACCATCATTGTGTGGTTCCAGGTTAATCAACAGAAAGAACTCACGTGAAATTTAGAAGATGAAAATAAAGCAGAATTCATTATTGTTGGAGGCACTGTGCATAGTAAGTTCACAAGCCTTTTCATGAGTTTCCTTTTGTAGTCGCTGCAGTTAGATGTTTATAGACTTTCCTCACCTGGGGGTTCTCTAGTGCTTTAAGCCAAAATCTTTAGCAACTATTTCCTCTTTAGTCTTCCACATCATCTCTTCACAGTTCCTTCCAGTTGTGTCATGCATAGTTCTTATATTAAAATCTTTTCTATGGAAACTAGTTTTATCGTGGTGATCATTTTGAAATATATAGAAATAGTAGAAATAAAATAAAATAAAGTTGTATTCTTGTAATATTTGTGCCATCAACTTTTCTGAACACTCCCAGACTGAATCAGTTTTTGGTATCAAAAGTGGTTCTAAGGGAACAGAACCTTAAGGATGAGATATGCTATTGGTTTTCCAAAGTGATCTGCATTAAAGGCATTGACCCAGTTACCAGTTGTAAATGGGATGCTGGTGGTCTATGGTGCATAAAGGTAAAACTATTAGTTAAATTATCACTCCTAAACACCTCATGCCAAGTACCTGTAGATGGTAAACATTTTAGCACCCTTCTCTTAAATACTGATAAAACAACGGTCCAAACGTCTAAGTGAAAGTGAAAGTCACTCAGTTGTGTCTGACTCTTTGCGACCCCATGGACTATACAGGCCATGGATTTCTCTAGGCCAGAATACTGGAGTGGGTCGCCATTCCCTTCTCCAGGGGAATCTTCCCAACCCACGGATCAAACCCAGGTCTCCTGCATTGCGGGCAGATTTTTAACCATCTGAGCCACAAGGGAAGACCAAGAATTCTACAGTGGTTAGCTTTTCCCTTCCCCAGCGGATCTTCCTGATCCAGGAATTGAACCAGGGCCTCTTGGATTGCAGGCAGATTCTTAATCAACTGAGCTATCAGGGAAGCCCATGTCTAAATATCTAAGAATAATAACATTTGAACACCATAAGTAACAAAATTGAGTTGACATACACAAAGAGCTAAAAGCAGCAACTACAGAATATACATTCTCAAAAAAGCACTCAAAACATTTAATAAAATGTGGGACAATAAAGTTTTAACAACAGATTTTAAAAGGTTGAAAACATTAACAGTGTGCCACCTGACTGTAGTAGAATTGAGCCATATACCAATAAAATTTTTTTTTTAATCATCAAAGGCTGTAGATTAAGAAACACAATGGGGAAAAAAAAGAAGAAATCTTGAGAAATAAAATGTGTTTTAAATGAAAGGTAATTACTTATCTTTTTATATATGTGATATATATCATATTAAAAATTATGAATATAACTAAGCTTGTGGGTCTTTCTCTTTTATTTTTGGCCATGCCATGTGGCTTGTGGGAGCTTAGTTCCCTGACAAGGGATAGAACCCAGACTCTCAGCAAAGAAAGCAAGGCATCCTAACCACTGAACCACACAGTACATTTCCTTTAATCCTAGAGGAAAATTTATTGGTTTAAATTTATTTTTTTTAACTAGCTATCTCGAACAATTAGAGTGATAAAATAAAGTAAAAAGTAGAAAGACTCCATTAAAAAAATAAGACCAGAAAACAATTGAATAGAAACTAATATAAAGCAAAAGAGTCAAGAAACTCATTGTTGGCTTTTTGAATAATCTAAAGCAGATAGAACATTAGCTGAAAAAAGAAAAACACCTTTTTAAAGGGAAGTAGACAAATTAGCAATACTAGGAATAAAAGAGAAATTTCTAAACAACACAGCAAAACTGACAAGGGAAAGGTAAATGTGAATAAATACTCTGTGTAGTGAAGAAATTAAACATTTAATGAAAAAAATTCCACACAAAGAAATCTCCCAATCCGGGTGGCTTCAGGTGTGAACACATCTCATCATTTAGGTAAGATGTAGCAATGTTACCCAATCTTTTTCAGAAAACAGAGTAGGAAGAAATCAAAAGATTCCTGTAAAAACAGCTCAGTTTGAGAGGCTAGCATAATCTTGGTGGCTCAGATAGTAAAGAATCTGCCTGCAGTGTGGGAGACCTGAATTTGATCCCTGTGTTGGGAAGATCCCCCGGAGAAGGGAATGGCAACCCACTCCAGTATTCTGGCCTGGAGAAGCCCAAGGACAGAGTAGCCTGGTGCGCTACAGTCCATGAGGTTGGAAAGAATCTGACATGATTGAGCACCTAACACTTTCACATAATTTCAGTATTGCTGACAACACTATTATCAAAATGGGAAATTATAGTCCAGCCTTGCATGAGCATATGTACATATTATAATAAACAAAATATTAGCCAGGTTAATTCAAGAATGTTACAAAGTTAATATTTTATGATCAAATTGAGTTTACTCCAGATAGGAAGGTTTACTTTAACATTTTGTAAAACTCTGTGTAATTCAACACATTAACAGAAATAAGGGACAAACTAAGCATTTATCAGTAGTACTTGATAACATTCTATGTCCTTTTAGAATAAAACTCTTTTGCTATCTAGGAATTATTTAATTAAGAATAATCAAATAATCTTTATTTGATTAATAATATCCATAAATCATTCTTAGTAGAGAAATATTTAAAACTTTTTTATGTATATTAAGAATGAGGTAAAGATGCAAGTTCTCATTAGTTCTCAACCTTTTACTGGAAGTATTAGCCAGTGAAATGAGGCAATATAAATATATAAAAAGATATAAAGATTTCAATAGAATAAATAAAATCACTATTATTTGCAGATAATCTGAATGCTTACGTAAACATACAAATAAAATGAAGATAAAATATTAAAATTAATAGTTAACTATTAACACTAACAAAATCAAAAGAAAAATTAATTATGTTTTCTGATAACAGTAAAATCAAAATAGAAATAAAGAACAGAGAGATAATTGGAAATCCCTAAAATATGTAGAGATGAAAGAATACACTATTAAATAACACATGGGTCAAAAAAGAAATCTAGAGAATTTTAAAAGCAATTTTAATTAAACAAACAGGAAAACACACCTCATCAAAATTGATGGGAAGAAGCAAAACCAGTTCTTAGAAAAAAATAAATAGCACTGAATTCATATGTTAGAAAACAAGAAAGTTTTAAAATCAATCTACATTCCTTTCTTAGGCAACTAGGAAAGTAAATGAAAATTAAACCCAAGAAAAACAGAGCAAAAATAATAAGAATCACAGAGCAAAAAACAATTAAACTGAAAACAGGAAATTAATAGAGAAAGTTAACAAAAGCAAAAAAGCCCTTTCTTTGCAAAGAACAATAAAATCAGTAAGCCTCTAGCCAAGTTAACGTAGAAAATAAAGGAGAGATAAAGTAATCATATCAGAAATAGAAGAGACAACATCCCTACACATGCCACAAAAGATAATAAAGGAATACTATGAACAAGTTAATGCCCACAAGCTTAATGACTTAATGACTTATGTAAAATGGACCAATTCCTTGAAAGACGCAATCTTCCAAAACTCACAAAAGAAGAAATAAAGTCAGAGGAACCGGAGATCAAATTGCCAACATCCACTGGATCATGGAAAAATCGAGAGTTCCAGAAAAATATCTATTTCTGCTTTATTGACTATGCCAAACCCTTTGACTATGTGGATCACAATCAACTGTGGAAAATTCTGAAAGAGATGGGAATACCAGACGACCTGACCTGCCTCTTGAGAAACCTATATGCAGGTCAGGAAGCAACAGTGAGAACTGGACATGGAACAACAGACTGGTTCCAAAAAGGAAAAGGAGTACGACAAGGCTGTATATTGTCACCCTGCTAATTTAACTTATATGCAGAGTACATCATGAGAAACGCTGGGCTGGAAGAAGCACAAGCTGGAATCAAGATTGCTGGGAGAAATATCAATAACCTCAGATATGCAGATGACACCACCCTTATGGCAGAAAATGAAGAGGAACTAAAAAGCCTCTTGATGAAAGTGAAAGACGAGAGTGAAAAAGTTGACTTAAAGCTCAACATTCAGAAAATGAAGATCATGGCATCTGGTCCCATCGCTTCAGGGAAATAGATGGGGAAACAGTGGAGACAGTGTCAGATTTTATTTTGGGGGGCTTCAAAATCACTGCAGATGGTGATTGCAGCCATGAAATTAAAAGATGCTTACTCCTTGGAAGAAAAGTTATGACCAACCTACACAGTATATTGAAAAACAGAGACATTACTTTGCTGACTAAGGTCCGTCTAGTCAAGGCTATGGTTTTTCCGGTGGTCATGTATGGATGTGAAGAAAGGTGAATGCCGAAGAATTGATGCTTTTGAACTGTGGTGTTGGAGAAGACTCTTGAGAGTCCCTTGGACTGCAAGGAGATCCAACCAGTCCATTCTGAAGGAGATCACCCCTGGGATTTCTTTGGAGGGAATGATGCTGAAGCTGAAACTCCAGTACTTTGGCCACCTCAAGCAAAGTGTTGGCTCATTGGAAAAGACTGATGCTGGGAGGGGTTGGGGGCAGGAGGAGAAGGGGACAACAGAGGATGAGATGGTTGGATGGCATCACTGACTCGATGGACGTGAGTCTAAGTGAACTCCGGGAGTTGGTGATGGACAGGGAGGCCTGGCATGCTGCGATTCATGGGGTCGAAAAGAGTCGGACACAGCTGAGCGACTGAACTGAACTGAATGTCCTAAAACATAGAAACCAACAGGCTCAGATGTGTTCACTACCAAACAACTGAGGAATAAACCAGCAATTGTTGACAACCTCTTTTAAAGTATAAAATCAGAGGGAATGCATCTTAACTCATTACATGAGGCCAGCATTATCTTAACCACAAAACCAAAGACATTCAAAAAAAAAGAGAAAATTACAGACCAATATCTCTCATGGGCATAGGTCCAAAAAATTCTTATCAAAATACTAGAAAGACAAGTCTAACAGTGTACAAAGAGAATTATACACTATGAAAAAGTAGGATTTATCCCAGGTCTGCAAGGATGATTCAACATTTGAAAATCCATTAATATAATCATCTTATCAACAGGCTATAAAAGAAAAATCACATGATCATATCAATATGAGCATCTGAAAAATTTAACACTCATTCACAGCAAAAATTCTCAGTAAACTAGGAATAGAGGGGAGCTATGCCAACCTGATAGACCATTTACCAAACAAACAAACAAACAAAAAAAACTCTACAGCTAATTTCTTATTTAATAGTTGAAAAATTGGAGGTTTTCCCTCTAGAATCAGGGTAAGGATACCCCTTCACAAAATATTGCAGTTAAATGAGCAGTAAATGTGAAAAGCAGTAACTGTGAAAAGGATTTCCTAAAGGAAAACAATCCTGAGTATTCACTGGAGGGACTGATGCTGTGGCTGAAGAGCCAATACTTTGGCCACCTGATGCAAAGAGCTGACTCATTGGAAATGACCCTGATGCAGGGAAAGGTTGAAAGCAGGAGGAGATGGGGACAACAGAGGATGAAGATGGTTGGATGGCATCACTGACTCAATGGAGATGAGTTTGAGCAAGCTCCGGGAGATGATAAAGGACAAGGAAGCCTGGCATGCTGTAGTCCATGGGGTCACAAAGAATTGGACACAACCGAGTGACTGAGAAACAAAATGTGAAAAGGAGCTTAACAGTATTGGTCATCAAGACAATGTCGATTTAAAAAAAAAGAGAGAGAAAGAGAGAGAATGTCAATTAAAGTTGCAATAGGTACCAACAAACGTACCAACACACGCTCATCGGAATAGCTAAAATGAGACTTCCCTGGTGATTCAGTGGTTAAGAATCCACCTGCCAATGCAGGGAACATGGGTTTGATCCCTGACCCAGGAAGATTCCACATGCCTCGAGGCAAGTAAGCCTGTGTACCACAACAACTGAGCCTGTACTTTGCCAGAAGAGAAGCCACCACAATAAGAAGCTCCCACACTGCAACTAGAGAGTAGCTCCTGCTCACTGCAACTAGAGAAAACTTACATGCAACAACGAAGATCCAGCACAGCCAACAAATAAATGAATAAAATTTAAAAAAAGAAAGAATGACTAAATTGGGTAAAGCTGACAACAAATCATTGACAAAATTCTTGAGCAACAGACATTTGCATACTCTTTTTGTTGGCCTATCTACTATCTGTGGTATTATCTATAAGAACTGACCTATGCATCAGTTCAGTTCAATCGCTCAGACTATCAGGGTGAAAGATTTTGTCATAATCATCTTTACACCTCCCTATGCCTTAATGTAGATTGTATAATTCATAAACATTCATTCATTGATACCCACTATATATATCATGGATAATGGGAGGGGAGTGAGAATAATGAGAAAAGATTATGAGTGAGACATAAAGGAAAAGTATTATCCAGTAGGAAGCTCTGAAAACAAAAAATAAAATTTAAGAAATAAAAGGATGTAATTTACTCACCTGAAAAATATATAACAATATTTGTTAAAACATTAATAACTACAGATATTGCTAATGCAAAAATCAGTCTCCTTTTACAGTGCTTGTACTGCTTGTCATTAACATCTGAAACAAAGCAAAACACCACTTGGATTAAGAAACGGGTAAAAGAAAAACCTAATTTGCATTCAAAACCATACCTGACAAACTCCCTTACGGCAATGTTTCACAAGGAGATGACACAAAATGTACTTTCTCTGTTTGTCATATGGGAAAAAAAAAGAAACATGATTTTTCCTTTTGGCTAAAATTACTCAGGAGAACCTTTAATCAAATCCGGATGTTACTATGAACTTTACTGCCATAGCCCAAGGGACCAAATATATGACTTTTCTAGTAGAATTTCCTCAAGCCTGAAGCCACCTCCAGACCTTCCACAACCTTCTATGGTGAAACATTAGCACATCCTAACACTTCTTGAATATTTCTAACCTATTTTGCCATTCTTTTCTCCAGAATGATTGTTGAAATTAGTGACTCCTTCATTTAAAAAAAAAAGAAAAGAAAATCCTAGTTTATTAAAGGAAGTATTTTGAGAATCATAAAGGGCTTTAAAAAGAGGAAATACTTATAAGCCACAAGAACATAGTACACATCCTTCCTGCTAATATGAGAAATGCTCCAAGTACTAAAAAATCTACTAGAAAATCTAAGAAAATCTACTTTATAACTAATAAAAAGTTTAATTTTAAAGGATAGGCAGTATAGTATATTTGAAAGACCACGGAATAATCAATAAAAAAATTTAGAATTGAGATTTTCACCACTAACAAAGGAACTTGGACGAGTCACTTTTTTTTCTAGTTCTGTATGTCCTGATCTACAAATTCAGCAGAACAGAACAAATCTTTGTGAGGAATAGTTTTTCTTTTGTTAGTGGTCATTTAAGGAAAAAATAAAATTGGTATGCAAGTTTCTTGAAATGAAACTTTTTATTATTTCATTTGATTATAAAATATTTATCCTTAATGTAAAATTTCATGAAATGTAAAAAAATTATAGCAGATACTTTAAGATAGACAATAAAATTATTGACAAAACTGATTCTCCCTGTCTTTTTTTACCTAGTGAAGAACTAGTTGCTTTTTTGGTTGGATAAATTTTTTCCTTAGTGGATATATAAAAGAAATAATTATTTTCAATCATGATTTTTTTTTTTTTTTGACTGTACAATGTGGCACGTGGGATCTTAGTTCTCTGGCCAGGGATTGAATCTGAATCCCTTGCCTTGGGATCCTGGAGTCTAAACCACTGAACTGCCAGGGAAGTCCTCCTAAGAAATTAAATTTAAAATAAATCTAAATTTACCCTCTTTAGAAATAGCCAGTGTTATCATTTGTGTTAAGATCCCTCCACACATAGACCTTTTTAATCCATTTTTACATATACTCCCAAATACTGGTAATTTTAAATGAGTATGATCATCATTTGCCCACTGTTTTATATGCTAATATTTTCAGTTAACACTTTGTTGTTCTGCCTATCTGTAACAAATTGTTAAAAATGGCCCCCAAAGAATCATGCCTTTCTGTGTCCACCACCCCTTTGGTACACAATCATGCTATTTCTCCTATCATTTCCCAACACTTGAATATGAATTGGTCTTGTGTCTCCCTTTGACCAATAGAATGTGGTAGAAGTGACACTCTGGGACTTCAGAACATAGACCTTAAGAGACTTCGACCATTAACATCTCTCTTTTTTAAAGTTAAAGGATATATTATGTACTATGTTTTCAGGTCTGGCTTATAACAGGAATTAAATAAAAGAAAGTGAAAGTTGTTCGGTCATGTCCATGGAATTCTCCAGGCCAGAATACTGGAGTGGGTAGCCTTTCCCTTCTCCAGGGATCTTCCCAACCCAGGGGCCGAACCCAGGTCTCCCGCATTGTAGGCAGATTCTTTACCAGCTAAGCCACAGAGAAGCTCAAGAATATTGGAGTGGGTAGCCTATCCCCTCTTCAGCAGGTGGGGAAGATCCACTGGAGAAGGGATAGTGAAAACTTTTATTAACTTTCCTGTGTTAGCTCTCCCATATTTCCATATTTTAATTACCATATAAGTAGGAGTTGAAGGTTAATTATTGCCCTATTAAGCAGAATTATTTTAAAATCATTTTCCTATTCATTGTTTCAAGGAGGTCTTCAGCTATTTTGCCATCCTTTTCTCCAGAATGATTGTTGAAATTAGTGACTCCTTCATTAAAAAAAAAAAGAAAAGAAAATCCTAGTTTATTAAAGGGAGTATTTTGAGAATCATAAAGGGCTTTAAAAAGAAGAAATGCTTATAAGCCACAAGAAGATGGTGCACATCCTGCTAATATGAGAAATGCTCCAAGTACTAGTGATATAAGTCATTTATATCTCAAAGTTGGCAAAATACTAGATCATTCAACTTTGTGGAGCATATGGAGATATTCTACCTGCAGAAAAACCAGTCTCAACAAAGATGCATGTCATGAGTGCGGCAAACAGAGTGGCTTTCATTATATTAGCACAGAAATAGCAGAACTAGAAGCAAAGGGGTTATGAATGTTGATATAAATAACCCCTGATGGCTCAGTGGTAAAGAATCTGCCTGCCAATGCAGAAGACTCAGGTTTAATCCCTGGGTGGGGAAGATCCCCTGGAGAAGGAAATATTAAATAGCAACCCACTCCAGTATTCTTATCTGGAAAATCTCCCAAGAGCCAGACACCACTTCTTGACTAAAGAACAGCAATAACAAATACCTTCTTCTAAGTAATCAGTGAAAGAGATAACTAAACACCCTCAACCTCAAATTCAATGTCTTACGAAATTTGGGAAAGTTCATATAACCCTGTAGGAAACACCCCACTCAATTCAATATCACTGAACCACCAAGATTAAATATACTGTCAGCTCAGTGAGGTAGGAACTTGGAGTGATGTTTAGTTTGATTTAAAGCTCTAAAGAATTGGAAATTTATTTCAATTCTGAATATGCAGGTACATACTTTAATCTGCTACACAATTATTCTCTATTTAATCTGCCTACTTCCTAAGCCTTAAAATCTAGTTTTGCACACTCAGTATAATTAGTTTTCATCTTTAAAGTTCCTTGTTTCTACTCTTTTACTCAATCTTCATTACCTGCAACTTGTACAAATATCCAAAAAGGAAAGCAACAGAAAATGTTGGTCTCTCAATATGAAGTTAGTATTGAAAGATGAATTTCAAAGAAGTTGCTCATAGTGTGTACAATGAATGTACGCTCAGTCACTTTAGTCGTGTCTGACTCTTTGCAGTCCTATGGACTGTAGCCCAAAGTCTCCTCTGTCCATGGGGATTCTCCAGACGAGCATACTGGAGTGGGTTGCCATGCCCTCCTCCAGGGGAATCTTTCTGACCCAGTGTCGAACCTACATCTCCTGAGTCTCCTGCACTGCAAGGCAGATTCTTTATCACTGAGCCACTGGGGAAGCCCAGTGTGTACAATGAAGGAATAATAATAATAATAAAAAAAAAATCCCAGGGTAGCTTAATAAAAATATATTTAATTAACAATGTAACTAAAATAGTTCTACATTCATCCCTGTTATAATATAAATAGCTAAATGTTCCAATTATTTTTCCCATAGGGAAGCTTCACTGACAACTAATTTCTCTGTTTCTGACTCTGATCTTCTCCAAGGAGGTAAGAGAAAAGATCCAGGGTGACCAATGAATTTAAAACCAGATAAAATCCCCTTTTTCCGAGTTCACAGCTATAGAAAAAAATCACAAAATACCAATATGTGGAAAGAATAAGAGAAAATAAAATTTTTAAAAATGTTAAGTTTAGAAATGAATTACATGACACTAAGTTATTACTATTTCAGTGGTGTTTAAAATGTCAAATACATATACATGATATAGATATTATATATACCACATAAAATTTAATTTATAATTTATGTGTTACATTTAAATTTATACATAAAATATATAAATTTACACTGTTTATTGATATATAAGGCAAAAACTAACACTGGTCTTATGAGTGGGTAGAAAATACTCTTAAAACTTTATTTTACATATTTTCATGTTATCTAATATTTGATCCCATTGTTGTTTGATCTAACCTTAGAATTATTAAATTGTGAAAGAAATGAGAAACAAAGCATTTATACATGCTAATATGAACCGCAACAATATTTTTGACTGTTGCATAATGCTTGTGTACATGTTTTTGTGTTCAGTTGTGTCTGACTCTTTGTGAGCTCCTGGACTGTAGCCCTCCAGGCTCGTGGAATTTTCCAGGCAAAAATATTGGAGTGGGTTGCCATTTCCTCCTCCACGGGATCTGGCTGACCCAGAAATCGAACCCAAGTCTCTCGCATCTCCTGCACCGGCAGGCAGATTCTTTACCACGGCACCCTCTGGGAAGCCCATAACACTGGTAGACTAAAACAAAATTAAATGGCAAATTTTAAAACTCACCACCATCACTAAATCACAGATTGCTTTCTTTAATGCACTTTAGCTTCATTTCCTGAACTCTGTTTCTACCTATTTAAGGACCCCTGTTCAAAAAACTTTGAAAGATTGTCCTGTTACTAATAGACTTGGAAATTGGATCTTACCTACTCTGAACTTTCTGTTTAAAACAGCCAATGTTACTAAATCGTCTTCTAAGTTTTGTGTTGTTGTTGTTGTCGTTTGAGTACATTTTCTTTCCTTCTCCATTTAAAAATTGCCAGAGACATCTCAAGAGTATTAGGGTACCAGCAATTGCTTAGATAAGAATAGAAGAGGGAGATAACCACTCTGCTATTAAGCACCTCTAAAGAGTAGTTTATCTTGACTCTACTCATGGCCCATAAACAATCTTTTAAAATATTACAAATATTCGCCAATTATTTCATATCACATATGTATTCTAGACATTGAATGGCTATGGTTCATATTTAACCTCTCGAAGTACAGATTTGATTAAATATTTAGTGAAAGTGAAACCTAATCTTGAACAGTTTTACAGTATGGATAAACTTCCTTCATTATCAATTAAGATAAAGTGAATTTGAATTACAAGGACAAAAATAATCAATTACCAATTTTAATTTAACATAAAAAAGGGATTTTTTTTTTTTTTTTTTTTTGCCTCGATGGAAAAAAACTACAAAACCCTATTCAGGCCTTTCAAAACTTTTGTTATGAAGTTATGATTCATAATTTCAATAAATAGCTTTCATTCTGAACAACTGAAAATGTTCTTACCTCGCTTCTTTTCATCAGCTTCTTGTTTGCTTGCATCTTTATGATCTGACTGCATACTTGATGACTCCTCTCTTCAGTTTTAATTTTAATGTAAAAAAAAAAAAAACAAAAAGTTTTACGTTTACAACTCCAAACTAGAGTTAAGCTACTCTGAAGTAAAACACAGCTTATTTAATCAGATCCCTCAAAAGGAAAGAAATCATGTGATGAAGATTGAGTCATACTATCATCTATATAGTTTGCTCGCTGGGAAACAAACACAAAACAATTACTGGAAAGGAGGGAAGTTACGCTAAATAGTGAAGAGAAAAGCATATGTTCTTCTTCATTCAACAAAGAATCATCATCTGACCCACAAAGAAAAAAACCTTCAAGTGGCACTTAAATTCTCACAAAAGTGACACATGACTAGTGACACAAGACTTGCTTTGATTCATTAAAAGGCATGCTTTAGGACATTATGGTTTCATTATCAAGTGTTAAGAAGGCCATCTCAAAGGGGATGAAATTAAAGAGGAGAGAGCTATGCTTTAAAGTGGCTACTGAAACCGAAATAAAAAGCATTTTCTGTTTCAAACGGAAACATCCTGAGCAGAAGTGTGCAGAAGAATGTATGTGCATATTCACATGCGTGCACACTCACACATACAGAAAAAGAGAAAAAGAAAGTTTAAAAAGTACTCAGAATGTTACATGAATATTCAAGATGATAATGTTATTATGCTAGTGTTATTAGAGCCAAAAATCTTGACTCTCTGTATACTGATATCCAAAAAATTACAGAGACAGAGTTTTGGAGAAACAGAAAAGAGCTTTATTCTTTGGCAGGCAAAATGCTAAACTCAGGAGGCTAGCACCTCAGGAACCGTGCCCTGCCTCTGGGAAACAGGGAGAGGTTTTGTATCCTAAGGAAGGTCTTCCTTTTTTTTCTTTTGCAAAATTTCAAAACAGCCACAGCTGGCATCAGGTAACTGGATATCCGGGGCTGGTCTTTTCTGAAGTTATCGCCTGTGGCCTTCTTTCTGAAATGAAAAATGTTACAAGAGGAAAAGAATGCCAGATGCAGAGTATAATTCATACAGAGTCAGAGAGTAATTGACTTTGTTTAGGTTTGGGAAGGACAAGTACAGCTACAAGTGTTTGTTAGTAGTAACAGCTAAAGAGTAATCAAGATTGCTTTAACTCTCTCAGGCTTGTTTCTGTCATTTCCCCACCTGTTCATTGTTTCCTTATTTTTCTTATCAGAAAAGTCTTATTTTTGGTTAAGAAAAGGCTCACTTCTATTTTTGCTGCAATATTATCAGGACTCTTGTTTCCTTTTCACATCTTTCCCCATCAGAATTTTGAAGTGATTTCCTGTTTCCCCTCAATATATCTAAATATAGTCGACTCTTGGTATTTGTGGGGAATTTGGTCCAGATCCTCCTCCCCCTGCTATGGATGCCACAGATACCAGAATCTGAGCACACTCAGGTTCCTTACAGTCTGCTCTCCCACGGGCCCTCGGTACCCTGAGTTCCCCATCCATGATTGACTCACCAGTGTAAAAGCTGCTAATATGAAGGGTCAAATGTACTTACATTAAGAAGAAAACTAGGGCTTCTCTGGTGGCTCACTGGTAAAGAAACTGCCTGTTAATCCTGGGGGCTCAGTGGTAAAGAATCAGCCTGAAAGAGACCTGGGTTAGATCCCTCGGTTGGGAAGATCTCCTGGAGGAAGGCAGGACAACCCACTCAAGTATTCTTGCCTGGAGAGTCCCTGGACAGAGGAGCCTGGCAGGCTTAGTCCACAGGGTCGCAGAGTTGGACACGATTGAAGCGACTAAGCAGCAGCAGCCAAAGCGGGAGACATAGTTTGATCCCGGATCTGGGAAGATCCCACATCCAGGGGAGCAACTAAGCCCGAGCACCACAATTATTGAGTCTGTGCTCTAGAGCCTGGGATCCATAATACTGAAGCCTGAATGCCCTAGAACTCATATCCTGCAACAAGAGAAGCCACCACAATGAAAAGCCCGAACACGGAAACTAGAGAGAGGCCCCCTCTCGCTGTAACTAGAGAAAAGCCGGCGCAGCTACAAAGACACAGCACAACCAAAATAAATAAATAAAATGTATTAAAAAATTAAAGAGGAAGCAGAAAACTAAAGAAAAGCAGCTGGTGTCCCAGTGACTGCTTTGCAATCAACACTACATTTGTCTGACAGGGACACCGAGGCAAGGGAAGGAAATTAGAACAGAGAGGAAAGTAGAGTAAAAAAGCGTGATGAAAATAAGAAGTAAAGGCTTAAACTCTTCCAGGTGGTCTCAAAGATATTCTGCTTGTCAGTTCTGTCACCATCTGAAGTGAAATTATGCAAGGTAAAATGCAGAAGGAAGGACAGATAAAACTGTTCCTGCCCTGGTCTTTGCATGGGTTGGAAAAAAATTTCCAGACACGAGACAGAATGAGAGGAGAATAGAGTTTTTTAGAATGGTAGACACTCTTGGAACAGAGTGTCGGCTCAAGGGAGAGCTGACACTTTCCTGGGCTAGTAGCCAATTTTTATAGCCTCAAGACAAAGAAAATTCCTGTAGAAGGATGTTATTAGGTGACTGGTTAGTATTTTTACCTAAGAGCTGGCCAGTTTAGATTGGGGTAGGGGGTGGGTTATGGCAACAGTTGCTATGGGGCTCAGTGAGTTCTGGAGATGACCTTGGTGCTGGGCTCCTTGTCTGTGGCCTTAGTACAAGGCCTCTCACTTGTGACCTTGGTATAGGATTCCAGTTTCCATTTGGGGACAGAAAGAAGACATAAAGTTTGAGGGAAGATGAACATATTCTACTTATGCCATCACCAAACGACTATTAGGAACACATACAGGAAAAAACAGACACACTTCATATTTTTGTGCTTTTCGAATACTGCATTTTTTACAGGTTGATGGTTTGTACCAACCCTGTGTGTCAGAGATGGTGAGCATTTTTCAGCAATAAAATATTTAAAAATTAAGCTATGTGCATTTTTTAAACATAACTATTTCACACTTAGTAGGCTATAATATCATACAAATATAAAGTTTATATGCACTGGAAAACCAAAACATTTGTGTGACTTGCTTTATGGCAATCTTAACTTTGTTGTGGTGGTCTGAAACCAAAACCACAATATCATGGTTGAGTGAAATCTACTTTTGTTCCAAAGGAAGGTCAAGATATAAAATTTGACTCAAAATAGAAAACATTTTCATTTCTTCAAAATGTTCCCTGATGTATGTTTGCAATTCATTTCCCTACCCTGTGGAAGCAGGCAGCCACTCACCTCTTATTAATGGACATAAATTTTGCTGGTTTTAGAATTTTATATAAATGGAAACACACAGTACGCCTTCTTTGTAAGTCTAGTGTCTTTTGCTCAGCATAAGTCTTTTGAGTTTCATCCATATGGTTGCATAGACAAATGGTCCATTCTTTATTATTGCTACATGGTATTTGATTGTATGGATTTATAAAGTTTTGCTTATCATTAGCCCATTGAATTGTTTCCAACTTTTTGCTACTGTATATAAAACTGGCATCAATATTTCTGTTAAAGTCTTTCTGTGGACATTTATTTTCTTATCTTTTGAGGAAATACTTGGGAGTAGAAATGCTGGGTCAGATACAAAATATGTATTTTTGTCTTTTCCCTCTCTTTTGTGATAAGAACACTCCAGTTGTGATCTGGAAGGTGATGGGTATGTTTACCATCTCAGTTGTGCTGAAGTTCTCATTGGCTTATATCCACACTCTTCAGATTGCATGCATTAAATACAAAACTTTTGGTTATAAATTTTACCTCAAGCTATTTTCCTATTAGATGAAAATATATTTAAAACAGCTTATAAAAATATAACATTTTCCAAAGAAATTGTACTATGCCCATCATTAATGTAGAATGGTTCCAGTGATTTCATACCAATGGCAACTTTTGATATGGTCAGTCTTTTTATTGTAATAATTCAGTGGTTTCTATGATGCAATTATGCCCAGTGTGGCTGATTACAAGCTACCTTTGTGACATTACTGAATACCAGAATTTAATAGAGATGTGCAGTAGCAGATCTGTGTATAAATGTACAGTAATTCTATTATATAGATATGATAGATATAAATTAGCTTTTTTTATTCAGTTTAGTTCAGTCGCTCAGTTATGTCTGACTGTTTGCAACCCCATGGACTATAGCTTGCCAGGCTTCCCTGTAAATCACCAACTCCTGCAGCTTGCTCAAACTCATGTCCTTTGAATCAATGATACCATCCAACCATCTCATCCTCTGCCTTCCCCTTCTCCTCCTGCCTTCAATCTTTCCCAGCATCAGGATCTTTTCCAATGAGTCAGTTCTTTGCATTAGGTGGCCAAAATTTGGAGCTTCAGCTTCAGCATCAGTTCTTCCAAAGAATCTTCAGGACTGATTTCCTATATGCTTGACAGGTTTGATCTCCTTGCAGTCCAAGGGACTCTCAAGAGTCTTCTCCAACACCACAGTTCTAAAGCATCAATTCTTTGGTGCTCAGCTTTCTTCATGGTCCAAATCTCACATCCATACATGACTGCTAGAAAAACCACAGCTTTGAATTTTTATGTGTTTTTAATTAGCTTTTTTTTTTTTTAATAAAGCTTATTGGAGCATAGTTAGTTTCCAACTTTGTGCTAATTCCTGTTGTAAACCAAAGTGAGTCAGCTATACATATACACATAACCCCTCTTTTATGGATTTCCTTTCCATTTAGGTCACCACAGAACACTGAGTAGGATTCCCTGGGCTATACAGTAGGTTCTCATTAGTTATTTATTTTATACATAGTAGTGTATATTCTTTGCATTTAATATGAGTCATTTTAGTTTAGATAATGGAATTTTCAATAATGATTATATTTAGTGATTGGACTTCAATTACTGAAAGAGAAAGCAGGTCCTCAGAAGGAAGATCTCTTCAATACCACGACTAGTATAAATCTTAATAAATGCCAAGTCCACACTCAAAGTGACTTTTGTTATAGCAACTTCTCAGGCCACTGTAAAAAAAAAAAAAATGTGGTGGCTTAAACAATAGAAATTTATTTTCTCACAGTTCTGGAGACTGAAAATCCAAGATCAAGGTGCCAGAAGGTAGATGGCTCCTGAGATCTTTCTTCCTGGTTTACAGATGGCTGTCTTTTCACTGTGTCCTCATGTTACCTTTTTTTTTTTTTTTTTTCTGTGTGCAAGAAGAGAGAGCACTCTCTGGAGTCTCATCCTTTTTAATTGGGGCACCAATCTTATCAGATTAGGGCTCCACCCAGTGTCTTCACTCAACCTTAATTATCTTGATCAAGGCCCTGTTTCCAAATACAGTCACATTTGAAGTTAGGGCATCAATGTCTGAACTTTGAGGGACAAAACTTAGCCCATAATTTTTCCATCTTCTGGCTCCCTTAAGGCATGTCTTTCTCACATGTTAAATACATTCAACCTAACAGTCTCAAGAGTCTCAACCCACCCATCAATTCCAAGTGCACAGTCTCATCTAAATCAGAGATGGTGAGACTCCAGGTGTGATTCATCCCAAGGCAAAATGCCTCTGGAGCTGTGAAACCATCCAAGTTATGTGCTTCTGTAATACAGGATCAGGCAGGCTCAAGGCAAACACTCCCTCTCCAAAAGGGAGAAATCAGAAAGAATAAAGTAGTCATGGGTTCCATGCCAGTCCAAACCCTGGAGAGGCAAATTCCATTGGCCCTGAAGGTTCAAGAAATATTCTCTTTGACTGGATTTTCTGCTTTCTGGGTCTACTGGAGCAGCAGTGTCATCTCCAGGGTCTTAGGTGGAGGCCCTGCCTCCTCTGATCTGAGTGATGTGATGTCCTTGTCCCTGCTGAAGCTGAGGAGGTGGCCCCACATTCAGAAATCCAGGAGGAAATAGTCTTGTCACCATTCCTCACCCCTGTTTGTTTTTGCATGCTCTAGGTTTATGGAGGGGGTAGTAACCTTGATGATCCCCAAATGGTCTTCAGGACCATCCTTCTTGAAGAATAAGGCATGTTCGCAGCTGGATATTTCCAGAAGTCTGAAAACCATCCTTATGTTAGCTTACCTCTGTCCTATTTATTCCAAACTTGCAACGTCTCTGTTGGTATATTCATGGCTTCTGATGATGGTTATGTGTGTTTGCGTATGCTCAGTCATTCAGTTGTGTTCGACTCTTTTCGATCCCAGGGGCTCTAGCCCAACAAGGCTCCTCTGTCCATGGAATATCCCAGGCAAGAATGTTGCTGCAGGTTGATATTTCCTACTCCAGGGGATCTACCCACCCAGGATCAAACCCACATCTCTTGTGTTGGCAGGCAGATTCTCAACCACTGCAACCCCTAGTGGGCTGATGATATGGCTAATTAAAATTATGCATAGTTTCTTTATGGAATGATTGTCTGGCCACACTTTTGGTCTTTTCTCCGGAGTATGCCTTTTTACTTCCTTTATATGGGTAGGCTGAGAATTTTCCAAATCTTCAATTTCGGGTTTCTTTTTTGCTTAATGATTCCTTAATTTATCTCTCTCCTCTCACATATTACCATAAATAGTAAGGACACCCTGGCAGAACCTTCAACACTTTGCTTAGACATCTTAGCAAAATATTCAATCTCACGTCTTACAATTTCTACTTTCCACACACCAGAACCTAATTCAGCCAAGTAATTTGTCTATTTATAACAAGGTAGTTGAAAAGAGTCAAACAAAATAGCCACTCTTACCTTGAAACATACAGAATTTTATCTAAAAATCAACATGTCTTTTCATTTTCATTCACTAACATATCCTGTGTGGTTTCAGATAGCCCTGCCAGAGTGAATTTTGATTATTTTTGGACTTCCTTTTAGCTTTTGGTATATCATGCTTAGGAGAAATATTCAAGACTGAGGCTATCCTCTATTTTATTTTTCCTATTTTCTGGGTAATATTATATGAAAACATTTGAGGAAATGGAGAATGAAGATGGCTATATGATGCTGAAATTCAAGAATCGCTTTGAGTCAAGGAAAAAGTCTAAAGGTAGGAATATTATTCACCTTTATTTAGACTCCAGTTTAAAATTTCATTATTCTCTTAGGAGCAAAATTATCCCTAATGTTTTAAAATTAACCATATTCTGGGATTTTAAAAGATGATCATGAATCATCTAAGATAAATTGTTCAGACTTCTATAAGCATCAACCATAAAAAGATGATTTTTGCAGCCATGGGTACAGAGAAATGCTAATAGGATAAAGTATAATCCCTTCAAAGTAGCAATATGAAAATAAGAATGCAACTTTCAAGTAAAAGATCAAAAACAGTATTTTTGCATAAATTATTTCTTTTACAAAACATAAGAAAGAGACACAGTGATTTGGGTGTCTTATGTACATGGAGATATCTATTATACTTCAAAAGTAAAGAGCTAGTACTGATGGTGGGAGTAGCAGTGGTATATAGTGTTTTACAGCCTTAAAGTCGTTTTTATACATACCCATTTTCAATGTTCACAGAAGATCCATGGAATTGGCAGAATAATCGATTGGGAATGACAGTCAAATTGAGTCAAATTGACTGAATTCGACCCTAAGCCCCACAAAGTGCCTGACCTTTGACAATTTCTTTTTTCTTTTAAATCTCAATCCCTTTACTTATAATAAAGCAAATATATATATTGTGATTTTTTCTCTCTCTTCTTAATGTTTATTTAAATATCTACTTTCATTTTATGCTCCCCTCTTTTTTATGGAAGTTTCTTCCTGTTATTTTATTTTATTTTCAATTTTTTTTTTAGGCAATGCCATGCAGCATACAGGATTTTAGTTCCCTGACCAGGGATCAAACCTGTGCCCCCTGAATTGGGAGTGTGAAGTCTTAACCTCTGAACTGCCAGGGAGGTCCCCATATTGTGATTTATTAAATGTAGACATTACAGTAAATGAAACTAATTTATTAGCTATTTCTTCTTTAATGTATAAATCACTTTGTAATAGACAAGGGAGCAGAGACATATGAAATCTTAGTATAGATACACAGAATATAAGATAAGATATTCATTTAAATTATGGCAACATATATTAAGCTTGTAATTCAGCAGAAATTATATATTAAACATGCTTGTGTTTGATAAATTGGATTATAAGCTTGCTTATTATTGATGAGTGAAAAGAAAACCTGCCTCGTTATTTGACTCATACTATAAAATAAAGTTACACTTATTGCATAAGTAAGTAAGTAAGCTAGTTAAGTGTTAGCCACTCAGTTGTGACCGACTCTATGACCCCATGGACTGTAGCCCACTAGGCAAGGAAAATTTCACAACACAAAGCAGATATGAATAACACAACTAATAATCTTGCAGGAGTGATAATAATGGAATTCAAAGAGTAGTTTCTTAATATTGAACCATTTAGGCTAATGGCAACCAGTTAAGGGGGTATAAAATGGACCAGTACAATGCACTTCAGGTACCTGGCTTGATACAGTATGTAAATTTTGGCTTATGTAAAAGATCATTGGCCTTTAATTTATACCTATAATAGTATTTGGCATTAAGCTTAAATTTTTCATCTCTGGTAAGTATGGAATCTATTAACTGCAGATCTATGTGGTCATAAACTTGAGAAAATACATTATGAGGATTTTTGGTGAAGTAGAGATCTTTGGTGCTTCCCTGGTAGCTCAGCTGGTAAAGAATCTGCCTGTAATGCAGGAGACCGCGGTTCAACTCCCAGGTCAGGAAGATCCCCTGGAGAAGGGATAGGCTACCCACTTTAGTATTCTTGGGCTTCCCTGGTGGGTCAACTGGTAAAGAATCTGCCTGCAGTGCAGGAGACCTGGTTTCAATCCCTGGGCTGGGAAGATCCCCTGGAGAAGGGAAAGACTACCCACCCACTTCAGTACTCTGGCCTGGAGAATTCCATGGACTATACAGTCCATGGGGTTCCAAAGAGTCGGACACAACTTCACTTTCACTTTCAGAGGTCTTTCTACTTTTGTATGTGACCAAAAATAGATTAAAATTGAAAGAGGATCTTAACATAGTATGCCTGTTTAAGGTATTTGGAAGTTTGTTTTCTCCTCTGTAAAGGGATCATTCCTGTCAATTCTGAGCCAGAGGAATACTGTGCATTAATTTAGACAAGCCTCACTAATCAGAGATCTATGCTGTTTAGGCTGATGTTGATTGCTGTCCAAAATATCAAAGCCAGGAAAATACAGTATAGCATATGTAAAAGTAGAATAATATGGAAATATTTCCAGTACAGTGGCTGATACATTAATAGAACTTCAATAAATGTTTTATTTGTTATAGTGAGTCATTAAAATAAATAATATACATGGCAATAGCTGATTCATATATTATTCTACATATAGAATATAAATTACATATTTTGTATTTTATATACTAATGCTTCATATCTTTAATATATTACTTTTGCATCTCCTCCTATTTTATATTTTTAACTTTTTAAATTAATTTTTTAAACTTTTTATTTTGTATTGGGGTATAGCTTATTAATAATGCTGTGATACTTTCAGGTGAACAGCAAAGGGACTCAGCTGTACATAAATATGAATCCATTCTCCTTCAAACTCCTTAATATATTACTGCACATTATATACATGATATATTATTCATATATATATATACATATATACATTATATTTATTCATGCAGAGGTAATTTAATGTCATTGTAAGTCATCAAAAGTCACCAAACAATCAAAGCAAGACAATTTCAGCATAATCAAACACATTCGATAACCATAGCATCTCTTTGCTTTTGTATTGTATTTTAAAATTTCAATTAATCATACTTTTCATCATAATTTGGGTATAAATTAAAATTATAAACTAAAGATTAAATGAAAATAAATTAAAGTGAAAAGCTTATACATAAATCACAGATTCTAATGCTGTATCTAAAATGAACAAATTTTCTCTGTAATAAAAACAAAACAGAAAAATGTATACAAAGTAAATAGTCACAGACTTTTAAAAAATTTTTTTTAATTTCAATATTTCAGATTTCATCCTGTATTTACAGTGTTACTGTCTCATGTTAGTACTTGGATGCATTGGCATCCTTATTTTCATTATGTCAGTAATTGGCCTGAACTTTTGGGGTGAGTATGGAATTTTAATTTATTTTTTCACTTTCAAAAATAATAGTTGATCTTTAATTCCTTTTATTATCAAGATAAGCTCCACACTGTAGCTCAATATTGGTAAGCTGACCAGTTATATATTTCATATTACAAAATTATTTTTAAATTAAGAATAATTAGGAAACACTCAAGTATAAAATTAGCACTTATTCCATATCTCTTCTTATGAAGAACCTCCAATAAAAGATTGACATCATTTTATTAAAAAATTAGTACTGTATTTTTATTAAAAGTATATGTTCATTTCTATCACCTTGAGAGACAGGACAGTGATATAAAAGTACCTACACACTTTTTTTCTGAAGTAGTAGTTAATGTGCTTATTCTGTAGTTATTATTTTTGAAGTAACTAGACTAATTCGTGGTTTCTATAACTTTCTCTAAAAACTGTAGTTCTTGAAAATATAGGGCTCAAGGAAACCAATAAAATTTAATACATTGATAAAAATATTAGTGAGGATAATATTCTTTACTATTTATATATATTTTAATAAATTAGTGACAATCTTAATATTAGTGTTTCTTTTAGATTTTTGCTTATACTTTGACCAGTTTAAAAATACTTTTCATGCTTCTAGTTCAAAACAAAGTATTGACCATAAATATTTACTTACACTCTTTCCCAAGATTTCATATTAAAATAGTAAAATATATATATATATATATATAATAACAAAGTGGAATAACGAATAGAAACTCAAAAGGGTAAGTGAAGAAAATTGTAAAGAAAATGAAAACTGGATGGGCTAATGCTATTGGATAAATCAAGGGAGGGAACCACAGTTCAGAAAACGGTTAATAGACGACTTCAATCTAGATGAAGCGGTTCCTCACAGCAAAACCTGGAGAGGAGCCCCTTTTCAGAGATAAGAGTGCAGAAGCAAAGTCATTAATAGGAAGACTTTATGGTATGCTCTTTTAGACTGGCGTCGTGACAGCCTTACTCTGCTTATAGTGGCAATTCCCATCATATCATATCAAAAACAAATAAAAATTCTCCTAAAGCAATTAGATAGAATAGATTCATTGTATTTCAGAACACCATAGACAAAGACATGATCCTAGATGTTTACATGAAGAATTCATTTCCTCTCAAAGAAAAGACAAATTGGCCTCACATTTTCAAATGTGCATAAACTTATACCACTGTAGCAATGTTCTAAAAATTATGAGCAATGTTCATTTTAATGTAAGATTTTTTATGCATTCTTTTGGAACAAATAAGGGGGTGAGGCTAATTTTAGATAGAGTGAAACTAGCCTGGGAATGTAATCAAAAGACCTTTCAGATTATCAGCTGTTCTGTGTTCTGAAAAGCAATTAATCCACTCTGTGTTAAAAAATCTATAGATAATACAAATAAGAAGTCGAAGGAACTTAATTAGATGAAAGGAGATTCTTGTGTGTTTGCCTGCAACAAGATGAAATAATAGCAATTAAAAAGTTCAGTGAAAAATATACAAAAAAGTAAAAGGTATGAATTTTAAGAATGCACAGAATATTTGGATTTTGATTAGTACTTGGAGAAGGCAATGGCACCCCACTCCAGTACTCTTGGCTGGAAAATCCCATGGATGGAGGAGCCTGGGAGGCTGCAGTCCATGGGGTCGCAAAGAGTCGGACACAACTGAGTGACTTCACTTTCACTTTTCACCTTCATGCATTGGAGAAGGAAATGGCAACCCACTCCAGAGTTCTTGCCTGGAGACTCCCAGGGACAGGGGAGCCTGGTAAGCTGCTGTCTGTGGGATCGCACAGAGTCGGACACGACTGAAGCGACTTAGCAGCAGCAGCAGTAAAGCAGTAAAAATAGATATGGTAAAAAGTAGTTAACTCTCAGGACGGAAAGGAATAGAGGCATAGCAGAAAAGAGAGATTTTGAATTTTTATTTCTATGCTTTTATTTTGTGCTAGCATGCTTATTTTCATATACCTAGACTTCTATCCATTTTAAGTTTCTCTTTATATTTTTCCCTTTGCATTGAATGCAGATAGAGAAATGGATTTCCTTCAGAAAGCTAATATCACCAGCCTAGCAGGTAATCGTCTGTCTGTAATGTGCTGTTCTGTTTGAATCAAAGATTTCAATCAACTGGTCACATGAATTTAGGAAAATTAAACATCAGTTTTGAAAACTTACAAAGGAATAATGTAATAACTAACATCATAGAACATTTAGTGTAGATTGAACCAAGTATAACTGTTCAAATTACATGTGTGAACTTGGTTAGGCAGTGCACAATACCCAGACATTTGATTAAACGCTTGTTTAAATGTTGCTGTGAAAGCACTTTTTAGGTTATGTTAATATATAAGTCAATCGATTTTGAGTAAAGCAAATCACCTTCCAGAATGTGGGTGGGCTTCACCCAATCAGTTGAAAGCCCTGATGCTGGAGTTCAGCTCCAGCAGCCAAGGAATCAGCCTGAAGCAGTGAGCGGTGTTGGCAGATGATGATGTAGCCTCTGACTCATAGTACGGAAGTGAAGTGAAGTGAAGTCGCTCAGTCGTGTCCAACACTTTGCGACCCCACGAACTGTAGCCTTTCAGGCTCCTCCATCCATGAGATTTCCCAGGCAAAACTACTGGAGTGGGTTGCCATTTCCTTCTCCAGGAGATCTTCCCGACCCAGGGATTGAACCCAGGTCTCTTGCATTGTAGGCAGACGCTTTACCATCTGAGCTACAGGGAAGTCCATAACTACATGTTTATTTCAAGCTTCAGGTTTTCTTTTATACTTTGACAAAAGCATTAGGTCAGAGGTTTGACATTTTTAGTTTCCCCCACCCAGATTTATTGTCTCCAGAAATCATTGTTGTCCTTCAAACAGAGTTCCTGCTTCAGATTCTCAAAATTGGCTTTACTATTGATTATCTACTTTCTGTTATGTGTCCTATACTTGTGATTACATTGTAACTCATGCCACATTCCTCAGTTTATTTCTTATCTTTCTAAACCTCATTTGCCCCTAGCATCTTAAGATCACTATCTCTTAAAAAGGCTTCTAACTATTCTTAATTATTCCTAAACCTTAAACTCAGCAAGGTCAGTTTTCATTCCAATCCCAAAGAAAGGCAATGCCAAAGAATGCTCAAACTACGGCACAATTGCACTCATCTCACATGCTAGTAAAGTAATGCTCAAAATTCTCCAAGCCAGGCTTCAGCAATACGTGAACCGTGAACTTCCTGATGTTCAAGCTGGTTTTAGAAAAGGCAGAGGAACCAGAGATCAAATTGCCAATATCTGCTGGATCATCAAAAAAGCAAGAGAGTTCCAGAAAAACATCTATTTCTGCTTTATTGACTATGCCAAAGCCTTTGACTGTGTGCATCACAATAAACTGGAAAATTCTGAAAGAACTGGGAATACCAGACCACCTGACCTGCTTCTTGAGAAAGCTGTATGCAGGTCAGGAAGCAACAGTTAGCACTGGACATGAAACAACAGACTGGTTCCAAATAGGAAAAGGAGTACGTCAAGGCTGTATATTGTCACCCTGCTTATTTAACTTATATGCAGAGTACATCATGAGAAACGCTGGACTGGAAGAAGCACAAGCTGGAATCAAGATTGCCGGAAGAAATATCAATAACCTCAGATATGCAAATGACACCACCCTTATGGCAGAAAATGAAGAAGAACTAAAGAGCCTCTTGATAAAGGTGAAAAAGAAGAGTGAAAAAGTTGGCTTAAAGCTCAACATTCAGATAACCAAGATCATGGCATCTGGTCCCATCAGTTCAGTTCAGTTCAGTTCAGTTGCTCAGTTGTGTCCGACTCTTTGCGACCCCATGAATCACAGCATGCCAGGCCTCCCTGTCCATCACCAACTCCCAGAGTTCACTCAAACTCACATCCAACAAGTCAGTGATGCCATCCAGCAATCCCATCCTCTGTCATCCCCTTCTCCTCCTGCCCCCAATCCCTCCCAGCATCAGAGTCTTTTCCAGTGAGTCAACTCTTCACATGAGGTGGCCAAAGGACTGGAGTTTCAGCTTTAGCATCATTCCTTCCAAAGAAATCCCAGGGCTGATCTCCTTCAGAATGGACTGGTTGGATCTCCTTGCAGTCCAAGGGACTCTCAAGAGTCTTCTCCAACACCACAGCTCAAAAGCATCAATTCTTCAGCGCTCAGCCTTCTTCACAGTCCAACTCTCACATCCATACATGACTACTGGAAAAACCATAGCCTTGACTAGACAGACCTTAGTTGGCAAAGTAATGTCTCTGCTTTTGAATATGCTATCTAGGTTGGTCATAACTTTTCTTCCAAGGAGTAAGCGTCTTTTAATTTCATGGCTGCAATCACCATCTGGTCCCATCACTTCATGGCAAATAGATGGGGAAATAGCAGAAACATTGGCTGACTCTATTTTTCTGGGCTCCAAAATCACTGCAGATGATGATTGCAGCCATGAAATTAAAAGACACTTACTCCTTGGAAGGAAAGTTATGACCAACCTGGACAGCATATTAAACAACAGAGACATTACTTTGTCAACAAAAGTCCGTCTAGTCAAGGCTCTGGTTTTTCCAGTAGTCATGTATGGATGTGAGAGTTTGAATATAAAGAAAGATGAGCGCTGAAGAATTGATGCTTTTGAACTGTGGCGTTGGAGAGTCCCTTGGACTGTAAGGAGATCCAACCAGTCCATCCTGAAGGAGATCAGGCCTGGGTGTTCATTGGAAGGACTGATGCTGAAGCTGAAACTTCAATACTTTGGCCACCTAATGTGAAGAGCTGACTCATTTGGAAAGACCCTGATGCTGGGAAAGATTGAGGGCAGGAGGAGAAGGGGACAACAGAGGATGAGATAGTTGGATGGCATCACCGACTCAATGGACATGGGTTTGGGTGGATTCCAGGAGTTGGTGATGGACAGGGAGGCCTGCAGTGCTTGGTTCATGGGGTCACAAAGAGTCGGACACGACTGAGCAACTTTACTGAATTCCCCTTATGTGTTCCCTCACAGTCTTACTTACATGTCTCTTAAATCCCCACCCTTTTAGGCAACAGGGACAGGTTTCCTGTAAGACAATTTTTTCATGAATGGGGGTGGAGGGCTGGGATTGGTTTTGAGATGATTCAAGAACATTACATGTATTGTGTACTTTTATGCCTATTGTTACTACATCAGCTCCACTTCACATCACAGGGCATTAGATCCTGGTGGTTGAGGACTTGTATTAAAGCACCACACATTTTGCCTTGCAATCACCATTGTTGTTTTCCTTAAACCTGACAGAGGCAACAAAATACTCATATGTATCAATACTACTAGGGCCTGGTAACTTATCAGAATGCTGTGATTACCTGGTCATACTTTAAAAATACAGATTATTTGACCCACTTCAGTTTCTGGGGTGACATTAAACTAGTGACTCTACTTTTCCACCTGGGGAGTATGGTCATGGGATATCCAGAAACAAAGATGGTGAGGCTGTTTTCTACATTACAGATTCTCAGTGAGCATTGATTCCACACCTAAATCCAAGCTTCTTTAGAGCTACATTATTTTTCTTCAATATTTCACACATGTAGTTTTCTTTATCCTCTATCTGCTAGAGAATTTAAATATATTTAGAAGGCAATGGCACCCTACTCCAGTACTCTTGCCTGGAAAATCCCATGGACAGAGGAGCCTGGTGGGCTGCAGTCCATAGGGTCGCAAAGAGTCGGACATGACTGAGCGACTTCCATTTCACTTTTCACTTTCACACATTGGAGAAGGAAATGGCAACCCACTCCAGTATTCTTGCCTGGAGAATCCCAGGGACAGGGAAGCCTGGTGGGCTGCCATCTATGGGGTCGCACAGAGTCGGATACAACTGAAGTGACTTAGCAGCAGCAGCAGCAGCCTATTTTGGGGTCTTCTGGTTGACCTTGAGGGTTTCTGCTTTGTACTTTATTATTAGTGAATAATCCCATGCCATACTCTCTGGGTTGGCTTATGTTGAAATGGCAACTTCCAACCTTTAGCAATACAAAAAGCACCAACAGAAAGACTGCTGTTTACTTATAAGGTATCTAAAAGACTGATGATTTGTTTTGCCTTAAATCAGTTCTAATGAGGTGGATGAAACTGGAGCCGATTATACAGAGTGAAGTAAGCCAGAAAGAAAAACACCAATACAGTATACTAACAAATATATATGGAATTTAGAAAGATGGAAATGATATTCCTGTATGCGAGACAGCAAAAGAGACACAGATGTATAGAACAGTCTTTTGGACTCTGTGGGAGAGGGAGAGGGTGGGATGATTTGGGAGAATGGCATTGAAATGTGTATCATATCATATAAGAAACGAATCGCCAGTCTAGGTTCGATGCAGGACACAGGATGCTTGGGGCTGGTGCACTGGGATGACCCAGAGAGATGATATGGAGAGGGAGGTGGGAGGGGGGTTCAGGATTGGGAACTCATGTACACCAGTGGCGGATTCATGTTGATGTATGGCAAAACCAATACAGTATTGTAAAGTAAAATAAAATAAAAAAAATTTTTTTTTCAAAATATTTGTTAATGTAATAAAAGGTGTTTAAAATAAATCTTCTTACTAAGAAATAAAAGGATGAAGTTATATTACTGTTTGTGGTTTTTCTGGTGGTTCCAAAAGAAACTATCAAAAATATATTATATTTTATAGATACTATCTTTTAAATTTCTTATTGATAACTGAGGATTATCAATAAAAACCCTGAGGAAAATAGCAGCCCTACTTCTTCTTATTTGATTCTTATCTATACACAAACACACACACATACTTTTGTATGTGTGTGTATTCAGTGGTCACTTGTAAAATTTAAATAGCACATTTAATGTCTATTTTTTGTTCTCTGTGAGAACTATATCTTGAGTTTCTGTTTAATAAAAGAAAATGTTAGAAATCACACACTCATCACTCCTATGCTAGCAGTGCAGGAGACCTGGATTAAATCCCTGGATCAGGAAGGTCCCCTGAAGAAAGGAATGGCAACCGTCTCCAGTATTCTTGCCTGGAAAATCCCATGGACAGAGGAGCCTGGCAGGCTATAGTCCATGGGGTTCAAAGAGTTGGACACAATGAGAGATTAACACACACACATATATTTATACACATATGTTCACATACGGGTGTTTATATTTTTGTACAAATATTAACATATAATGTATATTATTCTGCACCTTCTTTTTTAACAATAAATCTTAAAAGATTTTCATATAACTCCTTTTTAAGAATTATATGAATATAAGGTATTCTGTATGGGTAAAACAAATCTAGTTTGCTCCTTTAGATACTATGGTTCTTTCTCAGTCTTCTAAGTACAAATCCATTTACATTTATCTTTGGATACATCTTCAAGTGTATCTAGAGGACTAAATCTTGTAAGTGGAGTCAAAGACTATGCATGTAAATTGTGATGGATCTGGCTAAATTGCTTTCCAAAGAGATTATACCAATTTATATTTCCACCAAAAATGTGACATCATCTAATAAAATTTAATAAAATGTGTTGAACTGGACATTTCAGAGGTGGTTCATGTGTAGATTACAAGTTGATTTCCTCTTTTTCAAATATTCCGTGGGGTCCTGGTCCCTTCCTGTTTCCTCTTCTTTTTCTGCCTTTCTTTTGTCCAACCCAGTTGTGTGAGGACTTTTTCTTGTCTTTTTAGGTGTCCAAATTCCTCTAATAGTGTTCAACAGTTGCTCTTCGAAAATTACTCCATTTATAAATGTACTGCTTTAAATATATGTATATATATGGCTGCATGTGGGGTCTAGTTTCCTGACCAGGTATTGAACCTGGACCCACTGAATTGGGAGTGCAAAGTCTTAGTCACTGGACTACCAGGGTAGTCCCTGTAGTTCTACTCTTGATGCATTTGTGGGGAGAGGCAAACTCCACACTCTACTAATCCACCACCTTGACTCTTGTCTTCTCAGATAAATATTTAAATGAAGATAAGAATGATTGAATATTTCATCAGTGAACTTCAAAAAAAAGTACGTCTGATGGAAAAGAAAATGCAACAACATGAATTTATAAAGTATAAAAAGATAAGGTTTTCTTTAATCACTTTATTTTCTGTATGGGAAAAACTCTTTATCTAAGGACAAAACCCTTTTCTGCTGCATGTGTACTTTCTTGCATCACTACAATTGCCACTACTTATGCCCTTCTGAAACATGCAGGCACATTCTCCACTTCCGTCAATACTGAACCTAGAACAAAACAAAAAGATGCACTCTTCATTGACTGAACTTCATGAGAAACAGTAAAGCATAACCTAAAATATGCAGTGCAAACTCTGGTGACTATGTTTTAACACGTGGGATGTGGAAGGAATAGAGGAAGTGAAATAAGCCACATTTCTTTTCTTATCCAATTTTTACCTCCAAACTTTACCTGTGATGGTGAGAAGAAAGGGTTATGAGGGTTCAGTTCAGTTCAATCGCTCAGTCGTGTCTGACTCTTTGTGACCCCATGATCGCAGCACGCCAGGCCTCCCTGTCCGTTACCAACTCCCAGAGTTCACTCAAACTCATGTCCATCGAGTCAGTGATGCCATCCAACCATCTCATCCTCTGTCGTCCCCTTTTCCTCCTGCCCCCAATCCCTCTCAGCATCAGAGTCTTTTCCAATGAGTCAGCTCTTCTCAACAGGTGGCCAAAGGACTGGAGTTTCAGCTTTAGCATCATTCTTACCAAAGAACACCCAGAACTGATCTCCTTCAGAATGGACTGGTTGGATCTCCCTGCAGTCCAAGGGACTCTCAAGAGTCTTCTCCAACACCACAGTTCAAAAGCATCAATTCTTTGGCACTCAGCTTTCTTCACAGTCCAACTCTCACATCCATACATGACTACTGGAAAAACCATAGCCTTGACTAGATGGACCTTTGTTGGCAAAGTAATGTTTCTGCTTGTGAATATGCTATCTAGGTTGGTCATAACTTTCCTTCCAAGGAGTAAGCGTCTTTTAATTTCATGGCTGCACTCACCATCTACAGTGATTTTGGAGCCCAGAAAAATAAAGTCTGACACTGTTTCCACTGTTTCCCCATCTATTTGCCATGAAATGCTGGGACCAGATGCCATGATCTTAGTTTTCTGAATGTTGAACTTTAAGCCAACTTTTTCAGTCTCCTCTTTCACTTTCATCAAGAGGCTTTTTAGTTCCTCTTCACTTTCTGCCATAAGGGTGGTGTCATCTGCATATCTGAGGTTATTGATATTTCTCCCGGCAATCTTGATTCCAGCTTGTTATGAGGGTGGTCAACACTATAACAAAGGTCCATCTAGTCAAGGTTATGGTTTTTCCAGTTGTCTTGTATGGATGTGAGAGTTGGACTATAAAGAAAGCTAAGTGCCAAAGAATTGATGCTTTTGACTGTGGTGTTGGAGAAGACTCTTGAGAGTCCCTTGGACTGAAAGGAGATCCAACCAGTCCATCCTAAAGGAGATCAGTCCTGGGTGTTCATTGGAAGGACTGATGTTGAAGCTCAGACTCCAGTAGTTTGGCCACCTCATGCGAAGAGCTGACTCATTTGAAAAGACTCTGATACTGGGAAAGATTGAGGGCAAGAGGAGAAGGGGATGACAGAGGATGAGATGGTTGGATGGCATCACCAACTCGATGGACATGGGTTTGGGTGGACTCTGGGAGTTGGTGATGGACAGGGAGGCCTGGCGTGCTGCGGTTCATGGGGTCGCAAAGAGTCAAACACAACTGAGTGACTGAACAGAACTGAACTGAAACACTATAAATCATTTTATAAAGGATGGAATTCTTCCTTTTATACTTCAGAATTGTGCATTTTCAGTCACCAAGTCATGGTCTCTTTGTAATTCCATGGACTGTAGGCCTGCCAGGCTACCCTGTCCATGGATTTTCCAGGCAGGAATACTGGGGTGGGTTGTTATTTCCTTCTCCAGGGGATCGTCCCTATCCAGGGATCGACCCCATGTCTACTGTGTTTCCTGCAATGGTAAATGGATTCTTTACCAGTGAGCTACTTGAGAAGCAATATACTTCAGAATAAAAATGATCAAATAAATTCCTTTTGCCATTTAAAGATTATATAAAGGGAGACATTATAACTGACATTAAATTGACCACCCTTCACTTGTTAAAAAAAACTGGACGATCTTAAGGCTGAAATAGATGTTCACTCATCTACTCTTTCAACTACTGTCATGGTTAAGTGGGTATTTCTTGCTGGATAGGTTATGACACACATAAGTAATTATAAATAAAATATCTTGAAAGGGTTTACTAAATACCTATTTTGGGTCATATATAAAGAAAGGAAGTTGAGAGTTCAAAATAAGGAAAAAAAAATAGAATGGAGAGTTGTGATGATTCCTGGTATATAATTTCTGTTCATTAAAATGCTTTCAGCAATTGGGGAGTTACTTTGTGACACAGGTGTCACTTCCTAACTTCTAGTGAAACTTGAAATTTTTATCTGCCTGTTTCCATAATGTATGCGATTTCTTTTCTTATGCATTCTTTGGTGTTGAGAGCTCAATAATTGTCATAGGCTGAATTATGTACCCCCTTCTTCAAATTTATATATTGAGGACCTCACTGCTCATAGCTCAGAATGCAATTATCTTAGGAGAGGAAGTGTTTTAAAATGCTGGTTAAGTTAAAAAGGGGTCTTTACAGGGGGCCCTACTCCAGTATGGCTGATCTCATAAGAAGAAATCTGGGCACAGATAGGCAAGTGCACAGGGAAGACCATGCGAAGACACAGAGGAGAAGATGGCTCAGGAGAGAGGCTTCAGAAGAAATCAACCCTGCCAAACCTTTATCTGAGACTTCTAGTCTCCACAACTATTATTTAAGCCACTGAGTCTGTGGTATTTATTACAGTAGCCTTAGCAAACTATTGCACCAATTTTAACCAACTTAGTTTTACTTCTCTCTCATCTTTTTTTTTTGAAGTGGAGCTATATATAATACATGATATCTTCTCTCAAGAAAATTCCATAATTGTTAAGTTTGGTAATCAGAAAGTTTATGTTATACTTTGTCATATATTTTTCAAAGTTGAAAACATAATGATTGGCTATATTATTGGGCTCAAATCATTGCACGTGTATTTTCACCCCAAACTGGATATAAACACAGTGATGACAGAAATTTCTCTAAATTTAGCAACTCCTGTTTCTCTGTTATGTCATACACTTTCTGTCATGTCTAGCACCAAATGCCACTCGACTGAGACAGCATCTGTCTTTAATAGGTGCTCAGTAAATTGTAGCTAGTGCCCCCTCTCTATGGGGAAATCAGTATCCTTCCAATTCCTTTCTCCTCCATGAAGTTGGAGAAGATCTTAAATATTTCAAGAACAGAAGTGAAGCCTACAGGTACAATCAGTTCTTCAAGCTTAGGAACACAGAGAAAGTCTAGATTTTCGATGGTCAATAGAAGCAAACATTTTGCCTTTATCACTTAATTTTCTTCCATTTCAGGCCACCAGTGGGTGTAGTAAGTGTAGGTTTGAGTAAACTTTCTAAGATTCCCATACTAATGAGAATTCAAAGCAATAGTAAACAAACAAACCAAAGGCAAAGCCCTGAGAATAAGGCAAGGTTCATACACATTGGATTTTCATTTCATCTAGAATAAAAGAAATCTTTGTGGCTCACGAGTGGTATAGTCCATCTCAATGTGTAGAAATAAATATTGGTATCTGACCTTCGCCCAAGACCATATATTTGTCTGAAGCTTCTCTTTGGCATTTAATTTGTTGAGGGTCCTTTTTGGGAGATGGTGTGGAGGAAAATATGGAGGTGGCTAATCATAGATTTCTGCTTCCCTGGTGACTCAGCAGTAAAGAATCTGTCTGTAATGCAGGAAATCCAGGTTTGATCCCTGGGTTGGAAAGATTCCCTGGAGAAGGAAATGGTGACCCCCTCCAATATTCTTGCCTGGGAAATCCCATGGGCAGAGGAGCCTGGCAGGCTGCAGTCCATGGGGTTGCAAAAGAGTCAGGCACAACTAAACAAACAAGAAGAATTATAGATTCAGAGTTCTTACCATCCTTAACACATTTATGAACAAATACATGCTATTAATGCTTACCAGTTGCTGAATACATCTCCATTTGTCCATATCCAGAGTTTGCTTGTGCTGTCCATTTTCAGTCCAATCCAATAGCAAGAGGGTCCCAGATAGGGCATCAGAGATTCCTTTCACAAAATACAGAGTGCTCTCCTAGTTTCCTCATTCTTATTACCTCCAATGCTATGGTCATTTTGAGCCCACTACCCTCTTGCTAGAGTTACTGCAACAGCCTAATAACATACAGTCTGCTTTTATATTTGTAATTCATGGGCACATTACATTTAAAAGAAAATGATTGTTTTAAAACTTAAGTCAAATTATGTCATACTCTTTATTTTTCATTTTCTGCAATATCTCCTAATTCCAGTTTAAAAAAGCCTACAAGACCTAGATGATCCCCATCCCTCACTCACATTCTCATGTTGGGTACATTGACTGGCTGCTTCTTTTCTGTTCATTGAATTTTCCAGGCAAGTCTTATCTTAAGATTCATATTCTCGCTATTTCCTTTTCTGGGAAGTTTGTCTCCCAGATATTCCCTTGACCAACTAACTCCTTTATGTACATTAAATTTTCCTCAAGTGTTATCACTGAGTTGATTATCTTACTTGCAGTTTACCCACTGAAAACACTCATAAAATCCTCTCAACTCACAATTTTTTGCATAAAAGTTACTAACTTGCAACATACTATATAATTTATGTTTATTATGATTATTTTTTATTCCTTGTCTCTTCCTATGTGATTTAACCTCTATAAAGACAAAGATCTTTGACTGTCTCATTGACTGATCTGTCACACCCTTGAAGTATACCTGTTACAGAGTAGCTACTCAGTAAATTAAATAGAATATATACTGTGAAGGAGACATCTAACCACTTCATTCTTGGAGTTGAATATGGCCAGAGATCCAGAGTGAGCCGTGCATTTTGTCTGGCCATCCATCCAAGTTTTTTCACGTTCAGATTGAAAGAAGCAATTATTATTGATTCGGTTCCAGCTTTGTGGACATATAATTGCATCCTCAGAGCATGTCTTGTTGTTGAAGATCACTGGATTTTTAGCTAAAATTAACACAGTAATTGAGGGGGGAAAATGAAGAAAGTGTAAGAAAATGAAAGAGTTTCACCTTCACCGTAAAAGATTCTCATATGTTTCAGACTGAGAAAATATGTTATTTCCATGTTCAATTCCAATGATTTAACTGACATAATTCAGGAAAGTTAAAAGTCAAGAACAGAGCATAAAACAAATCATCACTGAAGAATGCAGATCTATGCATACTTTAAAATGGTAATAATAAACAAACTTTCAGAAACTCAATCTTCTTTAGATATCTTTCCTCCCATTTTTTTTTTTTTCATGCTACTGGTATTTTCTTTATTTACCAGTTTTTTTTTTCCCTGTAATTTACTGTGATGGCTGAGACATATCTCATGATAAATAAGGTATTTCTCCCTGTTGTTAATCTCAGAGACTTGGTTCCCTATTGCTGAATTAAGTGAGACTAGATTGACTTTCAAAAACAGCACCTCTCATTAAAATTGTTCCTTTACCCTTAAACTCAAAACAATGGACAGGAAAAAATGTTGAAATCTTACTAACATCCACTTTTTACTTTCCAACTTACTGGCACTAGGTAGATAAAATTACTCATGAAAGTGAAACAACCTTCAGAGAAACTTGGTTTAATAAAAAGGACACCGCTAACCCCAGCTGAAAGAAATGACTGGCTCACACTCAATACTCTGAATTTGAAGACCCTCAAACTGTGTAATAAACCAGCAGTGTGGGACTATACATATGAGTCCTGGTATAAAAGTCAAGTGGAAAAACTCAGGTCACCAATATTAATTTCAAAATGATTTTAAAATGTCAAGTTCAAATAAACATCTTGTTCAAAAATCAAATATTTGGCTCAGAACTTGGGTCACCAGAAAGCCATGTTTTCTAATTCACTCACTAATTTGTTCATTCATTCAACAATTATCATTTGAGCTTCCACCATGTGCCAGATAAACTTTTGTAGCTTTAGAAGTACAACTCTATAAATAAGATACAAAAATCCTTCTCCTTAATGGGACTTACATGTCTAGTAAACTATACTGCTGCTGCTACTGCTGCTAAGTCACTTCAGTCATGTCCTACTCTGTGCAACCCAATAGACGGCAGCCCACCAGGCTCCCCTGTCCCTGGGATTCTCCAGACAAGAATACTGGAGTGGGTTGCCATTTCCTTCTCCAATGCATGAAAGTGAAAAGTGAAAGTGAAGTCGCTCAGTCGTGTCTGACCCTCAGCGACCCCATGGACTGCAGCCTTTCAGGCTCCTCCATCCATGGGATTTTCCAGGCAGGAGTACTGGAGTCGGGTGCCATTGCCTTCTCCGAGTAAACTATACTAGTTTGTCATAAAATACATTAAAGTAAAGGGGAAATTAAAAGACACTTGCTCCTTGGAAGAAAAGTTATGACCAACCTAGACAGCATATTAAAAAGCAGAGATATTACTTTGCCAGCAAAGTTCTGTCTAGTCAAAGCTATAGTTTTTCCAGTGGTCACATATGGATGTGAGAGTTGGGCCATAAAGAAGGCTGAGCACCGAAGAATTGATGCTTTTGAACTGTGGTGTTGGAGAAGACTCTTGAGAGTCCCTTGGATTGCAAGGAGCTCCAACCAGTCAATCCTAAAGGAATCAGTCCTGAATATTCACTGGAAGGACTGATGCTGAAGCTGAAGCTCCAACATTTTGGCCACCTGATGCAAAGAACGGACTCCTTGAAAAAGACCCTGATGCTGGGGAAGATTGAAGGTGGGAAGAGAAGGGGACGACAGAAGATGAGACAGTTGGATGGTATCACTGACTCGATGGACACAATTTGAGTAAGCTCTAGGAGTTGGTGATGGACAGGGAGGCCTGGTATGCTGCAGTCCATGGGGTCATAAAGAGTCAGATATGACTGAGCGACTGAACTGAACTAAACTGTAAGATTGCAAGCAAATATATAGACTTGACAGTGAAGATGTGGAAAAACTCCCTAAAGGTTTGGAGAGAAAGGATAAAGTATAAAATAATCATCTATGGAAGTAAGAGAATTAATGCACTCAGTTCAGTTCAGTAGCTCAGTTGTGTCCGACTCTTTGCTACCCCATGAATTGCAGCACGCCAGGTCTCCCTGTCCATCACCAACTCCCGGAGATCACTCAAACTCATGTCAATCGAGTCGGTGATGCCATCCAGCCATCTCATCCTCTGTCATCCCCTTGTCCTCCTTCCCCCAATCCCTCCCAGCATCAGGGTCTTTTCCAATGAGTCAACTCTTCGTATGAGGTGGCCAAAGTACTGGAGTTTCAGCTTCAGCATTAGTCCTTCCAATGAACACCCAGGACTGATCTCCTTTAGGATGCACTAGGGGAATGTAATATAATTGCTAGACCCCAACCCATTTATTTTTAACTATCCTAATTGCACCTGGTATGATTCTCTGATG
The DNA here is from genome assembly GCF_032405125.1 of Capricornis sumatraensis. Classification (NCBI taxonomy): domain Eukaryota; kingdom Metazoa; phylum Chordata; class Mammalia; order Artiodactyla; family Bovidae; genus Capricornis; species Capricornis sumatraensis. The sequence goes on along the minus strand of NC_091072.1, from coordinate 143,811,128 downwards.
CTTGTGTTTTTTTTCTCCTCAAAGGCAAGCTCACTGATAAATGCCTACTTGATCTCCTGATTCAGCACAAACACTCCTCCCATCACAAAGTCTCACTTGACTACTAGCGAAGTGAATTGAAAATCACTCAGTAGTGTCTGACTCTTTGCAACCCCATGGACTATAGAGTCAATGGAATTCTCTAGGCCAGAATATTGGAGTGGGTAGTCTATCCCTTCTCCAGCAGATCTTCCTGACTCAGGAGTTGAACTGGGGTCTCCTGCATTGCAGGAGGATTCTTTACCAACTGAGCTATCAGGGAAGCCCAACTACTAGAGGCAGACTTATAATCTCTTCTTCTGCTTCAAACTGAATGTGCTTCTACTTAGTAGTTATTTTATCATGGCTCAGGCAGTAAAGAATCTGCCTGCCAATGCAGGAGAACCAGGTTCGATCCCTGGGTCAGGAAGATCCCCTGGAGAAGGAAATGGCAACCCACTCCGGTATTCTTCCCTAGAAAATCCCATGGATAGAGGAACCTGGGCAGCTACAGTCCATGGGGTTGTAAGAGTCAGACACGACAGAGCAATTGACACTTTTTTCTTATCATCTTTACATGCTTTTTTCTTCAGTTAATAATGAATTCCTTCCAGGGCAGAAAAATCTACTTTTTTTTTTTTTCATTTTGGTATCATCATATGCCTGAAGTTCAAGAGATATTTATTAAAAGAATGTTCATTCTAGAAGACAAAGCAGAGTAACTAATTTTGAAGAAAAACTAGATGGCTCTGGTAGGGAGAATATTTTCTGAGTCCAGTTGTTCAGTGAAGGGGAAGGAAAAGCTAGTCACTGGTATAACCAAATCAATATTAATAAAATCAATATATTTTTAGCAGCAATTGTTTACTCACATTTTTGAGGAAATCCTAACACTGCCCAAAGAAGAAAGGCGATACCTCCACAAATCATACTTGACATGATTAGCATTTTCTTTGTTACTATACCTGTGGAAAACATGTCACTGTTTATCTTGTAAAGAAAAGCGAACAAGTAAAGAAACAAAAGGCCCAAATAATTTTTCCCCTCTATCGTCTCTACATGCTATAGTTCACAACCCAGTAATTAACACTTAGGAAAATGAGGAAAGGCACAAATATCTAATTTGCAGCAGCAGTAGTCTCAAAAGTGTTTTGGCTCTACTTTTTGGTGCCATTTCTGAGAATTATGTTACTCAATCTTCTATCTGGACTCCAGACAAGAAAAACAAGTTTCTCCTGGTGCTTTTTAATGAAATACTGCCTTTTCCAAGAGATGGGGGTTAATCTGGTGGAGAAGGGTAGATCCGCAATTTCTCTGACGTCTTTGCTTTCTTTGTAAAGAAGATTGTTTCTACTTAAGGGTCAGATTACATATGATATAAACCAGAATTCTGAGGATGCAAGGTGGGATCAAGAAAGGATGCTCAGTTCCTGTATCCGAGGTCAACTTCTGTCTTCCCTCTTACCTGGCCTTTTGATTCTCTGCTCCACAACCTTCCTATTCTCAATCCTTTCACTCTCCATCTCAGACGCTCTTGGAGAAAGCTCTTTGGCAGTCATAGCGGGTGGAATAATCCTGGGGATGAACTGATAATTATATATCTGATCCTCACTGCAGGAAAGCAAGAAGCCAGTTTTCTCTGGGAAGCGGGCGGAAGAAAGATTCAGCTGGAAACAGTGCAGAAATCTAGCATCCTCCACTCAATCTCGGGACTGGACTTCAGGCAGATGCCCCCTTGGCTGGCGCATATCATGTGTCCTTTTCTTTTACGTTTTCATGAACCTGGGTAGTAACGGCTGCCAGGCAATTACCAACCGGTACCCTAGCTGCAGGGGCGGTGGATCAGCAGCCTGGGATTGGCTGGAGCACAGTGACAACTCTGAGAATTTCACATCTGATTGGCTCCTTACCTCTCACCGGGTAACTGCTCAAAGCAGAGCCAGGAAAAGCCACTGTGATCCAGTTTTGGCTTGTTTATATAGTCTCCCAAAAATCTCAAATCTGAGACAATTTTACATGGTGGGCTTACAGTCCATGGGGTCATAAAGAATCGGACAGGACTGAAGTGACATGCACACGCGCACTTCAGAAGGAGTGTTTAAAAGTTTCACATACAAAGAAGAAAAGGTTAAAACATGAGGTTTGTAATGAATATTACAAAGAGATACGATGACAGATATGTGGCTGGAGAGGTAGGGTTGGGTGGTCAGGAAACAGCTTCCTTCCGTTTAAAATAAAATTTTCTGCCGATACAAATTTGTCTTCATTTTTCCAGCTGACCCTTTCCAATGCAATTATGTGCAGACTGACCAGATTTAGCAAATTAAAACCTAGATTTTCCACTTGAATTTGAATTTCAGGTCAACAATACATATTAAAATAAATAGAAATATTGCATAAGGCATACTTACTTGAAAAACATATTATTTTTAAGCTAAATTTACAATTTAACTGAATAAGATATTCAGGTATCTTATTCAGTTAATTCAAAATACAAGATGTATTTTACCTGACAACTCTACTTAGATCACAACATTTTTTAAATCTTTTAAATTGTTAGCTGTTGAGGGCTTGGTTGGGGGTTTTCCTCGATTCTCTGTTTATATTTCTCCATGAACGTTAGGTTGTGATGCAGCCCAAGGACTGAGAACAGGAAAGGAGCAGGGAACAAAGAGAAGACAGATTGCTGTTTCTTTCAAGGTGGAAAGAAACTAGAGAAAGCGGAAGTAGAAAAAGAGGACATGAAGAGCTGATAAGTAGATGTGGAGAACTCTAATGCAGGCAGTTTATTTTGAAAGTAAGAGAAAGGAACAAGAGAACTGAAACAGGAGACCTGTCAAGCAAATCACCAGTGTGGATATCTGGAGGTTCATTTAGCAGAGAAATTCTAGCAGTCATGGTTAACACCATCAGGCTGTTCCCCTCTCTGTCATTTTCAGCTGTAATGAGCTTCTCTTGAGCCTGAGAAGGAGAGCTTGCTATTTTGCCTTCACTGGCATAAGGCTCTTGTTCCCTAGGGGAGAAATTTCAGGCTTTGTGTCTTTTCAACAATGACTGTTCTTCATCTCCCCAGACCTGAAACATAAGGGAAATTTGTCAATACGTTGTGACCTGCTTTCAAACTTACAGCATCTGGTGCAGTTTGTAAAGTACCTTCAGGTATCTGTGATTTACCTTTGTATCCCCAGTTCTCAGGGTGTCTGTGCACTCAAGCAAAACCACAGTCTGCCTTTAGCAACTTGTTAAACATTTTGGCTGAATTCTTTATAACAGCTTCTATGAATTGAGTATTTTCCCCAGGTAAAAAGATTGCATGTCCTATCTTTCTTTGAAAGTACCTGTCTTTCAGATTTCAGCTTAGATGACTACCCTATAACCTCAGAGCTCTGATAGGTTTAAGCAAAGTTATGAATTTGTGATGATGCAGCTCTATTTAGTTGTAAAAGCAGAAGTAATTGACTTCCCACTCTGTCCTCAGAGTGTCACTGTTTCTTCCCTCCCAGGGGCTCTGTTCCAGGGACCCAGCCTTGCAGCCCTTACATGTTGACGTGTTTGCTCAGTTGCAGTGGGATAAACTTCCGCCACTTGCCATCAAGCTTGCCGTCGAGACCTGAAGGAAATAATGGATACTGACAAAGCAGAGACATTACTTTGCCAACAAAGATCCGTCTAGTCAAGGCTATGGTTTTTCCAGTGGTCATGCATGGATGTGAAAGTTGGACTGTCAAGAAAGCTGAGTGCCGAAGAACTGATGCTTTTGAACTGAGATGTTGAAGAAGATTCTTGAGAGTCCCTTGGACTGCAAGGAGATCCAGCCAGTCCATTCTAAAGGAAATCAGCCCTGGGTGTTCTTTGGAAGGAATGATGCTAAAGCTGAAACTCTGGTACTTTGGCCACCTCATGCGAAGAGTTGACTCATTGGAAAAGACTCTGATGCTGGGAGGGGTTGGGGGCAGGAGGAAAAGGGGACGACAGAGGATGAGATGGTTGGATGGCATCACTGACTCGATGGAGTTGGTGATGGACAGGGAGGCCTGGAGTGCTGCGATTCTTGGGGTTGCAAAGAGTCAGACACCACTGAGCGACTGAACTGAACTGAACTGAAGCTTCAGGGTAGGTCCTGTAACTCTCCAAAATAACCGGCTGCAGTGCTTAAGACAACCGTTTGATCCGTTGCGTCACAGTTCAGGTGATAGGTTTTAACACATCCTGCAGTTACAGACATGAGGATGGGGTCTGGTGGTTTCTGTGGTTAAATGCTTAGGCAGCAGAATGTGGGAGAAGTGAGGCTTTCCCATGCGGTAGTGCTGTGACCAAACCACCTAGAATTCAGCCCTTGAACACACTAGCCAGGAAGTGCTAAGTTCCTAGTCAGGCACCTAAAACCCACTTGCAGCATCAGAATCTCCTTTCTGGAATCTGACAGGCAGACCTGCCTGATTACTGTGCATAACCCCATATAGTGAAAAAGGAGAGGAGAGCTAAGCAACTGCTATGCTTCCTGTATGTGTGATACTGTTCCCTAATAAATGTTCTGTTGGGAATGCATTGTTTGACCATTAGCTTTTAAATATGTGTGTGCTCGGTAGGTGTTGTGTAATCAAAGAAGGGAGATCTCCCTTTTCTGACCACAAAACTGTGGCTTGTATCACATAAAACGTCCTACCAAAAATTATTATCCAAGTTGAACAGAATTTGTAAAACAATTGAGAAGGCAAACTCAAGGAACTTTTTATATTCTACATGCCTGCTAGAAAGAAAACAAACACCTGTTTTTGTAGAAAAACATCATTATCATTCATAATCTATACTGTTTTTATTTACCTGTGCATGTGCTAAGTCACTTCAGTTGTGTCCTATTCTTTGCTGTGGACTGTAACCCCCTAGGCTCCTCTGTCCATGGGATTCTGGAGTGGGTTGCTATGCCCTCCTCCAGGGGGTCTTCCCAACCCAGGGGTCGAACCCAGGTCTCTTATGTACATGGTTGGCATTTAATAAAAAATTGTGAAGCATCCTAAAAAAATAGACTAAATGACAAAACATTAATGGACAAGTCAAGTAATAAAAACTGACCTATTGATACTTCAGATACTGATGATATCAGATAAGAAATTTAAAATAAAAATGATCAGTGTGTTCAAGTAGAGAGAAAAGTGTAAAGAATTTCCACAGCATAGAAATAATTCAGGAGTCAAATGAAAATCCCAGAACCTAAATGAGTTAGAAATGACATTAAAAATAATTTAATTAAGGATTCAGTTCAGTTCAGTTCAGTTCAGTCACTCAGTTGTGTCTGATTCTTTGCGACCCGATGAATCGCAGCACTCCAGGCCTCCCTGTCCATCACCAACTCTCGGAGTTTACCCAAACTCATGTCCTTCGAGTCAGTGATGCCATCCAGCCGTCTTATCCTCTGTCATCCCCTTTTCCTCCTGCCCCCAATCCCTCCCAGCATCAGGGTCTTTTCCAATGAGTCAGCTCTTCGCATGAGGTGGCCAAAGTATTTGAGTTTCAGCTTCAGCATCAGTCCTTCCAATGAACACCCAGGCTTGATCTCCTTCAGGATGGACTGGTTGGATCTCTTTTCAGTCCAAGGGACTCTCAAGAGTCTTCTCCAACACCACAGTTCAAAAGCATCAATTCTTCGGCGCTCAGCTTTCTTCACAGTCCAACTCTCACATCCATACATGACCATTGGAAAAATGAGGGCAGTAGGAAATTCAAGAAATAAAAGTGTTTAGCCACTGGCATCAAAATTCCACTTTTAATGTTTGTACTTGTTTTTCTCTTTGGAACCTCTCTGTGGGTCTCTTTTTTGAAACTGAATATGTCACTATGACTGTGGTCTCTGTATTCTGAAATGAAGTTACCCTTCTCCAGAAAAGAGTCACATGTTACTTCCCTCTGGATCCAGGACTTTACAAATTTTGACCCATTAATCCCTGAATAAAGGTTGAAATTTCTTGAGAACACAGATGATCACAACCTGGGCTGCAAGATTTTCAAAGGGCTTGTTTCCTTTTGGTTCAATCTTACAGTGAAGGTAGAATTATTTGAGTCCCTATCTCATAGTATTTAGAAAAGCCAGAGGAACCAGAGATCATGGATTTAGAAAAGGGAGAGGAACCAGAGATCAAATTGCCAACATCTGTTGGATCATCGAAAAAGCAAGAGAATTCCAGAAAAGCATCTACTCCTGCTTTATTGATTACACCAAAGTCTTTCTGTAGATCACAACAAACTATGGACAATTCTCAAGAGATGGGAATACCAGACCACCTTAACTACCTCCTGGGAAATCTGTGTGTAGGTCAAGAAACAACAATTAGAACTGCACAGGAAACAACAGACTGGTTCCAAATTGGGAAAGGAGTACGTCAAGGCTGTATATTGTCACCCTGCTTATTTAACTTATATGCAGAGTACATTATGCGAAATGCCAGGTTGGATGAATCACAAGTTGGAATCAAGATTGCTGGGAGAAATATCAGTAACCTCAGACACGCAGATGACAACACCTTTATGGAAGAAAGTGAAGAGCAACTGAAGAGGCTCTTGATGAAAGTGAAAGAGTGAAAGAGTTGGCTTAAAACTCAACATTCAAAAAAACAAAGATCATGGCATCTGGTCCCATCACTTCATGGCAATTAGATGGGGAAACAATGCAAACAGTGACAAACTTTTTTTTCTTGGGCTCCAAAATCACTGCAGATGGTTACTGCAGCCCTGAAATTAAAAGACACTTGCTCCTTGGAAGAAAAGCTATGACCAACCTAAATAGCATATTAAAAAGCAGAAACATTACTTTGCCAACAAAGGTCAGTCTAGTCAGAGCTATGGTTTTTCCAGTAGTCATGTATGGATATAAGAGTTGGACCATTAAAGAAATCTGAGCACTGAAGAATTGATGCTTTTGAACTGTGGTGCTGGAGAAGACACTTGAGAGTCCCTTGAACTGCAAGGAGATCAAACCAGTCAATCCTAAAGGAAATCAGTCCTGAATATTCATCGGAAGCACTGATGCTGAAGCTGAAATTCCAATATTTTGGCCACCTGTTGAGAAGAGCTGACTCATTGGAAAAGACCCTGATGTTGGGAAATACTGCAGGCCAGAGGAGAAGGGGATGACAGAGGATGAGATGGCTGGATGACATCACCGACTAGAGACGGACATGAGTTTGAGCAAGCTCCAGGAGTTGGTGATGGATAGGAAAGCCTGATGCTGCAGTCCATGGGGTCACAAAAAGAGAGACACGACTGAGCGACTGAACTGATCTGAGCTCATAGTATGGAGATGACTTTGTCCTAACTTCCATTTCTCCAAGGCCCAGTATAGTGTTAGTCTCTCAGTCATGTCTGACTCTCTGAGACCCCATGGACTGTAGCCCACTAGGCTCCTCTGTTGACGGGATTCTCTAGCAAGAGAACTGGGGTGGGTTGCCATTTCCTCTTCCAGGGGATCTTCCCAACCCAGGAATTTAACTTGGGTCTCCCAGGTTGCAGGCAGACTCTTTATTGACTGGACCATCAAGGAAGGCCTCCAGGTCCCAGGATGTGTCTAAATAAAAGTTCAAATTTGTGTGAAAATGCAAGAATCTTCTCAGAAAAAAATAGAAGTAATGATTAAATTAGTTCTCTGAGCTCCTGTTTTCTCCTGTTTTGGCCTGATTACTTCTTAGTTTTAATGAATGACTAAGGATATTTTAGTCTAGGGCATCCCTTGTACTTCAGTCGGTAAAGATTCTGCCTGTAATGCAGGAGATCCTGTTTCAATCCCTGGATCAGGACGATCCTCTTGAGAAGGAAATGGCAACCCACTCCAGTATTCTTGCCTGAGAAATCCCATGGACAGAGGAGCCTGTCAGGCTATAGTTCGTGGGGTCACAAGAGTCGAACATGACTTAGTGACTAACCCACCACCACCAAGGATATTTTAACATAAAAGAGAGGATTAGTGCTAGATTACATATTCCTTAAGTATCAGTTTTGTTGTCTTGAGAATCCTTCACAGATTTCCTGTTGATAAATATATGTAGTAATCTGGAGAAAAAAAAATGATATTATCATAAAATGGAGCACACCGCAGATGTTTGTTTTATTAGTTGAACTTTGAAAGCTATCAGAAATTATTTTACATAATTTTCACAAGTGCAAATTTCAGAGATTTTTGCAGAATCTCACCTACAGGATTTTTGTAGAATCCCACCTACAGGATTCAGTTTTCATTTACCAGAGTGTATTAACTCTGAGTAATCACATGAAGTACAAACTTTGCTGCTATGTAAACAACAGATAATCTTGTCACTTTAAAAATAAAAATTTCTCCGGAGTTGGCCATTGAGAATCTCTTATTCAGTTCAGATATAGAGAGTAATGCATACTGTTCCTTTTTCTCCTTGTTTCCATGTTGTTGAGATACTGTCAGCAAAATAATTTAGTTTTTAGAGCACTTCTACTCAGATAATGCTCTAGGTCATGCTAATTCTCTTAGGGGCTTGAGTGAACTTGTGAAAATTTGCTGTCTATCATTAAATGTAGCATCATTAATCCAGTCAAGGGGTCAAGGAATTATCTCATCTTTTAAGATCTTTCATGTTTGATGGACATTTGGACAGACTATTGATAATATAATCATAATGCAATCAAAGACTTTCTAGCTGAGTTTTAGAAATCTGACATAAAGCATCTAGCTGAAAATACTCAAATATCCTGTCAGAAGAAGTGAATAACATGTTTATAGCATGACAGGAAATTTTACCAAATTGTACAAATAATAATCTAAATACAGTTATGAAAGAAATCACTCACTGTGGGAATATTGACTCTACCATCATTTTAGAGTCTCAATATGCAGTCAGAGGAACTTAGCGAAGAAAGTTTATTAACAAATGTAGTTGCATGAAGAAAATGATGCTGACACTCTCTAAAGGAAGTGATGCCAGCAAAACAAAACAAAACAAAACAAAAAACACAAAAAAACTTCACAATTAAAGGAACTGTTGGAAATATTTCATGTCTTTGAGCACAGAAAGGATATAACAATAAAAGCTTATCCCAACTTAGAAAGGAGTGTAACAATTCCTTCAGTATAGAAAAGATGTTCCATCTGCATAACAAGGTGTATTGAAAGAAGTTGTAGCCCTGTTTATACTACTCTTGATAAACAAAATAAACCACCTTAATTCTCAATGTTTCTAATATTTCAAATTAAATTTGGACAAGATAATATCAATTTTATTGAAAAAAAACTTTTCCTGTATAATTATAATCAACTGAAGCTGAGTTTTAATGTTTTTACAAAAGGTTTTAAAGGTCACAAACCAATCAAATTTACCCCACTTGTTTCTAAGATTGTTTTTGCATAGTTTCAGCTTACACGGTCATTTCTATATCCTAAACTATTATAAGTGCTTGCATTTACATAAGGTTGAGAATTTGGTACATCTACTTTGTTTTCACAGGTATAATAACTACTAGAGTCATTAGATTTCTAATTGTTAAATTTCCGTTGGACACTGCATGCTTCACTGTTTTGGCACTTGAAATACTTCTGGAGGTACCAAACCTGGAACAAAAAGATAAATAAAAATGAGTCCTGTGCTTTATCTTGAAAAACAATTACTTCATAAATATAAACTCTTACTTCCAAAAGTTATTCTTTTCTTGTTAAATCATTTTAGTTAAGAGAGAAGAAAGTGACAATAGCTCTGGTGATTCTTTATACTATTGTTGGAATTCTCTAATGCTCTCAACTTTCTTGGACTCAAAACTACCTCTGGTCTATCTATTACCACTTTTTATTTTTTACTATCATCTGTTAGAATTTTTTAAATTATTTTTTATTGAAGTACAATTGTTCCACAGGGCTTCCCAGGGGGCGCTAGTGATAAAGAACCCGCTTGCCAATGCAGAAGACGTAAGAGATGTGGGTTTGATCCCTGGGTTGGAAAGATCCCTGGAGAGGGGAATGGCAGCCCACTCCAGTATTCTTGCCTGGGAAATCCCATGGACTAAGGAGTCTGGTGAGCTACAGTCCATAGGATCACAGAGTCAGATATAACTGAAGCGACTTAGCGTAGCATAATTGCTTTACAATGATGTGTTAATTTCTACTGTATTTGGATATTGGGATTGATTATTCAATCCCTTATACTATGTATAAAATAAATAATTAATGAGAACCTACTATATAGCACTGGGATCTCTACTCAGTGCTTGGTGAAGAACTAAATGGAAAGAGAATCCAAAAAAAAGAGGGGATATATGTGTCTGTTACCAATTTTACCCAAGAGGTCATTGAGTAACCTTGGTTTTCCCAGGACACTATTGATTTATGCCTGGTACAATTAGTATAGATATCTTGGTATAATTATCAATAGTGCCTCATTTCACTCTCAAAATCATATGGTCAATAAACCAATCATATGACCGATAAATCATATAGTCATCTGGATTATAGTTCACTTAAAATATTGTTATAATCTTCCTTTAGTAAAGTATATAAGCTCATATTATTTACTTTAACAATGTAAAGTACTAGAAACAAAGCAGAATTTCTTGGCTCCAAGGAGATAATTTATTTTTTTATTGCACTGGATAATATCCCTGACCCTGATTTGACTTTGTCCTTATACCTTGTCTCCATTCCTTAGGGTCCTAGGAAAGCATGACACCGTCATGTGAAATAAAGGCAGGGGAGTGTAGCAACACTTCTGAATTTCTTCCTCCATGCTCTCAATTCCAAGGAATTTCCGTATAGAATAGATTTTTTTTTCTTTTTTTCTTTTTTTGCAAAAAAAGAATTGCTTAAGTTACAGAGAAAAACTTCCAGGATATCCTTCCTTCCCTTCGTACATCTTTGACCATGTATGGAGGGTGATTGTCAGAGAAACATCAACAAAATTAGCACACCAGATATTCCTTTATTATTGACAAAAAAAAGGAAGAAAGAGGTTAACTCACAAGTCAAAATGGAAATATCTGAAACATTCCTTGCTGTCTGATTTGTGTTGTTGGAAACAGAATTCAGAAGCATCTGAAAGATATGTACTGGATGACATCTAATGAACATCTATAAACAAAGGAAACATCGGTTACTTTGAATGACTTGGAGCTAATTCAAGTGCAACAGAAATAAGTTCATGTCATCAAAATTCCATTCAACATTCATGTTACTGTTGCTTTGTTCATTGTCCCCTTACTCTCAGTGGGATTTGAAGACCTTCTCTATTCTTCTCAAGTGTTCTATTTAACACCACTACTACACTCTTAACAGTTAGCAGGTGATAGGTGAAAACAAGTCATCATGTAACCCATCATGTAGACATCTGCAGAGGTTCTAATTTTCTGTATTCACCATAGAACAGGATCACATTCATTCAACCTTTCCCATGAGACCTCCTAATTCTTTTCCAATTTACCTGTCTTTATGTACTTTTTTTTCCCCTCTCTCTCTTTTTTAAGTTATGAAAGTATGATAACACATTCACATGAGACTTGGAAAATATAGAACAAAGTTATATATTGTTCCACTATGTGTGTGCATATATGTGCGCTCAATTGTGTTGGACCCTTTACAAGCTCATGGACTGCAAACCCTCCAGGCTCCTCTGTCTGTGGGATCTTCCAGACAAGAATACTGGAGTGGGTTATCATTTCCTCCTTGAGGGGATCTTCCCCACCCAAGGAGAGAACCCATGTCTCTTGCATCTGCTGCACTGGCAGGCAGATTCTTTACCAACTACCAGGGAAGCCCTTGGTTCCACTATATATTACAATTATTACTTCTAAAAAAATGTACATTGCCATATGTAAAATAGATAACCATTGTGACTTTGATGCATGAAGCAGGACACCCAAAGCCAGTGCTCTGGGATAACCCAGAGGGATAGTGTGGGGAGGGAGGAGGGATCGGGATTCAGGATGGGGAGGACACATGTATACCTGTGGCTGATTCACACTGACGTATGGCAAAAAACATCAAAATATTGTTAAGTAATTATTCTCCCATTAATTTTTAAAAAAAGAATCCTGAAAAATTTTGGAAATTAAAAAAAATACAATTTTTTAAGTAAATTAAGATTTTCAGTGGAAGTTTCAATACCAAACTCTCAAAAATTAATAGAATGAATATATAGAAAAGTAGAAGAATATAGTAGACCTGAGAAGTACCATGAACCAAGTCAACATAATTAAGATTTATACAATTTTCACCCAACCGTTGTCTATCTTACTCTTTTAATTTTTCCCTCCTCACTGGGCCCTATGATGAGCTAAGTCACAGTGTCTTTAAAACTTTCCCTGGCATCATGAATTTTCTCTTGAGATATAAAAGTTATTTTATCTTGCATTAACTTCCGAGATTCTTAAGAGGAAATCTGGAGTTTAAGCTTTGTTTTCATGCTTCTTCCTCATTCAGATTTCAACTGGTCTCTAACTATCCTCTTTGAGGTCTGACATATACTACAACACGGATGAGCCTTGAGGACATTATGGTGAGTGAAATAAGCAGTCACTGAAAAACAAATATGATATGATTTATTTGAATGTAAAGTTAAATGTAAAATTCATTTATTGACTATTGCCCTAGTCAAATTCACAGAAATAAAGAGTGGAATCAGGCTTTCCAGGAGGCAGAGGAAGGAGAAATCGAGGAGTTGTTTAGTGAGTATGGTGTTTCAGTTTTGCAACATGAAAAGAGCTCCAGAGATTGGTGGCATAGGGTTGGGAATGTACTGTACGCTTAAAATTGGTTAAGCCAGAAGATTTAATGTTATTTATTGTTGTTTAGTTGTTAAGTTGTGTCCAGTTCTTTGTGGCTCCATGGGGTGCAGCCCTCCAGGCTCGTCTGTCCATGGAATGTCCCAGGCAAGAATACTGGACTAGGTTACCATTTCTTCTCCAAACATTATGCATATTTTACCACAATTAAAAATTTTTTTTAATTGGATGAGAGGAGTGTAACCAAGGTAACCCTAATAGTGAAAGTCTCTGGAAGCCCAAAACTTTGAAACTTCCTTCTTTAAGGAAAAACCAGCTCGGAAGAATGATCTCTGACAAGAAGTGAGTAGCAGTCAGATAAGGTAATTTCTGAAAAGACCTCAAAATCACTCAGTAAGGAAGCCATTAATGGCACACATCTATTCTTTTCTTCCAGTTTGAAAGCTATGCTTTTCATTTTTTATAAATGCGACATCATAATTGCAGTTAGATAATGATTTGCATAATTTTTGATTTATTATTTCAATCCACCTTAATTTAAAAGCTTTATTACATGTATCACTCATATTACCAGCATTCAGTCCACATTGCAGACCTTAGTAAACACTTAAGAAGTACTTGTGTGAAATGTTATCAATATTTCACCCAAATTACCTATTGCATGAAAAATACCCTTGTCAGAGTCATCTTTAAATTGTCACTAATTGTTTTTAGACATACTTCAGTCTTTTTGGAGATAAGCAGACTAGGTTTTGAGCTTACTTTCTGCTTTTTATTGCTCATGTGACCTTAAGAAATTTATTTATCCTCTATGAATTTCAGTTTTTGAATATTAAATTTAGGAATAATGTATAAAGCCTGTTTGGAGGTTAAGTAAAACATCAGCTAGGAGGCATGATGCCATGGGAACTAACAAAGAAAGAGTTTCAAGAATAATGCAGTTAACAGTGAAAAACCTCAAAAAGTTTAAATAATGCATTAAGAGTAGTGACAAAAACTATTTACTATATGCCTATAATGAGCCACATACTGGAAACCTGATTAATCAGGTTCAAAAGAGACAGAATAATCATCCAGGTAGTAAAACCAGAAAGGGCAAAAGTCACTGAGACATTTAACCACATTCAGGTTAATGCTAAGGACAAAATCTTTTGGACTGGAGCTTGCTGTGTGTTATAAGAAAATGAACAAGTAGATTGTTCTGGATAGTAAGGAGTTGGGAGTTTGGTATTTTTGCTACAGTCAAATATTAAGAAAAACAACAACAGAAAAATAATCATGAGCATAACTTGATCTGATTTTTCTGTGTTTTAACTCAAGTAAGATCAAGTAGGGTAGTAATATGTGAGGATAAGCTAGATAATTTACATGATTGTACTAATTGGCTTATAGTCCAGAGAATGACTTTTTATCAGTGGACAACAATTCTAAGGGGGAATAGAATCCTGTAATTTAATCTGCAGTAGTGATTATTTAAAATATACCTCACAATTGGAAATAAATAATTACCCACTCCTCCTTCTTGACTCTATAAAAAATTAAAAAACATAAATCATGGGTAACAAGAAATAACAAAGAAATAGACTTCCATAGCTTACCATATGAACCAGCAACTCTAATCACTGTAGATCCTTGCTTTCTGAACCTGTGATATAGGAATTTTCCAATGTCTCCACTCAGATGCAGAGAGGAAAAGTGAAGGGCATGAAAGCCATTTATCGGGAACAGCCAAGAATTAATGTTTTTACCCAAATTCTCCTTGCCTGTACTTTAACAATACCAAGAAATAGCTGCAGACATACCACAGATCATACCACAAACCTTGGTTCTATTCCTATTTTTCCCATCATCAGTATTCATCAGGGAGGAGTGATTCTTCTCACAGTCGCTGTTGCACATATTACAAATTATTTTGGTAGAAAAGTTATAGCAGTTACTTCCATACTGTATCCATATCTCTGAACATAAGTGAGGTCCGAGGTCTGAATAGGGAAAGTCTATAAAGATATGATACATACACACATATGTTTGACAGGTATGCACAGATATAGTACAAATTAGCATATACATCAGAATTTCTAAATATTTGCATTATACATTCAAATGATTAACAGGAGTTATATTTTGAAAGAGATGATTGCTTAAAATATGAGAGAAGGAAAAGAACACAGTCTGAGATGAAACAGATTTGGATCTGGAGCAATCTTAAGATTAAAGAAAAATCATGGCTATAGAGGGAAAAAATAATGAAGGGATTATTCAAAGCACTCAGAAAAAACTTCAGAATGTTTTGTTTGCTGCAAAAAAAATTTAAAAAAGCAAGACCTTAGTCCATATCTATTCTGATACTTACCACCTCAATGTTTTCAGTGATATTTCTATAAGACTCTTCTCTAAGATTCAAATAGATTTCAGGTTGAAATCCAAGTTCTTCCCATTATTTATAGGAACCCTCATGGCACTCCAGTTTTATCTCTTAATCCACTTAGTTTCCTGTCATCCATTTATCTTGAAAATCTTGAATTTTTCTTGAGAATGCCTTGCTATCTCATTACTTTTATGGAAACATGCATCCAATCCCTGCATTAAATATTGTACCCCATTCAGTCTGAGCTGTTTCCTTCAGCTGTATGGTTTTTTGCACTATGTGTTCATGTTTATATACACTTATTACACTGAATTATAATTTTTCTGTTTACTTCTCTGCTTCTCCTGCTATACTCAAGATGAGAAATTGTTGTAACTGTTACATCAAAAAAAATTATATTCTCTAGGTTTCCCAGGTGCTTGACATATGGTGCACAGTGCATCTTTTTGATGAAAGAAGATAAGAAGTTAAGAGAGGGAGGAATAAAATCAGTGACATTTATACAATTTTCAGGAGAGGAAAGGATATAGTTAATCTCTAAAAATATTGAATGAGCTATCTGGCAAGGCCTTGGTTTCTACTATCATTGTTGACACCATACTTTATATCCAACTTGATTTGAACAGGAAAGTTGCCTGTTCATCACTCCTCCCTGGTCTTCCACCCTTAAAATATATGTATAAATATAGCTGATTCACTTTGTTGTACAGCAGAAACTAAAACAACATTGTAAAACAATTATACTACAACAAAAATTTTAAGAAATAAAGTAGAAGGCCAAAAAAGAAAAAAAAAGTATTCACATAGAGTTCTCACTTCTAGAGAGATCTAATGGAAAAACTATCTTCTTTATTTTTTATCCTCTTTAAAATAACAATAGAGGCAATCCACACTAGCCATCACTTCCTTTCTTGAATATCGACAGAGAAACAAAAATCCTAGGGTATATATAAGCACCAGCACATGAAAGGAGAAGGCGATGGCACCCCATTCCAGTATTCTTGCCTGGAAAATCCCATGGACCGAGGAGCCTGGTAGGCTGCAGTCCATGGTGTTGCTAGGAATCAGACACGACTGAGTGCCTTCACTTTCAATTTTCACCTTTCACCTTTCACTTTCATGCATTGAAGAAGGAAATGGCAACCCACTCCAGTATTCTTGCCTGGAGAATCCCAGGGACTGGGGAGACTTGTGGGCTGCCATCTATGGGGTCACATAGAGTCGGACACAATTGAAGTGATTTAGCAGCGGCAGCAGCAGCACATGAAAGAGAATTCTCATGATTAAAGAAAAAGAAAAGAAAAAACTGCCTCCTCCTTCAAAAAAGAAGACTGATACTTTAAAATGTATCTCTAATCAATTTACTAAGATGTCTCCAAAAGATAGTATATACATAAGGTAAGAATCGGATGCTACAGAAAAAGAAAAAAAAAAAAAAACCTCTTAAAAATCATTCAAAAATATGATAGCCAAAAAATAGTCAATAGATTAAAAAGTAAAATTTAAGAAATCTTCCAGAATCTAATGCTAAAATAAACAGAAAATACAAAGGAAAGATGATAATCTGTAAATCTGAACATCCGAAAGAGAGAAGTCATAGAAAGAACAGAGGAAATGAAGTGAAATGAAAAATAAACTATAAGGAATAGCACATATATCCCCTAAATTTGAAAGCCCTAAACTTTCAGATTGAGACGACTGTAGCACACCAAGCTCCCTTGTCCTTCACTATCTCCTGGAGTTTTTTCAAACTCATGTCCACTGAGTTGGTGATTTTATCTAACCAGCTCATCCGCTGCAGCCCTTTCCTCCTTTTGCCTCCAATCTTTCCCAGCAAAAGAATCTTTTCCAATGAGTCAGCTCTTCGCATCAGGTGGTCAAAGTATTGGAGCGTCAGCATTAGTTCTTCCAAAACACTCATACCCAAGAACAACCCTAAATGTCAGGAACCCAGCAGCTAAAGTTGGGTCATTTTTATAAAATGAAAATTATACTGGAGACAGACTTATTTACAACATTGTTTTTCAGAGACAATGAAGTAACTCCCACAATATTGTCTAAGAAGTGAATTTTTAGCCAGAAAATTTACAGCTAGCTAAGTTAAAGACTTATTTCAGACATATGAGAATACAGAATATTTATCTTCCATATACCCAGCTAAACACCATCACAGCTAAACTCCATTAAAATGTTTAAATGTCAGTGCTAAAGTAGGAAGAAAGAAGGGATTTAAGAAAACCTAGTCTAAGGAGAGAGAAGGCAACTCATTTGAAAAAAAAAAAAACATATAAAGAAACTAAGTACAGAAAGATGAAAATGCTTATTTACCAGAAGAATCTATACATGTTTACCATATTTTAATGGTTTTTCTTTAATTTTGTAAATATTTCAGGACTTTGAACACAATGAAAAAGAAGGGAGAAAACTGGGGAAAACTATGTTACTGATAACTCTGAAACAGAAAGATCTTTCACTTTGATTTTCCTTCTGCTTTAACTCTTCAAAGTACTTGGAAGTAAAGTTATTCAACACTTTAGTGTGTATTCTAACATATTAAAATGATGTGCTCACCTGAGACAGTTGTAGGCATATCTGTGGGTAATGTGGTTGTTTCCACACGTTCTGTTACGTTCAGTTGTACATCATAAACTGTCTTGCTGTTAAAAATGAGCTTGTAGTAATCTGTAATTCATATCAGGAGATTAATAACTTCCACATAGACTCTTCCAATAAATTATACTACTAACACAGCAGTTATTTAAAAATTTAATAGAAAGCACATTTTAAAATGATAGCTACATAAGAGTAGAATATCAACTTTACATACTTTTAAGATTAACATTTATTTGAAATAATAATGTTTGATGTTACTCAACAGAGTACTAGTTCTTATATAAGGAAATGCCCAAATAAGTTTAAAAATACAGAACAAAAAGTGTCTATGTCATGCAGAGATTTCAAAATAAAAGACTGTAATTCAATAGTTAGGTTTTAAAAATGCAAACCCCACTTTTGAGACCAGGAGTCACCAGAATACATTGGTGAGGCTACGTGTTGTAACTTTGAGTTTCTTGGAGAGAAATAACCATACTTTATGGATATAGAATTAGTAAATACTAGCCTCAGAATTAAAAAAATAAGAATTTCAGAAAACAGAAATCATGTATCTAAGAATATCATAAGATTCAAAAAACATAATATATCCATTTTGTGGATTATTAAACAAAACCTGTCTTTTCTACATGACTGATACTAGTTTTCTTGCGAGCCCTTAATCCTAATAGAATCTTTATGAGAAGATTTATGAAGTTTTATGAGATTTAGAAGATTTAGAAGTTTTATGAGAATTAAATGAGAAACAATCACGAAGAATGGACACAAAGAAACAATTGCCGTAATCATCCTGTTTCCTTAGAATGCCTTTGTACCCGCTCTTGTAGGAGGGAAGGGAAAGGGAATAAGTGTTTCCCAATGTCATCCAGGCTTGAGAAGAGATACTTCAAAAATGTCATGAAAATGAAGAATTTATTTCTAATAAGTGGACTCCTCATGAAAACTCTCAGAGTATAAATCAGTATACTGATTTCAGTTGCATTAATTGTATAACTTTTAGAAACATAGGCTTTACATTATTCTCTATAGCATTGGTTGCACTGAAGGAATCTGATATTAAAATAGCCTAAAAAGAATGACTAATGTTACATGGTCACACAGAAATAAAACCTGTTTTCCTCTGTTTATCTGGGAGTTTTATATGGATATGTCTCAGGATTTGGATTCATTTGCAATATGCCTAAGAAAAGTAAGGGACAGCCTCAGAGAAAAGTGAACACTTACGCATCAAGCCCAGGGCTCCCAGTCCAGCCAGTATCACCAGGTTCAACAACAGTGAAACACAAGCAATAGGGTACCACACCTTTGAGGGAGCGCTGTGTCCTGTGAGGAGAATGACAAGAAGTCAAGCATTTCATGTTACTTCCTCTTTCTTTCACTCCCTCCAACTCCCGCTCTTCTATAAATAGTGGTATCAGACTTACTCTAAAGTTTAATTTTAAAAATTGCTTGCAAATTCAATGAGACCTCATTTATATTAGGCCAACATAAATACACCTGTACATTCACATCTGACACTAAAAACACAGAATTTTATACAAATGTGATTGTATGATATATTCTGGATATTTTATGAACACTCACTTATATTTTAGCAGTAGTTTTTCCTCACTAACTTCTTAGTCTTTTTCTCATTGATCTACCTTCCTGTCTCCAGGTAATTAATCCTAACCAGCTGCTGGGTATTCTTTTAATTGGAATATAGTTGCTTTACAATGTTGTGATAGTTTCTGGTATACAACAACGTGAATCAGTTATGAGTATACATATATCCTCTCCCTCTTAAACTTCCCTTCCATCCCCCTGCCCCCATCTAGTTCATCACAGAGCTCTGGGCTGAGTCCAGGATAGTTTTGAAATCTGCTATTTAATATAATTTCTAATTCTTTCTCTTATGATTGATTTTTTTTCAAGTAATCTATTTAATATGTTAGTAGAAAAATCGACTCTCCAACCCAAACTTTTATAATGCTTTCATTCCCTCACTGCTTTTCTCCCTAACTCTAGGTTATATGGTGAGAGTTTATTAAAAATGATTCTAGGCAATGATAAACTTTCTCTTACAATATATCTGTTTCATTGAAAGATTGTTTAGCACTTTTATTATTGCAATTTTCATAGTCATGCCATTATCAGCTATTGCTTTTTTGCACACCTCTAAATGTCCCCTTAATTAATCATGGGACTGAAAATTTTCTTGAGTATTTCTCAAATGGAGTATATGATGTTTTTTAAATTTTTCTAAAATGGATAAATTGTATCTTTTTTGATTTTAGGTTAAATGAACTGCAGCCAAAGATGAAGAAACTCTATAAGTCAACAAAAACAAGACCAGGAGCTGACTGTGGCTCAGATCATGAACTCCTTATTGCCAATTCAGACTTAAATTGAAGAAAGTGGGGAAAACCACTAGACCATTCAGGTGTGACCTAAATCAAATCCTTTATGATTATATAGTGGAAGTGAGAAATACACATTTAAGGGACTAGATCTGATAGATAGAGTGCCAGATGAATTATGGACGGAGGTTCGTGACATTGTATGGGAGACAGGGATCAAGACCATCCCCATGGAAAAGAAATGCAAAAAAGCAAAATGGCTGTCTGGGGAGGCCTTACAAATAGCTGTGAAAAGAAGAGAAGTGAAAAGCAAAGGAGAAAAGGAAAAATATAAGCATCTGAATACAGAGTTCCAAAGAATAGCAAGGAGAGAAAAGAAAGCCTTCCTCAGCGATCAATGCAAAGAAATAGAGAAAAACAACAGAATGGGAAAGACAAGAGATCTCCTCAAGAAAATTAGAGATACCAAGGGAATATTTCATGCAAAGATGGGCTCAATAAAGGACAGAAATGGTCTGGACCTAACAGAAGTAGAAGATATAAAGAAGAATACACAGAAGAACTGTACAAAAGAGATCTTAAACGACCCAGATAATCACGATGGTGTGATCACTCACCTAGAGCCAGACATCCTGGAATGTGAAGTCAAGTGGGCCTTAGAAAGCATCACTACGAACAAAGCTAGTGGAGGTGATGGAATTCCAGTTGAGCTGTTTCAAATCCTGAAAGATGATGCTGTGAAAGTGCTGCACTTAATATGCCAGCAAATTTGGAAATCTCAGCAGTGGCCACAGGACTGGAAAAGGTCAGTTTTCATTCCAATCCCAAGGAAAGGCAATGCCAAAGAATGCTCAAACTACTACACAATTGCTCTCATCTAACATGCTAGTAAGGTAATGCTCAAAATTCTCCAAGCCAGGCTTCAGCAGTACGTGAACCGTGAACTTCCAGATGGTCAAGCTGGTTTTAGAAAAGGCAGAGGAACCAGAGATCAAATTGCCAACATCCGCTGGATCATGGAAAAAGCAAGAGAGTTCCAGAAAAAAAAAAAAAAAAACATCTATTTCTTCTTTTTTGACTATGCCAAAGCATTTGACTGTGTGGATCACAATAAATTGTGGAAAATTCTGAGAAAGATGGGAATACCAGACCACCTGACCTGCCTCCTGAGAAATTTGTAGACAGGTCAGGAAGCAACAGTTAGAACTGGACATGGAACAACACACTGGTTCCAGATAGGAAAAGGAGTACATCAGGGCTGTATATTGTCACCCTGCTTATTTAACTTATATGAAGAGTACATCATGAGAAACGCTGGGCTGGAAGAAGCACAAGCTGGAATCAAGATTGCCGGGAGAAATATCAATAACCTCCAATATGCAGATGACATCACCCTTATGGCAGAAAGTGAAGAGGAACTAAAAAGCCTCTTGATGAAAGTGAAAAAGGAGAGTGAAAAAGTTGGCTTAAAACTCAACATTCAGAAAACGAAGATCATGGCATCTGGTCCCATCACTTCATGGGAAATAGATGGGGAAACAGTGGAAACAGTGTCTGAATTTATTTTGGGGGGCTCCAAAATCACTGCAGGTGGTGACTGCAACCATGAAATTAAAAGATGCTTATTCCTGGGAAGAAAAGTTATGACCAACCTAGATAGCATATTGAAAAGCAGAGATATTACTTTGCCAACAATGGTCCATCTAGTCAAGGCTATGGTTTCTCCAGTGGTCATGTATGGATGTGAGAGTTGGACTATAAGGAAAGCTGAGCACCAAAGAATTGATGCTTTTGAACTGTGGTGTTGGAGAAGACTCTTGAAAGTCTCTTGGACTGCAAGGAGGTCCAATCAGTCCCTCCTAAAGGAGATCAGTCCTGGGTGTTCATTAGAAGGAAAGATGCTAAAGCTGAAGCTCCAATACTTTGGCCACCTCCTGTGAAGAGTTGACTCTTTGGAAAAGACCCTGATGCTGGAAGGGATTGGGGGCAGGAGGAGAAGGGGACGACAGAGGATGAGACGGTTGGATGGCTTCACTGACTCAATGGACATGAGTCTGAGTGAACTCCGGGAGTTGGTGATGGACAGGGAGTCCTGGCATGCTGTGATTCATGGGGTTGCAAAGAATTGAACACAACTGAGCAACTGAACTGAACTGAACTGAACTGAACTGAATTGCAGATATTTTCTTTCCATATCTACTGAATACTAAATAGTAACTGGTTACTTTAATTACTTCCTTGCTTATATCTATTCCTTTTGTTGTTTATGGAATCTTATTATTTACATTTTAGATTACTTGGTTTTATTATCCAAGTCATCATGATTTTCATGTGTCTTTATTTTATTTTTTCTGTATGATCTTCTAGGACCTGCAACTGGGCCTTAATGATCATTCTTTCCATTAAAGTCATGTTTTTTCAAATTGAAAATTTTTAGTGCGATAATTTAATATCATAAATTATTTCGGTTATCTTTCTTTTGTAGGGATTCTGTTTTACTTGGAGCTGCTTGTTGGGTTTTTCCTTTTCCTCTCGTTCTGGGTTTCCTATGGTTCTGTGTTCCATAAATTTAGTAACTTTTATTTGTTTTCCCTTGGCTTTACTGACGTTTAAGATTTGATAACAAGATTTTGAGTACTTTGTGTGTGTGAAGTCACTCAGTTGTGTCTGACTCTTTGTGACCCCATAGACTGTAGCCTACCAGGCTCCTCCATCCATGGGATTTTCCAGGCAAGAGTACTGAAGTGGTTTGCCATTTCCTTCTCCAGAGGATAGTCCCCACCCAGGGATCGAACCCGGGTCTCCCACATTGTAGGCAGACACTTTACTGTCTGAGCCACCAAGAAGTCACTTTGAGTACTTTGAGAGGCATCAAATCTATGTGTGATGGAATGCACAGGTGTTTCTTTCACTAAGTGCCAATGGAATGCCAGAAAACAAGTCCTTCATTTTATACCCCATAGAAGAAGAAACCTGGTCCATTGTCTTCTCAGGTGCAAAGTCTGAGGCTTTCTATGATTTAGGATTATAGAGGACCTTTTCTGCATTCTTATTTAATTTCCACACTAACCCTCAGAGGCCAGAAAGATAAGCAAGTCCTCCCAGGACCACATAAGAAGTTGGCACCATCTTTTTTCTACAGAGTCTAATAAATCTCAAGAGACTGAATCCTTCCTAGGCACCAGAGAACCCTGAATCTAAGCCTTTTATTTATGAATCTTCAGGCTCTTAATGAGAGCAATGGTACACAAATCTTTTCTTCATTGGCACCCCATAAGGGTTTGGAGTACATACCATCAAGCTGCTGCCTGGTTGCTAGCCCCAACAGTAGCTCCTTACATGGGCTTACGTATTTGCCAATAGGAAATGGGGGGGAAAAAAAGGCAGAATGAAAGTACATTTGAGCTGATTGAAGTGCTAATTAAAATCAGTCTGAAATGAACATTTATAGATGCACCATACCTTTACCTTGATTTTCTCTTAAAACTCCAATAAAATATAGAAAGTAGTTAAAGAAGGCATATAGATTCATAATAACAAAGAAAGGAAACCACAGAAATGGCCTTTGGGAAGGTAGGTAACAGATACAAAAGCTATTACTAACTGTGTAGGCACTTAGAAACTGAAGCAAAGTCAGTAGTGAGGAAACAAAAGTGAGCTGACTCTCGCGTAAGAACCCCAAAGGCTCCTGGTATTTTATCTTTCCAAGTGGAGGTATGGGTGAGTTGAAAACTGAAAAAAATGCCTGAAAGTTGACATAAGATATAGGTATTCCCTCCTATATATTTTTCTCCACTTTGTACAACAGTTACTCTCTCTTACCCATTATAACAGAAGAATGCCCAGGGAGGAGTACTGGAAGATTTATTCACCTCCAGAATAGTCAACTGGCTCAAGAAGGGGGGAAAAATTCAAATATCAAAAATTGGATTTCTCAGCAAATTGCTTCAGTTCATGAATGCTACTTCAGTTCATCACTTCATAGCAAATAAATTGGGAAACAATGGAATCAGTGACAGACTTTATTTCTTGGGCTCCAAAATCACCGCAGATGGTGACTACACCCATGAAATTAAAAGACACTTGCTCCTTCAAAGAAAAGCTATGACCACTTAGACAGCATATTAAAAAGCAGAGACATTACTTTGCCAACAAAGGTCCAACTAGTCAAAGCTATGGTTTTTTCCAGTTGTCATATATAGATATGAGAGTTGAACTATAAAGAAAGTTGAGCACCTAAGATTTGATGCTCTTGAACTGTGGTGTTGGAGAAGACTCTCGCTGCAAGGAGATCTAACCAGTCAATCCTAAGGAAATCAGTCCTGAATATTCATTGGAAGAACTGATACTGAAGCTCCAATACTTTGGCCACCTGATGTGATGAACTGACTCACTGAAAAAGACCCTGATGCTGGGGGAAATTGAAAGCAGGAGGAGAAGGGGATGACAGAGGATGAGATGGTTGGATGGTATCACTGACTCAATGGACAAGATTGAGCAAGCTCCAGGAGTTTGTGATGTACAGGGAAGTATGGCATGCTGAAGTCCATGGGGTCACAAAGAGTTACACATGACTGAGCAACTGAACTGAATTGACTGATGAATGCTACCATTTAGCAAGCCCATCTCACCTACACAAGCTCTCATTAAATCAGTTTAGTACCACACACTTAAGTGAGTATAGACAACCAAGAATCATTTGATATTTGAAGAAAGCAGCCAATATAAGGCTGAAATAGAAAACACAGAAAACAAGAATTTAGGGGAAGCAGAAATAATCCAATGAGAACAGTTCAAAAACTCTGTAAATAAACAGACTCTCTTATATGACTGTGTTAGTCATTCAGTCACGTCTGACTCTTTGCGATCCCATGGGCTCGCCATGCTCCTCTGTCCATGGAATTCTCCAGGCAAGAATATAGGAGTGGGTTGCCATTTCCTTCTCCAGGGGATCTTCCTGACCTAGGGATCAAACCCAGGTCTCCCTCATTTCATGCAGATTCTTTACCATTTGAGCCACCAGGGAAGACCTTATAAGGCATGGAGGTATATAAATGTAGAAAACAATTTTGTCAGTTTCTTATATAGTAAACATAAGCCATTCAACCCAGGCTTCTGCTCTTATTTTCCTTCAAAAATTTATAAAAATAGGTCTCTACAAAGACTTGTATATCTATCAGCTTTATTCATACTAGCTCCAAACTGGAAGCAACTGAAATGTTCATCTACAGATAAGTGAGCTAACAAGGTATGGTGTAGTCACACACTGGAATATTGTTCAGCCATGGAAAGAAATTCACTGCCAATGCATAGAACACAGATGAATCTCAAAAACATTATGTTTACTGAAAGAAGCCAGGCATAGAAGAAGTCACAGTCAATCATTGCATATTATTTGAAACTATTTACATAAAAACTCTTCTCTGGTGGTTCAGACGGTAAAGAATTTGCCTGCAATGTGGGAGACCAGGTTCAGTCCCCAGGGTTGGGAAGATCCCCTGGAGAAAGAAATAGCAATCCACTCCAGTATTCCTGCCTGGAGAATCCCATGGATAGAGGAGCTGGCAGGCTAGAGTCTGTGGAGTCACAAAGAGTCAGACACAACTGAGCAGCTACACTGCTACTGCTCCATAAAACCTCTAGACTTAACAGAATAGTCTAGAATGACAGAAAGTAAAGCATTCTGATTAGCTGGGGCTAAAACTAAGATTGGTGGTGAGGATAAGACGAGGCACACAAGTTGTCTTCTTGGGGTGACAGAAATATTGTAAATCTTAATTTTGGTTGGTTATATGGGTATATATTTTTTAAGTCCAGTCAACCATATGCTTAAGTGGGCATATTATTGTGTATTTAAATTATAACGTTGACTTGAAAGTACAATTATTAAAACCATCAGAGAGGTAAGATACAATTTTGCATCCACATACAAGAACAGAATGCCATAGAAACAGCCTTTAGAAAACAATAGCAGAAGTTCATTGAAAATAAAATACCAGATACATTTTTAATGGAAAAAGATAATTTAAGATCATCCATGAAATATAATAAAGGATAAAATGAAAAATGGAAGGGGAAAAGTCAATGAGGTTTAATATTATAAAAGTTGGAAAGATTCAGAAAAGTACACGAATACTTTGGGGGGGATGGATGGAGAAAGTAATTAAAAAGAGCTGATTCTCCATAATTAAAGGTTATGAGTTTATCACCTTTGGTTTGTCTTCCTTCTTTTCTCAAAAAATTTCTTTTATTTTATTTTTTGTTAAAGTATAGTTGATTTACAATGCTGTGTCAGTTTCTGGTTATATATATATGTGTGTATATATATGCTGCTGCTGCTGCTGCTAAGTCGCTTCAGTCGTGTCGGACTCTGTGAGACCCCATAGACAGCCTCCCACCAGGCTCTCTGTCCTTGGGATTCTCCAGGCAAGAACACTGGAGTGGGTTGCCATTTCCTTCTCCAGTGCATGAAAGTGAAAAGTGAAAGTGAAGTCGCTCAGTCGAGTCCGACTCTTAGCGACCTCATGGACTCCAGCCTTCCAGGCTCCTCCATCCATGGGATTTCCAGGCAAGAGTACTGGAGTGGGGTGCCATTGCCTTCTCATATATATATATACACACATGTGTATATATACATGTAATAGATATTAAGATTCTTTTCCATTATAAGTTATTACAAGATATTGAGTAGAATTCCCTGTGCTATACAGTGGTTCTTATTGGTTACTTATTTATATATAGTAGTGTACATATGTCAGTCTTAAATTCCAAATTTATTCTTTCCTCCCTTTCTCCTTTGGTAGCCATAAGTTTGCTTTCCATGGCTGTGAGTCTGTTTCTGTTTTGTAGCTAAGTTCCTTTTGTATCATTTTCAGAATCCATGTATAGGTGATATCATATGGTGCATGTCTTTGTCTGACTTACTTCACTTAGTGTTATAATCTCTAGGTCCATCCATTGTGCTGCAAATGGCAATATCTTATCCTTTTTATGGCTTAGTAATATTCCATTATATATATATACACCATATTTTCTTTATCTATTTATCTTTCAGTAGACATTTAGGTTGCTAATATGTCTTGACTATTGTAAATATTGCTATGAACATTGGGGTTACAAATATTTTTTCGAATTATGGTTTTCTCCAGATATATGTCCAGGAGTGGGATTGCTGGATCATATGATAGCCCTATTTTTAGTTTTTAAGGAGCTGCCATACCATTTTCCATAGTGGCTGCATCAGTTTACATTCCCACCCACAGTTAGTAGAGTTCCCTTTCTTCCACAACCTCTACAGAAAATATCTTTTCTTTTCAAAGGAAATCTTTATTTTTTCTGCTGCAACATCTCCCACTAGGTCCTTCTTACTTTTCTCCTTGCTCCAGTAGGTCTCACCTCTCATAGCTCTGCTCTCAGTCGCCTCAGCTGTGCCCCTGATGCTCCCTGCTCCAGTTTCAGCTTCACCGCCCAGCTCCAAGTCAGGAGTTTCATGGCTATCTTTTTCAGGAAAGATAAACAGTGGCAATATTTTTAGAAAATCATTCTTTTCTCTAAAATCTTTTTTGCCTTCTAATTATGCAGGTAGTCCTGTGTTCGTGGCTTGATTCTGATTCTGATGATAGATTTTTCCAATAGACAAACATGATGTGACCTTTTATAAAAATAAAATTGAAACAGTTTCAGTTCAGTTCAGTCACTCAGTTGTGACCCCATGGACTGCAGCATGCCAGGCTTCTTTGTCCACCACCAACTCCTAGAGCTTACTCAAACTCATGTCCATTGAGTCAGTGAGGCCATCCAAGCACCTAATCCTCTGTTTACTCAGATATATAGAAAAGGATAAAATTGTTACATAAGGAAATACACATTAGAAATTATGTAGCAGAACATAAGGGCTTCCCAGGTGGCATTAATGGTAAAACACCCACCTGCCAATGCAGGAGACATAAGAGAAGTGGGTTCGATCCCTGGGTTGGGAAGATCCTCTTGAAGGAGGGCATGTCAACCCTCTCCAGTTCTCTTGCCTGGAAAATCCCACGAACAGAGGAGCCTGGCATGCTAGAGTCCATAGGGTTGCAAAGAATCAGACACGACTGAAGCGACTTAGAACAGCACTGCAGAACATAAATTTGCATCTCCAGTTTTATAGATACCACCATAGTGGTCTATGGTGTTTGTTGTATGATGAAGACAGAGTATTTCCCCCAAATACATGCAGTTCTTTCATCAGATGTTATAGGGACAGAGAAAATGACTCTTTGGAGGGAAACTAGTCCCAAACACATGATCCACTAACCTGATGCCTCTCTACTCAGAGATTTGTTCACATAGAGGGCTTTTACTGCATTATTTAAATATAAAATATCTCATAGCAATAAGAAATTTCAGTGAATATGACTTTCATGTTTCAAAAAAATATCTTCCTACTGCTTCATTGTTATTAACTGTCTGGGAATTAAATTGCTCGATAAAGAAGACTGCAGTTCTATTGTGCTGAGATAAGGAGCCTTCAGTCTTACTCTTTTTCAGAAAGAAATAAATGTTTAATGCATAATCACTGACTGGGTGTCCCATGATCCTATGAAACTCATAGCATATACCTATTTCTTATCTTATAGCAATTAAATAAAAATATTGGATAGCTATGTTCACACTATTGCTGTCTTTTTCTTCCTCTAATAGCCTGTATGTAAAGTCATCCTAAAATGTCTAAAAAATATAAGAAATGTTATTTTGGTGGCAACAGCAATCTGAATTTCCAGAGGTTTAGACCACAGTCTTTCTTCACATACTATGATGAACTTTGTTGTTGTCATTGTATATTCATCAAACCAAGTCTGACTTTCATGCGACCCCATGGACTATAGCCCAGCAGGCTCTCCTGTCCTTGGGATTTCCCAGGGAATAACAGTGGAGTGGGTTGCCATTTCCTTCTCCAGGAGATTTTTCCAATGCAGAGATCAAACCCATGTCTCCTGAGTCTCCTGCACTGGCAGACTGATTCTCTACCATTGAGCCATCAGGAAGCCCCAATGATGATGTTTCAAACTAAATAAGATAGACGTAACTAGGCTCTGGCATAGTGACTGATATATGGACTAGTTCTCCAGAATTTAAATCTCAGAAGGGACTAACAGCCTTGAATTGAAGACAGGAGAATCCACCAGTATAGCTGATAACCTCTTCTCTGGTCTTTTTGATCCTCGAGGAGAATCTTACCTGTTCTCTTGAGACTGTGGCTTTCCTGGGGTTCCTTTGTCTTAGGATTTGAAAATTTGAGAGTTGCATAGGTCACTTCTTCAGACATTATTGAGCAAAGCACAGTTCAGTCACCCAGTGTGCTGTGCCTATCAATCACCTTGAACTCGCAGAAGCCACTCTTAGATGGCCTGTGCATGCAGGGACTGAGTTGACTGATCTATCTTTGTAAAGACCAAGCAAAAGAAGTGGTGTCAGAAAACAGAACTGTTCCCCTGAGAATTTCATAACTGTACTATTCTCACCTCTGTACATCCCTCTTATCTCACTTTTTCTAACTTCCTCCACTAAAACACCAAATTGAAGAAATGACTAAGAGAAAAATGTGGGTTTTAAACATAAACAATCTTTTATTTTTCATCTAGAGGGGAAAACATCTGGATCTCCAGACTCAACACTACCTTATGGAAATACAAATAAACATGTATTTATTTCTGCATGTATAATCAGTTCTTAGAAAGCATGTGCCTGTGAGAACTCTGTTAGAATTGCATGAAGTACATAACCCATTGCTGACTCCCAGAAAACTACAGGTGAGTTAATTCTAATCAAAATTTTTCATTCCATTTTTATGTGATTTTTTTGTGGATTTCAGATTCCTGAGCATTTAAAAGCAAAATATTACTGGATCAAAACAAAAATCAAGAAGAAAAGGAATACAATGAACTACACTAAATGTTGTACCTCATCCGCCTTTTTATTTACTTTCAAGAAAAATTGGAGCATTGTGCAATGAACAGAAGATATCTACCACAGAATTTAAAACAAGAAATAAAAAGAACTGTAAGGAGTAAATTTAGAAAAGTGTTCTGAAAATTGACTCAAGGAAAAAGGAAATTGCTTTAACCTATAGAGTTTGAACTTTTTAAAAAACAGAATGGTTCAGATCCAATAAGAAATACTCAGAACTCATTGCAATAAGGTATGAATACAGTAAATTTTTCTTCATGATAGAGGGGAGAAACTCCACCAGGAGTTGGGGTGGAGACAGGGATGGGGAGGGAATATGTAGGTAGCATGGACTTTAGTGCTTTATTTAATATTAAGTAAGCTGGGAAGTCTCTAGGTCTCATTTGTCTCATTTCCTAAAAGATCAACATTCAGAAAACTAAGATCATGGCATCCGGTCCCATCATTTCATGGCAAATAGATGGGGAAACAGTGGAGACAGTGGCTGACTTTATTTTTCTGGGCTCCAAAATCACTGCAGATGATGATTGCAGCCATGAAATTAAAAGATGCTTACTGCTTGGAAGAAAAGTTATGGCCAACCTAGACAGCATATTCAAAAGCAGAGACATTACTTTGCCAACAAAGGTCTGTCTAGTCAAGGCTATGGTCTTGAGAGTCCCTTGGACTGCAAGGAGATCCAACCAGTCCATCCTAAAGGAGATAAGTCCTAGGTGTTCATTGGAAAGACTGATGTTGAAGCTGAAACCCCAATACTTTGGCCACCTGATGTGAAGAGCTGACTCATTTGAAAAGACTTTGATGCTGGGAAAGATTGAGGCCAGGAGGAGAAGGGGACGACTGCCGGGGTCCAGCCCCGGTGGATCCAGGGTGATTCGAAGGTGGGGATGGAGTTGGCATCTTTGGAAAAATACATATTTAATCACAGATATAGAGAGATTAGAAATGGATAGTGTAGTAGGAAGATTAGTGGAGAAAAAGAGGCTGAATAACTTGGATTACGTGGAATAGCATCCACGCTCCAGATGGGAATTCAGTCAGAAAAACGGGAGCAAGAAAGAAGTGGCATGGGGGAATCAGTCTTTCCGGAAACTGATCCGATTTCTTTATTTTGGGGTTTGCTTATATACCTCTTGTTACACATAGGGATGAATACAGAGTCACGCGGGGGTCAGCATTCCTGACCTTTATCAAAACCAGGTGCTTCACATAAATGTAGAAAAAAGGTACATCATCTTCTGGCCATGAGTGAGACCTGCTGACATTTTATGATCCTTTCTTTCTGATAACCAAAAAACTTATTTCTTCCAAGGGTGTTTTCTCTTAAACCAGGAACCACCCTCCAAATAAAGTTGCATTCCTATAGGGTGAGGGTGTAGTGAGTTACAATCAAGAAAGGAATTTATTTAACCCAAGGTTAACAGGATTAATCTTAAAGGTTAATACTTATTTCTCCTATATGCTTAAAGGTTAATACTTATTTCTCCTATATGTTAGTTATATTCATTATAAGGGTAGGGAACATGGAGATTTAACAGCAAACATCAGCCCAACAAATGAAAATCTTTTCACCAATGTTCCCCTTAAGATCTATTTAGTCTTAAGATAGTGATAAAGTTACATTTTTACATAACAAGGACACAGTGATTTATAACAAAGTACAGTGATCTATTACAAAAGAGAAAATCCATTAACTCAAAAAGTCTAGTATTGCTAACATCAAAAACTACTATATTTCCTTTGCTATATTCCAAATACATTGATTAATATATTCCCAGGTGCCTAAGGATATGGAGGTCTGGTGGCAATCATTGACTCAACAAGAAGAAAAAGCCCTATGCTAATTAAGACTCTCAAAATACTCCAAAACTCTCTGTGCTGTTTATGGTTGAGAGGTAGTAAACAATCATGTGGCAGGAGTATGGATAATCCTGTCACACAAGCTAGTCTGTCAGCAGAGAGGTTTGACCTGAGACATCCTTGTCCCACCCAGAGCAGGGAATTAGCAGCAGTTATTGACACAACAAATGAAAAACCCTTCACCAATATAATTCCTAACCAACCCACTCTACCAATAATTTCTAACTCCCCAAAAGAATTTGCCTTTAGTAAGTCTAAAACATCTCGTGCCTATTAGATTGGGAGGCTGTAAACAATCACATGTGGCCGGACGAACCTATACAGGTGGGCTAGATAACTTTCAGAGGAGTCCGTAAGCTGAAACACTCTTGTCACGCCCAAGAATTTTTATTGCCTTGGAGCTGCACGTTTACTCCTTCTCCAAGAGAGACGATTATGGGGGAGAGCCCCCCGTAAAGTCAGAGGTGTAGGTGAGAGCATAAAACAGACTCTGGTTTTGGGGTAGATGCTCTGGAACAGGGGGTTTCCTGAGGCTTGATCATACCTTTGTGTATGCCAAGCCTCCTTCCTCATGACCTTTGCCATGGGCGGAGTTCCTCACGCTGGCTCCCGGGAAACGACAGAGGATGAGATGGTTGGATGGCATCACCGACTCAATGGACATGGGTTTGGGTGAACTCCGGGAGTTGGTGATGGACAGGGAAGCCAGGCATGCTGTGGTTCATGGGGTCGCAAAGAGTTGAACACGACTGAGTGACTGAACTGAACTGAACAGATGAACCTAAAGTTTTTAACTGTTTTTCTAAATGCATATGATGTTGTTATTCTACCTCTCCTTCCAAGAGTGAATATAATGCTTCTCTGAGATCTTAAAACATACATTTGCTTTGAGCCAGTAGTCTCATTGTTTAGAAGATGCAGAGATTAGACAACGATCTATGCACTTGCATGCTCATCATGTTGTCAGTTTATACATGTGAGAAATGATTAAAGAGTTAAATATTGAACAAAAGAAAAAGTTGACATTCTTGACCATTTAGATTATGAGATCAGAAGCCAAGTTGATATTTTGCACCTCTCTTCTTAACAGAAAACATGTTTAAGGAGTATGAAGTCTGGAGTAGATAAAAACACTATAAAAGTAGAAGTTAAGGAATATTTCATGTATTGTTGAGAAAGACAATATTTGCACATGTACATATATATGTAAGTGTATATATGAAAACCATGTTCTGATATGTAAACCTTGATATAAAGGGAAAGCCCAAAAACTCTTACCCTGAAGACCAGAATTTTCACTGGCCTGAATTCACTCTGGAGCAATAGATGTTTTCACCATCCTTCTAAATGTACATTCTCAAGTATAGTCAAAGCTGTGGTTTTTTCAGTAGTCATGTATGGATGTGAGAGTTGGACCATAAAGAAGGCTGAGTGCTGAAGAATTAATGCTTTAGAACTGTGATGTTGGAGAAGGCTCTTGAGAGTCGTTGGACAGCAAGGACATAAAACCAGTCAATCTTAAAGGAAATAAGCCCTGAATATTCATTGAAAGGACTGATGCTGAAGCTGAAACTCCAATACTTTGACCACCTGATGCAAAGACCCAACTCATTGGAAAATATCCTGATGCTGGGAAAGATTGAGGGCAAGTGAAAAAGGAGGTGACAAAGGATGAGCTGGGTGGACGGCATCATTGATTCAATGGACATGAGTTTGAGCAAACTCCAGGAGGTAGTGAAAGATAGGGAAGCCTGATGTGCTTCAAACCATGGGGTCTCAAAGAGTCAGACATGACTGAGCAACTGAATAAGAACAAAGCCTACTACCTGAGAAGAACTCATTCACTATTCTAACTGACCAAAAACTTGAATAGTAGTTGACTTCCTAAATTTTCAAAGGATCAAATCTCTTCTCCGATATAAAAATATCCATCCTAGTCTAATCATATCATAAGAAACTTTCCCTACATAAATACAAATGCAATGTATTTTATTTTATAAGTGGGTTCTGCCGATTTCCAGGTCACTCAGCGGTAAAAAAAAATCTGCCTGCCAAGTAGGAGATGCAAATTTGATCCCTGGATTGGGAAGACCTCCTGGCATAGGAAATGGCAACCCAATTCAGTAAGCTTGCTTGGGAATTCCCATGGACAGAGCAGCTACTGTCCATAGGGCTGCAAAGGGTCAGGCACAACTTAGAGCCTAAACAAGATCTGCCTATGTAACTTTGAAAAATTTAATAAATAGTTTTCCTTGGTCATTCAGAAACATTAGTTTATTCATCCATTTATTCTTTCCTTTATTCAACAGACTGAGTACCCACTGTAAGGTAAGCAATATTCCAGAGCATCTGATAGAAGCATTTATTTTCTTAAGGTAGTTTACATTCTATGCTTCATGTATTTACTTGTAAATATATAGCTTATATTGATATTTTTTACAGTACCCATGTATAAGCAATATAATATAAGGTAGTCAAAAAAACTAGAATAGAAATAAAGTAAGGTAGAAGAAAGTGTGACAGAGAAAGGAGAGGAGGCTTATGCTAAATAGAGGATTTATGGAAGACTTCTCTGTGGGGTTGTCATTTAAAACAACCAGAGAATAGCAATGACAAAAATATTATCCTATGAAAACATGCTAATTTAATACTGTAATACATACTAACTTTTTCAGTTTCTGAAATCTAAAAGTCAGAGGTTACTTACTCTTCAATTTCAAAGGTTTCAGTTCCTTTTAAATTTCCCCTTTCTTTTCAATTTCTTCATAATATGTTCCTCATTTTCAACTTCTGACTCCCTTGACAAATTTGACAATGAGAAGTATGTCAAATATTTGGTTTTCATCTCTCCTGAATAAGAATAACTTCATGTTCTCAGTTTCTGATCCACTGATCCAGTCCCAGAAATTTGATGCACATTGACTTTTGGGAGTGTTTCACAGCCAAAGATTCTTTATCCTGATAGCCTGAATCAGACCTCCCTCATCATCAGATATATCCACAATGACTGATTCACAAACATAGTACTATCTGAAAAATAATGAGCCAGCAAAAGAAAGCAGTGACTAAAACCTGACAAATGGAATCTGGCTAACAGCGCACAATCCTCTCAAGAGCAGTAACATGTTCCAGACTGATTATTGCAACAGTTTTTGCAAAATGCTAGTGCAAGATGAGCTTGGAGGACTAGGAACCCTGAGAAGGAGGAGAGTGAGAGAACAGGACACTCCACAGAATATGCAATAAGACAATCCAAAAATATGGAGATTATTATATTTTTAAAAATAATTAAAGAAGAATGGGAACTAAACAATCAAGAGCAAAAGCAAATACAGGAATACCTTTTCCAAATGTGGGGCAAAGACAAATTCGGCATGTGTGAGACATGGTAATAGTATTCAATCTGAAATTTATGTTAAGAATGTTGTCTTTTGAATTGCTTAGTGGGGATGCAGGGAAAGATTTGCAGTCACTTCACTGAAATTAATCATTATGCAATAATAATGTGATAAATAAATTCATTTTAAAAATTCACTCTTAAAATCAACCATGGGTAAAATCATGATATAATTACGGCTATGGTGCATAGGCATAGTATTCATAATAATGAAATATTATCAAGATAAAAGGAAAGGATCAAATTACAGAGATTAAGAGACAGCGGGAGGGAAGACAGAAGAAATAGGAGGAAGTGAAGAATTTTGAGATACATGGTTATAAGGAACTACTGTACAGCATAGGGAACTCTGCTCAATGTTATTGGCAGCCTGGATGAGAGAGAAGTTTTTGGAGGCAAATGGATACATGTATATGTACGGCTGAGTCCCTTTATGGACCACCTGAAACCATCACAACATTGTTAATTGGCTACACTCTAGTACAAAATTAAACATTATATATGGCGGCTGCGGGGGCCAGCTGGCGCACTGAGCGCAGGCGGCTGCAGGGCCGGCCTGCGCACTAAGCGCGGCTGAGAGGAGCTACCCCATGTCCGAGGTCAGGGGCAGCAGCCTAGAGTGCCAGGCTGCGACGGCGCAGGAACGGCTGGGAGGAGCTACCCTGCGTCCGAGGTCAGTGGTGGCCGGGAGGAGCTACCCAGCGTCTGAGGTCAGGGGCGGCCGGGAGGAGCTACCCTGTGTCCGAGGTCAGTGGCGGCCTGGAGGAGCTACCCCACGTCCGAGGTCAATGTCGGGCAGGAGGAAACATACCACATCCGAGGTCGGGGCAGCAGCTGGGGGGAGCTACCCCGCGTCCGAGGTCAGGGGCGGCCGGGAGGAGACACCCCACATCCGAGGTCAGAGGCAGCCGGGAGAAGCCACCTCTCACCCGAGCCAGGGGCGGTGACCCTGAGGAGCCACCCCGAGCCCGAGGCCAGGGGTGGCAGCGGGGAGGAGCCACCTCATGCCTAAGGCCAGGGGTGGTGACCCTGAGGAGCCACCCATGCACAAGGCCAGGGCCGGTGGCTGGGAGGAGCAACCCGGGGAGCAGTGGCTGCGCAGGTGAAGGAAGGCCTAGAGGAGCTACCCCACGTTGAAGGCCAGGAATGGCGCCGGTAAGGATACCCCTCGTCCAAGGTAAGGAGCGGCGGCTGTGCTTTGCTGAAGCAGCGGTGAAGAGATACCCCACGCCCAAGGCAAGAGAAACCCAAGTAAGATGGTAGGTGTTGCAAGAGGGCATCAGAGGGCAGACACACTGAAACCATACTCACAGAAAACTAGTCAATCTGGTCACACTAGGACCACGGCCTTGTCTAACTCAGTGAAACCAACCCAAGACGGGCGGGTCATGGTGGAAAGGTCTGATAGAACGTGGTCCACTGGAGAAGGGACTGGCAAATCACTTCAGTACTCTTGCCTTGAGAACCCCATGAACAGTATGAAAAGGCAAAATGATAGGATACCAAAAGAGGAACTCCCCAGGTCATTAGATGCCCAATATGCTACTGGAGATCAGTGGAGAAGTAACTCCAGAAAGAATGAAGGGATGGAGCCAAAACAAAAACAATACCCAGTTGTGCATGTGACTGGTGATAGAAGCAAGATCCGATGCTGTAAAGAGCAATATTGCATAGGAACCTGGAATGTCAGGTCCATGAATCAAGGCAAATTGGAAGTGGTCAAACAAGAGATGGCAAGGGTGAACATCGACGTTCTAGGAATCAGCAAACTAAAATGGATGGGAATGGGTGAATTTAACTCAGATGACCATTATATCTACTACTGTGGGCAGGAATCCCTCAGAAGAAATGGAATAGCCATCATGGTCAACAAAAGAGTCTGAAATGCAGTACTGGGATGCAATCTCAGAAACAACAGAATGATCTCTGTTCGTCTCCAAGGTAAACCATTCAATATCACAGTTATCCAATTCTATGCCCCAACCAGTAATGCTGAAGAAGCTGAAGTTGAACGGTTTTATGAAGACCTACAAGACCTTTTAGAACTACCACCCAAAAAAATATGCCCTTTTCATTATAGGGGACTGGAATGCAAAAGTAGGAAGTCAAGAAACACCTGGATTAACAGGCAAATTTGGCCTTGGAATATGGAATGAAGCAGGGCAAAGACTAATAGAGTTTTGCCAGGAAAATGCACTGGTCATAGCAAACACCCTCTTCCAACAACACAAGACAAGACTCTACACATGGACATCACCAGATGGTCAACACCGAAATCAGATTGATTATATTCTTTGCAGAGAAAGATGGAGAAGCTCGATACAGTCAACAAAAACAAGACCAGGAGCTGACTGTGGCTCAGATCATGAACTCCTTATTACCAAATTCAGACTGAAATTGAAGAAAGTAGGGAAAACTGCTAGACCATTCAGGTATGACCTGAATCAAATCCCTTATGATTATACAGTGGAAGTGAGAAATAGATTTAAGGGCCTAGATCTGATAGATAGAGTGCCTGATGAACTATGGAATGAGGTTCATGACATTGTACAGGAGACAGGGATCAAGACCATCCCCGTGGGAAAGAAATCCAAAAAAGCAAAATGGCTGTCTGAGGAGGCCTTACAAATAGCTTTGAAAAGGAGAGAAGTGAAAAGTAAAGGAGAAAAGAAAAGGTATAAGCATCTGAATGCAGAGTTCCAAAGCATAGCAAGAAGAGATAAGAAAGCCTTCTTCAGCGATCAATGCAAAGAAATCGAGGAAAACAAGAGAATGGGAAAGACTAGAGATCTCTTCAAGAAAATTAGAGATACCAAGGGAACATTTCATGCAAAGATGGGCTCGATAAAGGACAGAAATGGTATGGACCTAACAGAAGTAGAAGATATTAAGAAGAGGTGGCAGGAATACACAGAAGAACTGTACAAAAAAGATCTTCACGACCCAGATAATCATGATGATGTGATCACTAATCTAGAGCCAGACATCTTGGAATGTGAAGTCAAGTAGGCCTTAGAAAATATCACTATGAACAAAGCTAGTGGAGGGGATGGAATTCCAGTTGAACTGTTTCGAATCCTGAAAGATGCTGTGAAAGTGCTGCATTCACTATGCCAGCAAATTTGGAAAACTCAGCAGTGGCCACAGGACTGGAAAAGGTCAGTTTTCATTCCAATCCCAAAGAAAGGCAATGCCAAAGAATGCTCAAACTACCGCACAATTGCACTCATCTCACATGCTAGTAGAATAATGCTCAAAATTCTCCAAGCCAGGCTTCAGCAATATGTGAACCGTGAACTCCCTGATGTTCAACTGGTTTTAGAAAAGGCAGAGGAACCAGAGATCAAATTGCCAACATCCGCTGGATCATCCAAAAAGCAAGAGAGTTCCAGAAAAAACGTCTATTTCTGCTTTATTGACTATGCCAAAGCCTTTGACTCTGTGGATCACAATAAACTGTGGAAAATTCTGAAAGAGATGGGAATACCAGACCACCTAACCTACCTCTTGAGAAATCTGTATGCAGGTCAGGAAGCAACAGTCAGAACTGGACATGGAACAACACAGTGGTTCCAAATAGGAAAAGGAGTACATCAAGGCTGTATATTGTCACCCTGCTTATTTAACTTCTATGCAGAATACATCATGAGAAACGCTGGACTGGAAGAAACACAAGCTGGAATCAAGATTGCCAGGAGAAATATCAACAACCTCAGATATGCAGATGACACCACCCTTATGGCAGAAAGTGAAGAGGAACTAAAAAGCCTCTTGATGAAAGTGAAAGAGGAAAGCGAAAAAGTTGTCTTAAAGCTCAACATTCCGAAAACGAAGATCATGGCATCCGGTCCCATCACTTCATGGGAAATAGATGGGGAAACAGTGGAAACAGTGTCAGACTTTATTTTTTTGGGCTCCAAAATCACTGCAGATGGTAAGTGCAGCCATGAAATTAAAAGACGCTTACTCCTTGGAAGAAAAGTTATGACCAACCTAGATGGCATATTCAAAAGCAGAGATACTACTTTGCCGACTAAGGTCTGTCTAGTCAAGGCTATGGTTTTTCCTGTGGTCATGTATGGATGTGAGAGTTGCACTGTGAAGAAGGCTGAGCACCGAAGAATTGATGCTTTGGAACTGTGGTGTTGGAGAAGACTCTTGAGAGTCCCTTGGACTGCAAGGAGATCCAACCAGTCCATTCTGAAGGAGATCAACCCTGGGATTTCTTTGGAAGGAATGATGCTAAAGCTGAAACTCCAGTCCTTTGGCCACCTCATGGGAAGAGTTGACTCATTGGAAAAGACTCTGATGCTGGGAGGGATTGGGGGCAGGAGGAGAAAGGGACAACCGAGGATGAGATGGCTGGATGGCATCACGGACTCGATGGACATGAGTCTGAGTGAACTCTGGGAGATGGTGATGGACAGGGAGGCCTGGTGTGCTGCAATTCATGGGGTCGCAAAGAGTCGGACACAACTGAGCGTTGTCCTGAACTGTATATATATATATATATATATATATATATATATATATATATATTAGGACACACATGGCTGTGACAATAAGAAATAAAGGTTTGTATGAGGGGGTTTCCCTGGTGGCTCAGGTGGTAAAAAATCTGCCTTCAAGGCAGGAGACCCAGGTTCAATCCCTTGGTGGGGAAGGTCTCCTAGAGAAGGAAATGGCTACCCACTTTAGTATTCTTGCCTGGAGAATTCCATGGACAGAGGAGCCTGGTGGGCTACAATCTGTGGGGTCACAAAGATTCGGACATGACTGAGTGACTTTCACTCACATGTGGGGGTCAGGGAAAAGAATTGAGAGAGTGAATTCTTGAAATAAAAGAATTCATTTATCAAAACAAAAGCCAGTAGACAATTTCTAAAGTTATAAATCTATATAGCATAGTACAAATATTAAAGCTACAATCACCATAAAAAATAAAGACAAATTATTAAAAACAATTTCCACTGAGGAGCAAAATACACATTGAGGGGAGATGTTTTTATTGGTAATCAGCTGTTCTGGTCTCCCCCCTCCCCAAGTTAACATTTTATTTATTTATTTATTTTTTTAATTGTTTATATATATTTTTTATTTATTTATTTTACTTTATAATACTGTATTGGTTTTGCCATACATTGACGTGAATCCACCCCAGGTGTACACGAGTTCCCAACCCTGAACCCCCCTCCCACCACCCTCCCCATATCATCTCTCTGGG
The DNA here is from genome assembly GCF_032405125.1 of Capricornis sumatraensis. Lineage (NCBI taxonomy): Eukaryota > Metazoa > Chordata > Mammalia > Artiodactyla > Bovidae > Capricornis > Capricornis sumatraensis. The sequence goes on along the minus strand of NC_091072.1, from coordinate 143,770,641 downwards.
TCATCCCCGTGCACCAGCCCCAAGCATCCTGTATCCTGTATCGAACCTAGACTAGCGATTCATTTCTTACATGATAGTATACATGTTTCAATGCCATTCTCCCACATCATCCCACCCTCTCCCTCTCCCTCAGAGTCCAAAAGTCCATTCTATACATCTGTGTCTCTTTTGCTGTCTCACACACAGGGTTATCATTACCATCTTTCTAAATTCCACATATATGTGTTAGTATACTGTTTTGGTGTTTTTCTTTCTGGCTTACTTCACTCTATATAATCGGCTCCAGTTTCATCCACCTCATTAGAACTGATTCAAATGTATTCTTTTTAATGGCTGAGTAATACTCCATTGTGTATATGTACCACAGCTTTCTTATCCATTCGTCAGCTGATGGACATCTAGGTTGTTTCCATGTCCTGGCTATTATAAACAGTGCTGCGATGAATATTGGGGTACATGTGTCTCTTTCAATTCTGGTTTCCTCGGTGTGTATGCCTAGCAATGGGATTGCTGGGTCATAAGGCAATTCTATTTCCAGTTTTTTAAGGAATCTCCACACTGTTCTCCATAATGGCTGTTCAGTTCAGTTCAATTCAGTCGCTCAGTTGTGTCTGACTCTTTGCGACCCCATGAATCGCAGCGCACCAGGCCTCCCTGTCTATCACCAACTCCCGGAGTTCACGCAGACTCGTGTCCATTAAGTCAGTGATGACATCCAACCATCTCATCCTTGGTCGTCCCCTTCTTCTCTTGCCCCCAATCCCTCCCAGCTTCACAGTCTTTTCCAATGAGCCAACTCTTCACATGAGGTGGCCAAAGTACTGGAGCTTCAGCTTTAGCATCATTCCTTCCAAAGAAATCCCAGGGTTGTTCTCCTTCAGAATGGACTGGGTGGATCTCCTTGCAGTCCAAGGGACTCTCAAGAGTCTTCTCCAACACCACAGTTCAAAAGCATCAATTCTTTGGCGCTCAGCCTTCTTCACAGTGCAACTCTCACATTCATATATGACCACTGGAAAAACCATAGCCTTGACTAGACAGACCTTAGTCGGCAAAGTAATGTCTCTGCTTTTGAATATGCTATCTAGGTTGGTCCTTTCCTTCCAAGGAGTAAGAGTCTTTTAATTTCATGGCTGCACTCACCATTTGCAGTGATTTTGGAGCCCCCAAAAATAAAGTCTGACACTGTTTCCACTGTTTCCCCATCTATTTCCCATGAAGTGATGGGACCGGATGCCATGATCTTCGTTTTCTGAATGTTGAGCTTTAAGCCAACTTTTTCACTCTCCTCATTCTCACCAACAGTGTAAGAGGGCTCCCTTTTGTACACACCCTCTCCAGCATTTATTGCTTGTAGACTTTTGGATCACAGCCATTCTGACTGGTGTGAAATGGTACCTCATTGTGGTCTTGATTTGCATTTATCTGATAATGAGTGATGTTGAGCATCTTTTCATGTGTGTGTTAGCCATCCACATGTCTTCTTTGGAGAAATGTCTCTTTAGTTCACTGGCCCATTTTTTGACTCGGTCGTTTATTTTTCTGGAATTGAGCTGCAGGAGTTGCTTGTATATTTTTGAGATTAGTTGTTTGTCATTTGCTTCATTTGCTATTATTTTCTCCCATTCTGAAGGCTGTCTTTTCACCTTGCTTATAGTTTCCTTTCTTGTGCAGAAGCTTTTAATTTTATTTAGATCCCATTTGTTTATTTTTGTTTTTATTGCCAGTATTCTGGGAGATGGATCATAGAGGATTCTGCTGTGATTTATGTCGGAGAGTGTTTTGCCTATGTTCTCCTCTAGGAGTTTTATAGTTTCTGGTCTTACGTTTAGATCTTTAATCCACTTTGAGTTTATTTTTGTGAATGGTGTTAGAAAGTGTTCTAGTTTCATTCTCTTACAAGTGGTTGACCAGTTTTCCCAGCACCACTTGTTAAAAAGATTATCTTTAATCCATTGTATATTCTTGCCTCTTTTGTCAAAGATAAGGTGTCCATAGGTGTGTGGATTTATCTCTAGGCTTTCTGTTTTGTTCCATTGATCTGTTCTGGTCTATTTTGTTTTAAAAATATTCCTTTGAAAAAATGAAAATAATAGCAATTGTGTATATTCACATCTATTAAGCAAGGTTATCTCCATTTCATAATTTGCCTTCTTCTGACCTTCTCCCAGTAGATTTCATTACTGTAGATTCTGACCTCAATTTAAAATCCACTGATTAGCATATTAAACTTTCTGCAGTAATATATAGATAGAAATGAATTTTATATTTGTTTTATTCCTATATATGTATCAATGTAATCTCTAAGAATTAAACTTTGCAATTAAATAATTAGTAGATATTTATAAAAACAATATAGATGTATTCATTTCAGTTCAGTTGCTCAGCTATGTCCAACTCTTTGCGACCCCATGGACTGCAGCATTGCAGGCCTCCCTGTCCATCACAGACTCCCAGAGTTTTACTCAAACTCATGTCCATTGAGTTGGTGATGCCATTCAACAATCTCATCCTCTGTCATCCCCTTCTCCTCCTGCCCTCTATCTTTCCCAGCATCAGGGTCTTTTCAGAAGAGTCAGTTCTTCACATCAGGTGGCCGGAGTATTGGAGTTTCAGCTTCAACATCAGTCCTTCTAATCTATACTCAAGACTGATTTCCTTTAGGATGGACTGGTTGGATCTCCTTGCAGTCCAAGGGACTCTCAAGAGTCTTCTCCAACACCACAGTTCAAAAGCATCAATTCTTCAGTGCTCAGCTTTCTTCACAGTCCAACTCTCACATCCATACATGACTCCTGGAAAAACCATAGCCTTGACAAGACAGACCTTTGTTGGCAATGTCTCTGCTTTTGAATATGCCATCTAGGTTGGTCATAACTTTTCTTCCAAGGAACAAGCGTCTTTAAATTTCCTGGCTGCAATCAATCACCATCTGCAGTGATTTTGGAGCCCCCAAAAATAAAGTCTGCTACTGTTTCCACTGTTTCCTCATCTATTTGCCATGAAGTGATGGGACCAGATGCCATGATATTAGTTTCCTGATTGTTGAGTTTTAAGCCAACTTTTTCACTGTCCTCTTTCACTTCATCAAGAGGCTCTTTAGTTCTTCTTCTCTTTCTGCCATAAGGGTGGTGTCATCTGCATAGTCTGAGGTTGATACTTCTCCTGGCAATATTGATTCCAGCTTGTGCTTCCTCTACCCCAGGGTTTCTCATGATGTACTCTGCATATAATTTAAATAAGCAGGGTGATAATATACAGCCTTGATGTACTTCTTTCCCAGTTTGGAAATCGGAATAAATGTATTACTCATTTCAATAACGTTTGAACACAAACATAATATTGTTTAGAAATGTTTTCTTTAAAGACACTAGTACATTCTATAATTTGTTCAGGTATGTTTACATATTGATTGAGACAGTTTTCAGCAGTTTATATTGTTTATTATTTATAGATATATAAACTAAGAAAATTCTTGTTCATACAACTAAAAAGATGAAATAAAAAAATTCATTCTAACAATGCCACTCAGCTATTTGGATTTCTTCTGCATTGCCTTCTAAGATTACATAATTATTTAATGGCAAATATCACTTAATTACCCAATACGTTGATTAAATCTCCCAATTTTGGTGAAAACCATGAGAATTGCAAAACTAGTTTGCTTCTTACTTTTGTTTAAAAAAGTAGCATATCAGGAGTGGCCGCGGGTCCCGGCCGTGGGAGGGGACTGGGTCCCGGCCGTGGGAGGGAACTGGGGACCCGCCGCGCAGCAACACTCTCGCAGCCCGCGCATAAGGTCTCTCTCTCTCTCTCTCCCCGACGCCTGGCACCGCACCCCCGCACCGGCGTGGACCGGGACCCGCTCTCTCCAGTGCAGCCAGGACACCCCAGCGTGCGGACGGCTGGAGACGCCGAGCTGCTCACGATGAGGAGGGGAGCGAGGCTCGGGCAAAGCGGTCTCGTCCTGCGAGTCTGAGCGCCCACCCCCGCCGCCGGGACTCTGGCCTCCCTGGGCTTCCGCGAGAGCGCTTTGTGACCGGCGGCGCCGCGAGTCGTAGTAGACCCGGGACTCAGGGAGGCAATGCTGGCTCGGCTTGGAGTGACTCGGGGACAGTGAAGAAACCCTGAAATGGAGGATTTTTCCACCAGGACCTACGGCCCAAGTGGCCTGGACAACAGACCTCTGTTCGGAGAGACATCTGCCAAGGATCGAATCATCAATTCAGTTCTTGGCAGCTTAACATCTTTATTGATCCTAGTAACGCTGATCAGTGCTTTTGTTTTCCCTCAACTACCTCCAAAACCGTTGAATATATTTTTTTTGCTGTCTGCATCTCTTTGAGTAGTATCACTGCCTGCATGCTTATCTACTGGTATCGACAAGGAGATTTAGAACCGAAATTTAGAAACCTTATTTACTATATCTTATTTTCTATCATCATGTTATGTATATGTGCGAATCTGTACTTCCATGATATGGGAAAGTGAGGGGGAGGTACACTCACCAGGTCTCTTCCAAGCAATACATTTGGACTCGAATTAGAGCTGGATAAGGTATGCTGAAGAGTCTCCTGCAAAAGTCTGATACATGATTTTCATGTTAATGGTAAATCTAAATTCTCTCTTACAGGGGAGATATATCTTGTCACTTTGCTTTTTCTTTAAGGAGCCGATGTTGCACTTAAACATTACCCCTTAAACCACAAGTCATTTTCACTTTTGAAATTTTTTATATAAAGTAATTGCGTGGTGCAAGGCTATGTAACAAACAATCTTGCATTTTAAGACAAATATTATTTTATTTCTGTTAAACAATATACAATTATTGTTCCCTAGACAACCAACTTTTGCTTTTAACTTCAATTTCAAGTTAACAAAACACAGACGGTGAAAAGACAACTTTGATTGTGTAGATCTAATTACAATAATGAATAAAATAATTTATACAAAAAATAAAATAAAAAAGTAGCATATCAGATACTAGATTTAGTTTGTAATTGTATCAAAAGCTAACTTAGAAACGTACTTTACAAAATATGACTTACTCTGTGGAAACATTGTGTTAAAAATTAACTTCTTGAAAACCATTATAATTGTAGTATAGTTAGCCCTCAGTATCCTCACCTTCAACATCCAAAAATTCAACCAAATGAGATAAAAAACATTCAGGAAAAAAAAAAATTTTTCCAGAAAGTTCCAAAAAGGAGCACAAATTTGCTGTATTAGCAACTATTTACCTAACATTTACTTTGTACCAAGGATTATGTGTGATCTAGAGATGAATTGGGCTTCCCTTATAGCTCATTTGGTAAAGAATCTGCCTGCAATGCAGGAGACCCAGGTTCAGTTGCTGGGTAGGGAAGATCCCTGGAGAAGGAAATGGCAGCCCACTTCAGCATTCTTGCCTGGAGAATCGCGTGGACAGAGGAGGCTGGCAGGCTACAGTCCATTGGGTCGCAAGAGCTGGACATGACTTAGCAACTAAAGAGAGAGAGAGAGCCATTTTCTCAAGTTTGGGAGGAAAGTACTATATACTATATAAAGTTTAAAATTTCTCTATGACAACTCTAACATTTTTTTCACTTAGAGACTACTTTTTTAACCCAATATACACATAATATATTGAAATATCAAAACCCTATTAATTTCACTATACTCCATGAATGTATTTTTAAAACAAAATTTTTTATTGTATTAAGTATGTCTGTGCAATAAAGGATAGGCACATGGTGCAATGAATTTATGAAAAATATTTTTCCTAATCCTGTGGGCAAAATCAGTAACCATTATCAAATCATCCAATCTGACTTATTCAGTGTCAAAAAATACCTTATTTTTAGTCATGTTAACAGCCAATACACATTTTTAAGAAATGCATTAAAACCACTAAAAATATATTATGAGCTACATTTATGACATCAAAACTGTTAAATCCACATTTAGAATAACGTAGACCTAATAAAATTAATTTATACACTTTTGTGTTATAAAGGCAAGGTAATCAATCAATATGCTATTCTCATTGCTTCTTATTTTAATCATGCAAGGCAAAATGTTGATAAGATTCCAAGATATAAATGAAGTGAAAGTCACTCAGTCGTGTCTGACTCTTTGTGACCCCACAGACTATACAGTCCATGGAATTCTCCAGGCCAGAATACTGGAGTGGGTAGCCTTTCCCTTCTTCAGGGGACCTTCCCAACCCAAGGATCGAACCCAGGTCTTCCTCATTGCAGGCAGATTCTTTACCAACTGAGCTCTCAGGGAAGCCCAGATATAAATGAGGTACAGTATAAAACTTAAGGCACTGCATTTTACCAAATAGTTGTGTGCATGTTTAATATATATATGTGTGTGTGTGTGTGTGTGTGTGTGTGTGTGTGTGTGTGTATACATGCATGAATCAAGTTCATGGTCAAATTTTCCAACATATATAATGAAATTGCCAAAAAATGTATATATTGTCCTATTGTAATCTACTCTATTAAACAACCAGCATATAATTTATCTCTATTAATGGAAGTTAAAAATTATTAAATACTTTATAAAATGAGGCTTGGCTATACTTGGAAAAGATAGCTTATGATAGAATTTGACTCATATTTTTTACAGACAAGTTATTTTTAAAAATCAAATAAAAGTTTAGCCTTGAGTTTTATTAATTGACTTTAAAAATTGGTAAATATGGAAAAAGCTTCAGTCAACAGAAGGAGAATCATTTATTACTGACCTATTAAGTTTTGGATATTCAGAGGTGATTTTCCAACTTACAACATATCCTTGAGAGAGGAATTCAGAGTAGTTAAAATATCTTGTTAACATTGATGTAGTAAAACTAAACATTCTAATGCTCAATTTTAGCTTTACTCTCTTGGAACTTTTCCTTGAGGAAATGGTATAATTAAACACAATTTGGCATTATTCCTAACTCACTATCACGTGTCTCATTTCAGGAGAGCCCACAAGTGTCAAGAGATTTCATAAAAAAACAAAGCTTCACTTTGCCATTTGGGCAAAAGCAAAAGTCATTCCTTGGTTACTTTCCATGTAGCAATATGTACTTTATCTTGGGGGGAAAATATGGGGCAAACAATTGCAAAAAAAAAAAAAAAAAATTGGCAAACAATTCCCACCAAAACGCAGTATCTCAAAACTTGGGACATTCTTTCCCAAGTGAAAATGTATTAATTCACAATATGGGTATAGGATAAATTAATACATTATTCCCCATGAATAGACCCTTTCTCTTTAACTGTCTCAAGGTACTACAGAAGTATTGTAGAAATAGGATTTGAAAGTGTCTCAGAGAACAGAATCTCCTTACATATCGTTGATTTTTACATTGGCCAGGTCATTGGCTTTTTGATCCAACTTATCCCCTGCATCCTGTTCTCATTCTAGTATTTGACATATGAGAACTATTTCAACAAAATAGTTTGTTAAAGAGACAATTCAATCAACAGATTTCCAGGCTTCATTTGAAATGAAGCACATTAATTTGACAGTATATAGTATACCTGAGCAAATCTACCAATTAATTTGGCCTAATTGACATCCTATAGCACTAATGATGAATAGTTAGATGTATTGAAACATAATGAAAAACGTATTGAAAAAGACAAGTTGGAAAACTTAATCTCTACCTGACTTTAAAAAACTATCATATGTAAAACTGTGTGATGTTATTGTCAAGTAAACAATTCAGTGAAAAATATTGAAGTCCAAAATAGATTGTTATGTATGTGGTCGACTGATTATTTTCACTAAGATGCCAAGGTGATTCAGTGAAGAAAGCATATTAATTTCTAAAGCTGACTATCACTATGAAAAAAAAAATGAATTTTTAACCATGCTTTGCACCATAGAAAATAGCTAACAACAACAACAAAAAAACAGCCCCACAACAAAATCTCATAATGGGCCACAGACCTAAAGGTAAAATCTGAAATGATGAAACTTCAAAAACAACATAAAGGAGAAAATCTTTACAATTTGGGGGCGAGGAAGATTTTCTAGCTACAACAACAAAGTGAACTGAAAGTGTGGTCATTCAGTCATGTCTGACTCTTTGTGAGTCCATGAACTGTAGCCCACCAGGCTCCTCTGTCCTTGGAATTCTCTAGGCAAGAATACTGGAGTGGATTGCCATTCCATCCTCCAGGGGATCTTCCCAACCCAGGGGTCAAACACAGGTCTCCTGCATTGCAGGCAGATTCTTTACCATCTGAGCTACCAGGGAAGCCCACAACAGCAAAAGCATGATCCAAAAATAACAAAATAAATAAAAAGCTAGACAATGAAAATGAAGAACTTCCACTTTTTGAAAAGATCTAGAAACAAATCAAACACTAGGAAAAAAATATTTGCCATTCACATAATTGATATAACATGTCTGATATTCAGACTATATCTCTCAACAGGAACTCTCAACGCTAAAAGTATTACAAAACGGGCAAAAGATTGGCACTGACACTATCAAAGAAGTTATACAAATGTCAAATAAGCACAAGAAAAGATAGCCAACAAGGGACACCCTTGCATAATTATTAGAATGTTAATAGAAAAAAAAAAAAAACAGAAAGACGTATATCAGTCTTGCTGAAGATATCGAACAAACAAAACTCTTTGTTCCCCAATTTTATTAGGATATAATTGGCACATGGAATTGTGAAAGCTTAAGGTATACAGTATAAGGATTTGACTTACATATATTATGAAATGATTACTGCAATAAATTTAGTTATCCATCATATCATATAGATATGAAAAAAGGAAAACAATTTCTTGTGATGAGAACTCTTGGAATTTGCTCTATTAACAACTTTCAATTGTACCACACAGCAGTATTAACTATAGTCATTGTGTTATACATTAGATCCCCAGGACAATAACTATATTGTATAACTGGAAGTTTTTACTTTCTGACCACCTCATTCTATATCCTCTCTTCTTGGACTCTTGATCTGGGCTTGTTGATGTATACCTATCCTGGTATCAAGTCAAAACTGTTTTTATTATTGTGGGTTTAGAGGAAGTCTTGTTATTGGAGATTGTAATTTAATGCAAATATTCTTCTTTTTCAGTATTATTTTGGCTATTCTGAATCTTATGCATTTCTGTATTAATCTTACTATTAGCACGTCAACTTAAAAAAATCCCTCTGGTCTTATGCTTAGATCTTTAATCTATTTTGTGTTTATTTTTGTGTATGGTGTTAAAAAGTGTTCTAGTTTCATTCTTTTACAAGTGTTTGACCAGTTTTCCCAGCACCACTTGTTAAAGAGATTGTCTTTTCTCCATTGTATAGTCTTCCCTCCTTTGTCAAAGATAAGGTGTCCATAGGTGTGTGGTTTTATCTCCGGGCTTTCTATTTTGTTCAATTAATCTATATTTCTGTCTTTGTGCCAGTACCATACTGTCTTGATGTACCATACTGTCTTGATGACTGTGGCTTTATAGTAGAGCCTGAAGTCAGGCAGGTTGATTCCTCCAGTTCCATTCTTCTTTCTTAACATTGCTTTGGCTATTCAAGGTTGTATGTATTTCCATAAAAATTGTGAAATTATTTGTCCTAGCTCTGTGAAAAATACCGTTGGTAACTTGAAAGGCATTGCCCTGAATCTATAGATTACTTTGGGTAGTATACTCTTTCACTATATCGATTCTTCTGATACATGAACATGGTATATTTCTCCATCTATTACTGTCCTCTTTGATTTCTTTCACCAGTGTTTTATAGTTTTCTATATGTAGGTCTTCAGTTTCTTTAGGTAGATATATTCCTAAGTATTTTATTCTTTTCGTTGCAATGGTGAATGGGATTGTTTCCTTCAGTTCAGTTCAGTTCAGTTCAGTCACTCAGTCGTGTCCGACTCTTTGTGACACCATGAATCGCAGCACGCCAGGCCTCCCTGTCCATCACCATCTCCCAGAGTTCACTCAGACTCATGTCCATTGAGTCCGTGATGCCATCCAGCCATCCCATCCTCGGTTGTCCCCTTCTCCTCCTGCCCCCAATCCCTCCCAGCATCAGAGTCTTTTCCACTGAGTCAACTCTTCGCATGAGGTGGCCAAAGTACTGGAGTTTCAGCTTTAGCATCATTCCCCCCAAAGAAATCCCAGGGTTGATCTCCTTCAGAATGGACTGGTTGGATCTCCTTGCAGTCCAAGGGACTCTCAAGAGTCTTCTCCAACACCACAGTTCCAAAGCATCAATTCTTCAGCGCTCAGCCTTCTTCACAGTCCAACTCTCACATCCATACATGACCACAGGAAAAACCATAGCCCTGACTAGGCGGACCTTAGTCGGCAAAGTAATGTCTCTGCTTTTGAATATGCCATCTAGGTTGGTCATAACTTTTCTTCCAAGGAGTAAGCGTCTTTTAATTTCATGGCTGCACTTACCATCTGCAGTGATTTTGGAGCCCAAAAAAATAAAGTCTGACACTGTTTCCACTGTTTCCCCATCTATTTCCCATGAAGTGATGGGACCGGATGCCATGATCTTCGTTTTCGGAATGTTGAGCTTTAAGCCAACTTTTTCACTCTCCTCTTTCACTTTCATCAAAAGGCTTTTTAGTTCCTCTTCACTTTCTGCCATAAGGGTGGTGTCATCTGCATATCTGAGGTTGTTGATATTTCTCCTGGCAATCTTGATTCCAGCTTGTGTTTCTTCCAGTCCAGCGTTTCTCATGATGTAGTCTGCATAGAAGTTAAATAAGCAGGGTGACAATATACAGCCTTGTCGTACTCCTTTTCCTATTTGGAACCAGTGTGTTGTTCCATATCCAGTTCTAACTGTTGCTTCCTGACCTGCATACAGATTTCTCAAGAGGCAGGTTAGGTGGTCTGGTATTCCCATCTCTTTCAGAATTTTCCACAGTTTATTGTGATCCACAGAGTCAAAAGCTTTGGCATAGTCAATAAAGCAGAAATAGATGTTTTTTCTGGAACTGTCTTGCTTTTTGGATGATCCAGCGGATGTTGGCAATTTGATCTCTGGTTCCTCTGCCTTTTCTAAAACCAGCTTGAACATCAGGAGGTTCATGGTTCACGTATTGCTGAAGCCTGGCTTGGAGAATTTTGAGCATTATTCTACTAGCATGTGAGATGAGTGCAGTTGTGTGGTAGTTTTAGCTTTCTTTGGCGTTGCCTTTCTTTGGGATTGAAATGAAAACTGACCTTAATTTCTCTATTTTGTCTCTATGTTTCCTTAATTTCTCTATTTTCTCATTATTAGTGTATAGGAATGCAAGAGATTTCTGTGTGTTGATTTTATATCCTGCAACTTTACTATATTCATTGATTAGCTCTAGTAATTTTCTGGTAGAGTCTTTAGGGTTTCTATGTAGAGGATCATGTCATCTGCAAACAGTGAGAGTTTTACTTCTTCTTTCCAATTTGGATTCCTTTTATTTCTTTTCCTGCGCTGTGCTGTGGCCAAATCTTCCAAAACTATGTTGAATAGTAGTGGTAAAAGTTGGCACCCTTGTCTTGTTCCTGACTTTATGGGAAATGCTTTCAATTTTTCACCATTGAGGATAATGTTTGCTGTGGGTTTGTCATATATACCTTTTATTATGTTGAGATATATTCCTTCTATTTCTGCTTTCTGTAGAGTTTTTTTTTTTTATCATAAATGGATATTGAATTTTGTCAGAAGCTTTCTCTACATCTATTGAGATAATCATATGACTTTTATTTTTCAATTTGTTAATGTGGTGTATTACATTGATTGATTTGCAAATACTGGAGAATCCTTGCATCCCTGGGATAAAGCCCACTTGGTCATGGTGTATGATCTTTTTAATGTGTTCTTGGATTCTGTTTGCTAGAATTTTGTTAAGGATTTTTACATCTATGTTCATCAGTGATATTGGCCTGCAGTTTTCTTTTCTGTGGCATCTTTGTCAGGTTTTGGTATTAGGGTGATGGTGGCCTCATAGAATGAGTTTGGCAGTTTACTTTCCTCTGCAATTTTCTGGAAGAGTTTGAGTAGGATAGGTGTTAGCTCTTCTCTAAATTTTTGGTAGAATTCAGCTATGAAGCCATCTGGACATGGGCTTTTGTTTGCTTTAAGATTTCTGATTACAGTTTCAATTTCCATGCTTGTGATGGGTCTGTTAAGATTTTCTATTTCTTCCTGATTCAGTTTTGGAAAGTTGTACTTTCCTAAGAATTTGTCCATTTCTTCCACGTTGTCCATTTTATTGGCATATAATTGCTGATAGTAGTCTCTTATGATCCTTTATTTCTGTGTTGTCTGTTGTGATCTCTCCATTTTCCTTTCTAATTTTGTTGATTTGGTTCTTCTCCCTTTGTTTCTTGATGAGTTTGGCTAATGGTTTGTTAATTTTATTTATCCTTTCAAAGAACCAGCTTTTGGCTTTGTTGATTTTTGCTATGGTCTCTTTTGTTTATTTTGCATTTATTTCTTCCCTAATTTTAAAGATTTGTTTCCTTCTACTGACCCTGGGGTTCTTCATTTCTTCCTTTTCTAGTTGCTTTGGGTGCAGAGTTAGGTTATTTATTTGACTTTTTTCTTGTTTCATGAAGTATGCCTGTATTGCTATGAACTGTCCCCTTAGCAGACCCACCTCCCAGAATATTGGAAATAAGAGCCAAAATAAACAAATGGGACCTAATTAAAATTAAAATCTTCTGCACAACAAAGGAAACTATAAGCAAGGTGAAAGACAACCTTCAGAATAGGAGAAAATAATAGCAAGTGAAACAACTGACAAACAACTAATCTCAAAAATATATAAGCAACTCCTACAGCTCAATCTCAGAAAAATAAACGACCCAATCAGAAAATGGGCCAAAGAACTAAATCGACATTTCTCCAAAGAAGACATACGAATGGTAACAAGCACATGAAAAGATGCTCAACATCACTCATTATCAGAGAAATGCAAATCAAAACCACAATGAGGTACCATTTCATGCCAGTCAGAATGACTGCTATCAAAAAGTCTACAAGCAATACATGCTGGAGAGGGTGTAGAGAAAAGGGAACCCTCTTACTCTGTTGGTGGGAATGCAAACTAGTACAGCCACTATGGAGAACAGTGTGGAGATTCCTTAAAAAACTGGATATAGAACTGCCTTTTGACCCAGCAATCCCACCACTGGGCATACACACCGAGGAAACCAAAATTGAAAGAGACACATGTACCCCAATGTTCATCGCAGCACTGTTTATAATAGCCAGGACAAGGAAGGAACCTAGATGTCCATCAGCAGACGAATGGATAAGAAAGCTGTGGTACATATACACAATGGAGTATTACTCAGCCATTAAAAAGAATACATTTGAATCAGTTCTAATGAGGTGGATGAAACTGGAGTCTATTATAGAGTAATAGAGTAAGAGTATAGAGTAAGCCAGAAAGAAAAACACCAAAACAGTATACTAACACATATATGTGGAATTTAGAAAGATGGTAATGATAACCCTGTATGCAAGACAGCAAAAAAGACACAGATGTATAGAACAGTGTTTTGGACTCTGTGGGAGAGGGAGAGGGTGGGATATTTGGGGGAATGTCATGGAACCATGTACAATATCATATAAGAAATGAATTGCCAGTCCAGGTTTAATACAGGATCCTTGGGGCTGGTGCACTGGGATGACCCAGAGGGATGGTACAGGGAGGGAAGTGGGAGGGGGTTTCAAGATGGGGAACACGTGTACGCCCATGGTGGATTCATGTTGATGTGTGGCAGAACCGATACAATATTGTAAAGTAATTAGCCTCCAATTAAAATAAATAAATTTAAATTTAAAATTTTTTTTTAAATTAAAAATCCCTCTGAAAAATTCAGGGATTGTATTGAATCTAGAGGTAAATTTGGGAAAGTTGACATCCCCCAACTATGAACTTTTCTAATCCAAGTATGTAGTTATCTTTCCACTTATTGAGGTTTTCTTTAATTTTGTCAGCAACCCCTACATTCTTGATTTCCAGGGAAGCAGATTCTGAAGTCAAGATTAGTATGATGGAGATTTATCAGGGACATCCTTGGTGTGTCCACTTGTGGAAAAGAACAGAAGAAAGCAGAATTGGGGAAAGGGAAGTTGGAGCTCTGAAGCTGGAATAGAGCTTCTGAGTTTTCCCCAATTAGGCCAAGGCATCAAGGCCTTCATATCCCCACATCGCAGATACGAGCTGCCCTGGGAAGGGAACATAACCTTGATTGAGTTCATTCCCTTCAACAGAGGCAAGGGCTCACACTTGATAGTTGGATGCTGATAGCTCTCCCAGCTACTAGGAGAATAAGCCCTTCAGTCCTGAAGAGGAATCTGTATATCACATCATAGAGTCCAGTACAATTTAACTTTCTTCAGCCTAGATGTATTTCTTCATGGAAATGAAGCAAGTTGAGGTTAAAGGTATGTCTCTTCTCTTGGAATAAGCTTGTAAGTGGAAGGTGTGTGGCAATAATTCTAGCCCCCAACCCTGCAGCTGAGCTCAGAGTCACAACTGACATTCATTGTCTCTCTCTCCTATTTTAAAAAAATTTTTCTTCAACTTTTTATTTTATATTGGAGTATAGCTGATTAACAATGTTATGATAGTTTCAGGTGAACAGCAAAGGGACTTGGCTACTCTTCTCACTCTCCACATGTCTGCTGATCTTAGTCACCTTCACCTACCAGGGGTTTGAGCCCATCATACCACTCTCAAGCTGAGACTTCAGAATTTGCCTTTATACCATCAAAATAGAGGATGGATTATAAAGATGTCCTCAAGTGGCATAACTGGATGCCAAATGTCTTTCTTCCTGCCCCTCTATGGTGTAAAAATAGCCCCCTCTTCTGTTGGACAGAGTAAATAGCTCATCCAGATTCATCTAAAGAGATGTTGTGTCCCTTGGTGGAAGCTTTTTTTCTTTACAGACAAGATTTTCTTAAACCCAGAGTTACTCTGACAGAAGGCATGCATCTCCTAAGTTGGTTACTGGAAATGATGGTAAGAAGGGTCACTCCTGCCTCTCCCTTTGGTTTCCAGACCCATGTATTCTATCTGTTGAAGACACAGAACCATATAAAAGTTATTGGTTTAAAGGATACACTATAACTTGGAAGATGGCATCATGTTGTAGTATTAACTCTTGAAATGGATCTCCAACTGTGCTTTCAATGGACCTTTAGCCTTCCATTGCTCTGTCTGACTTGAAGCTGTGTGTTGATTCTGTTTTTATATAACTAGTGGATCCCATGGTCAATGCTCCACTCCCTTATCTAAATGCTAGAGAGCATCAGACATGATGTTATATAAGGTCCTATTCCAATTTGTGGATATTGGTTCTGGATGAACCTTATGGACAGGACAAGAATTCCATGCCCAAATATGCATCTATTCCTGTCAATGCTCTTTCCATTGTGGAATGGGTGTATATTAGCTAATTTGGCAGCAAACAACTTATAGTTTTATTTGAGGCATGACAGTGGAGTCCTGGCCCTTGCTATGCTGTTATTACCAGTTGCTGGATTTACAGATCTTTAGAAGAAGATGTAACTTTAGGTGAGGTATTAGGATCACACTGCATATAATATTTACATGTAGAGATTTTCCACATTTTAATCTTTATATTTATTATTACTATGTTTTTGGATGCTATTATTAATGGCATTGCTTTTGTAAATTTATTTTGCACTTATTGCCAATATATAGAAATATGATTGATGTGCATACATTGAGAATATACTATTTATAATTTATCATTGAGCTTGAAGCTTGGAGGACCCCACGCCCGAGGGGTGGTGGCCAAGAGGAGTTACCCTACGTCTGAGGTCAGGAGTGGCAGCCGAGAGTGCCAGGCTGTGACGACACAGGAATACCTGAGAGGAGATACCCTGCGTCCAAGGTCGGGGCAGCGGTGGGGAGGAGCAAGCCCATGCCCAAGGTCAGGGGTGGTGGCTGGGAGGAGCAACCCCAAGTCCAAGGAGTGGTGGCTGCATGGGAGCAGGGGGGCCTAGAGGAGCTATTCCATGTTCAAGGTCAGGAGGGGCAGCAGTGAGGAGATACCCCTCATCCAAGGTAAGGAGCAGTGGCTGCTCTTTGCTGGAGCAGCTGTAAAGAGATATCCCACGTCTAAGGTAAGAGAAAACCAAGTAAGATGGTAGGTGTTGCAAGAGGGCATCAGAGGGCAGACACACTGAAACCATACTCACAGAAAACTAGTCAATCTGGTCACACTAGGACCACGGCCTTGTCTAACTCAATGAGACTAAACCATGCCCATGGGGCCACCCAGGACAGGTGGGTCACAGTGGAGAGGTCTGACAGAATGTGGTCCACTGGAGAAGGGAATGGCAAACCACTTCAGTACTCTTGCTTTGAGAACCCCATGAACTGTATGAAAAGGGAAAATGACAGGATACTGAAAGAGGTACACCCCAGGTCAGTAGGTGCCCAATATGCTACTGGAGATCAGTGGAGAAATAACTCCAGAAAGAATGAAGCGATGGAGCCAAAGCAAAAACAATACCCAGCTGTGGATGTGACGTGATAGAAGCAAGGTCCGATGCTGTAAAGAGCAATATTGCATAGGAACCTGGAATGTCAGGTCCATGAATCAAGACAAATTGAAAGTGGTCAAACAGGAGATGACAAGAGTGACCGTCGACATTCTAGGAATCAGCGAACTAAAATGGACTAGAATAGCTGAATTTAACTCAGATGACCATTATATCTACTACTGCGGGCAGGAATCCCTCAGAAAATATGGAGTAGCCATCATGGTCAACAAAAGAGTCTGAAATGCAGTATTTGGATGCAATCTTGAAAACAACAGAATGATCTCTGTTCATTTCCAAGGTAAATGATTCAATATCATGGTAATCCAAGTCTATGCCCCAACCAATAATGCTGAAGAAGCTGAAGTTGAATGGTTCTATGAAGACCTACAAGAACTTTTAGAACTAACACCCCCCAAAAATGTCCTTTTCATTATAGAGGACTGGAATGCAAAAGTGGGAAGTCAAGAAACACCTGGAGTAACAGGCAAATTTGGCCTTGGAATGCAGAATGAAGCAGGGCAAAGACTAATAGAGTTTTGCCAAGATAATGCACTGGTCATAGCAAACACCCTCTTCCAACAACACAACAGAAGACTCTACACATGGACATCACCAGATGGTCAACACTGAAATCAGATTGATTATATTCTTTGCAGCCAAAGATGGAGAAGCTGTATACAGTCAACAAAAACAAGACCAGAAACTGACTGTGGCTCAGATAATGAACTCCTTATTGCCAAATTTAGACTTAAATTGAAGAAAGTAGGGGAAACCACTAGACCATTTGGATATAACCAAATCAAATCCCTTATGATTATACAGTGGAAGTGAGAAATAGATTTAAGGGACTAGATCTGATAGATAGAGTGACTGATGAACTATGGACTGCGGTTCGTGACATTGCACAGGAGACAGGGATCAAGACCATCCCCATGGAAAAGAAATGCAAAAAAGAAAAATGGCTGTCTGATGAGGCCTTACAAATAGCTTTGGAAAGAAGAGAAGAGAAAAGCAAAGGAGAAAAGGAAAGATATAAGCATCTGAATGCAGAGTTTCAAAGAATAGCAAGAAGAGATAAGAAAGCCTTCCTCAGCGATCAATGCAAAGAAATCGAGGAAAACAACAGAATCAGTAAGACTAGATCTCGTCAAGAAAATTAGAGATACCAAGGGAACATGTCATGCAAAGATGGGCTCAATAAAGGATAGAAATGGTATCGACCTAACAGAAGCAGAAGATATTAAAAAGAGGTGGTGGGAATATGTGGAAAAACTGTACAAAAAAGATCTTCACAACCCAGATAATCACGATGGTGTGCTCACTCACCTAGAGCCAGACATCCTGGAATGTGAAGTCAAGTGGGCCTTAGGAAGCATCACTATGAACAAAGCTAGTGGAGGTGATGGAATTCCAGCTGAGCTCTTTCAAATCCTGAAAGATGATGCTGTCAAAGTGCTGCACTCACTATGCCAGCAAATTTGGACAACTCAGCAGTGGCCACAGGACTGGAAAAGGTCAGTTTTCATTCCAATCCCAAAGAAAGGCAATGCCAAAGAATGCTCAAACTACCGCACAATTGCAGTCATCTCACACGCTAGTAAAGCAATGCTCAAAATTCTTCAAGCCAGGCTTCAGCAATACGTGAACCGTGAACTTCCAGATGTTCAAGCTGGTTTTATAAAAGGCAGAGGAACCAGAGATCAAATTGCCAATATCTGCTGGGTCATCCAAAAAGCAAAAGAGTTCCAGAAAAAAACAAAAACAAAAACATCTATTTCTGCTTGATTGACTATGTCAAAGCCTTTGACTGTGTGGATCACAATAAACTGTGGAAAATTCTGAGAAAGATGGGAATACCAGACCACCTGACCTGCCTCTTTAGAAACCTATATGAAGGTCAGGAAGCAACAGTTAGAACTGGACATGGAACAACAGACTGGTTCCAAATAGGAAAAGGTGTACGTCAAGGCTGTATATTGTCACCCTGCTTATTTAACTTATATGCAGAGTACATCATGAGAAACACTGGGCTGGAAGAAGCACAAGCTGGAATCAAGATTGCCAGGAGAAATACCAATAACCTCAGATATGCAGATGACACCACCCTTATGGCAGAAAGTAAAGAGGAGCTAAAAAGCCTCTTGATGAAAGTGAAAGTGGAGAGCGAAAAAGTTGGCTTAAAGCTCAGCATTCAGAAAACGAAGATCATGGCATCCGGTCCTATCACTTCATGGCAAATAGATGGGGAAACAGTGGAAAGAGAGTCAGACTTTATTTTGGGGGGCTCCAAAATCACTGCAGATGGTGACTGCAGCCATGATATTAAAAGACATCTGCTCCTTGGAAGAAAAGTTATGACCAACCTAGACAGTATATTCAAAAACAGAGACGTTACTTTGCCAACAAAGGTCTGTCTAGTCAAGGCTATGGTTTTTCCAGTGGTCATGTATGGATGTGAGGGTTGGACTGTGAAGAAAGCTGAGTGCTGAAGAATTGATGCTTTTGAACTGTGGTGTTGGAGAAGACTCTTGAGAGTCCCTTGGACTGCAAGGAGATCCAACCTGTCCATTCTGAAGGACATCAGCCCTGGGATTTCTTTGGAAGGAATGATGCTAAAGCTGAAACTCCAGTACTTTGGCCACCTCATGTGAAGAGTTGACTCATTGGAAAATACTTTGATGATGGGAGGGATTGGGGGTAGGAGGAGAAGGGGACGACAGAGGATGAGATGGCTGGATGGCATCACTGATTCGATGGACATGAGTCTGTGTGAACTCCAGGAGATGGTGATGGACAGGGAGACCTGGCGTGCTGCGATTCATGGGGTCACAAAGAGTCGGACATGACTGAGCGACTGAACTGAACTGAACTGACAAATTATATTGATTTTATATAAAGAATTATCTACAAATAAAATCTTATTTCTGTCTCTTTTTTAATATTTTTAATCTCTTACTTTATTTCACTTTCAGGACCTCCAATAGACAGTTGAGGTTGTTGAATAGAATAACTGATAATTTCTATATTCTTCCAAGTTTCAAAGAAACCTTTCACTCTTTTACTATAAATATGTTATATAGGAGTTTCTGTTGCTGCTTTTGTTAGTTTTTTTTTTTTCTGTTCTCTTTTTAATGTTAACATTCTTTATCAGATTAGAGATATCTTCTGCTTCTAGTTTTCTAAGAGATTTGGTGTTGAACTTTATCTAACATTTTTTCTATATCTATTGAAATGGGACTGTATTCTCTTTTTTATTTTTTTTCCCCCCAAAAGTAAGTAAATCAACTTGTATTCTCCTAATTGGTCATGATGGTATTATCTTCTTTGTATATTCCAAGATTTCATTTTATTTGATTTTCTGTAAAGTTTATATTTACCTTATTTCTGGAGAAGCAAGAAAAAATAGCATCTGTTTTCTGTGTATGCTCAGTCATATCTGACTTGTTGTGACCCCATGGACTGCAGCCTACCACGTTCCTCTGTCCACTGGAATTATCCAGGCAAGAATATTGGAGTGGGTTGCCATTTCCTCCATCAGTTTTCTCTATTTTCACCCAAAATACTATATTTATGTTCAGCAGTATCTGGATTGAGTGAATGAAACATAAATTATAACTCTGACGTTAGGCTCCATTCACTCAGCAAATGAAGGAAAAGAAGAAAGTTTGAAAATGTAAATTGTTAGGAGGGAGGCAGAAATGTAGTCTTACTGTGTCTTTATTCTATTGGTGTTGTCAACAAGATGTATGGTCCCCAAAGTGTCCTTTAAGTGCAGGATAATACTTGGGACAAAATAATTGCACTACTTTCTTCTATCCAAGACTTCACTCATTAGTATACTCTCAATTTTCACTGATTGAGCAAGCTTCTCACATATAATATTTTTAGTCTCAGTACACTTAGCATAAAAAAAGGATGCATAATGTATGTATCCACAATACATCTTATCACTTATGACACTTGTATTTCTTGTGAACCTGAAAGAGAAAATGAAGAATTACACTTGGCAAGTCAAACATTTGAAACACAGTCCCAGGAAAAAAACAAAAATCACTTTTCCAACATATCACTGCTCCTACGGTCTGTGTTGTCTAAAATAAATTTTAATTATTATTTAGAATGGCAAGTGTACAAGTTACTTATTTTTATGGACAAATGTGCATTGTCACACACTCCTGATTTCTCTCAGGCTTTTCTAGTTTCTCACAGCTGGAGTATTTGTTGTCCTCTTCTTCCAGACCTAGCACCTCCCTTCCACAGTACCTAGTATGAGTAAAGTAATGCAATTGCATTAGATTCTCTGGGAAAACTGGGCAAGTAATAAATTTTGAGACTGCCCTCCTCAAATGTTTTTCAAAATCAGAAATTAACCTCATCTGTGATACCTTAAGCTCAGCATCATCTCCAAGTAACATTTCCCTCAGGCATTTTCCAGAAATTTTACGATGAAGCCCTGAATGATTGCCAGCTCCTAACATAAGATGACTGATGAGGGACTATAGATTAAAGATAAACTTTTAAACTGAATATAGTATCTTTGGGGAAAAAAATGTAGCATCACCACTTGGATCAGTAACTAATGATTATTAATAAATAAGTTCCTCAAATAACTTTAATTTTCTATTTGAAGTAGCATAAAAAGATTATTCACTACAGAGGGTGATTGCAGCCATGAAATTAAGACGCTTATTCCTTGGAAGGAAAGTTATGACCAACCTACATAGCATATTTAAAAGCAGAGACATTGCTTTGCCAACAAAGGCCTGTCTAGTCAAGGCTATGGTTTTTCCTGTGGTCATGTGTGGATGTGAAAGTTGGACTGTGAAGAAAGCTGAGTGCCAAAGAATTGATGCTTTTGAATTGTGGTGTTGGAGAAGACTCTTGAGAGTCCCTTGGACTGCAAGGAGATCCAACCAGTCCATTCTGAAGGAGATCAGTCCTGGGTGTTCTTTGGAAGGACTAATGTTAAAGCTGAAACTCCAGTACTTTGGCCATCTCATGCGAAGAGTTGACTCATTGGATAAGACTCTGATGCTGGGAGGGATTGGGGGCAGGAGGAAAAGGGGATGACAGAGGATGAGATGGCTGGATGGCATCACCAACTCGATGGACAAGAGTTTGGGTGAACTCCGGGAGTTGTTGATGACAAGGAGGCCTGGCATGCTGCAGTTCACGGGGTTGCAAAGAGTCAGACACGACTGAGTGACTGAACTGAACTGAACTGAACACAGATTATATTAATCCTAGCTCATTTCCAGGAACAAATCTCAAAATAACATCAAAGATTTAAAAAAAGGAATTACATATATTATACGTACATGATACATATAAAAATGTATTATATACATATACTAGGATATATTTCTATTTCTATATTATTTCTTGTGATTTGAAATAGCTACTGCGGTTTCCATCCCATTATAGTTTACTTTCCCATTAGCAATAATTGCAAATAAGCACAGGGAAACTCTATTTTTTGAAACAAGATTCCATGTATACTGTCCCTTCATCCTCACACTACCTTTACTTCTAGAATTTCACTCCTAATGAGATCTTCAGAATATACATCTTTCTCTTCTTTGTACAGATCCTATCCCCTGTTCGGAGGAGGGCATGGCAACCCACTCCAGTATTCTTGCCTGAAGAAATCCTATGGATGGAGGAGCCTGGCGGGCTACAGTCCATGGGATCACAAAGAGTTGGACAGGACTGAGCAAATAAGCACATCTCCTGTTCTGTGCTATCATTGCAGACTGACAAAGATAGAGCTGCACTATCTTTATGACCCATATTCCTACACATACTATTTCTATCTGATGGAAAAAAACAAGCAGGACACAACAGAACAATAACCAAAACACAACCAAAGATTCTATTTGCTGCCTTGCCGAACGTCGTGTATATGGAAGAATCTCGGGGTTAGATTCAGAGTGGCAGCACCCCAGCACATAGGTACTGAGCTCACTCCAGCTTCATGTGTCCTCAACAAACAAATCTGTACAAATTTGTGAGATTGTAAGGGCATCCAGTGGGCTTCCCCGATGGCTCAGTGATAAAGAATCCACCTGCAATGCAGGCGACCTGGGTTCAATCCCTGAGTCGGGAAGATCCCCTGGAGTAGTGCATGGCAACCCACTCCAGTATCCTTGCCTGGGAAATCCCACGGACAGGGGAGCTTGGCAGGCTACAGTCCATGGGGTCACAAAGAGTCAAACACAACTTAGCGACTAAACAACATCTGGCAGATTGAGGCTGTTTCTTTCTTTAGTTGAATCCTGCCTGCTTCCTAAATTTAAGGAATTATAAAACACAAGTGAAGTTTGGCATGATTTTTATATACACTTTGCCCCCACCCATTATAAGCAGAACAAATACAACATATGAGTCCATTTATACTGGCATATTTATAACCAATTTCTTACTCTGTTGTGCAACAAAATATTTTTTATATCATGCCCATGTTCATTTTATTCTCTTTACCAAAAATGCTCTTCTAGTCAATCTCTAAATTTTTTATTCAAAAATGTCCACTTCAAATTTGAGTTATAACATAAATTTCAAAGACAAAATCTATTTTTTTGTTGTTCTATGTATTCTTACTGAAGCATTTACACATTTCATTATTTTCTTCTGTTGAATTAATTTGTCTGTGCATCCAATCAATGGTTAAGTAACAAAAGAAAAAATCAATCTTTCACTTGTTTTATAATCCTAGCATTGCACAATTTTAAGTACATATTCAAGCCCAGTGACCTGTGTTGACTTCTATAGTTTTCTTAGATAAAAGCATTATTCACAGAAATCCTCCCTTATTTGGCTTATAGTTGTCAAAATAATGGGAAGACATTTGCAATAATTTTCTCATTATTAAACACATCATAAAAGTCTGATGGAAAAGCGTTCTTTGAGGATACAATTTCAGTAGAAGCTACAGTGCTCCTGAGAAAATTCACCTTTACTGAAACCAGCTATTAAAATTCAACAAGAATAAAAACTTACCAGTCTAAGGGGATACTTGTATCCAAGGTCCCATATTTTGTGCTATCTTTCCTGGGAGATAATCCCAACCAATAGTGATTTAACTGAAGAGATTTTATAAATTCCTATAGGAAACAGAGGTGGCTTGTTAAAATCATTGTCTTCCTTTTCTGTAAATTACCTCACAGTGTAATTTCTTACAAATTACTATGTCAAGGTGACATTTTTGACACTTTTCTACTATTTTCTATGCCATTAAAATAAATTGAGACAGAATGCCCCTTACTGCAAGATGTCTCTCAACATTTATATCTCAGTTACTATCTGGGGACAAAGAGATGGTTCATCGTCAAAAACCCAAGTTAAGAGAAACATGAGTATGAGAAAAATGTAATAAGGTCAGAGGAGAATGGTTATAGATTAGAATTTAAACCCAGGTCAGAGATTTGTAGCCAAAGTAATAGTTGTTTGTTTGTTTGTTTGTTTAATTTTCTTATATGCCAGTCATATGTTAAGCAAACTATTTGTTAATAACTATGAATGGATCACTTGAGAATAATAAGACTAGGCAGAAACTAGATTGATTTCCCCCTTTTTATAAAGAAGAAAAAGAATTCTGACAGTAAGGAAGTTGAGACTTTTGAAAAAATATATTTTTGTTTTAAAATAAATATGGGATTACTATCTGAAAAACCACAAATGCCAATGAATAAGTAAACTCTAGAGAGTTGTTGTTGTTATTGTTTAGTTGCTAAGTCATGCCCAACACTTTTGCGACTCCACAGACTATAGTATAGCCCACCAGGTTCCTCTGTCCGTGGAATTCTCCAGGCAAGAATGAATATTGGAATGGATTGCCATTTCCTACTCTAGGGGATCTTTTCTACCCAGGGGTCAAACCCACATCTGCATTGGCAGGTGGAGTCCTTAAAGCTGAGCCACCAGGGAAGCCCAAAATGTGTGTGTGTGTGTGTGTGTGTGTGTGTGTGTGTGTGTGTGTGTTAGTTGCTCAGTTGTGTCCAGCTCTTTGAGACCCCATGAACTATAGTCCACCAGGCTCCTCTTTCCATGGGATTCTTTATATTCTCCAAAATATAGAGAAATAATTTAAATATTAGAAAAAAATAAGATAAATAACTAGATCTTTCAGAGTATTCACTTTTCCTGGGACCCAGGAACTCAGTGCAATATATCTGCCTGGCACTTGCCTTTGCCATCTCTCTTTTATTTACTTATTTGGCCCTGATGTGCCACACAACTTGTGGAATATTAGTTCCCCAACCAAGGATCGAACCTAGGCCCATAGCACTGAAAGAACCAAATCTTTAAACTACTGGACCTCCAGGGGATTCCTGTTTGCCACATAATCTTAATTCTTTTGTTCAGTTGTTCAGTCACATCCACCTCTTTGTGATCCCATGGACTGCAGCACGCTAGTCTTTCCTGTCCTTTGCTCTCTCCCAGAGTTTGCTCAAACTCATGTCCATCGAGTCAGTGATACCATCCAACCATCTCATCCTGTCTTTGCCTTCTTCTCCTGCCTTCAATCTTTTCTAGCATCAGGGTCTTTTCCAATGAATCAGCTCTTTGCATCAAGTGGCCAAAGTATTGGAGCTTCAACCTCAGCATCAGTCCTTCCAATGAATATTCAGGGTTGGTTTCTTTGAGGACTGACTTGTTGGATCACCTTGCAGTCCAAGTGACTCTCAAGAGTCTTCAACACCACAATTTGAAAGCATCATTATTCTAGTATATGTAGCCTTTTCCTCTTAGTTAAAAAAATGCAAATGCAAAAGGGTGGAAACAGTGAACCTACTTGTGTGTAATTTTACAGAATTGGTAAGACTCAGGAATAATTACAAATCTTCTGGTTTTAGATAAATGCTAAAACCTATGTCCTGAGAATTGATTCTAAAGTTCTAGTTTGAAATATTTACAGACCTAAAGATTCTGGGGGCTCCATGTCTACCATCTGCCCATCAGCCTCTGAGAATCCACTGATGCTAAGGTGCTAAGCTAGAGTTTCACATGGCCTGTCTTGGCTCGATATGAGTATACTAAGCTCCATTCACCTCATACCCCAACTAAAATAAGCCAGATTCATGTCTGGACTAATACAAATCATCCCCAACATGTCTCCCCCCTCTATTCTATGTTGGGGAAAGTGACTTCTTCCCTTACAGGCAGAGATCCATACGATCTTACCAACACACTTTTGCTTTTAATCGTCAACAGGCTGGCATTGTAGTCAGAACAAATCTCATTACTCTTTTGCCACGTTTTCTGACGTTGGTAGCCAGATAGTAGAAGGTAGCAGTTGTCATCATGCCACATCCACTCCTCTGGACAAGGTTTACATTTGTTCCCTGGAAGAAAAGCATACTGTGGTTTGGTTGTATAGATATTTTCATAATTCTTACTATTCCCATTGTTCTCTCAGTTTACAAAAATAAAGCATATTTACTTGTCTTTCTTCTTCTAACACCAAAAGTGAAGAAAGTAAATCTTGTATTCCAGGCTCCCATGTACAACCACAACGTGTCCAAAACATAATTTGAACACATTTGAAATTAAACACTTGGATTTCAGTCTATTTTCCAGTCTCAGGAGCCCTGATTAGCAATTAATTCATCTCCTTCTTTCCCTTTGTCATTTTGGGTATTTCTACATGGCAATAAAGGCCAATCACAAGACATACTGCCTTTTCCAACTAGAGCATTTCCAGCTCTTGACTTGTTGAACATTCGGGAGACTTCTTAAGATGACAATATGTTTTAGTTATAATACTATAGAAACTGTTAGAGATATTAAAAGACTAGTGCCTCCCAAATTCCAAAGGTAAGACTAAACTTGAATTTTTTTTTTTCTGTTATCTCTTATCAAACATTGAGTGACATTTAGGAACAAGGTCATCTGTAAAAAGGTGACATATCTTCTATCGCTCTTCTTTTTAAAAAACATAAAGAGGTGATCTAATTTCCCTGGTGGTCCAATGTTTAAGAATCCAACTTCAAATGCCGGAGACATGTGTTCAATTCCTGGTCCTGGAAGATTCCATATGCCATGGAACAGCTAAGCCTGTGCACCACAACTACTGAAGCCCAGGCTCCACAATAAGAGAAGCCACTGCAATGAGAAGCCTATGTACCGCAACTAGAGTGTAGCCCCTGTTTGTCACAACTAGAGAAAGACTGCACACAGCAGCAAAGACTCAGTGTAGCCAAAAATCATACAGTGCTCAGATGGGCCTTATGCGTGCTCAGCTGTGTCTGACTTTTTGCAACCCCATGGATTGTAGCCTGCCAGGCTCTTCTGTCCGTGGGATTTTCCCCACAAGAATGCTGGAGTGGGTCGCCATTTTCTCTTCAGGGGATCTTCTCTACCCAGGGATCGAATTCACACTTCCTGCATTGCAGGTGGATTCTTTGCCACTGAACCCCACAGAAAAATAAATTAAAGAGGTTATCTATCCTTTCTCCCTATATTCTATTGACTTCAGTGCCCAAAATAGTAGTGGTAAATGTCAGATTACAGAAACTGCAGACCATATTATATTTTAGTATCATATCCTGATAATTTGGGAATTATAGTTATTTTTCTGTTTTTCTTCTAACTGCACAGAAACATCAATGGGTCTTCAATCAACCACATTTAATTGTTTCTTCCAAATAATAATTTCCTGGGAAAGGCTACTAGCTTTTGATGAAATGATCAAGTGACTCCAAGGTTTAGTTCATTGTCTAATAAATAACTCAGAAAGAAATAAGGATTACCTTTGTTTTTTATATATAACTCACGACATAATTTGGTGGCTATTTCTTCAAGTTTGAGAGAAAGGTTCCTGATTTTCTGGGAACTATTTGTGTTTTGCATGAGTTGTAGAGACATGTTTCTTTGAAGTTCTTCTTTGAAATTTTGTAGCTTATTCAATTTTTCCATGCCTGTCTTCAAAGTTATGTGAATGTCAGATTTAAAAAAAAAAAAAAAGAGAGAAATGATAAAAAAATTGCAGTCCCTCAGTACAACCATCATCTCCTTTCTGCTGAATTAAGAGTATTAAATGTCTAGGGAAGCAGTTATTTCACAGAAGTAAGGGAAAGAGACTGAGTACATATGCCCCTATTTAGAGGACAAGAATAGAGGCGCAGACATAGAGAACAGATTTGTGGGCACACCTGGGGAAGGAAAGGGTGAGATGAATTGAGAGCGTAGCATTGAAACATATACATTACCATATGTAAAATAAACAGGTATTTACATTTAAGTGCTATATATAACATGGGGAACTCAGCCGATGCTTTGTGCTAACCTAGAGGGGAGGGATGAGGCGTTGGAAGGGAGGTTCAAGAGGGAGGGGATATATGCATACGTATAGCTGATTCACCCTGTTGTACAGCAGAAACCAACATAACATTGTAAAACAAGTATCCTCCAATTAAAAATAAAATTTTACACTTAAAAAATTTTAATTGTAAAATTTTAAAATAGACTAAGTACCATGTTGTAACTGCTTAGTTTCAAGTCCCTTTGTGGACATATCACCTATTCCAACGCTTCGATTCGAAGAGCAAAACTCACTTCTAAGTGTTTTCCCTGGCAGTAAAAACATGGGGAATACATACATATGCCTCCTAAGACTCCCAGGCCAATCAGCAGCAGAAGGCACAGGAGAGTCAGAGCCAAGGCTCTTTGACGCCATACATGGGGAGGAACAGGTGGCTCTGTGGGAAGCAAAATTAGTAAAGACACTTAGAATGGTGTACATTTTAATTTGATTCATGTGTTCATTTATGTTGTCTTTATTTCTTTCCTCATAGGTCTGTGGTAAAGGAATGTGTTTTGCTAGAAACTCAGGGCATTTAAAAATAACTTTTTAAAGACTAAGTAAGTCAAGAAGTCAAAAACGTTCTGTTAATTGTTTTGCATGCAAACTGGTTTTCAAAGCAGAAGCTTGGGATTGATAGGCTGATTCAAGAAACAGAAGCAAAAACGGGGCTGAAAAACAAGTGAAAATGTGCTGACCCAAAGGGGCAAGAAAGGGCTTCCCAGGGGGCTCAAAGGTAAAACTCTGCCTGTCAAGCAGGAGATGCGTGAGGAGTTACGGATTCAGTCCCTGGGTTGAGACGATCCCCTGGAGAAGGAAATGGCAACCCACTCCAGTATACTTGCCTGGGAAATACCATGGACAGAGAAGCCTGGTGGCTACAGTCCATGGGGTCAAAAAAGAGTCAGACATGACTGAGTGAGTAAACAACAACAACAAAGGGAAAGGAAATCCAAAAAAAAGAAGGACCATATGTATATGTATTCCTGATTCACTTTGCTGTAACACCTGAAGCTAACACCACAGTGGAAGCAATTTCACTCCAATAAAAATAAATAATAAATCTATGAAAAAGAGAAAGAAAAAGAAGCGAGAAGACCAATTAATCTGAAAAAAGATGTATCTTGTCTGTACAAAATTGGGGAAACTGAGCAACAAGCGGCTAACAGCAAAGTCAATTTAAGTGCTCCTTCCTTGAGTTGACAAATGTAGGGTATCAGAGAAAGTAATTTCCTTGTCTATGTTTTCCCCAGAAAATACTGACAGTTTGGCTGTGGAGCATACATGAGAAAGTGTCCCTGTAATGTCTCTGGGTGTTCTCCCATCAGCCAGTTCTTAGGTTAGACCAAATAGTTTCCTCAGAATTTTTTCATGCTTTGAGCAGCAAACTTTGATTAATGTTTCTTTTTTGTTGAACTATGAACATTTGTTGAAAAGATCATTTCCCTACCTAAAAAAACACTCAAGAAATTATAAACTTTATATTATAAATTAATTGCTATTAAATTACTATGTTATTTAAATAATCATTACTTGTATAAATGGATACTAGATAGTTCTTGAAAATATAATTCAGAGATAACATAACCTTACTATAATTACTGTACCTGTGTCCTTCATATCACAGTTGGTGATACCACGATACTACGAAATATAGAGAGAATTGAAAATGAAATGTGAAACAATGTTTTTAGACCTTGGACAATAGTTAACAGTGAAAGAATTACATAGTCAAGATCATTTCTAAGGTCAGAGGCATGACTTCAAGTGCTATTATTTTTACAGACTTTTTCTAATTTATTTATATATTCAGTTAATCAAAAGTTATTGAATATCTCTGTACACTGGACACTAGTCTGGATACTAACAATACAGAAGTGAACAAGACATACCAGTCCCTGCTTTCATAGGAGACAAATTTTAATTGTGAGTGAACTGAGAGATATCTCTGTTAAATGGTATGCTCAGGTTTGAAACTGAGCTATATTATAAAGAGCATTTAGTTCAGAATTTATGGCCACTGGGAATGAGAAATCAGAGCAAAGAAACTGCAGATAGCAAGAACACCTAATTCAAAGACTCTAATTTGGAGAAAAGTTTTACCTGTTTGAAAAAAACAGAAAAGATTCAGAGTGACTAAAGAATTGTGGCCAAGGTGAGAAATGATGTTCAGTTCAGTTCAGTCACTCAGTCGTGTCCGACTCTTTGCGACCCCATGAATCGCAGCACGCCAGGCCTCCCTGTCCATCACCAACTCCCAGAGTTCACTCAAACTCAAGTCCATCAAGTCAGTGATGCCATCCAGCCATCTCATCCTCTGTCGTCCCCTTCTCCTCCTGCCCCCAATCCCTCCCAGCATCAGAGTCTTTTCCAATGAGTCAACTCTTCACATGAGGTGGCCAAAGTACTGGAGTTTCAGCATTAGCATCATTCCTTCCAAAGAATACCCAGGGCTGATCTCCTTCAGAAGGGACTGGTTGGATCTCCTTGCAGTCCAAGGGACTCTCAAGAGTCTTCTCCAACACCACAGTTCCAAAGCATCAATTCTTCAGCGCTCAGCCTTCTTCACAGTCCAACTCTCACATTCATACATGACTACTGGAAAAACCATAGCCTTGACTAGATGGACCTTTGTTGGCAAAGTAATGTCTCTGCTTTTGAATATGCTGTGTAGGTTGATCATAACTTTCCTTCCAAGCAGTAAGCATCTTTTAATTTCATGGCTGTAATCACCACCTGCAGTGATTTTGGAGCCCCCCCAAAATAAAGCCTGATACTGTTTCCATGAGAAATGATGTTAGAAGTGGTCAAAGGAGAAGTCAGGAAACAGATTAGAGCAGAGATGTGACTGTCACAGTGGGTCAGGGAGGAGATCATCCATGACTGAAACGAGGATAATCCCCATGGAACACTGGTAGAAACCTGGTAGAGTTAGATGAGAAGAGAGAGAGGGATAACTAGGAGTCTGTGACCAAAGACAATGGGTTCAACAAGTTGAGCTGTGGAAGGAGATGAAGAAATGGAGGGAAAATGGAGAGACTTAAGTGGTCAAGTGAGGATTTTTTTTTTTTTTTAATAGGAGTAGGATATGGCAACCCACTCCAGTATTCTTGTCTGGACAATCCCATGGACAGAGGAGCCTGGTGGGTTACAGCCCATAGAGT
The DNA here is from genome assembly GCF_032405125.1 of Capricornis sumatraensis. Lineage (NCBI taxonomy): Eukaryota > Metazoa > Chordata > Mammalia > Artiodactyla > Bovidae > Capricornis > Capricornis sumatraensis. The sequence goes on along the minus strand of NC_091072.1, from coordinate 143,739,644 downwards.
TGCACAGAGGCTACAGAGTTGGACACTACTGAACACACATATACATACATTGGCAAATGAGAGTAAACTGGGCTTGAGAGTTTGTGCATTTTTTATGTGGCAATGTTCACCTGCTCAGATGGGGCACAAAGTGGGTAGATATTTAAGAATTGGAATTTTTCAAGGAAAAAGCACAGGGAGGGAGCATATGAGACTAAGGGGTAGATGTTAAATAATACAAAGTTTATATAATATTATGTAAACTTTAAGCTGAATAATAAGAAAATTAGACAAAATTGAGAAAGCCAACAAGACATGGATTCAAGATTTTTTTCGAGTCAATTTCTGAAGTGGAAATTTAGAATAAGGACAATTAGTAGGACAGAAAATGAGATAGAATGTGATGAGATATGTTAAGAGCAATTATGGTATATTAAGTTCATGATATGTTCTGTTCCTCTCAAACCATATAAAAGGAGAAATACCAACAACGAAGTTGACAGAAAGTACTGTAAATCCTTAACTTCCAGTCCTTAAAAAAAAGTTTGTATTAGAGGAAAAGGCCACAGAATTAAGCTGATATCCCTTCTCAGGATTTACAATGCTGATGATAAATGGACCCAAGATTCAACAATGAAAATGCTGTTCACAATAAAGTTAGAACTTCAAAGAATGCTACATTTTGGGGAGGGGGAGAACACTTAAAGACTACATGAGAATTTTTCTATTAGTTCCCTCTCCTAATTTCACTGCTTCTACCAACTTTTCGTGTTATCCATATTTGACTGAACTGAACTGAGCTGTTTAATTTATGCACACTGATTTTAAGTTTGCATATTCTGGGACAGATTTCATCCAAAAGATTAAAAGCCAGGAAGTAGAAGCTACATACAACTGGAGAAATACAGGATTATGAATAAGGTGGAAATTACAGTATAGAAAGTAAACACAATAGTCCATTTATCTCAGAAATAAATTAAGATAAAAAAATATCAAATTTCCTGGCACAGGATGAATTTGAATGTGTCTCTTCTAATGTTTCTTTATCTCTTTTCTTCCTTTAATACTTGATGTATCCTTTCATTTAATTTAACCTCTTCTATATTTTAGTAAATTGGGAAAAGATCTCCAAAAAAAGTAGAAAAATTTTTAGAGTTTAATATAGACTCAGTTTGGTAAAAAAAAAAAAAAAAATTCAGATGAAATCCTCTAAAGTTCCTCTCTCTCTCTCTCTGTCTCTGGTATCTTGTGCACCAGACGCAAACACATACACACTAGCATTTATTTAGAAAAAAGAAGGTACAAAGCCTTGACTTTCTTGGACAGCACATGTTCATTTTTCCATGGCTTCCTTTCATGGGGGAAAAATGTTTCACAATCTAGTCATATGAAAATATTATCCTATCATAATTATGTTGATTGTGATATGAAAAAAAAAACCAACAAAATTTGTAAAAGATTAAGTGTCCAGTACATTGATCATTGTCTTAAAAAAAACTTTACAGTCATTTTGTATGGACATTTTTGGTATTTTGGGTAAAATTGAGATGCATAATTAAAAATTCAAATATAGAGATCATTGCCAATTCACTAACATCCAAGGGGAATCTACTCAACACTTCTGCCACTTTGTACACCCTGACCACATTACAACACATCTATAGCTCAAAATCTTACCTTCTTTCTCAAATTTGTCAAACTTCTGGATATTTTCTGTCTGACTGGAGTCCTGGAATTTTAGATCTGCATAAGTAACTTCTTCAGACATTGATGTTATGCAAAGAAAGCCCAACAAACTGGAAAAAAGGAGAGGACAAAGTAATAGAGTTGGCTGATAAACAGCTGTAATTTCAATGTCTGTTCATAAGCCAAAGTTTAAACATATCTTTAAACTTCTGTTTTTTAAATCCACAGTACCAGTCACTCACAGCTCCGGAAATGAGCTGCTATACATGACCTCAGAGAAGAACAGAGAGCATCTTTCTTCCTCTTATCTCTTCCCTTTCTCATTTCTCTGAATCTACAGACCACAGAAAGTGGTTTTTAAAATTGTGTTTGGGTATTATTAGCATTGTGCAAAGGGGCACAGATCAGCATGGTGTAAATATAACATGGAGCTTCTTGGAGAAAAACTCTCAAGGAAAAAAATAACAGAAAGAACACGACCTTCAAACTCTCACTAGTGTACAGCAGTGACTTGGCATAGATATTCTGTATGTGTCTTGGCAAAGGTCTTGATAGATTTGCTTAGCAGGCAGATCACACATGTGCAGAGAGAGGGAGAGCAAAAGCCCTACCCCAGGACTTCCCTGGTAGTCCAGTGGTTAAGAATCCACCTTCCAACACAGGGGACATGGGTTCAATATCTGGTCAGAGAACTAAAATCCCACATTTGTTTAGTTGCGAAAGTCATGTCTGACTCTTTTACAACCCCACGAACTGTAGCCTGCCAGGCTCCTCTGTCCATGGGAATTTCCCAGGCAAGAATATTGAAGTGGATTGCCATTTCCTCCTCCAGGGGCTCTAACCTGCGTCTCCTGTATTGCAGGTGTATTCTTCACCATTGAGCCACCCATTCCACATGCTGCAGAACAATTAAGCCCACACACCACAACTACTGAACCTGCATGCTTTGGAGCCATGCAGCACAGCTAGAGAGAAGCCCACGTGCCATAACTAGATAGTTAGTGCACTGCCAGGAAAGATCCCGCATGATATAATGAGGATCCCATGTGAGGTGACTGAGAGCCCATACAAATAGATGAATAATTAAAAAAAAAAAAAAAAAAAGGAAAGCCTCACCTCTACACCCTGATACCCAGGTACAGGATAGCCTAAAAGGGCCAAGGAATCCCTAGTTTCCCTAATAACAAAAAATATACTAAGGGATCTAGAATAAAACCATACCAGAGAGTATGCATATTGATGGCTATGGTCACTATACCAAAAGTCCCAGAAAGAGCTTTGCAGGTTAGGAGATTAGCAGACTTTGGATCCTTGACAAAAGATCCATGAGACATTTGGTCCATGCCAAAAGTTTCTTGACATTTTCCTCCTATCCAAAATGTCCATGACTATATTTGTGCTGTGCTGTGCTTCAGTTCATTTCAGTCACTCAGTCGTGTCCGACTTTTTGCGACCCCATGAATCGCAGCATGCCAGGCCTCCCTATCCATCACCAACTCCCGGAGTTCACTCAGAATCACGTCCATCGAGTCAGTGATGCCATCCAGATATCTCATCCTCGGTCGTCCCCTTCTCCTCCTGCCCCCAATCCCTCCCAGCATCAAAGTCTTTTCCAATGAGTCAACTCTTCGCATGAGGTGGCCAAAGTACTGGAATTTCAGCTTTAGCATCATTCCTTCCAAAGAAATCCCAGGGCTGATTTCCTTCAGAATGGACTGGTTGGATCTCCTTGCAGTCCAAGGGACTCTCAAGAGCCTTCTCCAACACCACAGTTCAAACGCATCAATTCTTCGGCGCTCAACCTTCTTCAGAGTCCAACTCTCAAATCCATACATGACTACTGGAAAAACCATAGCCTTGACTAGACAGACCTTAGTCGGCAAAGTAATATCTCTGCTTTTGAATATGCTATCTAGGTTGGTCATAACTTTCCTTCCAAGGAGGAAGCGTCTTTTAATTTCATGGCTGCACTCATCATCTGCAGTGATTTTGGAGCCCAGAAAAATAAAGTCTGACACTGTTTCCACTGTTTCCCCATCTATTTCCCATGAAGTGATAGGACCAGATGCCATGATCTTTGTTTTCTGAATGTTGAGCTTTAAGACAACTTTTTCACTCTCCTCTTTCACTTTCATCAAGAGGCTTTTTAGTTCCTCTTCACTTTCTGCCATAAGGGTGATGTCATCTGCATATCTGAGGTTATTGGTATTTCTCCTGGCAATCTTGATTCCAGCTTGTGTTTCTTCCAGTCCAGCGTTTCTCATGATGTACTCTGCATATAAGTTAAATGAGCAGAGTGACAATATACAGCCTTGATGTACTCCTTTTCCTATTTGAAACCAGTGTGTTGTTCCATGGCCAGTTCTGACTGTTGCTTCCTGACCTGCATACAGATTTCTCAAGAGGCAGGTCAGGTGGGCTGGTATTCCCATCTATCTCAGAATTTTCCACAGTTTATTGTGATCCACAGAGTCAAAGGCTTTGGCATAGTCAATAAAGCAGAAATCAATGTTTTTCTGGAACTCTCTTGCTTTTTCCATGATCCAGCAGATGTTGGCAATTTGATCTCTGATTCCTCTGCCTTTTCTAAAACCGGCCTGAACATCTGGAAGTTCACAGTCCATGTATTCCTGAAGCCTGGCTTGGAGAATTTTGAACATTACTTTACTAGCATGTGAGATGAGTGGAATTGTGTGGTAGTTTGAGCATTCTTTGCCATTGTCTTTCTTTGGAATTGGAATGAAAACTAACCTTTTCCAGTCCTGTGGCCACTGCAGAGTTTTCCAAATTTGCTGGCATATTGAGTGCAGCAGTTTCACAGCATCATCTTTCAGGATTTGAACTGGAATTCCATCACCTCCACTAGCTTTGTTCGTAGTGATGCTTTCTAAGGCCCACTTGACTTCACATTCCAGAATGTCTGGCTCTAGATGAGTGATCACACCATTATGATTATCCGGGTTGTGAAGCTCTTTTTTGTACAGTTCTTCTGTGTATTCTTGCCACCTCTTCTTAATATCTTCTGCTTCTGTTAGGTCCATACCATTTCTGTCCTTTATCAAGCCCATCTTTGCATGAAATGTTCCCTTGGTATCTGTAATTTTCTTGAAGAGATCTCTAGTCTTTCCCATTCTGTTCTTTCCCTCTCTTTCTTTGCATTGATCACTGAAGAAGGCTTTCTTATCTCTTCTTGCTATTCTTTGGAACTCTGCATTCAGATGCTTATATCTTTCCTTTCCTCCTTCATTTTTTGCCACTCTTCTTTTCATGTGCTTAGTCATGTCCAACTCTTTGTGACCCCACGTGTAGCCCACCAGGCTCCTCTGTCCTTGGGGAGTCTCCAGACAAGAACACTGGAGTGGGTTTCCATGCCCTCCTCCAGGGGATCTTCCTAACCCAGGGATCAAACCCAGGTCTCCCGTATTGTGGGTGGATCCTTTACCAGGAAAGCCCATGAATACTGGAGTGGGTAAACTATCCCTTCTCCAGAGGAACTTCTGGATCCAGGAATGGAACTGAGGTCTCTTGCATTGCAAATGGATTCTTTACCAGATGATCTATCCAAAAAGCCCATGAACATATTTGGTTCATGACAAATGGTTTTAGACAAGACCAAATATGACCAAGTATCAAAGACCTTTCAGTATGGGTCTTATGGATGTTTTGGACAGGACCAAATGCCTGATAAGGGGGAATTCTGCCAGCTGATCTATTCCAATTGTGCATTCTGGAAATGGAAAATAACCACAAACCAGTGTTTGGGGAAACACTGGGCCCACAATGAGATGGACCTAAACTAAAACTAAACTAAACTAAACTAAAACTCCACTGATCACCTGACCTCCCTAAGCTCTTACTCTCTCTGGTGGGTCACAATGATGTTATGGGTCTCCTGGCATTAGTATAGGTTCAGAGCCAGAGACTAGTATTTTCTGAAAGGTCTGATCATTTCCTTTTCTGAAATGCATGATTATGCTAGTAAAAGGGGAATTTGTGCTTATGTCCTCACCATTTTAGAATTTGTCAGAAGCTCTGGTTTCCTGAGTGCAAACTCTTTTCTCAGGCAACATGGTGAGAATCTCATTAAATTTTAAGCTATGTCTGCTCCTCTGGACTTCTTATGCCAGGAGCCCAGCAGGAAAGAAAATGAGTCACAGTTGTAACAGGGCTCATTAAACCTGGTTATCAGGAGAATGTAGGGCTGTTGTCTAAGACAGGAAGTGAAGCATATATTTGACCCCAAGCTGATCCACTAGATATCTCTTGATAGTCCCCTATTAAGTTTTGACAGCAAATAGGTAAGTTCAGTAGAAATGGGGTATTATATCCAGGGGCTTAGACCCCTTAGTGATGAGTACCTTGGTCACCCTATTAGGTGAAACGTCTAGTCTAGTTCAAGGTGTTGTCAATGGTCATGGAACTAGAATTGTAGTGGGATAGGAAGATGATGAATATTAGTTGCAGTTTCAGGACAGATTGTAACGATTGGAAGTGTAGTTAGTCCCACTAACTTTTTTGTGAGTTTCACCAAGAAAAGAGACTGAATAGAACACTGGAGAGGCTGGTAAAGGAAAGTCACATACTAATCAAGCAAATCAAGCAGTGAGTATAGCAAGTACTTTGTACAGCGTGTAGCAAGTACTCTGGTTTGCTACCAAAATTCTCCCATCAAGACTGATGTATTTCCCAAGCTACTGAGAATGTTGGCAACTGAATTCTCTACTGAGTCTTTTTCTTGGAATTGCTGTCTGCTAAAGTGAGTCACCCTTCTCAGGGACAGCCTACATCAAATGAGTGGACAAGGTAACAGGTGGGGGTTATAAAGGTTCAGACTTCTGACCTCCAGAGATGCAAATCTGAAGGACCAGCCTAGCTCCAGAGTTCCCTATAGGATTGCTGCTGCTGCTATGTCACTTCAGTCGTGTCTGACTCTGTGTGACCCCACAGATGGAAGCCTGCCGGGGTCCAGCCCCGGTGGATCCAGGGAATTTGAAGCGTGGATGGCAAAGGCAAGGAAAGCTTATTTATTTACTTAGAGATGCAAGATTAGATTAGGAAGAAATAGTGTAGTAGGAAAATTTAGTGGAGAAAAGAGGCTGAATGACTTGGTTTATGTGGAAAGCCAATAAAGTTCCAGACAAGGAGCTTGCACCAATCTACGTTAGGCCACTGGCATCCTCTTGAATAGCGGGGGGTGCCCCATCTTGGGCTCCCTCTCACGTGGATCTTAGAAGCCAGGGCAAGTAAGTAGACATGGTGAGCCTCCATGTCCCAGATGGGAATTCAGCCAGAAAATAGAGTAAAGAGAAGACACGGGGGAAACCAGTCCAGCGACTGGCCCCTCCCCTATTGTTCAGAAGGGCCTTTTATACCTTTTTTTGTACATAGACATCAATGGATAATATAAAATTATGCAGCATCAGCAGCCCTGCCTCTTATCAAAACCAGGCTTTTCTCTCTGCATACCTAGTTGTATACACAAGTCTTAGGTGATTTACATCATCTTCTGGCCAGAGAGCCAATTAGCATTTTATAGCATTTTTTCTGATAAGGGTTTGTCAACCAGAAGACTTATTTATGTTGTTCTTCCCAAAGTCTGGTGCCACTCTCAGAAAGCACTAAAGTTACATTCATACATAGCAAAGATACAACAATTTACAACAAGTAAAAGGAGTACAGTGATTTATACCAAAAGAAAAGTAATTAACTCAAAAGTCTAGTGTTGTTAACATCAAAACTACTATATTCCTATTTCTATATCCCAATTACATTGATTAATATCCTTCAGGTGCCTAAAAGATAAAGAATATGGAGGCCTGGCAGCAGTCATTGAGTCAACAGTGAAAACTCATCACCAATATGATTTTTCAGTTCAGTTCAGTTCAGTTGCTCAGTCGTGTCCAGCTCTTTGTGACCCCATGAATCGCAGCACGCCAGGCCTCCCTGTCCATCACCAACTCCCAGAGTTCACTCAGAGTCGCATCCATCGAGTCAGTGATGCCATCCAGATATCTCATCCTCGGTCGTCCCCTTCTCCTGCCCCAATCCCTCCCAGCATCAAAGTCTTCTCCAATGAGTCAACTCTTCGCATGAGGTGGCCAAAGTACTGGAGTTCCAGCATCAGCATCATCCCTTCCAAGGATTTCCCAGGGCTGATCTCCTTCAGAATGGACTGGTTGGATCTCCTTGCAGTCCAAGAGACTCTCAAGAGTCTTCTCCAACACCACAGTTCAAAAGCATCAATTCTTCGGTGCTCAGCCTTCTTCAGAGTCCAACTCTTACATCCATACATGACTACTGGAAAAACCATAGCCTTGACTAGACAGACCTTAGTCGGCAAATAATGTCTCTGCTTTTGAATATGCTATCTAGGTTGCTCATAACTTTTCTTCCAAGGAGTAAGCATCTTTTAATTTCATGGCTGCAATCACCATCTGTAGTGATTTTGGAGACCCCCAAAATAAAGTCTGACACTGTTTCCAATGTTTCCCCATCTATTTCCCATGAAGTGATGGGACCGGATGCCATGATCTTCGTTTTCTGAATGTTGAGCTTTAAGCCAACTTTTTCACTCTCCTCTTTCACTTTCATCAAGAGGCTTTTTAGCTCCTCCTCACTTTCTGCCATAAAGGTGATGTCATCTGCATATCTGAGGTTATTGATATTTCTCCTGGCAATCTTGATTCCAGCTTGTGCTTCTTCCAGTCCAGCGTTTCTCATGATGTACTCTGCATATAAGTTAAATGAGCAGGGTGACAATATACAGCCTTGATGTACTCCTTTTCCTATTTGAAACCAGTCTGTTGTTCCATGGCCAGTTCTGACTGTTGCTTCCTGACCTGCATACAGATTTCTCAAGAGGCAGGTCAGGTGGTCTGGTATTCCCATCTTTTTCAGAATTTTCCACAGTTTATTGTGATCCACACAGTCAAAGGCTTTGGCATAGTCAATAAAGCAGAAATTGATGTTTTTCTGGAACTCTCTTGCTTTTTCCATGATCCAGCGGATGTTGGCAATTTGACCTCTGGTTCCTCTGCCTTTTCGAAAACCAGCTTGAACATCAGGAAGTTCACAGTTCATGTATTGCTGAAGCCTGGCTTGGAGAATTTTAAGTATTACTTTACTAGCATGTGAGATGAGTGCATAGCTCTTTAGAAAAGCCTCTGTATCTTAAGATGCTTTAAGCTTTCTGCTTCTTGTGGTTGGGGAGCTGTAAACAATCCACAGATTGTAAAAGTCTCTAACTGTCAGGCACGTTAGAGAGCCATCAGAGGGGTTTGAGCTGAGACACTCCTCTTGCAGGAGACTCTTAACTGAAGCCCTGAGTTAACTCTTTCCAGAGAGCGTCAGAAGAGTGGAAAGCACAAAACAATAAAATCAGGCTAACTCTGGTTTTTTGGGGGTAGATGTTCAGGAAAACTCAGGGGGAACCCCTGAAGCTAGATCACGCCTTTGCGTTTTGTCTGGCTTCCTTCCTCATGACCATTGCCATGGGAGGGATTCCTCACGCTGGCTCCTGGCAAAAGCCCACCAGGCTCCCCTGTCCCTGGGATTCTTCAGGCAAGAACACTGGAGTGGGTTGCCGTTTCATTCTCCAGTGCATGAAAGTGAAAAGCGAAAATGGAGTCACTTAGTCATGTCCGACTCTTCACGACCCCATCGGCTGCAGCCTACCAGGCTCCTCCGTCCGTGGGATTGTCCAGGCAAGAGTACTGGAGTGGGGTGCCATTGCCTTCTCCTCCCTATAGGATTAGCTGAGGCCTTATCCTCAACTGTGTTGTATGGATGAACTTTCACCTTTATCCAGTGTTGCTTGTCTTACCCTTTAAGCTTTTATTCTCAAGAACATATAGCATTAAATTTTCTACATAGAAATCTCAGAATTTTAGAGACTATTTGCTAAGGAATCCTACATATTAAAAAAAAAAAAAGCTAAAGTGATTATTTTCTGGATTCATTTTATATTTTTAAGGGAGTAAAAACATGTTGTCATATATGACTCTAGCTGCTTCTTTTTTACTTAACTCTTACTGTATTCACTTACTTATTCATTATCCAGCCAGTCAATCAATGAGCATGCTCTAATCACAGAAACAGTAGTTGTTGTTGTTCAGTCGCTCAGTCATGTCCAACTCTTTGCAACCCCATAGACTGTAGCATACCAGGCTCCTCTGTCCTTCACTGTTTCCCAGAGTTTGCACAAATTGATGTTCACTGAGTCAGTGATGCTATCTAACCATCTCATCCTTTGCTCTCTGCTTCTCCTTTTGCCTTTATCTTTCAAGATACACAATAAATGACATATTTGTGGTTTTTAGTCTGACATGTAAGGAGTCTAGACATGATCATGCCCATTCACACAACAAGTTAAAAAAAAAAAAAAGCTAAAAATAAGCAACCTTTCTCCATCAGAGAACTGAGGTCACAGGGTAAATCACCACACCGTAAAACTGAAGAGACAGATAAGTAGAATCATAGCCTCCTGGAGCCCAGGAGTAGAAAAATACATAAGAGTTGCTACCAGAGCAGGAAAACCAAAACTGTAATTGACAAAATTATGGAGAAAATGTTAAAGAAAAGTTCTGCAAAGATAATGACAGCTCATCCAAACAAGATCAATGAATAGACTAAATTATGTCAAACATTTTCCAAAAAACAATTTCTGCATGGGATACTTCCTTCACTGAGTTGTTGTTATTTAGTTGCTGAGTTGTGTCTGACTCTTCTGCAACCCCATGGACTGTTGCCCATCAGGCTCCTCTGTCTATGGATTTTCCCAGACAAAAATACTGGAGTGGATTGCCATTGCCATCTCCAGGGGGTCTTCCAGACCCAGGGATCAAATCCTCATCTCCTGTGTTGCCAGACAGGTTCTTTACTGCTAGCGCCACCCAGGAAGCCCTAGGGTTATTGTGAGAAACAAATAAATCAATAAACATAAAGTTTTAAGGGGACTCTCCACATAAATCTGGTGTGAAGACAGGTTTGGAAGTCATGTAATTATTCAATGAGGAAAGAGTTATCCAAAATAAATACAAAATTGGGCTCTCCCAAGGCTGTGTGTGTGTGTGTGTGTGTGTGTTTGTGTGTGATAGCTCCCAGGAGTTCTAACCAGGGCAGGAGAAAAAGAGATAGTAGACAGAGAGAGAGAGACTGGTTGAGATTCTTGAGATACACTGTGTCTCATATGCCAACCTATCATAAAAATCAATGAAGGATAAACTATTCTGACACAAGAAGCTAATATATCCTCAAGAAGACCTTTGGATTTACTCCTATGCTGTAGAGGCTGCCAGGGATAACATGATGATAGCAGAGCAGCAGGGCGAGGACTATGAGCAATAGAATCTGATCAAATTTCATAGTCACTCCAAGGTCGGAGACAAAAATAGTCATTTTTAGTGAATATGAAAGAGAGTCCATGAAATAAAAATTAAAAGACACAAAATTTCAAGGAAAAGAACTGTAACCTCTTTTTGTGAACAAAATAGCCACAAAGATATCAAAATTATTAATAGCAGATATTTCTCTGGAGAGGAACAATAGAAGAAACTAGCTTTCCCATGAGAATAAAGAAAAACCCAGTGTATGGGGGTCAAGTGCAGAGTTTTTAACCTTCAGTGAATAATTTTATCTTTCTGGGAATGACAGTGACAATAGGCTACTTTTAAAAAGAATGATAAAGTTGCTTTTTAAATCTGTGTATATGAGACTTCCATTTCAGTCCTATATGAGAATAGTAAACCTGTTTATTGAACTATGAGGCAAGAATACTGGAGTGGATTGCCATTTCCTTCTCCTGGGAATCTTTCCGACCCAGGGATCGAACCTGTGTCTCCTGCATTGGCAGCTGGATTCTTTACCATTGAGCCACCCAGGAAGCCCATATACCCCTTCTCCAGGATCTCCCAGATTTCTACATGATCCAGCAACTGTCACAACAGGGTTTCCTGGACCTTGTTCCACTGCTGTGGCCTGTCTCAGTTCTGGCTGTTAAATATTTTTTTTTAATATAAATTTATTTATTTTAATTGGAGGTTAATTACTTTACAATATTGTATTGGTTTTGCCATACATCAACATGAATCCGCCACAGGTATACACATGTACCCCATCCTGAACCCCTCCTCCCTCCTCCCTCCTAGTACCATCCCTCTGGGTCATCTCAACATCGCCCCTGTTCACTTGGGCATATTTAACAACAAAGCTAGGAAAGTCTGTTATTTGAGAGAAAGGAAATTCAGTGAAATGAGTCTGAGATTGAAGATGGTCATAGGACAGCTATTCCTGCAGGTTTCCAGTGACCTTGAGATGAAATAAAAACATCAGATCTGAAGGCATCAGACAATGATGTGGAATGTGTTCTGTGTAGCAAGTTTATTTGCCTGTTGCCTGATGGTTTAAATATACAGACAGTCACTATTTAATCTCTTTTTCCCCCCCTTTAATAGTAAAGCTCTTTCCGTCCTCATATCACCTTAATCATAAGTCCCTTACATCTTGGAGGAAGCATATTAATCCAAGTCTTCAATCTTCACTAATGCAGCTGTCTTCTCGCAAATCCAAGAAATTTCAGCACTGCAGCGGGATATATAAATATTCCCATTTTGAAAATAGGCACATCCCTTGGATTCATTGATCTGAGCATATTCGTTTGCACTAAATCTGAAAAAGAGAATCAATTTTAAGTTAACTACAAAATCACATTTGAAACAATCACAATTCAGTGTTTTTAGCTTCCCTGACAGTGAAACTCATGTGTGTGAATGTTGAAAGACTTCTGTGGCCAGCAACCATCAAAATCCCTATAGCTTGCATATTTGAGTTTTTAAAAATTTCCAATTACTCATGATCTCAGATAGAACTAAGAAGTAAGCTTAAACCAGGAGTTGAGAATTTCTATTCTCTTCATAACATGATAGAAACTACCCAATGCAGAGTATATATTAAAAGAACTAGAATTCCTTTACTCTGGAACTGAAGAAAAACAGAAAAATACGATCACATTCTGTATAAAAATATGTTACATTTTACTGAGCACAAATATCATTTTGTATATATTATATATATGTGGGGAGTGAAAAAAGAATAAAACAGAGGTTAGAGGAAATGAATGACAACATAGATGTAGCTCTGATATTGGTTCCTAGTTCTTCTGCTAAAGAACTGATGATAACTCTTAAGTAATGTCATCAGAAAATGATGATCATGTCTAAATCTTCCATGTGCCCTGGACTGCTTTTATTCAGATGATCTGCACTACACTATAATATTCTTTTCTTGCTTCAAGGCTTAGCTCACTAAATCTTACTTGCGATGTATACACTTTTGTTTACTCTCTCTATGACAATTTTTTAATCTATAAAGTGGGAATATAACAGTGCTTTTATCATAGGGATAACAATACTTTGAACATCGTAAGTATTACTTGTGTTTGTTAAATAGAGAAGTAAACTTAAACTAATAGACGGAATTCAGTGTCCTGCCATGAATTTATCTCACACACGAAATGAGGTCCTCCTCATTTCCATCTCTATTAATGAAGCTCTCTTTTCGTTGGAGGTTGTACTTTTTTGTATCTAGATGTATAACTCTTATAATTCACATTTATTTTCTTTATATTCCATTTTTAGTACCTTTTGCTTGTTTCTTTCCCCAACAGTTAGAGACTTACAAGGATGGAGAGGGTCTAGAGCTATCCTCCCAAAGCCAACTTCTGCCAGATGGGTCCCAAAATAGTCCCAACCAGAAGAAAGGAAACTCGGGTAATGGTTGTGACCTCAGAAAATCCTGAAAGAGAAAACAGGAAAAAGTTTTATGAGGGGCACATTCCTGTTTGCTGGAGTAAGAGAGATGGGACCATTCATCGAGTTCATGTGAAAAGTGAAAGTGAAAGTTGCTCAATTGTGTCCCTCTTTGAGACCCTCAGTTGTGTCCGATTCTTTTGTGACCTGGAATTCTCCAGGCCAGAATACTGGAGTGGGTTGCCATTCCATTATCCAGGGAATCTTCCCAATCCAGGAATCAACTGGGGGTCTCCTGCATTGCAGGTGTATTCTTTACCAGCTGAGCTACCAGGGAAGCCCAATTCTTACTCAAAATGCACTGAATTCCTACCATGTGACTCAGGAATTCTATTTACTTTCAAATACATGAATAATTTCTCTAACCAGGGAAGAAGACTCAACCTGACCTTTTCTTCTAGGCTGTCTATCTTCACCAGCGTGGAGTTCTTGTCCATGCAGTTTTTTCTACTGTTAGGCCAGGTTTTTTCCTCATTTATTGCAAAATAATAGCAGCTGGTTTGGTACCATTTCCAGGTCTTAGGACAAGGATTGCATTTGTGGTCTGAAAAAGAAATTACACCCAGTAACACAAACTCAACAACTCTGAAGAGACCGGGACCTGGAAAATAAATCATTCAAATTGATAATAGGGTTTCAAAACCAGCACACTAAAAACAAATCGCTTTAGGAGCCCCCGGAAGTAGTCACCCAAGATTATGTGTTGGGACAGTGGTGACTGAAATACTCTTTTCAGGACTCAGTCTTCTGGCCTCAGAAATACCAGCTATATTTTTAAATTCCTTATAACAACAAGATCACCTAAAAATAGTTCATAAAATGAGGAGCTGAAATATCCGATTGATATCATCCCAAGATGTTTCCCAAATTCAGCTCCATGTTTAAAAAAACAAAACAAAAGAAAAACTATCTTCTGTAAATTTATGGTAGCATCATTAGAAGTCATTGGTAACACTCTCTTATACTCTGATGTGGAGCACATCATCCATCTAAACCAGAGCAACAGATTTGATCTGACTGGTCAGCAAGTCCTGGTTACCTGAAGTGTGAATGATTAGTTCTTGAGAGAGTTTGATGGCCATTTGTCCCTGCCTGTTCAATAGACTGGAGATTTGTGATTTGAGAAACTCCTCCTCCATAGGAAAGGTCCTGTACTCACTCAGCTGCTGGGATAAATTGTCTTGCTGTTGGTGGGTGATTTTCTGGAGTTGAGTCAGTTTGGCTGAATCTGAGTTAATTTCGCTGGACATCTGCAAAACTCCAAGACAGAAGACAAACTCATATATACCCTTCCACTCCTTATGACAGCTGTAGATAATTCTCTTAACACAGAAATATTGCTTAGGTTTAATATTTATTGGTAGTCTCTAATAATCCAAGTATCATGGAAAAACACAACTGATGCCTTTTTATTTCAACTCTCAGGAAAAAGAATATAAAAACAAAAATCGTCTTCATAGTCTAGTTTGTCAAGAGAAAACCATGTATTCAAGGCAAAATCCTCGTAATAATGAAGTACATCTTTTTCAGCTTTATCTTGGCTACATAGAGAATGAGAGACAGCTGAGGTGGCAGAAAGTATTAGAGGGTTTATGATGCTAGCACCCACCATATTAATATAATCTAACCTAAATTTATATAGTTTACAGCTATATTTCCTAACCCCCTGCCCTGAGTTTGATGCAAGCACACTTACACATAATTCCCAAGGTCACCAGCCCAATCAGCAGCATCAGACAAAGAGTTAGCAGACCCAGGGCAGCCTGACGCCGTATAGAGGATGGAGCTGGATACCCTGGAAAAAGCCAACACAAAAATTAGCAAACAGAACTGCCTTGTGGTTGTCACACATTGAGTTGTTTACTTCTCCTACTTAACAACCATCCAGGTATTAAAATTTCTCTCTTGCTGCTTCAAATCCTCTATCTCCAAAATATGTAAAATGATACAAAACAAGGGCCCCGCCACAGTTCTCCATTTTTTTTTTCTCCACCATCCTCCGTTGCTTTAAGAGTCTCCTAATTTTCAGGTTTTTGTTTTACATCACCACACATATTTCTTCTTCAAGATGACTGAATTCATGAATGAGATATTGTGGAAAATTCACTGGATGATTTAGACAATGGAAGAAACCCTTAGAACCGCAAACCTCCACAAGGCAGGTGTTTTGTGAAATCTGCTTATATCTACTATGCATACTATTTTTCACTTAGTAGATAATGAATTGACACTGAGTGAGAGAATGAGTGAATATACAAGATAACCTACCAACAGCAGAACAGACCACAAAGCCAGAGGATAACGCTTCAAAATGTAATAACTTACCTATATATGTATGTATATATATGTATATGTATGTATATATATTATATATATATAGTTTTTATACTTCCCTCACCTTCCTATTCCTTAATTCTGGATCTAGGGGCATCTAGCTTAGTGTCTCAGATAGATTAATGCAATCTCCAGGTGCCCTAACATATGCACCATATTCACCACTCCCTTTTTCTTAAGTATTAGATTTTTTTTAAACAACAAAACAGAAATGCATAACCATCTTTATTAGACACATGCAAAGTCTATCCTACCATCTTTTTGTATCTCATCCCCAAAACCACACGTACACTTATATACACATACATGCTTAAAATAAAAACAAATCTAAAAAGCAGGAGAAAGTTGTGGATGACTCAGGACAACAAACTGTCCTAAACTATCAGCAGATTCCTGAAGGTAAAGAATGTAGTCTGATTCATTAAATTGGATTCCTGATCACAGAAACAGCCTTTTCAATTTGGTACAAGAGAATGAGCAGAGGATAAGAACTGAGTCTCAACTCTACCATGTAACAATTGCATGAATTTGGTTAAGTCATTTAATGTTTTTCAGGTCAGTTTTCTCATTAATACTTCAGAGAAAGTACTGCTATTGTTCCATTTCTTTCATAATTTTAGTTTGATGAAGGCATGATATCATGTATATAAAATACTACACACATATCAATATTGATTCAGCATGACTAATTATACTAATTAGTCCAATTATACTAATATACTAATATTAGTATAATATATAATTATACTAATTATACTAATTCAACTTCCCTTTGAAAAATTTGCAAGTACTTATAAGACAGAAGCAAGCTCTTGTCTATTTTTACCTCACTCATCCTCCAGTTTATCTTTTCAGATAAAGTTCAGATAACTCTACAAAAAAAAAAAAAAATCCCTCCGATTTCTCTAGTTTAGAAGTTTCCAAACTGGACTCTAAAAGGATATTTCCCTTGGCATCTCTCACGAGGTATAAATATCAAGGACTACATTTATAAAAAGAAATCTCAGTCCCCAAACTCAATCTCTGGCATCTTCAGCTGAAATAATTCATTATAACACAGAGCTTGGTGACACACAGCAATATCTCCCAATTTTAAAAAGTCCTGGAAGCCACACATGTCCTCCTCAATGTAGAGCACACCACTGTACCAAAAATTTCTCCAACTTTGTCTCCATTTTGAAAATTCCACAGCAGACCTCTCAAACAGCATCAATGTCAAAGCCAGCACCTCAGGGTATCTAACAAACACCTGTCCATCCCCCAGGACCACATCTTGCCATCTCTGAACCCTTACCTCTTTTTCTTAGGTTATTTCTATCCTGATTATTTCCTGCTGAAACAGAATCCTGAAACGTGAGTGTCGCATAGGTCACGTCTTCAGACATTGTAGAAGAAAGCTCTGCTTTATGGTTAATCAATGTTTCAATATCATCAGGCCCAGGAACACAATGTTCTTTGCAGGGGTGGGAGTTCTTATATCCACACCCAACTGACCCAAGACACACCCCACCATCCCCTCATTAGGGGGGAATGAAGACCAGTTTTTCTGCAGAAAAAGTGAGAGAAAGCAACTGTTGCCTTTAGCAATCAAAATACCATAGATCTCAACTGACTGTCTGTTCCTTCAGCATTGTTTCTTGCTGAAGCAAAGAAGGGATACTTGGAAGTGGAGCAGGGATGATGGCTTTGTGGGTAAGTTCCCATGATTCTCAGCACAGAGGCTGGGGACTGAGTGTTCCCAGTTCAGGCTGCTCTGGGTATCTTAATAATGACACAGGTTGTCCTCTTCTCCTGTGTCTAAGATCAGCTAATTCTGTGAATCTGGTTTACATGCTCTTTAAAAAAAATATATTTTGGAAGTGCTTTGTGCATGTGAGATCTTAGTTCCCTGACCAGGAATTGAACCCATGTCCCCCTGCAGTAGAACTGCAGAGTCTTGCCCACTAAACCATCAGGGAAGTCCTGGATCTTGGTTTGCGCTCATTCATATGGGGTATCAAGGAGACACACATAAGAGAGCAAGAGCTCTGTAGTTACACATACCGAGACAGGAAGAGACAGGAAGAGCTGTACAGTTGAAAACCACACACATATGGCTGCTGATTAAAAAAGAGAAAGAAAGAAATGTTGGTGAGAGACAGACCGACAGCTGGTGTTGGCAATGGGCTCAGAGAAGAAATGAACAGCTATTGAAATGGGACATTATGGGAGTTTCCTTTCTACATGACTATGTTCTTAATGGAATAATGCTCCTTTAGATAACAGCTAACACTTAAGAACAAGATTTTAAAAACGATTGCTTGATGTTTAGGAGAGTGAAAAAAGCAGGCAGGTTGGGGAGAGAATGAGGCTGGCACATGGGAAAATGCTTTTGTTTCTGTTTTTAATGTGTTTGTTTGCTTGGCTTTTAGCCCAAAGGCAGCCCACAGTCATTGTTGAGGGACAGGTGAAATTCCTATGGAAAACATGTGGTCTTCTAGGTATGAAAAATCGGAAGATAGAGTTTGGGGAAACCACAGGGATGGATAGTGCTGGATATTCATAAGGAACACTGATAATGGGGAAATGGTCAGTGTGTTTTTATGCCTCTCCAGGGTTTCTCTTTCAGCTACAATTTACTTACATTTCATTTAAAAAAAAAAAAAAACTTGATGAAATAACCAACCTCTATCTTTTCTTAGGCCTAAAAATGCTCTGAAAAGGTGTTTCCAATAAAACTGAAATAAACCCACTGCACAAAAACTGGAGTTAACCCACAGCTGGGACTACAGGTTTCAGCAATACCCCAATGAGAAATAAAGAGCTGACAATTTATATAGAAAGCATTCTGGCTGTTTTTTTGGGGTGAATATGAGAAAAAATAGCACACCACATGTGTGGTTTGTCATTTAGTCACAACAAGCATCGGACTTAACAGTTTTTAGAGGACTGCATATTTCCAATCTCATCGAACTTTTTAAAACATTCTCATTTATACAAGGAAGTAAATTGCTGTTAAGAACCTGTGGTAGGCAGAAGAAAAGCACCAAAAGATGTTTGTGTCCTAGTCCCCAGGACCTTTAATAGCCTAGTTTACATAGTAAAAGGGACATTTCAAATGTGATTAAGATAACGAATTCTTGAAAGGGGAAATTATCCTGTATTATCTGGGTGGTCCTAATTTTAACTTTTTATTTTGTATTGGGGAATAGCCTATTGGGCTTCCCTGGTGGCTCAGACAGTAAAGAATCTACCTGCAATGCAAGAGACCCAGGTTCAATTCCTGGGTTAGGAAGATGCCCTGGAGAAGGGAATGACAACCCACTCCAGTCCAGCCTGGAGAATTCCAAATCCCCCACCTCCCTCCCCCTAGTGGCTCAGCAGTAAAGAAACTGCAGTGCAGGAGCCTTAGGAGACATGGGTTCAATCCATCAATCTGTAAGATCCCTTGGAGGAGGGCATGGCAATCCACTCCAGTGTTCTTACCTGGAGAATCCCATGGACAGAGGAGTCTGGTGAGCCACAGTCCATAGGATCACAAAGAGTCGGATATGACTGAAGCAACTTAGCATGCATGCATAATCAATTAACAATGCTGTGATAATTTCAGGTGGACACTGAAGGGATTCAGCCAGATATATATATATACACTATCCATTCTCCCCTAAACTCTCCTCCCATCCAGGCTGCCATATAACATTGAGCAGAGTCCCATTTGCTACACAGTAGGTCCTTGTTGGTTATCCATTTTGAATATAGTAGTATATACAGGCAACTATAAGTTCATTCTCTGTGAATCTCTTTCTGTTTAGTAACTAAGTTTACTTGTATCATTTCTTTTCAGATTCTGCATACAAGAATGCTGCATGATATTTCTCCTTCTCTGTCTGACTTACTTCACTCAGTATAACAATGTCTAGGTCCAACCACGTTGCTGAAAATAGCATTATTTCATTCTGAGAGAAAGGACTATGCTGTGAAAGTGCTGTACTCAATATGTCAGAAAATTTGGAAAACTCAGCAGTGGCCACAGGACTGGAAAAAGTCAGTTTTCATTCCAGTCCCAAGGAAAGGCAATGCCAAAGAATGCTCAAACTATGGCACAATTTCACTCATCTCACACGCTAGTAAAGTAATGCTCAAACTTCTCCAAGCCAGGCTTCAGCAATACGTGAACCATGGACTTCCAGATGTTCAACCTGGTTTTAGAAAAGCAGAGGAATCAGAGATCAAATTGCCAACATTCTCTGGATCATCGAAAAAGCAAGAGAGTTCCAGAAAAACATCGATTTCTGCTTTATTGACTATGCCAAAGCCTTTGACTCTGTGGATCACAATAAACTGTGGAAAATTCTGAAAGAGATGGGAATACCAGACCACCTAACCTGCCTCCTGAGAAACCTGTATGCAGGTCAGGAAGCAACAGTTAGAACTGGACGTGGAACAACGCAGTGGTTCCAAATAGGAAAAGGAGTACATCAAGGCTGTATATTGTCACCCTGCTTATTTAACTTATATGCAGAGTACATCATGAGAAGCGCTGGGATAGAGGAAGCACAAGCTGGAATCAAGATTGCCAGGAGAAATATCAATAACCTCAGATATGCAGATGATACCACCTTTATGGCAGAAAGTGAAGAAGAACTAAAGAGCCTCTTGATGAAAGTGAAAGAGGAGAGTGAAAAAGTTGGCTTAAAACTCAGCATTCAGAAAACGAAGATCATGGCATCCGGTCCCATCACTTCATGGCAAATAGATGAGGAAACAGCAGAAACAGTGGCTGACTTTACTTTTCTGGGCTCCAAAATCACTGCAAATGGTGATCACAGCCATGAAATTAAAAAACGTTTACTCCTTGGAAGGAAAGTTATGACCAACCTAGACAGCATATTAAAAAGCAGAGACATTACATTGCCAACAAAGGTCCGTCTAGTCAAGGCTATGGTTTTTCCAGTGGTCATGTATAGATGTGAGAGTTTGACTATAAAGAAAACCGAGCACCGAAGAATTGATGCTTTTGAACTGTAATATTGGAGAAGACTCTTAAGAGTTCCTTAGACTGTACAGAGATCCAACCAGCCCATCCTAAAGGAGATCAGTCCTGGGCGTTCATTGAAGGACTGATGTTGAAGCTGAAACTCCAATAGTTTGGCCATCTGATGTGAAGAGCTGACTCATTTGAAAGACCCTGATGTTGGGAAAGATTGAGGGCAGGAGGAGAAGGGGATGACAGAGGATGAGATGGTTGGATGACATCACTGACTCAATGGACATGGGTTTGGGTAATCTCTGGGAATTGTTGATGAACAGGGAGGCCTGGTATGCTGCGGTTCATGGGGTCGCAAAGAGTCGGACACGATTGAGCGACTGAACTGAACTGAATATTCCATTATATAAATGTACCACATCTTCTTTAACCATTCCTCTGTTGATAGACATTTAGGTTGCTTCCATGTCTTGACTATTGTAAACAGTGCTGCAACGAACATTGGGGTGCATGATCCTTTCAGATCATGTTTTTTTCTGGATGCATGCTCAGGAGTAGGATTGCAGAGTCATATGATAGCTCTGTTTTAGTTTTTTAAGGAACCTCCATACTGTTCTCCATAGTGGCTGCACCAGTTTACATTCTGAGTGCTCCCAATTTAATCCTAGGAAAGTGGGGGATCATTCCTAGACGGGATCAGAGAGACATGAGACCCAAAGACGGGTCAGAGAGATACAGTGTTTCTTGGTGAAGACTGAGAAAAGGAGCCAGGAGCCAAGGAATACAGAGAAGCTAAAGGATGAAAACTCGAGGAAATGGATTCTTCCCACAGAACATTCAGAAGGAGTGCAGTTCAGCCTTGACTTTACCGAGATCGGGGTTGGCCTTCTAACCTACAGAACTGTGAGACAATAAACTTGTATTGTTTAAGCTGTTGTTTCTGTGTAATTTGGTAAAGCAGCAAATACAAAACTCTAAAAATATTTGGAGACTATACATGAGGAAGGAAACAAAGAAATCATTTCTAAAGACTTCCTTTGGGGTAAGGAGGAGTTTAGGTAACTGTACTCAGGAAGAGAATGTGGGTTAGGGTTCTGTTTTCAGATGACTTGGGGAGTGATTTGAAAGCTCTCAAGGTTCACCTCTGTGTGAAGATTAGCTTAATCACAGGTCTCCAGAATGAGCAGCAACCACTTTTGGGGTGTGAACTAATATCCAACAGGCTGCAGAAATGCAACCAATTATTCTTCAGTAACACTTTGGCATGATCTCTAAATACATAAATGTACATATAGTTCTTGTTTATTTTTTTTCAAACTTATGCAGTGCTCAGTCCAAAGCAAGCTAACAAACTAAAACACATGAAAGTGAAAGAAAGTGAAGTTGCTCAGTTTTGTCCGACCCTTTGCGACCCCATGGACTGTAGCCTACCAGGCTTCTCTGTCCATGGGATTCTCCAGGCAAGAATATTGGAGTGGGTTACCATTTCCTTCTCCAGGGGATCTTCCCAACCCAGGGATCAAACCCGAGTCTCCCACATTGGAGGCAGACGCTTTAACCTCTGAGCCACCCGGGAAACATGCGGCAGCTCTAAATCCCACTGCCAAGAATGTGGAAATGAATAATAAATCTACATTCGTGTTCTGTTCTAGGTAAATTAGGTGAAGGCACAGACCATTAATATGAGCAAAAGTTAAATCAAACAAGTGATTACAAAAATGAGAACTTGAGCATTCCCTGATGGTCCAGAGGTTAAAACTTGGAACTTTCACTGCCATGGACCTGGGTTCCATCTTTGGTTGGGGAACTGAAATCCTGGGAAATAAAATTCTGCAAGCTGCATTGCCATAAATAAATAAATAATAATAAATAAATATTAGCTGACCAATTTAAAAAAAGGGAGAGCTCAAGGTTGTTTTTCTTTGTTTTGGACTTTCATTAAATTTTGCAAAGATGGAGTTCTTGTTTTCATTTCCCTAATTCTTTCATATGCCTTAAAGTTCCCTTTAAAAGTAATTAATTTTTTACTATCTTATATGAAACAATACTTTGGTAAAACAGTGATGAAGAATCTCACCTGGTTCTGAATTATTTCGATAATGAAGATTGATCTTACATACTTTCTACTATTATGATCCTTAAACGCTATATTATCTATTATTCATTGATTTTAGAAATTACTGCCTATACTTTTCTCCCTTAAAAATTTCCAGCATCTCTGCCTTCCTGGGTGGCTCAATTGTAAAGAATATGCCTGCCAACGAAGGAGACATGGGTTAGATCCCTCGTTTAAGAAGATTCCACATGTCCTAAACCCTGGGCCTCAACTATTGAGCCTGAGCTCTAGAGCCTGGGAGCCAAAACCACTGAGTCCATGTCCTGCAACTACTGAAGCCCTTGTGCCCTAGAACCTGTGTTTCACAAGAAGCCGCCGTATTGAGAAACATGTGCGCTGCAACTAGAAAGTTGCCCCCACTGACCACGACTAAAGGAAAGCCCATGCAGCAACGAAGAACCAGCATAGCCAAAAATAAGTAAATGAAATAAATACGATTAAACAAACAAACAAAAATTCCTGCCTCTCAATAGCACTTTGTGCCAGTTTATACTAGCAAATAACACTGCTTGTGGCAATCATCTACAATTTCTAGGACATCTCTCCTCAATATTTTTTTACCATTTTTTGACTGTCTTAAATCTCCTCGTTCACCTCTATTCCTGTCATGATCATCAGTAATTTCAGGGCTCTTGTAGGTGAAATTCCAATACCCTGTGTGCTCAGATACTGGATTTACCTCCAATAACCTTGACCACACCCATAAATTAGTCACTCATTATGGTGATCATACATTAAAGCTATGCTTTTCTTTACTATAGTTACTA
The DNA here is from genome assembly GCF_032405125.1 of Capricornis sumatraensis. Taxonomy (NCBI): domain Eukaryota; kingdom Metazoa; phylum Chordata; class Mammalia; order Artiodactyla; family Bovidae; genus Capricornis; species Capricornis sumatraensis. The sequence goes on along the minus strand of NC_091072.1, from coordinate 143,715,992 downwards.
GCCACATATGACAGTATAAACTTCTGTGAATTAAAATAAAAAACTCATTTCCTTAGTCATTCTAGTTATAATTCAAATAGAATTTTCAGGCTGAACACACACAGTAAAATGAACAGCCCTTTCCCAGCTGTTTCACTGTACTTCTCCATTTCAGTAAATGAAAACTTTGCACTTAACGGTTTCTCAGCCAAAAACTTAAAATCACCTTTGACTTCCCCTGTGGCGTTCAGATGAATTAAACCCATGAGAAAATACTGTTCATTGCAGAAAATAAGGGAACATAGGCATTAAACATAGAAGTATTGTTCACTTGGGATACATTAAAAGAAATAATGAGTTTACATGACAGAAAATTGTGTTCATTCTTCCATGATCATTCCATTCCCATGTATTATTCTTATTTCAGAGTACGCTTTTAAAGAGGGACCTGTATTGGATAGTGCCCAGAGAATGAGTAGAATAGGAATTAATTCAAAATTACTTACAAAAAGGAATGGACTAAAGTGAAAATTAAACTGGAGGTATCAGACCTAAAGAAAAGATAAAGCAAAAGCAACAGTAACAAAAATGACCACTGGGTGGAGCCAAAGGATGAATATTGGAAAGAATTTATTTTAATGTATATTTATCCAATCAAGGTAATAAAATATTTTGTTTAAACTAAAGGGCTATTTGGAGAAGGCAATGGCACCCCACTCCAGTACTCTTGCCTGGAAAATCCCATGGACCAGGAGCCTGGTAGGCTGCAGTCCATGGGGTCGCGAAGAGTCGGGCACGACTGAGCGACTTTACTTTCACTTTTCACTTTAATGCATTGGAGAAGGAAATGGCAACCCACTCCAGTGTTCTTGCCTGGAGAATCCCAGGGACGGTGGGCTGCCGTCTATGGGGTCGCTAAGAGTCGGACACGACTGAAGGGACTTAGCAGCAGCAGCAGCAAAGGGCTATGAAGACAGACTGATTGATTCAAATCCAGAACATTTGATTAACATTTACAAAAGTCCAGTGACTTTTGGCAAGTCCCTTAATCTCTGTGCTTTATTTTTCTTATTAGTAAAATTGGCATAAAATCTACCACAAGGGTAATTAAGTAAGGCAAATAGGAGTAATAACAAATGGTATCACTATTATACCAGAATTAACCTTAAATTATTCCGGATGCTCTTAAAAGTGGAAGCTTTCGCACAACAAAGAAAGCCAGTGACAAAATACAAAGACAGGCTACTAAGTGGGAGAAAATACTTGAGAAATATTGGTGATAGATAAGGGGTTAATAGCCAAAGTATATAAAGAGCTCATACAACTCAATATTTATTTATTTATTTATTCAACTCAGTATTTAAAAAGAGACAACTTGATTCAAAAATTGACAGAATAGACCTGAATAGACATTTTTCCAAAGAAGATGCAGTGATCGCCAACAAGCACATGAAAAACGCTCAACACCTCTAGTCACCAGGGGAAATACAAATCAGACCACAGTGAGATATCACCTCACACCTGTCAGAATGGCTATCAACAAAGAGACCACAAATAAGAAATGTCGGTGAGGATGTGGAGAGAAGGGAACCCTCCTACACTGTGGTGGGAATGTAAATGCAAATTGGTGAAGCCACTAACAGTACAGAGGTTTCTCAGAAAACTAAAAAATAGAACTACCACAGGATCCAACAATTCCACTCGGGAATATATCGAAGAAAGCAAAAACACTAATTTGAAAAGACACAGAATTCCAATGTTCATAGCAGTACTATTTACAATAGCCAAGATATAGAAGCAACCTAAGAGTCAATCAACAGATGAACAGATAAAGATGTGGTTCGAGCGTGTCTAAGTCGCTTCAGCCATATCTAACTCTTCGCAACCCCGTGGTCAGTAGCCCACCAGGCTTCTCTGTCCATGTGATTCTCCAGGCAAGAATACTAGAGTGGCTCTCGTTTCCCTCTCCAGAGGATCTTCCCAGCCCAGGGATTGAACCCGCGCCTCTCAAGGCTCCAGCACTGCAGGTGGATTCTTTACCACTAGGCCACCAGGGAAGCCCAAAGATGTGGTGTGCGTATATATATATACATTTCAATTTAGGTGCATATGATATATACCACATTATATATACATGTATATATACACACAAAATGAAATACTACAGCCATAAAAAGGAACAAAATTCTGCCATTTTCAACACTGTGGATGGACTTGGAAAGTTTTATGCTTGGTGAAATAAATCAGACAGAGAGAGACCAATATCAAAAGATACTGCTTGTATGTGCAATCTAAAAGTTCAAATGAATGTGTATAATGAAATAGAAACACATCTGCAGATATAGAGAACAAACTAACGGTTACCAGTAGGGAGGGGCCAGAGAGGAGAGGCACATTACAGGTATGGGACTAAGAGATACAAACTTCTATGTATAAGATAGATAAACACAAGGGTATATTGTACAGCATAGGAAAATATAGACATCAATTTGTAACAACTTTATTATAATCTATAAAAACATTGAATCTCCATTTTGTACACCTTAAAAAATAATATTGTAAATCAACTGAACTTCAGTTTAAAAAATGGAAAAATCTTGTGCAATTCTCCAGCCCTCTTCTAGTCAAGTTTAAACAAATCAGTTCAAATGAGCACAACCAGAGTTTGCCAGAAGCCTCACCAGTAAGGCTCTATTATAAGACTTTTTTCATAGCCTCTATGATATCTGAAATAGTCTAGCTCTTTCCTTTCTTTCCTCTTTTGCTATCTGAATTCACCACCCGCCACTAGAACATAACCTCAATAAAAGCACAACTCTCATATGTGTCTTTTACCACTTAATCCCCCAGAAAATAGAACAGTGCTTAAGACATACACACAATGATCAGTGGATACACATTCAACTGACTGGTTAACTGTCCTTGAAATGTTAAGTTTTACAGTGATTTTAATAGGATGCCTTGTATCCCAATATATTATGACATGAGTTTTCAGTTCAAGTGTGCTTGATCAGTTCACATCCCTCAAACACAGAATACAGCATACTCCAAATTTCACTAGCTTTGCGTCAGATGTGTGCCCCCTCGGATAAACATTCCCCTTTCCTTCTCTTTTCTTATGCAACCTGTGCCTTTTCTTCAAATCTTATCTATTTCATTTGATAAGATGTGGAGGAGGGCACGCCAACCCTCTCCAGTATTCTTGCCTGATGAATCCCACAGACAGAGGAGCCTGATGGTCTACAGTCCATGGGATCAGAAAGAGTCGGACATGACTGAAGTGACTTAGCATGTACATTCTATTTGATTGTTATCTAATGTTCTTACAGGGATTTTGCACACACGTGCATGATGAACATCTCAGTCAGTGTGGGGAAGGTGATCTAATACATTTTCCCCCTTTCATTTTCTCTCGTGTGTAAACAAAAGCTCTGTTACAGTTATCATCTGATAATTACGCATTACTTAACTTGTTCACTTTCAGTTCAGTTCAGTCGCTCAGTCGTGTCCGACTCTTTGCGACCCCATGAATCGCAGCACGCCAGGCCTCCCTGTCCATCACCATCTCCCGGAGTTCACTCAGACTCATGTCCATAGAGTCCCTGATGCCATCCAGCCATCTCATCCTCTGTCGCCCCCTTCTCCTCCTGCCCTCAATCCCTCCCAGCATCAGAGTCTTTTCCAATGAGTCAACTCTTCACATGAGGTGGCCAAAGTACTGGAATTTCAGCTTTAGCATCATTCCTTCCAAAGAAATCCCAGGGCTGATCTCCTTCAGAATGGACTGGTTGCAGTCCAAGGGACTCTCAAGAGTCTTCTCCAACACCACAGTTCAAAAGCATCAATTCTTTGGCCCTCAGCCTTCTTCACAGTCCAACTCTCACATCCATACATGACCACTGGAAAAACCATAGCCTTGACGAGATGGACCTTAGTCGGCAAAGTAATGTCTCTGCTTTTGAATATGCTATCTAGGTTGGTCATAACTTTTCTTCCAAGGAGTAAGTGTCTTTTAATTTCATGGCTGCAATCACCATCTGCAGTGATTTTGGAGCCCAAAAAAATAAAGTCTGACACTGTTTCCACTGTTTCCCCATCTATTTCCCATGAAGTGATGGGACCGGTTGCCATGATCTTCGTTTTCTGAATGTTGAGCTTTAAGCCAACTTTTTCACTCTCCTCTTTCACTTTCATCAAGAGGCTTTTTAGTTCCTCTTCACTTTCGGCCATAAAAAATAACACTTATTCCACTTTTCTGACTCCCACTTCCCCTTCTGGCTTCTCCTTCTTTCTTTTTTACACATGCTCTATCCATCATTACCAAAACAAACCAGAAGCAATATTGTAACAAATTCAATAAAGACTTTTCAAAAAGAGTAATTTATGTAACAATCAATCTCTAAAATATTAAAATATTAAACAAAGGTTTTTATTCCAAATGCAAACTCATCAGGCTATTTGGAATAAAAACTTCAGCTGTAATTTCCTAAGGCAAGAGAAGAAGGAGCATTACTCAAGTAGAAAAGAATTTTTAAAAGATATGAAAAAGTTGTGGAATATATATACACTGCTGCTGCTGCTGCTGCTGCTGCTGCTAAGTCTACTATGCATAAAATAGGTAAACAAGAGCCTACTTAAAAAAATATGCAAGTAGAAATAAAGTATCAGTGGTAGGCCTTGTGGGGTGACTGAGAAACTTCTGCAAACCTCTGGATTTTGGAGAAGGGAAAAGAAAAGCATTTATCTACCACTTTTTCCTGCAGTTCTCTGCTTAATTTTTGCTGAGTAATTCAGCTTGCATTTATGGGCTATGTAGAGAGAGGAAGCAGAATTAAGACTAATGCTATCAGGCCTCCTTTGACCCTGAGAGTCTCTGTACTCACCCAACATACTTCTAACACCACAAAACCACACTTGATAGATACAAGTAAAGGCAAATATATTTTCATGAAACATAGATCCAAGCAAGAGATGCTCAGCCTGTGGTTAAAGTTATCATTACTGGCAATTTAAAGTGACAGTCTGATAGTCTCTCAGTTGTGTCCGACTCTTTGAGGCCCCCATGGTCTGTCAGTGGGATTCTCTAGGCAGGAATACTGGAGTGGGTTGCCATTCCCTTCTCTCAGTATCTTCCCAATCCAGGGAATCAAACCAGAGTCTCCAGCATTGCAGGCAAATTTTTTTTTTTTTTTCACCATCTGAGCTACCAGGGAAGCCTGGTTTAAAGTGAAAACATTACTAAAAGACAATATATCAATTTTGTTTTGTTTCACTGTATTAGATTGTTTTCCTTTGAGGCATAAACCTAACCCATATAAATCCTGCCTCATGTGGATTTCTTGATTTTTAAAAAATTTTTACAAGCAAAAGATGCAATAATTCAGAAGAATTCTAGGCCATAATTAGACATTCTAACACAAGACCATGGAACATCAAATATAGCTCTTCTTAGATCAAATTATATCAGACTCATTTATCACAGAGAGATAAACTCTTTATAAGATGATATTTTATTTATGAATTTTCATCAGAAGTCAGTCTGCTTAAACAACATGATTTGCACTCTGCTGAGGTTAAGATGAAGCATGAACTTTTGTTCTTGGAAAGGATATACATGATGGAAGATTCAGAATGGAAGCTAAGGAAACAGGAAACAAATGCCATATCTACTCCTTTACCACAAGTTATTATTTTAGTGTTTTTGTGTTTAAGGTTCATGTATCTCTGAGCAGCTATCTAAGGGCTTCCTGGAAAGAAACAAAAAACAAAAAAACATGTGCCCCAGCTCATGTGGCTCCAACTTAGCAAACAGAGGAGAATCACAGGCGGGTAGACACTGAGATCATCAGAGTGGACAAATTTTGTGAAACCATTGAACACTGAACTCACTTGCAGCCCAAGGAAAGCCATGCAGGATGAAGATGGATATGTCACCTTAAATATTAAAGCTCAAAAACCAGCTCTGACTTCAGGTAAGAACGCCCAGAGCCAGCAACTTGCAAATGAACTATTGAAATGGTTCTACCCTAGAGTCCTTTTTTCTACTAGTGATAGCATGTATAGTTTTGTTTTCTTTTCCTGAATGACCCTTTTTCCCAACAGCATTTAAGTGGTATCAGCATAAACTTAGATAGATTTACTTAGAATATAAACAACATAGGTCTTCTCTTGACTCAGTTGGTCAAGTCTGGCCTTTAATGTGGGAGATCCAGGTTCAGCCCCTGGGTTGGGACGGTCCCCTGGAGGAAGGCCTGGCAACCCACTCCAGTATTCTTACCTGGAGAATTCCATGGACAGAAGAGCCTGGTGGGCTATAATCTTTAAAGTTGGACACAACTGAGTGACTAACACTTCACACTTCACATAAACAACAAAGGATACAAGCAGGGCACATTATATTAAGGTTTACAGAGTTAAATGTGGAGGGACTAGAAATCTAGGGGATAAGCAAAGAGAATGTTCAGAAATTTCATTTTCTAAGATGTCAGCAAATGAGTGTGATTCTATAGTTGCTCCTTATCACCACAGTTGTTTATATGGTTGGGCACAAAACAAAGAGAAGTACAAACACACAAGACCTTAGCAGCTAGATACATTCTGACTCAGAGAGAAGTCCGGTGGGAGTGGGAATGGAGCAGGTTGTGTTTACTGTTGGTGATCACCACGGGAGCAAAGGCAAGATGGACCGAAGAAGCAGTTTATGTCACTTGGAGAATGCTGACAGGGCAGGGATGGGGTGATGCTGTCCCATAGCTATGCCATGCTGCCTGCCCTCTGACATCTTTATTGTATGCCCACAGTGGAACCTGCTTCCTCCCCTTTGTGGCGTGTGATGGCTTTGGCTCTGCTGGTCTTATGCGTGGGGATGGTTGTTGGGCTGGTGGCTCTGGGGCTTATGTGTAAGTATTGACTTTTTCCTAATGATGTGACATACCGAAGTGTCCTGGTGTATGTCACTAAGCCTAATTGTCACGATTTGTATATTTGTCACCACACCAATCATCCTATGCTTAGGGGCCAGGACACTCTCAGTAAGGGAGAATTCTGACCTTTAACTTCTGATTAAAACTAAACTTTAGATTAAATTAATTGGGCTTCTCTGATGGCTCAGATGGTAAAGATGCCTACAATGTGGAAGACTCAGATTCAATCCTTGGGTCAGAAAGATCCCCTGGAGAAGAAAATTACAACTTGCTCCAGTATCCGTGCCTGAGAAATTCCATGGATAGAGGAGCCCAGTGGGCTGCAGTCCATGGTATCTCAAAAGAGTCAGACATAACTGAGCTAATAAACAATAACAAATCTTTATAATGTATAATTGTTCATATACTGTTTATTTTTCCATAAGATATTTTAGAATGTTTCATTCACCACCTTTGATTGATTTCAATGTGGCTGTGCAACAAGAATGAATATTCTGATATTACATGGAAGCATAATAATAGAGGTCATTCACCTCTGTGAAATGCACTTAGAAGTTTGTGTTCAAGGAAAAATCAAAACAGCCACTTTGGGCATACAATTTGATCATGGCATGTTCTTACTTGAGATTATCTCCTTCAAGTATTGACAGTTCTCTTTCTGTAATTTTTTTTTTATTTTTGGAGAACTCTCAGCTGCCATTCTGCACAGTACTTAATGTGTTCTTTTTTTATTATTATTGTTTTACTTTACCCATTTTACCCTGATCACTTTTCAGCACTCATTTACTCATATATCTCCTGGAGGAGGAAATGGCAACCCACTTCAGTATTCTTGCCTAGAAAATTCCGTGGACAGAGGAACTGAGTGGCCTATAGTCCATTCGTTTGCAAAGAGTTGGACACAACTGGGTGACTGAGCACACACACACTACTTATATGTATTCAGTAAATACTTCATAGATTGATAACTCTACTGAATTTAAAGTTCATAGAGAGGACATTTTTGCATCGCCCTTTTTATTCTAATTACAAATGATTATCTAATGTTTCCATCTAGCTGTCATGCAGCAAAACTACCTACAAGCCGAGAATGAAAATCTCTCAGGAACTCTGAAAATGTTAGTAAAGAAGGTCTGCCAAGATTTAATACAACTATCAGGACAAAAGGAAAGTAAGTATGGTTTGTTAGCCTCTTCATCTCCCCTAACTCTGGAGTTTTTTTTTTTTTTTTTTTTTTATGCTATCTGTGAAGAATCTTGAGATATGCAGGAAACAATGAAGATGAGGAAAAAATAAACTTAATTCAGAATGAAAGGGATCCTATGCTTGGTTTCTCCTCAAGGTCATAAGTGCAACCCATGTGACACACACTGGCGATACTATGGAGACAGTTGCTATGGATTCTTCAAGCACAACCTGACATGGGAAGAGAGTAAGAAGTACTGTATTGACGTAAATGCTACTCTTGTGAAGATCACCAGCAAGAGCATCCTGGTAAGGATGTTTCTATGTCAAATATCTTGGGAGTGATAAGGAGATAAATCTCAAAAGAGACAAATCTTCAGCATTTTTCTTTTTTTCACATGTCTATGTTGTCCAGTTTTTTCTCCTCTGAGAAGTTTTTCAAGCTCGGTAAAAATTACAACCTTTGAGAGTAGAAAGTATTTAAATAGAACTAATGAAACTTTGAGTTCTGGTATTATCTCTGCAACAAAAGTTAAGATAATTTCTTAGTTTCCTTAACTCTATTTATGAATTCAAAAAAGAATCTGGAAGTATAAAGAAACTCAATATGATTGTGAAATATAAATATCAGTGTTATCCCAACATAACATGCCTTCTCAGTTTTTGCTAAGTTGTTGACTTTTTGAATGAACCATGGTGCAAATTCTGTCTTTTCACAGATTCTCCCAGACATAGTTTTATTAATTTAAATTAATAATTTAAATTAAATTTTATTGGAGTACAGTTGCTTTGATTTACAATAGTGTGTTAGTTTCTACTGCACAGCAAAATGAATCAGCTCTATGTATGCATGTATTGCCTCCCTTTTGGATTTCTTTCCCATTCAGGTCATTACAGTGCATTGAGTAGAGTTCCCTGTGCTATGTAGAATCTAGAAAAATGGTATCGCTGATCTTATCTGAAAAACAGAAATAGAGACACAGATGTAGAGAACAAATGTATGGATACCAAGGTGGGAAAGGAGGTGGTGGGAGGAATTGGGAGACTGGGATTGACATGGTTGAAAACACTTTAAAACATTTCTCTTCTTCCACAGTTCCCTCTTTGACCACTTCTAACAAAAGCTCTTTCCAAGCAGAATACATTCACATTCACTACTGGACTCTCCCTATTTGTAAATCTTGGGCGCAAGCCAGGAGCCAAGACTTGGAGTTTCCCTTCTACCCAATAACAGTTTGTCCAAACATTGTTGTTCAATTGCTTGGACAGTCCGATTCTTTGCGACCCCATGGACTGCAGCAGGCCAGACTTCCCTATCCTTCACCATCTCCCATAGCTTTCTCAAATTCATGTCCATCGAGCCAGTGATGACATCCAACCATCTCATCCTCTATTACACCTTCTCCTCCTGCCTTCAATCCTTCCCAGCATCAGGGTCTTTTCCAATGAGTCAGCTCCTGGCATCAGATGGTCAAAATATTGGAGTTTCAGCTTCGGCATCAGTCCTTCCAATGAATATGCAGGGTTGATTTCCTTTAGGATTGACTAGTTTGATATCCTTGCAGAAGGGACTCAAGAGTCTTCTCCAACACCACAGTTCAAAAGCGTCAGTTCTTTGGTACTCAGTTTTCTTTATGGTCCAACTCTCACAGCCATACACTACTACTGGAAAAACCATAGCTTTGACTAGGTGGACCTTTGTCAGAAAACTAATGTCTGCTTTCTAACAAGCTGTCTAGGTTTGTCATAGCTCTTCTTCCAAGGAGGAAGTGTCTTTTGATTTCATGGCTGCAGTCACCATCCACAGTGATTTTAGAGCCCAAGAAAATAGTCTTTCACTGTTTCTATCATTTCCCCATCTATATGCCATGAAGTGATGAGACTGGATGCCATGATACTCATTTTTTGAATGATGAGTTTTAAACCAGCTTTTTCACTCTCCTCTTTCACCTCAATCAAGAGACGCTTACATATGTGTATATATATATGTATATGCATATTTTTAATCTTTTTATTTTGTATTGAGGTATAACCCATAAACAACGTTGTGTAGTTTTAGGTGAACAGTGAAAGAACTCAGCCATTACATATACATGAAAGCACATATCTTTTAAATGGCAGAAATTGTTTATTGTATTTATCCCACAATTTGAATATAGTAATTATTCACATTTTTGCATATTAAAATGAAATCAAATGTAAATTGGAATAGATCAGGATTTGGGTTCTATGCAGACCAAGATTCAATAGAATTCAAATATTTAGGCAAGTCATTTTCTTTTTGTTTTTTAATTTTGATTCAAAGCATTTATTAATTCAAACTTTACAACAGTTCTACAAGGATTTTTTTGGTTTTGTTTTTGTTTGGTTTTGTTTTGTTTTTCTCTTCATTTTACAGTGATGAGATTAATGCACAAGGAAATAAAGTAATTGCTCAATTTCCCACGTTCCCACATAAAAGGGCTTTTATGATTTGAGCTCAGGAAGTCTGGTTCCAAAACCCACAGGGCAGGTTTCCATTCTCTGCTGCTAAGTCACTTCAGTCATGTCCGACTCCATGCAACCCATAGAGGGCAGCCCACCAGGCTCCCCCATCCCTGGGATTCTCCAGGCAAGAACACTGGAGTGGGTTGCCATTTCCTTCTCCAGTGGCAAGTCATTTTCTATAGGACTGCTGGGGTCCAGCCCCCACAGGATCCAGGGGAACCTGAAGGAAAAACGGCGTCGGCGGATGATTTAGAGAGAGATAAAGAAAGAATATTGTAGATAACAAAATAGAGGAGAGAAAGAGGCTGATATTCCTTGCTTTACATAGAAAGTCAATAAAACTTCGAAACAAGAAGTTTGCCCTGTTCACGGAGGCCACAGGTGCCTTCCCGGTCTCCCGAGGCAGTGAAGACGCAGAACGTCTTCCCGTTCAGGTCTTAGAAACCTGGGCAGATGAGTGAATGCAGGGAGCCTCTATGCTCCAAGGGATCAGCCTGAAAAAGAAAGTAAGAGAGAAAAAAAGAGAAAAAAGAAAAACACAGGGTGACCAAGCTTCTTCAAGCGAGGCCCAATAGCTTTATTTTTAAAAGGTACTTTTATACCTTGTCTTATACATAGAGGGAAATAAAAGATGCAAAGTCATACAGAGTCAGCCCAGACATTACATCTGTTTTGTCTTTATCGAAACCAGGATTTTTCCACAAACCTTTCCCATAAACAATATTGTGTACATTATCTTCTGGCCTTGGAGGCCTGTGAACATTTTATGACCCTCTTTTGATAAAGGCTTCTCAACCAGAAAACTTATTTTCCCTTAAAATGTTTTTTCTTATATTTCTAATCTATGTCAGCCTCAAAAAGTATTAAACAGAGTTACATTCTCATGAAACAAAGGTGCAGTGAGTTACAAGAAAGAACCAATTAGCTCAAAAGTCTGATGTGGTTAATTTCAAGGCTACACTTGTTTTTCTTACTTTCCAACTATGTTAACGAACGCACTGCCAGGTCCACAGTGGATAAGAGATATGGGAACTTAGCAACAAGCATTGGCCCAATAACGAAATCCTATGCCTAGCACTACTCTAATAACTTTTAACTCTTTAAAAGGCTCTATGTTTTAGGCTTTCCATGCCTCTCACAGTCGGAAGGATGTAAATAATCATATGCGTAGCTGCAAGAGTCTGGATATACCTGCCAAACAAGCTATAATGCTAACAGAGGGGTTTTGATTGGAAATATTCCTCTCATGTCCAGGAGACTTATTAGCTATAGCCCTAAGTTAATTTTCTCCAGAGAAAGGTGATCAGGGTTAGCCCCCTGTTAATGTCAGAAGAGTTGGTGAAAGTCATGAAATAGTAAAACAGACAGATTCTGGTTTTGGGGTAGATGCTCGAGAAAGCCTAGGGAGCGCATTGAGTCCTGAAGCCTTGCTTAACCAGTAACTGACCAGAAAAGAGGAAATTAACCCAGTGACATTCATGCTCATTTGTATGTCCTGTTATTCTAACCTGCTGTACCACATATTTGCTCTTCTTGTGGGCTCAGCCTCATAGAGAAGATACTCAGATAAACTAATTTCTTTCAAATCAGACAAAATAAGAGAGTGCCTTAAAATCTCAATTCTATTACAAGAAGGTTAATTAGGGACTAAACATGTCTTCTCAAGTCTTATTGCTATAGGCCAATATGTTGAAGATGTACAATTAAAAGAAGTAATGTAATTTTGGAAGAATAAAAAATAGTTGAATTTTGGGCAGAACTTCAGGTAGAATCTATCTGTCAATTCTATAGTGAAGTATATAATGTGGATGTATTTTAAAGAAAAAAAATTTAATTGACACATGACAAGTAGCTCACATTTAAGAAATAAGTGACTCTCATGAAATCTCTCTCATGGAATGCCATCTTGTGCTTCATGTTCCTGCCAAGATGCTCAAGCCATTTTTATTTGCCAAGAGCATGTTCTCATCTATTTTTTCCTGGGAGGTATGCGAGCACATGAACATTTGACTTTCTTCTAATTTTGCTACCCATAGATTGATTGATTGATTGATCCATCCATTAATTCAACACGTTCCAGGACTTGAACCTGTGTGTTAATAAAACCTACAAAAATTCTTAGCTTCATGGAACTTTATTCCAGTTGGAGCAACAGGCAATGAACAAAATAAATAACTATTACTGCATTTAGTCACTATGTCATGTCTGACTCTTTGAGACCCCATGGACTGTCGCCTGCCAGGCTCCTGTCTATGGAATTTCCCAGGCAAGAATACTAGATGGGTTGCTGTTTCCTTCTCGGGGGGATCTTCCCAACCCAGGGATCAAACCCCTGTCTCCTGCATTGCTGGTGGATTGTTTACCACTGTGCCACCAGGGAAACCCATATAGTACAGTAAATAGAGATAATTTCAAAGTAAAAAATTGTAGATGTATGTTATTTGTAAATCCTTTTGAGAAAGACATCTCTTTTATCCAGTCAACTAAAAAAAATTGATATTTCTATACGAAGATTTTGTAGACAAGCTAAGCAATGAAACCAAAGCAAGCAGAGCTTAATTCTAGGGAATATAGAATTTTACCAACAATGTATTTTTCATTTTCCTTCTCATATGTGGTACTTTATTTGGGATTCTAACCTTCAATTGATGGAACATAAACATATAGGATTATTAGAATATTATCTATCTGGTTTACAGTTTTTCCCTATCCTTCAAGTATTTTCATGCTAAAACAAGTAAACTTGGTATAATTCTAAATATCAGATATAATCAGTTAGCATTAATATAGACATATAATCCATTGTTTTGTCCAGAGTCTTATCATGAAGTTTTTCCTTTATACCATTATAAGAACTGTAGAAACACTCTGACCATTATAATTATTTGTGTTTGCAATAGCAATATCTCAATAGCAGGACTGGATTAATTCGTTGGATTGGATTGTCCCGCCAGAAATCCAGTGACGTCTGGAGGTGGGAAGATGGCTCAGTTCCTTCCGAAACTGTGTAAGTCATTGGACACTCAGAACACAAGGCACAACTAGGGATTTTCATTCCTGAGATCCTCTCTGCTCTTGAGTACAAGTTACTTAAAAGCTGGGAAGTGGCTCTGTGTTGTACTATGTGTTACAAAGGTGATGACTGAGTTACTTACTCCCTAATCCTAACAAGAGAGTGCTTGCAATTAGATTCTATTTTCCGAGTCTCCCATTCTCTGCTTTTCATCTAAGTTGTAATCCACCCCTATTCCTGATACTTTTTTTCCCACTTGTTTCTACCCTTAACTTTACCATTGAACATTTTACATGTGTGTTTGGTTTGGTTTTGGGGTTTTTTTGTAGCATGATCTGATTCTCTTCACATATTTTGAGAACAAAATTTTCATCCTTATAATTTATAGTTGGAACATCTTACTTTGAGTCTTTTTTTGACTTTTCAGTATCATTTTCCCTTGTCTTCTACCTTAGGGGGCTTCCCTGATAGCTCAGTTCATAAAGAATCCACCTGCAATGTGGGGGGCTCTGGTTTGACTCCTGAATTGGGAAGATCCTCTGGAGAAGGGATAGGCTACCCACTCCAGTATTCTTGGGCTTCCCTTGTGACTCAGCTGGTAAAGAATCCACCTGCAATGTGGGAAACCTGGGTTCAGTCCTTGGGTTGGGAAGATCCTCTGAAGAAGGGAAAGGCTACCCACTCCAGTATTCTGGCCCTAGAGATTCCATGGACTATACAGTCCATGGGGTCTCAAAGAGCCAGACATGACTGAACGACTTTTACTTTCTACCTCAGAGGTATCCAAAAATCAGGCACATTATCAATTACAAGAGGATTCTAAAGTCTATGTCAAAAGGCTCTAACCTTCTACAGACAATCCAGGCAAAAGGATCAATTACACTGAGTATGGCAAAACCAATACAATATTGTAAAGTAATTAACCTCCAACTAAAATAAATTTATATCTGAAAAAATTATGATTTTCTAATCTCCAGTCACCTTTGTTCACATTGTGCAATGTCTCTCCATTTAAAATGTAAATTGACAACCCAAACTTGCATAATTAGATCATTACTTAATTTTTAATTAATTCATTCAACAGATACTTATTAAATTTTTATTATGGACAGAACTCAAGAGTACTAGGGGTACAATCAAGCTTCTTCATCGATCTGAACTTTACATTTATCGCTTGCTGACTTTTCACAATAGTTCAGGCACACTGGTGACCCCTCTGTTCTTTCAAAAAATTAAACATGTTTTGTGGTCTTAGGGTTTTGTACCTGCTATTTCCTTCTAGAATCCCCTCCTCCGTGGCAGGCTCCCTCTTGTCACTCAAGTCTGTTTAAACATCATTTTCTCAATGAGACCATCTTTAATTACCAAATTAAACTAGCCTCCCTCCACCGCATCCACTCAAGTCTATCACATCACACTGTTCCATTATTACTTTTACCAGTCTCTGAGATTTTCTTTTTATTTGTTGGCTTCTTACCAACATTCCCTCAGTACAATGTAAGTTTCCAGTAGAAAAGACCTTATGTTTTGTTTATCCCTCTATTAGCAGCACATGAACAAGTTTGGCATGTAGCAGGTATCCCATGCTCGTGCTTGTGCTTGTACTAACTCAGTTGTGTCCGACTCTTTGCGACCTTATGGACTGTAGCCCATCAGGCTCCTCTGTCCTTGGGATTCCCCAGGCAAGAATACTGGAGTGGGTTGCCATTTCCTCCTGCCGGGGATCTTCCTGACCCAGGGATTGAACCTGAGCGTCCTGAGTCTTCTGCATTGGCAGGGGAGATTCTTTACCACTGAGCCACCTAGGTATCCCACAGATATTGGCAAATGAATTAATAAATATCCATTCTTTGTCCTCTTGTTATAGCAGTGTAACAGGAAATATAGACAAGAGAACAAGCAATTATAATGCAGTCTTATATCTGTTACCCTGTAACATAAATCCTCATTTCAAAAATAACTAATCGACTTACTTTTCCTTGAGCTCATTTCCACCCTGTGTAGGTACTTGTCCGATAGGGCTTCTCTCAATCTAAATTCTGCCCTTCTTTCAAAACAGAACTAAAGCATGATATTCCATGAAAAGGTGAGAAAGTAAAGCCTTTCTCATCATTTCAGATCCCCATCCATCTTTTCCTCTGGACTCTTATTGTACCTACTGTTCACTTCTACTTAATCTTAAGGTATATTAAATTGCCATTGTGTTATTCACATGTGCATACTTTATACTCCAAAGCAGGCTGGGAGTTCCTCAAAGATCTGAATGTTGCTTTTTATATTTTCCCCTCATACTTCTTATCTTCACTTTGTGCAACAGACTACTTCACACAGAGTTTGACTGAGTGTTAGTCGCTCATTTGTGACTGACTCTTTGCGACCCCATGGACTGTAGTCCGCCAGGCTCCTCTGTTTGTGGAATTCTCCAGGCAAGAATACTGGAATGGGTTGCCATTTCCTTCTCCAGGACATCTTCCCAACCCAGAGATCGAACCTGGGTCTCATCCATTGCAAGCAGGTTCTTTACCATCTGAGCCATCAGAGAACCCCAGACCCAGAGTTTGATTGCTGATTGTTTATTTAGCTTTCAAAGGAGCTCATTCTACCTTTTCTATTCACAGGTTGAAGCTTTCTGGAACTGGAACAGAAAATATGAACTGTGCTTATTTTCATAATGGAAAAATTCACCCTACCTTCTGTGAGAATAGACATTACTTAATGTGTGAAAGGAAAGCAGGCGTAGTAAAGGTGGAACAACTACTTTAATGCAAAGACGGGGCAGAATGTCACAGATAAGTGCTTGATTGGACAATAAAAGATCTGGGTGAAGGAACCATTAGCCACAGAATTGCCTATTTCTCCCTTTTTTTCAGCTTGGAGTCATCATCCATGACTTTGCATTATCTATCCTACCAAAGACATGTAGCTCCTTCTTATATAGCCCTTCATACTGAGGAACAGGTTAGTGCCGTCTTTAAACATCCAGAAGCCAGTGTGCGAACCCATCATTTGTTTCCCAATTGTTCTGTTTCCATTAATTTTCATTCTCCTTGTCTTCCATACCTAATTATCACAAGATATTCATACTATGATTCACTGCATCTTCATACATAAATATATACATTTTACATTGAAACAAGAAAAGTTAGGGCTTCACTGACTTAAGCTATGCAAAATATCTAAGTTTGAAGGACAGTATAAGGTAAGAGAAAGGATACTAAACTTGGAATCAGTAGAATTATTTATTTTTATATTAATTTTTATTGGCGTATAGTTGCTTTACAATGTTGTGTTAGTTTCTGCTGTACAGCAAAGTGAGTCAGCTCTACATATACCTATATTCCCTCTTTTTTGGATTTCCTTCCCATTTAGGTAGCCACAGAGCACTGAGTAGAGTTCCCTGTGCTATACAGTAGGTTCTCATTAGTTATCTATTTTATATGTAATATCAATAGTGCAAATACATCAGTTCCAATCTTCCAGTTCATCCCACCCTCCGCATTTCCCCAATTAGTGTCCATGTTTGTTCTCTACATCTGTGTCTCTATTTCTGCTTTGCAAATAACATCATCTATACTTTTGTCCTAGATTCCACGAATGTGCATTAATATACAATATTTCTTTTTCTCTTTCTGACTTACTTTGATCTGTATGATAGTCTCTAGAGACATGGATGGAATCAGAATAATTTAGATGGCATGATCACCCAGGTGCAACCATGGACCAGTCATGTAACCTCTTAACTTGCATTTTCTCATATTTAAAAATAAGATAACACCTATCATATACCTCATAGTCCTACAACCTAAAATAAAACCTCAGAGTATTAATTATATCTGAAATTCCATGAAAGCAAATGCAGCGTTGTTCCTAATTTTTATTCTATGCCTTCAAGCACAGCTCCTGGCTCATAAAAAACAAAAATATTTGCTTCTCATTGTTTGAGACAGTTCCTTAGAAAGCACAGCAATCGGTAAAACACTATACAAATATATAATTTCTATTGAAAGTCTACCTCTGGTCAGACTCAATAGCAATAATTTTCTGTCCAAGAGAAGAAAAAGTTTGCAAGAAAACAAATGGGGCTTGAAAAATGAGTAAATGCAAGGTTCACAGGCTAGTTGAACAGCAAGCACAAATGCTTTATCTAGTTCTTTTCCTGACAGTCCTGTGTTTAGTTTTTGCTGAATAATTCATGCAATATTTATAGATATGTAGAGAGGCACCCTTTAACAGGATAATAGGCAAAATTTTCATTTCTTTTCGCAGTTTCCCTAAAGGTACTCTTTATTCTTAAATTTGTGGTATTAAAATTTATGAACATGATTCTCAAAATCTCAGCTAATGTGCTTGTTAAAACATGCAGAAGTTCAAACACAAATAGTTATGGTACTCAGTGGGAAGGCTGAGAAGAAAAAGTTTTGTTCCTTGTTTTGTTTTATTGGAGTATAATTGCTTTACAATGTGGTATTAGTTTCTGCTGTACAATGAAGTGAATTAGCTATATGTATTCCCTCCCTGTTGACCCTCCCTCCCATCCAGTTTCACTCATCTGTTATATGGAATAGAGAACTCAGCTTGGTGCTCTGTGATAACCCAGAGTCCTATGTTTTTAATAAGTGCTCCAACTTAATTATGACACAAATATCCTTTAATACATCTTGAGAAACACTACTTTACAACTTATTCCCTATCTGCCTGTTGGTAAATTGGTTAGTCTCTTTAAAACTCAGTTTATTCATCTATGAAATGAGTTTGATATTATTACCCTACTTATAAAGTAATTGTGAGGATCATTTAATATAGTGTGTAAAGCATGAGCAGAGTACCAAGCATATAATTAATACTCAACACATACGTGTAACTTTTATAGCTCTGGACTCTGATATCCAAAGACACTTGATTGTTTTGCTTTAAATAACCAATAAACAAGCAGATTTGGCAGGGGGAGGGACACTGAGGAAAAACAGAAATATTAAGGATTCTGCTGCTACTTCAAATATCTTGAGATTTGGCTTTGGAGCATAATGTCATTATTTTCCTGTTTTCACTTGTCCATTTAGAGAGTACAAATTTGAACTAGTAATTGAGAAAATCAAATTATTAGTTCCAAAGATCAGCCATATCTCTGCAATTTTGTGTTTTATCTATCCTCAATGGAAAATCACAGATTTTATATCACTATATATGACTGAATTGTAAAGAATAATATTTTAGTTGATGAAAAAAATGTAATTAAAAAATGTAAACCAATCAAACCATACCTACAAAGATTCTTTTTCTCTGATACTCATACCCAAAATATCTTGTACATGAAGTCAGAATAGCTTGGATTTTAGTAGCACAGTTTCTGTGATCAGCTCCCCCACTTTACATACTAAATCTTCCACTGAATACATGAATGAATTTGGGTAAATATTTTGACTTGTCCATGCCTCTATTTGCAGTTTAGTTATAACACACTAATAATAGTAGCTATTTCACAGAGCTGTTGAGAGAATCAGAGTAATGCATGTAAAAGACCTTCAGTAAATACTTCAAAAGTGCTTGGAACAATAAATAAGACAGCATGATTAAAACCATTAAAAGCAATACAAATAACATACTAATCTTTGGTTAAGAGAGCCCAGTGCTTTTCCCAAAGTGACTTGTTAGAGAATATACCATATTGGGAATAAACTAGATCTTTCTGAGCCTGACATTTAGTGAGGATGAAATTTGAGAGCCCCTGGAAATTAATGTCTGTCACTGAAGTTCCATTTCTTCATTCCTGACATGACTCTTAATGCATATTTTTTATGTTTACTGTTTCTTCCTCTTTGTCACCTCAAGATAGAAACTGCCCCATTGAAAAAGACACATTATTTTTTATGTCAGAATCTCAGGTCACATAAAAATCATATGAAATACTTGGAGAATTTGCTGAATATTTTCCTTTTGCTTCTAGAGATGCTCTTGGTCCCATCATAGACCTTGGGAGGCAGAACTCAAATATACAGCAATATCTGGGAAAACTTGGCCTCTGATTTCCAGTTAATTCAACTTTGTGGAAGTACTAGCAATGCTCATGGGATGAAAGGGGAGAATGGTCCTGGTGTTTATTCCACTGGCTTTCTCCTACAGTGCTGTGGTTTGGCAAAGGCTGCACATTCTATATCTTGGGCCATGATCTTATCAGATAGGTCACAGAGTTCCAACAAACATCCTTTCCTTAACCTTTCAGGCCCAGGGGTGATAATAACTCACCAATGCATATTTAACCATCCCTTTTTGGATCCCTTGTTGCTGTGGTTGTTCAGCCACTAAATCATGTCTGACTCTTTGAGACCCATGAACTGCAGCACTCCAGGCTTCCCTGCCCTTCACTATCTCCCTGAGTTTGCTCAAACTCATGTCCATTGAGTCAGTGATGCCATCCAACCATCTCATCCTCTGTCATCCCCTTCTCCTCCTGCCCTCAATCTTTTCCAAGATCAGGGTCTTTTCCAATGAGTACCTTAATCCTTCCCAAAACTTTATAAAAGTGTCCTTGTTAAATGCCCTCAGATGACCCCTGGAGTGTGCCGTTTGATTTCTTCTGTTACAGAAATCAATGATTGATCCAGTGAGACACTGAAACAAAAGAGAATTTTGCAGATAGTTGGGATTTGCAGACTGTAAATTACTAAGATATGACTTTTGACCACAAGGACAAATGGCCAATATACGAATGATGATTAAAGTATCAAGTTTCCCAATACCAATACTGTAGTCACAGGATGTGGCAGAAACCACCCTCCATCCATTAAATAATTCATGCTTCCCTTCTACAGTGAAATTACTACAGAAATCTTGCCAGCCAGGCAAAAATTATGTTGATCTGGCCCAACCTTTAGAACCAAACACGGACGTTATTAGTGGATGTGAATGTGATACCCAGTACTTCAAGGTCATGGCTTTTAAGAAATGGTTGTAGATTTTCCAGCTTCTCCTTTTCTATCCAATGGCTAGAAGTAGGACAGTTTAATCACTCACAAGATGGAAGGAACAACGCTACATTCAGAAGACAGCTACCCATTAACTAGGATTTGTCGTTGTTCAATCACTAAGTTGTGTCCGACTCTTTGTGACTCCATGGACTGTAGTAACCAGGCTCCTCTGTCCATTGGGTTTTTCAGGTAAGAATACTGGAGTGGGCTGCCATTTACTTCTGCAGGGGATCTTCCAGGATGAGGGATCAAACCCACATTGGCAAGTGGGTTCTTTACCACTAAGTCACCTGGGAAACCCATTAACCAGGATTACTGGAGCTAAAATTGTTACAGGGGACAATTTACTCCACGTGATTCTGTTATCTTTTACTTTAATCTTTGCTTCCTGTTGCTTTGTTCACTAAAAGTTTACCTTTTTCTTTTTTTCCAAGGATAATGTATTCTTTCTGTTTTTTTTCCCCCTTTGCTGAATTTTTAAAAATATTTTTAAAATTTTTACAATGTTGTGTTGGTTTCTGCCATACAACAATGCCAATCAGCCATAATTATACATGCATCCCCTCATTCCCTAGCCTCCCTCCCTTCCACAGGGAAACAACTGAAATAGCACAACAGTAAATGCATATGTTAGCATTATTGAGTCTAAGATTAAAATAGCAATGATCAAAGACAACAAAAATAAAGGATACTGTTCACACATAATAACCTGTCTTGGGGAACACTGTCCTTATGCCTAAATGTTAAACCAAAATACCTTTGTGTGGGATGGGACCCTGTCCACCTGTGGATGGCTACAGGAAGGAAGAAATTAACACATGCCCCATGCTCACTCCACAGAGACAGGCCATTCCAGGAAATATTTGTAAGATTGATGGCCTTTTTTATTTTACCTCCTCATTCTCATCCCATCTATTCTATAAAAGAATCTGATATTAAGTCCCCATAAGATGGTTATTTTGAGACATTTGTCTGCCATCTTCTCCTATTCATTGCCTCAATACTTCATCTCTCATTTAATTGGCCTGTGAGCAGAGTGAGCTTGGACTACGTAACAAAATGTTATGTAAATGAGAAATAAACTTTGTGTTAATAATTGTTTTGAGGTTTACTTGTCACAACAACTGCATCACCCCAACTAATATATAATGTGTACATTTATTTTAGGGATTAAATCCCATTCCAGCTTCCTTGTTTAAAGATGTACAGTAATGTACAACTCTTTCCATACTGGTTTGCCCAATGTGAGTTATCCTCATTCTTTGCTATCAAGGTCATCCTCATCTTCATAGTCTATCCCAAATATAAACTCATTCTCTGTTCTTTTCATCTTGATAGTAATCCAGTACTATCACCTTCCGCATCTGCTACATTGTAGAAACCAGAGCAATAATCTATTCTGTAACTGGCCATATTGGTTCAGTTTCTTTCTCATTTCCTTCTTTACCAAGTTATGCTTTGGCTAAAACTTCATAAACTTCTACTTTCTGGATGAAGATGCATCTATTCTATTCCTTAAACTCTACATGTTTTCCCAGGGGGGTGAAAAGGTAGCTAATTTCAGTTCTTGCATTAATCTGTTCCTGACTACAAAAGGAGAATTTGTCTCAGCCTCTCATGTGGACTGCCTTATCCATCAAAGCATCCCAGACATGCAAGAGGATGAAACATACACCTCTCTTCAGTGGGATACTCCAACATCAAACCCTTATCAGAGACATCTGTCTTCCACCAAAAATTCAGGTAACCAGTTATAACTATTTACACTCAGACCTTGTGGCTTATGGGTTTTCTTTTCTCCTGTTCTATGATGAGCCCAAGGTGATATTTATAATCTGAAATAACCCACTTATAAGTATAATAATATGCATAGCATGCTAATATTAAAAATGAAATAAAGTGGAGAAGTAGAGGACTTGACAAATATGTAGTACATTGGGTTTCTCTCTCTCTGTCTCTCTCTGTTGCTGAAAAGACAAAGAATTCCTGGATTTGGAAAATAAGTGAAAGAACTCACATATTTTGTGTAATTTTAGCCCTTCCCTTGTGGCTCAGAGGTTAAAGCGTCTGCCTCCAATGCAGGAGACCTGGGTTCAATCCCTGGGTCGGGAAGATCCCCTGGAGAAGGAAATGGCAACCCACTCCAGTACTCTTGCCTGGAAAATCCCATGGACTGAGAAGCCTGGTGGGCTGCAGTCCACGGGGTCACAGAGTCAGACACGACTGAGTGACTTAACTTACTTACTTAAAAAACATCCTGTAAATTATCTGATAAATACTAAGAAATAAAAGAGAAAACATAGGTTGAGAAAAGTGGCAAACATTCGCCAGCCTGGGTTAGTTCTGTCTTTAATATAAAATATTTATATCAATTTTCTTTTGTTTAGGTAATAAATTACCACAGACTTAGGGGCATAATACAACATAGCTGTATTTTCTTACAGTCTTAGAGATCAGAAGTCCAAAATGGATTCTGCTGGATTGAAACCAAGGTGCCGTGGGTCTACCTTCCATAGAGAGGCTCTAGGGGAGAGGTCCCCAAGTTCTAGGAACTAATGACTGGTGATTTGAACTGGAGCTGATGCAATAATAATAGAAATAAAGTGCACAACAAATGTAATGCACTTGAATCATCCCAAAACCATCCCCACCTTCTTGGTCCATGGAAAAACCGTTTTCCATGAAACCAGTCCCTGGTGCCAAAAGATTGGGGAACAGTGCTCTAGGGGAAAAACCATTCCCTGTCTTCTCCAGTTTCTAGAGTTGCATCCTTGCTTTCCTGAACCTGTGGCTCCTTTCCAATCTTCAGCTACAGTGGCACATCTTCAAATGTGTCTTGGCTTCCTTTATTATATGGCAGTCTCTTCCTCTTATCTATGTCTCACTTATAAGGGCCAGATGAAACAGGATGATCTTCCCATTCAAAGATCCTTTACTTAATTATACATTTAAAGTCTCCTTCTCCTCATAAGGAAATATTTATCAGTTCCAGAGATTAGAACATAGGCATTTTGGGCAGTTTGGGCAGAGTCATTATTCAAGCCTACATCATTATCCAGAGATAAACTGTGTGCTTTTTTCTCTCACCAACATTAAGAATATGACAAATCACTCATTCATTTTCCCTCCCCGAATTGTTGCAAAATTGTCTTTAAAAATGTTCCTTATCCAAAATCATGTGTTCAAAGGGAAATACCTTTGAATCAATCATGATCAAATGACACTGACCAGAGATGAGCAGATTGGAGACAGCTTTTCTAAATTAATTCATTTATTTATTATTTATTTTGGGGGGCTGCACTGGGTCTTCCTTGCTGCACATGCACTTTGTCTGGTTGTGACAAGTGGGAGCTATTTTCTGGTTGCGGTGTGTGGGCTTCTCATTGCAGTGGTTTCTCTTGTTGTGGAGCACAGGCTCTGGAGCACAGGCTCAGTAGTTGCAGTGCAGGAGTTCAGTTGCTCCGTGTCATGTGGGATCTTTCCAGACCAGGGATCGAACCTGTGTCTCCTTTATTGGCAAGAGGATTCTTAACCACTGAAAGTGAAAGTGTTAGTAGTTCAGTCGGGTTTGACTCTTTGAAACCCCATAGATTGTAGCCCACCAGGCTCCTCTGTCCATGGAGTTCTCCAGGCAAGAATACTGGAGGGGTTGTCGTTCCCTTCTCCAGGAGATCTTCCTGACCCAGCAATTGAACCTGGGCCTCCAGCATTGCAGGCAGATTCTTTGTCTCTGAACCACCAGGGAAGCCCTCTGAACCACTAGACTCCCAAGAAGTCCTGGAAACAGCCCTTTTGCTGTCAAAAATTAAAGCCTACTGCCTAGTTTGCCATCATCTCTAAATGACTGTTGGAAGAGAATACATCTAACAACTTACTGGGCTGGTGGTGTCATACAAGGATAAGAGAAGTATATTGTGAAAGCTGTCCAAGCTGGCATTTTTCCAAATTATGACTTGCATTTCAAAGGGTTTGAGTTCACCTTTCCCTGTTATACACAATTACAATGTTACCTCCTCATTTTACTCAGTTTAGTCCTTTCCTGTTGATTGAGGGCAGGAGGAGAAGGGGACAGCAGAGGATGAGATGGTTGGATGGCATCACTGCCTCGATGGACATGGGTTTGGGTGGACTCCAGGAGTTGGTGATGGACAGGGAGGCCTGGTATGCTGCGGTTCATGGGGTTGCAAAGAGTCAGACACGACTGAGCAACTGAACTGAACTGAACTGACTCACTTCTTTCCCCTACTTTCTCTAAATCAATTTCATTGCTTCTACTCCTTGTTTAGGAGTATGGTGTCTTGTGACGGTGATCTTATGTATTTTCTGCATTGGCTCATTAGCAACCTCCATTTTCTTGGGCATCAAATGTAAGTATAAAAGGATATCTTCAAAATAATCTATATAGATAGATAGGTTGCATACTACATGTAGCACTACATAGACGTATGCATATCATTTTAACTGGAACTTCATAACTTATAAATGGATAAATAAATCAACTAGAAACACCTAAATGAATATAAATTATATAAAATAATGACTTCCTTATTTAAGTTATGGAACATCCATTAGCTATAACTCTCTAAAGCACTCAGATGCCACTGATAACTTTTAATATTCAATGGCAAGCTGTTTAACTCAAATCTAATACCATAGGTCTCTATGGGAAAAAATGATGCAAATAATTGCTTATATTATGATCCCATTTATGAATTATGTTAATATGCCAAAACATGCAATTTGAAGGTTTTCAGTACTATGCTCTTCCTTTTCTAATATACATTTATTCTAAATTATATAGATCATTTTATTATGAACTTTTCAGTTTATACTAGACAAGGTACAATTTAGTATGTTTAAGGTAAATGTGAGGACTTTATTTGGGCCAATATTTTGCCACATTTCTTTTTTTTCTTTCAGTTCAAGGTGAAAACATGCTTTTATATATAACAAATGAATTTTTAATAAAGTGTAACAATTACAGAAGCACAGGTTCCTGAAAAAAGACCAAGAACCTTTATTGTCACTTATGCTAGCACAAAGAAATATGCTTAGAAAGACAGTGATGAAGAGCAATTGTCTAGATAATTCTTATGTCTTGTATGCCTTGGCAAATCATTTCTCCAACTAGGAGGAATTAGCTGATGATGAATTAGTTGCTGTAGCAAATGAATAGAATCCAGGAGGGAGTCATGGAAACTTCTAATTTGTAGCCAAATCAAAAAGAAGTCATGCTAACCTGGGAATTTACTACTTGCATTGGCCTCTGAGGTGGGGAGCAGTCTTTGGGACTGAGCTCTTAACCTCGGGATACTGATGCTATTTCCAGGAAGATAGTGTCAGAATTAAATTAAATTATAGGACACCCAATTGGTGGTGTAGAGCAGGGCAAGGGGGTGGGGTGGAATGGGGACAATACATTTGGTGAACACAAGTGTCAGAAGTGTGAGTGTGGTAATGGTGTAAAAGTCAAGGAGATTCAAGCCTATGCAATTTGCATCAGGATACATGGAACGTAATTTGGAAATATCTAACGCAATGTAAACGCACAAAACTTTGACCTATTAACTTTTACAAATGTACTTACACATGTGTGAAATTATGTATAACTAAGGTTCCTCATTAGAGTATTTCTTTCTACAATAACAAAAGATTACAAATAGTGTAAAAGTCAATGAAACATTATTAAAATAAATCATGATATATTCATACACTAGAATCCAATATAAAAAAGAATGAGAAAGCTCTTTATGTACTAACATAGTATTATGTCAAAAATATATTTTAAGTGATTAAATGAAAAGTGAAAAACCATGTAAAAAGATTGTTATCATTTGTGTAAAGAAGATTGAGGGAACTTTATATTCATTTGCATGTAAATTTCAAAACACCTCTGGAAGAATAAAAAATAAATTGATAAATCTGAGTGCATTAAAGGGCTGGAATTGAGTGGGTAAGGAAACAGGGATGGCAAAGAGCTTTTTTGTTGTACATGCTTTGTAGCTTTTTTTAAAAAATTGATTGAAATATAGTTGCTTTACAATATTGTATTAGTTTCTGCTGTACTGTGAAGTGAATCAGTTATATGTATCCATATTTCCCTTCTTTTTTAGATTTCCTTCCCTTTTAGGTCACGGCAGAGCACTGAGTAGAGATCCCTGTGTTATACAGCAGGTTCTAATTAGTTATTTATTTTATACATTGTAGTATATGTATGTCAACCCTAATCTCCCAATCCATCCCAATTTCCCCTCCCCTTTAGTATCCATAAGTTTGTTCTCTGTATCTGTGTCTCTATTTCCACTTTGTACATAAGTTCATCTGTATCATTTTTCTAGATTCCACATATAAGTAATATTATATGATACTTGTTTTTCTCTTTCTGACTTATTTCACTTTGTATGACAGTCTCTAGGTCTATCTATGTCTCTGCAAATGACACTATTTCACTCCTTTTTTTGGCTGAATAATATTCCATTGTATATATCTTCTTTATCCATTCCTCTGTTGATGGACATTTAGGTTGCTTCCACATCCTGGCTATTATAAATAGGGCTGCAATGAACATTTGGGTGCATGTGTCTTTTTGAATTATGGTTTTCTCTGAGTATGTGCCAAAAAGTGGGATTGCTAGGTCATATAGTAGTTCTATTTTTAGTTTTTTACGGAACCTCTGCACTATTCTCCATAGCGACTGTATCAATTTACATTCCCACAAACACTACAGGAGGGTTCCCATTTATCCACATCTTCTCCAGCATTTATTGTTTGTAGATTTTTTAGTGATGGCAAAACTATAGAATACTGATGAAAGAAATAAATCAAAGATGACACCAAGAGATAGAGAGATATACCATGTTCTTAGACTGGAAAAAAACAATATTGTGAAATAATTATACTACTCAAAACAATTTACAGATTCAATGCAATTCTTATCAAATTAGCAAGGGCATTTTTCACATGATTAGAAAAAATTACAATTTGTATCGAAATAAAAAAGACTCTAAATAGCCAAAGCAATCTTGAGAAAGAAAAACAGAGCTGGAGGAATCAGACTCCCTGACTTCAGACTATACTGCAAAGCTTCAGTCATCAATGCAGTATGGTACGGGCAAAAAACCAGAAATATAGATCAATGGATAGAAAGCTCAGAGATAAACCCATGAACCTATAGTCACCTAATCTAAGATAAAGGAGGCAAAAATATACACTAGAGAAAAGGCAGCCTCTTCAATAACTGGCATTGGGAAAACCAGACAGCTATGTAAAAGAATGAAATAAGAGCATTCTCTAACACTGCACACAAAAATAAACTTAAAATGGATTAAAGACCTAAATGTAAGGCTGAACAATGTAAAACTTAGAGGAAGCATAGGCAAGAACACTCTTTGACATAAATCACCAGATCGTTTTTAACCCACCTTCTAGAGTAGTGAAAATAAAAACAAAAACAAACAGAGAAGACTTAAAAGTTTTTGCACAGCAAAGAAAGACATAAATGAGACTAAAATACAACCCTAAGAATGGGAGAAAATATTTGCAAATCAAGCAACCAATAGGGGATTGATCCTCAAAATATACAAATAGTTCATGTAGCTCAATATCAAAAAGTGAACAACACAATAAAAAAAGAATGAGCAGAACACCTAAATAAACATCCTTTGTAGCTTTTACTTCACAAATATAATGGGTAATATGTAGTTCTCTTCAGTCTGCATTGAAGGTTTATTTTGTTATGTGTCAGTATTTTATCAGGAATGGTTGTTATTGTTTGAAGTGTTTCAGATGTCCACTGCTATAATGCAGCAGCAAGAAAAACTCATCCAACAGGAGAGAGCACTGCTCAACTTCTCACAGTGGAAGAGAAACCCCAACCTACAGATGACATATTGCCAAACCTTAATGCAGAAGTCTTTCAGTTCAGGTAATTGATATAAAGTCAATTTTCACTGTGCAGATACCAATGTATACACCAGTTCCTCAAAACAACAACAGCAAAACAAAAAACCCACAGCAACGCATATTTCCCTGTAAATTATAGTCAGGATTTCATAAAAAAAATAGGAGAGAGATACTTTTGATCTGCTCTTTACTTCAATGTCATTTATACATACATCAGTGCTAAGTCACTTCAGTGGTGTCCAGCTCTTTGTGACTGTATGGACTGTAGCCCGCCAGGTTCCTCTGTCCACGGGATTCTCCAGGCAAGAATACTGGAGTGGGTTGCCAATCCCTTCTCCAGGGGATCTTCCTGACTCAGGGATGGAACTCACTTCTTCAGCATCTCTTGCATTGTAGGCTGATTCTTTACCACTAATACCACCTGGGAAGCCCACATTACATTAATAGTATGTGGAAAATACTAAAGTTCCAAGAAATAGAAAAAAAGGAAAATATACAGTCAAACGTCAAAATGTAATGAGTGAGATGAGTAGGTAAGATTAAACAAAAAAAGCAGCATTTTATGTTTTATCCAATCATTCAAATTTGTGTATATCTCCAGCATTCTTGCCTGGAGAATTCTATGGACAGAGGAGCCCTGGTGAGCTGTAGCCCATGGGTTCACAAAGAGTCGGGTACAACTGAACACACACTCTTACACCTACACATAAAATTTAGAAAATTAACTTCTCTGTAGTGGCTATCATTTTAGTAATTGTCAATCAGCCAGATAGTTCCTTCTAATTGAGATTCAGTCAAGTAAATGTTTAAAAAAATACAATGTTTTACGAACTGCTGAAAGCATGGATTAGGTCCACCTCTGAATCATCAACTTTAATCAGCTTTGTTGTTGTTTAGTCGCTCAGTCACATGATCTCTTAAATCAGTGACAAAATCCATTTTGGAGATTAATTCAAATCCAGCATGTTCTCAGCCTTTCAACTGCCATTGTCAGCACTGCTTATGCTATAACTTTAATAACACTCAGGATACTGATTAGAGTCGTTCTCAAAGGATATTGAAGAAGAGCCCTAAATAATTTGACATCTGGGCCATGGAAACTGATAATGAACTATTCGTGACCCTAAGTAGAAGGCTTTTCCCTGGAGACTACAGTTCTGGAAGTATGAGAGTCTTTCCTTCTATAAAATTGTGCTAGAAACACTTGGTCAAAGTGTTGATCTTTGGTTCCCCTTTTACACATCTGAGCATCCTTCTTTCATGAATATGTTTTTTCTTAAGATAAGTTCTATAAAACTGGTGAAACGTTAAGACTTACTTCTTAGTTATATCAAAGTCCTAAATTAAACGTATTGGTCACTTGTTCAATTTTTCCTCACCTACATATTTTAAAATCACTCCTTAAGGTGCACTCTTTGTTATTTCCACTATATGAGAAACATTTTCATGCTTGACTCTCAGAATTTAAACATCAACTTGAGGCTTACCACTCTACTCACCTAATGGCTCATTACATTCTCAATTAAATTGGGCCAATAATATTAATGGACACAAAACAATAAGCAAACAAGTGAAGATTATAAATGATGTAAATGAAAAGGAGGAAAGATATCTAAAAATAGAATAATCAGATCAATTATTATAGAAAGAAACAATCTGGGAAAATATTCCCAAATTAATTTTATCTTAAACTCTTAGAGACCTATTGCATTTGGAAGTAATTGTACAAATCTTACTGTATTCAGGTTCAAAGGAGGTTAAATTGCTGAGAACTGCATCATATGAGCCATTGGGTTAAAGCAGGGGTCCCCAACCTATGGGATCTAATGTCTGATGATCTGAGCTGCAGCTGATGTAATAAAAATAAAAATAAAGTGTATAATAAATGTAATGTGCTTGAATCACACTGAAACCATGCCTCACTCCCAGGTCCATGGAAAAATGGCCTTCCATGAAACTGATCCCTGGTGCAAAAAAAGTTGGGGATCATTGGAAAAAATTCAGCTTCACTGGGAATAATACAAGGGGTTCTTTTGCAGAGGTGTGCTACCAATATTTTTACAATAACTTTAATGAAATGTTTATATTTGAAGCCTATAACTGCAGCCCTTGTCCAAACAACTGGATTCAGAATGGAGAAAGTTGTTACTATGTCTTTGAAAGCTGGAAATTTTGGCACACTAGTAGAGAGGATTGTTGGAAGAAGGGATCTGATCTTCTGCAAATAGAGAACAAAGAAGAAATGGTAAACACTGCTTAATGATTTCATATCATTCTGAAAATACCTATGAAATGAAAAGACTGATTCTTATAGAATTCCTTAATACTCTGTAACAATGGTATATTTGTTGGGAAAAAAAAAGTTTCAATATTCAAAGTAGGAATTGGCATGCCTTGTTTTCCTTTTAATTGGAGAAACAAAATACAGGATGGTTATTCAGAAATCAGGGAGAATATGTTAGTTCTATGTTCTTTGTTACTCAAAAAGGGAGGGAACAAAAGAAATTCCATTTTGTAACTGCTAATCCACTCCCAGATATGCACACATTATGACTGTATATATGTTTAATTTGTTTTAAATTTGAAGTTTCAATACTTTAGGGAGGTATACTAAGCTATAATAATTATATAATTATCAAGAAAAGTAGAAGTACAAAAAGTGAGGTGACATCATGAAATAGAGAGACCTGTGAAAATAAACATTTGCTAAATGAACTGTTCAATTGACATTAAACCTAGTTTACTAATATTTTAATGAGTAAGATGCTTCCTTGAAATCGTTATACCCATAAATTATGTGTGAAGTAGAAAGCACAGTTACACATTTCTGAATTTATAAAAAATGTATATCTGCCATATTCAGTAATTAGTCAAAGCTCATTTTTATAAGAATAATAGAACAATCTGTTAAAGATATGTAATAAACCAAAGCAACTTGGACTAGCTAATGACAGTTATGGGTTTGCACTATTTTTCTGTGCAAATTAAGTAACAAAAATTAGAAGTATTTATTCCTACAAAATATGCCTGCAGTTAATTGCTGCTGGACTCTTCTAAACTATTTCTCACACTGACGTATCCTGGAAAAGACATATATATATACTATCTGCCAAATTCTGAATCCATTAAAATTATTTTGACATCAGATGCCTATTTGTTTCATAGTTTTTACCACCTTGATCATTTAGCAATAAAAGGGAAAGTATACTTTCTTTAAAGTCTCTCTCTTTCCAGCCTTCAAGTTCCAATTACCTTTGTAGAGGCAAAATGTCACACTTCTATCTCATGGTAGTTTATTAGCTTTTTGTTTGTTTTGGAGTACCACTCCAACCTTGGTTCACTGTTCAAGTCTTGTTTCTCATAGGACTTTATCACGGGCAGCCTGAAGAAGATCAAAAGAAACTATGATTACTGGGTAGGACTGTCACAGAACGGGTCCAGCCAACCTTGGCTTTGGCAGGATGGCTCCTCTCCTTCCGCTGACCTGTAAGTCTCTGAGGGAAATGTTCCAAGAATTAGACACAGGTGGGAAATTAGCCATTAATTTTATCTTATACCTTACATTTCCTCCAGGAGACATGATGAGCATGATAATTTCATAGGCTTGATTGGGATCCAAGCCAAGATAAAGAGTAGCTACGTGGCTTCTAAATCTTTCTCCTTCTCAGCCCCACGCGAGCACATTCACATCAAAATCTGAAAGTCTGAATGAATGATATTATGTGATTATCAAGTACATTTCCTTTGTATCATTGAATGGAGAGAATGCTAATTAAGTAATTCCCATAGTAAGATTTCAGAAAGAACTGGGGAGACTGGTCAGCCGTGCCTTCATATTTTGAATATTAAGAGTCAGAAAAAGAGATTTGAAATTAGAGCCTATCTTTATGTATTCAAGCATTTAAAAAAATATGCTGCCCATTGAAATAATATTTGCACATTTTATTTTGAGAAAATAGCTCTGTTATTGAAGAAGGAGAGGAAAACTACCACAAGAGGGTGCCATATTAAAACAAAAAGCTGTGCATCTCTCATTTTATTGCCCAAAGAACATCTCCTTAAGCCCACACCTAACCTCAGATATACTGACTTGCCGCTCCAGGTTGCCAAGACAGGGACCCCAGTCAACCGATCAAGCCTGTGGATACCTCAGAGACAATGACCTTTCTTCTGCTAACTGCAGCGTTTGGAAATATTTCATCTGTGAGAAGTACGCACTAAGATCTTCTACCTGAAAGAAATTTTGCTTAAAGTGATCACTCCATTATGATCATATTTGCAATAGATCCTTCAAAAACCTGTAATAATGAGCCTAAGGGCCAGCACAGAACTAAACCAGTGCAAGGGCTGTAAAACCAGCTACCTGGGACCCAAAACCTATCTTGCCTTTACACTTGGTAATATTCCTCAATGCTTTCCATATGTTTCTTTGACACTGCTCAAATTACTTACCAAGAATAAAATTGGTTTAGAGCAACAGAAGACAAAACTGTAAAGAATGGAGAACAAGCTGAAGAAAAATCATTTCCATTTGTCATTTTTTTCTCTCTCTCTCTTTCTATTTTTTTTTTAATTTAGAGTGACTATAAACTCTACAGAAAAATCAATAAATCACTGGTGAGATGATGCAATTTTAGCTAACCAATACCCTTTTCAATAAATGAATAAATGTGACCTTTCCTCACTGTTTGCAAAATCTTTCTATGCATTTACTGGGCTTGCCAGGCATTATGTTATCAGACTGGTAGGATGGGAAGACAGTGACACGGATTTTCAAATTGGAAGGAAGATATGCTGCTATCTTCTGCCTATAAGACAAAATCATTTTTAGGACTGCAGAATTTTACTGGAGAGAAGAACAACCAGAGCTATATGTATGTGGAAGGAATAGTCAGGCTGGCACAGCAGTATCCAGTAAGGAAGAGCTGGCTGATTCTGTTGTTGTATGGCAGAAATCAACACAACACTGTAAAACAATTATCCTTCAATTAAAAATACATTTTTAAAAAACTGCAGAAATAGAACTGTGATCTTCCTTTGCCGGGAGCCAGCGTGAGGAATTCCACCCGTGACAAGGTCATGCGGCAAGAGCTCTGATGGCAAGGCTAATCAGACCTCAGGTTTTCCCCCTGGAATTTCCTGAGCATCCACCCCTCAAAAAATAAGAATCTACCTGCTTTTCCACTCTTCTAATATTCTCTGGAAAAAGTCAACTCAGGGCTTTAGTCTTCTGCATTTGAAAGGGATGTTTCAGTTAACCGCCTCTGATTGCTCTCTAGCTTGCCTAACAGGTTCCCCGGACCTCTTACAGCTTGTGAATTGCTTACAGCCCCCCAACCACGAGAGGCACAAAGCTTGAAAGCATCTTAAGATACAGAGCCTTTTCTAAAGAGTTAAAAATTATATTGGTAGAGGGTTTTCACTGTTGACTCAATGACTGCTGCCAGGCCTCCATATTCTTTATCTTTTAGGCACCTGGAAGGATGTTACTCAATGTAAGCAGGATGTAGAAAAAGATACATAGTAGTTTTGATGTTAGCAACATTAGACTTTTGAGTTAATTGCTTCTCTTTTGCTGTAAATCACTGTACTCCCTCTACTTGTTATAAGTTGCTGTATCCTTGTTGTGTAAGAATGTAACTTTATTTAGTGCTTTCTGAGAGTGGCACCAGACCTTGGGAATAT
This sequence comes from Capricornis sumatraensis, assembly GCF_032405125.1. Lineage (NCBI taxonomy): Eukaryota > Metazoa > Chordata > Mammalia > Artiodactyla > Bovidae > Capricornis > Capricornis sumatraensis. Next base: position 143,681,853 of record NC_091072.1, on the reverse strand, counting down.
CAACACAAATAAGTCTTCTGGTTGACAAACCCTTATCAGAAAAAAGGCTGTAAAATGTTAATTGGCCCTTTTGACTGGAAGATGATGTAAATTACCTAAAACTTGTGTATACAATTAGGTATGCAGAGAGAAAAGCCTGGTTTTGATAAGAGTCTGGACTGCTAACGCTGCATAACTTTGTGTTACCCATTGATCTCCATGTTTTATCAAAAGTATAAAAGGCCTTCTGAACAATAGGGGCCGGAGCCAGTTGCTGGACTGGTTTCCCCCTTGTGTCTCTCTCTCTCTTCTTTTCCCCCTTCCCCTCCCTCTGTTCTTTACTCTAATCTCAGGCTGAATTTCCATCTGGGGCGCGGAGGCTCGCCAAATCTACTTACTTGCCCTGGCTGTTAAGACCAGCACGAAAGGGAGCCTAAGGTGAGGCACCCTTAGATATTCCAGCGAGCGCCGGTGGCCCAACGTAGATGGTGCAAATTCCTTGTCTGGAATTTTATTGGTCTTCCGTGTAATCCAAGCTATTCAGCCCTCTTCCTCCACTTAATTCTCCTACTACACTATTTCTTCCTAATCTAATCTTATCTCAATCAATAAATAAGTTTTTCTCATGCCAACGCCATCCACCCTTCGAAATCCCTGGATCCACCAGGGCTGGACCCCAGGATTCCTTTCTACTTCTTACTGACCATCCCCACTGCTCACATATCAAAAGACTCATGACCTGTATGACAGACTCCAGGTTCACCCACACTACTACAAATGACTCAATTTCATTCCTTTTTATGACTAAATAAGATTCCTTGGTACATATGTACCACATCTTTACCCATTCATCTGTTGGTGGACATCTAGTTTGCTTCCTTGTCCTGGGTAAAATAGTTGCGGCAGTGAACTGTTATACAGAAAGAAGTCAGAAAGAGAAAATTAAATATCAGATATTAATGCATATATATGGAATCAAAAGATGGTACTGCTGAAACTATTTGCAGGGTAGGAAGGAATAGAGACAAAGGTGTAGAAAACAAACTTGTGGACACAGGGTGGAAGAGGAGAGGGTGGGACGAACTGAGAGTGTAGCTACCATGTGTCAAATGGTATCTGGTGCAAAGCTACTGCATAACACAAGGAGCTCAGCTTGGTGCTCTGTAATGACCTAGTTGGGTGGAATGGGGGGTGGGGGTGGGAGGGAGGCTCAAGGGGGAGAGGATATATGTATACATGTGGCTGATTCACCTCATTGTACAGCAGAAACTAACACAAAATTGTAAAGCTATTACACTCCAATTTAAAGAGAAAGAAAGAAAAAAAAAAAAAAAAAGAAGACTCATGACTTGGATCCCTGAGACTAACACTCCAGTGCTTTTACCTAAATCTCTCAATGTCTCAGTTTCCTCTTTGAAAATAAATATAGAATTTGCTTCAAATATTGTTTGAGGATGAGATTATCCATATATGTAAATTTGCTGAGAAGAGCATCTTACATGGAATTTTACACTCTACTTGTGCTTGCTGCTGTTGTCTGGGTAAATCCTCAGTCATCGCTAGACATCACTGCTTTGTGTACTTCAGATGAAAACGATCCCTTTACTGCTTATGTTATAAGGATATCAAGAAGACAAAGTTTACAGGTAAATTGTCACCAAGTATCTGGAGAGGATACTTGTCTTAAACCTAATGAATCTATAGACAGTCTCTGTCCTAGGTCCACAGGCTCCCCTAGGCATGGACTACCTTGTTCCCTGGAGACAATGGATGTGAAAGTGTCTTGGGACTTACAGGAAGGGAATTTCCACTAATTATTATTATTATACTAATATATTTCACTAATTATTATTATTAGTATACTAAAATTGGAGAAGGCAATAGCAACTCACTCCAGTATTCTTGTCTGGAAAATCCCATGGACCGAGGAGCCTGGTAGGCTATAGTCCATGGGGTCACAAAGAGTCGGACACAACTAAGCAACTTCACTTTTACTTTCATTATATATAATATAATAGTATACTATTATATTATTACTTTTCTACCACTTATCTACCATCCCTAGAACAACACCTTACCATAAAGCAGACTCTCATCAAATACATGCTAAATTAAAAATACTTTTACTTAATGTCTCATTTCTCACAAAAAGTAGCTCAGATATGTAAGATTCTTATCATTCTCTCCTTATAATAAAGACACCACTTAGAGTAAAATGAATTCTAATTTACTGCGGCAGTAGAAATCATTGGCCTCCTATACAATGTCAGGAACCTCAGTTCTTAGTTCTTCAGGCACTCTGTCTATCAGATCTAATCCCTTGAATCTATTTCTCTCTTCCACTGTATGCAAAAAAGCAAAATGGATGTCTGAGGAGGCCTTCGAAATAGCTGTGAAAAGAAGAGAAGCCAAAAGCAGAGGAGAAAAGAGAAGATATACCCATTTGAATGCAGAGTTCCAAAGAATAGCAAGGAGAGATAAGAAAGCCTTCCTCAGTGATCAATGCAAAGAAATAGAAGAAAACAATAAAATGGGAAAGAGTAGAGATCTCTTCAAGAACATTAGAGATATCAAGGGAACATTTTATGCAAAGGTGGGCACAATAAAGATAGGGACCTAACAGGAGAATATTTTAAGAAGAGGTGGCAGGAATACACAGAACTGTGCAGAAAAGATCTTCATGACCCAGATAACCATGATGAATATGTTATTTAGGTTGGTCATAACTTTCTTTCCAAGGAGTAAGTGTCTTTTAATGGTGAACAACCTAGACAGCATATTAAAAACCAGAGACATTACTTTGCCAACAAAGGTCTGCTTAGTCAAAACTATTGTTTTTCCAGTAGTTATTTATGGATGTGAGAGTTGGACTATAAAGAAAGCTGAGCGCCAAAGAATTGATGCTTTTGAAGTGTGGTGTTGGAGAAGACACTTGAGACTCCCTTGTGTTGCAAGGAGATCAAACCAGTCCATCCAAAAGGAAATCAGTCCTGAATATTCATTGGAATGGCTGATGCTGAAGCTGAAACTCCAATACTTTGTCCACCTGATGCGAAGCGCTGACTCATTTGAAAAGACCCTGATGCTGGGAAAAATTGAAGGTGGGAGGAGGAGGGGATGACAGAGGATGAGATGGTTGGATGGCATCACCAACTCGATGGACATGAGTTTGTGAAAACTCCGAGAGTTGGGATGAACAGGGAGACCTGGCGTGCTGCAGTTCATGGGGTCACAAAGAGTTGGACGTGACTGAGAGACTGAACTAAACTGAGATATCATTTAAATGAACCTGGAAGTCTCTTGTAAAAGATGACCTCAGAAGGAGAAGTTCCTTTAAGAGTGAGATGAGTGTGATTTTGTATTTGTTTCTTTATTTACCCTTGACCTGAAATTTAAATGGGAATTTCAATAAAAGGGACTTTTCTCTAGTTTTCTGCTGAACCCATAAAAGGAGAATAGCAAAGAAAACATAAGCTGTCTCTTCTGGTTTGCACAGCTGGCAGCTGGCAGTTCAATATAATAACCTGGAATAAAGGAGAAACAATGGCAAATTTTAGTAGGAAAGACTGTTTGTCTTCAAGACTCTTCAAAGTATTGTCATGGAGTTGTGTTTAGAGAAAGGATAGGAAACATTTAATAACTCTTTTGAGAAGAAGTACAATGAAGCCAGAAGCAAACATCCTTTGGCTGACATCATCCGTCAGCATGTGATGCAGTATTTACAAGTCTGAGTTTTATCTACAGAGCAGCTGGCATAAACCTCTACTGATTTCCTCAGTGGCAGTATTGCTTTCCACACAGATCGCACTGGTGGAAGATTTTTCCTTGCAGTTTTCTTTTGGCCCAGAACAACAAGGCTTTTTAACACAATGGTAAGATATTGGACGTTAGCTCCGGGATAATCAAGTTCAGTTCAGTTGCTCAGCTGTGTCTGACTCTTTGTGACTCCATGGACTGCAGCACTCCAGGCTTCCCTGTCCATCACCAACTCCCGGACCCTGCTTAAAATCATGTCCATTGCATCGCTGATGCGCAGCAAATAATGAACTGGGTATCTGATCCATCTCACTGAGTTCCAGACTAGTTCTCTTTAGATTTATTTTTAATTAGAGGATTACTTTACAGTGTTGTTTCTGCTGTACAACAACATGAATCAGCTATAAGTATACATACATCCCCTCCCTCTTTAGTCTCCCTCCCACCGCCCGCATCCCACTCTGCTGGGTCATCCCAGAGCACTGAGCTGAGCTCCCTGTGTTATACAGCAGCTTCCCACTAGCTATCTGTTTTACACACGGTAGTGTAGATATGTCAATGCTGCTCTCTCAGTTCATCTCACCCTCTTCTTCCCTGGCTATGCCCACAAGTCCGTCCTCTACATGTGCGCCCCTATGCCTGCCCTGCAAATAGGTTCATCAGTACCATTTTTCAGATTAGTTTTTAAAAAGTAAAAGGATAGGAAAAATAAAACCCTATCCTGCAAATGTAAAGAGGCTTTTTTTTTAACATGCTTTATTCAAACGCCATTAAATGTATGAAAAGAAAAACTTTAATAACATTTTAGATCCCCAAAATCTATTCATACAAGGAAACTTGTACCAGAAGTTATGTACACCTTAAATCAGATTATGCTGCTTTTTGTATTCTTTGAAAACTATAAGAATTCCATTAGAAAGTATCTGACTTCCAAATATTGAGGCCAACTCTGAGACAGCCTTCTAGATCTTCCTACATATTTCACAATCAGCTACTATCTCTAAAGCAAAAGTTCCCAGCACACGTCTCACATTTCCTGCTGCTACCGGGCTCCTGACCTGTTTCCTGTTGATAAGTTTTTAAGAGCGGTTCAATATCCTCAGGAAAAGAAATAGCTCATTGTGTACCCTGGGGAACTCAGATCTACCAGGAAAGGTCATGTTCCTCATTTGACTTTTCCCTGCAATTTCTTCAGAATTGCTTAAATGCACAAGAATCTAGAAAAAAAAAAAAAGTCCTCTTGTGTTAGAAAACCCATTCACAGGGTGCTACCTCTCTGATTTTTGACAGAAAATTGTTCTCAGAAAGTCATATTTTCAAATTCATGTTATGATTATTTCCTATTCTTAAAATTAAAAAAAAAGAGAGAAAGCTTATGGAAAGAATAATGTGTCATATTTATTTCTGTCCTTTTAAAATATTTTACTCACTTTGTGATCAGTATTGTGGATTTTGTTAGGCTGAGAAGAAATCGAGGAAAGGGTTGGAGAAGAATCAGCTCAAGAATTAGTAGAATTAGTTTCATATGGAATTCTCCAGGCCAGAATACTGTAGTGGGTAACCATTCCCTTCTCCAGGGGATCTTCCCAACCCTGGGATCAAACCCAGGTCTCCTGCATTGCAGGCAGATTCTTTACCAGCTGATCCAAAAGGGAAGCCCTTTAATCTATTAATGAATGTTAAATGAAAGCTATTCAGTGAATTAAAGTCATAATTGTAGCAACACACACAATTCTTGACTTCCCTGGTGGCTCATATGGTAAAGAATCTGCCTGCAAAGCAGGACACCTGGGTTGGATCACTGGGTTGAGAAGTTCCCCTGGAAAAGGGAATGGCAACCACTCCATTATTCTTCTCTGGAGAATTCAACGGAGAGAGGAGCCTGCTGGGCTAAGGTCCATGGGGTCGCAACAAGTCAGACACAACTGAGCTGAGTGACTAACACACTTTCAGTAAAGATTCAACAATATTTTCTAGCTCATAGAATCAGTGAAGATTTAACAGGTTTTTCTATCTTATATAATACACATTTTATTAAACAAATTGGTCGCTTTGTGCATTTTATGCTAGAAGTTTGGAAAATGCAGAGGAATAAAGTGTGGTTTGTTTTTTTCCAAAAATAAATAAATAAATACTATTATTTTTTTCTTCCTCCTCATCCAAAATGACACTTCCCCTTAGGTTGCAGATTTGGAGAGAAAACACTGTTCATTACCCACTAACCAGGCAGTTAGGCCCACTAAAGCAATGACATTTAGAGACACTTGTCATCTATGCTGAAGTAGTCTGTAATTGTGTAAGATGCCAGGGGTCAAAACCAAATATGTGCTAATTTTACTCAGTTCACAAAATCACTTGACTCTCTCATGAGGCAAGGCTTAAATAATACTTAATTGCTTAACTAAAAGCTTAATCCCCGTCTCTTGTTATGTGCTCATTATATTAACCATGTTCATTAAACATCTGTACTTGTCATAGAAAATATTTTGTAATATCCACAGGTCCCCAGTGTAGAGGTCTCTCTGCAATTTGTTCACGAAAGAAGGTTGTTTTTTTCTTGCTTTCACTCATCTATTTTTAAAAATTAAATCCCTTCCTTGCTTTGCAACATATTTTTAATATCCCTTACATTATATATTACAATGTAGATTATGAAACTAATTTCACATGTACCTCATTTCATCTAACAGTAACACCCTGAGAAAACTGTAAATATGCTCACTTTATGCCTAATGAAATAAGCTTTGTGAAGTAAAGGGATTTGTCTGATAATAAATTACAATAAGGGGTCTTTAACTTCCATTTTATGACCACAAATATAGTTCTTTCTGCACGACAGAATAAATTAATGCACAATTTGTTCAACAATGAAGAAATTTCCTAGCTAACCAATGGAAAACTGAAGGGAAAATTCATAAGAAAGAAATCTACAAGCAACGATTGGTAAGTGGCACAGTATTATGGGAATAAACACAACCATCTTCTCTTTATTGTGTATTTGCTAATTTTATGTCATTTCATCATGAGATAGATGTTTATGGAAAATAAAAGTGAAACATCCCAGCTTCCACTGTTGAAAAACAAAGAATGATAACAGATTATCCCTTCTAGTGTTAAACCCCTAAAATTGAATTCTCTCTAATCCAGTGAAGTCAGTGTGTCGTTGCCGGGAGCCACCATGGGAGATCCCACCCGTGGCAAAGGTCATGAGGAAGAGGCCTGACGGGCAAAGGCGAGATCAGGCCTTGAGGGACCCCCCTTCTCGAGCATCTACCTCCAAACCAGAATCTGTCTGTTTTACTATTTCATGACTTTCACCAACTCCTCTGACGTTAACAGGGAGCTATCCCCGACCACCTTTCTCTGGAGAAAATCAACTTAGGGCTCTAGCTAATAAGTCTCGTAGACATGAGAGGAATATTTCAAATCAAACCCCCTCTGTTAGCATTCTAGCTTGTCAGACAGGTTTATCCAGACTCTTGCAGCTACACATATGATTGTTCACAGCCTCCCAACTGTGAGAGACACGGGAAGCCTAAAACATAGAGCCTTTCAAAGAGTTAAAAGTTATTAGAGTAGTGCTGGTGTAGGATTTCATTACTGGGCCAATGCTTGCTGCCAAGTTCCCATATCCCTTATCCACTGTGCACCTGGGAGTGCATTAGTTAACATAGTTGGAATGTAAGAAAAACAAGTGTAGCCTTGGAATTAACCACATCAGACTTTTGAGCTAATTGGTTCTTTCTTGTAACTCACTGCACCTTTGCTCCTTGAGAAATGTAACTCTGTTTAACATTTTCTGAGGCTGACATAGATTAGAAATATAAAGAAAAAAACATTTCAAGGGAAAATAAGTTTTCTGGTTGAAAGCCTTTATCAAAAGAGGGTCATAAAATGTCCACAGGCCTCCAAGGCCAGAAGATAATGTACACAACATTGTCTATGGGAAAGGTTTGCAGAAAAAATCCTGGTTTCGATAAAGACAAAACAGATGTAATGTTTGGGCTGACTCTGTATGACTTTGCATCTTTCATTTCCCTCTATGTACAAGTTAAGGTATTAAAGTCCTTTTTGAAAATAAAATAACGGGCCTCACTTGAAGAAGCTTGGTCACCCAGTGTCTTTTTTTTTTTTTTTTTCCTTTTTTTGGGTTGATCCCTTGGAGCATAGAAGCTCCCTGCATTCACTTATCTGCCTGGGTTTCTAAGACCTGAACGGGAAGGCGTTCTTCATCTTCACTCCCTCGGGAGACCAGGAGGGCACCTGTGGCCTCCGTGAACAGAGCATGCTCCTTGTCTCAGGGCTTTATTGGCTTTCTATGTAAACCAAGGAATATCAGCCTCTTTTCTCTCTGCTATTTTCTTATCTACAACATTCTTTCTTTATCTCTCTCTAAATCATTCTCTTCTCCGATGCCGTTTCTCCTTCAGGTTCCCCTGGATCCTGCAGGGGCTGGACCCCGGCATGTCATGATGGTGTTATTTGGAATTTCTGATACATGTGTGCATATTGTTATTCTGAGCAGGGGACACCTGCACAAGAAGCCAGCTGTGTATATAGATGTCACAGTGTCCCTTTCATTTGCCACGATCTGATTAGATAACTTACCCTATCACAATTCAGTTGACTCATCCTTAACCATATGCTGAAGACATACGCATAACTAAGAAGATTTAAAATTTAGAATGTTAAAACTATCCTCCTGAAGAAATCATGCCTCTCCCAGACTTCTTAGTTTCCTCAAATAATGAAATAATCAGTACTATTACAAAAGCAAATACAAACTCTCAATAAGACACATGTAACCACAACACTGACTGCTATCATATTTTGTGGAAGAGCACCTTGAAGTTGAGTTTTTCCCTAAATCATAAGTCCATTCTAAAATCTCCAACACTTTCCATTATTTATATTTATTATTATTAAATCTTCAGTACCTGGGGGAGTACACGACTTCACGACTAAACCACAACAACACCTGGAAGGTATAACAGGGACTAAATGGACAGAAATAGGAACTGGACCCACACGAGGCCAGGTGCGCATAAAGAGTCTAGAGTTGTGTTCTGCAGAGCAGAAGCTTCCAGTTCTCTGAAGGGGGCCTGCAGTTGTGGTTGTAGGTGGAGAACCGTTCACCTCCACCTCCGACTCAGAGGCTCATGGAGACTCTGCACTTTCACTGTGGCTGCGGCTTTTTCACAAGCGCATCGTCTCAGCTCTCTGCAGTCCTTGGAAAAAGCCTTCCCATTGAGGATGGTCACACAGTCCCTGCTTCTCAGGCTGGTCAAATCTATCATAAGCTCAAACCTCAAAAAAGAAAGAAAAAAGTTATTTTATCATAGTTTATTTCTAAAATAAAGAAAGTACATAGGGAGGGTCCTAAGCTAGGTAAAGTTATAGAATAGACACCCAAAATGAGTTTACTGAGAAGATGAGGTCACCAGCCTCTTTCCTCTCAGCCCCTCAACTTCCACATACATTCCAGGGGCATCAGGTCACTCAAAACAAGAAAAACTATTTCTGACTAAAATTAAAATACATGTTGTCATCCAACTTATCATATGATTTTACTGCCATCTGAAAAATTATCTATCTCAGTTTACTTAACTGTAGAATAAAAAATAATCACATTGAATATGTACTCTCTCCTGGAAAAATAAATCTTATATAGGTATATAGGGGTTTCCCTGGCAGCTCAGATGGTAAGAAATCTGCATGCCATGCAGGAAACCCGGGTTTGATACCTAGGTTGGGAAGATCCCCTAAAGAAGGGAATGGCAGCCCACTCCAGAATTCCTGCCTGAACAATTCCATGGACAGAGGAGCCTGGGGGGGGCTACAGTCCATGGGGTTGCAAAGAGTCAAACATGACTGAGTGACTAACACTTTTCACTATAGTTATGCAGAAAGATGTCTGCTCAAACATGGCTTTAAATTGTTATTTATTTTTTTTAATTGTTGTATATTTTTAATTAATTTTTATTGGAGTAAAGTTGCTTTACAATGTGTGTTAGTTTCTACTGTACAACAAAGTGAATCAGCTATGCATGTGTGCATGCTAAGTCACTTCAGTCATGTCCGACTCTTTGCAACCCCATGGACTGTAGCCTGCCAGGCTCTGCTGTCCATAGGGATTTTCCAGGCAAGAAGACTGGAGTGGGTTGCCATGCCCTCCTCTAGGGGATCTTCCCAGCCCAGGAATCAAACCCACATGTCTTACATCTCCTGCATTGGCAGGTATGTTCTTTACCCACTGAGCCACCTGGGAAGCCCAAATCAGCTATATGCATACATATATCCTTTCTTTTTGGATTTCCTTCTCATTTAAGTCATCACAGAGCACTGAGTAGAGTTCCCTGTGCTATACAGCAGGTTCTCATTAGTTATCTATTTTATACATTAGTATCAGTAGTGTATATATGTCAATCCTAAACTCCCAATTCATCCCAATTCACACCTCCCATTCCCCCTTGATATCCATATATTTGTTTTCTATGTCTGTGTGTCTATTTCTGCTTTGCAAATAAGATCATCGGTACCATTTTTTTTAGATACCACATATATGCATTGACATATGATATTTGTAATATATTTTGATGATATAGATATTACACTTACCAATCTCAAAGAATATACCATACTCATTCCTATCTAAAGGCACATATAAGTTAAACTAATTTTTGATAATATAATTGTTTATATTGTAAATCCTCAGAGACTGTATTTTGAAAAAGTGCTCCCCATTTCATTGCAAGAAAACCAAGAGATCTAAGGTTTTGCTTTATCTCTAGGTATTGACAAGTTGTAGAGTTGTGTGACCTTACACAGGTCACAATTACAACCTGGGCTTCAGTTTATTCATCTATAGCAGAGCTTCCTCTTTCTCTTGCTCTTTTTTGCTCTCTGTCAATGAATCCCATTTGGTCTCTCTCACTGATTTATGAGCCATTCTGACAGTAAGGACTATATTCTGTATGTATCTTTGATATCCTCCTACACAGTATCTTGTCACTCAAGAAAAATCTATTAAATGCTTTTCCCATGTAACGTGCTAAAGGCTTACAGTTCGGAGGAGTAAGGGGTTCCATCCATCCACAGCCAGGCCTTGCCGCTGCCGTTGCGGGATAGCCCTGTCCAATAAGAGTAGAAAAACTCAGAGTAGCTCTGAGGCATGGCAAACTCCTGTGAAAGGCACACAAGAAAACCTTTAGCTTTAGAGATGTTATATGGGCTGGCTTGCATTTTAATACAGGAACAACACATGAGTCCTGCCCACATAACTAATAGGACATTTACAAAAAATGGTGTGCATCCTGAAGTCAGCTAATTTGCTCAGTTCAGTTCAGTTCAGTCGCTCAGTGTGTCCGATTCTTTGCGACCCCATGAATCGCAGTACGCCAGGCCTCCCTGTCCAAGTTAAAGAATTATTTTGCCTTAGTAAGCATGGACTGAATACTGATGTGCTAAAACCAAGAAACACATCAGCCAAGATTTAGAAATGATCCACTATTTTCAAGTCACAGGATTAAATAAGATTGATATAAAAAAATGTGGGAGACAGATTTGGAGACATTTGGGAAATGGAAGAATCTGGAAGGAAAAGTGCAGGAATGTGAAGAATCTTCACAAATATATGTGACAGGGACCGACCAGGAAGGAGAAAAGAATAATGCAAAAAAAAAAAAAAAGGTAAAAGAGGAATTTATAAGGATGATTTATGTCTCAGATGAAGAAGAAAAATGTTTCATATATTTGTACATACATTTTTGTGTATTTATATATAGAATTCCTTTTCTACTGTCCATATTGATTATTTCCCTCTATCTATTCTCAGTCTCATCTATATCTATTCTCATTCTTTAAAATGAAATTTATCTAAATCTATTATAATTATACATTTTTATGTCCTCTTTTCCATAATACTATGAATTCCTTAAGGACATACACTTCATTTTATTTATTTTCACATTCTTAACCCCTCAGATAATTAATGTCACATAATGGTTCAATAAAAGTTTATCACAAATATAAATGAAGCTATTGTTAAGCAACAGTCATAAAACAGGCATATCAAAGGAACTGTAGCTGAAAATATTATCACCAAATAAATCGTGACCCCTTCATGTTAAAAGTTCTATAAATAAATCATACGAAAGTGATTTAAATATATATAAATATACAAAGTACATGAGAGAAAATTTCTATATATCTTTCATAATAATATTTCCACCCACTGAATATAGTGTTCTTCAGTGGTATATCTGAATCCTCAGTATATGCTGGAGGTGGAGAAAACAAAGAGAATAAGAAAAATTAACAGAGTTTATGCCAGGTTACACTGGCTTGGCCAAATAAACTACCTCATTTTCTGCCTAAACTAAGCCATCAAGAAAGGATGAAAAAGATTATTTTAGTAGATGAGAGAGACTGCAGAGTTTCATCCATCACAGATTTCAAGAAGTGGAAAGGAATTAAGATGCAACTAGAAAGATGTTCTTCCCCGATGGCTCAGCGGGTAAAGAATCCGCCTGCAATGCAGGAGGAGACCCGGGTTCAATCCCTGGGTCGGGAAGATCCCCTAGAGAAGGATATGGCAACCCATTCCAGGCTTCTTGCCTAGAAAATCCCATGGGCAGAGGAGCCTGGCGGGCTACAGTCATTGGGGCTGCAAAGAGTTGGACACGACTGAGCATGATGCACAAAGACAAGTTTACAGAAAGATGTTAAGAGTTTGCAGACTTAGTTGAGTATTAATTTTAATTAAATAACTCTGTTGATAAACTACTCTGTGCCATGACCCCTGCTGAAACAATGATAGATAAATAATGGTCATACTGCTTGAGGAATTTAATTCAAAGTCAATAACAAATGTAAGAGAAAAGGGAACAACCACAGCATTTTAATAGTGAATTTGAATTGTATGTACCTATCAATAAATGCCAATTTTATTTTCATATTTTCCTTGACCACTCTATGTTAGGGTTATAAACTTCCAGAAAGCAAGGTATTTATTTGCAGATTATGATTTAATTACATGGTTTTCAATCAAAAGTTTCGCCACTTTCACAGAAAGACAGGAAGTGCTATTTTCGTTCCTCTGATATGGCACCATTATTGCTCCCTTCTTACATAAGCCAAAAGAGCTCAAGAAATTGAGACATTCTTTATTTGAGTCCTGACTGATGGTGAATTTGAAAGGCTTTCTTTCATGTTTCTAAGGGGTGGATATTTGTGGAGATCGTTCTACAAATGATGACCACAAGGGATCACTCAAAGCAATAAAAATAAGATTAAGCCTTCATTACAATAAATGAGAGAGTCTGTGGACCTTGATTGCTTAGAATCTTTTTATTAAATTAATTTTTATTGGAGTATAGTTGATTTACAATATTGTGTTAGTTTCAGGTGTACAGCAAAGTGAATTAGTTATATATATATATATCCACTTTTTTTTAGATTCTTTTCCCATATAGGTCATTACAGAGTACTGAATAGAGTTCCCTGTGCTACAGAGGGATTTTTATATATAACAGTGTGTATATGTTATTTATTTTATATATAACGGTATGTATATGTCAATCCCAATACCTCTTTCTGAGACTACTTCAAACACTCACCAAGCCTCAGGACCTTACCAGCACTTCCTGTGTGTTTATCTTCAGCATAGTCGAGTTCTCAGCAATGCAGAAATATTCACAGCCCTGCCAACTCTTACTTTCTTTATAGAATTGGTAGCATTTGTCCCCATGCCATTTCCATTTTTCTGGGCAAGGGCTACATCTGTGTTCTTGAAAAGAAACCACATTTAGTAAGTTATTTTCTACCCTGTCTTCCTTCTCTCAAAATCACATCATATTTGATGACCCAAGAAACAATTGACTCTTTCTCTCTCTTAGATATTTAATTGCCCAGGCAATGATAATTACAAATGTTTACCGAATACCCACTGTACGCCAGGAATTATAGTTGGGTTTACAGCAGGAACAAAAACAATACAGTGGGAGTTAGAACAGACATGATCTGCTTTCATGGGCAATGGACTGTAGTTATAAGTGGTTAAAACTTCAAATTTCTTGCCCTGTGTAATTCAGCACAAAAAACTATATTCAATTTCATAAAGAACCTTTTCATCTGTTCAGAAACTCAATATGCATTGGATTGGAGAAACCATTGGCGTTTCTATAATTTTCTTCCCCAATATCCTCTTATACAGTAGTACAAGGATTTTTTAACGAAATATATAGCAATAGGACATGGATTATTTTCTCACTCAAATATAAGTAAATAAAATTTTAGAAAAAGACCACATAAATACTAAGCCAAGCATGAATTAAACCAGCAAATCTCCATGAGTCCAAAGTTAAGACGGACATCAAATTCAGAGAAGCAAGTGCACAGACCAAGGGTGAGATGGACAGAGTGGGTAGTGAATATAAATGCAAGAACTAGGCTCTCAGAGCCATGGTCTAACACCTATGTGGGCACATGGTCCTGGGCCTTTAAGAGTTGGGTATCTGAAACCAGGTCCCTTGTGGGTATGCAGTGAGATGAAAATTCCATCATTTCACAAAAATATCTTTATTTTAAAAGCAATCCAACGTCAAAATGTTGACATCTTAAAGTCTGAGGTCAACACGCAAATGGTTATTATATTCTTGTTTGTATTTTTCTATTTGAAATATTTCATAAGGTAATCCTGTATTTTATTTACTTGCATTATTTTGGTTATCCAAAGTTAATTGTACTTATTATTTAAAAATGTCTGAACTTGATGAATCCCGTCCTGTATTGTAGACACAGTTGAACTACATGATCTTGATAACTGGGAATGACCTGGCTGTTCAAACCCTTTATTAAGTTTGCCAGATGACTTGCTGAATAATACATGTTTCCCAGGTACACTGATGGGAGAATCAGCTCTGTATGGACAGATGTGCTGAGAACAGAGAGAAGCTCAGTGATCAGGACTCACCTCCAGTTTTGTTGTAGAGCTCACGGCAGAGCTTCTCAGCCACGTGATGCAGAGTTTCTGCAAGTTTCCTGTTTTGGCTTCGAAGAGATTGCAGCTGTCGGGAGAGATTCCCCAATTTTTCCTCTTTTTGCAAAATGCTGTCTTGCTGAGTGTTAGAGAGCTGGTAGAACTGAAAAACTAAACCAAATTACCAAGTGAGGCTGGACAGCATATTTCTTCACTTTTATTTCTATTGTCTACACCTGGGGAAAACAAAACAGTACGTTGTTTGAGATCCCAGGCTCGGAGATCTCATATTGCCTACATTCAAGTTTGGGCTCTAGTCTATAATAAATTGCATATCTGAAAATGTAGAGTTACAATAACTGTTCCCAGCTTCAGGGATAAATTCCTTAAACATATTTACTGTTCAATAAATCTTTCTGTGTATACTGTCAAACCATTATTCAACCTAAAAGTATAAATCATTTATCTATTAATCATTATATTGAGTATTGTCAATATATCATATATTTTTTATCCCATTCATAGTAATATTATCATTTCTATATTTCATAGCTTTGTAAACTGGGTTCAGTGAGAACAAGTAATTTTCTCAATATGACTAGGCTAGAAAATTTCAACTTAGCTTTAAATTCCAAGTTTCTAAATCTAGGTAGAAACATCTCCATGAATCATGAGAGTCACTTTATATCACTGAAAAGAATATTGCCTGCAAAACAACAGTTATATCAAAATTGGGGATCCATGGTAGAAACATTAAGATAACCTTTGAAAATTTTTTTTTTAATTTAAGATTACAAACAAGTTCTAAAATTTCCTATAAAAATACAATTTGTGACATTAAAACCTGCTTTTACTGTTAACAATTTTCTTCAACTGTTCAGGACACATTGTTAAAGGGTCCCATCTGTTGAAATAAATTTATCCTCTTTCTTTTTTGAGTTTTAAACTTAATTCTTACTAGTTTGAAAATTAAAGACTTTTACACAGGAATTCTTCTTTATTTGATTTCCACAAGTCTCTCCAAAATGATTCTATAACTTCTTGGACTTCTTTATTACAATAGTGTGTGTGTGTGTGTGTGTGTGTGTGTGAGTGTGACTGTGTATTAGTCACTCAGTCGTGTCTGACTCTTTGCAACTCCATGGATTGTAGCCTGCCAAGCTCCTCTGTCCTTGGAATTTTCCAGGAAAGAATACCGAAATATTCTTGGAAATAGGTTGCCATTCCCTTCTCCAGAGGATCTTCCCGACCCAGGGACCAAACCCAGGTCTCTGGCATTGCAGGCAGATTTTTTACTATCTGAGTCACCAGGGAAGCACCCCCTCCTTTTAAAAATAATATTTAATATTAAATATTATAGTGATTAAAGACTTGGTCTATTCTCTGTACCTTGAGGAGGTTGGATATAAATTAAATCTTTCCCTCTGCATGGCCCACTGAGCCATAAATGCCAGAAACAAAAATCACTGTAGCTATAGTCTTTTGTGAAATGGAAAAGAGCTGATGTGTATATACAGTAAAAATTGCTGATGTTAAACATTGATGTGAGTGAGTGAGTGAGTGAAGTCGCTCAGTTGTGTCCGACTCTTTGCAACCCCGTGGACTGTAGCCCACCAAGCTCCTCTGTACATGGGATTCTCCAAGCAAGAATATTGGAGTGGGTTATCATTTCCTTCTCCAGGGGATCTTTCCAACCCAGGGATTGAACCCAGGTCTCCCGCATTGCAGGCAGACGCTTTAACCTCTGAGCCACCAGGGAAGCCCAGACAAAAACCTTCTTATCTCAAACAGAATGTAAACATTTAGCTGGAAAGTGATTGTCGTATTTTAATGCTTCTTCCACTATACGCATCATTTACAGGGTTTCATCCGAATAAGGACTTATTCACAGGCTCCAGAATCAAAGTTAAAAAAATAATAAGTATTTCTCATCCTAGACAAACCTTGAAACCAGGATCCTCCCCCAAGTCAGAGTGCGGACTTACACACAAGCCCCAGAGCTGCCAGGCCAATCAGCAGCACCAAACAGAGAGTCAGCAGGATCAGGGCCACTGGACGCCAAGCAGAAGAAGGACGCTGGTGCTCTGCAAAGACAGGGAACAGAAGCAAAGACAAGGTTTCACTTTTTCTTCCCCTTAGATCTACATCAGTAGCAAGGGAGTAAGAGGAGTTGGTTCTAACAGGTTTCAGGGTCTAGATACCATTCCCTTGGTCCTGGGAAATAGTAACAAGGGTCCAGGCCAGGCCTGACTTAATCTCTGCTAGATTCTTTCATAAATCCCGCTCACTTCTACCTTCCTCCTCTACTCAGTCCTACTTTGCATTGAATCAATTTATGCATTACTGTTAACCTTCTTTTTGTCAAAATTAAAGTTGCAAAAGACTCTCATAAAAATGCCTTAACAAAGAACAATTTTTCACATCATCAGAAAAGAAGTAATGCGTTGTTACTTTTTGCAAAACACTCCCTTTCCCAGTTCGGAAAAGCAAATTGCCTATCAGTAGTGGGGCACTGTTGGTAAATAATCCTCCTGCCAATGCAAGAAAAGTGGAAATGGCATCCTACTCCAGTGTTCTTCCTTGGAAAATGCCATGGGCTGAGAAGCCAGGCAGGCTACAGTCTTTAGGGCAGCAAAGAGTCAGACACAACTGAGCTACTGGACACAGGCACGCACAATGAGAAGTTATTGTTTTACTGTTTCATTTTGGAATTTCTTTGTTGAAAGTCCTTATTTTTCTTGTTCATTCATTTGATTTTATAGCTCCAAAAATAGATGATAAATGCAACATGATCATCAGTTTTTCAATGACGGGTTTAAGTAATCTCAACCTTGTACCCATTAAGGAATGTAAACAAAACAAAACTAGCCAGCATCTTTTCCTTGCCTACAGCCCACAAGCATGCCTTCTGGTGATTGCATAGGTTCTGCTGAGTCAGGGATAAGCTCATCACCTTGTGAGGTCAGCTATCAATCTGAATAACCAGCAATATCTGACCAGGAAGACCCACAGTCAGATCCAAGTATCCTCTAGCATTGTGATAAAAATGAAAGGGGAGTTAAACTCTCAAACCCTGGTTTCTTCGTGACCTGTGAGTTTCACTTCATTGGGAATTCAAATTAGGTTCAAAATCGGAAAGATTAAAGACATATAAATTCATTTCCTCTTTAGCAAAGCCCCCTGCATGATAAATTTCAGATACAGAGATTTGTACTATGCATTATTTCCAAATGGGGAATGATAACTATTAATAGTAAAGATAGTACAGAAGTAGAAAATACGATCAATATCCTCTTAGACTTACCACCAAACAGGGAAAATAAGTAAAAATCAGAATCCAGACATTGAAATATTTTGAAATGCGAATCTTATTTTAATTGTATGATCATATCTTTTCACAAAAACTTTCAATGGTGTGCATTATTTTCAGGACAAAATCCATTATCACTTTTCCTAAAGATAGAATGCCCACTTTTAAAAAGTGGGCATTTTATTATTGTACTTCTCAACTTAAAAACTGCCAGTAGGGAAATTCCCTGGTGGTCCAGTGGTTAAGAATCTGTCTGCCAATGCAGAGGACACGGGTTTGATTCCCTGTCCAGGAAGATCCCACGTAAGTGGGGCAACTAGGCCTGAGAGTGTGGCAACTACTGAAGCCTGGCATGCCCTAGGGAGCCTCTGCTCTGCAGCAAGAGAGGCTACCACAGTGAAAAGCCCATGCACCACAACTAGAGAGTGGCCCCTGTTCAGTTCAACCAGAGAAAGCCAACACCCAGCAATGAAGACCCAGCACAGCCAAGATAAATAAAAATTTTTAAAAAACCAACACCTGCCAATAGCTTTATTGCACTTAGAATAAAATTATACAAGCATCTTTTTCATCTGGAGCCTATCTAGGTCTCTCATCCATTTCTGAACTATCCTCTTCTCACTCAAACAGTCTAGTCACAGTGACCTTCTGTTTATCCTTGATCCAAACCACTGTGTCCCTGTCTTAGTACCTTTGTATTAGCTCTGTTTATACTCCTGCATTAATCAATCCTCAGGTGGGTTACTAATAGCCTACCTGCAATCCAGCTTCCCATTTAAATGGTGCATCCTTGTAAGATGTCATTGGGAGTTCATCTCTAGCACATCATCCCATTATGTATGTATGTCAAAAAAAAAGAAAAAAGATTACTAAGTGATATTCCATCACCTTTCTTTGCTTTTGTCTATTTCCTCTGCTTGAATGTACGTTACATTAAAACAGTGATCTTGTCGGGACTTCCCTGGTGGTCCAATGGTTAAGAATCCACCTTGCAGTACAGGGCACACAGGTTTGATCCCTGGTCAGGGAACTAGGATCCCACATGCTACAGAGCAACTAAGCCTGGGGGCTGCAACTCCTGAGTCTGCATGCCACAACCAGAGGGTCCGTGCACTGCAGTGTAAGATCCTACATGATGCCTGGGTGCCACAACTAATACTTGAAGCATCCAAATAAATAAGATAATACAAGTAATAAAAACAATGATCTTGTCTTTCTTGTTCATCAGTGTATTTCCAGCACTGAAAATAGTGTCTGGCCTCATAAGGCCTGAATACATATTTGAGGGCTTCCCTCATAGCTCAGTCGGTAAAGAATCTGTCTGCAGTGCAGGAGACCCAGGTTCAATCCCTGGGTCAGGAAGATCCCCTGGAGAAGGAAATGGTAACCCACTCCAGTTTTCTTGCCTAGAGAATCCCTGGATAGAAGAGCCTAGCAGGCTACAGTCCCTGGGGTCGCAAGAGTCGGACATGACTTAGCGATGAAACCACCACCACCATATATTTGACGCAGCAAATGCATGAAGGATGAAATTATGAAAAACTAATATTATCTAAACTATTTAATTTTTACAGAGGCACAGAGCATCATCTAACATTAAGCTTTACAGGTTGATTTTTTCTTTTTTTAATCTATTGACTTTTCAGCAAGACTTCTGTCAGCAGAGGGCAGACTCAGCTAAATTCATCTCCTGGCCAAACTGGTTTCTAGACACTGACTTAAGTGACATGCTGAAGCATAAGCAGATAGAGCAGTGACTTGCTTTCTCCTCTGTTTCTTTCAAGTGGCTGGTCTATCAGGTTTGGTCTAAATTTTTCTGGAAATTGCTAGCTACTCATGACAGCATCCTTAAGCATATCTCAAATAAGCAGAGCCTGAAAGAGTAAGATCAGAGATACAGCTTAAGCTAAACATCCTCCTGCAAACCCTGTCTCTTTAAAGTTCTATATAGCCTATGTAGCTCAAGAAAATTAACCAGATGGATGTTTCTAGATTCCAGAGGCAAGTATATATGTAGACCCACCACCATGGTAGCTTTATTTTTCTCTCTTATCTGTTCAGTTTAGTCATGTCCAACCCTTTGTGACCCCATGGACTGCAGCACGCCAGGCTTTCCTACTATCAAATATATTATATATCCTACTTACTTGGGATAGCGGGGAGGAACTGTAGGAGAAGAACTTACCCAGCACTAGGAAACCAGACTTCCATGATGGTGAGACTATAGTATTGAAAGTTTTACTTATTCCTTTTCTTTGAAGTTATTTTTCCTCTAGGTATGTTTTTTCTCTAACTGTGAATTTAATTTTCCCAAGTTTTGTTCCAAGCACCCTGATTATAATGAAGTCTCTCTCTCTTGGGCCACTCCCACCTTAAAATAAGAAAAATAAGCTGCCTGGAGGTGCGTCGGTTTAGCTTGGCTTTATTTTTTGGAAGACAACTCTGATGCTGTCTCCTGAGGCTTGTTTAGAAAAAGGTGCGGTCAGGCCAAGGAATGATACCAAACATCCCTAGGAATAATAAGATATATATAGGAAAAAACCCACCTCTTTCCTGTAACCTCTTACTATAATATGCTATAAAAGACTGTAGTGCTAAGGTCAAGTTTTGAATACTTTTTAAAGGCCTTTGAAATAAGAAGGGTGCTAAAAGCTTGAAAAGACACAAAGAATTTAAATAATTTGTATAAAGTCACATTGCAAAATGGGCTTCCCAGGTGGCTCAGTGATAAAGAACCCGCCTGACAATGCATAAGATGCAGTTTCACTCCCTGGGTTGGGAAGATCCCCTGGAGAAGGAAATGTCAACCCATTCCAGTATTCTTGCCTGGGAAATGCCATGGACAGAGGAGCTTGATGGGCTACAGTCCATGAGGTCACAAAAGCCAGACATGACTTAAAAACTAAACAACAATTTATATGTCCAATAGAGTTTCGTTTCTGAAATATGTTTCAAAAATAACATTACTGTATTGGTGTTTTTCTTTCTGGCTTACTTCACTCTGTATAATCGGCTCCAGTTTCATCCATCTCATTAGAACTGATTCAAATGTATTCTTTTTAATGGCTGAGTAATACTCCATTGTGTATATGTACCACAGCTTTCTTATCCATTCATCTGCTGATGCACATCTAGGTTGTTTCCATGTCCTGGCTATTATACTAACACATATATATGGAATTCAGAAAGATGGCAATGACGACCCTGTATGCAAGACAGCAAAAGAGACACAGATGTGTAGAGCGGACTTTTGGACTCAGAGGGAGAGGGAGAGGGTGGGATGATTTGGGAGAATGGCATTGAAACATGTATACTATCATGTAAGAAACGAATCTCCAGTTTATGTCCGATGCAGGATACAGCATGCTTGGGGCTGGTGCATGGGGATGACCCAGAGAGATGTTATAGGGAGGGAGGTGGGAGGGGGGTTCATCTTTGGGAACGCATGTACACCCGTGGTGGATTCATGTCAATGTATGGCAAAACCAATATGGTATTGTAAAGTAAAATAAAGTAAAAATTAAAATTTAAAAAAAAATAACATTACTATTAATGATAATTGCTAACATTTCTTGAGTTACTGAGATAAATACTGTATAGGAATTAATATCATCCATCCTTACAACTACTTTATGAGGTAGATACTATTATCATCTCAGTATTACGGATAAGCAGCTGAGTCCTAGAGAAGTTAGTAAGGCAATTAATTAGTTAGAAGTTAGTAAGGCAAGGATACACAGCTACTGATAATAGTACTTATTGAGTGTTATATATGTTTTAGTATTTCATTTGAATCTCCCAATAATTATTCAAGAGGGCACTACTTTAAACTTTTATTTGGATAAGAAAACTGCAGTGCCCAAGAACTGCTTAATTTTCTTACAGTTGCACAGCTAGTAAATGATGGAGCCAGATATGCTATCCAAGCATTCATTCTAGAGCTGAATATTTTTTAAAGGTGATTTTATTTTGTTATTTATTTATTTATAGGCCGAGCAGCATGTGTGATCCTAGTTCCCTGACCAGGGGTTGACCCTGTGTCCCCTAGAACTGGAAGCACAGAGTCCTAACCACTGGATCACCAGGTAAGTCCTGGACCTGAATATTTTAAATCATTTCCCAATCCTCTCAACAAATCCCACATTAATATTTTCCTTTATAAGGGAGCTCCATATGGAATTATAGAAGCACTAGCATTTCACCACTTGTAACTTTTCACATCTGTGTTGTGAATATCTTAATAAGAGCCACCTTAAATTCATATATTCTCTACTCTACCGCCAAGGTGAACTTACTAAATTTAAGTCTCCCTTAAGGTTAAAATGGGCTTCCCTGGTGGCTCAGAGGTTAAAGCGTCAGCCTGCAATGCGGGAGACCTGGGTTTGATCCCTGGGTTGGGAAGATCCCCTGGTGAAGGAAATGGCAACCCACTCCAGTATTCTTGCCCGGAGAATCCCATGGACGGAGGAGCTTGGTGGGCTACAGTCCACGAGGTCGCAAAGAGTCGGACACAACTGAGCAACTTCACTTTCACTTTCACTAAGGTTAAAATGTTCCTCAGCTATAAAAGGTCCTGCATAGAAGCATTCCCTCCTACTCTTCAGCCTCAGTTTCCCCAACCCCTCCCTCATCACTCCTTCCCTTTGAGGACCATACATTCTTCAGACCAACAGTCTACCCTGCCATCCTGTTTGACTTTGCTAATGATTCCCACAATTGTCTGGATCTAAATTCCAATCTGACATCAACGCCTCATCTCTTCTCTTTGTAGTTCTGTCTTCCTTCTTTTATCCACGAATATACTGCACCAAGCTAGCTCTTATCTCTGTGCTTTTATCTCTGCACATGTGGTCGTCACTCTGGAAAGACCACCCAGAGCCAGAGTTGCTTTTCCTGGAAAACCTGAACTTAGACTTACAGACTAGATCAAATGTCACCTCGTTCAAAGATACCCACATGTGTAAACACTGTCAGTAACTTATTCATTCCTCTTTGCTTCCATGACTTCCTACATATGTTCAATAGCAGTACATGACATACTCTTCTAATCAGCAATTAAGATCATTCCTTCCACTTCTCCAAGCACCTAAAAGTAGAGCCTCCCCTGTGCCTACCATAATGTTTGACTTTTAGTAGGCATGAATTAAAGATGTATTGAAACAATTAGAAGTGGTTTATGCCATGACTCTTTTTCTATACAGTTTTTTCTTTTATTTATGTTATCATGGAGCTCTTTGCTTTTTGGGGGGGAGGGAGGCTGCAGAGCATATGGGATCTTAGTTCCTCAAGCAGGGATGGAACCCAAGCACCCTGCATTGGAAGAGCAGAGTCTTAACCACTGGACTGCCAGAGAGGTTCCTCTGCCATGTCTCTGTGCTGTGGTTCAGGAAATGAAGCTAAAAATCTTGGAAAAATTCAAAAATGTTATAATTAATATGAGTAAGGGAAAAATGGAACTTGGATTTAAGGTTCTCTTCTTACTATCATTTTCCCCTTAAACACAAATACAGTTTCATATTTTTTGATAAGGCTATATTTAGACAGGAAATCTGACCCATAGTTATTTCATTCTTTGTCTCTGGTACGTTATTACTGCAAAGTGCTATAGTTGCAACTCTTTCCAATCTATAATTGAGTTAGAATCTCCTACACTGTAAAAAATAATTTTAGAAAGCACTCATACAACCCCACAACACATTGGCTCTAACATTCTACCTTTTCTCTTTACAGCCAGGCTCCTCAAAAAAGAAGACAGAAAGGTGGAGGGAAAAGGAATGAAGAGAAATTTATTTATTTATTTATTTATTTATTTATTTTGTATTTTTAAAATTAATTTATTGTGTCAAAGTACAATACTCACATTGTTTACAGAGTGAACAGGCTTGTTACGAAAAAACTTGCCCCTCCAATTCTGCTTCCCCACGTTTCACATTCCTCTCTACCACGAGGCAAACACTTTCACATGTTGTTGGATATTCTGTTGTGGTTATTCTACATATGGACACCCTGTCCACCCAAACCACATACATGCACTTCCCATCCACTCACTCTTCCATTCTTTCAGTAAGGCTTTGTAGTATTCAAAAATCTCAAGCGTTCCACATGCAGCATTTAAACAATTGTAACTATATAAATGTTTGCTACACTTGAGTAATGCGGTATACTGTAATTATTTTTTCTTTGCGTGCATACCTTTCTTTTGCTGATAGTAATTCTTTTTAGGTACTTTTCACAAATTCTCATCCTGTTGAAATCTCTTATTAACACATTGGATATTCTATCAATTTCATCTTTTGGAGATAACTTTCTTTCCCAGGGACTCCTAACCCACTAAAATTTAGATAGTGTCTTAAAATCTGCAATCCTTCTAGGATTGCATCTTGGGATTTCCTTCATCTCTTTTTTGTGTTGAAGCCTCTGTTTCTTTAGTAATGAGACTTTTTCTTTATTTCCTCTCTCATATTAGTGGATCATATCCTTCAGTAGTTTCCTGAGAAAGAAAGGATGAGTGGTCAATTTTTTGAGACTTGCATACTCTAAAATGTATTTATTCCTCCTCCACACTAAATTAACTGTTTGGATTGGTAGTTTGCTGGGTACAAATTCAGATGGCAAATCATTTTCCCTTACAATTTAAAGACGTTGCTCTGTTGCCTCATAGTTTCTGCTGTTGTTAATGAAAAAGACAAAATATCATCATTATTTTAATTATGTATTTTCTTTCTTAACTACTAGTTCCTTGCAAATCCCTGCTATGAAAAATGACCAATAATCCATTTTGCTTCCTATTTCTAATAAATTGTTTTTAACCTTCCTCTTGCTTGAACTCTCTGCCATATTGTTTATTATTTTTAAAATTTGCTCTTTATTACCATTGGCTTTTCCATTTCTCTCAAAGTTAGTGTCTCTTGGCTTCCTAGAAGCCTCTCTCTCCTGCTCCACATCCATTACTGCCTATCACTCATTGTTAGTGGGTCCTACTGGGCCTCTTTCTCAGCCTGCCCTTCAATTATATTCCCCAAGATTCTCTCCTTGGCATTCTTCTCCTGTGTTTTGTCTTACTTTGTTTTCATTTTACATTCCTCAGTGATCTCACTCAGAAAGTTTAATCCCTACCTGCTGCTGCTGCTGCTAAGTCACTTCAGTCGTGTCCAACTCTGTGTGACCCCATAGATGGCAGCCCACCAGGCTCCCCCATCCCCGGGATTCTCCAGGCAAGAACACTGGAGTGGGTTGCCATTGCCTTCTCCAATGCATGAAAGTGAAAATTGAAAGTGAAGTCGCTCAGTCGTGTCTGACTCTTAGCAACCCCATGGACTATAGCCTACCAGGCTCCTCTGTCCATGGGATTCTCCAGGCAAAAGTTCTGGAGCAGGTTGCCATTGCCTTCTCCGTAATCCCTACCTATAAGCCATCAATTCTCACGTGTGTTGGGTTGGCCAAAATGTTTCAGTTTTCCTGTAACATCTTATGGAAGAACTCAAATGACCCCATTTTTGGCCAAGCCTGTGGGCTTCCCCTGTGTCTCATCTGGGAAAGAATCCAAGAGCCCCTGGAGAAGGGAAAGGCTACCCACTCCCATGTGCTGGCCTGGAGAATTCCATGGACTATATAGTCCATGGGGTCACAAAGAGTCGGATACGACTGATCGACTTTCACTTCACTTCATACATTTAGCTCAGAATCATTACCTCAGACCCACATGAGATATATACAAGTGCCTTTAGGCAACTCCAACTGCTTGTGCCTTCTCTTACAAGCATGTCACACTCACACTGAATCCATCATCTTCCCCAGTCCTTCTGTAGCTTTCTTAGTTGATGGGAGCACCATCTACATGACGTCAGATGAAACTCAGTCAACCTATGCTCGCCTCCTCCTTGCCTTCCCCCTTTGTAACCGGTCACCAATACTTTAAACACTCACTTGTCAATATCTTTCATATCTAATTCCTCTTCCTCATTCCCACACTACTTTAGCTCAGGATCTTCTTACCTCATGCTCAGACTAAAGTAAAGGCTTGGTATTAGCTCATTCAGCTTCATAGTCCTTCAAAACATCCCCCTCCAACTCTACCCTTCAGCCATAATATATTTCATTCTCCGTAATAAGTTACATAAGACTTATTATGGCTTTCCTCTTATGTATCTGGCTGCCTGTAGCAACCCCAGCCCCTTATACCCTCCCATTTCTGTTTCCATGTCACAAGAAACATCTTAAAGTTAAGTCCACTCAATGGTCACTCCCTCTTTCAAATCTTTCCTGATCTCTACCCTTACCAGACAGAAAGGACCAATTCCTCTAGGAGAGCATGCCCCATCACAGCACTGAATCACACATGCTGTTCACTTAACAACTTTCTTATTCTTTAAATTTCCTCATAAGCAGGGATCATATCATATTTGAAATTATATCCTCAGTATTTTGCAACATGCCTGGCATGGCACGGACCTCAAGCATAAGTTTAAGGAAAGGAGGTCTGAAAGCATTGTCTTTCATTTCTATTTTGTATCCTTTGAATTATTTGGCATGTTTTAAACACAAATGTAAATTTTATATCAAAAATTAAAAACTAGAAAATAAGTGAATGTGGATACTTTATTTTTATTCATTCTAAAGAAAATATTAAATTTTCCCAGGCATAATTGTCTCACAATCTTAAATTGAATCTGAATCTTCTGCATTGCTGAAAAACTCCCAGAGTAGTTGTTGCTATTATTTTTAGCAGCAAAATGATATCAGATCTGTTTTTCTAATAAATAATGAGGCTTTTATTGTGACATTTCTCTAAATACTTGCATTATCATGAGATGGAAACAAAATATCAGACATGCAGGGTAAGACAACTATTATCAGATGTTTGCCTTCAAGACATTTTGACCTCCACTCCTCCTGCTCCAATTGCCATTCTTACAAAAAGGTTGCCAGATGTTTTAGCTGGTGTTTTATCCTGCTCCACCCATCTCTCCACCCTCTAACCTCAGCAGAACTTACTGGTACACCCTGTTCCTGATCATGCTGATCACTGAGGTTTGTGCAAATTCCCAGTTCTAGTCAAAGGTGAAAATGAAGCTGTATACAAGCTACTTGAAACCACAGTCTTGAGAGCTGACTCTTCACAGGATTTGTTGGAGGAACATACCATATCCTATTACACATATCCAGTGGCTACAGAATCTGACATCTCAAAGTTATCGGTTTGTTTCATATCAAGGAGGCTGAAAATTTCCAGGATCTAGGACCAGAAACTAGATACATTAGTATAAATAAATCAATGAATAAAATCTAAAAAGCTGCCACAAGAATCCCAGGTGGCACAGTGGTAAACAAACCACCTACCAAGGCAGGAGACATGGGTTCAAACCCTCCGTCAGGAAGATCCCTTAGGAGAAGGAAATGGCAACCCACTCTAGTATTCTTGCCTGGAAAATCCCATAGACAGAAGAGCCTGGCAGGCTAGAGTCCAAGGGGCTGGCAAAGGAGTCGGGTACAACTGAGCGGCTAAATAACACCCTGTGGTATTAGAACCTATTCCCGTTTCTACTACAGTTTGAGATCTTTTTACCAAAATGCAGGTCACATTTCTGCCTTGGATTGTCTGAGTTTTCTAGGAAATAGAATCCTTCTTCTCTGGACTGAGAAAAATATATATGGATAAATGTGTGCATCCTAAACTGCTTCAGTTGTGTCTGACTTTGTGTGACTGCATGGACTGTAGCCTGCCAGGCTCCTCTGTCCATGGGAATCTCCTAGCAAGGACACTGAAGTGAGTTGCCATTTCCTTCTCCAAGTGATCTTCCTGACCCAGGGGATCGAACCCACGTCTTACGTCTCCTGCATTGGTAGGCAGGTTCTTTACCACTAGAGCCACGTGGGAAGCCCATATGTATATATAGTTATGTATAAATGCAAATATAAATATCTATATATACATTATGTGAAAAAGTGAACTATCAGAAATAGCATAAGATATGACTAAAATTACTTTCACATTTTAATCCAATTATTTCAATAATATTCTAGGAGTCAAGAGAACAAAAGGGAATGAGATGGGATGCAATTGCAACAGCAGCCATTATTTATACCACCAAATCATGGAATTTCAGAGGTGAAGGGATGCTAGAAAGCATTTGTTTTGATCCCCTCTCATTTCACAGATAATAAAACCAAACCCCTGATGTTGGCATGACTCTCCCTACGCCTCACAACTTCAAGAAGCAGAATTATTACAATAAACTATCAGGGTTGCCATATCTGCTTGGAAACGCCTCTCTAAAGTCATGAGTTCAAAACTAGCAGAAAGGTAGCCTTTATCAATCTAAATTTCCAGATCAGATCACAGATGGTAACTAAAACAGCATTGGATCTGAACACAGGAAGGAGAAAAGACGTTGTTCTAACTGTCCATTCACTCTCACGTTTGCCTGTGTGCTACACAAAATGGTAAAATTAACACACCCTCAAATGCAAACCACTCTGCCAGAAACAGGCTCTTAGAAAAATCTCTGTACATACACTGAGTTTAATTTTTTCACGTGATCATATATGTGGCATACAAGTTGTAGAAAAGTGCACAGATATGCATCCTTGTAAATCACAGAAACATTTTCTCTCTTTCCTCCACTTCGTACCCTCCTAGGCTAGGAAGCTGGTACCCTAGCTCATCTCCTGCATTTCTCAAGGGTCTGACCACCTTGGACTACGGGTACCTGTATGGCCAAGCTCTGGCCGCTGGGATGTAGCAGAGGCTTGAGAATGCAGGCTCATCGTGGTGTCTCCATCAGCATCCAGCATGTCCCGCGTGCTGCTGTACTTGGCCAGCATCTGGATTCCTGCACGGGTGACCGTGGGCTGTGGCTGGATTTCCCCGAGTGAGGCAGTTCAGAGACCGAGGCACTGAAAGGCATGCCTAAGGTCCTCCTCCCTGAGCAAGTAGTAGGGGAAGCCTCCGACTCCAGTTCCTGCCACGAGAGGCCCGGCCCCTGTCCTATGAACTTGAACCCTGATTGCCAAATCCGTCAGGCCGAGGGGAAACAGCGTGTGTTTTCTATTTGGGCGGTCTCCGTCTGAACAATCATCCAAGGGGTTGCCCTTCTCGGCTCTCTTTTGTTTATTTGTTAGTACTTCCTGTGTAACTACAACCTAAAAAGACGGCAAGAATTTACAATCGCCAGAAGGAAGGTTCCCAGCAATAATCCCAGAGGGACTTCACAAGGCTCTTATCCATCACACACTCCCTGAGTTACTCAGATCTAGTTTAGTCGGCCTGTGCTTTTGTGAAAGGAAATTATTGGACTGGCCTCTTCCTTTCTCTGAGGGCATAAGGTAAAGCAGGGTCCCCAACCTGCTGTCAGATCAGCCTTGGCATTAGGTTAGAAATAAAGTACACACCTGGTCTTAGATCCCTGGATATGTTCCAGTATCTCCCAGTTTATTGTCTATGGGAACTTGAATAGAATTTGTATCATACCGTTGTGTAAAAATTACATAAATCTTAATTATGCTGAATTGGTTCATAGTGTTTTTCAGGTTTACTATATCCTTCTACTTCTCTGTATATTCATGCTATTAATTTTTGAGAGTTTGATATTGAAACTCCAACTAAAAATCTTAATTTATCTACTTAAAAATAATTGCGATATATGACCTTGTTTTATATTTTCCAACTCTCCTGTAAATGTGTTATCATATTTTCATAATTTAGAAAAGAAAAAAGAAAGAAAATAGTAAAATGATTTTAAAAAATAAATAAAGTGCACAATAAACATAATGCACTTGAATCAGCCTGAAACTACTCCTTGCACCCCTGGTTCATGGAAAAATTATCTTCCACAAAATTGGTCTCTGGTGCCAAAAAGGTTAGTGTGGGAACCAGTGTGTACATGGAAAATGGGGAGACTTCACCCTATAGGCTTTACATGGTAAAGCATCAAATACAGCAAATGTCAGCCTAGGAGGGTCCTTTCGTTGCTGTTTTAGTCGCTGTTGCATCCCCACAGACTGTAGCCCACCAGGCTCCTCTGTCCACAGGATTTCCCAAGGAAGAATATTGGAATAGGTTGCCATTTCCTTCTCCAGAGGATCTTCTTGGCCCAGAGATCAAATGCGTGTCTCCTGTACTGGCAGGCAGATTCTTTACCATCTGAGCCACCAAAGAAGTCCTATGAATTTAATGTGGCACTAATCTCAAAACTTCTCCTTCCAATTCTGCTTTTCAGGGTTAGCGTTAGAGAAAAAAGATGGAGATTGACTTCCACTTAAATTGGAAAGTGGAAGTCTTCCACTTTCATTTTACAAAAAGGGAGATTTAAGTCCAGTAAGATGAAGCGATTACTCTAAAGACACATCGCTGGTGAGTTTTAAAAATACTCTGTTGTAGTAGTCAATTCAGTGATCTTTCTTCATAGCATACAGTGAAAGTGAAAGTTGCTCAGTCCTGTCCGACTCTTTGCAACCCAATGGACTTATACAGTCCGTGGAATTCTCTAGGTCATAATACTGAAGTGGGTAGCCTTTCCCTTCTCCCGGGGATCTTCCCAAACCAGGGATCAAACCCAGGTCTCCCACACTGCAGGTGGATTCTTTACCAGCTGAGCCACAAGGGAAGCCCTTATATATACTATATGGACTCAATTAAAGATTTCATTATATAATTACACATTTGGTACCTGATGATCTTGAACATTCACATATTTTACTGGAAGTCAGAAATTTTATGTCTATTACTACCTAGGACTTTAGAAAGCCAGGTAACCTTTTTTTTTTTTTTTTTTTTTTGCCTAAATTTACTAAGCTGAGAAGGAAACAAGAAGATTGGTTTAGATAATATCCAAATTGTTTCCCCAAATAAGTACAATAGAATTACATTATTCTACCAATGCTTTTCTGTATTTGGGGGAAATAACTTGGTTAAATCAAACATACTAAATGCAGAGGAGAGTGGAAGACAATTGGGCTGGGACAGCCAGGAAACATATCTCGTGAATTCATTATGTGTCTCCAGCTGTGTATTGTTCATCAAGTTATTTTAAATTGAACAAATCTAAAGAGAACTTTCCCTTGCATAATGCCCTGTAAGAAGCAGAAAATGAAAAAATTATTTGGCCATTTGAATTGGACAAATGTAAATATTAGAAAATGTTACAAAAGAAAAGACACTAAAAAAAAATGGAAGGGAGAGGTAATTGAAGCTACATATGAAAATCAAGCAAGAAGACAGAATATCAGAAATAGTTGCAGTTGAGATGTTACAGTTTAGGAGATGCTGATAATTATGATTCTAATGAAATAGTCATTAGAATTATTTCCTGAACTTCAGTTATTCAAAGGCTTCACTGGTGACTCAGACAGTAAAGAATGTGCCTGCAATGCAGGAGGCCCAGGTTCAATTCTTGGGTTGGGAAGATCCCCCTAAAGAAGGGAATGGCAATCTACTCCAGTAGTCTTGCCTGGAGAATTCCACTGACAGAGGAGCCTGGTGGGCTACAGTCCACAGTGTTGCAAAGACTGAGCGACTAACACGAATTAGTTATTCAAGGAGATCCTTAATAATTTTACCAAATAACCTACATTAATTAACATTTTTACTACTTGTCCTCAAATGCTTAATATTTTTCAGCCATGACAAAGATTCTTACTTCATTGTAGGTTCTATTCTCAGATTCTGAGGCACAACAGTGGAAAACAAAACTCTGTACTTTTAGAGCCTACATTATATGGAGGAAGTCAGATGCTATACAAGAAAGATAGTAAGTAATATCGAATATAGAATATATTACACTATGATTATGGAAAAATACAGAAAGTGAGGAAGATTAAGAACATACAGGGACTTCTCTGGTGTTCCAGTGGCTGAAACCATGTGCTTCCAATGCAGGGGATCTGGGTCCCATTCCTGGTCAGTTTCCCACATGCCTCAATGAAGACTTGAGAGCCACAACTAAGACCCAGCATAGCCAAAATAAATAAATGTTAAAAAGAAAATAAAATGTGCCAGAAAGGAGTTGGAAATTTTCAATAAGGTAGTGAGAATCATCCTCATTGAAAGAACCCACAGAAATCTAGGGTAAGAATAGTTCAGGTAAAGGGACCAGGAATCTCAAAGACCCCGAGAGGCAAGCATGCTGGCTGTGACTGAGTAACTGTAAGGAAACCATTGTCATAAAGCGAATGACTGATGAGAAGAGACCCTCGGCTTGAAGGAATAAAACTTTTTAGAGTAATACTCAGCTATTTTTATTTAATATTTTTGATGCATTAAATATTCAGTCTCTGGGTAAAAATAAAATCTATATATAAGACAAAAGACATAAGAAGACATGGCCACCTAAGCTCAATAAAGGTTTAATAGCAAAGAACATCAGATTATTCTTGCCTGGAGAATTCCATGGACAGAGGAATCTGTCAGACTACAGTCCATGGGGTTGCAAAAAATCAGATATGACTGAGAAACTAACACCCTCCTTTCAATCAAGATTATGGCATCCTATACTGGCCAGCAATTGTCTTGGTCAATATACAAAAGGTCTTTAGTTTTTTGGTTAGATTTTTTCTTTTTTTTAACTCAGATATGTGGGAAGTCAAGGAGAGTTTTAGTAGAGGGCTGGTATGACTTGTTTAAACTGAAACTCCAATATTTTGGCCACCTGATGCGAAGAGCCCACTTATTAGAAAACATCCCTGCTGGGAAAGATTGCAGGCAAAAGAAAAGGATGATTGGATGGCATCACTAACTCAATGGACATGAGTTTGAGCAAATTCTGGGAGATGGTGAAGGACACGGAGGCCAGGCGTGCTGCAGTCTATGGGATCATGAAGAGTCAGACACAACTTAGTGACTGAACAACTGCTTTGTAGGTGCTAGAAGACTACTTGGAAAATTATTGCAATAACTCAGGCAAGAGGAGATGGTGATCCTTGAAGAGGTAAGTGTTTTCTGGAGCATGATCATTCCTCATCTTGAATTACCCTTGAGACATAAGGTCTACTAGCTGCTCTTTTCACTTTTCTGTCACTTGGAAAAGCATAGATGTTTTCTGTTCATTCTCATGCACGATTCCACGTTGGCTGTAATAGTAACAAGAAATGTAAGGCATATTTTAGACAGCCTAGTTCTTGTTAAAATCATGCTTTCAGTTTTCACTTATAGGTTACAAGTACAGCTGAACATTCAGCATCCAAAATTGTTTTCTTTGATTATCGTGATTTCTTCAACTCATGCGCTCCATTTTAAGGACACAGGAGAAAAAATTAAACCAAAAACAAAATTAAAATACATGGCATCTTTTCAAAGTCCCACTTTATGCCTTAATTTAACTCAGCTTTAATAACCTTTCCATTTTCACATTTCTTTCCAGATAGTGACAACCCCAGTTAGTGTATTAGAAAAGTAATAGTCACTTCGTGAAAATTTTTTCTCCTTCTCTTAGATTTTTAAATATTTAAGATCTACAATTTATTCTTCAGCACAAAACTACCTACTATACTACTTCCTCCCCAGTGCCAAATTCATCGTCATTTTGGGGGAAAAGGCAAACAATAATAGTGTTAATTATACATGGCACATAATTTAAATGCCAAAGATTCTTTAATTAACATTTTTAGTAAAGTGAAATCGCATAACAGTAATGACTTTAAAGTGAAAAATTCAGTGAACTTGACACAGTTTCTGTTCACATATTAATAAACACTAGAATATCTCTCTAGTAATTATGGAAATCCCCACTGGAAATATAAATAACACCAATGGGAAAGTTTAAAAGAAAATAAGAGACAAATCATCATATGAGGAAACTTATTTATGTTCCAATAATACCTTTTACAGTAATTTCTGAGAAATTGCTGAAAACTGCAAAATAGTCATCATAAAAATAATAAAATGTTTTGCATTACAAAACATTAATACCTTAGCCAATAGGACAGGTTACTTTTTTATATTTATTAATCAGATCTTTTTTTGATTGATAGTATTTAAAAAGAGAAATCTTTCTTACCAAAGCAGATTCCCTACAGTTTCACATTATACAAGATTCTTTTAGAGATATGGCAGACATGTTATCTTGGTTATTGAATTAAGGAAAAAAAGATGCAACTAATGGTTTTTATGATGCTTTTGGTCATAATCATGACCATAGAGATGAATAAAATAATAAAATGGCTCTGATTTTAGTAAAGCTTTTTTTTTCCATTTTTTCATTTAGCTATTCAAAATCTATTTCTATCTGTGTCTGATACACTGCTAAAAGTGGGCGAAAAGTAGTGGAAACACATCACATGAACTCCAGTGGCACTTTTTAGGACAAAATACAACTCTGGTATAGTCAGATATTAAGATCTCCTGAAACACCAAGAATTCACAGCTAATCCCAGATAAACACAATGGCAGAATGAAAATTCTCCCTTTGATAGAATGAAAATTCAAGGTCAGGTGTTCTGACTCCATTTCAAGGACTCTGATAAATAGAACACAATACAGATTACCGGATAGACTTGGGGGGTATGGAAATCACAGCCAGCCTTCCGTCCTGTTTCTCAGCTGAGATTGAAGTTGGCTGAGCTCTCTTGAAATTTTTTTCAGCAATTATTTTGACCTCAAATATGTCTCTTTTCTGTTTGGATTTATACCCTCCTTAGTATCTTACATACATCTCTCTGCTCCTCCACCATTATATTGACAACTTCTTCTCACAAATACTGTATGAATGCACACTACAAAGTTGGTCGTAAATGTCTGACACATGGATCCATGCACAGTTGTGAGACGAGTCTTTTTCAGTAACTGTACTTCTGATTTGAAACCTGTTAAAATAAAATGCAATGTGATAATTAGTACAAGCATAGGGAATAATATTAATATCTACTGTCTCCACATACTGGCATAGTTGGTAAGGATATTGGTGAAAAAGAGTTTCTGAAGTGCATATTATTGAAAAAAAAAGAATTTAAATTCAAATTTTCCAAATGGTAGCATAACAACCTTCACTATTAAGGCATAAAAAGGACTCAAAATTGTTTTAAGAAATACTACTAGTTGAAAATAAAATTAAATACAACTCTGACAAAAAAGAAAAATCATTTAATACTTTATAATATTAAATTATAATACATAATAATTCTTTACTTATCTTTCAACCTTTTACCTAGAGGTGTACTTATTACTTACTTCTTGGAAGGAAAGTTATGACTAACCTAGACAGCATATTCAAAAGCAGAGACATTACTTTGCCAACAAAGGTCCATCTAGTCAAGGCTATGGTTTTTTCAGTGGTCATGTATGGATGTGAGAGTTGGACTGTGAGTAAAGCTGAGCACCGAAGAATTGATGCTTTTGAACTGTGGTGTTGGAGAAGACTCTTGAGAGTCCCTTGGACTGCAAGGAGATCCATCCAGTCCATTCTAAAGGAGATCAGTCCTGAGTATTCTTTGGAAGGAATGATGCTAAAGCTGAAACTCCAATACTTTGGCCATCTCATGCGAAGAGTTGACTCATTGGAAAAGACTCTGATGCTGGGAGGGATTGGGGGCAGGAGGAGAAGGGGATGACAGAGGATGAGATGGCTGGATGGCATGACCAACTCAATGGACATGAGTTTGAGTGAACTCCGGGAGTTGGTGATGGACAGGGAGGCCTGGCGTGCTGTGATTCATGGGGTCGCAAAGAGTCGGACACGACTGAGCGACTGAACTGAACTGATACTTATTAAATAAAGTAGCAGTTTAGTAAAATATTATTGGGTATATTTAGTGAGTAGACCAAGTAGAAGAGTTCTTGCTAACGGTGACTGAGAACTAAGTGAAGAATCACAGATATCAAGACCATTGAAAAGCAATTCAAACAACTTTCTATATTTTAAAAAATATTTATTATTTTATTTATTTGGCTTCTCTGAGTCTTAGTTGTGGCATACAGTATCTTTGGTTGCAACATGTGAAATCTTAGTTGAGACATATCTAGTTCTCTGACCAGGAATTGAACCTGGGCCTCCTGCACTGGGAATGTAGAGTCTTAGCTACTGGACCACCAGAAAAGTCCCAAACAACCGTATATTTTTTAATGCATCCTGAAGGTTGTATTGTATTCCAATATAATGATAGACAATGAGAATTGGCCTTCCCTGGTGGCTGAGAGGGCAAAGTGTCTGCCCACAATGCAGGAGACCTGGGTTTGATCCCTGGGTTGAGAAGATCCCCTGGAAATGGAAATGTCAACCCACTTCAGTACTCTTGCCTGGAAAATGCCATGAAAGGAAGAACCTGGTAGGCTACAGTTCCTGGGATTGCAAAGAGTCCTGAACGACTAAGCAACTTCACTTATGAGAATTACCATGAGTAAATAGAAGCATGGCTCTGTTCTATTTGCCCTTAGTTTCCTAAAGGAGGAGTGTTAGTTATTTAGTCAAGCTCAAAGGGCATTACTGAGCCTCAGTGTAAAAGCTAAGGTCTGGTACTCTTCATCCCGTACATCTGTCTCTTCTTGGTCCTGAGGATGGAGGAATGAGAGAATTCTTCTGTTGAAATAATTAGGCCAAGGTCATGAAACAGATTTGATCCAGCCTCAGGGAAAATTCTGGCCAGTGTTCTTCTCCAAAATATCTTTTTGACATCTAAGAGATTTTGGAGAATGTACAAAGCCAGATTAAAATGACTGTCACCGATGAATAGTTACACATCAAAATGTTAGTTTGGACCTACTCTTACGACTTTAGGGAGTCCACTTGTCAGTTTTTAAAATAGCAAACGAAAACTCAACACAAACAAGTGCTATAGAAAAATAAGTTATATATTTTGTCAAGATCGTTCATTAATAAATTCAATGTGCTTGGCCAAAATGAGATAGTTCAGTGGTATAAAATCAAAGTGTGATCATACTCAGCAGTTTGTACTATTCACACCCAATAGTGCTTGCCAGAAGCAAATGAAAAGCCACTCTGTAAAATTCAAATTAATTCTACAAAAGTTTAATATATGTTAAGTGCATTAACAACAACAACAACAAAACAATTCAGGCATAGACAAAAACAAATAAATAAATGAATAAAAATTAGAAGAAAAATGCGACTTCCCCAGTGGTCCAGTGGCTAAGCCTCCACACTCTCAATACAAGGAGCCCAGGTTTGATTCCTGTTTGAGAAACTAGACCCCACATGCTGCAACTAAGTGTTCGCATGCATACTGTAACTAAAAAGAACTCGCATGTCACAACGAAGATCCCACCCAATCAAATAAATAAATGTTTTTAATTAGAAGAAAAAGATAACAGAAACAGATACACGAGTGTAAAACACTAGGTTATCAAACACAAATATTAAAGCAACTATACAGTGTATTCTAGGAGTTAAAAGACAATACTGAGAATGTTTTGGAAAAGCTAAGAATTATAAATTGCAACTGGATAGATTTGAGAAATTATAAAACTTAAACATTTATTAAACAAAGTTAAAAGCTTAATTAGGGCTTTTAACAGCAGTTTAACTGAAGAAGAGGAAAAAGAATGAAACTGAAAGATGTATGACAGGTAAATAGGTTAAAGAAAAAAGACAAAACTATAGGAAAAAGTAAATGAGACATATAGGATATTGTGAATGGGTCTATAATACATTTAATTGGAATTATAGAAGGAGGGTAGAAAGTCAGGAAAGAGCAACATTTGAAGCAAGTATGGCTGAAAACTTCAAAGCTGAAAAAAGACATAAAACTTATATTGCTTTCAAATAATTGACCTTTCAAAAACAACAATAAAAATAGAATACATTATAATAATATCTTTGAATGCCTAACAGAAAAAGGCTACAGATTTCTAATTTTATACTCAAAATATTTTTTAGAAAAGTTGAAATAAAGAGTTTTAGACAAGCGCAGAGAATTCAACTGTAAAACTTCAACTCTAAAGGAAATACGAAAATGTATTCTTCAGATTTAAAAAAATGATTCAAAATGGAAGGTAGGAGAGGCAGAGAGGAATAAGAAGCAATGAAAACCATGAATCTGTGGGGAAAATCTAATAAAATGCATAGATCTCTATTGTTTTCTAGGGCTATCTTTTTACTGATTCCGAGACGCCATCAATTGTTGGTTGGTTGCCATTTATTTAATTTAATACTGTGAAATAAATGCATCTGAAATGAGAATTTAGCAGAAAACCTAGCAGAAGCTGGAAAACAAAGGACTATTTTGGTGCAGGATTAAATGGAAAATAAAACTGCCAAACAGAAAAAAGAGTAACAAATGAAATGTGCATTTCTCAATCTTGCCACCAGGTGGAGTGTTGTTGCCAGTGTTAGTCACTCAGTTGTGTTTGCCTGCCACTCGCCGGACTGTAGCCCACCAGGATCCTCTGTCCATGGAATTTCCCAAGCAAGAATACTGGAGTGGATTGCCATTTCCTTCTGCAGAGGAGCTTCCACACCCAGGGATCGAACCCGGGTCTCCTGCACTGCATGTAGGTTCTTTACCATCTGAGCCACCAGGGAAGGTGGAAGGTGGGAGGAAAAAATTATGTCCCCAGGATGCTGAACCACAGGCTGCTTACGCATACAATTTCTCTATCTGAACCCATGATAAAAAGCATGTGCCAGACACTGTGCCAAGTGATTTTACTTTTATCTCAAAGTCTTTAGAGGTAGGAATTATTTTTATTCTCCTTTACAGATTTGGAAAGGGGTGGGGGGGGGGGCACAGATAAGATTAAGCAACTTATCCAGTTCCACACAGTGAAAGGACCAGACTTAGGCTGAAAACTGACTTCAAAGCCCTGCTCTTAACCACAGATTTATACTGAGTGAGTGCTCCTTCCTGGGAATCTTCAAACACATGCCCTCCTGGTAAGAAAGCTGAGGGACCACTTGTGTTGATATCTTGAAGTGACCACTCAGCACTTTTTGACCTGTAAGTCCTCCTCTATCCTCTTGTTTTACTTTTTTTTTTTCCTGGCTCGGTGTCTCTTCCCATCACGGTGTCTCTTTTTCTCTCTCTTCCTTATTATGGCCAACAGACTGGATCCTTAACTGTGTGACATGCTCTTACCTCTCTAAGAGAAGGTATGAATCTTTGTCTCTCCGGATACTTACAAGTTAGACAAGGTGGAGCCATCCTCCCAGAGCCATGGTTCGTCTGTCCGATGGCGAGAAAGCCCTATCCAAAATGAATGATCAGGCTGGGAAGACACTCGCCTTGATATAAACTCCTGTAAGGAAACATAGATACAAGTCAAGGAGAGAGAAAGAGAGACAGTGAAGGACAGAGATGATAGAGACAGAGAAGATACAGAGAAAGACTGTTAGGAGATTTTGAGAGACAGAGATTGAATCACCTTGATGGAGGATGCGTGCATATACTGGCATCAGCCTAGATAGACGTGCCAATTCTTGAATGCCAGCCACTGTCTCCAAAAGCGTATCTCATTTTTTCAGAGTCCTTATCGTTTAATTTTCCAACAAAGAATAGATCCTTCTTTTACGTATAGCTGTCCAGCTTTCCCAGAACGACTTATTAAAAGATTGTCTTTTCTGCATTGTATATTCTTGGCTCTTTTGTCATAGATTAGGTGACCATAGGTGCATGGGTTTACTTCTGGGCTTTTATCCTATTCCATTGATCTATATTTCTACTTTGGTGCCAGCACCATACTATCTTCATGACTGTATAGTCTGAAGTCCGGAAGCCTGATTCCTCCTGCTCTTTTTTTCTCCTCAAGATTGCTTTGGCTATTTGGAGTCTTTTGTATTTCCATGAGAAGGGCTTCCCTGGTGGCTCAGATGGTTAAGCGTCCGTCTACAAAGTGGGAGACCCGGGTTCGATCCCCAGGTCGGGAAGATCCCCTGGAGAAGGAAATGGCAATCCACTCCAGTACTATTGCCTGGAAAATCCCATGGACAGAGGAGCCTGGTGGGCTACAGCCCATGGGGTCTCAAAGAGTCAGACACGACTGATTCCATTGATCTATATTTCTACTTTGGTGCCAGCACCGTACTATCTTGATGACTGTATAGTCTGAAGTCAGGAAGCCTGATTTCTCCTGCTCTGTTTTTTTTCAAGATTGCTTTGGCTATTTGGAGTCTTTTTGTATTTCCATACTAATTGAAAAAATCTTCTAATTTTGTGAAAAATGCCATTTGTAATTTAATAGGAAAATTTCATTGAATCTGTAGATTGTGTTGGGTAGTATAGTTATGTTCACAGTACTAGTCTTCCAACTCAAGAACATGGTGTGTCTTTCCATCTGTTTGTGTCATCTTTGATTTCTTTCATCAGTATCTTATAGTTTTCTGAGTACAGGTTTTTTTGCCTCCATCAGTTCAGTTCAGTTCAGTCGCTCAGTCGTGTCCGACTCTTTGTGACCTCATGGACTGCAGTACGCCAGGCCTCCCTGTGCATCACCAACTCCCGGAGTTCACTCAGACTCACATCCATCGAGTCAGTGATGCCATCTATCCATCTCATCCTCTGTCGTTCCCTTCTCTTCCTGCCTTCAATCTTTCCCAACATCAGGGTCTTTTCAAATGACTCAGCTCTTCGCATCAGGTGGCCAAAGTATTGGAGTTTCAGCTTTGACACCAGTCCTTCCAATGAACACCCAGGACTGATTTCCTTTAGGATGGACTGGTTGGATCTCCTTGTAGTCCAAGGGACTCTCAAGAGTCTTCTCCAACACCACAGTTCAAAAGCATCAAATCTTCTGCACTTTCTTTGCCTCCATAAGTTAGGTTTATTCTGAGGTATTATCCTTTCTATTGCAATGGTAAGTGAAATTAGAACACTGCCTAACTCTATACATAAAAATAAACTCAAAATGGATTAAAAACTTAAATGTAAGGCTGAACACTGTAAATCTTAGAAAGAAGCATAAGCAGAACACTCTTTGACATAAACAGCAGCAGGATTTTTTTGGACTCACCTTCTAGAGTAATGAAAATAAAAACATATGAAAACAGATAACAAATGAGACCTAATTAAACTTAAAGCTTTTGTACCACAAAGGAAGCCACAAGCCAAACAAAAAAATAGTCCTTAGAATGGGAGAAAATATTTGCAAACAAAACAACTGACAAGGGATTGATCTTCAAAATATACAAACAGCTCATGCAACTCAGTATCAAAACAACAGACAACAAAATAAAATGGGCAGAAGACCTAGAGAGACATCTCTCCAAAGAAGACATACAAATGGCCAACAAATCCATGTAAAGATGTTCAACATCACTAACTATTAGACAAATGCAATTCAAAACACACTGAAGCATCACCAGTCAGAGGTGACACCAGTCAGAAGGGCCATCATCAAAAAACTACAAACAATAAATTCTAGAGAGGTTGTGGAGAGAATGGAACCCTCCTACACTATTGGTAGGAATGTAAATTGGTACAGCCACTATGGAGAACAGTATGGAAGTTTCTCAAAAAACTAGAAGTACCATGTGACCCAGCAATACCAATGCTGGACATACACTCAGAAAAAAACAGTGATTCGAAATGACTCATGCACCTCAGTGTTCTTTGCAGCACTATTTGGGGTAGCCAGGATATAATCGCAACCTAAATTTCCATCAACAGAGAAATAGATAAAGAAGACTGGTACATAAAAACAACGGAATGTCACTCAGCTATAAAGATGAATGAAATAGTGCTACTGGCAGAGACATGGATGGACTTAGAGACGGACTGTCATACACCATGAAGTAAGTCAGAAAGAGATAAATAAATATCATGTAATGTTGCTTTATATGGGGAATCTGGGAAAAGTGATACAGATGAACTTATGTGCAAAGAAGAAATAGAGACATAGACATAGAGGACACATTTAAGAACACCAAGGCAGAAAGGAGAGAGGGATGAATTGGGAGATTGGGATTGATATATAAATATATACTTGTGTTCAATGCTCGTGCTCAGTCACCCGGTCCTGTCTGACTCTTTGCCACCCTATGGACTGTAGCTTGCTGAGCTCCTCTGTCCATGGGATTCTCCAGGCACGAATACTGGAGTGGGTTGCCATGCCCTTCTCCAGGGGATCTTCCCAACCCAGGGAACCCAGGTCTCCTGCATCTTCGGCATCACAGGCAGATTCTTTACCACTGAGCCACCAGGGGAGTCCCATACATACAAGCCTATGTATAAAAGAGATAACTAATGAGAACCTACCGTAGAGCACAGGGAACTCTACTCAACCCTCTGTGGTGATCTAAACGGGAAGGAAATCTTAATAAAAGGGGACTCAGTTTGTTTTATAGCAGAAACTAACACAGCATCCTAAAGCGACTATACTCCAATAAAATTTAATATAAATAAATAAATAAATACTTGATGTCAAAATTGTTCTTCCTGCATCCAATCTACCAGAATAAATCCAAGAACGACAGAGTCTGCAGGCCGTGTTCATGGATGACAGGCTACTATCATCTCCACAATTTTAATTGAAAATATAAGTTTATATAGCCTTTGTCAAGAAATGCTTCGCAGAGTTAGATGACTAGGTTAAAACAGTTTGGTTCCACTGCACGTTTTATGAATAAGTAATCTACAGGTTAATGATCATATTTGAATTATTGACAAATATAACTCAACAACGTGGCAATTATAGCGAAGTCTAAAAGCCAGACAGACTTCCAGTCCCATGCCCCCTTTTTTTTTTTTTTGCCATACATCTACTTCCATTAATTTTTATGTCAACCACAACTGTGGGGAAAACAAAACAGAAACACAAAAATTGCGAGCAGTAAAAGTAAGTATAGAAGTTGTAGGCT
The DNA here is from genome assembly GCF_032405125.1 of Capricornis sumatraensis. Classification (NCBI taxonomy): domain Eukaryota; kingdom Metazoa; phylum Chordata; class Mammalia; order Artiodactyla; family Bovidae; genus Capricornis; species Capricornis sumatraensis. The sequence continues at coordinate 143,639,093 of NC_091072.1, read as the reverse complement.
GTTCAGATTATAAGGTAGAATAGTCCCTGGCTATTAACTCCTCATAGCTCATCTGAGTTCTATCCTTCAGGCAAGATGCATTGCAAGTTGCTCTTTTTCTGTGCAATTTTTACGTCTACAGGAATTTCTCTCTCTGAATTTCTATGGCATTTGGTGCCAATACAAGATATTTAACTTATAACAGCTGTTGAGTCGTTTCTATTTTCTTAAAAATTATTTGAGCATGGCTAGAGGTTTACTTTTAAACCTCTTGTCTTTCCAGGTATCTTGCAAGGAATAAATTATTTACAAGTGTATATTATCATAGCTTGATAATTATGGCGATAAGGGGAAGAACCTTCTATTTCACCACAGGGAGTTCAGCATTGGGAACGCATGTACACCTGTGGTGGATTCATGTCAATGTATGGCAAAACCAATACAGTATTGTAAAGTAAAATAATAATAATAATAATTAATAAATAAATAAAACCTAAAATTCAAACCCACAAAAATGAGTGTGGCTTGATTAGTAGAGTCAACTTGGAGTTCTGTTTAAAGGATTTATTTTAAAGTGTAATGTACTGGAGTGGGTTGTCATTTCCTTCCCAACCCAGAGATTGAATCTGGGTCTCCTGCACTGCAGGTGAATTCTTTGTCAACTGAGCTAGCAGGAAAATCCAAAATGTGTTCATATTTTAATTAAAAAGAAAAGCTTGTATTATATGCTTTACTCAATATATGCTATTACTATAATTATAGAGAATATGTAAAATTACTTTCTTTTAGGGAAAATAGTTATCTGGAACCTACCTCTACTTTTCTGCTCAGTATAGATCACAGATACTATAACCAAAATCTACACTTACCAACTCTTTTGAGCTGTCTATCTTCAGAAGATTAGAGCCCAGTTGAAAGCATCGTCTTTTACTTGCATCCCAGGAATCTAATAGTGTGTTAAATAGATAACAGCTATCTTCACGTGTGATCCAGTTAGGGGGACAAGTGCTAGAGAAAACTCCTGGAAATAAAAGATAAATACAATGAGGTTCATACTATGAATGGTACTTCAGTACCATTCATCCTAAGGACATAATAATCAATAAACTGCCATGAATATCATTTTCAATTCAAATTGTATAGATATGACTTTACAGAAGGGATCATACTAAACCCCTTATTCATCTACTGCTAAAAAATAACTGAGTGACTACAGTGTTTTAGACTATCAACTCTCCTTTCTTTCTTGTCTTGTCTTCCATGCCTTTACTGTCAGCTCAGAACTCCTTTTCTCCATGATAACTCTCAAAATAAATCAATGCAATATCAGTCATTGAGATATACAATCATTTCATGTTGACTTATTTTACAAGTGTGACATCTATTTCAGAATGCAATTCATCATATAAGAAAAGTATAAGAGCACTCATTCACGTTACAGAGTAATGTGATAAAGACAGTGAAGAGGTATGTGTTCAGAGATGGAAAATTGAAGTCCAAATATTGGGATTAAAGTCTACTGTATACAAAATGGTAATTAAATCGATTAATTTACATGATTAAAGAAAAACAAGCTTAACTGGTTTTCAGAAACATATTTATTAGGTTTATAGATATTAAACATATCAATGAACCTTTAAATTCTTAGCAACATTTTCCCTTCTTTCCTTTTTCTATTCTTTTTTTTTTTTTTTTTACCTTTTCTGGTGTCCTATTTCCTATCTTAACTATATCACTTTAAAATGTCTTTTCCCTATCATGTGAGAACCCATTCTGTTCCTTCAAATCAAATTACACAAACCTCTAAAAGCTTAAATATGTGAAAAATTAGTGATTTGAAAAAAATCCAACTAAGTTGGAGATTCAACTAAGTTCATAAGGTATTTATGCTATCACTTTGCAATCTGGATCTCCTGCATTGCAGGCAGATACTTTATTATCTGAGCCCCTAGGGAAGCCCTTGTATATTACAGAGGACTTATTTTACTGAGATAATATTGCTGTGGGCTTTATTTGAATGTAGCATCACCACATGCAAAAGTACTTTCTTCATCCCCTGCTCCAAGCCTTAGTACCAAAAGTTAACCCTTCTGAATCAAGGATCTTATTAATCCTTGACTCTGCCCTTGCCTGTGGTCGTGAGAGCCTTGGTAGGTATCACACTATCTTCTAAAGATGATTGTGTGGGTTGACTCTGGTTGTCTTTATCTCTTGATGGAAAGCTGTCACTCTTCAACAGGTTGTTCCCTGAACTGGATCTCCAAATACCTTCATATACCAACAACAATAGTAATGACAGAAGAAAAAAAAAGTCATTTTTACTATGTTTGAGAATTAAAATCCAAAAACTTACATTTTTGTTGGAATTTAAAGGGATGTATTCTTGATTAGTGAGAAACAGATAATACATTGCTGATGGAGAGGCAGAGATAGATGGTAGATAGATAGGTGATAGCTTGAATAGATGGAAAAAGAAATAACTTCCATAAAGAAGATTTAATACAAAAGATAAAAATGAAGTAGATAGGAGGATGGGGGAAAGGAAGAGGCAAGTGGAATATAGTCCTTTAGTACCACGATGGATTTGAAATAGTAATAAATCTTCTTTATTATATTATTTTAAAAATGAGAGTTCCTTGAGAATCTGCCAGGTGCCTATATCACAGAATGTATTCAATAAACACATGACTACTTAAGAAATCTTTCATACTTTCATATGCCCTTCTCAAAGGCACAATAATACTTTATCCAAAATGGAATTCATGAACAATAAAATCTAAGGAAACGTATTCATCTATTACAAAATAACTACTCAGAATTTCATAAGTGCTTTGAGTATTTCCTGATATTATCCAAAGGAGTTTAAAGATCAGGTGTAAAACAATTTCCTTAAATCATGAGATGCAAAAAATGGCTTAAATTCTTTAGGGAATTTATCTCTTAGGAAAATAAGCACCAAGTGCACTTCCCTCACCTCCACTGGTTTCCTTTCATTAAATTTATCCTAGGAATTCCACAGCTTTGAAACCAGCTATGCAAGGAGATCTTGTAGATAAGAGTATGAGTTATCAAGACAGATCGCCTGCATTTCTAATCACGGTCCTAATGTTAACTAGTTTATGACCCTAGAAATAAAGTTAGAACTCATAACATCAATTCAAAGGGTTGGTATTCAGATCCAGCTAGATTATGTTATACTCTTAAAAGAGTGCCTGGGGGACTTCCCTGGTAGTCCAGTGGTTAAGACTTCACTTTACTGTGTAGAGGGTATGAGTTCTATCCCTTGTCTGGGAACTAAGATCCCACAGGCCTTAGGGCCAAAAAATCAAAACATAAAACAGAAGTAACATTATAATAAATTGAATAAAGAAGTTAAAAATGGTCCACATTAAAAAAAAAAAAAAAACTTTCCTTAAAAGCATGCCTGAAACATTATAAATGCTTATTAAATGTCTGTTGTTGTTCATCTTCCCCACCAATACTTACCCAAGGTACTCAGGACCACAGTTATCACCAGCAGCACTGAGCATAAAATGCCCAGAGTCACAGCAATCAGACGCCAACGAGAGGATGCAGCACAAAGCCCTAGAAAGCCAAAGGGAGCAGAAAGGGAATCAAGAAACAGGATGGTAAATCACTGAGCACGCCAGTTTGCAGTTCATCCAAATCTGATACCCAGATAACCTACTCGTCTAGGGTTAGTCTGAATTTTCCTCCCTCTTTAGTGTACTTCTTCTGGGTCAGCAACTGTACTTTGAGCACAGTGCCTTGAGAGCTATGCACTCCTAATTTCAGCTCCACATTGATATCTTTAGGTCTTGACATTACCAGGATTCCCATCCAATCTTAGAAGAGACAGCTTAATGCAGCAGAAATAACACTGGGTAGGAAGGGTAATCTTCCTCTTTCACTTATTTCTTGTCTGTCACTGGGCAAATTACTTCCTCCATTTTTCCATTTCTCTTTGTGAACAATTAGGGTAATGATGCATCGAAGAGTGATTGTGAGGATCAACAGAAGTAAAAGCACCTGGTTTAGAAACTACTAGCACATGATAGGCAACTCACAGTTTGTCCACACACACCTATAAACACACACACGCCTTCCTATCTCTTGCTTAACCATGTTTTTCCATTCTTCCCCAAAAGGTTGCCCAAGAAAACAAAACTGTGTGACAAGAGGAAAATAATTGCACAATGGGAATGACCAGAAAGCAGAAGAGAGCAGATGTTGATGTCAAAACCTGTGAATAATCTCTTTCTTGATAACAGGAAACTCACTTTATATTAATATCACCACATCAAGACCGAGAATCAGCAATAGGAGCATGTCAGAAAACTGTCAAATAGAAGACTTGTGGAGGAGATTAAATTGCTCACTCAGTGAAGAGAGAAATGTTTTAACACCCTTCTTCAGATTTCACTTTTTTTACATAATGTCTAAGATTCATGTCCTGATAATGGAATCTTTTATCTAACACATATATATTTCTTCACTGTTATAGAAAAAACTTTTTGTTTAAAATTTTTTTTCCAAATCAATCTCATGATAAACATAAAAAAGTCAGATTTGGGATTCTAAACCATATGACTTCTTTTATTTTGAATTAAACTTTTTATTTTGTATTGGAGTATGGCTTCCCTGGTGGCTCAGTGGTAAGTAGTCTGCCTGCAATGCAGGAGCCATGGGAGGCATGAGTTCGATCTCTGGGCGGGGATTATTCTTGTCTGGGAAATCGGTGGGATTTATTCTTGTCTGGGAAATCCCATGGACAGAGGAGCTTGGTGGGCTACAGTCCATGAGGTTGCAAAGACTCAAATACCACTAAGCACAAAAAAATGAAGTATATTGAAATATAGTCAGTTAACAATGTTGCGATATTTCATGTGGACAGCAAAGAGACTCAGCGATACCTACACATGTATCCACTCTCCCTTGAACTCCCTCTAGTCCAGGCTTCCACATAACGTTGAACAGCATTCCCTGTGCTATACAGTAGGTTCTTATTATCTAAACCCTGATTTCTGACCTCCCTTTGGCCTTTTCCACAAAATCCTGTTGTTTTTCCTGTCTTCTTTCTTTTGTTTTCTAACTCCAATATCCTGATGTTGTCCATCTGCACTTCTTTAGGTTTCCTTAACCTTCATTCTACAATTTACTTTTTTCTGTCAAACAAGTCACTCTTATTGAAATTTCTTCATCTTTGCATTTCATCACATTTATCACCAACTCCTTACTTTTGAAGTGTCTGTCTCTATAGAACAGAGAAAGTGTGAGTATTTTTTCTATCATCATAATAATTAACTTCAATGCAGTTGATCCTTGAACAACACAGGGTTTAAGGGCACTGGTCCTCCCCACACTATACCTTATAGTTGGCCTTCTATATCTACAGTTTCTCCATATCCACAGTTTGACATCCATGGATTCAACCAACTACAGATCGTCTAGTAGTGTGCTATTTACTTTTGAAAAACATTCATGTATAAGCGGATCTGTGCAGTTCAAACCCATGTTATCCAAAGATCAACCGTGCTAGTGATTAGCCATTGAATGGTTGCCCAGAGAACAGTCTTAGTCCTCATTCAAATTATCTTCAGTGACTTCTGAAAACCTTTAAAAATATGTTAATAAAAGCCTGGAAAACCAGAAGTCTGTCCAGTTTTTTCCACTTCTACTTTTAGTTATAAGAGTGTGAATGTTGAAGTCAGAAAGAAAAAGATATACCTTTCTCTGAGACTACAGATCTCCTGGTGATGCTGCGAGAGCTGAAGTCTAATTGAGTATATCCATCTTCATCCAAATTTTCTACCGAAGATTGGTATTCCATTGTTCTACTGAGTTCCTGAATTGACACAGCATCTGAGAGCTTTCTTCTCTCTCCTAAGACAACTGCCTGTGGACAAAAGAGGATCTGTGAGTCAAGTCATGTGGGAGACGCATTTACTAGGCTTAAACAAGTTGAGCTAAAGTAGTCCAACCAGATACCCAAAAGCAGGAAATGAAAAACTATACTGTGGTAATTTCCCATTGGTACCTTTAGATTCTGTTTCAGAGACTGATGACTCTTCAGAAAATTATAAGGTAGGACTTTCCTAGTGGCTCAGTGGTAAAGAATTGACCTGCCAATGCAGGAGACATGGGTTTGATCCCTGATCCAGGAAGATTCCATATGCTGAGGAGCAACCAAGCCCACCCATCATAACTGTTGAACCTGTGCTCTAGAGCCTGTGCTCAGCCACAAGGGAAGCACTGCAATGAGAAGCCCGCACACAGCAACTAGAGAGTTGTCTCTGCTCTCTGCAACTAGAGAAAAGTCTGTGCAGCCATGAAGACCCAGTGTAGCCAAAAAAAAAAAAAAATTAAACTAAATTTTTAATTATTTAAAAAATTATAATGCAACAAAATAGATAGATCTTTGTTTCAGATCAAACATAAGAAAAATAAACAAATTAATGTTTTATGCTGCTTTCACTATTCTCACATCTGAATTGGACATCATTAAAGGATTTGACCTATGTAAACCTAACTTATATGCAGAGGACAGCATGAGAAACGCTGGACTGGAAGAAACACAAGCTGGAATCAAGATTGCCAGGAGAAATATCAATAACCTCAGATATGCAGATGACACCACCGTTATGGCAGAAAGTGAAGAGGAACTAAAAAGTCTCTTGATGAAAGTGAAAGAGGAGAGTGAAAAAGTTGGCTTAAAACTCAACATTCAGAAAACGAAGATCATGGCATCTGGTCCCATCACTTCATGGGAAATAGATGGGGAAACAGTGGAAACAGTGTCAGACTTTATTTTTGGGGGCTCCTAAATCACTGCACATGGCGATTGCAGCCATGAAATTAAAAGACGCTTACTCCTTGGAAGAAAAGTTATGACCAACCTAGATAGCATATTCAAAAGCAGAGACATTACTTTGCCAACTAAGGTCCGTCTAGTCAATGCTATGGTTTTTCCATTGGTCATGTATGGATGTGAGAGTTGGACTGTGAAGAAGGCTGAGTGCCGAAGAATTGATGCTTTTGAACTGTGGTGTTGGAGAAGACTCTTGAGAGTCCCTTGGAGATCCAAGGGATCTAACCAGTCCATTCTGCAGGAGATCAGCCCTGGGATTTCTTTGGAGGGAATGATGCTAAAGCTGAAACTCCAGTACTTTGGCCACCTCATGTGAACAGTTGACTCATTGGAAAAGACTCTGATGCTGGGAGGGACTAGGGGCAGGAGGAGAAGGGGACGGCCGAGGATGAGATGGCTGGATGGCATCACGGACTCGATGGACGTGAGTCTGAGTGAACTCCGGGAGTTGGTGATGGACAGGGAGGCCTGGCGTGCTGCGATTCACGGGGTCACAAAGAGTCAGACACGACTAAGCGAGTGAACTGAACTGAACTGAACTGAAACCTAAAACAATTTTAGTTCCTTGAGTTCACTAATACTGTGTTATAACCATTCATTCATTCATTCATGCACCGGCTCTATCAATAAACTTTTATCAGATGCCCATATTTTAAATTGACAGTAGCTGGGGGGCAAAAGGATCAATGATACCTGTGAAGAAGCTCACTGAGTAATAGAGCAAACCCACAGATGGGTGTACGGAGGATACCACAGATGGGTGTATGGAGGATGCCATAAGGAGGTACATTGTTGTAACAACAGAGAGAGGAAGCAAATCTCTTCAGCGCTGGTCAGAGGTTAATGATACAAAGTAGAAAATTACTTATTCAATAACGAGCTTAATACTATCCATTGCACATGTGTTCTTATATAATTTCAGTTTTCCAATAAGTCTAGGAGGTAGGCACCTATAAATTAGTACTATTTTCTTTTTTTAAAAGCATAGTTGATTTACAATGTTGTGTTAGTTTATCATTTACAACAACTCAGTTATATATATATAAGATATGCATATAATATATATTATTTTCATAATATTTTCCATTACGGTTTATTACAAGATATTGAACATACTTCCCTGATCTATACTGTCAGACCTTGTTGTTTAGTCTTCTTTTCAAAACTGAGACATAGAAATTTTATGACAAAACTGAGACATAGAAATTTTAGTCCCTTGTATAGTTTTAAGAAGCTAATAAAAATATTGATGCAAGGAATCAAACCAAACTTTACTCTTACTGTAAAACTCATGATCTTTCCTGTTATGCTACACTGCCTCCTTAACCATTCTGTACACTTTTATTGCAAGTGACTGACAGCTTATGGAGAATTCAGGAAATGAAATATTGTGTTACATGCTTAATGTTTCCTCTTTTCCAATTTCCACAGAAATGCCCAAGTTAATGAGATATGGAAAACACTTGTCATTGCTAGAAACTAGAGAGGTACCATCTGTTCACAAGAGTTGGAAGCAGGCAGAAAGAAGCAGACATCTGGTTGTTATCAAAGATAAAGCCAGACTTCATTAAAGCAGTTGGGACAGTAATTTTTTCAGTAGCACAGTTGCAAACAGAAAAGAGGGCCCAGAATAAACTGAACTCAACTTCCCCAAAACAGAAGACAAGAGACTTTTTAAAGGCTGGAGTGTGCTACGGAACAGGCTCTGAGGGTTAATCCATGTGACTAGACCATTCAGATTTGTTAATTGCTGCTTCTTCAGAAGAGAAACAGACTTCCCTTTTTGACAGGAGACAGTGGTTGGTGTCGAAGCAAGGTGGTGTCCCTACCCAAGTTAGACACTTTCCTCCCTCCCATGGGGACTGGGTGTGTCATCTCCCTAAACTTCCTGGATATTTGCTTTCAGAGATGGCTGTAACAACCCCGAAGAATGTTTTAGGTGGTAGATTTACATCTCAAAGGGCAGAGAGAGGACTTTAATTGCAGGATTTCTGAAGTAACTGCTCTGTGAGGGATTTCAGGGGTCTATCTGTTTATCACCAAGTTTTAACTGGAGCAAGTAGTAAATTCTCCTGGAAACATCGAGTTTTCTCAGGCAGGCATTTTAAAGGGACCTGGGATCATTCCAGGACACAGTATTAAACTGCTGGAAACCAAGTCAGAGTCTGTCAAATTCCTTAGTGCAGATGTTTGGATAGAATTGTTCTATTCCAAGAGTTCTACAGTTCTCATCAATACATAGCAAAATAGAAGAGAGGTTAATGGGAAAAGAAAAAAGAGAGACATTTCTCCCTCATACCTACTTGCCATGAAAGTTTTATTAACTTTTCACAGACACATTGCGAAGTAGTGGGATGGAGCTAATCTCAACCTCCAGCTCCATGATGCAGCCCTTGAGAAAACAGAGGAGAGCTGGAGAACAGAGGATTTTTCTGAATGAATAAATTGGTTCAAAGAAGAAAGTTCAGTTAACTAAGTAGAGCCAGAGCATGGAAATGAGGAGAGACTCTTCTAGACAGTAACAAAAAGATTTTGCTATTGATTCCGACACCCGCCCCCCATGCCGCACATGCACACTCAATGGGAGAATCTTTACAGATTACTTCTAGATTCTGTAACTGGTACTCTGTTCAATCACAATCCCACAAAAACAACTGGCTTTCTAAATTGTCAAAGAAAATTTTCCATAAATGTAAACATTAGTCTTTTCGTTTGTCTGGGACTGAAACAATTAAACAGTGAATATACAAATCATTGACAAATTAGGAAACAACAATCCCTCATCATTTTAAAAGGCAGAAGGGGAAATTCCCTGGCAGTTCAGTGGTTAGTATTCAGAGCTTTCACTGCCATGGCCCGGGTTCAGTCCCTGATAGGTTAGCTAAGATCCTGCAGGCTGCAAGTCATGGCCAAATTAAAAAAAAAAAAAAAAAAGAGCAGGAGAGAGTAAGAGTTTGCATGTGCTGTGTGTGTTTTAGTGGCTCAGTCGAGTCCGACTCTCAGCCGTGCACTCCTCCGGGGATTTTCCCAAACGAGCGATCAAACACAGGTCTCGCACATTGCAGGCAGATTCACCATGTCTGAGCCACAGGGAAGTCTGAGTGTTTGCATATTCAGAGAAAAATACCCCTGGTCCCCTGGTTAAACTTTAATGTAAGAAACAGGTTAAACATTAATGTAACAAAGCGCCTAACCAATAAACAAACAAAACCCAGCAAATAACAAAAATCTTAGTGAGAGTTAATGAAAAACTGTATTTCTACACCAAGTTTTTTCTTCGAAGAAAAATGAAAAATCTGAGAAAAGTTCTTAGAAGTGAAAAAATATATATTTTATAAAATAAAAAGACAATTAATTGAATCGAGTCAAATTGAAAACTGCACCAAGAAAACAACATACATTCAGTACAGCTGAGTTAGCCTGGGAATGGCAACCCACTCCAGTATTCTTGCCTGGAGAAGCCCATGGACAGAGGAGCCTGGCTGACTACAGTCCATGGGGTTGCACAGAATTGGACACAACTGAATCGACTTAGCAAGCACGAGAGTTCTCTCATTTCTACATATGTTAAACTGTTGTTAACCCTAGTGTTTGCTCACAGAACTAAATCTCGAAAATAATAACCTTCCTAAATAAATACCTATTTTGATAGGTTTACCAGAATGAGTGTTACATCAGGAAAAGGAAACATAGATCCTGAGGCATAAGTCCAACGTGACTTTTTGGAAATTTTATATAAATAAATGAGTAAAGAGAAATAAATATATAAATATGTAGAAATAAATGTTATATAGAAAACAAGATTATTAAAAATAAACTAGGCATTCACTTAAGAACCATTGTAGAAGAAGAAAATATGTCTTCAGGACACATTTCAAATAACTTACCTATCACAAATTTAAAAAAAAAAATCCTCAAATTTCACCTCTAGTTTGAATGCAAACTTGGGTCTCCTTCTTCCTTTCCTTCCTCCATTCATAGTAATTAAACATGAGCTGAGCATTTACCATATTTTCAGTAACCAGGATACAAAGAATCATAAGCCCCAGTCTCCATCCTAACTGGTTTCAGATTATATCTGGAGGGTGAAGACCTAAAAAGAAGTTACTTAAATTAGTTAAGAATCCTCTGGTTTGGGCAGACCATAAAAATCACTTAACTTTATTCACAACACTCTTTCCAGTGTTAAATTTATGCTTACTTAAATAACATAGAATGCTTTCTAGATTCCTTAAATTTTTCAATTGAGGCAAAATTCTTTTTTTTTTTCAATTGGTATACGATTGCTTTACAATGCTGTGTTAGTTTCTGCTGTACAACAAAGTGAATCTGCTATATGTATACATATATCTCCTCCCTGAAACAGAAGAAGACCCTGTGGTCCTTGTTTCGCATGTCTTCAGCCTGCCTCTTGTCTGTGGAAAAACTTTAGCCAGAATAAGTTTAATAAGAATAAGTTTAATCAGAGAAGTGAAAACACGCAGAAACAAAGGAAAACAAAGAGACCAAACAATAATAGTTCAGTCTGTGAGCAAAGTCAAGGACTTTTAGTTCCTTTTCAAGGACTATAGATAATATTCTGAGCCATATCCTGTGAGCTATCATATATAATAAATCCTGAAACTCCCACCACGTGAAGAAGTTAACTACATAATGATTGGACTGTAACCATGACATAAGCTTCCACAGTTCCTAGAACTGGCCTCAAGGAAATGGGAACAAACCTAAAACAACCAAGATGATGCTGGGCAGACTACCAATTGCCAGTTTCAAGACTGGTCTGTCTGAGCTGACTGTGCCGTTTCTGCATGTAGCCCCCTCCCTTGGGTGGGGGTGGGAGGAAGACTTCTAGACAGACGTCTGTCTCACCACTCCTCACTCCTCCACCCACAATTGCTGGCATCCAAAATTAAGCAAACTTTCCTTTCCCCCAAACTGACCTCTTTATTAGCTTTTGGCTAGCAAGCAACCAGACTCTACTTTTGGTTACAAATTTGTTGATTAAAACGTTGTAAATAGACACTCAGAGGAAACTAATCTTGTGTTTCCCCTGGAAACAATGGTTCTTCAGTATTCTCTGTGGCTCTATACAACATAACAACCATGAATAATAAGAACTGTGTAGATAAATAGACAAACGGAAAGCTAAAATTCAACTGTTATCACCATAATTGTTTAAAACTTTGGACAACAAAAGACATTTTCAGGGAATAGTTTATCACTGACGTTGTTTAGTGTTGCTGATACATGATAATTATAAAAAGCAAAGTGACTTCTAGAAAATGTTATTATTTTAGTTCTCCTCAGACCATTGACCACCTCCTTATTGCCTGCTGAACACTCATTGGCTTTATCTTCTCTGTTCAATAAGGGTCTAAATAATCTGATGTCTGACTATCTTTTTAACTTCATGCCTTAGCTGTCTCCCCCTCATTAACCATGGTCTTGAAATACTGGCTTAAAAAAAAAAATAAGTATAGTTGATTTGCAATGCTATGTAAATTTCAGATGTATAGCAAAATGATTCATATATATGTGTGTGTGTGTGTGTGTGTATGTATATATTTGGTTTTTTATTCTTTTCCATTACAGATTATTACAATATATTGAATATAGTTCCCTGTGCTTTACAAAGTCCTTGTTGTTTATCTATTTTATATATGATAGTATGGATCTTTTAATCTCATATTCCCAATTTGTCCTTCCTCTATCCCTTCCCCTTTGGAAACCATAAGTTATTTTTCTATGCCCATGAGTCTGTTTCTGTTTTGTAAATGAATTCGCCTGTGGTATTTTTTAGATTCTACATGCGAGTGATCACAAAAACACATCAAGGTCAGGGACTTTGCACATATATGTTGGCTGAACTGCTTTGCCTTGAGAACATTGCATGGTGAGGGTTTTCTTGATAATGAAGCAGAATACAGCCAGAGCGCCTTCCTTTCACTCTTAATCACAACATATAGCTTTTCTTTTTCTCTTCAAAATACTTACTGATGTTGAATATATCTCGTCTGTTTATACTTAGACTCTCCACGTCCAGATGTTTGTAAGTCGCATGACTTAGGATTTTGTTTGTTTTGTTTTGGCCACACCACACAGCATGTGATCTTAGTTCCCTGACCAGGGATTAAAACCTCATTCCCTGCATTGGAAGGCAGAGGGAGTCTTAACCACCAGACCACTGGAGAAGCCCCCATGAATTAGAAATGTGCTTGTCTCATTCATACATATAGCCCAAGAAACTAGACTTGTTTCTGATTCCCTGTAGGTTATCAATAAATATATGTATAAAAGATTACGAAGGGGAGGGTGGGACAAATTGGGAACATAGCACTGATATATATATATATATTTATATGTAAAACCACATGTAAGATGGCTAATGGGAGGCTGCTGTATAGCACGGGGAGCTCAGCTCAGTGCTCTGTGATGACCTTAAAGGGTCGGGGGTGGGGGGTAGGGGCGTTCCAAGAGGGAGGGGATAGATATATACATATTGCTGATTCATTTCATTGTACAGCAGAAACTAACACAACATTGTAAAGCAATTATACTCCAGTAAAAAAAGATTATAAGTAAACAAATACTTTAAAAATAATAAAACATGTACAAACATATATAAGGGCCTTCATATACTATAGTCTAAAACTACCTATATAAACCCCCCAAAAATAAGCATTCTGTCTTCATCTGTGTTCTGTGTCCATTTTCTAAGCCAGCATCTTAACGGTCCTGTCTACTGGGGGAAATAGATAAGAAAGCTAGCAATTATGATTCTTACGAACTAAGAGCTAAGCTATTGGTGATTCCAATTTCTAATCCCAATCACAATCAAGTTGTCTTTAAATTGCCTTTGGAGAGCAAGGAAAAACTAAGTATGAGGGGTGTTATTTTCAAATGGGAGGTTTTTCTTGTATGTGTGTTTGCTTGTGCGTTTTAGGATACATATGGCATTGTCTCTTTTTTTCTACCCACTGTGGCTCTTCTTTCTCCACTGTATTTGTTTTTGTTAATGGGCCATTAATGTTTTGGTTAGCTATGTTTACTATATTTTCTTTTTTCCCTATACCTTTAAACTCAGTATCATCTTTAACAAGAAGAGAAATATAGCAAAATATGATTTAGTACAAGTCAAATAGGAAAGTGTCTAGACTGCCCCAGTACCGCTACAAACAGAACATCTCTGATTTTACTGTTTAATATTTGGAAAGTTAATATATAGTTTTATCTAGAAAAAAAAGCAATTGAACTCATCAAATATTTGGAAGTTCTTCATCTGTTATATGGGCTTTCCAGGTGGCTCAGTGGTAAAGAATGCAGGGGGTACAGGAGACGCGGTTTCAATCCCTGGGTCTGGAATTTCCCCTGGAAGAGAAAATGGCAACCCACACCACCACACCAGTATTCTTGCCTGGGAAACCCCCATGGACAAAGGACAAACTGTGGCAGGCTATAGTACATGGAATCGCAAGAGTTAGACAGGACTGAGCGACTGAACGCACACACATCCAGTGTATTCCACTCATTTTTTTTTTTTTTTAAGAGGGGAGGCCACCTGAGATAGGGCAACTGAATTTCAGAGGGGAAAACAATCTCCAAGTTTGGGCAGAACTACCAGATTCAAAGTCTGCATTCCATCTAATGAATTAATCATCTTACCTTGTTGCTTTTTAGGTACCCTTAGTTACAGGGTAACTAAAAAATGAAAATAGATTCCATGTGGTGTATGATCTGAACTGCGTCAATATGAATCGATCAAAAAAATTTAGCAAAATCAGGCAGGGTGCATGAGGTGATGGTGCCCTCTGCTGCTTTGTATTATGAATTTCAAGGCAGGTTAGGGGAAGCTAACGTTTTACTCATTTGTGAGTGAAATTGAATTTTTGCAGGCTGCATTGGATTCCTAACAAAAATGTAACTTTTCAAAAAAAAATGTGGCTTTCAGTCTGCTTAAAGTCATCCATATTTCTTTATTCCTAAGAAGTTATGGCTTTGGGATTTATTCTATTGTGAGCAGTCACCCCATGGACTATAGAGTCCATGGAATTCTCCAGTCCAGAATACTCGAGTGGGTAACCTTTCCCTTCTTCAGGGGATCTTCCCAATCCAGGGATCAAACTCAGGTCTTCCTCATTGCAGGTGGATTCTTTACCAGCTGAGCCACAAGGGAAGACCCAGTAATTACCAGATATGTTTATTGTATATTTAATTTTCAATGCCTGACAATGTGTTAGTCCCTGGAGGGCAGGAAGGTTGTCTTGTTCACTACAAATTCCCAGCATGTAAAGTAGTGCTTCATATATTAAGAGAATAAAACTGTATATACGTAGCTATTTTTATTTTCTTCCTACACACTAGATTATAAACATCCTGGGAATAAGCTCTCTCTATATTAATTACTACCTACTCTGTTAGCACTAAAGAAAGAAGACATATGAATGAGACTTGTTAAATGAATAAATTCTCACCCACAAGTGAGAATAATTTCTAATCGACAGCTCTTTGTCACAGTAAATTAGAATAACTCAGGGAAAGCAAAACAGCCTGAAACTATTATTCAGATGTTTAGGTCACTTAGGTATATAAGCAGGTATTTTGAAGTTATATATTAGGCATCCTACTTCATTTCTAATATATAACCCACATGCTTAATAAGATAGGCATAATATTAAAGCTGTTCACTTAATTTTTTTAATGTTTGGGGTTTGTTATAAATAAATAAAAGACAGTGCTGTTGAAGAGTATCCCAGAAAAGAATTTAATAAACACAAATAGTTTGATGCTTATGAATATATTCAGGTAGATTCCTGCTGTCAGCCTTATAGGATGCTTTAGTAAACTTAAATTATTTATGTTCTCTAAAAGGAAAATTATAAATTATCTATCAGTTGTGCTCTTTCTTAATGGAGTAAAAAACTAGGGAAGAGCTGAGTTATGTTCACTGGAGTATAACTTGGACCCATTAAGTTTAAATGGGTTCTACAAATGTCCAGTTTAATAATTGTCAAAGTCCCTGAGATTTTCTTATGGTCCATGTAAGTCAAATGCCTAACACTCTTACTTAAAATTCTGAGTTATCCCAACTGTGTATATGCTTAGGACCATGTACTTCTGTCTCATTTTAAAAATTTGCTTCCAGGAAATGAGTGGTTCGCTAATTTTCTGGTTTATGGCATCCTTCACAGATTAATACCTTGCACACCACTGGAATGAGTCTGGCTGATCATGGGGGCTGAGTTTGAGGGGATTTTGGAAGTAAATAGAGGTGCAAAGAAGGTACATTTGGAGACATAAGGTATAAAGATTAGATGTTTTATTTTAATCATTTATTTTAAAAAATATTTGTTTATTTATTTGGCTCTGCCCTGGTCTTAAGTATAGCATGTGGGATCTAGTTCCCTGATTAGGGATCAAACCTGAGCCCCCTGCATCGGAAATGTGGAGTCTTAGCCACACCAGGGAAGTCCCAGGATTAAATACTTTAAATTTGCTCATTTTACTTGTTAAAATTTAAAAACTTGAACAACAGAGCTAGGAAAGCATATATATTCTGCTCATCTCTCCAAACCAGAACAGTCTAACTCTGTGAAATACTCTAAGGTAATTCTATATTTGAAATTATGTTCATTTATATGCCATCTATTCCCATTAACCCAAATGCCCTGTAAGCCCTAATAACTCAGAAAATCTCTACAAATAAGAAACAGAAGAACTGTTAAACAGTACTCATTATGGTTCAGGAAACAAATGCCAAGTCAAGAGAAGATCCACAGGACACTATTTCAACAACAACAACAACAACAAATAATTCTAAGCAATGTTTATAAACACAGTTAAACCTAAGTTAAGAAGTTATTTGGTCAATTTACTGTATGAGATTAAGAACCTCTACCAAAAATAGAAACACTTGTAGGAGCCTATTAAAACAACAACAACACTAATAGTATAAATAGTTAACATTTCTTGAACTCTAACCAAATCCTAGGCACTGTATGAGTTATTACATAAACATTATTTCATTAAATCCTCACATATCTATGAACTATTAGAGAATTTATGAGCTACTGGAGTTATTCCTATTTTTCAGTTAAGGAAAAGATGCTAAATAACTTTCCTTATATAGCAAAGATATATTTTTTAAAAAAGGGATTTGAAATCAGGTAGTCCAAATTTAGAGTGCATTCCTTTGATGAAAAATAAACATGGCGTAAACATAAAGTTATTTACATCAGGAATCAGCAAGCTTTTCCAACAAAGGGCAACAGAGTAAATATTTCAGACTCTGTGAATCACTTACAGTCTGTTGCATAATTATTTTTGTGTTTTTTTTTACACTTTGTATTTTGTATTAGGGTATAACTAACAATGATGTGATAATCTCAGGTGAACAGTGAAGAGACTCAGCTATATATACATGTATCCATTTTCTGCCAAACACCCTTCTCATCCAGGCTGCCACAAAACATATTTGTTTTAATAAAACTTAAAAAAATGTAAAAACCAGTCTTAACCCTCAGGGCATACCCAAATAAACTGCGGGCCAAGGCTGTAGTTGTAGCCCTAATTTAAATAATGACAAAGATAGGAACATGTATATGTTTGGGATTAAGAAGCAGTAATTAAAGTGAGAGACATATCCCCAAAATAGATCAGATTAGGGCAATTTCCTCCAAATCTAAAGTTTAGGAAGACAAGTTGCCAATGTCTGGAGGAATTGGAGACAGAAATAGTAGAAGTGACTGAACATTGACTCATATGCCCTGTCAGCTTGGCTAAAGAAGATAGCTCTGTCATCAGCTTTGAAATTTCTATACCAGACACAGAGGCAAGAAATTCATCTTCCAATCTTGACCATATCCCCCCACCCCCACCCCCCGGCCCCCGAAGATCCTTTCAGCTCAACATGTTTTTGTTCAAAGATACCAGTAGTTCCAACAGAAAGAGAAACTAAAGTCCCTACTTAGGAAATCCTTCTCTTGGACATTTGCCTAAAGCCAAATGGAATAACAAATACTATGCCAACTATAAGTTGGCACTTGCCATTTACCTCAACAAGGTTTAAATCATGAACCACTGCAGCCGCTGACCTTCAACACCCCCTGAAAGGAATTCAGAGTGGAGATCCAGAATAAGGCACTCTGTGTTCTGGGTGAAACTAGCAGAACAGGGCAGGAGAAGATTTTATGACTCCAATTCTTGCATCTCCTTGTATTTAGAACAACACTAAAATCATTAATGGTGACATCTGTTCTTCATGACTAGCAGCAAGCATCTGCCATAATGTGTGCTTGACTGCACGCACTCCTCTTCTCTAAAATCATGCATAACATTGATCTTCACTCCCCACCTCTTTGAAGCAATTTCTCAGAGCTGCCCGAACTGCTGCCTCCTAGGCTATAGTCCTCATTTTGCCCCAAATAGAACTTAAGTCTCAACTCTCATGTTGTGCAATTTTTTTCAGTGGACAGCAGGATTTACCTTCCAACCTGATAACAAACACAACAGACAAAACGCATGATCAGCAGTTTTTAAAACATTGGATATCAAATGACAAAGAAGGACGGTGATCCATAAGAGATGGAAACAAACAAGGTGAGTACCAGGACTGGCCAGTTTATCATGTTCATAGAGTTTGCAGGCCACACACAAGGGAAAGGGGAACTGAGGCATTTGCTGGAAAACCCCTGAATTGAGAAAGACTAAAAGGCAGCAAGATTTCAAAGGAAAGTACAAGAGAAAGGAGAGCTGCACAGAGAGAACCCCACAGACTTGCAGAGAATCTCCTACATATCAGAGCATAATGTGAGAGAATTACCAGAGGGATTGGAGAAGTGAAGTGAAAGTCGCTCAGTCGTGGCTGACTCTGCAATCCCATAGACTATACAGTCCTTGGAACTCTCCAGGCCAGAATACTGGAGATTAGCCTTTCCCTTCTCCAGGGGATCTTTCCGACTCAGGGATTGAACCCAGGTCTCCCATATTGCAGGTGGATTCTTTACCAGATGAGCCACAAGAAAGAACTATCAAAAATAAACAGAAGAGGACTTCCCTGATGGTATAGTAGATTAGAATTCACCTGCAAATGCGGGGGACTAGGTTTGATCCCTAGTTTTGGGAGATTCCACATGCTGAGGAGAAGCTGGGCCCGTATACCACAACTGCTGAAACCCTGGTGCCTTGAGTCTGTACTCTGTAACAAGAGAAGCCACCACAATGAGAAGCCCAAAGGAAGAGTAGCCCCTGCTCACTACAACTAGAGAGAGCCCAGGAACATCAATGAAGACTTAGTGAAACCAAGAATAAATGAATCATTAAAAAAATAAAGAAAGAAACAAAGGAAATAATGCCTGAAGTTCACATGGGGCAGGAAACACTGCCCTTTCCCAACAACAAGACTAGACAGGATCACAGCTCATGGATTGTCAGATAGGATACTCAGAAAATTTTTCCTTCATAATGGAGAATAATTAACCCCAGACTGAGAACTTCTCTGATACTGCCTGATAATCATAAAGGCAATAGCCAGAAGCATATCACTGTTTCTATGTAACTTAAATTGTTCCACAATAAAACTCAGGAAGATTTATAAGAACAAAAAAAAAAATATCTAACTTTGACCTGATATAACATCATAAGTCAATTATGCAGTAGCCCCTTGAATGACACAGATTTGAAATGCATGAATCCACAAATACATGCAATTTTTTTTTCACTAAATTCATACTACCATACTACTCAATCTGCATTTGGAATGGAGGATGCAGAAGGCTGACTATAAAGTTATACAAGGATACAGGGGACCCAAAGCCAGTGCTTTGTGACAACGTAGAGGGGCAGGATGGGGAGGGAGATGGGGGGGAGGTTTAAGAAGGAAGGGGCTTATGTATACTGATGGCTGCTTCATGTTGATGTATAGCAGAAATCAGCACAATATTGTACAGTAACTATCCTCCAATTAAAAATAAAATTAAATTTAAAAAAATAAAGTTATATGAGGATTTTCCACCACATGAAGGGTTGGTACCCCTACAACCCCACCCCCATCACTTAAGGGTCAATTGTACTCCAATAAAAAATAAAATTACAAAAGAAAACCCACCTCAGAGTCTAGAATTAAAAGGCACAGACATTAAAATAGTTAATATGTTCTTCATATATTCATAGATTTAAAGTGCTCCATGGGAACATGTAAAGTTCTTTTTTTTTTTTTTTTTTTGCTTTGTAAATGCAGGGTTTTGAAAATTAGTTTTTATTGGAATATAGTCTCTATACAATGTTTTGCCAGTTTCTGCTGTACAGCAAAGTCAATCGACTATATGTTTACGTTTATCCCCTCTTTGGGGGATTTCCTTACCATTTAGGTCACTACAGACTGTTGAGTAGATTCGTCTGTGCTATACAGTATGTTCTCATTAGTTATTTATTTTATGCATACTATCAGTAGTGTATATATGTCAATCCCAATCGCCCAGTTCCTCTGTACCCACCCTTCCCCCTTAGTATCCATATATTTATTCTCTACATTTGCAGACAAGGAAGATTTTTTAAAGCATACTTCTAGAGATGAGAACTACGAAGTGCGAGATGGAAAATACGTGTATATTAATGATAGACACTCAGTACAAGAGATTCACGGACCTGATGATATAACAATAGAAACTATGAAAACTGAAACACTGAGAGAAAATAATTTTAAAAAGGAAAGGAAGGTGTGAGGACAGAGAGGGAGAGAGGGAAGAAAGAAAGAAAGAAGAATTAGTATACCATTGTTGTTGTTCAGTCTCTTTGCCACCCTGTAAACTGCAGTACGCCAGGCTTCCCTGTCTATCACTATCTCCCGGAGTTCGCCCAAACTCATGTCCATTGAGTTGAAGATGCCTTCCCACCATCTCATTCTCTGTTGCCCTCTTCTCTTCCTATCCTCAGTCTTTCCAGGCATCAGGGTCTTTTCCAATGAGTTGGCTCTTTGCATCAAATGGTACTGTGGCAGCCCAATATTCATATATTTGGAGTCCTTGAACCGTGTGTGTGTGCATAGGGGCAGGGAGAAGGAAAGAGAGAGAGACATGGAGTGGAGGCAGGGGTGTTTGGGGAGGCAGGGCAGAAAAAATATTTGAAGAGGTAATGCCAAGCAACTTAAAAATTTTCAAACTTGATGGAAAAGAATAAAGATTTCCTCACAAGCAG
The DNA here is from genome assembly GCF_032405125.1 of Capricornis sumatraensis. Taxonomy (NCBI): domain Eukaryota; kingdom Metazoa; phylum Chordata; class Mammalia; order Artiodactyla; family Bovidae; genus Capricornis; species Capricornis sumatraensis. Next base: position 143,618,056 of record NC_091072.1, on the reverse strand, counting down.
ACCTTCACTACAGGAAATGATAAAAGTCATTTAAGAAAAATTAAAATATCACATGATGTAATATTGATCTAAAAAGAAAAAGATGAAGAGCACCCAAAATGTTTACTCCATGGGTAAATATTTAAGATTTTTTTGCTTATTGTTTAGATGCCATTAAAAGATGTTTCACTAAGCACAAATAATAACAGATTAAAAAATGTATGGCAATGTTAATGTGAAGGCTGGGAGAAAAGACATGGAAGAATACTATCTTAAGGTTCCATTCCTAGATGATTCCTATACATGAAGATGTATAATATCTCTTCAACTGCATGCATGCATGCTGAATTGCTTGTCTTGTATGATTCTTTGAGACCTGTAGCTGGCGATTTTTCTGATGATCCAGCGGATGTTGGCAATTTGACCTCTCGTTCCTCTGCCTTTTCTAAAACCAGCTTGAACATTTGGAACTTCACAGTTCACATATTGCTGAAGCCTGGCTTGGAGAATTTTGAGCATTACTTTTCTAGCATGTGAGATGAGTGCAATTGTGTGGCAGTTTGAGCATTCTTTGGCATTGCCTTTCTTTGGGATTGGAATGAAAACTGACCTTTTCCAGTCCCTTGGCCACTTCGGAGTTTTCCAAATTTGCTAACATAATTAGTGCAGCACTTTCACAGCATCATCTTTTAGGATTTTCAATAGCTCAACTGGAATTCCATCATCTCCACTAGCTTTGTTATTAGTGATGCTTCCTAAGGCCCACTTGACTTCACATTCCAGGATGTCTGGCTCTAGGTGACTAATTATAGCATCATGATTATCTGGGTCATGAAGATCTCTTTTGTACAATTCTGTGTATTCTTGCCACCTCTTTTTAATATCTTCTTCTTTTGTGAGGTATATACCATTTCTGTCCTTTATTGAGCTCATCTTTGCATGAAATGTTCCTGTGGTATCTCTAATTTTCTTGAAGAGATCTCTGTCTTTCCCATTCTATTATTTTCCTCTATTTCTTTGCACTGATCACTGAGGAAGACTTTCTGATCTCTCCTTGCTATTCTTTGGAACTCTGCATTCAAATGCGTATATCTTTCCTTTTCTCCTTTGCTTTTGGCTTCTCTTCTTTTCACAGCTATTTGTAAGTCCTCCTTAGACAGCCATTTTGCTTTTTTGCATTTCTTTTTCTTGGGGATGGTCTTGATCCCTGTCTCCTGTAGAATGTCATGAACCTCCATCCATAATTCATGAGGCACTCTGTCTATCAGATCTAGCCCCTTAAATCTATTTCTCACTTCCACTGTATAATCATAGGGGATTTGATTTAGGTCATACCTGAATGCTCTAGTAGTTTTCCCCACTTTTTTCAATTTAAGTCTGAATTTGGCAATAAGGAGTTCATGATCTGAGCCACAGTCAGCTCCTGGTCTTGTTTTTGTTGAATGTATAGAGCTTCTCCTTCTTTGGCTGCAAAGAATATAATCAATCTGATTTTGGTGTTGGCCATCTGGTGATGTCCATGTGTAGAGTCTTCTGTTGTGTTGTTGGAAGAGGGTGTTTGCTATGACCAGTGCATTCTCTTGGTAAAATGCTATCAGCCTTTGCCCTGCTTCATTCTGTACTCCAAGGCCAAATTTTCCTGTTACTCCAGGTGTTTCTTGACTTCCTACTTTTGCATTCCAGTCCCCTATAATGAAAAGGACATCTTTTTTGGGTGTTAGTTTTAAAAGGTCTTCTAGGTCTTCATAGAGCCTTTCAACTTCAGCTTCTTTAGCATGACTGGTCGGGGCATAGACTTGGATTGTCGTGATATTGTATGGTTTGCCTTGGAAATGAACAGAGATTATTCTGTCGTTTTTGAGATTGCATCCAAGTACTGCATTTTGGACCGTTTTGTTGACTATGATAGCTACACTCCATTTCTTCTAAGGGATTCTCACCCACAGTAGTAGATATAATGGTCATCTGAGTCAAATTCACCCATTCCAGTCCATTTCAATTCACTGATTCCTACAATGTTGACGTTCACTCTTGCCATCTCCTGTTTGACCACTTCCAATTTGCCTTGATTCATGGACCTAATATTCTAGGTTGCTATGCAATATTGCTCTTTATAGCATCAGACCTTGCTTCTATCACCAGTCACATCCACAACTAGGTGTTGTTTTTACTTTGGCTCCATCCCGTCATTATCTCTAGAGCAATATTTAATTAACATCAAAGTAGACAAGGAAAGCGAGAAAGGCAACAAAGATGAGTTGAAAAAAGTGAAGATGATATCCAGATGATAGACTTAAATCTAATTGCATCAGTGTCACAATAAATGTAATCATTTAAACACACAAACACAGGCAGAAATTGTCAAAGTATATAAAATAGCAAGACTTAACTCTCTGTCACCTGAAAGAAACACACTCTAAGTACAAAGACAAAAAATGATTAAAAGTAAAAGAATAGGGACTTTTCTGGTGGTAGAGTGGATCAGAATCTGCCTGCCAATGCAGGGGACACAGGTTGGCTCCCTGGTCCAGGAAGACCCATATGCCGTGAAGGAGCTAAGCCCATGTGCCACAACTACTGAGCCCACATCCTGCAACTACTAAAGCTTATGTTGTGCAGTAAGAGAAGTCACTGCAGTGAGAAGCCAGGCACTGCAAAGAAGAGTAGCCTCTGCTTGCTGCAGCTAGTGAAAGCCCACATGCAGCAATGAAAATCCAGTGCAAACAAAAATAAATTTAAAAGTAAAAGAATGGGAAAAGATGCACAAGGTTTACATTAATCATAGAAAACCAGAATTGCCTGTATTAGTTTCATTCAAATAGATTTCAAAGCAAACATTATAGAGCCAAACTGATTTTTTTTTTAAAGGTAGGGGGAGGCACAAGTAAACAATGTCAGGAATGAGAGAGGTAGCATCACTACAGACTCTAGAAATATTAAAATAATAAGAAAATACAAAGAAAAATGTTAGGCCAAAAACAGAAAGAAAAAAAAAAAAAGAAACTTAGATGAAATGGACAAATTCCTCGAAAGACAGAGCCACCAAAGCTCATTCAAGAATAAATAATTTGAATAGCACTGTATCGATTAAAGAAATGGACTGTTTAACTGTAAGTAGTTAAAAATCTTATAAAACAAAGAAAAATGTTTGCCCAGATGACTTTAATGGTAAATTGCTTCAAACACTAAGTAAACAAATGGTATCAATTTTACACAAAATCTTTCCAAAACTTGACATGAAGGAGTACTTCTCTGAAGCCTAAACCTGACAAAGCCATTACAAGAAAAAAAAATTACTTATCAGTATCCTTCATAAACGTAGTTGCAGAAATCCTAAGCCAAATTTTAGTGGATCTAAAATTTGGTGATATATTAAAGTGATAATTTTAACCCCAAGAATAATTTTAATCCCAAGAATCCAAATATGGCTTCAGTTTCAGTTCAGTTCAGTTCAGTCGCTCAGTCATGTCCGACTTTTTGCAACCCCATGAATCGCAGCATGCCAGGCCTCCCTGCCCATCACCAACTCCAGCCTTGTATAATTATACAGTGTAATTTACCTTGTTAGAAAAAAAAAAAGAAAACTATATAATGGTATCAATATATGTAGGAAAAGTATTAGACAAATCAATGTGCTAGTCTCTCAGTCATGTCCAACTCTGTGATTCCTTGGACTGTAGCCCACCAGGCTTCTCTGTCCATGGAATTTTCCAGGCAAGAATTCTAGATTAGGTTACCATTTTCTTCTCAAGACAAATCAATACTCATTCTTAATAAAACCTCTCAGTATTGTAGAAATAAAAGGAAAATTCCTCAAACTGGTTAATTTCATTTGTGAAAAATACACAGCACCATATTTAATAGTATAACACTGAATGGCTTATTCCCAAAATCAAGAACAAAATAAAGATATGTACTCTCACCATTCTTATTCAATATTTTACTAGATATTCTAGTCCATGAAATCAGGCAAGGAAAAGAAAAAGAAGTCATCCAGAAAGGAAAAATATAAAAGTATTTTTTTCAAATAACATGATTATATATATAGAAAATCTAATGAAATACACACAGAAAAAAACTTACTAGAAGAAATAAGTGAGTTAATCAAGGTTTCAGGGTATAATATTAATATGAAACTTTATTATAATTGGACATACTAGCAGAAGACTTTGAAAATAAGAACTACAAATGATAACAATACCATCTACAGTAGCATAAAAAATGTGAAATACATGATAATCTAACAACATCTACACAAAGAACATTAAAAAGCATTGCTTAAAGAACATAAGGGATACCTAAATAGAGCAATACACCTTTTTCATGAGTTGAACAAATCAATATTTTTAAGAATTCAATTTTCCCCAAATTTATGTATGGATTTAGTGCAATTCAAAATTTCAAGTTTTTTTTTTTTTTTTTAGAAATGAACAAGCCAATTTAAGACAGAAATACAAAAGCGTAGATTAACCAAACAACTCTAAAAAAGAATAACAATGAATAACTACTACCATGTGATTTCAAGATATATTAAAGACCCATAGAATTCAAAATATCAAGGTGCTGTTGTAAGCCAAGGATAATAAATAAATCAATGGAAAGGAATAGAAAGTCCAGAAATAGACCCAGCCATGTATGGAAAATTGTGGACAAAAGTGCAAAGGCAATGTAGTGAAGGAAGAATAGTCTTTTCAACAAATGTTGCAAAAACAATTGAATCCTCACAAGCAAAAAAAAAAAAAAAAAAACCACCTTCCATACATCCATATGTCACTTAAAAATTAACCTAAAATAAGTTCTAGATTTCCATGAAAAATCTGAAACTCTACAATGTCTAGAAGAAAGCATAGGACAAAAATGAGAAAAATGCTGTGTGACCTTGAGTTAGGCAACAAATTCTTAGAGACAATGGAAAATTGACTTCTCTGAAGTCCAGCAGGGGAGGACTTGGAACAAGTTAGGGAAAACATATACAGAGGGAATTACAACTTTTGCTATCAAGGTGCCAGGCAGCTGGGCCAGTCTCTGCTAAGGAGTTCTGCGCTCAACTAGTAGCAGGCAGTTCCCGAGGCTCTTATGGGTTACACCTAAGTGACGAAGTATAGCTTAAACTCCAGAAGAGAATTCAAAGGTCTTCTCCTTCTTTTCCTCCAGATCCTTCAAATTCACTGTGCTCTCAATATATTCGCCTTCTTTTGACATATACTGAATGCAGTTAAAATACAGTTTTCAGCAAAAACAGTTCCCCTTTGAATATACGCACAGGTCCCTGAAGGATACATATGGGAAACAGCTCCCTGAATTCTAAACCTGCAGGCAGGGAGGAAAAAAAGAGAAAAATTAGATTTACTGCCACCTTGTCTTAAAGCTTCAAGTCAGTAATAAATGTGAGAAGGAAAAGGTAAGAGAAGATCCGAATGGGTAAATGGGCAAGTTGCTGTGTGAGAGAGTTGGAGAGAGAGATTCAACAAGAAGAGGACACTGCATGGAATGCAGCAGTAACTTCACTAGTAGGTTGAGTGAAGAATAAGAAACTTACGGACTTCCCTGGTTGTTCAGTGGATAAGAATCTGCCTGCCAATGCAGGGGACACGGGTTCGATCCCTGGTCTGGAAAGATCCCATATGCCTTGGAGCAACTAAGCCCATGTGCCACAGCTACTGAGCCTGTGCTCTACAGCCCAAGAGCCACAACTACGGAAGCCCGTCCCCCTAGGACCCATGCCTGGCAACAAGAGACGCCACTGCAGTGAGAAGCCCACGCATCACACGGGGGAGCAGCCCATGCCCGCGGCAACTAGGGAAAGCCTACGCAAAGCGACAAAAATAAAAATAAATAAATAAACAAAACTAAAAAGCAGCAACAAACTTACAAGTGGGGCATCAAAGGAGTGCCATCTTCCCAAAGCCACGAGTAGCTGGGTTTCCTCATTGACAACCCCGTCCAGAAAGGGAAACTGGAATGGGCGATCATTTGCTGGATGAATTCCTGTGGGGTGTAACATTTCTGTGTTGATGAATGAGTGGATGTGGACTTTATAGATTAGATTCACAAAACTAAAGAACTCAAAGAGAACTTTGACATCCTCTCCATGGCTTTACAGCGAAGTCTAGTGGAGCCTAGAAATACTTAGTAACCTGTCCATCCAAGGTCACGCACATATCCAGTGGCCACACAAGGCTAGAAATCATGTACCTATTCTGATTCTTAAGCAAGCACTCCTCTACTGAGGGTCTAAACCAGATCTACTTACCTATGACCCAATAATCCAGCCCGACACATTCCACACATCCATTACACTCACCAGTTCATCTGTGCTATTAATCTTCAGCAAGTGGGCGTCCAAAGACAAGCAGTTCTCCTGGCTTTTTTCCCAATTAAAAGAGACAGAGGAAAATTGGTAACAGTTTTCTTCATGCCAGAGCCAGTCTTGGGGACAAGGACCTTGGAAATATAGTATATCTAATCAGTGAGTTATGCCTGAGAAAAGATATTAATATTTCTACAATTCTTAACTCAGTTCACCTCTCAGGACTCCCACATGGATGCCATCTCTTCTTAGTCAGAATTACACCCAGACTCTGCAAATTCCTAAATAGCCTAGAGTCTTTATTTCTCCTTTTTTTTTTTTTTTTTGGAGAAAAAAAATGCATTCTGATTTTAGAAAACTAAATTAAAAAGCAAGGCTTGAGCTGGGATGTAATATTAGATACTGATCTTTTTTTTTTTTAATTATGTTTGGAACTATGGAAATGAGAGGGGATGAATATTTAGTAGCTATTCTGTTACTAAAATATATGCTTATATATTTTAAAACTTCAGCTCTTTGAATAACAAATTTAGGCTTAGATCCTGTAATTCTTATCTCTGGATAGGTAGCCCCATGTGGCTTTTGAGTACTTGAGTCGTGGCTCATCTGCATTGAGATTTGCAGTAAGTATAAAATACACCTAATTTTGAAAATTTAGTATGAAAAAAAGAATGTAAAATATTGCAGGAATAATATTTATACTGATTAGTTTTGTGATAATATTTCAAGTATATTGAATGAAATAAAATATGTCACTAAAGTTAATTTCATCTCTTTCTTTTTCATTTTTCATGTGGCTCCTATTGGGGTGGCCAAAAAGTTTGTTCAAGTTTTTTTTCTGTAATATTTTATAGAATAATAGAAGCTTTAATGTTGCATGTGTGGTATCCCTTGTATTTTCTTTTGGACAGAACTGCTTTAGGGAGAAAGTATATGGAGGCTAGTGGGCATCTTCATTTCAACAAGATTTCAGTAGGTAGAGAGTTTTCAGCAGCAAAACTCCCAGGAAGTCCAAAAACCTTGGGGCTTAGACGACAGGCAAAAACATGACAGTGTCTGTGTGTCTGTGTGTGTTAGTCGCTCAGTCATGTCTGACTCTTTGTGACTGCATGGGCTGTAGCTTGCCAGGCTCGTCTGTCCACGGGATTTTCTAAGCAAGAATACTGGAGTAGGCTGCCATTTCCTTCTCCAGGGGAACTTCCCGACCCAGGGATCGAACCCAGGTCTCCTGCATTGCAAGCAGACTCTTTACTGTCTGGGCCACCAGGGAAAGCTGTCTATGTGTTTACAGATATTTTAAACACTCCCCAATTCCTTCTCCTCCTTTCCCTCGTCCTCTCACTTCCCCTCACCTTTTTCTCCCTCTCACCCTTCCCCTTTCTTCCTTCCTTCATTACCATCATCACCATCTCTTCTGTGTGTTAGTAATACTTGGAACCTCTCTACTAGGGAACAAAGCCCTTTGTTCTATGCTGTGACCAAAAATACAAAACTCAAATCCTTGAGAAAGGCAACATTTCAATTTCACTTTGTGGCATAAAATCATCCAATAGTTTTGTAAGAACAGGCCTTATCAGAGAGGACAAAATAGAAGGGCACTGAACTACGAAAGGAGAAAGTGGATGAAAGAGGACATACAGAACACGGGGCTGAAAGCAAAGAATGCAAGATTCTTCTCAGTTTGCATAGTCCTGTCTTACTATGTTGAAGGAAAGAGAATACTGGCTTTCTTGAACTAAAAGAAAAGTCTAGGTAGGTTTTCCAAGTCATGAAAAAGTGAAAAAGATGAATCTCATAATGTATTCAAACCACCTGTATTTCTTTAATTATTTTTTATTTAACAAACACAAAAACTGGTAGGTGCCATTAATGGTTGGCAGTAATTTTTATGAATTGGCTCATTTAATCCTCATAACAACACTATGTATAAGTTCATTCATTTTCTTCATTTGAAAGACAGAGAAAATGAGAATTTGAACTTAGGCAGTCTAAATTCAGCATCTATGTGTTTTATCAGTATATCCCATGCGTGTGTGTTCAGTCACTTCAGTAGTGTCTGACGCTTTGCGTCCCGCCAGGCTCCTCTGTCCATGGGATTCTCCAGGCAAGAATACTGGAGTGGATTGCCATATCCTCCTCCAGGGGATCTTCCCAACCCAGGGATACAACTGCAGCTCCAGCTACCCCTGTACTGCAGGTGGATTATTTACACACTGAGCCACCTGGGAAGCCCCCATTATACCACATTACCTCTCAAGCTCCTGAGTTTGAATGGATTGAGGAAATACTTCTTGGTGCCCATCAAGACATATTGATACAGTGTTTCGAGGTAAATCTGGAACTTGCCACTTTTAACAGGTTACTTGGGTGACAATTATGTACACTAAAAGTCGAGAACCACCACTAATTCCAGTGCTAAAATATCTGTTACTTGGAAGGCACTGCATCTTTCTAGCTGGCTGACCTCAAGCAAACTACATATGTGAATTTCTCAGCATCTCGCCCTCTTCATACTTTTATGGAGAATCACAGACTTGTCAGTAAGAAAGATAAAACTTATCTCAAACTTGAGAAAACTGGCATATTTTTCTGCATAGTATTTTGTTGTTACTTTTGAGAATCTTCTCAAAGCTGCTTGATGAAAGGCATGTCTGCCAGCAAAAGACACATCATCTAGTGTTTTTGATTAGTTGTCTAAACTTGGCACCACTGGAAGATGGTTCTGAACAGTTCTGACATAATTTTAATCCCATATGACTGATAAAAACAAGACTAGTTTATGGCCCCACCTGTGAAATAAACCATTTTTGACATGTAGCTATGTCTACTTATATAAACATCCCTGTCCTTGATATATTAGGTTCCTTCCTTTAAGCCTTATTTAAGATGGTTTTATTTCCTCAGCTGTTCTTTCCTTAAAGAGATTCAATATACAATTGACACTTGCTTAAAAAAATCAGCTTGTCTAAAAATTTCTGCTTATTTTGGAAATTTAAATAACCCTGGAGGAAGAAGCACAAGCTGGAATCAAAATTGCTGGGAGAAATATCAATAACCTCAGATGTGCAGATGACACCACCCTTATGGTAGAAAGTAAAGAGGAGCTAAAAAGCCTCTTGATGAAAGTGAAAGAGGAGAGTGAAAAATTTGGCTTAAAGCTCAACATTCAAAAAACTAAGATCAGAGCATCTGGTCCCATCACTTCATGGGAAATAGATGGGGAAACAGTGGAAACAGTGTCAGACTTTATTTTTTCAGGCTCCAAAATCACTGCAGATGGTGATTGCAGCCATGAAATTGAAAGACACTTGCTCCTTGGAAGAAAGTTATGACCAACCTAGATAGCATATTCAAAAGCAGAGACATTACTTTGCCAACAAAGGTCCGTCTAGTCAAGGCTATGGTTTTTCCAGTAGTCATGTATGGATGTGAGATTTGGACTATAAAGAAAGCTGAGTGCCGAAGAATTGATGCTTTTGAACTGTGGTGTTGGAGAAGACTCTTGAGAGTCCCTTGGACTGCAAGGAGATCCAACCCGTCCATCCTAAAGGAGATCAGTCGTGGTGTTCTATGGAAGGACTGATGTTGAAGCTAAAACTCCAATACTTTGGCCACCTTGTGCAAAGAGTTGACTCATTGGAAAAGACCCTAATGCTGGGAAGGATTAGGGGCAGGAGGAGAAGGGGACGACAGAGGATGAGATGGCTGGATGGCATCACTGACTCGATGGACATGGGTTTGGGTGGACTCCGGGAGTTGGTGATGGACAGGGAGGCCTGGCGTGCTGCGATTCATGAGGTCGCAAAGAGTCAGACATGACTGAGTGACTGAGCTGAACTGAACTGTACATACTGAGGGCCTCCCAGGTAGTGCAGTGGTAAAGAATCCACCTGCCTGCCAATGCAGGAGATATGGGTTTAATTCCTGGGTTGGGAAGATCTCCTGGAGGAGGAAATGGCTACTCACTCCAGTGTTCTTGCCTGGAGAAATCCATGGACAGAGGACCCTGGTGGGTTAAAGCCCATAGGGTCTCAAAGAGTCGGGCATAACTGAGCACATACATACTGAAGGTATTTGTAAACTGCAAAAGATTACATGAACCTACTTATCATTAAACTTACCTGTGTTTCAACTTTTTGATCTACAAAATAAATGCAGGGGTATCTGTAAACTGTTACTATGTATTCTTTAGTCAACACACTTACGTGGTTGAGACCATGAGCTGTACAAGCCAGAAGCTAGAGAAATCTCTGTTTATTAAGTGGCAGTTAGGTGCTATTGCCAAGAATAAGATTCTCAGGCACCCCACCAAGAAAGCAAGGTACTACCAAAAGTAACTCCATTTCGCACTTTTTAATGCTCCCTATGACTAAAAGCACATACCTGATTTAATTACACACTGTTGAAAAACTAAATAGTACATATGGATCAGTTCTGTATTATCAGAGTTCACATTATCCTCTCCTTGTTACAGATGCTACTATTTCTACCTGCCTCCTAGATTCTTAGTTCACTTTGTCAACTGAGATCAACTCAGTTCTTCTCATATGCACTGACTTCCTGGGTCCCTCACATTTTTGTCTGATTTGAAGTATCTACTAAACACTTACAAGCCAGCTCACCTCTATTGACTCAACTAATGTTGATGTAGTTGTATATTTTAAGAAACAATCCCATAGAATAAAGCTAATGAAGAGCTGGGAATCCCCAGGACAAAGGAGACCACTTGGGAAAAGAAATCAGTGATTAGGACACATTGGAATGGAAAGAGATGAGAACCTGTACAAAGAAGTGGGAGGATTCTGCCAGAAAATCTCAAAATTAAAATCTTAGAAAGAAAGAGAAGGCTCTTGTGAGGAAGGAAAGCTTAAACCCACCAGAAAGTGTGGTTGATTGAATCAGATAATCTCAAGAATTTGACATGTGATAGAGTGAGGATGACATGGGATAAGGGCTTCCCTGGTGGCTCAGAGGGTAAAGCATCTGCCTGAAATGCAGGAGACGTGGGTTCAATTCCTGGATCTGGAAGATCCCCTGGAGAAGGAAGTGGCAACCCACTCCAGTACTCTTGCCTGGAAAATTCCATGGACAGAGGAGCCTGGTGGGCTACAGTCCCTGGGATCACAAAAAGTCGGACACGACTGAGCAACTTCACTCTCCAGAGCAAAGATGACAAAAATAGAGGACCTCTAATGTAGAATCTGAAGAATGAAAAATGATAGATGCATCCATACACCAATATTGTCCTTGGGACATTTCAACAGAAAGGTTAAGATTTACAGATAAGCTTCTGCTGTCTCTCTTGACCCCTCTCTCCCTCATACCTGAATAGTTTGCTGCCTCTTTCAGAACTTCTTGGAGATTCAGGTTCTGGCAATGAAGTTCCATTAGTTTCTTGGATTTCTCATCCAGCTTGTGGGCAAGGGTTTCTATCATTTCTTTGAGTTCCTTCTGTGACTCCTGGGAAGATTTTTCTGATTGGCGCTGGGCTAAAATCTGTCCCTCCAGGATATTTTCCTGGTGAGTAATGTTTGCTTGCTGTTGCTTTAGGAGATCAGACACCTGGGATACTAAATTAGAACTAAATTTAGATTCCAATTCCAATTCCCCATAAAAAAAATGCCTCCACTGGATTTTGGGGAAATCAAAGAACAGAATCAAGCCATCTGTTTTGACAACAAAGCAACCCAACTTTACTCAAATTATGGATTTGGAAGTTATTTGAAATTTCTGCTATATATATATATATTAATGTTGGAAAATGTCTCAGATACTTGTGATAAAATACAAACAAACAGGAATTTACTTGTTACTGAGAGTTACACACAAGTTAAAAGAAGTCGCAGGTTAAGTCACTCATCAGTGGCATAAGTAAAATGCAGATAATCTAAAACAGTCGGACACCAATCATACTCAGTGACTATTAGTAGCACTTGTCATTAATGAGTTACTCTGTCTTAATTCTGTGTCTTAATTGCCCTCTCTCCACCCTTCCACACTTCCTGATTTTACATAAAAACTGTGACACTCACCCTGTTTTTGAGAAACTCTCCCATGGGATTATTTTAAGCTGCTTTCGAAAGAATATGAAAACAATTTTCCAATTTTAGCTTGTTTTTCTTCTGTTTGTTTGTTTTTAGAAAGGGTGAAGATGAAAGGAAGGTTGTGAAATCAAGCAGGCAACAAATGTTAAGGGTCCAATGTCTCAGTTCTATAAGTTTGATGGTTCAGTACAAAGTAGACCCTTTGGCTTGAAACCCATACTTGACCCTGTTAAAAAGTGGTCAGCACCTCAGAGGAAGACTCTTCCAATGACCACCACTGAGTCAAGGGCTCTTCTCTCACATCATTAGGAAAGGATTTACAGGTCCAAAGTGTTCATAGATTGAAAAACTAAGTGGTTTGCGACCTTAAACACCAATTGAGGAACAAATTAGCACTTCAAAGGCCTTCATAACTTGGATTCTAGGAGTCTAGAGAGCCAAAATAGCTCAAAGCTATAACCTAAATACATAGGTGGATTAGATGTGTGATCATAGCCATTTTTTTCCCTTCTTGGTCACTTTCACCTTTTCATTTCTTTTCCTCTTGACATCCCCTCTTTCCTAAATGGCCATATTGTAAATCCAAAGATTGTTATATTTTAAATATTGTATTTATGAAGACTGTATTTCTGAGTTAACTTTAAATTGGTAATCACTTGTATTAAAACTCAATGTGAACTAAATGAAATGTCTTTTTATGGGTCCCTCAAGTGATCTTATGGGTTAGTAACTTCAAATTATTTCCCTCCTCATTATTCTGGGATATAAATGGACTCTATCCATGAAGTTCTGGAAACAAAATCAAACAAAAACCTAATAGCCATAATCTTCACCCCATGCCTCAATCTATTTGAGGGAAGAACACAATAAACTCATTCACCTTCCCATTCACTCCTAAAAACAGTCTGCCTCAAATGTATCTAAATCAAGGTGGTTTATAGTTACTATGAAACCAACTAATAAACCGTGTTTATAAGCCCTCATTTTTTTTCTCTCCCTTCTTTCCCTGCTTCAGCACTTACATTGCAGTATCAACAATATAACAGTCACCAGTAATCCCAGACAAAGGACCCCTAGAGTCACAGCAGCAGGGTACCACTTCCAAGAAGAAACAAAACGAAGACCTAGAGTGATTCAGAAAGACAAAAATGATGGAGGTAAGTGGTCAAACAATTCTTTGGATCCAGCCTGTACCTGGCACTTTGCACTACTTACTTCTAGTCTTTCCAATGACTCTGAAAATAATTCACTATCCACATTTACAGGCAAAAAATATGGGCAGTTAAAAACTTTAAGTAATTTACCTGTGGTCACACAACTGATGAAATTTAGGAGCTGGGATTCAATATCAGCTATTTAACTCCAAGGATCTGATTCTAGTTAAGTTCTTTTTTTTTTTTTTTCTTTTTTCTTTTGGGCCTTGCCACTCTAAACTTCCCTGCCCAGGGACCAAAGTCATGCTCATGACATTGGAAGCATGGAATCCTAACCACTGGATTACCTGGGAATTCTCCAAGTATCTGATTCTAAAGCATACGCTTTGTCTCAAGAAACTCTCAGTTCAGCTTGGTTGGATCAACTTCCTCCACAAGGCAGAGTCTGATATTTTCAGTATAGACCATGTGTATGTATGCATATGTGTGCACACACACTCACACCCCCCACACACATAACCACAGTTATAAGTAACATATAATAAATGAATATTAGACATCAAACAAGTAAAGTCTTTAGTCAGTTAATGACTGAGAAAGCCTCAAAGAACTAACACATAATTTTATGCTATTTAGTTTTTATTTCATTAAAAATAAATACATCTGGGACCTGGGGTTATTGACCAAAGAAAAAATATAAATGAAACTCTTTATTAACTTGATTCATATTAATATCACGTCCTACACTCACATCAGCTATAGCACTCTTGTTATGAGAAAAAAATTCCCCATTATTATAAAAGCAAATCATGTAGCTCACAAGTGTATGAATATCTTATTATGAAGTCCATCACCGAAAAAGCACAGATACTACTGATTCAGAAGGAAAACATTTCAAATAAAGGATTTGGACTCCTCACCTTGTAAGATAAACAAATAAGGCACTGAAAGTGTTAACTCTCTATATGCAAATAAGGAAACTGACAGTTCAGTTAGTTGCCTAAGATCACACAGATGTTAAGATCCAAACAGAGATCTTTAATCCAATTGCGAGTAGCTACATGGCTTGGACCATCACATCACAAAAGCTCCAGTGTGAATGTATAATGATTCAAATCAATCAATGATCAAATATGACTATTTTCACTGAGTTCTCAAGTGTCAAAAGCACACTACAGATGAATCAAACCAAATAGAAGTTTTGACAGGAAGGAATATGGTTCATTCACTGATTCAAGAGTGATTAAGCTCCTAGACTATGTCTGACAAGTTGGCAGAAAGGAAGTTGAAGATAATTATGTGTCTTGCAAATAATTGCTCAATCCTGGCATTAGGAAAAAATATCTGGGTAAATCGTTCAATCGACATTTCCCTCTGGTCAATATTCCTCCCATATTATAGCTCAGTCTTAACTCTACCACTTAATAGCCACATAAAACTGGGTAATTTAGTTAATCCTCCTGATCACCAGTTGAAAGTGAAAATGAAGTTGCTCAGTCGTGTCTGACTCTTTGCGACTGTGGACTGTAGCCCACCAAGCTCCTCTGTCCATGGGATTCTCCAGGCAAGAATACTGGAGTGGGTTGCCATTTCCTTCTCCAGGGGATCTTCTTGACCCAGGGATCGAACCCAGGTCTCCCACATTGGAGGCAGACGCTTTAACCTCTGTACCACCAGGGAAGATCACCAGTTAGTCCTCTGTAAAAGGGAGATGATAGTAGTCCCAACCTCAAGGTGTAAAGCTTTAATGCATATAAAGTGAATATCATAGAAACTAGCCTATAGAAATGATCAATAAGAGTTGGTTATCATCACCCTCTACTACATCATCATTCATACCAAGTTAGTTTATCATCATCTTCTTTAATAACCATTATATCTGACTTGTTTTCCTTTTAAGTAAATGTTATTAACTCTAATATCTTCCCACACTCAGGCATTGTAGTTTCCTGCTCCTGTATTTGGTTAGTTTACATGTCTAAATGAACTCTGTCCTTGTATTCATTTACCCACCTCTATTACCTTTTGCTGTCTCGCCATTTGGCTTCTGATCAAGTTGATCTTTCATACTCTTGTGGTCATCAACAGTCATTTTCAAATGTATTCCAAGAATCAGAGAGTGAAGCTGTGGAGGACTTCTACAAAGTAAAAGTTGGTGAGTTCCTGCTGGAGTGTTTAAATAGCTACTGATATCTGGTGGAATGACTCAATCATTGGTAGGAGGAAGGAGCAGCTTTGCTTCATATTGGGAAGTTGGCTGACGCAAATTCTTGAGATATGTTTATTGCAGGAGGGGAAAGTGGTGAATCTGATAGTGTTTCAGGATATTTCACCAAGTAATTTATGAAAGGGAAAATTGTATTTTCCATGAGCCTTAAGAGGAGTGGATGTTTACTCATGCTTCAGATAAGAAAACTGAAATTTAAAAGAGTAAGTCCCACAAAATTTGTAGAAGAGTGTGGATTTAGACTAGATTTTTATTCCAATATCCATAAATGTTTATTTCACTATAACAGACTATCTTTACACTGGGGTCTTTCATAAGTCTCACATTTTCTTTTTTAATTTTGATGTTTTTTTTGTCAGCAATAAGCTTAGGAAATTGGCAGTTAATCACATGACTCATCTCTCTAGCCATGACAACCTTGGTAATTTTAGAACTTAGGAATACTAACAGTGGCAGTATAGAGAAATTTGCAGCAGATGGAGCTAGTTTGTGTTTTTTTTCCTTTACTATTCCCTTGGTCTATAATCTAGGGGAATGTCTTTAGCTATAAATTGGGACACTACAATGTCTACTTGATAATGTAGATAAAGCTGTTGTAGGGATTCAAATAAGATACTGAGTGAAAGTGCTAAGCTTTGTATTTCAAACACAGTAACAACTCAATAAATGATACCTATTATTATTAGCAGTAGTAACACAGTTCAGTTCAGTCGCTCAGCCCTGTCCAGCTCTTTGTGACCCCATGAATCGCAGCACACCAGACCTCCCTGTCCATCACCAACTCCTGGAGTTTTTCCAAACCCATGTCCATTGAATCAGTGATGCCATCCAACCATCTCATTCTCTGTCATCCCCTTCTCCTCCTGCCTTCAATCTTTCCCAGCATCAGGGTCTTTTCAAATGAGTCAGCTCTTCGCATCAGGTGGCCAAAGTACTGGAGTTTCAGCTTCAACACCAGTCCTTCCAGTGAACACCCAGGACTGATTTCCTTTAGGTTGGACTGGCTGGATCTCTTTGCAGTCCAAGGGACTCTCAAGAGTCTTCTCCAACACCACAGTTCAAAAGCATCAGTTCTTTGGCACTCAGCTTTCTTTATAGTCCAACTCTCACATCCATACATGACCACTGGAAAAACCATAGCCTTGACTAGATGGACCTTTGTTGGCTAAGTAATGTCTCTGCTTTTTAATATGCTGTTTAGGTTGGTCATAACTTTCCTTCCAAGGAGTAAGTGTCTTTTAATTTTATGGCTGCAATCACCGTTATTTTGGAACCCCCCAAATAAAGTCAGCCACTGTTTCCCCATCTATTTCCCATTAAGGGATGGGACTGGATGCCAGATCTTAGTGTTCTGAATGTTGAGCTTTAAGTCAACTTTTTCACTCTCCTCTTTCACTTTCATCAAGAGGCTGTTTAGTTCTTCTTCACTTTCTGCCATAAGGGTGATGTCATCTGCCTATCTGAGGTTATTGATACTTCTCCCGGCAATCTTGATTCCAGCTTGTGCTTCCTCCAGCCCAGTGTTTCTCATGATGTACTCTGCATATAAGTTAAATAAGCAGGGTGACAATATATAGCCTTGACATACTCCTTTTCCTCTTTGGAACCAGTCTGTTGTTCCATGTCCAGTTCTAACTGTTGCTTCCTGACCTGCATACAGGTTTACATTCAACACAGTTGAATTTTTCATCAAAGAATACATTTTATATGTGTTTGCCTTAAGTCACAAAGATACTATATGTGCTGCTGCTGCTGAGTCACTTCAGTCGTGTCCAACCCTGTGCAACCCCATAGACAGCAGCCCACCAGGCTCCTCTGTCCCTGGGATTCTCCAGGCAAGAATATATTCTCTAGTGAAGTTGCTCAGTCATGTCTGACTCTTTGCAACCCCATATAGCCTACCAGGCTCCTCTGTCCATGGGTTGCCATTTATTCACTGATAAAATTCCCACCTATCCCCCCTCCACCCCCAACAACTTCCTAACCAGAAAAGAAATGTCTCCTTGCAGTTATCCTTGCTTTAAAAAAAAAAAAAATCCTTATCTACGAGAGATATTTTTTGAATTATTTATGGGCAAAAATGGTGTGATAGCTAATATATGCTTTAAATGATACCAGAAAAAAATATATATATAAAGAAGGGACTATATAGGAAGTCTTCCTTGGTGGTCCAGTGGCTAAGACTCCATGCTGCTAAGGCAGGGGCCCTGAGTTCAATCCCTGGTCAGGGAACTAGATCCCACATGCTGCAACTAAGAGTTCTCATGCTGCAACTCAGACCTGGTGTAGCCAAATAAATATATATATATATTTTTTAATCAGGGACTACATAAAAGAAGATTGGAGAAAAGTAAATAAATAAAATATCTAGGAAACCATTAGGAAAACTCACAAATATGATAGTTTAATTAGGATTTCATTTCTGTCCCTAAGTTTTTTGCCCTCCCTTTTTCTGTACAGGGTACCTGGACCAAATTGAAAATAGTTTGCCTATCACTTAAAGGGCTATTCTGTGAGACAGTTCAGGAAGGAAAACTCAGCATGTAGCCAATATGTCCTCCTCCAATCAGCTTGTAACAAACCAGTGTTACTTTCCTTTTAACTAAAGACCCATTCCACCTCCCTTGATTGTGAATGCCAGGAAGCAAGATTAAATACATTACTGCATTTGCCACAGTGACTGTTCACATAAACAGAATCTCAGGAAATTATTTTAATGGTGATTAATAAATACTGAAACAACACCACAATGAAATGGAAACTATTTCATTTCTCACAGTGACAGCTATTTTGGAGGCCATCAATATCCTAGTGGAGTAATATGAGCCATTATGGGCTTCCCCCATGGCTCAGCAGTAAAGAATCTGCCTGTAATGCAGGAGACACAGGAGATATGGGTTCAATCCCTGGGCTGGGAAGATCCAGGGGATTTCCTGGAGGAGGAAATGGCAACCCACTCTGGTATTCTTTCTGGGAATATCCCATGGACAGAGGAACCCAGCAAGCTACCCTCCATAGAGTCCCAAAGATTCAGACACGACTGAGCACAAATACACTAGAAGGTGAGACATGCAGGTAACTTTGTTGAGGGAAGGGATATGACACGTGTTTCTTAGTGCATATCCTATCCTCCTAGCCTTTACGGGATGTCCTGGGAAGTAATGTATCAGAAGGATGCATGTGAGTACATAGTTAAAATACCCAAAGAAACACACAAGTCCAGAAAGAACTACAGAAGGCCTAAGATTGAGCCAGATCTCTCAGAGTTCTGATATCCACCTCCACACTTCACTTATGAGACCCAGAAAAGCATAATCATCCATTGTCCTTTGGGCCAACACTCACAGGAATCTCCCTAAGCAGTCCTGGGACTTGGTGCCAAGCTCTACAAATCCTGTACTTCCTCCAAAAGCAATTCTTTTATGTTTTAATAAATCCTCTCAACTTTTAGAGGTTGGATTGTCATCGTCAATTTCCTTTTCCACCTTCATTTTCTATAGTCTAACATGCACTGTCAGTTCAGTTCAGTTCAGTCGCTCAGTCATGTCCGACTCTTTGAGACCCCATGAACTGCAGCATGCCAGGCCTCCCTGTCCATCACCAACTCCTGGAGTTTACTCAAACTCATGTTTGCTGAGTTGGTGATGCCATCCAACCACCTCATCCTCTGTTGTCCCCTTCTCCTCCCGCCTTCAGTCTTTCCCAGCATCAGGGTCTTTTCAAATGAATCAGTTCTTCGCATCAGGTGGCCAAAGTATTGGAGTTTCAACTTCAACATCAGTCCTTCCAATGAATATTCAGGACTGGTTTCCTTTAGGATGGACTGGTTGGATCTCCTTGCAGTCCAAGGGACTCTCAAGAGTCTTCTCCAACACCACAGTTCAGAAGCATCAATGGTTCGGCACTCAGCTCTCTTTATAGGACAACTCTCACATCCACACATAACTACTGGAAAAACCATAGCTTTGACTACATGGACTTTTGTTGGCAAAGTAATGTCTCTGCTTTTAATATGCTGTCTAGGTTAGTCTTAACTTTTATTCCAAGGAGCAAACATCTTTAGCGTTATGGCTGAAGTCACCATCTGCAGTGATTTTAGAGCCCCCCAAAATACAGTGTCAGTGTTTCCCCATCTATTTCCCATGAAGTGATGGGACCAGATGCCATGATCTTAGTTTTCCAAATGTTGAGTTTTTGACTTTCCTCCTTCACTTTCATCAAGAGGCTCTTTAGTTCTTCTTCACCTTCTGCCATAAGGGTTGTGTCATCTGCATATCTGAGGTTATTGGTATTTCTCCCGGCAATCTTGATTCCAGCTTCTGCTTCATCTAGTCCAGCGTTTCTCATGATATACTCTGCATATAAGTTATATAAACAGGGTGACAATATACAGCCTTGATGTACACCCTTCCCGATTTGGAACCAGTCTATCGTTCCATGTCCAGGTCTAACAGGCACTGTGTTGATTTTCAATTCCATTGGTGTTATTCCATCTCTCCATTTAAACTATAAACTCTTGAAAAGTAAGGATTGATTGCCTTCTGTTAAGGAAATCTCATTCTTTTCTATACCAGGCATACTATGTAAATTGTGTTATATTCTACAAACAGTTAACAGTCAGCACATGAGGTTCTCAACTACCAAGACATAACCAGCATGAACTAGATTTTTAAACTACAAAGAAATTTAAGGAAAATCTATCTCAACTGTATTATTTTGAGAAAGTAGAACTAAAGCCATCCCCCCAAACCGCAACTCTATTAAGTGGTTTGCTGACTATCGTTTTTCTGTTTGATGCTACGCAAAAACTCAGTTCACTGTTCTTTCAGTTATATCAGATTATAAAAGACATAGGTGATTTCTTCTGAGTGGCATTATAAATGCAGTATGCTGCTGCT
Source organism: Capricornis sumatraensis (assembly GCF_032405125.1). Lineage (NCBI taxonomy): Eukaryota > Metazoa > Chordata > Mammalia > Artiodactyla > Bovidae > Capricornis > Capricornis sumatraensis. The sequence continues at coordinate 143,597,444 of NC_091072.1, read as the reverse complement.
GCTAAGTCGCTTCAGTCATGTCCGACTCTGTGCGACCCCAGAGACAGCAGCCCACCAGGCTCCCCCGTCCCTGGGATTCTCCAGGCAAGAACATTGGAGTGGGTTGCCATTTACTTCTCCAATGCATGAAAGTGAAAAGTGAAAGTGTAGTTGCTCAGTTGTGTCTGATTCTTCAAGACCTCATGGACCACAGCCTACCAGGCTCCTCCATCTGTGGGATTTTCCAAGCAAGAGTACTGGAGTGAGTTACAATTGCCTTCTCCTAATATAGTATTAAACTCTCTCAAAGGGTTCAGTGAAAGAGTTTTCAGATCACCAAGACAGAGAATATCAGTTTCACACAAGACTTTAAGCATGTTGTCTGGTAGAGGATACCTGCATTCACTTTCAAACCTTTTCTTTTCATTTGTTTTTATTTTTGGGCATACCTACCCCTTGCAGGATCTCAGTGTCCCCAAACAGGTGCCTGGAGTCTTAACCACAGGACTGCCAGAGAAGTCCTTCAGACTTTTTCTTGATGTCTCTTGAAGAAGGGACACAGAGCTCACATAGAAGTGCCATCATGTGGACAGTGTGAAAAACTAGAGCAGTCACTGTCTTCCACGTGATCTAGCTCCTCAGCACGGCCATGTTGAGAGCCATGTTTTGCCTTCTGCTATTCAAGCCCATTAGAAATAAGTGGGTTTTTTTTTTTATTGTGATAAATGTTACATAATATAACATTTTTACCTGTTTAACTGTTTTTAGGTGTACAGTTTCATGGCATTAAACACATTCACATTGCTGCTTAACCTTTCACACTATCCGTCTCCATAACATTCTCATCTTCTCTAACTGAAACTGTATCCTTTAAACAATAACTCCTGTGACGGTTGATTTTATGCGTCAACGTGACTGGGTCACAGCCTGCCCAGATATTTGGTCCAACATTCTTCTGAGTGTTTCTGCATGGGTGTTTTTGGATGAGATTACCATTTCAATATAGGCTTCCCTGGTGGCTCAGATAGTAAAAAAAAAAAAAATCTGCCTGCCATGCAGGAAACCCAGGTTCGACCCCTGGCTTGGTAAGATCTGGAGAAGGGCACGGCAACCCACACCAGTATTCTTGCCTGGAAAATCCCATGGACAGAGAAGTCTGGTGGGCTACTGTCCGTGAGATAGCAATGAGTAAGACACGACTAAGCAGCTAACACTTACTATTTACCATCTCAATCAGTAGAGTAAAGCAGATTTCTCTCCATGTGAGTGGGTTTCATCCAATCAGTTGAAAGCCTAAACAGAACAAAGGACTAGCCTTCCTCCAAAAAAGGAAAAAAAAAAAAATTCTCCAAGAGATAGCCTTTGGACTTGGACAGGAACTCACCACTGACTGTCCTAAGTCTGGACCCCACCAGCTCACACTACAAATTTAGACTTGTCAGCCTCCATAATTGAATGAGTCAATTTCTTATAATAAATCTCTTTAGGTATATATACAAATTCTATTGGTTTCATTTCCCTGGAAAACCCTGACTCATACAACACCCCACTTCTTCTTCCTCCCAGTTCCTGAAACCACCATCCTATTTTTTGCCTTTATGAATCTGACTACTCTAGGAACCTCACACAAGTGGAAGTTTACGATACTTGTCCTTTTATATCTGTCTTATTTCACTTAGCATAATGTCTTTAAGATTAATCCAATGTTTTAGTACATGGGCTTTTCAGGTGACTCAGTGGTAAAGATCTCACCTGCAGAGTAGGAAATGCAAAAGATATGGGTTCAATCCCTGAGTCAGGAAGATCCCCTGGAGAAGGAAATGGCAACCCACTCCAATATTCTTGCCTGGATGATTCCATGGTCAGAGGAACCTGGCAGGTTACAGTCCATGCAGTTATAGAGTCAGCCATGACTAGAGCATGGACACAGCAGCAGTAACACTGTAGTAACTGTCAGAATTTCCTTCCTTTTTAAGGCTGAATAATATTCCACTGCATAAGTACGTCACGTCTTGTTTATCCATTGATTCACTGAGGAATTTTTGGCTTTTTCCTGTTTTGGAAAGATCCTTGGGGATAATTTCTACAATCTTTATGTGGCAGATAGGTGGACAGACTTGATAGACTGTAAGTGGTTCTCATTATTCCTGTGTAATCTCTTCCTCTTAAATGTGGGTGGAATTTGTGGCTTGGGATGAAGTAAAGGTGATGTAATGTATGTGATCATGTATATGTGGTTACATAAGGTATTGTACCTATCTCAAGAAACAAACGTGCATGAATTCTGCCTAGGGGAGCTCAGAAATGAATCCTTTCCCAGTTAAGCCTTTCAGTGAGAATGCAAGCCAGCAAGGACCTTGAGCACAGCCTCAGGAGACCCTAAGGAGAGGCTGTAACTAAACTGTGCCCACCTTTCTGAGCCACAGATATTGTGAGATAATAAATGTATATCATTTTACATTGCTGCTTACATAATTTGTAGTAACGTGTTACATGGCATATAAAACCAGTAATTCTATGATAATCTTAATCCTCCTATTTTGTTAAACTTCCTTGAGTCTAGTCCTATTGCTGACTTTCAGTGCCTCTGAAGTCACCACTCAATACTTAAACTGCATATTGGTTTGTAAAATACAGACGCTATATTTTGTCTGCAAGGAGATCCAACCAGTCCATTCTGAAGGAGATCAACCTTGGGACTTCTTTGGAAGGAATGATGCTAAAGCTGAAGCTCCAGTACTTTGGACACCTCATGCGAAGAGTTGACTCATTGGAAAAGACTCTGATGCTGGGAGGGATTCGGGGGCAGGAGGAGAAGGGGACGACCGAGGATGAGATGGCTGGATGGCATCACCGACTCGATGGACGTGAGTCTGAGTGAACTCCGGGAGTTGGTGATGGACAGGGAGGCCTGGCGTGCTGCGATTCATGGGGTCGCAGAGTCAGACACGACTGAGAGACTGAACTGAACTGAACTGAATATTTTGTCTTCCTGGTGAAGCTTCCAGTAGTTGTAAGATAGAACTGGTTTCTCCTGTTATAGTATCTATTTTTGAAGATCTGCTGTTCAGCTCTTCATAGCTCACCCTAGATGCCTCAGAGTAGTAATAGTCCTGGCCTCTGTTTCGCTGAATGCTTCCCTAGTGGTTCAGCAGTAAAGAATCCACCTGCCAATGCAGGAGATGAGGGTTCAATCTCTGTGTGGGGAAGATCCCCTGGAGGAGGAAATGGCAACCCGCTCAAGTATTCTTGCCTGAGAAATTACATGGACAGAAGAACCTGGCAGGCTACAGCCCCTGGGGTTGCAACTTAGCGACTAAACAACAACAACAGCAACACTGACCTGACCTAGGCAAGGTTCAAAGGAGAATAATCAGAGGAACCAGACATAAAAAATTCCTTAGCCCCACTTATTATAGATATTGTATTAACAATTCCCTGAAGCATAGGTGAAAAGACCTGTGTACAGTCCTCTCCATTGGTTCCACACCACGTCCTTAACAACCTGGGTACAAGCTAATGATTCACGAGCGTAATGGAACCACAAAATTGTGTAGGGTTGTAATGAGATCATTCCCTTCTGGCTCAGCCACCTGCCCTTCCAATGCAGACTGTCTTCAGTCTTCTCACTTGCATTCTCTTTCCTCTCTCATCAGTCCCTACATGGATGCTTTGACAGAGACTGAGTTCAGAGTTAAAACTGCCACAAGGCACAATCACTTCCATTTGAATAAACAAGAAGTTCTCTTTCACTAACCCAGTGGTGGGGGGAGGGGTGGGGGAGGGGAAGCGGCAGCAGTAATTCTAAAAAAAATAACAAGAAGGTCATTAACAGAATTCCATTTGTTCTAAATTGTTAGGAAGCTGGAAGGCAAAGAGATGATGGCAATCACAAGGCAGGAAAGTGCAATTGGGGTGAAAAATGTCATGTTAATGGGAAAACCTGTTCATGCAGGTGACGGCTGGCATGATTGGGAGAGAGAGGGCCAGGGTAGCAAGGGGAAATATTCAAGAACAGGAATCCCAGGAAAGCTAAAACAAGGTCATGGTGACAATACATGAAGCAGGAGGACATGTTTTACAGTCTACTGAGGATAAAAGTCATTGCTAAAACTGAGTGGAAATCAAAATAATCTTGGCTAACACAAAATATTTTTTTCATATCAAGGTTGTATATGTATCCTGGTGGAATACAGTCCATGGGGTCGCAAAGAGTCAGACATGACTGAGCAATTTTCACTACATTCATGGTATACGCATTTCATACACATTAACACATTTAATCTCTTTAAGTGTATAAAAGTTAGTCACTCAGTCATGTCTGACTTTTGCAAACCCATGGACTGTAGCCCACCAGGTTCCTCTGTCCTTGGGATTCTTCATGCAAGAATACTGGAGTAGGTAGCCATTCCCTTCCCCAGGGGATCTTCCCAACCCAGAGATTGAATCCATGTCTCCTGCATTGCAGGCAGATTCTTTACCATCTGAGCCACCATAAGTGTATGAAGTAACCTGATGCTTTCAAATTATGCTTCTGGAGAAGACTCTTGAGAATCCCTTGGACTTCAAGGAGATCAAACCCATCAATACAAAAGGAAATTAGCCCTGCATATTCACTGAAAGGACTGATGCTGGAGCTGAAGCTCCAGTACTTTGGCCACCTGATCCAAAAAGCTGACTCATTGGCAAAGATCCTGATGCTGAGAAAGATTGAGGGCAGGAAGAGAAGAGGGCAGCAGAGAATGAGATGGTTGGATGGCATCACCAAGTCAGTGGGCATGAGTTTGAGCAACTCCGAGAGATAGTAAAGGGTAGGGAAGCCTAGTGTGCTGCAGTTCATGGGGTCACAAAGAGTTAGACATGACTTAGTGACTGAACAATGAACAACAACACGATTATTATTATTATTATTACTATTATCCATTTTATATAGGATGAAACTGAGCCAACAGAGAGATGTAATGTCTTGCTCAAGATCCCACAGCTAATAAGTGACCAAGTATTTCACCCCACAGACAATGTAGCTGGAGTCTTAGCCATGATGCCCCACTGTCTCTTTGACAAGAGTAAGAGAAGAGCAAGTTTAATGATGCTACATCACTCTGAATAGAAATACTCTAATCAAAATGCCTTCATGTCTCTGATTGTATTTTCTGTATGAAACAACATCGCGGGCAGGTCTCATGGGCATTCCATTCCTAGTTCATGAATCGGAAAATTGAGGACTGAGAAATTATTTGATAATTTAGTGAAGGGCCAAGATTCTGCCACCTTTGTCCTGTAAAATGCCTCCTACCTGGCCCCTCTTCTGCTGAAATTTGGAACATACTGTTATATATATTTTTAAATAACATAGTGCTCATTTATTTCTGAAAATGAATGATTTTGGATCATCAGTATTGTACCAACTTTTTCTCTATTTGAATTCCTTGGCTAAGAAAAAGAAAATTGAGTTTATATTCTCCATTCTCATATCACATTGTTACGCTGTTTGAGGGCTTTTAGAACCAACTGCCCCCAATGGTCTTCTCTCAATAACTCAATAAAATCAGATTTTCAGAATTAGAAAGGATACAAAAGTTGTTTTTTTTTTTCTCTCTCAATTTTTATGAGATAGATCCCTGTAAACAAATGTCCAATTTTCCTATTAAATAATTTCTTTTTAAAAAAATTCTGAATATTTTGTATTAAAAGATTACTGGCTTAAGCACACATCATTTATACAGCATTCATTTGTCCCTAGAGAGGTGTATCTCTATAAATATTCTATGTCCTTTCCATGGGTACTTATTTTGGCTCTGACTTTAGATTATATGAGAGAGAGAGAGAGAGAGAGAGATCTTAAGTCTTGTTTTAGAAATGTCTGTTTGATTTTTCACTAGTTCAATGAGAATTGAGGTCAGTGTGGAGGGCAACTTCAAGGACAGCATCCAGAAATTCTAATTTCCAAACTTGCTTTTCCAAAGATGCTATAGCTTTCCAGTTCATTTGGCAACCTCTCAGCCCTACTCCAGTGTCTAGGAATAAATGACCCAGAACCAGGAGAGTTGATTATCAACATAGTGAAGGGCGGTGGTTTCCAAGAGCAAGAGAGGAGGGCTAATCACATTGAGAGCCGGTGTGAATGGAGGTTGGCAAAGTGACTTTCAACCAGCAACAGTCATCCTAGAGTGCTTGGGTGAAGGGCCAAGAATATTACTCCTTTTCTGATGGAAAAGAGATTTTATCTGGTCTCTCTTTGATCCTCCTTCAAGCCCAATATCTCACCACTGCCTAGAAAAATACCTAATTCACAGGACTTACATGTCCTTCCTGAGAGTTGTCCTTTCGGAGGCAGTGTGGAAAAAACTTCAAGGCATCTAGAAAGGACTAAAAGTAGAATGGAAGAAAAGGAGGGGCAGGGAAGGAAATGCAGAGACCTTAAACCCAGGGACAGAAGTAGAGAAAGAAGCTAGGATGAAAGGGGAGAGAAAAATTATAGAAAATAACAACTACAGAGAGTGAGAGGAGAGAAAGAGACAGAGGAGGAAAAACCAGCTTATTGCTGAGAGAAGTTCTCTCCTTTAAGTCCTCTAGGTCAAAAAGTCAGACATGGCCCGGAGCACAGAAGGGAGAAGCCGGATGCCCAGTGCTTGATCTGGAGAAGTAAGAGTCCAGCCAGATGAGACTGCAGTTCCCAGCCCTGATGGCCTCTGCCCTGGTGTATTTCATCCAGGTGAGTCGTGAAAATGCAGGAATGAGACTTTTGTTTGTTTCTCAGATAAAGCCAACTTTCAGAAAACCTAGGGGGGAAATGAATGAGGAGGAAAGACATATACTTTGGAACCAAAGGGGTGGTAGGGAAAAAGAATTAACTGGAATGTTCCCTTAGTGACCTGTGACGAATGACATTAATGAAAAGAAGGACATATATACAAGTAGGATATCGAAGGCAATTTAGAAGTGTCTGTTATGTATATTTCTCTCTTTTAGCATCTTACTAGCCCTCAAAATCTCAAGTAGATTATTGAGACTTTCCTGGTGGTCCAGGGGTTAGGACACCATGTTTCCACTGCAGGGGGCAAGGTTCAATCCCTAGTGGGGGAATTAAGGTCCAACAAGTAAGCCACTCATGTGGCCAAAAAAAGAAAAAATGTTCTCAAGTAAATTATTAAAACTAAGGACATAATTCTCCTAAATGGTATGTCCCACATCAGCCTTAATACCACTCTAGCAGTTTAGGTGCCTCCCGGTCAGAGATAAGAGAAAGAAAACTCTTTGAAAGTAATTTGGACCTTTTATTTCTCTCCATTGAGAAGCAGGAGATTCTAAGTAACTCAGTTGAGAAAGGGTCATTGGACTGAGGGATTCCAGACCATTGTCAGAGAGAAGTTTATTCAGTTATGAAATCTACTAAGAAGAAAAGCAAATGATGAAATGGGTTGGTTTCCAATTTCTGTATAGCTCCTAACAGGAAGGTTGCTGTCTATTTGCTTCCTCTATACCAGTTAATTGAGTGCCTGAAACCATATCTTTTTCTTGTATTTTCTTTTTGCTTCCTCTTCTCTTCTGTCCTTCCCTTCCAAATTTCTTTTCTCATTTCTTCTTTTTTTGCAACACGCTTGAAAAGGGATGTTTTATCTACTAACCACCTTAGGCTTTTTTATTTTTATTTTCCTTTAGTAAAGAAAGCAAAACAAAGTCCCGTGGATGGGTGGAGGAAACCCATACTTTGTCATCTTTAGTGAAACCAGGGGTTTCTCAAGTGTTTTTTGCAAAAGTCAGCTGTTAGTCCTTTTACAAGTCCTTTTGACCCGATGTCATGAGTCTGCTTGTCCCTTGCTCCCAATTCTCAATAAGTACAAATTTCCATCTCCTTAGAGAAATTTTGTGGCATTTATTGTTGATTTCCTGTAATATCAAATCATCCAAGTTACTGGAAGAGTGAAACAGTTTTTAGAACAAAAATTTACCTAGAGAGTCTTAGAAGGAGAAAGTGAACTGAAACATACCTAGAAGAGGCAGTGGAAGATTTCTTTCCTGGGAGGAGGAGGGATCTGGCAGCAATGTCAAGGAGTTAGGGCAGATCTGTCTCTGGTTCTAGTAATTCATTCAACATGAACATATGATAGAATCTGGTTTGGAATTCTGGCCAAATCTATAGGTATGTGCAGTTGTCATGTCACTTAAATTTCTATGCCTTAGACCCTTAACATTTCAAAGTAAAGTACCCACTGGCATGGTTATTGTGCTGAAATGTTATGAAATCTTAAAAATTCTTAGCAATCTGGCTGGCACAGAGCAGCTGTTCAATAAATAGTTCTTCCACTCCGTTCCCTCCTCTTTCTCTTGTATGGTGAGTTTTTGCTTTTGTTTTAATATTTGCCCTCTGAACAAGCAGAATGACATATCTAGCTTAATCTTAAGTCATGTTTTCAAAATGCTTTACTCAGATTGTAAATAGTACTGCACAGAATTAAATACAGAATCACCAACACTAAGGCACTGAGTTGCTTTTTTTTTAACTTTTAATTTTAGATTGAAGTATTGCCAGTGAGTTACTGATGTACAGAGGAAATTAAAAAAGAGCACTGGGGTTGAATTCAACTTGTAAATGAGAGAGAATTTGAAGGATCTGTCTGGGGGACAGATGAGAAAGTTTCTAAGATGAACAAATTGGTGTAAACACTGCATCTCATTCACAAAGTCAGGGATGCTCCCTCACCACCACAAAAAAAAAGAAGAACCAGATCAGAGTAGACATTTGCTCTTGCAGGTTTTCCCACTTTGAATTTAATAAAGATCAGGCATAGGAGAGATGAAAACAGTCCTAACCACGATTGACCCTATGACCTTTTCCTTGTATTTGCTTCACTCTCACCCACTAACCTGATGGCAGAGTCATAAGGGTGACACATAGGCTGCTGAGCAGAGCAAATGAGACCATTTCCCTGTCTGAGATTATTTCCCTTCCTACAGCTTCCTCGGGCAAGATGTGAGGAGAACTGTGTCAGTCCTGAACAGTAAGTATCTGACAATGCTCAGTGGAAGGAAGGCGAGACAGACAAAAACATCAGCACCCCAAACAGGGTCAAATGTCATGAGATAGCTGTGATTTCCCTAATTCTACTTAAATGGGCCTCCACCCACTAATCTCACAGACGGGTTCTCCAAAAACAAACAAGCATTCCTGTCATCCTAAACACTCAAAATAATACTGCTGACAGCACTTTTTTCCAAGGCCAATCTTCCTATCAAAACTTAATCTCAGTTTATACAGTCACGGAGATTTGTGAAAGATTTTCTTTCCCATGCTTCTCAGTGACTCACTGGGACAGACAGAATTCACTAGACTCAGACAGATAAACTTGGGTCATTGCCAGAGTAGAACCACTATTTCAGATATGCAGAACATTTCCTATTTTTTAGGGCACATTAATATTTATTGGACTTTCCTGGTGGCTCAGCAGTGAAGAATCCGCCTGCCAACACAGAAGATGCAAGAGACGTGCAAGTTCAACCCCTGAGCCAGGAAGATCCCCTGGAGAAGGAAATGGCAGCCCACTCCAGTATTCTTGCCTGGGAAATCCCACAGACAGAGGAGCCTGGTGGGCTACAGTCCATGCGGTGTCAACAGAGTCAGACAAAACTTAGAGACTAAACAACAACCACAGTGACAACAACATTTATTGCAGGTGTCACTTAGCTCTCACTTTGAGGTGGTTATCCCTCCATCTAAATCTGTTACAATTAATGGTCTCATGTAGACACAGGACACCAAGATAAAAAAGGGAAGAGATTCACTCCTCTTGGAGGTAAACTGTTTTAAGGAAGCAGGGACAATTTGAATAAAAGACTTACTTAGGGTGAAGAAAAATACATATTTAGCCATGGAAAGAGTTTCCCAACAGCCAAGTCTGTTAAACCCAGGAGGAATGGCAATGGCCTTCATTACTTGTCACATGCTCTTTGAGGTTTTACACACCTACCGCTGCAGGAGGGCTACTTTTAATAGAATCAGAATCATAACACTGTAGAAGTGGAAGGGGCTTTGAATGAATGAGAAATATGAGGACACTTAGAGACACTGTTCATTGATGAAACAAACTGCATGGTCTACAACTGTGCAGAGAGGATAGAGAAGCAGATTGCAATAGATTTCAACAGATCACTGTATCAGAAAGGATTATTAAATGCATTAATAATTATCTTCAGTAACAAATGTTTTCCTTCCGACCCTCCTCTTCCCACTTACAAACTTATCCCACTTCTTGTCCCACGCAATCCATATTTTCTTCATCCTGTAGAGAAAATTGATAATTACTATAGTTCATTCAGAGTATTTAATTAGCTTTCATCATGATGGAATTGGTTTTTACATTTTTCCCCCCCCTTTCTTATTTGGCCTCAGTGGATATGCTTATCAGTTTTGATCCTGGATGTGAAAATTTAAAGCCCTTTTTATAGTGGGCGTTTTTATGGTTTTATTGTGACCCTCCTTTTTATTTTTTTCCCCTTTGTTTCTGCTTTTTATTTTTTATCAAAATATAGTTGATATATAATATTGTGTTAGTTTCTATGGTACAGCAAAAGGGTTAAGTTTTATATATATATATTCTTTTTCATATTCTTTTCCATTATAGATTATTACAGGTCATTGAATATAGTTCCCTGTACTATATAGTAGGACTCTATTATTTATCTATATGGTCCCCCATTTGCAACTGCTTGTAAAACAAATTATAAATGTTCATGCTTATAATTGAAATATTCTTTATGTTCAAGCTATTGACTTCAAATATATACAAACCTTAACTGTCACATTCATTTTTACTCTTTGTAAGCTTACTCTGCAAATTCTTGATAATCGTCATCAAAACTGTTTACAATGATTGTGGTTACATGTTCCATTAACATTACTTTAATGATAACTAGTTTAGTCTGTCTTATAGTGATTTACATGATGGTATAAACCACTTCTGGGCTTCCCAGGTGGCACTAGTGGTAAAGAACCTGCCTGCCAAAGCAGGAGATGTAAGAGACTCAGGTTCGATCCCTGGTTCAGGAAGATCCCCTGGGGGAGGGCATGGCAACCCACTTCAGTGTTCTTGCTTGCAGAATCCCATGGACAGAGGAGCCTGGCAGGCTACAGTCCATAGGGTTGCAAAAAAGTCAGACACAACTGAAGCAATAGCATGCGCGCGTGAATAAACCACTACTAAAGGCATCCCATTTCATGATTGATTTAGCTGGTTACATTGAAGTTAACATAACCTGTAATGCTTTGATTATAAAGGTATCATACATTTTTGTAACTCATATTTCTGATTCTGAAAGTATAACAGGTATTGATTATATTTTTATTGCAAAATAAAATTATTATTCTTTCTCCATAGCTGCCTGACCACAGACTGGGTACATCTCTGGTATATATGGTAAGTTTCAGCTATGTTACCCAAAAAGACATTTAAAAGGAAGCTTTTCTCAGGGGTATTACTTTTTAAGGTTTTTTTTTTTTTTTTCATTTTTAAATATATTGACAACAGAATGGAAAAAATCTGAGATATCGAGCCGACTTACCTAACATCTCACAGAGTAAAGCCTCTTTTCCTCATCACTAACCTATGTGACAATATAGCAGGATTTCCTATTTCAATACCATCTCCTGGGCCAACATCAACAGATTGTTGTGTATTTTCTCAGGGTCAACTCTAGAAATAGCCACAGAAAGGAGACTGCTTCAGTAAAAATCTGCGCCTCCAAAACGCATTTAAATGTCTCATGAACTGTTCAAGTGAACTGACAGTCTTGCTGACAAAATAAGGAAGTGTATATATGACAGGAAAGCCTGGGAACTGAAATCTTAAAAGCATTCTAAAAAATACTCAAGCAAGAATTAAAATGCAGACGTTGAAGGCTGACTATGCAAACTGGTTTAAAAAACAAAGCAAAACAAGGAGCACAGAGCTCTCACTACTCCGTGGGGCCCTTGCAGGTTGCTGGTGGGCATCGGGGCACTGCTTCTCCTGTGCGGCCTGACTTCTGTGTGCTTCCGCTGCTGTCTGGGTCGCCAGCAAAATGGGGGAGAGGAGGGCCGGGCACCCTATGAAGTGACGGTCATCGCTTTTGACCATGACAGCACTCTCCAGAGCACGGTCACTTGTGAGTATACGGACGTGTAACACGGGAAGTGAAGCCAGGTTTAAAAGAACACCTAGTGCGAAGGTGTAAAAACATTGATCAAAGTGTTAGATTTATTTACTTACTCACGTATTATTTTTGCTTGCGCTGGGTCTTCGTTGCTGCCTACGGGCTTTCTCTAGTTGCCCCGGGGAAGGGGCTGCTTTCTGGTTTCGGTGGGAGGGCTTCGCACCGGGATGGCTTCTCTGGTTGGGGAGCACGGGCTCTAGAGCAAGTAGGATTCAGCAGTTGTGATACAGGGCTTTAGTTGCCCCGTGACATGTGAAATCTTCGGGGACCAGGAATGGAACCCTTGTTCCCTGCATTGTCAGGTTGATTCTTTTCCATTGTACCAAGAAATAAAAAGTCACTCAATTGTATCTGACTCTTTGTGATCCCATGGACTATACAGTCCATGGAATTCTCCAGGCAAGAATACTGGCGTGGGTAACCTTTCCCTTCTCCAGGGGATCTTCCCAACCCAGGGATCAAACCCAAGTCTTCCGCATTGCAGGTGGATTCTTTACCAGCTGAGCCACCAGGAAAGCCCACTGTACCAAGAGGGAATAGTATTAAAGAGTCTAAATCTTGGGGCAGCTTTAATTTCCAGATGCCTGATGGTGTGGTGACCTTGCCTCTCACGGATGCTGTACTTTTGGTCTGATGATGGAATGAAGGAAGAAATGAAATGTTAGAGATGATATTGGAAATGTCTTATAGGAAAAATTTCCAAGTTTATAAACAATTACTTTGATAAAACCATTTTAAGCACTGCACATATCCCTGTTTTGAAAACATCTTAGATTTTGTGAAAACCAAACTTCTATTTTCTCTTAACTATACTATATTTTTTATCTTTAGAAAAATTAGTCATGACATGCTTTCAATTCTTTATTCACCAGGTCTTACTCTGTTAAATATTAGGCCCAACACTTGATAGTTATAAGACACTTTCCTTTATTTCCCTCTGTTCTCTTCTTTGGATTATATTCTTTACTAATATTGGAGAGTGACCTACTGGGCAGAACAGCAGGTGGCAATATTCTGTGATATTTATTTTGAAAAAAAGAGAGCTCTATAGCATATTGTTTGCCTTTTCCTGCTTCTTTTCTCGCTGTCAGTCCACAGGGAAACATGAATAGGCAAAAACAATTACTTCTAAGGGATCTGCAACTTCAGTGGGTTGGCATAAAGGGTTTTAAACTCGTAAAGGGGAAAGAAAGGGGTTATGAGATGTGAGGACACATTTTAGATTATTTGAGAAAGCAAAGAGGGAAGTTGGTTTCTACACAAGCTTCACAGGACTTTTATAACATCTGTTGCCAAGAGTGACGATGAGTTTTGACACTTGTTTAAAATGAAGGGGGATTGGGCTTCCCTGGGGATTCAGTGGTAAAGAATCTGCCTGCCAATGCAGGAGGCACGGCTTCAGTTCCTGGTCCAGGAAGATCCTACATGCTGTGGGACGACTAATCCCGTCCTCCTCAGCTACTGAGCCTGTGCTCTGAAATAAGCGAATCCACCGCAATGAGAAACCCACGCACCAACTAGAGAGTAGCCCTTCTTCACCACAGCTGGAGAAAACCTGTGGGCAACAATAAAGACCCAGTGCAGCCAATGAGTAAATGAAGAAAAGGGACAGAGGCTAGACACCGTTTTCATAAAATAATAGAAATCAAGGGGAACTGCATGTGCTGTAAGTCTCTGGTTTCTGAAGATGCTACATGCACCTGAACTCCGGTTCTTTCCTGCCTAGCCCTGCAGTCAGTGTTTGGCCCTGCGGCTCGAAGGATCCTGGCTGTGGCTCACTCCCCCAGCTCCCTGGGCCAGCTGCCCTCCTCCCTGGACACCCTCCCAGGGTATGAGGAAGCACTTCGCATGACTCGCTTCACTGTTTCAAGGTGCGGGCAGAAGGCACCTGATCTACCATCAGTGCCAGAAGAAAAGCAGCTGCCCCCGATGGAGAAAAAGTCTCCTGGAGTACAACACTCTTCTAATTGATAGAGACCTTTTTTTTTTTTTTTTTACCATTATATTTTATTTAGCTGTAACAAATCAAATTACTAAAACTTTTGTTTATGTTAAATTTGAGATAAGCCTATAGACCCAGCAAGAGAAATGTAATTATAAACAGACATGGCCACTAGTTGTTAGTAGTAACAGTTACTATATTACACATATTTTTTTTCTTGTAATATGTTAAACATTCCTTCTTTGGTTCCTGCTTGCAACACAATTTAAAATTAGCACACTAAAATAATTTACATTTATAAGTGATTCACATTACATTTATAAGTGATTTATAGGGAAAACATTACATTTATAAGTGGTTTAAATTCTCTGTAATTTAATGTCTCATCTGCTGAAGTATAGTAGTCATAGCTTAGAAGTTCCTTTTTATTTTGAATTGTAGGATAATTGCTTTATAATGTTGTGTTGGTTTCTGCTGTACAACTACATGAATCAGCCATATATATATATATATATTTATCCCCTACTTCTTGAACATCTCTCCCACCCCCCAAAATCTGGTTTTATTAATGGAGTGGAGGTGTCCTCAGGGTTGGTAGATATTCACAGACAAATGGAAAATTTTTTCCTAACTTTCAGAAGGGTTAGGATGGCATCTAAACATCATTCTGTGGGAAAGATAGATTCTAACTCTTCATTTCCAGATGCATCTATTTTCTGCTATGGGATGCTCTTGTTGAGAACTCTTCTTTATCCAGTAGTAAAAAAATTTGCAATTAACCTGAAGTGATGCTGACTACTGCTGAATAGGAAAGCACCAGAGACACCTTGGATTCCTTCACCTATCCAGTTCCTTTCCCCAGAGGACGCTGCAAGTTTCCCTAGCAGCAAAAAGGTGTGTACACTTGTGGAGAAAGACACTCGTATAGGCACAGCCAGAGCTGTTAATGCACTGAATTCACACACCCTTCCTCTCATGAGAACATTCACTTTTATGCTAAATGACAGTGATAATTTGAGACATCATGTAATACCTCACTGGACATTCAAAATCCAAGGGTGGGATTGCAGGCATGGGCTAAGAAGGCACAGTAAAGTACTGAAGTGCAAATATCAAGGTCCTTCTTTCATTCTTCTACCCATGAACAGTATGGGAAACTGAATAGAATGCAGTAACAGTTCCATTCATTTTTTAGTTCCTCTGCCCTGCCAATACATGCATGCACATGGAGGCATGCACACATATGCACATGCATGCTTTTGTAACTCTAACAGAATAGCATTGTTTTGCCTCTTTCCTCGTTCCTGCTTTGACTGCTTGCAAGTCCTATCTCTATAGTGACAACACTTGCTTCTAGTGGTGACCTTCACTGCCACCTGGTGGAGCCATGGTAGAAATGCATTCTCCTATTGGCACCTAAAGCTTGTCTGGTGGCTCAGTGGTAAAGAATCCCCCTGCCAATCCAAGAGACGTGGGTTTGATCCCTAGGTCAGGAAGATCTCCTGGAGGAGGAAATGGCAACCCACTCCAGTGTTCTAGCTTGGCAAATGTGTACCTCTCCAATCTTTGGAGCACTAACTGCTTGGAGTCCTTTCCAGGGCACCATCCTGCTGTTGCATTGCTAACCTGTCCACATAACACACTACCTCCAAAATGTCCTGTTATTGGAAAATTTAGGAAATGAAGTAGATTTGGGGAAAAACTACTTGCCAATGACTTTAGGAAAGTTACCAAACTCTTTCAAGCACAGTTTCTCATTTATAAAATAAGGGATAATAACACCACTGATGATAGTTGTGAAAATCAAATAAACCATTTAGAAATGACAAGATTTGTAAATTATTATACACATGCATTTGTTACTCTTACTTTTGACAATTTATTTTCACTTGCCTCCTATGATGCTGCTGAGAATTATATTCTGATTTGTGCTTTTGCCAGTCAGCCTGCTGTGTTATTGCTAAGTCACCCCTCATGTAGCTTTATTTCATCAATAAATATTCTTTGGTTGAGGTAAACAGCTGGAGACATGTGATCCATCTTAATATATCCTGTATAAAGATAAGGAATATTTTAGAAAATTTGTTTCTTAGTCAATTAGCTCCATTTCAGGGAGCAATACAGACCCAGGGGTGGCTGATTAATGTACCACCTCATTAAGCCCTTTCTTGGAACGCTCACTGAGCCAGGAGGGAAAATGTTCTAAGTAAGTATAATCTGCTGGTGATCTACTTTATTCTGAGTCATTTAAGACACTGCATCTGGAAATTGTTAAATGCATGAATTGTTAATAACACCCAAGGCGGCCTTGTTTTGCACTGCCAAATGAATCTCTTCAGTGTCACATATTCCATAAAGTACTCTAGATCCTTTCAACCTTCAGGATGCTACAGCCTTAAAGAAGTTAAAATGTCCTTAGGTACAAGGAGATCTTGAAAGAAACCATACCTGTAAGGATCTTGTTCTAAAGAGATCTATCTGCCTCACTTTCCCTCCCCCCTTGCCCTGTCCTTAGCCACATGGACTCTCCCATCCCTGTCCTCCTCCCATTTTGTCACAAGCCATTAGCAGCTATTTGGCTTCACTTCTTTACTCAGTCTAAGACATCTGCTCATCAGCTCAATCACTTTCACCACTGGTCTCAATTTTGTTTCACTCCTTTTAATTATCCTCCCAGGTTTCTCTGCTGGCATAGATGGTAAAGAATCTGCCTGCAATGCAGGAGACCCTGGTTCAATTCCGGGTCAGGAAGATCACCTGGAGAAAGATCCACTTTCAGAATTCTTGCCTTTCAAACTTCAATACCCATCTTTCAAACTTTAAATGTGGGTTCGATGAAGCTAACTGATCTCTCCCCAAAGTCTACATGCCTGAGCAGTGCTGCAGTCAAAAAGATATTCTGGGGACAGGACTTGCTGATGGATTGGGTAGGGAAACTTTGTAAGGGAAAATTAAATTCTGCATCAGTGACCTAAGCCAATGTGTGGAAGGTGTACCCGTCTTTGAGGATGTGGAAGACTAGTGGAGACCTCATTTAGGGGGAAATTAAATTCAGGGATTTCTAAGATGGGGGAAAGGCAGCTGATGGTAAATATAAACCAAGTTAATCTGAGATAAGGTCTAATACAAGAAAGCAACAAGGAAGATTCAGATGTGCCAATGAGAAAAATCATTTTCCTCGTGAGTGAGGGAATCCTCAATTTGTAAAAAAAAAAAAAAAAAAATTCCATATTGGACCTTTACACTTTGCAGTGTTTATAAAATAAGCCACTGGAAATGGCCAGAGATTGTTGAATTTGCTTATCTGGGTATTCAGGGTCTGGGCAGGAGGATGTAAGTCTGGAAGTTCTCGAGTTAAAATGTATATATATATATATGTAAGTAAGTTAACCAGTTCTCCCTTCTCCTTGTTCCTCTTGCTTATTTTTCAATTGTTCACTTCCTATCATTTCTTCCTTTTACTGCACATTAGCTTAGTATGAATTATGTATTATAAAAAGAAGGGTGAGCATAAGCTGAAGAAGAAAAACATTACATTGCTAAGCCTGGTACTCAGTAAGCCCTACACTGAACTTGAAGACAGTCATGAAAGTCTTTTAGGAGAAGAATTCCATGTGCTCAATATTTAGAAAGACACTGATAAAAGTCTAAGGTCTTAGCTAAAGTGTGAAAAAGCAGGTCTTCAATCCAGACAGGAGCATACATTGTAAAAATCCTAGTTAAAAGTGATGAAAACCTGAAAAGGGATGGGGGACTGGATGTGGAATGGTGGTGATGAAATGAATGATAATCACTTCATCTCTTCAGGAGAACTCTAAGCTGTACTTAGATTGAAAACAATGAATAATAGAGTAGTTAGGAAATACGACTTTTACATTATTGTTCTCTAGGTCTTTCCTGTCATTTTAAGCAGTGAAGAATCTCTGCCACCCATTTCTCAGTCTAAATGGCATAAATATGAAGCCTGCCTATGAAGCTTCATTATCCAAACTCTATAGCTCAATTTATATATATAGATATATAGATATATATATAGCTTAATTTGGGTTTTCTAGGGTGTTTACCAGTCAAACCAGTCAATCCTAAAGGAAATCAGTCTTGAATATTCATTGGAAGGAGTGATACTGAAGCTGAAACTCCAATACTACAGCCACCTGATGCAAAGAACTGACTCACTTGAAAAGACCCTGATGCTAGGAAAGATTGAAGGCAGGAGGAGAAGAGGGTGACAGAGGATGAGATGGTTGGAAGGCATCACTGACTCGATGGACATGAGTTTGAGTAAGCTCTGGGAGTTGGTGATGGACAGGGAAGCCTGGCGTGCCGCAGTCCATGGGGTTGCAAAGATTCGGACATGACTGAGCGACTGAACTGAACTGAACTGAACTGGGGGTGATTACACTAAGTGGGGGAAAAATACCCACACTTAAAAAAATCATTTTTTATTTGCCAAAACTGAAATATGTCCAGTGGGACATGAATATCTGAAAGGAAGTGTCAGTATCTATATGAATGGAGAGAGTAGCATGGAAGCATATACACTGCTGCTGCTGCTGCTAAGTCACTTCAGTTGTGTCCGACTCTGTGTGACCCCACAGACGGCAGCCCACCAGGCTCTGCCGTCCCTGGGATTCTCCCGGCAAGAACACTGGAGTGGGTTGCCATTTCCTTCTCCAATGCATGAAACTGAAAATTGAAAGGGAAGTCACTTAGTCGTGTCTGACTCTTCGCGACCCCATGCACCCATATATAAAACAGATAGCCCATGGACATTTGCTGTATGCGTCAGGAAACCCAAACTGAGGTTCTATCACAACCTAGAGGGGTAGGAAGGGGTGGCAGGTGGGAGTAAGATTCAAGAGGGAGGAGACATATGTATCAGTTCAATTGCTCAGTCGTGTCCAACTCTTTGCGACCCCATGAATTGCAGCACGCCAGGCCTCCCTGTCCATCACCAACTCCTGGAGTTCACTCAGACTCACATCCATCGAATCCGTGATGCCATCCAGCCATCTCATCCTCTGTCGTCCCCTTCTCCTCCTGCCCCCAATCCCTCCCAGCATCAGAGTCTTTTCCAATGAGTCAACTTTTCGCATGGGGTGGCCAAAGTACTAGAATTTCAGCTTTAGCATCATTTCTTCCAAAGAACATCCAGGGCTGATCTCCTTCAGAATGGACTGGTTGGATCTCCTTGCAGTCCAACGGACTCTCAAGAGTCTTCTCCAACACCACAGTTCAAAAGCATCAATTCTTCAGTGCTCAGCTTTCTTCACAGTCCAACTCTCACATCCATACATGACCACTGGAAAAACCATAGCCTTGACTAGACAGACCTTTGTTGGCAATGTAATGTCTCTGCGTTTCAACATGCTATCTAGGTTGGTCATAACTTTTCTTCTAAGGAGTAAACGTCTTTTAATTTCATGGCTGCAGTCACCATCTGCAGTAATTTTGGAGCCCCCCAAAATAAAGTCTGACACTGTTTCCACTGTTTCCCCATCTATTTCCCATGAAGTGATGGGATCAGATGCCATGATCTTTGTTTTCTGAATGTTGAACTTTAAGCCAACTTTTTCACTCTCCTCTTTCACTTTCATCAAGAGGCTTTTGAGTTCCTCTTCACTTTCTGCCATAAGGATGGTGTCATCTGCATATCTGAGGTTATACCCATGGCTAATTCATGTTGATGCATGGCATAAACCAATGCAGTAAAGCAATTGTCCTTCAGTTAAAAATAGGAACGGAACGCTGCTCAGTCATGTCCGACTCTTTGCAACCCCATGGACTGTAGCCTACCAGGCTCCTCTGTCCATGGAATTTTCCAGGCAATAGTACTGGAGTGGATTGCCATTTCCTTCTCCAGTGGATCTTCCCGACCCAGGGATCGAACCCGGGTCTCCTGCATTGTAGACAGACGCTTTACCGTCTGAGCCACCAGGGAAGTCCAGTTGTTAAAAATAAGTACATTAAAAAAAATTAGTCAACAATTAAAAAACGAGATTCATTATATATAAAAAAATATATATCTACAGAGCAGAAGGAGAAGACTCCGCGAGCGTGAAGCTCCCAGTCTGAGAGAGATGGACCAGATGTGGACTAGTTTACAAAAGGATGATACAGGAGCTCCTTTCTGTAGGAAGATGAGTCTGAGAGAAGATTGACTGGGCTGTGATGACTGCTCTCCTCTGTGGTTTCGAGGCAAACAGAACAGCACAAGAAACCTTGTAGTGGTTTGTTTCTGGTCCAAGTCTAGGTCGGGATTTATAGTGTCCAATCTTGTTGAGTTGGCCTTATAGGTCTGGCTGGGAAGACTATAAAAGAGTCTGATTAGTTAACACATTAGGAGTTACATGTATATGAGAGCATGGAATTAAAGCAAAAATGAAATTTATGCAACAAATTTAATAGGCAGGGGAGAAAAACTGCAAGGTCTGGGAACAGCCCAGTTTTGTTTTCTTTTCATCGGCTGAACAGATTGGCTGGAAGGTAATAAAGAAGCCAGGATGGAAAGTCCGCCCTTGAACAGACTGACAGGGAAAACAATTTCAGTGATTTATGGATTGTCCAAGATACATTTGTGGAAGATAATTTACAAGCTGTGTCTGAATAATGTTGGCCAATACCCATCTGTTGGCACCTTCACTTCTGTTAAGCCAGAATTCCACTATTTCCCACCTCAGAATTGCTCAGAACTTTAGAGTTTGGAAAGGGTGTCATGAAGCAGTCGTGTCTGAGTTGAAACCTGAAGGATTATAGAATGTAAACATCAAATATGCATGATAAGTCCATTTTCTGTCTATGACCAAAGATGGGAAAGATGGGAATGCAAATCATGGAGAGTGTTAAAAATCCCAAGAGTAACAGAAAAAGAAAGGTTCTGAAAAGATAGGCTGGGATCTTTTGATGGCAATTAAGTATTACATAGTATGAGGCTTCCCCAATGATTCAGTTGTAAAGAATCCGCCTGCAATGCAGGAGATGCAGGTTCAATCCCTGGGTTGGGAAGATCCCCTGGAGGAAGAAATGGCAACCCACTCCAGTATTCTTGCGTGGGAAACCCCACAAACAGAGGAACCTAGTGGGCTATAGTCCAAGGGGTCGCAAAGAGTCAGACACAACCGAACGACTAAACAAACAACAAATTACATATTATAACTGTGTGCAAGCTTGGCCGCTTGCTGCTCAACAGCTAATAAATCGAAGGGCAAGCTTTGATAAAGAAGAAAAGTCAGCAGTCTGAGGAGATGGTGAACTTATGTCCAGAGACCAACTCTGATGATCCTGCTCAGTCATGACAATTTTTAAATGGAACAAGGAGAAACAGTCTTAGTTAATCATTAAGGCAGGAGCTCAGATTCTTCATCATCTTTCCACTGCATGCAAACCTGCTGATGTCTCTTCCTTGGAACATTGTCTTGCTCCCGTGGTCCACCTGTGGTTGGGTGGTCTCTTGCCTGTGTGATCCACTTGCGCTTGAAAGATCCACCTGCAAATTTACTAAAGAGGAAGCTAGGGAGAGAAGGTCAGTCATTTGTTAACAACTCAATTCTTCATTCTTACTCCTCCAAAAAAGCAATCGATAGATTCAGTAAGGTGTTACATATATTTAGTAAAGCAGAAATCAGGAGCTAAATTATTAATGAGCTAAGTTATTAATGTCTAATGGTCTCATCTTTATGATCAAGGTCTAAAGGAAACAGGGATCGACAAACAGAAAGGAGAGGCAAAGGAGATACCATATGAGTTTAAGCAGTTTGGTTTTTATCCTGCATTGTATGAAAAGCTATTGAAAGTTTTTGAAGAGGGGAAAAAAGATCATGTAACCTGTAAGATTACAGGTCACTAGAGGATGAATGGGAGAAGTGAGATGTAGAATACAGGGAGACCACTATGGCTATTCAGCTACCACAAAGACAACACTCCAATATCTTTCATAAGAGCTTGGTTACAGACGAAGTTATGAAATAAGGCAGACTAAATTTAATGCCTCTTCATTGTGTTTCAGTTTCCAGGCAGAACACAGACTAACTGTTTATGCTACCCTTTGGTTCTTACTGTGAAGTGTAGTTGCTCAGTTGTGTCCGACTCTTTGCGACCCCACAAACTGTAGCCTACCAGGCTTCTCTGTCCATGGGATTTTCCAGGCAATAGTACTGGAGTGGATTGCCATTTCCTTCTCCAGGGGATCTTCCCAACCCAGGGCTCGAACCCGGGTCTCCTGCATTGTAGACAGACGCTTTACCATCTGAGCCACCAGGAAAGTCAATGATATCAGTGTTCTGAGTGCATGGACCTTTCTTGGTCCCAGTTTATATATCAAACTTGCCTATACAGGATTTGTGTGGTACATCCTCCTGAACTAGACTTAGGACTTGATTTTCCTTCCAATGTTGATCTGATTACTATGGCGGGTGGAATTAGGTCCTATCTTCTCTCTCTCCCCAAAAAGGGTGTAAATTCAAACTCAGTGAACACCAAAGTAGATAAATGCAAATCCAATTCAAAGTGGACAAAAGTTCATGAGGGGTCAAATAATTAGTAAGTAACCATAACCTTCTGAATGCCTACAGGGCCCTTTTAATTTTCCAAACAATGTGCTCCTTTTGGTCAGCTTTTGAGACTAAGTTACAGAGAAGTGATATGACTGGCAGAAAACTGAGTTCCTGAGCTGGCTTTGCACTCAATTTCCTCAGACTTTAAACACCAAACCGAAAAACCTTTTGCTGTTAGTTCTTTAGTTTAATTTTTATTCCTTTTACTCCTTCAGATAGATTGCAAAGTCAAATAGCTCTACAAGGCTTGTGAAGAGAAGCACCTTTCTACCACACACATGTAAAATCCCTACATTTTAGCTGACTTTTAAAATCTACTTTACTTCAAATACTATGCATAAGTTTATATTCCTTTTTTTTTTTTTTGAAGTATAGTTGATACACAAAGTTGTGTTAGTTTCAGGTGTACAGCAAAGGTTCGTGTAGTCAAAGCAATGATCTTTCCAGTAGTCACGTACAGTTTGGGAAGTTGGACCATAAAAAATGGCTTCGGGCTGAAGAATTAATGCTTTCGAACCATAGTGTTGCAGAAGACTTTTGAGAGTCCTTTGGACAGCAAGGAGATCAAACCAGTTCATCCTAAAGGAAATTAATTCTGAATATTCATCGGAAAGACTGATTGAGCTGAAGCCCCAGTACTTTGGCCACCTGATGCGAAGAGTTGACTCAATGGAAAAGATCCTGATGCTGGGAAAGATTGAGGGCAGGAGGAGATGGGGGTGACAGAGGATAAGATGGTTGGATGGCATCATCGACTCAGTGGACATGAGTTTGAGCAAACACTGTGAGACAGTGAAGAACAGGGAAGCCTGGGGTGAACAACAAAAATGAAGTATGAAGTTAGTTGCTCAGTTGTATCTGACTCTTTGAGACCCCATGGACTGTAGCCTACCAGGTTCCTCTGTCCTTGGAATTCTCCAGGCAAGAGTACTGGAAAGGGTTGTCTAGGTTTGTCATAGCTTTTCTTCCCAGGAGCAAATGTCTTTTAATTTCGTGGCTGCAGTCACTGTCTGCAGTGATTTTGGAGACCAAGAAAATAAAACCTGTCACTGTTTCTAGTTTTTCCCCTTCTATTTGCCATGAAGTGATGGGACCAGATGCCATGATCTTGGTTTTTTGAATGTTGAGTTTTAAGCTAGCTTTTCCACTCTCCTCTTTCACCCTCATCAAGAGGCTTCTTGAGGCTTCCTCTTCGCTTTTGGCCAAGTCAAGCAGGGGTATGTAATAAGGATCAATGCAAGGAAGTCTTGAGTTCTTCTTTTTTCTGCAAAGTTTCAAAAGGATGGGCTTGCTGACAAGATTAGGGTGTGTGCAGGGTCTTAGGTAGTCCAGTCTCTTAATCTTAATGAGCCTCTCTGGTCCCTTTAATCTTGTGGTTTTGTGACTGTTCCTCATTTGAAAATCTGCCTTTTGTGCAGGAGACCTGGGTTTGATCCCTGGGTGGGGGAAGACATCCTGGAGAAAGGAAGATACAACCTGGAGAAGGGAATGGCTACCCACTTCAGTATTCTTGCCTAAAGATTTCCATGGACAGAGGAACTTGGCAGGTCACTGTCCAAAGTGTCATAAAAGAGTCTGACTTGACAGAGACTCAACAACAATAATAGAGTAACTAAGAAGTAATATATTGGAATAAACAGAAAAAGATTACTTGTTATGACACGTGTGTGCACCAGTGCCAAGTTGCTGCAGTCATGTCTGACTCCTTGTGACCCCATGGACTATAACCCACCAGGCTCCTCTGTCCATGGGATTCTCCAAGCAAGAATACTAAAGAGGGTTGCCATGCTCTCCTCCAGGGGATCTTCCTGACCCAGGGTTTGAACCCATGTCACTTACATCTTCTGCATTGGCAGGTGGGTTCTTTACTGCTAGAGCCATCTGGGAAGCCCTGTCACGACACATGTGAACTAAATTTTGCTGTATTGTATTGTTAAAGTATGTGTGCTGCTGCTAAGTCACTTCAGTCGTGTCCGACTCT
This sequence comes from Capricornis sumatraensis, assembly GCF_032405125.1. NCBI lineage: Eukaryota > Metazoa > Chordata > Mammalia > Artiodactyla > Bovidae > Capricornis > Capricornis sumatraensis. The sequence continues at coordinate 143,572,801 of NC_091072.1, read as the reverse complement.
ATGTGACCCCATAGATGGCAGCCTACCAGGCTCCCCTGTCCCTGGGATTCTCCAGGCAAGAACACTGTCTGGTTTCCCACAAAACCACCAATTGACTTTGAAAGTTGTCGTTATTTAGTTGCTCAGTCATGTCTGACTCTTTGTGACCCATATGGATTGCAGCCTGCAAGACTTCTCTATCCCTGACATTTTCCAGGCAAGAATACTGGAGTGGGTTGCCATTTTCTTCTCCAGGAGATCCTCCCAACCCAGGGATGGAACCCAGGTCTCCTGCATTGCAGGCAGATTGTTCACTGTCGAGCTACCAGGGAAGCCCTTACAAAATTACCTTCTGTATAATATTTTAAGTGTTCTGCTACAAGTATATGTAGCAAGCTGTAAAGGGTTGACAGAGTGGCTAGTCTGTGAAAAAGTATTTACATTAAGAAAGGCCTTAAGGCATAAAAGTTAATGAAATTTCATCTCCTGAGTATCTTTGTTATGTAATCTTCTACTGTGAATAGGTATTTTAAAAATAAAAGTTAAAATCATTTTTAAACTAGCTGTGATTGTTTCCAGTAGATTTGATGGGAAAACAACACTCTTCTCCACTGATTTTAAAGTATTCCTTTGAGAGATTTGGCTATATTTGGGTCCAAGCTCAAACATCTAAAATAACCAATTTGAGAATAAGGACTAAACATTACAAAAATATAATGTGATACAAGAATTCCTGGATTTTCATACATAATAAGGATTGAAAAATGCCACGGAGAAAAATGATTAGCATTAAAAACAAAGGCTAGGGACTTCCCTGGTGGTCCAATGGTGAAGACCACCTTGCAGTACAGGGGTGCAAATTCAGTCCCTCGTTGGGGAGCTTAGATCCCACATGACTTGTGAACAAAAAACCAAAATCATAAATGGGAAGCAGTGTTGGAACAAATTGAATTAAGATTTTTTAAATGGCCCACATAAAAAAAAATCCTAGAAATAAAGAAATGCAGGGCTATGCAATTCATTTTCCTTGTTTCTTTTCATTTGTTGTTGTTTTTTTTTTAATCAGAGATCCTGAGACCTTGATGAAAGATGACAAGTGACCCAGGCCACTGTTGTCATTTTTCAGAACTTCCTGGACTGGCACAGCAGCCCCTTATTCTGTATCTTCATTCTTTTTTAATATTACACAACAACCTCTTATTCTATATCTTCACTCTTTTTTAATATTACAGTTTCTGCTGCTCTTCCCTTACAGGTCCCTGTAATCACTTGCTAGTAGTGGTTGGAAAGGCCTTATTCCTCTGTCTTAGCAGGAAAGTGGAGGGCCAAAGGGAGGTGACACTGTTACCTTCAGTCTTCCACCAGCCCTTCAGGTGGCACTCTGTATTCATGTCTGGAAAGGAGTACTCTCCTCCGGTGAATTTTTGCATCAGGGGAAAAATTGAGGACTACCGAGGTAATCGCCTGAATCGCCTGATGTTTTCTTTTCCGAAGGCAGACCTAACTTCTGAGATCTGTCATTCATTTCCATAGCTCAACCTATGCAAAGTTCTTAGTAGTAACGACTGACGTCACTTCCCTGGACCTTGATCATACCTCATGCCCTTCACCTGCTACATCTCTTCAGTTCCCTGAGTCATGCTCTGTTTATGTTGCTGCTCTAGGAGCAGATTTGCTGCAAAAACCCAAACATGACACCAACGTGGTGAACGAGAGGTCAAGGGGCGGAGGCAGCCAGCCCAGCATCCGAGGCACCAGTGTAATCAATGAACGAGCAAAGGGCGAAATACAAGCCCGGGGCACCTCTGAATGGGCCAAAGGAGTTCGAGGACCCCCATCCCACCTCTTTCCAGACTCCAGATTCCAACAGGCTGAGAAAAAGCTGGATTTTTACCATCTGTATTTGTTTCGGGGCCCAACCAAGAAATGGCGGAGAGGGTAGAAGACATCTTTAGAACATTATTTTTTGTTGTTATTTTATAAACACCTCTAATGTCACTGTCACAATAAAATAAAATGTGAAAATTTCTCGTGTTCTAATTGGACTGTATTCGGGGAAACTGTAACTAGAATGAGAAAACACTGAAATGGACTGCGCCTGCCCACCCCCATCCCGCGGTCCAAGGTTCGCGGGGGCGGGGCTTCCTGACGTCACAGGATCAGCCGGCAGTCGTGTTGTTTTTGTGCTGGCGGCTCTCGGGAAAAGCGACCGGGAATTCTTTACCTGGCCCTATCCTGTCTTGGAACCCAGGCCCCGAGACCACCCTTTCTGAAAGCTCTGCCGAGCGGCGCTGCGACGTGGGCTGGCCTCTCGGAAGCGAATCTGAGACTCATTGCGAATTGCCCAAAGGGATCATCAAAAGACGGGAGAGACGCCTTAGTCCGCGAGGGAGGCAGGCCCCGTCCGGGGATTTTAGAAATCCTGCGGTTCATCATGAAGTTCCAGTATAAGGAGGACCATCCCTTTGAGTATCGGAAAAAGGAAGGAGAAAAGATCCGGAAGAAATATCCGGACCGGGTCCCTGTGAGTGTCCTAGGGCGGATGGGGATGGGGACGGGGGAGTCGTGATGGCTGCCCAAAGGCACAGAAGGGTGGCCCCTAAAATTACTCAACCTGCACGCCTTTCACCACGGGGAGAGCCAGTGGAATGGACGTTCGGACTGCGGACCTTTTAAAACTCTTATCCCTAGAGCCGGTCCCCATCTTTTAGAGCTGACCGCAGTTTTAGAACGGATCCTACGATTGAGTGACTCAGCAGTGTTCAGTGAATGTGTTGGCTGGGGTGTACTCAAAATGTAGCTTTTTGGCGCGAGAATGATGAGGTCAGGACCACCCATATGCTGCCTTAAGATGGCATGGAAGTGTTCAGGAATGACAGATCCAGGGGATTTGCTCCCATCAATTTCCGCCCTTAGGTGGTTCTCCGTTAATCGGAAGGACTTTGGCCCTTTGTAGCCTTGGGTTTGGGAGGGGAATGTTCGCAAGCCATTGGATCTTTTATTTTATTCTGTGAGGATTAGGAAGGGAAGGGGACGCCACAAGAGAGGCCTGGCCCAGAAAACAAGGTCACGTTCTCTCTGCGCAGCAACCCGGTTGCCTCATCATTCTTGGCTCCAGGGTGTGTGGGCCGGTGTTTATTCTGAACACATTCAGGAAGGACTGAGACCTTCTTCTCGGGTTTTTGGACTCAGGTTTATGTTCTTAAACCTAGTGCAGGCGGAGAGAAGGAACAGGGAAGAAATACCAAGGTGTCTTTTTGCATCCGGGCGTTTTTCCTGTCACCCTTCCCCCCCACCTCTTGCCTGGTTTTCGCTAATGTGGGCTGCGTAGCTGGATTTGAGGGCAGAAGGCTTTTGAAGTGTGATAGAGGGAACAGCAATCCTTGAGTTTTGGAGATAGGAGGATTAGAGACCCTAAGACTGTGTTGTTTATCTTAGGGCAGGGACTTTAGGATAAATATTACAGGTAATTTACGTGTAAAGGAATTTCAGTTATCTGATGGTGAATTCCTTTCCAGTCTTCATCTAACTTTTCATGTTCTTACAGCTGCCAGAAGCGACGTGGGCCGTATAAACCTCTTGCAGTACTTTTTCTGTAAACTAAGGGAGACATGAAGGCTGTTTACATTAGAGGAATTATGTACAAAGGTGTTTTCAGCTAAAAAGGAGAACTAGCCCTATTACCTACTAAAGGTTGCTTCGCAAATTTCTTTCCTGGTCTCTGGATCTTGGATGACTGTTTTAAAAGTTTCCCACCAAGTCTTGGTGACGCCCATCCTAACCCTCTTATAATATTTTCAAGTGACAACTAACTTTGATTGATAGCTTACCACGTCCCTGGGAATATCTTCAGTGCCCTGTCTGTAGTCATTCACTTAGTCCTCACACCATTATAATCCTTTTCTACAGATGAAGGATCTGAAGAAATGGAGTAACTTCCTGAAAGTGGCTGATGTGTGCCTGAGCTGGGATTCTGATCCTGGCTGTTGGATCCTCCAGGCCATAGTGTTTCTCAAGGTCCAAGGCAGTTCATGATTTAAGAATGATTTAAGCGTGCCTTGTGCTGTCAGGTATTGGAAATAGAGAAGTCAACTGTTGCTGCCCTCAGCAGTTAAGATGGCAGTATAATGCCAGAAAAACATTCCAGTAAGCAAAATGACGACCGTTTTTTTTTCAGAACTCCAAGATTAAAGCTCTGTTCCAATAGTTCTGTATAAGCTACAAGCTCAGAATTGTACCTGTTCCAAAATCTAGTTAAAATTCTCCTATATTTCCTCGAAACAGCCCTTCCCGTTTCAGTTATTTCCATGCATTCACCCAGACTTTCAGCTAATCCCTGTATTTTTTTCTCATTGTTTGCTGTTAAATATTTTACTTATTTGATAATTTGTAAGCTCTTATGACTCACTCAGATCTCATGATTTCTTCAGTTGGATTTTAACCAGTGGCCAAACTCCTTCCAGCTGCTCAGTGTGTGGCTTTCTTTCTGATGACCAAAATATATATATATATATATATATATATATATATATATATATATATATATATATATATATATAATAAAAGGAGCTTTGCTCTTTGAATCCTGAGATTTGGTGTTAGTTCTGGGCAGAACTCTGCATCTCACTGTGCTGAAGTGTCATGTTGACAGAAAAGAGGGTTAAATGATTTCCAAAGCCCTTTCACACTGGACTGTTTTGTTATTAAAGCAGTCACGTACCCTGATTCAATTGCACTTGTCTTTGTTGCTCTCTTTTCCTGCTCCCTTCTTGTGGTTTCCATCTCGTATTAATTGGGGCTGGAGCTGCCAGGTCTCAGTTCCTGCGTAGCACAATGCTATACTCCTTCCTTCCCTTTTAATTTTATTTACCTGCTGCCTCACTGATGGATCTTCAGTGGTCTGTTCCTATGCTCTTCCCACTTTCATTTCTGATTCATATATCTGTACTCCAGGTTTAAGTTTTATTTTTTTTATTTTTTCTTCTGGTTTTATAGAAATATGATTGACATATGGCACTGTATACCTATAAAGTGTAGAGCATCATGATTTGACTTACATACCTTATAGAATGATGGTCACAATAAATTTAGTGACTATTCATCATCTCATACAGATACAGAATTAAAGAAATAGAAAAAAAAATGTGTGTGATAAGAACTCTTAGGATTTACTCTCAAAGTATAATTGACCTACACCACTGTTAATTCCTGTTACACAACATAGTTTTTTTATGTACATTTCAAGACACCATGATAAGTCTAGTTATGACAATATCACTGTGTTGGTTACTACTCTGTTCCTCATTTTGTGCCTGTGACTTAACTTAAGTGTGATAATGTCCTTCTGGTCTTCCTGGTGCAGAATTCTCTTTCTCTGCAAAAATAAGTAGGTTTTTCACTATGTTAACCTATCCCCTTAAATTTAAAAGCTTCAGATTTCTCCAAATCTTTATTTTTAGATCTTTACAGTTTACAAAGCCTTTTCACATAAAAGTTTTATGGATTTATGGATTATTTGAGTTTGTTGGATCCATTCCATGTGTCTGTAAAAGGTGTGTTTGAAGGTTACCGTGTTCCTTTTTATTGGGCTTCCCTGGTGGTTCAAATGGTAAAGGATTTGCTTGAAATGTGGGAGACCCAGGTTTGATCTCTGGGTTGGGAATATCCCCTGGAGGAGTGCATAGCAACCCACTCCAATATTCTTGCCTGGAGAATGCCATGGACAGAGGAGCCTGGTGGTCTACAGTCCATGGGGGTCACAAAGGCTCGGACACAACTGAGCGTCTAAACATACATACATATTTTACTCCTTGGAGTGCTGAAGTTAAGAGAATTTATGTGACCTGTGCCCAGTGTTTGATTATACTTTAACTTTTCTGTGCTTTCCTTATCTTCTACCTAAAATGATTATATTTTCTAGACTAAAAATCTAAAACTGATTTTTTATAATCAATTCAAAGTATTTATAATTTAAATCAAATTACATATCACTTATATAGTATATAAATACTGAATGTGTTTTTGTAATATTTAAGTACATTATTTAACGTATTGCTTGAAATTTTATTTATAAAATATTTCCTGTTTTATACATCTACATGTATAACTTACGTATCTTTTTTCCTTTTTTTAATTATTATTTTTATTGAAGGATAATTGGTTTACAGAATTTTGTTTTCTGTCAAACACAGGTATACATATATCTCCTCCCTTTTGATCTTTTTTTCCTTTTCATTACAAAAATAAATGACCCTTCTAAACTTGGAGGTATTGTAGAAATATTTAATGTAGACACTGAAAATCTCTTAAAATTCTAACAGATAATCAATATGGGTTATTATGGGTTATTGTACCGACATTCTATTAATATAAGGACTATTTTAACACTTTTTTCACTTAATAGTGCCTTGAATGCACTTTTTTTTTTACAGTCACTCTCAAAAAAACTTTGATGAAGTACAAAATTTAAACCACATTATCTGTACCTTTACAGATAAATATCATTTATGAGAAAGAATAAACCTAGTAGGTACTCAGGACCACTTGAGAAAATCCAGACAATTTTCTTGGTGCTTCAACTAAATGCCAGAAAGTATATATCCTATAACAAAGTACCTGCCTACCAATGCAGGAGCCATAAGAGGCTCTAGTTTCATCCCTGGGTCAGGAAGATCCCCTGGAGGAGGACATGCCAACCCACTCCAGTATTCTTGCCTGGAGACCTAAGGAGAGAGGAGCCTGGTGGCCTATAGTCCATAGGGTTGCAAAGAGTTGGAAACGACTGAAGCGACTTAGCATGCACACACGCACATCTTATAGGTAACTTGTAATTAAAATCAAGGTCCTCTTTGCTTTTCGTAATATCCCTTCCCTATCCTCTTGTTGTTTCAGTAATAAAATTATAACCTTCTTAAGAAAGTTTGTTTCCCCTTTGTCTGTCCTCCCAGGTGATTGTGGAGAAGGCTCCCAAGGCCAGGGTGCCTGACCTGGACAAGAGGAAGTACCTCGTGCCCTCTGACCTCACTGGTAATGCTCTGTCCCCCCCGACCCTTCCTCCCACAGCAGAGCCTTCCCAGTCCTTCCTGTGTGCATGTGATTGTGGGCTTGAGGGGAGGTAGAACTGAGGGAAGTGAGTGGGATGCCCCAGAGAGTTGGGTGATTCAGCGATGGTGATGTAATTGTTCTTTCCCATCACCGATTTCCTTAAGCTTTTCCCATTGTTGTAGGGCCTTGTTTGATTTAGAGGCAGCAGAGTGTGAGAGCTTGAAAGAAAAGAGCAGATGCGTATTATATAAGCTGCTTAAAATTCAGATTTGTTATTGTGATACCAATTTACACCATAAGGAAAACCAGACTAATTTGTTGGGAAGATCACATTATAGAGATTCTCAGCTGAATACCTTGACCTCTTCAAGTTATGGGTTTTTTGTTCATACATCTTGTAGATACTGTTTGGATTTGTAAAAGATAGGTTAATTGTTCATGTTGATTTTTAATGGAATAACTTCCCTGGTGGCTCAGAGGTTAAAGCATCTGCCTCCAATGCGGGAGACCCGGGTTCGATCCCTGGGTCAGGAAGATCCCCTGGAGAAGGAAATGGCAACCCACTCCAGTATTCTTGCCTGGAGAATCCCATAGACTGAGGAGCCTGGTGGGCTGCAGTCCACGGGGTCACAAAGAATCGGACACGACTGAGTGACTTTACTTACTTAACCACTGCATCCAGGAGACACTTGGAAAGATATTGGTAGATGTGTTTGCTCCAGAGTGGTTAGGTTTGAATATCAGCCTTCTAGAAACCATGGGCGGAGGAGCCTGTTAGGATGCAGTCCATGGGGTCGCAAAGAGTCAGACACGACTGAAGCAACTTAGCAGCAGCGGCAGAAACCTTTCAGTGTGCTCAGTGAAAAATAAAGCACTGAACGCCACTCACTGCCCCGACATTGGGATGAGGGATTGTACTAAGATTACTGGAGTCCAGCAGATCTCTTCCATCACAAGTTTGTCTTAGGCGGAAATGGACATGAAAGTATCTGGTTTTTTTTTTTTTTTTTCTCATATTATGTGGCTTTGGGATCTTAGTTCCCCCTACCAGGGATAGAACCTGGGCCCTGGCATTGAAAGCACCAGAGTCCTAACCACTGGACCCCAAATAATTCTGAGAAGTGTGTTTCAAATCAGATTTAGACCATGGGAATGTTAGCATTAGGTCTGAAATTGAGTAAAGTGGAGACGGATTGAGGAATTAAACTCCATAGCATATCAAGGAACACACAGGCTTCTTGCCATGTCACTTTTTGTTTCTGAAGCTGCAGGACAGTGTTTGGCTCTGCTCAGTTGATAATGGCAGTCTGGTGCTTTGGGAAACAGGTGCAGTAGAATTGTCTTCTGGATCTTACTACCCTCCTGCTAACCTCTCGTCTTCTTCCGCTTTGTCTTCATTTCCTAACCACCCTCCCTGCCCCCCACCGCCTCCATCCAGTTGGCCAGTTCTACTTCTTAATCCGGAAGAGAATCCACCTGAGACCTGAGGACGCCTTATTCTTCTTTGTCAACAACACCATACCTCCCACTAGTGCGACCATGGGCCAGCTGTATGAGGTAATTGTCCTGGCAACAAGGCCGTACCGTCTGGCCTTCTCTAGCCTCTGTCCCAGGTGTTATCATCCACACACTCGGGAAGTGGGGCAGGTGGTAGAGGTATCATTTATCAGGATGCTCTCACATGGCCGTGTCAGGCTCTGGGAGATCACGTGTCTCTTGTCCCTCAGCAATTGAGCGGCCCACTGGATTCAGTCCCTTTGAATTATTTTCTCAGTCTTGCCCTGCCGTAGTGTTTTAACACTGGAGTGTCCTTATTGAAACAGCAGGAAGTGCTTTCTGACCACAGATATACCAAATCAAACGAAATTTAAAGACCAGGCAGTCTTGCAGTGGATTCATTTGTCTTCACAAATCAACTCAGTTGGAGGGATAGTAACTTGAATGATTTTATTTGGTTTAATTTTTGGTAAACTGTAAAAATATGATGATAAACTATAGTAGAGGACTTGATCATGATTTATCACCTTAGACTGTAACTGCATCATTATTCTTCAAAGGGTTTCACACAATACTGCCTTATAGTTGTATCCTATTAGTGAACTTTTCTAATAATTTCTAGTTTTTATTCCACAGCATATATTCTCTGGTTTATATTCATATATATATATATCCCAATATATATAATTTTATATCCCAATATATATAATTATCCCTTCAATTCCTGGGTTGGAAAGATTTGCTGTAGAAGGGATAGGCTACCCACTCCATTATTCTGGCCTACCTAGAGAATTCCATGGACTGTATAGTCGATGGGGTCATAAAGAGTCTGACATGCTGAGTGACTTTCACTTTCAAATTTATATGGTTAATGGGTTTCCCTGGTGGCTCAGTGGTAAAGAACCTGCCTGCCAGTGCAGGAGACACGTGTTTAATCCTTGGGTCAGGAAGATCTCCTGGAGGAAGAAATGGCAACCCACCTACTTTCTTGTTGGGAAATCCCATGGACAAGGGAGCCTAGTGGGCTGTAGTCCATGGGGTCACAGAAGAGTTGGACTCGACTTAGTGACTGAGCAGCAGTTAACAGCAATCTATCATGTTGTGTCATTGCTCTTCTCGCCAGAATGAGCTTCATATCTCTGATGTGTATGATGTTCTCCATGAAGGTTTTCGTGAACTTAGAGTTCAAAGTGGAATCCCAGCCACTTCTGCTGCTTCTTTGATCCCTGTTTTTTTGGCCCTGCCCAGTGGCGTGCAGGAGCCAAGTTCCCTGACCAGGGATCAAACTGGTACCCCCTGCATTGAAAGCTCAGAGTCTTCAGCACTGGACCAGCAGGGGAGTCACGCTATCCTCTTTTGAACGGGGATGAAGGGTACCTCCTGTGCCTACCCTGCAAGGTTGTGTGAGACTCCAGACCCTAGGGATGATGAACTTGATTATGTTTCTAAACCATTCTCTCCCCTCTTTGCCTAGGACAACCATGAGGAAGACTACTTTCTGTATGTGGCCTACAGTGACGAGAGTGTCTACGGGAAGTGAGTGGCGGAAACCGGCCGATGGGAGCGACTGGACTCGGGGCAGGGGGAGGGGCAAGTGTGGGGCTTGGGGAGAGAGATTCAGAGGGAGGGCTCCCCCCGTGAAGGAGACAGAGGTGGAACACCTGGAAACACGACACCACACACACCATCACCATATTTTCACATGCTCGATTGACATTTTTTGCTGCTTTCTCAGCCCTGGGAGAAAGCACGTCAGGACAGAGCTGTTGAGTTGGCTTTGATAGGGGGAAAAAAAAAGTGGGGATACTCCAGTCTCACAACAAACACTGCTGCGAAATCTGATTTCCATGGAAGAATTGGGGGGTGGGCAAGTTGGGGCCAGAGACCGTGGACCATGGTAACTTCCTGCTCTCCTTTGCTTTGGGCAGAGATTCTGTTTTTGACATTTGCACAAGACAGGTGGGGAAAGGGGTTGAGAATGTTGCAGGGCTACTGGCTGGTAGTGGACCATTCCTGGGGACCAAGAGACCCACTGTAATTGAAGTGTTGTGGCCCCTGACCTCTCCTATCTCCCACATCCCTCCCACATCGCAGTGGTCATCTCGCAAGCATCACAGTACCCAGCCCTCCACCCTGTGGTGGCTGTAGACCTCAGACCCAGACACTTAGATGGAGCTCCCCTTCTGCTGGAGAGTAGAGGCCAGGGGTGAGGGATGTCAGGATTGCGAAGATAGTCTCCATAGCATAGAACTGGAACTGAATGAGTACTGAGCATCTCTGTCTAACCTGCTTTGCTCTTTGGTGCCCGTTTTCCCCACACCTACCTTGGACTTGAATGAGTGTCACGCATTTCAGTAATAGGCTAAAACCACTCGTCCTGACATTCCCCAGACTTCACTCCCTGAGTTAACGGAGTTACGTATAGAAGGGGCAGGTATGGGGTAAGATGGCTTGTCTGCACCTCCCGCTTATCCAGAACTCTTGCTCCCGGCTCACCATCCTCCACTTGCTCAATGCACAGAGATGCATGGTGAGGGCCAGTGGTACCCCCTCCTTGGGTCTTAATTTCCCACAGCTGCTAGTTAGAAAAATTTGAGAAGGGTGACTTTTCATACTTCTTGGGAATTCCATTTGACTCTGATTATTTTCACGTTAGGGTTATGATCTGGGTGGGAAGCAGGAATTTGCACCCAGATGGGACATTTCAATTCATCTCAAGACACTTCAGTTCATCTCCGTGAATGAAAAGGGTCCTTCCCGTGGGGGAAGTCTGAGGGTCAGCTCTGTCAAGATGCAGGCTCTTGTATAATGAAGTTTCTGCTGTCAGGCCAAGGAAATAAAATAATTGCATACCTTAAAATGAGTTAGAAATGTTGCCTTTATTTAGTAGGTATTAGAGTAGATGGCGTGTGGACTCCGAGCGGGAAACTGGGAGAAAGTGGCCTTTTGAGGGGTCGCCCAGAGTGGTCAGTCGTGTACTCCGCCCCTCACCATCCAGGAGTCACTGTCCAAAGGCCAAAGGCCAAAGGCGAAGGGAGCTGGGGGCGGGGTGCCCAGGTTGTCTGTTGGCAGAATGTGCGTGGTTTTTTCCTCCACAGATAAAGGCCTTATCACTGCTTTATGTGCTCCTCAGAGCTGAAGGTGGAAGACTGCCTACATGAGAAGATAGCGGAGTGGAGGTGGGGGGTGCTTGTTAAAATGTCTACGTCTTGTCCCGGGTTTAGCTGACTCAGAATCTCAGCGTAGGCAGCTGCATTAACTGGCTCCTTGTGACTCTGCTGCACACCGAAGCTGCAGAGGCTCTGCTCTGTTAACCTGGCTTCCCTGTAAGTCCCAAGCCAGCCTGTTCTTGCTATCACGTCCTGGTCTGTAAGAAGCCACTGTCTTCCAAAGCAGCAAGAGGCACCTCAATGGCTTTGGGGCTTGGCACAAGCTTGGTGCCCCTTCCAACCTTAGGTTAGAACCTTCAGTCAGGAACCCATATGTAGGTGGGCAGTTGGGGTACAAGTTAAGAGACAGCAAAAAACAGATGAGTGGAATTTCCTTTCTGAAAGAAATCAGGTGGTTCTGCTTTATTCCACTTTTTTCCCAACGCAATTTTTTTTTTTTCTCTAGAAAGCCTGGTGCACTTAAGAAAGTTTGTAGGACTATATTGTGAAATCAGGTTAAAAATGCGAAAGAACAACAAATGGTTAAAACGTGAATAGTGGTGACTAGGCAGACAAGTGCACTGCCATGCTCAGACTCCGGGGGGCGCTCTGCCCTGGTGGTGTGTATGGCATTCTCCAGACCTGGGTAGGGCCCAGGGCTCTGCCTTGTTGCATTCACCCTTTGAACATAGTATTGTCAGTTATTCCAAGTTGCTGTGAAAATGTTCCATATATTAACCACATAATTCTTTATGGTGACTCTGTCGGTAACCACCCAGTATAATAGGTATGGTGTCATTTGAGGTCTTGTGTGTGAGTTGGGGGTGCTCTTGCCCATGAATACAGCCTCAAGTCAGCTGTAATAACACACCAGTCATTTCCAGAAAAATAAACTAGTTGATAAACTGATTGTGTCCAGTTTTTAACTCAATACAAAACTTGTATTCAACTATTTCTAGCTGTGTTTTCTTACTCTTATTTGAGTAAGCTCCAAGCATTCATCCTCATTTTGTTTTTACTGCATGAAACCACCAATTATTTTGAGAAACTGGTCTACTTTGTCCTTGAGTGGCTGAGTCCGGCTGGTCACTCTACTGCAGCCCCAAGTAACTGTTTCCTTCCTGGCCCTGCCTCCTGTCCAGCTCCTCACTCGCCCCTTTGTTTACCTGGATATTACAGAGCTAGGCCTGCAATCTGGTCAACTCCAGCCTGTGGCATGCTCTCCCATGGGTAATCAGGGCTACAGAGCTTGTTTTTCTTGTTTTTCTTTTAACCTTCCCCATCCCCCAAACAGAAAACAGTCCTTGTTCCCAAAGCTGTAAGATGTTCTCAGCCTGTGATCTCAGTCTGTTTACCATATATTTTCTTTTTACTTTTATTCTTGTGGTTAAGGACACTTTAATAGTTTGTAAATACAGGCAAACAGATTGTTTTCATTTTAAAGTAACAGGAAGCGATCACTCCAGAAGGAGTCAAATGACATTTCCATGTGCCACCGTGCAGGCCTGCACATATTTCAACAGTGACTAAGAGACAACCCTCGTCACTCTTCGTGTATATTTTGCAGTGCGGACCATCAGTTCTGACAGTTCTGTTTTCAACACAGCAGTGTATTTAAGATCCTCAAGACTTCCATTTAGATGTGTTTAGCGCCTGAAACTTAAAAAGTGATCCTGAGCTCTTGGGTTGGAGGTATGAAACACAACTGTTTGTACTCATCTCTTGGGGCCTATGTTGCCTTACATCACTCAATCAAAGCTTGGTTTTGCATTGCTTGCCATTCAAAGAAAAAGAAAAACTGTTTTAGGTGCTCTAATTCCCTTCCCTACCTCCTTCAAGTCTTGGCTCATCTATCACTTTAGGCTACACAGAGCACCTTTTTAAAATATTTCAGCAACCTTCACCCACTTGCAGCTCTAATTCCCACGTTGATCTACTTTAGTCCTGTTTGCTGAACACAGATCCTAACATTTTCTCAAGTTCATGGTCCACTCTTAATAGATTGTAAGCTCCACAAAGGCAGAAGTTTTATTTTGTTCAGTGGTTCGTACACTCTGGTCAGAACAGTGCCTGGCTTAGAGCTGATGCTCAAAATATAGTGAAAGAGTGATAGCTTCTGATAGGCTTGAAGGTTTCAGTTCAGGGGTTAGGTCATGAAGAACCAAATTATCCATAAAAGCACAAGTTTCAAATGGGCCATTCAAGAACCGTTGGCAACACCTTGGATCTTACTAGAAAGATTTGGAGGCTGGGCGTAGGGCTCAAATCCCAGGTTTGCCACTAAACTAGCTCTGTGACATGGGTGGGCCAATTTATTTTTTATATAAATTAAGTGGTGAATTTCCTTCCTGTTAGATACATCAGAGGTTGTGACTATGAAATCCTTCGCAAATTAAATGACATTGTTGTATATTAGGAGTAAGTTTTATTTAAGACTAAAATGGCAGTGACTTAGGCTAACTAGCCAGAATAATCTAGGTTTTTGTTTTTTTTATTCACTGGTGATATTCATTAGAAGGACTGATGCAAAAGCTGAAACTCCAGTACTTTGGCCACTTGATGCAAAGAACTGACTCATTGGAAAAGACCCTAATGCTGGGATATATCAAAGGCAGGAGGAGAAGGGGACAACAGAGGATGAGATAGTTGGATGGCATCACTGACTCGATGGACATGAGTTTGAGTAAGCTCTGGGAGTTGGTGATGGACAGGGAAGCCTGGAGTGCTATAGTCCATGGGGTCACAAAGAGTCGGGCATGACTGAGTGACTGAACTGACTGAATATTGCAGGACATTTATTATAATAAATCCTGCACTTATTTGGAAAATGCAGGATATGGCATGAGTCAGGGAAAGTGTAGCACATGTTGAGCTGGGTGTCTCTAAAAACAGTTTTCAGACTTGATGGGAAATACAGCTGAGAAGGCTCTCCTTCCTTTGGTTAGTAAACTCCTTGAGGATTGATTTTCTTGATGGAAGTAGCTGATCATCATCTTTGAAGATGATCTTGCCCAGTCTCCTTTTCTTTGGGTGCAGGTAAAACCTAGATGTGGGACAGAGTAGCTAGAACATTTCAGAGGCTTATCAGGCTAGAACCAGCATGAATATGTGAAAATATTTGAAATATATAAGTATTTTTAAAATATCTAAAACATATATTTAAAATGCACAAATATTTGTATATTAAATTTTAAATACACAAGTATTTGTATATTTAAAATACATGCACAAGACATCGACTGCATTCTTGTGTAAAAATGTCCAGGTTTGGCATAGTGACTTTGCCTCCTGTTGTTCAGTCACCAAGTTGTGTTGGACACTTTGTGACCCCATGGACCGCAGCATGCCGGGCTTCCCTGGCCTTCGCTATCTCCCGGAGTTTGCTCAGACTGATGTCCATTGAGTCCGTGGTGTGCTCCAACCATCTCACTCTCTGTCGCCGCCTTCTCTTGCTCTCAGTCTTTCCTGCATCAGGGTCTTTTGCCAGTGAGTCGGCTCTTCGCATCATGAAAAAATACACAGAATGCACACAATAAAGGTCTTAATGACCAGGATAACCACGATGGTGTGGTCACTCACCTTGAGCCAGACATCCTGGATTGTGAAATCAAGTGGGCCTTAGAAGCATTACTTCTAACAAAGCTAGTGGGGGTGATGGAATTCTGGCTAAGCTGTTTAAATCCTAAAAGATGTTGCTTTTAAAGTGCTGCATTCAATATGACAGCAAATTTGGAAAACTCAGCAGTGGCCACAGGACTGGAAAAGATCAGTTTTCATTCCAATCCCAAAGAAAGGCAATTCCAAAGAATGTTCAGAGTACCTCACAATTGGGCTCATTTCACATGCTGACAAGGTAATGCTCAAAATCCTTCAAGCTAGGCTTCAACAGTATGTGAACCGAGAACTTCCAGATGCTACAGATGGATTTAGAAAAGGCAGGGGAACCAGAAATCAAATTGCCAACGGCTGTTGGATCATAGAAAAAGCAAAGGAATTCCGAAAAAGCAGTGACTTCTGTTTCGTTGACTATGCTAAAGCCTTTGACTGTGTGGATCACAACAAACTGCCTCTTGAGGCCCAGGCTATTTCTGCCCTCTATTCCACATCAGTAGGGTGTAATCCTCATGCTGAAAGTCAGACACAAGATCTACTCCTTGTTATCAGATGGAGGAAGAGACCCAGAAGAGGACAGCAGGACAGCATACTGGCCAGCTCTCTGAAGGAGAGCTCCCTGAAGGTACTAAAGACAGCACCACTGACCTCTACTGGCTAGAGTTGAGTAACACAGCCACTCCTACTTGCAAATGGAATTGGGAAAATTTAGTCTATCCTAGGTGGCCATTATCCTGGTTCAAAACTTTATTACTGATAAGAACATATAGTACAATTGATCATATACACTACCGTGTGTAAAATAGATAGCTAGTGGGAAACTGCTGTGTAGCATAGGAAGCTCAGCCTGATGCTCTGTGATGACCTAGAGGGGTGGGATGGAGGTAGGGTGGGGAGAAGGAGGCTCAAGAGTGAGTGGATATATGTATACTTACGTTTGATTCATGTACTGCAGAAACACAACATTGTAAAGCACTTATTACAATGATTAAAAAATTAAAATCGGATTTAAATGTATTACTATGGAAAAAGAACATAAAGGAAATCACTAGCATCTGACTTGCCTTCATTGGTGGCTAACTGTAGGAGATTTCTACTCACCCCTTCAAAGTTAGTCATGTGAACTTCTGAGGGGTAAATAAAAAGAAACTGAATTTTAAGCAAGACTTTACCTAAACAGATGGAATCTTGAGACTTACTAGGTAGAGTGTTGACACTTGCCAAACAGTGACAGAAACTCACAACATAGGAATGGCCACACTAAAATGCATCTGGACTTAAAAAGGAATGGAAACCAGACTACCATTTGGGATATATGAACTTTATTGGGCCCATTCTAGAAAGATTTGGGGTTTCTTTTCATATAATCATTCTAAAGATTCGGATAATATTGCTGTGTTATCATCAGCACATGACTCGCTGTAATGTAGGGAGTTTTGTTTGTTCTTGAACAGAATAACCTGTATTTTATAACCACATTCAATTAAAATTTCCAACCATCTGAGACTTCCCTGGTGATCTAGTGGTTAAGAGTCCACTTGCCAATGCAGGGGTCATGGGTTTGATCCCGGGTTGGGGAAGATTTCACATGCCTCAGAGCAGCTAATCCCTTGTGCCCCGACTACTGAGCCTGTGCTCTAGAGCCCAGGAGCTGCAGCTACTGAAGCCTTCACGCCCGAGTCCATGTTCTGTAACAAGAGAAGCCACCACAATGAGAAGCCAGTGCACCACAGCTGGAGAAACCCAGGGACAGGGATGAGAAACCCAGGGACAGGGATGAGGACCTGATGCAGCCAAAAATAGATGTAAATAAAATGAAAAACAACAACAACAACTACCAACCATCCCACTGAATGGGTTTAAGGTACGTATTTCCAGGTCCAGCTGCCTGGCATCAGTTGTACATATTTAAAAACCACTGACACCAACCAGGACCCCACTTTAGCATCGGGACATAGCAGGATCCTGGCATCTTTACGTTTTTACAAACCTCTCAAGGAATCTCTGCAGCCAGGGTTCTGAACAACTCAACTGGATGCTTTTTGTCTAACAAACTCATTGGTACCAGTTCTGAAAATGGCTTTTCTTCTGAGTTTACTTCATTTTCCTTCAGCTCAGTTTAGTTGCTCAGTTGTGTCCGACTCTTTACAATCCCATGGAGTGCAGCACGCCAGGCTTCCCTGTCCATCACCAACTCCCAGAAGTGCTCAAACTTGTATCCATTGAGTCTGTGATGCCATCCAACCATCTAATCCTCTGTTATCCCCTTCTCCTCCTGCCTTCAATATTTCCCAGCATCAGGGTCTTTTCCAATGAATCAGTTCTTTTCATCAGGTGGCCAAAGTACTGGAGCTTAAGCTTCAGCATCAGTCCTTCCGATGAATATTCAAGACTGATTTCCTTTAAGATTGACTGGTTTGATCTCCTTGCAGTCCAAGTGACTCTCAAGAGTCTTCACCAACACCACAGTTCAAGCATCATTTTCCTAATCCTAGAATAATTCTTGCCACATCTGTATTTCCCTCTCCATTAATCCTTGCAGGGTTGCAGAATCTAAGACAATACCATGAACTAAATTCCTACTACATATAAGTAGGCGTTACAAGGCTTCTTGGGGAGGGAGGTGGGAGGGGGTTTCAGGATGGGGAACACGTGTATACCTGTGTCGGATTCATGTTGATGTATGGCAAAACCAATACAATATTGTAGAGTAACCTCCAATTAAAATAAATTTATATTAAAAGAGGAAAAGAAAACAAGCCACCTGTCTTTCCACAGTGACCCTGTTGCTGTTTTGATCGGACTGAAAGACTTTGATGAGCAAGACACCCCCCAAGCCCTGACTCTTTCCTACGCAGTCACAACTAGGTTTTGGAAAAAAAAAAAAAAAAAAAAAAAAAGAAATGTTATTTCACTTAATGGCCACAAGGCGGCGGGCCAGACAATTTCATTAGCTTCAGTTGCCCGGCAGCAATGATCTTTTTCCCATTTGTTATTAATAAGAATGTATCATACTTCTACAAATGAAGAGTACAGAATCTTAGGACTAGACAGAAATATGAGATGATCCTGATCATTGATTATCTTTTTATATCTTCCAAAGTAGGGAGGTTGCTTACACATTTTATATTGTTATTCTGATCTTCTAGTGTCCCTGCCAGAATCTAAGAAAAACACCAACACTCTTATTTCAGATACATGGAAATGTCTCTGTTCAAAGAGTTAACAGTGATGGAAATCTAGGAATGCAATTACAGGCATACTTGTAATTTTATTGTGGCTTATTGTGGGTTTGGTTCTAGACGACAGCAATAAAGTGAGTCACAAGTTTCTTTTGGTTTCTGAGGGCATACAAAAGCTATGTTTGTATTATACTGCAGCCTGCTGAGTAGAATGACATTTTGTTTAAATGTGCATACTTTAATTAAAAATATTATGTTAGTAAAAAATGCTAACCATCACCTGAGCCTGCAGTGAGCTGTAATCTTTGCAATAGTAGCATCAAAGATCACTAATCAGAGGTCACTATGATAAACAGAATAATAATGTGCAAGTTTGAATACTGTGAGAATTACCACATGTGACACAGATATGAAGTGAGCAGATGGTCTTGGAAAAAGTAATGCCAGCAGACTTGGTGAAGGTTGGCCACAGATCTTCATTTTGTAAAGAATGCAACATTTGTAATACAGCTAGAGACCTGATCGCCCCATTTGTTTTGTCTGAGTTACCTAAAAAGTTGAAAAAAAGAGCGAAGCCCAAGTAAAGATTTGGGGGGGGGGGGTGGCGGGAGGCGGGGGTGCAGGGAAGCAAAATGCTGAATGCTTTGTCTTTGTTTTTCCACCTCTGAGAGTATTTGCCTCTGGAAAAGGTAAAGTTTTGTTAACAGACCATCATTACAATCCAAAAGGTAGGTATCAGTGATAAATTCCTTTAAATGTCTCTCAAAACTGACTTCCGTCTCATTGCCTCAGTGTTACCAATTAATGAAGAACTTCCTCCTGTGGTAGGTGATAGAGGAAGATGAGGCAGGAAATGAACCCTTTTGAGCATCTTCTTCCAAATGTGCTCTACTCCTAATGTTTAGGAGACTGACCTTTCACTGGGGGCTTGCCAGGTGGCACTAGTGGTGAAGAACCCTCCTGCCAATGCTGGAAGCATGAGAGACTCGGGTTTGATCCCTGTGTCAGGAAGCTCCCCTGGAGGAGCGCGGGGCAACCCACTCCAATATTCTTGCCTGGAGAATCACATGAACAGAGGAGCCCGGTGGGCTACAGTCCATGGGGTCGCAAAGACTTGGACACGACTGAGGTGACTTAGCATGCATGCATGCAAGCTTTCAAGAATAAAAGACTAGAGCTACATTTTGGTACTTCCTTAAAAAAGAAAAAAGGCAAACAGAAAAATAAAAAGAACCTCTGCAACTAGGAAAATACACTCCTGAGTTTGTTTATAATGTTCAGATCTAAAGAAATTTTATATATATATACACACACATATACAGTAGTCCTCGGCTTATCTCTGCAGGCTTAACCACTGCTTGTCAATTGCCCTCTCACTAATTAATCTTGAACCGCACGGGTCGTTTATCTCTTTTGGGAACTACACTAAGCAGTTTCCTCTTTGAGGGCTGTGTGCATGCTCGCAGGTTCTGTTGAATTGCTCCTTCCTTCACTCTGTATGTCCAGCTCATTCTTATACATAGTTTTCACTTAAATTTTATAATCTCTGATCACCACGTTAGAGATTATAGGCCCCCTTCACTATTGCTCTGAATCTCAAACCTTTTTTTGTTTCATTTGTAACACAAATTGGAACTTGTATTTGTTATTTTATTTTTGGCTTCATAGCTTTGTGTGGTCTTCCCCTAATTGCAGCGATCCGCACCTCCTCGTTGTTGTGGTTCTTGGGCTTCTCTTGTTGCAGAGCACGGACTCTAGGAGCCTGGGCTGAGTAGTTGTGATGCACCCATTTGGTTGTGCTGTGGCGTGTGGGATCTTCCTGGACCAGGGATTGAACCCATGTCCCCTGCACTGGCAGGCAGATTTTTATCTGCTGCACCACCAGGGAAGTCTGGAACTTGCATTTTTTTAATTTGCCTTTTTACTTAGATTTTAAAATTTCTCTTATTAGGAAGAGTATAATCTCCATGAGTCCAGAGACCATGGAGATCATGAGACCAACAGAGACCATGTCTGTTTTTTAATTATTCCATAATTTTGTCACTTAAATATTTAATGTGTGTGTGTATGTGTAAGTCTCTAAGTCATGTCTGACTCTTGGTGATCCCATGGACTGTAACCTGCCAGGCTCCCCTGTCCATAGAATTATCCAGGCAAGAGTACTGGAGTGGGTTGCCATGCCCTCCTCCAGGGGATCTTCCCAACCCAAGGATGGAACCTAGGTCTCCCTCATTGCAGGCAGATTAAGCCACCAGGGAAGCCCACTGTGTGTCTACTCTTTATCAGGTAGTATACCATTAGGCACTCAATAACTGTTAAATGAATAACAATATCTCTTTAGAGGGAACCCTCTCTGCTTTAAAGTTTCTATATATAAATAAAGAGAAGCAAGTAGTAAAAGTTCAAACTCTTGAACTTTTCAGAAGTTCAGAACTTGAAATAAGCACATGATCCTATTTCCATATCAGTAAGGAAGTAATGTGATATATACAACTATTAACATATATAAGAAAAAAGTGCATCACTAACCTAAAAATTTATATGTGTGGAACAAATATCACAGAACCAGAACCATGTAACCTAAATAATTGAACATACAATATTAGTTTAACAAAATATTGAATTGAAATTTGGTGAAATGAGACAAAGCCAGCCCATTTAGGGTCTAAATTAGCATGATGTTTCAACTTTAACCTATGCTTGCTGGTGACCTTCCTTTCATTAGGATTGTGTGACTCTGATCTGAAGAAGGATAACAATGTGAGTTGAAGGTGGTGTTTGCGGTCTCTGACCTGTGATTTTTCCAGTTCATCCATCTACTCAGTCAGTTTTTCAAAGCTTTTTAAAAAATTGCAATTATTTTAATTTTTTTTGTTAGAGGATAATTGCTTCACAATGCTATGTTAGTTTCTGCTGTACAATAAAGTGAATCAGCTATCAGTTCATTTCAGTTCACTTGCTCAGTCGTGTCTGACTATTTGCAAGCCCATGGACTGCAGCACTCCAGGCTTCCCTGTCCATCACCAACTCCCAGACCTTTCTCAAACTCATGTCCATCGAGTCAGTGATGCCATCCAACCAGCTCATCCTCTGTGGTCCCCTTCTCCTCCTGCCTTCAATCTTTCCCAGCATCAGGGTCTTTTCCAATGAGTCAGTTCTTCACATCAGGTGGCCAAAGTATTGGAGTTTCAGCTTCAGCATCCAGTCCTTCCAATGAATATTTAAGACTGATTTCCTTTAGGATTGACTGGTTGGATCTCCTTGCAGTTCAAGGGACTCTCAAGTGTCTTCTCCAACACCACAGTTCAAAAGGATCAATTCTTTGGCTATATGCACATACATATGCGCTCCTTCTTGGATTTCCTTTCCGCCGCACCCCTACGCCCCACTTTTCTTGGGCAGTCACTTCAGTTCAGTTCAGTTCAGTCGCTCAGTCGTGTCCGACTCTTTGCGACCCCATGAACTGCAGCACGCCAGGCCTCCCTGTCCATCACCACCTCCCGGAGTTCACTCAGACTCACATCCATTGAGTCAGTGATGCCATCCAGCCATCTCATCCTCTGTTGTCTCCTTCTCCTCCTGCCCCCAATCCCTCCCAGAATCAGAGTCTTTTCCAATGAGTCAACTCTTTGCATGAGGTGGCCAAAGTACTGGAGTTTCAGCTTTAGCATCATTAATTATTACTAAATTGTTCTAGAAGCTCAGGAATTCTGCAAGTCTTGACTGGAAAGCCTGATGTTCACCAAAGTCTTTCCTGTTGCCTTATGCTGGTTTTTGTTGTGGCTAGTTACTCAACTGATTTATTAATTGTTTAATAAGAAAGACCCCAAAGAACTAAAGATATTTCTTCAGTATCCGCAGATTAGATATTGAATCCTGGGCCAATGGCCGAGCATGGGGAAAAAGACTGGTAACAGGGCTTCCCTGATGGTCCATTGGTTAAGAATCCGTCTGACAATTCAGGGGACATGGTCTGGGATGATCCCACACGCATGGGAGCAACTAAGCCCATGGGCCCCAACTACTAAGCCTGCGCCCTAGAGCCCACGAGCCACAGCTAGTGAAGCCCGGTTACCTGAGAGCTGTGCTCAGCAACGAGAAGCCACTGCAATAAGAGGCCTGAGCACCACAAGAAGAGTAGCCCCCGCCCACCACAACTAGAGAAAGCCTGTGTGCAGCAACAAAGATCCAGTGCAGCCAAAAATAAATAAGTCAATAAAATTTTAAAAAAGAACTAATAGCCTGAAAAAGGCTTGTCTCACTTTAGAGAGATAAGCATACAGAAAGTATTTTTTTACGTAATTTACCCTAGTCATTTTGTAGCTCTCTGGTTAAATTTAGCTTTGTAAACAGGCATGCACGTATTACATGCGCATTGATTATTTAATCATTAATGGCTGTATACAGCACTTGACTGCATACTATCTACCCATCTTCATTGAACCAAAACATAAATTTGGGGGTCTGTTGTCGATTTTGGCATAAGCAGAGTAGTTTAAGGAATTTTGCCATGCTTCCATGACGTGCCTTATTTCCTAGTGTTTTTCTTTCCCTGTGTTCTGTCCGTTAAGGGGCACGGTGGTGGTGGTGGTTTAGTCCCTAGGTCGTGGTCTGACTCTATGTGAGTTCATGGACTGTAGCCTGCCAGGCTCCTCTGTCCATGGGATTCTTCAGGCAAGAATCCTAGAGCATATATTGACTTAAAAAATAGCTCACTCTCCCTTTGTTTATTTTAGGATTTTGTGATACTTTCTGATATAATAAACTTCATTTTATTATCATATTGTCATTGAGAGAGCCAATACTGTGATTTCCTTGAGATTTATTTAAAGGTAATTTTTCCCCCGAACTTGCACATTGTTCCAACCTTTTTAAATTTCTGTCTGTGTGTGAATGTGTGAAGAGAAATTTCTAACGGGAAAGATGTCAGTGCAAAGTCGTCTAAGTAGCTTGAATGAAGAAATTGCAAGGAATTTCTTTATCCACTATAGATGAATTTTATGTCTACTATGTTCTCATAAACATAAAATTACCTACAGGTAAAATTATCAAAATATATGGTCTCTCTCAGGACTTTAGTCCAGTGGAATGACTGATACACAAACATCAATTATAATGCAGAGTAGTAAATAATATAGAGGAGCGAAGTTTTCTTTTCAGTTCACAAACATTATTATTTAGTATGGCTGAGAATAAAATGCATGTAATATTTTCTTGTAACTTTGGCCTAAGTTACAAGAGATAAGATTATATCAGCAATATTGTGGCTGCTAAGGACAAATGCAGAAAAAAAAAAAAAAAAAGAATAAGGCTTCCTGTTGGTTAATTCTGAAACCTTGCATAACAAGTAATTTTTCTACTGAGGCCCAGTTTCTGATTCTGTGCCAACTTACCAGGTCCTGCTTCCTCAGACTTACACAAACTAATTCGTAGCACAAGGAATTCCCTCCTCATTTCAGGTATGTTTTACTGCTTCTGGCTCTTTTGTAATCCATCCCCCTCTAATTCTTGAAAGATGTGACCACTAGGCAGTTCTTCTCTGTGCAGTTTCTAGTTTTAAACATTTTAAATAAATTTAAACATCAAGTATAATATTTTTTCTGCTTCAATATATTGCATTTTGCTTTATTTGACTATGTTCAAGTCTTTGATGTATGTCCAGTAATCTTTGTTAAATAAAGTTTCTCTGAGAAGTTTAAACTGAAGGGATTTAGAACCCTGACAAATAAGGGACTTCATCCTGTTTAGTGTTTTGCCAGTGATGAATCTGATAGCCCGTGTTTACAACAAAATTCTTCATACTTTTGAAGTTTAGCTATTTGGATACTTAACCTATTTTGTTTATTTTTTAACAATAAAGAGAATTTATATAAAACATAGAAACAAGCTATTAAGTCCACTTATGGGGTGTCTTATTTCAGTTACAAAATAATACAAAAGATATTGTTCATAAGTACTGTTGTTAATCATAGAGTCACTTAGGAAAAGTGAAATGGTTAACTTTGTGTTCTAATCGTTAATTGTGCAATGCCTCTGAGAATCACAGCTAATAAACATATTTCAATTTCTAATAATAGCAGAACACCAGCTCTGTCTTTTACTATTCAATTTCATGAGGCAAACTGCAACTATGTTAGAAATAGGCTTGGGATTTTGGGGTGACTTCATTGCAGACCTAGAATTTTTAAATTTTAAATTCTGTACTAAAAGCAATGATTACTTTCTATATAAGAATTGGTTAAGAATAAAGAGAGCTTAACTTTTGTAGGGTTCTATTTCCTTTACTTTTGTGTTCTTGGTGACATTTGTTTCCTGTACTCAGGGCTTCAATCTGTTGAGAACATACTTCCGGGAAGTGTAATAAATGTATCTATTTATCAACTCAGATTTTATTTCATTTTATTTTGGCCATGTCACGTGGCTTGCAGGATCTTAGTTCCCTGACCAGGGACTGAACCTATGACCTCAGCAGTACAAGTAAAGAGTACTAACCACTGGACTGTTGGGGAATTCCCCACAACTCAGATTTTATATTATTGTTTTCATTTTTCTATATTATAATATGCCTTCCCAAATTATAGAAGAATATACTGATATTTGAGCACTTTATCCCTTACAGTTTTTTTCCTATATAAAGATGGATGAAGAACCCATAATTTATAGTATTACTACTCTAAACCAGGATTTTCAGCAGAGGCACACACCAAAAAATATTAAGGATAAATTGGATCCAAATGAATTGCCATTAACCAAGAAGAATCTGAAACACCAGAAACCTTGTAAAAGACAGCACAAAAATATAGCAGAAGATGTCAATGATAAAGGTAAGCTACATTAAAACAGAGTATTCAGTAAACATGTAGAGAAGGCCTAAAGTTGTATACTGACATGCTATGCACTGGGGGGTACAAAAATACAATAGTTTCTAAATTTAGTCAGAAAATGAAAATGTACAAGCAAAAATGTAAATGTTAATTTAGTGCAGATAATGCTAAAGGCTAAATGTTAAATACTGTAAATAATTTAAAAGATACCTTGGATAGTTTAGAAATCTCACTGCTAAAGTGGGAATTTATTTAGACTTTAGAGGAAGAATATGATTTGAATAGAAAAACATTGGAAAGTAATTCCCTTGAGACAACAATGGTAAATGAAGGACAATGACTAGCTGTGGCTGTTTGAGAGGATTGAGTTAGATACCTTGATTGGAAGCCAGAAGTTGTATAGTGTGAGAAATAAATATTTTCAACTGATTGATCTCTGGGCTAGAGTGTGGTATACTTTGTGCCAAAATCTTTGATGTAACTATTTACATAAGCAGAACATAAATGTATTTCTTTTAAATTTGGAGCCCAAAATAGATTGGGTAAATCATTGTCAAGTGCCACTGAGAATCCAGGTGAAGTTTGGGATCCTGATGTGAATCAGTAGCAAGCTGTCTGACTTCCTTCATCAGATATCTGTAACCGTACACAAGGCATATAAAATGGAAAATGAGCAGTTGGCATTAATGCAATCACTCAGGTGACCCATCACTAGGTCTAATTTGGGTGATTAAGGCATGGTGGTGATAACGAATGAAGAGACTGTAAGAGATGTGTGACAATAATATTGGGGAAGAAATTCAGCGGGAGGAAGGAAGTTGATATGAAAGAAAAAGGTGATACTCAAAAATTATTTTTTGTGCATATTAAATGTCCCCGAGTTGAATGACAAAAATAAGCCTGCATTTTATTGCTTCTGATCTTCCAACTGGTGAAGTATAGGTCCATCAAGGATGCTGGCAGCTGTTTATTTTTTTTCTTAAAGATTTTTTTTTTCTGATGTGGACCATTTTTAAAGTATTTATTGAATTTCTTACACTATTATTTCTGTTTTATGTTTTGGCTTTTTGGACGTGAGGTATTTGGGATCTTAACTCCCCAACCAGGGCTCAAACCCACAGCCCCTGTATTAGGAGGCAAAGTCTTAACCACTGAACCATCAGAGAAGCCCCTAGCTTTTTATTCTTTCCGTAACACCATCACTGGTTCTATACTTGCATGAAACACTACGAACCTTAATATGTGAGAGAAGAATAAACAAATGCCATTTGTTGACTTCCTAATCTAAATTGTAGCCTCTTTTAACTTTTCATGTTGGAAACCTGCTCAGTGCCTAAATGAATCGATTGGCATTCTGCAGTTTTCTTGCTCAACTTATCTTTCTTTTCTTTTTTGTGGCGGGTGGGTGGGGGTGGGAGTTGGGGAGGGGCAGGGAGAAGAATGATGGTAAGCTTTGGAGGCAGCATTAGTGAATTAGGAACTCTGGCTGTGAATTGATTGTGTTATCTTAGACAAAAAGCCTATGGAAAAAATGAGATTTTTTTAAAACTTCTATTTCAGTATTATCTAAAACTGTTTGAAAATATTTTTCAGGCCTGTTGTGAGAATCAAGAATTGACATGTATTTGGTGTGTTCTTAACTGTAAGCTACTCTTTAAGCATTGTGTTTATTCATCCGGTCATCTTGCTTCATCTAATTTTGATTCTGCTTGTGTTTTCAATCCTCTCAGGGGATGTCTTGCCTCCTCCATGGAAGCTCATTTCTAGCATTCTGGGTGTCTTGTGCCTTCTCCTAATGGCCATTGTGGTAGCTGTTGTTGCTGGAAACTGTAAGTAAATACAGAAACATCCAAATTGTCTTCCCCTCAGGAGCACTGTTTAATTTCATAGAAGATGATAAGCCAAAACAGACTGAGAATAATTTTAGCTTACCCAAATTCTTCCTTTTTTATTTTCTTGAAAATTGCTGATTTATTTTTATGAAATATAGTCTTTGAGTGTCTCATTTTTGATGTTTCAATTTAAAATAAGATCTACTCATGATATTTGACTGTTTTTGCAGCGTCTTCCAAAAAACCACCTCCCAAAATCCAGCAGAAAGGTAGGTTTTACAGCCTGATTTCTTAAACTTATTTAAAAGTATTATTGTGCTGGTCAGAGATCCAGGTTCTATCCCTGGGTCAGGAAGATCCCCCAGAGAAATGAATGGCTACCAACTCCAGCATTCTTGCCTTGAAGAATTCCATAGACAGAGGAGTCTGGCGGGCTATACAGCTCATGGGGTCACAAACAGTCGGACATGACTAAGCAACTAACACTATCACTATCCACACACACGGAGATTTCTCTGGGCAAGTTACTCTAGAATGTGTAATAGAAAATATAAGACATAATTCCAGCCATCAAATAACTTACAGTCTTGTGAATCTGAGGTTTGTGTATAATTAACGGAAATATAAGAAGACAGGGATAAGGTTTTCTGGGGTGTTTTAAAAAATTGTTGTAAGACTTCATATGTTTGTAGGGGAATAGAAATACCTTTAATGAGAACAAATTTTGGGGAAGTAGAGTTTATATTACAGGTGCAAAATAGTAACACACATTAATCTAATGGAGATGTAATGTGAAGACATTCTAACCCTGAAATGCTGTAATATCAAAGTATGGAGATAAGAACACGAATAAATTCTAGGTCACCCGTGTCATATAAAATATGAAGAGTCCAACATGTCTCAGAAGTGAGAGAAAAAGGAAAGTTTTCATTCTAATTCATAATTTTATTATGAGTAATTTTTGTGTTTATGAAATGTTACTCTCATGACAAAGGCGTACTTCTGTTTACAAGGTGTATTTGACATAATAAAGTCAGGCTTTGTGATTTTTTTCCCCCAATGCAGTCATAGAGAACCTGTGTCTTGGACCTCAGTGTCATTCTTGTCCAGAGAGTTGGGTTTGGTTCAGATGCAGATGTTACTACTTTTCCAAGGAAAAGTTAACTTGGAGAGAGAGTCAAAGTGCCTGTTCATCTCTAAATTCCAGTCTCATCAAGATAAACAAGGAGGAGCTGGTAAGTTGTAAAACAGAGCATCATAATGGGATGTGAAACATGTGAAGTCGATTGAGTGGCTTAAGCTGAGAGTTATTTACATTTACATGACCTCAGTTCAGTTCAGTTCAGTCACTCAGTCGTGTCCGACTCTTTGCGACCCCATGAATGGCAGCACGCCAGGCCTCCCTGTCCATCACCATCTCCCGGAGTTCACTCAGACTCACGTCCATCGAGTCAGTGATGCCATCCAGACATCTCACCCTCTGTCGTCCCCTTCTCCTCCTGCCCCCAATCCCTCCCAGCATCAGAGTCTTTTCCAATGAGTCAACTCTTTGCATGAGGTGGCCAAAGTACCGGAGTTTCAGCACTAGACAAATGGCTGAAGGGTATGACTAGTTTATCTTTTGTTTACATTTTCATATACAAAATGTGCCACTGGATCAGGCTCTTAGGTAAAGGGGAGAGATGTTTTGAAATAATAAGTAGAAAGACCTTCATGTACAGACAGATGCTGTTAGAGTCCTCTTATACAAGGCACCTGGAATAGTCAAACTCACAGTCAGAAAGTACATTGGTAGATGCTAGCGGCAGGGGAGTACATTGCCAGGGAGGGGTGATGGGGAGTTAATGTGTAGTGGCGACAGAGTTTTGGTTTCGGTTCAGTTCAGTTAAGTCACTGAGTCATGTCTGACTCTTTGCGACCCCATGAATTGCAGCACACCAGGCCTCCCTGTCCATCACCATCTCCTGGAGTTCACTCAAACTCACGTCCATCGAGTCGGTGATGCCATCTAGCCATCTCATCCTCTGTCGTCCCCTTCTCCTCCTGCCCCCAATCCACACAGCATCAGAGTCTTTTCCAATGAGTCAACTCTTCACTTGAGGTGGCCAAAGTATTGGAGTTTCAGCTTTAGCATCAGTCCTTCCAAAGAACACCCAGGACTGATCTCCTTCAGAATGGACTGATTGCATCTCCTTGCAGTCCAAGGGACTCTCAAGAGTCTTCTTCAACACCACAATTCAAAAGCATCAATTCTTCGGAGCTCAGCTTTCTTCACAATCCAACTCTTATATCCATACATGACCACTGGAAAAACCATAGCCTTGACTAGATGGATCTTTGTTGACAAAGTAATGTCTCTGCTTTTGAATATGCTATCTAGGTTGGTCACAACTTTCCTTCCAAGGAATAAGCGTCTTTTAACTTCATGGCTGCAATTACCATCTGAAGTGATTTTGGAGCCCTCAAAAATAAAGTCTGACACTGTTTCCACTGTTTCCCCATCTATTTCCCATGAAGTGATGGGACCAGATGCCATGATCTTCGTTTTCTGAATGTTGAGATTTAAGCCAACTTTTTCACTCTCCTCTTTCACTTTCATCAAGAGGCTTTTGAGATCCTCTTCACTTTCTGCCATAAGGGTGGTGTCATCTGCATATCTGAGGTTATTGAGATTTCTTCTGGCAATCTTGATTCCAGCTTGTGCTTCTTCCAGCCCAGCATTTCTCATGATGTACTCTACACAGAAGTTAAATAAGCCGGGTGACAATATATATCCTTGACGTACTCCTTTCCCTATTTGGAACCAGTCTGTTGTTCCATGTCCAGTTCTAACTGTTGCTTCCTGACCTGCATACAGTTTTCTCAAGAGGCAGGTCAGGTGGTCTGGTATTCCCATATCTTTCAGAATTTTCCACAGTTTCTTGTGATCCACACAGTCAAAGGCTTTGGCATAGTCAATAAAGCAGAAATACATGTTTTTTCTGGAACTCTCTTGCTTTTTCAATGATCCAGCACATGTTGGCAATTTGATCTCTGTTTCCTCTGCCTTTTGTAAAACCATCTTGAACATCTGGAAGTTCACATTTCATGTATTGCTGAAGCCTGGCTTGGAGAATTTTGAGCATTACTTTACTAGTGTGTGAGATGAGTGCAATTGTATGGTAGTTTGAGCATTCTTTGGCATTGCCTTTCTTTGGAATTGGAATGAAAACTGACCTTTTCCAGTCCCTTGGCCTCTGCTGAGTTTTCCAAATTTGCTGGCTTATTGCGTGCAGCACTTTCACAGCATCATCTTTCAGAATTTGAAACAGCTCAACTGGAATTCCATCACCTCTACTTGCTTTGTTCGTAGTGATGTTTTCTAAGCCCCACTTGACTTCACATTCCAGGATATTTGGCTCTAGGTAAATGTTCACACCATTGTGATTATCTTGGTTGTAAAGATCTTTTTTGTACAGTTCTTCTGTGTATTCTTGCCACCTCTTCTTAATATCGTCTGCTTCTGTTAGGTCCATAGCATTTCCGTTAGGTCCATACCATTTCTGTCCTTTATTGAGCCCATCTTGCATGAAATGTTCCCTTGGTATCTCTAATTTTCTTGAAGAGATCTCTGATCTTTCCCATTCTGTTGTTTTCTTCTATTTCTTTGCATTGATCTCTTTGGTTTAGGAAGGTGAAAAAGTCTGGAAACAGATGAAGGTTGAGAGTTTCATAACAATGTGAATGTACTTAGTGCCATCATGAACTGTACAGTTAAATATAGTTCAAATTGTATATTTTATATTATGCGAACATGGCAGTCGCTCAGTCGTGTCCTACTCTTTGTGACCCCTTGGACTGTAACCCAGCAGGCTTCTCTGTCCATGGGATTCTCCAGGCAAGAATACTGGAATGGGTTGCCATGCCCTTCTGCAGGGGAGCTTCCTAGCCCAGGTGAATTCTACACCCCTCAAAAAAAGATGGTTAGAAAATATGCATATTGAATGAATTTTGAAGGAGACAGTTATTACAAGAACTATCCCAATCAGAGAAAAAAGAACCTGGTATATAGCCCAACAACCAGATAGTATAGCCTTTGTGGTCCAAAAGTTAGTGGCATTGTGTGAGCAGTGCCTCACAATCTAGAACAGGATACGAGGAGATGGAAGAGCTTTCCCTCACTCTGCCAATGGACATCAGCATCGAGTTAAAGCATCCACTGTAAGAATTCTTCTGATAGAGGATGTTCTCTCCATTCTGCACCTGAAGAGACAGGAGTTAGACAGGAGTTAGGGGTAAAAGTAAACTTTAAGACATCTATAAAGTTCTTGCTTATAGACCTTGCTGCCATTCCTTTAAAAACCTTACTCCCTTATTCATCAAACCCACACTGTCTTTTTACTCATATTTATTTATTTTCCGTGTCTCCCATGAGAATTGGGAATTTGTGTTGTTTCTTGCTGTATCATTAGCTGAATCTCAAAATGGTTTTGGAATATAGCATGTGATAATGAGTTTGTGGATGGGATGAATTGAATAAAGGTAAACACAGTGTTGAATTTTTTTAAAAGGACTCTCATGCACTTGATGAAAAGATAATAACGAGAACCTTGTATTTGCATGTATTTGTTTATCACTAGCATTTCTTCTCCTTAAAGTCTTTCTTTTGGATTGGAGTCTACTATAATGAAACTGGCAGGCACTGGCTGTGGGAAAATGATTCACTTCTGCCTTCTGATATGTAAGTATCTGTCTGACATAATGCAATCTTCTTTGCCCTTGGTTTAATTGCTGCATTTGCCCAAAATAGTAGAAATAAATGGTGCCCGAGACACAATTTCAAGTACATTTAGGGAAGTGGGAAAAGAGACAGTAACTTAAATCCAATCCCATGTTCAGAATTATAGCCTCCAGAAGCAGATAACATAACTCAGTTCCTTAATAAGTCCTCTCCTGAGAATTTTTCTTACACGTCATCTCGGTTTGCTAGGGCTCTCATAACAAAGCACTGCAGATGGAGTAGCTTAAACAGCAGAAATTTATTTTCTTGAATGCAGAGGATAGAAGTCCAAGGCCAAGGTGCTGGCAGTTTGGTTTCTTCTGGGGCCTCTCTCCTTGACTGTCTACTCCGTGGGTCTACAGGTGGTCTTCCCCCTATTCCTGTTTATGTGCAAATTTCCTCTTGTAAGGACAGCAGCAATATTGGATTAGGGCCCACCCTAATGACCTCTTTTAACTGAATTAATTCTTGAAAGACCTTATCTACACTCATATTCTAGGGTGTTGGAGGGTAGGATCCCAATGTATACATTTTAATGGGACACAATTCAACTCATAACACAAACCATGGATTAAAATCTTACTTCCTCACTAACCATAGTGCTCGATAAGACCCAACTTCCAGGTCATTAATATAGCTTTAAAATCTCCCTGCATTTTTATATTCTACCCACCATCTGCCTAAACACTGTGGACACTAAAAATGTTTATTTTCTTCACCAGAAAAATGTGATGATGCCTGTTATTCATAGGCCTTTCAGTCTTTTGTTTTTAAGTTGTCTCTCTACTACTATAAGCAATGATAATCAGCCTGCTCTCCATCCTCTCAGAGGCTTACATCCTTACTTACGTTTTTATGAAATATTTAAGGTTCTGTAATCTATCAATAACTTTTAAATTTGTAAAAATCTTAGTTATCTGTGCTACTGATAGAAATTCAATTTGATTCAATTATATTATATGTACATTATGTTTTAAGTGTTTATATATGAAAAGAAAGTTTCATATTTCTCCTCTCTGGTATTTACTTGTTATAGAATTTCACGAAGACTATGCCATTTCTTCTGTTTTAGGTTTTCTCTTCCTACACCTATATTAAGACAAAACTGTCTATCTTACAAATCAGGAGAAGTTTATCTAAGTGAAAGCTGTGGAATTAAACAGACTTACATTTGTAAGAATCACCTTATTTTTTGATACATATATGTGGAATCTAGAAAAATGATCCAGATGAACCTACTTGCAAAACCTGTTATCAAACCTAGAGACACAGATGTAGAGAACAAATCTGTGGACCCCAAGATGGGTGGAAAGGGGGAGTGGGATGGATCGGGAGATTGGGATTGACCTCTATACACTGCCATATACGAAACAGATAACTAGTGAGAACCTACTATCTAGCACAGGGAACTCTACTCAGTGCTCTATGGTGACCTGTAGTTGTAAAGCAATTATACTCCAATAAGAAATGAAAAATAGAATCACCTTAGTTATTCTGTAAATTCACAGAAAAGATGAGCATTACTCTTATCTAATTCTACACCTTGATAGAATCGTCAATGATCACTTTCTTGGTCTATAGAGAAAATATGTAAATAGACACCTCTAGTAAGAATGGGATATTCTCAAAATATACTGCAATACTATTTTATAAATGTACTATAATTTTGTTGAGTGGATATACTTTGATTTAGATGACTTTTCATGAAATAACACCATGATGATACTTAAATATATATGCCAATGCACTTTAGGAGACATTGCCTTAAGTATTTTCTGAATTATGTCATGAGATAAAGTTAATGAGACAAGGTTAGATTTTGTTGGACATTAAACAGTTGTCGTTTGTAAACTTACACTATTGTCACTGATATATGTATTGCTTTTTTTGTCTATAAATTTGTCAAAATATATTGTTAAGTGATAGAACACAGAACCGGATGTAGAGATTAGTATAACTGCACAAGAAATAGAATTGTTCCATAATTTTTTCAAAATTAGTTTTCAGCTTGATTACTACCCCAAAGTCCAATTTATTTTGTAACATGGTGACTCTGAGATAGCTAATTAGACCCACAGGTGTGGTTTAAAAGGACTTTGCTTTAAAGTCTCAATTATGAAATATTCATTCCTTTAAGTTGTTCTATTGCATACTATTTTTAAAAAATCAAAAATAAATGATTAGTATTTATTTCCTTTTAATTGTATCAAAGCCTTTAGAATTATTAAAACAATAGTGATGACAAGCTGTGGTTTATCTTCTCTTAGTCTTAAAGCCTTCTATACCTTTTACACATACAGACACATTAAGCTCCTTTTATGTTTATTTAATAAGATTTGGTCTAAAATTATATGCAAAGAGCAAAAGTTATGCTTTAGCAAAGTTCTTATTTCACTAGAGCAGAAGCAACATTATAATGACAGAATTAGATATAATTGTCCCCTGATATTTACAGGAGATTGCTTCCAGGACCCTTGGTGGGTGCCAAACTGTGTAGATGTGTTAAGGTCCTTATATAAAATATTTGCATATATTTTACAATATTTGTATAGCTGCTAAGTCACTTCAGTCGTGTCCAACTCTGTGTGACCCCATAGACTGCAGCCCACTAGGCTCCTCTGTCCCTGGGATTCTCCAGGCAAGAATACTGGAGTGGGTTGCCATTTCCTTCTCCAGTGCATGAAAGTGAAAAGTGAAAGTGAAGTTGCTCAGTTGTGCCTGACTCTTAGCGACCCCATGGAATGCAGCCTACCAAGCTTCTCCGTCCATGGGATTTTCCAAGCAAGAGTACCAGAGTGGGTTGCCATTGCCTTCTCCATATAAATGTATGGCTTATGTACAAAAAATAACCTTGGTGTATTATTTACATATAACAGATGTACATATAAGTCATCTCTAGGTTATTTATACCTAATAGAATGTAAATGCTATGTAAGTTATTGTCAATACAATGTAAGTACTATGTAGATAATCGCCTGGGTGTGGCAAATTCAAGATTTGCTTTTCAGAAATTTCTAGCTTTTTAAAAATATTTTTAATTTATGATTAGTTGAATTGAAAGATGCAAAACCCATGGGTGCAGAGGTCCAACTGTGCTGTATTTGTTCTTAATCCAAGCATTTCCATTGATGAAAATAACCAATAAACAATCTCTAATAAGAGCAGAAAGGAGCTTTATTTGAGGCAAACTGAGGACTATAGTCTGGAAGGCAGATTCTCCAATAACTTCTCTGGAGAAGCAGGATTTTCAGCATTGTTTCATATATTGTTAGAACAAAGGACAAGCAAGTCAGGGATTCCTTCAAAGTGAAACTGAAGTCGCTCAGTCGTGTCCGACTCCTTGCGACCCCATGGACTGTAGCCTACCAGGCTTCTCCGTCCATGGGCTTTTCCAGGCAAGAGTACCAGAGAGGATTGCCATTTCCTTCTCCAGGGGATCTTCTCGACCCAGGGATCAAACCTGGGTCTCCGGCATTGCAGGCAGACGCTATACCCTCTGAGCCACCAGGCAAGCCCAACATTCCTTCAGGGATTCACAAAAAAAGAAAAAAAATCAGCATGTATGCAGAGGGTCAGTGTGGCTGTGGCACCTAGGAAGAGAGTCTTATCATCAAAGGAGGATCAGCATTGGCATCCCCAGAAGGGAGCATTTAATCTTTATTTTTAACATGGATATTCTTTAGTTATGATCAATGTGTCCTTTTCTTTAACAATTAAAGCAGATGTACAGTGTATGTTTGTTAGGCCACAAATAGGATGTTAGTTTCCCTGGTGGGTCAGATGGCAAAGAATCTGCCTGCAGTGTGGGAGACCTGGGTTCAATTCCTGGGTCTGGAAGATCTCCTAGACAAGGGAATGGCAACCCATTCTAGTATTCATGCTTGGATAATTCCATGGACAGAGGAGCCTGGAAGGCTGCAGTTCATGGGGTCACAAAGAGTCGGACATGTCTGAACAACTAACACCTTCACTGTAGTATAAAATTCAGGTTAACTTATGCATAAGCCACAGTGACTTCCGCATACCTCAATAAGTCAAAACTCTTTTGTCAGTTTCTTCCACTCCTCCATATTTACTTTACTATGCTTTTATTCTTTAAATATTTCCCTTCCTAGATGGTCATTCTAAGCAAAAAAATTTCCCTTCCTAGATGGTCATTTTAAGCAAAAAATTTATTTCCTAGGTGGTCATTCTAAGCAAAAAAGCAGATCAGAGCAACTTTTCAGAGTTTATTAGCTTTTTACTCTGGTATGGTTTCATGAGGATTTTTTTTAAAGTTTCCTTTTTGAGTTATGGTATTCTCTGATATATGGCAAGGAGTGAGATTGTAAGAGCAGATAGTAGTTCTATGTTTAGTTTTTTAAGGAACCTCCAGACTGCTATCCATAGTACCAATTTACCTTCCCAGCAACAGTATAGAAGGGTTTCCTTTTCTCCTCACCCTCTCCAGCACTTATTGTTTGTAAAATTTTTAGTGATGGTTATTCTGATTGGTGTGAAGTAATAGCTCATTGGTGTTTTGATTTGCATTTCTCTAATAATTAGTGCTGAGAAAGGTTGAGGGCAGGAGGAGTGGGGGCTACAGAGGATGAGATGGTTGGATGGTATCATCCACTCAATGGACATAAGTTTGAGCAAACTCCAGGAGATGGTGAAGGACAGAGAAGCCTGGCGCACTACAGTCCATGGGTTTGAAAAGAGTTGGACACAATTGAATTGAATAACAGTGGTAATTCATCATGTTGAGCATCTTTTCATGTGTTTTTTTGGCAGATCTGTTTAAATCTTTCACCCCTTTTTTTGATTGGGTTGTTTGTTCTTTTGATATTGAGCTGCATGAGCTGTTTGTATGTTTTGGAGATAAATCCCTTGTGGGTCACTTCATTGCAAATATTTTCTCCCATTCTGTGGGTTGTCTTTCATCTTCTTTATGGCTTCCTTTGCTTTGTAAAAGCTTTTAAGTTAATTAGGTCCCATTTGCTTATTTTTGTTTTTATTTTTATTATTCTAGTAGGTGGATCAAAAATATCTTTCTGTGATTTATGTCAGAGAGTGTTCTGCCTATGTTTTCAACTTGATTCCCTTAAAGTTATATAATTACTTACAACAGTGCAGCCCATGTGCTACAATACATGGTTTTATTACCTACTGTTGAAGGGCAATATCTGAAGCATTGACATGCCATGTTACAACTCATTTTGTTTAGAAGTCAGTGAATAATATAACTGAATTATTAGTATCAACAGGCAAATATCATACATAAAATATAGGCATTTCCCCCAAATATCCCTGAAGTATATATTAATATTATCCTTTGAAGAAGAACCTGAAAAGCTGTTGAACCACAGAATAAAGTTAAGCACTGCCATTCATATCATTGTTACACTGTGAAAATTTAATAACAGAACTGGTGATAGAATTTTATAGCAAGCATAGATATATTCGTCACCCAGATTGTACCATTAACATTTGAGTATATTTTCTCCATTACATATCTGTCTCCTATGTTTTTATCCACCTTGATACATCTTATTTTTTATACATTTCAAAATAATTTCCAGATATCAGCACACTTCCCTCCTGAGTACTAGAGCATGTATATTACTCACTAGAGTTCAATATTTGTTTACAATTCTCTTGTTCTTTTGAATTATAATTTGCATACAAGAAATGCACAGATTCTAGTGTTACTATTCAATAAGTTTATCATACAGTTTGCTGCAAATTGTGATCAAGATGCAGAGTATTGGTCTTCACGGGTGGTCCAGGGGTTAAGAATCCTACCAATGTAAGGGACACAGGTTCGATTGCTGGTCTGGGAAGATTCCACATGCCATAGGGCAACTAAGCCCATGTACCACAACTACTGAGCCCGCTTGCCCTAGAGCCTGTGCTCCACAACAAGAGAGGCCACCGCAATGAGAAGCCTTGCACCACAACTAGAAAGTAGCCCCTGCTCGCTACAACTAGAGAAAGTCTGCTCATAGCAACAAAGACTCAGTGCAGCCAAAAATAAACAAATAATTATTTCCTAAAAAGATGAAGATTATTACTCTTTCCCAGAAGATTCCCTCAAGTTCACTCCAATAGATCCCTATCCACTCTTTAAATAAATACTTTAATTTATTTATCTTTAAAGTCAACCACTATTCTGATATTTCTCTAGTATATTTTGTATATTCTTTTTCAGGAATTATTTCAAATTCTGTTTTGTTATGTTTTGTATAAAACATTTTTTTTCCAGTGTAATGTTTGTGTGATTCATCTATGTTATTATATGTGATGTTCAGATTTCACACAAAAATTGATATTAATTTCCACTGATTTTTTTTTTTCCCCTAAGGTGGGCAAGGTTTTATATTTGGCATCATAGAGTTCCTTTGGCAGCCTTACTTTGACAGTCCTATTTCCAGAAATGATGACTTCATTTTCACCATCTTCATGGATTTCAGTCAGGTTTTGGTGCAGTGTTATCACAGATTAGCACCAAGTATAGGACCCTGCTTCTGATTGCATAGGCTTCTACTACGTACCAGTCTTTTGACTCTTAGAGTTGACTCCATTGTTTCCTAGTAGAGGAGGCCACACAGCACTCGGCATTTCTCCCTACCTACTCCTGGTAGATTAATTACATCAGATGCTTGACCCCTTCTTGGAGTTACCCATGATGCCTCACTGCTATCAGCACTTTTCTAAGCAGTAGTGTTTCTATTTCACTTTACTCAACCAATTCCAGCAACATGACTGTACTCTGTACCAGGCCCTCAGTTTTTGAGATTATTAATATTCTGACATTTGTGATTGTTTTCATATAAAGCCACTCAAAGTGGCTAATAGTTAAGGTGTTTAATGGATCACCATGATCCATATCATTCTTGGGCATCTAGTTGCTTTTGAATTTTAGTATGGCTTCCTCAAAAATTTATGAAAGAAATGAAAGAAAGACTCTACTTTCCTTCTTCTTAGTAAGGCAATTTGATCACTGAATGAGGCTGTCCCCAGAAAGATACATGCATGTGGGTGTGTGTGTGTATTTTCAACCAAAAATAAAACATATATATAGTAGGGATTTAACATCTATATCTAGTTCTATTACTGGAAAAAAAAATGTAGTTAGAACGAACTAGGTCCAAGATGGTGAAAGATTTAACTTTCAGTAGACCTTGAGCCTCTTATATGCTCATTATAATTTATTAGCATAAGCTAAACGGCATACCCACAGGCACCATGACAATTCTGAAGCTAACCATAAAAGGAAACAAAGTGGGCACAGGACCAGTTCCTGGAAATCCCTGCCCTTTCCCCAAAATGTTGGGAAAATTCACCTATTCATTCTGTGTGCTTGGTAATTCAGCTGTGCCTGACTCTTTATGACCATTTGGACGGTAGCCCACCAGGTTCCCCTGTCCATGGGATTTTCTCAGGCAGAAAAACTGGAATGGGTTGCTATTTCCTCCTCCAGGGAGTCTTCCTGACCTACCCAGGTCTCTTGCTTTGCAGGCAGATTCTTTATCCGCTGAGCTATCAGGGAAGCCCTGAAATTACCCAGTCCATAAAAACTAATCACCACATATTTGGGGGCCTCTTGCCTTGTGAGATGGTTACTCTCTGTCTGTGGAATGTGTTTCTCTCTAAATAAATCTACTAAGAGAGAGAGAGAAAATAAGTAGTGTGACTGTATCTTGTACTTAACACAATCCCTGAACTGGTGCTATCTTTAACCCTTTTTATTGTCTGTTGATTTTCTTATTCATCTCTTAAGGTTTTGTCTCATGACAAACATGGATTTTAAAATCTTATTGCTTTAAATTCATAGCTTTCTATAATCTTCCTAAAACTTCCATTTAAATACAGAGGTTTTCTAGTTGGTTGCTAGGAATGGATTGTTTCCTTCCACGTGTTCTGTAACTCATGCCTGTTTCATTCACTTATTATTTTAGGAATTATTTTTATCATGGTTACATAGTCTAGTTTTCTGCTTTAATTAACATGAATATCTATATATCTGTTCTTATAACTTTCTTGTCCAATTACAATTATTTCCCTAAGGGGGAATAATTCAAGTTTTCAAAAAATTTTATTTTTATAGAAGTGGAAAGTATGCCAGGTATTTGGGAGCTTTTCCTGATAATGCATTTTCTTTCCCAGTAGTTTCTTTTAAAAAATATGCTACCCAATGCATTCAGTTGAAACGAAATCTCTCAAGAATAAATATATAATTTAGAATATGATTATAACATTTATATCATCATATTATGACTTGTATTAATGATTTCTCCATCCTCATGTAATTCTTTCATTAAAGACTTTTCCAGCCTCATATTATTTCACATTTTTTTTTCTGTCTCTTTTTCCTCCTGCCTTCCTCTTCCAAATAAAAGAGCAGTCATGATTTTGAAGCTAATTCTGTTACTTGTGATAAGTATGCCCAACTGATAATGCTAATGTCCATGTTCCCACACATCTAAGCTTGCAAATTAAGAGTCCTGAGATAGGAAGATTATTCTCGATTATCCAGGCGTGTCCTAAATGTAATCACAAGTGTCTTCAGGATGGAAGTAGAGTGTGCCTTGACAGGCAATCAGTGATGGGGGGGAAAGTGATGCTGCAGAAACAGAGACTGGAGTGATGTGGCCACAATTCAAGAAATGCTGGCAGCCACGAAAGCTGGGTGAGACAAGGATGAGACTTGAAGCTTGCAGATGAAACCAGTCCTGATGAAATCTTAACATTGGCCCTCATTTAGATTTCTAGCCTCCAAAACTATAAGAGAATAAATTTCTGTTGTTTTCATTTACTTACTAAGATTGTAGTGATTCGTTGCTGTAGTAATAGCAAACAAATATTGATACTATATAAGAATGTGCTCAGTCGCTCAGTCGTGTTGGACTCTTTGTGATCCCATGGACTGTAGCTTGTCAGGCTCCTCTGTCCCTGGGATTTTCCAGGCAAGAATACTGGAGTGGGTTGCCATTCCCTTCTCCAACTATATAAGAATACTGTCTCGTCAAATATAGAGCTCAACCAGACTTCCCTGAGGGTCTTGCAGGCAGCTGGGTTCAATTTCTGGTCAGGGAGCAAAGGTCCTACATGCATGGCGTTCCTGAGTCTGCTCACTCTGGAGCATGTGTGTCACAACTAGAGAGCTGGTGCACCATGATCAAAGACCCTGCATGATACAACAAAGATGACTTGTGCTTCAAATAAAACCTAATACAGCCAAATAAATACATAAATAAATATATTTAAAATATAGAGCTCAAACAGAAAGTATGGGACACAGGATATCTGATTTGAGGGGATGATCATGATTGGAAAATAAATCGGTGCAAGTTCACTGCCCAGGTGAGGACAACTATAGGTACAGGGCTCCATGAGAATTTTCCAGGAATAAAACCTGCACAAAATATAAACGAAATGAAGGAACAAGCCTCCAAAACATTTTTGGGAGGAGCCAAGAAAACAGTGCAAAGGCTTTCAGATGCAAGATGGCATGGTTTGTTTGAGGAACAGCAAGAAGGCGTTGTGACCAGAGCTGAGTGAATGAAGAGAAGAGGGATAGGAAATGAAACTACAGGACTAGTCAGGCAAGCAAGGTTGTGTCGATTAGTTTGGCTCTTATTTGAAGAAGGGAGCAGCACTGGTGAGGGTCCAGTCAGGTACACGAACCCCAGGCCAGATCATTAAATGGAGGGAATTTAATATAGGAAAATATTTCCAAAACAGGTATAGATCTGAAAAGACAAACAGGGAGAAAGAAGACAGCCCAGAGATGAGCAAAACAGAAAGTGGGGGCCATTCCTAGGGCTGGAGGAGATGAGGGAGCAGGTGGGCCTCCAAAGGCACTTAGTGGGAACCAGGACCATAGTTCCAGTTGGTGGGATGGTGTCTGGTGGAGGCTGGGAAGCAGAGGCAGTTGCTGTTTGGCAGGAGTTAAACCCATTTGGTGTAAGCATAGTGGGAGATGTAGCCATGGTGGGAAATGCAGCCTGAAGCAGCGAGAGAGATGCAAGGATACCAGGCTTCTCACCACTTCCCACCTTTCAAATGTCAAGCCACTTGCTCCCATTGGCTGAATCGGACCAGAAGCTGGTTGGTGTGAAAACTGACATACATTTTGTGGGAATCAGCACCTGAGTTAGGAGCAGAGGGGAAAGTGGAAGGGGACAAAAATGGTAGTGACTGACACAGGGTGGAAGAAAGCAGGTCTCCCAAGGACAAAGAACCACAGTGTTTTGGGAGAGATATTTCTTGTACCAAATCAGAAGTATGACTTGTTAACACAGTTATTTTGTGAAGAGATTCATTAAATCTATCTTGTCTAATCTGTATGTCAGCTTCTTTATTGTGACACATGGGTAATATCACTAAGATAAATTATCAATATGGAACCATGTATAGAAGGGTTCAGGAATGGTGTGGGGGTGTATTGAAAACATGTTTGGCAAAGAAAGAATTGAGAATACTTTATTTGATATACTGACATCAGAGATACAAGTGTCTTATCCCTTATCCACAATGCCAAAATCCATATCTCTGTAAAGTAAAACATTTTTACCTGTTTGGCTCCAGGGCCTGAACTAAGCTAATTATAGATTTCCCATTTTACATTTTGCTGAACAAGTATTATTATACTTGATTTTCAAATGACCTCACTGGGAACTAATTCATATATATATTCATATGTAATGCTTATTAATAAAAAGTATTAATCTTAAAATTCATTTCTCTTCACAGGCTTTGCATATGATATCATGGACCTTACACACTATAATTTCTATAAAGAAATGATGAGAAAGCACTGTCTATAATAGAGCAATCACTACTTGTTGTTTGATTTGTCTTCATTTTCTGACTCTGTTGGATGTTATGTGTGATTCATGTTGGCTGTGTCTCATGTCACTCTGGATTAGAATAACATTTTTAATTTAGAAATTTGACTTCTATTTGTAAAATAAGCTTTAAATTTTAGATTGTGTTCTTGCTAAAACTGACGTTTAACTACACAGTCTTGCAACTGATTTCTAAGAATAGGTTGATTCTCTTAATCTGCAAAACCATGGGTGTGTGATTCACCTTTTATCTCAGGAATAATTTTTGTCATATGATAGCTTTCTTTTCTTCCAGTGTGAGTTGGCTGTTCTGAAAACTTTCCATTGAGCTCAATCACTTTTCAGTGGTGCTGAGGAACTTGAGGTAGACAATAAAGATTTTTACTAAGGTAAATATTTTTTAAAAATTGTATTTAATAGCAACCAGAATAACTTTTGTTTGGTATTATTGAGACCCTTCCCCATGGCAATTTAGGTGTTCCTGATGTGTCTTTATTTTCCAGTATTTCCATCTACAGTATATGCTACCTCTATGCATTTTTTATATTCAAATGAATTTTTAGGTTAAAATAGATCTCATGTAAAATGTGGCTAGAGTATCCACAGGCCAGTCAATGCTTTATGATCATCATCTTTACTTATTTACTTTTTCCTTTGTTTGGGTATTTATTCTTGCACCCTCCTCTTTTAGAGGCTAAAGGCTGTCATGATTCTGAATCCAGTGTGATTTCCTGTGATCACACTTGCCTGCCTGAATGATGACAACACAAACAATGATGTTAAAGTGACAGTGATCACGCACATCCAGGGTTATGCCCCTCACTTTTGGTCTCTTTCTCTCCTCCTTAAACTTCATCTTCTATTCCTTGGCCA
This sequence comes from Capricornis sumatraensis, assembly GCF_032405125.1. Lineage (NCBI taxonomy): Eukaryota > Metazoa > Chordata > Mammalia > Artiodactyla > Bovidae > Capricornis > Capricornis sumatraensis. The sequence goes on along the minus strand of NC_091072.1, from coordinate 143,529,218 downwards.
GGTACACTGCTTTGACTCCTAATATATTTTGCAGCTGCTGCTTGTTCTTTTAATCAACCATGCTGTTTTTTATGTTTTCCATGCCCTTCCAACTCTTCCCTGGAACTGTATGGTCACATCAAGACTAGTGTAAGTGTTAACTGTTGTTTCGAGCAGCAACAAGTCTGTGGTTGGAAATATTCTGTACTGTTCAGTGTGATGTTTCAGCCACACATATATAAACTATCAGACTGATAGAGCGTATTCAACTGATGCATAAAGGTGTGAACAAAGAAGACAGGTTGATTGATAATGACCACGTTTTTACCATTTCTGAAAATTTCGTCACTGTGCCATATCAGGGTGCAGTTTCTTTAGTTAAAATTTAATTTCCAAGCTTACTCTAAATATCACCCTCTGTCCTGTGAGCCCCAACATACGTGTTTTTTTTCCCTAATTATTATTATTAGTTGCTAGGTATATGTTAATACTTTTATATGTTTATACATTGAATTGTTCTCAGGACATATTTCTATTCATGTTAGTTTTACATTTTTCAGATGATGAGAATGAATCTTCTAGGGATTGTGAATATTATTCAAGTTTATAAATATAACACTTCACAGAATCAGACACTCGAAACAACTGACGTTTGACATCTCTTGTTCAGCAGGTTGAAGAAGGAAAGGAAGAGAATGTCCCCCCAATTTGGATCAATTAAAATTAGATTTGTCCATCTCAAGCTCCAGCGGATAGCCAACAAGGACCTACTCTATAGCACAGGGAACTCTGCTCAATGTTATGTGGAAGCCTGAAACTATCACAACATTGTTAATTGGGTATACTCCAATACCAAGTAAAAAGATTAAAAAAATTAGATTTGAATGCTAAGTAGCTTGCCACTCTGTTGTCATATCATTTAGCTTTGTGCTGCCACTTTTCTAGATACTCTATACTTTTTCTCATTAGATTATCCCACTCGGTGGATAAGTTGGAAAGATTATAATCACTTTTAAATAAATCTATTCAATTCAGTTTTCCTTTCCTACATAGTAGTCGATCCTATGGGAAATCAATCCTGACTATTCATTGGAAGGAGTGATGCTGAAGCAGAAGCTCCAACACTGGCCACAAGATGCGAAGAGCCAACTTATTAGAAAAGGTACTGGGAAAGATTGAAGGCAAGAGGAGAACAGGGCGACAGAGAATGAAATGATTGGATGGCATCACCAACTCAATGGACATGAATGTGAACAAATTCTGGGAGATGGTGAAGGACAGAGAAGCCTGACGTGCTGCATTTCACGAGTTTGTAGAGTCGGACACAACTTAGTGTTTTAACAGTAACAACAACAGCTCTCACATTGGTGTTGAACCTGTTCATAGTTGATTCTTTTCTTCCTCTTTTATAAAAATACATTTTTTCCATTTATTTTTTCATTGATGTATAGTGTATTTACAATATTATATGTTTCAGGTATATAGCATGGTGATTCACAATTTTTAAAAGTTAGATTTCATTTATAATTATTATAAAACATCAGCTATACTCCCTGGGCTGTACTATATATCCTTGTAGTCTATTTATTTTATACATAGTAATTTGTATCACTTAATCCCCTCTCCCTATCTTACTCCTCTCTTCTTCCCACTCCCCAAGATCTTAAAAGTTATTTAATTTTAGAATGCTATTCTTCTCCAGGTTCCATTTGTACATTCATGCATGCATTCATTCATTGAAGAGATAATACGAAAAAAAATCTGCAATGGTTTAGACATGGTTATGGGAGTGTCACTGAACAGAAGTAACAAGAACTGATAGAATCTGTTTTCTGAAGTCATTTTTTCTGAAGGGTTGACAGAAATAGATATTGACAAAATGGACACTATTTTGGAGTCAGAATTTCGGTAGTATGCATGTGATTTTTCCTCTCTTCTCCATACATTCTAAGCATATAGAACTATACTAATAGAAATTCAGTTTATCACAGTATAGGGTGTAGTCACTTGTCTTTTTTTTTAACCACTGAACATTTTTATTTATTTTTATTGTGATAAGAACATGACATGATATCCACCCTCTTAAAAATTTTTAAAGTATAGTGACAATGCTCTACAATAGACTTCTAGAACTTATTTGTATTGCAAAACTAAAATTTTATACTGATTGAGCAGCAGCTCCCCATTTCCTCCACTCTCAGTCCCTGGTAACCACTATTCTGTTCTCTGTTTCTATGAATCTGACTCTTTTCATTACCTCATGTAAGTGGAATCATGTGTATTTGTCCTTCTGTCTGGGTTCCTTCTCTTATCGTGTCTTCCAGGCTTATCTGTGTTGTTGCATATGCCAGTATCATATTATTTTGACTACTATAGCCTTGTAATATGTTTTGAAATCAAAGAGTGTGATACCTTCAGCTTGGTTCTTCTTGCTCAAAATTGCTTAGATTATTCAGGATCTCTTGCTGTTCTATGCATATTTTAGTATTGGGTTGATTTATTTTTTTGTTAAAAAGAAAGGCCATTTGGGTTTTGATAGAAATTGCATTGTATCTGCAGATCACTTTGAATAATATGGACATCTGTGTGTGCATGCTAAGTTGCTTCAGCAGTGTCCAACTCTTTGTGACCCTATATGGCCTAAAGCCTGCCAGGCTCCTCTGTCCATGGAGATTCTTCAGGTAAGAATACCCAAGTGGGCTGCCATTCCCTTCTCTCCAGGGTATCTTCATGACCCAGAGATTGAACCCATGTCTCTTATGTCCCCTGCATTGGCAGGTGGGTTTTTTACCATTAGCACCACCTGGAAAGCCCAATATTTGGACATTTCCACAATATTAAATCTTCCAATCCATAAACATAGATTGTCTTTTCATTCATTTGTGTCTTCCTTAATTTCTTCCATTAATGATTTGTTGTCAGTGTACAAGTTTTTCACCTCCTTGGTTAAGTTTATCACAAAGTGTCTTATTATTTTTTGATGCTATTATAAATGGGATTGTTTAATTTTTTCATAATTCACTAGCTCATTTTTAGTGTATAGAAATGCAGTTGATTTTTGTGTGTTGATTTGTATCCTGTAACTTTGCTGATTTAGTTTATTAATTTCAACAGGCCTTGTTTACACTGAGATATAATTGACATACAATATATTAGTTTGGAGTGTACACACAAAGATTCGACAAACAGTCCATGCTGAGTGAGCCTGAATGCTGGGCCTGCCTTGATTTAATATAGAGGAAGGAATATCAATGGCTTAAGGAGATAAGAACATTAAAGTGGATTTGTCATTCAAGACCCTCTCACCCACATGTGGGAGGTGATCCAGAAGATAGACCTTTCACCAATGCTGTGAAAAATAAATTTCTAAGGGGTTGCTAGGTATCCTTAAAGAGCTGTATGTTTCAGCTTAAGTCCAAGATCAGTAGACGAGAGCAGCTGTCTGTTAAAGATCACTGGTTTTCAAACAAGTTCCTAACGTGCTTTTCTCAAACAGGGTTCTCAGGCCTTTTTGAACTTGCATCTTGCCTGAGTCTCTGTGCAGATTTTTATTCCCTCACATATAGGCTGCTTTTAAATGTCCTAACTTCCCAGCTTGTTCTCAGAGCCTTTAGATGATCTGGTGTATGTCTCTTTCTCTACCTCTTGCTCCAGGTATGTATAGGTCTGTAGAGTCCTTCAGCTTTTACCTGCAGTGTCTGCCATGTTTATTACTATTATCAACATGCAACATAAACTACTCTTTCCCAAGATAATGGCCTTTTGGAAGTGAAGCATATTCTTTTTAACAAACTTAGGGTGAGTTATACTCATTTTCTCTTGAGAGAACAATGATGAGGCAGTCAACCTAAATAGAGTACTCAGTAATAAGACAATCACAGGAATTATGTCTAGGGACTGCAAAATCCTAGTGCAGAAAATTCACTGAAAGTAGAAATTAAGATAATAAGTATATTTGGAGCCTCAGCTATGAAAATGATTTGAAGAACCAGTTACCATCAGTTCCTCACAAAGATGATAAACTAGTTCTTACAGAAACACATGTTAAGGGGGAGAAATAGAGCAAAAAGTACCTTGAAAATTTATTTTAGGCCATTACTTGAAACTGAAATAAATGAGTTAGATTACACAAAGATGAAGTTCCTTAGTGTGGCTTCCTCACCCAAAACCACATGGTTCTTTTTCTAGAAAAAGAGGCTGAGAAAATTACATTATGGGCTACTAAACTATATATATTCATCTGAGATAAATGAATCTGTTAAGAACTATGAAGAAGTCAAGGGAGCTGAAGTAGTCTTTAAATAAATGACCAATTGACAGAAGTAAATAAAATTAGTCTGCAAGTGAAAGTAGTTGATAGGAAAAGGAGAATACAAGAACACTCTGACTTCGAGGCATTTGAGCTTACTTCTAGTTTTGAGATTAGAATTATTCATTCTCATACTCCAATAGTCACCCTCAATACTTTATGGGCCCCTGAATACCCAGAAAGGATAAGGCTGAAATTCTTGCTTTAACTCCTGCAACCCTCAGATTGATTGTCTTTGTCTAAGAATGATGCTGATAGGAAATCTTCTACCTCATTGATTTCGTGGAGTATTATCTATTAATTAAGAATAAGCTGTTTGGACTTTCTTGGCGGTCCAGTAGTTAAGAATCTGCCTGCCAATGAGGGGACACTGGTTTAGTCCCTGGCCTGGGAAGATTCCACATGCAGGACAACTAGGCCTGTGTGCCACAGCTAATGGGCCTCAGCTCTAGAGCCTGTACTCAGCAAGAAAGACCTAGCACAGCCAAACATGAACAAACAAGTAAAGAAATTAAGGAAAAAGAATTATCCACTAAATTATTATCATTCCACTGATTAATTCCTTCATTAGCTTCATAACTACATAATATTTTATTGTTTTAGCAGTTATTCTAAATAACTAAAAATTTCAACACACATTCTTTTTTTTTTGAAATTCAGTAGGTTTTATTTTTTTTTTCTATTTTCTATTTCTTTTTTTTTAATTTTTATTTTTACTTTATTTTACTTTATAATATTGTATTGGTTTTGCCATACATTGACATGAATCCACCACGGGTGTACATGCGTTCCCAAATATGAACCCCCGTCCCACTCAACATGCATTCTTGACCTAGTAATGCCCAAGATAAATAATGCCTTTACCTCTTCTTAGACATTTTAATAGCCTTCTTGTTGTTTTTGCTGTCACGTCCAACTCTTTTGCGATCACGTGGACTGTAGTTCCCCAGTCTCCTCTGTCCATAGGATTTCCCAAGCAATATTTCCAGGGGATCTTCCTGACCCAGAGATTTAACCTGCATGTCCTACCTTGCAGGCAGATTCTTTACTCTCTGGGCCATAGCCTTAGGTCCTTTTAACTCCATATCCCCCTTTTAATTTAAATGCAACATTAACAGTGTAGTTCAAGCTTATGCAATTTTAAACTATAGACACTAATATTATGGTTTTATATAATAACTATTCATTTAGATTTATACCTGCATTTACCTATTTCATTGCCCTTTATCCTGAATCTTAGAGGTTTCATTTGGGATTATTTTCTAACGGACCTTATAGTATATCCTTAGCATAGACCTAAGGTAATGACAATTTTTCTCTACCTATCTTAAATTATCTTTATTTCACCTATGGAATATAAGTATATCTTCATATGATTCTCATATAATTATCTTTTCTCTGGGGATAGAGTTTTGTATAACAATTGTCTTTCAATACTTCCATGCTTTCTTTTTTCTTTTTAGATATTAGCTACTAATTCCTTCTTTAAAAGTAAATTCTGGTCTTCCCTGTTTGTCCAGTGGTTAAGACTCGACTTTACAATGCAGAGGATGTGGGTTTAATCCCTGGTCAGGGAGCTAAGATCCCGTGTGCCTCGTGGGCAAAAAAAACCAAACCAAAACAGAAGCAATGTTATGACAAACTCAATAATAAGACAAAAAAAAAAAAAGCATTAAAAAGTAAATATACAAATATATAAATTCTGTATTTTACTGCCTGCCTTTCAGCTTCCATTTATCTTTGGTTTTCAGCAATTAAGCATAATATACATAACATTGTTTTTATTTTGTTCACCCGACAGGAATTCAGAATGCTTTGGCATTGTGTAGTTTGATGTCTTCTATCAGTTTTGGGATATTCACAGACATTAGCTATTCCACTGTAAGTTATGGGTAACCTGTATTTACAAAATCACATTTTGAGGTAAGGGATCATTAGGAGACACTGCCTTAACAAATGTGTTACTTTGTTTATACATTTTAAAGATTGTTTTTCCTGAAAGAGGAAAGAGTTCACTATTGATATGTATGCATGCTCAGTCACTCAATGGTGTCTGACTCTTTGCAACTCTATAGACTGTAGCCCATCAGACTCCTCTGTCCATAGGATTTTTCAGGCAAGCGTACTGGAGTGGGTTGTCTTTTCTCCTCCAGGGCATCTTCCCAACCCAGGGATCAAACCCATGTCTCCTGCGTCTCCTACATTGGTAAGCAGATTCTTTATCATTGAGCCCTGGGAAGCCCAATGATCTGTGTATATAAATTCAATTTAGAGCGTTTTGTGTGGTTGAGATGGGAGCAATGCAACTGGGAAAGATTGTCAGGAATTATTTAGAGCAGAGGCCAGCGTTGGCAGGGAGGAATGCTGAAATTATGAGGTGTGTCTCCCAAGGGCATCATATGGAAATTGTCAGCATATATGCCATCAACTTATCATCATGCTATAGACGGAAGTCTTTATTAAAGGCAATAACAGAACTTGAATGCAATAAAAAAAGAAATAATATACAGTCACATAGTAGATGAGAACTAAAAATAAAGGAAACCTATATTCTTTAAGCTTGCTGGAGTATACTAAGGTGAAAAATATCACTTTTATTAGTCTCTTTCTTCCATATTCCAGAGAATGATTAGTATAAAATATTCATAACATACTCTTTATAAAAAGAGCTAGTATAATATTTCATTCTTAAAAGTTATTTTTCTCATTTGTTTCTCCCTGAAAGATACAGCCGGGTAGGGAAAATGTAAATCTGCAGCCCTCACTATTTCTGAAGAAGCAATATTTTTACATCTTGATCTGACATGACTTATTGTCCTGAGGTCAGCATAGCATAAAGTTTCCATGTGAAATCTCTAGAGTAAACCTATCTTAGCTTAAATTATGTTTCTATTTTTTACTAGCTATACAACTTTGGAAAATTCCTCATTATTTCTGGGTCTCAATTTCTTTATTAATATGACAGCCATAAAGATAATACAGTTTTGTAGGAATTATTGGGGGAGTACATGATCTAATATGTGATGCATTGAAGTAGTATTGGGAACATTAGAAGCAATCAATAAATGTTAGGTATTTTTTAAGTGCTGATTGTGACTAAATGCTCCTTAGTGCATATGTGCTATGTGGTTTCCTCTCGTTTATTTACCAGGGTCTGAGATTTTTAATATATTAGCATTTACTTCTATGTACAAATATATTAAAAATTGAAAAATCACATAACAATTTAAGCCCATATTTTGATGTTTGGGTTTGATTAAGAGATCTCCAGTTATTACAATATGTTGAGTTTAGCACGCTTGAATGAACACAAAATGTTAAAATTGTCTCTGTAATTATCTTCTGTATAAGAAAATGTAAGGAGGGTTATTGTGCCATACATTTCCAGTTCTTCTTTATGTCTTGATAAGACTGGAGCTCAGGGCTTCAGGACAATTTCCTTGCTGCCAAGATCTTATTTTCAGCAGAAATAAGATATCAATTTTCTTCAGAGAAGGACCAATTACCTTGACAAGAAAAAATGCATCCATGAGGATAACTTTGTCACCCATGCTAACTCTGTGTATCATAATTTTTGTATTATTGTTTTTAATTATCCTCCCTAACTTCAAAAGAAGCCCATGATATTTAAGAATTTTTCTGAAAAGTAAGCCATAGTTACTAACTTTGATTTTGTATTTATTAATTGTATATATGCAAATAAATTTAAATAACTTACATTGATAGCACGATTCTCATTGTAATTCAGTACTTACCTCTGTTTTGCTATATTGTGTTGCAAAGTCCAGCCACAATTGACTTATTGTTTTGCTGTGTATTCAGAATTTCTTCTAGACAATTAACTGGAATTTGTAAAATTCACAAATGAAAATACATTTTAAGATTTATCACTTTTAAACCTTTGACAATGCAAATAAAATAGAAGTTCAGAAAAGTTTAAATATAGTTTATCCATTCATTTTTTAAATGATTAGCTGTAGAGTAAATTGGAATTATCACTTGCAAATAACTGACATTAAATTAAAAAACATTTTTCTTATGACAGACGTTTATGAGGTAATGACCGATGCTTTAATCATTGCAGATTTCCACATCTGATTGATGCTATCCTAAGCAATTAGTAAACCCAATTAGGACACAATGACCAAAGTTGCCTCTGAAGCAAATGCCTTTGACAGCACACATCCAGTCAGTCACAAAGTACTGTTTATTCTATTACTACAGTGCTTCACATATCTATTTACTTTTTCACAGCACCATAACCTTTTCCCCATTCAGGTTTTCATTATTTTTATGTGGAACTTTTATAATATTCTACAAACTCTCTATCACTATCCACTATTTTTCTCAAGATGCCTCTAAAATTAACACCCCCCATTACACAGCTTTACTAATGCTACCCTTTCAAAGATCTTCAAGCTATCAATTATTTATATTTTAAATTTCAAGCTTATTAAAATAAACAATTTCTAAAGTTGTGCCATTTTTCTTAACATCCATATTTCTATTTTCAAATATGAAACCTCTAACCCACGTCATTCCTCATGATGTATTTTGTTTTGTTTTGGACAATCTGGCCCTCTAGTTGGCTAAACTTGATTTGAAAAAAATAGAGTGACTGGAATGCTCCTAGCTTGAATTTATTTTATTCAGTCTGAATGGCTTCTAAGATAATTTGGAGACTTCACACAAATTGTAAAGGAAATCTTTGTGCATGCCTGCTTTTTAGAGATCTCATCCTAGTCCAACTTTAAGATCATGTAACTTGCTGGACATAAAGTTTCAATCAGCCAAGTGCAGGCTCATATGAGGGAGACTTTAAATTCTCTCGACCATAGTGCTGCAGTTTGAGTCTCAGATGCATTGCTGGACTCATAAGAATAGATGTACTAGAAGAGGATCAAAAAGGCAGAGTAAGAAGACATGGAATTCACCACCCCCTACACACACATCAAAAATGCAACTACCTGTGGAATAATTGTCATGGAAAATGAACTGGAAACTGGCAGAAGTACTCCTATACAATCAAGACTACAAGAATGAATTGGGTAAAACTGGAAAAAAAAAAAAAAACAAAACAGAACCTGTATCCTTGGGAGGAGACTAAGAGCAAAAGGGAGATTGTACAGGTGAACACTCACCCTGGGACATGAGAGGGTTGTGCCACAGTCCAGGGGTCCCAGCCCAGGGGTTCTACATGGAGGATGCAAGCCCCCTAGGCTTGTTGGAGAAGATTTGGGGTTAAGAGTGGCTGAAGCAGCTTAAACTCCACTCGTAAGGTAGATGGTGGCTTGCCTGCCAAGTGCTTTCAAACAAAGCAGAAAGAGGTCTGATGTAGCAGCTGCTGCCCCACTGTGCTCCTACATTCCTCACTCACTGCATGCTACAGCTTGACACTGGAGCTAGCATAGCCGGGACCTAGGCAAAGGCTTGATCTAAGGACACAGAGGCAACACAGGGTCCAGGTTGTGGTCCAGGTGGGGCAGTGGTGGTCGCTGTTGGTGCGTACTCAAACAGCACCCTTAAAGCAGCCCAGACTTCTGAAAGCAACACAGCTGCTTGATTTTCCACAACCACCACACCACACTCCACAGTCCCAGTCAAGCAAACACTCCAACCCCTGCTATTCCATGCCATAAACTAGCGCTAGATCTGGGAATGACCACAGCAAGGGAAAAGGCATGACTTTGGGCTGTGCTGAGTGAAGCCATGGATGCCTACACAGGCAGCACATCAGACATCTTTAAGTACACCAGCCTCGTTCACTTCAGCACTCCCTGCCTTTGGGGCAAAGTCCCCAGTGGGGAAAAGGAAGAACACACAAAGGAAACAGACCCAGCTGGAGCTCGACCCTCAAGACTTTTGCTCTAGCCACTTGGAAGCAGACTCTGCCCCAACATGGCGACTATGGTCACTGAGCAGAGAGGAAGTCCCATCTCACACCCTAATCAGCCTCCAGCTACCCCATTACCACCACACCTCCTACCAAGGTGATGGCGGCCAGCACACCTTGAGGAAAGATGTGACTGGCATCCTCATCAAATTCACTTCTCCCACCAAATGGGAGGGCACTCGGTCTACATGAGGATGCTCCCACACAACTCACTGCCTCAAGAACACAATAGGTAACCATTTCGCCTAAACTAGTAGAGACAGAGAAAGTTAAATAAAATGAAAAGGCAAAGGAACTATTCTCAATTGAAAGAGCAAGAGAAAACCCTTGAAAACTGAATAATGAAACAGAGGTAATCAGCCAACCAGATAGTGAATTTGAAATATTACTAATAAAAATTCTAACTGAATTAGGGAAGAGAATTGATCTTAGGTCATTTTAACAAGAAACTAGAAAGTATAAAGAAGACTCAATCAAAGATAGACAATTCAATTTCTGAGATTAAAAAGCACTCTAGAAGCCATGAATAGCAGACTAAATGACTCAGAAGAACGCCTGAGTGTTCTGAAAGTTAGAATTCCAATCAAAATAGCAGACAGAAAGACAAACAAAAAATAAATATAAACAACATGCAAGGTCTATGGGATAATATAAAGCATGCCAACTATACATAATAGGGGTTCCAGAAGGAGAAGAGAGAGAAGGGGATCAAAAATGTGTTTAAAGAGAAGGGAACCCTCCCAAATGTTGGTAGGAATATAAATTGGTACTGCCACTGTGGAGAACAGTACGGAGTTTCCTTAAAAAAACTAAAAACACAGCTTCCATATGACCCAGCAATCCCACTCCTGGGCATATATCTGGAGAGAACCATAATTTGAAAGGATGTATGCACTCCTATGGGGTTTCCCTGGTGGCTCAGACAGTAAAGAATCTGCCTGCAATGCCAGAGACCTGGATTCAATCCCTGCATCAGGAAGATTCCCCTGGAGAAGGGAATGGCCACTCACTCCAGTATAATTGCCTGGAAAATTCCATGGGCAGAGGAGACTGGTGGGCTATAACCCATGGTGCGGTAAAGAGTTGGATACAATTGAGCAATTTTCACTCATGCACCCCTATGTTCACTGAGGCACTATTTCAATAGCCAAGACATAGAAGCAACATAAATGCCCATCTACAGAGGGATGAATAAAGAAGATGTCACACATATATGTAATGGAATAATACTCTGCCATAAAAAGGAACAAAATAGTTCCATTTGCAGAAACATGGATGGAGTATCATACAGAGTAAAATCAGTTGGAAAGAGAAAAACAAATACTGTATATTAATGAGTACATGTGATATCTGGAAAAATGGTACCGATGAACTTTTGGCAAAGCAGAAACAAAGTCACAGATGCAAACAGCAAACTTATGGTTACCAAGGGGGAAGGGGGTTGGGGAGTAGAATGAAGGTGGGAGTTAGGATTGACATATATACACTACTATGTATAAAATAGATAACTAATGCGAACCTACTATTTAGCACAATGTTCTGTGGTGACCTAAATGGGAAGGAAATCTAAAAATGAGTGGATACATGTGTACACATAACTGATTTACTTTACTGTAGAGCAGAAACTGACATCACAATGTAAAGCAATTATGCCCCACTAAAAATTTTTTTAAAAAATGTATTTGGAGAAAATATGGCTGAACATTTCCTAAACTTGAAGAAGGAAGCAAATATCCAGGTACACAAAACACAGAAGATTTCAAATAACCAAACAGACCTATACTAAGACATGTCACAATTAAAATGGTGAAATTTAAAGATAGAGGATTCTAAAGGCAGGAAGAAACAAAAAGTCAGTCACGAGGGGACACCATGAGGCTATGAGCTGATTTCTCTGCATAGTTAGAGGCTGGAAGGGAATGGGGTGATATAGTCAAAGTTCTGAATGGGAAAACCCTGCAACCTAGAATACCATATTCAGCAAGATTATCACTGAGTGAAGCAGGAGAGATAAAGACATCTTGGACAAACAAAAACTAAAAGAATTCAGCAGCACTAAACTTACCCTAAAAGAATGTCAAAGGGTTTTCTGTAAATGGAAAAGAAAAAATAAAAATAAAAAAGAGTCTACAGAGAAGAGAAAATCCCAACAGAAAAGGCAAATGTATAGTAAGGACTGAATATCATGTAAGCCAGGATGTAGATTAAAAAACAAGCAAACTAAAATGCTAAATATATCTATATAATGGGTACACATATTCATACGATTTTATGACTAAGCGGTTTCTTTTTCTCTTATTTTGAATATATTTATTTTATACCAATACTATAATGTTAAATTATCTTTAGCTTTATAGACTGTTTTGGTACTTGGAAATACTAGATTGCTATCGCTCTTGTTAATATATTTCAATATGTATTTTGCTAATCATTTTTTTACTTCTATGGGACTTAAACCAGTCAATCCTAAAGGAAATCAACCCTGAATATTCATTGGAAGGACTGGATACTAAAGCTGAAGCTCTAATACTTTGGCCATCTGATGTGAAGAGCTGACTCATTGGAAAATACCTTGATGCTGGGAAAGATTGAAGGCAAAAGGAGAAGAGGGCTATAGAGGATGAGATGGATAGATAGCATCACCAACTCAATGGACATGAATTTGAGCAAATTCTGGGAGACAGTGAAGGACAGGGAAGCCTTGTGTGCTGCAGGTCACAAAGAGTTGGATATGACTTAGTGACTGAACAACAACAACATAATTTATAATTAACATACAGTCGTGAAGATACACATGAATTGGGATCATGTAAATCTTCAATAAATCTAGAATTGTATAATTATCTACACAGTATTAGTCTTCCCACCAAGGTACACTTAATATATACTGAGTTCATTAGATGTGTTTCTTTATGTCTTTTAATATTAAAAGTATTACAATCTCTTTTACATAAGCCATATGCATTTATTAGGTGTATTAATTTATTCAATAAAAAATTCACCAAGTACCTCTATTGTGACAACATAGTTTTCAAAAGCAAAGGTTAAAATGTAGAGCAAATACATATGTGGGTTCTTTCTAAAGAAGCTAACAAACTAGTGGGAGAGACAGATCTTAAGTAAATAATCACACAAATAATTACACAGGTGAGACTGTGAAAGGTACTACAAATGAATCACTATTAAGATATTGTAACAGAGAACTCTGGCTTAATTATAAATGGATAGTGTAATTGATTACTCTACTAAAGGATTAGCTACTTAGAAGAAATAGCTACATAGAAGAAAGGCTGTTTCAGGTAAAAGACAAAGCAGTCTATGCAAATGCTTTGTAGCAAGAAGGATTACAGATAAAGTTATGGTTAACATCAGTCTACACAGAGAAGTCCTGATGTATGTTGTTGTCCTAGAGTAATTATTAGCATCATTTACTTTCATTATTAAAATGATCCATGTTTTTATAATGCTACATGGTAATACTAACTCTGAGTCATTCAGGGAACTAAAAGATACCTGTGACTGGAACCCATAGAGTGAGAAAGTATGTGATACTAGCTGGGATAGAAATCATGGACCAAGTAAGGAAGGACTTCATACACCATGTTAAAGATTTTAAAATTTATATTGAATTTAGAGTATTAATAGGCTAAGTCTGGTGAGTTTATAAAATTTATATTTTGAAGAAGTTACTCTGGAAATTTAATGGAGGAGGTCAAGGGTGAATTGTAGGTAGACCTTTAGGAGGTTTATAGCCTAGACTAAGGGAGAGAGAGAAAGAGAGAGAAAGAATTGCTTAGATTAGATGGGTAATAATGCAACTGTAGAGAAATGTACTTATTCACTAAGTTGGAATAATCAGTAGCAGTTAAACAATGCAGATGATTCCTAGTCTTGTCTCACTAGACAGGTGCCAAGAGAGACAGCAATATTAAAGTATTTGGTTCTTTCCCCCTGATGCCAGTAAGGATCATGGCTGGGAAAAAAGTCTATTTAAAAATATTGTAGGTTAAGTGTTTTTCAAGATATCAAAGAAGAAATGCCAAGTGAGAGGCTTAATATGTGGACCTGAATATTGGATGTTAGCTCTAGATGGTGTATAATGAAACTCTGTTAACTTTGTTTCAAGCATTGTTATCGAAGTGTCTTTATTATGAATTTTTTTTCAGTAGATTTTCTTGGTTTATCTATATAAGAAAGCACATCATCTACATATACTTTTAGTGTGTGTGTTTGTATCTGTTCAGACATGTCCAACTCTGCAACCCCTTGGACTGTAGCCCACCAGTCTCCTCTGTCCATGGAATTTTCCAGGCAAGTATACTGGAGTGGGTTGTCATTTCCTTCTCTGATAATTTCAGTATTTAATTTCAAATATTTTGTATCTAAAAAGGTTTTCCCACATCATTGATTTCTTTGCCCCTCGCATCCAAAAGAATAACAGCAATTATAAACCTGTGTGCATGCCAAGAAGCAAGAGATAGAACTGAACATGGAACAATAGACTGGTTCAAAATTGGGAAAGGAGTATGTCAAGGTTGTATATTGTCATCCTGCTTATTTAACTTCTATGCAGAGTACATCTTGTGAAATGCAGGGCTGCAAGAATTACAGGCTGGAATCAAGACTTCTGAGAGAAATACCAGCAGCCTCAGATATGCCGATAATACCATCCTTATGGCAGAAAGCGAAGGGAGACTTGATGAAGGTGAAAGAGGAAAGTGAAAAATCTGGCTTAAAACAACATTAAAAAACTAAGATCATGGCATCTGGTTTCATCACTTCATGGCATATAGATGAGGGAAAAATGGGAACAGTGACAGATTTTACTTTCTTGGGCTCCAAGATCACTGTGGAAGATGACTACAGCCATAAAATCAAGAAAAGCTTGCTCCTTGGAAGCATATTAAAAAGCAGAGGCATTGATTTGCCTACAAAGGTCTGTCTAGTCAGAGCTATGGTTTTTCCAGTAGTCATGTATGGATGTGAGAGTGGGGCCATAAAGAAGGCCAAGTGCCAAAGAATTGATGCTTTCGACCTGTAGTACTGGAGAAGACTCTTGAGAGTCCCTTGGACTGCAAGGAGATCCAACCAGTCCATCCTAAAGGAGATCAACCCTGAATATTCAATGCAAGGACAGATGCTGAAGCTGAAACTCAGCCTGATGCAAAGAGCTGACTCATTGGAAAAGACATTGATGCTGGGAAAGATTGAAGGCAGGAGAAGGGGATGACAGAGGACGAAACGGTTTGATGGCATCACCGACTCAATGGACATGAATTTGAGCAGACTCTGGAAGATAGTGAAGGACAGGAAAGCCTGGTGTGCTTGCAGTCCACGGGGTCGCAAAGAGCAAAAGAGCATGACTGGGTGACTAAGCATAGCACAGCACATGCTTGCCTTATGAATTTGAATGGGACTCTTTGATCTTTTGCTAGCTACTAAACAGTTTATCTAGGAGTCATGTTTTGTTATTAACATCTTTTCAAGTTCATTCTTAAAAATTGCCATCTTTGTGCATCCAAATAGATATTTATTTATCTATAGAATAGAGCTATATTTATTTAATTTCTCTACATTGTCATTTATTATCATATATATCTTTGTTTGAAATTGTACACAAAGTTTTTATGTTTATTTCTGAAAATTATATAGTATACTATATTCTACTGATTTAGATCTACTTATAACTTTTGAATAAATTTATCATTCATGTGTTTTGTGCTGTTGTTTTCTCTGCTTTGTAAGCATAAATTACCTTTCTATATTTGAAGGAATTTTCATATTTCTTTTTTGCAGATAGTACCATTTATGAGTCTATTTTTTTAAAGCTAATATATTTTCTAATATTAAGACACTGAGTTCAAGCAATATATAGACTTTGTCCAATATCCTGATAATATTATTTTTTTTCATTTTTTGATGAATCTCTGCCCATTATCATTTTATTTCTTCTATTAGATTCTTTCTTTCAAATTCCTGACTTGATGTCCTTACAATCAGTTTTTAACTGCCCAAATAATAAATTCTATAAATATCTCCAAGTTTTCTTACCTCTCACATTTGCTAAGTCTAATGTCAGTAAAAATACAACAACATAAAGAACATTGCTATTATTTTTCATTTTTTTCAAAATGCACAGCTATCTACTAACATCTTTGATAAACTCACCTGGGACAAAGCTATTGTTGATAATTCAAAAACTGAATTGGTAAAATTACTTTTATGCAACTAAAACAACAAATGAGAAAAATAACTTTAGTAAATCCTTAGAATTAATTTCAAATGCTTCAGAACTCTATTCTAGTAACTTTTAACAAGTTAATGAAAAAACTGAAAAATACTCACCCTTAGCTATCATAAATGCAGCTAGTGCAAGAGCAATTAAATAAAGCAGGGCAAATGTCACTGTAGCAATGCACCATGGAGACTCTGCCCAAAGAGAAAAAAGTAGTTCACTGTGATGTTCTCCTCAGTCTTCACCAGGATTGAGGAGTTGGGATTAGAAGGAATTTTGGCTAGGAATGTTCATCCTATTAGAATTTGTATGAAATCTAAACCCAGAGGAGTGCTGCATTATTGGTATTCCCACTCTGCAAGGAAAACTTTAAAAATTATTTTGAAGATTTGGATATAGCTAGGGAAACATGAATATTTATATATAGAAATGTTGAACTAACAAGTTGCTCTAGTGAACACATTTTACGATCAAAAAGAGAACTTCAGAAATCCTATAAGGGATTTAATTCATCACTTTCTTTTAATTAAACAATTTTTTCCCCGTCTTTGTAGCAGAACTAAGAATAAAACTTCTGCATTAGCTGTTGACCTTGACAGATACTCTGTGATAGTTTTGATAAAATCTGGTTACTATGATATACCTCCCACACTGCATTTTGTTTTTAGAAATATTGTAGCATAAAAGGAGCGCTTACCTTTTGCAAAGCTAGAATATCAACCCACAAAATATCTAAAAACAGTCTTTATCCTATGGCTTTGGTACATCATTTTAAGCCATGGTTGATTATTCAGAGCAAAATGATCAGTAGTTCATTGTTCATTTCCATTTGCTCTAAACACTTGACTTTGGGTCCTTATGACCTGCTTAAAAGTGTATGAGGGACTATTTCCGTTTGAAAGATTAGTCCATATTGATTTTCATGACTTCTCATTAAAATATGAAGGCGAAAAAAGGGAGTCTAAAGTTTTACATTTTTTACCTTTTGTTTTCCAAATCCTAGTTAGTTTTCTCTTCTGAATATTTGAAGAATCACGAACTTTGAGTTCTGAGTATGTTACACTTTCATCACAAAACTCTAGAAAGTATGTTAGAAAAATGCATGCAATAAATTATTGTAATTTTGTGTATACACATGCATATATACATATATTTATAATGACATAGAATTAAATGCATGTTAGAAACACAAATTGTCCCTATTTTTAGACTTATAACAAAGTTTTAAAAATTTTCTCAGGCAGTTGCTTTGTGAATTGTGGCAAGGTTTTTTTATCCTTAGTTTCTTATATAAAATAAGAATAACAGCAGTATTTATCCATATATATATTGTGGAGATTCAGCTAATGTATATAAAGTCAATAGCATGGTGCTTGAAGCAATTAACATGCAATAAATTTTATTATTATAAAAAGTAAGTAAAAGAATATAATGGACAATAGCATCTGAAGCAATATCAGTTGCAGAAAGAATAGAAATTTAAGAATTAGTTTAAGTGCCTATAATTTAAATGTCTACATATGCTCCTTCTTACAGTTGAATTTAATGTAAATGAAACAAGTGTGAGAAACAAAATCATCGAATTCTTGCTAGATAAATTTTCTTAGCAATATGTACTCTTTCAGTACAAGAAAAGCAGAATTCACAGCCACCAAGTCAATCATATTTTTCCAAATAATATTAAATCTAACTCCATTACAAATATTTACTCATCAAACAGTGATTGTATTTTAAATTCCCTTCCATTAGAAAACCTAAAATTCATTTGCAAGAACAAAAAGTTTTTAACTCTTCTTCTAAAAGTAGCTAGCTATGGACTTAGTTATTTATAATATTATTTTCTCAGTAAATAAAGGAATTAATTAGCAATAGCAGCATTACCTGTATTTAGTTCATGCAATTCCTCTGGCAAACGCTGATGACCAGGATGGGGGCTGGACAGTGCTGGTGTCTTTGGTTCCATAGTTGAATTCAGATTGCATGGATCAGGTGACTAGCAGAGGGTCAGAATGAAACAGGATCAAGGAAACAGATCTCTTCATATGCAACATCAGACAGGATGTTTACTCTAAATTTAATATGTAAAGTACTTTTTACACTTAAGAAAATAAAAGGCAATGTAATTCAGCCCCAATAGATTAACTTTGTTATTTTTCCATGTATAATGAAGCTTTTCTTTATTTCCAAAGACAAACTTTAAAATTATATTAACTATAATGATCTTTTCTCTGCCTTGTTATTTTTCAAAAATAAGTGAACAAAGAATATGAAAACACTATTATGTAAATAAGTGATATATTGTATTCAAATAACATGTAACAAATACTCATTTTTTAAAATATCTTTTTTGTGGTTATAAATATTCATAATCATTGTTAAAATGTACCTTAGAGGGAATGAAAATGACATAAAACTCTGTTCCCGCAACACAACTTCTGTTGAAATAATTTTTCATAACTTTTCTTTGTTTTTCAAGTGACCATTGGATGTTTTGTTTAAAGAAGTAAAAAGAACAATGTAACTATCAATAAGTTAAATAATGAGATAAATTATAATGTATTCCTACCATAAAACTTTCACAGTCTTTAAGTATAAATGAGACAGTTCTACAAATATTGATATGAATGTTCTGTGATAAATGGAAAAAAGGTTCAAATTACTGCAAACTATATTATATTTGGTAGAAAAAATATCTGTTGTTACCCATGTGGTCACAGTTTAATAATATGTGTCTAACCTGGTAATTTAAGATTGAAAAATAATAATATTTAAGTGACTAACTTGGTAAGTCTTAATTTTACATATGTAGTTTTCCATTTTTGTATTGCTACTTTTAATGAACATATTTTTAATTATTGAAAAAATTAAAGTATGTACATGTGAAATTTCATTCTCAGCCCAATGTGTGCTCTGAGATATACACACCACAGTGACCACAAAGGCCCCTGTCCTCACCTTTGATCAATAGAAATGAACTTCATAGCACAAGAATGTAATTTGACAGGGAGACTATGAATGTTCTTGGGTCTTGTATTGTTCTGGAGGTGAGTAAAGATAATGATCATTTATAAACATTAATGATTTAAGTCCACGTACTTTAAATTTGAGTAAAAGTTAAAAAGAAAAAATTAATAATAATTTCAAAAATTATACAGGGAAACATAAACTGAGAAAAATAAATGCACAAGAAAAGATAGGGGGGAAATAAAACAATAGATAGGACAAACAGAAAGTGCAAAATTATGATATTGATTAAAAAGATAAAATGCCTCAAAAGTAAATGTGGATGCTCTAAATGTCCTGATTAAAAGATAAAAATTATTGTGTAAATTTAAAAAATTTAAGTGTTGTGTGTTATTTAAAGAAGTCATACCTAGTAGATAAGGATGCACGATGGTTGAAAATAAAAATAAATATGCAAACACGGAGCAAATAAAAGGCCTTGATACCTAACCAAATACACTCTGAATCAAAATATAGTATTTAAGGTGGGTTTTTAATAACAATTAAAAGTTTCAACTCAACAGTAATCATAATTTTAATATAATTTTTAAGATAACCTCAAAATGTAGCAAGGATAAATGACATGCATATTCAGAAGGGGAATAAACAACACATTCAAAGACTTTTTCCTAGTGCTGCTTTTGGAAATGTATCGTTGTTCTTGACCTTCAGTTTTTATTATAATGTGATTTTTGTGAAATATTTTTCTCTCTTTTGTTTGATTAAAGTTAATTAGACTTCATAAATCTATGGGTTGGTCTCTCATTATTACTGGGTTGAAAAAATCTTTGCTATTAATTTTACAGAAGGCACATCTGCCTCTTTCTTCACTCTTTCTAAAATGCTGCTTTGCTACATGTTTAATTTATTTTTCATAATTTCTGTCTTTTTGTCATATGTGCTGTATTTTAAACAGTGGCTTCAGAAACATTTTCCAGTTCACTAATTTTCTCCTCATCTGTGTCAATTAGAGGTAAACTTATCCAATATTCTGTTTTATTAGTAATTCTATTTAGTGTTTTTTCAAATCTCCTTGATCATTCTAAGTTTTTTGTTCTCTAAACACATTGCCCATTTTGTCTTATATTTCTTTGAACACAGTAAATACAATTAATTTACATGTCCCTGATTATTATAGTAATAATTCTGTAAATATTTTCTACTGTCATTTTTATTCCTGCTGCTTCCTTCTAAGGTCCCTTGTGTGGCTAGTTTTTAGTTTCTTTGCTTTTGACTCTGAGAGTTTCATTTTTTTCACTAATTTATTTATGAGAGCTTATTAAACTTGATATGAAAGAGTTATGCTAGAGAATCTTTGCATTTTCTTTTGCTAGGTGACATATTAATAGAAACATCATTAATTTTGAACACCTTTAAAAGAAAAATCTTGGAGGAGTGATACCACCAAAATGGAAACATAGATCTTTTCTGATTCCAGTCACCCTCAAAGAAGACAGCTAGCAACTATCCACAGATAAGACATGCTGTGAAAATCCCAGAATATGCGGGTGAGGGTCAAATTCTCCCTTGGACTACAGAGACCAAGAAGGACTATATTTGAAGGGTAAAAGGAATGGCTACATTCTGACCACAGTATGATAATATCAAAAACACAAGAAAAGATTTGACAAAATTCTTTATCAATTTATGATAAAACTCTAAACAATTAATGTATAGAAAGAACATGTGTATGTGTGCTTAGTCGTAGTTGTGTCTGACATTTGGGGACCCCATGGACTGTAGCCCATCAGGCTCCTCTGTTCATGGGATTTTGCAGGCTAGAATACTGCAGCAGGTAAGTAGCCATTCCCTTCTGCAGTATATCTTCCAGACCCAGGGGTCAAACATGGGTCTCCTGCATTGCAGGTGAATTATTTACCATCTGAGTCACCAGGGAAGCCCTACCTCAGTATAATAAAGGCTTTATATGACAAGCTCACATCATACTCAGTGGTGAAAGGCTGAAAAATTTTCTTCTAACCCGAGTAACAAAACAACGATGCTCACTCTTACTACTTCTATTCAACATGGTACTGAAAGTCCTAGTTAGGGTGATAAGGCCAGAAAAGTACATAAAAGGCATTGAGCAGATCATGCAGCTCAATACTAGAAAAATAAATGACACAATAAAAAAATGGGCCAAAGAACTAAGCAGACATTTCTCCAAAGAAGACATACTGATGGCTAACAAACACATGACAAACTGCTCAACATCTCTCATCATCAGCAAAATGCAAATCAAAACCACAATGAAGTACCATCTCACACCAGTCAGAATGGCTGCCATCAAAAAGTCTACAAACAATAGATGTTGGAGAGGGTGTGGAGAAAAGGGAACCCTCTTAACGCTGTTGGTGGGAATGGAAACTAGTACAGCCATTATGGAGAACAATGTGGGGATTTCTTAAAAAACTGGAAATAGAACTATCATATGACCCAGCAATCCCACTGTTGGGCATACACAGTGAGGAAATCAGAATTGAAAGAGACACATGTATCCCAATCTTAATTGCAGCACTATTTACAATAGCTAGGACATCGAAGCAACCAAGATGTCCATCGGCAGGTGAATGGATAAAGAAATAGTGGTACATATACACAATGGAATGGTACATATATACTCAGCTACAAAAAAGAACATATTTGAGTGAGTTCTAGTGAGATGGATGAAACTGGAGCCTATTAATCAGAGTGAAGTAAGCCAGAAAGAGAAACACCAACACAGTATATGAATACATATCTATAGAATTTAGAAAGATGGTAACAATGGCCTTATATGCAAGACAGCAAAAGAGACACAAATTTAAAGAACAGACTTTTGGACTATAGGGGAGAAGGCGAGGGTGGGACGATATGAGAGAATAGCGTTGAAACATGTATATTACCATATGTAAAATAGATGACTAGTGCAAATTCGATGCATGAAGCAGGCCACTCAAAGCTGCTGCTCTGGGACAACCCAGAGGGATGGGGTGGGGAGAGGGTGGGAGGAGGTTCAGGATGGTGGGACACATGTACACTCATGGCTGCTTCATGTTGATGTATGGCAAAACCCACCACAATATTGTAAAGTAATTAGCCTCCAATTAAAATAAATTAATTAATTTTAAAAAAGACATTAGAATTGGAAAGCAGAAGTAAAATGACATAATTTTGCAAAAAGAAAATCCTTAAGAGTCAACCAAAAACCTATTAAGCCTAATTAATGAATTTAGTAAAGCTGCAGAGTACAAAATTAGCATATAAAAATCAGTAGCATATAATAGTCCTATTTTTATTTTGAGGAATCTCCATACTGTTTTCCACAGTGGTTGCATCAATTTATTTTCCCAGCACCAATGTACAAGTGTTCCCTTTTCTCCACATCCTCTCCAACATTTACTTGTAGACTTGCTCTCGATGGCCATTCTGACAGATGTGAGGTGATATCTTTGTTGTTTTAACTTGCATTTCTCTAATAATTACTGATATTAAACATCTTTTCATGTACCTGTTAGACATCTGTATGTCTTCTTTGGAAAAGTGTCCATTCAGGTCTTCTGCTTATTTATTGACTGGATTTTTGAGGATATTGAGTTGTATAAAATAATGAAATTCTGCCATTTGCAGCAACATGGATGAATGTAGAGAATATTATGCACTAAAGTAAATCAGAGCACTGACTGTATTATATTAATTATATGTAGAATCTAAAAAACAATACAACTGAAAGTATATGCAATACAGAAACACTCACAGATATAAAAAACAAACTGTGGTTACCAAAGGGGAGAGGGAAAGGGGAGAGTCAAATTCAGTGTATGGGATTAAGAGACACAAGCTACTCTGTATAAAATAGATAAGCAGTAAGGATATATTGTATAAAATAGTGAATTGTAGCCATTATCTTGTAATAACTTTCAATGGAATATAATCTGCAAAAATACTGAATCACTATATTGTACACCTGAAATTAATATTACATTGTAAATCAAGTATAATTTAAAAATACAAAGAAGCTGCGATTCATGGGGTCACAAAGAATCGGACACTACTGAGCAACTGAACTGAACTGAAGAACTGAAGTGAGATTAGAGATCCTGATGCAAATTAGCACCAGAGAATTTGACTCCCTACATGAGATATATGCAACTCAATGCAGAAAGAAAGAAGATGAAATTTAATCAGTTGAATGGAACAGTTAATTAGGTATATGCTCTGGAAAAATAAGCAGTTAGTGGCAATGAAATCATTCACCATAAGGTGTGATTAAGTCATGGCAGACGTGATGACTAAAGAAAAAAGAAGTCCAGAGATAAGTGCCTTAATGATATTCAAGAAGAAATTCAGTGGGATGAATAAAGTTAATAGAACAGATAATGTTATCCTTATAGATTTTTTTTTATATTTAATATTCCAAAAATGGAGTTGCTTCTGATTTTGTTTCAAGATTCTTTTAAAATATAAATTTATTTATTTTAATTGGAGTTTAATTACTTTACAACATTGTATTAGTTTTGCCATACATCAACATGAATTCGACACAGGTATACACGTGTTCCCCATCCTGAAACCTCCTCCCTCCTCCCTCCCCGTCTCAAATTTATAGACCCCCTGAGACTGAGATCATGAAATTGCTGGACTGGATGAAGCACAAGCTGGAATCAAGATTGCTGGGAGAAATATCAAAAATCTCAGATATGCAGATGACACCCCCCTTACGGCAGAAAGTGAAGAAGAACTAAACAGCCTCTTGATGAAAGTGAAAGAGGAGAGTGAAAAGGTTGGCTTAAAGCTCAACATTCAGAAAACTAAGATCATGGCATCTGGTCCCATCACTTCATGGCAAATAGATGGGGAAATGGTGGAAACAGTGGCAGACTTTATTTTCTTGGACTCCAAAATCACTGCAGATGGTGACTGCAACCATGAAATTAAAAAACTCTTGCTCCCTGGAAAAAAAGTTATGACCAACTTAGCATGTTAAAAAGCAGAAACATTACTTTGCCAAAAAAGGTCCATCTAGTCAAAGCTATGGTTTATCCAGTAGTCATCTATGGATGTGAGAGTTGGACTGTGAAGAAAGCTGAGCGCTGAAAAATTGATGCTTTTGAACTGTGGTGTTGGAGAAGGCTCTTGAGAGTCCCTTGGACTTCAAGGAGATCCAACCAGTTCGTCCTAAAGGAAATCAGTCCTGAATATTCATTGGAAGGACTGATGCTGAAGCTGAAACTCCAATAATTTGGCCACCTCATGCGAGAACTGATTCATTTGAAAAGACCCTGATGTTGAGAAAGATTGAAGGCAGGAGGAGAAGGGGACGACAGAGGATGACAAGGTTGGATGGTATCACCAACTCAATGGACATGAGTTTGAGTAAGCTCCAGGAGGTGGTGAGGGACAGGGAGGCCTGGCATGCTGCAGTACATGGGGATCCAAAGAGTCAGACACAACTGAGTGACTGAACTGAACTGAACTGAACTGAACTGAGACTGAGATACATTTTTCTGTATTTTCACTATTGATTCCCATCCTTATATGGCACATTGAGAACTCTAAAATATGTTCATTGAGTTAGGTTAGGGAAGGGAGGGAAGAAGGAAAGAAAAATAAGCAGAATTCATTATATATCCTAATTAATATAATCACTGATATTTTTATTGCAGGGAAGAGTTCAGTGCCTAAATGAATCAATTGTTATTTTGACTTAGTGCAGGTTTAAAAATTAATTTTTAACTCATCTCATTATTATCTTTCAACTTTATGAAATGAAAAAACAGTAAGAAAAGACTGAAAGACAGGAAGATTTGGAAGCTGAATTTTATTTTGTGAATTAGGAATGCACTTATGCCATTAATTTATTATGTTGATATTTACCAATAATCTATATAGAAATAATATTTTCTTCACCTTTAATTATTATCTAAAATTAGATTAAAATATTTTATGGGCTGACTGTGAGAATTAAAAAGTATTTGAGGGACTTCCCTGGTAGTCCAGTGATTAAGAATCCACCTTGATAAGATCCCACATGCCACAGAGCAACTAATCCTCTGTGCCACAACTACTGAGCCTGTGGGCTATAGCAGAAGATCTCTTGTGCCAAAACTAAGACGCAACACAGCCAAATAAATATTTTAAAATTATTTGAATGTAATTTAACTGTAGAATGTTCTATAAACATTGTATTAGTTACTTGTCCTATGATTTTGCTCTATTTCTTTTGCTTTTTTTTAAAAAAATTCATACACTTTATTTTTTTAGAGTAGCTTTAAGTGATAGAAAAATTGAACAGAAAGTGCAGACAGTGCCTATATATCTTATCTAGACTTCTGAGTTCCAGAAATTATGAATAAAGCTGCTATAAACGTTTATTAGTGGGTTTTTTATGGACATAGGTTATCAAGTCATTTAGATGAGTGAATCAACGGGTGTAATCATTGTATTATACGCTAAGAGGTTGCTTCAATTGTAAAAAGCTGTTTAACTGTCCTCTAAAGTACCTTTTTGCATTCCTACCATCTATGAACCAGAGTGCCTGTATTTCCACACCCTCATCAGCACTGGATGCTGTCAGTAATTTGGATTTTAGTCATTTAATAAGCGTGTAATGATTGCTTATTATTGCTGTCATTTGGAATTTCCAACCCTGAATATTCACTGGAAGGACTGAGGCTAAAGCTGAATCTGCAGTACTTTGGCCACCTGATTTGAAGAGCTGACCCATTGGAAAAGACCCTGATGCTGGAAAAGATTGAGGGCAGGAGGATAAGGGGATGACAGAGGATGAGATGGTTGGATGGCATCACCGACTCAATGGACATGAGTTTGAGCAAGCTCCAGGAGATAGTGAAGGACAGGGAAGTCTGGCATGCTGCAGTCCATTGAGTCAAAAGAGTTGGACGTGACTGAGGGACTAAACAACAACAAAGACATCTGATGTTGAACACTTTTTATATGCATATTTGCCATCTGTATCGGAGAAGGCAATGGCAGCCCACTCCAGTACTCTTGCCTGGAAAATCCCATGGACGGAGGAGCCTGGGAGGCTGCAGTCCATGGGGTCACTAAGAGTCGGACACAACTGAGCGGCTTCGCTTTCACTTTTCACTTTCACATTGGAGAATGAAATGGCAACCCACTCCAGTGTTCTTGCCTGGAGAATCCCAGGGATGGGGGAGCCTGGTGGGCTGCTGCCTATGGGGTCGCACAGAGTCGGACACGACTGAAGCAACTTAGTAGCAGCAGCAGCAGCCATCTGTATATCTTTACTAGAGAGGTCAGTTGAGACATTTTGTTCATTTAAAAACTGGATTATGTATTTTCTTATCTTGGGTTTTAAGAGTTCTTTGTATATTTTCATGGGAAATAGATGGGGAAACAGTGGAAACAGTGTCAGACTTTATTTTTGGGGGCTCCAAAATCACTGCAGATGGTGACTGCAGCGATGAAATTAAAAGACGCTTACTCCTTGGAAAAAAAGTTATGACCAACCTAGAGAGCATATTGAAAGCCAGAGACATTACTTTGCCAACAAAGGTCTGTCTAGTCAAGGCTATGGTTTTTCCAGTGGTCATGTATGGATGTGAGTGTTGGACTGTGAAGAAAGCTGAGTGCCGAAGAATTGATGCTTTTGAACTGTGGTGTTGGAGAAGACTCCTGAGAGTCCCTTGGACTGCAAGGAGATCCAACCAATCCATTCTGACGGAGATCAGTCCTGGGTGTTCTTTGGAAGCAATGAAGCTAAAACTGAAACTCCAGTACTTTGGCCACCTCATGAGAAGAGTTGACTCATTGCAAAAGACTCTAATGCTGGGAGAGACTGGGGGCAGGAAGAAACGGGGATGACAGAGGATAAGATGGCTGGATGGCATCACCGACTCGATAGACGTGAGTCTGAGTGAACTCCGGGATTTGGTGATAGACAGGGAGGCCTGGCGTGCTGTGATTCACGGGGTCGCAAAGAGCCAGACACAACTGAGTGACTGAACTGAACTGAACTGAACTGTATATTTTGAACACAGCTCCTTTACTAAATATGTGCTTTGAAAAAGATTTCTTCCAGTCTGTACTTTATCTTTTTCATTCTCTTACATCTTTCACAGTCTAGTTTTTTTAATAAAGTCCAGCTTATTGCTGTGTGTGTGTGTATGTGTGTGTGGATTGTGCTTTTGGTGTTGTACCTAAAAATTATTGCCAAATCTGTTATACATTTAGGTCTAGGATTCATTTTGAGGCAATTTTTTGAAAAGGTTTAAAGTCTGTGTTTAGATGCATGTTTTTTCTTTTGGATGTCCAGTTGTTTTAGCTCCATTTGTTGAAAAGCCTCTTTCCCCTTTGAATGGCCTTTGTTGTTTGGTCAAAGAACAGCTGTCTCTGTTTGTAGGGGAGCCTCTCTTACGATTCTACCTGTGCTTTTAGTTCCCTCTCAGGAGAGTTCTCACCTTTTCTGTGGAGGCTTATTTCTGGGGAGCTGAGCATCCTGTGCCTTTTCCTGATGTCCATAGCCATTTGGAGTGACACAAATAGTCTTCCCCTTCAGACTATTATTTAATTCACAGAATGTGGCAACTAGATATCTTATCAAAAATGTTGTCTTTTGGATAAAGAAGATGTAGTACATATATACAATGGAATATTAGTCAAAAAAGGAAAGAAATTGGGTCATTTATAGTGATGTGGATGAACCTAGAATCTGTCATACAGAGTGAAGTAAGTCAAAAAGAGAAAAGCAAACATTGCATTTTAATGCAAAAATATGGAAAGAATTTGCCTGCAATGCAGGAGACACAGTCAATGCAAGATCAATCCCTGGGTGGGGAAGATTCTTTGGAAAAGGAAATGGAAACCCTCTCCAGTAATCTTGACTGAGAAACTCATGGACAGAGGAGTCTAATGGCTTAAAGCCCATGGGGTCTCAAAGAGTTGGACAGGAGTGAGTGACTAAGTGTGTGTGCATGGAATCTAGAAAAATGGTGCTGATGAATCTATTGACAGGGCAAGAATAGAGGCAAAAAGTAGAGAATAACCTTGTGGACATGGAGGTGGGGGGAAGGAGGGAGCTCTATGTCAGTGCTGTGATGACCAAGAGGAGTGGTGTGGGGACGGGTGGGACAGGGGCTCAAGAGGGAGGGGATGTGCTTATACATATAGCTGATTCATGTTGTACAGCAGAAACTAACAACATTATAAATAAATTATGCTCCAATTTAAAAAATGTCCCTTCTTTATTTTTTTGATTATTCACTCCCATACAACATAGTATTTTATTCTGCTACTTAGCTTAAAGTACCCTGAGTCAGGTCAATAGACTTCCCTGGTGTCTCAGATGGTAAAGTGTCTACCTACAATGTGGGAGACCTGGGTTCAATCCCTGGGTTGGGAAGATCTCCTGGAGAAGGAAACGGCAACCCACTCCAGTATTCTTGCGTGGAAAACCCCATGGATGGAAGGACCTGGTAGGCTATAGTCCATGGGGTTGCAGACAGTTGGACACAACTGAGCGACTTCACTTTCACTCTGAGTCAGGGCTTCCCAGGTGACACTAGTGGTAAAGAACCCACCTGCCAACGCAGGAGACATAACAGATATGGGCTTGATCCATGGGTCAGGAAGATCCTCTGGAGGAGGGCATGGGAACCCACTCCAGTATTATTGCCTGGGGAATCCTATGGACAGAGGAGCCTGGAGAGCTACAGTCCACAGGGCCACACAGAGTTGGAGGAGACTGAAGTGACTTAGCAGGCAAGCATGCACCCTGGGTCAGGAAGAACCCGTGGGGAAGGGAATGGCAAACCACTCCAGAATTCTTACCTGGAGAATTCCATGGACAGAGGAGCCTGGTGGATCCATGGGGTCACATAGAGTCAGATATGATTGAGCAACTAACACTTTCACACTTTCACATGATATCTATATGATATCTATTTTTGTAGCATAGTCTAAATAAACTTCTCTCACAATTCTGCAAAAAGCAAGCAATGGTTTTACATCTTGATACCTAAAATACAAAGACCTTCAATATTTATATCAACTCTACAAATATAAAGTCTTCCATGGGAAAGGTACTCCAGTATATGCTGTTGTTTAGTTGCTAGGTTGTGTCCAACTCTGTGATTCTATGGACTATAGATATCAGACTTCTCTGTCTTCCACTATCTTCTGAGTTTGCTCAACTTCGTGTCAATTGAATCAGTGATGCCATCCAACCATCATGTTGTCCCCTTCTCTTCCTGCCTTCAATCTTTCCCAGCATCATGGTCTTTTCTAATGAGTCAGTTCTTTGCATTAGGTGGCCAAAGTATTAGAGCTTCAGCTTCTTCAATAGAGCTTCCAATGAATATTAAGGAATGACTTCCTTTAGGATCGATTGGTTTGATCTTCGTGCAGTCCAAGGAACTCTCAAGAGTCTTCTCCAGCACCACAATTCAAAAGCGTCTATTCTTCAGCACTTGGCCTTCTTTGTGGTCCAACTCTCACACCTGTACATGATTACTTAGAAAAGCCATAGCTTTGACTATATAGACCTTTGTCAGCAAAGTGATGTCTCTGCTTTTTAATATGCTGTCTAGGTTTGTCATAGTTTTGTTTCTAAGAAGCAAGTTTGGAGCCCAAGAATATAAAATCTGTTACTTCTTTCACTTTTTGCCCTCTATCTGCCATGAAATGATGGGACTGGATTCCATGATCTTAGTTTTTTTAAGTTGATCTAAGTTTTTTCTTAGTTGACTTTTAAGCTAGCTTTTTCACTCTCATCAGGTGGCTCTTTCGGTTCAGTTCAGTTCAGTCGCTTGTCGTGTCTGACTCTTTGCAACCCCATGAATCGCAGCACGCCAGCCCTCCCTGTCCATCACCAGCTGCCGGAGTTCACTAAGACTTGCGTCCATCGAGTCAGTGATGCCATCCAGCCATCTCATCCTCTGTTGTCCCCTTCTCCTCCTGCCCACAATCCCTTCCAGCATCAGAGTCTTTTCCAATGAGTCAACTCTTCGCATGAGGTGGCCTCATGCCTTCGCATTAGTGTCTCTTTAGGTCCTCTTTACTTTCTGCCATTAGGTTGCTCAGTGGTAAAGAATCTGCCTGCCAATACAGGAGATGCAGGAGACATGGGTTTGATCCCTGGGTCAGGAAGATCCCCTGGAGAAGGAAATGGCAACCTATTCCAGTATTCTTGCCTAGGAAATTATATGGACAGAGGAGCCAGAAGGCTACAGTCTATGGGGTCTCAAAAGAGGCGGACAAGACTTAGTGACTAAACAACAACTAAAACAGCAACTACCCTATAAAATCTTCATTTCCCCTTCATGGATCACAGACTTATTGTTGTTAAGGGGCTTGCATCACTCACTGAAGCTCTGATTCATACCATTCAGGGCCATCCAAGATGGACGGGTTATAGTGAAGAGTTTTGGCAAAACGTGGTTCATGGGAGAAGTAAATGGCAATGCACTCCAGTATTCTTGCCTGAAAGCCCCATGGACAGTAAGAAAAGGCAAAAGAATTTATGTTTTAGAAGATATAAATATGAATAAGACATGGTCTTTCCATGAAGTATCTTATGTTCTAATTTAATAGATATTTTAGTGTAACTAATCTAACTATAAATTAATGACATAGAAGTAGATTCCTATTAAAGATGCATGTATAATTCCACAGTTTTTAAGAGACTGTAATAAATTATCCCTGCAGAAATCTGTGATTTAAGGGGAAAATATAAAGAAATGTTTTAATTTCTAATTCATAATGTAATCATAACTTGCCTTTTTAAATGCAATGTTACCAAAATGATTTTTAAAATGTATTTCTCTTTCTAGAACTGGGCTTCCCTGCTGGCTCTGTTGCTTGGGAATCTATTTAAGGCAGTAATGGAAAATTTTGTCCAGAACCTCACTGTCATTCTTATAAAAAGTATTGATTTTGGTCAGTGTTTTGCCTCTGGTTGCTTAGTACCTCCTCTGGCAGCTCTGTTTCCAGGGCCATATTTCTACCTGTGATGACTTCATCTCTGCCATCTTTATGGATTTCAATTGATTTTTTTCACTGCAGTGGCCTTTGCCCTGGTTTGGTACAGGATGAAATCTTAACATTCTGGATATCTTTACAAGTTAAACAGTCATAGAAAACCAGATCTTATGAGCAGAATTTGACAGTGAGACTTTGGAAATAGAGTAGAAAGGTGGAGGAAGGTAAGAGAATTAAAGCAATAAACTGAATATGTGAAGGAGTATGTGAATGGCCCTCAGTCAATAAGGGATTCCACAGAAACAGAACTAGAGAATAAAAACATAGTGGCAAAGGCAAGGTGTTGACATAGCTATTTTGTTGATTCTTTTGCAACTGACTTTGTACTTCTCTGGTAAACCTGAATGGGCTTATGTTAGAAAATTTAAATTTAAATTAAATGAGCTCAGGTAGAAGTTTATGGAGGCAGAGAGTGCTTTTCACTATTAATTATTCTTAAGAATTTCCAAAATTCAGATTCCCATGTTCTACTAGAGAAACTGAATCAATGTCTGGGCTGAAACTAAGGAATCTGGAGTAGAAGCAAGTATAGTAGGTGATATTGAGGTGACCGTTTTACTGATTACTCTTTAAGAAAGACTGGAATGAAGATAAAGTGGTTGTCCAAAGTTTCATACAGAATTGTTAACTTGCTCTTTTGGTCACTCTGTGATACACAGTTCTTTGGTTTACATATATTGAGAAAATGTTGTATAATCTTAGTCTAATTACATAGTTCACATTAATTGGATATTTTGGTACTCAAGACCGTATTTCTCTAACCACCTCCTTTGCTCTGTCAATGGTAATTTGAATCCAGATCACAAGAAATCTTGCCAAGCACTCTTAGCCACCACACAGGTCTTTTAGTTTTAATAGAAATGTAATTCGACTATCAAAATGTGCTTTACAAAACTATTCAATTCTATGCCTTTAGGCTCCCATTTCCGTGCCTACTGTTGCTTGTTGTGGTTTAGCCGCTAAGTTGTGCCTGCTCTTTTGCAGCACCATGTACCATAGCCTGCCCGGCTCCTTGGGATTCTCCAAGCAAGCATAGTGGAGTGGGTTGCCATACTTTTTCAGGAGATCTTCCTGACCCAGGGATCAAACGGTTATCTCCTACATTGGCAGGAAGATTCTTTATTACTGAGTCACCTGGGAAGGGCAGGCCTACTCTTACATAACTTCTTTTTTTATATAATTAATGCAAATCTAAATATTTTCTGCCCAATTTGTAATGCTAATTAAGTAACTTTGTATTCATGCGAAAACCAAAATCAAATATAAATAAAAATTAGAAAAAATAAGTAGATGAAATATTACAAAACTCACATGTCTATGTATAGCAAATACTGTAGCAAAATACCTACTCACTGTGGATTCCTGCATGTATTAAAAATCTTAATATTCAAATATTTGTAGTCCCTTTAAAATCATTTGCTTTAGTTTGGTAGATACAATAGCAAGTATCTCTAAGTATACCAATTTGTCTCCACAAGAATAACCTGTCAAATTTTCAGCTTTCCAGACCATTTGCAATCTGATGCTGGTGCACATTATATTGAATGAAAAACCATTCAAAATGGTTAATATTTAAAGTATATGATGGATCTCCATGTGTCCAACCACATCTAGGTGCCTGGTATTCCTGGGCTTTGGTATGACCTCCTCAAAAATACACAGAAGAAATGATTGACCCTACCTTTCTCACTTCCTCTTGTTCCATTCAACATGTATTTAAGAATAATTCATGAACTGGTGCTGTCTTGATTCCTTTTTATTTTCTTGTAGTTACTGTCTTGTGTATCCCATATAGGCTATTCCATGAATTTAAACCCCACCTAGTAATATTTGCAAAATAACTCCTTAGCTTTAAACTATATTCTTCCTGAAACTGCCACTTAAGTATACAGTTTCTGCCACTGACTGCCAAAAGTAAATTACTTTTTTCAATACATTCTGCACATCATGGCTGTTTAATTTACTTATAATTTCAAGAACTTTTTTAACATGGTTTAGCTTTCTGTTTCTATAATATGAATGCCTGAATGTTTTCTGAAAATGTTCTTTCACCTCACCCCATTTTATTTTTTTCAGAAGTTCAAAATTGTAAAATATTTTATTTTGCATAGACAGTATGACAGGTTTTTATATATGCGTTTAGTTGCCCATTGTTTCTCTTTACAAAATATGTTATCTTAATATACCCGATTGAGAAGAAATCTCCCGGAAGTACACATTTAGAACATGACTGTAACATTTACATAGTCAAACTAGCATTTGTTACTTCATTTCTCCCTGCTTCCTCTTCCAAAAGAAAATTTAGTCTTAATTCTAAAGCGAATGTTGCTAACTGTGATGATTCATGTCCAATGAATAACAGTACTCATGTGACAAAGCGACAATTATCCCCATGTCCAAGTTTGTAAATTTCCATTTTGATTTGCTTCTCTACCTTTAAGCTAAATCCACTGCTTCTTGGCCAATTTCATAGGTCCTTACAGCTTTTCATTTCAATATCTGCTGCAGTAGAATCTTACTTTTTCCCAGAAATTTCATTCTCCTTTCCCTAAAGCCCTTTTAGACTACCCAAGAAGCAATACAATAACATCGAGTGGTCTAGGTGTTAAATGCCCTGGCAAGTGCTGGTCACGCTGTGGTTGGAAAATTCTGTTCAGAGGAGTGTACAGTGAGTGAATATGTTAGCAACACCTTTACATATTTAGAGTGTGTTGACCAGATGTGTGACACTTAAACTAAAAATAACCACAGAAGAAAATCCAGTAATCTTTCAGGAAAAAAAAAAAAAATAGTACATGTGTCATAGCAGAATGCAGATGGTTTATTTATTTAATTACATAGCAGTTTTTTAAGCAGTCAATAGAAAGAAAAAAAAAGAACACCAGAGAGCACTTTATCAGAACTGTTTTTATGTCTTAAAATATATATTTAAAATGTTTGTTTATTTATTTCTGGCTGTGCTGGGTGTTTGTTGCTCTGTGGGCTTTTCTCTAATGGCGGCGAGCAGGGACCACTCTTTGTTGCAGCGAGCAGGCGTCTCATTGCTGTGGCTTCTCTTGTTGCGGAGCATAGGCTCTAGGGCGCTCCCACTTCAGAAGCTGTGGCTCTGGGTTCTAGAGCACAGCCTCAGCAGTTGTGGCACATGGGCTTGTTGTTTCTAGGCATGTAGGATCTTCCTGGATTAGGGATTTACCTGTGTCTCTTACTGAGCCACCAGGGAAGTCCCTTTATGTCTTAATAAACAAAGTAAATAAAATTTTTAAGCTATCTATATCCTAGATAACACTGTGTAGGGCAGCAGGATATGATCCACATTGTGTTCCATTTTTAACAGTCAGAAAACACCAAGCGTTTACAGGGACAGATTCTAGGCATTGCTGGGACTTGATCCATCAAGAAGGAAAATATTAAGTAATTTGTCTATTTTTTCCCTCTCACTTTCTGATCTCCTGGCAATATCTTTCAAGGGCTTAAACCAGCCAGAAACCAGAAGGCAAGCAAGTCTGAATGATGTAATTTTTAGACTTTAGCTTCCAGGGGCACAGAGTACAGCAAAGATGCTTGGAAATGGATGTGGAAGGAGTGTTCTGAAAAAAGATGTTAGAACCATAGCTTCTGGTGGTAGAGTACTAGAAGTTTCATGGGGAAGACTTTGTGTGCCTTGCAATACTGGTGAGGGTCTAGGCAGATAAACAAAGCCCAGGCCAGATCATTCAATAGAATGAACTTAATGCAGAGAAATAGTTACAAAGCAGTTGCAGGGTTGAAAGACAAACAGGAGAAAGACAGTCCAGAGATAAGTAAAACAGAAAGATGGGACCATTCCCAGTGCTGAAGGTGCCAAGGGAGCAGGTGGGCCCCCAGAGCCACTTGATGAAACCTGGGACCACAGCAGACACTATCTGGTGGGAAGCTGTTGCTGTTTGCAGGAGTTAAAGCCACATGACAGGTGTAGCCACTGCAGGAGATGTAGCCTGAAACAAAGAGAGAAAAGCAAAAACACCAGGCTTCTCCCCCACTTCTCACCTTTCAAATATCAAACCAGTTCCTCCCATTGACTGAACTGGAAGCTGGTTCACGTGGAAACCGTGAAATGTAGGTTGCAAGAATCAGCATCTGAGTTAGGAGCAAAGCATGAGGAAGGCTAAGGAGGATGAAAGGGATAGTGACTGACGCAGGATAAAAGAAACCAGGTCTCCCAAGAACATAGGACCAGAGTGTTTTGCAAGAGATGCTTCTCATACCCAAATGGAAGTATGACTTAACACAGAGATTTATTGAACCTGTCTTGTCTAATCTTTATGTCAGCTTCTTTACTGTAAATGTGCGTAAGATCACTTGGATAGATTATCAATACTGAACCATGTGTAGAAGGGTTCAGTAATTGGGAGGTGGGTTTGCAAACATGCCTTATAAAGAAAGAATTGGGAATAATTTATTCAGTATACTGACATGAGGGATACAAGTCTCTAATCGCTTATCTACAATATGTGCAGGATAAGTTGCTTCAGTCATGTCTGACTCTGTGTGACCCTATGGACTGTAACCCTCCAGGCTCCTCTGTCCATGGGATTCTCCAGGCAAGAATACTGGAGTGGGCTGCCATGCCCTCCTCCAGAGGATCTTCCTGACTCAGGGATCAAACCTGCGTCTCCTGCTTTGCAGGCAGATTCTTTACCACTGAGCCACCAGGGAAGCCCCCTGCAATGCTAAAAACCAAAATATTTATAAAGCAAAATATTTTTTATAAGTTTGGTGCCAAAATATGAACTAAGTATGTTTTTTGTTTGATGCATTTTTCTGAGGAAATATTGATGTGCTTGGTTAAAAAGTGAACCACCAAATTCTATTGGCACTGTTAATTTATATATGTATATGTATGTACTATATTTTAAAGTGCAAAACTGTGAATCTTAAATTACACTTCTCCCCAAGGATTTTGGATACAAAATTAGAGACTACATTTATATCTTAAACAGCATTTAATTTTCCATTCTAACTCTTTAAAGAAATGGCAAGAAAACACCATATAAAAGAACAATCTCTGATGTATTCTGCTTGATTTTCCTGTCTCTGTCTATCTCTTTCTCTCTTTGGTTTCTATTGATGTCACCTGCTTAACCATACTGGTGATATTTAATGTTAACCTGGATTAGAATAACATTTCCTTATTTTTAAAAGCACCTTACTATTATTTGTAAAATAAGTTTTCACTTCAGATTGTGTTCCTGCTAAAACTGACATTTAAGTACAGTATAGTCTTGCTAAGAATAGGTGGCTTTTAAATCATGACTGTTTGATTCACATTTTCTTCTGGAATTATTTTTGCCACATTCCTGCTTTCTTTTCCTCTCATGTGAATTGGCTGTCTTGAAGACTTTCTGTTCTCCTCACTGTTCTGTCTTACTACTAGTTCAGGAGGAAGTTCAGTTCAGTTCAGTCCCTTAGTCAGGTCTGACTCTTTGCAACCCCATGGAGTGCAGCACGCCAGGCCTCTTTGTCCATCGCCAACTCCTGGAGCTTACTCAAACTCATGACCATCGAGTTGGTGATGGCATCCAAGCATCTCATCCTCTGTCACCCCTTCTCCTCCTGCCTTCAATCCTTCCCAGAATCAGGGTCTTTTCCAATGAGTCAGTTCTTCGCATCAGGTGGCCAAAGTATTGGAGTTTCAGCTTCAGCATCCAGTCCTTCCAATGAATATTCAGGACTGATTTCCTTTAGGATGGACTGGTTGGATCTCCTTGCAGTCCAAGGGACTCTCAGGAGTCTTCTCCAACACCACAGTTCAAAAGCATCCATTCTTTGGTGCTCAGCTTTCTTTATAGTTCAACTCTCACATCCATACATAACTACTGAAGAAACTATAGCCTTGACTAGATGGACCTTTGTTGACAAAGTAATGTCTCTGCTTTTTAATATGCTGTCTAGGTTGGTCATAACTTTCCTTCCAAGGAGTGTCTTTTAATTTCATGGCTGCGATCACCATCTGCAGTGATTTTGAAGCCCCCCAAAATAAAGTCAGCCACTGTTTCCACTGTTTCCCCATCTATTTGCCATGAAGTGATGGGACCAGATGCCATGATCTTCGTTTTCTGAATGTTGAGCTTTAAGCCAACTTTTTCACTCTACTCTTTCACATTCATCAGAAGGCTCTTTAGTTCTTCATCACTTGGAGGAAGTTAGGGAGAAACAATTCCTTTTACAAAGTTGTGTGTAAACAGGACCCCCAATTATGTCTGTATGGTATTGACACCTTTGCCCATAAGCAGCTTCAGAGTTATTCTTTTGTGTCTTCACTTGTTCATTATTTCCATCTACAAAATACTTACTTTTATACACTGTATCAGAAGAAAATTCAGGTTAAAAATTTTTATGTAAAATACAAGTCTAGTATTTACATTCTAATCAATTGATGCTTTATGATTCTCATGTTTGTGTGTGTGTGTGTTTGGCTCTGACCTCCTCCTCTCTTAGTGGGTAAATGCTGTTATGATTCTGAACTCAGTGCTATTTCCTGTGGTCATGTTTGTCCGAATGATAATGACGCAGTTCAAGTGATAACGATCACCACATTCAGGCTTGTAAACCTCACTTTTGTTCTCTTCTCCTCCTTATGCTTTATAGTCTGTTCCTTGACCAGATGAACTGTTTCAATTCTCACTGTTTTTTATAGTAGCTTCTTATTTTTTTCTTAACAGACAAGCTCTACATCCACTCATCTCAGCCCTAGGACTGTATGATCATATCGTGCCTACTGTAGGTGTTAAGTGTTATGTCGAGCATCAGCAAGTCTGAGCTTGGAAATATTCTGTACTGTCCAGGACACCTCTATACACATGAAGCACACTGAGCTGATGACTGAGGTCTGACCAAGAGGGCAGGGTCATGTCAGAATCCAGACAGCATTTCTAAAAATCTACTTATAATTATGTTTCATCTTTTCAGATGAAAATGAATATTAAAGGAGTTTTGTAACCTACTCAAGTTTACAAATCTAACAAGAAACAGAATCAGACAGTTGAGGCTACTGACTTAAAAAAAAAAAAAAACACTTCAATTCTTCTAAAAAAAAAATCACATTTTAATTAGATTACTTTGATTAATTGGTTTATTTATGGCCGTCCTGGGCTTTCATTGCTGTGTGCAGGCTTTCTCTAGTTGCAGCAAGTGTGGGCTTCTCTCCAGTTGCAGTTCAGTTCACAGACTTCTCACTGTGGTGGCTTCTGATGTTTCAGGGTATGGGCTCTGGGATGGGCAGGCTTAGTAGTCGTGGCCCACAGGCTTAGTTGTCAACCCAGGGATCAAACCCTTGTCCCCTGCATTAGCAGGTGGAATCTTCACCACTGGACCACCAGAGAAGTCCAAAGCTACTGGCTTTTGACACCTCATATTTAGTACGTTGAAGAAGGGCAGAGAAAAATCATCTGATGAGTATCAGTTAGAAATTAGTTTTGAAGGCAAAACATTTGTATTATCCTCTCATTTAACTCTGTGCTGCTATTTTTCTATATTCTTTGTGTGTCTTGTTCTCATTAGATATTCTCACTGATCCAGTTTCCATGCCACTAAGACAGGTGTGTCGATTCTGACTTGTTAGTTAAGAGGCATTCAATTTTTTATAAATCTAATTATTGCCTGATTCTATGTATATATTCAGGCAACATATAAATGTAAAAACTGAAGATGAACATCTGCTGTTTCTATTCAATGAGGGAGGTGCAGAGCTAATAAAACATAGCCCAACCCTGATGTCCATAATGTTATGAATTCTGATTCTCTGTAAGATTTAATTCAACTGAAAATGATTTTTTTTTCACTAGATTGATTTAGGAAAAAAAGCAAAATCTTGGAATGAGAAGATAGTTCAAATATATCTACTAAACTGTAAATATTGAAAGTCATAAATTTTGAGTGTTAGAACAGTCTTGGTTGCTGAAGGTTGGAGTGACTGTGGCTATTCCTTAAAATAAGACAGCAGTGAAATCTGGTACATCAATTGACTCTTCCTTCCACAAACGATTTCTCTGTAGCACGCAATGCTATTTGATAGCATCTTACCCAGAGTGGAACTCCTTTCAAAATTGGAGTCAATCTCCCCTAAACCTTTAGCTGCTTTATAAACGAAGCTTATATAGTGTTCTAAATCCTTTGTTGTCATCTCAGCAATCTTCACTGTAGCTGCCATATCAAGAAAACACTTTCTTTGCTCATCCGTAAGAAGCAAGTCATCACCCACTCAAGTTTTATTCTGAGACTGCAGCCATTCATTACATCCCCATGTTCTACTTCTAATTCTAGGTCTCTTGATATTTTCACCACATCTGCCATACTTCTTCCACTGAAGTCTTGAACCAAAGTCATCCATGAATATTGGAACCAGTTTATTTTAAGTTCCTATTAATGTTGATATTTTTCTCTTTTGGCTAATCATGAATGTTCTTAATGGCATCTAAAATAGTGAATCCTTTCCAGGTTTTTAATTTGTCTTGCTCAGCTCTATCAAGAGGAGTCACTATTTATGGCAGCCATAGCCTCATGAAATATATTTCTTAAATACTGACTTGAAAGTCAAAATTATTTCTTGAATTCTGGGCTGCAGAATGGATGTTGTGTATGTTTTCAGGCATAAAAACATTAATCTCATTGTATATCTTCATCAGACTCTTGCATGACTCAGGTGACTTGACAATGAGCAGTAATATTTTGAGAAGATTCTTGTTTTTTGAGCAGTAGTCTCAAAAGTGGGCTTAAAATAAACCATGTTGTGAATAGCTGTGCTGTCATCCAGGCTGTGTTGTCCCACTTATACAGCACAGGCAGAGTAGAATCAGCATAATTCTAAAGGGCCCTAGAATTTTCAGAATGATAGATTAGCACTGGCTTCGACTTCAAGTCATCAGCTGCATTAACCCCTAACAAGAGAGTTAGCCTATCCTTTGAAACTTTGAAACCAGCATTGACTTCTCTCCGGCTATAAATGGTACCTTTTATAAGTTTGCTTCATCTACTTTGAAAATCGATTTTTTTAATGTAGTCACCTTATTAATCATCTTAGCTAGATCTTCTGAAAAACTTGTCTCGTTTCTACATCAGTACTTGTTGCTTCACTTGGCTGTGAAGTAAGGGAAAGTGAAAGTTGCTCAGTCAGTGTCCGATTCTTTGCAATCCCATGGTCTGTAGCCTGCCAGACTCTTCTGTCCATGGAGATCTCCAGGCAAGAATCCTGGAGTGGGTTGCCATTCTCTTCTCCAGGGGATCTTCCCAACCTCGGGAATGAACCAGGTCTCCCTCCTTGCAGGTGGATTTTTTACTGTCTGAGCCACTAGGGAAGCCCTGCTTCACTTGGCACTCATGCATATAGAGAGCTTCTTTCCTTAAACCTCAATTAATCCTCTCTAAGTGGAACAACAAAGCCTGGATGACAGCATATCTGTTTACAACAGGGTTTATTTTAAGCTCACTTTTGAGACTACTGCTCAAATCTCAACCTAAATTAATCTCTACTAGTTTAAAATTTTTTCTGCAACTTCCTCATCCCTCTCAGCTTTCTTGGAATTGAAGAGATTTAGAGCCTTGCTCTGGACTAGGCTTTGACTTAAGGGAATATTGTGGTTGGTCTATAACAAAACAATACAAAGCAAAAAACTAAAAATCCCACAATATCTGTGAAGTGCAATGAAGCAAAATGAAACTATAGGTGGTATTTTTGTAAATAGAACACAGGCCATTTCTGTTCCTTTTTTTTTTTTTTTTTTTTAGTTTTCAACTCTCTGAAGGAGTCTCTAACCAAGAAAAAGTCATATCAAATAAGTACATTATAGAATTTTATATATTTGATATAAATTTTTTGACTATACTAAGGGAACAGGATAAAAATTCCTTAATATAACAAACAAAGTTTTTCTCAACGAAGTCATAAGTCCTATTTTCTACTTTATGTCATGAAGCAGACTTATAGTACCTAATTCTTATTTTTACCTCTCTGATGTTGTTGATAAAATGTGCTATAATTCTCTAACCT
Organism: Capricornis sumatraensis; assembly: GCF_032405125.1. NCBI lineage: Eukaryota > Metazoa > Chordata > Mammalia > Artiodactyla > Bovidae > Capricornis > Capricornis sumatraensis. Next base: position 143,487,775 of record NC_091072.1, on the reverse strand, counting down.
TTCTAGTAAACAAAGATCTTAAAATATATATTCACATCATTCTACCCCTAGTGCCTGTTGAAATGCTGTAAACATGATATCCACATGTAGTGAACAGGAAATATCCTTAACTGCTACAGTCAAATTATAAAGCTTACTTCTATCTTTGCATTTACACCATTTTGGTCAAAGATTTTTTACCTTTTTTACCACATATACACCCACACCCATGCTCACATATAAACACACATACAAACAAATAGTAGATGGAGGGAACAAGGTAAAATCTCTTTTCCCCCCATGAAATCTAACTTCAGAGAAATACAAATAAATTCTAAAAAGGACCATCCATCTTGGTGCCAATATCCTCTTCAAGTGAATTTATTTTATGTATGCAATTATCATGAAATTCACATATATAGACAGATATTTCTAAAAATTGAATTGTGTTTCCTAGAAGGCAGAAGGCATGAAAATAGAGAAAACAGGAGACAAAGCATATAACTAAAAGGTTCCTGAGACTTTAAAAACTGCTCTTAGGTTGTACAAAAATTATGGTAATAGCTTGGTTTAATTGTTTGTCCAAATCTGGGTTTTACCTCCGTGAGAACAATCAGATATTTCATAGTCAAGGATGCATGTAGTGTGTATACTGTATAAGTATGCAAATATAAAATTACAATGTAGTTACTATGTAATATTAATTACTATGTAAGTATTTACATACTTGCATATGTCGCTCAGTCGTGTCCGACTCTTTGCGACCCCATGGACTGTAGCCAATCAGGCTCCTCTGTCTATGGGATTTTCCAGGCAAGAGTGCTGGAGTGGATTGCCATTTCCTTCTCCAGGGGATCTTTCTGATCCAGAAATTGAACCTGAGTCTCCCACATTGCAGGCAGATGCTTTACCGTCTGAGCCACCAGGGAAGCCCATACTTGCATATGTAGTAGTATCCAAAATATCTGTAGTTATTTATGTATCTAAAATCAAATAAAGACTCAAAATTACCAGGGTAACTGAAGCAAAATAACATATATTCTACTAGTATGCAAAGTGACTCTCCACGTTTTTATCTATTACAGATCGACAGAACATAATGAAACTCAGCTCAGCCATTGCTAGTTAGTTGACTTGGAGCTTATTTCTTTGATAATACTATGTCTTCAGCTATGAAATTTAAGAAATAATGCTAATAATAACAGGGTAAATGAAGATTACAAAGGTAAATTATGCAAAATATCTCACATGAAGCTGGCATAAACACCAAAATAGCTTACTATTTTACAGATAATTATTAAGTATGTTAACTATAATAAATTATAGACCACCAGTCAACTAAAGAATTAAAGAATAAATTATAAAATTTTAGCAATAATCCTTTATGTGAATCCTTTTTTTCCAAGATTCATTTCAGGCTAGTGGAGCTTGGTAATGTATAAATTGATCATCACTGCTGGTTGAGTGCTTTGCATAAAAGTTAAAAGTTGAGTTCTTGAAACTGACAGATTTTTATTGATGAATCATCTCATGTTTGGGTACTGATACATCTTATTATTCTTAGAGAATCCTTTTATTTCTCCTTTCTTTTTTATGCCCATTTCATCAACAGATTTTGACTGTAGAGCTTTTCAGTGTAGAAAAGCTTGGCCTAAAGGCCAAGAAAGAGGCTCAGTGCCATTTTAATGACACCTAGTAAAAAATACTCGAGCTTTCCATCTCAAAAAGTGACCAGTTTGTTTAGTGAGAACCCAAAGGCTCTCCAACAGCTCACCACAGAGGCACTGTTTCCAGATGCGTGGGGGGCAACAAGCCACAGATGCAGCCAAAAAGCGAGCTCTCTGAAGCTCTTTTGTGAAGCTTTTACACTTTGCTTAAGTCTCAGGTGATGGAATTTATCAATTAGAAGAGATGAACATCAAGACAGAGGTCCCCAATCTTTTTGGCACCAGTTACTGGTTTCATGGAAGACAATTTTTCCATGGACTGAGTTGGGAGAGATGGTTTGTGGATGATTCAAGCACATTACATTTATTGTGCACTCTATCTCTATTATTATGAAATCAGCTCTACCAGGCATTAGATCCCAGAGGCTGGGGATCCCTGCTTTAAGGGCTGATGTTAAGAAATTCTGAAACAAATTGTATATTCTCATCACTCTGGTTTTATAAACCTCTCCTAACTCCGCACAATCAGAGAGAGCCAATGTTTTATCCAAAATATATGTTAGCTATTAGATCATTATTATTTGAATGCTTTTTTTTCTCTGTCGACATCTCACTTTATAAAATAGCTATCAGGCAAAGTCAAGTGCTGAGAAAGATCTAGATATGTCCAAAATTTTCACTTTGTTTTATTTCTTTTTTGAGTCTAAGTTATACCTGAACCAGATGCAGAATTGGTTGCTGCTGTGGTTTTCTTGTTCATTTGTCCTTTTATTTCTTTTGATGGGAAGCAGTACTCTTGGTAGGGCTTCCCTGGTGGTGCAGTGGTAAAGAAGCCACCTGTCAATGCAGAAGATGCAAGGGACGTGAGTTCAATCCCTGGGTTGAAAAGATCACCTGGAGGAGGAAACAGCAACTCACTCCAGTATTCTTCACGGAAAATTCCATGGACAGAGGAGTGTGGTGGGATACACTTTGAGTCTGTGGAGTCTCAAAGAACTGAACATGGCTGAGCACCACCAGCACCCCTGGTACTTTTAACTTCATGCAAAAAGGGACATTTGCTTGTGTAATGTGTCTGATCAATATCTATGATTTTATTTGTAGCTGTCAGGTAAAATTACAAATGTAAAATGATACCAGACTTGTAAAAACAACTATGCAGTATCCAAAACCAATAATATAAAGATAGTGGGTAACATGTCAGAGATCAAATTAAAATAATATGTTGAATAAAATCTGAAAATCATGTTCTTACCAATAGCAAATATTTCTCACTTGGTTGAAGCCCCGAGGTGATCATCTCTACTTAGAGAAAGCCAGAGTAAGACCTGTTAACGAATAACCCCAATTAATTCTTACAAAACTTTCTTCAGTAGAACTGAATGACCAATAAAAGGCTAGCTACTCAACTTTAAATGATGTCAGGATCAAAAACAGATTATATGATGGTGCTTACATGAATTTACATATGTGATAAAATTATATAAAACTATATACACGTATGGGGCTTCCCAGATGGCTCGGTGGTAAAGAATCTGCCTACTGGAGATGCAGGAGATGTATGTTTGATCCCTGCATGGGAAGATCCCCTGGAGAAGGAAATGGCAACCCACTCCAGTATTCTTGCCAGAAAAATCCCGTGTACAGAGGAGCCTGGTGGGCTACAATCCATAGGGTTACAAAGAGTTGGATATGACTTAGTGACTGAGCACACACATATATTTGTGTATATATATGGATATATATACATATTCACACACATATGCATGTGAAACCTGAATAAGAGCTATCAATTGAACTAATGTTAGTATCTTGGTTCTGATGTTGTGCTCTACTTATGTAAGTTATTACAAGGGAGATCCCGGTACTGTGTATTTTTCCTGTCAATTTATGTTAATTTCAAAATAAAAAGTGAAAAAAAAAGAGAGTTAACAGAAGTCAGTATGCGTATTCTCTTTGTGTTAGCACTAAGTATCCTCACTTTCCTGTCCTCCTTATATCTCAGCTACACTACTATTAATAACTCTTTCACTAAAGCAAATTCTGCTGTATTCTTAACAAGAGGTTCATTCCACATCAGAAACAGTAAATTCAGAGACAGTGGATGTGCTCAGTGTTTACAGATCAAAGCTCAGAGAACTCATTGTGCTTCTATTATAAACATTCTTTCTTGCTGAATTTAGACTTGAAGATTTCTAAACACAATCCCCCTAAATATGTCCTTTAGTTGATTACAATAGGTACACAATAGGTACACAAAAAGATCATTCTCATCTTTTCATTGTGCTTCAAAGTAAACTTGTATATGTAGATCAGTGGAAGATTCATTCAGAAAGAGTAAACTTGAGAAAATAGCAAAACAAAGCAAAGACAAACATGAAACATTATTGATAGGCATCACTACTTTCCTAAAGTTCATTCTAGAAGTTCAGCATTTTAAAATTTCCTATAGATCATCATTGCTGGCCATTTTGTTTTGGGTAGAGTTGACTCCACTTCAGCATCCAAGTGGATACAGTATCACAAGTTGGCCCCCATGGATTTCAGTCTATCCATGTGTCTTATCTGTGGGCCACAGTAGTAATTTGCATCTAGCTTGCGAGCATGAATGCTTAGTAATTTCAGCTGTGTCTGACTCTTTGCGACCCTATGGACTGTAGCCGGCCAGGCTCCTCTGTCCATGGGATTATCCAGGCAAGAATACTGGAGTGGGTTACCATTCCCTTCTCCAGGGGATCTTCCCTACCTAGGGAGCAAATCTGTGTCTCTTAAGTCTCCTGCAATGGCACACAGTTTCTTTACCACAAACACCACTTGGGAAGCCCTCATTGACAGTTGAAGGTGGGATGAGAAGGGGATTACAGAGGATGAGATAGTCGGATGGTATGACTAACTCAATGGACATGAGTTTGAGTAAACTTCAGGAGTTGGTGATGGACAGGAAGGCCTTACATGCTACAGTCCATGGGATTGCAAAGAGTCGGACACGACTGAGTGACTGAACTGAACTGAACTGAACTGAACTGAAACATCTAGCTTGTGCTGTGCTATGTTTAATCACTCAATCGTATCTAACTCTTTGTGACCCCATGGGCTGTAGCCCACCAGGCTCCTCTGTCCATGGGGATTCCCTAGGCAAGCATACTGGAGTGGGTTGCCATGCCCTCCTCCAGGGGATCTTCCCAACCCAGGAATCAAAACCAGGTCTCCTGCATGCAAGCAGATTCTTTACCCTCTGAGCCACCAGGGAAGTCCGAGAATACTGGAGTGAGAAGCCTATCCCTTCTCCAGAGGATCTTCCTCACCCAGGAATCAAACCAGGGTCTCCTGCATTGCAGGCAGATTCTTTACCAGCATAGCTGCCAGAGAAGCCCAAGCATCTAGTTTAGTCAGTGTCAATAAGATGGAGAGGAATTCTTGGATCACTCTCATAAGGACGTGACCAAAATAAACTAGACACCAAAAATTTTATATTATTCTGGTTCTACACATTTTAAAAACTAAACTAAACTGCAGTGTTATAGGTCAAGGTGGTGGAGATATTTGGAAGGAGAAAGGGGGTAGGAATTAGAAAGCTAAATGAGCAAAAACCTTGAAGATCTTGGAAATGTTCTATTTCTTGATTGATGTGGTAGTTACAAGGGTGTTACCTCTAATAAGTAATAAACGTTATGATTTTATTACTTTTCAGTATGAATATCATCTTTTATTTTAAAAAGGTAAGAAGAGAAAATACATTGAAATCTTTTCTGTCTTATTTAGGTTTTGATATGAGGCAGTTCTGTTAACTATTTCTCACTTTATAATAACCACACTTCCACATTTCCAAGTCTATTTATCCTATAAGACTATACTCAAATTTTAATCTTATTATGATTTCTTACTTCATTTCCTTCTGACATTGTCAATTCCTCCTCTGTGAAATAGTTCTGTTCCAGAGGGGATTGGGAAGATTCAGGTGTTATCTCATCCGCACATTGTCATACTTCCCATGTATTTCAGTTAGAAAGTAGATATGAATCAATATTTTCTCAAGGCAGGTATCGCATCACTTTCTTTGATAGACATTGAGATATTCTACACAAGTAAGTTGAACACTTAATCTGATTGTTAGACATTGAATGGAATTTTAAGCAAATTATCTGGTTATTGCTTATACTCTAAAATATTCATTATAGGAACTTCCCTGGTGGTCCAGTGAGTAAGACTCCAAGTTCCAATGCAGAGTGCCTGGGTTCGATACTTGACAAGGGAACTAGATCACATATGCATCAATGAAGATGGAAGACTCCACATACTACGATCCCACAAACTATAACTAAGATCAGTTGCAGCCAAATTAATAGGTAAATATTTAAATAAATACAATGCTCATCATAAAACTGAAATAAGGTGACTTAAAAAACTGTACAAATAACATAAAAGCTAAGTTTTCAGAAAAAGTGTATAAAACTCTTAGGACAACATTGTAAAGCAATTGTTCTGCAAATAAAAATTAAAGAAAAAAGCTCTTAGTAAAATTAACAATGAATAAAACTAGATCACTATGAAACATTAAAATAAAGACATCTGTGATAATGAAATGATCATAATCATGACTAAAATGTATGCATTTAATATTTTTACCTGGTGATACGTCAAAAACAGATTAGGTTCATGTTTTGCACTTTAGGTGATTAAAGATAAAAGAGGCAATCATACAGATAAAAAAGGCAATCATAATTCTAATGTCTATACAGTCCATGGAATTCTCTAGGCCAGAATACTGGAGTGGGTAGCCTTTCCCTTCCCCAGGGGATCTTCCCAGCCCAGGGATAGAACCCAGGTCTCCCACATTGCAGGCAGATTCTTTACCAGTTGAGCCACAAGGGAAGCCCATATCTAGCTTTAATATGGGGTAAAATTTCAATCTTGTCCATTGCTGATTCAACAACTTAAGCTGAATTGTAATAATTTTAACTCTTTTCTATTGTCCCTTTAAAAATGATATAGTTATTTTCACATCTCTGAAATAACATATAGAATTATCTTAGAGTCAATAATTCTAAGAGAAAAGATCATTCTATGGGTACATTCAAAACCTGTACTGACTCTACACTGTTGGACTTAGTGCTTTATCCACAAAGTTTCATTGAATTCAGACATCTTGAGATGAAACTGCTAGGAATTTGAGAAGAAAGTGTTGCCTTAAGCACTTATGTTCTGACAGCTCGAGCTCTATGATGAATGCAGTTTGATGGTAATTCATACTCTATAAATGAATAGGCAAAAAAACAGAAGGAGGAGTCATGTGATTATTCTCTTACCATAAAAGAAAATTGTTTTGGAGCATGAGGTTGAATGCTGACTCTGACATCACATATTCAAAATGCAAGGTGCCCAAAGTTGCATAAACAAAAGTAAATATATGAATTTTTGTGTCATGGGGCTGCAGGGACCGGGATCATTTTATGTACTATAGTGATATTACAATGCTTAAAAATAAACAACATAAATAACAAAAATATTTGAGGATTTATTTTGTGTGTGGATGAATGGTCGCTTATATTTCCAGACACTTAACCGTAGGTCAAGGTCTCTGTTATTGGCTCTTAATCTGCCTATCTGCCCCCATCTGAAATTCCTACTATTAAGGTTATGCTTCTGAGGACAAAATTATGCGACTTGAAATATCAGCCTCTTATCTGAATTAGATGCATAATAAATGATTATAATAATTAACATATTAGTAAAAATAAAGAGTCCAGTATTAAAATAAACTTTCAGTGCTAGTATCAATGAAGCACCAAGTGTGTAGGCTTAGACCAGTTGAAGCACTTGTAGGGTATAGATGTATGTGTGTGTTTTATAGGACAATCATGGGAAGCCTACTGATTCTACCTTTTAGATCTTTGCCTTCCATACCTGGGTTAAAGTGGCAGAGATCAAAAGCACAGAATGAGAGATGAAAAGTTCCTATCACTCTGTACTTAAAATAATAAATGAAAATCGACACAACTTATAGACCCGGAGGGAGGCTTGATTTAAAATACAGGTCGTGCGTGCTCTAGAGAAAGACTACCAGGGTTTCAAACATAAGTAAACTTGGTTTAGTACTTTAGCTTTACTGTATCTTACTTTTCTCATTGGTAAAACAAGCATATTTATTTATCTTTATTATTAAGTCATATCCAGGGATAAAAATAAGCTAATATATCCCTCGTGATTTAATCTATATTTGACACAAAGCAAATAATAAATATTTCTCCTTATTCAAAAAGGAAAATTCAGTGTTAATTTTTTTTACACTAAGTAAATTTACCTTTGGTTTGCCCATATATTCCATTTTCCAAGTAATTTTTAAGATGACTTTGATGTTCAAACATTAGAAACATTTTTTTGCCTCTCACTTCATTTTGTGATAGTCAAAGGGTCTGCATTAGGCAAGTTCAGTGAGAATTTCCTGTATTGTGGTTCCTGAAGCATTTTAGAAGACAATGATTTTGCTGCCTCTTTTCATACTACACATCCATGTCTCATCGGCAGAAGATTTGAACACACTTTGGTACACAGGTTTTTATTTTATTTTAAAGGATTTCTTCATAACTTTCGGGTTCCTTAGCCTCCAGCTTAGCTTCTGGATCTAATCTCATTTCTCTGAATCAGCATCCATCGTGTCTTACCTTCATTGACACTGGACATCTCACATGGCAGGTATGTGCATCCCAAGTCATAACATGAAAAAAGGAAAGATATCTCATGAGCATGGCTGATTTCAGGGAACGCTTTAATAACAAGGATGCAGTTTTAGGCTTCCCACGTTTCAGCACTTTTTACTTCAATTTCACTAATCTGATTCTTCATTCTGTAACTTAGCAATGACTTTGTGAAGTTCTGTCAACAGATTTAAAGAGACGATTCTGATAAGGATAGCTCTAAATTCTGATTGCGATCTGATTTTACAAGGAAAAAATGTAAACAATATAATCCTAGCTTAGACTTAAATAGAAAATGCTAAATGTTAACAACTCAATGCTTGAAAGTGCTTTTTTAAATTTACCATTTGTGTTATGACACTCCAGAATCATCCAGATTAACATTTTGACACATTGCACTGTTATTCAAGACACCGCACTTTGGGTCCACTCATGTTAGTGCAGAATCTCCTGATGCTAGATTATTTTAGGGGAAAGGTCTTGTAAGCAAGCAATTTTTGGCATGAGAAAATGTAGTATATGTGAAAAATGGTTCCCGTAAAAATGAATGCAATGTGTCATAAGTTAACGTGTTGTGGAAATAAAGTCAAGCTCTCAAGGTATTATCCGTACGTTGATTGAGGAGCCTCCCAACACACCAGGTCCAGAGTATTCCCATGTCTTCTCTTCCTGGTACAGCCTCTACAAAGCTATCAGCAGCTTGACATTTCTTACAGCAGTGAATATGTTGAGATTAGCAGAAGGGCATGCTCACAAGGGAAGCCTGGCATCCTGCAATCCATGGGGTCTCAAAGACTCAGACACAACCAACCGACTGAACTGAACACTCCCAAGTATTGTAATAGTTCCGTGACAATGATAGAATATATTAAATGAAAGACTCTGGGTCTAGCAAAGCTTTCATTTGAATTCTGACTTGGGTACTTAATAGCTTTGAACCTTGAGAAAAATAACCTCATTAATGGACAGTACGTTTTCTGATCTACTTAATTAGAGTCATATATTCTATCTTGTGATTTTGTTGCTCTTGTTTCTGTGAAAATAAATTCATTATATCAGCCCATTAACCAGAACTTGGTGCCTGTTGATCTCTTGTTACTACAGATCTCTAAGCTTCTTTGCCAAATTTAAAAATTAAAGGTAAATACTGAGATAGAGAGGATAAAGAGGAAAATGTATGGATAATCTCACTGAAGAATAAAGTACATTATATAAAAATGTTGGTAACAAGTGGAGTTCCAAATGGAATATCTTCATTTTCCAGCATTTTTTTTTTCTGGCAAAATGATTGGATTATCAAGCCAAAGAACTTTTTGAATCCTCTCACTGGTTTCTGCTTTTAAGAATTCTCATGTTTGTTCTTTAAATCATTACCCTATCTTTCTTTCTTTATAGGTTTTCAGACCACTCCATGGAGGTTGATTTCTGGGATTTTAGGAGTAATATGCCTTTTGATGATGATAACTTTGGGAGTTTTGTTGAAAAATTGTAAGTTTTTATAGTCAAGGCTATATAAAAAAAATCAAATCTGTGATGAAGCTATCTTATAAGAAAAGTTTCATTTTGCTAACATGTAAAAGATTCTGATGCTGGAAAAGACTGAAGGCAAGAGGAGAAGCGGGTGGCAGAGGATGAGATGGTTAGATAGCATCACTGACTCAATGGACATGAATTTGAGCAGACTCCCAGAGAGAGTGGCGGACAGCGGAGCCCGGTGTGCTGTAGTCCATGGGGTTGCAAATAGTCAGACATGGACTTAGTGACTGAACAACAATATTTTGTTATTTCATAAATGTTTATCTGACAAAGTAAATTTCTTATCATTTCTTACAGCACTTATTAAACAAAGTGTTCAGCTTGGACCCTCCACAGATCTCAGTGAAGGTTGGTTTCACACTTTGGAAGATTTTTGTGTTGGTAGAGAAGGAAATAAACAGTTTCTTGGTTTTCTCACACAGAAGCTTGATGGAATATTACACAGTTATACCGATTGATGTGGTAATTGTAGGATAGTCCCATTTCATTGTTCATCTAAGAATGTATTAATACATGCATTAAATGTATTTAATAAGAATGTATTAAATACATGATATACTATTTATGTAATTAAATAATAAGAAAATTATTATATTGAAATGACATATTTTCCAATGTGAGTGATCATGTAAAAATAAACACAAAATTATAGTAAATACTGTAATTAACAAAAATAAATTGCAAATAAAAATTGCAAAAAATAAGTTGCAGTAAATATACTAGCTAATTCTAATCACCTGCTTGTGTTTGTTGATAACCTACACTTCTATATCTCTTTTACCTTCACCTCTGCTACTTCCATAATTTAGAAAGTAACATGGAGATTAATGCAATTCTAAACCCTACTTAACCAGTGAAAGTCAGCTCAAAGTCCTAGTTTTTTTTTTTTTTTTTTTGGAACTAGAAGAACTTTTATTTACTCTTCAACCCATTGTACTCTGGTTTCTCACCCTATCACCCAACAAAAGTCCTAGTTTCTAAATGTAATTTTATACTCAAATGCTCTCCAAGTTGTCTTCTGTGTTCATATAGCTCTTCACTTGCATCATTTTTCCCCCTGAGCATTTTCCCAACTTTATTGAGATACAATTGATAAAGGACATTGCATAAATTTAATGTGGGGGGCTTCCCCGATGGCTCAGCAGTAAAGAATTTCCGCTACAACCTGAGAGACAGGGGCTTCCCTGGTGGCTCAGATGGTAAAGCGTCTGCCTACAAGACAGGAGACCCGGGTTCCATCCCTAGGTTGGGAAGATCCCCTGGAGAAGGAAATGGCAACCCACTCCAGTGTTCTTGCCTGGAGAATCCCATGGATGGAAGAGCCTGGTGGGCTACAGTCCATGTGGTCGCAAAGAGTCAGACACGACTGAGCGACTTCACTTTCATTTTCAGTCCCTGGGTGGGGAAGATGTCCTGGAGAAGGAAATGGCAACCCACTCCAGTATTCTTGCGTGGGAAATCCAGTGGTCAGAGGAGCCTGGCCAGCTACACTCCATGGGGTTACTAAAGAGTCAGACACAACTTAGCAACAAGTTTTGTGTACAATGTGCTGATTTGGTACACTTATTATTACAATATTATTATCCCAAAGCATTCACTAACAGAACCATTATGTCACGCAACTATCATTGCTATTCATGGTGAGAACATTCAAGAATTACTCCTGTGGCAACTAGCAAGTAAGTAATACGATATTGTTCACCTTAGTTACAATGGTGTACAGTAGATTCCCAGAACTTATTCATTCTGGATTCATTCTGGAGAATTGTATACCTTTTTTTTTTTTTGGTATTGGCTACAAAAGGTGGCTTGTGGGATCATAGCTTCTTGATCAGGAATTGAACCAGAGTCCAGGCAGTGAAAGTTTAGAATCTTAACCACGGGATCACCAAGGAATTCCCATGAACCTTTCAACAAACCCATTTATCCCACATCCCATCCCTTGGTAATCACCATTCTACTCTAAAATTTCAGCACCATTCATTTGACAAAGGTTTGAGTGTTGTTGAAGACATTATCCCTAGTAAACTGAATGGTCCAATTTCAAGCTAATTATTCTTTTATTTTCATTTTGAAAATAAAGTATCCAGAATTATTTTTTTTTAAATCTTCTGACTGCATCATGTGTCATATGGCATCGTAGTTTCCCAACCAGCGATCAGAAACTTTGCATTGAAAGCACAAAGTCTTAAACACTACACCACCAAGGAAGTCCTCAGAATTCTTTTGTGACTCAAGAAATGTGCTAAAATGATTTCCTTCTTTACATACCTTTTTCATCTAATTTAATTTCTCTCTCTCTCTCTTTTTTTTTTTTTACCAAAAATTTGCTTTCATTTTGCTGTGATTTATGTAAATGTTGTCTTTGATCAAAAGCAATTCTCACCCTGAGGCATAAGAGCAGTCACAATTTTAGCATAGATGCAAAAGACAAATGGACAAAGAAAATGACAAAACAGAATGCCAGCATAGTCTACTTTTAATTACACAGCAGAGATCAACTTTGGGTCGCTTTCTCAAAAAAGGTTCTTACCACTGCCCCCCATCCTACCATCTGCTACACTGTATTTGAACATATTGAATTTACTTGTATACTTACCCAAATTATCACTAAATATTGTTTGTAAATGAAGGAAACATATAATGCTATCCCTATCTCTAGAATATAATTTCCATGAGGAAAAAGGATTATGTCTGAGTTGTTCAAATTAATATTCCCTGAACTGTGGTGTATGCAGTAAATTCTCAAAGAATATTTGTAGAAAAGATTAATAAATAACAAATGATTTTTTTTTGGTTGTGATTTATTTTAAAATTTTTATTTATTTATATTTTTTGGCCCCACCATGAGCGGTATGTAGGAACCATTTTTAAATTTTTTTTATTTTAATTGGAGACTAATTACTTTACAATATTATAGTTTTTTTTTTTTTTTTTTTTTTTTTGCCATACATTCACTTGAATCAGTCATGGGTGTACATGTGTTCCCCACCCTGAAGCCCCCTCCCAACTCCCTCCCCATCCCATCCTTCAGGGTCATCCCAGTGCACTGGCCCTGAGGGCCCTGTCTCATGCATTGAACCTGGACTGGCAATCTATTTTACATAGGGTAATATACATGAATAACAAATGATTTTTGAAAAAGTAAATAACACTGAAACAAAAAATTGAACCTCTAATGTCATCCAGTCATGTTTTATTATTTCTTTTAGAATCTGGCTGCTGTTATTGCCAAGAAAAATGGATTGGCTACCAATGCAACTGTTATTTCATTTCTAATGAATTAAAAACATGGAAAGACAGTAGGGATTTTTGTATTTTTCATAATTCCAGTCTACTTCAGATACAAAACAGAAATGAACTGGCAAGTATTTAATTTTGATTTTCTACATTTTCTTTGACTTAGGAAATATATTATCTAAGTAGGCTGAATGATTCAAGTCTTTAATCAGATAACAAGTGGATGATTATATTTGAACTAATATCCTATACTTTGAAATCGTCACAAAATCAACCCAAAATTTCTCAAAGGTTTACATTATAGGAGTGTTGACAGATAAAGTACAAATAAAGTTTTAAAGATAACTCAAAGTAGAAATAAAAATAACCTAATTTAGCTTAAAATAACCTATTTTTAGCTCTTTAATTGAATTTCTAATTTATTTTATAATTACATATCTTTTGTTATCACTCTTGGGTGTAATGTGAAATGTATATGTAAAATATTATAAAACAATTAGTTCTTTAGTAAAAGTTCTCTAGCTCCCTGTAGAACCTGTGCTAAGATCTATCCCTCAGTGTGCTATTGGGATCAGATTTGACTGATGATCTGCTATGAAGGAAATGTTCCATAAAAACTCTAACACCCATTATGACATTTTTCATTCCTTTAAGAAGTGAGGCTTTGTGGTATTTTTTCCTCCAGAAATGGACTTGATGAATGAGAAACAAGAGGCAAGTGACTGACTACACCTACTAAATTAGAAGTTAAAAATGATTTTAGTTTGTATTCGTTTGGTGCAAAAGTAATTGTGGTTTTGCCTTGTTGAAAATTGCTGTTGGATATTGGAAAACATTCTTAAATAAATGTGATTATGTTACATACTGTTTAATATGCATTTCTCATTTTATGTTTTTTTGCTAATGACATCGCTTGCTGTTAATTTTATATTTATTTTAGGCTATAGAAACTATGTTAGACAAAAAGCAAATTTAAGCAATTTTTAAATTCAAGTTCAAAATGGGTAATAAAGCAGTGGAGACAACTTGCAACATCAACAATGCATTTGGCCCAGGAATTGCTAACAAAAGTACAGTGCAGTGGTGGTTCAAGAAGTTTTGCAAAGGAGACAAGCACCTTGAAGATGAGGAGTGCAGTGGCCGTCTATCAGAAGTTGATCCGACCAACTGACCGGATCATCAAAGCTGATCGTCTTACAACTACAAAAGAAGTTTCCCAAGAACTCAGCATTAACCATTCTGTGATCATTTGGCATTTGAAGCAAATTAGAAATGTGCAAAAGCTCTGAAAGTGGGTGCCTCATGAACTGACAGCAAATTTTAAAAAAAATCATTATTTTGAAGTGTCTTCTTCTCTTATTCTAACAGCAAAACATTTCTCAAGTGGATTGCGATGTGTGATGAAAAGTGGATTTTATACAACTGGTGATGACCAGCTCAGTGGCTGGACCAAGAGGAAGCTCCAAAGCATTTCCAAAAGGCAAACTTGGACCAAAAAAATGTCATGATCACTGTTAGGTGGTTTGCTGCCAGTCTGATCCACTACAGCTTTCTGAATCCCAGTGAAACCATTACATTTGAGAAGTCTGCTCAGCAAATCAATAAGATGCACCAAAAACTGCAATGCCTGCAGCTGGCATAGGTCAACAGATAGGACCTAAATTCTTCTCCATGAAAATGTCTGGCTGCAGGTTGCAAAACAAACACTTCAAAAGTTGAACAAATTGGGCTACGAAGTTTTGCCTCATCTGCCATATTCACCTGATTTCTTGCCAATCAACTACCACTTCTTCAAGCATCTCCATGAGTTTTTGCAGTGAAAATGCTTCCACAACCAACAGGAAGCAGAAAATGCTTTCCAAGAGTTTGTCAAATCCCAAAGTATGGATTTTTACACTACAGGAATAAAAGAACTTATTTATCAATGGCAAAAATGTGTTGATTGTCATGGTTCCTATTTTGATTAAGAAAGATGTGTTTGAGCTTAGTTATAATGATTTAACATTTATGGTCTGAAACCACAATTACTTTTTTGTACCAACCTGATAGAATTGAAAAACTGATACTAATACTGGAAACTGACATTCTTAAAAGTACATGTTTCCTAGAGTAGATTTGAAATAGGTTAATATGTTGGTCTCTGTTTCTAAGCAGGGTTTTATGAAGTTCAGTTCCAGGTTTTACTGGATTGGACTTTCTTACAGTGAAGAACATCATGCCTGGTTGTGGGAGGACAATTCTACTCTCTCCCAAGATCTGTAAGTTTCTGGCATCAAAACTTTTTCTGTTCTTTTTTGAGTTTATCCTTGGATTTGATCGTTCCTTTCCCCATATACTAATAATTTCATCTTCATTACAGAGTTCCTTTATCTCACACTGTAAATCCAAAGAACTGCATAATATATAACCCAAGCAGAGGTGCATTGGATGAAGACTGTGAAAATACAAATAATTACATCTGTAAGCAACGGTTTGTTTAGATGTTTCTTGGGGAAGAAGTATTCTGCAATGAAGATTTAGACTTACTTAGAATGACAACATATTATTATATCTATTTCTGGGATCTGTAAAATGTTTCAAATTGTGCCTTGTCAATCATATAATTTTCATATATTTGAAAACATATGCCTAAATTTTTTTATCAATACATAATTGATATATAAATTATATTGGTTTTAGATATACAGCATAGCAATAACTAGACAGTAAGTTTAATTAACATTCATCATTATTATAGTTACAATTTTTGTAGTTACAATTTTTAAATTTTGCAATGTGTTTTAAAATTGATGAAACTTGTGTACCTACACTGAAATTATAGAGTCAATATAAATAATTTCATGAATATTTAATGTGCACAGTCAATAGTGAATTTCATAATTTATACATCTATTCTTAGAAATTCCCTCTGCTGAAATTTAAATAAAACCTAATTCCTACTGAATAAAATATATCAAAATCATAACAGTCCTTTGTATGGCATCAGTTAGGTTCAGTTCTGTCACTCAGTCATGTTCAACTCTTTGTGACCCCACGAATTGTAGCACGCCAGGCCTCCCTGTCCATCACCAACTCCCGGAGCTCACTCAAACTCACGTCCATCAAGTCAGTGATACCATCCAGCCATCTCATCCTCTGTCGTCCCCTTCTCCTCCTGCCCCCAATCCCTCCCAGCATCAGAGTCTTTTCCAATGAGTCAACTCTTCACATGAGGTGGCCAAAGTACTGGAGTTTCAGCTTAAGCATTAGTCCTTCCAATGAACACCTAGGACTGATCTACTTTAGGATGGGCTAGTTGGATCTCCTTGCAGTCCAAGGGACTCTCAAGAGTCTTCTCCAAAACCACAGTTCAAAAGCATCAATTCTTCAGTGCCCAGCTTTCTTCACAGTCCAACTCTCACATCCATACATGACCACAGGAAAAACCATAGCCTTGACTAGACAGACCTTTGTTGGCAAAGTAATATCTCTGCTTTTCAGTATACTATCTAGGTTGGTCATAACTTTCCTTCCAAAGAGTAAGCGTCTTTTAATTTCATGGCTGCAGTCACCATCTGCAGTGATTTTGGAGCCCCCCAAAATAAAATCTGACACTGTTTCCACTGCTTCCCCATCTATTTCCCATGAAGTGATGGGACCAGATGCCATGATCTTCGTTTTCTGAATGTTGAGCTTTAAGCCAACTTTTTCACTCTCCTCTTTCACTTTCATCAAGAGGCTTTTTAGGCCTCTTCACTTTCTGCCATAAGGGTGGTGTCATCTGCATATCTGAGGTTATTGATATTTCTCCCAGCAATCCTGATTCTGGCTTGTGCTTCTTCCAGCCCAGTGTTTCTCACGATGTACTCCGCATATAAGTTAAATAAGCAAGGTGACAATATATAGCCTTGACATACTCCTTTTCCTATTTGGAACCAGTCTGTTGTTCCATGTCCAGTTCTAACTGTTGCTTCCTGACCTGCATATAGGTTTCCCAAGACACAAGTCAGCTGGTCTGGTATTCCCATCTCTTTCAGAATTTTCCACAGTTTATTGTGATCCACACAGTCAAAGGCTTTGGCATAGTCAATGAAGCAGAAATAGATGTTTTTCTGGAACTCTCTGTTTTTTCGGTGATCCAGCGGATGTTGGCAATTTGATCTTTGTTTCCTCTGGCTTTTCTAAAACCAACTTGAACATCTGGAAGTTCATGGTTCACATATTGCTGAAGCCTGGCTTGGAGAATTTTGAGCATTACTTTACTAGTATGTGAGATGAGTGCAATTGTGCGGTAGTTTGAGCATTCTCTGGCATTGCCTTTCTTTGGGATTGGAATGAAAACTGACCTTTTCCAGTCCTGAGGCCACTGCTGAATTTTCCAAATTTGCTGGCATATTGAGTGTAGCACTTCCACAGCATCATCTTTCAGGATTTGAAATAGCTCAACTGGACTAGGTTGAAAATTCCCATCCTGATCTCTTTTCTTGTGGAAGCAAAAATAGCCTTAATGCTTTTTTTAAATTCTTTCTTGATATCTATGCATCTATATCTTCTAATTTAGACCTGCAGGTGCCATATAATACTTTCTTCATGTGCATCACAGAGTTCAGAGGGTTTCACATTTGTGTGTCTTCTCTTGATGCTACAGAGTTCCACATAAGAATTGCAAGTCTTTGCCCAAGTATGTAGTCTCACAGATTACTTTCATATTTTGGAAAAGGAAAGGTAATCTAAGCCCTGATCTCATAAATATACAGTCTTATTTTATTTTACTCCATAGATCTTTCTCACTTCATGCTTGTCTATCAGTTAAAAAACCCCAAAAAAGCCATTCTTACATGTGCTTTGAAGATTTTAATCTCTCATCAATCCCAAAAATCTTTTCCTAAAAGTTATGTAATAAATACTGGACAATTACACTTTTGAGGGGTACAGGGAGCAGTTCATTTTATTGAGGGGTTTTCGAATAGATCAAAGAAGGATTGAAAACATAATGAGTTCTGATGCCTGTGACCTGAATGGAATTTTCCTAACCGCAGAGATATCAAAACCCAAGTCTCCTCCTTTTTTATAACTGTTGCATATAATTGACCCAGTTTCAAACCCTGGGTAGGGAAGACCCCTTGGAAAAGGGAATGGCTACCCGCTCCAGTACTCTTGCCTGGAGAATTCCGTGGACATCAGGCTCTTGCCTGATGGACTACAGTCCATTGGGCGGGGGGGGAGCGGTCACAAAGAGTCAGACAGGACTGCGCAACTAACACTTTCACTTTTATACATCTTAAGAAATTTGTTTGACATCTCTATTTGCTTTGTGATTTTATACTTTAATTAAGTGATAATAATTGAGAACCCAAAGTTGATTTTAAAAATACTGAGTCAAGATGAGGAAAGAACCTCTTATGTTTTACTTCTCAAAATATAATAGTACTACAAGTTGAACTCTTCACATTTTTGTATGAAGGTTGACTTAGGAAAACTGTACTTGTTATATTATGAAAAATACAACACAGACTATAGCATCTTTCAAATGCTTAACATGGACTAAGCAAACATGCATTACACTTTATATACTTGAAATGCTTTGCCTTTGTTGCCCATGTGATTTTCATAACAATAATATAGTTTTAATTGAATATAAAATGAAAATTATAAAGTTACACACACACACACATACACACCATCTTTTTTATCACTTCCAGAATGCAGGGAAAAGGAAATTTTAAAAACTCAAAACTATTGTATTTGTAACAAACAGCTTATTTAGCTGTTTTCTTAGAAAAAATTCAAATCTCATCTGACTAAATATGGAACCGCTTTTATTTTAATAAATCATGTTCATTTCTTTATCTCTAGACTACTATTTGTATCCATGTCTATTTTATCTTTTTTAATGAATATTCATTAATTGCATCAAACTCTTTGTGATCCCATGACTGTAGCCCACCAGACCAGGCTAATCTGTTTATGGGATTTTCTATGCAAGACTACTGGAGTGGTAGCCATTTCTTTCTGCAGAGGATCT
Organism: Capricornis sumatraensis; assembly: GCF_032405125.1. NCBI lineage: Eukaryota > Metazoa > Chordata > Mammalia > Artiodactyla > Bovidae > Capricornis > Capricornis sumatraensis. The sequence goes on along the minus strand of NC_091072.1, from coordinate 143,468,654 downwards.
TCCTGGCCCAGGGGTCAAACCTGGGTCTCTTGCATTGCAGGCAGATCTGAGTGTGCATCTGAGCCATCAGGGAAGGTTAATATACTACACAAAAACATTTGAAACCACTTATATTGTTGATAAAATGTATGTGTTTCTACTCAAAATATAAAGATTAAGAAAATTATTTTTAAATTACCTAATTTTACTGTGTTTTGTTAAACTTAATTTGAGTCTTTTGCTTTGAAGCCCTGGTTCATGTGATTGCCTCCAACTTTTCTCAAAATAAAAATAATCTATGTTCTGGTCTCTTAAAATTCAGCACTTTTTGTTTTTCTTGGGTGTTTTTGTTCATCCTTCTCAATAGAGGAGTCATTCACATCTCTTTCTTCCTGTGATCATTCCACTAAACTATTTCCCTAAGTATCAAATATCATATACTGTAAAACTCACTTTTGTGATAATGTTACACATATATCTTTCGAAACCTGCATTGATATTCTTCAATTCAGTTCAGTCACTCAGTTGTGTCTCTTTGCGATCTCATGAACCGCAACACGCCAGGCCTCCCTGTCCATCACCAACTTCCGGAGTTCACTCAAACTCATGTCCATCGAGTCGGTGATGCCATCCAGCTGCCTCATCCTTGGTCATCCCCTTCTCCTCCTGCCCTCAATCTTTCCCAGCATCAGGGTCTTCTCAAATGAGTCAACTCTTTGCATCAGGTGGCCAAAGTATTGGAGTTTCACTTGTAACATTGGTCCTTCCAATGAACACCCAGGACTGATTTCCTTTAGGATGGACTGGTTGGATCTCCTTGTAGTCCAAGGGACTCTGAAGAGTCTTCTCCAACACCACAGTTCAAAAGCATCAATTCTTTGGCTCTCAGCTTTCTTTGTAGTCCAACTCTCACATCCATACATGACTACTGGAAAAACCAAAGCCTTGACTAGACGGACTGTTGTTGACAAAGTAATGTCTCTGTTTTCTCATATGCTGTCTAGGTTGGTCATAACTTTCCATCCAAGGAGTAAGTGTCTTTTTCTTTTTTTTTTTCATTACAAAACTTTTCATTTTAAAACAATTTTAGATCCACAAGCATCACAAAGAAAGCACAGAGCTTTGCCCTGTTCTCCCTGATTTTCCTGCATGTTAATATTTTATGCAATCATGCTACATTGATCAAAATGAGAAATTGATATTAGTACTATTCAATTAAGGAAAATACAGATTTAATTTCACCAGTTTACCCAATGTGTCCTTTTTTCAGATTAAATACATAGCATTTAGATATTATGCTTGATTAGTTTCCTCTGTAATAACTTTTTTTTAATTTAAATTTTATTTTTTTACTGTACAATACTGTATTGGTTTTGCCATACATTGACAAATCCACCACAGGTGTACATGAATTCCCAACTCTGAACCCCCCTCCCAATGAGGTGGATGAAACTGGAGCCGATTATACAGAGTGAAGTAAGACAGAAAGAAAAACACCAATACAGTATACTAACACATATCTATGGAATTTAGAAAGATGGTAATGATGACCTTATATGCGAGACAGCAAAAGAGATACAAATGTAAAGAACAGACTTTTGGACTCTGTGGGAGAGGGAGAGGGAGAGGGAGGGATGATTTGGGAGAATGGCATTGAAACATGTATACTATCATGTAAGAAATGAATTGCTAGGCTAGGTTAGATACAGAATACAGGATGCTTGGGGCTGGTGCACTGGGATGACCCAGAGAGATGATATGGGGAGGGTGGTGGGAGGGGAGTTCAGGGTTGGGAACTCAAAGCATCTTTTAATTTCATGGCTGCAGTCACCATCTGCAGTGATTTTGGAGCCCAGAAAATAAAGTCAGCCAGTTTTCACTGTTTCCCCATCTGTTTGCCAGGATGTGATGGGACTGGATGCCATGATCTTAGTTTTCTGAATGTTGACTTTGAGGCCAACTTTTTCACCTTCCTCTTTCACATTCATCAAGAGGCTCTTTAGTTATTCTTTACTTTCTGCCATAATGGTAGTGTCACCTGCATATCTGAGGTTATTGATATTTATCCTGGCAATCTTGATTCCAGCTTGTGCTTCTTCCAGCCCAGTGTTTCTCATGATGTACTCTGCATAGAAGTTAAATAAACAGGGTGACAATATACAGCCTTGACGTACTCCTTTTCCTGTTTGGAACCCTTCTGTTCCATGTCCCATTCTAACTGTTGCTTCCTGGCCTGCATACAGATTTCTCAAGAGTCAGGTCAGGTGGTCTGGTATTCCCATCTCTTTCAGAATTTTCCACAGTTTATTGTGATCCACACAGTCAAAGGTTTTGGCATAGTCAATAAAGCAGAAATAGATGTTTTTCTGGAACTCTCTTGCTTTTTTGATGATCCAGCAGATGTTGGCAATTTGATCTCTGGTTCCTCTGCCTTTTCTAAAACCAGCTTGAACATCTGGAAGTTCACAGTTCATGTTTTGCTGAAGCCTGGCTTGGAGAATTTTGAGCATAACTTTACTAGCATGTGAGATGAGTGCAATTGTGCAGCAGTTTGAGCATTCTTTGGCATTCCCTTTCTTTGGGATTGGAATGAAAAGTGACCTTTTCCAGTCCTGAGGCCACTGCTGAATTTTCCAAATTTGCTGGCATATTGAATGTAGCACTTTCACAGCATCATCTTTTAGGATTTGAAATAGCTCCACTGGACTTCCATCACCTCCACTAGCTTTGTTCGTAGTGATGCTTCCCAAAGCCCACTTGTCTTCACATTCCAGGATATCTGGCTCTAGGTGAGTGATCACACCGTCATGATTATCCAGGTCATGAAGATCTTTTTTGTACAGTTCTTCTGCCTATTCCTGCCACCTCTTTTTAATATCTTCTGCTTTTGTTAGATCCATACCATTTCTGTCCTTTACTGAGCCCATCTTTGAATGAAATGTTCCCTTGGTATCTCTCATTTTCTTGAAGAGATCTCTAGTCTTTCCCTTTCTATTGATATTCTTAGGTTGTATCTAATTGTATATTTCAAGCGCTGATAACACAGTTGAGAGTATATGATTTAATTTCACCATTTCATCATACAGTATGCTAATGTAAAGAAACCTTTCCATTTATTTCTTGTTAGACAATGTGACTATCACACCAAAGCCAATTTTACTCTTGAATAAAGTGATAATTAGATGAAATAAACTTAAGTCATACTATAATAGATGCAGGCTTCCCAGGTGGCTCATACAGTAATAATCTGCCTACAATGAGGGAGACCTTGGTTTGATCCCTGGGTTGGGAAGATCCGCTAGAGGAGGGCATGACATCGCACTCCAGAATTCTTGCCTGGAGAATCCCCGTGGAAGGAGGAGACTGGCTGGCTTCAATCCATGGGGTCGCAAAGAATCAGACATGACTGAGTAACTAAGCATACATGATAGATATATATCAATAAGTGCCATCTTTCAAAACATTTCAAACCTAGTTAGGAATCATTTCTTGGAGACTTAAATTTTTTGCTTTTATGTATTATTTTGCAGAAGCAAAGCATGGACATGCTTTAAAATTCCATAGTACAGAAGAACTTATTAGAAAGTCAGTAATTCTTTTCCCTCTTTGTCATTACTCTGGTCCTGCCCCAGGGGCAAACTAATTATTATTCTGTTTTTTCTACTTTTATTAGCTTTCTGTATAAAAGTAGGGAGAAATATTTTTTGCATTTCTAGCCCAGGATGAACCTTGGAATCTAGCAAAATCAAGGTTTGAAATATTTTTTAATTGACCATTAAGAGAGTCCATTCTGTTTTATTATTGTTGTTGTTTTGTTGAGGGTTTATGAGGCTTATTGGATGTTACAAGAAATAAGGGTGTTAAATAAGATGGATCCTATCTCTTTCAAAGGCAAATTATCTCCAGATAATAATAAGATGAATAGTTAGAATATGGCTTAGGAGTAGGAAATGCGCAATACCCTCCCATACAGAGAGTGAGTCATCGTCAGGAGTTTCCCCGTTTTCTATAATGATTCAAGAAATCGATGAAAAGTGCTGACTCAGGTGGCAAATGAGTATCACGACCAGTGCATCCTCTCTACTCCCAGCACACTCTTTCCCACAAGTGGTACTCAGTCTTGCCCCTCCAACCTCTTTTTCTCTTCCTCCAATCCCCACTTCATCATTAGCTTATTCTCCTTTTCCTCTGGTCAGGATAAAGTGGAGTCATGGGATTATTTTCTTATTATAAGAAAAAATAAATTTGGACCATGAGATTGAATGACTGATTGTGACATCACTTTACTGAAATGTAAGGTGCCCAGAACTGCAAAAATAAATGTACAATTTTTTTGGTCATTGGAGGCACAGGGACTGGGAGTCATATTATGTGTTTGACTGTTTCCAACTGCAGTTTTTCTGAACTCCATACCTTTTTCCTGGCTCAGATGCTCAACTAGCTCCTTCTTGTGGGAAGGTGGCTCTTCTCTTCCCTACAGTTTCTTAAGTGTCTGGTAGTTCTGGTGCTATTCTGCTTCTTTTGTCAAGTCTGCCTTAAGATCTGAGCAAGATAATTCATATTTCATAGAACTGCACTGAAGGCAACGTCTCAAGGTGTGAAATTTGAGACAAGAAAAGAAGAAAAACAGGATAATAATCCATTTCTACCTAGTTTACCCAGAAAGTTCAAGCAGTGTTTCTGTGCCCATACATATTTTAGATTCATATTCATTTTTTGTATGCTAGTATGTGTATGTATACAAACACACACACACCATCTCTTTTTAACCATCCTCTAGAGTGTAAGGAAAAGGAAACATTTTAAAAATGAAACTATTGTATTGTAAGAAACAGCTTATTTAACTGTTTTCATAGCAAGAGCTCATATCTCATGTGATTAAAGGTGGAACCTCTTATATTTTAATAAATCATGGACATTTCTCTGCCTCTAGAAGACAGTGAAATGTATTCATCTCTATTTTATCTTCTTGTAATAAAGATTATATAAACCGCTTATACTGTTGATAAAAATTTGTGTCTCTACTTAATAAAGATTAAGAAAAATTATTTTTTAAATGTCCCAATCCTATTGTGTTTTGTTAATATGAGCCTCCTGTTTTGAAGACATGGTTCACACAGTGATTGCCTCTCAATTTTTCTCAAAATAAAATTAATTTATCTTCTGGTCACTTTAATTCAGCACCTTTAAAATTTCTTTGCTGTTTTAATGTTTATCCTTCTTCAGTAAAGGAGATCTTCATTGCTTCTTTTCTTCCCTGATCAAGCCAGTAAAAACTTTCCCAAAGTATCATGTCATACACTGTAAAACTCACTTTTATAATAATGTTACATATATATCTTTAGAAACCTGGATCACTATTCTTATTTTGCTCTAAGTGTATATTTCAAGCACTGATAACACAATTGGGGAGTATATGATTTGATTTCACCATTTCACCATACAATGTGCCAATGCAAAGATTTTATTAGTTCAGAATCTTTCTTTTTTTCTTTTCCCAGGGAATTCTTCCTCTTCCTTGAAAAGAAAATAATTTGCAACTTGATGCTAGCAAATTTCTTTCCACTCAGAGAATGCACCCATTTTCCAAGAGGTGAGGTCAAAACAAATTTCTCATTTGGGACCTTTGAAATATATACCATTACTATATTCTGGAACATTGATAGGCAAGGAAGAGACTTCATAATTAAGTGGACATTCATTAATTTTCTCCAACTCTTGGTTCAGGTTTGAATGGTCTTTTAGTTACTGAAGTCAACATGGGCACTGATCAAGGGCATGAGTAAACTACAGGGAAGACAAGTTGTAGTTCCTACAGTGAAGAATCTCCTCTCCTACTTGGGGAGAGGAGATTTTGCTGAGAGACCTGCGTTTTCTGGAAGGAGAAACAAACACATAGGTGAAGCTAACATTTCAGAGGAGCTTCAGTTTGGGTTCTTTCTGCATCAGACCCCTCCCGATAGGGGTTTGAGTGAAAAGCATATTTGGAATGTGTGTGGAGAAAGGAGGGAGTGTTAATACAGGAAAAAGAATGTAGAACACAATAAAGCTCACCCTCTTAATCCAGATACTAGAGGAGGAGACTGGAGGCTAACAGTGTTGAGTGAATCTGGTGAATGGGGAAAAATATAATGTTCAAAACTGCCTCGCATTCAGGTCACAGGTCCTGGATTAGAGCAAATACTGAGACTTGTTGGTTAGGGCCATCCCGGTGAGAATCCCTCAGCACTTCTGGACTGTCAAGTGAGAGAAGCAAAACTTTCAGCAGTTCTAGGAGGGAAAATTTACACTCGCTGATTTACCATGATTTACAAATATTCCGAGGGACGTGGGAGGGGGGAAATGATAACATTTGCTTCAAGTGGGGATGAACGGTAGGGAAACTGGTACAAAAACAATTCAACTGCCCTTGTGCAAAAAAAAGGATCAATCAACCAGTGCTGACAGCACAGAGAAAATTAGAAGATTTTATATGTATATACAATCTACACATATATGCATATAAAGTCCTCTTTAATCACCTGACTTCCCTGGTGGCTCAGCAGTAAAGAATCCATCTACAGTGTAGCAGATGCTTGAGACATGAGTTCAATCCCTGGGTCAGGAAGATCCCCCGGAGGAGGAAGTGGCAATCCACTCTAGTATTCTTGTCTAGAGAATTTCAGGGCAGAGGAGTCTGGCGGGCTACAGTCCATGGAGTCACACAGGGTTAGATATGAATGAGCACCTGAGCACACATACGTATATAAAGTATACACATATATGTATACACATGTACATATGTCTACCTATCTGTATCTATCTTCTACTCTATCCATCTATCTGTCTATCTATCTGTATCTTTTGTGTGTACATGCATGAGTGCATTCAGTTATTTGTGACTTAACATTTACATTGTTGGCCTGAACCAATCTTTGGTGGATTTTTACCACCGAATTAGAGAACTAAATGCGGGAGAAAGAAGAAGAAGGAGACAAGGGGAGAAGTCGCTCTGATTCTACCATTTTTATTTTGCCTTCCATATTTGGGTTAATAAGACAAGAATGAGAAATACAGCATGAGAGCTGGAAAGTTCCAACCACTCTGCACTAAAGAAAATAAATAAAATTAACAAAACATATAGACAGAGAAAGAGAGAGGCTTAATTTGAAGTGTATCTCATGTGTGCTCTAGAGAAAGACTACCAGGGTTTCACACATGTGACCTAGCTTTACTCTGCCTTACTTTTCTCATTGGTAAAATAAGCGTATTTATCTATCTTTGTTGTTAAGTCACATTCACGGAAAAAATAAACTAATATATGCCATGTGCTTCATGTTTGACACAAGGTAAATGATAAACATTTTTCATTATTAAGAATGGAAAATTGTGTGCAAAATTGTTTTTGTACTAAGTAAATTTTCCTTTGGTTTGCCCATATATTCCATTTTCCAAGTAACTTTTTAGATGACTTTGATGTTTGAACATTAAAAAAACAACAACAACAAAACTTTCCTCTCACCTTATTTTGTGAGAGTCAAATGGTCTGCATTATGAGGTTCAGTGAGAATTTCCTGTATTGCGGTTCTAGAAGCGTTTTAGAAGATAGCGATTTTACTGCTTCTTGTTCATACTACACATCCTTGTCTCATCAGCAGAAGATACAAGCACATTTTGATTCACAGTTTTTCTTTTTAAAATTTCTTCACAACTTTTGGGTTTTTGGTAGCCTCCAGCTTAGCTTCATGGACTAACCTCACTATCCTTGAACAAGCATCCACAGTGCCTTATCTGCGTCGACATTAGACAACATCTCACATGGCAGGTATGTGCAGCCCAAGTCATAACGTGAAAAAATAAAAATAACCAAAAATATATCTCATGAGTATGGCTAATTTTGGGCAAGAAAAAATTTAAGAAAAAATGTGTACAGTTTTAGGTTTCTCATATAATAGCATTTTTTAAATTTCATTTTTCTGATTCTTCACTCTGTCACTTAGAGATGATATTGTGAAGTATTCTCAACAGATTTAAAGAGTGGGTTTTGACCAGGATAGCTCTAAATTCTGATTGAGATATAAATTTACCAGGAAAATTATCCTAGGTTTTCTTACCTACTTAATGGGAGTCATGTGCTCCACCTTGTGATGCTTATGTTGTTATTACCAAAATAAGTTTGTTATCAATATATCAGGGTTTTCCTGGTGGCTCAGACAGTAAAGAGTCTGCCTACAATGAGGGAGACCCATGTTCAATCCCTGGGTTGGGAAGATCTCCTGGAGAAGGGAATGGCACCCACTCCAGTATTCTTACCTGGATAATTCCATGGACTGAGGAAACTAGTGAGCCAAAGTCCGTGGGGTTGCAAAGAGTTGAGTCCATAAAATGGAACTTAGTGCCTGTTTGTCTCTTTTTACTACAGATCTCTAAGCTTCTTTTCAAGTTAAAAAGTAAATGGTAAATACATTGTACTGAGACAGAACTGATAAAGAAGAAAAAGTACTGATAATCTCAATGAAGAACAAAGTACATCATATTGAAATGTTGGTATTGGGTAGAGTTTTCAGTGGACTGTCTTCATTTTCAAACAGTTTACTGGCAAAATGATTGGGTTATTAAACCAAAAAACTTTTTGGATTCTCTCACTGGTTTCTGCCTTTAAGAACTCCTGTATTTGATCTTTAAATCATTATCCCATCTTTCTTTATAGCTTTTCAGACCACTGCATGGAGGTTGATATCTGGGGTCTTAGGAGTAATATGCCTTTTGCTGATGGCTGCTTTGGGAGTTCTGTTAAAAAATTGTAAGTTTTTCTAGTCAAGACTATATAAAAAGATCAAAATTGTGATGAAACTATTTTACAATAAAAGTTTGATTTTTCTAATGTGGAGCATTTTGTTATTTCATAAAACAGTGTCTGATAAACTAAATTTCTAATCATTTCTTACAGCACTTACTAAACAAAGTGTTCAGCCTGGACCTTCCACAGATCTTCAGGAAGGTAGGGTTCCTACTTTGGAAATCTTTCTTGTTGATAAAGAGTAAAATAAGCAGTTTCCTGTTTTTCTCACAGAGAAGCTTGATGGAATATTATAGTCAAAAAAGCTTGCCTGCTAGTTGTAGGATAGTCTTCTTTCATTGTTCATATAAGAATTTATTAGATTTCATCAAATAAACATTATTTGTATATTTAAATAATAAGGAAAATATTACCCTGAAAAAATTTTTCCAATGTAAGTGTTCATGTTTAAGTAGCAAATAAAAAATACATTATATTAACATTAAATATTATAGCCAATCCTAATTACCTCATTGTGTTTGTTTATAACCCATACATTTATGTCTCTTTACCTTTACCTCTGCTTCTTCTATAGCTCAGAAAGCAGCATGGAGGTTTTTGCAATTCTAAACCCTACTTAACACTTAACCTGTGAAAGTCAGCTCAAAGACCTAGCTGTTGTTGTTGTTGTTTTTTCCTTCAAACACTCTCCAGGTTGTTTTACTATCTTTTTTGTTCATATAGCACTTCATTCATATCTTTTTTTTTTCCTGAGCATTTTCCTGGCTTTATTGAGATACAATTGACAAATGATATTATGTAAGCTTAATGTCTGCAATGTGTTGATTTGATATACTTATTATTATAATATTATTACCACTGTAGCACTAACTAGTACCTCCATCATGTCACAAAACTATCATTCCTGTTTGTGGTAAAAACATTTAAGAATTACTTCTGTAGCAATTCACGAATATTTATACCAAAATACTGTTAGCTCTAGTTATAATGGTGAACAGTAGATTCCCAGAATGAATTCATCTTCTAACTGAAAACTTCTATATTTTTTAAAAAATTGTTTTTGGCCTTGCCTCACAGCTTTTGGAATTTTAGTTCCACTATCACAAACCGTGAACTTCCTGATGTTCAAGCTGGTGTTAGAAAAAGCGGAGGAACCAGAGATCAAATTGCCAACATCTGCTGGATCATGGAAAAAGCAAGAGAGTTCCAGAAAAACATCTATTTCTGGTTTATTAACTATGCCAAAGCCTTTGACTCTGTGGATCATAATAAACTGTGGAAAATTCTGAACGAGATGGGAATACCAGACCACCTGACCTGCCTCCTGAGAAATCTGTATGCAGATCAGGAAGCAACAGTTAGAATGGGACATGGAACAATAGACGGGTTCCAAATAGGAAAAGGAGTACGTCAAGGCTGTATATTGTCACCCTGCTTATTTAACTTATATGGAGAATACATCATGAGAAGCACAAGCTGGAATCAAGATTGCTTGGAAAAATATCAATAACCTCAGATATGCAGATGACACCACCCTTATGGCAGAAGTGAAGAAGAACTAAAGAGCCTCTTGATGAAAGTGAAAGAGGAGAGTGAAAAGTTGGCTTAAAGCTCAACATTCAGAAAACTAAGATCATGGCATTTGGTCCCATCACTTCCTGGTAAATAGATGGGGAAACAGTGGAAAGAGTGCCAGACTTTACTTTTTGGGGCTCCAAAATCACTGCAGATGGTGATTGCAGCCATGAAATTAAAAGACACTTACTCCTTGGAAGGAAAGTTATGACCAACCTAGATAGCATATTGAAAAGCAGAGAGATTACTTTGCCAACAAAGGTCCATCTAGTCAAGGCTATGGTTTTTCCAGTGGTCATGTATGCATGTGAGAGTTGGATTGTGAAGAAAGCTGAGCACTGAAGAATTGATGCTTTTGAACTGTGGTTTTGGAGAAGACTCTTGAGAGTCCCTTGGACTGCAAGGAGATCCAACCAGTCCATTCTGAAGGAGATCAGCCCTGGGATTTCTTTGGAAGGCATGATGCTAAAGCTGAAACTCCAGTACTTTGACCACCTCATGCGAAGAGTTGACTCATTGGAAAAGACTTTGATGATGGGAGGAATTGGGGGCAGGAGGAAAAGGGGACGACAGAGGATGAGATGGCTGGATGGCATCACCGACTCGATGGACGCGAGTTTGAGTGAACTCCCGGAGTTGGTGATGAACAGGGGGGCCTGGAGCGCTGCAGTTCATGGGGTCGCAAAGAGTCGGACACGACTGAGAGACTGAACTGAACTGAACTGATCACAGATTGGACCCAGGTACTCAGCAGTGAAAGCATTTTTTTAACCACTGGACAAGGAAATTCCCGTGTACATTTTGACCAACATCTCCCTATTTTCTTCATATCTCAGTCCTTGTTAACCACCACTCTACTCTACACCCTCAAAATTATTCATTTGACAAAGATTTGAGTGCTTGCTATGTCATAGAACTTTTATTACTGAGGATACTGAAGACACAATCACTAATATATTGGGTGGTCAGACTTCTAGCTAATCATTTTATTTATCATCATTTTGAAAATAAAATATGCAGAATTTTTCTCTCAGAAAATATGCTATAATTCTTTCTTCCTTTTAATACTTCTTTCATCTAGTTTAATTTTTTTTTAATTTTTATTTTTCCTTTATTTTACTTTACTATATTGTATTGGTTTTGGCATACATTGACATTAATTACATAGAAGAAATCAACTTTGGATCACTGCCTTAAAAAGGGTTCTTCTAATCACCTCAGATCTGGTATACTATATTTGAACACAGTGAATTTCTTGTGTATACTTACCCAGATGAGCATGAAAAATAGTTCATAAAGACTAAAAAGTAAGCAATTCTCTATCTCTAGAATATAATCTCCATGAAGAAGAAGAGTCATGTCTGGGTTGTTCAGATAAACATCTGCTGATGTGTAGTGTATGCAGTAAATTCTCAAAGAATATTTGTAGACACAATTAATAAATAACAAATGCTTTTTGAATGAGAAAGTAGCACTGAAAAGAAACTGGATCTCCAATGTCATCAAGTTATATTTTATTTTTTCTCTTAGAATCTGGGTGCTTTTCTTGCCAAGAAAAGTGGATTGGCTACCAACACAACTGTTATTTTGTTTCTAATGAATTAAAAACATGGAAAGACAGTAGGGATTTTTGTGTTTCTCATAATTCCAGTCTACTTCAGATACAAACCAGAAATGAACTGGTAAGTATTCGATTCATATTTTCTACATTTTATTTGACCCAGAAAAATATATTATCTATACTTTGATTCAAGTCTTTAATCAGATAGTGAATGGATGATTATATTTGAACTAATTTCCTATACTTTAAAACCATCCAAAAATAGAGCCAAACTTTCTCTAAGGTTTACATTATAGGAGTGCTGACAGATAAAGTATAAGAAACTGTTTAGAGAGTAGATAAAGAAGAAATAATAGGTCATTATTTTTATTCCAACAACTTTAAACTTTTAGTTCTTTAAGTGAATTTATAACTGATTTTGTAATTATACAACATTTGCTATTACTCGGGTATAATGTGAAATGAATATGTAGAATATTATAAAATAATAATCCAACTCTTAATAAGAAGTTCTGTAGCTTCCTGGAGAAACTGTGGTAAAGATTTATGCCTCCAGATGCAGTTGATTTGGGATCAGATTTGATTATTGACCCCATCTGAAGGAAGTGTTCCATGAAAACTCTCACACCCTTTATGACATCTTTCATTCCTTCAAGAAGTGAGATTTTTGTCATTTTTTTTCTCCATAAATGAATGGGCTTGATGAATGAGAAATAATAAGCATGTGACTGACTCTTTTTCCCAAATTAGAAGTTAACAATGATTTTAGTGTGTATAATTGAAAAACTGGTGCTTGGACACTGGCCTCCTTAAACATATATGATTCCTACAGTAGATTCAAATAGATTAATATGTTGGTCTCTGTTTCCATGCAGGATTTTATGAAGTTCAGTACCAATTTTTACTGGATTGGGCTTTCTTACAATGAAGAACATCATGCCTGGTTGTGGGAGGACAATTCTACTCTCTCCCGAGATCTGTAAGTTTCTGGTACCAAAACCTTTTTTCCTGTTCTTTTTGAGTTTATCCTTGGATCTGATCAGAGTCTTGAATATCCAGGACCATTATAACTAAGATATCCTGTTTGGGGCATGAAACTATAAAAAAGAGAATAGATACAACATAATAAAATTTTTAACTGCATCTACAACATCCAAATGTTTGCTCAAGAGCTTTCGACATACGGTTTTGTTTCCTGCCTTGGTACAAGCACTTGGATATGTATGCATATGTACAGATTGTCACATGTATGAAAGCAGTCCAGAGAAAACAGTATGTCCACTATTTTTCTTATTCTGGTGGAGACTGATATTCTCAGCATTGGCCCATGTTTCAAATATTCTGGGTTTATTTCCTGTATATTTATAAGCTTCAAATCTCATTTTCATTCTTAAATGTGAGATTTAACAGCATCATGCATTGAGAAATTTTATAATCTGATTTTTTCCTGGACTAGACTTAGTTAATACATCTTTAAATAACACAGAAACAAAGAATAACACATATCAAAATCATTAAAAACAACAACAAAGCAAAAAAATCCCCAACCTCAATGCTATTGATTATTGAGCATACTGTGTTTTGGTAACATTGTACTCTGAAATTGTGAAAAATGACTTGAATGGAGAAGATGATGACTCAAGATGTACTATCTCATGCAAATGCTTTTAAATGTTCCCTAATTCTGTTATTTAGCAAGAACAGCATCCTTGAACGTTTTCATTTCTTGTTCTTGTATATTAAAATTTTCTTCTTCATTGCAGATTTCCTTTCCCTAAATCTGTAAATCCAAAGAACTGCATGATGTATATCCCAGTAGGAACCATTTTGGATGGACACTGTGAAAAGAAGTCTCGTTATATCTGTAAACAACAGCTTATTTAGATGTTTCTTGGGGCAGAAGTGTTGTGCAATGGAGATTCAATATTACTTAGAATGGTTACAAATTGTATTACCTACCTCTGGGATCTTTAAAATGTTCCAAATTATGTTTTATCAATCATATAATTTTCATGTATTTGAAAATATATATGTAAATTTTGTATCACTGGTGGCTCAGAGGTTAAAGTGTCTACCTCCAATGCGGGAGACCCCGCATTCCATCCCTGGGTCGGGAAGATCCCCTGGAGAAGGAAATGGCAACCCACTCCAGTATTCTTGCCTGGAGAATCCCATGGACTGAGGAGCCTGGTGGGCTGCAGTCCATGGGTTCACAAAGAGTTGGACACGACTGAGTGACTTTACTTACTTATGCAATTGGTATATAACATTATGTTAGTTTTAGGTATACAACATAAGAATAACTAAGACAGTATGTCTAATTCATCAACATATATAGTTACAATTTAAAATTTTGCCATGTGTTTTAAATTTGATGAAATTTGCATACCTACACCTGAAATTATAGAGTCAAGATAAATAATTTAATGAATGTTCAATGTATATGGTATGGATTTAACAATTTATGCATCTATTTTTGGAAATTCTATCTGCTGACATTTAAATAAAACTTAATTCAGGCCAAACAATATATATTAACATCATATTAGTTCTTTGTATGGTGTGCTAAATTGAAAAGCCCCATCCTCACCTTTTTTCCTCTGAAAGTAAAAAATAATTTTAGTGTTTGTTTTAAGTTTTTGGTGGATATCTATTCATCTATATGTTTTAATTTAGACCTGAAAGTGCCTTATAATAATTTCTTCATATGTATCACAAGGGTTAAGTAACACATTTGTATGTCTTATCTTGACGCTACCAAGTTCTGCAGAACAATTGGAAAGTTATATCCAAGTATGTGATCTTACAAGATTGTCTTCACATTTTCCAAGGGGAAGGGGAACCCAAGCTCTGATCACATGAATATACAGTCTTATTTTTTTTGTTTTTTTCAAGTATCTTTCTTGCCTTATGCTTCTCTGACAGTAATAAAAGCCACTCTTACATGTGCATTTAAGATTTCAATTTCTAATCAATCCCCAAAATCTTTTTCCTAAATGGCATGTGATAAAATACTGGACATTTAGTATTTAGGAGGATAGGGAGCAGGCTTTTTTATTGAGGGGTTTCTGAGTGGGTTGGTGAAAGGAAGGGTACATGATGAATTGTGATGCTTGTGACCTGAATAGATTTTTTTCCAACCTCAGAAATATCAAAACCCATTCCCTCTTTTAAAAAATAACTGTTGAATATATATCTAAAGAAATTTGTACTGACATCTCTGTTTGTTCTCTTCTTTTGTATTTCAATTAATTAATTATAATTAAGAGCTCAAGGTTGATTTTCAAAATACAAAGAGTCAAGAAGAGATAAGAACCTCTCATGTTTTATTTCTCAAAAATACAAATATAATAGTAATATAACTTGAAATCTTTGTTGTTGTATGAAGATTGACTTAGGAAAAATGCACTTAGGTTATACTATGAAAAACGCAGGATAGCTGTAACATCTTTCACATATTTAACTTGGACATGCATTGCACCTTCTACATATTTAAAATGTTTTGCCTTTGTTGTCTGTGTCGTCTTTGTAACAATATAATTTTAAAATTGCATTTATAAAGAGCAGTATAGACAAGCTTATTAAGAAAACAGTTTTCTGTTCTAACTGTCCAATCAATCTGTCCTCTTCCCACACAAAAAAATTTCCTCTGAGTATTTTGTTTGTTTGTTTTTCCTAAGGAAAAAAAAATGTAGGAAATATATTTCTACATAGGCTATGTATAGATCTATGTTTATTTTCTATGCAGGAAATAAGCAAAATTATGAAAATTCTATTTTCATAATTTTTGTCAAGGATGAATATCAACTGTGTTCTTGTAGCCACATTCAAGCATAGGTTGAATTTGCTATTCTAACATTATCATTCTGTGAATTTTACATAGTTCAGTCTTTTTTTTTTTTTTACTGAGAACTCATGAATATTTATTACAATATCACAAGAGCAATGAGGAAACAGAAGGTGTTAAGTGTTACAGATTATATCTAATTTCAGAGAATAATCTATTTCAAAGTTCTCTTCACTGAGGAAGGAAAATTCCTGTTGCCTTCTAAAGATAGCTCAGAAGTTTTCTTCAGCTTCCATATCATATCCATATCATCAGCTCCTATATCCCATATCCTTTCAGCTCCCATATCATTTCAGACTGGGAGCTAATCGAGATTCAGATAATGAACTCCTTATTGCAAAATTCAGACTTAAATTGAAAAAGTAGGGAAAACCACTAGACCATTCAGGCATGACCTAAATCAAATCCCTTACAATTATACAGTAGAAATTAGAAATAGATTTAAGGGATTAGATCTGATAGACAGAGTACCTGAAGAACTATGGATGGAGGTTCGTGATATTGTACAGGAGGCCGTGATCAAGACCATCCACAAGAAAAAGAAATGCAAAAAAGCAAAATGGCTGTCTGAGGAGGCCTTACAAAGAGCTGTGGAAAAAAGAAAAGCTAAAGGCAAGGGAGAAAATGGAAGATATACCCATCTGAATGTAGAGTTTTCAAAGAATGCAGAGTTTCAAAGAATGGAGAGATAAGAAAACCGTCTTCAGTGATCAGTGCAAAGAAACAGAGCAAAACAATAGAATGGGAAAGATTAGAGATTGCTTCAAGAAAATTAGAGATACTAAGGGAACATTCTGTGTTTAGATGGGCTCAATAAAGGACAGAAATAGAATGGACCTAACAGAAGCAAAAGATATTGGCAGATCAATTCTTTACCACTGAGCTGCCATGGAAGTGACATCTAAATCTGCTTAATGAAAATAGAGTTATTTTACAGCTGGACTCTTTGTTTACCTCCAGAGAGACTTTTTGGCTGTTGGCCATGATAAGAGCAATTAGTTATCCAACCAAGTAACTAATTAACTCATGACTAATGATGAAATTTTTAAAGCTCAGAATTCCTGAGTGGAATGTATGACCAATTTGTTAATTGATAACGTAAGCTTGAAGTAATGAGTTAGATATTTAATCTTCACCATGTGGACAGTTTCAGCAGAAAACTGCCTGTGCTGTCCTGTAAGCAAGTTTCCACACACATCCATCAGCACAAATAGTAGCAGTTTCATCCAGAGAGATGATGAATCATACCTTCAGACAAATAAGAACATTCGGTAGCTTGTTTCTGGATGTTTCTTTGAATTATCTTTCTCCTGTTGTTTTATATTCACTGCCTTTATTAAAAGCTTTACATGAGTATTCTCATTGGAGCCTTCAATTTGCTTCAATTATCTAAACCTGGAAATCGTTGGAACGTTTAAACCAACTTTTTCATTTCCATAATTTTGGAACTTTTGAAACATCTTTTACCCTAGTGTAGGGGTTGGAAAACTTTCCCTAAAGAAATGGATGTAAATATTTTCAACTTTGTAAGTTAGTCTCTGTTGAAACTTCTCAACTCTGTGATTTGTAGTGCAAAAGAAGACATTTATAATACATAAATTAATAGTTTGTCTGCATTACAAATGCACTTTATTTTCAAAGACAAATGGTCGGACAAATGTTCACCAACCCCTGTCAAAACGTTTAAAAGGGTTATCGTTACCGTCTTTCTAAATTCCATATATATGCGTTAGTATACTGTATTGGTGTTTTTCTTTTTGGCTTTGATGTTTGGCAAAACCAATACAATATTGTAAAGTAATTAGCCTCCAATTAAAGTAAATAAATTTTAATTTTAATTTTAAAAAAAGTGTAAAAGGAGACTATGTGGACATCAGTGCTACTCTGCACTTCACTTTATACTTTTCCTGGTTGCATCTTACCAGTTGTAAATGTACTTACAAATTTTGCTGTATAAAATCAGTTGTATGCCAAAACCAATACAGTATTGTAAAGTAAAATAAAGTAAAATTTAAAAAAAGTCAGTTGTATCTTATTAATATCAGTTTGTACTACCTATTTTAAAATCTGCATTGTAAAACCCAATGTGACAATCTTCCTCTGTATATTTTTACTTTATTGAGCACAATAAAATGGTTAGACTTGCATTTTTTCCAACCATTATAAGCTCCTTTTGTTTGTTAAAACACTAAAAAATAACACAGTGAGTCTATAAGAAAGTAAATGCATACATGGAGAACATAGCTGCCTCAGGTTATCCTGTTAGAATGCTCATTCACTGAGAACTTATGAGTCTTCCATACAGGCTTTTAGAGGTTACGAGTGTGGAATAGATTTGAAGTGAGGATCTGAAAGAAAGGGTACTTTAATAAATACTACCAAATCCTCAGTTTTATATAGCAAAGATGGTTGTTTGATTCCAAATATCCCTCAAACTTCCCCGTAATTTGTAAAAGCAATAAAGGAAACAAAGAAAATGATAAAAGATCCATGTTCTTTCATCATCTTCAGAGACAGAGCACCACAACCAACAAATTATCTGTAAGTAGAAATACAACAATGTTGACAGAGTTCTTGCTCCAGTCTACCACCAAATGCTTATGGTGCTGGTTAGGGAAATTAGTCCTTAAAATTGTCTATGAAAAAGTGAAAATAGAGAACGTAGCTGAAGTATAAACACAATGAACCTATAAAGATAAACCTGCAACAATAAGTTCCAAAATACTTAACAAAGGTTGAGACTTGGTAGTTTATAAGACTGGAAAAGGGTTTGAAATGGAAGACAAGAAGTGAGAAATTTAGGAAAGCATTTTTTTTTCCTATTATCTGAGAAACAGGTAATACACATAGGGTAATATCTCTTAGAGCTGTGAGTACAAAAGCAAAGATTTAATTTGGAGGATTTAAGAATACTGAGGAAATGAAAGACAAAAAAAGACATCCCTTTGCCCTCCCTACTTCTGTCGCAATATACCATCCATGAAGGAAACTGTCAAGAGTAGGGCAGAACCGACAGAAGAGGGAGCTCTCTAACTAGGAACCTTAACCATTAAATAAATGCGCTTGTGCTCAGGCTCTCAGCATTGCCCTACTCTTTGCAAGCCCAAGAACAGTAGCCCGCCAGACTCCTCAGTCCATGAAATTTTCTAGGCAAGAATACTGAGGCAGGTAGCCGATTCCCTATTCCAAGGGATCTTCCCCATTCAGGGATCCTGCCTGCATCTCTTGAGTCTCCTGCATTGGCAGGCAGGTTCTTTACAACTGTTGCCACTTGGGAAGTTCTATTAGATAAATAGGAGTAGAAAAAACAAATTTCATCTATATAAACCACTTTAAAATTCAAGAATGTGAATATAATATTTTTACCTACAAAAAGTCATCCACCTGAAAAAGGAAACAACCATAAGGCTAAAGAGGACTATATATATCCTGCAAATTAAATTAGATATTTTCATATAGTCATGAAAAGAAATGCACACCAAAAAAGATTCAAATAAAGCAGAAGTTGATGATGCTCAGGAAAGCAACAGAAAGCTAAAAACAAAGAGATGAATTAAGATTTATAAGGTAAAAGGAAGCAAAAAGAAAGCAATGGTTGAAATCCTGATACTATGTACCTATGAGAATTAAATGACAAAGAAAGACATTTTATAATGATAAAAGCCAAATGCTACCATGAAGATTAAATAATTCTGAATTCATCTAGGAAATAACAATGACTATATAATATAAAAATTCTAGGAAATGAAAAGAAATACAAAGTAATGTGTTCACAAAAAGTGACTTAACAGGTCACTCTGAATATAAAGCAGGAAGTTTGGACAAAAAATAAACTATATTACAGATTATCTAAAGGATATAGTCAATGTGGTAGATATTCTGGACACAAATTGACCACTATACACTGATAATATAAAATATACCTTCCTCCCAAGTGTACCTGAAACATTTACGACAATTGAATATATAGAACTCTTGAAAAAAGTAAAAAGGTATAGATATTTCCTTAACTCCATAAGGTACATATAAACACTTATGTGTGTGTAGGTAAATGTGTGTATGTGTGTCTGTGTATTCTAAAGCTAGAATTTTACTTGTAGAAATTTAATTTAAAAAAGTGTAAAAATTTCCTGAAACACAAAAAAATAGGCTTCAAAAATATAAAGCTATCTTCTGGTTTCGGTTAGGACATTTTATTAAGTTAATTTGTAAATTTGAAGTGATACCAATAAAAATCCAATAACAGATGGATCAAGATAAGTTGACACTGAAGTTCATACGGGAAACTTAGCACATAAAATGTATATACAGTCAATATGACTGTAAAAGTATAGTTACGAGGAAGTACTAAACCTACTAATTATTAAAACATACCTCAAAATCCTCCAGGTAAAACAGTGTACTTGGTAATGGCACACAAATAGGCAGACCAAAGGAATAGAACAGAACAGCCAGAAATAGTCTCAATTTATCAATACTTATAGAAATTTAGATTACAATAAAGGTGGTATTGTCAAATCATATACTTTTAAATAAATACTATTGTTTGAAAAACTAGGTAGGCATTTGTAAAAAGTTAAAGTTAGATATATGTGCAGCTAGAAATTACTCAGAGTACAACCTTCGGTTTCATTAAGAGAAAGATAACTTTGCAAAAAGGATTTTGTTAGTAACAGTGGTAAAGTAATGGAGGTTTAAAGTATCTAGAGGCTTAGACAAAGTTTAATTTGAATTCTTAGTCAAATTCTGACTATATTTGAAGTTTCAAGCAAATAATTTTATTATCAGAGCCTCAATTTTTAATGTACACAGTGGGACTATCTATCTGTAGATTTGCTGACAAATTAAAAAAAAAAAAAAACCACCTGAAAAGTAAGCATACAAAACAGAAGTGAGAACAAAGCTGATGTTCAGTTAAGATCCGCTGGTGGAGGAAATGGCAACCCCCTCCAGTATTCTTGCCTGAAACATTCCATGGACAGAGGCGCCTGGGGGGCTACAGTCCATGGGGTCGCAAAGAGTTGAACACGATTGAGCAATGAGCAACTATGCACACAGCTGTTTTCTTGCTCTGGATTTTCTAGGCTCCTTTGCCATGTTGCTGTCTTCCAGAAGTGGGAGAGAGGTGCTAACAGAGATAGAGAAGAAAATGTAAGAATAATCTCACTGAAGAATAAAGTACTCCACTTAAAAATCATGGAGTTAGGGGCTTGAAAAGAACATCTTCCTTTTCCACTGTTTTGTTGCACAAATGACTACATATCAAATAAATGACCTAAAGGCTAAGAAGATACATTCAGATATTTACTACAAGGATCCTTTTGAATCCTCCCTCACTAGTTCCCACTTTTAAGATCTCCCTCCCTTGACTTTGTGGATCACAATAAGCAATGGAAAACTGTTAAAGAGATGGGAATACCATACCACTGACTTGCCTCCTGAGAAATCTGTATGTGAATCAAGAATCAACAGTTAGAACCAGACATGGAACAACAGACTGGTTTGAAATTGGGAAAGAAGTATGTCAAGGCTGTATATTGTCACCCTTACTTATATGCAGAGTACATCATGAGAAATGCTGGACTGGAAGAAGCACAAGCTACAATCAAGGTTGCCAGCAGAAATAACAATAACCTCAGATATGCAGAAGACACCACACTTATGGCAGAAAGTGAAGAACTAAAGAGCCTCTTGATGAAAGTCAAAGAGGAGAGTGAAAAAGCTGGCTTAAAATTCAACATTCAGAAAACTAAGATCATGGCATCTGGTTGACCTATCAGTTCATGGCAAATAGATGGGGAAACAATGGAAACAGTGGGAGACATTTTTTGGGCTCCAAAATCACTGCAGATGGTGACTGCAGCCATGAAATTAAAAGATGCTTGCTCCTTGGAAGAAAAGCTATGACCAACCTAGATAGCATATTGAAAAACAGAGACATTACTTTGCCAATAAAAGTCTGTCTAGTCCAGGCTATGGTTTTTCCAGTAGTCATGTAGGAATGTGAGAGTTGGACTATAAAGAAAGCTGATGGCCAAATAATTGATGCTTTTGAATTGCGGTGGTGGAGAAGACTCTTGAGAGCCCCTTGGATTGCAAGGAGATTAAACCAGCCCATCCTAAAGAAAATCAGTCCTGAATATTCATTGGAAGGACTGATGCTGAAGCTGAAACTCCAATACTTTGGCCACTTGATGCAAAGAACTGACACATTGGAAAAGACCCTGATGCTGGGAAAGATTGAAGGAAGGAGAAGAAGGGGACAACAGAGGACGAGATGGTTGTATGGCATCACCGATGCGATGGACGTGAGTTTGAGAGAACTCCGGGAGTTGGTGATGGACAGGGAGGCCTAGTGTGCTCGTGTCCATGGGTTCACAAAGGGTCAGACATGACTGAGCAACTGAACTGAACTGAAATGAGCTTTCTTGACTCTTCTCTCCATTGCTTCCTCTGCGTCTTTTCAGCCTTCTCCATTAAGGCTTATTCCCAAGACTTTAGAAGTGTTGCACCTTGTATTGAATTATGGTGTGAATCTTGTTTTAAAATGATTGAGTATTTCTAATGAAGTTTTTATGAGACTCTAGAAGTATTTTCACTATAAATGTTTTATTTCACCCATACATAACATTTTAAACATTTCAAGAAAACTGTGGTACATATACACAATGGAGTATTACTCAGCCATTAAAAAGAATACATTTGAATCAGTTCTAATGAGATGGATGAAACTGGAGCCAATTATACAGAGTGAAGTAAGCCAGAAAGAAAAACATCAATACAGTATACTAACACATATCTATGGAATTTAGAAAGATGGAAATGATGACCCTGTATGCAAGACAGCAAAAGAGACACAGATGTGTAGAGCGGACTTTTGGACTCAGAAGGAGAGGGAGAGGGTGGGATGATTTGGGAGAATGGCATTGTAACATGTATACTATCATGTAAGAAATGAATTGCCA
This sequence comes from Capricornis sumatraensis, assembly GCF_032405125.1. Classification (NCBI taxonomy): domain Eukaryota; kingdom Metazoa; phylum Chordata; class Mammalia; order Artiodactyla; family Bovidae; genus Capricornis; species Capricornis sumatraensis. The sequence continues at coordinate 143,445,948 of NC_091072.1, read as the reverse complement.
GTCTATGTCCGATGCAGGATAGAGCATGGTGCAAGGGGGCTGGTGCACGGGGATGACCCAGAGAGATGTTATGAGGAGGGAGGTGGGAGGGGGGTTCATGTTTGGGAATGCATGTACACCTGTGGTGGATTCATGTCAATGTATGGCAAAACCAATACAGTATTGTAAAGTAAAATAAAGCAAAAATAAAAAACAACAAAAAAACAACAACAAAAAAACATTTCATGTACTTCCTGAAACCTGAACCTAATCTCATAAATATCTAATGCCTTCTTACAACATTTTTCTAAACACAGTTTTCAGGTAAATTCTCTCCAGAAACCACCATAATCTTGCAGATTCTAATATCTGTAAATATTTGTGAACCAACCCCAGTGGCTGGTTTAATCTGAAAATAGAGGATTTCAGTATTTCTCCATTCAGGAGTATGAGAGAATGCAACAGTAAGAGTCTCTCCCTTTCTCCATTGTAGGAGGGTCTAATTCCAATGTTCACTGATGTAAGGATGATAGTAAATGTTTAACATCTCTGCGTTAATGAATAATGGAAATATGAGCTGGATATGCAAGCTTGTTTCCTCTCTGAGTACATATGATTACATAACAGATTAAAAACAAATCACAGTGAACTCTGATTACCTGCCTGGGATTGCGCAGAGCCCTTGCTGTTTTCCTCTTTTCCTTTGCTCCTTTGCTCCTTTGTTCCTGCTGTTTACTACATGACTCAGGAAATAATTCAAAATGGAAGTATTTCTAACTCCTTCTTATCCTGTGAGATCCATCTCAAAATCCAATTGCCAATGTGAATTCCTTCTTTTTTGAGTGCTTCCTGAAACTTTTCCTCACTTTTCTGTGGTCATGTAGCCTTTCTTTCATGACTCACTTCCACAATTTCAGTGCTGTGCTTGTGGCAAAATTTAAATTATCATAAACTGTGATTTGTGAGTATTAAGGAGAGAAAAATAAATAAGACATTGTCGCTAGGATAGCATGTAACCAAATTTTCAGCTAATATTTTTTAAGTTTAGCAACCTTTGGAGGAAAATAAAAAGACTTCCTGAACATCTATTGAAATTCCAAAACTAAACTACCTAATTAAGGTGCAAATACATTTTTTCCCAATTTACTTTTGGCTAAAAAATTTAGTCAATATACAAGGTCCTTTTCTGGCCTAGTAAAGGTGAAAATGCTATTAATAAGGTATTGGTAATATTAATTATAATATAATTAATAAGAATAACTTATTGTTCAACTTATTGAAAAACTTATAATTAATAAATTATTGGTAATTAATCGTAATTAATAAATAACCCTTTATAATATGGTGTAAAGGATTATTTCTGACTTTTTAGTCATATCCCTGTGCACTTCACACTTCACTGAATACAGTAGTTTCTTAATTAATTTTGACTCATCAGTTCGGTTCAGTTCAGTAGCTCAGTCGTGTCCGACTGTTTGCGACCCCATGAATCACAGAACACCAGGCCTCCCGATCCATCACCAACTCCCGGAGTCCACCCATACCCATGTCCATCGAATCGGTGTTGCCATCCAGCCATCTCATCCTCTGTCATCCCCTTTTTCTCCTGCCCCCAATATTTCCCAACATCAGGGTCTTTTCCAATGAGTCAGTTCTTCACAACAGGTCACCAAAGTATTGGAGTTTCAGCTTCAGTATCAGTCCTTCCAATGGATATTCAGGACTGATTCCTTTTTGGATGAACTGGTTAGATCTCTTTGCTGTCCAAGGGACTTTCAAGAGACTTCTTCAACACCACAGTTCAAAAACATCAATTCTTTGGCGCTCAGCTTGATCCTTGGGTTGGGAAGATTCCTTGGAGAAGGAAATGGCAATCCACTCCAGTACTATAGCCTGGAAAATCCCATGAACAGAGGAGCCTGGTAGGCTACAGTCCATGGGGTCACAAAGAGTCAGACATGACTGAGCGACTTCACGTTCATGTTCAGCTTTCTTCATAGTCCAATTGTTACATCCACACATGACTACTAGAAAAACCATAGCCTTGACTAGATGGAATTTTGTTAGTAAAGTCATGTTTCTGCTTTTGAATATGCTATCTAGGTTGGTCATAACATTTCTTCCAAGGAGTAAGTGTCTTTTAATTTCATGGCTGCAGTCACCATCTGCAGTGATTTTGGAGCCCCCCAAAATAAAGTCTGACACTGTTTCCACTGTTTCCCCATCTATTTCCCATGAAGTGATGGGATCAGATGCTATGATCTTCGTTTTCTGAATGTTGAGCTTTACGCCAACTTTTTCACTCTCCTCTTTCACTTTCATCAAGAGGCTCTTTAGTTCCTCTTCACTTTCTTCCATAAGGGTGGTGTCATCTGCATATCTGAGGTTATTGATATTTCTCCCAGCAATCTTGATTCCAGCTTGTGCTTCTTCCAGTCCAGTGTTTCTCATGATGTACTCTGCATATAAGTTAAATAAGCAGAGTGACAATATAGAGCCTTGACGTACTCCTTTTCCTATTTGGAACCAGTCTATTGTTCTATGTCCAGTTCGAACTGTTGCTTCCTGACCTGCATATAGGTTTCTCAAGAGGCAGGTCAGGTGGTCTGGTATTCCCATCTCTTTCAGAATTTTCCACAGTTTATTGTGATCCATACAGTCAAAGGCTTTGGCATAGTCAATAAAGCAGAAATAGATGTTTTTCTGGAACTCTCTTGCTTTTTCCATTATCCAGCAGATGTTGGCAATTTGATCTCTGGTTCCTCTGCCTTTTCTAAAACCAGCTTGAACATCTGGAATTTCACGATTCATGTACTGCTGAAACCTGGCTTGGAGAATTTTGAACATTACTTTACTAGCATGTGAGATGAGTGCAATTGTGCAGTAGTCTGAGCATTCTTTGGCATTGCCTTTCTTTGGGATTGGAATGAAAACTGACGTTTTCCAGACCTGTGGCCACTGCTGAGTTGTCCAAGTTTGCTGGCACACTGGTGCAGCACTTTCACAGCATCATCTTTCAGGATTTGAAATAGCTCAACTGGAATTCCATCACCTCCTCTAGCTTTGTTCCTAGTGATGTTTTCTAAGGTCCACTTGACTTCACATTCCAAGATGTCTGGCTCTAGGTGAGTAATCACACCATCGTGATTATCTTGGTCATGAAGATCTTTTTTGTACAGTTCTTCTGTGTATTCTTGCCACCTCTTCTTAATATCTTCTCCTTCTGTTAGGCCCATCCATTTCTGTCCTTTATCGAGTCCATCTTTGCATGAAATGTTCCCTTGGTATCTCTAATTTTCTTAAAGAGATCTCTAGTCTTTCCCATTCTGTTGTTTTCCTCTATTTCTTTGCATTGATTGCTACAGAAGGCTTTCTTATCTCTCCTTGCTGTTCTTTGGAACTCTGCATTCAAATGCTTGCATCTTTCCTTTTCTCCTTTGCTTTTGGCTTCTCTTCTTTTCACAGCTATTTGTAAGGCCTCCCCAGACAGCCATTTTGCTTTTTTGCATTTGTTTTCCATGGCGATGGTCTTGATCCTTGTCTCCTATACAATGTTGTGAATCTCCGTCCATAGTTCATCAGGCACTCTATCAGATCTAGTCCTTTAAATCTATTTCTCACTTCCACTGTATCATTGTAAGGGATTTTATTTAGGTCATACCTGAATGCTCTAGTGGTTTTCCCCACTTTCTTCAATTTAAGTCTGAATTTGGCAATAAGGAGTTCATGATCTGAGCCACTGTCAGCTCCCGGTCTTGTTTTTGCTGACTGTATAGAGCTTCTCCATCTTTGGCTGCAAAGAATATAATCAATCTGATTTCGGTGTTGACCATCTGGTGATGTCCATGTGTAGAGTCTTCTCTTATGTTGTTGGAAGAAGGTGTTTGCTATGACCAGTGCATTCTATTGGCAAAACTCTATTAGCCTTTGCCCTGCTTTATTTCGTATTCCAAGGCCAAATTTGCTGGTTACTCCAGGTGTTTCTTGACTTCCTACTTTTTCATTCCAGTCCCCTTTAATGAAAAGGACAACTTTTTTGGGTTTTACTTCTAAAGGTGTTGTAGGTCTTCATAGAACCATTCAACTTCAGCTTCTTCAGCATTACTGGTTGGGGCGTAGACTTGGATAACTGATATTAAGTGGTTTGCCTTGGAAATGAACAGAAATCATTCTGTTATTTTTGAGATTGCATCCAAGTACTGCATTTTGGACTCTTTTGTTGACCATGATGGCTACTCCATTTCTTCTAAGGAATTCTTGCCCACAGTAGTAGATATAATGGTCATCTGAGTTAAATTCACCTATTCCAGTCCATTTTAAGTTCACTGATTCCTAGAATGTCGACGTTCACTCTTGTCATCTCCTGTTTGACCACTTCCAGTTTGCCTTGATTCATGGACCTAACATTCCAGGTTCCTATGCAATAGTGCTCTTTACAGCATCAGACCTTGCTTCTATCACCAGTCACATCCACAACTGGGTATTGTTTTTGTTTTGGCTCCATCCCTTCATTCTTTCTGGAGTTATCTCTCCACTGATCTTCAGTAGCATATTGGGCACCTACCGACCTGGGGAGTTCCTCTTTCAGTATCCTATCATTTTGCCTTTTCATACTGTTCATGGGGTTCTCAAGGCAAGAATATTGAAGTGGTTTGCCATTCCATTCTCTAGTGGACCACATTCTGTCAGACCTCTTCACCATGACCCGCCCGTCTTGGGTGGCCCCACATGGCATGGCTTAATTTTATTGATTTAGACAACACTGTGGTCCGTGTGATTACATTTACTAGTTTTCTGTGATTATGGTTTCAATGTGTCTGCCCTCTGATGCCTTCTCGCAACACCTACCATCTTACATGGGTTTCTCTTACCGTGGACGTGGGGTATCTCTTCATGGCCCTTCCAGCAAAGCGCAGCCACGGCTCCTTACTTTGGATGAGGGGTATCTCCTCACTGCCACCCCTCCTGACCTTGAATGTGTAGCAGCTCCTCTCGGCCCTCCTGTGCCCACACAGCCACTGCTCCTTGGACATGCGGTTGCTCCTCTCAGCAAGTTAAGTTAGTTCTTTACTAATGAAGAATAACGTTTAACAGAAAGCTCGGTTCTCTGTGCTACTCAGAATTTCATTAGACTTAAACTGGAAAGCAAGGATGAATTAGGTGTATTTAATTCTGATTTTACACATTTTCCTTTGGCAGGCAGTTTATCTAGGGAAGGAAACTAACCAAGTAAGTTGAATGCTTTGACCTGGCTTCCTAATCTTATTATCATTAAAACATGAGTATTTTATGTCCCAAACACTATTTTTTTTTTCAGATAAAAATATGAAAACTTGGGGTCTTAGTTCCCTGACTGGTTTGATCAAGATCCCATGTGTCATGTGTCATGGACAAAAAAAAAAGAAAAACAAAAAAACCTAACACTAAATTACACACATTGACTTTATTTCAGTGCTCCATGGGGCTTCTCAGCTGGCTCAGTGGGTAAAGAATTTGCCTGCCATGCAGGAGACTCAGGAGATGGGTTCAGTTCCTGAGTGGGGAAGATTCCCTTGAAGAAGAGAATGGCTACCCACTCCAGTATTCTTGCCTGGAGAATCCCACAGACAGAAGAGCCTGCGGGCAGTAGTCCACAGGGTCACAAAGAGTTGGATACAACTGAAGAGACTGAGCATGCCCAAGCAAGAGTTAGAACTCACACGTTCTGTTCAGTTCCAGCAGTTATGGGCTTCCCTAGTGGCTCAGATGGCAAAGAATCTGCTTGCAATGCAGGAGACCTGGGTTCAGTCCCTGGGTTGGGAAAAACCCCTGGAGGAGGTCATGGCAATCCACTCTAGTGTTCTTGCCTGGAGAATCCTATGGACAGAGGAGCCAGGTGGGCTACAGTCCATGGGGTTATGAAGAGTCGGACACAACTGAGTGACTAAGCACAGCACAACATGTGGTCTGCTAACTTGGGAAGTTCCATCCTCATTTTTCTGAAAAGAATACTTTCAATGATTTTTCTGTCTCACTCTTTTGGAATGAAGATAAGGACTTTTTAAAAAGTGTAGAGCTGAAAAAGCATACAACAATTTGCTCATATATATTATCTGTAATATTGTGACATTATAGAAAATGCATGTTTGGTCTCTCTCCCTGGTACCTGAGACTTTTTAAAACCTTCATAATTTCCTGTGTGAAGAGTGAAAGGAGCATCTTTTGTGGTTTATAATAAGCCCGTTGCAACCATTTTTAAAGTTATACCCTTCTTTAACTCTTGAAGAACCAGGATTGGTTGCCCAAGGAGCCAACCATAGGATTAGAAAGTTGGAACTTTCAGTCCCAACTCAGAAGGACAGGGAAGGGAGAAGGGCTGATGATGAACTAAGTTGCCAATAGCCAGTGATTTAATCAACCATGCCTATATGATGATGCCTCCACAAAAACCTGAAGCAAAAGGATTTAGAGAAGTTCTGGATTGGTAAACACATCCATATGCTGGGAGGGTGGTGCACCTGCCCAGAGAGGGCATAGAAACTCTCTGGCCTTCACACATACCCTGTCCTGTACATTTCCTCCACTCAGCTGTCACTGAGTGAAACTGAGTCTTCCTAAAACCAACTTCCCTTCCCGAATTAATGATTAATCTTCCTGTCCAAAATTTTATTCTCTTTCTTGTCTTCCCTGACCTCAATTCTATGCTGCTGCTGCTGCTAAGTCGCTTCAGTCGTGTCTGAATCTGCAACCCCATGGACTGCAGCCTACTGAGCTCCCCCGTCCCTGGGATTCTCCAGGCAAGAACACTGGAGTGGGTCTATTCTATGCTAACTGAACGCTAATCAACCAAAGTCAAGTGATTAAAATTGCTGTTGTCGATAATATCATTCCTGTACTATAGTTGCTTCTTTTAAAATATTTATTTCTTCATTTTTGTGCACTGGGTCTTTGCTGCTTTGTGTGGGCTTTCTCTAGTTGCTGCAGGCAGGAAATTATGAAGGTTTTCTTTGTTGCAATACATGGGCTTCTCATTGCAGTGGCTTTCTTGTTGTGGAGCACAGACTCTAGGGCATGCGGGCTTCAGTAGCTGCATAATGTGGGCTCAGAAGTTGCAGCTTGCTGGCTCTAGTGCATAGGCTCTGTAGTTGTGTTGCATGAGCTTAGTAATTCTGCAGTATGTGGAATCTTCCTGGACCAGGGATTGAACACGTGTTCCCTGTTTTGGCAGGTAGACTCTTATCATCAACATACGAACTTGTTGCTTTCTAACTGTGGTGTTGGAGAAAACTCTTGAGAGTCCCTTGGACAGCAAGGAGATCAAAACAGTCAATTTTCATAGAAATCAACCCTGAATATTCATTGGAAGGACTGATGCTCAAGCTGAAGCTCCAATACTTTGGCCACCTGATGCGAAGAGTTGACTCACTGGAAAAGACCCTGATGCTGGGAAAGATTTAGGCCAAGAGGAGAAGAGGATGATAGAGGATGAATTGGTTGGATGACATCATCAACTCAATGAACATGAGTTTGAGCAAACTCAGGGAGATAGTGAAGGACAGGGAAGCCTGGTGTGCTGCAGTTCATGGGGTCACAGAGTTGGACATGACTTAGCTACTGAACAACAACAATGTACAAGCTCTGGTTGTTTCTCCAGGTTACCATATAATCTAGTAAATCCACTACTGGGTATATATATATGAAAACTGTAACTTAAAATAATACATGCATCCCAATGTTCATAGCACCATTATTTATAGTAGCCAAGACATAGAACCAACCTGAGTGTCTGTCAGTAGACAACTGGATTAGGAAGATGTGGCATATATATGAATATTACTCAGCCATAAAAAGAAGAAAGTAACACCGTTTGTTTCAATGTGGATGGATCTAGATAATATTATATTTAGTGAAATAAGTTAGAGAAAGACAAATGCTGTATGATATTACTTACATATGTATTCTAAAAAAAAATACGAATGAATCTATATACAAAACAGATTCATAGACGTAGAAAACAAATTTTGGTTATCAAAGGGGAAAGGGAAGTGAGGAAGGACAATTTAGGAGTATGAAGTTAACAGATGCTAACTATATAAAATTGGTAAACAACAAGAATTCACTGTATAGCATAGGGAATTATATCCAATATCTTGTAATAATCTATAATGGAACATAAGCTGCAAAAAAATCCCCAAAACAAATCACTATTCTGTATGCCTGAAACTAACACATTGTAAATCAACTGAGCTTCAATTAAAAAAAAAAAACAAACACCCACCCTGTTTCTACTCACTTTGAATGAAACACATGCTTCTTACCAAAATTTAGCAACTTATTTCTTCATGAAATGGTTCCCTACTTCTTGTATTTTATTAGAGTCCAGAATTCTGAAAGAAATTGAGTTGGAAAAATTTTGCCAGCTTTGTCATTGATTTTGAGGTGTCAGTGTTTTAAAGTTTCTCTTCCTGCCATTTTCCTCCCTTAACACATGAATGGAACAAATATTATTTATTACCTATATACTAATAAATATGCCATAGAAGTATGTTTTTGTATTCTTAATAAATGCATGGTAACTTTCTTATAATATAATTTATCCCATTATACTACTTAAAGACATTTTAAATTTCCCCATTGAATTATAAATTCCCATTCTCTGAGCAATAGAAAATATTTCCCTTTTTTGGCTTATTTTCATTGAATTCATTTCCAATGGAGGAATTCTGACTAAGAGAGAGTAAATTTTAAATACAATTTTCAAATACTGGTCTGATAGCATTTAATACCTGAATAGCAGAAGTTATTTCTAGTTAAACCATGTTTGCAAGGGAGATTAATTGAAGGTTTGTATCTTACACTAGAGTTTTCTTTCTTTCTTTTATCTTAATTGATTGGTAATTCTGATTGACACTAAAAGTCTATGAATGTTCTATGTTCTCTGTCTTCTCACATATTACAAAATTGGATTCTCAAGACATAATTATTTATGCTTATTATTTGTAGGTTTTAATATATGTATATATTTCACTCCCTATTTATTTTCAATAATAAATTTAAAAATTAAATAAACATTTAAATAGTTGAGGTGGTCAAATATGCTTTTTCCTTTGAAATTTATTTTATCATTTTTTAGTGATAAAGTTCTCCTGCTTTCTTGGATTTGATACTTTATTTTTCTTTTTTTCTATATTAATTATTCAGTTATAAAGAGGTTATTGCCCCTGTTTCCACATATTATTTATTTATCCAAATATATATATATATATTCTTTCTACTTAGTATCTTGAAATATGTTCATTTTCTGAGGGTGATGAAAAATGACCCAAGATTAAGTACATAAAAATATTTGAAAATATTAACAATGAAAAATGAGTATAAAACCTGGTGGCTCAGAGGTTAAAGTGTCTGCCTGCAATGCGGGAGACCTGGGTTTGATCCCTAGGTTGGGAAGATCCCCTGGAGAAGGAAATGGCCACCCACTCCAGTATTCTCGCCTGGAGAATCCCACTGAGGGAGGAGCCTGGTAGGCTACGGTCCACGAGGTTGCAAAGAGTCAGACACGACTGAGCTACTTTACTTTAAGCTAAAATAATGCGACTGAACTGAACTGAATGTTAGAACTGTCAAAATGTTTTAAGTGTTTTCTATTCCACCAAAAGTAAAATTATTTTGAGAAAATGAATTTTATATAAATGAGAATAATTCATTGATTAGTATTTGTCAGTTCAGTTCAGTCGCTCAGTCATGTCCGACTCTTTGCGACCCCATGAATCGCAGCACGTCAGGCCTCCCTGTCCATCACCAACTCCTGGAGTTCACTCAGACTCACGTTCATGGAGTCAGTGATGCCATCCAGCCATCTCATCCTCTGTCATCCCCTTCTCCTCCTGCCCCCCAATCCCTCCCAGCATCAGAGTCTTTTCCAATGAGTTAACTCTTCGCACGAGGTGGCCAAAGTACTGGAGTTTCAGCTTTAGCACCATTCCTTCCAAAGAAATCCCAGGGTTGATCTCCTTCAGAATGGACTGGTTGGATCTCCTTGCAGGCCAAGGGACTCTCTAGAGTCTTCTCCAACACCACAGTTCAAAAGCATCAATTCTTCAGCGCTCAGCCTTCTTCACAGTCCAACTCTCACATCCATACATGACTACTGGAAAAACCATAGCCTTGACTAGACAGACCTTAGTCGGCAAAGTAATGTCTCCACTTTTGAATATTCTATCTAGGTTGCTCATAACTTTTCTTTCAAGGAGTAAGCGTTTTTTAATTTCATGGCTGCAGCCACCATCTGCAGTGATTTTGGAGCCCCCCAAAATAAAGTCTGACACTGTTTCCACTGTTTCTCCATCTATTTCCCATGGAGTATTGGTAGGTTTTTTTTTTTTTTTTTTTTAGTGACTATAGCTGATTAAAATTATTTGGGAATTAACCCCATCGACTGGAGCCTACCAGGTTCTTCCTTCCATGGGATTTTCCAGGCAAGAGTACTGGAGTGGGTTGCCATTGCCTTCTCCCATAAATAAATGATGAGAACTGTGAAAATTGTGCATGCACCATCTAGTGATGAAAAATATTACTTACTCTCCATCTAGTCAAGGCTATGGTTTTTCCTGTGGTCATGTATGGATATGAGAGTTGGACTGTGAAGAAGGCTGAGAGCCAAAGAATTGATGCTTTTGAACTGTGGTGTTGGAGAAGACTCTTGAGAGTCCCTTGGACTGCAAGGAGATCCAACCAGTCCATTCTGAAGGAGATCAGCCCTGGGATTTCTTTGGAAGGAATGATGCTAAAGCTGAAACTCCAGTACTTTGGCCACCTCATGAAAAGAGTTGACTCATTGGAAAAGACTCTGATGCTGGGAAGGATTGGGGGCAGGAGAAGAAGGGGACGACCGAGGATGAGATGGCTGGATGGCATCACCGACTCGATGAACATGAGTCTAATTGAACTCTGGGAGTTGGTGGTGGACAGGGAGGCCTGGCGTGCTGCGATTCATGGGGTCGCAAAGAGTCAGACACGACTGAGCGACTGAACTGAACTGAACTAGAATGGAAAGAGTTCATAAAGAGACCTCACAAGTGTCTATAAATAATAGTTCCAAAATGGCATGTAAAATGTAAATATAAAATGAGTGTAAAATGTAATAAAGCCCACTGGAAATAATTAAAAGCACTTGAAGCTACTTTTTTTTTAATAAAACAATAAATGATGTATTCAAGTATGTCTGTGACAAAGCAAGGGTTGAGTAAAACTGGTCTTTAGTGAAAATATGTTAGGTATCTTGTGTAATTCAAGGTAAGATCTGTGACATGCCCAATCTAGAGATGATACAGAGCTAAATTGAGCAGCAGTAAAACAGTTTCCTGTGTGGCTGCATCCAGAGCACTCTTACTCTTGAATTCTGCTCTCACCTGTCAGAGTCTCTCATACAACAGGCAAAGGCATTATTAGCCTGTGTATTTCTTTTCTTGGCTAATTTTCTGGGCTCTTGATGATCAAAATTCTTAAATTCAAACTGCTGTGATAAAAGATAAGATTTCTTCTTCCAAGGATATATACACAGACTCTGCAAAAGTTCAGACGCTGTCTTCTAAAAATCAGGTATTTGTTAATTTCCCAGATTTCTATTGTTTCTCAACATGTATTTTTGGAATTTTGAGGGAATTTGGATTGAAGAAACTGAAGTTATAGGTGCAAAAACAAACTTGTATATCAATATATAGATATGTTTTAAAAATAATAATATAATTTTATATGATTATATATAATTTTCAATCATATATATATGCACATTTATATATCTCTATAAATATCATTTGGAAGAAAAGGAAATAAAAGTGTGAGTGACAGAGTGGGGAAAGAGAACAGAGAAGAAAGGAAGGGAGAAAGAATTGAAGAAAAGAGTGATGCTATAAGAGAAATCAGATAAGTTGGAATAAGGAAGTGATTTTAATTATTATCTAATTTTAGTAATTTCACTAATACTATTTAATATGACATTATTATCACTGATACTATTTAATTTCACATTTTATGATACTTTGACATTATTAATTGGTATAAATTTGAGGTTTAGAGAAAATAAATGAGGAAATATAAAATTCTACCAGGGTAAAGCATAATTAGACATAATTAAACTATGCATAAATTGGATATATTATCCTTTAGTAAGGGCATACAAATTTTTCACAAAGATTCCTATGAAATTTTCTAAAATGTTTAATCATGAAAAATATTTTTCAAATTTTTTCAAATTAAAGTTTAATACACACTTACTTTTTATACTTCATATATAAATCTAATAAACAATTACAGCAGTAACAAAGGTTAATAAGATGTGTCAAGAAATTTGATGTATGGCAAAACAAATACAATATTGTAGAGTAATAAACCTCCAATTAAAATAAATAAATTTATATTAAAAATACATTGGGGAGACATTAATGAAAGATAAGGTAAAAGGAGATAACTAATTGGATGGTGACAAGTGAAAAATAATGAGAAAAAATGGAAAAAGATGAATTGTTATTGGAGGATCTGGAAATTTTATTAAAGGTGGTAGAATTTGTTCTACAGATTCATTATGAGCAAATAGAGGAGGAAAATGTACTTGAGAAGGAAGAATTTGAGCAAAACATTGAAACTGGAGAAGTGCTTGTGGTACGTTGAGAAAGAACAAACGTGTCAGTGGAATTATGGGGAAAATGAAAATAGATTGAGTTGAAAGATGAGACTAGAAAGAAAGCAGGAACAGGTGAAACTGTGAAAGAGTGGAAGTGCCGAGCTATAAGGATAAATTTTAGTCGAAAGAATTCAGTAAAGGCATCAGATCATCTTTTGCATTTTTACTTATAAATAAATGATATTAACAGATTTGCAATTGTGAATAGGCAATATTTAAAAGGCCAAAAATAATATACCATAGCAACTACTTTGCATATGTGCTAAGTTGCTCAGCTGTGTCCAACTCTTTGTGACCCCATGGACTACAGCTCCCCAGGATCCTCTGTCCAGGGGATTTTCCCAGCAAGAATACTGTAGTGGGTTGCCATTTCAGCCTCCAAAGGATCTTCCTGACCCAAGGATTAGACCTGCTTCTCCTGCATGGGCAGGTGGATTCTTTACCACTGAGCCACTTGAGAAGTCCTACCAACTCATTAAGTAACAGTTAAAAATTAATATTTCTTCATTCTTATAATATTTTCATATTTGTAATTATATTCTAATCAATCATTATTCAAATTCATTCCCAATATCATTTTATTCAATACCAATTTTACTTATGGATTTCACAATTTACATGAATTTAAAATGTCATTTTTGGTTCATTTTCTTGTATCTCTGCCTTTCAGTAATGAGTGAAGAAGTTGTAACTTACTCCGATTTGCTATTTCAACCATCGTCTCAGCCACAGAAGAGGCAAAGACTTGAAACTACCAAGAGAAAAGGTCTTTCATGTTTTCTACTTAAAAATATACAGAATTATTCATTATCAGGTTCACATGCACACACACATGAGCTAAATTTTTTTCTCTTACTAAATAAGGAAAATAAGTGCTTTTGAGGGAAGACTATATTTTTCCCCATGAGAGTCATCACTGTAACTATGTTGTAAACATAATATCAGCATTTTTAGAATGAGTGAAATGTTTGAGGATCGAAACATGTTATCATTTTCTATCATTTAAGATATCAACACTATATAGTAGGATATTTGAGAAATAGAGAAGTGAGCAAATGAAGAGATAATTTCATTATTCAAACACAGTTGCTGTGATTTAGGGACTATTTTTCTTGTTTTCCTGGTTTGTGTATTTGCTGGCATAGTGTGTTCAAAGTATACTTTCTCAAGTGCCATGCTTCTTGATACACAAACAGCAATGTTACTGCTGCATATGATTATATGGAGTTCAAAGATATATCTTCCTATCATTTAAAATTTGCTTTCATTTGTACTTTTCCTGTTGCCAATTTGCAGTCTTCATATGTTTTAAATCAATATGTGGAATGATTAGAAGTGAGCTGTGTATCAGTATGCTAGTTCTATTTTGTCTTACATAAAACGGATATTCAGTACTTTGGCTAAGATCTATTATTTTAACAAGGACCTCAATTGATTATTTCCAGTTTTTTTAGATTGTTAATTACTACAATATGGTTTATGATATACAGACTCACCATGAGGTTAATGAAGAAGTATTTTTAAATTTTGCTTAATATATTGTTAACAAATTTTTAAAGACCCCTTAATATCTAATACACTCTGCTTTTATAGATTCAGCAATTGTTTTCTTTTTAAAATTCTGATGGAGATGTTATGGGGAGGGAGGTGGGAGGGGGTTTCATGTTTGGGAACACATGTAAGAATTAAAGATTTTAAAATTTAATAAAAAAAATAAATAAATAAATAAATAAAAATAAAAAAAATAAAATTCTGATGAACAATTCATCTTACCAGTGTCTATACTTCTTATCAATGCAGTTACTAATAGATTTGTATGGGGAAATCTACTGGTTTGGGAAAACTTTATTAATGATATTATTAATTGTATGTATGTGCATAAGTATGTATAAAATGACATACTTCACCACAGTTCATATTTTGCCATGGATCAAATAGAATGACTTAGAGTCATTATCATGTCTTTTTAAGTTTATTTTTACCTAACAAAGCTTCTTAGATTTTCACTGTGAAAGAACTTTATAGTTCTTTCACAGATGGAAATCAATTACCAAGAAACTCCACAAGGTAAGTTTCATGCTTATACCCAATATAAAAATATAAACAGAGACATGATGGTTAAATGTTCTGGAGATTAGAGTATGTAATTGATGGAAATCAAATTTTAGCTGAAAAGACCCAAACCTTTTCTTCTTCTGATGACAACAGGTGGATTTTCTGTCCCTTCCTCTGTGGCATGTATCCTGTATTGGTGGATTTTATGTGTGAGGAAGTTTCTTCTCTCTGCCCCAGCTAAGGTCTTCTGCTTTGTACAATGTCAGGATTTTGGGAAGAAGCTGGTTTTCTGCCTCTTCTCTAGAAGCAGATGGCTTTTGCCTACTGTCAGTGCAGGGTATAGGGTGGGCTTGTTTTTTAGTAGCTAAGTTGTGTCTGATTCTTCGCGACCTCATGGGCTGCAGCTCGCCAGGCTTCCCTGTGCTTCACTACCTTCTGGAGCTTGCTCAAACTCATGTCTATTGAGTTAGTGATGCCATCCAACCATCTCATCCTCTGTTGTACCCTTCTCCTCCTGCCTTTAGTCTTTCCCAGCATCAGGGTCTTTTCCAATGTGTCTACTCTTTGCATCAAGTGGCCAAAGTAATGAAACTTCAGCTTCATCATCAGTCCTTCCAATGCATATTGATTTCCTTTAGAATTGATTGGTTTGATCGCCTTGCTGTCTGAGGGACTCTCAAAAGTCTTCTCCATCACCACAATTTGAAAGCATCAGTTCACAGTCCTTCAGCCTTCTTTGTGGTCCAACTCACATATCCATACGACTACTGGAAAAACCATAGCTTTGACTAGATGGACCTTTGTCGGCAAAGTAATGCCTCTGCTTTTTAATACACTATCTAGGTTTGTCATAGCTTTATAGGTTTCTCAGGAGGTTGGTAAGGTGATCTGGTATTCCTATCTCTTTAAGAATTTTCTACAGTTTGTTGTGATTCATACAGTCAAAGGCTTTAGTTTAGTCAATGAAGCAGAAGTAGATATTTTTCTGGAACACCTTTGCTTTTCCTATGATACAACAGATATTGGCAGTTTGATCTCTGATTCCTCTGGCTTAAAGTCTGCTTTTAGCCTTGAAGATTTGTTGAAACTCTTCACTCTCATATGGCTGCCACTTTTCCTCCTATGCTTTGCCAAAGGTGAAGTAGAGTTTGCATGCTGTCTTTCCGTAGAGTCGGGGCTTTATCTCTTTAGAATTCAGATCACCTGATCACTTTATCAGTTCAGCTGCCTCATTCCCTCAATATGAGTTATGGTTTTGTAGATTGCCTTCCTTTTCTCTATTTTTAGGATGTGAGCTACATTGCTGTAGAGTTTACTGCACCTAAAACAGAAGCAGAACTCTGAATAAACATTTAGCGTTGATGTTACAAGATGTATTCATCTCTCTCTATACAGATCACCCTATTCCATATTCTTCATGGAAATATGTTACTGTGTTTCTGTGGATCATTTGCCTGGGGCTTCTTCTGTCTGTTGGATACTTGGTCATTGAGTGTGAGTCAAAATATGAAATATTTCATTATTCACATAGTGAAATATGTTGAAGATAAAACATCATTTTTATCAGCTCTATTTCTTAGCAAAGTAAATATTCTCTGCACAAAAGTTAATTTCTTAGAGACATATAAAAATGTCCATTTTTAAGTGTATCAAGAACATTACATACTGCCTTACTATTTGTTTTCATGTTTTCTTTACCAGAAATACCTTTAAATTTTTATCTCTGTGAAAAAGCTTTCTTACACTATCAGAACAACATTTCTTTCTTCTTTGATTTATGGCTGTATAAACTTGTTGTATGTGTACTATAATTTGATTTTATGATTATGATTTTATTACATTTAAGTTCTTTGAAGTAAATAATGCTTCATTCATCATTTTTTGTAGCTCTGAATTCAGCACAATGTTTTACCTATAAAAATGTGTCACATTTTTCTTTTTGAGTTTAAAACTGACCTTTCTGAGTTCTCTTCAGTGAATAAAAAGCCATTTCAACCAGAAGAATGTCCAGGAAATAGTTCCTCCAACAAGGAAGCAAATAAAACAGGTAATTTTGGATGAGTCCCTGAGTCATAATTTTATTTGCAAGTGATAAGAGACAATTAACTGTTTTTTTTAATGCATGTAACTGGATATGTGTAAATATATATATGTCAAATCTATTAAGACTCAAATGATGATGGCACTATTAAATGACAACCTGAAGTTAAATAAAATATTTCCACAAGGTATCATCATTTTGGGGCTCATCTATATGATTTCATTTATGTATTTCTTATTGTCTTATTTTTGAAACTTACAGCTTTTTAAAGATAATTATATACATATTTTATTTTCATGTGAAAACAAAGAAAGAATATTATGTTGATAATTTTAATAGTCATATACACTGGATAGGTTTCCTGACACATTTCTAATTTTGTCATTAAAAATTATTTCCTAATATACAGCTTATGAATCTAAATGTTTTCAGTGAACTGAGTTATTAACTTAAGATAAATTTAACACTAAATTTAAGTGAACACAATCTATAATGTAAAAATAAAAAAGTGTTTTTGTTTGTAGATGGTAGATTTGCTATGTCAACCTACAGATGTGATTTGCACTGATGGAAATAATTAAGTTATATCTTAAATTTTTAATAGTTTGGAAATACCCTACTTGTTCAAGCAACTGGCATCAGTATGGAGAAAACTGCTACTATTTTTCACGAAACATTTTTCCTTGGAAAGAATGTCACCATTATTGCACTAATTTACATTCTGCATTTCTTAAGTTGAATACTGAAGAAGAGATGGTAAGGACAAGATTTTGTTTTATAAATTTTGGTATCAGAAAATTTTAGGATGACAACAATCACTCAGGTTTTGTATTCTTCTGAATTACTTTCCATACTGTAGTCACCAAACTCTTTGCAATTTGTAATTTTGAATGTGTACTTCAATAAAACCTGAGTGGTTTTCCTCTAGCACTTGGGGTAAAGTCTAAGTAAAATGTAGACAAGATCACTTGTAGTCTGATTTCTGCCTGTTTCTCTATCTTCTTCTGTTGCTAGGGACACTCCATCACACTGTTCTAAGGAAAGTGTGCCAAGGTCTCCAACTGTATTGAAGTTATTGAGATTGATCATGGTCCCCTTATGCTCTTTTATGTCCTTGGTCTGTTTACCTGTGACAAATTTTATTTCCTCTACCTCCTATCCCAAACTATCATCTCTCAGTTAATACATCTTGTTTTAAGATTTTAGCTTATTAAATGATCCACTTGGAAAACATCCTTAGTTCACTAAAATCTGTTTAAATTCCCTGTTAATTATTTCTCTCCTTCAATCCTGTATTTCTGTTCTTCTACCATGTGTCACTACTACTTATTACATAAGTCAATGAACATTATTCATTTTTTCAGTGCCTAATTTGAGCAACTACAGTTTTAAGATTTTATGCTTACTTTTACAACTCATAACTTAAGAAAATGACTAGAATAAAATATGTACCAAAAAAAATACTCAGTGACTAAGTTATTAGCTCTGAGCACTCAGGTTATGGCTGAAGAGTTTAGGGTTAATCCCTCCAGATTCTTTCAATATAAAGAAGAGAGAATCCAAAGAGAAGTAAAATATGCATATTTAAACTATCATATTTCTTTT
The DNA here is from genome assembly GCF_032405125.1 of Capricornis sumatraensis. Taxonomy (NCBI): domain Eukaryota; kingdom Metazoa; phylum Chordata; class Mammalia; order Artiodactyla; family Bovidae; genus Capricornis; species Capricornis sumatraensis. The sequence goes on along the minus strand of NC_091072.1, from coordinate 143,427,607 downwards.
TTGCAAGAAAAGTTACACTTTTTAATTTACTTTCTTCTTCCTCTCTGCAGAATTTTATAATAAAATTGTCAAAAATGCAATGTGGTTTGCAAAAAGAAAAGTTTTCAATTAGTTTATACTACAGCAATAAACAACTGAACTGGGTTTGGCTAGATGATACAAAACTTACCCTGGACAAGTAAGTGTCTTGCTGTTTTAAAATTTCAGTACCGAACAATATTATTTTCTTCCATATAGAAATATTTAATGTGGATCTGGGTAGCATTTATAACAGATCCTCCTGTAATAAATCAATAAGTAAAAGATAGGAAAGATGGAAAGCAAGGTGCAAAATACTTAGTAACATACTAAATACTATATAAGTTAAATATGTTCCTTTCAAAGCTCATTGAAATTGCTTATTGAAGTATAATTATTTTGCATTTTAATAAAAGGCAATTGAATAAATAAATTTGCATAAGATTACAAAGTGAGTATGCTTCAGATTTGTCATTTTAATTTCAGTGTAGTTTGTCTGACTGAAAGATGTGCATGTATTGAAATTTTCTTAAAATGTGCTCTCTAATTCTCTAGGACTCATCTAGTGTACTTTGTATAGTTTGCTGTCATAAAAAAATCACTACAAACTGGGTGGCTTAACACAACAGAAATTTATTCTCTCAAGCAGAGGGAACAGAGGTTTGAAATCAAGATCTTGGTAGAATTAGTTCTTTACTGGAAAGATCCTTTGTCTGAAGGAGCTTGCTAAACTTTTCCAGAGAGAAAGCTGTTGTTGATGATTAAAACAATTTTTTGTTCTGTAAATACTGTGGAACTTGTTTATAAAAATGTTACTGTATAAAAGAAATACAGGAAATTTTCATGAAAATACAAGATATTCTGCCAATCCTTGGCATCATTTAAAGACAAGTCAGTCCTCTGTATCTGTGGGTTCTGAATTCTCAAGTTCAACCAACCATGTAGACACTGCCTGGGATTTGAGCATCTGTGGACTATGATATGTTGGGGATTCTAGAAGAATCTCCCCACTCTCCAAATCCTGGGTACAAAGAGAAAACTGTCTATACCTCCAACATCCTTTGCTCCTTCTCTGCATCTCTCTGTGTATGTTGCTCTCCCATAAGGATATTCTTATTGGATTTAGGGTAAAATCCAATATGGTTTCATCATGACAGAAGTCATTTTTTTCAATTTTTAATTTATTTATCTATTAAAATAAAAAAACTATTTATTTTTAATTAAGGATAATTGCTTTACAGAATTTTTCTGTTTTCCGTCAAACCTCTACATGAATCAGCCATAGGTATACATATATCCCCTCCCTCTTGAAGCTCCCTCCCATCACCCTGCCCATCCCACCCCTCTAGGTTGATACAGAGACCCTGTTTGAGTTCCCTAAGACATACAGCAAATTCCCTTCGGCTATCTATTTTCCATATGGTAATGTAAGTTTCCATGTTACTCTTTCCATACGTCTCACCCTCTCATCCACTCTCCCCATGTCCATAAGTCTGTTCTTTATGTCTGTTTCTCCATTGCTGCCCTGCAAATAAATTCTTCAGTACTATCTTTCTAGATTCTGTATGTATGTGTTAGTATAAAATATTTATCTTTCTCTTTCTGGCTTACTACACTCTGTATAATAGGCTCTAGGTTCGTCCACCTCATTAGAATGGACTCAAATGCATTTCTTTATGGCTGAGTAATATTCCATTGTGTATATGTACCACTACTTTATCCATTCATCTGTTGATGGACATCTAGGTTGTTTCCATGTTCTAGCCATTGTAAATAGTGCTGTAGTGAATATTGGGGTACATGTGTCGTTTTCAATTTTGGTTTCCTCAGGGTATATGCCTAGGAGTGGGAAGGCAGGGTCATATGGTGGTTTTATATCTAGTTTTTAAAGAAAACTCCATACTGCCTTTCATAATGGCTGTATCAATTTACACTCCTACCAACAGGGCAAGAACTTTCCTTTTCTTCACATCCTCTCCAGCAGTTATTGTTTGTAGACTTTTTTATGATGGCCATTCTGACCAGTGTGAGGTGATATCTCATTGTAGTTTTGATTTGCATTTCTCTAATAATAAGTGATGTTGAGCATCTTTTCATGTGTTTGTTAGCCATCTCTATGTCTTCTTTGGAGAAATGTCTATTTAGGTCTTTTTCCCACTTTTTGATTGGGTTGTTTGTTTTTCTGGTATTGAGTTGTATGTGTTGCTTGTATACTTTGGAAATTAATCATTTGTCAGTTGTTCCATTTGCTATTATTTTCTCCCATTTTGAGGGTTATCTTTTGACCTTGTTTATAATTTCCTTTTGCTGTGCAAATCTTTTAAGTTTAATCAGTTCCACTTGTTTACTTTTGTTTTTGTTTCCATTATTCTAGAAGGTGAGTCACAGAGGATTTTACTTTGATTTATGTCATTGAGTATTCTGCCTATCTTTTCCTCTAACAGTTTTATAGTTTCTGGTCTTACATTTAGTCCTTTAATCCATTTTTAAGATGCAAAAACCATCAACAAAATTCTAGCAAACAGAATCCAACAACACATTAAAAAGATCATACACCTTGAGCAAGTTGGGTTTATTTCAGGGATGCAAGGATTCTTCAATATACACAAATCAATTAATATGATACACCATATTGACAAATTGAAAAATAAAAACCATATAATAATCTCAATAGATGTAGAAAAAGCCTTTGACAAAATTCAACACCCATTTATGATTAAAACTCTTCAAAAGATGGGTGTAGAAGGAACCTACCTCAATGTAGTAAAGACCATATATGATAAGCTCATAGAAAACATAACTCTCAATGGTGAAAAACTGTAAGCATTCCTCCTAACATCAGGAATAAGACAAGGGTGTCCACTCTCACCACTATTATTCAACTTAGTTTTGGAAGTCCTAACTATAGCAATCAGAGAAGAAAAAGAAATAAAAAGAATCCATATCAGAAAAGAAGAAGCAAAGCTCTCACTGTTTGCAGATGACATGATATTATACATAGAAAGCCCTAAAGATACTATCAGTAAATTACTAGAGCTAATCAGTGAATTTAGAAAAGTCACAGGATACAAAATCAATACACTGAAATCACTTACATTCCTATATACTAACAATAAAAGTCAGAAACAGAAATTAAGGAATCAATCCCATTCACAATTGCAACAAAAAGAATTAAATATCTAGAAATAAACCTACCCAAGGATGGACAGGGAGGCCTGGCATGCTGTGGTTCATGGGGTCACAAAGAGTCAGACACGACTGAGCAACTGAACTGAACTGAACTGAAGGAGACAAAAGAACTCTATACAGAAAATTATAAGACACTGATGAAATAAATCAAAGATGACATAAATAGATGGAGGGATATTCCGTGTTCCTGAGTAGAAAGAATCAATATTGTGAAAATGACTATATTGCCAAATGCAATATACAGATTCAGTGTGATCCCTATAAAATTACCAATGGTATTTTTCATAGAACTAGAACAAAAAATTTCACAATTCATACAGAAACACAAAAGACCCCAAATAGCCAAAGTGGTCTTGAGAAAGAAGAATGAAGCTGGAGGAATCAACCTCCAGACTTGAGATTATACTACAAAGCTACAGTCATCAAGACAGTATAATACTGGCACAAAAACAGAAACATAGGCCAACAGAACAAGACAGAAAGCCCAGAAATAAATCCATGCACCTATGGGTATCTTATTTTTGACAAAGGAGGCAAGAATATACAATAGGGTAAAGATGACCTTTTCAATAAGTGATGCTGGGAAAACTGCATAGCTACATGTAAAAGAATGAAATTATAACACTTCCTAACACCATACACAGTAACGTCAGATATGCAGATGACACCACCCTTATGGCAGAAAGTGAAAAGGAACTAAAGAGTCTCTTGATGAAAGTGAAAGAGGAGAGGGAAAAAGTTGGCTTAAAGCTCACCATTCAGAAAACGAAGATCATGGCATCTGGTCCCATCACTTCACAGGAAATAGATGGAGAAGCAGTGGAAACAGTGTCAGACTCTATATTACTGGGCTCCAAAATCACTGCAGATGGTGACTGAAGCCATGAAATTAAAAGACACTTACTCCTTGGAAGGAAAGCTATGACCAACCTAGATAGCATATTCAAAAGCAGAGACATTACTGTGCCAACAAGGGTCCGTCTAGTCAAGGCTATGGTTTTTCCAGTAGTCATGGATGAGATGTGAGAGTTGGATTGTGAAGAAAGCTGAGCGCTGAAGAATTGATGCTTTTGAATTGCGGTGTTGGAGAAGACTCTGGAGAGTCCCTTGGACTGCAAGGAGATCCAACCAGTCCATTTTGAAGGAGATTAGCCTTGGGTGTTCTTTGGAAGAAATGATGCTAAAGCTGAAACTCCAACACTTTGGCCACCTCATGTGAAGAGTTGTCTCATTGGAAAAGACTCCGATGCTGGGAGGGATTGGGGGCAGGAGGAAAAGGGGTTGACAGAGGATGAGATGGCTGGATGGAATCACTGACTCGACGGACGTGAGTTTGAGTGAACTCCGGGAGTTGGTGATGGACAGGGAGGCCTGGCGTGCTGCAATTCATGGGGTCGCAAAGAGTCGGACACGACTGAGCAACTGAACTGAACTGAACACCATACACAAAGATAAACTCAAAATGGATTAAAGACCTAAATGCTTTCTTTATAGTCCAACTCTCACATGCATACATGACCACTGGAAAAACCATAGCCTTGACTAGACAGACCTTTGTTGGCAAACTAATGTCTCTACTTTTTAATATGTTATCTAGGATGGTCATAGCTTTCCTTCCAAGGAGTAGTGTCTTTTAATTTCATGGCTGCAATCACTATCTGCAGTGATTTTGGAGCCCAGAAATATAAAGTCAGCCACCGTTTCCACTGTTTCCCCATCTATTTGCCACGAAGCAATGGGACCAGATGCCATGATGTTAGTTTTCTGACTGTTGAGCTTTAAGCCAACTTTTTCACTCTCCTCTTTCCCTTTCATCAAGAGGGTCTTTAGTTCTTCACTTTCTGCCATAAGGGTGGTGTCATCTGCATATGTGATATTATTGATATTTCTCCTGGCAATCTTGATTCCAGCTTGTGCTTTCTCCAACTCAGCGTTTCTCATCATGTACTCTGCATATAAGTTAAATAAGCAGGGTGACAATATACAGTCTTGACATACTCCTTTTCCTATTTGAAACCAGTCTGTTATTCCATGTCCAGTTCTAACTGTTGCTTCCTGACCTGCATACAGGTTTCTCAGAAGGCAGGTCAGGTGGTCTGGCATTCCCATCTTGTTCAGAATTTTCCACAGTTTATTGTGATCCACACAGTCAAAGGCTTTGGCATAGTCAATAAAGCAGAAATAGTTGTTTTTCTGGAACTCTCTTGCTTTTTCGATGATCCAGCAGATGTTGGCAATTTGATCTCTGGTTCTTCTGTCTTTTCTAAAACCAGCTTGAACATCTGGAAGTTCACGGCTTATGTATTGCTGAAGCCTGGCTTGGAAAATTTTGAGCATTACTTTACTAGCATGTGAGATGAATGCAATTGTGCGGTAGTTTGAGCATTCTTTGGCATTGCCTTTCTTTGGGATTGGAATGAAAGCTGACCTTTTCCAGTCCTGTGGCTACTGCTGAGTTTTCCAAATTTGCTGGCATAGTGAGTGCAGCACTTTCACGGCATCATCTTTCAAGATTTGAAATAGCTCAACTAGAATTCCATCACCTCCACTAGCTTTGTCCATAGTGATGCTTCCTAAGGCCCACTTGTCTTCGCATTCCAGAATGTCTGGCTCTAGGTGAGTGATCTCAGCATCGTGATTATCTGTGTCATGAAGGTCTTATTTTTATAGTTCTTCTGTGTATTCTTGCCACATCTTCTTAATATCTTCTGCTTCTGTTAAGTCCCTACCATTACTATCCTTTATTGAGCCCATCTTTGCATGAAATGTTCCCTTGGTATCTCTCATTTTCTTGAAGAGATATCTAGTCTTTTCCATTCTGTTGTTTTCTTCTATTTCTTTGCATTGATCTCTGAGGAAGGATTTCTTAACTCTCCTTCCTATTCTTTGGAATTCTGCATTCAAATGGGTATATCTTCCTTTTCCCCTTTGCTTTTCACTTACCTTCTTTTCACAGCTATTTTTAAGGTCTCCTCAGACAGCCTTTTTGCTTTTTTGCATTTCTTTTTCTTTGGGATGTTCTTGATTCCTGTTTCCTGTACAATGTCATGAATAGCTACATGTAAAAGAATGAAATTAGCACACTTCCTAACATCATACACAAAGATGAACTCAAAATGGATTAAAGACATAAATGTAAATGTATTTATTTTTTAATTGAAGGGGATTTGCTTTACAGAATTGTCTTGGTTTCTGCCAAACATCAACATGAATCAGTCATGGTATACAAATGTCCCTTCCCTCTTGAACCTCCTTTCCATCTACCTCCCCATCTATACCCCTATATATTTGCAGAGCCCCAGTTTAAATTCCCTGAGTCATACAGCAAATTCCCATTGGCTATCTATTTTAAATATGGTAATGTAAGTTTCCATGTTACTCTCTCCATATACCCTACTCTCTCCTTTCTCCCTGTCTCCCCGTGTCCATAAGTCTGTTCTCTATGTTTGTGACCTCATTACACTAATCTTAATTGCATCTACAAAGAAGCTATTTCCAATTAAGGACACATTTTGAAGTTCTGGGTGGGCTTAAACTTTATTGATGAATTCTATTCAACGTTTGGCTTGGATCGTGGCTCAGATGGTAAAGAATCTTCCTGCAATGCAGGAGACCTGGATTCATTTCCCAGGTCTGGAAGATCCCCTGGAGAAGGAAATGGCAAATCACTCCAGTATTCTTGCCTGGAGAATCCCATGGCTAGAGTAGCCTGGAAGGCTACAGTCCATGGGGTCACAAAGAGTCAGACATGACTGAATGACTAATATTTATTCAAGCTACTTCCTACATTCAAAAAAGGATTTATAGGCTTCAATTCCCATGATTTTATTAGGATATTTGGAAGTGGAGATATAAAATATATACTAGTGCACATACACAATTGTGTAAAAACCAGTTTAGCAAGACCATGGGAAATACTGAACTGCCAATACTCTTGTTGCCCAGTTTTAAGCTCCACAGTTTAAAATATAGTAAGTAATTGATAGTGCAAGCTCTTAAGTGTCTTGGATTGATGTCTTGGCTCTGCCATTAGGATCATAGTCTTTTATCCAAACATTCTGTTTTGGTTTCTATTCCATTTTCTATAAGATGTGATGAATAATAGAACCCACATCATAGCATATTTGTGAAAATACAGTAATTGATAAATTAAGCATGTGAAAAATGTATGGTTCTTTAAGAAAATAAAGTTATCTCTCCTTCCTCCTCCTCTTTCCTCTCCTACCCCAGATCTTAACAGTAAATTAATGTCAAATAAAATTTTAAATAGATGAATCTAATTTAAAAATGTGATTTCAGGACTTCCCTGGTGGTCCAGTGGTTAAGACTCTGGCTTCCACTGCAGGGCATATGGGTTTCATCCCTGGCTGGGGAACTAAGCTGTGTGCCATGTAGCTTGCCTAAAATTAAAAATAATAATAATATAAAAGTAAATAAAATAAAATTGAAATTAAAATATTATTTCTACCATAAAATATTATGACTAAAATATGCAAGATTTCTTTTAATATATCCATTTTTAACAGACATGATTTTCTAACATAATTTGTGTTAAATTAAAATTTTGAATTTACTTAAAATTCTGAGTGATTATATATTCATTTCTAATTGCTGTAAATGCATGCCCCTTTTCAGGAATTATATGATATATTTCTTTAAATGTTTATAAATTGCTCTGATTCTCACTGACATATCCAAATATTTAATCTTTTAAAACTATTTTCTAGACTTATTAGTAAAGAGGAATCTGATGTTTGCTCTGGGGTAAATTTTCCCAGGAGAGAATGAATTGTCATTAATGATACATGAATTTTTTTTTTTACTGTATATATAATAAAATGTTTACCAAAACACTAATGTATAAACAAAATATAGTAGACCCCTGTGAAGATGGAAGATACTTTGAAATTATCTGAGGTCAAGAGATGAAAGTCAGAATTGAAGGCATTATTAACATCCCAATTCTAGATTTAATATTAAATTTCAGATGACAAAATATTCATTATTTTATTATTAGAGAACTGGGAAAATGATGTTTCTACTTTTTTATAAGTATGTCAAAGTATTATGAATTTAAAAAGTACAATTGATACATAAAGCAATTTCAGAACTTAATGGAAAGTATTTTGTTTTCTAGGCTTCAACTTCCAGGACATGAGAATGCTAATAATAAATGTGCACACATAAAATACGGCCAGATAATAGCTGAAGATTGCCATAGTAGTGGTTATTGTATCTGTAAGAAGACAATATATTCAGATTAGATAAAGTGCCTGAGATTTTCCAGTGCGATGACTTCAAGTATGTAAAAACGTGTTTAGCTAAAAATAGATGTCATTAAACATTGAAGTCTATATGTTATTCTTTAACTTTAATCCATAATTTGCAACAGGATTGATACAATAAACAGCATTTTAGTAACATTGGATAATTGTTTTTTAATTTCTAAGTTGTGTTTGACTCTTTTGTGACCCCATGGACTGTGGTCTGCCAGGCTCCTCTGTCCATGGGATTTCCCAGGCAAGAATACTGGAGTGGGCTGCCATTTCCTTCTCCAGAGATCTTCCTGACCCACAAATCAGACTCACGTCTCCTGCATTCCAAGCACATTCTTTACCACTGACCCACAGGGAAAGCTCAACATTGGATAGTATAGAGAAAATAAAGAATATGAGGGAACATTATTGAGATAGAAGTATGAAGGAAATTCCTCTATTACTGGGAAAGAGATACTAAATAAATCAAGCTTTATTCAGGTCTTCCAGTACTTTCAAAATAAATTTTATCACTTTAGCCTTATGCTTTTAATTTTATATAAAACACAATTCTTTCTTTGCCTTATTATGGTCGTCTATCAGAGAAATAAATAGTTAAGAAGACCCTGATGCTGGGAAAAATTGAAGGTAGGAGGAGAAAGAGACAACAGAGGATGGGATGGTTGGATGGCATCACCAACTCAATGGACATGGATTTGGGTGGACTCCGGGAGTTGGTGATGGACAGGGAGGCCTGGCATGCTGCGGTTCATGGGTTCTCAAAGAGTCGGACATGACTGAGTGACTGAACTGAACTGAAGAAGATAAAATTGTCTCATAAAATGAATCTCAAAGAAAAATTGCATTTTTGATAAGCTAGAAAATAATGGTTTAAAAGTGGTTATAGAGAGCCAGGAGATGTTAAAAGTTTGTTAGCCACAAAAATTATCAATACAATGAATGAAAATGGATAGTCTTAGCTGGAGTGGAATAAATAGTATTTATTTCATTCAAAAACAAGAATATTTTTCCTGTCACTGGTCAGGACTGAGTTTTAAGGACTGGAGATCCACATTTGTACAAATCAAAGAACTATATCTACTTTCATAGAGCTTTCAAACTAAATGAGAGGACAGATGCATTGGTAGATGCATAAAGTAAACAAAATAAGTTCTTAGAAAGGGGGAAAAATAGTGAAAAAGTGAAAAAGTAATTATCAGATTATAACAAAGAATTTGATCTAGACTGAGAATTTAGTGAAGAACTTCCTGATATGGAGAGTTGAGAAATAAATAATTTTATTTAAAAAAAAGGAAAAGGATCTGGGAGTTAAGAGTATTTCAGAGACAAAAAAGAAACAACCAAACTGCAGGTGGAATGAAGATCAGCGTGACTGAATCCCAGAGATGGAAGGGGAAAACAGTTTGATATAATCCTAGAGGAAGAAAAAAAACAGAAAACACAAATCTTTGAAAACTGTGAGAAATTCTTGACTTCTTTAGGGTATTTTCAATCTTTAAACTCACCCAAGATTTGAGAGCCTACTGTATAGCACAAGGAACTCTATTCAATGCTCTGTGGTAACAACCTAAATGGGAAGGAAGTCCAAAAAAGAGGGGATATATATTTATGTTTAGCTGAATTACTTTGCTGTACAGAGGAAACCAACACAACATTGTAAAGCAACTATACTACAATAAAAATTGATTTTTTAAAAAAGATAGAGCAGAGAATCCAAATCCATACACAATCAGAAACAAGGTTGCTAAAACTGCCAGATGACATGGGCCACAGACAAAAATTATTAGATACCTAAGGAGCACAATTTCTCTAAAAAATATACCAAAATAAAATTTCTAGTTCATACAAATATAGTGGCACAATTTTAATAATAATTTTAAAATGGTTATTCTAGGAAAGCCTCAGTGAAATGAAGGAGGATATGGTAATATAACAGAGACTCAAAATGTACATTTCTGCTTCCAGATATAATGTAGACAAAAAAAGTCAAAACAGGAAAAGAAAGACTTTTTAAAATTTTTTAAAATACATTTTTAAGGCATTAAAGGTCTACAGAAGGATTACTGTGCTTAGTTGTTCAGTTTGTCCCACTCTTTGTAACACCATGAACTGTAGCCCACGTTCTTCTGTCCATGGGGGTTCTCCAAGCAAGAATACTAGAGTGGGTTGCCATGCCCTCATCCAGGGGGTCTTCTCAACAGAGGAATGGAACCCAGATCTCCCACATTAAATTAGTTTAAATTCCAGAATAGGGAGGATTAGTTATCAATTTGTCACTGTTGCTACTGTTTTTGTGTGTGTGGATCAGATCTTGGCCAAAGCAGACAGCCTACGACCAAAGAAAGAGAACCTGAAAAGCTTTCAGTGGTTACATAGACTAAAATGACAATATTAGAGATTTGAAGATCCTCAAATTGTCACCTTTCCCACAAGCCATTTGTTAAAGTCTGAGATAAAACTGAGACAAGACTTTGAAACAAAGTCAAAAGATTCTGAGGGGGAAAAAAAGAGAAACCTCCCAAAGTTTTCCTACTGTTTAGGAAGCAAAGACTAACCAGTAGAAAGAGTTATAAACTGCCGGGAGTCAGCGTGAGGAATCCCACCCGTGGCAAAGGTCATGAGGAAGGAAGCCTGACAAAACACAAAGGCGGGGATCAGGCTTCAGGGGTTCCCCCTGGAATTTCCTGAGCATCTAACCCCAAAATCAGAGTCTGTCTGCTTTACTATATTATGCTTTTCACCTACTCTTCTGACATTAACAGGGCGCTGTCCCCCCACCACCTTTTTTTAGGGAAAAATTAATTTAGAGCTTTTAGATAATAAGTCTCCTGGGCATAATAAGAGTGTTTCAATCCAAAAACCCCTCTGATGGCTCCCTAACTTGCCTTACCCGGACTTTTACAACTACGCATGTGATTGTTTACAGCCCCCCAACTGTGAGAGGCAGGGGAAGCCTAAAACATAAAGCCTTTCAAAGAGTTGAAAGTTATTAGAGTAGTGCTGGTGTAAGATTTCACTGTTGAGCCAATGCTTGTTGCTAAGTTCCCATATCTCTTATCCACTGTGCACCTGAGAGCACATTTGTTAACATAGTTAGAATGTAAGAAAAAACAAGGGTAGCCTTGAAACTGACCACATCAGACTTTTGAGCTAATTGGTTCTTTCTTCGTTGTAACTTACTGCACCTTTGCTTCCTGAAAATGTAACTTTGTTTGATACTTTCTGAAGCTCACATAGATTAGAAATATAAAGAAAAAACACTAAGGGAAAATAAGTTTTCTGGTGAACAGCCTTTATCAAAAGAGGGTCTTAAAATGTTTCACAGGCCTCCAAAGCCAGAAGATAGTGTACACAACATCATTTGTGGGAAAGGTATAAAAGTCCTTTTAAAAAATAAAGTTATTGGGCCTCACTCACCAAAGCAGCTTGGTCACCCCGTGTCTTCTTTACTCTATTTTCTGGCTGAATTCCCATCTGGGGCGTGGAGGCTTGCTGTGTCTACTTACTTGCCCTGGCTTCTAAGACCCACGTGAGAGGGAGCCCAAGGCGGGGCACCCTCCACTATTCAAACGGGTGCCAGTGGCCTAACGTAGATGGTGCAAACCTCTTGTCTCAAGGTTTCATTAGTTCTCCACATAACCCAAGTTATTCAGCCTCTTTCCTCCACTAATTTTCCTACTACACTATTCTTTGCTAATCTAATCTTATATTTCTAATTAAATAAATCTCTCCTCCCCGACTCCGACCACCCTTCGAATTCCCTGGATCCACCAGGGCTGAACCCCGGAAATAAACAAACAAAAAACAGTATATAGAAGCCATGGATGGAGTAGTGAACCAAGATTGGAGACCTGCACCAAGGTTACACCTGTGACAATGAGTCTGGGAATAGCTAAAAAATAAGTTAAAAAGCAAGTTTGTCCTTTAGTAGAAGGAAGGCATAGCTTCAGAACACACACACATAAAAAGAATTGGAGATTTTACTGTTTAAAAGTGGAGGTGGGATGACAAAGCTGAAGAATAGTAGAGTCTTAAACATTTATTTTATTTATTTTTGGTTCTCCTGAGTCTTCACTGATGCACATGGGCTTTCCCTAGTTGCAGAGAGTGGGGGCTATTGTGTAGTTGCAGTGCACCAACTTCTCACTGTGGTAGCTTCTCTTGAGGTGGAGCACAGACTTCAGGCACACAAGCTTCAGTAGTTGTAGCTTGCAGGCTCTAGACTGTGGGCTCAATAGTTGTGGTGCACAGGCTCAGCTGCTCCAGGGCATGTGGAATCTTCCTGGACCAGGGATCAAACCCGTGTCCCCTGAATTGGCAGGTGGATTCCTATCCACTGCACCACCAGGGAAGTCCAAGAATAGTAGGATCTCACATACATGACTGGTAAGACCCTCAAGATATCTACCAATATTTTGATGCTGTGTGTAGTAAGATAGTAAGTAATTGAAATGAAAATAAGAGAAGAACTGACTTTCTCATAGATTACAGAGATAAAATAACTGTGAAAATGAAAGTGTTAGTCACTTAGTTATATCTGACTCTTTGGGACCCAATGGACTGTAGCCTACCAGGTTCCCCTGTCCATGGGATTCTCCAGGCAAGAATTCTGGAGTAGGTTGCCATTCTCTTCTTTAGGGCATCTTCCCAACACAGGGATTGAACCAGGTTTTGCTGGCAGATTGTTTACCACCTGAGCCACCAGGGAAGCCCACAACTACAGTGTTACTCAAACTTAATCCCTCTAATTCCCTAATTAAAGTGACACATTCCCAGCCTATCCACTTTAAAGAAAATTAAAACATGAATCACTCTATGGTGAAAGTTAACTTCATCTGGACCAATGTGGTTCTTTTATACATGGTATTTGACATACAATCAAAAAATCACAAGACTTCCAAAAAGGCAGGAAAATATTAGCAATAATCAAGAATAATCTATATACACACACACACACAAGTCAGATACACAAACAGTTCATAAGTGGTGTTACCAGACTAGAACTTTAAATAATTCTATACTGTGATAGTAGCCAGTAGCCATGTCACTCAGTCATGTACAGTCCGTGGAATTCTCCAGGCCAGAATACTGGAGTGGGTAGCCATTCCCTTCTCCAGGGGATCTTCCCAATCCAGGGATTGAACCCAGGTCCCACATTGCAAGTGGATTCTTTACCAGCTGAGCTACAAGGGAAGCCCATACTATGATAAATGTGTTAAAAAATTATTAAAAAAAAAAGACAAGAATAGATGTAATTAAGATGTGTTAAGAACATCACCAGAATTTTTTTTTTTTTGTCTCCAAAAACAACCTAATGGAGATTCTAAAGCTGTAATATCTGAAATTAAAAACTCAGGGGATATACACAATGGAGTATTACTCAGCCATTAAAAAGAATACATTTGAATCAGTTCTAATGAGGTGAATGAAACTGGAGCCTATTATACAGAGTGAAGTAAGCCAGAAAGAAAAACACCAATACAGTATACCAACACATATATATGGAATTTAGAAAGCCGTTAACAATAACCCTGTATGCGAGAGAACAAAAGAGACACAGATGTATAGAACAGTCTTTTGGACTCTGTGGGAGAGGGAGAGGCTGGGATGATTTTGGAGAATGGCATTGAAACATTTATAATATCATATAAGAAATGAATCACCAGTCCAGGTTCGATGCAGGATACAGGATGCTTGGGGCTGGTGCACTGGAATGAACCAGAGGGATAGTATGGGGAGAGGTGGGAGGGGGTTTCAGGATTGGGAACACGTGTACACCCGTAGTGGATTCATGTTGATGTATGGCAAAACCAACACAATATTGTAAAGTAATTAGCTTCCAATCAAAATAAATAAATTTAAATTAAAAAAAAAAACAAACTCAGGGGATAAATTAAATATCAATTTGAAGTGGAAAATAAAGTACTGGTGAACTCAAAGACTGGTCAATATAAAAATACACAAACTCAAGCACAGAGACAACATGAAGTAGAAAAAGAAAAACAGGTCTATAGAAGAATAGGTCACATGCTCAACAAGACAAATTTATATAGAACCAGAGTCTTGAGGCAAGAGTAGAAAAAGAATGGAACCAGTAACACCCCCCTCGCCCCTCATCATCCCAACAAAACAAAACGTCAGTATAAACAAAAGCAAAACCGTACCAAGGCACATGTGCTAAGTTCTTCAGCCATGTCTGACTCTTTGTGACCATGGACTGCTGCCCATGAACCTCCATGGGATTCTCCAGGCAAGAATACGGGAGTGGTTGCAATGCCCTCCTCCAGGGGATTTTCTGAGCCCAGGGATGGAACCTGTGTTTCTTGGGACTCCTGCATTGCAGGCCGATTGTTTACCCCTGAGCCACCAGGGAAGCCCATAACAAGGCATATTATAGTCAAAATGCTGACAACAAAGATGAAGAGAAAATACCAATAATAGCCAAAGAAAGAGAACATCAGTAATCCAAGCAGTTAACAGAAATAAGGGAAGGCAGAATTTAATGCTTTTTCACTTTGAAAATGACAGAAAAAAACCTACCAAAATAATATTTCATATCCAGTAAAAATATCTTTCAAAGATTAAGGTAAAATAAAAATCTTTAAGGAAAATCAATTTTTGGCAATTCATCAATAGCAGCAGGTCTGATAGTAATAAAGGTGATAAGAAATGAAGGCTGATGTATATATGAGCAGTGTTCAGAGTTACTGATATATTAGATGTGGTATGAAAGAGAAAGAGGAACTTCAAGGATGACTGCAGGGTTTTTTTGTTTTTTTTTCTTTTAGCTTTGCATTTTGACACACACAAAAAAACCTGAAAAAGTATATGCACACACTTACATATATATCCTTTGTCCAGACTACTTCTATGTTAAAATATTATCATATTTGTTCTCTCTCTTCCCCTCTTAGATCATTCCCCACTTCCCCTCTTAAATATTTGTCTTTGTCCAAGAAATCTGGAAGATAATTTTTCAAAATTTTTTGATAAGTGGATTGAAGCTGCTTTCTTTTGGAAGATATTAGTATTGTTAGTAGGCAGACCATTATTCACCTTGAACACTTTAAATAAATTGTTGAATACAATACTCTTGGGCTTCGCTGTCAGGCAGGCTTTGGGATATAAACTAAAAAAGAGGGCTGATTTGTGATTACAAATGTTTAATGGAGATTTTTACTTTCTCTTTTCATCAGAGGTCAAGACTAGTGCAGGGAAGACAAAACTTGACCTCTGTCCATCTTAGGTTTTCACGTGGGTCTCTTGAATCAAACGCTGACTAACAAGAGAAAAAGTTTGCTAACACGTGCAATGCACATCATTTGCAAAGTTTGCTAACACGTGCAATGCACATCACTTGGGGGAAACCTAAACGGAAGAGTTGTTCAAAGTGAGGACTTAGAAGTGCAGGTTATGTAGCATCACAAAGGACAATAAATCTGTAGAGAGATATTAGATAAACAATTTTAAGCTCCCCAGGGCAGCAAACTGTTGGAAGGTAAATATCTAGGAGGAAAGTAATGAAATAAGATTTAAGATTTGTCTGATGCTGTCAGTGGGCGAAAGGGTCTGCTTCCAGTCAAATGAGAGTTTATAGCCTGACTTTACGTGGAATAAAGAAGAGTAGAAAGACTTTGTTTTCTGTATTTGCTGTTTTTGTTTTTTTTTGTTTTGTTTTGTTTTGTTTAGATGATAAAAGGAAACCACCAACAGTTTTTTTTTTCTTTCACAGGTTTTATTGAGATATAATTGACACATAATGTTGTATACATTTAAGGTGTAAAATGTGATGCTTTACACACATATATTATGAAATCAGTACTACAATAAGCTTAGTTAACACATGTATCACTCCATATAATCACCAATTTTTTTTTTGTTGTTATGGTGTGAAAATATTTCAGATTTACTCTCTTAGCAACCAACTTGTATAGCAAATCTCCAGAACTTATTCATCTTATACATTTTTTATTTTACTTTTTGAAATTAATTTTATTAGAGTATAGTTACTTTACAATGTTGTTAGTTTCTACTGGAGAGTAAAATGAATCAGTCACACATATACATAAATCCCCTTCCTTTTAGACTTCCTTGCCTTCAGGTCACCACAGTGTATTAAGTAGAATTCCCTGTGCTATACAATATCTTCTCATTAGTTATGTGTTTTACTCATATTCACCTTATAATTGGAAATTTGTGCCTGTGACCAACATCTTCCCATTTTCCCTCCCCCTAGGCCTCGGCAACCATGATTCAGCTCTTTGTTTCTACGAATTTGGCCCTTTTAGATTCCACGTAGAACTGAGATCATACAGTGTTTGTCTGTGTCTGGCTTATTCCAGGTCCACTGATGTTGCAAATGACAAGATTTCCTTCCTCTATATACCTGAATAGTATTCCCTTGTTTATGTATCACACTTTCTTTATGCACTCATTTGTTTGATGGTTGACAGACACTTGGGTCGTATCCATGTCTTGGTTTTTTGAATAACCATGCTATGACAATAGGGTGCAGATATATTTGAGGTAGTGATTTTAAGTTACTTCTTAATTATTTTTAGCTCAAAATGGTTCATGTCAAAGAGGCATATTTTGGGGTGACATATTCTGATTTGCTTCACTAGCAAGGGTCCTTGTTACTATTTCCTGAAATACAAGTTTTATTTCTTATTTAGTACATGAGATTGGGCTTCCCTGGTGGCTCGTGGTGAAGAACCTGTCTGCCAATGCAGGAGATGTAGGAAATCCGGGTTTGGTCCTGGGTCTGAAAGACTCCCTGAGAAGAAAATGGCAACCCATTCCAGTGTTCTTGCTTGGGAAATCCCATGGACAGAGGAGCATGGCACGCTATAGTCCATGGGTTGCAAAAGAGTTGGAAATGATTTATTGACTAAACAACAATATGAGATTGCAGCCTTTGAAGGTCCCAGGTTTAGAAAGAAAACTTGTATTTAATCCTTTAGTTAGGTGGCCCCTGAACTTTATGGCTTGTTTCACAACCATTAAAACAGAAACTAAGGTTCCCCTAGTTTATTAAAAACCCTCAGAATGAAAGCTAGTTTCTTTGGTTGCTTTGCTTTTAGGGTTTTCATTTTCACTAAATTCTGAGTTTCCACAGTGTTTTTACCATTGTTCGTTTAGCAGCGCTTTCTCTAAACTGTATACACAATATCATAAAACTTCTTTGTTGTTAGTTTCAGTGAAAGTTAATAATTTCCCTTCCTTAGTTCCAGAAACAGAAGCCAAGCCCAATTTAAATTTTTAAATTTCTCCAAAGCTAACATATACGCTTTTTTGTATGCTTTTTATGACTTAAAATTTTAATAGTAAAATCTTAAGGCAAACATGCCTGAATGTTGGTGGTGGCTTAGTCACTAAGTCGTGTCTGACTCTTGCGACCCCATGGACTGTAGGGAGTGGGTTGCCATTTCCTTAATTCTGAGTGGTGCCTATTATACAAATTCAAGCAATGATTTAAAAACTTAAGTTGATCTAAGACATTCCTCAGCCCTTGATTGGCTATGTGGAAAATAAATAGTTTTCTCCATGGTATTTTATACTAATTTCCATCTAAAATGCTGTTCAACCCACTTCTTAATGCCCTTCATAAAACACACAAAGAGTAATTGCCCTGAGAATAGAGAATAAAATAAAAAGTTATTACTAGTTATTACTCTGCTTCTCTCTCCACCACATCTTATGTTCCTTGTCTTCTCTATTACTCTGCTTCCACCAAACCAGCTTTCCCTAGTCACAGACTCTTCTAACATCTACATGTTTGCATGTAGCGTTTCATTTGCCAAGAATTCTGGTACCCTAAATGATTTTCCCAGGCAGCTTCTAGTCATTCTACAGGTTTCAACTCAGGCGTAGAGTTCTTTTTCCCTAGAAGCCTTGTAAGTCTCCTTCAAATTCAACTATTTATATTCTAAGTTTTGTAGCAATTAGTGCCATATTCTTATTCCAAGGAATAATTCAACTTCTGCCAAACATGTCATATGCTTTATTAAATTTGTAGAGGAATTTTGAAGATTTGAGGGTGTATTTATTGATTTTTCAAATTTCACTTTGAAAATTTCAAATATAGAAAATTAAATGAAATCTCATATACCCTCCACCAAGCTTTAATTTTTAAAACAAATTAAAAAAACCTTTTTACTATGGAAAATTTCAAACATACACAAAACTGGAATAAATAGTGTAATAAATCCCCAAGGAGTCACCAATTAGCTTGAAAAATTATCAACACATGGCCAATCACATCTCATCTATATCATTCTCTTGTCCCCTTTCCATTTTTTTAACCAGTAGATTCTTGTTGGTTATTTATTTTAAATATAGCAGTGTATACATGATAATCCCAAGCTCTGTAAGTATCCTTCCACTCCCAGGTAACCATAAATTCATTTTCTAGGTCTGTAATTCTGTTTCTAGTTTGTAGATAAGTTCATTTATATCATTTATTTTTTAGATTCCAAAATAAGCTATTTGATACAATAATTTTCTTTCTCTGTCTTCATTCAGTATAACAATCTCTAGGCCCATTTATGTTGCCACAAATGTTATTATTTTGTTCTTTTTTATGGCTGAGTATTACTCCATTGTATATGTGTACCTTTTTGTCTTTATCTATTAGTTTTTATTCCCTGCAAAAATTTTTTATATGCTATACATGGAAAAATTCTGTAACTATATAGAATTTTCTTCCGAAGTTTTCTTCAAGAAGTGTACATGTTCTTGAATACAAGAAGAATTGTTCTTGTGAGCATTCTCTGAGAACACTTGGAGAATGGCTTTTGAGTCTTTGAATACTTCATATTTTATTAACTATAAGCTTTTACACAATTCTCTGCATGCAGATGTATGTGTTTGGAGTTAAGCAATTTTCTGTATAAGCTTTAAAACTTGAGCCATAGACTGCACAGGTTCCATTCTGCATTTCAACCACTGTTAGTCTAGATTAGAGACAAGGACAGATTATATTCACAGCTTTATTAATGTAGAAATACAAACATGAAATAATATTTAAATATAGACGCTGAAATAATATCATTTTAGAAGATTTTAGGACCATGTGTGTTCTTTCTTAATTCATAGATATGCAAAATACAGCCAACTAAGATAATAACAGTAAAAATTGCATTCTATTATAAATTTTGTCACTATTTTTTGTACATTAAAAATTTGTCAATTTGAAAAGTCTGAAATCTTTTCATCTATGTATGTGAGTCAAAATGAAAGAAAAAATTAAAACAAATACTTAGAAATGAATTCAGAATTCGATTTAGAAGGTGGCAGATGTCTCGTTTTGTGCAAAAATAAACAATCTTCTTCAGATATATGCAATCTTTCTCAGTAAAAATATAAAAATAAACCGTGAAATCCTCTAATATACATATCCGAGTGTGTGTGCCTGCATGCTAAGTCATATCATTCCTCTCTGACTCTTTACAAACCCATGAACTATAGCCCGCCAGGCTCCTCTGTCTATGAGATTCTCTAGGCAAGAATACTGGAGTGGGTTGCCGTGCTCTCCTCCTGGAGATCGTCCCAACTCAGGGACTGAACCCAAGTCTCTTAAGTCTCCTGCATTGGCAGGCAGATTTTTTACCAGTAGTGCTACCTGGGAAGCCTGGTAGTCCGTGTAGAGATTGCTATATCTATATATCTATTTTGTCCTAGGATCTTGAATATTTTGTAGTTATATAATTAATGTAACAAATGGTGGTTTGTTTTCTACTAGGAACCAGCAGGAAATTGAAAGTTGAAGAAAGAGTAATGATTCTACATCAGTGTGAAATTGAGAATATGTAAAGTACAAGGTTTGATAGTATATGTATTTAAAAAGACAAAAGAACAAACTTTGTTAATATAGCAAAAACTAGCCATTGTAGGGGAAAAAAATCAAGATTTTTTTTAGTAACTGATCTTAGTTGGTCTCAATCTATGTACATTAAAGCCTCAATTTTTCTCACTTTTTTTCATATGCTTCTTCAATTTCTGTGTTTGCTTTCCCAACCTACTCTCATCACATTTCACGAGGGTACTGATTACACTGGATTACACTTCATTCATTTATATCTATATCTCTCAAGTGTGAAGCTTTTGAAGACTCTAAGCCTTATTAATCTCTGTAGTTATTTCTGCATAGTTCCTGGAAACCGAGTCACACTCAACAAATAATAATATTCAGAAACAGAACTTGGGTGTGCTAGTTGTTTTGCTTTTAGCAAAAATGAAATTTTGCACTTGCAGCCTGAAAAATATTGAAATGAGATGATTTCCAGAGAGTAAAATCTTTTTTTTGTTAAAAGCAAAACCTTGGGTAACACAGAAATGAGGCCATCCCAGATCAATTCTAAGATGTACAGGGGGCTTCAAATTCCAAGTATATAATGAAGTCAGAAGATAGGTAGTCCTTGTTGCAATATTACATGAAATACAATATTACATTTCCTTCCAATTGGTAAGGAAACTTACAGGTTGGGCATGAGAATGGAGCCATCTTCCCACTGCCAGGAACCATTTGTGGAAACTTGTACTAATCCCATCCAATGATACGACTTCACCAATTTAAAGAAATCCTGTTTGAAACCCCAAATAAAATTAGAGTTCAGAATTTCATAAACGCAAGGCCACAGTCATTTAACCATTCCCCCCAACACTTGGGGGAATGCATTCTCTCCGCTAGCATAATTCTGACTTAAACACCACATACAAAATACCTGAAATTTCTGTGCGTTCTTATTTCTAATGCAGAAAGATTTGGGTTTGTTATATCTGAGTCTTAGTGCCTCTCTTGTGTTTCAGGTTCATATTCCAGTGAGTCAGTTCATATGTTAAGACTAAATATAGAAAGGGGAATTAAAACAAATACTCAACCTGGTCATCTTTGTTGTATATCTTCAGGAGACTGGAATTTTGAGACATACAAGAAGCTTGGCTCTGGTACCAGTTTTTGCTCTCATTAAAAAATTGGTAGCAGTTATTTCTATAACATATCCAGTTTTTAGGACATGGACCACAGTAATTTTCTAGAAAGGTAGAATACATTGTTAATTCTGCATGTCTGAACATTATGTTTGTGCGCATGCTCAGTTTCTTTAGTTGTATCTGACTCTTTCTGACTCCATGGACTGTAGCCTGCCAGGCTCCTCTTTCCATGGGATTCTCTAGGCAAGAATACTAGAGTGAGTTGCCATGCCCTCCTCCAGGGATCTTCCCACACCAGGGATCTAACCTGCATCTCTCTTATGTCTCCTGCATTGGCAGTTGGGTTCTTTACCACTAGTGCCACCTGGGTAAAGAAGCCGGTCTGAACATAAGAGCAGATTTTATCTGAACAGGTTAAATACCTTTTTTATTTCAACTCTAAAATTCAAGTTAATTAACTCATTATGATCCTGCCCAAGGGCATATCTCTACAGATTTATACAGGGAGGGATGCTGAAAAGGTGTCTTTTACTTTTCACAAGTACCTCCTCATTATAAATAAATATATCTACAGTGAATTATGGAGAAGAATTAATCATTTTTGTATTCACTTTCTTGTTCATGCCATTAGATGTGTTCCTATACCCATGTATAGATGCATGCAGTTTGTGCACCAAAATATCAGAAAATTTTCACTTACCTTTCAAAGAAATTGGAGCTTCTTGGTTGAATAATGCTATTAAAATAATCATAGTTATTGAAAGAGTTTATATTGTTAGTAATGATAGTCTAAGCAAAAGTATAAGCTCAATAAAAAATATACTCAATATTACTAGTTTATATTTCTGTGCCTCTGAATACTAGTCAAATTAATGCATTACAATGGTTAGATAAATATTGCTGCTAATTATTTTTTCTATTATCACTTACAAGTTATGATCATGGCACTGCATATTATTACCATTCCAATGAAACGAATCCCCATGGCTATAGCAATGGATCTGGCAAGGACAAATGGAGATGCTGTCAAAGACAAAAACAAGAGTGAGAAATATGAGAAAAGGTTCTGTTATCTTTCCGTTTAACTTAAATATTAGAAGTGTTTTTAATTGAGGGGGGAGGGTTGATATCAGTTCTCTGTGATTATTTTTCTCAGGAAAGGTAAAACAAGTATTTTGTAAATTATTTAAAAATAAGGGTATAAAAATGTAATATCCATTCTTACTCCTTTCTTCAAGTTCCCTAGTCCCCTTCTTCCATTAGAATAAATCTCAGTTATCATTTTAAAAAATTCAAAAATTTTCACACAGATGTAATAAGAAATGCAGACAGTTTCCTTCAACTTTCTTTTAAAAACACATGTTCAAGGAAGTACACAAAATATGCTGGGAACATTAAAAAAATATCCTGGTGATTACTCCATATTATGTCTTAAAAATTTGTCGTTTTTTTAAAAATCAGCTTCTTGCATTGTGTTTCATCAGTATACAGGCAAAATCTAATTATTGGCAGATGTTTATTTTTTTCCAGTACACGCTTAAATGATTTATTAGTTTTTGCTTTTAGATATAACGATATGAGTAATATTTCACACATATCTGTGCATGTTTTTTGAGTACTTGCCTAGGAGAAATTAATCAAAGGGCACATGCTTTTGCAATTTTTGTAATGATTGAAAGTTTCAGTCCAAAGAAGTCACACCAATTTATGTAGCACCAAAAAATAAATTCAAAAACCTGTTTCCTCACACTTTCCTTTACACCAAATATTTCTATTTCTCTACATTTTAAGTATATATATATAATATATATATATCTGATACAAAATATTATTTTTAAAATCTAACTTTCTTTTTCCTGTTATGAATAAGATTAAACACTTTTTCATGAGGTTAAACAATGCTTTTTTTTTTTTTAATTTCTCTGAGATGTCTATGTCTGGTCTCTTTATTTTCAGGTTAAAATTATTAGTTCACTTCATGCCACATGCTTTGCAAATACATGTCCCAGATACCATTTTGTTTTAACTTTACATATGATACTTTTGGGATGTGAAAATGGGTAATGGTTGACTTAATCAAACATTTCTTTATGGCTTATGCTTTTTCTGATATGAATAAAAGTGCCTTCATTATTCTGAGTTTATAAAATATGTTATGCCCATGTTCCTTTGTGATATCTTGTGGTTTCCTTTTGTATTTGGTTTATCTGGTAGGGGTGTGTGTGTGTGTGTGTGTGTGTGTGTCGGTTTACTAAGTTATGTAGGAGTTAAACTTATAAAAAATTTATTTTCCAAGTGGACACTGACTGTTTCTAACTTATTTGCTCAATAAATCAATGTGTTCTCATAGATATGAAACACTACCTTTAGCATATAATATATTCTAATTTGTACCTGCATTTATTCCTATACTTTTAAGTCTATGTTTCCATTTAAACATATGTAAACTTTTCTAATATGTAAAATACTTGAGTATTTGTTAGTGCACACAATATAATATTATGTTTCATTTTCCAGATGATTTTCCCTATCATTACATTTCATATGTGCCTTGTGCTTAGTCGCTCAGTCGTGTCAGACTCTGCGACCCTATGGACTGTAGCCCAGCAAGCTCCTCTAACCATGGGGACTCTCCAGGCAAGAATACTAGATCGAGTAGACATGCTCTCCTCCAGGAAATCTTCCCAACCCAGGGAGTGAACCCAGGTCTTCTGCATTAGCAGGCTGATTCTTTACCGTCTCCCATATGTGCCTTAAGAATTTCAATAGCAGCTTTCCAAGAACCTGTCAGTTTAAAAATATGATACAATGGTTTTTCCATAGAATTACACTAAATGTATAAATTCCATTCAGTTCATTCACTCAGTCGTGCCTGTGATCCCATGGACTACATACAGCTTGCCAGGCTTCCCTGTCCATCACCAACACCCGGAGCTTGCTCAAACTCAAGTGCATCCGGTTGGTGATGCCATCCAACCATCTCATCCTCTGTCATCCCTTTCTCCTTTAATATGGAGAGATAATTTACATTTTTAAACTATATTTTATCCTTGAATAGTTCCTATTTCTATTACATGTCTTATTTTATGTTCATCAGTACAATTTTAAAGGAGTAAGTTTATTTCTAGGATTTTCAATTTAAAAGTGTGCTGCTATTCTTTTCTGATATTTTGCTTTATGTATATGGCATTTGCTTTTCACCACATTTTCCTTGTTTTTGTAGTTAGTAAGGCAATTGATTTTTGTCTTATTTTCAATCAAGTCCACTTACCAGATACCCTTATTGTTTGTAATATTTTAGGTGAAGGCTTAAAAAATATTTTAAATCACATATTTTTTCAAATAATATTAATTTTGCCTTTTAACTCCAATTTTATATCATTTACCTCTTCCTTTTCCTATTAATTCATGTTAGCACTGGCAAAACAATCAATATTACTCAACAGTAATAATAATGAAAATTCTTCTCTTTTTCTAACTACAATGAAAATGCTGCTGCCATTTAGCCATAAGCGTAATGGTAGCTTTCGAAAAAAATATATTAAAGACAGTACTTATATTTTAGAGGTTTCTAAAATTAAGTTTTTTTTAATTAAGAATTCATATCTATTTTTATCTGAAACCTTTTCAGCATTATGTATACTATCATACAATCTTTCCACTTTGATTATTACATAGTGCACAGTTTCATTCCTATAATTAATCATTGTAAAATGATGCTATTTGATAACCTATTTTTAACATTTAATCAAAATTTATAGGTGAGAGTAACCTGCTGTTTTTCCTTTTGTGTAAGCTATCTCAGGCTTTATTTTTCACCATATTCTGGATTGGTTAAGAGAGCATACCTTCTTCACCACCCAGAAACATTTCTGTGAATAGCAGTCAAGTCATCTCCTCCATAGTGTTTAAGGACTGAACTGAAGGAAGTTTGATATTTCCCTTCTGTTTTCCATTTCTATTTACTTCTCCTTAAGGCTGGTTTTTCATGGCTTCCTAGGTGACCCAGTGATAAAGAATCTGTCTGCCAACGCAGGAGACTCAGGTTTGATCCCTGGCTTAGGAATATCCCCTGGATCCCTGGAGCAATCCACTCCAGTATTCATCCCTAGAAAATACCATGGACAGAGGTTCCTGGCAGACTACAGTCCATGGGGTTGCAAAGAGTACCTGAACACACACACACAAGTCTAGTTGTTCAGCAATCCCTTATAAATTACTGTCTTCATTATCATGATGATTTCATCATTTTTAGGGCATGAAAAGATTCTAAACACAACAGTTTCTGCTAAATTTTATTATATATTCCAATAGGATATGAGCTACCAGGGAAGATCATATAGCATATGAAAGAGAATCTCATTTCTGCTTTCTTCATGAAGGTAAAGTGAACTGAATGCTTATCATCGATTTAGTCACAATTTCTAAGGTTCACCTCAGTACACTGAGAGACAAATGGAACATAGGACTTACGGTTTTCTCCACGTTGGCTTGTGGTTGTTGCACATGTTCTCTTTTGCCATTGTCTAGAAGCACGAGACTTTACTTGTTCACTGGCATAAGTATGAGATTCACTCATCTCTGGAGAAAAACAGTCCAACCCAGTATGTCATGGCCTTTCTGCCACTCAGCTCATAAATGTTTAAAATTTAAGTTGTCAGTTCCATTCATATCCTTTTTAAAACATAACATCAAATTACTTTTATTTTGTATTACCTTATGGCTTTTATACTTTGTG
This sequence comes from Capricornis sumatraensis, assembly GCF_032405125.1. NCBI lineage: Eukaryota > Metazoa > Chordata > Mammalia > Artiodactyla > Bovidae > Capricornis > Capricornis sumatraensis. The sequence continues at coordinate 143,401,453 of NC_091072.1, read as the reverse complement.
ATATAAACAAATGCTGGGCTGAATGAAGCACAAGCTGGAATCAAGATTGCTTGGAGAAATATCAATAACTTCAGATATGCAGATGACACCACTTTTATAGCAGAAAGTGAAGAAGATCTAAAGAGCTTCCTGATGAAAGTGAAAGAGGAGAGTGAAAAAGTTGACTTAAAGCTCAACATTCAGAAAACAAAGGACATGGCATCTGGTCCCATCACTTTATGGCAAATAGATGGAGAAGCAGTGAAAACAGTGGCAGACTTTAATTTTAGGGGCTTCAAAATCACTGCAGATGGTGACTGCAGCCATGAAATTAAAAGACGTTTACTCTTTGGAGGAAAAGTTATGACCAACCTACAAAGGTCTGTCTAGTCAAAGCTATGGTTTTTCCAGTAGTCATGTATGGATGTGAGAGTTGGACTATAAGGAAAGATGAGGGCCAAAGAATTGATGCTTTTGAACTATGGTGTTGGAGAGGACTGAGAAATCAGTCCTGAATATTCACTGGAAGGACTGATGCTGAAACTGAAATTCCAATACTTTGGCCACCTGATGCGAATAGCTGACTCATTTGCAAAGACCCTGATGCTGGGAAAGATTGAAGTCGGGAGGAGAAGGGAACAACAGAGGATGAGATGGTTGGATGGCATCACCAACTCAATAGGCATGAATTTGAGTAAACTCTGGGAGTTGGTGATAGACAGGGAGGCCTGGCATGCTGCAGTCCATGGGGTTGCAAAGAGTTGGACCCAACTGAGCAGCTGAACTGAACTGAACTGATATAAATAAAAATATATTTATACTATGGCAAAATATCTCTAACAAGATCCTATATACTATTAAAGTACTAATGTGTTGTAATGAAATATAATATTAAAATAAAGACAGTGTATCATGAAAAAGACTGGAGTCAGACATTTGTTTGATTCACAGAGCCACATTTACTAAGTTAATAACTTCACAAATTGCAAGAAGAAAGAAAGAGAAAGAAAAGGGGAGGGGTTTGGATGAAGGAAGACAAAAAATATTAACACAATCTGGTGTGGATCATTTAAAAGGTGAAAGTAAATAATATACATCTAGTGTCAATAATGTAAATCAGGTAGTAAAGAGTATATACTAGTGTATCTAATATTCTTTATAGTGAAGGACTTACAAAGAATAAAATAGGCTCTAAAATTTTGGGATAAAGATAAGCAAAGACTCTTGCCTCTGAACAAAGCAAGTGAAAAATCATTTTTTCTTTCTTTTTAAATCGTAATCATTACTGAATATATAAAAGCCTCTTTATAAATGAGATGTTAATATGAGTTACCTTTTACACCTAAAATTAAACTAAAACATTATTTTCTCAAATGGTAAAGAATCTGCCTGCAATGAGGGAGACCTGGGTTTGATCCCTGGGTCAGAAAGACCCCCTGGAGAAGAAAATGGCAACGTGCCTGGAGAACTCCATGGACAGAGGATTCTGGTGGGCTACAGTCCATAGGATCACAAAGAGTCAGACACGAATGAACAACAAAGACTTTCACATAATATGCAATGTAGCAAACTTTGTTATTAAATGTGTGAATAAAGTAAAAGTATCTTATGGTTGAAGAAATTAAATCTTAGAGGTGGCCAAAGTCATACTGCTTACTTAATATTATACTACCACTTATAAGTAATTTATAATACTTTTAGTTTAAGAAGCATTTTCAAATTTATGTCACTTGAGTTGACTATCATAGAGATTCACTAAGGCAAATATGACATTTTTTTTTAATCTCTATTTACTAGAAAAGGAAACTTAAGTCCATAGAGGCTGTGGAGTGTCCCAGATCTCAAAACTAGAGACTGGTAAAAGCGTGATTAAAATTCTATTCTAACTCCAAATCCTAAAGCTGTTATTATTTTAGGCTGCCTCATATTCTGAGATACATTACTTTGTTACTTAATGAAGCGGGAAAAAAAGCTTTCAAGTTTTTGAAGCCTTGATTTAAAATATAATATGAACATAAGTGATTCAAAGTAAATTGCTTTTCTGTGATTTGTATGTTTGTATCAAATTCTGGTTATTTTAAAATTATACAGAAAGAGTAAACTCCATTTATACGGAAAGTACGTACCTATACCATGATGAGCCCACCTATCTCAGACCAGTCTCACTGTATAATTATGACTGCTTATCTACATCAAAGATGAATTCAGAGTCTTCATTTTTTAGAAAAGGTTCCTGAATAAAATAAAAATGGGATTTTTTTTTCTAGTTTTCTCTCCTTGTGGTAAGTTGATGTATTTACATTAGAAAACTGAGAATATAGAAAAGGTCCATGCATGCAGATATTTAAAAAGGGAAGAATGGAAGTGAGAATTCATATAAAATCAAGTAACATTAACCTTTAAATTTTCCCTTAATAGAAAATTTTAAAAAATTGTTTCAAACTGTTAAAAACTGTAATAGTTGCTTTTAATTCATCTACACTAGGCTGCAGCAATAACTGCATTCTTTGCAAGGTAAATCTGGGTAGGATATATAAACTTTTATTGAATGATTTTTCCTAGTATGCTTTTTTTGAGCTTCTGTCCATATCATTGCCATCACTTACAAGTTATCACCATCATCATTAACAAAACTAATCTCACATTTGTTTATATATTAATATCTTAACATTGTCTAGCATAGCTTTCAGACAAAATGTGTTGAATAAATATGCATAATGCTTAGATTTTTTTAAAAGTTGTTTTATATTTTATCATGATTGTTGGAAACAATGAAAATAATTTGTTTCCTTTTTGCAAGTAATGTTATATGTCACATAGAGTAAGTGACTTGCACAATTGTAGAAAACTCGTGTGTGAAATTTTAAATTGAAATTCAGCTCTCTAGTCCCAAAAGTAAAGATTTACTTTTTTAGCTTTATTTGAAGACTTAATCTTATAACAACATCATAACTTTTGATTCTTCAATACGTATATCCTACTTGTCCACCATTAAATAAAGTGAAAAAGAATATACCCCAGAAGCAATAAGTATCCTTGCCTTCAGTAAGTCAATTCAAACACTTAAGGAACAACTAGAATTACCTTACAGCAGAAATATTTTTAGAAACTTTCTTGAGGTTAAAACCTCAAGAGTTATTATATCTTGAGCAATAGCTGTTGGAAACACACAGAGACACACACACAGATACACACCTGATCAGAGAAAGAAGATCCTAATTCTTGTGGATAAGAGCCTCCTGAAAAAAAAATTGACATATCCTGAGTTCCCCATTTAGAAATGACACTAGTGATTTCCAGTCAATTTTGATCCCTGAAGAAAGATATGATAGGTGTTTTTCTAATCTCATCTTTCTGTTGAAAAAGCACCTCACAAACCACAGTACTTCCGCCTCTCATTGCACAGAATATTTCCCTTTTTGATGGAATAAATGTTAGGTTCTAACATCATTTTATGACTTAAAAATAGTAAATTCAGTGATAACAAAGAGCCAGAGTTTTAAGAAACAAATGATGGGATAACAGAATCACTTTCTGAATTTTTTCCAAAAGTAAATAATTTGTTATAAAATATGGTTGTAAGTAGTGGGTGGAAGAAAAAAGGAGAAAAAATAAAACTTCTTAATCATTTCATTTGAGTGGACTTAATTGTGCTGTATCATATAAACTGAAACCACAGAGAGATAACTTTCATATATATACTATTAATGCATACATACATATATAAGTATATATACCTAAACACCTATGTGTATATATACATATGTGTGTACATGTTGTTAGTGGTGTTCAGTCCCTAACTTGTGTCTGACTCTTTGCAACCCCATGAACTGCAGCACACCACTCTCTTCTGTCCTCCACTATCCCCCAAGTTTGCTTAAATTCATGTCAATTGAGTCGATGATGCTATTGACCATCTCATTGTCTGCCACCCAATTCTTTTGCCTTCCATCTTTCCCAGCATCAGATTCTTTTCCAATGAGTCAGTTCTTCACATCAGGTGGCCAAAGTGTTGGAGTTTTAGCTTCAGTATCAGTCCTTTGAATGGATATTCAGGACTTATTTCCTTTTGAATGGTCTGGTTGGATCTCCTTGCAGTCCAAGGGACTTATTCAAAAGCATCAATTCTTCAGTGCTCAGCTTTCTTCATAGTCCAACTCTCACATCCATACATGACTACTGGAAAAACCATAGCCTTGACTAGGTGGACCTTTGTTGGTGAAGTAATGTCTCTGCTTTTTAATATGCTGTCTAGCTTGGTCATAGCTTTTCTTCTGGAGCAACCTGTCTTTTAATTTCATTGCTGCAGTCACCATCTGCAGGGATTTTGGAGCCCAAATATGTAAAGTCTGTCACTGTTTTCATTGTTTCCCCATCTATCTGCCATGAAGTGATAGGACTGGATGCCGTGATCTTACTTTTCTAAATGTTGAGTTTTAAGCCAACGTTTTTGGTTCTTCTTCACTTTCTGCCATAAATATGGTGTCTTCTGCATATCTGAGGTTATTGATATTTCTCCTGGAAATTTTGATTCCAGCTTGTGCTTCATCCAGTCTAGCATTTCTCATGATGTACTCTGCATATAAATTAAATAAGCACGGTGACAATGTAGGGTATTGACATACTTATTTCCCAATTTGGAACCAGTCGGTTGTCTCACTGAACATGTGCTTGTAAAAACAGAACTTCAACCAATAAATCCACAGTCTATTCAATAAATAAGAAATAATTATCAGGAGATAATTTTTAGTTAATAGAGCAGTTACATAGACACTGTAACTATTTGCTATGTACAAAATGAGTGAGATAAAATTAACATAGGTAAAAGTAAGCTCTGCAAAATTTGATAAAGCTATAGCTATTTTTATGAAATCAATATGTGATTTTAAAATTTTCTGTATGGCTAGGACAAATGTCAAATAGTTTTATAGGAGAGAGAAATTAACTTTCAAGGACTTTCATTATAAATTATACAAAGTTTTCTAAACTATAGGGGGGAAAGGAGTTTTTGCTATTTTTTTCACTACAACTAGAGTTACCTTGATTTCCAAATTAGATGAAAACGTGTTACTAGAAAAAGGAAAAGTTAATCTTATTTATGAACATTGTTACAAGATTGTAAAACAGTCCCAAGTCATATCAAACACTGCATAAAACTGCTTAGCATATAGATGATCATATTCAATTCATTTCGGGATTGTAATAATTCTCTTTCAGAAGAATGTTAAATAAAATGCTACAAACAATAAATTGCAGAAATAAAAGAACATGATTGCATCAAGATAGAATGCATGCTTATTACAATTCAACAACTTTTCATGGTAAACAATCTTTACCAGAATCTATATAAACATTCTTTTTTTTTTTTTCTCAAAGTTTAAGCTTTTATTTTGTTTTGGAGTACGGCCAATTAACAATGGTGTGGTAAGTGAACAGCAAAGAGACTCAATCATATATATACATACACCCATTTTCTCCCACACCACCCCTCCTATCCAGGCTGGCGCAAAACATTGAGTAGAGTTTCATGTAATATACAATAGGTCATTATTGGTTATCCATTTTGAATATAGTAGTGTGTATAATGATCTCCCCAAACTCCCTAACTATCCCTTACCCCTGGCAGCCCTGAATTTGATAAACATCATTCTTAACCTCAATGTATTAGTAGATTTTTAGAAAATCATTATGACAAAATGATGATAATACCACTTCTTTTCAATATCATTGAAGAGATTCTCCAGCACACTTAAGATCACCACAGAAAATTAAAACAATAAGGACTAAAAAATTTTTTTGCTGATGATATAATTATCAACATAGAATATAAAAATAATTTAATGACTATTTAATAAAAACAATATTAATATAACTGAATGTAACGTTAATTTGTAAATTCTCTCATACTAAAGGTCAATAATAAACAGAAACAATTAATTAACAGCCACAATAGAAACATTGTTAGATACTTATGAGCAAATCTAACAGAAATGGATGAGATCTATATAGAACTTATTCTATAATTGTATATAAATATTTTCAAACACAGTTAAATTTTAATAGGACCAGTGGATCTAATAAATATGCCAATTAATCCTAAAATATTTTAGGGGTTAAATTCACTTCCAATTAATATCCCGTTATGCTATGTTCATTAAAGAAAAATCCAAGAGTAAACCTGTCACTATTGAAGAAGAAAAAAAAAATAGTTGCCTTTTTCTACTAGATATCATGATTTTTGCTAAAGCTGCATTCAACAAAGTTTTGTTACAACAAAATGACATGAGAACATAAATCAGGCCAACTGAAAGAGAAAGGATACAAACAAGAAGTCATGTGTATCAGTGAAAAAATAGATTAGTTAGCATTGTAGATAAAGTAGAAAATGAGGTACTATTAAATAATTACTGCTGTGAATTTTTAAACCAGTATAAAAACCCAAATATGGATATATACATTCTGCTGTATAGAAATTAGAAACTTAAATCATAACCTAAAAATAAGTAAATACATGAAAATTGATATCAATTCATAAGATTGATTCATTATACATTTTATTTATTTTCATTTCATTTATTTGAAGCACTGAGATAAAATATAAAATAAGATAATAAAACACTGTAAAGTTATAAGGAAATGAAAGGTTATCAAACTCAAAATTTTTAACAATATACTGAGAAAAGAAGGAAAGCAAAGTTGGTAGTATGTTTCGACTTGAACAACAAACAATTTTATTCTATATATATATATATATATATATATATATATATATATATATATATATTTAGTGACAACTATTTGCTAGATGCTTTTCTAAACCTTGAGAATGTTAAATAATCAGAGCAAAATTTCTTGCCTTGTCATAGATATTACATTTTAGTGTAGTTGATAGAAAAATGGAAAAGAAAGTGTGAAATAATTTTAAGAATAAACAAAACAAGTGACTGTAAAACAGTTGAGGGAAACAAATAGTTATCTTGTGATAGTCTTTGCCCAATATTCTTTTCAGCTAATCCACATTTTCCATTGACAATGCTACCGAATAAAGCTAGACCTTGACATAAGAAATACAGGCAGACATTTTCTTAAAACCGCATTAAAAAAATATTTGGTTTATAAAAGGAAATGAATGTGGGTTTTTTTATGGGGAAATCTAAATCACACTTACTTGAAGGGTTATTTTTTATGTTAGCAGCTTTAGGTTTAACTGATGTGTCTTTAAAAAAAAAGACCAAGAAAAAGAAAAATAAAGTAGAAACAGAACATCTGAATAGTCTACTCATTTCATTTATTTTAAATAAGAACTTAGAGTCCTGTGGAAAACTCACAACAACATACTTACAAGAACAGTTTCTGGAAAGAGACAATGTAAGCATGAGGAGTGTTGTGTCATATGTAAAGCTCCCTATGTAAACTGAGAGTAAAAAAAGGAGTCTTTTTTTTAAGGTAGAGGGCAAACAATTTTTCATTAACTTATTAATTAAGGTTTGATTAGCATATAACATTATATTAGTTTCAAATGCATGATTCAATATTCATACATATTGCAAAATGATCACCACAAAAGTCCAGTCAACAACTGTCTTTAAGGATTCTTAAAGAGATAAGTTCTGAGTCAGGAATGTGAGCTAAAAAAATGAAAAGGCAGGGGAGACATTTAAAAACTTACTTGTGTAAAGAAATAGTATGTATAATGAAACTCCAACGTCTTTCTCAATGCTCAGCATATATTAACCCTGCACCAGTCACCATGGATCATTTTTTGAGGATGTGCTGAAGAGTAGTGATATTTCAGTGACATGTGAAATTGCAGAAGCACATGACATTGCTTTCAGAAGACACACTTTCTAATAAATGGTATTTTATTGGGCTAACAAAATGAATTTATGCAGATGGAGTAATTTGACTACAAAAATACATGTATAGGTTTCATAGGGACATATCTATCTGACATTTTAAAACTACTGGAGATAGAAATTTACAATGTTTTGCAAACAACCTGGGTTCAAGTCATCTGAGAAGAACCACTGCCACCTCAACAAGCTCTTCAAAATTAAATTTGTTAAGTGAGAATAACCACTACAGTTAATCAACAGGACTTCTTGGCCAGTAAGGTGCAGTCTGGCTTACATGACTGAGGCTGTGTTAAGCTCTTCCTGTGTACAATAAGGGCCGGAGGTGGTGAGGCCACAGTGCAACTTTGTGGTGGGAAGCTGTCCTCAGGGCAGGATACTCATCTCAAGCTGTGATACTAAAAGTGGATGTGGTCAGGGGTATTTGCTGGACAGTTGCCTGGAAATGCAAGCATAAGCTGTATGACCATGACCAACAGCAATTTTTGTAGTCTTGACTTTTCCGTAAATATGTTTGAATCGATGAGACAGGACAAGAAGATTCTAAAATTCATAACAAGAGCAATGAAGTAAATAAATCTGACTGGAAGAAACAGAGTTGAGTCTGGATACTTACGGGTATGTTGGAGCAGAAGTGAAATGTCCAGTGACAAAGTGAAAGACTGGCAAACACACTTGAAGAAATAATTATTCAGAACTTAATACAAGTTCAGAACACAGCTAGGTGTTACATACTTGGCGAGGCACATATAAAGTCAACCAGTATATTGTAGTAGAATGAACACAAGGCAGGGATTTCATAAATCTTGAATGTATACTTCAGCAGGAAGAGGAGGAGACTAGATCACCTTCTTGGCAAATAATATTGGTTGGCACGGTTTCCAGAGTTAGTAACAGATGAATAATTCCTTAGCCCCATCTTTGCTGAAGCCTTCTGTAATTACAAAAATAAACAATTCTACTGAAGGATCATTTCTTCAACAAAGAAATGTTTTCATTGAGTTAACTTAGCCCATGGTAGAAGACTTCATATTTGTTTTGTTTAATATCAATCTATTTGATGTAGTGAAACACAGAGCTTTTCCCTGCTGTGGTATTAACATATAATTTGTGAATAAATGGCCATGTAAATAGTAATTCTTTTCAAAATCACTCTCAGGGGAAAAATATGCATGACTTACAAGTTAGATGTCTTCAAATTACTATTAGCATTCTAGTTATTTTCCTTGTTTGTTTGCTTGTTTGTTTGGCATTTAATCTTAAGTTTTCTGCCACAGTGGTAATCTCCACATGCATGGAAAAAAAAGAAATACACCATTTACAACTTCTGCATTTTGAATCCAAATGCACATTCAATATCAAAGAATACTAGGATTTTGTCAATATCATGAAATGTGGGTATTACTTACCCCAGGTACACAAACAAATAGATCTAGGAATAAGGCAGCACTTTTTCCAAGGAAAATGGGTCATTAGTTGCAGATGTAGGTAGAATCAAGGTCTCTCATATCACTTTTTAAATGCAACTAATAGCAGTCGGTAAGTTCTAATTTATTTATTGCCTCTTCATTTATTGTTAGTAGATTCATTTACATACACAGGAATAAAAATGCATTGTTTAAACTCTACAATTCTTACATTATCCTCTTGGAGAGTTTGAAAATATCTATTGAAACCTTGCAATGTTCCTTCTATGGTAGTAGCCAACCTCCTGGAGCCTCTTTATACTGGCTTATTTTTTCTCAATTATTATATACAGAATTAATAACATCAAAGCACAATAGAATATATATAGGCACACACACAAATAGGAAACTACTTGTACTTTAATGAAGACTCAATCCTATTTTTTGTCTGAGCAGGTCTTTGTTAAGGATTTCTGTGTGCCAAGTATATTGTTTGGCAACAGATATATATATATATATATATATACATATATATATATATAGTTTAAAAATATATAAAGCGCAGTCCCTATTATCTAATTGTTCACAGTCTGTTTATAGACATTAGCATATGGTTTTAAATTAACATGGAATTTACAGTGGTAAACACAATTATTAGGTATAATAGAAGAGAGAATTATATCTGACAATTTCATAATAGATTACCAGTATCAATTGTGAGGAAATGGTGTTAGGGAGATGTCCTGGATTAGATGATTTGGAAGGAGTGTGTTTAAAACAATATGTCTCATATTGGCTTCCCTTGTGGCTCAGCTGGTAAAGAATCTGCCTGCAATGCAGGAGACCTGGGTTCAATCTCTGGGTTGGGAAGATGCCCTGGAGAAGGGAAAGGCTACCCCCTCCAGGATTCTGGTCTGGAGAATTCCATGGACTACATAGTCCATGGGGTCTCAAAGAGTCAGACATGGCTGAGCAACTCTCATACATCCATGTTAGATATCAAGCTGAATGGGGCTAAGATGCATCAAGAATTGATGATAGAAATGATGAAGACTTAGAAGAAAGAGGCATTAAAATGAATAAAGAGAGCTATGTGTAGTCCAGTATTGTTGGTTTAAGTGAGGTTATGAATATCTGGAGATGGATGGAACATGGAACAGTCTAGAATGACAAGAATAGAGTGTGAGTCTTTGTCTCACTTACTTTACTGAGTGTGACAATCTCCAGGTCCATCCATGTTGCAGCAAATGGTATTATTTCATTCCTTTCTGGCAGAGTAATACTCCATTGCATAAATGTACCACATCTTCCCTGTCCACTCATCTGTTAACTGACATTTAGGTTGTTTCCATGTCCTGGTTGTTGTTGTATTATAAATAGTGTTGCAATGAGCATTGGGATGTAAGTATCGCTTTGAATTAAATTGGGAGATTGAGATAGACATATAACACTACAATATAAAAAATAAATAATAAAACTACTGTTTAGTACAGGTGGCTCTACTTAATACTCAGGAATGACCTATAAGAGAAACTGATCTTGCCCTCAGTCTTTCCCAGCATCAGGGTCTTTTCCAGTGAGTTGGCTTTTCACATCAGGTGGCTTCCAAAGGATATTCAGCATCAATCCTGATTCAGCTTCAGCATCAGTCATTCCAATAAATATTCAGGGTTGGTTTCCTTAAGGATTGACAGGTTTGATTTCCTTGCTGTCCAAGGGACACTCAAAAGCCTTCTCCAGCTCCACAATTCAAAAGCATCAATTCTTCAGTGCTCAGCCTTCTTTATGGTCCAGCTCTCACATCCATACATTACTACTGGAAAAACTGTAGTCTGACTATACGGATGTTTGTTGGCAAAGTGATGTCTTTGCTTTTTTATATGCTATCTAGATTGTTCATAGCTTTTCTTCCAAGGGCTGTCTTAATCAGGGCTGCGGTCACCATCACAGTGATTTTGGAGCCCAAGAAAATAAAGTCTGTCATTTTTTCCATTTTTTTCCCATCTATTTACCATGAATTGATAGGAGTGTGTGCCACGATCTTAGTTTTTTGACTCTTGAATTTTAAGCCAGATTTTTCACTCTCTTCTTTGACTTTCATTAAGAATCTCTTTAGTTCCTCCTCACTTTCTGCCATAAGGGTGGTGTATCTTCATATCTCAAGTTACCAAAATTTCTCCCAGCAATAATCAATTTCAGCTTGAGTTTCATCCCGCCTGGGATTTCACATGATATATTCTGCGTACAAGTCAAATAAGCAGGGTGACAATATACAGCCTTGACGTACTCCTTTCCCAATTTGGAACCAGTTTGTTTTTCCATGTCCCGTTCTAACTGTTGCTTCTTGACCTGCATACAGGTTTCTCAGGAGGAAGGACAGGTGCTCTGGTATTTCCATCTCTTGAAGAATTTTCCAAGTTTGTTGTGATCAACACAGTCAAATGCTTTAGTGTAGGCAATGAAGCAGAATTAGATATTTTTTTGGAATTCCCTTGCTTTTACTATGATCCAGAGGACTTTGGCAATTTGTTCTTTGGTTCCTCTGCCTTTTCTAAATCCAGTTTGAACATCTGGAAGTATTCAGTTTACATACTGTTGAAGTCTAGCTTGAAGGATTTTAAGCATTACCTTGCTAGCATGTGAAAAGAGTGCAATTGTGCAGTAGTTTGAATATTCTTTGGCACTGTTCCTTTTTGAGAATGGAATGAAAACTGATATTTTCCAGTTCTGTTGGCCACTGCTGAGTTTTCCAAATTTGCTGGCATATCAAGTGCAGCGCTTTCACAGCATCATCTTTTAGAATTTGAAATAGCTCAACTGGAATTCCAACACCTCCACTAGCTTTGTTTGTAGTGATGCTTCCTAAGGCCCACTTGACTTCACATTCCAGCATGTCTGGCTCTAGGTAAGTGATCACATCATTGTGATTATCTGGGTCTTGAAGATCTTTTTTGTACAGTTCTTCTGTGTATTCTTACGACCTCTAAGGCATATTAAATGATTAAGTTCCTGTAGAGGAAAGTGAAAAATATCTCTTGTGAAAGATGTGAAAAACATAAAGCATAATGCAAAGAAACAATATATTACACTTAAAAATTAATTATATATGCTTATGTGCTGCACTCAATATGCCAGAAAACTTGGAAAACTCAGCAGTGGCCACAGGACTGGAAAAGGTCAGTTTTCATTCCAATCCCAAAGAAAGGCAATGCCAAATAATGCTCAAACTACCACACAATTGCACTCATCTCACACACTAGTAAAGTTATGTTCAAAATTATCCAAGCCAGGCTTCAGCAATACATGAACCATGAACTTCCTGATGTTCAAGCTGGTTTTAGAAAAGGCAGAGGAACAAGAGATCAAATTGCCAACATCCACTGGATCATGGAAAAAGCAAGAGAGTTCCAGAAAAACATCTATTTCTGCTTTATTGACTATGCCAAAGCCTTTGACTCTGTGGATCACAATAAACTGTGAAACATTCTGAGAGAGATGGGAATACCAGACCACCTGACCTGACTTTTGAGAAATCTGTATGCAGGTCAGGAGGCAACAGTTCGAACTAGATATGGAACAACAGACTGGATCCAAATAGGAAAAGGAGTACGTCAAGGCTGTATGTTGTCACCCTACTTATTTAACTTATATGCAGAGTACATCATGAGAAATGCTGGACTGGAAGAAACACAAGCTGGAATCAAGATTGCCGGGAGAAATATCAATAATCTCAGGATCAATAACCTCAGATATGCAGATGACACCATCCTTATGGAAGAAAGTGAAGAGACCTAAAAAGTCTCGTGATGAAAGTAAAAGAGGAGGTGAAAAACTTGGCTTAAAGCTCAACATTCAGAAAACGAAGATCATGGCATCTGGTCCCATCACTTCATGGGAAATAGATGGGGAAACAGTGGAAACAGTGTCAGACTTTATTTTTTGGGGCTCCAAAATCACTGCAGATGGTGACTGCAGCCATGAAATTAAATGATGCTTACTCCTTGGAAGAAAATTTATGACCAACCTAGGTAGCATATTGAAAAGCAGAGACATTACTTTGCCAACAAAGGTCCGTCTAGTCAAGGCTATGGTTTTTCCAGTGGTCATGTATGCATGTGAGAGATGGATTGTGAAGAAGGCTGAACGCGAAAGAATTGATGCTTTTGAGCTGTGGTGTTGGAGAAGACTCTTGAGAGTCCCTTGGACTGCAAGGAGATCCAACCAGTCCATTCTGAAGAAGATCAGCCCTGGGCTTTCTTTGGAAGGAAAGATGCTAAAGCTGAAACTCCAGTACTTTGGCCACCTCATGCAAAGAGTTGACTCATTGGAAAAGACTTTGATGCTGGGAGGGATTGGGGGCACGAGGAGAAGGGGATGACAGAGGATAAGATGGGTGGATGGCATCACTGACTCGATGGATGTGAGTTGGGTGAACTTCGGGAGTTGGTGATGGACATGGAGGACTGGCATGCTGTAGATCATGGGGTTGCAAAGAGTTGGGCACCACTGAGTGACTGAACTGAACTGAATTACTTTACAATAATGTAGTGGTTTTGTCCATACCTTGACATGAATCAGCTGTGGGTGTACATGTGTCCCTCATCCTGATCCTCCCTCCTCCTCCCTCCCCATCCCATCTCTCAGGATTGTCCTAGTGCACTGGCTCTGTGTGCCCTATTTCATGCATTGAACTTGAACAGGTGATCTATTTCACATATGGTAACATACACGTTTCAATGTTATTCTCTCAAATCATCCCAACCCTGTCCTCTCCCACAGAGTCCAAAAGTCTGTTCTTTATATCTGGTTTTTTTTTTTTTTTGCTGTCTCGCATATAGTGTCATCGTTACCATCTTTCTAAATTCCATCAGTTCAGTTAAGTTCAGTCACTCAGTCGTGTCCGACTCTTTGCGACCCCATGAATCACAGCATGCCAGGCCTCCCTGTCCATCACCAACTCCCAGAGTTCACTCAGACTCACGTCCATTGAGTCATGATGCCATCCGGCCATCTCATCCTCTGTTGTCCCCTTCTCCTCCTGCCCCCAACCCCTCCCAGCATCAGAGTCTTTTCCAATGAGTCAACTCTTCGCATGAGGTGGCCAAAGTACTGGAGTTTCAGCTTTAGCATCTTTCCTTCCAAAGAAAGCCCAGGGCTGATCTCCTTCAGAATGGACTGGTTGGATCTCCTTGCAGTCCAAGGGACTCTCAAGAGTCTTCTCCAACACCACAGTTCAAAAGCATCAATTCTTTGGTGCTCAGCTTTCTTCACAGTCCAACTCTCACATGCATACATGACCACTGGAAAAATCATAGCCTTGACTAGACAGACATTTGTTGGCAAAGTAATGTCTCCACTTTTCAACATGTTATCTACGTTGGTCATAAATTTTCTTCCAAGGAGTAAGCGTCATTTAATTTCATGGCTGCAGTCACCATCTGCAGTGATTTTGGAGCCCCAAAAATAAAGTCTGACACTGTTTCCACTGTTTCCCCATCTATTTCCCATGAAGTGATGGGACCGGATGCCATTATCTTCGTTTTCTGAATGTTGAGCTTTAAGCCAACTTTCTCACTCTCTACTTTCACTTTCATCAAGAGGCTCTTTAGTTCCTCTTCACTTTCTGCCATAAGGGTGGTGTCATCTCCATATCTGAGGTTATTGATATTTCTCCCAGCAATCTTGATTCTAGCTTTTTTTCTTCCAGCCCAGCATTTCTTGTGATGTATTCTGCATATAAATTAAATAAGCAGGGTGACAATATATAGCCTTGATGTACTCCTTTTCCTATTTGGAACCAGTCTGTTGTTCCATGTCCAGTTCTAACTGTTGCTTCCTGACCTGCATATAGGTTTCTCAAGAGGCAAGTCAGGTGTTCCATATGTATGCCTTAATGTACTGTATTGGTGTTTTTCTTTCTGACTTACAATTTTGTAGTGGTGCCAAACATCTACATGAATCAACCATGGTGAACATGTGTTACCCATGCAGAACCCCTCTCCCACATCTCTCCCATCCCATCCCCCAGGGTCATCCCAGTGCACCAGCCGTGAGCACCCTGTCTCATGCATCAAACCTGGACCAGCAATCCGCTTCACATATGATAATATACAAGTTTCAATGCTACCCTCTCAAACCATCCCACCCTCGCCTTCTCTCCCACAGAGTCCAAAAGACTGCTCTTTACATCTGTGTCTCTTTAGCTGTCTCACATATAGGGCCAATATCACTATCTTTATAAATTCCATATACATGTGTTAGTATATGGTATTGATGTTTTTATTTCTGACTTACTTTACTCTGTATGATAGGCTCCAGTTTCATCCATCTCATTAGAACTGATTCAAATGCATTCTTTTTAAAGGCTGAGTAATATTCCTTTGTGGATATGTACCACAGCTTTCTTATCCATTTGTCTACCGATGGACATCTAGGTTGTTTCCACATCCTGGCTATTGTAAACAGTGTTGCAATGAAATTGGGGTACACATGTCTCTTTCAATTCTGGTTTCTTCAGTGTGTATGCCCAGCAGTGAGATTGCTGGGTCATATGGTACTTCTATTTCCAGTTTTTAAGGAATCTCCACACTGTTCTCCATAGTGGCTGTACCAGTTTGCATTCCCACAAATGGTGTAAGAGGGTTCCTTTTTCTCCACAGCCTCTCCAGCATTTATTGTTTGTAGACTTTTAGATAGCAGCCATTCTGACTGGCATGAGATAGTACCTCATTGTGGTTTTGATTTGTATTTCTCTGAGAATGAGTGATGTGGAGCATCTTTTCATGTGTTTGTTAGCCATCTGTATGTCTTCTTTGAAGAAATGTCTGTTTAGTTCTTTGGCCCACTTTTTGATTGAGTCGTTTATTTTTTCTGGAACTGAGCTGCAGGAGTTGCTTGTATATTTTTGAGATTAATTCTTTGTCAGTTGCTTTGTTTGCTATTGTTTTCTCCCATTCTGAAGGCTGTCTTTTCATCTTGCTTATAGTTTTCTTTTTTGTGCAAAGCTTTTAATTTTAATTAGATCCCATTTGTTTATTTTTGCTTTTATTTGCATAAAACCACCTCTGGGAGGTGGTTCATAGAGAATCCTGCTATGATTTATGTCAGAGGGTGTTTTGCCTATGTTTTCCTCTAGGAGGTTTATAGTTTCTGGTCTTACATTTAGATCTTTAATCCATTTTGTGTTTATTTTTGTGTATGGTGCTAGAAAGTGTTCTATTTTCATTCTTTTACAGGTAGATGACCAGTATTCCAAGCACCACTTGTTAAAGAGATTGTCTTTTCTCCATTGTATATTCTTGCCTCCTTTGTCAAAGATAAGGTGTCCATAGGTGCGTGGATTTATCTCTGGGCTTTCTATTTTGTTTCATTGATCTATATTTCTGTCTTTGTGTCAGTACCATACTATCTTGATGATTGTAGCTTTGTAGTGTAGCCTGAAGTCAGGCAGGTTGATTTCTCCAGTTCCAGTCTTCTTTCTCAAGATTGCTTTGGCTATTCAAGGTTTTTTGTATTTCCATACAAATTGTGAAATTATTTGTTTTAGTTCTCTGAAAAATACCATTGATAGCTTGATAGGGATTGCATTGAATCTATAGATTGCTTTTGGTCATATACTTATTTTCACTATATTGATTCTTCCAATCCATGAACAGTATATTTTTCCATCTATTTGTGTCATCTTTGACTTAGTTCATCAGTGTTTCATAGTTTTCTATATATAGATCTTTTGTTTCTTTAGGTAGATTTATTCCTAAATACTTTATTCTTTTCATTGCAATGGTGAATGGAATTGTTTCCTTAATTTCTCTTTCTGTTTTTTCATTGTTGGTGTATAGGAATACAAGGGATTTCTGGTTGTTAACTTTATATCCTGCAACTTTATTATATTCATTGATTAGGTCTAGTAACTTTCCTGTGGAATCTTTAGGATTTTCTATGTAGAGGATCATGTCATCTGTGAACAGTGAGAGTTTTGCTTCTTCTTTCCCAATCTGGAATCCTTTTGTTTTATTTCTTCTCTGATTGCTGTGGCTAAAACTTCCAAGACTATGTTGAATAGTAGTGGTGAGAATGAACATCCTTGTCTTGTTCCTGACTTTAGGGGAAATGCTTTCAATTTTTTTACCATTGAGGATAATATTTGCTGTGGGTTTATCATATATGGCTTTTATTATGTTGAGGTATGTTCATTCTATGCCTGCTTTCTGAAGGGTTTTTATCATAAATTGATGTTGAATTTCGTCAAAGGTTTTCTCTGCATCTATTGAGATAATCATATGGTTTTTATCCTTCAATTTATTAATGTGGTGTATCACATTGATTGGTTTGCAGATATTAAAGAATTCTTGCATTCCCTGGGATAAAGCCCACTTGGTCATGGTGTATGATCTTTTTAATATATTGTTGGATTTTGTTTGCTAGAATTTTGTTGAGGATTTTTGCATCTATGCTCATCAGTGATATTGACCTGTAGTTTTCTTTTTTTGTGGCATCTTTGTCTGGTTTTGGTATTAGGGTGATGTTGGCCTCATAGAATGAGTTTGGAAGTTTACCTTCCTCTGCAATTTTCTGGAAGAGTTTGAGTAGGATAGGTGTTAACTCTTCTTTAAATATTTTGTAGAATTCAGCTGTGAAGCCCTCTGGTCCTGGGCTTTTGTTTGCTGGAAGATTTCTGATTACAATTTTGATTTCTGTGCTTGTAATGGGTCTGTTAAGATTTTCTATTTGTTACTGGTTCAGTTTTGGAAGGTTGTACTTTTCTAAGAATTTTCCCATTTGTTCCAAGTTAACCATTTTATTGGCATATAGTTGCTGATAGTCATCTCTTATGATCCTTTGTATTTCTGTGTTGTCTGTTGTGATTTCTCCATTTTCATTTCTAATTTTGTTGATTTGATTCTTCTCCCTTTGTTTCATGATGAGTCTAGCTAATGGTTTGTCTATTTTATTTATCTTCTGAAGGAACCAGCTTTTACCTTTGTTGATTTATGGTATGATCTCTTTTGTCTTTTTCATTTATTTCTGCCCCGATTTTTATGATATCTTTCCTTCTACTAACCATGGGGTTCTTCATTTCTTCCTTTTCTAATTGCTTTGGGTGTAGAGATAGGTTATTTATTTGAATTTTCCCTTGTTTCTTGAGGTAAGCTTGTATTGCTATGAACCTTCCCTTAGCACTGCTTTTACTGAATCCCATAGGTTTGGGGTTGTTATGTTTTCATTTTCATTCATTTGTATGCATATTTTAATTTGATTTTTTATTTCTTCTGTGATTTGTTGGTTATTTAGAAGCATGTTGTTTCACCTCCAGATGTTTGTATTTTTAATAGTGTTTTTTTCCTGTAGTTGACATCTAATCTTACCATATCGTGATCAGAAAAGATGCTTGGAATGATTTCTTTTTTTTTTTTTCGAATTTACCAAGGCTAGACTTATGGCCCAGGATGTGATCTATCCTGGAGAAGGCTCCATGTGTACTTGAGAAAAAGGTGAAATTCATTGTTTGGGGGTGAAATATCCTATAGATATCAATTAGGTCTAACTGGTCCATTGTATCATTTAAAGTTTGTGTTTCCTTGCTAATTTTCTGTTTAGTTGATCTATCCATAGGTGTGAGTGGGGTAAAGTTTCCCACTATTATTGTACTGCTGTTAATTTCCCCTTTCATACTTGTTAACGTTTGCCTTACATATTGTGGTGCTCCTCTGTTGGGTGCATATATATTTACAATTGTTATATCTTCTTCTTGAATTTACCCTTTGATTATTATGTAGTGTCCTTCTTTGTCTCTTTTCACGACCTTTATTTCAAAGTCTATTTTATCTGATTTGAGTATTGCTACTCCTGCTTTCTTTTGGTCTTTGTGTGAAATATCTTTTTCCAGCCCTTCACTCCCAGTCTGTATGTGTCATTTGTTTTGAGGTGGGTCTCTTGTAGACAGCATATATAGGGGTCTTGTTTTTGTATCCATTCAGCCAGTCTTTGTCTTTTGGTTGGGCATTCAACCGATTTACATTTAAGGTAATAATTGATAAGTATGATCCCATTGCCATTTACTTTGTTGTTTTGGATTTGAGTTTATAAACCTTTTCTGTGTTTCCTGTCTAGAGAAGATACTCTAGCATTTGTTGAAGAGTTGGTTTGGTGGTGCTGAAATCTCTCAGCTTTTGCTTGTCTGTAAAGCTTTTCATTTCTCCATATTTGAATGGGACTTTTGCCAGGTACAGTAATCTGGGCTGTAGGTTTTTCTCTTTAATCACTTTAAGTATGTCCTGCCATGGGAATCCGCTTGTGTGTTTGTTGTTTTTCCCTTGCTGCTTTTAATATTTGTTCTTTGTGCTTGATCTTTGTTAATTTTACTAACATGTATCTTGGGGTGTTTCACCTTGTGTTTATCCTGTCTGGGACTCTCTGGGTTTCTTGGACTTGGGTGGCTATTTCCTTCCTCATTTTAGGGAATTTTCAACTATTATCTCCTCAAGTATTTTCTCATGGCCTTTCTTTTTGTCTTCTTATTCTGGGACTCCTAGAATTCAAATTTTGGGGTGTTTGACATTGTCCCAGAGGTCTCTGAGGTTATCCTCATTTCTTTTAATTCTTTTTTCTTTTTTCCTCTCTGCTTCATTTATTTCCACCGTTCTATTTTCCACCTCACTCATTTTATCTTCTGCCTCAGTTATTCTACTGTTGGTTGCCTCCAGCGTGTTTTTGATCTCAGTTATTGCATTATTCATTATTGATTGACTCTATTTTATTTCTTCTAGGTCCTTGTTAAACATTTCTTGCATCTTCTCAGTCTTTATCTCCAGACTATTAATTTGTAACTTCACTTTGTTTTCAAGATTTTGGATCATTTTTACTATCATTATCCTGAATTCTTTTTCAGGTAGACTCCCTCTATAATCCTCTTTGGTTTGGTGGGCATTTATCATGTTCCTTTACCTGCTGAATATTTCTCTGCCTTTTCATCTTGTTTAGATTGTTGTGTTTGCAGTGGCCTTTCTGTATGCTGGGAGTTTGTGGTTCCTCTTTATTGTGGGGGTTCCTCCCTGTGGTTGGGGTTGGACAATTGGCTTGTCAAGGATTCATGATTAGGGAAGCTTGTGTTGGTTTTCTGGTGGGTGAAGCTGGATCTCTTCTCTCTGGGGTGCAGTGAAGTGTCCAGTAGTGAGTTTTGAGGTGCCTATGGCCTTCATGTGACTTTGGGAAGCCTGTATATTAATGTTCAGGGCTATGTTCCTGCATTGCTGGAGAATTAGCATGGTGTGCCTTGCTCTAGAACTTATTGGCTCTTGGGTAGAGCTTGGTTTCAATGTAGGTATGGAACCTTTTGGATGAGCTCTTGTTGATTAATGTTCCCTGGAGTCAGGGCTTTTCTGGTGTTCTCAAGTTTTTGATTTAAGCCTCCTGCCTCTGGTTTACAGTAGCCTCAAGACTTTTCCATCCATACTGGACCAATGATAAAACATCTAGGTTAATGGAGAAAAGATTCTCCACAGTAAGGTACATCCAGAGAGGTTCTCAGAATACATTAAGAAGAGAAGAGGGAGTAGGGAGATAGAGGTGACCAGGAGGAAAAAAGGGGGAATCAAAAGGGGAGAGAGCAATATAGCCAATAATCAGTTCCCTATGTGCTTTCCGCAGCCTGGAACACTCACAGAGGCTCACAGAGTTATGTAGAGAAGAGAAGAGGGAGGAAGGAGATAGAGGAGACCAGGAAGAGAAGAGAGGGTGTCAAAAGGAGAGAGACAGGTCTAACCAGTAATCAGTTCCCTAAGTGTTCTCCACAGCCTGGAGTACCCAAAGAGATTCATGGAGTTGGGTAGAGAAGAGAAGGGGGAGGGAAGATCTGGGGAAGAAAAAGGAGAGTCAAAAGGGGGAGAGGGCAATCAAGCCAGTAATCGCACTCCTAAGGAAAAATGGGTACTGAAGATTGGATTCTTAAAGGTACAAAATTAACAAATACAAAAAAGCAAAGATTAAAAATCTAGAGTAGAGGTTATACTCCCAAAATACAATATTTTTAAAAAATCACAAAAATTATAAAAAATATATTTGAAATTTGCTTTAAAAATAGGTGTTTTGTGGTTTTTTTGCAAGGTAATAGTAGGTTATAACAATGAAAATTGAAGGTGTAGTAAAGGACTTGAAACAAAAATAAATTAAATTTTAAAAATGTAATAATAGTAAAATATATCTAGAAATTTCTCTGGAGCTGTTGCAGACAGTGTGGGTGTGTGGGGTCACTTCAGTTTCAGATAGTTCCTTGTTCCAACTTATACTTCTCAAGGTCTATAGGCCCCTTCAATGTAGCTGGTGCTAACTACAGTATTTTAATCTGTTGCACCTGTCACTTCCAAAGCAGTTCCCTCTGTTTATTTTGGCTTCTTCTGTTTGCAAGTCTCTTCAGTGTCTGATTATCACCCTGACACAGGGGGAAGAGGTGGTCACTTAGTTAGGCTCATTTGTTCAGTTGTGCTGTGGGGAGGGAGGAACACTGCAAACAAATATCACTGACATGTGTGGGGAGTGCTCGCAGTGTCTAGGCCACACTGGGTTTGCCCCTACACACAGTGTGTCCCAGTCTACACTGTCTCAGGCTCCAGGTTGCTCTTCAGGGGATCTGTCTAAAGCAGACCCTGGGTTGAGTGCACTTCCCAGGTCTAAGCCACTCAGGTTCAGGTTCTCGGGTACTCCACAAAGGCACAGACTCGGTTGGGCCTGCGTTTTTTGCCCTTCCCAGGTCTGAGCAGCTCAGGTAAACAGGTGCTTGGTGAGCACACTCTCCCCAGGTGGGGTGGTGCATCTTATCACCTCCCTGGTCCCAGCCGCTTGGTTTCCTGGGTGCGCAGCAGGAGCACCATCTCAGGTGTGCCCTGTGTCTCTTCTGGGGAGCTGATCTCTGGCAGCAACCCTCCTGGTGGATGTCAACCATCCAGGATCCCAGGTAGACTTGGTTAGCAACTAGGGGCCTGCTCACAGTTTGGTAGAGGATACCATCTCTGGGGCCAAGATTGCCCCTCTCCCTCCAGCTCTGGCTGTCGCCTGCCTGTCTCTCTGCCTCCAATGGGGGATGAGCTGGTCAGCAGCTGGCTAGCTCTACTCTGGTATTCACTCAGTCCTTTGCTGTGTGTTTGTGCCTGGAAGTGCCTTAGGTTAGAGCTTTTTGCAAGCAAGTTTTCTCTCTCTCTGTCTTTCTTTTTCTTTTTTTGTCTCTGGCTATCCCACAGTTTGGGTTGCTATCTCATGTTAGCTCCCTCAGATTGTCCTCAGGGCATTCAGGCCCAGTCCTTATCCTAAGCAATGCAGCCCGTGCCTCCCTGTTCAGTCCCCATTTGCTGGTGGCAGATGTGAGTGTCTGGGCTAATTCTCTGCTGCGAGTTGTGGTTAGGTCCATAATCTGTGGGTTTTATTTATTTATCTTTTCCTCCTGATTATGTTACCCTCTATATTCCAAAATTCCCCATAGACCCGCCAGTGAGAGGGTTTCCTGTTGTTTGGAAACTTCTCCTCTTTCATGACTCCCTTCCCAGGATGGGTCTCCATCCCTAAGTATTTTGTCTCTCTTTTTATCTTTTATATTTTGTCCTACCTCCTTTCAAAGATGATGGGCTGCCTTTCTGGGTGCCTGGTGTCCTCTTCCAGCTTTCAGAAGTTGTTTTGTGGAATTTGCTCAGTGTTCAAATGATATTTCAATGAAGTTATGGGAGAGAAAGTGGTCTTCCCATCCTATTCCTCTGCCATCTTAGGACTGCCCCCTATTTCCATTTTTTAAAGGAATCTCCACACTCTTCACAGTGGCTGTACTAGTTTGCATTCCCACCAACAGTGTAAGAGGGTTCCCTTTTCTCAGCATCCTCTCCAGCATTTATTGTTTGAGGACTTTTTGATAGCAACCATTCTGACTGGTGTGAAATGGTACCTCATTGTGATTTTGATTTGCATTTCTCTGATAATGAGTGCTGTTGAGCATCTTTTCATGTATTTGTTAACCATCTGTATGTCTTCTTTGGAGAAATGTCTGTTTAGTTCTTTGGCCCAAATTGATTGGGTCATTTATTTTTCTGGAATTGAGCTGCATGAGCTGCTTGTATATTTTTGAGATTAGTTGTTTGTCAGTTGCTTCATTTGTTATCATTTTCTCCCATTCTGAAGTCTGTCTTTTCACCTTACTTATAGTTTTCTTCATTGTGCAAAAGATTTTAAGTTTAATTAGGTCCCATTTGTTTATTTTTGCTTTTATTTGCATTACTCTGGGAGGTGGGTCATAGAGGATCCTGCTATGATTTATGTCAGAGTGTTTTACTTATGTTTTCCTCTAGGAGTTTTATAGCTTCTGGTTTTACATTTAGATCTTTAATTTCATTTTGAGTTTATTTTTGTGTATGGTGTTAGAAAGTGTTCTAGTTTCACTCCTTTACAGGTGGTTGACTAGTTTTCCCCAGAACCACTTGTTAAAGAGTTTGTCTTCTCTCCATTGTATATTCTTGCCTCCTTTGTCAAAGATAAGTTTTTCATAGGTGTGTGGATTTATCTCTGGGCTCTCTATTTTGTTCCATTGATCTATATTTCTGTATTTATGCCAGTACCATACTGTCTTGATGACTGTAGCTTTGTAGTATAGTCTGAAGTCAGTCAAGTTGATTCCTCCACTTCAATTCTTTCTCAAAATTGCTTTGACTATTCGAGGTTTTTTTTTGTATTTCTATACATATTGTGAAATTATTTGTTCTAGTTCTGTGAAAAATACTGTTGGTAGCTTGATAGGGATTGCATTGAATCTATAGATTGCTTTTGGTAGTATATTAGCTATATTCTTCCAATCCATGAACTTAGTATATTTTTCCATCTATTTGTGTCATCTTTGACTTATTTCACATAAAATGGACAACTTGGAAGAAATGGACGAATTCTTAGAAAAGTATAAGCTTCCAAAACTGAACCAGGAACAAATAGAAAATCTTAACAGAGTTATCACATGCACAGAAATGGAAACTGTGATAAAAAATCTTCAAGCAAACAAAAGCCCAGGACCAGATGGCTTCACGGGTGTATTCTACAAAAAATTTAGAGACAAGCTAACACCTATCCTACTCAAACTCTTCCAGAAAATTGCAGAAAAAGGTAAACTTCCAAACTCATTCTATGAGGCCGCCATCACACTAATACCAAAACCAAACAAAGATGCCACAGAAATGAAAACTACAGACCAATATCACTGATGAACATAGATGCAAAAATACTCAACAAAATTAGAGCAAACAAAATCCAACAATATATTAAAAAGATCATATGTCATGACCAAGTGGGCTTTATCCCAGGAATGCAAGGATTCTCAATACTCACAATTCAATCAATGTGATATACCACATTAACAAATTGAAAGTTAAAAACCATATGATTATGTCAATAGATGCAGAGAAAGCCTTTGACAAAATTCAACATTAATTTATGATTAAAAAAACCCTCCATAAAGCAGGCATAGATGGAACATACCTCAATATAATAAAAGCCATATATGATAAACCCACAGCAAACATTATCCTCAATGGTGAAAACTTGAAAGCATTTTCCCCTAAAGTCAGGAACAAGACAAGGGTGTCCACTACTATTCAACATAGTTTTGAAAGTTTTAGCCACAGCAATCAGAGAAGAAAATGAAATAAAAGGATTCCAGATTGGAAAAGAAGTAAAACTCTCACTGTTTGCAGATGACATGATCCTCTCCAAAGAAAACCATAAAGACACCACCAGAAAATTACTAGAGCTAATCAATGAATATAGTAAAGTTGGAGGATATAAAATTAATACACATAAATCCCTTGCATCCCTATACACCAACAATGAGAAAACAGAAAGAGAAATTAAGGAAGCAATTTCATTCACCATTGTGATGAAAAAAATAAAATACTTAGATTAAGTCTACCTAAAGAAACAAAAGATCTATATATAGAAAACTATAAAACACTGATGAAAGAAATCAAGGATCCTTAGTTTTCTGAACAAGATGAGAGTTCAGTTTAATCTAACACTAAAAGTACAAAGTTGAAAGTTAATATTTGTCAAAGCATTAACCATTGTCTGTACTTTTGATTTAAAATAGACTCAAACATTTATGTTTAGCAGTTTCATTGCTTTTCTTATGTTAAGAAGGAAAAGTGATTCATGTAGTTTAATTGTTACCCATATTGTCAAATTGAATATAGCAAGGTTTTAAATATTTTTAGATTCTGTGACATTCTTTTTTCCAGATACTGTGATTATATCACTGGATTTCACTACTATGTTTCTCAGAATTTCAGTTTTAGAAAGAAATTAAGGGAGTGAAATTGAGAAAATAAATGACATGGAAGACAAAGGTTTGTTTTCCAGGTCCCATGCCATTCTTTGACTAGATAAACCCCAAAGCAATCCGTTTCTGTATTGGTGAAATCCAGTGGACCAGACAAGGGATCAGAGACTCATTTCTCTCTGTTCCTCCCTGCTAAGTTCAACTGTAAACAAGGGAACTAATGAAAGACACAAGAAAGGAGAAGGCTGAAGGTAGGAAGAGAAAAGTGAAATGGTTTGAGACCCTGAGGTGATGGAAAAATTAGGGGCATTTTATATCCCTTCCCCAACAGAAGAAAGTGATGGGGGTCTGCTGCTTCCCAACACCTAACACCTGTAGGAGGTGGCACAGATAAGCCATTCCTCCTGTGTGTTGAGGGGAATCCTGTGAGCAGCACCCAGTGAGCCTTACAAGGTGATCCATCAGAACATCTGCTAACAAGGAGCAGTCAAAGGAAGAGCTTGTCCTTTCTCTGCCAAGAGTCACTAGAATTAGGTCGTAGGGGTAAGGATGGGATCAGGAAAGGTGATTCCAGGACTTAAAGTACTGAACCCAGGAAGCCTCTTTATCGCTGAAGGCGTAAGACTCCATCTCCAGTCAGAGACATTGCATGGAATGGATTTTACATTATGAGCAGTAGAAATTAACAAACTCCAGGTAAATGCAAGAATTGGGATGATTTTTAAAATAGCATATGGGAGTGAGCGGAGACAGAAAGAAAAATGCATACTGTATGGTTCCATGTATATGAAGTGCAAAAACATGCAAAGAGATTCTGTAATATCAAAAGTCATGACGGTGGGTAAATAAGGAGGACATAGATGTGATGAGAAATTACAGAGAATGGGGCCGCTGGGCTTCTCTGGTGACTCAGCTGGTAAAGAATCTGCCTACAGTGCAGGTGACAGGGTGCTACCCTCAGGTCAGGGAGATCCCCTGGAGAAGGGAATGGCTACTCATTCCAGTATCCTTGCCTGGGAAATTCCATTGACAGAGGAACCTGGTGGTCTACAGTCCATTGGATCACAAAGAGTCCCACATGACTGATCGACTAGCACTTTCACTTTTCAGGGTAGCTGGGAGTTGAAAATTTCTAATCCATGGTCTGATGTGCAATTACATGGCTCTATTTTTTATCAATATGCAAAATTATGATATGTATACTTTCCTTCATATATGGTAAAATTAAATAGCACAATTTATTTTAGAATTTAGCATTTGTAGAGCCATGGTTTTCAAAAAAAGCAGGAACTGGAAATTATAAAGCATGCATTAATAAGATAAAAATATAAATAAAATATCATTAAGTTGTATTCCATTGTTTAATGAAATAACAAGCCTTAAACATACTACAAATATGTACAAAAACATAAAGTGAATTCTAACAAATATAATACTGACTGAATCAAGCCTTTAGCAAAGTGTTGGAAACATTTAATATCTTACCATTTACTCTTCTTTATCTATATAAAGCAGAATAGAGTTCCTAGAAGTACAGGCTATCAAACTCCTATTCCATGTTTTTTTTTTCCCAAAAGTAATATAATAGCAGTTGTTGGAATATGTAACCAGTCTTTTGGACAATGACCAGAATGACATTCTGAAGAAAGGTTATGAATTATTATCCAAAAAAATTAATCTTAAAGAAATTAAGATTCATTTACATATTTGCTAAGTATAAAATATATGTACATAACATAGTTATGCATTCTCACAGGCTGGTACATACTCATATACACACTCACAGAGAAAGGTCAACCTCTCATTCTTCAATGTCCCCACAGGAAGCAAACAGACAAACAGAATATGTACTCTCTACACAACCTGATAATCAATGACACTCCTTTAGTAGAATGTAAAATTATTTGTATTGCATTACCACAGGAGGAAATTTAAGCCAATTGGCAGCAGTAGGTATGGTGATTGTAACTGAATATTTATATGTATTGTTGTCTAAGAAGGAACACTCTTCTATGATTATATATGAATGTTCATTTGATTTTATAATTTATGCTTTCTTGTCAAAGACAATTATTATCTTTGTCTAACCTAAGACAGAGACAAAACTAAGTGTATTTAATATCAGAACTTTGAAAATTATTATGTAATTTTTCAGAGCTTTGTTATCATACAGAAATTGTTCTGCTCTGGTACTTTAGTACCTAGAAAAAATGAAATGATCTTTGAAAAAATTAACACTGATCTAAATAAACCATAATAATTTTAGTTTCTTAGTTTAAATGTGCCATTTTTTAGAATTAGAATTATCTGGAGTAAAGTTGCTTTTACCAAGAAAAATTAATAAAGTAATGAAAATTGGGAGGGGGGAATATTAACAGAAGCCTAAAGGAATAGACTTCTCCACCTATTACAGTATTTGGTTTAACCAGTCTCAAGAACTAATATGTTTCTCAATAAGGTCTTTCAGCTTCCTAAAGCCTGTGTTTGAGTTATGAAATCAGAAAATACATACATATATATATATATATACATGCACACATATGTGCAAATATATACATACATATATATATATATATATAATATTCCCTAGAATCATCCTATTATTTATACTTTGGACAATTTGAGAATAGCTATTCCACATTTAGGCTGAATGCACATATTAAAATAAGAGTTTTATTTCATCATATGATTTTTGAGAAGGCACTGATGATCATTAAAGTGAAAAGTTCAATCACATTTTCAAAAATATACTTACGTGGAATAAAAGTTATCACTCTCACTAGAGTATACATCAAGACAAAACAGATGATTCTCAGGATCACGGTAACGAACTTCTCTCAAGGTGACGGTAAATCTGCAGGGAGAGAAAAGGAAACACCAAGAAAGGAGCAATGGAGACAGTTGTTTTAGAAGAACAAAAGATCCCACATCCGTGAGAATTCATAGACATCAACTTGGACCCCAAATCCATATGAAACATTATAATCCTCCTCTCAGAATATATACATTTTCAGCAAATGTAACATTTCACAAGTTGTGTATCAAAGACTACAAATTACAACAATGCTGGAATAGATAGGCTCCTCTGTCCATGGGCTTTGCCAGGGATCCAACCCACGTCTCCTGCATTGCCAGGTGGATTCTTTATCATGAAGCCACCAGGAAGCTCATACTAGAGTACTGTATTTCAAATTCAAGCTCTGATCCTCATAAATAAAAAGGATGTGAGCTATTAAATTCTCACGCTTGCACTGGTAGCTCCTGTCATTCCATTGAGGATAGTGAGAAGCATTTAGAAATTTTAATTCCCTGTAGGTTTTCTCCTGCTCAGTGACTAAAAGGGAACTTTGTGTGCTCTTACCTCTCATTTGCTGTTTCCTGGCGTCCTTAGCCAGACTTGGTTCTGGGTAGTTTTCCCTTTGATTGTTCATCTCCGCAGCAGTGTAATGTCAAGGATGGCGCTCTATGAAAACTGTACCTAGCTAGTTAATAAATGATGTATAAAATCACAAGAAGCCTGGAGTGGGTGGTGTGTGAGATGAGTGACAGCACTCATTTTGCAGTTAAGCAAGGTGCATGTTTGGTTCTCATTTCCACAGAGTGTTAGTAAGTGTCTCAAGATAGACTAAGTTTTAAAGATAATATTCTATGTTTGAAATAATGCTATTCATTGTTGGAACAATGAAATTAATAAATTGGTGAAAAATAAAGTTCACAAAGAATAATATCCTTGTCAATTTACAATTAATTGGCAAAGAAACATTTTAAAACTCTTACAGTCACTGTGTTGAAATTAAAATGCCATACTGGAAAAAACAGATGCACCAATATACCAATTTTTGTGATAACTTTAAAACCCAGTAATGGTTAAGGATTGAGCCTTCTAAAGAAGAGCGAATAATAGTATTGGCATATGTAATGTTTCCTGCACTAAACTACTTTAATTAGTGGTGTCATTTATTAAAAGAAAATGAAGAGCTATCAAACAGTTTTTTTTAAATTTTATTTTGATTGACTGCAAGTTCTTTGAAATAATTAGAAATTTAGAGAAATATTTTGCATGTTAAAAATGTTACATGAGATATTAAACTATTCAAAGCTTACTAAACAATAAAAAGAAAATAAAATTAAAAAGATTTTAAAACAGTTACTTTACAAAAGTAATTAGCAATTGATAATGGTTGAGATATGAAATCATAAAATGATAAATAAAAGTGTCAGTCAATTATGGAAGAGCGATACTGACACAAACTTCCAGAAAAATCCCATAGGTGTCAAATCAATGAGGGTAGCTTTAGTTGTATCAGCAATTAAATGTCAGATAATGCATATTAATAATTCTGTCACTGGAGTCAGTAATTAGTGAGAACTAGAATTATTTCTGGCTTTGAAGTGTACAAGGTGTGACCTTTAAAAATTATTTAGTATATAGAAACTAGTTTGCAAATCCAAAATTTTAATAAAATATGTATTATATAGACCATATAAAAGTCACATCAAATTTTATATTTTATTTTATTATTTCAATATAATTGCCATAATGCCATTCGTATCAGTCAGAAAAATGTAACATAATTTCTTAGACAGGATCTCTGTGTCTGTGTCATTTATCTTTTTTATTCAATGTTTTGTTCAAGGTTTTAAGAAGGATTTGGTTGTTTATAATTGGATTTAAATTAGGATTTATTGAAGCTGCATCAGTCTTATTTTTATTAAAACTCAACTGCTTTTATTTTATCTAGAGTTATGAAGAATTATACTGGCCCTTCACAATTTCATGAATCCCCTTTAAGAATCTATTGTTAAAAGCTGAGTGAAATGTTTAATGACATATATAAATATATCTCTATTGATGACAAAATACAGCAGTAACCATTCCTTGTCATGGTGCTTATAAGATTTCACTTTAAATTGCATTGATTTAGAAACTCATTTACACATGTGTATATGCACTTGAATAATAAACAGGCAAGGATTTGAATATTTTACAAAATCCTCCATAATATTTCATATTTTACACTTATATAATTCTCAGAATTATTCAAATATATCCTTGATTTGGCTACATATAAATTGTCCCTAAATTGAACCATATCTAGACATGGGTAACCTCCTACCAAATGAGATGAGGAATTACGAAGGAGAGAGACACATACCTTCTGTATGCCAGAGTCCTGCCTCCTCTTGTGGGTGACCAAGTTACTGTAGTAAACAGTATTTGTGGTCTTCACAGACTGCCCTGTGAAGGCCCACAGTGAAGCAATAGTGGAAAAGGTAGATTTCTTATCAACATGTCTCAAAGTTCAAACAGGAAATTCTTATACTTGAGTATTTTGAAGACAATTTATTTCATGACACAACTCCAGAATATAGGAGACTTTGGGTATGCAATGTGTCATTTAGTTTGCCCTTTGGCAAGTGCTTCTGAGAAGTTTTTTTCATTTTCTAAAAGATACTGAGAAAAAGATGACTACAATATTGTTAACTTGTTTTTATCTCAATCACACATACTGCAAACTTAGGCTTTGCTAAGGGTGCCTTCAGTGTTTTAAGTTCTACTTTCATATACAGTTGCTAAATCTTGTCATTACATTTTTCATTTCCTTATACTCTGTTTTCATTCCTGTTGTGGAATAAGTCATAAGTCTATTAACAATATTTGTCACTAGGGCTTCCCAGTTATAGCTAGTGGTAAAGAACCCTCCTGCCAATGCAGGAGACAAAGAGATGTGGCTTCAATCCCTGGGAAAGATGCCCTGGAGCAGGTCATGGCAATCCACTTCACTATTCTTGCCTGAGAATCCCTATGGAGAGAGGAATCTGGTGGCTACAGTCCGTAGTGTCGCAAAGAGTCAGACATGACTAAACTGACTTAGCACATACAACACGTCACTAATTCAGAAGATTTACTACATGGCCTTACATATTTCTTTTCACTGTATTAGCATTATGTCTTTTGGTTATAACGAAAACAATCATAATCCATTAACAGTAGTTATTTAAGGATTGCTGTTTTCAGTTGCTAAGTCCTGTTGGATGATTCACATCCCCACTCCCCCATGAACTGTAGCATTCCAGGCTTCCCTATCCTTAACTATCAACCTTTGCTCAGACTGATGCCCATTGAGTCAATGATGCCATCCAACCATCTCATGCTCTGTATGTTTCCACAGTTTGTTGTGATCAACACAGTAAAAGGCTTTGGCATAGTCAATAAAGCAGAAGTAGATGGTTTTATGGAACTCTCTTGCTTTTTGATGATCCAGCAGATGTTGGCAATTTGGTCTCTGGTTCCTCTGCCTTTTCTAAATCCAGCTTGAACATTTGGAAATTCATGGTTCATGTACTGTTGAAGCCTGGCTTGGAGAATTCTCACCATTACTTTGCTAGCATGTGAGATGAGTGCAATTGTGCAGTTGTTTGAACATTCTAAGGCATTGCCTTTCTTTGGAATTGGAATGAAACCTGACCTTTTCCAGTCCTGTGGCCACTGCTGAGTTTTCTAAATTTGTTGGCATTTTGAGTGCAGCACTTTCACAGCATCATCTTTTAGGATTTGAAATAGTTGAACTGGAATTCCATCACCTCCACTAGCTTTGTTTGTAATGATGCTTCCTAAGGCCCACTTGACTTTGCATTCCAGGATGTCTAGCTGTAGGTGAGTGATCAACCATCATGGTTATCTGGGTCATGAAAATATTTTCTGTATAGTTGTCTTGTGTATTCTGTCACCTTTTCTTGATATCTTCTGCTTCTGTTAAGTCCATACCATTTCTGTCGTTTATTGTGCCCATCTTTGAATGAAATGTTCCCTTGGTATCTCTAGTTCTCTTGAAAAGATCTCTTGTCTTTCCCATTCTATTGTTATCCTCTATTTCTTTGCATTGATAGCTGAGGAAGTCTTTCTTATCTCTCCCTGCTATTCTTTGGAACACTGTTTTTAAATCGGTATATCTTTTTCTCTTTTGCCTTTAGCTTCTCTTCTTTTCTCAGCTATTTGTAAAACCTCCTCAGACAGCAATTTTGCATTTTTTTGTAGGGAATGTTTTGATCACTGCCTCCTGAACCATTTCATGAATGGTCCATAGTTCTTCAAGCATTGTGGCTATCAGATTTAATGCCTTGGATCTATTTGCCACTTCCTCTGAGTGATGGTTTTTGCTTTTTCGGTGGCTGTATAGAGCTTCTCCATCTTTGACTGCAAAGAATATAGTCAATCTGATTTCGGTATTGAGCATCTGGTGATGTCTCTGTTTAGAGTCATCTCTTGTGTTGTTTGAAGAGGGTGTTTGCTATGACCAGTGAGTTCTCTTGACAAAACTCTGTTAGCTTTTGCCATGCTTCAATTTGTTCTCCCTTTCGAATTCCAGTTCCCTATAATGAAAAGGACATCTTTTCGGGGTGTTATCTCTAGAAGGTCTTGTAGGTCTTCACAGAACTGTTCAACTTCAGCTTCTTCAGCATTACTGGTTGGGATATACACTTGGATTACAGTGATATTCAATGGTTTACCTTGGAAGGGAACAGAGATCATTCTGTCTCTTCTGAGACTGCACCCTAGTACTACATTTCGGACTCTATTGCTGACTATGAGGGCTACTCCATACCATTTGTCACTAACTCAGAAGACTTACTACCTTGTCTACATTAAAATAACTGTTACAAAAAGATGAATGCCTAAACTTATTTTTTTATTTTTCTGCCCTAGTTCTTAAAATAGCTGCATCTAATTATATTATTCCTAAATAACTTATTCAGGTTTCCTCTGATAAAGATAAATGTCTTTGGGAAGGATAAAATATCAAACAATATCAAGCTATATCACCATGGCAGAGATAAAAATATTGAATACTCACCATATCATTCATTGATGATCCTCAAATCATAACTTGCTATATATATTTTTAATAGGAATATTTGTTGTAAATAACAAAAGCCCAAGTTTCCATAGGGGGAGAAATAAGCTTTTAAATTTTCACTTCACAAGAAAATGGGGAAGGCAGAAAATGTTGACCTTTTTGCAAAACACACATGAATACACAATACATAAAACATTAAATAAACTATCAAATTTGCTTCAAGTGGATTTTTTTCATCAGTTGTCACTTGTATCAAGAAAAGGATAAATGTTTATCTACCATTCCTAAGGATATTCACTTTCAGCATCACTTCTAGAACATTGAATTCAGGGAAACACTATTTTTAACTTTCTGAAATCTAGAAAAATGTAATGTAAACTCAGTTATGTCCTTGTAATGAAGACTAATATTTGAGACTTCTAAAACAATCACTAATGGCTACCTATATGGTTGTATCTATCCATTATATTTTATTTTCATAAACTAAATTGATAATTTTCTCTATTACTCACATCTTAGAATTATAGGTATTGAAACATTCATTAGAGATGAATGTAAAATGTCACACAATGTAAAATATACTGTTTATTTTTAAAATTTGAAGTAGTTATATCTACTGCTGTCATACACTTTGCTGTTTTCAATTAAATAATGTTATACATGTCAGGTTCTTTGTTATATGCCAAAATATGAGTTTAATCTGAAGAAACTGCCCTCCATGCA
Organism: Capricornis sumatraensis; assembly: GCF_032405125.1. NCBI lineage: Eukaryota > Metazoa > Chordata > Mammalia > Artiodactyla > Bovidae > Capricornis > Capricornis sumatraensis. The sequence continues at coordinate 143,367,339 of NC_091072.1, read as the reverse complement.
GGAAACATGGGTTCGATCCTTGGGTTGGGAAGATCCACTAGAGAAGGGAATGACTACCCGCTCCAGTAATCTTGCCCGGAGAATTCCGTGGACAGAGGAGTTTGGCAAGCTACAGTTGCAGAGTCGGATACAACTGAGTGACTACATTTTCATTTTCACTTTCTCTGGCATTTAACTTTAATAAAATCTATGTTCAGACAACATATAGCAAAGATAAAATTACTCAAAACACTAAAAGTAGTTTGAATTTACTTTTTATGATATGAATATATCGATTTGTAACTATGTCTATTAATGGCCATACTTAGTGACCTAAGAGAGATAGATAAATTGGAAGTCAATAACAAGTGAAAATGCCCTTTTAACCTCATGACAAGACCAATTCATTTTCAAGGAAGTTTTTTAAATGACTCTATATAAAGGAAATATTTAGGGTCTTCTAAAAAAGGAACTCTTAATCTAGGTAAAATTTTATTAGAAAAGACAATTTGAAGAAAAGAACTTGTGTGACTACATCCAAATAGATATTGAGAGGTAAAATATTAATGATAAAATTTCAAATTGTAAATATATATTTGTATTAGAATTCAAGGGAGCAAATACAGCATGAGCAGTAAATAAAAGTAGAGAATAAATATATCCTTTCATTGTTTGAGAAGTGGGTGAAAGTACTAACTTGGACTTTATTGAGTAAAGAATACAAGCTGCAAAATGTAGGGCACGAATTAAACTAAGGCATATTGAGTGAATAAATTCTTACAGATGAGTATAAAAAATATTTATTTGGAAAAATAAGAAAAAATAAAGTAGAATTCAAAGCAACAATATATTATACTTAAAATTAATTATATATAGTTACATACAAATAAAATATATAAAGTTTACAGTAATTTAAAAATTAGGTTAAATATATATGAAATAGCCTTCCACTTGTAAGAATGTTCATAATTTAAAACATTTTGTTTAATACAGCTATATATATAGAAGAGTTATTTTAATAACTGCCATCCTAGTTAGAATTTTTAAAAAATAAAGAGGAAATTTAAAAAGATGAAAAATGCTATGATGCAACACAAGATGATAGAACTAATAAAGTTAATGTACTGTCATAATACAAGGGAAGAACCTTGTTAGAAAAGATGAAGCCTGTTTCATAACAATATACTGAGGACCCAAACCATTAGTAATTACAAAAAAAAACCTGCATGCACTTAATAGTACAAGTTCAACAAAGATTTGAGAAAAGTATGTAGGTTAAATAATCATAAATGGAGATTTAAACAATTACTTCTCACTGCTCATCTGGCAAGCAGCTATACTAGTAAGGCTACAGATAGATCTAAACTAGACAATTAACCAAAATATTTGTGCACACACACACTTATATACTTGTATAGAATACTCACATTTTTAATTACATTAAAATTTTCCAAAAATTCACTATATATTCATAATCCTGGTTATATTAATATGAAGTATATAGAACTGTAGTGTCACTATAACAGCCATAAGTTTGGCAGATGGACATTTGAAATGTGAGTATTCAAATTTAATTTTTAATTTATTATAAAAAAATAAAAATTCAAGATTTCTCCTCATTCACATCAGCTGTATATAATAGAGATATAGATTGCTTCCAGATTCATACAAATTTTTTACAATCTAAGCTAGAAGGTAATAACCAAAAATGTGAAAACCTTTATCTGGTTTTAAGTTCAGTTACACATTTATAAATAACATATGAACCGAAGAAAAATCTACAAAGTTTTCAATTTTATATGATTTAAAAGGAAAATGCAATAGTAAAATCTGCCTTGTGAAATATTGATTGCCTTAAATGCATACATTGAAGACAAAAAAATAAGAAGGAATACATTTGAGGAGGTGCCACTAGAAACTAAAACTTAAAAAGCAATCTGGGTGAAATTTAGTTCAAGTATAGTCCAAATAAAGAAGTAAAAGGAAAATAAATGATGCAAAATTAAGACAAAGAAAGCAAGTACATTAGAAAGGAATAAAATGGTCAATGTGATTTTCACTTGAAAGGTAGTATAATTGATAAAAGACATTTAAAGAAAAAATGAGAAGACATAAATCTTTTACATCTATAATAAATATGACAACACCATTGTTGTTTTTACCGATGTTAAATAGATAAGAAAAGCATACTATAAATATATTCTATCTAAATGAAAAAGAGAATGCCTAAAAAATGCAATTTACCAAATGCAGTACAACTCGGATCCTGAATAAACTTACCATGTGTTCATTGTATAAAGTTCCTACAAAAAAAATTCTAGAAACTCTAATGGTAACAGTAGTGAATAATAACACTTAAAATTATACCAGGCCTTTCACAAAGTCTCCAGGTAAGATAAATAAAAAAAAAAAAGGAATGCTTCCCAATAGAGCCTTGAGAACAAAACTTGCCAGCTTACATAATATTAAGGAACTCAGTCCTGTCTCTTTGTGAAAATTGATGAAGAAAATATTTTAATCTAAGTATGATACATGCACTGATTTTAAGAGAAAGAAAATACAGAATGATCATTGTGGTTTCATTCCAGGAATGTTTGGTTAATATTTGAAGTAAATAAGAATATTTAGAGGAAAAACTATAAACTTTATTTTTTAAATTAATTTATTTATTTTAATTGGAGGCTAGTTACAATATTGTGATAGTTTTTGCCATACATAAGCATTATTTTAAAAAAATCATTTCTCATTCTATTGAAGAAAAATAAAACTGAAACACTACTGACTGGTTACAAAATTTATAAGAAAAAATAAATAATATGGAATTGCTTTCATAGTAAAAAAGTATGATCAAAAAATCCTTAAGCCTCATACTTGAAGATAAAGTATTGGAATATATTCCCATAATATAGGAATGATACATATAGGACCTTTACAGTACTTTCTATTTGACATTGAAGATAAAAGCTTGCAGTGTAAAAATAAGTCAAGAAGAAAACAAAGCAATTGCACCTGGAGAGAAGAAATAAAATGTGATTATTTATAGTTGCAATATCTGTTTTTATTTTAAAAATCCAGAGGAATGTAAATTTGAAACAATAGACTTAATACATAAAATCAGAGAGGTCATTGGACATAAGATCAGCCTGTAAACCTCTTTTTGTTTGTTTGTTTGTTTGTTTATTTCTGCTGCAGCAGCAAAAATTACTAAAAATTTAAAAAGCAACGATGACATTTACAAAAGCATGGCTATGAAATATCCATATTTCTCTAAGATTTCAATGTTGAAAAATGTAAAACAAGCTAAGTGGATTTCCTTGACAGTCAGTGGATGGGACTCTGTGCTCCCCAGCGTGGAGGGTGCAGGTTGGATTCCTGGCTGGGAAACTAAGATCCCACCTGCTACCTGGAGTGGCCAAAAATAATTAAATAAATAAAATATAAAGAAATTAAGAGAAAACCTAAATTATTGGAAGGATAAAGCATGGTACTGATTGGAAGAATCAATATTGCAAAGATGACTGTCTTTACAATTTACTTTAAAGATTAAATGCAGTTTTAATAAAACAGTTTTTTAAAACAGCTTTATTGAGATGTGATTTACATAGCATAAAATTCATCCATTTAAAATGTATAATCAGTTATTTTATATACATTTCCAATTTGCAACCATAGCCACTATCAAAATCTAGAAAGTATTCATCACTGTTCAGCTAGCAGTCATTTTGTATCCCCACCTCCCCACAGCTCTTGGTCACCACTAATCTGCTTCTGGTCTCTCTTTTCTTATTTTTGATATTTCATGTAAACGGTCCATACACCATGCTTTAGAAAGTTTGATTGCCATAAATATATTATTGAGCAAAACAGTCAGACACCAAAGGAATGATATCTATACTTTCTGGTGTGCATATTAAATGTCAATAGTTTTTTTAAAAAAACTTCCATTATTAGAAAAACAGTATAATACATTTTGAAATTTATGTAATCATACTATTATTTCCATTTAAGAGATGAAGTTACCCAACAGCAGCCAAATTTACTTTTTAATTCTCAAGCTTGTGCTTGCAAGTATACTTATGTGGGAATTCACAGTCATCTGACTTTATGTCCCCCATGGATAGCACTGCACAGTTTCCTTTCTCAGGTAAGAAGTCTGATATCCTGTAATGGAAAGCATTGCATAATTCTTTTATGATATATGAGGACAGCTTATGAAGTTATAGCATTTCTGTATAACAGTAATAAAAAAGATATTTTGAAAGTGGGTAATGGTGTTTCTAACATAATTTCAGGCAGAGTTTGTTATTAGGAAAATGGAATACTGCGTATCCCATTTTCTAATATTTCTATCAACATTTTATTAACTTTCATCATCCTTCATCTTTGTGTAATTCAACCAAAACAAATGTTTTAATAATATTCTTAAAATATATTTTTAAAATATGTTCCTTCTCTATATAGTATAGTTTTAAAAAACTTACTGTAGTTTGCAAGTTGAGCCATTTTGCCACATCCACAGATGACCGCGGCCTTCACGAAAGACTGGAATCCATGACGTAATTGATAGGGACTTCAGAAATTTCTACACAAAAGTATTTTCATTTAATCACTATGAAAGAATTTATTAATTCTTAAAATGCAAATAGTGTGCTCTTTCATACGATCCTGAGTTTTCTGAACAAGATGAGAGTGTTAGAATCTAATTTAACATTAAAAATACAAAATTGAAAGTTTTAATATTTGTTGAAGCATTAACCAATGTCTGCACTTTTGATTAAAAATAAACTCAAACATTTATGTTTATCAGTTTCATTGCTTTTCTTATGTTAATAAGAAGTCTGATTCATGCAGTTTAATTGCTACCCATGTTGTCAAATTAAACATAGCAATGTTTTAAATGTTTTCAGATGCTGTGACATTCGTTTTTCCGGATACTGTGATTATATCACTGAATTTTGCTACTATTTTTCTGAGTTTCAATTTTAGAAGAAAATTAAGGGATTGAAATAGAGAAAATAAGTGACATGAACGACAAAGTTTTGATTTTCTGGGACCCACACCATTCTTTGCCTAGATAGACCCCAAATCAATCTTTTTCTGTATTGCTAGAATCCAGCAGATAAGATAGAGTGTCAGAGATTCATTTTTCTCTGTTCCTCCCTGTTAAGTACAACTGTAAACATGGGCACTTATGAAAGACACAGGAATGGAGAACTCTGAAAGGTGGAAAGAGAAGGGTGATGTGGTTGGGCACTTAGCAGCAGCTTGACTCTCATGTAATCTCTCACCACTTTCCAGGATGAGAGAACAAGGTGAGGTTAGGGAACAACAATTAGGGGCATCTTATATCTTCCCCCAAAGAAGAAAATGACCTAGACCTGCTAAATGACCTACCCAGCCTAGCTGTAAGAGAGGGCACAGATAAGCCATTCCATTGTTCCAGTGTGTTGAGGGGAATCCTGCCGACAATGCCATGTGAGCCTTACAAAGTGTCCATCAGGACACCTGCTAACAAGGAGCAGTTAGAGAAAGTTCTTCTCCTGCTTCCACAAAGAGAACTAGAGTTGGGAGGCTGAGATGGAGGTGGGGCCAGCAAAGAGGGTCTCATGTCTAAAAGTACTGAACCCAGGAAGCCTCTTTTCCCTGAAGGCATAAGACTCCATCTCCACTCAGAGATACTGGATAGAATGGATTTTAAATGTTATATTTACATAATGAGTAGTAGACATTAACAAATACAATGTAAATGCAAGAATATGGATAAATTGCAAAACTATTTCATGGGAGTGTGCAGAGACTGAAAGAAGATTGCATACTGTTTGATTCTATGTTCATGAAGAGCAAAAACATGCAAAGAGATTCTATAACATCAAATGCCACGACAGTGGGTAAATAGGAGGACACACAAGTGATGAGACGTTACAGGGGATGGGGTCCTGGAAAGCTGAAACTTCTAATCCATGATCTGATGTGTAATTACATGGTTCTATTTATTTTGTGATCTATATGAAAATGTATGATATGTATACTTTCCTTGATATATATTAAAATTAAAGAGCACAGTTTATCTTAGAATATAATAGCACTTGTAGAAGTGTGGTTTTCAGTGAAAAACAAACATGGAAATAATCAAGCATGCATTCATAGGATAAAATATTAATAAAGTATCATAAAGTTGTATTCCATTATTTAATAAAATAGCAGGCCTTAAACAAACTACAAATACATACAAAAACCTAAGTGAATTCTAACAAATTTAACACTGACTGAATCAAGCCTTTAACAAAATGTTGGAAACATCTGATATCTTACCAGTTCCTCTTCATTATCGATATAAAGCAGAGTAGAGTTCCTAGAAGCACAGGCTGTCAAACTCCCATTCCACGTTTTTTCTTCAAAAGTAATATAATAGCAGTTGTTGGAATATGTAAACCAGTCTTTTGAACAACGACCACAATGGCATTCTGAAGAAAGATTGTGAATTACTAGCCAAAAAATATTGAATTTTAGAAAATAAAAGTCAGTTTACATATACGCATGCTGCTGCAGCTGCTAAGTTGCTTCAGTCGTGTCCGACTCCCAGTGACCCCATGGACTGCAGCCTACCAGGCTCCTCTATCCATGTGATTTTCCAGGCAAGAGTACTGGAGTGAGTTGCCATTGCCTTCTCCAACATGTATGCATAGATATAAACATATATATGATATACATGTTTAGACAACATATCTATGCATCCTCAAGGCTGGTACATATTAAACAAACCAACACATATATTCACAGAAAGGGTTAGTCTCTCATAACCCAATTTATGTCTCCATATAAAGCAAGCACACAGAAATATCCACTCTTTACACATCCTGAAAATCAAGAACTGAAACCTCTGCTTTAGAATAATAAACTTATTTGTCTCTTATCATATTATAGCAGAAGGAAAGTAGAACTAGTTTTCAACAACTGTTGTATTGTTCATATTGATCATATTGTTGTATAGGCAGAAGCATTCTCCTATAATCATTACTTATAAATATTTGTTGCTCTATTTTCCAATTTATGTTCTACCCCATAATCTATTCTTATTTTCATTAGCCTAAGATAGAGACAAAATACCAACTGTATGTGTGCCAGAGCTTTAAAATCATTATGTACCTTTCTGGAGCCTTGTTATCTGAGAGGAGTTATTCTGGTCCTGTATTAGAGTAGCTACAAAATTAATCATTACAGAAGTTAATATTGTTCTAAATAAATCATAATGATTTTAGTTTCTGAGTTTAAAATTTGGTTTATTGTTTAGGATTAGAGTAATCTAAAATAAAACTGATTTTACCAAGAAAAATTAATTAAGCAATGAAGATTTAATGGAAAAAAATATTTCAGAAACCAAAAGGTACAGATGCCACCACCTCTTACAGTATTTGTTTTAACGAATAAAGACTTAATTTGTGTTTATCAATGAGTTCTTTCAATCTCCTAATACATGTTTTTGAGTTATGAAATCAGAATATACAAATACGTACCCTCTGTAAATATTCTGTGTTGTATATTTTTGACAGATTCAGAATTACCATTCCACATTTACTCTAAATGCATATATTTTAATGATAGGCACATTCTATAATATTATGAAATGTTTAGAGGACTGACCATCATTAAAGCGAAAAGTTCCCTTACAGTTTTTTAAAAATGTACTTACAGGGAGTAATAACGATCATTGTTACCACAGTGGACATCAGGACAAGGCAGATGATTCCGAGGATCCCAGCAATGAGCTTCTCTAGAGGTGATGGTGAACCTGCAGGGAGAGAAAAGGAACTATTGAGAAAGGAGTGATGGGGACAATTGTTTAGAGAGTAGACATAACACTGCTGTTGCTGCTGCTGCTAAGTCGCTTCAGTCATGTCGGACTCTGTGCAACCCCATAGACAGTAGCCTACACTAGAACCCGTGTAAATATAGAGTTATGTATATAATCTTCGACCCCAAATTCAATTTCTACAACTGTAGTCTTTCTCTCAGAATATACCATTGCATTTTCAGCAAATATAATGCTGCATTAGTTGTTGATTAAAGACTACAAATTTCAGTAATGCCAGAATGAAAGTAGTTCTCTGATTTCACATTAGATACCATACCCAATTTTAAGCTCTCTTCTTCAAAATGAAAAATATGTGAGCTTATCCCCTACTCCTTCTCCACACCTTTGCACCCCAAGTGCATATCCTGGAACAGTTCCACCTAGTGACTGGTAATGTTTTACCTTTGGAGTGGTAGTTGTCCTCATTCCCTTGAAGATTCTGAGAAGCATTTTGAAGATTTAATTCAGCATATGTTAATTCCTGCTGAGCTATTGAAATGGAACCTTTAGAGCCCTTAGGTTTCATTCGCTGTCTCTTTGAGTTCTTGACTCCCTTCATTTCTGCATAGATTACTCCTTGGTTATTCATCTCTGAAGCTGAGTGATGTCAAGGACTGTGCTCTAAGTGAACTGAGGAATAAGTGGTGTATGTGAGACAAGAATCCTACTGCAATAACATGGGGCGGGGCAAAGACCTTAGTGTTCACTTTGCAGCTGAACAAACTTAAAGCCTGATTCTAAATTCCTTGGAACTTCAAACAAGGATTTCATGATAGAACACTTTTTTAAAAAAATATATTTTATATTTGACAATATATTATTGGTTAAACATGAAAAGCAATAAATCAGGGAATAATAAGTTCATGACTAATAATATCCTCATTAAGTTAAAGTCAGATTCCACAGAAATATTTTAACAGCATTACAGTGCTTGTATTAAAATGAAAATATTGTGTATTACAACAGAGATTTAACTATAATTTTGATTATTTTGAAATCCAACACTTGTTATAGACTAAGTACTTTAAAGATGAGGATAAAGTTGGCATTTCCTGCACTAAATTACAGTATATGGTGACTTACATTTATTTATTAAAAGGGGTACCAAATGCTCTTTATTTTGAATGGTTGAGGAATTCTGAGAAAACTTTAAAAATTGAGGTACTACTTCATATATTGAAAAATATTACATGACAAACTAAACATAACCTAAACAATATTAAAAATAAAACAATAGAAAAAGACTAAAAAATATTTATTTTACAAATGTAATTGATAATTGATTTAATCACTAAGGTCTGAATCCACAAAATGATAAACAAATATAGGCCATTCATGAAAGAACACTATTGGTTCAAACTTCCAGAAAGATCCTATAGATGTTAAAGTTAGTAAAGGTCATTTTATTTGTATGTGATGATAATTGCTTATAAAATCCAGAAAACATAGCTTAATAATTCAGTCAATGGATGCATTAGTCAGAAAGATCTGGAAATTGATTATGGATTTGAAACTTAAAGAAGCGTGTTCTTTAAAAGTTATTTAGTGTTTAGTAACCTATATTATTAATCTAACATGGAAATAATATGTAATATATAATGCCTGTTACACTGAGCACTCAATCTGGTACCTATATGTCCTATAAATATTAGTTTTTAACTACTGTTTAAGTTACAATTTCTGTGTTACTATTTCTGATTCATATCAGTTAGAGCCTGGAAAGCAATTTGTTAAACAAGAGTGTCTTTAATTAGTATAGTACATCTTTTTTGAAATGTTTGTTCAATATTTTAAAAAATCCTTTCATTAGTTACAGTTACATTTATATTAGCATTTAGGAAGCTACTTCATCTTGATTTTTATTAAAAATAAAACTGATTTTATTCAATCTAAGTGCATATATAAAGAATTATGTTTGGCCTTTTTATGCAATGAATTCTTTCCCAAGAATCTATTTATAGAAGTTGAGAGAAATATATATTAACATATTATTATACAAGAAACCTACCTTCTACTGATTATAAAATCCCAAACTAGTTGTTCTCTGTCAAGATGCCTGCAGCTTTCACTTAAGATTATATACAAATCCAAATATGCACTTCACTAGCATTCTACAGACACTAATTTGAATACTTGGAGAAATCTTCCATCATATTTGATATTTTATGGTTGTTTTTTACCCTGAGTTATTTTTTTAAAATTAGTGTTATACTTTGATTTTGTTGTATATTAACTATACTTCAGTTGCTTCACATCTAACATTTGCTAGTTCCCACTAAGTGAGATGGTCTAGTAGAGAGACAGGAGAGGAGGGACACATACCTTCTGTTGGCCAGAAAGTCGTGCATCCTTTAGTGGGGAGGTCAGGTTACTCTCATAAAAGAGGCCTGCTATAGCTGTGTAATTAAAGGAGAAATTTAAAAACATAAATCCAGGACAAGAGTAAACAATGTCTGTGACAGTCACATACTGCCCTGTGAAGGCTCAGAGTGAAGTGAGAGTGGAAAAAGATGATTTCTCATCAATGTGTCACTTCAGGTTTGAACAGGAAATTCTCACATTTGGGCTATTTGAAGAGTTTAGCTTATCACACACCTCCAGAAAATAGGAAACTCTGGACTCCAGTTGAAAGGACAGATGGACCTCTAAGTGTGCTATTTATATTTTCAATTTTCAAATGCCTCTGAGAAATTATTTCCATATTCTACAAGATCTGAGGCAACTGAGGTTTAACCACCCATGCAGTTATCTTGCTTCCATCTCAATCATATACATTGCAAACTTAGAATACTTCAAGTTTTTCTTTTAAAACTAGATTGCTAAATCTTGGCAGTACATATGCCTTTTCTTCACATCCATTGTTACTTCATTTCTATTGTCATTAAAGAAGTTCTATGAATCATAATCCTATTTTCAATACATATTTAAAAATATTTGTCCCTAATTATTCTGAGAAATTACTGCATTGCCTACCATAGTGTACCTGGCACAGAGTCCATCATTTTCAAAATACCATCTCTCTTTCTCTGCCTTAGTTCTTACATTCAGCTTTAATCTTATTAAATAAATATTTTAATGTATAAATCTCCTCTGATAAAAATAAATTCCCCTTGAAAGGATAATTATAAACAATATTAAATGTATCATCATGACATAGGTTGAGATATTAAATGACTATTCATCATATCAGATAACTTATCACTTCCCAGCTACCCAACTTCAAACTTTACACTCTCATCTTCCCTTCTCTTTTTTGTTATAATGAAGTTTAATTTCTATCCACCCATTACTACCTTTAGAGACTAAATGAGTCACCACAAGCATGTCCTCTACAGTTTGTTTTACTTTCCTAGTTTCTTCCCACTTCTGTTTTCTCCTTAGGATTCACTTTGTTAGGCCTTTACAACATGAAAAGTGTCAGTTCTTACCCCCAAACTGAGCTATCTTCAGACTACTTGCAATCCAGCATTTTCCTGAGTGCTCAAACCAGAAACCTAGGATGAAATTGAAGCAGGGTCACAGAGGTTTGTAATGTGACTAAGATTGGAAGAAAACTATTGGCAATATCAAGAGATGTCCGATATCCTGTCAGAGTAGGAAATGGAAACTCACTCCAGTATTCTTGCCTGGAGAATTCCATGGACAAAGGAGTCTTGTGGGCTACAGTCCATAGGGTCACAAAGAGTTGGACACAACTGAGTGACTAACACACACATCAAATCGATCATGAATTCATCCTCCAATCCTCAATCATGCCTAGTTGTCTATATTTTACTGGGAATATTTATATCACAATACAAACCCAAGTCAAACTTTGCAGTTAAAGAAAAGGTAATTTTTAAACATATCTAACAAAACAATAGGAAGGGGAGGAAAAGAAGACATAAGCCACAAGATAAATGGTACATGCAAATGAAAATGACAAGAAAGCAGGTATAACAATACTCATATCAGATAAAATAGTCTTTAAAACAAATTTCATAATGAAAGACAAAGGACACTATGTAATGATAAAGGGATCAGTATAAGAAAAGGATATTATACTTGTTAGCATATATCCACCCAATGGAACATTTCATGCAAAGATGGGTTTGATAAAGGACAGAAATGGTATGGATCTAACAGAAGCAGAAGATATTAAGAAGAGGTGGCAAGAATACACGGAAGAACTGTACAAAAAAGATCTTCACGACCCAGATAATCATGATGATGTGATCACTAATCTAGAGCCAGGCATCTTGGAAAGTGAAGTCAAGTGGGCCTTAGAAAGCATCACTACGAACAAAGCTAGTGGAGGTGATGGAATTCCAGTGGAGCTGTTTCAAATCCTGAAAGATGATGCTGTGAAAGTGCTGTACTAATTATGCTAGCAAATTTGGAAAACTCAGCAGTGGCCACAGGACTGGAAAAGGTCAGTTTTCATTCCAATCCCAAAGAAAGGCAATGCCAAAGAATGCTTAAACTACCGCACAATTGCACTCATCTCACACACTGGTAAAGTAATGCTCAAAATTCTCCAAGCCAGGCTTCAGCAATACGTGAACTGTGAACTCCCTGATGTTCAAGCTGGTTTTAGAAAAGGCAGAGGAACCAGAGATCAAATTGCCAACATCCGCTGGATCATCAAAAAAGCAAGAGAGTTCCAGAAGAACATCTATTTCTGCTTTATTGACTATGCCAAAACCTTTGACTGTGTGGATCACAATAAACTGTGGAAAATTCTGAAAGAGATGGGAATACCAGACCACCTAACCTGCCTCTTGAGAAATCTGTATGCAGGTCAGGAAGCAACAGTCAGAACTTTTTAAAAATAAGAAAATACTATGAATCCTTATGTCAACAAACTGGATAACCTAGAAGAAATAAACAAGTTTCTAGAAATGTACAACCTTCCAAAGTGAGTTAAGAAAAAAAGATATTTTGAACAGAATGATCACGGGAAGTGAAATAGAATCTGTTATCATGTACACCCGTGGTGGATTCATGTCGATGTATGGCAAAACCAATACAATATTGTAAAGTAAAATAAAGTAAAATAAAATAAAATTTTAAAAAAAGGAATAAAAAAAAATTCTCCAGGTCTGGATGGCTTCACTGGGGAATTTTACCAAATATACAAAGAAAAAAATCATATTAGTTTTTGCACTATTTTAAAAGACTGAAAAGGAGGGAACACTCCTAAAGATATTCTAAGAAGCCACCAGCATCCTGATGTCAAATCAGACAAAGATACTACTAAAAAAATGAAGCTTATTCATCTTGGGCTGCAAAGAATATAATCAGCCTGATTTCGGTGTTGACCATCTGGTAATGTCCATGTGTAGAGTCTTCTCTTGTGTTGTTGGAAGAGGGTGTTTGCTATGACCAGTGCATTTTCTTGGCAAAACTCTATTAGTCTTTGTCCTGCTTCATTCCACATTCCAAGGCCAAATTTGCCTGTTACTCCAGGTGTTTCTTGACTTCCTACTTTGCATTCCAGTCCCCTATAATGAAAAGGACATCTTTTTTTGGTGTTAGTTCTAAAAGATCTTGTAGGTCTTCATAGAACTGTTCAACTTCAGTTTCTTCAGTGTTACTGGTTGGGGCATAGACTTGGATTACTGTGATATTGAATGGTTTGCCTTGGAAATGAACAGAGATCATTCTGTCGTTTTTGAGATTGCAACCAACTACTGCATTTTGGACTCTTTTGTTGACCATGATGGCTACTCCATTTCTTCTGAAGGATTCCTGCCTGCAGTAGTAGATATTATGGTCATCTGAGTTAAATTCACCCATTCCAGCTATACTAATTACCAATTCTATCCATAATGGATTTGCTTTAGAATTACACTTAAGATGGAATTTTAGACTCAAAAATGAAACTTGAAATCGTCTCTTTTAACCTCTGTTTATGTGCATGAGAAAGTTAGAATAGTTATTTTCTTAAAGTCATAAAATTAATTTATATCATAACAAAGATTATAACTCTGTCTCCTAGATTCAATTACAAAGTTATTTCAGAGAAACCTGAATTGCCTTGTTTTATAGCCTGCTAAATATCAAAAGATTATAAGTCTTAGATTATTCACACCTTCCTAAAATAGCTTGAAACTTTATTGTTCCTCTTAAGTTTCAGAGCAGATTTAGTATCACATTCTTTAAAAATCCATCTATATCTTGCTGAAGAGAACATATTTGTCTCCATTCTAAGCCTTATTGGGCTAAAATAGAAAAAAAGTAAACCTTGCATTTCTTCAGATTTTTTCCCTCCTTAAATTTATCTATTTTTCTGGAGTAGACAAAGGTTATATTTTTGTGGAAGTATAGATGAGAAATTATATTTTGGAGTTATATATAAGTATGTATACACACACACATATATATATGGATTTTGATTAAAGATTATCACTTATTAGTTGATTGATCTTATAAATATTTCTAGGATCAATTATAAATATTTCTAAGATCAATATAGGATTGATCTTAGAAATATTTATATTATTTAGGCTCAATTTTTCTCACTTATAGATTGAAAAATAATGACACCATATAGGGTTGTTATTAGTACCACAAGACATCTTTGGCACCTTCAATGTCACTTTTCAAAGGCTCTTTCTTTGAATCTCATGGTTACAGTGTTTTCCTCAAAATCTAAGATTCAAGTTATGAACTCCAGTGACCATAATGTTGAAGGAACAAGAAAAGTGAATGATGGGATCTGGTATAATACAATTGGTCAGTTAAGGGAATTTTCCAAATTAGACCGTGTGTGTATATTCTTCAAAGGGGTTACTGTATTTGGTGTACCAATATGTGTGCCATTTGAGTCTAATACTAAGTGATAAGATATAATATTTCTCAAAAGAAGATATTAATCTGGGTTTTTGATGAGTGCAAAATATATCATTTCTAAAACTTTGCAACCAATTACATTGTTTTTTAAGTTTGAAAGTTTAATGCAACATGTCCATAAGCTGTCATGGATCATTACTTAACCACACAGAAAATAAGTTCTAAAAGCTCCAGAAAGAGAAATTTTAAAAATCATATTTTCTGATATTCCCAGAGAAATGGATATTTTATTTCACTTTTTAAGATCATCTTGGTCATTATTCACTTAGCATCCCATTACTTAATGATGAATCTGTTGCAATTTTTCCATTGAATTAATTATACCTTATGAAACTTTATGAAGGATTCTTAGTATGTTTTTTGCCTATCGTCTTCAAAAATGAGTGAGAAGAGAGGGTGACTCATAAACCAGAAATTCTCCTATTCAAAGAAGGATAAAAGGCATCCAGCTGATAAAAAGGTAAACACTTTTTTCTATATGCTGTGGTTGTTTAGTTCCTAAGTTGTATCTGACTCTTTTGCCACCCTGTAGAATGTATTCTGCCAAGCTCCTCCGTCCATGGGATTTCTCAGGCAAGAATATTGGAGTAGGTTGCCATTTCCTTCTCCAGGGGATCTTCCCAACCCAGGGATTGAACCCACATCTCCTGCACTGCAGGCTGTTTCTTTACCATTGAGTCCCCAAGGAAACTCTTTTCCTATATATTTGGTTGTTTACTGGAAACAATGTCAAGTAAGAAAAAATTAAATGATAACAGTTGTGTCCATGTATTTATTATATATCTAGTTCTTAATATATTAAGAGGTGTATTTAAATGCAATATTCAATGACATCTGTGATCAATTAAATAGTGATATTAATCTGAAACTGCACAATAAGTTCACTTTTGCTCTGATTCTGGGGGTTTTGCTTACCACATATTTGCCTTCTGATTTTGTGCAGAGTTTCCGCAGCATATTGTTGCAGCAATCCTGGGATTAGTGTGCTTTTTACTCCTGCTGGTAACCATAGGCTTAGGATATACATATGAGGATCAGGTACACATATTGATCATGAGAGCAATGAACCAGAATTTTAAAAAATGAGATACTATAACTGCTGAACTGCTGTTGAGCTTCATAAACTATAAAGTTCTATAGAAATGTTAGATTCCAGAGGATAATGACTATGATATTGATGATAATATCATTATCTTGTTATCATAAAGTTCTTATGCCACACGAAATAGCTGAAGTCATACAAAAATTTTAGCAAGGAATTTGAATTTGAAATTATTTGAAACTTTCTGTTTGAAATTATTTTTCATGTAAGTTGAATTTGCCATGTGGACCAAGACTTAGAGCATTTTATTTGATTATTACATTCCTTACCTTACTGCAATACTACTTCATTAGAAAAGAGTAAATTTGATCCCTTTTTATGTTATTAAAATATAAATCATGGGTACTGATATATATAATTTTGTACATTATTCTTGCATTTCAATGTGTTTTTCCTGATAATTATTAATTATTTGGTTCACTTCAAACCATTTTGGGTGTCTTTCCAGGTTAATGTATACTGAGTAGAATCACAAGTTTGAAATTGTTATTTGAGAAGAATATATGGCAAAAAAACAGTTAATTGTTTCTTTATTTCCACTTTTATATTTTCTGTTGTATAAATGTTTATTATTGTTTTACTCACTTTAAAAATAACAGAGTCAAATATATGCAGCTACCATTTAAAGAGCTTTTTTATGCTTCAACACTTCAAAATATTTTAACTTTACATATTCACTGATTGTTTCAATTTAGCCAACATCATTCATACAATAAATTATAATAATGTCATCTTCTCTTAAAGCCATTCATGATCTTATTTTTACAATATGGTTGAAGTGTTACAGGGCTATTGTGAATGCAAAATACAAAATACAACAGAAAGGAACATTTCTGCACCAGAAGTTGAGAATCACGTAGTGTTACCACCTAATACAGGCAAGTATTAAATACTTAGGCTGATATCTAAGGTATTTTTTCATGGAAATATCCCCTTCTGTACCATTTCAAAATGTAATTTTAAAACTTTATATTGAAACTTTGGCAGAAATTTTAATTGTACTCATCTTTCTTCTTGAATCCATGTTTTACTATAGTTAATTGGATACTTTCACAAAAATCCTATGATAGCATCATAGTTACTTGATTATTTGGATGTTCTATGCTAGTCATAAGATTTCCAGGTGGCTCAGTGGTAAACAATCCTCCTACCAATTCAGGAGACTCAAGACACTTGGGTTTGATCCCTGGGTCAGGAAGATCCCCTGGATTTGGAAATGGCAACCTACTCCGGTATTCTTGCCTAGAGAATCCCATGGGCAGAAGAGCCAGGTGGGCTATAGTCCATGGGGTTGCAAAGAGTTGAATACGACTGAGCACACACAGATGCTATCTATAAATATTTCCCAAAGCAAAGAGTTTTTAGAATTAATATCATTGCCATGTATTCACTTTGATGGATTTTGCCCTTTAGGGAGAAATAGTTCATTCTGTTATAATTTATCTACATTTGAGACAAATTTCTCAGTGTAATCTTATCAAAGGCCTTGAGTCTGTCAGAGACAGTCTCTGGCTCAACAGTATTCTTACCTACAGAATTTGGTAGAAGAGCTATTTTTTAAATATAGGCTTTTGGGACACAGAAAATAATCTATTTACTGATCATTCAGTCTGAAGTAAGCAGTGAAGTAAAGAAAATATACAGGTCACTAAAGGTCTTAAGGCTGTGGATGATGGTAGTTTTGTTTTCAAGATAGACTACAGCACGTGTCAAGTAAAATGGTCCTGCTGTGGAAAGAAGTGTTATTATTTTTCAAAAGAAGAAAAAACTTGGAGTGAATACAAGAAATCATGCCAAGACCTGGGCCCTAGACTCATTAAGATTGGTGACCAACAAGAAAAGGTATGTTTACTCTACTAAACCTGAGTAAGTGCTTTAGGAGAAGTTTGTACGTCTTAAGTTAGGATAAGTACGTAGACTTTTCCTCCAATGATATTTGGCCAATTTGGTTTGAGCCCTGATACATATAGGTGCAGACTTACCTGCAGAAAAGGGGACACAGGTGTAACAAAGACCTGTAAAAGCTATTTCTAAACCAAGAGAGATAGTTTTGCTGTGAGTGTGGGTGCCATGGAATGATTTTCAGTTTTTTCATTTTATGTGTGGCATCTTCACGTTTTAATATACCTAAGGCTATTTCAGTATTTAGCCTCAAAGCAATTTGTTGTTGTTCAGTCGCTCAGTCGTGTCAAACTCTGTGATCCCATGGACTGCAGCATGCCAGGCTTCCCTGTCCTTCACTATCTCTCAGAGGGTGCTCAAACTCATGTCCATTGAGTCAGTGATGCCATCCAACCATCTCATCCTTTGTTGCCCCCTTCTCCTTTTGTCCTCAATCTTTCCCAGCAACAAGATCTTTTCCAGTGAGTTGGCTCTCATTAGTTGGCCACCCATTAGGTGGCCAAGGGATTCAAGCTTCAGCTGCTGCATCAGTCCTTCCAAAGAATACTTCTGGAACAAAAGAGAAACTGCTTTCAATTATATAAAGAGTCTAAAAGAGCCAATATCTTATTGTATTGAGTTCTATTCTTCCACCACCATTATTTCATGGGTTTGATCCCTGGGTTGGGAAGTTCCTCTGGGGAAGGGAGTGGCAACCCACTCTGGTATTCTTTCCTGGAGAATTCCATGGACAGAGGAGCCTGGCAGGCTACAGTCCACGGGGTTGCAAAGAATTGGATACGACTGAGTGACTAACACACATAGGTATTTGGGAGGGATCATATTTCTAAGGGAGGATGAGTTTTTCACTTTCATGACCATAGGAAATATAAAATGAAAAATAAAGAGAAAGAATTTAGCTGGAATGATTCTTTGAAAATGAGTTTTTGTCTTACTCTTTTTTTTTTTTTTGAGTTCAAGGCGTTTATTTTTTTATTTTTATTTTTAGTTTTTTATTTTTTTAATTTTAAAATCTTTAATTCTTACATGCGTTCCCAAACATGAACTCCCCTCCCACCTCCCTCCCCACAACATCTCTGTGGGTCATCCCCATGCACCAGCCCCAAGCATGCTGTATCCTGTGTCAGACATAGACTGGCGATTCAATTCTTACATGATAGTATACATGTTAGAATGTCTTACTCTTAATCCTGAATGACAGAGGAAGCTTCTCTTTTCTGGAAGAGAAAATCTAGGTCACATTTGCCATGACTTATAAAATGTAGAACTATAAAGCCTACCTAGCAGATTTTGTAGATTTCTTTCCAATAATTCAGGTCAGGCACTGAATTTAATTTGTAATATTTAGTCCCAAGAATACTATTTCTATTAGTCTTATAAAGTATGGGTTAAGAGCTCTATGTTTTCTTGATTGTGAAATGCTTATGTTCTCAAAATAACAGTGTCAGTGAATAACTCTTCACTATAAAAAAATTAATTAAGTGATGGACAATGAAGTCAGAGAAATACAAAAATTCAGACACAGATTATAGGTACCTTGATTATTTTAAACCTCAATTGTGAACAATCAATCCCTGAATGATATGAGTTTTATTTTACCCTCAGGAAATTAGCTTTATTTTAATCTGTATTTCTCTCATCTCTTCCCATTTTGTTGTCTATAGTTTTACTTCTGCCACTGAAGTTTCTGGACTTTGACATTTCAGTGAAACATTTTGCACCTTTCATCTGTGTACTTCCACGAACTATTCCATCTCCTCTGAAATTTCTGAAACCTTTTGATGTTGGTTAGAGTGAAAACTTTATGTTGTACAAACCTTATGACAGACTTTCTTGCAGAACAGCATTACTTTCATGCTAATGGTTTAGGATTTTTTCGTGTTTCCTTGCTTTATAGAGCCTAAGAGTATAGGTAAAGCAGTGACTTAAATCCAGTGATACGTGAAGACAGTCTTTTGTAAATGACATAGAACCCTAGTATGTAACAAAGATATATAAATGAAAGAATTAATGAACATTTAATTTTAGTGCTTTTTCAGAGACCTAGAAATGATAGAGTATATTTTTGATGTGCCTCTAGAATACCTGTATTTTCTCCTAGACATTAAAAGTTAATAATTAAAATTTTCCTCTATGTAATTTAACTATAGTAGAAAAATATTGCAGTGTGTGTGTGTGTGTGTGTGTGTGTGTGTGTGTGTGTAAGTGAGAGAGAGAGACAGAGGGAGATACAGAAAGACAGAGAAAAAGAGAGAAAGAAGTTGCTCTTAGGTACATTTGCATCCATAAGAAACTATTTGAAGTGAATAAAATGCACCATAAATAATGATTGCAAGTAATTGATAGTATTTTTATGGTAAAGATGTTTCAGAAACTGCATGCATCCATTATTTTAGTACACAAAGTCTTCAGAATAGACAGTATGATTCCCATTTGATACATAAAAAATGCTTAAGAAAATTTGTTTCCTTACATTGACATGCAAGTAAATGGGATGACCTGTTTTAAAATTTGTAGGTATAGTTTCTCCATCTTCACTGCTATATAATATTCCATAGTACAGATATAGTTTATCCATAGTCTAAATGATGGGAATTTAATTTTTTTCCAGTTTTTGTTGTTATGAATTGTCCATCATTAAACATCCATAGATATATCACTTCATAAGTTTATTTTCCCTGTGTCCTATCTTTTCTTTGTCACAATATCCTGAAGAGTGGAATCATAGGATAATTGGGCATGTAAAAGTTTAATTTTATATGATAATTCCAAATTATTTTTCAATATTTTTAGCAATGGTTTAAAAAACATTTTTGATCTCTGGCATCCCATAAACTTGGAGTAGTTATTCTTCAGTTCAGTCATTCATTCATGTCCAACTCTCTGGAGTTGCTATTCTTAATGTTTGACAGTTGAATAGCTGTCAATATCTTTGTAGTTTTGATTTATATTTCCCTGATTTCTAATGAGCTTGAAACATTTCCATATTTATTGACTATATATTATATTTACTATGTTTTCTTATTGATTTATAGGAATATTTTATCTTTTCTTTAATCTAAATATTGCAGACATCTCCAGATTTGAAGCCTGTCTTTTCACATTTTTAAGATGTCTTTCATTGAAGAGAAGTTTTAGGTTTAGAGCACCCATATTAACCAGTGAAAGTGCTGCACTCAATATGCCAGCAAATTTGGAAAACTCAGCAGAGGCCAAGGGACTGGAAAAGGTCAGTTTTCATTCCAATCCCAAAGAAAGGCAATGCCAAAGAATGCTCAAACTACTGCACAATTGCACTCATCTCACACACTAGTAAAGTAATGCTCAAAATTCTCCAAGCTAGGCTTCAGCAATACATGAACCGTGAACTTCCTGATGTTCAAGCTGGTTTTAGAAAAGGCAGAGGAACCAGAGATCAAATTGTCAACATCCTCTGGATCATCGAAAAAGCAAGAGAGTTCCAGAAAAACATCTATTTCTGTTTCATCAGCTATGCCAAAGCCTTTGACTGTGTGGATCACAATCAACTGTGGAAAATTCTGAAAGATGGGAATACCAGACCACCTAACCTGCCTCTTGAGAAACCTGTATGCAGGTCAGGAAGCAACAGTTAGAACTGGACATGGAACAACACACTGGTTCCAAATAGGAAAAGGAGTATGTCAAGGCTGTATATTGTCACCCTGCTTATTTAACTTATATGCAGAGTGCATCATGAGAAACGCTGGACTGGAAGAAACACAAGCTGGAATCAAGATTGCCGGAAGAAATATCAATAACCTCAGATATGCAGATGACACCACCCTTATGGAAGAAAGTGAAGAGGAACTAAAAAGCCTCTTGATCAAAGTGAAAGAGGAGAGTGAAAAAGTTGGCTTAAATCTCAACATTCAGAAAACAAAGATCATGGCATCCAGTTCCATCACTTCATGGGAAATAGATGGGGAAACAGTGGAAACAGTGTCAACTTTATTTTGGGGGGCTCCAAAATCACTGCAGATGGTGACTGCAGCCATGAAATTAAAAGACACTTACTCCTTGGAAGAAAATTTATGACCAATCTAGATAGCATATTCAAAAGCAAAGACATTACTTTGCTGACTAAAGTCCGTCTAGTCAAGGCTATGGTTTTTCCAGTAGTCATGTATGGATGTGAGAGTTGGACTATAAAGAAAGCTGAGTGCCGAGGAATTGATGCTTTTGAACTGTGGTGTTGGAGAAGACTCTTGAGAGTCCCTTGGACTGCAAGGAGATCCAACCAGTCCATTCTGAAGGAGATCAACCCTGGGATTTCTTTGGAAGGAATGATGCTAAAGCTGAAACTCCAATATTTTGGCCACCTCATGCGAAGAGTTGACTCATTGGAAAAGACTCTGATGCTGGGAGGGATTGGGGGCAGGAGAAGAAGGGGACGACTGAGGATGAGATGGCTGGATGGCATCACAGACTCAATGGACGTGAGTCTGAGTGAACTCTGGGAGTTGGTGATGGACAGGGAGGCCTGACGTGCTGTGATTCATGGGGCCGCAAAGAGTCAGACACGACTGAGCAACTGAACTGAAATGAACTGAACTGAACTGATTAACCTGTCTATTCTGTTATACATGGAATTTCTTTTAGTCTATCATGTCTCTTCCTTGATACCTTTCATCCAGACACAAAGAATTGGATGAGTCATTCATGAGGCTTTTCCACTTTCATTTCTCCTCTGCACAATGGAGAAATTAGTGCCTTTTTAATTTATCATAGGGGCATTTGAAGACAAATGTGTCCAGTGTTTTATGAGAGTCCCCAGTAGTAAAGTGTTATATATTATGAATAATGCTAGTGATTCTAATTTTCCCACAAATCATTCAACCAAAAATAAAATACAACTGTTGGGTTGGATTATATAAAAAAGGAGCTAATCATCCCTGGATGTGGCTGGATGGTTCATCTCTTTCTCAGAACATGTAAGTTTTCATTTCATTCTCAGTAACTGACTCAGAGATTAC
This sequence comes from Capricornis sumatraensis, assembly GCF_032405125.1. Taxonomy (NCBI): domain Eukaryota; kingdom Metazoa; phylum Chordata; class Mammalia; order Artiodactyla; family Bovidae; genus Capricornis; species Capricornis sumatraensis. Next base: position 143,344,676 of record NC_091072.1, on the reverse strand, counting down.
AGGTCAAGAACACAAATGGTCCTTGGGAATTTAGAGACCATATTTAATGGCATTGAATGTCACTTCTCAAGGAACCAAATGTAAATCTCAGGCCCCAAAGCATCAAACACAAAGAACATTATTTCTTCTCATGTTCTTTAATAGAGGGGTCTTCCAAACAAAATAAAGTAATATTTTACTTTTGTTTTTTTCCCTTGTGTATTTGATGATACTAGTTGTATTTGCACATGTGGCTAAAAGAAAGAGTAAAAATGTAATGAGGAAAGAACAATTGCACCTGAACCTAGCACTCTCTGTATGTGAAATTTGTAGCTATTTACTGGAATGTCACTGAAGAATTGAAACAAATCCATTTCCTAATAAATCATTTAGTAATCTCAAATTGCTTATGTGGTACTGTCTTTCAAGCCATTATTTCCCATAAGTTCACATTAATTCCAGTTAACCCTCTCTCATTAGTTAGTCGGCATAGATTTGTCAATCCATATCTAGGAAGGTAGTTTAGAAAATGAAGAAAAATCACCTGTTAAGTAGCACGGGGAACAATATGAGAAACACAGGCTCTTAACAAGTTGTTTATTGATTTATTACCCACTGTCCCATGTAGCTATTCTAGCTATTGAAGCTATAGCAATAAATAAACATACAAAAATATCTTACTCTTGTAGAAGATTGCATTTTAATGCAGGAGAGATAGGGATAATGAGAATGATTGACAACAAACAAAATGTGCCAAGTAAACTGCATAACATATCAGAGAATGATAAATGCTATGATGCGATATGGAGTCCATACCTTCCACTACATCACAAAGTACTTTCTCATATAAGGATGCAAAAGAAAGATACTTTATTGTGTTAAATAGAGTTGCCAGGGACAGCCTTTTAGATAAATTATGCCCATACAATATCTTGAATGAGCAAGCTATATGGGTTGCCTAGTGGGATAGCTTCCTCACAGTAAAAAAGTGAGTGTACAACCCAGCAATCCCACTGCTGGGCATACACACCGAGGAAACCAGAATTGAAAAGACACTTGTACCCCAATGTTCATTGCAGCACTGTTTACAATAGCTAGGACATGGAAGCAACCTAGAAGTCCATCAGCAGACAAATGGATAAGAAGGCTGTGGTACATACCTACAATGGAATATTACTCAGCTATTAAAAAGAATGCATTTGAATCAGGTTTAATGAGGCAGATGGAACTGGAGCCTATTATACAGAGTAAAGTAAGTCAGAAAGAAAAACACCAATACAGTATATTAACGCATATATAAGGAATTTAGAAAGATGGCAATGACAATTCTATATGCATGACAGCAAAAGAGACACAGATATAAAGAACTGACTTTTAGGCTCTGTGGGAGAAGGCGAGGGTGGGATGATTTGAGAGAATAGCAATGAAACATGTATATTTCCATATGCGAAATAGATCACCAGTCCAAGTTCAATGCATGAAACAGGGCACTCAAAACCGGTGCACTGGGACAACCCTGAGGAATGGGATGGGGAAGGAAGTGGGAGGGGGTTCAGGATGGGGGACACATGTATACCCATGGTTGATTCATGTCAATGTATGGCAAAAACCACTAAAATAGTGTAGAGTAATTAGCCTCCAATTAAAATAAATTAATTAATGTAAAAAAATAATTGAAAGATATTATCCAGAAAAATAAAAGTCAGTGTAAAAACTCAGAGGTTGGAATGTATATCACATGCATCAGGAAAAAGCAAGAGACCTATAAGACTGGAGCAAAGTAGGGAAAGAGGAAGAAAAGTAGGTCATAGAGCAGAGAAGTAATAAGGATGAGAGAGAGCATGGGCTTCCCTCAGCAGTAAAAAATCTGCCTGCCAATGCAGGAGACAAGGGTTCAATCCCTGGATGGGGAATATCCTCTGGAGAAGGGAATGGCAATTCACTGCAGTATTCTTACCTGGAAAATCCCATGGACAGAGGAGCTGGCAGGCTATGGTCCATGGCGTTGCAAAGAGTCGGACACAGCTTAACTGAACAACAACAGCAACATGTAGGAGATCAGACGTCATTGCAAGAACTTGTATTTGTTTTCAGGAGGATAACTACTGGAGGGTTTTGAACAGAGGAGTGACAGAAGCAGATTTCTAGTTTTAGAGACTCACTCTGGACACTTCTTTGAGATTACACTGTGGGTGTGTGTGTTTAGGGGTATTAATTCAGTTCAGTTGCTCAGTCATATCAGACTCTTTGCAACCCCATGCACTGCAGCCCACCGGGCTTTCCTGTCCTTCACCAACTCCTGGAGCCTGCTGAAACTCATGTCCATCCAGTTGATGATCCATCCAACATCTCATTCCCTGCTGTCCATTTCTCCTCCTGCCTTCAGTCTTTCCCAGCATCAAGGAATTTTCCAGTGAGTCAGTTCTTCACACAAGGTAGCCGATGAGTTGGAGTTTCAGCTTCAGCATCAGTCCTTTCAGTGAATATTCAGGACTGCTTTCCTTTAGGATAGACTGGTTGGATCTCTGATTGGATCTCTGATTGGATCTCTGATTTCCTTTAGGATGGACTGGGTGGATCTCCTTGCAGTCCAAGGGACACTCAAGAGTCTTCCCCAACACCACAGTTCAAAGCATCAATTCTTCAGTGCGCAGTTCTCTTTATAGTCCAACTCTCACATACATGACTACTGGAAAACCACAGCTTTGACTAGATGGACATTTGTTGGCAAAGTGATATCTCTTATTTTTAATATGCTGTCTAGGTTGGTCACAGCTTTTCTTCTAAGGAGCAAGCATCTTTTAATTTCATGGCTGCAGTCACCATCTGCAGTGATTTTGGAGACCAAGAAAATAGAATCTGTCATGGTTTCCACTGTTTCCCCATGTATTTCCCATGAAGTAATGGGACAAGGTGCCATGATCTTAGTTTTCTGAATGTTGAGTTTTAAGCCAAATTTTTCACTCTCCTCTTTCACTTTCATCAAGAGGTTCTTTAGTTCTTCACTTTCTGCCATAAGGGTGGTGTCATCTGCATATCTGAGGTTATTGAAATTTCTCCCGGCAATCTTGATTCCAGCTTGTGCTTCATCCAGCCTGGCATTTTGCTTGATGTACTCTATATAAGTTAAATAAGCAGGGTGACAATATACAGCCTTGATGTACTCCTTTCCCTATTTGGAACCAGTCTGTTGTTCCATGTCCAGTTCTAATCGTTTCTTCCTAACCTACATAGAGATTTTTCAGGAGACAGGTCAGGTGGTCTGGTATTCCCATCTCTTCCAGAATTTTCCACAGTTTATTGTGATCCACACAGTCAAAGGCTTTGGCATAGCTGATAAAGCAGAAATAGATGTTTTTCTTGAACTCTCTTGTTTTTTCGATGATCCAGCAGATGTTGGCAATTTGATCTCTGGTTCCTCTGCCTTTTCTAAATCTAGCTTGAATATCTGGAAGTTCATAGTTCACATACTGTTGAAGACAAGCCTGGAGAATTTTGAGCATTATTTTCCTAGTGTGCAATTGTGTGGTAGTTTGAACATTCTTTGGCATTGCCTTTCTTTGGGATTGAAATGAAAACTGACCTTTTCCAGTCCTGTGGTCACTGCTGAGTTTTCCAAATTTTCTGGCATATTGAGTTGAGCACTTTCACAAAACCATCTTTTAGGATTTGAAATAGCTCAACTAGAATTCCATCACCTCCACTAGCTTTGTTTGTAGTGATTCTCCCTAAGGCCCAATTGACTTTGCCTTCCAGGCTGTCTGGGTATGTTTAGGGATATAGGAAGTAAGAATTTGGACATAAAGTACTTTGTACAGTCATCTAGGTGAGAGATGATAGTGGCCTGATGAACAAAGATGAACATTAAGGAGAAGGGGATGACAGAGGATGAGATAGTTGGATGGACATGAGTTAGCATAAACTTCGGGAGTTGGTGATGGACAGGGAGGCCTGGTGTGCTGCAGTCCATGGGGTTGCAAAGAGTCAGACACAACTGAGGGACTGAACTGAACTGAACTGAACTGATAAACATTGGTTGAGTTGGTCTGCTGACGGATTCAAAACGTATTTAAAGATGTGTGAGTCAGAGATGTCAGGGATGCCTCCAAGATTTTTTTTGGTTCAGGTTCAGGTTAGGGTTAGGGTTAGGGTTAGTAATTGTAAGAATATTTGCAATTAACTCTGATGGGGCATATTTGGAATTCAATTTTAGATATGTTAGATAAAAGTATTAAACATTTATCTATCCACAAGATATCACATGACGGTTTTTGTACATGGTTATCAAGTTCAAATGAGAGGTCTGTGCTGGGGATGCAAGTGTAGCATGAATCATTGCAGAGACATTGTCAATACTATGAAGCTGGGAGTGATCTTCAGGAAATCTAAACCTGAACTTTTGCAGACACAAACATTTAAGATAATGGGGAGAAGAGGATGATGAGGAGAGACTACTAAGAAGAGTGGTGAAAGAGACATAAGGAAAACAGTGAGGCAGGTAGGATCATGGGATACCTTTAATAGAAGTGCTACTGAGATAATTTTGTTATTTAAAAGTATTACTCACTATTGGTTAGATTCAGGAACATTTAGAGAAAATTAAAACTAAGCAACATTTTCTCCTACATATTGCAGCCTCCTCCCCATAAAATGTAAAATCTATGTTCCCTAATCAAGGCTATGGTTTTTCCAGTAGTCATGTATGGATGTGAGAGTTGGACTGTGAAGAAGGCTGAGTTCTGAATAATTGATGCTTTTGAACTGTGGTGTTGCAGAAGACTCTTGAGAGTCCCTTGGACTGCAAGAAGACCTAACCAGTCCATTCTGAAGGAGATCAACTCTGGGATTTATATGGAAGGAATGATACTAAAGCTGAAACTCCAATACTTTGGCCACCTCATGCAAAGAGTTGACTCATTGGAAAAGACTCTGATGCTGGGAGGGATTGGGGGCAGGAGGAGAAGGGGATGGCAGAAGATGAGATGGCTGGATGGCATCACTGACTTGGACGTGAGTCTGAGTGAACTCCGGGAGTTGGTGATGGACAAGGAGGCCTGGCGTGCTGCAATTCATGGGATCGCAAAGAGTAGGACAGGACTGAGTGACTGAACTGAACTGAACACTTGTGGTTGGTGCTTTGTTACATAAGTAAATATTGAAGCATCTTCAGTCACTAAAGTTTCAGTAACAAAAGATATATCAATATGTTTCTGGTCAAAACCTTGTTAATTATCTGGTCCTAGTTACTTGGGTGTTGTATTTGTTTCCTAGGGCTTCTGTAACAAAGTAGCACAACTTGAGTGTCTTAAAAGAGCAGAATTTTTCTTCCACAGCTATATGAAGATAGAAGTTCAAAATAAAGATGTCAGCAGGTCTTACATATGAGCATATTTGATTAGGCTTCTCTCTAAAGAGAAAAGTAGCTTTAACTTGATCATATCCACCAAGACCCATTTAAATAAGTTCATATTCTCAGGTCCTGGGGGATTAGGACCTTAACATATATTTATATGTTAGGATCTCAACATATAAATATACAACAAGTATATTTATTTTGTGAAAATTAAACAAGCTCTACATTAATAGTCTGTGCAGCTTTCTGCATGTTTTATTTACACTATGTATTTGTTTAATATAATAGATGATTCCATTTACATTAGGAAAAAATTTAAATACCTAGGAGTATCTGGAGTAAATACAAGAAGATATTCACTATTTCCATGTAAAAAATTATGAAGTTTACTGAAAATTATTAAAGAAGATGTAAATTACTAGTGATATCTCTTGCCAATTCATTGAAATATTTGCTTACATTTTAAATATGCAAATTCTGCCCAAAGTAATCTAAACACTTAGTGTAACTAAAACAAACACCCTATCATTGTTTATTCTAGACCTTAATCGATTATTTCTAAAAATTTATAGTAGGGCAAAGAGCCTAGAATAGATATATTATTCCTAAAATTGAAGAATGGTAAGAGAGAATTCAGCGTGGTAAATACAAAGTTACATATTATAAAAGCAATCTTAATTTAGATACTTGATAATGAAATAAGTCAGACAGAGACAAATAAATATTACATTATATCACATACATATGGAATCTGAAAAAGCCAAATTCAGAGAACAGAGAGAGAAATGATTGTCACCAGGAACTGGGAGTGGACTGTGGAAATACTAATCAAAGGACATAAATTTCCAGTTATAAGATTAACAGGTTCTCAGGATCTAATGTACATGAATAAGATAATAATATTGAAGTATATACTTGGAAGTTGCTAATAAACTAGATCTTGAAAGTTTTCACCACAAAAAAGAAATGTACATCTGTGACAGGACAGACGTGCTAGGTAATGCAATGATGACAGTCATTTTGCAATGGAAAAGTGTCAGATCAACATGCTTGACTTAATGTTGCATGTTGATTGTATCTCAGTAAAACTGTGGAATAAAGTCTTTGTGTCTATCAAAGACATACTACTTAAAAAGTGGGGGGGAAAAGTGACAACATGGAAAAATGTTTGCTACAAATGTAACCAACAATATGGGGACAGCCCCACCTATCAGTGTCCCCTTAGTAGTCATCCTATGCTGTCCACAGAGTCAGCCCTGGAGCATATGGCTCTGGAGACCAGAAGAGTCTGCTGCTGGCCCCACAAGATGTCTCTTACATAAGACCACCTCTCCAAGAACAAGACACAGGACCAAGCTACCTAATACAGGGAAGTAAACAGAGAATTAAAGAAAATGATAGAGACAAAATGTCCTTGAAAGAGCACGGTAAAATCACAGAAAAAGAAGTAAAGTGGATATGACCAATCTACCCGACAGAGTTCAAGAAAATGATTATAGAGATACTCAGTGAGCTCAGGAGAAGAAAGGATGAGCACAGTATTTTTAACAGAGAGTTAGAAAATAACAGAAGAAACACACAAAGCTGCAGAATTCAAGGAATCAACGACAGATTAGATGCCACAGATGAACAATTCAGTAGTCTGGAAGAGAGAGTAGAGAAAAGCACTTAAGTTGAACAGAAAAGGAAAAAAGGAGAAAATACTTTTAAAAATTGAGGACAGTTTAAGACACACATTATGCAATGTCAAGTGCATGAACAATTGCATCATACAGATCCCCAGTAAGAGATGGAGCAGAAAACTCACATGAAGAAATAGGAGCAGAAAACTTCCCTAACCCGAGAAACAAATATCCCTGTCTGGGAGGACAGACGGTACAAAAACATATGAACCCAAAGGGGTCCTCAAAGAAATACATTATAAAGATAGTGGCAAAAACTAAAAACAAAAAGAGAATATTATTAATAAAATCATCAAGGGAAAAGCAACTGGTATTGTACAAAGGAGAGGCTTCCCTGGTAGCTCAGCTGGTAAAGAACCTGCCCGCAATGCAGGAGACCTGGGTTCGGTCCCTGGGTTGGGAAGATCCCCTGGAGAAGGGAAAGGCTACCCACTCCAGTATTGTTGTCCTGGAGAATCTGCATGGACAGAGGAGCCTGGCAGGCTGTAGTCCATGGGATCGCAAACAGTCAGACAAGACTGAGTGACTAAGCACAGCACAGCAAAGTACAATGTACAAGGGAACTCCCACAAGACTATCATTAGGCTTTTCAACAGAAACTTTGCAGGTCAAAAGATAGGAATGCTATATGCAAATTGAAAAAAGGAAGTTCAGATCAACATGGTGGAGTAAAAGGACATAAAGCTCACCTACTCCTTCACAACATGTCAAAAATACATCCACATGTGGAACAATTCTCACTGAAACCTAGCTGGAAACTGGCAAAAGGACTCCTGTTTAACCAAGACTGTAAGAAAGATGCACAAATAATCAAGTAGGAAGGGAAGAGAAGTGATTGGGTCAGGACTGGAGTGGACTCAGAGGAAAACGGAGATTATACGGATGGAGACCCACTCTTGGGATTGAATGGGTCAAGCCATGGATTGGGTGTCACGGTCTGGAGTCCTATGTGGGGGAGACAAGTACCTGGGACTGAGTGTAAGACTACTAAACCAGATGGAAGGGCTGTGGGAAGCCTGGGCTTTGTTCTTAAGGAGTATGCATGAACATAAGCATACTGATTTGCCTCCAAGACTGGACAGACAAAGGTTTATAAATCTTGCTATTTCTTGTTTTTCCATTAAACCTCACCAATGTGTGCCGGGGTCCAGCCCCCGCAGGGTCCAGGGGAACCTGAAGGAAAAACGGCGTTGGCAGATGATTTAGAGAGAGATAAGGAAAGAATATTGTAGATAAGAAAATAGAGGAGAGAAAGAGGCTGATATTCCTTGGTTTACACAGAAAGCTAATAAAGTCTTAGAAGCTCAGGCAGGAAAGTGAACGCAGGGAGCCTCTATGTTCCAAGGGATCAGCCTGAAAAAGAAAGTGAGAGAAAAAAAAAGAGAAAAAAAGAAAAACACGGGATGACCAAGCTTTTTTGAGCGAGGCCCAATAGCTTTATTTTAAAAGGTACTTTTATACCTTGTCTTATACATAGAGGGAAATGAAAGATGCAAAGTCATACAGAGTCAGCCCAAACATTACATCTGTTTTGTCTTTATCGAAACCGGGATTTTTTTTTTTTTTTTGCAAACAGTATTGTGTACATTATCTTCTGGCCTTGGAGGCCTGTGAACATTTTATGACCCTCTTTTGATAAAGGCTGCTCAACCAAAAAACTAATTTTCCCTCAAAGTGTTTTTTCTTTATATTTTTAATCTATGTCAGCCTCAGAAAGTATTAAACAAGTCCCATTTCTCACGGAGCAAAGGTGCAGTGAGTTACAAGAAGGAACCAATTAGCTCAAAAGTCTGATGTGGTTAATTTCAAGGCTACACTTGTTTTTCTTACTTTTCAACTATGTTAACTAATGCACTCCCAGGTGCACAGTGGATAAGAGATATGGGAACTTAGCAACAAGCATTGGCCCAATAATGAAATCCTACATTAGCATTACTCTAATAACCTTTAACTCTTTAAAAGGCTCTGTTTTAGGCTTTCCGTGCCTTTCACACTTGGGAGGCTGCGAATAATCACATGTGTAGCTGCAAGAGTCTGGATAGACCCATCAAGCAAGCTAGAATATTAACAGAGGGGTTTAATTTGAAATATTCCTCTCATGTCCAGGAGACTTATTAGCTATAGCCCTAAGTTAATTTTCTCCAGAGAAAGGTGGTCGGGGATAGCCCCCTGTTAATGTCAGAGGAGTTGGTGAAAGTCATGAAATAGTAAAACAGACAGATTCTGGTTTTGGGGTAGATGCTCGAGAAAGCCTAGGGAGCCCCTTGAGTTCTGAAGCCTTGCTTAACAGTTTACTTCCACATGACTTTGTCATGGGTGAGGTCTCCCATGGTGGCTCCCGGCAAATGTGGTTTACCACTGTAAATCTCTTGAACGATCTTAAATGTCTATTTCATGCCAGAACCCTAACTGATATAAGTAGAAGTCCGTTTTAGTTTTCTATCCCTAATTTTTACATTTTTTTAGTTCATAAAGAATGTTTGCTAACTTTATTACATAAATAATTACTAATATGAGCTCTCATAAGGAGACTACTTACTCCCAAGGAATTTATGGGTGGTAAATTTTCCTCACTTTGAGTACATTTAAAATTTGGAAATGTAACTGAAGTATTGTGCATACAGTAAAAAAAAGTTTAAGTAATAACTAATAAAATTTTATAAAAGCAGCAACATATTTTATGCTCTTTAATTAATTAGGATTCACTAACAACTTGTATTAGCAAAATTGAGCTGCTATACACTAAACTCACACACATAACTTTTCCCAGATGAACAGTTAGCAGCATAAACATAATTTCCATCAATATATGCACAACCATCTTTCTCCATTTTCAGGAATTCAAACCTGTAAAAAATTAAAGCAATAAAATCTTCAAATGCCAACTTTATCTCAAGTTTAAAATTAACAAAACAAACAAAATGAGAAAGAATTAAAGAACAAATTAAACAAATAAAATAAGAACAAGCCCCTGAAGATTGACAGAATTTAAACTAAGTTTAGCAGTTGATACTAAACAGTATCTAATCCTGTTTGTTTAAATAGAATTATAAGCCAAATGACAATTTATAAGCCAAAGGAAGAACTGATGCTGAAGCTGAAGCTCCAATACTTTGGCCACCTGATGTGAGGAGCTGACACATTGGAAAAGACCCTGACATGGGGAGAGATTAAGGGCAAGAGGAGAAGAGGGCGATAGAGAATGAGATAGTTGGATGGCAACCCTGACCCAATGGACATGACTTTGAGCAAACCCAGAGAGTTAGTAAAGGATAGGGAAGACAGTCCATGGGGTCACAGAATCGGAAATGACTTAGTGACTGGACAACAACAAAAGCAAATCACACATGATAAAACTATGATAGAAATGTATAGATTTATAAACTTGCCTGAAACTATGCCCAAATTTCTCCTAAGAGTCCAGTAAAGTTAACAATGTAAAGGTTCTAAAGCCGAGATTATGTAGAAAGAACTGGCACTTTTCCCCCAATTAAATCCCACAGACTGATCCTCAAAAAACATAATGATTTCCTTTATCTTGGTTGCTCTTTCTGTTCCCTACACACATAAAACACACACACACAAAAACCCCAGATATAATCTCAGGAAAGTTCAATTATCAAAACACTGTACATACAAGTTTTCAATTACTGTGGTGCCATCTTCCCATAACCAGGATTCACTTGTTTCATTGATTTTGAGACCTATCCATCCTTTTACTTCAAGCATTGATAAAATTTCCTATTTGGAAAAAATCATAAACCATAAATATGTACATATTATAATACACTCCTTTCTGACTCAAAGATTATTGATTAAATTTCTCCCAAGGGCTTGCACACATCCACTTAGTATTAATAAGAGTTTTTCTCAAGATATCTCATTAATTAATGTACATTTTTCCTAGCATTAAATGTTCAAAAAATGGAGTTTCTCTAATTTTTCCCTAGTAAAACTGAGTCAAAGAAACAAAATATCATAGACTTTTGAGAACTTCAGTTTTCCCAAATTATAGCATCAATCACTAATGTTTTCAAACCAAATACAGTTACAGTATAATAACAACAACAAAAACAAACAAATAAACTAAATCAGAAGTGTTTCCCCTACCAGCTCTCCCTTGATATCAATCTTTAGAAGGTGGGTATCTAGCTCTTCACAGGCAGCATGGCTCTCCATCCAGGTTTTGGTTTTACTCGAAAGATGATAATAACTACTTCCAAATCCAATCCAGTGAGTTGAACAATGGTCACAGGAACATTCTAAAAAATAGAAATATGTTTAATGTGTACTCTGTACAATAAGTCACTACTACTGACACAATTCCCATATCTTCCTATCTGTTATACAGATGGATATTAGGTAGAAAGCAAAATAAGCATTTTTTTGGTAACATTTCTGGACAAGTTTTAAACAAAACCATAGCTAACTTCAGCAATACGTGAACCATGAATTTCCAGATGTTCAAGCTTGTTTTAGAAAAGGCAGAGGAACCAGAGATCAAATTGCCAATATCTGCTGGATCATCAAAAAAGCAAGAGAGTTCCAGAAAAGCATCTATATCTGCTTTATTGACTATGCCAAAGCCTTTGACTGTGTGGATCACAATAAACTTCTAGTGAAAGAGATGGGAATACCAGACCACCTGACCTGTCTCTTGAGAAACCTATATTTAGGTCAGGAAGCAACAGTTAGAACTGGACATGGAACAACAGGCTGGTTCCAAATAGGGAAAGGAGTACATCAAGGCTGTATATTGTCACACTGCTTATTTAACTTCTGCAGAGTACATCATGAGAAACGCTGGGCTGGAGGAAGCACAAGCTGGAATCAAAGCTACTGGGAGAAATATCAATAACCTGAGATATGTGATGATACCACTCTTATGGCAGAAAGTGAAGAAGAACTAAAGAGCCTTTGATGAAAGTGAAAGAGGAGAGTGAAAAATCTGGCTTAAAGCTCAACATTCAGAAAACAAAGATCATGGCATCTGGTCCCATCACTTCATGGGAAATAGATGGGGAAACAGTGGAAACAGTGTCAGACTTTATTCTGGGGGACTCCAAAATCACTGCAGATGGTGATCGCAGCCATGAAATTAAAAGACACTTATTCCTTGGAAGAAAATTTATGACCAGCTTATATAGCATATTGAAAGCAGAAACATTACATTGCCTACAAAGGTCCATCTAGTCAAGGCTATGGTTTTTCCAGTGGTCGTGTATGGATGTGAGAGTTAGACTGTGAAGAAAGGTGAGCGTCGAAGAATTGATGCTTTTGAACTGTGGTGTTGGAGAAGACTCTTGCGAGTCCCTTGGCCTGCAAGGAGATACAACCAGTCCATCCTCAAGGAAATCAGTCCTGGGTATTCATTGGAAGGACTGATGCTAAAGCTGAAACTCCGATATTTTGGCCACCTGATGCCAAGAGCTGACTCACTGGAAAAGACCCTGATGCTGGGAAAGATTGAGGGCAGGAGAAGGGGACGACAGAAGATAAGATGGTTGGATGGCATCATCGACTTGATGGACATGGGTTTGGGAGGACTCCGGGAGTTGGTGATGGACAGAGAGGCCTGGCGTGCTGCGATTCATGGGATCACAGAGTTGGACACGACTGAGCAACTGAACTGAACAATAATTAGCTCATGTTTTTAATTTTTCTACTTAAATTTTGTTATAAAATTTTATCTATAGGGAAAATGCATTATAAATATAAGTTTTTTGATCTGACCAAAATTATACATGCATATCGCAGTCTAGTGGCTAAGCCTCTGAGCCCCTGTGCAGGAGACCCAGTCTTGATCCGTGGTCAGGGAACTGGCTCCCACATGTTGCAACTAAGAGTTTGCATGTGGCAACTAGAAATATTCCACATGCCACAAAGATGATGGAAAATCCCATGTACTGCAACTAAGACCCAGCACAGTCAAATAAATAAGTGAATAAATAAATGTCATAAATAAAAAGCTAATCAACATATAACCATATGAACACAAAAAGCAACTAATGAGCTATTTCACCTTTGTCAAAATTGTTGCCATTAATTTAAATATTCCTTGCCATTTCCTTCTCCAGGAGATCTACCCTACCAAGGGATTGAACCTCAGTCTCCGGCATTGCAGGCAATTTCTTTACCAACTTAGCTACCAGGGAAGCAATTTAAATACACAGAATAAAATTCAGTAAGTAATTTTTAAAAACTTATATTTCAACAATTTAATAGTCATGTAATTTGTGTATTTTAATAATTTTTTATAATCATAAAAAATGTAGAGTTAGGGAGGGGGAACAATATGGTGGAGTAGGAAGACATGGAGCTCATTTTCCCACAGGCGCATCAAAAAAAATATCTACATGTGTAACAATGCTCAAGAAAAACTAACTGGAAACTGGTAGAAGGACTCCTATAAAATCAAAACAGCAGGAAATGTGTAACCTGGTAGGATGGGGAAAAAGGCTTCGTTTCAGGACCTGCACCACTGGGCGGGATCTGATACACGGAGAAGGACCTTCACCCTAAAGAACAAGCAGGGTGAGCCACAATCTGGGCATTCCAGTCCTAGATCCTGTGCATGGGAGACAAGCCCCCTCATCTGCTGAGACAACTGCTGGGACAGATAGACGTACTGGAGAAGCCTAGATAGACTCTACTTATGTGTGTGTAGAGATTTCATTCCTTTTCATTACTGAGTAGTCCATTATTTACTAACCCACGATTTGTAATTCATTCATCTGGAGGTTTATTTTTGGATTGCTTATAATTTTTAGTTATTATAAATAAAGTGTCTCTAGATATTCTTGTACATGTCTTATGTGGACATAGGCCTTCATTTCTCTTTTTTAAGTGTCTAAGAGTAGGCTTGTTAAGGGGTTGTGCCAGTACAATTAACTCCACATCCTTACTAAAGCTTGTTACTGTCAGTCTTTTCAAATTCTAATCATATTGGTGGTTATGTAATGCTAACTCATTGGGGTTGTAATTCGCATTTCCTTAATTTCCAGTTTGATTTCTTTTTATTTTCAAATTAGGTAAATGAAAGGAAAACAAAAACACAAGCAATGTGAATGGCTAATATTTGACATTCATATGTTGTTTATTTTTTCTGAGAGACAACAAGCAGTTTCTCAAGTCAATCACTAATTTAAATAAAAAATTAACAACTGATGTATCTAGTCTCTGTTTATTGCATCTGTTGAGATTTTCTCTTTTTACTCAGAGAATTTATTTTTAATTAGACTTGAAATTAGTTCTTTTCATCTTTTTTAATCTTTACTTAGACTTCCACTTTCATAATTGTTGGGTCCTTTTAAATTTCTTCAGTTCAGTTCAGTCACTCAGTCGTGTTGGACTCTGCGACCCCATGAATTGCAACATGCCAGGCCTCATCACCATCTCCTGGAATTCACTCAAACTCAGGTCCATCAAGTTGGTGATGCCATCCAGCCATCTCATGCTCTGTCATCCCCTTCTCCACCTGCCCCCAATCCCTCCCAGCATTAGAGTCTTTCCCAGTGAGTCAACTCTTCCCATGAGGTGGCCAAAGTACTGGAGTTTCAGCTTTAGCATCATTCCTCCCACAGAACACCCAGGGCTAATCTCCTTCAGAATGGAGTGGGTGGATCTCCTTGCAGTCCAACAGACTCTCAAGAGTCTTCTCCAACACCACAGTTCAAAAGCATCAATTCTTCAGCACTCAGCGTTCTTCACAGTCCAACTCTCACATCCATACATGAACACTGGGAAAACCATAGCCTTGACTAGACGGACATTTGTAGGCAATGTAATGTCTCTGCTTTTCAATATGCTATCTAGGTTGGTCAAAACTTTTTTCCCAAGGAGTAAGGGTCTTTTAATTCCATGGCTGCAGTCACCATCTGCAGTGATTTTGGAGCCCCCAAAAATAAAGTCTGACACTGTTTCCACTGTTTCCCCATCTATTTCCCATGAAGTGATGGGACCAGATGCCATGATCTTCGTTTTCTGAATGTTGCTCTTTAAACCAACTTTTTCACTCTCCTCTTTCACTTTGATCAAGAGGCTTTTTAGTTCCTCTTCACTTTCTGCCATAAGGGTGGTGTCATCTGCATATCTGAGGTTATTGAGATTTCTCCCGGAAGTCTTGATTCCAGCTTGTGCTTCTTCCAGACCAGCGTTTCTCATGATGTACTCTGCATATGAGTTAAAGAAGCAGGGTGACAATATACAGCCTTGATGTACTCCTTTTCATATTTAGGGAGTGTTAAACCAAAATATTTTTATGTCATGCTCAAACTACTGCATTATTTTTATTACTTCCTTTTTATTTCTTTGTTTATCCCCCCGCCCCACCCCGCGCTTATAGGAAATGTTCATCAGGAATACTCATGAGGAATGTCTTTGGCCTCAGCGACAAAGGGACCCTACCCTTTTGGTTTTAGTGTATGGAAAACCTTTCTTGGCAAATGCATCTGTGCTGAGAATCAAGATTTCCTTGAAAGAAAGTCAGAGGGGAACCATCCCGACTTCCTGAAAAAATAGGCTCAGAAATATTCTCTCTCTATCTCTCGCATTCTTTCTCTTTCTTTTAAGTGCTGAATTTACTGTTAGGACTGAGTAAACTTGCAATAAGTGAGAAAAAAAAAAGAATTCAAAACAATAACAGCTTTCTATATTATAGCCAAAATATCAATGTATAAATAAAATTAATGTATTTTAATAAAATCAAAATTCTTCTAACTTCATAAATGCTAGAGGAATCATATCCATCAGGGAAAGCTAGAAACAAAAAAAAATGTTATTGAGACATAACTCCTTTGTTTTTCATTTGTTTTCTTTTCCTTTTTGCCCTCTTCACCCATTTCTCTTGCTCCCACCTTAATATAATTTATGCCATTTTTTCTCCTAAAAATAATCAAATCACAAACAACAGTTACCTATTATACATAATACTTTGGGTCTTCTTGCATTCTCCTATGTCATCTTTCTCATCTTTCCCAATATTAATAGTTCTGTGATAAAAGATTAAACATACCATAAGAGGATTTTTTTCTATCTGATTCACTGAAGTTTTGTGGATGTTAGGAAAACAAACCTTTTAACCCTAATAATCAGTATTAGACGTGGACCAAACAGAGAGAGTACTCACCACCATTTTTAGATGATAGAGTGGGAACAGGTGACATTTTTTGATTTGGGTCTTCTTTGTTGGAATATACTATGGCAAAAATCATGGTAATAATTAGTTCTGTTTAGGATAAAATAACTAGGACAATAAAAATTCAGTCTTGATCACAAATCATTGAAACGTATTACGTGGTTGATATATTGACTGTACCAAGGACAGATTATTTTCTTAATTACTTACAGTTTGCAAGCAAGACACACACTGTTGTCAACAAAACCATGCACAAGGTCCCCAGGCTGCCAGTTATCACTTGCCAGACTATAGATCGGTGGTGTAACACTAAAGGAAACAGAAACGATGATGAAGTTTCATCATTTCCCACAAATCATCAAATATGAAATTTAAATCCATTTTGTTTCACTCTCAGAGGGCAGTCATTCATTTTCCAACCCTTGTATGAGTTCTTTGATACCCAGACTTCCTCCTTTTTAGCTTTTTCTTGACTTCAGTTTTTCTGGTCCTGTTTGATGCCCCAGGTATGTCACCTGACTCACCAGCATCTTTGAGTATTCCTCGCCTAGTCATCTATAAATTATGAACTCTGAACAACTTGAAAATATACTCTCAGCTAGGAGACTTGAAATACACCTAGAGAAAACAATGTTGTCATGCAAAAAAAAAGTTTTTCAAAATTCTATGTGAATATTAATATTCACCCATTAGCCAATCAATCAGTCAAGGGGGAAATAGCAAAGCACATTTTTGCTCCTTGTTGAGATAAGAAATAATTATAAATTTTACAAAGACATACAAGTATGTTCACCAAGTTTTAATCCAGACACATGAGAACAGGAAATGCACTTATGAAAAAAAAAAGACATTTTACTGAAAGCTGGAGGAAAGTAAGAGCTAATTATTTCTTGAAGTACAAAAGACATGGAGGAAGTCACCACTTGGGGTTGTTGTTTAGGCACTAAGTCTTGTCTGACTCTTCTGTGACCATGTGGACTATAATCCAACAGGCTCCTCTGTCCATGGGATTCTCTAAGAAACAATACTGGAGTGGGTTCCCATTTCTTGCTCCAGAGGATCTTCCTGACTCAGGAATCAAACTCGAGGAGAGTTATCAATAAATGATTTCAGATGACAGGAAGTTTGATGTATTCATGGAACTGAAATTATAGTCTGACTGGAATTCAGGGAGCAAAGGAGGGAATGGAAGCGGAGAGATAACCTGTAAGACTATAGAATTATTATCATTTTTAACTTTAAGAACAATATGAAATCTTTGCAGACACCTATTTTAAAAAGATATGACCATTTTTCTTGAAACATAAGAAAGGATTGAAAAATGTTTAGAGTGAAAGATGAGAGACTTTTAGAGAGTCTGTGTCAGTATTCTTCCTGAAAGCAGGTAGACATCAGTCCAAGAGAGAAGCAGGTTATTTGGACATGTGGTCCTTTTCAAGATTTTTTGAATGTGCCATGGATGAAAGAGTGTGAGGAGTCAAATTTCCAAGTTTAGAAATTAAACAGTGTCGTGGATAAATATTAGCATGTCTAATCTTCTTAGTTTTGGTCAATTTCTGCCCAAAGTCCCTCTTTGACTACCAAAAAAAAAAAAAAAATTATCAAGCCTCAGTAAGACTCTAACTCAAGCACCAAGAAATTTCTTGTTTTACAAGGAAATTGAAACCATGAATTTCGTTACCTTGACCACCTTCCTGAAAATATGAATGTTCATATATTCTACCTTACTATATGGATATTCATATAGTCATACCTTATTATCTTCTTTTCAGTTCAGAGGAAAAGCAATTTCTTTATGGCCCAAGTTAAAATGTATTGTATGCCCTAATTACTCCATGCCACCCAGTCTCCTTTAGAACATTTATTTTCTAAGAGAAAGTTTTTCTTTTTTGCCATCTTCTTCCTCATCTCTTTCTATAAATTTTGTCACATTCATCCAGGTTTGGGCTCAGACATCTGAAAATCTAATATAATTCCTTGTTATTCATATAGGTCTTTCATTTATTATCATCATTTCTCTTATGTTGTTTTTTTCTCAGTGAGAATTGTAAAAATGTTTTCTGGACTAACTTTATTCCCATAATAAATTTCCTTCAACTTCTTAACCCTTAGTTGTAGCTTATATGCTTTTCTTGGCACTCAAACAGAAATTCCAATTTTTTGGACTTTGCCAAACCCCCAATTTTTGGACTTTGCTAAGTCCAAAGAAGTAATTTTCCACTTGTCATTTATTAGACATAGTTTATTTTCTCCTCTCTGGACATGCATTTCATAGGTATCCTTACTGAATCTTCCTCTGCTTGAGTCATATATGTTCTTTTTCTCTATGATAGACTTTTCACCTATATTGTCTCTGTTTGCAATCTTACCTACGATCATGTCTTTCCTACCCTTTTCCATCCTCTTCTGGGACATCTAGCCTTTAAAATCCATTCTTTATGGGCATCTTCCTCTGAACTGATCAAGAGACAATTCAAATTTCATATATGATCTGCCTTTACTAGATTAAACACATTGTTTTTAATGGCAAGTAAACCTTATTTTTCTTAATGGAAGGTAAGATGATTAACTACTCAGTCGCTTAGGTTAGAACATTTTTATCATATTCTACTCATTTTTCAGCTTTAACTCCAATATCGAATTAATTATTATTATATTTTTCTGTAATCTATCTTTAACAAATTCTGTTAGTTTCTTTGAAGCTAAGTGGTTATTGCAGCTTCATCTTTACAGATATCATAGTTTTGGATCAGAGCAACAGTAAAAATTCAAAAACAGTTGTGGGACTGAGTTACATTGAACTGAAGACTAATAACAAGAATGATTTTTAAAATTACTTGAAAAATAAGCAGTAGATTTTATACAATAATTCTTACAAGTAATACAATTCTGTAAGAATATTTCAGAGGAAATGAACATAGTGAAAGATTATTTAAGAGACAAAAAAATTTCATGGTAATATCTAAAATGACTAAGGAGAGTTCTGAAGATAGGTAATCAGTGTAATGAGGCAATTTTATTATACAATGGCTTTGAAAGAAGTAATTTTCAAAACCCAAGAATCAAGATCTAGCAAATAGAAAAATATAACACTATAATAATGTACCTTTTCCTTTTTTCTGTTTTCTGTGCTGAAGGTGAGATCTGGGAAATTTCAGTTCCATGTAGTCTACTTGCTGTTCTCTTGACTGGACATTTCTCTGATTTGTCTTGGATATTTTTTGCTGTTGAGACTTGGAAAATTTTGGTTCTGCGTAGATTACCTCTTGCTTGTTTACAACACCTTTGTTTTGCTTACTCTTAAGCATTTTTTTCTTTTTTTAAACTTAGACTGCTTCAGCTCACTCTGGGTATCTTTCTGTGTCTCTCTTTAATATCTATGCAGTAGAGAAAAGTGAGGGAAAAGGGTAAGTGGTGATTATATCAAATCAGACAGTGAAAAATGCATTCATTCTGAAGTACAAGTAAGCTTTTACGTATAACATTAAAAGGGAAAAAAAGGGAGAAAATGGGAGACTAAATCTCCATCTCACTTTGCAGTCCTTATTGAGAAAAATAGTTTTATTCTCCTTTAATAAGATTAATAAGATGCATTTCATTTCCTCTCTGAATCAGGTTTTCAAAGGAGTAGGTTTAAAGCAGATATGTTTTCCTTCTCAACATTCTCTATATAATGAATACTTTCAACAATGTGTGAACTATGGTTAAAACACAGCTATATTAACAAGGTATAATTATTTAAATTTAATATTAAAATTTTTATTTCAAACCACATTGACATATAGTTCACTGTATCACTGAAATAATTCATTAGGCAGTAGATTCTTGACTAATAGAGGGGAAAAAAACCTATGTCTTCCATGAACTGGATAAATTCTACATTTGCATAATAACCATGTATCTCTCCATCTGCCAGCTTAACGTCGTTTTTCTACTTAACTAGATCATATTTGCAAGAACATACACACACAGAGGCAAACAAATAAGCCATCTAAAATTGAGAAATAATACCAATGATTTGCCAAAAAGGGACAAGAGAAGTTTAAAGGTGATGAATAAAATTTAAAAAATTTATTGCCTCATTAATAAAGAAACACACATGAAAATAATAGAGCACATTTCACCTGTGAGAACACTAAATAATTAATACTTTGTTGAACTGCCAATGATTGTGAGTACAAAATTATCAATACTTATGAAAGCATAAAATAAGTAGAATCTTAACCAGCAATTCTATCTTAAGCAATTTGTCTTACAAAATATTTTTTAAATATTTAAAGTTAGGCAGAACCTATCTTTTGTTTTTATTTACTAAGAGCTAAATTGTAAAAACAAAGAACAAAAAGTTATCAAAAGAATTCACAATTAAGGAAGTGTTAAAGCTATGGTATATTTATACCCTAGTATACTATTGTTTAATGTAACAGATATTATTTTTATATATTATATATTGTATAATGGAATATATATTATTAAAGCAAAATAATAGATTTCTAATAGGCTGTATCACCCTGCTTATTTAACTTATATGTAGAGTACATCATGAGAAATGCTGGGCTGGAAGAAGCACAAGCTGGAATCAAGATTGCCAGGAGAAATATCAATAACCTCAGATATGCAGATGACACCACCCTTATGCAGAAAGTGACGAGGAACTAAAAAGCCTCTTGATGAAAGTGAAAGAGTAGAGTGAAAAATCTGGCTTAAAGCTCAACATTCAGAAAACGAAGATCATGGCATCTGGTCCCATCACTTCATGGGAAATAGATGGGGAAACAGTGGAAACAGTGTCAGACTTTATTTTGGGGGGCTCCAAAATCACTGCAGATGGTGATTGCAGCCAGGAAATTAAAAGACCCTTACTCTTTGGAAGGAAAGATATTACCAACTTAGATAGCATATTGAAAAGCAGAGACATTACTTTGCCAACAAAAGTCCGTCTAGTCAAGGCTATGGTTTTTCCAGTGTTCATGTATGGATGTGAGAGTTGGACTGTGAAGAACGCTGAGTGCTGAAGAATTGATGCTTTTGAACTGTGGTGTTGGAGAAGACTCTGGAGAGTCCCTTGGACTGCAAGGAGATCCAACCAGTCCATCCTAAAGGAGATCAGTCCTGGGTGCTCATTGGAAAGACTGATGTTAAAGCTGAAACTCCAGGACTTTGGCTAGCTCGTGGGAAGAGTGGACTCACTGGAGAAGACTCTGATGCTGGGAGGGATTGGGGGCAGGAGGAGAAGGGGATGACAGAGGATGAGATGGCTGGATGGCATCACCGACTCGATGGACATGAGTTTGGGTAAACTCCAGGAGATGGTGATGGACAGGGAGGCCTGACATGCTGCGATTCATAGGGTTGCAGAGTCAGACACGACTGAGTGACTGAACTGAACTGAATAAATAGGCTGTATTTTCAGTGGTTACTTGTAGGTAGAGTTTTTGCATGCATTGCTCTCTATTTTTTTGAAAATAAAAGAATGCATGATACAAGCTATTTATTTTTGTTTGTTTGTTTACTTATTTTACACTTTAAAAAATTTTTCAATATTTAGAAGTATTGAATAACAGACAATTTTTTTAATTTTTTAAATATAAATTTATTTATTTTAATTGGAAGCTAATTACTTTGAATATTATTCATAAAACCTTTTCCATATCCTATATTTATCCTTCTATTAATTTACTAAGAGTAAATTTTGAAAAAACTGGGATAAACTTATTTTCAAATTAAGAATTTTTCTCACCTCCTCAAATTGTTTTCTGAAAGTTTTGACGAATTCATTTAGCACCAGCAAAAATTTGGTATTTAAGAGTATATTGGCATTGTAAGAATGTTGCTGTTTAAATGTTTAGCACAATTAAACTGCCTTTTTCTTTGTCCCAAAAAAGAAAGAAAGATGACTATTGTTTTTGAGAATTGATAATTAAATAAACATGATCTAGGAAATGCTAAAAGTGATAGAATCAGATGGAATATTAGTTCAAATTGAAGCAATACATAGGCTTAGATCGCTAATTTCACAACATATACTTGAACAAATTTCAGATAAATCAAAACGTTAAATGCAAACCATGAGATGATAAAATTAATAAAACATTCAAAGAAAGTATAAGTAAATAGTTATAAGTTTCTAATCACACATAGACAACAAAGAGAGTTAGGTTAAATTATAAAAACATCATTTTATTGCTAATGTAAAGATTTTTGTCAATAATAACCACATGAAAAGACTTTTTCTTCATCACTAAACAAAGAAATACAGACTAACATATTAATGATATAGATGTTAACCTACAGAATCAATAAATCAAATTCAACCACACAGAGTTGGACAATGTGCAGGAAAACAGACATTCATTTTCACAGACTTATGGTTAATTTAAATCTTTTCCTTTTGGAAAATAATTAGCTAATATGTATGGAAACCAAATAATGAGAACATCAACTGATCCAACATTTTAAAATAATGAGAAAAATGTGGGTTATTTAATAAAAGAGGCTAAACAATTGGAGAAAAGAACAACAGGAAAATTCCAAGGCAAAGAATCAAAAAATACAAAAGATAGCTTCATTCATTGTTTACAAAATGAGCATGTAAAGTAATTTTACATAAATGATTTTTTCCTAAATTGCAATATGAGTTGATTGTTGATATTAATGTCAAAAATTACATACAATTTTAACTTCTTGAGAGAAGGAAATAAACAGAAACAATCATACTCATCAACTTGAAGAATAAATTTAAAAAGAAACTTTGCAGGAAAGTCAAAGATACTAAACAATATAAAGATATTAAATAATATAAAATTGCTGTATGCTGAAAATAAAGCTATACAGAGGATAATGTGGTATAAGAACCTTCAGGGAAGATTCTTGGTTGAAAATAATCTAATAATGACTTATAATCATTTGTTATTCAAAGCATGTGTGAAAAACTACAAAGGAAGTTTTCATGAAACTACTCATTTGTAATTTACCTCCCCCACAAAATACCAATCAGGAAATAAAAAATACCTTTGATATTTCAAAAACCATTTCATAAATTACAAATTTCGAATTTAAAATGCATAAGAAAAATATTACATTTAATGACTGCTTAATAAGAGTATTTTAATATCAAGCCTGAGGCCTTAAAGGAAAAGAAAACTGGACAATTGCATATTGTATTAGAGATTACATGAAATAAGAGTACCATGGGATACATGGAAAAGTATGTAGTTATGACAATAGAAATTATTTTTAGGCTTTACTGGTTAAATTATAATAGATAATTCTTAATTCTTGGTTATTACTTAGTGATAGTTGATATCACCACCCAGAGAATGAAGTTTATTTTTACATTGTGTTCATTATAGCATACAATATAGTTTATCAGCTTAATATCAGCTTCCCTGATGGCTCAGTTGATAAAGAATCAGCCTTCAATGCAGGAGATCCCAGTTGGATTTCTCGGTGGGGAAGATCCACTGGAGAAGGGATAGGCTACCCACTCCAGTGCTCTTGGGCTTCTCTTGTGGCTCAGCTGGTAAAGAATCTACCTGCAAAGCGGGAGACCTGGCTTCAATCCCTGGGTTGGGAAGATACCCTGGAGAAGGGCATGGCAACCGACTCCAGTATTCTGGCCTGGAGAATTCCATGGACTCTATAGTCCATGAAATTCTAGAGTTGGGCATGACTGAGCGACTTTCACTTTCATAATATAGTTTAATATAGTCGTGTGTGTGTGTGTGTGTGTGTTTGCGGATGTTAGTTGCTCAGTCATGCCTGACTCTTTGCGACCCCGTGGATTGTAGCCTGTCAGACTCCTCAGTCCATGGGATTATCCAGGCAAGAATACTGGAACGGTTAGCCATTCCCTTTTACAGGGGATCTTCTAAACCCAGGAATCAAACCTGAGTCTCCTGAATTGCAGGCAGATTCTTTAATGTCTGAGCCACTTGGAAAGCTTGGTGTGTTATAATAAATACATATAATTTGAAAGACTTCCACGATCGGCAGCTTACGGATAAAAAAGGAACCATTTTAATATAAATTTCCAAATGTGTCTCTTAGTTTGTACCTGATGACTGAGAACCACAGTACAGACACCATCTTTTTTAAGTCTCTTCCACTTATTTATGACTCTAACATTCATTTCCCTCCTCTCATCATGGCTTATGTGCTCCCAGGCATCCTCACTATTGACCAGGCTGTTGAATCACAGTATTCTGATCCATTAATGTCCATATGAACCATCCTCTTATATCCTGATTACACAATTTCTCTGTCTCCTCATCTATAGTAACTTCCTCATTCTGCCACAGCCAAGCCCCCCATGGGAACACCTTGGTCTTTGAATATCTTTAAGTATTTCATCTTAAAAAGTGTCTTATATAAACTTAGCAACCTCCACAAACACTCTTACCTTTCAAGATCGCTCATTTATCTCTCTCCAACATGAAAATTCTCTGATCTCGTTGATGTCTGCAGCCCATTTGACCTCATTCCGCTCTATCAGTATACTTCTTTCTTCACCTTCTTTCTTATCAACCTTGATTCTCTTCTGCCAATCATTAACTTCCTGGAACGTTTTCTGCTCCCACTTGTTCAATAAAATCACCCTATGTATGAGGTAAATTATCTGTTCCTCTCTGTAAACACCTGAGACGCCAAGTGCTTTTTAGAACAGATCAGATATACTGCAGTATTAATTCACAATCACCAACATGAAATTGCTTTAATGCTGCTAGGAATCCTGTTGCTTCCTTCAAGTCCTCATTCTTTCACATTCTCTGAAACTAATTTTATCACCCATTCTCCATTCTTAACAAATCTCTCTTCCACACCCTCTCTTTGTTCTCAGAAGATGACCTATATCACAGAAAAAGAAAAACTAACAGATTACCTCATCTTTCTCCGTGTATATGCATGCATCTTATCTTCTCTCCTGTTCAACAGAGATGACTTCCTTCCTCTTCAATAAAGTCAATTTCAACTATATTTGAATCTATTCACTCTACTGCCCAAGAATCACATGCTATTTATCACTCTGCTTTCTTTTTGAATATTCAATATTAGCACTTAGTACTATCCTTCACATCAGTTTTAAATTACAATTTTTTAAATTACACAATTTTCATCATCATTAGACCTCAATCCCAATAAAAAATACTATCTTTGCTCTCCATCACTCTTAGAAAAATTCTCAAAGTGCCATTGAATTTCATCACTATTTACTATATTTTATTCTCACTACTCAAGGCATTGCATTCTAACTCCTACCATTGCATTCTGACTCCTCGGCATCAGCACACTGTTAAATCATAAGTGATCTCTCCTTCACTAAATGGATCCTTTATTTCTCTTTTAGTTGAACTTTTTTTTTTTTTCACCAGCCCCAAGCATCCTGTATCTAATAGAATTCAATACCATTCACCACTTCTTTCTTCTTAACCATTTCTTCTTTATATTTTCTTGGTCTTTTTCATCCACCATCCTTGTCTCAATTACTACTTATCACATGTTTACACATGTGCACATGCTGAGAAGATTTCTTCTTTAGGTTAAAGCTCACTTATTCTTTGTCAGTTAGCATCTCCTCAAATGTCCCAAATATTAACAACTAAAACTCCACACCTCAAAAATGAAACAAAGTAAACAATATCATCATCCCACATATGTTCTTATGTTAGTGAAGGTCACCAGTTTTCAACTTGTTGAAAGAGTAAGGAATCTGGAATTCCCCCAATTTATTGTTTGTATATCTATGTCAATTACAAGATTTGACCTGTTTTAAATTAGAAATTATTCTCAATTGCCTGCCTCTGCTTTGGCCTTGTCTTTGAAAGCATTATACACTTCCTTCTATCTTTTTGCTCTTGCCACATCATTCCTCTTTAATTAAATGAACAATTTTTCCTAACATCACTGGGTCCTCACACATCCTAATATTCTTGCCTAAATTGTTCTTCGTCCTTTTCTTTACCTAACTAACTGAAATAATTCAGATTGTAAAATACGTGTTCCAATCTATACCCCCTTAGAGCTCTTTGGAGAACTCCGACATTAGGTCAGTTACCTGTATATTATTTCTCATAGTACCAGGTTGATAATTTACCTTTTTTGAGGCAATAATAAATGCCAAAAGCTAAAAATAATTTCTTTAGTTATTTTACTGATATATATTTTCTCCAACAATTTTAATTTCCACAAGGATATGTCCATTACTATTTATTATTTTAGGTCCTGACATAGTAGACAACCAGACAAGTTACTTAAATGGGTGAATCAGAAAATAAATAATACAACACTCTATAAATTGTGCTTAAACAACTAGATATACATCTTGGAAAATTAAACTTAGCTCCCTATATCAGGCAAATGAAATGCTAAACATAAGTATATGTATAAGGGGATAAAGGGCTTCCCAGGTTGCACTAGCAGTAAAGAACCTGCCTGCCTAGGCAGGAGACCTAACAGATGTAGATTTGATCTCTGGGTCAGGCAGATCCCCTGGAGGAGGGAATGGCAACCCAGTCCAGTATTCTTGCTTGGAAGATCCCATGGATTTTTCTACAGTTCATAGGGTCTCAAAGAGTTAGACACAACTGAAGTGACTTAGCATGTACACACATAAGGGAATGAAATACATAAAATATATTTTTAATCTTTGAGAAAGGTAAAAAGAAATAAAATAAAGACAAAATATTTTAAATGACATGCTTGTCCAGAAAAAAGGAAAAAATGAAATATTTTAACTTATATAAAACTCTTTATTAAATATGAAAAATATATAACCTATATATATTACATAATGTTGTTGTTGTGTTACTAAGTCATTTCTGACTCTTTGCCACCCCATGGACTTTAGCCTAATGGCTACTCTGTCCATGGGATTTCCCAGGGAAGCATTCCAGAGTGGGCTGCCATTTCCTACCACATGGGATTTTCCCAACTCAGGGGTCAAACTCATGTTTCCTACATTGCAGGCCGATTCTTTACCTCTGAGTTACCTGGGAAATCCATATTATATAACATGTATATATATATATATTTAAATATAAGGTGATGAAGTTTGATAAAAATACAATATCTTCTTAAAATGGCTAATCAGAAGTTTCTCCTACCACAGACAGTATCAATTCTGTTTTGAAACAATGTTTGCTGTTTTCTGATGAAAACTTTGATTTAGTTCTTATGCATGCACATGTGCTCAGTTGCTTTGGTCGTGTCCGACTTTGTGAGACCCCACGGACTGTACCCTGCCAGGCTCCTCTATCCATTGGATTTTCCTGGCAAAAATACTGGAGAGGGTTGCTGTGCCCTCCTCCAGGGGATCTTCCCAACCTAGGGACAGTCTTCAGATAAAGATGTGAAAATCTTTTTGACTGCAGCCTGGCATCTTTTTTGTTCAGAAGATCTGCTGTTAAGTATAAAAGATACACCTGTGTTTCTTATTTCTTATGTCTACCTCAAAACAGAGTATGTTAGAATCTTTGTGAAATACATCAGTATAAACCAAATTAATTAAATAGATCAATTTTCACATTCTTTTCATATATAAGTGGCTCTCTGTATCTACGAGTTCCACATCCATAAATTCAACCAACCACTGATGGAAAATATTTGAAAAACAAAATTTCAGAAAGTTCCAAAAAGCAAAACTTGAATGTACAGCAAACTGGCAACTATTTATAAAGTGAGTTCATTGTACTTGAACTTCCCTTGTGGCTCAGATGGTAAAGGATCTGCCTGCAATGCAAGAGACCCAGGTTCAATCCCTGGGTTGGGAAGATTCCCTGGAGAAAGTAATAGCTACCCACTCCAGTACTCTTGCCTAAAGAATTCCATGGACAGAGAAGCCTGGTAAGCTTCAGTCCATGGAGTTGCAAAGAGTGGGACATGACTGAGTGACTAACACTTTTACTTTCCACATTGTACTTAAACTATTTACACAGCATGTGCATTGAATCAGATATCATAAGTAATATAGAAATGATTTAAAGTATATGTAAGATGTGCTGAGATTATATGCAAATGCTACACAATTTTATATAAAGGGCTTGGGCATCTGCAGAATTTGGTATCCATAGGGTTCCTGGAACCAATCCCCCAGGGATGCTGAGAGACAATTGTATGCCCCAATTTAAACCTGCTAAAATCATTGGAATATTTCTTGAGGAAAAATAGCAAACAGAAAATTCCTAACAAAAGCTACTCACAATCTGAGCATTTAGATTAATATAATATTTATTTTAATGGGCTTCACTAGTGACTCAGTGGTAAATAATCTTCCTGCCAATGTAGGATTCTAGGGTTCCATCCCTGGGTTGGGTATATTCTCTGGAAAAGGAAATGGCAACCCACTCCATTATTCTTGTCTGGAGAATCTCATGGATAGAGGAGCCTGGCAGGCTACAGTCCTTGGGGTCCCAAAAACAGTCGGACACAACTTAGTGACTAAACAACAACACAATATTTATTTTCAGGTCTAAAAATTCTTAGCCCTGTAACAAAATGTATTTTAATAATGAATATTTTCTTTTTCAATAAGCATCTCTAAGTAAATAAATTTCCAGTAATAAGATTTTCTCCAACTGATAAATCAATACAGCTGATTTTTGCTAATTAAATCTCCAATTTTACTGGGTTCTAAGGAAGGAATGATGCTAAAGCTCAAACTCCAGTACTTTGGCCACCTCATGAGAAGAGTTGACTCATTGGAAAAGACTTTGATGCTGGGAGGGATTGGGGGCAGGAGAAGAAGGGGACGACAGAGGATGAGATGGCTGGATGGCATCACTGACTCGATGGACGTGAGTCTGAGTGAACTCTGGGAGATGGTGATGGACAGGGAGGCCTGGCGTGCTGTGATTCATGGGGTCACAAAGAGTCGGACACGACTGAGTGACTGAACTGAACTGAAACTGAACTGAACATAATAAATAAAAGGCATGCAAAAATTTGCTCTACATTTATGAGAGAATAGAACACTTTGCAATTTTATTCTGAACTTATACTGGCATAAACTATTCTTTTACATTTTTGGACTTTATTATTAATCTTTGAAAATTCTAAACTTTTCCCAAACTTCCCAAGTTCACACACTCCTACGAACTGAAATGCCAGCGTCTACAATAGTGGGTCAGAGGTTCTTTTCTAGAATATAGCTAGATTTTAAGCCACATATTTTTAAAACTTTGTTAGCCCAAACTTTCAGGAATGTAGTCTTGTATTTTCTATTTCTTTCTCAGTGAATCTGTAGTTGATTTTGTACTTCAAAGACCTTCACTTACCTAAGGCAACAGGAATTTTGACAAATCTGTTTTCAAAAAACTGGAATCAAAACAAAGATCTAAACATTAGACACAGAATTAAATTTAAATATTCAGTAAAGTAAGTAAGCAGCTTTTTTATATACTAATATTCTAGAAATCTTATCCTTGCATGTAAATTTCAAGTTTATGAAATATAATTATTTGGCCTATACTATTTAAAAACCCAAATACTTTTAAAATACATCATTTTCAACCAGAAAAAAAGGAGGGAGGTAATCCGCTCTGTATGGACTACCAGACCTTAATATACACACACTGTTTACAATGTTTAGTAAAACAGTTACACTCTTAAAGAAGCCATCCCTTGGTGGAATAAGATTTTCAATATTTGCAAGATTCGTAAAGTCACTTTTAGTCATTAACTTGCAATTAGGTTCAAAATTCTCACTGGCATATTTAATTATAATACCAAAGTTTACATTTGATAACTCATAATACCAAATTTTACATTTGTACATGTGAATGTAATCCATTAATTCGGGGATATTAAGATAATTTCTAGTATTAATAAAAAGGTAACTGAATTTTGATACAATCCATATTAATATAATTCCTATGCCTTAATCTTGCCTTCACATGTGTATGAATGGACAGGTTTTGTTTACTTTTAAGTATGAAAGCATAGTCTTTCCCTTTTCTAGAGTATCTGTGAATATCTTAAGACTAGTCTCACTTTCTTCACTAATGTCTTCTTCACTTTATTCCCCTGAAAATGTCCTCATTTCACCCACTTTGTAGTATTTCCTTTGTTAAGATACGTTAATATGTTTACAAGGAAAAAGCCATTGTTTCAGCCACATAACGAACAGCACCTCCACCCATGTTGACCTCACAGGCTGAGTGCCATCTCCCCTGGAAGCCACAGTGTCCACCACAGCCTCGGCCGAGCTAGAGCTTCCTGCACAGCTACAGGTGTGAGCAGAGTCGCCTGCTGCACACTTCACCCACTCACACGCAGTCATCTTTCTCTGTTCTATTACCAGTTTTTATGTGCATTTAATTCTATTGGTCATATCTCACTTGTACTTGCTTCCTGAGTGTAGGAGTTACACCACCTCTCATTTCAATTTTTCATAGCATCTTAGAGCCAATCAATATCTTTTTTTGGTGTGGTGTTACTTGATAGAGCATATAGAAAATAGTGTATCTTTGAAATTGTCCTGTCTTATCTGAAATATACTTAATCTTCTTTCATTTGTTTAATATTAAGTATTATACACACACACACACACAAAATTTCCACACATACTACATTTTTGTCAGGGCTATTTTATATACTCTTAACGTGCCCCAGGTATCCCTTACCCTTCTTTCTACCCTGCCTTGTAATTTTTTTTTCTATCCCTTGATAACATCAGTAAGCAATTTTTATACAGAAATTACAGTCCTATCAATCTGCTATGCATTTTATTGATAAAGAGTAATTATACTGTGGAAAAGGCATTTTATAATAGTAAGACTGGAGAAACACCTTTAACCAAGAGAAAGAGAACATTTAGATCGTTAAGTCGATTCTCAAAGCAAAAATATAATGATATCTGGATGACCCAAGGCCTTTCTTGACTTCTTTATTTAAATACCCAATTCTTTGACACTACAAAATACCCTTCACTGCTTTATTTTGCTTATTAGCATTCATGATCACTTATTATACAGAATTTACTTCTTCACTGTCTTTGTCATTTTTCCACTTTAATGTCAATCCATGTGGACAGTGACTTTTCTTTGTTTTGTCCATTTAATAGCCTCAGACCCTCGAAGAGTGATGGATATAAAGGAGATGCTCAATAAATATTTGTGGCTGTGCTGTGCTAAGTTGCTTCAGTCATGTCCGACTCTTTGCAACCCTACAGACTGTTGTAAATCAATGAATAAAAACTATAATCTTCAAGCTTAGCTATATCTTAAATTTGGTTAAGACTGCAAGAAAGAGTACACTAGGTGCCGTCTGTTTGGACATTTGCGCCTGTATAGTATCTCCAGTGCAGCTCCTATTAATACTTCATTAAAATGGCTGTAGAGAAATTAGGAAAATGTAGAGAAGTAGTTCCTAATACAAAGCTTCCCTGATGGTTCAGTGGTAAAGAATCCACTTGACAATGCAGGAGATGTGGGTTTGATCCTTAGGTTGGGAAGATCCCCAGGAAAAGGAAATGGTGATCAACTCCTGTGCTCTTGCCTGGAAAATCTCATGGATGGAGGAGCCTGGTAAGCTACAGTCTCTGGGGCTGTAGAGAGTCGGACATGACTTAGCAACTAAACAACAGTTACTAACACCCACAGCCAATGCTGCCTTCTTCCATCTGGGTTTCCCTGATAGCTGAGTTGGTACAGAATCTGTGTGCAATACAGGAGACCCCAGTTCAATTCCTGAGTGTGGTAGATGCCCTGGAGAAGGGGCAAGCTACCCACTCCAGTATTTTCGGGTTTCCCTTATGGCTCAGCTGATAAAGGATACACCTGCAATGCTGGAGACCTGGGTTCAATCCCTGGGTTGGGAAGATCCCCTGGAAAAGGGAAAGGCTACCTGCTCCAATATTCTGACCTAGAGAATTCCATGGACTGTATAGTTCACAGGATTGCAAAGGGTCAGACATGACTGAGCCACTTAAACTTATTCCCATCTGCCAAACAGTCAGCTCCTAGAGCGAGATTGTCACATAAGAGGAACATGTCATGCATTCACTGCCAGCATCAGCGCTGTGGTCAGAGAATTTGCCCAGGAAGAGTGACAGGCCATAATGTAGAATTCCAAATTCCTCCTCCCAGGAATGGAAGACTGTGGGAGATAGTGTATAAACAGCCCTCAAAGACGTTCACATCCTCATTCCTGAACCTGTGAATATGTTACCTTGTATGTCGTGTCCTTGGTGACTCAGATGGTAAAGAATCTGCCTGCAATGGGGAGATCCAGGTTTGATCCCTGGGTCAGAAAGATACTCTGGAGAAGGGAATGGTTATGTATTCCAATATATTTGCTGGAAAAAATCTTTTGGACAGAGGAGCCTGACGTGCTACAGTCCATGAGGTCTCAAGAGTCAGACACGAATGAGTGACTGACTTATGTCATATTCCCAGTGAGGTATTTAACTGTTTAAACCTATTTCATGTGCAGGCTGTATATTGTCACCCTGCTTATTTAACTTATATGCAGAGTACATCATGAGAAATGCTGGGCTAGAAGAAACACAAGCTGGAATCAAGATTGCCAGGAGAAATATCAATAACCTCACATATGCAGAAGACACCACAATGGCAGAAAGTGAAGAGGAACTAAAAAGGCTCTTGATGAAAGTGAAAGAGGAGAGTGAAAAAGTTGGCTTAAAGCTCAACATTCAGCAAACTAAGATCATGGCATCTGGTCCCATCATTTCATGGGAAATAGATGAGGAAACTGTGTCAGACTTTATTTGGGGGGGCTCCAAAATCACTGCAGATAGTGACTGCAGCCAGGAAATTAAAAGACGCTTACTCCTTGGAAGAAAAGTTATGACCAACCTAAACAGCATATTAAAAAGCAGAAACATTACTTTGTCAACAAAGGTCTGTCTAGTTAAGGCTATGGTTTTTCCAGTGGTCACGTATGGATGCGAGAGTTGGACTATAAAGAAAGCTGAGTGCCAAAGAATTGATGCTTTTGAACTGTGGTGTTGGAAAAGACTCTTGAGAGTCCCTTGGACTGCATGGAGATCCAACCAGTCCATCGTAAAGGAGATCAGCCTTGGGTGTTCATTGGTAGGACTGATGTTGAAGCTGAAACTCCAGTACTTTGGCCACCTGATGCGAAGAGCTGATTCATTGGAAAAGACCCTTATGCTGGGAAAGATTGAGGGCAGGAGGAGATGAGGACGACGGAGGATGAGATGGTTGGATGGCATCACAGACTCGATGGACATGGGTTTGGACAGACTCCGGGAGTTGGTGATGGACAGGGAGGCCTGGCATGCTGCGATTCATGGGGTCACAGAGTCAGACACGACTGAATGACTAAACTGAACTGAATTATGAACAATAGCCTTGCTTCTTTGTTTTTTTATTTAAATAACCTTCTTGCAGATTGTTCCATGTCAGCATATAAACAGCTATCTCACTTTTTGTAAAAAATTGCAAGTATTACTATAAAATTTAACTACTTACTTGATAAAATATTCTCAGAGAAATGTTAACCTGTCTCATTGGGATTATATATTTTTTCTTTTCTCTTTTATTCTTTCTGACTTTGCTTTATGCATCTTTGTTTTTTTGCTGTTAAGGTAGCTAATGGTTTATGATGTCTATCTTCTTTGTGAATTGTACCTTTTATTATTAAAAATATTCATCTTTGTTTCATTTAAAATAAATAACTTTTTAAAATTTTAA
Source organism: Capricornis sumatraensis (assembly GCF_032405125.1). Lineage (NCBI taxonomy): Eukaryota > Metazoa > Chordata > Mammalia > Artiodactyla > Bovidae > Capricornis > Capricornis sumatraensis. Next base: position 143,310,854 of record NC_091072.1, on the reverse strand, counting down.
CTGCTTATTTCAATGGATATTCAGTTTTGTCCCAGAATTTGGTAATTATAGAAAAATTCTCCAATAAATAGCATGATATACTGTATCATTTGCCATAGAGCATATCTGTAATATAAATCTCCCACAGTGCTATTTCTGGTCAAAAAAAATGTAAATTAAATTTTGATAGATATTTAGTGTTTAATAGAGCTTATGCACTTACTATCTCCAAATAGCATCATTCAGAAGTGCCTGCTTCCCTACATCTTTACCAACAAAATGTGTTACCAATCTGTTTGACTTTGCCAATAAAGCCTTTACCAATGGAAAGAGTTGTCTTGAGTCACTTAAATTTACAATTTCCTATTTGTGACACCAAGCATCTCTTTTTGGTATTTCTTTTATTTAAACTATCTGTTCATGTCATTGTGGTTTAATAACATGAACATAATTTTGAGCAAAAAATAAGATACAAAATAGTTTATTCTATAAAATTCCATTTATTTATACAGTACCTCTAATCTCTGCTGTTATAAATTAGGACAGAATATTTTAGAGAGGATTTATTCCTAGAAGGTATAATAATGGGAATGAATAATAGTTACCATGGTGAGAAGTCATTCCTAGAGACAATATCCAAGCGGCATTTCTCAAGTGCTTGTAATATTGTTTAACACATTATTGACCAGGGGATTTTTACAGACATTAATGCTTGTGGTTGGTGATTTGTTACATAAGTGAATATTGAAGCATCTTCAGTCACTAAAGTTTCAGTAACAAAAGATATATCAATATGTTTCTGGTCAAAACCTTGTTAATTATCTGGTCCTAGTTACTTGGGTGTTGTATTTGTTTCCTAGGGCTTCTGTAACAAAGTAGCACAACTTGAGTGTCTTGAACAGAATTTTTTTTTTTTCCACAGCTCTATGAAGATAGAAGTTCAAAATAAAGGTGTCAGCAGATCCTACATATGAACATATTTGATTAGGCTTCTCTCTAAAGAGAAAAGTAGCTTTAACTTGATCATATCTACCAAGACCTATTTCAAATAAGTTCATATTCTCAGGTCCTGGGGGATTAGGACCTTAACATATATTTATATGTTAGGATCTCAACATATAAATATACAACAAGAATATTTATTTTGTGAAAATTATAAAAAGCTCTACATTAATAGTCTGTGCAGCTTTCTGCATGTTTTATTTACACTATGAATTTGTTTAATATAATAGATGATTCCATTTACATTAGGAAAAAATTTAAATACCTAGGAGTATCTGGAGTAAATAAGATATTCACTATTTCTATGTAGAAAATTATGAAGTTTACTGAAAATTATTAAAGAAGATGTAAATTACTAGTGATATCTCTTGCCAATTCATTGAAATATTTCCTTACATTTTAAATATGCAAATTCTGCCCAAAGTAATCTAAACGTTTAGTGTAACTAAAACAAACACCCTATCATTGTTTATTCTAGACCTTAATCGATTATTTCTAAAAATTTATAGTAGGGCAAAGAACCTAGAATAGATATTTTATTCCTAAAATTGAAGAATGGTAAGAGAGAATTCAGTGTGGTAAATACAAAGCTACATATTATAAAAGCAACCTTAATTTAGATACTTGATAATGAAATAAGTCAGACAGACGCAAATAAATATTGCATGATATCACATACATATGGAATCTGAAAAAGCCAAATTCAGAGAACAGAGAGAGAAATGATTGTCACCAGGAACTGGGAGTGGACTGTGGAAATACTAATCAAAGGACATAAATTTCCAGTTATAAGATTAACAGGTTCTCGGGATCTAATGTACAGTATGAAGAATAAGATAATAATATTGCAGTATATACTTGGAAGTTGCTAATAAACTAGATCTTGAAAGTTTTCACCACAAAAAAGAAATGTGTGTCTGTGACAGGACAGACATGCTAGGTAATGCAATGATGATAATAGCCATTTTGCAATAGAAAACTGTCAGATCAACATGCTTGACTTACTCAGTGTTGCATGTTGATTGTATCTCAGTAAAACTGTGGAATCAAGTCTTTGTGTCTATCAAAGAGATACTACTTAAAAAGTGGGGGGAAAAGTGACAACATAAAAATGTTTGCTGCAAGTGTAACCAACAATATGGGGACAGCCCCACCTATCAGTGTCCCCTAGTAGTCATCCTATGCTGCCACAGAGTCACCCCGGAGCATATGGCTCCAGTGACCAGAAGAGTCTGCTGCTGGCCCCACAGGACGTCTCTTACGTAAGACCACCTCTCCAAGAGCAAGACACAGGACCAAGCTACCTAATACAGGTAAGTAAACAGAGAATTACAGAAAATGATAGAGACAAAATGTTCTAAATGAAAGAGCAAGGTAAAATCAGAGAAAAAGAAGGAAAGTGGATATGACCAATCTACCCAACAGAGTTCAAGAAAATGATTATAGAGACACTCAGTGAGCTCAGGAGAAGAAAGGATGAGCACAGTATTTCTAACAGAGAGTTAGAAAATAACAGAAGAAACACACAGAGCTGTAGAATTCAACAACTAAAATTTTAAAATACACATAAAATACAACAACAGATTAGATGCTACAGATGAACAGTTCAGTAGTCTGGAAGATAGAGTAGAGAAGAGCACTTAAGTTGAACAGAAAAGGAAAAAAGGAGAAAAGACTTTAAAAAATCGAGGACAGTTTAAGACACACATTATGCAATGTCAAGTGCATGAACAATTGCATCATACAGATCCCCAGTAAGAGATGGAGCAGAAAACTCACATGAAGAAATAGGAGCAGAATATTTCCCTAACCCGAGAAACAAATATCCCTGTCTGGGAGGACAGATGGTACAAAAACATATGAACCCAAAGGGGTCCTCCAGGAAACACATTATAAAGATAGTGGCAAAAATTAAAAATAAAAAGAGAATATTATTAATAAAATCATCAAGGGAAAAGCAACTGGTATTGTATAAGGGAGAGGCTTCCCTGGTAGCTCAGCTGGTAAAGAACCTGCCCACAATGCAGGAGACCTGGGTTCGGTCCCTGGGTTGGGAAGATCCCCTGGAGAAGGGAAAGGCTACCCACTCCAGTGTTCTGGCCTGGAGAAACCCCATGGACTGAGGAGCCTGGCAGGCTACAGTCCATGGGATCGCAAACAGTCAGACAAGACTGAGTGACTAAGCACAGCACAGCAAAGTACAATGTACAAGGGAACTCCCACAAGACTATCATGTGGCTTTTCAACAGAGACTTTGCAGGTCAAAAGATAGGAATGCTATATGCAAATTGAAAAAAGGAAGTTCAGATCAACATGATGGAGTAAAAGGACATAAAGCTCACCTACTTCTTCAGAACATGTCAAAAACACATCCTCATGTGGAACAATTCTCACTGAAACCTAGCTGGAAACTGGCAAAAGGACTCCTGTTTAACCAAGACTGTAAGAAAGATGCACAAATAATCAAGTAGGAAGGGAAGAGAAGTGATTGGGTCAGGACTGGAGTGGACTCAGAGGAAAAGGGAGATTATACGGATGGAGACCCACTCTTGGGATTGAATGGGTCAAGCCATGGATTGGGTGTCACGGTCTGGAGTCCTATGTGGGGAGACAAGTACCTGGGACTGAGTGTAAGACTACTAAACCAGATGGAAGGGCTGTGGGAAGCCTGGGCTTTATTCTTAAGGAGTATGCATGAACATAGGCATTCTGGTTTGACTCCAAGACTGGACAGACAAAGGTTTATAAATCTTGCTATTTCTTGTTTTTCCATTAAACCTCACCATGTGGTTTACCATTGTAAACCTCTTGAACAATCTTAAATGTCTATTTCATGCCAGAACCCTAACTGATATAAGTAGAAGCCCTTTTTAGTTTTATATCCTTAATTTTTACAATTTTTTTAGTTCATAAAGGATGTTTGCTAACTTTCTTACATAAATAATTACTAATATGAGCTCTCATAAAGAGACTACTCACTCCCAAGGAATTTATGGGTGGTAAAGTTTCCTCACTTTGAGTACATTTAAAATTTGGAAATGTAACTGAAGTATTGTGCATGCATTAAAAAAAAGTTTAAGTAATAACTAATAAAATTTTATAAAAGCAGCAACATATTTTATGCTCTTTAGTTAATTAGGATTCACTAACAAGACTCTTGATGAAAGTGAAAGAGGAGAGTGAAAAAGTTGGCTTAAAGCTCAACACTCAGAAAACGAGGATCATGGCATCCGGTCCCATCACTTCATGGGAAATAGATGGGGAAATAGTGGAAACAGTGTCAGACTTTATTTTTTTAGGCTTCAAAATCACTGCAGATGGTGAGTGCAGCCATGAAATTAAAAGACGCTTACTCCTTGGAAGAAAAGTTATGACCAACCTAGATAGCATATTCAAAAGCAGAGACATTACTTTGCCAACAAAGGTCCATCTAGTCAAGGCTATGGTTTTTCCTGTGGTCACGTATGGATGTGAGAGCTGGACTTGAAGAAGGCTGAGTGCCGAAGAATTGATGCTTTTGAACTGTGGTGTTGGAGAAGACTCTGGAGAGTCCCTTGGACTGCAAGGAGATCCAACCAGTCCAATCTGAAGGAGATCAGCCCTGGGATTTCTTTGGAAGGAATGATGCTAAAGCTGAAACTCCAGTACTTTGGCCACCTCATGCGAAGAGTTGACTCACTGGAAAACACTTTGAAGATGGGAGGGATTGGGGGCAGGAGGAGAAGGGGATGACAGAGGATGAGATGGCTGGATGGCATCACTGACTTGATGGACGTGAATCTGAGTGAACTCCAGGAGTTGGTGATGGACAGGGAGGCCTGGCATGCTGCGATTCATGGGGTCGCAAAGAGTCGGACTCCATTGAGTGACTGAACTGAACAGAACAACTTGTATTAGCAAAATTGAGCTGCTATACACTAAACTCACACACGTAACTTTTCCCAGATGAACAGTTAACAGCATAAACAAAATTTCCAGCAATATATGCACAACCATCTTTCTCCATTTTCAGGAATTCAAACCTGTAAAAAAATTAAAGCAATAAAATCTTCAAATGCCAATTTTATTTCAAGCTTAAAATTAACAAAACAAACAAAATGAGAAAGAATAAAAGAACAAATTAAACAAATAAAATAAGAACAAACCCCTGAAGATTGACAGAATGTAAACTAAGTTTAGCAGTTGATACTAAACAGTATCTAATCCTGTTTGTTTAAATGGAATATAAGCCAAATGACAATTTATAAGCCAAAGGAAATCAATCCTGAATATTCATTGGAAGAACTGATGCTGAAGCTGAAGCCCCAATACTTTGGCCACCTGATGTGAAGAGCTGACACATTGGAAAAGACCCTGACATGGGGAGAGATTAAGGGCAAGAGGAGAAGAGGGCGATAGAGCATGAGATGGTTGGATGGCAGCCCTGACCCAATGGGCTGACTTTGAGCAAACCCAGAGAGTTAGTAAAGGATAGGGAAGACAGTCCATGGGGTCACAGAATTGGAAATGACTTAGTGACTGGACAACAACAAAAGCAAACCACAAATGATAAAAAGTGAAGTGAAGTGAAGTCACTCAGTCGTGCCTGACTCTTTGCGACCCCATGGATAGTAGCCTGCATCAAGCTCCTCCGTCCATGGGATATTCAAGGCAAGAGTACTGGAGTGGGTTGCCATTTCCTTCTCAGGGAATATTCCCAACACAGGGATTGAACCCAGGTCTCTCACATGGTAGACAGATGCTTACAAATGATAAAACTATGATAGAAATGTATAGATTTATAAACTTGCCTAAAACTATGCCCAAATTTCTCCTAAGAGTCCAGTAAAGTTAAAGAACTGGCACTTTTTCCCCAATTAAATCCCACAGATTGATCCTCAAAAAACATAATGATTTCCTTTATCTTGGTTGCTCTTTCTGTTCCCTACACACATAACACACACAAAAAAAACCCCAGATATAATCTCAGGAAAGTTCAATTATCAAAACACTGTACATACAGGTTTTCAGTTACTGTGGTGCCATCTTCCCATAACCAGGATTCACTTGTTTCACTGAATTTGAGACCTATCCATCCTTTTACTTCAAGCATTGATAAAATTTCCTATTTGGAAAAAATCATAAACCATAAATGTGTCCATATTATAATTCACTCCTTTCTGACTCAAAGATTATTGATTAAATTTCTCCCAAGGGCTTGCACACATCCACTTAGTATTAATACGAGTTTTTCTCAAGATATCTCATTAATTAATGTGCTTTTTTCCTAGCATTAAATGTTCAAAAAATGGAGTTTCTCTAATTTCTCCCTAATAAAACTGGGTCAAAGAAACAAAATATCATAGACTTTTGAGAACTTCAGTTTTCCCAAATTATAGCATCAATCACTAATGTTTTCAAGCCAAATACAGTTACAGTATAACAACAACAACAAAAACAAACAAATAAGCAAAAGCAGAAATGTTTCCCCTACCAGCTCTCCCTTGATATCAATCTTTAGAAGGTGGGTATCTAGCTCTTCACAGGCAGCATGGCTCTCCATCCAGGTTTTGGTTTTACTCGAAAGATGATAATAACTACTTCCAAATCCAATCCAGTGAGTTGAACAAGGGTCACAGGAACATTCTAGAAAGTAAAAATATATTTAATTTGTACTCTGTGCAATAAGTCACTACTACTAATGCAATTCCCATATCTTCCTGTCTGTTATACAGATGGATATTAGGTAGAAAGCAAAATAAGCATTTTTTTGGTCACATTTCTGGGCAAGTTTTAAACAAAACCATAGCTAACTTCAGCAATATGTGAACCATGAACTTCCAGATGTTCAAGCTGGTTTTAGAAAAGGCAGAGGAACCAGAGATCAAATTGCCAACATCCAATGGATCATTGAAAAAGCAAGAGAGTTCCAGAAAAACATCTATTTCTGCTTTATTGACTATGCCAAAGCCTTTGATTCTTGGATCACAATAAACTGTGGAAAATTCTGAAAGAGATGGGAATACCAGATCACCTGACCTGCCTCTTGAGAAACCTGTATGCAGGTCAGGAAGCAACAGTTAGAACTGGACACGGAACAACAGACTGATTCCAAATAGGGAAAGGAGTACGTCAAGGCTGTATATTGTCACCCTGCTTATTTAACTTCTATGCAGAGTACATCATGAGAAACGCTGGGCTGGAGGAAGCACAAGCTGGAATCAAGATTTCTGGGAGAAATAGCAATAACCTCAGATATGCAAATGACACCACCCTTATGGCAGAAAATGAACTAAAGAGCCTGTTGATGTAGTCAAAGAGGAGTGTGAAAAAGCTGGCTTAAAACTCAACATTCAGAAAATTAAAATCATGGATCTGGTCCCATCACTTGATAGCAAACAGATGGGGAAAAAGTGAAAACAGTGAAAGACTTTACTTTTGGGGGCTCCAAAATCACTGCAGATGGTGACAGCAGGCATTAAATTAAAAGACGCTTGCTCCTTAGAAGAAAAGTTATGACCAACCTAGACAGCATATTAAAAAGCAGAGACATTACTTTGCCAACAAAGGTCTGTCTAGTCAAAGCTATGGTTTTTCCAGTAGTCTTGTATGGATCTGAGAGCTGGACTATAAAGAAAGCTGAGCACTGAAGAATTGATGCTTTTGAACTATGGTGTTGGAGAAGACTCTTGAGAGTCCCTTGGCCTGCAAGGAGATCCAACCAGTCCATTCTCAGAGAAATCAGTCCTGAATATTCATTGGAAGAACTGATGTTGAAGGTGAAACTCCAATGCTTTGGCCACCTTATTAAAAACACTGACTCATTTGAAAAGATCCAGATGCTGGGAAAGATTGAAGGCAAGAGGAGAAGGGGATGACAGAGGATGAGATGGTTGGATGGCATCACCAACTCAGTGGACATGAGTTTGAGTGAACTCCAGAAGTTGGTGATGGACAGGAAGGCCTGGTGTGCTGATGTCCATGGGTTCACAAAGAGTCGGACATGACTGAGCAACTGAACTGAACTCAATTTTCAAACCAGGTGAATGAAAGGAAAACAAAAACACAAGCCATATAAATGGCTAATATTTGGCTTTTATAGATTTTATTTTTTCTAAAAGCCATCAAACAGGTTCAAAAACAATAACTGATTATAATAGAAACTAGTAGCTGTGTTGTCTAGTCTCCCGTTTCTTGAATCTATTGGGATGTTCCCTTTTTATTCAGGCAATTTATATGAAACTTGAAATTAGTTTTTTCTTCCATCTTTTTCATACTTTGACTTTTCTCCTTTCATAAATGTTTGTCTCTACTTTCTTAGAGAATGCTAATCTAAATTATTTTCATGTCATGCTTGAATTACTCCATTATTGTCATAATTTTTCTTTTCTTTTTAACTGCTTAGAAGGAATGTTCATGGGTAATACTTATGGGTAATGCTTTTGGTTGATATAGGAGCCCTACCCTTCTGTTTGTGTGTGTGTGTGTGTGGAAAGACACTTTGTTTCTTGGCAAATGTATTGTTCCTGAAAATCCAAGCCTGTCATGAAAATGCAATGATTTCCCCAAAAGGATAACAGAGGGGGAAAATCCCAACTTCCTGGAAAGACAGGCTCAATTAGGAATAGATATATCTTTTTCTTTAAAAGTGCTGAATTTACTGATAAGGATTTGAGTAAACTTGCAATAAAAGCAACTTTCTATATCATGGCCACTGAATCTGGATGTACAATAAATATTAATGTAAAATATATATGCTTGTAATTTCAAAAATGGTAATCATGTCCATCAGAGAAAGTGAGAAAGAAAAATTGCTAAAGAGACACAACTCCCTGGCTTTTCACTTATTTTCTTTCTACTTTCTAGACATACTTCACCCATTTCTCACACCTTCACCTCAATATAATTTAAATCCCTTTTTTTATCCTAATAAGAATCAAATCACAAACAATACTTACACACATAACACTGAGTATTTTCACATTCTCCAATATTATCTTTCTTCTTTTGCCCAATATTAATTTTTCCTTAATGAAAAACTGACCATACTATAAAATGATATTTTTCTATCATGATTGATTAATTAAAGTTTTGTGAATGTCAGGAAAATAACCTCTTTAGCCCAGTAATCAATATTAGAATTAGACTGAACAGAGAGAATACTCACCACCAGTTTTAGAAGATAGAGTGGGAATAGTTGATATTTTTTGGTTTTGGTCTTCTGTGCTAGAAAATACTATGGCAAAAATCATGATAGTAATTAGTTCTCCTTAGGATAAAATACTAAGACAATGTAAAAATTCAGTCCTGATTTCAAATCATTGAAACATGTTGCTGATATACTGATTGTAATAAGAACAGATATTTTCTCAATTACTTACAGTTTGCAAGCAAGACACGCAGTGTTATCATCAGGACCACACACAAGATCCCTAGACTCCAAGCTAACACTTGCCACTTTGTAGATCGGTGGTGTGACACTAAAGGAAAGACAAACAATGATGAAGCTTCATCGTTTCCCAGAAAACATCAAATATAAAACTGAACACCAGACTGTTTCACTCTAAGAGGGAAATCATTCATTTTTTAAATTCTTGAATGTGTTCATCCTGAATAAAACCATTTCTTAGCCACATTCAGAACTCTAATTTTTCCATACTCAAATTTCCTCCCTAATAGGTTCTTCTTGATCTCACTTCTTATCCTGCTTGAGGCTCCAGGTATGTCACCTGAACCACCACCACCATAATCTTTGAGCCTCCTTTGTCTATGATTTTATAAATGATTAACTCTGAGCATGCCACAAATATACTTTCTTCTAGTAAACTCAGAAATGAAATACATCTAGATAGTGAAAATAATGTCCCGTGCTTAGTCGGTCAGTTGTGTCCAACTGTTTGGGACCCCATGGACTGTAGCCTGCCAGGCTCCTCTGTCCACAGGGATTCTCCAGGCAAGAATATTGGGGTGGGTTGCCATTTCCTTCTCCAAGGGGTCTTCCAATCCCAGTGACCAAACCCAGGTCTCCCGCATTGCAGGCAGATTCTTTACCATCTGAGCCACCAGGGAAGCCCAAGAATGCTGAAGTGGGTAGACTATCCCTTCTGCAGGAGAACATCCCAAGCCAGAAATTGAACTGGGGTATCCTGCACTGCAGGTGGATTCTTTACCAGCTAAGCTACCAGGCAGCATGAAGTGAAGTGAAGTGAAGTGAAGTCGCTCAGTCATGTCCAACTCTTTGTGACCTGGTAGACTGTAGTCTACCAGGCTCTTCCATCCATGGGATTCTCCAGGCAAGAATACTGGAGTGGGTTGCCATTTCCTTCTCCAGGAGAACTTCCCGAACCAGGGATTGAACCCAAGTCTCCCATATTGGAGGCAGATGCTTTAACCTCTGAGCCACCAGGGAAGCCCCACCAGGGAGCATAGTGTCATGCAAATAAAAATATTAATTATAAATTCCATTGAACATTAACATTCTTTTATTAGCCAATCAATCACTCAGTATATCAGTCAAAAGGGAAGTAACAAAATGTATTATTATCTTTTGTCAAGAAAGAAATAGCTGTCATAAATTTTATAAAGATATATGAGCATGTTCACCAAGTTTTGGCTTCCCTCGTGGCTCAGACAGTAAAGAATGTGAGAGACCTGGGTTCAATTCCCTGGTTGGGAAGGTCCCCTGGAGAAGGAAATGGCAACCCACTCCATGGCAATACTTGCTTGGAGAATCCCCGTGGACAGAGGAGCCTGGTGGGTTGCATTCCATGGGGTCGCAAAAAGTGGGACACAACTGGGCGATTAGGCACACACCAAGTTTCAGCATAATGTTAGAAAATGTTTCTGTCAAAAAGTGGCGTCGTACTTAAAATTGGAGGAAAATAAAAATTCATTATTCCTTAAAGTAGGAGAAGCATGGGGAATGGAGAGAGGGTGTCTTCAACTTGGAGAGGCAATTTCTGACACTTTAAATGACAGGAAGCTTGGAGCTGAAATACAATCTAGCGGAGCTCGGTAAAGAGGGGAATGGAGATGGAGAGAGAGTCTGTAGGACTAGAGGACTTTTTTTTTTTTTAACTTTAAGAACAATAGAAAATTTTGTAGGAACTTTATTTATAAAGTCATGATCATTTTGCTTGCAATATAAGGAAAGGATTGAAAAGTGGAAGATGTGAGACTTTTAAGAGTCTGTCTCAGTAATCTCCTTGAAAACATACGCATCTCAGTCCGAGAGAGAAGCAGGTCAGCTTGAACACACTACTTGAGTATGAGGAGTTAAACTTTACTTTCAGGTTTTGAAATTAAGCAATGAGGGAGCTAAATACTAAATTCAATCCTCTTAGTTTTGGTCAACTTCTGCCCCAAGTCCTCCAGATATTTAAAAAAAAAATAAAAATAAAAATAAACTAAGCCTCAGAGAAGCTCTGTCCAAACACCAAGATATTTCTCTTATTTTACCAATATAGTTGAGGCTATGAATTTCTTTAATTTGCCCCCTCCTATATCTGTATGTACGTGTGTGTTTATATATATTCATATATTCATACCCTGTTGTCATTGTCTTCTTTTTATTTCAGAAGATGAGCAATTTCTCTATGATTCAAGTCAAAACCTTTTACAGATCCTATTTATTCCATGCCACCCAGTCTCCCTTAGAGCATTTATTATCTAAGAGAAAATTATCTTTTTGTGCCCTTTTCTTCATCATCTCTTTTTTATAAACTTTATCTGATTAGTCTATACATGGGCTCAAATCCCTCAAAATCTAGTATTTTGAGGTAAGGGATTCCTTGTCTTGGCTCAGGTCTTCCACTTTTCATTGTCATTTCTCTTATGTTGTTATTATCAGTGAAATTTATAAAAATGCTTTCCGGACTCTTTTTATTCCTATACTAAACTTCTTTTGATCCCTTAACTTTCAGTTGTAGCTTGTAAGCTTTTCTCCATAATCAAACAAAAATCCCAACTGCAAAATCCAAGGAAATAACTTTCCACTTACACTTTATTAGACATCGTTTAATTTCTCCTCTCTGGATATGCATTTCATATGTACCTTTCTTGAGTCTTCCTCTGCTTAATTCTTACATGTTGCCTTTTGCTATGGTAGACTTTTCATTCACATCATCTCTATGCAGTCCTGTCTACTCACATAAGCCTTACCTGCTCATTTCCATCTTATTTCTAGAGATTCAATCTTTCAAATCCCATTGCATTATGTATGTTGTCCTCTGAATCGATTAAGAAATGATTCAAATGCCATACATGATCTGACTTTTCCTGGATTAAATATTTTTCTTAATGGTGGTTAAGATGATTAGCTATGCAATCACTTAAGTTAGGAACCTTGCTATCTTATTCTACTAATTTCTCACCTTTACCTCCAATATCCAAATGATTGTAGAGTCTTAAAAAACTTTACCTCCAAAACATTCTTTTTCTTTCTGTAGTCTGTCTCTCTGCTAATAGACTCTTGTTAGTTTTTTGAAGTTAAGTGATTATTGCTTCTTTACCTTTATAGGTACCATTTTGTCCAGAGGAGGCCCACAGTACAAATTCAAAAAATAATTGTGGAATGAGTTAGACTGAACTGAATTGAAGACTGGCATCAAGAATTATTTTTAAAATAATACACAAAAGAAGCAATAGAATTCATATAATAGTTCTTACAAGTAATGCAATTGTGTTGGAATTTGGATCAGTCCAATTTTAGAAGAAATGAACATAGTGAAGGACTATTTAAGAGACAAACAATTCCACAGTAATATCCTAAAATAATCAAGGAAGTCCTGAAGATAAATAAATAGTGTAATGTGGCAATTTAATAAAGATTTTGAGAGAAGTATTCTAAACGCAAGAACTGAGATCTAATGAATAACAAAATGTAATATTATACCTTTTCTTTTTTTCCTAAACCATTTTCTGTACTGAAAGAGAAACAAATCTGTGTGATTTCAGTTCCTTGTGTCTTGCTTGTTGTTCACTTGATATGACATTTTTCTCATTTGTTTTGGGTCTTCTTTGCTTCTGTTGAGATCTGGGAAATTTCAGTTCTGTGTGGGTTACCTCTTGCTTGCTTACAATACCTTTGTTTTGCATATTCTTAAACTTTTTTTTTTTTTCTGAAAAGACTTGGATTCCTTTAGCTCAATCTTGATATCTTTCTATTTAGTATCTATGCAATAGAAAAATGTGAGGAAAAGTGTTAAGTGGTCATTGCATCAGGTCAAACAGTGAAAAATTATTTCATTCTGATGTATAAGTAAACATTTAGGTATAACATTAGAAGAGTAAAAAAGGCACCAAATGAGAGATTAAATCTCTCTCCCAACATTGCAATCCTTATTTAAAGAATGATTTTATTTTCCTTTAATATGATTATACATTTCATTTCCTCTTTTAATCATTTTTTGAAAGGAGTAGATAAAGTATATATATTTGCTTCTCAATAGTTTTTATGTAATGAATAATGTTAATCATGTGTAGACTATGATTAAGGACATTAACAAAGAACTTACTATTTAAATCTAATATTAAAGTTTTTGAATCTCAAATCAAGTTGACATAAAGATTGTTGTATCATTGAAATTATCCATTATTCAGAAGATTCTTAATATAGGAAAAACTCTTTCAGGAACTATGTAAATCTTACAATTAGTAAAATAACAGTTTATCTCTCAATCTGCCTGCCTACCATCTTTTTCCTACTTAACCAAGTCATATGTACCTATCCATATACACAAACAAGCAGAAGCAAGCACATGGATAACCTAAATCAATGAGACAATGCCAATGAACCACCAGAAATGAACAAAAGAAATAAGGTAAAATATAAATTTTTTAAAAAATTATTGTCTTCAAATTCATTAATAAATAAAAAAGGCTAATTGAAAGAATAAAATGACTTTTACGTGTGAAAACACTAGATAACTTAACAGATGTTTTTGTATTAGCAAATTATTGTGAGTACAAAATTATTTACCAGTATTTACAAAACACAAAGTATGCAAGCTTTGAAACAATTCTACTTTTAGCAATTTATCTTACAATTTTTTAAACATCCAAAGTTATACAGCACAGTTTTTTTTTCCCTTATACTTTACTAAGAGTTAAGCTGGAAAACAGAAAACAAAAAGCAAAGTTATTAGCAGATGTGTTTGTAATAAAGTGAGTTGTGAGATAAGTTAATATTTCACATTGATATATTGATTCTCTAGTACACCTTTAACTATTTAACATAAAAAATATTGATACACGAAGCAAAGTAATAGATTTGCAGTGATTAGTGTTACGTACAGTTTTGGCAGGTTTGCATTGCTTTCCATTTTACTGAAAATTAAAGAACGTGTGATAAAAGCAACTTAAAGATGAAATTTTGAGAATTTAAAAATGTTGAAAATCAAATAATTTTATACATAAGGTATTTTCTACATTCATGGCTATTTTAAGAGTAAATTTCAGAAAAAAAATGGGATACAATTTTTTAATTAAAAAATTTTATAATTCCTTAAATTGTTTCCTGAAAGCTTTGCTCAATGATAGCAAAAATGATATTTAATTGAAGTATATATTGGTATTGTAAGAATGTAGCTGTTTAAATATTTGATGCAATTAAACTACATTTTTTGTACCAGAGGAGGAAGAAAAATGACTATTGTTAAGAAAAAGTAATTAAATAAGCATGGTCTAAGAAAAGTTTAAAAGTTATATAATCACTGGAAGATGGACTATTGGTTCACACTGAAGCATTACACAGACTTAGATCACTAATTTCACTACAATACTGAAACAGATTTCAGATAAGTCAAAATGTTAAATGTAAGACATTAGATGATAAAGCTAATAAAGGATTAAAAGAAACTATAAGTAAATAGTTACAACTTTCTAATCTCACACAGACTAGGAAAATAATTAAGTTGAATTATAGAAATGTCATTTTTATTACTAAAATTTTTTGTCACCAATAATCACACTAAAAGATTTTTATTTCACCACTAACCGAAGAAATGTGAACATACTAATGATATATATTTTCACCAAAAAAATCACTAAATTTAAGTCAAATGCAGTCACATAGAGTTGTGACTGCAAAGTGACCACAATGTGCAAGAAAACACATTTATTTACAGGGACTTCAGGTTAATCTAAATCTTTCCCTATGAAAATTAATTTGTTGTTATGTACCAAACCAAATAATGAAAACATCTACTGATCCAATAATTCAAAATAATGAGAAAATTATAGCTTTTTAAATAAATTTACTGGAGAAAAGAGCCCAGGTAGTTGAAAAAATGAAGGAAAAAAAAAATCAAGAAAACTTCAAGTCAAAGAAACAAAAAAGTAAAGAAATAAAAGAGATAGCTTGATTCATACTC
Source organism: Capricornis sumatraensis (assembly GCF_032405125.1). Classification (NCBI taxonomy): domain Eukaryota; kingdom Metazoa; phylum Chordata; class Mammalia; order Artiodactyla; family Bovidae; genus Capricornis; species Capricornis sumatraensis. The sequence continues at coordinate 143,295,522 of NC_091072.1, read as the reverse complement.
CATGCCATTGTTTATGAAATAAGCATGCAACATAATTTTACGTAAGCTATTTTTTCCTAAACTATCATTTAATACATTCTGAGTTACTAGTTCAAATTAATGCTAATCATTACATACATTTTTTTAACTTCTTGAGAGAAGGAAATAAATGGAAGCAATCATACTCACTGACTTGAAGATAAATTTGTAGGAAAATCAGAGACTTAAAATAATGTAAAATTGTTGTATGTTGGAATTAGTTATGTAGTAGATTATCTGGTATAAGAACCTCTAGAGAAGGCTCTAGGTTAAAAAGCACTCTAATACTGACATAAACTTTTGTTGTCCAAAACATATGTGAAAAACTCACAGGAAGTTTTCACATAACTGCCAATTTGTAGTTTTTACTCTCCCACAAAATAGTGACGAAGAAGTGAAAATGTTGCTTCAATACATCGTGACTTTTGGTACTCTGAAAACTGTATCATAAATTACAGACTTTTTAGTTTAAAAGGTCTGCAAAAATATTAATTTAATGGCTGCTTAGTAAGAATATCCCTTTATCAAAGCTGAAGCTTAATCGAAAAGAAAAATGAGCTAAATTACATATTTTATTAGATGTTACATGGAACAAGAGTACCATGGGGTATGTAGAAAAGTATGCAGATGTATCAGAATAGAAAGTATATTTTAGGCTTTACTGGCTAAATTACAATAGATAATTCTTAGTAACTCTTTAGTGGTAGTTGCTGTCACTACCCGGAACGAAGTTTACGTTGTGTTTATTATAACACGTAATATAGTGTAGTAGAGTTTGGCATGTTATAATTAATAACTATGTAATTTGAAAGACTTCCATAGTCACCAACTTGTGGGTTAAAAAGACAACATATTATGATAAATTTCCAAGTGTGTCTCTGTTGTTAGTTTGTACCAAATGACTGAGAATCACAGTACTGATACCATCTTCCTTCAGTCACTCCCACTTACTTACGACTCTAACATTGCATTTCCCTCCTCTCCTCATGGTTTATGTGCTCCTAGGCGTTCTTGACATCGACTCGTGATAATGGATCACAGTCTTCTGATTGATTCATCAGTGTTCATGTGAACCAGCCACTTACACCCTGGTCGCTCAGTTTTTCTTTCTCCCCATTCCCAAGTGACTTCCCCACTCTGCCTCAGCCAAGCCCTCCCATGGGAACATCTCGGTCCTTGTCATACCTTTAAATGTTTCATATCAAAAAATGTCTTATTAAATCTTCCCACCCTCTACAAACACTCTTACCTTTCGAGATTCCTTATTCATCTTTCTCCAACATGAAAATGCTCTGATCTCATTGACATCTCCGGCCCTGTCTCCAACTTGATCTCATTCTACTCCATCAGTATATTTCTTTCTTCACCTTCTTTCAGGTCAACCTTGATTCTCTTCTGCCAATCACTAACTTTCTTGAACATATTTTGGTCCCACTGGTTCAATAAAACCATTATCCTATGTTTGAGATAAATTATCTGTTTCTGTCTGTCAACACCTGAGAAAGCAAGTGCTTTTAGAAGAGGTAAGATTCACTACAGTACAAAGTCTTTGTCACCAGCACCAAATTGCTTTAATTCTGCTAGATGTCCTATTGCTTTCTTCAGGTCATTATTCTTTCTCATTCTCTGAAACTGATTTTATCACCCATTCTCCATTCTTAACAAATCTCTCTTCCACACCCTCTCTTTGTTCTCAGAAGGTGACCTATATCACAGAAAAAGAAAAACTAACAGATTGCCTCATCTTTCTCTCTATACACACATGCATTTTATCTTCTCTTCTGTTCAACAGAGGTGTTTTTCTTCCTCTTCAACAAAGCCAATTTTAACTATATTTGAGTCTATCCACTCCACCACCCAAGAATCACACACTATTTATCACTCCACTTTCTATTTGAATATTCAATATTTTCTTAATATTATCCTTCACATCAGTTTAAAATTACATGTAATTTTTAACATCATTAGATCTCAAGCTCAATAAAAATACCATTTTTGTTCTCTATCCCTCTTAGAAAAATTCTCAAAGAAGTGCCATTGCATTTCATTACTATTTATTATATTTTACTCTCACTACTCAAGCCATTGCATTTTGACTCCTTACTAATGACTGCTTGGCATCAGCACACTTTTAGGTCATAAGTGATCTCTGCTTCACTAGATGGATCCTTTATTTCTCTTTTAATTGAACTTTTCATAGAATTCAGCACCTTCACCACTCCTTTCTTCTTAACCATTTCTTTTTTTAATTTTTTAAAAATATAAATTTATTTATTTTAATTGGAGGTTAATTACTTTACAATATTGTATTGGTTTTGCCATACATCAACATGAATCCACCACAGGTATACACATGTTCCCAATCCTGAACCCCCTACCCTCCTCCCTCCCTGTACCATCCCTCTGGGTCATCTCAGTGCACCAGCCACAAGCATCCAGTATCATGCATCGAACATGGACTGGCGACCATTTCTTCTTTAGTCTATATTCTCTTGGTCTCTTCATCCACCATCCTTGTCTCAATTACTACGTATCACATGTTTACACATGTGCACATGCTGAGAAGAGTTCTTCTTTAGGTTTCAGCTCGCTTATTCCCTTGCCAGTTAGCGCCTCCACAAATGCCCCTAATATTAAACACTAGAACTTCACACCTTAAAAATGAAAACAAAGTAAATATATCATCATCCCACAGATGTTCCTACATTAGTAAAGGTCACCGTTTTTCAACTTGTTGAAAGAGTAAGGAATCTGGAGTCCCCCTACTTATTCTCTGTATATCTATGTCAGTTATAAGATTTGGTCTATTTTAAATAAATTTTTCTCAAATTGTCTGCCTCTGCTATGGCCTTGTCTTTGAAAGCTTCATACACTTCTATCTTTTTGCCCTTGTTACATCATTCCACTTCAATTAAATGAACCAGTTTTCCTAACATCACTGGGTCTTCACACATCCTAATATTCTTGCCTAAATCATTCTTTGTCCTTTTCTTTACCTAACTAACTGAAATAATTCAGATTGTAAAATACCTGTTTCAATCTATACTCCCTTAAAGCTCTTCAAGGAACTCTGACACTAGGTCAGTTACCTCTATAATATTTCTCATAGCTTGATAATTTACATTTTTGAGGCAATAATCAACACTGAAACTTATAATAATTTCTATAGTTATTTGACTGATATATATTTTCTCCAACAATTCTAATTTCCACAGGGATATGTCCATTATTATTTATCATTTTAGGCCTTGACATATAGTAGACACCCAGACATGTTACTTAAATGGGTGAATCAGAAAATAAATTATAGAATACTCAACAAATTGTGCTTGAACAACTAGTTATACTTTTGGTAAAATTAAACTTATCTCCCTATATCAGGCAAATGAAGTGCTAAACGTAGGTAGTATGTATAAGAGAATAAAGGGCTTCCCAGGTGGCACTAATGGTAAAGGAGCTGCCAGTCAATGAAGGAGACCTAAGAGATGTGGGCTTGATCCCTGGGTCTGTAAAATCCCCTGGAGGAGGAAATAGCAACCCACTCCAGTATTCTTGCTTAGAAAATGCCATGGACAGAAGCGCTTGGCAGCTACAGTCTGCAGGGTCTCAAAGAGTCAGACATGACTGAAGCAACTTAGCATGCACACACATAAGGGAATAAAACACATAAAATGTATTTTTAATCTTTGAGAAAGGTCAAGAAAAAACTGAAGACAATTTTTTTTTTAGATAATGCATTTGTCCAGAAAAAAAGGAAAAACAAACTATTTTAAATATGTAATACTTTATTAAAATATGAAAAATAACCTATGTATATGACATTGTTATTGCTGTTGTGTTGCTAAGTCATGTCTGACTCTTTTTGCAACCCCACTGACTGTAGCTCACCAAGCTCCCCTATCCATAGGATTTTCAGGCAAGGATACTGCAGTGGGTTGCCATTTCCTCCCATAGGGTATCTTCCTAACCCAGTGATCAAGCCCATGTTTCCTGCATTCATTGCAGGCTAATTCTTTACCTCTCAGTCACCTGGGAAATCCATATTATATAACACATATAAATTTAAATATAACATGTGGTGAAGTCTGATAAAAATATAATCAGTTTCTTCATTAAATGGCTAATCAAAAGTTTCTCCCACCATAGACAATGCGAGTTCAGTTTTTAAACTATAAATTTCCAATTATACGGTGGAGGGTGGGGCTTCCCCAGTGAGGCAGTGGTAAAGAATCCCCTTGCCAATGCAAGAGATAAAGAGATCCCTGAGTCGGGAAGATCCCCTGGAGAAGGAAATGGCCACCAGCTCCAGTATTCTCGCCTGGAAAATTCCATGAACAGAGGAGCCTGGAGGGCTACAGTCCATGGAATCGCAAACAGTTGGACACAACTGAGCACACAAAACATATACTTGCTATTTTTTATTTCCAGTTTTCAGAAATAGAGCCCCAAAGATATGAAATAGCAATCTAAAATGATGAGCCCTAGCTGTGAGGAAAGAAAGCAAAAGCTTGGACTGGGGTGGAGTGAAGAGGGAGAAGGTGGGGTAAGGGGACAGGGGTGGTGGCAGGGGGAGGGGGAGACCATAGGAGCCCGAGCCTAAGACTAGGAGCTTGATGGCACGTTTTCTCCTGTAGCAGAAGCTACACTTCCCTCTTCCACTTTTCTTCCTCAGTGGATCAATGGGGGCTGAGTCAGGCAGAAGCCAGTGACCAGAGATCTTAAGAGAAAACCCAACATGGAAAGGCATCAGTAAAATTTAAACAAGAAGGGGAGTTCAGTCCATGCAAATGCTTTAAGTAGATAATAAATATTGAAATTTAGTTTAGGTTCAGAAAGTAGAAGAGTTTGCAGACCTTTAAAAGCAAGTTTATTGAATGTCAAAAAAGATAATTTGTAGGACTTCACCTTCCACTTCTTCCCTGGTGGATCAGTCTGTAAAGAATCTGCCTGCAATGCAGGAGACCTAGGTTCGATCCCTGAGTTGGGAAGATCCCCTGGAGGAGGGCATGGCAACCCACTCTAGTATTCTTGCCTGGAGAATTCCATGGACAGAGGAGCCTGGTGGGCTACAGTTGATGGGATCGCAAAGAGTCAGAAATGACGGAGTGACTTTCACACACACACACACACACACACACACACACACACACATGCCTTCCACTGAAGGGGGTGCAGGTTTGATCCCTGGTCAGCGAGCTAAGATCCCACATGCTTTGCTTTGTGGCCAAAAAAAATGAAAAATCATAAAACAGAAGTAATATTGTAACCAATTCAATAAACACTTTTTTTTTTTTTTTATTTTACTTTACAATACTGTATTGGTTTTGCCATACATCAACATGAATCCGCCATGGGGAAGACTTTTTAAAAGGCCGCATCAAAACAAATCTAAGAAAAAAAAAAGAGAGAGACTTTAAGGACAGCACTAAATTGGAGAACAGAAGGCAGAGCACGGACCAGGTGCTGATTTAGATTCAATACAATCAGGTGATAACTTTTTAGGAGACTTTCCCACTAAATTTTTTCAATTTTTCTCTTCTCCATCCTTATATTTTTTTCCTACCTGAGATATTATTTCCTGGGTCTTCCCATCTCTTTTACTTCAGTTGTTGGACTAATGCCATAATTATAAATTCAATCATGCTGCTTTATAAATTATTCAATCAGTGAAGTGAATCCTTTTTGAAGCATGTGCATAAAATCAGATGGGTAATAAATCCTTGATCCTAAATTAGGACTTGAAAATTTGAGAAGGTGACTTTGTGATGTATACTTTGAATACATATCAGAAACCACCTTCATTTAAATTTCCATCCTATCCTAATTTGTCTGAGGTTCAATAGCAACATGTATCTCTCTTTTTATTTAAGTTCTGACAATGAATCTTTAATGGTGCCCATGGCTTGTGATACATATGGTACACATTTTACTTTATGTGTATTATGTATTGGTGCACATATTATAATTTATACCAAATTTTTCTTCCTGACTTACAGACAATCTATCCTGACATTTTCAGGCTGTTTTGTACAAGAAGTAAAAATACTCAAACTTCTTAACTGAATGTATACTGTCTGTTGTTGTTCAGTCATTCAGTCGTGTCTGACTCTTTGTGACCCCATGGACTGCAGCATGCCAGGTTCCCTATCCTTCACCATCTCCCAGAGCTTGCTCAAACTCATGTCCATTGAATTGGTGATGACATCCAACCTTCTCATCCTCTGTATATTGCTTGATACCCACTGATTTCATTCATCAAACTAATAATTATTGAGTGTATAATGTAACTAGGTCTCTGCTACACACTGAAGATGGACAGTCACTGAAACCAAGGTGTTTAGTCTATTTGAGAAAATTATAGAAATGATTGTAGGTAATTGCATAGGGTGCAGTGATACGAGTGTGCAGCTTGAAAAGAAAAACACAAAATCAAATCCTGGTACAGGTTGAAGTAGCGTGGACAGGAAAACCAGATTTTTAGAAGTAGCAATTGATTTGACTCCTAAAGAATTACTAAGAAGATAACAAAGTTATGGACAGAACAAGCAGTCCTTGTGGCAACAGAAAGCATTGCATTAGGAGGGCAGTGAGAGGAAATGAAACTGAAAAGGTGGCAGGAGTGAGGAAGAGTTTTGTGTTTCTGTAAGCAACCATATTGTTGCTTCATAGACAATGGAAGCTTACTGGGTTATATAACAATACGAGATTGACTTACTCGCCTTTTGAATATATAACTGACAGCTGTGCAGAAATGGAATTGGCTTTTCAGTTCAGTTCAGTTCAGTCTCTCAGTCGTGTCTGACTGTTTGCGATCCTATGAGCTGCAGCACACCAGGCCTCCCTGTCCAACACCAACCCCCAGAGCCTACCCAAACTCATGTCCGTTGAGTCGGTGATGCCATCCAACCACCTCATCCTCTGTCATCCCCTTCTTCTCCTGCCCTCAATCTTTCCCAGTATCAGGGTCTTTTCAAATGAGTCAGCTCTTCACATCAGGTGGCCAAAGTATTGGAGTTTCAGCTTCAACATCAGACCTTCCAATGAACACTCAGGACTGATATCCCTGCAGTCCAAGTGACTCACAAGAGTCTTTTCCAACACCACAGTTCAAAAGCATTAATGTTTCAGTGCTCAGCTTGTTTTATAGTCCAACTCTCACATCCATACATGACTACTAGAAAAACCATAGCCTTGATTAGATGGACCTTTGTTGGCAAACTAATATCTCTGCTTTTTAATATGCTGTCTAGGTTGGTCATAACTTTCCTTTCAAGGAGCAAGCATCTTTTAATTTCATGGCTGCAATCACCATCTGCAGTGATTTTGGAGCCCCCCAAAATAAAGTCTGACACTGTTTCCACTGTTTCCCCATCTATTTCCCATGAAGTGATGGGACCAGATGCCATGATCTTCGTTTTCTGAATGTTGAGCTTTAAGCCAACTTTTTCACTCTCCTCTTTCACTGTTATCAAGAGGCTCTTTAGTTCTTCATCACTTTCTACCATAAGGGTGGTGTCATCAGCATATCTGAGGTTATTGATATTTCTCCCAGGAATCTTGATTCCAGCTTGTGCTTCCTCCAGCTCAGCATTTCTCATGATGTACTCTGCACATAAGTTATATAAGTAGAGTGACAATATACAGCCTTGACGTACTCCTTTTCCTATCTGGAATCAGTCTGTTGTTCCATGTCCAGTTCTAACTGTTGCTTCCTGACCTGCATACAGGTTTCTCAAGAGGCAGTCAGGTGGTCTGGTATGCCCATCTCTTTCAGAATTTTCCAGTTTATTGTGATCCACACACTCAGTCTTTCATAGCCAATAAAGCAGAAATAGATGTTTTCTGGAACTCTCTTGCTTTTTTGATGGTCCACCAGATGTTGGCAATTTGATCTCTGGTTCCTCTGACTTTTCTGAAACCAGCCTGAACATCTGGAAGTTCACGATTCACATACTGCTGAAGCCTGACTTGGAGAATTTCCAGCATTACTTTACTAGCATGTGAGATGAGTGCAATTGTGTAGTAGTTTGAGCATTTTTTTGCATTTCCTTTCTTTGGGATTAGAATGAAAATTGATCTTTTCCAGTCCCTTGGCTGCTGCTGAATTTTCCAAATTTGCTGACATATTGAGTATAGCACTTTCACAGCATCTTTTCAGTTCCAAAGCTCTGCTTTTAAATATAAAAGACAAACCTCTGTTTTTTCTTGTTACCCATGTCTGCCCTAGAACAGAAACTTAGGTTGTAATTTAGAATCATTGCTAAATACATCAATATAAATTAAAATGACTAAATAGATCAATGTTTACATTAATTTTCATATTCAAGTGGCCTTCTGCATCCATGAGTTCCATATCCATAAATTCAACCAACCACTGGTAGAAAGTATTGAAAAACAAAATTTCAGAAAGTTCCAAAAAGCAAACCTTGAATGTGCTGCACACAGGCAACAATTTACATAGTTTTTATATTGTATTTAAGCTATTTGTACAACATCTGCTTTGAATCAGGTATCATAAGTAATCTAGAAGTGATTTAAAGTATGGAGGATGTACTGAGATTATATCCATGGGGTATCCTGAAACCAATCTCCCAGGGATGCTGAGAGACAACTGTATACCCCCAACTTTAACCTTGCTAAAATCCTTGGAATATTTCTTGAGGGAAAATAGCAAAAAGAAAATTCCAACAAAAACTACATGTAATCTGAGTATTTAGATTAATATACTATTTATAATATTTATTTATCAGTCCTGTAACACAATGTATTTTAATAATGAATATTTTCTTTCAGTAAGAATAACTAAGTAATAAATTTCCCAGTAAAAAGACTATCTTCAATTGAAATAACAATATAGCTATAATGAACATATTTCATTAATTAAATCTTCCACTTTACTCAGTTCTAACAGAATAATTCCAAGATATGCAAAAGTTTACTCTTTGTTTATGAGAGAAAGGACATTTTCCAATTTTATTCCAAACTTAAAAGGGCATATATCCATTCTTTTATGTTTTGTACTGTATTATTTATTAAGCCTTTTAAAATTCTAAACTTTTCCCAAACTTTCTAATTTCATACACTCCCAAGACTGAAATGCCAAGCTCCACAACCTTAGATGGGGCATTTTTCTGGAATTTAGCTAGAATTTAAATATGTATTTCTATAAACTTTGCCAGCCAGAATATTTAGGAGTATAATCTTGTATTTCCTCTTTCTTTCTCAGTGAATCTGTAGTTGATTTTGTACCTCAAAGACCTTCACTTACCTAACGTTGCAGACATTTTTACAAATCTATTTTCTAAAAATAGGAATCAAAACAAAGAGTTTAACATTTAAAACAGAATTAAATACAAATATTCAAAATATTTGTAGAGTGAGTAGCTTTTTTATATATGAATCTCCTATAAATCTAACCTTTGTGTGTAAATTTCAAGTTTGTAAAATATAATTCTTTGGTTCCATAATTGAAATGTTAATCAAGAAGACATATCGCTTTCACTTTTTATGTTTTTATTTTTTTATTGGAGTATAATTGCTTTAGAATGTTGTATTAGTTTCTCTTATACAGTGAAGTGAATCAGCTATATGTATACATATATTCCCACCCTCTGGAGACTCCCTTACACCCAATCCCATTCCACCCCTTTAGTCATCACAGAGCACCAAGCTGAGCTACCTGTGCTATACAGCAACTTCCCACTAACTTTTTATACATGGTAGTATATATGTCAATGCTCTCAGTTTGACAAATTATTTTTAAAACACATCACTTTCAACCAGAAAAGAAATGGGGGTGGGGGTGAAATCTATAATGTGTGTACAAATAGACCTTATTATACACACATTATTTTGTGTTTATATTCAGTTACTCAGCCCTATTTGACTCTTTGCAACCCTGTAGACTGCAGCACACCAGGGGGCTGTTCTTCCCTGTCCTTCACAATCTCCCAGTTTTGCTCAAACTCATGTCCATTGAGTTGATGATGTCATCCAACCATTTCATCCTCTGTCACTCCCTTCACCTCCTGTTCTCAGTCTTTCCCAGTATCAGGGTCTTTTCCAAAGAGATGGCTCTTCCCATTCGGAAGCCAAATTATTGGAACTGCAGCAATAGTCCTTCCAATGACTATTCAGGGTTGACTTCTTTTAAGATTGACTGGTTTGATCTCCTTGAACTCCAAGGGACTCTCAAGAGTCTTCTCTCACACCAGAGTTGGAAAGCACAAATTCTTCAGCACTCAGCCTTCTTTACGGTCCAGCTCTCACATCCATACATGACTACTGGAAAAACCGTAACTTTGACTATAGGGACCTTTGTAGGCAAAGTGATGTCTCTGCTTTTTAGTGTGCTGTCTAGGTTTGTCATAGCTTTTTTCCAAGGAGCAACCATCTTTTAATTTCACTACCATCTGTAGTGATTTTGGAACCCAAGAAAATAAACTCTTTCAGTGATTCCATTGTTTCCCCATCTACTTGCTATGGAGTGATGGTACTGGAAGGCATGATCTTCATTTTTTGAATGTTGAGTTTTAAACCAGCTTTTTCTCTCTCCTCTTTCACCTTCATCAAGAGGCTCTTTTGGTTCCTTTTCACTTTCTGCCATAAGGGTGGTATCATCTGCATATTTGAGGTTATTTATATTTCTCGCAGCAATTTTGATTCCAACTTGAATTTCCTCCATTCTGGCATTTCGCATGATGTATTCTGCATATAAGTGAAATAAGTAGGGTGACAACATATAGCCTTGACATACTCCTTTCCCAATTTGGAACCAGTCCATTGTTCCATGTCTGGTTCTAACTGTTGCCTCTTCATCTGCATACAAGTTTTTCAGAAGACAGATAAGGTTGTCTGGTATTCCCATCGCTTTAAGAATTTTCCACAGTTTGTTGCAACCCACGCAGTCAAAGGCTTTAGCATAGTCAGTGAAGCAGAAATAGGTATATTTCTGGAATTCTCTTACTTTTTCTATGATTCAGCAGATGTTGGCAATTTGATGCCTGATTCCTCTGCCTTTTCTAAATCCAGCTTGTACATATGGAAATTCTTGGTTCACATATTGTTGAAGCTTAGCTTGAAGGATTTTGAGTATTACCTTGTCAGCATGTGCAATGAGTGAATGGTGGGGTAGTTTGAACATTCTTTGACATCGCCCTTCTTTGGGATTGGAATGAAAACTGACCTTTTCCAGTCCTGTTGCCACTGTTGAGTTTTCCAAATTTGCCAGCATATTCAGCGCAGCATTGTCACAGCATCATATTTTAGGATTTAAAATAGCTCAGCTAGAATTTGATCACCTCCACTGGCTGTTTAATTAAATAATTAAATGGCTTTAAAGAACCATTCCTGAGTGGATTAAGGTAATTAAAATTTTTTCAAGATTTGTAAAGTCCCTTTTAGTCATTAACTTGCAATAATAGATTCAAAATTCATATTTTTATTTCCATTTCATAACACTAAGTTTTATATTTGTATTACTGTGCTAGTAAATATAATCCATTAACTTGTGGGTATTAATATTACTTCTAATAAGAAGATGTCTAAATTTTAATACAAACCATATCAACATGATCCCTATGCTTTAAATTTGCCTTCACATGTGTATCAGTGGACAGGTTTGTTCGCTGCTCTGTATGACAGCATAGTCTTCCTCTTTTCTAGCGTGTCTCTGAATATCTTGAGACCAGTCTCACTTTCTCTGCTAGTGTCTTCTTCCACTTTATTCCCCTGAAAATGTCCTCATTTTGGCCACTTAATACTATTTCTGTAGTCAAGAAATGTTAATACGTTTGCAGGGAAAAGGTCATTGTTTCAGCCACATGGTTTCAGCATCTCCACTCTTGTTGTGGAGTCACCACAGGCTTAGTAACATCTCCCCTGGAAGCCACAGTGTCCACCACAGCCTCAGCCGAGCTAGAGCTTCCTGTGCAGCTACAGGTGTGAGCAGAGTCGCCTGCTGCACACTTCACCCACTCACACGCAGTCATCTTTCTCTGTTCTGTTACCAGTTTTTATGTGCATTTAATTATATTGGTCATGTCTCACTTGTAAGTGTTTCCTGAGTGTAGGAGTTACACCACCTCTCATTTCAGTTCCTCATAGCACCTAAGTTCAGTTCAGTTCCACCATCTCATCCTCCATCGTCCCCTTCTCCTCTTATAATTTCATGACTGCAGTCACCATCTGCAGTGATTTTGGCCAACTGATATGAGGAGCCGACTCATATGACACTGGGAAAGATTGAAAGCAAAGAGAGAAGGGGATGATAAAGGTCAATATGGTTAGACAGCATCACCAACTCAGTGGACATGAATCTTAGCAAACTCTGGGAGATAGTGGAGGGCAGAGGAGCCTGGTTTATCAGGTTGCAAAGAGTTGGACATGACTTAGCAACTGAACAACAACAAGTGAATGAGAAACTTGAAATGTGACCCTTCCCTCATCTTTACTGTTGCCCTATGGATGCTTCTTGAATATTACCACTCAAAACTAACATGAATAAAATTACTAATTTCACTGTAGAGGATTTCTCCTCTGCAAATTAAAACAATATCAGATTAAAGTCATTTTCAGAGCCTATACAGCTTGAAATCTTTCAAAATATTGTCACTACAACAGGATGATATAAATCTTACTTCTCTCACAAATTCTTTAAAATTACTTGCCATTCTTTCTTTAAAACAAGTACTGTTCAGCACTCAAACAAAATTTAAACTAATAAAATGAAGATAAGAACCACAATCTTGCTATTTATTCTGAATAAAAGTCAAGATAATAAAGATTCATCTTCTGAATTAGAATGTAAGAAAAATCTGTAGTGCAAAATTCTTAACTGTGTGGTTTGGTTTGTATCTTCTTAGAAATATAACAGCAGGCGCTTTATCTAAGACTTATTTTTCTGTAAATGGATTGTAAAAGTCCATTTAAAAATATTTATCTGTAGTCAATAAAAAAAATCTTCTATCATGTTGTAGGGATAAATAATCAAACTTCTCATCAGTCCTGTAGTATTTTGATGATACATTTATGGATACTATCGCCAACCTAAAGGAACACTAATTCCCACATGTACTGTTGAGAATATATAACAATTAAGAAAATAAATCTGGATAATCAATTTTTTTCTGTGAATGGATGACAAATTAACACTTCTGTGATTTTTAAAGTTATCAATCAACAGATCCCTCAAACTTAGGATTTACGTATAAAATGTTTTGTGTTCAGTGGGTACATCAATTCTTAGAAAAATTATTAAAAACAAAAGTCACCTGAGAATGGTCAAGTGTAAACTTTTTAAAAATATATGATATTTATGTAAGCTAATATTATATAGTACTTATCCTCCTTCTCACTACTTTCTACTTTTTTCTTTACATAAATATACTTATTGTTTGTTACAAGTAAAGAATGCTCTGAACTTTATTGATATACACTACCCATTCTAGAAAATAAAGCAGCAGGCCCCAACCTTTTTGGCACCAGGGACGAGTTTTGTGGAAGACAATTTTTCACTCCTTTTTTCTTAAGTGTTGAGGAACAGAAAACTTGCTTTTAATATACAGATCACTGGACGGAAAGGACCTGCTTGTGAATCTGATCCCAGTGAACATAACTCAATGACCCTTATTCACAACTTGACTTTATTGAAATGATGAAATCCTAGACTTCAAGATGAACACATTTTTTAAAAATATAAATTTATTTATTTTAATTGGAGACTAATTAAGGATGAGCAAATTTTGAATGTGGGAAAGATGTGAGTTGTGTTCACATCTTTCCCAAATTGTGTTTCCAAAGTTAGCCACAAAAATTTCTCCTTTTCTGATATGTTCTCTGCTATGTATCTATGCTTTACCTTCATCAAAGCATGTAGTTTATTTCCCTTCTGCTTGAACTGATCTTATGGCTTAAAACTTAAACTATTTAAATCTTGAGTTACCTACACCATAGAAAAATAAAGACATTTTTGTGACCATATTGATTTAGAAGTACACTGACTAAAAGGGATGTTGGGTGAGCAACAAATTAACCCTTCCTGGACAGGGAGGCCTGGTGTGCTGCAGTCCATGGGGTTGCAAGAGTTGGACACAACTGAGTGACCAAACTGAACTGAACCCTATCGCAGTTGTAGGTTTATCGCAACTCATTCTGTTCAATACTATTTTCTTTCTCTTCCATTAAGAGCCCCTTTGACACAATAATCTCTGTCTCAGACACAATTTCCTTGGAAGCCTGACATAACATATTAATAAAATTGAGATTTGGGAGATTTATCAATATATTTTTCTAGATATCATATCCACTAGCATTCCTCTTCTGATTTATTCTTAAATATGAGCGGCACCCCTTATGTGTACTTCCAAGAGAACTTGTTCTTATTCTAATACTGCTATTCTACTGCAAAACTGCAAAGGCCATATAGTCTTTTGAGTTCCCCACTATTTTTATTGAACACAGAATCATTATTCATGATTTTCTAAGGTTGCCAGCATAATGTCACCTGCCATTAATCAGTATACTATGCTTCTGCCAATGCTTCTTAGAGTAGGTCTATGAGAAGATATATGTAGCTACGTGTTTCAGGGCATGAGTTGTGGCATTAAGATGTGTGCATTTGGGAGCTCAGCTCGGTGCTCTGTGGTGACCTAGAGAGGTGGGATTAGGGGCAAAGTGTCAGTTAATCACTCAGTCATGTCTGACTCTTTGAGACCCTGTGGACTGCAGTATGCCAGACCTCCCTGTCCATCACCAACTCCCAGAGCTTACTCAAACTCACATCCATCGAGTCAGTGATGCCATCCAACTGTCTCATTTTCTGTCGTCCCCTTCTCCTCCTGCCTTCAGTCTTTAATATGTATATATGTATACCTACAGCTGATTCACTTTCCTGTATAGCAGAAACACAACAGTGTAAAGCAGTTATAGTCCAATAATAAAATTAAAAATAAATTAGAAAGAAAAGTATCTGCATTCAAATTCTAGGTCTGTTACTAACTTGTTCTAAAACCTTGGAAAGTTAACCACTTCTCTTTTCTATAACATATTGCAATGTACTTCATAGGGTTATCTTGAGAATAAAATTGACTAATGCATGTAAATGCTTAGCACTTGACACATAGTAAATTTTAAATATATGCTCAGTATTATTACTTTATCTTAAAATCTCTAGACTGTGAAGGAATATATTTAATTTGGGGTAACTTTTGTTTGTACAGGAAAAATTAGTGCATAATTATAGGAGCTTTCTTGCAACTATTAGCCAGCATACACCTCTTCTCCTGAGAACATCCCACTCTACAATACATAGACCAATGGCCAAGGTGATGTGTTTTTTGGGCTTAGCTTTTCCTTAATGTGCCATTATTTACTATTTTTTTTTTTCTACTGAAATTAAATGAGAAGAATCTCTCTCATAATACTCATAATAGAAGCTGTAAAATAGGGGCCTGAGAATAGATATTGTCTATGTTTTCTATTATATGGAAGAAATCTATATGCATGAAACATATTTGTTTAAAAAAAAAGAAAACCCACCATGAGACAAGCGTAGAGAAGGAATGGATCACCCTGGTAGAGTTCAAGTTCCAGCTCCAGTTTCCCCTGTGGCTAAGCTACTCCATCTCCTTTCTTATGGTTTGTTTATTCAAACTTTCCTTCAATGATAGGGGCCAAGCAAGTGTATTTCCAAAAGTTTTCCCTTTTTGCCCGCACTAGGTTAAATTCTGTTTCTGTCACTTGTAATTAATAAACTCTACCTGAAATATAACAAGTAAGAGGAAAGGAAGATAGTAAACAAAGAAAAGAGTGTAGGTAATTTAATGAAGAAATAAGGGGAGAGGAAAGAGTGCAATATACAGCCTTGACGTACTCCTTTTCCTATTTGGAACCAGTCTGTTGTTCCATGTCCAGTTCTAACTGTTGCTTCCTGAACGGCATACAGATTTCTCAAGAGGCAGGTCAGGTGGTCTGGTATTCCCATCTCTTTCAGAATTTTTCACAGTTGATTGTGATCCACACAGTCAAAGGCTTTGGCATAGTCCATTCTGAAGGAGATCAGCCCTGGGATTTCTTTGGAAGGAATGATGCTAAAGCTGAGGCTCCAGTACTTTGGCCACCTCATGCAAAGAGTTGACTCATTGGAAAAGACCCTGATGCTGGGAGGGATTGGGGGCAGGAGGAGAAGGGGACGACAGAGGATGAGATGGCTGGATGGCATCACTGACTCGATGAACGTGAGTCTGAGTGAACTCCGGGAGATGGTGATGGACAGGGAGGCCTGGCGTGCTGCGATTTATGGGGTCGCAAAGAGTCAGACACGACTGAGCGACTGAACTGAACTGAAGGAGTGCAAGATAGAAAAAAGGGAGGTAGATTTAAAAAGATTGAAAAGTTAGTGTGATGTGTATGGAGAGCATGCATTCAACCTCCATAATTTCTACATTTGCCATCATTATTTATAATAAAAATACCTTTAAATCATACAATGTTTCACTGTGTATAAGAAACTTCAAGTTTTCCTTCTCATCTGAAATAGTAGCTAACATCTACTGGACACATTCTTGTCTTTCTCCTAAATGCCTCAAACAGATGATCCTGCCTAATCCTCAAACAACTATGAGCTTCAGCTATTATCCCCATCTTGTAAATTAGGAAACTGAGACTCATAGAATAACTGGCAGAATCTTAGGTATACTGATAGTGCAGTAGAAGTATTTGAGTCCAGATGGCTCAGATGGTAAAGCGTCTGCCTGCAATGTGGGAGACCTGGGTTCGATCCCTGGATTGGGAAGATCCCCTGGAGAAGGAAATGGCAACCCACTCCAGTACCCTTGCCTGGAAAATCCCATGGGTGGAGGAGCTAGTAGGCTACAGTCAATGGGATCACAAAGAGTCAGACACGACTGAGTGACTTCATTTTCTTTTCTGGTCTATTATCTCTTACAGCAAAACCCTCTCTACCATACCTGTGACAATAAATCATATGCTATCCTAAATGAAATGAATATTCCTTGATATAAACTTCAAGCTTCAACATTAGGAAGCAATTGAAAAACCCATAAAGAAGACTAAGTGCACAGGACCAGGGTAGTAAGAAGAAAACTAAGAAAGAACAAAAGCTGTGAAAAGTAAAATAATATTGTATCTAAAGATCACAATACTGCTGATGATGATAAAGTGTCAAGAAGAATGAAATAAGTACCCAGTGAAATTCTACTGATAGATCAAATAGCATGAAATAGAATATTTTATCTCACAAATAACAATTTGAAATAAATTGAATTTATGAATTAAACTTACCGCCTAAAAGAGACACATAAAAAGATTCAAAGTGGGTGAATGAGTGAATAACAGATAATTAGTGTCAAACAAAAGCAGTACCAGTAAAGAAGAGAAAAGAGAAGATGAATAATGACATTCTAAGATGATTGAGAAGTGAAAAAGGACATAATCAGTGTAGAAGTTTTGCTCAAGTACAGTTACTGTGAAAAGAAACCTATAGAAGGAGTGATTAGAAGACATGAATATAACAAATAGATGGAGATGTATGGCTATATTTATGGGTTGAAAGTAATGCTCTTTAAGTGGAAGTGGTTGCATGTAGGCGATGGAGGAATTAATGGTGTAACAACTTGAAACTGTGGGGTTTAGGGGAGAACTGACCCCAGTTCTATTTAAAAATAGCCTTTGGTAGAAAGTTTAACTTTTCTATTAAGATGAAAAGCAAGAAATTTAAGATGCTAAATGAAACTGATATATTGAAAATCTGCTAAGAAGACTTTTGCAAGCAGTTTTGAGAAACAGATAACTTTAGCAATTTGTTTTAATTAATTTAAATTTTTTCTGCCTTTTATTATTATTATTCATATTTCTTTGTATTTTTTAAATTTTTGTATGCTATGTTGTAAACCACTTATCACTTATATTCCCCACTATATTTGTTTTACAGGCTTATTTTCATAGGTCACAATTGAAAATAAATAAGTAGATTTTTAAATATAAAAAGACTCCTAAAGACTATTTATGACAAATATGTTTATTAATTCATTTGTATAATTCTTAAAAAATCAAAAGGTTCTGAGTGTCTGTGCTTTCTGTGCCACTCTGATATTTTTGCTTTAACTCTAGACTCTGGATTCTTCTTTCATGAAGGCATTTATCAATTTCTGCAAAAAAAAAAAGTTATGAATAATGTAAAGTGACAGTAGAATAAAGACAGGCAGATTGTGAATATGGAATGTTACTGAGATGTGCAAACCTCTTCAGTTTTCTTTTAAGCTTCTTCTTCTGAGTTTTAAGCACAGACAGGCTTCTCACACAGGCACGAGGAAGACACGGTGCAGTTATCTATGTTGACAGTGTGTACACCTGCATACACACATTTCCCCTGGAAATCCATACTTGGCTTTGGTAGATGCCACTCACTGTGTTCAAGTAAAGTAACATTACTTTAGAACATGACGTGTGAAATTTATTATACCTGGCACTGTAGGGAATTCAGGAGAGTAAAGGCACTCACTCTTCCTCTTTTCAAAGAACTCATACGTTGGTATATATACAAAGAGATAGGCATATGATAAGTAAGTTTCACAAAATATGTTAATTATTGGTAAGTATTGGCTTCCCTGATAGCTCAGTTGGTAAAGAATCTGCTTGCAATGCGGGAGACCAGGGTTCAATTCCTGGGCCTGGAAGATACCCTGAAGAAGGGAAAGGCTACCCACTCCAGTATTGTGGCCTGGAGAATTCCATGGACAGTCCATGGGGTTGCAAAGAGTCAGACAGGACTGAGCGACTTTCAATTTTACATTATTGTCCAAAATGTTTGTTCATTTTTTTTCTGTAACAGTTTATGGAAAAATCCAAACAAACTTTTGGCAATATTTTATATGTGGGAAAAGGTACACCTGTATAAAGAAGAAGAGACTGCTCCAGCTGGGAAAATTATGGCAATAGCAGGAAAGACAGGACATATGATCTGGGATACAGAATTAAGTTTAAGTGTAGATCAGCACAACAACAATATTGTAAAGTAATTAGCCTCCAATTAAAATAATTAATTTTTTAAAAAAGCAGGTGCATGTACAGTTGCAGCTGGAATGGGAATTCTTTACTTGTAAACATGTTAGATATAAAAGCTAGCCAGAATTATTAACAAAATTTAGAATATATATATGTATATATATATATGCTATGCATGCATGCAGTTAAGTCGCTTCTGTCTTGTCCGACTCTGTGCGACCCCATAGACGGCAGCCCACCAGGCTCCTCTGTCCACAGGATTCTCCAGGCAAGAATACTGGAGTGGGTTGCCATTTCCTTTTCCAATGCATGCATGCATGCTAAGTCGCTTCAGTTGTGTCCGACTCTGTGTGACCCCGTAGACGGCAGCCCACCAGGCTCTGTCCACAGGATTCTCTAGGCAAGAATAATGGAGTGGGTTGCCATTCTCTTCTCATATATATATATATATATATATACACATACATATATATGTATTTGTGTGTGAGAGAGAGCATGTGCATGTATGTGTGTACGGATCCTTGAACAACGTGGATTTCAACTACTCAGTTCTACTATATGAAGATTTTTTTCAATAGTAAATACTACAGTATTACAGGGTCCATGGCTAGTTTAACATGTAGTTTTAAAGGACCAACTAAAACTTCTAAGCAGATTTTCTTCTACATGGAGGACTTGGTGCCCCTGACCCCCACCCATGCTCTACATTGTTCAAGGATCAACTGTATATGTATTATTCTGGGACAGTTGCCTCTGCTCTGATACATTCATCTCACTTCAATTTATAAAATCACCACTGGTAGAAATGCTAGTGGGCAGATGCAACCAAACATTCTGGTTGAATTTAATCCTTTACTAAAGATCTAGGTTATAAAGAATATTTTAGTTCAATGTCAATAAAATGGCTTTTCATCCACTCTAGAGCAAAACTGTTTGTTTAGTACTATCTGAAAAAAAAGGCAAAGCTTATTTACTGAATTGCTAAAGGCATAGTACAAGTCTTTTAAAAATACCAAAGGAACTAGAAAGAAATTCTGAGCTATGTTTGGAAAATTAAATTGCCAAAATAGTTCATATGTTATTTCATCTATTAATTCACCATATCTATTGAATGTTCTATGTTCCAAACATTGTACAAGGTTTGAAGCAGAGTGAACCTTTCAACTCACAAAATTCCAATAATTAAAATCATCAACCATAAAAGTTAAAATAGATTAAAAATTTGATGCATTACTACAGCAATTTCAGGAAAATATTCACATATGTTTACACAAAAAATATTCATAAAAACTGTGAAATATTTAAGGGACATATATGATGACTAAAATTATTTAAATATTAAATTTTAGTATGTGATAAATGATATTAAAACAAGTGATAAAGGGGAGGGAGGAGGGAGGGGGTTCAGGATGGGGAACATGTGTATACCTGTGGTGGATTCATGTTGATGTGTGGCAAAACCAATACAATATTGTAAAGTAATCAACCTCCAATTAAAATAAATAAATTTATATTAAAAAAATGAATAATTTAAGCAGTACTCTGACAATTGATTGCCTAATTGAAATACACATAGAGAGACAGATATAATTACACCTACATTTGAACATACATGTACATGCTTCAGCTTTCTCCTTCACGCCTTTATGTGTTAAGATAAATTTCAAATGAATAAACAATCTCATTTTATTTAAATGTTAATCATCTGTTCATGTGATAAAAGCAAGTAAACTTAAAGAACAAATTATTAAAGGAAAAAAGGAAAGCTGTGCCTGCAAGAGAAGTTACAAACAACATACCAGAAATCTTAAAAGAAATAAAAAGATAAACAGGATAAAACTGTCAAAGGTATTCATATTATAAGTTAGAAGAAAAACAGCCTTACTAAACATCACAATAATATCACCTAACGGAACAAAGTAAAAATAATTGGCTATCAAGATTATCAGTCTTATTCTTAGATAGGCACATGGTGATGAAAGAGCTTGAAATATTTTTTCCTGACATAGTTGTCTAAGGCAGTGTTTCTGAATAACAACTGAGAAATATGCCTTTAAAACCAAAAAATAGGCCCAAATTATTTGGATGAGAAATGACCAATCTATACTTGTTCCCAATAAAAATACCAGAGAGGTACTCAGATTCATACTTATGATATTCTTTCCTATAATTATATTTCTTATTTGAAATTGTAATAATTCAGGTCATCTAATAATAAGGATATACTTACTATTAATTATAAAATATCTAAATGACAATGATTTACAAAATTGCTGACAATATAATATGAAATAACAAAAGCGAGAAGTAAAGAGGACTAAATTTGGTCCCTAATAATCTCTATTTCCTCAAAACTCTTTAGGCCAGACATTGGAACAGGAATAAGGCATTGGATTATGTAGCAGAAACTTACAGGCCAGAAGGACGAGAACCATCCTCCCACTTCCATTCATTGTCCTCTTCCTTATAAGACAGGCCAAGCCAAGTGTGGTTTACTGCAAGTAACTTCAGAATACACTGCATGGAAACAGAATGCACAAAGCTATTAACGCTAAAAGTCCACTAGACATAAAAATACAAAACTTGTGTCTCAGTTCAGTTCAGTTCAGTCACTCAGTTGTGTCCAACTCTTTGTGACCCCATGGACTGCAGCATGCCAGGCTTCCCTGTCCTGTGTCTAAAAAGAATCTAAAAAACTTGTATCTAAAGAATCATTTAAAAAAATGCATGGGAATGACCCACAGAGATGTTATGGGGAGGGAGGTGGGAGGGGGCTTCATGTTTGGGAACACATGTAAGAATTAAAGATTTAAAATAAATAAATAAATAAATAAAATGGGTTATTTGTTTAAAAAAAAAATGCAGTATATATATGCCCACTGATAAACACTGAAAACATATTTGAGTTCTTCAGTGTCTGTGCATTTTCTCAAGCCAGGAATTAAACACACACACACACACACACACACACACACAAAGAAAGTTAATCATTTTTTTTGTTTGTTTTTTAGCTTAGTCCCAGTAATGAAAAGGGTTTTTATTTCCTCAGTGTATTTTAGAAATATTTAAGTTGTAAAAAGAAAGGGCACAGTGTTAACTGTATTTTAATTCATCTACTTTTTTAAACTTACACAGTTTTTTAAAATTTATTGCACAAATACATGCACTTGGTTTTAGAAGTCAAGTGATGCAAAAAAAATATATATAATATATATGTATATGTATGTATATATATATATATATATATATATATATAGCCATTCCTCTTTCACTAATGCCTTTCTCCAGAGGCAATTTGTCCTATGACTTCCTATTTTATAAAGCCAGAATCTTTAGTCTCATGCTCTATTTTCTCACCTCCTGTCTCCTTTTGATATAGCTACTTCATAATTTTTGGCTTGTGTTTCAATACTTTTCAGTTCAGTTCAATTGCTCAGTCGTGTCCAACTCTTTGTGACCCCATGAATCGCATCACTCCAGGCCTCCCTGTCCATCATCGACTCCCGGAGTCCACCCAAACCCATGTCCATTGAGTCGGCGACGCCATCCGGCCATCTCATCCTCTGTTGTCCCCTTCTCCTCCTGCCCCCAGTCCTTCCCAGCATCAGGGTCTTTTCCAATGAGCCAACTCTTCGCATGACGTGGCCAAAGTATTGGAGTTTCAGCTTCAGCATCAGTCCTTCCAATGAACACCTAGGACTGATCTCCTTTAGGATGGACTGGTTGGATCTCCTTGCAGTCCAAGGGAGTCTCAACAGTCTTCTCCAACATCACAGTTCAAAAGCATCAGTTCTTTGGTGCTCAGCTTTCTTCACGGTCCAACTCTCACATCCATACATGACTACTGGAAAAGCCATAGCCTTGACCAGACGGACCTTTGTTGGCAAAGTAATATCTCTGCTTTTCAATATGCTATCTAGGTTGGTCATAACTTTCCTTCCAAGGAGTAAACGTCTTTTAATTTCATGGCTGTAATCACCATCTGCAGTGATTTTGGAGCCCCCCAAAATAAAGTCTGACACTGTTTCCACTGTTTGCCCCATCTATTTCCCATGAAGTGATGGGACCAGATGCCATGATCTTCGTTTTCTGAATGTTACGTTTTAAGCCAACTTTTTCACTCTCCATCTTCACTTTCATGAAGAGGCTTTTTAGTTCCTCTTCACTTTCTGCCATGAGGGTGGTGTCATCTGCATATCTGAGGGTTAATATTATTTTTTTTTATCCAAATAGTAAGTGATGATCTAACAGAAAAATTCCTATTGAAGAGGACACCAAACCAATATATGAATCACTTTTTTTTTTAACATTTATTCAACTCTGTGCCTGTTCTTAGAGCTTGAGATATATCATTGAACAAAAATGAGAAAAATCCCTGCTTTGGGGGGTTGTAGGCCAGATAGAAGTTAACAACATACATATAAATGATATGATATATAAGAAGGTGACAAGTGCTATAAAAATTAGAACAGGGTAAGAATGCCCACAAGTAAAGTGGAGTGGTCGAGGGGTGGTGGGCACTGATACACAGGTTGCAATTTTAAGTAGGGGTGTCAGGGCAGGTCTCATTAAGAAGGTGACAAGTGTATAAACAGTTGAAGGAAATGAAGTAGTTCACCATGGTTGTTCCAGAGAGGAGAATATTACATGCAGTGAAGTGAAAATATTAGTTGCTCAGTCATGTCGGACCCTTTGCGACCTCAAGGACTATAACCTACCAGGTTCCTCTGTCCATGGAATTCTCCAGACAAGACTACTGGAGTGGGTTGCCATTCCCTTCTCTAGGGGATCTTCTCAACCCAGGGATAGAACCTAGGTCTCTTGCACTGCAGGCAGATTCTTTACCCTCTGAGACACCAGGGAAGAGGGAACAGAAAATGCCGTTTCCGCAATGAATGCATGTGTGTATGTTAGGCAAGAACGGTGGGGCACTCAAGGGAAAGAAAAGTGGATATGCAGCAGGAGAGTGCCCCTTACCCTGGTTTCAGAGCTGCCGGTGAGCCCTTCCTTCCACTGGTGGTCACTACATATTTATATCCCAGAAGTAAAGAATGAAATGCAATCTCACCATCAATCTACTCCTTTCTGTCTTTAAAAATGTAGCATTCAAAGAGACACAAAGCTCTGAACACTCCGACCAAGAAACCGCTTTCACAGTCTGGTGGTAGCAGTGGTCTCTGTGTTGCACCCAGTGACTCAGAGGAGATCCACACCCGTCTCCTAGGAAAGAAAATATAAATCAGAGCCCACAGACCCTCCCAAACAAGGGCTTATGTCTTCACACTCCCCTGCTTAAAAGAATGAGGTCGTTATTAAAAATTATTGTCAACTCAGAATTGTCTCACTTCCAAATTACCTCCTTTTGCATTTAGTTCTTGTAGAGCCTCAGTCATATTCTCATTCTGGTTTTGGAGCTTCTCTAGGATTTCTATATAAGACAAGACTTAACATTAGAGATGACCACACATTTCATTTGATTTTGTACTGTTTCAAGTCATAATAATAACAATGGTCCAGAGGCACAGTGTGCAAATAGTTTTAGTTCAGTTCCCTTCCCTACTTAATTAGCTTCATCTCTGCCTGAAGTAATTAAGTGCTTAGAAATTAGCCTTTTAAAATGCACAATTTAATGATTATAGTCAGCAGTACTGTATTATAAGCTCAAAATTGCTAAAGGAATAGATCTCAATTATTGTCAGCACAAAAAACGAATTGACAACTTGTGTCATAATAAAGGCATAAGCTAATGCTATTATAGTAACCATATTGCGATATACAAATGTTTCAAAACCACATGTTGTACAGCTCAAATTACACAAAGTTTTGCCATACATCTTGTAAAGTAAAAAAATAAATAAATAAATTTGAAAAATAAATAAATAAATAAAATTAAAAATAAAAGTATACTGATGAAAAATTAAAAAAAAAATACACACAGTTATGCATTAATCACATTTCAATAAAAAAAGAAACCGGGCTTTTAGCATGATGCATCACTAATGGACTCTCAGGTTGTTCATTTAATTATTCAATATAGGTTCAATATCTCAAAGGAAAAAAACTAACATTTTAATGCAAGGCCTTTGTAAAATACGTATCTACACTATTTTTATATTAAAATTTAATTAGCATAAAAGGAGCCTTATGATAATTATTATAAACACCCCCTCCTTAGGAGGCACTTACAAACTATGAAAATGCCATTGATTTCCAGATATTTGTATTCTTCCATTTTCATGCTCCCTGAACAATTTGCACATACCTCTACTGCACACTTTGAAACTTTTGTTTATGTTTGGTTTATATATTTTCTCTAAGCTTCCCAAGGGCAGGGTTCATATTGTATTTATCACTGATCAGCAGCCAAGTGGCTGGCACCTGGTGTGCATTGAATAAATGTGAATGCTTAACTGAGTAAACAAGTTAGTCAACTAATACAAGAGGATATATTTGGTAAATATGGGACTCCTGCAGTTTCAGAAGATCAATGAAGAATTTAAAAAAAAAAAGCCATCAAAACCACCATGCTGCTGTATAAACTCCTTTTTTATTATATGAAGTGAAGAAGTGAAGTCGCTTAGTCGTGTCCGACTTTTTGCGACCCTGTGTACTGTAGCCCACCAGGCTCCTCTGTCCATGGGATTCTCCAGGCAAGAATACTGGAGTGGGTTGTCATTTCCTTCTCCATGGGATCTTCCTGACCCAGGGATCAAACCCAGGTCTCCCGCATTGCAGGCAGATGCTTTAACCTCTGAGACACCAGGGAAGCCCTTTTTATCCAATCATTTTACGGCTGCAACAAGAAAAACAGTCTAGCATTCTGTAAAGATAATTTGTTCTAGTTCTAAAATTACCTTTATTTTGGTCAAGAACTTTTTGAACCTGAAGAAATATTTCCTCCTTGTTTTCGAAAGATTCAATCCATTGGTTAAGGCTCTTCATCTTGCTCTCTGATTCCTGAACACTTTGAAAATCTAGAACAAGAATTCCAGATAAGTATAAAACACATGCTCAGTTATGAAATGGTAGAGAGACTGTGAAGCTTAATTTTTATAACATTTCCTTAATAAAGTTCCCAACAAATTTTTAACAACTATAATAAGATATTTAACCAAATATGTTTTCATTTATCCACTGTTACTTTTAAAGTCTACACCTAAATCTAGAATATCATCCTAATTCCTTGTAAGATTGAACATATGCTTATATTAACAGAACATTGCTTCAGCTGATTAAAACAGATGACAACTACAAAAGCCAAGTCTCAAATAAATCTTGTGGCATCATGACTTGATGTAATGTGTAGAATTTCACTTTCTAATCAAATCTTAAAATTCTGAATTTCAAACTAACGCTATCAATGTGAAAACACTATACTTAAATAGTTGTGAACAATTTTAATACTAATTAGAATATTCTGTTGATCTAATTTATGATGCTGGCTAAATGGGCAGTATGAAGAAATAGTAAAAGAAGTTACTTTTTATTTTCAGAGTAAAGATGTTACACATTCACTCAGCTTGATATCTTAGTAGGTTGTAATCTTCAAAATAATACAGAATAAATCACTACTATTAATATCTTCTGCAGTAATTTCCATAATATAATCTCCTTGGGAAAAAATGATTATTGAGAGCTCACAAGGTTAAATTCATTCATAAAATAAAAAGTGTAATATTTTTATATCATTTTTTTCCTGTTCTCCATTCAGTATGGCAATAAAACATTTACCAAAAACTATTATCTGGAAATGATTTAAAGAAACATGATAATCTGACAAACAGTCTATTATTTCTTTTTCTCCAATTAATTGGACTTACAGTGGTAACCAAAGAATCCACACAGCATCAAAAGCAGCAGGCTGAAGATTCCCAGGATCACAGGAATTATTCCATAGAGAGAGAAGGAAAAACGAGAAGCTAAGAAACAGAGTGAGTGAAAAATCAGAGATAAAGTAAGCTCCTGTTATTTGAAAGATTAATATCATTATTTTAATGTTATTAGTTAAGTGCTGTATATTTTATGAAAAATAATACCCAGTGTGTGAATTACTATAAAGTATTAGGCTGAATAAGAGAGGAAAAAATATTTTAGAGGAATTACAGAAAATAATTAATGTAGAAGACCTGATTTCTATCCTGAAAGGCCCGCTTACAAGGTTGGCCATGGCTGGGATCTGGAAACCTAGATTTCAGTAGAGTTTCCACAACCACTAATTGTTAGGAATGGCTCACCTTATCTTCTCTGTTTGTACAAACAATATAGCTTTGCTTCTCTTTGGGAAGTCTGGAATTTTGTTACATGCCAACCAGATGCTACCTATGGGATTAACCCCCTAATAAATACTCTGAACATTGATTCTCTAATGAGTTTCCCTGGTTGTCAACATTTGACACATTGTCATGATGTATTGCTGGGGGAATTCCTGTGACCTGTGTGGCTCTACTGGGAGAGGAGTCTAGGAAGGTTGAGCCTGGTCTTCCCCACACTTCACTTCATGCACCTTTCCCCTTTGCTGATTATGTTTGTTATCCTTCCATTGTCATAAATCTCAGCTACAAGTGCAACTCTATAGGGTCCTGTGAGTTCTCCTAGTGAATCATTAAACCTGAGCATATCTTTGGGGACTTACAGTGCAGGTAAAAAATTTACATACAGGTATTATTAAAATTATCCTTAAATATTAGGTACAAACTTTCAATTCAGACTACATTACCCTCATTAATACAATCAGATAGAGAAATGCTTATCGATATTAAATCGGTGCTATTATTAAGATAGAACTCTTTTTTTTAAAACTGGATGACCTGTAGTAGATTCCCTTGATGTGTGCGTGCTAAGTCACTTCAGTCATGTCGGACTCTTTGCGACCCTATGGACTGTAGCCCATCAGGCTCCTCTGTCCATGAGATTCTCCAGGGAAGAATACTGGAGTGGGTTATCATCCCTCCTCCAAGGAATCTTCTTGACCCAGTGTACCTGAATCTCTTACATCTCCTGCATTGGCAAGCAGGTTCTTTACCACTAGTACCACCTGGGAAGCCCCATTCATAAAGAATTACAGTAAATCTTAATGACTGTTTTAAAGGGACAATATTTGGTTTTAGATGAAACAATACCTATAATTTATTCAATTTCACAAAAGTATATGCTTCATCCCCACATTCTAGAAATTAAACTTTCAGAGATCATTGTTAATAGTCTTTTGTTGGTAAGTTTATTTCCCTCCAAAACAAATGTATAAACTCTAATGTTTAAAAACGTATTTCTTTTTTTTTTTTTGTACTTCAAAAACAAAGAATTGTACTTTTGAAACAAAATGAAAAGCTCCCATAAGAAAAGAATAGTTATTTTTATAACTAATATCCAAATCATTTATTTAACTTTCTGTATAATATAACCTGGTGGTTATCAACCAGAGGAAAGTTTAACCCCAGAGGACAATATTAAATATTTGGAGATATTCTTGATGTGATAATTGAGGGTCAGGCAGTACTGACATCTAGTGCATAGATGTCAAAAAGATGCTAAACATCCTACAGTCACTAACCAATGCCCCATAACCAAGAGTCGTCTAGCCCAAAATGTCCTTAGAGCTGAGGTTGAGAAACTCTCCTCTATTAAATGATGTTGGTTAATTATGATCAAAAAGAGGCATCATGCAATAGGGTTTTATCTTTCTTTGTCTTTTTTACAAATTTTCTGAGTTTTAAACCTTGATCAAGTTCTCTGTTTCATGTAAGAAAACAGTTCTAAATTTGGACCATGGCTTCTTCCGTCTTTAACTATGCT
This sequence comes from Capricornis sumatraensis, assembly GCF_032405125.1. NCBI lineage: Eukaryota > Metazoa > Chordata > Mammalia > Artiodactyla > Bovidae > Capricornis > Capricornis sumatraensis. The sequence goes on along the minus strand of NC_091072.1, from coordinate 143,266,689 downwards.
TCTTCATATATGAAAACTTCACAACTCTGTCAGAAAATACGCTTCTGTTTTACTCCTATATATGTTCTAAACATTCTCATCTCTATATTTTTTCTAAATTTTAAAATTTCCAAATAGTAACAATTAGAGAAACATAAAATGGAAAGTGTACCTAAAGATAACAAAGAGAGACCATAAATGAATGAACTCTAGTGTATCTACTTTACCGTCCACATTGGTGTGCTCAGGAATTGGGCCCCATTCATCCTCAGGAGGAGGAGGAGGAAGGGCGAGAGATGGTTCCAAGTCCACAATAGGGATGGTCTCTGTCTGCTCTGTATTTTCTTTTAACACAGAAAATATATCATAACTTTACAACTTTGTAAAACAAATGAGATTAGAATTTGAGAACCATTACTATGTCCAAAGATCCCTAGAAATACAAACATCATAGAAATAAAATCAAAGATACTCAGATCACATTTCCACTCAACAGCCCATCCAGCTTCCCAATACTTTTAGGAAAGTATTTAAGCTGGTTGATTACACTTTGGACCGAGTCAAGAAATAAGATAATTATTTTTTAAAATATATTTAAAAGCACTCTTTCAGGTAATCTGGGACATGTTACAAATATAATGCTCCTAGAATAATCACAACTAGCATTATATCAAATAAAAACAACCAAAATTGTATTTTCATTAAAATGGCATAGGTCATTTAGACTTAAAAAGAAAAAATACCTGGAGGTTGTTCACAGTCTGAAGCATCTGACATTCTAGAGCCTTTTGGATTATTTATTTATCCCAAGTGTGAAGAAGAGCTTACAAAGATGTTGGCAGGTGAATGAAGAGTTATCTCTTCCACTTTCTTCCTAGAGTTGATGAGAAGACCACACATAGCCTCAGGTGGGGCAGCTACTTACATTTCATACAACTGTATGAAACTAACTAAATTTGGCAAAAAAAAAAAAAAAACCCACAGAGGAAATGTGAATCTATAACTGGATATTTTCTAATAGGTATACAGAAATAAAGTCACCCCTACTTAACTAAACCATATACAACAAGCCTTTAAGTATCATCTGGTTTATTTAGCTAATACTCCATCACTCCAGAAATTAATTAGGAAAAGCCACTATCATAAATAATATAACTGAGTATTCTAGAGCGAAATGTTTCATGAAACTTGAGTATGAAGAAAAGGAAGATACAAATATAAAGAAACTAATTAGAAAAAGGAATAACACTGGAAATGACATCTGTTCGTCAAAGGTAAATTTAAATGACTGCCTATATAGAATGGCACTTGAAGATGGAAATCACAAAATAAAATCTGTATGTCCAAATAGTGACAGACTGGCTTAAAGTTTTTTGATACTACCCCCACCACCCAACTTTGTTTCAAAGGGAAAGCAAATTCTATTCATATAAATATGTTTGGGTTAGCCACTGAAATAAACCTTTTACTCTTCACTGCTCAACTGAAAAAAAATTCAGTATTTTCAGTGTGAATAAATAGATACTGTACACAAACAAAAATAGACATAAGATTTTTCTCATTGGGTTTATAACCTCATAGAAACTATGTTCAAGTCTGGTTGAAACCACACACGATACCTCAGATAGTGGTCATAAGTTTCCCATCCTCCTATATCCAGTTCAGATCAAATGGTTTTACAAGTAATCCTAAAATAGATCACATTTTATCTTTTAATGTATGAAACGCAAGATTGGTTGACTAAAAAGATTATTATAACCTTACTTTTCAAAGATCTCAGTAAAGCCAGGGATGGAGAAAGCAGAGACTTCATAAAAAATATTCTGCACTGACTTTCTGCCTATATTGTAATTCAATTTTATTTTGTTTACTTTCTAACTCTATATTTAAAAATCTGATTGTGTTGCTTTGGGTCAGGATTCAGGTAAGTCGGAAAAAAGCAAAAGTATTAATCGTTAATGTGTGAATATCACTTATAAGCCAATATTATAATATTATATGGGCATACACAGTATCCTATTCTTGGGTAGTTCTATTATATTAGCATGAAATAAATTTTACTGTACTATAGCCCTGTGATATGATTAACCACCTCTCCACTTGGGTGGTTATATATCCAGGTGTTTCAAAAAGAGAACACTTTAAACAATAGTTAGAAGGAAGGTTCTAATATGCTTTGTTATGTTTAGGAGCAAAAACCAAGTAGCAAAGCAGTGGGCATTTATAATAGCATATAAAAAAGGGAAAAAGGAAGGAAAATTAGGGGAACAACATAAAAAGAAGAATAAAAAAGAAGAAACAATATATGCAAATATGTTTAATTCATGTGAATATAGAAAATTATTGACACTAGTGATCACAGGCAAATGGACTGTGAATAAGAGAAAAAGAGAGCCCATATTTATTTATTAGGCCTCATATTATATTGCATATTTATCATATTTTAAAAGAAATTCTAATAGATATAGGGAAATAAAAGCAAAGAGTGATTTGGCATTAAAAATTTCATGTTGTGAACAAATTTTCTTAACACTCATGACAGTACTATATTTGAGAACCAGAAATATTAAAAAATATATGCCCATAAACTAGGGATTGGTTAATTCCTTATCAATATAATGAAATACTATACACCCAATATAATCACCTTATTGAAATCTTCTTTATGACACAGGCATATGTTAATGTAGGAAAATTTACTGAATTAAAAAGACTATATCTAACTAAAAAACTTTCTGCATGTGAGGGCAAGTGAAAATACCAACAAAATGAAAAGAAAAACTTCAAAATAGTAGAAAACACTTGCAAACCATATATCTGATAAAAGTTAATATCCAAAATAGATTTCCCAGGTGGCACAGTGATAAAAATCTGCCTGCTGATGCAGGAGACACAAGACGCTTCGGTTTGATCCTTGGGTCAGGAAGAATCCCCTGGATTAGGAAATGGCAATCCACTCCAGTAATCCTATCTGGAAAATCTCACGGACAGAGAAACCTGGTGGGCTACAGTCCGTGGAGTCACAGAGAGTCAGATACAATTGAGTGACTGAACAATCACATACACAATACCCAAAATACATAAGGGACTCATACAACTCAATACAAAAAGAAAATCCGATTTTTCTAAATGGTCAGAAAAACTGAACAGACATTTTTTCAAAGACATGCAGATGACCAACATGGAAAGGTACTCAGCATCACTAATAATCAGGGAAATTTAAATCAAAACCACAATGAGATAATATCTCACCCCTGTTGGAATGGCTAACATCGAAAAGAAAAGAGAGAAGAGGTATTAGTGAAGAAAGGAGAAAAGGAAAACCCTTTGCACTATTGGTGGGAATAAAAATGGATGTGGCATTATGGAAAACAGTATGGAGATTTCTCAAAATATCAAAAATAGAACTGCCATATGATCCAGAAATTCTACTTCTGGATATATAACCAAAGGAAATGAAGATAGAAATATGAACAGATATCTTTACTATTATGTTCATTGTAGCATTGTTTATTAACATTAATGGCCAAGATATGGAAAACAGTACAAGTGATATATATTATATATATGTAATGAAATATTGTACAACAAATATTTATAACTGTATAAGATCCCTTGGAGAAGAGATAGGCTACACACTTCAGTAATCTTCAGCTTCCCTGGTGGCTCAGATGGTAAAGAATCTGCATGTGAAATTGAACTGAGGGCTAATTCCTAAAGAGAAAAGTTGCTTTCAAGAAAAAAAGGCACATGGGAAAGAAGAAAAAGCAAAGTCATATATTTCACATCACACATTATTAAAAGTACTTTACATACTGATTGTAGCCAAAGGACAGTTGTTCTTTAGGTTTAATTTAATGCCATTATTAAGAAAAAATGAGGTATAATTTTCCAGTTAGTCCAGGAAATAACCTAGAAAACAGTGAAATTCTCCTATATACACACATAGTGTTTTGTCTCAAAGGCATCAATATATGAGGATAGTTTATCTGAAGTCATGAAAAGGATTACCAATAAATATCTATCAGAGTAATGGTATTTTTCCTCCTGAATATACAGAGCAATGGAGAAGGGAATGGCAACCTATTCCAATAATCTTGCCTGGAGAATCCCAAGGACAGAGGGGCCTAGCGGACTACAGTTGAAGGGGTCACAAGAGTCGGACACGACTGAGTGACTAACACACACACACACATACAGTACAATTTTTTATTTTCTAATTTTTTGTTGCTACTATTATTCTAACTTTTTAAAGAAATTGCTGAGGAAGTTTTAGAGTTGATTTGAAAACTGTACCACACAATCCTACAATTTTCACCACTTTGCAAAAAAAAAAACAATGGGGAGATAGCTTCAAAATTGCTCTCTCAGATATTCATATAGTTAAGATGGTTATCTATTAACACCCTCTGATGATCAACCAGTGTGTCTTAGATTGTCACCTACCACTTCATTGTACCATGAAAAATGGATTCTGCTCTATAAACTAATCTATTGTCATGCAAATATTGGCAGGGGCCCATAAGATAAATGGAGAAGGCAATGGCACCGCACTCCAGTACTCTTGCCTGGAAAACCCCATGGACAGAGGAGCCTGGTGGGCTGCTGTCCATGGGGTCATGAAGAGTCGGACACGACTGAGCGACTTCACTTTCACTTTTCACTTTCATGCATTGGAGAAGGAAATGGCAACCCACTCCAGTGTTCTTGCCTGGAGAACCCCAGAGACGGGGGAGCATGGCAGGCTGCCATCTATGGGGTCGCACAGAGTCAGACATGACTGAAGCGATGCAGCAGCAGCAGCAGCAGCAGCAGCATAAGATAAAAAACAAAAATGGGTCAGATTATAGGTCAATTAATAAAAAACATACCCTTGCAGAAGGAAAGCAAAATTTTATACTGGTGGTTAAGGAGCAAAAAAGATATCACAATTTCCAGACTCTCAACCCTGCTGATAAGAAGATAATTTAACTGCAATTGAATGGTTACAGGAGCCCATGTACAGCAGGGCAATTTTCAAAGTGGGAAAGTAGAGATTGAAAAGCATGATTCAGGTATAGATGACCTTATTTGCAAAGCAAAAGTAGAGAGACAGATGTAGAGATTAAATGTATAATTATCAAGGAGGGAAGGGGAGTGGGAGGAATTGGGAGATTGGGATTTACATATTTAAACTATTGATACTATGTATAAAATAGATAACAAATGAGAATCAACTGTATAGCACAGAGAACTCTACTCAGTGTTCTGTGCTGACCTGAATGGGAAAGAAATCCAAACAAGAGGGGATTTATGTACAAATTCAGAAAACTAAGATCATGGCATCTGGTCCCATCACTTCATGGGAAATAGATGGGGAAACAGTGGAAACAGTGTCAGACTTTATTTTGGGGGGCTCCAAAATCACTGCAGATGGTGATTGCAGACAGGAAATTAAAAGACGCTTACTCCCTGGAAGGAAAGTTATGACCAACCTAGATAGCATATTGAAAAGCAGAGACATCACTTTGCCAACAAAGGTCTGTCTAGTCAAGGCTATGGTTTTTCCAGTGGTCATGTATGGATGTGAGCGTTGGACTGTGAAGAAGGCTGAGCACCGAAGAATTGATGCTTTTGAACTGTGGTGCTGGAGAAGACTCTTGACAGTCCCCTGGACTGCAAGGAGATCCAACCAGTCCATCCTAAAGGAGCTCCGTCCTGGGTTTTCATCAGAAGGACTGATGCTGAAGCTGAAACTCCAGTACTTTGGCCACGTCATGCGAAGAGTTGGCTCATTGGAAAAGATCCTGATGCTGGGAGGGGTTGGGGGCAGGAGGAGAAGGGAACGACCGAGGATGAGATGGCTGGATGGCATCACCAACTCGATAGACATAAGTTTGAGTGAACTCCGGGAGATGGTGATGGACAGGGAGGCCTGGCATGCTGTGATTCATGGGGTCGCAAAGAGCCAGACACGACTGAGCGACTGAGCTGAACTGAACTGAAAAGCAAGTTACCGATCAAGCAGAAAAGGAAGGTTAGACTAAATATTGTGCCACTAGATTAGAGTCAGAAACATCTGTTTGAACTCATGTTTCACCCAGTGTATATACAGATGAAGAAATATACAAACAAATACATGTATGTGTGTATACGTGGGTTGATACAATGCCTAGCTCCTTCCACTTGAAAAGTTAGAAGCAGTGAAACCCCAAAAGCAGCAAACATACCCAGTACCCAGATCTTGGTTTTTAAATGTTATTAATCAGTAAAAGGAACTAGAGCTCTTTGGAGAAACGACTGATTCTAAAGTTGGCACAGAGAAAATATATAAGCTGAGAGTGTCTTACTATGACAGAAAGAAAGTGCTCAAAAATAAAAATATTAGGGTAGGTCAAAGGCACAGAGGAGCTACCTAAAAGATCTCCCAATAGGCAAAAGTGGAACAATTTATGCAACAAAAGTAATAAAGTAGTATTGCATTATAAACCCAAGAATAAAATTAATATCAGTGAGCCCATGCTATTAAAAATAAGTGATTGAATAATTAAATGGGAGAGAAAAGACAAACCTTTACAGAAAAATTTCAAACATTCTTCTGCCCAGGAGGTGAAGTTTAACTCTGACTGAGGGTGGACTGGCTTTGGTGACTTGCTTACTTCCATAGAACAGAGCTTGGAAAGAAGAAAATGATAACTCCACAGTGGGAAAACCTGACAAACACAAATTAACCAAGGGATAAGGTTAAGATCACCATTGATACCTTGTGGATAAATGTATCCCTGATAAGACCTCATGGTTAGGTTAGTTCACCTTCGTGGTAGTTTTTCTGAAAATCCCACCTCTCCAGTCTAAACAAGAGAAAAACATCAGAAGAACAAACTTAAGGGGCATTTGACATGAAACCTGGCCACAAGAAAAGACTGGAAGTGTTACAAAACAAAGAAAACATTGTGACTGAATGTCGTGTTGTATCCTAAATTTAAATAATGCCATTTGCAGCGTCATGGTGCTGTTGTTCTATCAGTCAGTCCTGTCTGACTCCTTACGACCTCATGGACTGTAGCACGTCGGGCCTTCTTGCCCTGCAGCAACATGGATGAACTTAAAGATCAGTCGTTATACTGAGTAAAGTAAGTCAGACAGAGAAGGAGAAATATCATGTGACACTCCTTATATGCTGAAGCTAAAAAGAAATGATACCAATGAACTTATTTACAAAGCAGAAACAGATTCTCAGACTTATAGAACTATGTTTTCAGGAGAGGGAGGAAGGATGTGGGGAAAGGATAGCTAGGGAGTTTCAGATGGACATGTACACACTGCTCTATTTAAAGTGGATAACTAACAAGGACCTACCATGTAGCACAGGGAGCTAATGTGGCAGGCTGGATGGGAGAGGAGTTTGGGGGAGAATGGATACATGTATGTTTATGGCTGGGTCCCTTTGCCATCACCTGAAACTATCACAATACTGTTAGCTTACTCCAACACAGAATAAAATTTTTTGAGAAAAATGAAAAAGCAAAAATAAAAAATTTGAAAAGCACATTAATGGAAGAAGTGATGAAATCCCAAAAAATGTATCTCTTTTGCTAATATTTAAATTTTTTAGCTTTTTAATTTATTTACTTATTTTTTTATTGAACAATAATTACTTTACAGAATTTTGTTGTTTTCTGTCAAATCTCAGTATGAATCAGCCATAGGTATATATATATCCCCTCTCTTTTGACCCTCCCCCACATCTCCCTGAAGAATTATTTACAGGGCAGCAATTGAGAAATAGGGCTTCCCTGGTGGCTTAGAGGGTAAAGCATCTGCTTGCAATGCAGGAGACCTGGGTTCGATCCCTGGGTCGGGAAGATCCCCTGGAGAAGGAAATGGCACCCCACTCCAGTACTCTTGCCTGGAAAATCCCATGAAAGAAGGAGCCTGGTAGGCTACAGTCCATGAGGTCACAAAGAGTCGGACACGACTGAGTGATGACACACAATGGAGAAATAGACACAGAGAATAGACTTATGGACATGGGGAGAGGGGAGGAGAGGGTGAGATGTATGGAAAGAGTAACATGGAAACTTACATTACCATATGTAAAATAGATAGCCAATGGGAATTTGCTGTATGGCTCAGGAAACTCAAACAGGGGCTCTGACTAATATTTAAATATTTTTGAGCAATTATTGTCTTGTTAAAATTTTGCTTGAACTCTGCTTACATGGTAAAAATATTTCTGAATACTAATAATTGTGACCTGTTAGCTCATATTATTAAAATACCAAGACAGAAAGCAAAATAAACTTCCAATGTGCTCTGTGTATAAAGTCAGAAAATACATATCAATTTTTAATTTTATAATAGGAGAAATATAGCATACATAATATTTTGAAAAATGTGATATCACCAAGATTATTTTTTAAGAAGTATACTTTGCAGATGGCAAATACTAGGTTTCCAATGCTAACATTTTTTTAACATCATCCTCTTTTCCGCATTTTGAAATTTTGAGTTCTTTGAGTTTGTTTCTTTTGGGGCTAACTAAAGGCTGAGGCTTATATGAAATAACAGACTATTCAATGTTCATCAGTTGTGGATGTGTTTGTGTTTATCTACATGAGTATGTTCTTGAAATTAAGACAAAAGAAAAGCCAACAAAAAGTTAACAATAACTGTTAGGTTGTATTATCACCTCGTTAAAAAAACTTGATATTTATTTTTCATAAATTTCAAATTTTTTAGGATTAAATGAGGTAATATCCAGCAATCCCACTTCTGGGCATACACACCGAGGAAACCAGAATTGAAAGAGACACGTGTACCCCAGTGTTCATCGCAGCACTGTTTATAATAGCCAGGACATGGAAACAGCCTAGATGTCCATCAGCAGATGAATGGATAAGAAAGCTGTGGTACATATACACAATGGAGTGTTACTCAGCCATTAAAAAGAATACATTTGAATCAGTTCTAATGAGGTGGATGAAACTGGAGCTTATTATACAGAGTGAAGTAAGCCAGAAAGAAAAACACCAATACAGTATATTAACACATATACATGGAATTTAGAAAGATGGTAATGATAACCCTGTGTGTGAGACAGCAAAAGAGACACAGATGTTTAGAATGTACTTTTGGACTCTGTGGGAGAGGGAGAGGGTGGGATGATTTGGGAGAATGGCATTGAAACATGTATACTATCATGTAAGAAACGAATCGCCAGTCTGTGTTCAATACAGGATACAGGATGCTTGGGGCTGGTGCACAGGGATGATCCAGAGAGATGATATGAGGTGGGAGGTGGGAGGAGAGGTTCAAGATTGGGAACTCATATATACCCGTGGTGGATTCATGTCAATGTATGGCAAAACCAATACAGTATTGTAAAGTAAAATAAAGTAAAAAGAAAATTTTAAAAATAAATAAATAAAGGTAATATCTGCAAAGTGTTTAGCACAGTGCTGTAAAATATTCAGTAACCTAGGTAAATTAATTTTTAAATTTGGAGAAACCAATTTATAAGGTGAAGCATAATCATAGTAAAGATTAAGAGAACTATGTTAAATATGGAAGATTAAAGAATTAGTGCCATTTAGAAATAATGGGCACATTATATCTTGCAGAAAGAAATTTCTGTACAGAGGTATAATATTATAAAGAAAAATGATGAAGAAGTGGGTGAGAGAATTGATTTTTTTATTAAGTGGAAAAACTAGTGATCAGGAAGAAGTGGAAATATTCAGTGGACTTGAAAATGTGAGAAGCTAAGGCCTAAGCAAATGTTTTCAGGTTCTAATATTACAATTACATGGCGAGTGTTGAGCTTACCAGATGGTTGTTTTAGACGAAGTCTATTGCAGTTAAGTAGGAAATGGCAACCCACTCCAATATTGTTGCCTGGGAAATCCCATGGACAGAGGAGCCTGGCAAGCTACAGTTCATTGGGTTGCAAAGAGTCAGACAGGATGGAGCAACTAACACACACACAGAGCAGTTGAAGAGAGCAAGACAAAAATAAGAAGGGACTATTACAAAGCCCCAAAGAACATATAATCAGAACATAAGTAGCATTCATCTTTTACAGCCTACATAGAGTTACTTTTTTATTACACTCATTCTGTTTCAAAATTTGGTAAAAAATTATTTTTATTTCAAAATAGGTTTTCCTTTTGTCATCATTTCTCCAAACTAGAACTTAATGGAAAATCTTACAAATGCATCACTCTAAAATGTTTTTTTTTAATATGACTGAAATCCACAATTGAAATACATTTCCTATTGTGCTTTTTATTATTATTGAATGGTGACAACAGATAAAATTGTCTTTTTCTACTGAGTTAAAACCCATGTACTTAAACTGCATTACCATCGTTATTCATTACACTATTGGAACTGCTACTTTAGACTACTAGGAGGGTGTGTGTGTGTGTGTGTGCATGTGTGTGTGTGCTCAATCACATCCAACTCTTTGTAACTCCATAGACTGTAGCCTGCCAGGCTCCTCTGTCCATGGAATTTTCCAGGCAAGAAAACTGGAGTGGTTGCCATTTCCTTCTCCCGGGGATCTTCCTGATCAAACCCATATCTCTTGTGTCTCCTGCATTCCCAAGTGGATTCTTTACCACTAACAGGGTAAGGTTTTTCAGACGGTAAAGAATCTGCCTGCAATGCAGGAGACTAGTGTTTGATCTCCAGGTTGGAAAGATCTCCTGGAGAAGGGAATGGCAAACCAATCTGGTATTCTTGCCTGGAGAATTCCATGGACAGAAGAGCCTGGCAGACTGCAGTCCATGGACTTGCAAAAGAGTCGGACAGGACTGATCGAATAACACCCTTACTTAAGAAGGTAAGCCAGTATTTTCTACTCTTTATTATTAGAGTACAGACTGAAGGGGAATGAAATAAAAAATCTCAAAACCTGAAGCTTATATGTAGAGTATATATTTAGAGATTATAGAGTATACTTGTATTGGAATGAACTGAAAAGTAGACTGCAAAAAATTCATGTGCTGGAAAAAATGTTACAAAATATAAAGCAATTGAATTTAGGTGTCTTTTAAGAGAACCAGGGGTTGACTGGCTCTCCAGCTAATAAATCTTAACATCTTCAAATGTATTATTCAAAATCCCCTTCAGAATAATGTGAAGAAAGATGGACTATTAGGATTCATATATTTTCACTAGTGTAGTTTAGAAGATGAATTTAAATATATCATTATGTACAGTTGCTATTTAAAGCCCAAACTAGTGTCTGAAGCCCAAACTAGTGTTTGATATAGGGATTATATTTAGAATCCTAGCATTTGGTGGTGGTCATAGTGGTGTTAATGACCACCCCAACCCCGCTTTTTTATTTTAAACATGCAGTGTTTGGATTCTGTGCAAAGTGAGTATGGCCCTTTAAATTATTTTTCTCAGTCATCTGCCCTGTTAAAATACGACCTTTCTCTGTTAAAAAAAAAAAAAAAAAGCAAATGGTAAAGCCTGAAGTTCAAATACGAGCTGCTTTCTTACATCTTCACAAGGAGCTGGCAAATTCTGAAGCTCCTTTGGAGCAAGAACCAGTCATATTTAGATCCCAGGAAGAACCATCTTTTTTTTTTTTTTTTAACCTTTTTGTTTTGTATTGGAGTACGGCTGATTGGACCTAGAAACTGATATTGAGTGAAGTAAGTCAGACAGAAGAGCCATCCTGAGTCCAGCTCACACATCTGTGCCATTCGCCCACTGGGGTTTACCTCTTCTCTTTGGACCAGACTTCAGCAGAAATAGCCGAACTAACACAGGTATCACCAACTATACCTATAGCTGTTTCTCTCAGCGTATATCATTTTAACCAGTGCCACTTGATTGCATATATGGAGCACAAGGAATAGAGACTTTAAAAAGTAATTCAGTAAATTTAATCTTGTAGGAAAAAGAGCTAAATCGTTCAGATTTAAAAATTACTTTACAAGGTAAATTACCTTATATTTTTTCATGGTTTACCATTGAATACAACCATAGTGTTGTTAGCCAATATTTCAATATATCTCTTGGATTAACTGAGTGGATAAACCAAATGATCACATCAATGAAGGCAAGATATGAGTAATAAAATAGTTATTTAATCAGTGATTAATTGTTCTTGTCTGTATAACACTGTGTATCTCTATTTCACACCTACCTCCAGAATTTTCTTATATATGTGATGTAGCTTCCATATTGTTCATATATTCCAAGTCTGGTAAAGAATTTTTAAAAGCATTATAAATCTATTTCTGTACAATTGTGTTGTCTTATGAGAAGTTATCTTTAGGAAAGTTTAAATGCCATAAGTGAATATTATGAACACAGAGGCCTATATATTTTAATCATATTATAAAAGATAACAATCAAGCATAATTCTCTGAGGAAATGAAAATATTTAAAAAGTATTTTGTTTGATGACACGCTGGCAAACTAGGGAACATAAGAATTTTTAATTTTTTTGTTATCAGAATTCTATTATATAGAATTTGTTGTTATTATCAAAATTATATTTAAACTATTTGAAGTAAATTAACTTTTCAAAAAATTGCAAATAACAATATCAATTTAATATAAATATATTAATATAAATATATATATTAATTTATTTCAAGGAAAATAAACATATGGTTGCTTTTAACCTATATGTTCAAATATTATGGACATAATGCCACATACCCTACAGGATTACTTGATTACAAATAAACCAGTTTGAATCACATTTTTAGGGCTTTCATTTTTAACGACTTGTTGGAAGAGGTTCTTTCAAAGATAATGGGAAGTAAACTATCTTTAATCATGAAAAAGGAATGAAGATAAAAAGAGAGAAAACTATCAGGAGAACTAAGGAAAGAGAAATTTTAGAATATATTATGTAACACTATCTTTACAATACAAAATGACTCATAAAATTTATATTGGCATTTTTCTGGATAGAGAGAGTTTTTAAGTGTAATATGAATATTTCAAATGTCATAGCACTGTTACCCTTTTAAAGTTGAAGTATATACCACATTTAGAGAACTCCAGGTAATAGGTGAAATGATATCTAAAGAGATGTTAATGGATAATTTTAAGAATGGGAAAGAAAATAATCTGAGACAAAAATCTTTCTTAAAAGAAAATTGCAAAAGTAAAGTCATGCATCAGTAATTAAATGGCATGAAATAGTGATATCAGCAATACACAAAGAACCCAGAAAGATAGAACCTGAAAACTTGGTTTAAACAAAAACCTGTAGATTTATATGTCTTAGAATTGTTATTAAAATTTTTTAGAGATGAGTGGAAAACATGCAACGTATGCAACGGTGAAGCACATTCCTTCCAAAAAGCCAAAGCGCAAAGAAAGTGAGTGTATTTTGCTCCCAACCCCTACTGAATTATGTTATTATTCTTTCCTTTGGTAAATAATTTTTATAAGTAATTTCATTTTAATTTAGCATATGACACATTATGTCTAACTCGTTCTCAAGATTTTGTCATTTAAAAAATCTACCTAGTGGACTTTACATAGTAGGAAGAAAAAAATTACATAAATCTCCTTTATTGGGGGAAAAAAAACTTTGTCAACTCTATTCAAACATATTTATAACCTACATGCTTTATGAGAAATAGTGTAACTATTAAAAGATTTCTCTTTTAATCTCCAGAGACAAAAGAGCAGCTAATTTACACAGAAGTGAAAACAGTCACTTCACAGTCCAACCAGACAAAGGTAACAAGAACTGAATCACCTGAAGAAAAAGGTAAAGTTTGTGTAGAGGACTAGCTTGTTGTTGTTTAGTCACTAAGTCATGTAAGACTCTTTTGCGACCCCATGGACTGTAGCCCACCAAGTTCCTCTGTCCATTGATTTCCCAGGCAAGAGTACTGGAGTGAGCTGGCGTTTCCTTCTTCAGGAGATCTTCCCAAACCAGGAATCAAACCTGCATCTCCTGCTTGGCAGGTGGATTCTTTACCACTGACCCACCAGGGAAGCCAGACCTAGCTTACATCTTCTCCAATTGCTCAGTTTACCATGGTACCAAATTACTAAGCCTGCCCAGTTTCATGGGGTTGTTTAAACTATATCCAATAACCTAAACAAAAAAAGTAGTATTGAAAATGAAATGCCCATATTTAGTATATTGCAGATAATTATTGTAGTTTGCATGCTATATACCTAAATCTGTAACTGAGCAATCAAGAGGGAGCATTCATTCTTTTCAATTTGTTTGGAAACAATTGTGACTTTCCTGATGTCATTATCCACTTGTTCTATGAAATTTCAAGAAACAATCAGTGATTAATATTATTTGATACATGTTTGGAGTTATAATTTCTTCTACTGCTGAAACTATAGCAAAGTTCCAATAAGAAAATGATGGGTATTTATATATATATATATACTTTGTATGCATGTAAGCACACAATATTTATAAAATTATAAATATACTCTGATCATGGGTCAATAAAATTGACTTATACAGATATGTTTTAGAAGTATGTTTGCATTCCAAAAACCAAATACCTATATTTGATATTTACTTTGTATTTATAAATCATAGAGATGAATCAGAAGTTTATTTTGATAAAGTTAGAATAAGTGACGAAGTGTCGGACACGACTGAGTGACTTCACTTTCACTTTTCACTTTCATGTAGTGGAGAAGGGAATGGCAACCCACTCCAGTGTTCTTGCCTGGAGAATCCCAGGGATGGCGGAGCCTGGTGGGCTGCCATCTGTGGGGTCGCACAGAGTCGGACAGGACTGAAGTGGTTTAGCAGCAGCAGCAGCAGAATAAGTGACTTTCCTAAGAGATACATATTAACAGAACAGAATAACTCTCAGTTCACTGATGTTTCAAATTGTTCATTATCCGTTTCAATTTATAATTTCAAGTTTGAAGACATTCAAGAGTTAGGGTTTTGAATTTATGGAACATCTCCCTCTAAACCCTGCTCTGTAACTTAATCTTTACTCTGTTGATCTTCTCAGCCTCTTTTTTTTTCCCCTTCCTCCGGACAGGGTCTTCAGTTCCATTTCCTTGGTTTTTCACAGTAGTGATTCTTGGAATCTTCTGTTTCCTTCTCCTTTTAACCACAGGAATCTTAGGATTTATGGGTAAGTTAACAAGACCTGTGCCCTAAACCAAATGTCTCCTTCCTTGGGAATTATTATTTTTACCGGTCTTCCTTTCCTAATAGTTCCAAAGCTATGATCTCCAGTGCTACCCAAGAAATCTTTCCATCATCACCACTAATGTAATCACTTGGACAATTACCAAGTTCCTCAGAAGCTTCTAATGTCTTCTTTACCGACACAGCCTGGATCATATTCAGGATACTTCCAGGAAAGACTATATTTCAGACATTATTGATGACTGATCATACTTTGTGCACATTAATTTCTCTGTACTCTCTGACGCCTTTTCGCAAATGGTCCAGTCCTCCTGCTATCTCCTTTCTGCAGTCCAAACTTACTTTTTAAAATTGTTTATTCTCACAAACACCTAATACAACCCAACAATGCTTTTGCTCCTATACTATTACAGTCACCTCCTAAAGTCAAGAGACTTTCAAAATCCTATCGCTCTTGCCAGATAAACTTCTCCGAGTATATCTATGATCATGTCATCAAAATGCCAAGAAACTGTCTCATCCTGTATTAAATTATGTTAAAATTCCCCTACTTATATTTGCTTTTGTGAATCACAGTTTTATTTCAACCAAATGATTCTGAGCTTTCTTCCCTACGTCCAAATTGGCTTCAGATAACTTTAGATAGTTTGCTGGTCTGCAAGGTTCTCTAAGTCTCTCTGCCACAGTACATGTGTTTATGCTATTCCCTTCATCTAGTCAGGCTTCCTCCTGTAGCCTGCCTCTGCCTATGGGCATTTTAGACATCCCTCAAGGCCCATTTCATAGGACATGGATGACATTTCTAAATCATCCATGATGTATTTTCTAACTCCCTAACTTGATGTCAGTTCTCTCTGTCTAAAACCCATTTTGTGACTTTTTATTATTATTTTCTACTGGAGTATAATTGCCGTATAATGTTGCTTTAGATTCTGCTGTACAGTGAAGTGAATCAGCTATATGTATAAATATATCCCCTCCCTCTTGGACCTCCATCCCACCCATCTAGGTCATCACAGAGCACCAGGCTAAGCCTGCTATGCTCTACAGCAGGTTCTCACTGGCTATTTTATACATGGTAGTGTATGTTTGTCAGTCCTAATCTCCCAATTCGTCCCGCTCTCCCCTTCCCCTTCATGTCCCCATGTCCGTTCTCTCCCTCTGCGTCTCTATTCCTACAAATAGGTTCATCAGGACCATTTTTTTAGATTCCATATATATGCATTAATATGCAATACTTCCTTTTCTCTTTCTGACTTATTCCACTCTGTATAACAGGCTCTACGTCTGTCCACCTCAGTTTAATTGACTCAAATTCATCTTTATGACTAAGTAACATTCTATGTTTATGTACCACAACTTCTTTATCCACTCATCTGTCAGTGGACATCTACGTTGCTTCCATGTCCTGAATATTGCAAATAGTGCTGCAGTGAACATCGGGGTACATGTGTCTTTTTGAATTATGGTTTTCTCAGGGTATATGCCCAGTAGTGGGATTGCTGTTTCATATGATAGTTTTATTCCTAGTTTTTTTTAAAGGACTCTCCATACTGTTCTCCATAGAGACTGTATCAATCTACATTCCCACCAATAGTACAAGAGGGTTTCCCTTTTCTCCACATCCTCTGCAGCATTTATTGATAAACCAAACTCTTTGAATTGTATGCCTGTGTGTATACATATAATCATGTATATAACAGATATATATTACTTTTATTAACATACAATTCTCCAACCATGTATTCCCACTTTTACTGAGTAAAATTCAGTGACTTCAAGTATATTCAAAGGTGCACAACCATGAAACAGACTGTTCATCATTCAATTGTGTCCAGTGCTTTGTGACCCCATGAGCTGTGGGAAACCAGGCTCTTCTGTCCATGGGATTCCCCAGACAAGAATACTGGAGAGGGTTGCCGTTTCCTTCTCCAGGAGATATTCCAGACCTAGGGATCAAACCTAGGTCTCCTGCATTGCAGGCAAATTCTTTACCATCTGAGCCACCAAGGAAGCCTAACTTTTATCAATATTAGAGCATTTTCCTTACTCCAAAACGAAATCTCACACTTGTTAGCTATTGCTTCCCATTTCTCTCAAAATTTGCTAGCCTAAAGCAACCAATAATCTAGTTTATGTCTTTCTAGATTTTCCTGTTCTGGACATTTCTTAAATGTGGAATCATATAATACATGGTCTTTTGTGACTGGCTTCTTTCACTTAACATGATGTTTCCAAGGGTCATTCATGATAGGATATATCAACATGGCATTCCCTCTAATTGCCAAAAAATGTTCCACTGTATGGATATAATTAATCTATATATTAATCTTTTATCAGCTATATAATTTGTAAATATTTCCCCATTATTTGTATTACTTTTCACTCTCTTGTAGTAACTTTTCATGTGTAAAAGCTTTTAATTTTGATGAAGCCCAGTATACTCTTACTTCGACCACATATGTTTTGGTATGATATCTAAGAAACCATTGCCTAATCCAGGATCACAACTTTCACCTATGTTATCTAATGTCATAATTTTAACTTCTTCATGTGTGTGTTTGATCCATTTTGAGTTAATTTTCATATTGATGTAAGGTGAATATGAGGTATCTTTCCATTTATTTAAGTCTTTAATTTTTGATGATTTTCTTTTGAAAGTACATGTTTTACACATCTTTGTTAAATGTATTTTTGAATATTTTATTATTTTGATACTATTATAAATGGAACATTTTTCTTAATGTTATTTTCAGATTAGCCATTGCTAGCCCATGGGGTCACTAAGAGTCAGACACGACTGAGCGATTTCACTTTCACTTTTCACTTTCATGCATTGGAGAAGGAAATGGCAACCCACTCCAGTGTTCTTACCTGGAGAATCCCAGGGACAGCAGAGCCTGGTGGGCTGCCGTCTATGGGGCCACACAGAGTTGGACACGACTGACGTGACTTAGCAGCAGCAGCAGCATTCCCAAAGGCTTTTTTATGATGTAACTTTTTGTCTTCCTATATAGTCTAATCTCTCCAAAAACCACAGGAATTAAACTCCTTAACTGACATATTAAAATTTAAATTATGCCTATTAGTCTGCCCCATGTTATGCCTTCCTAGAGCTAATGATGTACAGTAAAGTTTTCCAGGGTCAACTATCAGAGCCTCCGCTGGACAATGGAACACAAGAAAATTCCACATCTAAAAACATGACTCTCAAAGAGAAACCACTTAGCACAGGTATGTAGACATAAAGACTGAGACTGACATGTTTCTTCTCTGCTTCTCTCAATCACTTGATAATCTGCTCAAATTGGATTTTATTTTAGAATCAGCCAATTGTGGAGTCCAACTTTCATTTCATTTCATTGGGAAAAAAAAAAAAAAAACCTCAGTCTTTCTCAGTGGTTAGATTCTTCTGTATACATGATATATTCTTTTAAATCACTGTTTCACAAAATAATACTTTTTCTACCAAAAAGTTCTAACTCTCCTTTAGCACATTCTCTAATCATTATCATATGCTCTCTTGTGGATATGTAGATCAGGTACTAGGTTTATGTACCTGATATACATAAACAGGTACAATGTATCAATGCTAAGTTAAGATCAGCTCTGTACCTATAGATTTTACTTAGTCTAGAGAATGCTTCCCTTGTGGCTGCAATGTGGGAGACCTGGGTTCAATCCCTGGGTTGAGGAGATCCCCTGGAGAAGGAAAGGCTACCCATTCCAGTATTCTGTCCTGGAGAATTCCATGGACTGTTTAGTTCACAGGGTCGCAAAGAGTCAAGACACGAGTGAGCGACTTTCACTTTCTTTCAGAGAATACAAAAAAGTTGTTTTCCCCTGTGAACTCCTATCTGTAGAGATTGTGAGAAAAAACATCAATTTTCTAAGATATATTTCCTAGAGAATTTTAATAGTATTATGAATAGATTCGGAGAGATGCAAGTCATCTCCCCAAGGCCAGGAACTTAGACATGAAGTCCATCCATCTCATGAAACCAATGGTTTTACAAGGACTAGAAAGGATTCCTCAGTAGCTAAGTTACAGAGCCTTCCTTTCAAGATACACACTGAATGGTCTCTGGGGAATATCTTTTGTTTTTAAGGAAAGGAATGTGAAAGTAAATGGTCGTGTTGCGGACAGAAATGTTACTATTTTTCGGATGAATTGAGGAACTTTGAAGAAAGTAAAAAAATCTGCAAGGGAATGAACTCCACACTTCTTAAGATAGAAGATCACGAAGAACTGGTGATGTATTTCTGCTTTCCATCTCACTCTGTATTCATCTTATTCACCTGGCCATCTGGCCATTAGTTGTTGCCTAAATCTTTTTTTTTTTTTTTTTAAGGCATGCAGGGTCTTCCTTGCTACCCTTGGGCTTTCTCTAACCACGGTGACAGGGCTTCTTATTGAGCTGACTTCCCTTGTTGTGGAGTATGGGCTCTAAAGCTCAGGCTCAGTAGTCGTAGTGCATAGGGTTAGCTGTCTGTTGCATGAGGAATCTTACTGGATTGGGGATCCAAGCTGTGTTCCCTGCATTGGCAAACAGATTCTTAACAACTTGACCACTGGGGAAGTCCTGTTAGCTAAATCTTAATGCTTGATAATATTTGAGTGTCCATAGTTTGCAGTACTCTTGCCTGGAAAATCCCATGGATGGAGGAGCCTGGTGGGCTGCAGCCCATGGGGTCACTAAGAATCGGACATGACTGAGTGACTTCACTTTCACTTTTCACTTTCATGCATTGGAGAAGGAAATGGCAACCCACTCCAGTATTCTTGCCTGGAGAATCTCAGGGATGGGGGAGCCTGGTGGGCTGCCGTCTATGGGGTCGCACAGAGTCAGACATGACTGAAGCGACTTAGCAGCAGCAGCAGTTTGTAGTTGTAAGTTGATTAAGATCTAGACAGTTCTCATCTTAAGGTCAGAAATACAAGTAGAAATGAATTAAAATTTCATTTAATTCATCTAATTCACCCACAGTTAGAACTTTTCCAGTAGAGCAAATGTAAAGGGGAACATGAAACAATTAGGGAAAAAATTATGCTTAAAATATATCACTTTTTCAGAAATAATTATATTTTCATACTGATAATTTCATGGAAATATAGCTTCTCTCTGAAAAAAAAATTTCATTTTACCTCCAACAAAATCAAGAAGTACAATACCACTGAGTTTAAGGTAAAAGGAAGACTTAGTATGAATTTATAAAATTGAAGATCAATTAATTCAAGCTCATATTAAATTTTAACTCATGCTAACTTCCAAGAAAATTGAAGTAAATATTTCATAATCCTTATCAATATCCTTGATTTGAATAGAGAAATAATTTATTATTATTCTTTCAAGAAATATATTCTTACACTCCAAGTTAAGGAGAATCTGTTAATATTCTTTCACAGACACTAAGACTCACTCAATTATCTGTAAGATTACAATTACCCATATCTTTGTCTTTTAACAACTCATAAATAGCTACAAAAATATGAACTTGAAAACCATCAAGAAAATAAAGCAAAACTAAACCCGAAAAGAAGACTTTTGCAGATCTGGATTAACTTCCTTTTTATTCCAAGGGGCTTCCCTGGTGGCTCAGACGATAAAGAATCTGCCTGCATTGCAGAAGATCTGGGTTCAATCCCTGGGTCAGTAAGATCCCCTGGAGAAGGGAATGGCAACTCACTCCAGTATTCTTGCCTGGAGGACTCCATGGACAGAGGAGACTGGTGGGCTCAAAAATTACCTTTAGTCTAGAATCCCTAATCTTTCATGTAGGATATCTTCACCAAGAAATAAGACCATCTATGAAAACCATGAAATTGAATGTCAAATCTTAAGAATAGATGGTATGTACGTAATTTTTTTCTGGGTAGAGAGACTAAGTTTTTGCCATATTCTCTATGGTGAAAGAAACAAAGGAAAAGTAAAAACAAACTAAGGGTAAAAACTAAAGCAGAATAGAGAAGTACAGAATTTATAGTTGGAAACTCTCTTTAGTTCCCTTTCACACATTACTTTGCTTGTAATAAAACTGGTTATATTTTCTTTCCAACCTCTTTTAGGAAGATCACATGAGATAATATATGTACATTGTTGTTATTTGTTGTTGTTTAGCTCCTAAGTCATATCGACTCTTGTGACCCCATGGACTGTAGCCTGCCAGGCTCCTCTGTCCATGGGATTTCCCAGGCAAGAGTACTTGGGTGGGTGACCATTTCCTTCTCCAGGGAATCGTCCTGAACAAACCCTCATCACCTTCATTAGCAGGCAGGTTCTTTACACTGAGCCACCAGGGAAATCCCAATATATGTGCATAAATGTGGTAAAAATTAAGTTACAAGACGAACATCAGTTACATTTGTACTTATCAAGTAATTTCCAGATACCTATGTAAACATCTCATCTGGTAGAATAAGGACCACTTCTTCAAGATGCTCACTTCACAAAAAATAAGCACAGTAGTTTTGAAAAAAAAATTTAAATGACATTGGTAAAACCTCACATCTGTCACACCTGAACCTCAAAATACCAGCCAATTTTGCTCAGAATTTTTTTCTTGAGCTACAAGTGTCAGTTTTGAAAGTAAATGAAGGTATTTTAGTCTGAAAGTCTTAAATAAGATAGGTGGAGGACTTCCCCAGTGGTCCAATGGTTAAGACTTTACCTTCCAACACACAAGGTACAGATGTGATCCTTCGTCATGAAGCTAAGAGTTCACATGCCTCTTGGCTAAAAATCCAAAGCATAAAACAGAAGCAATATTACAGCACATTCAATAAAAGCTTTAAAAATGATTTACATCCAAAAAATCTATTAAAAAAAAAGATAGGTAAGCTAAGACGGTGTTATTTTATGTCTCATTTATGTCACTATATTTAATAAATATAACTAAGATTCTATTATTTTATCATTTGAACAGAATCAGGATGAAGTTGATCTTTATACTTTTTGTTACTCAAAATAATAAAAAGATTAAAAAGATTATTACTTCATTTCAGAATTATGAACAGACATTTTTCTCATAGAAATATCTCTTTTTATTGCAGAACTTCATTCAAAGTGGACTATCCTATTTCTATTGGATTGGATTATCTCGTAAAGGAACCAGAAATCAATGGACATGGGAAGATAAGTCAAAGCCTTTTCTAAAATTGTAAGTCTCTAGAATAGATAGTAAATAATAAGTTGCATATTCTAATTTACATTTTGAAAAGTATATAGGGAAATGCACACTTTCAATATATAGACAAATATGCATTCATATGTGGGCATATACAGGTGGCTCAGTGGTAAAGAATCCATTGGTAATGCAGGAGACACTGGTTTGATCCCTGGATCAGGAAGATCCTTTGAAGAATGCAACACACTGCAATATTCTTGCCTGGGAAAACCCATGAACAGAGGAGGCTGGGAGGCTACTGTCCATGGGGTTGTAAAGAATAGGACATAATTTAGCAACTGAGAACACACATGAGCATTGCATGTACATACAGACACACACATACAAAGAATTTAAGTTCAGAAAATGAGTGTATATATAGAGAGGGAGACTTTTCAACTTGTTGCTATAATCCTTATAAAGTATGTTTTAGGAAAGGCTAGGGCACCAAGGAATAGTTTCTTGTAAGGAAAGAAAAATATATATACCTTACCTTTGAACCAATATTTCTTATGTTTGCATTAGTGAATGTCTAGTTTACATTATTTATATGCTTTTATTTTAAGTGATTGGAAAGAGTCAAACAAGGGAAACTGTGCAAGTATTACAGCAACGAAGATGTCTGCTGCTGACTGTTCCAGATTCATGTACTTTATTTGTGAGAAGTAGATAGCTTGTCTTGCTACCTAATGAAACAACAACCAAAGACATATACAACAACTTTTCCTTATAAAAACTCAGACCCTTGGAAGTCCAGTCTGTATATCTCTCACATCAGAATGCTTTGTTATGGGCTGCACCTATATTTTAGCTTAATAGAGATACATTGTGGAGCCTCCACTTCTGCCTCTTTGAAACATAAATCCCAGATCACACCAGTTATGAGCACAGGTTGGCAGAGTGAGAAAGTATCAGTGCTTCTCATGAACCTTAGGACTGTGTAGTCAATTTCTGCAACTCACACAGATCTAATAAGTAAACTTGCAAAATGTTGTCACTGTCATGTACATTTTACCTGGGATTTAATGCCAAGAATAAGTGAAGTCGTTATTCTGTATCAATTGTATATACATTTGTTTGATTCCTTACTTTTCAGCAGAAAGACAGTATAGTAACAGAAAGAAAACAAATAGATCTGTGTTTCTGACCTATACCACAACTAATAGCTTGAATGCTCTCTGGCAAGTCCAGACTTCTGGGTGTGATTCCATATTGCAAAGTAGCTGTACCATTTTGCATTCTATTAGCAGTGTATGAGAATTCCATTTGCTAGTGTCCAACTAACTTTAATATTGAAAAAATTTAGTACTATTTTTAATAAAGGTGTGGTATAATAAAGATATATTTGTATATCTCTAATGAATATTGCCGGGAGAAATACCGATAACCTCAGATATGCAGATGACACCACCCTTATGGCAGAAAGTGAAGAGGAACTAAAAAGCCTCTTGATGAAAGTGAAAGAGGAAAGTAAAAAAGTTGGCTTAAAGCTCAACATTCAGAAAACTAAGATCATGGCATCTGGTCCCATCACTTCACAGGAAATAGATGGGGAAACAGTGGAAACAGCGTCAGACTTTATTTTGGGGGGCTCCAAAATCACTGCAGATGGTGATTGCAACCATGAAACTAAAACATGCTTACTCCTTGGAAGGAAAGTTATGACCAACCTAGATAGCATATTCAAAAGCAGAGACATTACTTTGCCAACAAAGGTCCATCTAGTCAAGGCTATGGTTTTTCCAGTGGTCATGTATGTATGTGAAAGTTGGACTATAAAGAAAGCTGAGTGCCGAAGAATTGATGCTTTTGAACTGTGGTGTTGGAGAAGACTCTTGAGAGTCCCTTGGACTGCAAGGAGATCCAACCAGTCCATTCTAAAGGAGATCAGTCCTGGGTGTTCATTGGAAGGACGGATGCTAAAGCTGAAACTCCAATACTTTGACCACCTCATACGAAGGGTTGACTCATTGGAAAAGACTCTGAGGCTGGGAGGGATTAGGGGCAGGAGAAGAAGGGGGCGACAGAGGATGAGATGGCTGGATGGCATCACCAACTCGATGGAAGTGAGTTTGGGTAAACTCCGGGAGTTGGTGATGGACAGGGAGGCCTGGCTTGCTTCGATTCATGGTGTCGCAAAGAGTCAGACACAACTGAGAGACTGAACTGAACTGAATCAATAAATGATGTGCACCATCCTTTCATATGATTGATTAAATATTTTGCCTACTTTTATTGGGTTATTCATTTTCTTATTATTAAGCTCTGAGAGTTCTCTCTTTATATATTTTGTATATTAATATTTTTTCAGACATGTGTTTTATAAATACTGCCTTTCATTATACCTTGTATTCTCTTAACATTCTTTTTGGAAGTTTAAATGAACAGAAGTTTAACTTGAAGAAGTGCAATAAATAATTTTTAAACATATGTTTTTATATTTAAGAAGTTTTTAGTTAAGAAATCTTAATTAACCTGAACTTGAACATTTTTCTCCTATGCCTTCTTCTAGAAGCTCTAAATTTACATTGAATTCTATATTTCATTGCATTAATTTTGTATATAGTGAAAAGTATGGATTGAATTCTTTTAAAAAATGTTTTGCAAAAAGATGTCTAGTTATTTCAGCACCATGTTTTGAAAATTTTAATCTTCTGTTGAATTATCATGGCACTTTTGTCAAAAATCAATTCACCACTTATACTTCTATTTCTAAACTCTACCCTATTTTATTGATCTGAATATCTGCCTTCTTTCACCAATACCTTGATTATTGTGAATTTATAGGAAGTTGTGTAGTGATGTGAGTTCTCCTGAACTGTCTTTTTCAAAATTGTTTTAACCTTTTTTTTTTTTTTTTTTTTGCAAAGAAGAAAAAACTTACTTAGTGGCCATTTTTTTATTATAATTCCATTACTAGTAAATAAAATCTTAGCTACTTGAAGAAAAAATGGCTGATTCTAAAATAAGGGCAGGAAATACATAAGAAGAGCCTGGAGATTTTTGTAGTTCTAAAAAATGGAGAAGTGCTTAAAACTGTAGGGGTATGTCAACTAGGTAAAGGAATTACCAATGGCCAAAGCTGGAACAATTTAAGCAGCAAAAATCACAGAAAAGAAATAGTATTAATTATAACACCAATATAAAATATCCATGAGTCCACAGTAGTATTAAATGACTGAATACTTAAGCAAATGAGGGAGACAAAACAATCTCCTATGTAGAGAAATTCTAAATAAATAATGCAGATGCTCTTGCCTAAAGGTGATGGGACTCCTTATTCCTTAAGTACTTACTGCACGTAATGATTTCCTTCCAAAGAAATTATTACAGCGTCATATGGAAGAGGGAAAATCAGAGTAACCTTAGAATGAAAACCTGACAAATACCACCTCAGTGAGCAAAGTTAACATCAACAGTGATAAGTCATGCTCACAGTTTGTTCCCTTGATATGATGTAATAAAATTTGCACTCTGTCGTCCTCCCCAAGTTTACAACTCCAATCTCCTCATGAGAAAAATGTCAGACATATCTCAATGAAGGATATTCTAAAATATACCTACCTAGCATTTTTCAAAACTATCAAGATCATCAAACACAAGGAAAGCCTGTAATAGCCAAGGGGAGCCTAAAGAGACATGACATCTAAATGTCATATGGTAACCTGGATGGGATTCTGGAATAGAAAAAGGACATAGGTAAAAACGATTACAGAAGCATGAATAAACTATGATTTTAGTTACTAAAAATACGCTGATGTTGGTTTATTAGTTACAACAAAATATATTAACAATACTAATATGAAATGAATTAAAGAACTGATTTCAGAATATACGGAATTCTATACTATCTGCAAACTTTTTCTGTAAATGTATATTGTTTTAAAAAACAAAATTCATTTTTAAAAATTAAAATTAATATGCAACTTTCTACAAAATAAAAGCTTTAATATGTTTCTTATTTTTTAACTTTTTTTTTTAATTGGAGGAAAATTGCTCTACAATGTTGTGCTGAATTCTATTATACAACAATGTGAGTCAGCCATAAGTATACATATGTCCTCTCCCAAATGAACCTTTCTCCCACTCCATCCAGCCCCTGTAGGTTGTCACAGAGAACCAGGCTGTGTGTCTCTGATTATGACTGACTTAAATTTATAGAGCAATTAAGGGAGAAAATGAATCATCATAATGTTTAGACTTCCAGTTTATTGTAGTTTATTTATCAATTTGTCTTTTTCAACCTTCCTCACTAGTATTTTATAATTCAGCATACAAATGGTGCAAATATTTGGTACATTTATACTATCAACTTAAAGCTTTTGACCCCATGGATTGTAGCCTACCAGTTGCCTCCATCCATGAGATTTTCCAGGCAAGAATACTGGAATGGGTTGCCATTTCCTTCTCCAGGAGATTTTCCCAACCCAGGGATTGAACCCAGGTCTCCCACATTGTAGGCAGACGCTTTACCATCTAAGCCATCAGGGAAGTCCATTATAAATGGTACTTTTTGTATTTCTCAATTTCTAATAATTTATATAGAAATATAACTGATTTTAATGTTCTGTTCTATCTGAAACCATGTTTCAGTTCAATTTAGTCGCTCAGTTGTGTCCGACTCTTTGCGACCCCATGGACTGCAGCATGCCAGGCTTCCCTGTCCATCACCAACTCACAAAATGCTCAAACTCACATCCATCAAGTCAGTGATGCTATCCAACCATCTCATCTTCTGTCGTCCCCTTCTCCACCTGGCTTCAATCTTTCCCAGCATCAGGGTCTTTTCCAATCAGTCAGTTCTTTGCATCAAGTGGTCAAAATATTGGACTTTCAGCTTCAGCCTTAGTCCTTTCAATGAATATTCAGAATTGATTTCCTTTAGGATCAACTGGTTGGATATCCTTGCAGTCCAGGGACTCTACTTACTGATTAGTTTTAGGAGGATTTTGGAGATACTTTGGAATTTGCACAGACAATTATGTCATTTCGCAAATAAACAGTTTTGTTTCTCTTTCCCATCTATATGACATTTTACAATAGAGAAGTAGAGTCAACAGATGTAGTAAATAAATTTATGGTTACCACCTAGACAGCAAATAAAAAAGCAGAGACATTACATTGCGGACAAGGTCCCTATAGTTAAAGCTATGGCTTTTCCAGTAGTCATGTATGGATGTGAGAGTTGGACTATAAAGAAGGCTCAGCATTGAAGAATTTATGCTTTTGAACAGTGGTGCTGGGTAAGACTCCCGAGATTCCCTTGGACTACAAGGAGATCAAACCAGTCAGTCCTAAAGAAAATCAAGTCTTAATATTCATTGGAAGGACTGATGCTGAAGCTGAAGCTCTAATATTTTGGCCACCTGAGGCGACAAACTGACTTATTTGAAAAGATCCTGATGCTGGGAAAGATTGAAGGCAAGAGGAGAAGGGGACGATACAGAATGAGATGGTTGGATGGCATCACCGACTCAATGGACATGAGTTGCCAAGCTCTGGGAGATGGTGATGGACAGGGAAGCCTGATGTGCTTCAGTCCATGGGGTTGCAAAGAGTCAGACATGATTGAAAACCAACAGGTTATGGAGAAGGCAGGTATATACTGGGAGATTAGCATTGACATCTACACATTACTGTATATAAAAGAGAACCTGCTGTGTAGCACAGGGAACTCTACTCAATACTCTGTAATGGCCTATATAGAAAGAGAATCTAAAAACAGAGTAGATACAGGTATGTGTATAACTGAAGCACTCTGCTGTACACCTGAAACTCACACATTATAAATCAGCTAGAATCCAATAAAAAAAAAATTTAAAGAGAAGAATATGCGTGTCTTCCTTATTCATTTGTGCGTTTCTTAAATATGTGCTTTTGCTCCTAAAACAAAACATGTCCTCCACATATATGTTCATGAAGTAAGGGCCTCTTTGCCTCTCAATGCCTTTTCATCACACAGTAGACTTCAAAGTGCACAGTCAAATATTCAGTGAAGATTGTGGAGTCAGTGATACTCCTCTATTTTTCACATGTTATACTATGAACGTATATGAATTACTGACTTATGAAAATATTTTAAATAAATGAATACAGAATTGATGTCAGTGAATCACATAGTCTAAACACAGAAATATTTTATAAATTTTAGATGTTTGTAGATGACTAATACAAAATAAATTACAAAAAAAATTTAAAGTACTAGTAAATAAAGAAATAAAAGCACATCTGTTTCCTGAAAAATATTTTTATGACCTGTAAACATTGCCAGAACTTTGTTCCTCATCAGTTCAGTTCAGTTCACTCACTCAGTCATGTCCAACTGTTTGTGACCCCCTGAATCGCAGCACGCCAGGCCTCCCTGTCCATCACCAACACCCAGAGTTCACTCAAACTCACATCCATCAAGTCGGTGATGCCATCCAACCATCTCATCCTCGGTCGTCCCCTTCTCCTCCTGCCCCCAATCCCTCCCAGCATCAGAGTCTTTTCCAATGAGTCAACTCTTCATATGAGGTGGCCAAAGTACTGGAGTTTCAGTTTTAGCATCAGTCCTTCGAAAGAACAGCCAGGACTGATCTCCTTTAGAATGGATTGGTTGGATCTCCTTGCAGTCCAAAGGACTCTCGAGAGTCTTCTCCAACACCACAGTTCAAAAGCATCAATTCTTCGGCACTCAGGTTTCTTCACAGTCCAGCTCTCACATCCATACATGACTACTGGAAAAATGATAGCCTAGACTAGACGGACCTTTGTTGGCAAAGTAATGTCTCTGCTTTTGAATATGCTATCTAGGTTGGTCATAACTTTTCTTCCAAGGAGTAAGCGTCTTTTAATTTAATGGCTGCAATCACCATATGCAGTGATTTTGGCATCCAAAAAAATAACATCTGACACTGTTTCCACTGTTTCCCCATCTATTTGCCATGAAGTAATGGGACCATATGCCATGATCTTCGTTTTCTGAATGTTGAGCTTTAATCTAACTTTTTCACTCTCTTCTTTCACTTTCATCAAGAGGCTTTTTAGGAAAAGAAATGCAAAAAAGCAAAATGGCTTTCTGGGGAGGCCTTACAAATAGCTGTGAAAAGAAGAGAGGTGAAAAGCAAAGGAGAAAAGGAAAGACATAAGCATCTGAATGCAGAGTTCCAAAGAATACCAAGGACAAATAAGAAAGCCTTCCTCAGTGATCAATGCAAAGAAATAGAGGAAAACAACAGAATGGGAAAGACTAGAGATCTCTTCAAGAAAATTAGAGATACCAAGGGAACATTTCATGCAAAAATGGGCTCGATAAAGGACAGAAATGGTATGGACCTAACAGAAGCAGAAGATATTAAGAAGAGGTGGCAAGAATACACAGAAGAACTGTACAAAAAAGATTCACGACCAAGATAATCATGATGGTGTGATCACTCACCCAGAGCAGACATCCTGGAATGTGAAGTCAAGTGGGCCTTAGAAAGCATCACTATGAACAAAGCTAGTGGCGGTGATGGAATTCTAGTAGAGCTATTTCAAATCCTGAAAGATGATTCTGTGAAAGTGTTGCATTCAATATGCCAGCAAATTTGGAAAACTCAGCAGTGGTCACAGGACTAGAAAAGATCAGTATTCATTCTAATCCCAAAGAAAGGCAATGCCAAATAATGCTCAAACTACCACACAATTGTAATCATCTCACATGCTAGTAAAGTAATGCTCAAAATTCTCCAAGCCAGGCTGCAGCAGTATGTAAACCGTTAACTTCCAGATGTTCAAGCTGATTTTAGAAAAGGCAGAGGAACCAGAGATCAAATTGCCAACATCTACTGGATCATCAAAAAGGAAAGAGAGTTCCAGAAAAATATCTATTTCTGCTTTATTAACTATGCCAAAGCCTTTGACTGTATGGATCACAAGAAACTGTGGAAAATTCTGAAAGGGATAGGAATATCAGACCACCTGACCTGTCTCTTGAGAAACCTGTATGCAGGTCAGGAAGCAACAGTTAGAACTGGACATGGAACAACAGAATGGTTCCAAATAGGAAAAGGAGTACGTCAAGGCTGTACATTGTCACCCTGCTTATTTAACTTCTATGCAGAGTACATAATGAGAAATGCTGGGCTGGAAGAAGCATTCAGTTCAGTTCAGTCACTCAGTCGTGTCCGACTCTTTACAACCCCATGAATTGCAGCACGCCAGGCCTCCCTGTCCATCACCAACTCCCAGAGTTCACTCAGACTCACGTCCATCGAGTCCGTGATGCCATCCAGCCATCTCATCCTCGGTCATCCCCTTCTCCTCCTGCTCCCAATCCCTCCCAGCATCAGAGTCTTTTCCAATGAGTCAACTCTTCACATGAGGTTGCCAAAGTACTGGAGTTTCAGCTTTAGCATCAGTCCTTCCAAAGAAATCCCAGGGTTGATCTCCTTTAGAATGGACTGGTTGGATCTCCTTGCAGTCCAAGGGACTCTCAAGAGTCTTCTCCAGCACCACAGTTCAAAAGCATCAATTCTTCGGTGCTCAGCCTTCTTCACAGTCCAACTCTCACATCCATACATGACCACAGGAAAAACCATAGCCTTGACTAGACGGACCTTAGTTGGCAAAGTAATGTCTCTGCTTTTGAATATGCTATCTAGGTTGGTCATAACTTTTCTTCCAAGGAGTAAGCATCTTTCAATTTCATGGCTGCAGTCACCATCTGCAGTGATTTTGGAGCCCCCCAAAATAAAGTCTGACACTGTTTCCCCTGTTTCCCCATCTATTTCCCATGAAGTGATGAGACCAGATGCCATGATCTTCATTTTCTGAATGTTGAGCATTAGCTGGAATCAATCAAGATTGCCAAGGGAAATATCAATAACTTCAGATATGCAGATGACACCACCCTTATGGCAGTAAGTGAATAGGTTAGGATTGATTCTTGGGTTTTCAAAATGTCTTAATATTTTGCCATTTAGTTAGTTTGTAAGTTGAGAAATCTGGATTTGAACAATCATTAAAAAATGATAAAATGGTAAATATACTACCATTTAATTTTCAACAAATATTCTCCCTCATACAATGCCAAATTATAGAGTAAATCTTATAATAGGTAAACTGTATTTCATTTAGCTTTATTCACCATCAGATACTTGTACTATATTCACTAAAAGGCAAAGTTATAAATACAAAAATGGATTTCTTTTGATAGAAAAATAATCACAGTACCAAGCCATTTAACTTTCAAATTGCATCGAATTTGAAGATGAGGGAATTTGAACATTGGAACATTTATTGCTGGTGAAGCAGGTAACACCAATAGCTGTGGGAAAAAAAAACCCCACAAAATTTAACATCAAAAAACGAATTAAATATTTCCCAAAACTGGAGACAAAAAGCTTATATTCTGCATAATAAATATTTTTGACCCACTTTCATTTTGATTCATTCTTGTCTTCACCTGTAGAATAATATGAACATTGTTACCGCTGCTGCTAAGTCGTTTTAGTTGTGTCGGACTCTGTGCGACCCCATAGACGGCAGCCCACCAGGCTTCCCCATCCCTGGGAGTCTCCAGGCAAGAACACTGGAGTGGTAATGTGAACATTAGATATCAATTAACATGTACCCCAAAGTAAATTATTTCCTTCAACAGTCCAGAACCTCCCAAATTCTACATCACTCATCCAAAGCAAGTTCCCCTGTATCCCTCTTTGTTCAACAGTGTGACAGCAAAAGCACGGATTACATCCCCACCCTGACTGGTAACACCTGTGTCTGTGCCTTGAGATTTCACCAATTGGAGGACAAGCTTGGTCAGAAACACAGCTAGATTGAGCTCTCTTGACTGGCCTTTCACCTCTGCTTTTAGAGTAGGGGTCCATGTTGTTATGTATGACTGGTTTCAGAGACATAATATCAGAAAAAAACAGCCAATGATCAAATAGCATTCAATATCCCCACACAGAAAGTTTCCACTGGTTTCAGTATTTCATTTACTTCACACCCTTCAAACAAGAATCATAGAGAACTAAAAGGCCAAATTTTATGAAGATTTCATAGATCAAACCATTTGTGAACTTTAGCAGCCAACATAAACTTGAAAAATAAAAGCCATCTTTCAGACTTTCATGCAGGTGGGAAATAACTAAATTTAAAAACCCTAAAAATAAATTACCTGACATCATTTTTAGATAAAAATTAAAAATATCAAACTGTGAGTAAATATCAGCCTATATTTTTAAGAAACATCCTAAGAATATCCAACCTGATTGATACAGTACAATAAATATATCCATATGGGTTGACTGATTTGAATAACAGCAGATTTCCATTTCTTTCTTGTGTTCTCTTTAAATCATCTGAAGAAACAGATATTAGCATTCAATAAAATATGACAGCTGTAATTGAAAATCTTAAAATGTTTAATGGTTTGAAAGTTGCCCTTTAAATGCATCAAAATCAAAATGATCTATTCCTTTAGCCATAGCAACAATTATAGAAGCGTTGTTTAAAAATCATTACATGTTTAAATATAATGAGAATGTCTGAGCCCTATTTTACCCCAGAAAAAGTGCTAGTTAGGCAGAAACAACAACAACAACAAAGGATTGCATTTTGGCTCTTGTTGTTTGTTGTTGTTGTTGTTTTCCTCTTATGAACTACGTAGGTCTGTGCACCTAAAGGGCCAACAGTGCTCCAGTGCTTTATAATTTTTCTTCAAAATGCATAGCAATAACAATTGAACAGGGAGGCCTGGCGTGCTGTGATTCACGTGGTCGCAATGAGTCAGACACGACTGAGCGACTGCACTGAACTGAACTGAACAATTGAAATCCTTCACTGGTGGCTCAGATGGTAAAGCGTCTGTCTACAATGTGAGAGACCTGGGTTCAATCCCTGGGTTGGGAAGATTCCCTGGAGAAAGAAATGGCAACCCACTCCAGCACTCTTTCCTTGAAAATCCCATGGATGGAGGAGCTTGGTGCAGGCTACTATCTATGGGGTCGCACAGAGTAGGGCACAACTGAGTGACTTCACTTTCACTTTTCACTTTTTCTATGTCAGCTGTACCATTTGTAGTCTTTTCAAAAGCGCTTTTAAATGGCTTGGGATCTCTTTTTCTCTGAATCCCTATGCAAAAGTGTTTTTCTCCTTTTAACTAAAGGTAGAGCATTTGGGGGGCCTTTCCTGATAGCTCAGCTGGTAAGCAAGTAAAGAATCCACCAGCAATGCAGAAAATCCCAGTTGGGTTCCTGGGTCAGGAAGATAACATGAAAAAGGGATAGTCTACCTACTGCAGCATTCTTAGGCTAGTGGTTCAGATGGTAAAGAATCTGCCTGCAATACGGGAGACCTGGGTTTGATCCCCTGGAGGAGGTCGTGGCAACCCACTCCAGTATTCCTGCATGGAGAATCCTGGCAGGCTACAGTCTTTATACTTTAATCTCTTAGCCACCAGGGAAGCCTTGAGGTTGCAAAGAGTCAGAACACAATTGAGGAACTAAGCATAGCACAATTTTTAGATCTTCTAGTGTGTGGCTTAGACAGTAGAGTGCCTGTCTACAATGCGGGAGACCTGGGTTTGAGCCCTGGGTTGGGAAGATCCCCTGGAGAAGGAAATGGCAATCCACTCCAGTACTATTGCCTGGAAAATCCCATGGACAGACGATCCTGGCAGGCTGCAGTCTGTGGGGTCACAAAGAGTCAGACACGACTGAGCGGCTTCACTTCACTTCAGTGTGTCAGTTCAGTTGTTCACTCGTGTCTGACTCTTTGTGATCTCATGGACTGCACGCCAGGCCTCCCTGTCCATCACAAACTCCCAGAGTTCACTCAAACTCACATCCATCGAGTTGGTGATGCCATTCAGCCATCTCATCCTCTGTCATCCCCTTTTCCCCCTGCCCCCAATCCCTCCCAGCATCAGAGTCTTTTCCAATGAGTCAACTCTTCGCATCAGGTGGCCAAAATATTGGAGCTTCAGCTTCAGCATCAGTCCTACCAATGAATATTCAGGACTTTTCCTTTAGGATGGACTGATTGGATCTCCTTGCTGTCCAAGGGACTCTCAAGAGTCTTCTCCAACAGCACAGTTCAAAAGCATCAATTCTTTGGCTCTCAGCTTTCTTTATAGTCCAAATCTCACATCCCTACAGGACTCCTGGAAAAACCATACCTTTGACTAGACGGACCTTTGTTGGCAAAGTAATGTCTCTGCTTTTTAATATGCTTTCTAGGTTGGTCATAACTTTCCTTCCAAGGAGCAAGTGACTTTTAATTTCATGGCTGCAGTCACCATCTGCAGTGATTTTGGAGCCTCCCCCCAAAAAAATATCTGTCACTGTTTCCTTTGTTTCCCCATCTGTTTGCCATGAAGTGATGGGACCAGATGCCATGATCTTAGTTTTCTGAATGTTGAGCTTTAAGCCAACTTTTTCACTCTCCTCTTTCACTTTCATCAAGAGACTCTTTAGTTCTTCAATTTCTGCCGTAAGTGTGGTATCATCTTCATATCTGAGGTTATTTATATTTCTCCCGGCAATCTTGATTCCAGCTTGTACTTCATCCAGCCCAGCGTTTCCCATGATGTACTCTGTATATAAGTTAAATAAGTAGGGTGACAATATACAGCCTGACATATTCCTTTCCTGATTTGGAACCAGTGTGTTTTTCCATGTCCAGTTCTAAATGCAGCTTCTTGACCTGCATATAGATTTCTCAGGAGGCAGGTCAGGTGGTCTGGTATTCCCATCTCTTTCTGAATATTCCACAGTTTGTTGTGATCCACACAGCCAAAGGCTTTGGCATAGTCAATAAAGCAGAAGTAAATGCTTTTCTGGAGGTTTCTTGCTTTTTTGATGATCCAATGGATGTTAGAAACTTAATCTCTGCTTCCTCTGCCTTTCCTAAATCCAGCTTGAACATCTGGAAGTTCTCGGTTCATGTACTGTTGAAGCCTGGCTTGGAGAATTTTGAGCATTACTTTGCTAGCAAGTGAGATGAGTGCAATTGTGCAGTAGTTTGAATAGTCCTTGGCATTGCCTTTCTTTGGAATTAGAATGAAAACTGACCTTTTCTAGTTCTGTGGCCACTGCTGAGTTTTCCAAATTTCCTGGCATACTGAGGGCAGCACTTTCACAGCATCATCTTTCAGGATTTGAAATAGCTTACCTGGAATTCCATCACCTCCACAAGCTTTGTTCGTAGTGATGCTTCCTAAGGCCCACTTGACTTCACATTCCAAGATGTCTGGCTCTAGGCAAGTGATCTGGGTTCTTATCTGGGTCATGAAGATCTTTTTTGTATAGTTCTTCTGTGTATTCTTGCCACCTCTTCTTAATATCTTCTGCTTCTGTTAGGCCCATACCAATTCATCTTTGCATGAAATTTTCCCTCGGTACCTCTGATCTTCTTGAAGAGATCTCTACTCTTTCCCATTCTATTGTTTGCCTCTACTCTTTGCACTGGTCACTGAGGAAGGCTTTCTTATCTCTCCTTGCTATTCTTTGGAACTCTGCATTTAGATGAATATATCTTTCCTTTTCTCCTTTGCCCTTATTTTTTTAATATAAATTTATTTATTTTGATTGGAGGTTAATTACTTTGTAATATTGTATTGGTTTTGCCGTACATCACCGTGAATCCGCCACAGGTATACATAATTGGAACCCAAAGTCTCCTATTTTCTGGAGGTGTGTGATAAGCTAAACTCTCTTCAACTAGCCTAACTGTGAGGATTTCCTGTTCAAACCTGAAGTGACACACTGATGGCAAATCAATATTTTCCATTGTAGCTTCACTCTGAGGCGTCACAGGGCAGCCTGTGAAGCTCACAGACGTTTCTTATTCTTGTCTGGGTTTTAAGTTTTTAAATTTCTCCTTTTGTTACCAGCTATAGCAGGTCTATTTTTAGAGAGTAACCTGATCTGCACACTAAAGAATGCACAACTTCCTGGCCAACAGAAGGTATGTGTCCCTCCTCTCCTGTCTCTCTACTAGACCGTCTCACTTAGTGGGGACTAACAATTGTTAGAGGTGATGCAACTGAGGTATAGTAAATATACAACAAAATCAAAGTAGAACATTGGTTTTTTTTAAATAATTTGGTATAAAAATTACCATAAAAAAAAATATTGGGTGATTTCTCCAAGTATTCAAATTATTGTCTGTAGAATGCTAGTCAAGTGAATACACACATGCATATTTGGGTGTGTATATAATATTAAGTGAAATTAATTGACCTCATGATAGGGAACAATTAGTTTTGAATTTTATAATCAGTAGATGGTAAGCTTTTTGTATAATAATATGTTTATACATATTTTGCTCAACATCTATAAACATTCTTGGAAAGGAATTCATTACATAGCAAAAGGCCAAACATAATTCCTTCTATATGTATTAGATTGAATAAAACAACCCTAATTTTTTAATAAAATTAAAGATGAAGTAACTTCTTAAAGGCTAATTTAAACTTAATTGTCATAATTAAAGTATTTAAAAAAAATCAAACATTGCATAAATTATATGTTATACTAACACATATAAAGGCTGATATAAATCAGAAATAGTACCATAGAAATGATGACTAAGATATTAATTAAAACTGATAATTACTGAGAACTTATAAATTCCAGGTTGAGTGCTCAGTGTTACACACATCCTATATTGCTTAAACTAATTTCCATTTTATATTAATAATATAGATTACCAGATAGTAAAAAACTTTTTGAAGGTCACATTTTATAAATTTCAGTCATAATTAATTTCCAGATATTTCTGACTACTGCACCAATTGTCTGAATTATTAAATTATGTTATCTGGATTTTTTATAAGTAATTACCATCACTTATACAGCTATAATGACCTTTACTAACTTTGACATCTATCTGATCTTTCTGGAAGTTTGAACCAACAATGTTCTTCCATAAATGACCTATACATGTTTATCATTTTGTGGGTTCAGATATTAGCCATTAAATCAATTATCAACTACTTTTGTAAAATAAGTATTTTTTAGTATTTCCTATTGTTTTATGTTTCATATTACTTTGTTATATATGTTTAATGGGTCATGTAACATTTTCCAATATATGAAGCATTTCCTCAGTTTTTAATGCTTTCTCAGAACTCCTCAACCATTTGAAATAAAGACCATTTGTTATCCCTTTTCATCAATAAATGTAAGTCACCAAATAATGTAGTTTAGTGTAGGAAATTATTGTATATGTCAACATTACTCTCTCCTCATCTTTAAAGAACTGTTTTTAACCATTATTAAATTTCAAAATTATCACAAATATGGGTGAATCTCTCTTGTTAACAGAACATTTTAATTTTAACACACGCACTATGATGGTTTTAAAATATTTCCATGGAATCTGACTTAATAAGGATATTATTGTTCATGAACTTCTTTATACCTCCCTAATTTATTGCTTTTCATTGTTTCAATCAATAATTTATGTGTCAAATATAGAATATCTTTTTCAAAAAAGCATTCTATTGTAAAAAAAAAAACTTGTTTAAAGTTCTAAGAAATTTAGAACCAGGCTTTAAGTTTGTTCAGCTGCAAAGTGAGCGCTAAGCTCTTTGCCCCGTCTGTGTCATTATACCAGGGTTCTTGTCTCACATACACCACTCAACCTCAGTTCACTTAAAGCAGAGTCCTTGGTCTCACTCTGCTGCAGAGATGAATAACCAAGGAGTAACCTATGCAGAACTGAAGGGAGTCAAGAACTCAAAGAGGCAGAAAATAAAATCTAAGGTTTCTAAAAGTTCTATTTCAATGACTGAGCAGGAATTAACATATGTAGAATTAAATCTTCAAAATGCTTCTCAGAATCTTCATGGGAACGACAAGAATTACCACTCCAAAGGTAAACGCTTACTAGACACACAATGGAACTGTTCTAGGATGTGCAGTGGGGGTGCAGAGGTGTGGAGAAAGAGTAGGGGATAAGCTCACATGTTTTTCACTTCAAGGAACAGAATTTAAAGCTGGATATGGGATTCTGATGTGAAATCAGAGGACTACTTTTATTCTGGCATTACTATCATTTGAAATCTTTGACCAACAGCTCATGTCGACTTATATTTGCTGAAAATGCAATGGTATATTCTGAGAGAAAGACTACAGTGGTCAAAATGGGTTGGGGTCCAAGTTTATATCCATAACTCTGTGTGCGTGTGGGTTCTTGTGTACGTAAATGCTAAGCAACTGTCCCTATCACTCCTTTCTCAGTTTCCTTTTCTGTCCCTGCAGGTTCACCATCACCTCCAGAGAAGTTCATTGCTGGGATCCTGGGAATCATCTGCTTTGTCTTGATGTCCACTGTGTTGACAGTGATCATTGTTACTCCCTGTAAGTACATTTTTGAAAAACTGTAAGGGAACTTATCACTTTACTGATGGTCAGTGCTGCTAAACATTTCATAATATTATAGAATGTGTCTATCATTAAAATACATGCATTTAGAATAAATGCAGTATGTTATATCTAATTTGTCAGAAATATACAACACAGGAGAATTACAGAGAGCATGTATATGTATATTCTGATTTCATAACTCAAAAGCATGCTTTAGGAGATTTAAAGATCTTAATGAGAAATACAAATTAATTCTTGAGATTGGTTAAAGCAAATACTGTAAGACATGGTGA
The DNA here is from genome assembly GCF_032405125.1 of Capricornis sumatraensis. Lineage (NCBI taxonomy): Eukaryota > Metazoa > Chordata > Mammalia > Artiodactyla > Bovidae > Capricornis > Capricornis sumatraensis. The sequence goes on along the minus strand of NC_091072.1, from coordinate 143,227,801 downwards.
AGTTTGTTCCGTTAGGTTTTTGAAATATTTTTTCCATCATGTCTTTATTACCTAATTAATTTTTCTTGCTAAATCAGTTTCATTTCAGATTACTCTAATTTTAAACAATAAACTGAATTCTCAAGCTTATAAACTAAAATCATTATAATTTATTTAAAGCAATATTAACTTTTTAATGATTAATTTTGTAGCTACTGTAATACAGGAACAGAATTACTCCTCTCTCATAACAAGGCTCCAGAAAGGTACATAATGATTTTCAAAGTTCTGATATGAATACAGTTCATTTTTGTCTCTATCTTAGGCTAGTGAAAATAAGAATAGACTTGGGGATAGAACATCATTTATAAAATCAGGCAATAAACATTCATAAATGTATGATTATAGGAGGGTGCTCCTCCTATGCAATAATATGCTCACCATATCCATTGTTGGCAATTGGCTCTAATTTCCTCCTGCTATAATATGATGAGACAAATAATTTTGCTATTCTAAAATAGAAGTTTCATTTCTTGATTTTCAGGACATGTAAAGAGGAGATATTTCTATGTGTTTGCTTTATATGAGGACATATATTAAAGACAGACCCTCTCTATGAATGCATGAATGAGATTTGTTTTATATGTACCAGCCTTGAGGTTGCATAGATATGTTATTTTATATATGTGTGTGTATGCATACATATGTCTACCTCTATGCATATGTGTAAGTTAATTTTTATTTTTCAAATTCAAACTGTTTTTGAATAGTAATTCATAATCTTTCCTCAGAATATCATTGTGGTCATTGCCCAAAAGACTGGCTTACATATTCCAACAATTGCTATTATACTAGTCTGGAAAAAAAATCATGGAATGAGAGTTTGATATCCTGTGCTGCTAAGAATTCTACTCTGCTTTATATAGATAATGAAGAGGAAATGGTAAGATATTCAATGTTTCCAACACTTTGCTGAAGGCTTGATTTAGTCAACATTATATTTGTTAGGATTCACTTGTGCTTTTGTACATATTTGTAGCTTGTTTATTTTAAGGTCTGCTAGTATTCCATTAAACAATGGAATGCAACTTTATGATACTTTATTTACATTTTTATACCATTCATGCATGTGTGGTAATTTCTGGTTCTTGCTTTTCATAGAAAACCATGCTTATATAAATGCTATTAAATTCTAAATTACACTGTGCTATCTAATTTTACCATACATAAAGGAAAATAAGCATATGATTTTGCCTATAGAATTATGTAATTGCACATCAGATCATGGAATAGAAGTTTCAACTTCCCAGCAGCCCCACCCCTCTGTAATACCTTATCACTTCTCCACCTCCTAATTTACTCACTGTCCTGACTTTTGATATTATAGAATCTCTTTGATTGCTTTTGAATCATATCCATGGAATCCCGTGTTCGTGCTTAGTCGTTCAATCGTGTCTGACTCTTTGCAACCTCATTAACTTCAGCCTGTCAGGCTCCTGTGTCCACAGAATTTTCCAGGCAAGAATACTGAAGTGGGTTGCCATTTTCTACTCCAGGACATGGAATCATACAGGTTGTCCCTGTCTCATCACTGCCATACGATATTTTGCAGTTCCTCCAAATGTTTGCATTTATGTGACGTTTGTAAATTTCCACAGCTCATTGTGTGAATTCAACATTTAAGATCCATTCTTTCCAATGCCTCTGGGTGGAGATGGAGTCTTACACCCTCAGGGATAAAGAGGCTTCCTAGCTTCAGTAGTTTTAGTCAAGACATCCGCTTTGCTGGTCCCACCCCCACCCCTATCACCCAACACTAGTGTCTCTCAGTGGAGGAAACAGAGGCAATTTCTCTGACTGCTCCTTGTTAAGTGTCCTGAGAGATCACCTTATAAGGCTTATGTGGTGTTGCCCACACAGTTCTCTCAACACACAGGAGGAATGGCTTACCTGTGCCACCCTCAACAGCTAGGTTAGCTATTGGGTGTTTGGGAAGTAAGAGGCCGAGGTCACTTTCACCTGGTTGGTGGGGAGATACAAGATGCCCCTAATTATCATTCCCTCACCTCCCACCTTGTTCTCTCATCACGGAGAAATGGTTAGCGATAACAGAGGAGTGGGACTGCTGGGAAGTCTCAGGCCGCATCACCCTTCCATTTCCACCTTTCAGAGTTCTTCTTTCTCATGTCTTTCATTAGTTCCCATGTTTACAGTTGACCTTAGCAGGGAGGACCAGAGAGAAATGAGTCTCTTACCCCTTGTCTGGTCCACCGGATTCCACCAATACAGAAACAGATGGCTTTGGGGTTTATCTAGTCAAAGAATGGTGTCAGGCTCAGAAAACCAAATCTTCGGCTCTCATGTCACTTATTTTCTCAATTTCATTTCCTCAATTTCCCTCTAAAACTGAAATTCTGAGAAACATATCATAGTAGAGAAATCCATTGATATTGTCACAATATCCAGAAAAGTGTATGTCATGGAATCTATAGACTTATTTAAAGCCTTGCTATGTTAGTTTTGACATGAGGAAAAATGAAATTATATGAATCAGGATTTTCTTCATTGCACATATTCAATTACTCCACCTTCTTATCCCTGAGGCTTAATGTTAGATGTTCACAGCTGTAAGGATCCCCAAGTTGTTATGCAAGGTGTATTCTTTTGTGCAATCTCTACAACTAATTCACGTCTTTGTAAATATTCCCTTTATTAAATGGCTGTCCAAAAAAAAGGAATTTTCCTTATTAACATTAGAACACAGTGAAACTGATAAGTATAAATGCTGAGTTGATTTTGAATCAAAAGTACAGATATTGGTTAATATTTATGGCACTATTAAAACTTCAAACTTTCAACTCTTATGTTTTTTAGTGTTAGATTAGAATCTAACATGCTCAATTTGTTCAAAGAATGAAAAATGCTATGAAAGAACACATCCTTTGACTTGCATTTTAAAAATTAACAAAAACATTTCATAATGACTATTTAAGTGAAAATTATTTATTTGGGGCTAGGAATTTCTGATGTCCCTATCAATTATATCATGGATTCAAGTCTCTCGTGAAGGTCGCGGTCGTCCTTGGATGTGGCTAAATGGTTCAACTTGCAAACTACAGTAAGTTTGTAAAAAGAATGCTATATAGAGGAGGAAAAATATATAAAAAAGAAATATTTTAAAAATAATACAAATACATTTGTTTAGTCAAATTATAGACAGCTGAAGGAAGATATTGAAAGTTAATAAAATGTTAATACCAATGTTGAAAAATAAGCTACTCTGTAGCCCAATTTCTGAGTAACAAGCTCTTACTGAAATTTTATTAAAGACTATATTACCCATTTTCAAACTATCTTGTATTACAGTTACATGGAAAATGCTATTGTTTCCTGAGTTGTCTTCATAGAATATAACAGAATTATGCATTTTTCCGTAACAGGATAACAGACTATTTACCTGGTGAACATAACTGTGCTGTACAATCTGAATGGGGCATAAGAGCAGAAGACTGTCAGTTTCCAAATGCCTATCATTGCAAGCACAAGCTTGAGAATTAAAACATGAGTTTGGATGCTGTTGGGTAACCTGACCTTTTATGAAATGGAAATAATATTCTGACTGCATACATTTTAAAATGACTTTTTTTTTTTCTGATAATGAAAGTTTTTCAAAAACAGTTGAAATATAATTGTGTGTGCTCATTCGTTCAGTTGTGTCTGACTCTTTGAGACCCCATGGACTATAGGCTGTCAGGCTTCTCTGTCCAAGGAATTCTCCAGTCAAGAATACTGGAGTGGTTCTATTCCTAGATTTTTAAGGAATTTCCACACTGTTCTCCATAGTGGCTGTACCAGTTTGCATTCCCATCAACAGTGTAAGAGGGTTTCCTTTTTCTCCACACCCTGTCCAGCTACTGTTGTTTGTCGACTTTTTTATGGTGGCCATTCTGACTGGCAGAGACGATACCTCATTGTGTTTTTAATTTGCATTTCTCTAGTAATGAGTGATGTTGTGATATGAGAAAGCTACATATCTTTCGTGTGTCTTATTAGCCCTCTGTATATCTTTGGAGAAATGTCTGTTTAGTTCTTTGGCCCACTTTTTGATTGGGTTGTTCATTTTTCTGGTATTGAGCTGCATGAACTGCTTGTATATTTCGGCGCTTGATTCTTTGTCAGTTGTTTCATTTGCTGTTATTATCCTCCATTCTGAAGGCTGCCTTTCCACCTGGCTTATAGTTTCCTGCATTATGCAAAAGCTTTTAAGTTTAACCAGGTCCCATTTGTATTTTTGTTTTTATTTCCATTACTCTGCAAGGTGGGTCATAGAGGATCTTGCTGTGATTTATGTCAGAGGGTGTTATGCCTCGGTTTTCCTCTAAGAGTTGTAATAGTCTCTGGTGTTACATTTAATCCATTTTGAGTTTATTTTTGTTTATGGTGTTAGAAAGTGTTCTAGTTTCATTCTTTTGCAAATGGTTGACTGGTTTTCCCAGCACTTGAATAAGTTCTATGAGGTGCATGAAACTGGAGCCTATTATACACAGGGAACTAAGTCAGAAAGAGAACCATCAATACACTATATTAAAGCATATATATGGACTTTAGAAAGAAGATAACAACGATCCTATACACAAGGCAAAAAAAGAGACACATGTAAAGAACAGACTTTTGGAGTATGAGGGAGAAGGCGAGGGTGGGATGATTTGAGAGAATAGCATTGAAACATGTATATTACCATACATAAAAGAGATGACCGGTGCAAGTTGGATGCATGAAGCAGGACACGCAGAGCTGGTGGTCTGAAACAACCCAAGGGATGGAGGAGGGAGGAAGGTGAGAGCGGGGTTCTGAATGGGGCAACACATGCATACCCATGGCTGATTCGTGTCGATGTATGAGAAAAATACCACAATATTTTAAAGTAATTATCCTCCAATTAAAATAAATAAATTAATTAATTTAAAAAAAAAGACTACTGGAGTGGGCTATCATTTCATATTCCCTGGAGGATCTTCCTGACCCAGGGATCAAACCCTTATCTCCTGCACTGGCAGGCAGTTTCTTTACCACTAGTGCCACCTGGAAAACCCCATTGAAATATCATATACACATCCAAAAATATAGGTATCATTACTTTTGTGTCTCACTTCTTTTGCTCAACAGTATGTTTATGGCATTCAAACTTCTAAAAGATTGCATATTGTGTGAGCCCATTTCCATGTAATATCAAAATAGGAGTAGAGACCAAAAGTAGATTAGTGATTACTAAGGGTTCTGAAGAGATGGAATAAGAAAAGACTGCAAATTGATTAGTGATGAATGCTCTCTAGAGTTTGATAGTAGTGATGGTCGTAAACTGTGAATAACTTTAAAATCATGGATTTATATATTTTAAGTGGATAAATTTTATGCTCTGTAAATTACACCTCATTAAAGTTTTTAAAAAATAACTGCTTTGGGACTGCATTTAATCTTTACAACAATTTCTGAAGATAATCATCTCACAATATTGACTCTTCCAGGCAGTATCATGCTTTATCCTTCCAATCAATTAGGTTTTCTTTAAATTCTCCCTATTTTATTGATCAATTTTTATTTATTATTTATTTGTGTGACACTGTTCAGCATGTGGTATCTTGATTCAGTGACCAGGGGTCGAATGCCCACTTCCTGCACTGAGAAGCAAGTAATCTGAACCACTGGACCACCAGCGAAATCCCCCTATAATATTTAATAGATTCCAACATTGAAATTTCACGCAAATATGGACATCTCATAGCCATACTTTTGTAAATGCCAATTTTGTTTTTAAATTTGTAGTAATTATTGCTGCTGCAAATAGAATTGTGCCCAATGACTTCTCTGATTGTATGTATTAATTTTATCATTTCAAATATATATTCCTCTGGATTTTTAATGTAAAGAAATAGTGCATCTCTGAATAATCACGTTTTATTTCTTCCCTCCAGGTGCAATAACTTTTTTTGTTTTTCTTTTCTGGTTTTGTTTGTTTGTTTGTTTTTGACTTATTTTTACCCAATTGGCTTTTATTTCCAATGTTGAACAGATGGTACAGTAAAGGTCTTATAAGTATCCTTTCTATACTGGGGGAAAATATTTCAATATTTCATGCTCAAATATGAGGTGTTTTTTAAGGTTTTTTCATATACCTTTCTAACTTGAAAGCAATTCCATAGTATTCATAATTTTCTTATAGGTTTTGTATGCAATCAATCATGTTACCATTTTACTATTTTTCTTTCAATGGAATGAGAAAATTTTTTAATGTTTTCGAAATATCTCTTTCCTTCAAATGTTGACCAATTATGCATTCCTGAGATAAAACCACAAAAATCATTCTGTATTTTCTTCCTTTGAAAAATCATTGCATATATCATATTTAGATTAAGATGATTTTCTTCATCCATTATCATAAAGATTTTGGACTGAATCCATTAATATTATGTAACTTGAGAGGTTTAGTTATCAAGGTGCTATGGAAGCCTCTGTTTTATGGTGAAAGACCTGGCATAGTTTTAAGTGTTATTATTCAATACTGTTACCATTAAAGCTCCTAGAATATTTTCTAAGAAGGTTTATCCATTCAGTTCAGTTCAGTTCAGTTGCTCAGTCGTGTCCGACTCTGCAACCCCATGAATTGCAGCACACCAGGCCTCCCTGTCCATCACCAACTCCCAGAGTTCACTCAAACTCAAGTCCATTGATCGGTGATGCTATCCAGCCATCTCATCCTCTGTCGTCCCCTTCTCCTCCTGCCCCCAGTCCCTCCCAGCATCAGAGTCTTTTCCAATGAGTCAATTCTTTGCATGAGGTGGCCAAAGTACTGGAGTTTCAGCTTTAGCATCATTCCTTCCAAAGAACACCCAGAACTGATCTCCTTTAGGATGGACTGATTGTATCTCCTTGCAGTCCAAGGGACTCTCAAGAGACTTCTCCAACACCACAGTTCAAAAGCACCGATTCTTCGGTGCTCAGCTTTCTTCACAGTCAAACTCTCACATCCATACATGACCACTGGAAAAACCATAGCCTTGACTAGATGGACCTTTGCTGGCAAAGTAATTGTCTCAGAGAACTTAATATATTTAACACATGTTAAAGTTGTACAGGTTTATAGCTGTTGTACTTCATTAGGTAATTTCCATTTTCTAGACATTCTATTTCATATAGATAGTAAAATGGTTTCATAATACAGATTTATTGTCTGTTTAACATCTGTAAAAACCATAATGATTTTGTCAGGTTTCAGTTCAGTTCAGTCACTCAGTCACGTCCGACTCTTTGTGACCCCATGGACTGCAGCACACCAGGCTTCTCTGTCCATCACCAACTCCCAGAGCTTGCTCAAACTCATGTCCATCAACTCGGTGACACCATCCAACCATTTCATCTTCTGTTGTCCCTTTCTCCTTCCGCCTTCAATCTTTCCCAGCATCAGGGTCTTTTCCAATGAGTCAGTTCCTCCCATCAGGTGGCCAAAGTATTGGAGTTTCAGCTGCAGCATCAGTCCTTCCAATGAATATTCAGGACTGATTTTCCCCAGGATGGACGGGTTTGATCTCCTCTCAGTCCAAGGGACTCTCAAGAGTCTTCTTCAACACCATAGTTCAAAAGCACCAATTCTTCAGTGCTCAGCTTTCTATATGGTCCAACTCTCACATCCATACATGACTACTGAAAAATCAAGCTTTGACTAGAGGGATCTTTGTCAGCAAAGTAATGTCTCTGATTTTAATATGCTGTCTAGGTTGGTCATAGCTTTCCTTCCAAGTAGCAAGCATCTTTCAATTTCATGGCTGCAGTCAAATCTGCAATGATTTTGGAGTCCAAAAAAATAAAATCTCTTACTGCTTCCATTTTTTCTCCATCTTTTTGCCATGAAGTGATGGGACTGGATGCCATGATCTTCACTTTTTGAATGTTAAGTTTTAAGCCAGCTTTTTCACTCTATTTCATTTTCATCAAGAGGCTCTTTAGGTCTTTGCTTTCTGCCATAAGGGTGGTATCATCTGCATATCTGAGGTTATTGATATTTCTCCCGGCAATCTTGATTCCAGCTTGTGCTTCATCCAGCCCAGTATTTCTCATGATGTACTCTGCATATAAGTAAAATAAGCAGGGTGACTATATACAGTCTTGATGTACTCCTTTCCCAATTAGGAACTAGTCTGTTGTTGCTTGTCCAGTTCTAACTATTGCTTCTTGACCTGCATACAGATTTCTCAGGAGGCAGGCCAGGTGGTCTGGTATTCCTCTCTTAAAGTATTTTCTACAGTTTGTTGTGATCTATACAGTCAAAAGCTTTGGCGCAGTCAACAAAGCAGATGTTTTTCTGGAAGTCTCTTGCTTTTCCGATGATCCAACAGATGTTGGCAATTTTATCAACAAAGAATCAAATTGCTTACATCTATTGGATTGTTGGGCTTCCTTGTTGGCTTAGAGGGTGAAGCATCTGCTTGCAATGCAGGAGACCCAGGTTCGATCCCTGGGTCAGGAAGATCCCCTAGAGAAGGAAATAGCACCCCACTCCAGTATTCTTGCCTGGAAAATCCCATGGATGGAGGAGCCTGGTAGGTTACAGTCCATGGGGTCACAAAGAGTCGGACACGACTGAGTGACAACACCTTATTGGATTGTCGTGTTTATACAGATATAAAAGATTCATGTTTTCTCTATTCTCCAAGTGTCATTTATTGATTTTATTGTCTTTCAAATGAAAATAGCTTTGACCCTTTTATTCCCCTCTATTATAATTTTTTTCTGTCAAGATTTTTCATATTTGCTATTTTCTTTCTTTGTCTTTATGTCAATTACCTTAATTTCACCAAAATTGCTTTTTCATTTCAAGTTTCTTGTCAAGCATGCTCAGATTTCTTATTTCTTTTTTTTTTTTTTTGCTTATAATGTATGCATTTAAGGCAATTAATATGTCACAAGACAGAATCTTGCTGTTACTTTTTTTTTAATTCATATACAACTATGAAATTTGACTTTGGGTTTTTCCTTGGTTCATATGTCATTTAGAAATAGATTACTGAATATAAAACCTGATAAAGATTTTCAAAATTTTGGTTATTGACTTCTATTTTAGGCAAACTAGTTAGAAAATTTTCATGAATCTGGAAATATTCTGTATGTCTATTACATATGGCTGATGTAACTATGAAATGAATCTGAAATGTTTATTTCTTCTAATCAGTTAAAAATTAAATTTGAATATTCACATTTCAAGTGCCCACTTGCCAAACTTGGCTGGGGGCTAGTGCAATGACACTATAGTTCTGTAGCTTTTTTAGTAATGTATATAGGAGTATATAGCAAATTTTTGGAAAATGTTCATGTGAACTTAAAAGATAAGAATATTCTATGTTAGTGTATGTTTGTGTTCATATATGTACTGGTTAATTGTCTAACTTACTTATTGCTTACTGCTATATCCGCTTGCTTGATAAGCAGTGGTGATAAATTGTTTAAATCTCCATTTATGACTGTTTATGACATTTGACTGTTTATGACATATGACTGTTTATGACATTATGACTCCATTTATGACATTTACTTATGCATGATTTCCAAATCTGTGTTGAACTTGTACAATTCATATATACATTTTTAAATTGCTAATAGCTCAGATACTCAATACATAATTATTAAACATGCTTCATCTTATGTAACATGGTTCTTACTGTATACTGTGAGAGTACATTAACTAAAGCAGTTTGCGTTCTTTCTCTTTACTTTCCTGTTCATGGCTTTTGATAAAATAATATGACTCTTAAGTTAGCAGTTATTAAAATAACTGTTTTACATACATAGCTGTGTTAAACAAAATATTTTAAAATATAAACATTCTTAGAATTTAAATGAAAGCTATTCCATATATATTTAATATAAATTTAAGATTATCATATGCTCTATTTACATAGTTATATGCAAGTACATATAGTTAATATTTAAGTATATATTTTTACTTTGAATTCTACATTATCTTGCTTTCTTATCTTTCACAATAAATATTTTTAACTTTACTTTATAAGAATTTATAAATTTAATCTGTCTTAGTTCTATAAGTGCCCTATATTTTACAGCATGCATTCTGTACTTAATAGTCTAGTAAGTTCATATTTTTGTACTTTTCTCAAACAATGAAAAGATATAATTTCTCTCTACTGTTTTCACTGCTCATGCCATTTTTGCTCCCTTGAATTCTAATACAAACATATATGAACAATCTGATACTTTATCATTGCTATTTTACCTGTCAATATCTATTTGGATATATCCACATAAGTTCTTTTCTTCAATTCTTCTTTCCTTTCTGCATATCCAAATTTTCATCTAGAATAAGAGTTTCTTCTTTATAAGACCTTAAAATGTTTCCTTTACATAGAGTCATTTGGTAATTTTGACAATCTGCCTCGATTTAAAAAACTTCCTTGAAATGAATCCATCTAGCCATCATGTTAAAAGGGTATTTGCACTTACTATGTCCTGTCACTTCATGGGAAATAGATGGGGAAACAGTAGAAATAGTGTCAGACTTTATTTTGGGGGACTCCAAAATCACTGCAGATGGTGATTGCAGCCATGAAATTAAAAGATGCTTACTCCTTGGAAGGAAAGTTATGACTAACCCAGATAGCACATTCAAAAGCAGAGATATTACTTTGCCAACAAAGGTCAATCTAGTCAAGGCTATGGTTTTTCCTGTGGTCATGTACGGATGTGAGAGTTGGACTGTGAAGAAGGCTGAGCGCTGAAGAATTGATGCTTTTGAACTCTGTTGTTAGAGAAGACTCTTGAGAGTCCTTGGACTGCAAGGAGATCCAACCAGTCCATCCTAAAGGAGATCAGTCCTGGGTGTTCTTTGGAAGAAATGATGCTAAAACTGAAACTCCAGTACTTTGGCCACCTCATGAGAAGAGTTGACTCATTAGAAAAGACTCTGATGCTGGGAGGGATTGGGAGCAGGAGGAGAAGGGGACGACAGAGGATGAGATGGCTGGATGGCATCACCAATCAATGGACATGAGTTTGAGTGAACTCGGGGAAGAGGCCTGGCGTGCTGCAATTCATGGGGTTGCAAAGAGTCAGACACGACTGAGTGACTGAACTGAACTGATGGGTATCCAATTTATCTATCTATCTTAGGTCACTAGGTACTGCCATTTTAGATATAGTCACAAACATGTATTTATGCAATAAACAGTAAATTGAAAATACTCTTAGATTCTGAGTATTTATCTTGGCAGTATGTGGATTAACCATAGATTTTATTAAAGTTAAATGCCAGAAGAGTCAACATATTTGGGCATGTAACCAATGACATCATGTGTACAAAATTATTTAATTGCAACCAGCAAAGTGTATGATAGCATGATATTTAAGGCTTACCTTGTAGCTCAGCTGGCAAAGAATCCGCCTACATTACAAGAGACTTTGATTCAGTCCCTGGGTTGGGCAGATCTCCTGAAGAAAGGAAAGGCTACCCAGTCCAGAATTCTTGCCTGGAGAATTCCATGAACAGAGGAGCCTGAAGGGCTACAGTTCATGGATTCACAAAGAGTTGGACACAACTGAGTGACTTTTACTTTTCACTTCAAATTTTGAAAGTGAATATTACTGAATTTTACATTTTTTGGCATCACTAATGAATGCTTCACTTGCTATAATTCAATGAAGTGGGTAATAGAATATTATTTATTTGGTTTATTAATATAAAATATAATAAAGATAATCACCATATAGGTAGCCATTAGCAATTGCTATAGAAAGTTCAAATATTAGTCTATATTATTAGGACATAATATAGCTTGCAAATAGCTTACAACAGCTTACAAATACCTGAGAAAAGAAGAGAAATAAAAGGCAGAGGAGCAGGAAAAGATATACCCAGCTGAATGCAGAGTTCCATAGATTAGCAAGGAGAAAGTCTTCTTAAGTGAACAATAGAAAGAAATAGAGGAAAACAATAGAATGGGAAAGACTAGCGATCTCTTCAAGAAAATTGGAGATACCAAGGGAATATTTCATGCAAATATAGGCATAAGGGAGGACAAAAATGGCATACTTAACAAAAGCAGAAAAGATTAAGGAGAGGTGGCAAGAATACCCAGAATACCTATACAGAAAAGCTCTTAATGACCCAGATAACCACAATGGTGTGGTCACTCACCTAGAGCCAGACATCCTGAAGTGTGAAGTCAAGTGGGCTTTAGGAAGTCTTACTAAAAACAAAGCTAGTGGATGTGGTGTAATTCCACCTGTGCTATTTCAAATCCTAAAGAATGATGCTGTTAAAGTGCTGCACTCAATATGCCAGCAAACTGGAAAACTCAGCAGTGGCCACAGGGCTGGAAAAGGTCAGTTTTCATTCCAATCCCAAAGAAAGGCAACACTGAATAACGTTCAAATTATCCTATTACACTCATTTCACATGCTCTCAAGATTATGCTCAAAATCCTTGAAGCTAAACTTCAGCAGTACATGAACAGAGAACTTCCAGATATTCAGACTGGATTCAGAGAAGGCAGACAATCAAATTTTCAACATCCATTGGATCATAAAGAAAACAAAGGAATTCCAGAAAAACATCTACTTCTGCCTCATTGACTATGCTAAAGCCTTTGCTTGTATGGATCTCAACCAATGTGGAATATTCTTAAAGAGATGGGAATACCAGACAACCTTACCTGCCTCCTGAGAAACATATATACAGGTCAAGAAGCAACAGTTAGAACCGGACATGGAACAATGGACTGGTTCCAAATTGGGAAAGGAGTACATCAAAGCTGAATATTGTCACCCTGTTTATTTAACTCATATGTAGAGTACATCATATGAAATGCTGGGCTGGATGACTCACAAACTGGAATTAAGATTTCGGGGAGAGATATCAACAACCTCAGATAGGAGATGATACCACTTTAATGGCAGAAAATGAAGAGGAACTAAAGAGCTTCTTGATGCTGGTGAAACAGGAGAATGAAAAAGATGGCTTAAAGTTCAACAATCAAAAAACAGAGATCATGGCATCCAGTTCCATCAGTTCAGAGTAAATAGATGGAGAAAAAGTGCAAACTGTCAAATTCCATTTTCTTCGGCTCCGAAATCACTGGGGACATTGACTGCAGCCATAAAATTAAAAAAACACTTGCTCCTTGGAAGTAAAGCTATGACAAAATTAGATAGCATATTAAAAAGCAGAGACATCACTTTGCCAACAAAGGTCCATATAATCAAAGCTATGGTTTTTCCAGAAGTCATGCATGGATGTGAAATTTGGACCACAAAGGCTAAGAGCCAAAGAATTATGTTTTCCAGCTATGGTGCTAAAGAGAGGCCCTTGGACAGCAAGGAGATCAAGCTAGTCAATCCTAAAGGAAATAAACCCTGAGTATTCATGTGAAAGTCTGATGCTGAAACCGAAGCTCCAATATTTTGGCCACCTGATCCAAAGAACTGACTCATTGAAAAAGACCCTGATGCTGGAAAAGATTCAACACAGGAGGAGAAGAGGGCCACGGAGGATTAGATGGCTGGATGACATCACTGACTCAATGAACATGTGGTCGTGGGTGTGCTCAGTCTCTTCAGCCATGTCCACCTCTGAGACCCCATAGATGGTAGCCCGCTAGGCTCCTCTCTCCATGGAATTTCCCAGGCAAGAATACTGGAGCGTGTGGCCATTTCTTTCTCCAGGAGATCTTCCTCAGCCAGGGATTGAACCCAGGTCTGTTGTATCACAGGCAGATTCTTTACCTTCTGAGCCAGGGAAGCCCCTCGATGGACATGAATTTCAGCAAACTCAGGGAGATAGTGAAAGACAGGGAAGCTTTGCCTGCTGCAGTCCACAGGGTCACAAAGAGTCAGACACAGCTTCATGACTGAACAACAATAATAAACTGGTAAATAACTACAGGTTTACATTCCATTTTTCTCGATTTTAGACAGCTAAAAATTAGACTACAGTTAAAGTTTAAAATGTAGTAATATCAATAACGTCAGATATGCAGATGACACCACCCTTATGGCAGAAAGTGAAGAACTAAAGAGCCTCTTGATGAAAGTAAAACAGGAGAGTGAAAAAGTTGGCTTAAGGCTGAACATTCAGAAAAATAGGATTGTGGCATCTGGTCCCATCACTTCATGGCAAATAGATGGGGAAACAGTGGAAACAGTGGCAGAGTTTATTTTGGGGGGCTCCAAAATCACTGAAGATGGTGATTGCAACCATGAAATTAAAAGATGCTTACTCCTTGGAAGAAAAGTTATGACCAAACTGGACAGCATATTAAAAAGCAGAGACATTACTTGTTAACAAAGATCCTTCTAGTCAAGGCTATGGTTTTTCCATTAGTCATGTACAGATATGAGAGTTGGACTGTAAAGAAAGCTGAGTGCTGAAGAACTGATACTTTTGAACTGTGGTGTTGGAGAAGACTCTTGAGAGTCCCTGGACTGCAAGGAGATCCAACCAGTCCATCCTAAAGGAAGTCAATCTTGGGTGTTCATTGGTAGGACTAATATTGAAGCTGAAACTCATTTGAAAAGACCCTAATGCTGGGAAAGATTTAGGGCAGGAGGAGAAGGGGACAACAGAGGATGAGATGGTTGGATGGCATCCCTGACTCAATAGACATGAATTTGTGCAAGCTTCAAGAGTTGACAATGGACAGGGAAGCCTGGCTTGCTGCAGTCCACGGGGTTGCAAAGAGTCAGATGTGACTGAGTGACTGAACTGAACAAGCAAGGAGAATGGGGAGCTCATGTTCAAAAGACCTGAACTCCTTGATTGATTTGGGGGAAGGGTTATTAAAGACTCAGGGAGATAGTGAAGGCCAGGGAAGCTTGGTGTGCTGCAGTCCATGGGATCACAAAGAGTCAGACATGACTTCGTTACTGAACAACAACAACAAATTAGTGTGTAACTACAGATTTACATTCCATTTTTCTAGATTTTAGAGAGCTCAAATTTAGATGACAGTTAAAATTTAAAATGTAGTAATCTTCTGAGGGCTTCCCTTGTGGCTCAGCTGGTGAAGAATCCACCTGCAATGTGGAAGACCTGGGTTAGATCCCTGGGTTGGGAAGATCCCCTGGAGAAGGGAAAGGATACCCTGTCCAGTATTCTGGTTTAGAGAATTCCATGGACTGTATAGTCCATGGGGTTGCAGAGTCAGACACGACTGAGAAACTTTCACTTTCATTTTCAACTCTTCTGAATTAGGGACATGTATCCTTAAATATAAACTATTAATGGAATTATGTTTTCCTCCATTACAGTAGAAATGACACAACGAGATTATAAGGAAATAAATAATGCCTTGATTTACCAAACTTATTTAAAAGTAAAACTCAAACATTGAAGGTACTCTTGACAAGGCCTAAGTGTTCAGCCGGCATTGATGAATGAAATGAAAGCTAGTTAACAGCATGGTGATCACATCCTTTGTCCCCCATTATCTTTCAGAAAGTGAAAACAATTCTCAGAGGTACTTGCCAAAGGACAAATTAACTGATACTACATATCCAAAGTCTCCTGTATTCTGGAGTTGTGTGATGAGATAAACTATCTTCAAAATACCCAAGTGTAAGAATTTCCTGTTTCAGTGACACAGTGTTGAGAAGTGTACTTTTTCCACTATTGCTTCACTCTGGGCCTTCACAGGGCAGTCTCTGAAGACCATAGATTTTTTTTTTTTTTTTAATCACAACAACCTGGCCACCCATGAGAGGAGGCAGGACTTTGGCCTGTAGAAGTTATGTGTCTCCCTCTCCTTCCTAATTCGTCATCTCATTTAGCAGGAGATTACAAATGCCAGTGTGGTTCAATTTAGGGATAATTGCTATGCAACCAAATTAAAGAGATATTGGTATTTGTATTTGATATTTTGGTATTTTAATTTGGGGGAAAAGTAAGAAGAAAATATGAAGTATTTGGGAAGATTTCTGAAAATGTTCAAATTCTTGCCTTCAGACATTATACAAATGCATCCACACATGTGTAACTGAGTTTGTAAATCAATGCAATTAAAAGTGAAGTCTCATGAGCATCAGAAAAGGACCAGTTAAACATTGTATTATGTCATCAATAGACATATAATTAGATATATTATTAAATATTCTTAAACTGGATTCATTAAATTGTGAAGGGCCAATGTAATTCTTTACAGATCTAGTTGAAATAAAAACCATAATGTGGTACCTTCAGTAAAATGCTGGCTTAAGCTCAGTTATATACCATCAAATGCTTTAGAAAAACATGAACATAATATTGAAAAAAAGATAAACCACACTGACACAGAGATTAATAAATTATGTTGTTGAATATGAATAAAATCATGGTAATCATATTAAAATAAGAAATATAATAAAAAGTCATATGTAATATTAAATGTTTTACACACTTTATATCATACATATTTTTATTCTCATTTTAGATTAGTAAACTTGCTTGCTAAATACTAAATAATTTTTAAAGATCATACATTGTAAATTTCATAGCCAGATTTAATCTAGATTTCACTGACTACAGAATCCATTGACTGAATTATTAAAGTACCTTATCTAACGCTGTAATTGCTGATACAACTAAAGCTATCCTCGTTGAATTACAGCCTAAAAATCTTCCTGGAAGTTTGTACCAACATTGTTCTTCCATAAATGAAGTACGCTTTTTCTTATCATTTTGTGATCTCATATCTTAGCCATTATCAATTGCCAATTACTCATGTAAAATAAGTATTTATTTAATAATATTTTTAGCATTGTTTTGTCTTTTTATCATACAACATTTTGAAGAGGTTAATATGTCATGTAGCATTTTTAGCATGTAAAATATTTCTTTAAAATTTTCATGATTTCTTAGAGCTCCACAATCACTCAAAAGAGAAGAATTATTTGATAGTATCTCATTCCCCTTTCATAAATGAATGTCCTAATTAAAGAAGTTTAGTGCAGAAAGTACTATGTATGCCAATACTGCAATTCCTTCATCCTTCGAAAGCTGTCTTTAACTTTTAATGGATTTTAAAATTATCAATATAATTGGTGCATCATTTTTTCCAATATGGCATTTTAATTTAACACAGTTATTTTAACAGTTTTAAAATGTATCTGTGAAAGACGACTTCAGATTGATCAGGATATTGCTATTCGTGAACTTTTTCATTAATCTACTAATTTTCATTGTTCCAATAATAAAGTAATATTATGTCAAACAGGAGTATTATTTTTCTAATACTTTTTTATTTTTAATTGATTGACAATTGGTTTACAATATTGGTTTGATTTATGTCATTCATCAACATGAATTAGCCATAGGTGTTCATATGTTCCCTCCCTCTTGAATCTCCCTCTCACCTCCTGCCCATTCCCACTCCTCCAGGTTATTAAAAATAGAATACAATTTTTAAAACGACTTACTCTATCATGAAACAGTTGTCTAAAGGTTTATGGAAATGAGAACTAAACTTGGACTTTTTCAGCAGCAGAATGAGTGCTATTACTGGTCTCACACATCACCCAGGTTAACCCTTCAAGGCTTCTTGTGATTTTTTACACCATTTATTAACCACTTATGGTTAAGGTTTCCATAGATCACAGTTCTTGGCATTAAACAGCCAAGGAGATGAAGAACCAAAAGGAAAGCTACTCAGAACCGAGTCTGGTTAAAGACGCCAGGAGACAGCAAATGAGAGGTAACTCATAGATATACTTTAGGAAATTGAAACACCTTATTGAGAAAACTAAATTAATTATTGAGATTGCTTAAACCAAATACTGTAAGAGATGATGGAGTCTCTTCTCTAAGGCTATTGAAATATACACACCCTGGTTTTCATTATCTCACTAATTATTCTTTTTTTTTTTTCTTTTTTTTTTTTCTTTTTTATTTTATTTTTTATTTTATTTTTTTTTTTAAATTTTAAAATCTTTAATTCTTACATGTGTTCCCAAACATGAAACCCCCTCCCACCTCCCTCCCCATAACATCTCTGTGGGTGATCCCCATGCACCAGCCCCAAGCATGCTGTATCCTGTGTCAGACATAGACTGGCGATTCAATTCTTACATGATAGTATACATGATAGAATGCCATTCTCCCAAATCATCCCGCCCTCTCCCTCTCCCTCTGAGTCCAAAAGTCCGTTATACACAGCCGTGTCTTTTTTCCTGTCTTGCATACAGGGTCGTCATTGCCATCTTTCTAAATTCCATATATATGTGTTAGTATACTGTATTGGTGTTTTTCTTTCTGGCTTACTTCACTAAAGCAATTTTTTCCAGATCATCCTAAATCCTATAAACACCACGTTTAAACTAAGAAACTAAAATTATTATGAATTATTTAGATCAATGTTAATCGTTTAAAAGATTACTTCTATTTTTTTCTAGGTACCCAAATACCAGAACAGAGTAAGCGCTCTCCAATAACAAAGTTCCAGAAAGGCACATAATGATTTCAAACTTCTAATACAAATATAGCTTATATTTTGTCTCTCTCTTAGCCTAGTGAAAATAGGAATAGATTTTGGGGTAGAATATAAATTATAAAATCAGCCATATATAAAATAGATAGCCAACAGGAATTTGCTGTGTGGCTCAGGAAACTCAAACAGAGGCTCTGTATCAACCTAGAGAGGATGGAGAAGGAGATGGGAGGGAGGTTCAAAGAGAGGGTTCAACCTAGATAGCATATTCAAAAGCAGAGACATTACTTTGGTGACTAAGGTCTTCTAGTCAAGGGTATAGTTTTTCCAATAGTCATGTATGGATGTGAGAGTTGGACTGTGAAGAAGGCTGAGCGCCAAAAAATTGATGCTTTTGAACTGTGGTGTTGAAGAAGACTCTTGAGAGTCCCTTGGACTGCAAGAAGATCCAACCAGTCCATTCTGAAGATCAATCCTGGGATTTCTTTGGTAGGAATGATGCTAAAGCTGAAACTCCAATACTTTGGCCACCTCATGAGAAGAGTTGACTCATTGGAAAAGACTCTGATGCTGGGAGGGTTTGGGGGCAGGAGGAGAAGGGAACGACAGAGGATGAGATGGCTGGATGGCATCACCGACTCGATGGACATGAGTCTGAATGAACTCCAGGAGTTGGTGATGGACAGGGAGGCCTGGCGTGCTGTGATTCATGGGGTCGCAAAGAGTCGGACACAACTGAGCGACTGAACTGAACTGATGGCTGATTCATGTTGAGGTTTGACAGAAAACAACAAAATTCTGTAAAGCAATTATCCATCAATAAATTTTTTTTAAAAAATCAGACAACAAATATCCCTAAATAGTGATTATAGGAGAGTCTTTCTCTCTATGCAACAATATGCTCACCATATGAATTTTAGGCAATTGAATCTAATTTTATACTGCTATAATAGAAGAGATAAATAAATATTGCTATTCTAAAACAGGGGCTTTTGGCATCATATCTAAGAAACCATTGCCTAATTCAGGATCATAACTTTCACCTATGTTATCTATATCATAGTTTTAACTTATTCATGTGTGTGCTTGATCCATTTTAAGTTAATTTTCATATGTGACATAAGGGATATGTCACATATGAAATATGAGATATGATATATCATTCCATTTATTTAGGTCTTTAATTTTTATGATTTTGGTGTTTTTTTTGTTCAAGTACTTAAAACTTTTAAAATATAAATTTATTTATTTTAATTGGAGGCTAATTACTTTATAATATTGTACTGGTTTTGTCATACACTGACATGAATCCACCACGGGTGTACATGTGTTCCCCATCCTGAACCCTCCTCCCACCTCCTTCCTCATACCATCCCTCTGGGTCATCCCAGTGCACTGGCCCCAAGCATCCTGTATCATACATTGAACCTGGACTGGCTATTCATTTCACATATGATAATATACATGTTTCAATGCCATTCTCCCAAATCATCCCACCCTTGCCCTCTCCCACAGAGTCCAAAAAACTGTTCTACACATCTGTGTCTCTTTTGCTGTCTCGCATACAGGGTTATCACTACCATTTTTCTAAATTCCATATATATGCATTAGTATACTGTATTGGCGTTTTTCTTTCTGGCTTACTTCACTCTGTATAATAGGCTCCAGTTTCATCCACTTCATTAGAACTGATTCAAATGTATTCTTTTTAATGGCTGAGTAATACTCCATTATATTTCATACACTTTTGTTAAATGTATTCCTGAATATTTTATTATTTTTGATGTTATTATAAATGGAACATTTTTCTTCATGTTATTTTCAGATTAGTCATTGCTAGTGTTGAGATCACAAGCTTTACCTTAAAAATTCAAATACCTTAGCATCCCTAAAGGCTTTTTTATGATGTAATTTTTATATTCCTTTATAGTCTTATCTCACTAAAAAGCACAAGAATAAAACTCCTGAACTTTAATTGACATATTGATATTTAAATTATGCCTATTAGTCTGCCCCATGTTATGTTTTCCTAGAGCTAATTATGCACAGTAAAGTTTTACAGGGTTTATTACCAGACCCTCCATTGGACAATGGACACAAGAAAATTCTGCATTTAAAAACATGACTTTCAAAGAGAAACAACTTAATAGAGGTATGTAGATATAAGACTAAAACAGACAAGTTTCTTCTCTGCTTCTCAAAATCAGTGGATAGCTTGCTCAATTTGGATGTTATTTTAGACTCAGCCAATTGTGGAGCCCAACTTTCATTTTATTTAATTTCAGAAAAAAATACTCGTCTTTTCCAGTAGTTAGATTCTTCTGTATACATGATATATTCTTTTAAATCACCATTCCTCCAAATAATACTTTTTCTACCAAAAAATTCTACATCTTCTTTAGCACATTCTCTAATCATTATTATATTCTCTCATATGGGTATGTAGATTAGGTACTAGGTTAGTGTATCAATGCTAAGTTAAGATCAGCTCTGTCTAGATTTTACTCAGTCTAGAGAATACAAAGAAGTTGTTTTCCCTTCTGACGTCCTCTCTGTAGAGGTTGTGAGTGAAAACATCAATTTTCTAAGATATATTTCCTAGAGAATTTTACTAATATTATGCATAGATTTGGAGGAATGTAAGTCATCTCCCTAAGGCCAGGAAAATCAATGTTTTTACAAGGACTAGAAAGGATTCTTCAGTAGCTAAGTTTCAGAGTATTTCTTTCAAGATACACTCTGAATGGTCTCTGGGGAATATGTTTTGTTTTCAAGGAAAGGAATGTAAAAGTAAATGGTTGTGTTGTGGACAGAAATGTTACTATTTTTTGGATGAATTGAAGAATTTTGAAGACAGTAAAAATATCTGCAAGTAAATGGCCTCCACACTTCTTAATATAGAAGATAAGGAACAACTCGAGATGCATTACTGTTTTCCATCTCACAGTGTGTTTATCTGGCCATTAGTTGTTGCCTAAATCTGTTTTTGGTCTTTTGGCTGCCCTGGGTCTTCCTTGCTGCCCTTTGGCTTTCTCTAGTTGCAGTGAGACAGCTTCTCACTCAGGTGACTTCTCTTGTTGTGGAGTATGGGCTCTAAAGCATGGGCTCAGCTCTTGTGGTGCATGGATTTAGCTGTTCTGTGGTATGTGGAAGCCTCCTGGACTGGGGATGAAGCTGTGTCCCCTGTATTGGCAGACAGATTATTGACCACTTGACCACCAGGGAAGTCCTGTTAGCTAAATCTTAATGCTTGATAATATTTGAGTGTCCATAGTTTATAGTTGTAAGTTGATTCAGATCTAGACAGTACTCATGTTTGTGGTTTTTTTTTTTTTAATTTTTATTTTTACTTTATTTTACTTTACAATACTGTATTGGTTTTGCCATACATTGACATGAATCCACCACGGGTGTACATGTGTTCCCAAACATGAACCCCCCTCCCACCTCCCTCCCCATAACATCTTTCTGGGTCATCACTGTGCACCAGCCCCAAGCATGCTGTATCCTGCGTTGGACATAGACTGGCGATTCGATTCTTACATGATAGTATACATGTTACAATGCCATTCTCCCAAATCATTCCACCCTCTCCCTCTCCCTCTGAGTCCAAAAGTCCATTATACACATCTGTGTCTTTTTTGCTGTCTTGCATACAGGGTCGTCATTGCCATCTTTCTAAATTCCATATATATGTGTTAGTATACTGTATTGGCGTTTTTCTTTCTGGCTTACTTCACTCTGTATAATTGGCTCCAGTTTCATCCATCTCATCAGAACTGATTCAAATGTATTCTTTTTAACGGCTGAGTAATACTCCATTGTGTATATGTACCACAGCCTTCTTATCCATTCATCCGCTGATGGACATCTAGGTTGTTTCCATGTCCTGACTATTATAAACAGTGCTGCAATGAACATTGGGGTACATGTGTCTCTTTCAATTCTGGTTTCCTCGGTGTGTATGCCCAGCAGTGGGATTGCTGGGTCATAAGGTAGTTCTATTTGCAATTTTTTAAGGAATCTCCACACTGTTCTCCAAAGTGGCTGTACTAGTTTGCATTCCCACCAACAGTGTAGGAGGGTTCCCTTTTCTCCACACCCTCTCCAGCATTTATTGCTTGCAGATTTTTGGATCGCAGACATTCTGACTGGTGTGAAGTGATACCTCATTGTGGTTTTGATTTGCATTTCTCTAATAATGAGTGATGTTGAGCATCTTTTCGTGTGTTTTTTAGCCATCCGTATGTCTTCTTTGGAGAAATGTAGATCTAGACAGTACTCATGTTAAAGCCAGAAATACAAGTAGAAATGAAATTAAAATTTCATTTAATCCATCTAATTCATTCCCAACTAGAAGGGCTAGTTCTTAACCACCTGCAATGCAGGAGAATTCGCCTGCATTTCAGGTAAAGAATTCACCTACATTTCAGGTAAAGAATCCACCTGCAATTCAGGAGACCTGGGTCCGATCCCTGCATTAGGAAGATCCCCTGGAGGAGGGCATGATAATCTAATCCAGTATTTTGCCTGGAGAATCCCCATGGACAGAGGAACCTAGAAGGCCACAGTCCATGAGTTTGCAAAGCATCAGACATGACTGAGTGATTAAGCACAGCACAGAATTTTTCCCATAGGACAAACATGAAGCAATTAGAAAAAAAAATTATGCTTAAAATATATCATTTTATCAGGGATAATTATACTTTCACATTGATAAATGAAAAAAAAGTCTGAAATAAAAAGCCTTTTTACCTCCAACAAAATTGAGAAATACAACATTACCACTGAGTTTGAGGTAAAAAGAAGAACTCAGTATGAATTTAATTTTGAAGATCAAGTAATTGCAACTCAAATTACATTTTAACTCATACTGGTTTCTTAGAAAATTGAACTAAATATTTCATAATCATTATCCTTGGTTTGAACAGGGAAATAATTTACTATTATTTTTCAATAAATATTCTTACATTCCAGGTTAAAAAGAATCTTTTAATATCCATTCACTCACCCAATTTTCTGTACTAGGCCAATTACCCATATGCTTGGCTTTTAACAACTCATGAAGTGAAGTCGCTCAGTCGTGTCCTACTCTTTGCGACCCCATGGACTGTAGCCTACCAGGCTCCTCCTTCCATGGAATTCTCCAGGCAAGAATACTGGAGTGGGTTGCCATTTCCTTCTCTAGGGGATCTTCCCGACCCAGGGATCGAACCCGAGTCTCCCGCATTTCAGGCAGACACTTTAACCTCTGAGCCACCAGGGAAGCAATAGCTATAAAAATATGAACTTGAAAACCATCAAGAAAACAAATCAAATTTGAACCTGAAAAGAAGACATTTGTAGAGTCTATATTAGCCTCCTTTTTACTCTAAGGGGCTTCCCTGGTGGCTGAGACAATAAAGAATCTGTCTGCAATGCAGGAGATCTGGATTCTATTTCTGCGTCAGGAATATACCCTGGAGAAGGGAATGACAACCCACTCCAGTATTCCCGCCTGGAGAATTCCATGGACAAGGGAGCCTGGTGGGCTCAAGAATTAGTTTTAGACTCTTGAAGCCCTAATCTTTCATGCAGGGTATCTTCATTAAGAAATAAGATCACCTATGAAAACCACAATATTGAATGCCAAATTTTATGACTATAGATGTAATATAGATGTATAGATATAATTTTTTTCTGAGTAGAGGAACTAAGTTTTTGCCATCTCCTCTATGGTAAAAGAGATAAAATAAAATAAAAACTAAGGGTGAAAATTAAAGCAGAATAGTGAAACACAGAATTTAAAGTCCAAAACCCTCTATTTAACTTCCTTTCATATTACATTGCTTATAATAAAGCTGATTATAGTTTCTTTCCAACATGGAAGATTACATGAGATAATATATGTGCATTGCTGTTGTTTGTTGTTTAGTTACTAAGCTATGTCCGACTCTTCTGTGAACCCATGGACTGTAACCTGCCAGTCTCCTCTGTCCATGGGATTTCCCAGGCAAGAATATTGCAGTGGGTGGCCATTTCCTTCTCCAGGGAATCTTCCTGAACCAGGGATCAAATCCTCATCTCCTTTAGCAGGCAGGTTTTTTACCACTGAGCACCAAGGAAGCCCCAATATATGTGCATGCTGCGACTGCTGCTAAGTCACTTCAGTCATGTCTGACTCTGTGCGACCCCATAGACGGCAGCCCACCAGGCTCCCCTGTCCCTGGGATTCTCCAGGCAAGAGCACTGGAGTGGTTTGCCATTTCCTCCTTCAATGCATGAAAGTGAAAAGTGAAAATGAAATCGCTCAGTCAGGTCCGACTCTTAGCGACCCCGTGGACTGCAGCCTACCAGGCTCCTCCATCCATGGAATTTTCCAGGCAAGAGTACTGGAGTGGGTTGCCATTGCCTTTTCCGACATATGTGCATACATTTTTAAAAACTTAAGTTACAAGATGAGCATCAGTTGCATGTGTACTTATCAAGTAATTTCCAGATGTCTCCTGGCTAAAAATCCAAAGCATAAAACAGAAGCAATATTGTAACACATTCAATGAAGACTTTAAAAAAGTGGTCCACATTAAAAAAAAATATTTTGTTTTAAAAAAAGGATAAGTAAGCTAAGATAGTGCTGTACAATCTCATTATGCCACTATATTTAATAAAATATAACTAAAATTTATTATTTTGTCATTTGAACAGAATTAGGATGAAATTGATCTTTATACTGTTTAGTTATTCAAAAAAATAAAAAGATTATAAAGATTATTATTTCAGTTCAGAAGTATAAAAGTCTATTTTTTCTCATAGAATATATTTCTTTTTATTGTAGAACTTCATTCAAAGCCATCTATCCTATTTCTATTGGATTGGATTATCTCATAAAGGAACCAGAAATCAATGGACATGGGAAGATAAGTCAATACCTTTCTCAAATTGTAAGTTTCTAGAACAGATAGTAATTAATAAGTTTCATCTTCTAGTTTACATTTTGAAAAGTACACAGGAAAATGCAGACATTCAATATTAGACATATATGCATACATATATGAGCATATACAGGTGGTAAAGAATCTTCTGGCAATGCAGGAGACTCTGGTTTGATCCCTGGGTCAGGAAGATCACCTGAAGAGTGACAACCCACGGCAATATTCTTGCCTGGGAAATCCCGTGAACAGAGAAGGCTGGCAGGCTACAATGCATGGGGTTGTAACTATCGGACATGACATAGCAACTGAGCACACACATGTACATACAGATACACACATACAAAGAATTTAAGTTTAGAAGAGAGGGAGGCTTTTCATCTTGATTGCTATAATCCTCATAAAGTATGCTTTAGGAAAGGTTAAGGCACCAAGGGATAGTTTCTTAAAGGAAAGAGAAAAAAAAATATATATATATATATATACCTTAAATTTGGACCAATATTTCTTATGTCTGCATTAGTGAATATCTATTTTACATTATTTATATGCTCTTATTTTATCTTAAGTGATTGGAAAGACTCAAACAAGGGAAACTGTGCAAGTATTCAACCAATGCAAGTGGCTGCTTCTGACTGCTCCAGACTCATACACATTATTTGTGAGAAGTAAGTTGCTTGTCTTGCTACCTAATGAAACAACCAAAGACACATACAACAACTTTTCCTTGTAAAAACTCAGACCCTTGAAAGTCCAGTCTGTATATCTCTCATTTCAGAATGTCTTTGCTTTGTTATGGGCTGCACCTGTATTCTAGCTTGATAGAAATACATTGTGGACCCGCCACTTCTGCCTCTTTCAAATGTAGATCTCAGATCACACCATTATGAGCACAGGTTAGTTGAGTGAGAAAGTATCAGTACTTCTCATGCACCTTAGGACACAAAGTTCTGTATACTCAATTTCTGCAACTCAAACAGATCTAGTAAGTAATCTTGCGAACTGTTGCTACTGTCATGTACATTTTACCTGGATTTAATGCTAAGAATAATGTCATTATTCTATACCAATTGTATATACATTTGCTTGATTCCTTGCATTTTAGCAGAAAGACAGGGTACTAACTGAAAAGAAAATAAATAGTATCTTGAATCAGATCTATGTTTGTGACCTACACCACAACGAATAGCTTGAGTGCTCTCTAGCAAGTCCAAACTTCTGGGTGTGTTTCCATATTACAAAGAGGCTGTACCATTTTGTATTCTATTAGCAGTGTATGACAATTCCATTTGCTTGTGTCCTGCCAACATTTAATATTGATAATCTTTAAAACCATTTTAAATAAAGGTGTGGTATAATAAATGTGTGTTTATTTTGTATATATCTAATGAATAAATAATATACACTATATTTTCATATGATTCTATTAACCACAGATCTCCTATAGTAAAGTACTGATTAAAATATCTAGCCTATTTTTATTGGTTTGCTCTTTTATTTTTTTATTATTGAACTTAGAGAGTTCTTTATATATTTTGGATGCTAATATTTTATCAGACATGTGATTTATAAATATTGCCTTGAAGTATACCTTGTAATCTCTTAACATTTTTTTTAGAAGTTTAGATGAGCAGAAGTTTGTAACTAGATGAAAGTGAAAGTCGCTTAGTTGTGTCAGACTCTTTGCGACCCCATGAACTCATCCATGGAATTCTCTAGGCCAGAATACTGGAGTGGGCAGCCTTTCCCTTCTCCAGGGAATCTTCCCAACCCAGGGATCGATCCCAGGTCTCCTGCACTGCAGGCAGATTCCTTATCAGTTGAGTCACAGGGAAGCCCAAGAATAATGACATGAGTAGCCTATCCCTCGTCCAGGGGAATCTTCCTGACCCCGGAATCGAACCAGGGCCTCCCACATTGCAGGCAGATTCTTTACCAACTGAGCTATCAGGGAAGCCTTGTAACTAGCTGAAATGAAATTAATAAGGTTTAAATTTACATTTTTATATTTAAGAAGGTTTTAATTAAGAAATCTTTAATTAACCTAACTTGAAATTTTTCTCCTATGCCTTCTTCTAGAAGGTCTAAGTTAACATAGAATTCTATATTCTATTTCAAGTTAATATTTGTATATAGTGCAAAGTATGGATTAAATTCTTTTTAATTTTTTTTTTATTGGCAAAGAGATGTCTAGTTATTTCAGCACAACTTTTTAAAAAAATTTTACTCTCCTGTTGAATTATCATGACATGTTTTTCAAAAATCAATTGACCCCTTACGCATGGATCTATTTCTAAAATCTTTACCCTATTTCATTGATCTGAATATCTGCCTTCTTTCACCAATATCTTGATTATGTGAATTTATAGAAAGTCTTGAAGTAATGTGAGTTCTCCTACTTTGTCTTTTTCAAAATTGCTTTAACTTTTGTTTTGCAAAGAAAAAAAAATTTACTTAGTGGCCATTCTTTATTATAATTTCATTATCTGGTAAATAAAATCTTAGCTACTTGAAAAAAATGACTGATTCTCAGATCAGTTCAGTTCAGTCACTCAGTCATGTCCAATTCTGTGACTTCATGGACTGCAGCATGCCAGGCTTCCCTGTCCATCACCAGCCTACTCAAACTCATGTCCATCGAGATGGTGATGTCATCCAATCATTTCATCCTCTGTTGTCCCCTTCTCCACCTGCCCTCAATCTTTCCCAGCATCAGGGTCTTTTCCAGTGAGTCAGTTCTTCGCCTCAGGTGGCCAAAGTATTGGAGTTTCAGCTTCAGCATCAGTCCTTCCAATGAATATTCAGGACTGATTTCCTTTAGGATTGACAGGTTGGATCTCCTTGCAGTCCAAGGGACTCTCAAGAGTCTTCTCCAACACCACAGTTCAAAAGCACCAATTCTTCAGCACTCAGCTTTCTTTATGGTCCAACTCTCACATCCATACATGACTACTGGAAGATAGAGGTAGGAAATACATAAGAAGTGTCTGGAGATTTTTGTAGTTCTAGAAAATGGAAAAGTACTTAAAACGGTAGGGATATGCAACAAGATTGAGGAACTAGATAAAGGAATTACCAGTGACCAAAGATGGAACAATTTTAAGCAGCAAAAATCAAAATAAGAAATAGTATTGAATTATAACCCCAATATAAAATATCCATGAGTCCATAGTAGTCTAAAATGATTAAATACTTAAGTGAATGAGGGAGATGAAACAAATATTTTGTGCAAATACAATATTGTAAAGTAAAAAAAAAAAACAATAATTAATTAATTAATTAAAAATAAATAAATAAATAAAAAGTTAAAAAAATTCTAAATAAATAATGTAGATGTTCTTGCCTAAAGGTGATGGGACTCATTCCTTAAGTACTTACTGCACATGATTTCCTTCCAAAGAAATTATTATACAGTCAAATGAAAGGGTAAAATAAGAGTAACTTTAGAGTGGAAAATTTGACAAATACCACCCCAGTGAGCAAAGGTAACATCAACAGTGATAAGTCATGCTCACAATTTGTTCTCTTGATATGACGTGATAAAATTTGCCCTCTGTGGTCCTCCCCCAAATTTACACCTCAATTTATTCATGAGAAAAATGTCAGACAAATTCCAGTGAGGGGTATTCTAAAATATACCTATCTAGTACTCTTGCCTGGAAAATCCCATGGATGGAGGAGCCTGGTAGGCTGTGGTCCATGGGGTTGCTAAGAGTTGGACCCAACTGAGCGACTTCACTTTCACTTTTCACTTTCATGCATTGGAGAAGGAAATGGCAACCCACTCCAGTGTTCTTACCTGGAAAATCCCAGGGACAGAGGAGCCTGGTGGGCTACAGTCTATGGGATCACATAGAGTTGGACATGACTGAAGCGACTTAGCAGCAGCAGCAGCATTTTTCAAAACTATCAAGATCATTAAACACAAGGAAAATCTGAAATAGCCAAGGGGAGCCTAAGGAGACATGACATTTGGTATGTCATGTGGTAACCTGGTGGGATCCTGGAATATAAAAAGGACATAGGAAAAAAATTTATGAAAGCATGGATAAACTATGGATTTAGTTACTAAAAGTATATTGATGTAAGTTTATTAATTATAACTAATGTGCAATACTAATATAAAATTCATTGAAAAGGGACTGAGTGCAGAGTATACAGAAGGTGAAGGTGAAGCTGAAGTCGCTTAGTCTTGTCCGACTCTTTGCGACCCGGAGGACTGTAGCCCATCAGGCTCCTCCGTCCATGGGATTCTCCAGGCAAGAATACTGGAGTGGGTTGTCATTTCCTTCTCCAGGGGATCTTCCCGACCCAGGGATTGAACCCAGTTCTCCCGCATTGCAGGCAGCCACTTTAACCTCTGAGCTAGACTATTGTGAAACTTTTCCTGTAAATGTATATTGTTCTAAAAAATAAAATACATTAAAAAAATTAAAATTAGTGTGTAAAA
The DNA here is from genome assembly GCF_032405125.1 of Capricornis sumatraensis. Lineage (NCBI taxonomy): Eukaryota > Metazoa > Chordata > Mammalia > Artiodactyla > Bovidae > Capricornis > Capricornis sumatraensis. The sequence goes on along the minus strand of NC_091072.1, from coordinate 143,198,006 downwards.
GTCTACAAAATAAATGTTTAATATGTTTCTGATTTTTTAACTTCTTTTGAAATAGGACAAAATTGATTTACAATGTTTTATTGGTTTCTGTCATACAACAATGTGAATCAGTCTTAAGTGTACATATGTCCCCTCCCTCTTTAACTTTCCACTCACCCCATCCCGCCCCTCTAGGTTGTCACAGAGAACCTAGTTGTGTGCCTCTGATTTTGACTGACAAATTCATAGAGCAATTAAGGGAGAAAAGAAATCATCATAATGTTTTGATTTTCAGTTTAGGAACACAGTTTATTTATCAAGTTGTCTTTTTCAACTTTTCAATATTAATAGTGCACATGCTTTGGTACATTTATACTATCAACTTAATGTTTTTTATACTACTGCAAATGGTTCTTTTTGTTTATCTCATTTTTCAATAATTTAATTTTAGTATATGGAAATATAACTGATTTTGATATGCTGTTCTATCTGAAACCATGTTTAACTTGCTGATTATTTTTAGAGGATTTTGGAGATACTTTGGAATTTTCTATGCAGACAATTATGTCATTTTGTAAATAAACATAGTTTTTTTTTTTCTCTTTCCAATCTATATGACTTTTTACAATAGAGAAGAAGAATCAAAAGATGTAGCAAACAAATTTATGGTTATCATGTAGAAGCAAATTAAAAAGCAGAGACATTGCCTTGCTGACAAAGATCCCTATATCAAAATTCTGGTTTTTCCAGTAGTCATGTATGGATGTGAGAGTTGGACCATTAAGAAGGCTGAGCATCGAATAATTTATGCTTTTGAACTGTGGTGTTGGAGAAGACTCTTGAGAGTCCCTTGGGCTGCAAGGACATCCAACCAGTCCATCCTAAAGGAGATCAGTCCTGGGTGTTCATTGGAAGGACTGATGTTGAAGCTGAAGCTCCAGTACTTCAGCCACCTGATGCAAAGAACTGACTCATTTGAAAAGACCCTGATGCTGAGAAAGATTAAAGGCAGAAGAAGAAGGGGATATCACAGGATGAGATGGTTGGATGGCATCACTGACTTGATGGGCATGAGTTTAAACAAGCTCCAGGAGATGGTGAAGGACTGGGAGAAATGGTGTGCTACAGTCCATGGGGTCTCAAAGAGTCGGACACAACTGAGCAACTGAACAACAGCAACAACAGAGGATGAGGGGGAGGGATAAACTAGATTAGCATTGACGTATACACATTACTATATATAAAATAGATAATTAATAAGAATCTGCTGTAGAGCACAGGGAACTCTACTCAATATTCTGTAACGGCCCCTATGGGAAAAGAAACTAAAAACAGAGTAGATAGAGGTATGTGTATAACTGAATCACTTTGCTGTACACCTGAATCTAACACATGTAAATCAACTAGAATCTAATTTAGAAAAAAAAAAATTTTAAGAAAAAAATATGTGTGTCTTTCTTTTTCAATATGTGTCTTTCTTAAATGTTTGCTTTTGCTCCTAAAACAAAACAAAACATGTCCTCCCAAATATATGTTAATGAAGTAAGGGTCTGTTTACCTCACAATGCATTTTCATATCATGAAGTGAAGTGAAGTCACTCAGTCGTGTCCAACTCTTTGCGACCCCATACACTGTAGCCTGCCAGGCTCCTCTGTCCATGGGATTTTCGAGGCAATAGTACTGGAGTGGATTGCCATTTCCTTCTCCAGGGGATCTTCCCAACCCAGGGCTTGAACCCCGGCCTCCCGCATTCCAGACAGATGCTTTACCGTCTGAGCCACCAGGGAACTTAAGTGCACAGTAAGTGTTCAGTGAAGACTGTGGAGTCAGTGACATCTGTCTATCATCTTCCATATGATATACTTTGAATATATGTTAATTTCTGATTTATGAGAATATTTTAAATAAACAAATACAAAATTGATATTACTGAATCTCATAGTCTCAATACACAAATATTTAAAAAATTTTAGATGAATTTGAAGATGACTAATACTAAATATGGGATGACTATGGGCTTCCCTCATAGTTCAGTTGGTAAAGAACCCACATGCAGTGCAGGATACACTGATTCAATTCCTGGGTTGGTAAGATCCAATGGAGAAAGGATAGGCTACCCACTCCTGTGTTCTTGTGCTTCCCTTGTGGCTCAGCTGGTAAAGAATCTGTCTGCAATGCAGGAGACCTGAGTTCAATCCCTGGGTTGGGAAGATCTCCTGCAAAAGTGAATTCTCCAGTGTTCTGGCCTGGAGAATTCCATGGCCTGTATAGTCCATGGATCCCAAAGAGTCGGACATGACTAAGCGACTTTCACTTTCACTCACTTTCACTTTCAATACAAAATAAATTACTGAGGAAATTGAAAGTACTAGTAAATAAAGGAATAAAACCCCGTATTTTTCCTGAAAAATATTTTTACGACCTGTAAACATTGCCAGAACTTTGTTTCTCATAGATTATTATTGATTCTTGGGTTAAAATGTCTTAATATTTTGCCATTTAGTTACTTTGTAATTTGAGAAATTTGGATTTGAACAATCATTAAATAATGATAAAATTGATAAATATACAACCATTTAATTTTCAATAAATATTCTCCCTCATAAAATGCCAAATTATAGAGTAAATCCTGCAATAGATAAAATAACTTCCAGGCAAACTGTTTTCATTTAGCTTTATTCACCATTGATTACTTGTATTATATATACAAAAAAAACAAATTTATGAATGCAAAACTGGATTTATTTTGATAGAAAGATAATCATAATACCAAACCATTTAAACTTTCATATTGCATTGAACTCGAAGATGAGGGAATTTGAACACTGGAAAATTTATTGCTGACCAGGCTGGTAATACCAACAGCTGTGGAGAAACCACCCACACACACACACAAAATTTAACATCAAAAAATGAATTAAATATTTCCCAAAACATCTGGAGACATAAAGACTATATTCTCCATAATATACTTTTGACCGACTTTCATTTTGATTCATTCTTGTCTTCATCTGTAGTTAACATTAATATTAGATAATTAATATGTACCCCAAGGTAAATTATTTCCTGCAACAAACATGATACTATGAGCTCTCCAAAATTTCTACATAGCTTACCTATAGCAAGTTCTTCTGTATCTGTCTTTGTTCAACAACGTGACAGCAGAATTACATACCCACACTACCTGATAACACCTATGTCTGTGCCTTGAGATTTCACCAATTGGAGGATAAGTTTGATCAGAACACAGCTGGGACGAGCTCTCTCAGCTGGCCTTTCACCTCTGCTTTTAGACTGGGAGGTCCATGTTGATATTTATGACTGGCTTCAGAGACATGATGTCAGAAAAAGATAAGCGAAAAGCGAAATCGCTCAGTCATGTCTGACTCTTTGCATCCCCATGGACTGTAGACTACAAGGTTCCTCTGTCCATGGGATTCTCCAGGCAAGAATACTGGAGTGGGTTGTCGTTTCCTTCTCCAGGGGATCTTCCCAACCCAGGAATCGAACCGGGTCTCCAGCGTTGCAAGCAGATGATTTTACCGTCTGAGCCACCAGGGAAGCTCAGAGAAAGATAGCCAATGATCAAATAACATTTAATATTCCCACTCAGAAAGTTTCTGCTGGTTTCAGTATCTCACTTACTTCAAACTCTGTCAGACAAAAATTATAGAGAACTAAAATGCCAAATTTTATCATCTCATAGATCAAACCAAACATGAACTTTAGCAGTCAACATAAACTTGAAAAATCAAAGCCTCTTCAGACTCATGAGGGTACGAAATGGTTAATAATTAAATCCCAAAACTCTAAAATCTTATTAGTTGATGATTTATAGATAAAAATTAAAAAATATCAAACTGTACATAAATATCACCCTATATGTTTAAGCACATACTGAGAATAGCCAAACTGATTGATGCAGTATAGTAAATATATACAATATTGGGTTGACTGATTTGAATAATGGCAGATTTCTATGTCTTTTTTGTGTTCTCTTTAAATTTTCAGAAGAAACAGACATTGGCTTCCAATAAAAAATGGCAGCTATAATTGAAAAGCTTAAAATGTTGAATGGTTTTGAAAGTTTCCCATTAAAAGCATCAGAATCAAAATGATCTGTTCCACTAGATACCCTTGACTGAAGACCGGTCCTCCTCTATCAGGGATGGCTGTCCTCTTCAACCAAGTGTGCAGCTTCGAGAGGGACACACATGGAATGGTGAGGGAGGAAAGGGACACCCACATAGCCAGCCAGATCAGCTGAATCATCCCCAGAGATCAATGGGGTGACAGATGTCAAAACCAGATCACCCTCACATCCTCCATGTATTTTCTGACTTTCTCTTTCAAGTCATCATTTACCAATTGATTCATAGCATCATGTTTGTAGTATCCATGTAATTATCTTCTTTTTTTTTCTTTTCCTTTCTGTGGTTGATTTCTACTTACATACAGTTGTGGTCAGAAAAGATGTTTGAAATAATTTCTATCTCCCATTACATTTCTTGAGCCTGGTTGTGTGTCCTGGAATGTGATCTATCCTTGAGAATGTTTCAGGTGCACTTAAAAAGAATGTGTGTTCTGGGGTTGTTGTATGCAAAAAGTCCTGCAGACATCAATTAAGTTCAACTGTTCTATTGTGTCATTAAGAATCTTGGTTACCTTATTGATTTTATACTGGGAGATCTGTCCAGTGATGTCAATGGGGTGTCAAGTTCTCCTACTATTATTGTATTCCCTTTAATTTTTTCTTTTTATATCATTAGTGTTTGTTTTATGTATTTAGGTGTTGTCATTTCCTAAACCAGGGGAACTTCCAGACCCAGGGATTGAATTTATGCCTCTTGTGTCTCTTGCATTGATAGGCAGATTCTTTAGACCAGTACCACCTCAGTTCAGTTTAGCTCAGTCGCTCATTCATGTCCGACTCTTTGCGACCCCATGAATCGCAGCACACAGGGCCTCCCTGTCCATCAACAACTCCCGGAGTTCACTCTGACTCATGTCCATCGAGTTGGTGATGCCATCCAGCCATCTCATCCTTGGTCGTCCCCTTCTCCTGCCCCCAATCCCTCCCAGCATCAGAGTCTTTTCCAGTGAGTCAACTCTTCGCATGAGGTGGCCAAAGTACTGGAGTTTCAGCTTTAGCATCATTCCTTCCAAAGAAATCCCAGGGCTGATCTCCTTCAGAATGGACTGGTTGGATCTCCTTGCAGTCCAAGGGACTCTCAAGAGTCTTCTCCAATACCACATTTCAAAAGCATCAATTCTTCAGTACTCAGCTTTCTTCACAGTCCAACTCTCACATCCATACATAACCACTGGAAAAATCATAGCCTTGGCTAGACAGACCTAGGAAGCCATTAACGTATTGGGGTCATATATTAGCAAGTGTAATATCTTCTTCATGTATTGACCCCTTTATCATTACACAATATTCTTCTTTATGTTTCATTATGAACTTTCCTTTAAAGACTATTTTCTTATAAGAGCATTGTTACATGTCCTTTCTTGTAATTTTCCTTTGAATTTTCTATTTATCTTGTGGTTTAAGTCTTCTCTTCATCTCCTTGCCATTGTTTGACTAGGTAATATTTAAAAATTTTCTCTTTTCTTGAACTGTATAGTAGTACTTAAATCTATGTTGTTACATCAAATATTCCTAGTAAAATCCAACTAGCCATGATTGGAGGGTGAATTCATGAATGACATAATGACTATTTATTTAATATTTCAACTTTTGTCATGGAGGTATATTTTATTAATATGATGTTCTTATTTTGTTCTCTCAAGGGCATGTGTTTTTGTCACAGAAAGTCTGAAGATTAAATTTTTTATTTAATAAGAATAAAACTGAATATAAGAACTAGGGCAGAGAAAAGAAATGGTATTTTGAAAATGATGGTCTTTGTTCCAGATACAGTATGGTTGGAAATGTAGTGATTCTGCAGAATAATTAGTGAAAAATATCCTTAAATACCTGTTGAAAATGGGATTATGATTTTTAGAACTTTTTCTATGACAATAGAAATGAAATAACAATGGATGTGAATGAAAGGTATATTCATTGCCAAGATTTAGCAATCTAGTTTTAAAAGTAAAACTGGAGGTATTCTAAGTTTGTGGTGTGTGTGACCAAGATGGAAACAAGATACCTGCATAGGTGATTAAACTTCCACTTCCTCAGATCTTTTAGAATATGATAACAATTTTTCAGAGGCATTTAAAAATGGAAAGTATAAATAACACACTTAGAGATCCATTTGTGCTTTTAAATGCAGCCCAGAGTCTCCTATTTTCTGGAGGTGTGTGATGAGCTAAACTCTCCTCAAATAGCCTAAGTGTGAGAATTTCCTGTTCAAACTTGAGGTGACACATTGATGACAAATGAACTTTTTCCATTCTTGCTTCACTCTGAGCCTTCACAGGGCACTCTGTGAAAGTCACAGATGTTGCTTATTCTTGTCCTGGATTTATGTTTTCAGATTTCTCCGTTTATTACCCAGCTATAGCAGGCCTCTTTTATGAGAGTATCCTGACCTCCCTACTAAAGAACGCATGACTTTCTGGCCAACAGAAGGTATGTGTCTCTCCTCTCCTGTCTCTCTATTAGACCATCTCACTTAGTGGGAACTAACAAATATTAAATGTGATACAACTGAAGTACAGTTTATATATGGTAAAATCAAAGTAGAACATTATTTTTTTTTAAATAATTTGGGGTAAAAAGCAATCATAAAATATCAAATATGATAGACCATTTCTCCAAGTATTCAAATTATTGTCTGTAGAATGTTACTCAAGTGCATACACACACGGCATGAATGGGTTTGTATATAATATTAAGTAAAACCCAAAGACCTCATGACAGGGAACAATTAGTTTGAGATTTTATGATCAGTAGAAGGTAAGTTTTTTGTATAATAATATGTTAATATATTTTTGCTCAAACTTTATAAATATATTCTTGGAAAGGAATTCATTGTATAGCAAAGGACAAACATAATTCCTCATACATGTATTAGATTGAATACAACAATCCAAATTTTTAATAAAAATCAGGTTGAGGTAACTTCCTAAAGGCTAATTTAAACTTAATTGTAAGCAATGGAAGTATTTTTTTTTTTAAATCAAACAGCATAAATGATATGCTAAACTAATTAAAGACACTGATATAAATCAGAAATAATATCATAAAAATGATGACCAAAATAATAATTAAAACTGATAATTATTGAGAACTTATAAGTTCCCAGTTGAGTGCTCAGTGTTACATGCATTATATATTACATAACCTTATTTCCCTTTTAGATTATAATATGATACTAGATACTAAATAACTTTTTGAAGATCACATTTTATAAATTTAAAAGCTATAATTCATTTCCAGATATTTTTGACTACTGCATCAACTGTCTGAATTATTGTTATGTTATCTGGATTTTTCATAAGTAATCAATCACCATCACTTATACAACTAAAATGACCTTTACTAACTTTAACATCTATAGGATCTTTCTGGGAGTTTGAACCAACAGTGTCTTCCGTAAATGACATATACCTGTTTTTTCATTTTGTAGGTTCAAATAATAGCCATTAAATCACTTATCAACAACTTTTGTAAAATAAGTATGTTTTAGTCTTTTTCTGTTGTTTTATTTTTCATATTGTTTAGTTTATATATGATTATTGTGTCATGTGACATTTTACAATATATGAAACATTTCCTCAGTTTTTAATGATTTCTCAGAACTCCTCAACCATTCAAAATAAAGACCATTTGGTACCCCTTTTCACTGATCAAAGTAAGTCACCAAATAATGTAATATAGTGCAGGAGATTGTTGTGTATGCCAACATTACTCTCTCCTCATCTTTAAAGAACTTAGTCTTTAAATCATTATTAAATTTCAAGATTATTATAAATATAGGTGAATCTCTCTTGTTAATAAAACATTTTAATTTTAATTTTAATACAAGCACTATGATGATTTTAAAATATTTCTGTGGAATCTGACTTCAGTGAGGATATTATTAGCCACAAACTTCTTTATTGCTCCCTAATTTATTGCTTTTCATTGTTTCAACCAATAATATATTGTCAAATACAGAATATCTTTTTTTAAAAAGTATTCTTTCATGAAAGCCTTGTTTAAAGTACTGAGAAATTTAGAAGCAGGCTTTACATTTGTTCAGCTGCAAAGTAAACACTTAACTCTTTGCCCCACCCATCTTATTATACTAAGGTTCTTATCTCACCTATTCCTCAGTTCACTTAGAGCATGGTCCTTGACTTCACTCAGCTGCAAAGATGAATAACCAAGGAGTAACCTATGTAGAACCGAAGGCAGTCAAGAGCTCAAAGAGACAGCAAATGAAACCTAAGATTTCTAAAAGTTCCAGTTCAATAGCTGAGCAGGAATTAACATATGCAGAACTAAGTCTTGAAAATGCTCCTCAGAATCTTCATGAGAATGACAAGAACTACCACTCCAAAGGTGAAACACTTACTAGTCACACAATGAAACTGTTCTAGGATGTGCAGTCGGGGTGCAGAGGTGTGGAGGAAGAGCAGGGGGAAAGCTCTCATATTTTTCATTTTGAGAAAGGGAGCTTAAAGTTGGTTAGGGTATTCTAATGTGAAATTGGAAGGCTACTTTTATTCTGGCATTGCTATAATTTGAAGTCTTTGATCAACAACTCATTCACCATGATGTTCGCTGAAAATGAAACATATTAGAGAAAGACTACAGTGGTAGAAATGGGTTGGGGTCCAAGTTTATATCCATAAATCCCTGTTCGTATCGATTCTCATGTATGGAAAATCTAACCAACTGTCCCCATCACTCCTTCACTCCTTTCTCACTGTTTCCTTTTCTCTCCCTGCAGGTTCACCATCACCTCCAGAGAAGTTCATTGCTGGGATCCTGGGAATCATCTGCCTTGTCTTGATGTCCACTGTTGTGACAATGATTGTTGTTACTCCCTGTAAGTACATTTTTTAAAAACTATAAGGGAACTTTTCACTTTAACGATGGTCAGTCCTCTAAACATTTTCACAATGTTATAGAATGTGCCTATCATTAATAATACATGCAATTAGACTAAATGCAGAATGTTATTCGGAATTTGTGAAATACATACAATACAAGATGATTACAGAGAGTATGTATATGGATATTCTGATTTCATAAATCAAAAACATGCTTTAGGAGACTGAAAGATCTTATTGAGAAACACAAATTAATTTTTGAGATTGGTAAGAGGTGGTAAAATCTGCTCCTTTAGGTTTTTAAAATATTTTTCCACCAAATCTTCATTACCCGATTTATTTTTCTTGGTAAAATCAGCTTTATTCCAGACTACTCTAATCCTAAACAATAAACTGAATTTCAAACTCACAAAATGAAATGATTATGATTTATTTAGAGCAATGTTAATTTTTATAATGATTAATTTTGTAGCTACTGTAACACGGGAGCAGAATAACTCCTCTCCGATAGCAAGACTCCAGAAAGGTACATAATGATTTTAAAGCTCTGATATAAATACAATTTGAATTTTGTCTCTATCTTAGGCTAGTGAAAATAAGAAAAGATTTAGGGGTAGAAGATAAATTATAAAATCGGGCAACAAACATGGGTAAATAATGATTATGGGAGAGTGTTTTCCCCTATGCAACAATATGATCACCATATCCATTGTTGGCAATTGATTCCAATTTTTGCCTGCTGTAATATGATAAAAGACAAATAATTTTGCTACTCTAAAATAGACGTTTCATTTCTTGATTTTTAGGACATGTAAAGAGGAGATATTTTTATATGTTTGCTCTATATAGAGACATAAATTGCGGTATGAGAGACTGACGCTGTGAATGTATGAGTGAGATTTGTTTTATATGTACCAAATTTGAGGGCACATAGCTTTTTTTAAATATATATTTAAATGTTTTATATATATGTATATATACATACATGTTTATATCTATGCATATATGTAAGTTAATTTTTGTTTTTTTAAATTCAAATTGCCTTTGAATAGTAATTCATAATCTTTCTCCAGAATTTCCTTATGGTTGTTGTCCAAAGGAGTGGTTTACATATTCCAACAATTGCTATTCTCTTAGTTTGGAAAAAGAAACATTGAACGGGAGTTTGATGTCCTGCACTACTAAGAATTCTACTCTGCTTTACATAGACAGTGAAGAGGAAATGGTAAGATATTAAGTGTCTCCAACACTTTATTAAAGACTTGATTCAGTCAATATTATATTTGTTAGAATTCAAGTGTGTTTTTGTACATATTTGTAGTTTGCTTATTTTAAGATCTGTTAATATTCCATTAAACAGTGGAATATGACTTTATGATACTTTATTTTCATTTTAAAACCATTAATGCACGTTTGGTAATTTCCAGTTCTTCTGCTCTTTGTTAGCAGGTGTCCTGATGGATCACCTTGTAAGGCTCACCTGTGTTACCTACGGGATTCTCTCAGCACAGGAGGAATGGTTTACCTGTGCCACCTCCAACAGTTAGGTTAGGTATTGGGTGTTAGGAAGTAAGAGGCCTAGGTCACTTTCATCTGATTGTGGGGAGGATATAGTTGTCGCTCAGTCATGTCTGACTCTTTGCGACCCCATGAACCTCATCATTCCAAGCATCCTTGTCCATCACCAATTCCCGGAGTCCACCCAAACCCATGTCCGTTGTGTCGGTGATGCCATCCAGCCATCTCATCCTCTGTCGTCCCCTATACAAGATGCCGTGATTATTGTTACTGCACCTCCCACCCTGTTCTCTCATCATGGAGAAGAGATTAGAGATTACAGAGGATTAGGGCTGCTGGATACTCTCAGACCTCTTCACTTTTCTCTTCCCACCATGCAGGGTTCTCCTTTCTTGTGTCTTTCATTAGTTCCCCCGTCTACAGTTCAACTGAGCAGGGAGTAACAGAGAGAAATGATTCTCTGACCCCTTGTCTCGTCCACTGGATTCCACAGAAATAGATTGCTTTGGGGTTTATCTAGTCAAAGAATGGTGTCAAACTCAGAAAACCAAATATTTGGCTCTCATGTCACTTATTTTCTTGATTTCATTCCCTTAATTTTCTTCTAAAACTGAGGAACATATAGTAGTAGAGAAATGCAACGAGATACTCACAGTATCCAGAAAAAAGAACATCACAGAATCTTAAAACTTATTTAAAGCCTTGTTATGTTAGTTTTGCCATGAGTAAAAAATAAATTACATAAATCAGAATTTTCCTTAATGCACACATATTCAATTACTCCACCATCTTATCCCTCAGGCTTAATGTTAGATACAATTCACAGTTGTCAATATCCCCAAGTTGGTGTACTAAGTGTCTTCTTTTGTGGGGTCTGTACAATTAATCCATGTCTTTGTAAATACTTCCTTTATTAAATGGTCCTCAAAAAAAAAAAAAGGATTTTCCTTATTAACATTAGAAAACAGTGAAACTGATAAGTATAAATGTGAATTAATTTTGAATCAAAAGTACAGACATGGTTAATATTTATGGCAATATTAAATATTCTAACTTGCAACTTTTATGATTTTAGTATTACATTTAGAATTTAACATGCTTATTCTATTCAAAGAACTAAGTTCAGTTCAGTTCAGTCACTCTGTCATGTCCAACTCTGAAACCCCATGGACTGCAGCACGCCAGGCTTCCCTGTCCATCACCAACTCTCGGAGCGTGCTCAAACTCATGTCCATTGAGTCTTCCATCCAATCATCTCATCCTCTGTTGTCCCCATCTCCTCTTGCCTTCAATCTTTCCCAGCTTCAGGTCTTTTCCAATGAGTCAGTTCTTCACAGCAGGTGACCAAAGTATTGGAGTTTCAGCTTCAGCATCAGTCCTTCCAATGAATACTCAGGACTGATTTCCTTTAGGATTGACTGGTTAGATCTCTTTGCAGTCCAAGGGACTCTCAAGAGCCTTCTCCAACACCACAGATCAAAAGCATCAGTTCTTCAGCGCTCAGCTTTCCTTATAGTTCAACTCTCACATCCATACATGACTACTGGAAAAATCATAGCTTTGACTAGACAGACCTTTGTCGGCAATGTCTCTGCTTTTAATATGCTGTCTAGGTTGGTCATAGCTTTTCTTCCAAGGAGCAAGTGTCTTTTAATTTCAGGGCTGCAGTCACTATCTGCAGTGATATTGGAGGTCAAGAAAATTAAGTCTGTAACCGTTTCCATTGTTTCCCCATCTATTTACCATGAAGTGATAGGACCAGATGCCATGATCTTAGTTTTTCAAATGTTGAGTTTCAAGACAGCTTTTTCACTCTCCTGTTTCACTTTCATCAAGAGGCTATTCAATTCCTCTTTGCTTTCCGCCATAAGGATGGGGACTTCTGCATATATGAGGTTATTGAGATTTCTCCTGGCAATCTTGATTCCAGCTTGTGCTTCATCCAGCTTGCTATTTCATATGATGTACTCTGCATAGAAGTTAAATAAGCTGGGTGACAATATACAGCCGTGATGTACTCTTTTCCCAATTTGGAACCAGTCCATTGTTCCATGTCTGATTCTAACTGTCGCTTCTTGACCTGCATACAGATTTCTCAGGAGGCAGGTAAGGCAGGTAAGAAATACCAATTTCTCTGGTATTTCAATCTCTTTAAGAATTTTCCACAGTTGTGATTCACAGTCCAAGGCTTTGGTGTAGTCAACTTTTATGTATTATAGTGTTAGATGTAAAATCTAACATACTCATTTTGTTCAAAGAACTAAAGATCCTAAGAAAGAATGCACCCTTTGACTTGCATTTTAAAAATTAATAAAAATCTTTCATGATGATATTTAAGTGAAAATTCTTTATTTTGGGCTAGAAATTTCTGATGTCCCTGCCAACTATATCATGGATTCCAGTCTTTCGTGAAGGTCGTGATCATGCATGGAAGTGGCGAAATGGTTCAATTTTCAAACTAAAGTAAGATTTTTAAATGAATGCTATATAAAGGAGGAAAAATACAATAAAGAAATATTAATAACATGAACACATTTGTTTTCATTGAACTATAGAAAGCTGAAGAAGATGCTGAAAGTTAATAAAATGTTGATATAAATGTTCAAAAATAGGTTACTCCGTAGCCCAGTTTCCTAATAACAAACTCTTACTGAAATTTTATTAAAAACACCATTACCCATTTTCAAAATGTCTTTTATTACGGTTACATAGAAATACTATTGTGTCATGAGTTGCCTTCATAGAATATAACAAAATTATGCATTTTTTTCATAACAGGATAACAGACCATACACCTGGTGAACGTAATTGTGCTATACTATCCTCGAGGGGCATAAAAGCAGAAAGCTGTCAGATTCCAAATACGTATAATTGCAAGCATAAGCTTGAGAATTAAAACGTGAGTTTGGATGCTGTTGAGTAATTTTATCCTTTATGAAAAGGAAATAATGTTATGATTATATAAATTTTGAAATGAATTATGTTATTTGTTCTAATAAGGTTTCAATAATCATTGAAAGAAAACATCAAAATTCTGTAAATTCCATTAATAAAAATGTCTTCAATAAATTCCTTCAATAAAAATTGAAAATCAAAGTAAAAATTCAAAAAAATTCCTTCAATAAAAAATAAATTAATTTTTAAAAACTGTTTAAATATAATATGGATACCAAAAAGTATAGATATCACTACTTTTGTGTCTGGCCTTTTTTGCTCAACAATATGTTTATGACATTCAAACTTTCTAAAATGTCACATGTTTTCTGAGTCTATTTACATGAAATATCAAAAAATTTTATATTTGAGAACAAAGACCAAAAGTAGTTTAGCAATTACCAAGAGCTATGCGGAGATGAGAAAGAAAATGACTGCTACTTGATCAGTAATGAATATTTTCTAGATACTGATAGTGATGATGGTTGTAAACTGTGACCATATTTAAAATCACTGATTTACACAGTTTAAATGGATGGATTTTATGGTGTGTAAATTGTACCTCAATAAATCTGTTTTAAAAAAAAATTCTTGGGACTGCATTTAATATTTAAAATAATTTGCAACGAGAGTCATATGTACAGTATTGGCTCTTCCAGTCAATATGCTTTATTCTCCCATGAGTTAGGTTTTCTTTAAATTTTTGCTGTCAGATTTTGTGTTTCTCTATTTTGAGATGTTAAATATACATGGGTGTTTCATAGTCATGATTTTGTAAATGACACTCTTATTTTTTAAATTTTAGTAATTTTTGGTGCAGTAAAGAGTAGTATATTAAGGTTTACATGTTGGTCTTATAGTCAATAATTTCTCTGACTTTTTGTATTAATTCCATCATTTCAAATATTTATTCTTATGGATTTTATATGAGATTTTTATATCTTTATATAACAGCTGTTCATATCTTTTTTCCAGGTGCAATTATTTTTTTTCTTGACTTATTTTCAAAGGCTACAATTTAATTTCCAAAGTAGACTAGAAGGTACAGTGAAGGTTCTGTATCTATATCTCCTCTTAGTCAAGGAAGAGATTTCAACATTTCATCCTTAAATATGAGATTTATCTTAAGGTTTTTTCATCATATGTTTCTCATGTGAAACCATAATATTCTCATTTTTCAAACAAATTTTATAGTCAATTGATGTTGATGTTATGTTTGCATTATTTTCCATCAGTTGGAAGGGTAAACGTTTTCCTTGTATAACGATTATGAAGTAAATTACCTTTATTTCTTCCATTAAACCAATATTTAATCAATCTTGCACTTCTGAAATAAAAGCACAGTAATCATCTGTGTTGCCCATTTTCTTAAAAAAATCAATGCATATGCTATATGTAGATTAAGCTATTTTTCTTCATCTATGTTCACAAAGAGCTTTAACTGAGTTTTCAGTTATGTTATATATACTTGACAGGTTGTTATGAAAGCTATTATTAGGAAGTATTTCTCTTTTTCTTTGACCTGAAACTTTGTGAAAGAGTACTGCTACATTTTTGAGTGTTATTATTCACTACCAATGCCATCTGAGCATCTAGAACTATTTTGTAGAAAGGTTTATATAATGAACTTAATGTTTCACAATATATGTTAGGTTTACTCAGGATTTTTTTTGCCGTGCTTTAATCTGGTAATTTGGATTTTAGGATTTTTCTATTTTATATGGACACTAAAATGTACTCATAATATTGCCTTGTATCTGTTTAATATCTGAAAAAACTATACATTATCGCTTCATTTATTATACATGTAAAAGATTTGATTCCTCTCAAAAAAAAGATTTTTGGCCTCACCTCATGGCTTGTGGGTCTTATTTCCCCAAACAGGTATTGAACGTGGGCCACCAGCAGTGAGAGCATGGAGTCCTTACCACTGAACCACCTGGAAATTCCCCTTTTTCAATTTTTTTCATCAGTCTTTTATCAATTTTATTAAATATATTCAATAAGAATACATTTGGTCTTCTTGTTTCTCCATATTGCAATTTTGTCCTTTGTCTTGATTTTGCACTAATTATTGTTTTCTTCCTTCTACTTCATTTGGTTTTATTTCATCTAATTTGAGCTTTTTCATTTTTAATTTCTTGTCATGCAAGCTTGGATTTCTACTTCGTTTTGTTTTATTTCATTTGTAAAGTAAGCATGTAAGGCAGTCAATTCTTCACAAGACAGACATTTGGTTTTGTGTTTATCTTGTAATCCTTATAAAATTTTTGAACATTCATTGTGATCATTTCTGTGGTCCATCTGTTGTTGAGACATTTATGACCGAATTTAAAACCAACTAAGGATTTTTAAATTTTTGGTTGTTGACTTGCACTCATGGAAAAGAGAGTTCTATTTGGTTAGAGAATTTTCTGTGAGGCTAGAAATGTTCCACATCTGTTCAATGTGGTGTGAATAGGAACCAACCTTAAAATATTCCTTATTTTTAACTAATTCAAAGTTAAATTTAAATACCCACCTTTCAGGGCTTCCTTGGTGGCTCAGACAGTAAAAAATCTGCCTACAATGTGGGAGACCTGGGTTCGATCTCTGGACTGGGAAGATCCCGTAGAGGAAGCATGGCAACCCACTCTAGTATTCTTTTTCTTTTTTTTTTTTTTTTTACTTTATCTTACTTCACAATACTGTATTGGTTTTGCCATACATTGACATGAATCCACCACGGGTGTACATGAGTTCCCAATCCTGAACCCTCCTCCCACCTCCCTCCCCATATCATCTCTCTGGATCATCCCCGTGCACCAGCCCCAAGCATCCTGTATCCTGTTTCAAATATAGTATTCTTGCCTGGAGAATCCCCATGGACAGAGGAGCCTGGCAGGCCACAGTCCGTTGGTCACAGAGAGTCAGACATGACTGAACAACTAAGCACAGCCGAGCACAGCATCCACCTTTCAAGTGCCCTGTTGTCAACTTGTCTAGAAGCTAATGCAGTGACACCACTACTATGTGCTATATGAATATGCTTGGAAATACGATTTATTGTGTATTTTTGAAGTTTTCTGTTTGTTCTTAGTTTTATGGATCTTTTATATTGTTTTTCTATCTCTATTTATTTCTCCTTCAATCTTTGTTATTTCCTTCCATCAATTAACTTTGGCCTTTGTTCTTCTTTTTGAGGTTCTGTGAAGTGGAAGATCAGGTTGTTCATTTGATCTCTTTGTTTCTTCTTAATGTTGGTGTTTCTTGCTATCACTCCAAAAAAAATTTCAAACGTTTATTAACAGGCTCTAACGAGTTCAGCCATGTATACTGTCAAGATGCTCTCAACAACCCATTGCTCTCTCAGATCTGCCTCCTTGAAAATGAAATGGCTCCTACTTTGGGACCAGTGCACAGGTGTATATTCCAAGGACAGAGGAGCTTCCAATTACATGGTCAACTAGTACTTATGACCTCTTGAAGACCTCCCCCAACACCCCAAGAGCAGATGTATGGATAATGGTGGTCTATCTGTACAGTGGAATGTTACTCAGCAATGAAAAAGAATGGACTATTGATATACAATAGCATGAATGAATATCTAAATAATGATGTTGAGTGAAAGAAGTCAGAAAAAGTACGTACTTTATACTTTCACATTTATAAATTTCTAGAAAATGCGAACCAATCTAAAGTGACAGAAAGCATACCAGTGGTCATGTGGTGTTGAAGGTGGGCAAAGAGTGGCAAGGAGAGGGTTGTGAAAAGACACAAGCAAATTTTTTGGAGTAATAGAAATATTCATACCATACTTGCTTCAATGATTTCGCAGGTATGAATATATTTGTCAAATGTCATATTCTACAATTTGTGCCATGCTTTGTGTCTGACTTTTTGTGACATGGACTGTAGCCCACAGGCTCCTCTGTCCGTGGGGATTCTCCAGGCAAGAATGTTGGAGTGGGTTTCCATGCCCTCCTTCAGGGGATCTTCCGAACACAGGGATCAGACCCAGGTCTCCTGCACTGCAGGCCGATTCTTTACCATTTGAGCCACCAGGGAAACTCATTCTACAGTTTCAATATCCACAATGTATTGGATGTCAAGTATTCCTCAAGAAAGCTAATTTTCAGAGAGGATGCCTTCTCAGAAGGAGCATGCCAGCTCCAGCTATTTCTAGTTTTGACATTGGTTGATTGATAGCAGTTCTCTTCTAATTTTACATATTTGGTGAATCTCATTATGCATTGCCACGCTTCTCTTTTGTTCCAGTGGTCAATTCACCTCTCCCTGATTCAATATCAAATTATCTAGATTATTATTTTCATACTAAGTAGCTTAGCATTTATCATTCCAAATTCTCTTATTCTTTAACTTTGGAAATATCATGGCTCTTGTTGGCTCCTTGTCTTACCATAGATATTTTAGAATTGAAAGACTAAGTTTCAGGAAAAAATTAAGTTAGGATTTGTTTTAGTTTCTCTAAGCTTTCAAAACACTTTAGGGAGAGGCAACATATTTAATATTATTAAATCTTTCTATGCATTGTTAAGAGCTATGTCTCTAGTAATTTAGATCTTTTTTAATATTTATGAATTTTTAGTAATTTTCTACATAGCATTTCATTTTTTATTGTTAACTCCTAATATCTAATTTTTTCTAATATAAATGGTATGTTTTATTAAACAAAATTTTATGAAAATAAAGCACTCATAAAGAAATCCAAATAAATCATTATGTACATGTTATTAATTTTTACACTTGTTATGGGTTAAATTGTGTTACCAAAAAATATATTGGCTGAAATCTTAACTCCCATGCTTGTGAATATGACCATTTTTGGAAACGGGGTCATTGCAGGTGTATTCAAGGTAAAATAGGTCAAGGTATCCTATTTGGAAATAGAATTTTTGTAGATGCCATTAAGGAAAGGCCTAATCAAATATGATGGGGCTATTTACAAAAAGAGGCGTATTTGTACAGTGACACAAAAGAAAAATGTTATATGGCACCAAGGGCAAAGACTAGAGTGACGCAGGGACAAACCAAGAAATGAAAATAAATGTCAGAAGCTAGGAAGAGCAATGAAGGATTTACCAGAGTCTCACAAAACTTGGTCCTGCCAACACTTGATTTATTTTGAACTGCTAGCCTACAAAACTATTTTTAAAAAATTCTGTTGTTTTAAGGCACCCAAGCTGTGACACTTTGTTATGCCACCCCCAAGAAATAAATACAACATCGCTGTAATTCACCTTCAGATTATTAAACACAATATTATCATCAACTGAGAAATGGCCCTTGTACATTATTTCCAGGAATAATTCCTCATCATGGTAACTAATATTTATTATCAATTACTATTCCTTCTGGGAGCAAGTTCACACTGTATAATTCTTGTCCTAAATTTCTAATATCAGGGTTTTGATTTCTCTCATTTCACTCTATACAAATAAGTGGAATTTTATAGGATAAACTATTATGTGTCTGCTTTCTTTTGCTCAGAATTGTTTGTGATATTAACCGACAAAGATGTGAAAAAATAGTTTAAATAAAATAAATGCTATCAAGAGATGCTCAGGTAATAAAGAATTGTAATTTAATTGACACAAAACAAAAGTTTTTTGGTAAATATTTTATTGGTAAAATCAAAAAGATTGCTAACATGCTTTTATGGCAAAGATATGAGAAATTGTCACCCTTGAACATTGCTATTTGGATATAACAGGTGTATAATCTCTATTTAAACAATAAATATCAATTAAAATGTAATATATACATCTGTTGACACAGAAATTACATTCATGGATATTTCCCATATAGGTAAGATGTATAGAAAATAACACAATATATTGCTCTTTTTACTGTAAAGTTTTTCTATAATTACAAAACTCTGGGGAAAACCTAAATACTCATTGAAATAAACTGGTTTAATAAATTTTGGCACATCCATTTAGTGCAATGAAAAAGTGAAAGTGAAGTCGCTCAGGTATGTCTGACTCTTTGCAACCCTGTGAACTGTAGCCTACCAGGCTCTCGGGATCCCTCTGTCCATGGGATTTTCCAAGCAAGAGTACTGGAGTAGGTTGCTATTACCTTCTCCAGGGATTTGGTGCAATACTTGCAATCTTTTACAAAAAATGAGACAGCTCTTTAAGTATTGATATGGAACAATCTGCAAGATACTTTTTACATCAAAATATAAAGAAACAGAACCATTATTTATAGTTATCCAGGAAACTAGTTATGTATTTGCCTCTAACAAGGAAACTAGGTGAATAGGAAATCAGAGAAGTAAAGAGACTTTGCTCATTATTTCATATCTCATAGTCTGAGCAATCTGAATGCATTAATTATCTATTCAAATAAATTCAATTAAATGATTAAGAAAAATAAATATAAAAGCATTATTCAGTTCAATGAATTTGTTTCATGTTCTCTGATTCACTGATTCTTGAAATTAAAAAAAAATAAACAAATTTTGGATTTATCATTTTCTATATATAAAACTTATTCATCTTTTCTCACAGATGTTGAGATACCATAATCCTTTTTAAATCATATGTAATTGAGTAATTTAAGTTTGTAATTTAAGTTAGTGAATAATTAAAGTTTGTTCCCTAACATCTATTAAAGGATGAATGTATTTAGACATTGATCACAAATAATTCCTTTAATTATTAAGGCAAGTAAACGTTTTTTCACAAATATAATGAAACTGCTTAGTACAAATACCAGGAATAATATGTGTTGACTTGAGGCATCCACATTTTCCATTTGAATTCTGGAAATCCCTGCATCAGAAAATATATTTATTTTAGAAAGTTATTCTTTAGCAAAATTTAATTATCACAAATTTAAAACATATGGATGTAATTATTTCAATGGAATATTTATCTTGCAACAGATATTTACCTGTGGAATTATAAAGTATGACTATGTCTAAAACTAAAGAAAATATTAGAGACAAGGAAGAAGTAGGAAGGATAGTATAGAATGGGATATATACATGAACTAGATGTGTAGTTTGAAAAATTCTTCTGAGACTTCTGAAAATTTGAGAAGTGTTTAAAAAATATTATTTGGTTCATTGTAGTTAGAAATAAAAATAGATCTAGTTTCCTATGACTCAGGCTTCCTACTTTTGCATTCTAATCCCCTAGGTTAAAATGGACATCTTTTTTTTGGTGTTACTTCTAGAAGGTCTTGCAAGTCTTTACAGAACTGGACAACTTCAATTTCTTTGGCATCAGTGGTTGGGGCATAGACTTAGAATATTGTGCTTTTGAATGTTTTATCTTCGAAACAAACTGAGATCATTCTGTCATTTTTGAGTTTGCACCCAAAATGGGTTGTAACCCATTTTGAAGTTGCTTTCTGGACTCTTTTGTTGACTATGAGGGCTACTTCATTCCTTGGCCACAGTAGTAGATGTAACGGTCAGCCAAATTCAATTCAGGACTTCCCTATAGCTCAGATAGTAAAGAATCTGCCTGCAATGCAGGAGACATGGGATTGATCCCTGGGTCAGGAATCTCCCCTGGAGAAGGAAGTGGCAACCCACTCCAGTATTCTTAACTGGAGAATTCCATGGAGAGAGGAGCCTGGTGGGCTACAGTCCATGGGGTCACAGAGAGTCAGACATGACTAAGCAATTAACACACAAAAGTTAAATTCACCCATACCTGTCCATTTTAGTTCACTGATTCCTATAATGTTGATATTCAATCTTGACATCTCCTGTTTAACCACATCCAATTTACCTTAACTCGCGGACCTAACCTTCTAGATTCCTGTGCAATATTGTTCTGTACAACATCAGACTTTACTTTCACCAACAGACACATCCACAACTGAGCATCATTTCTCCTTTGACCTAGCTGCTTCATTCTTTCTGGAGCTATTAGTAATTTCTCTACGCTCTTCCCCAGTAGCATATTGGACACCTTCTGACCTGGGGTCTCATCCTCAGGTGTCATATCTTTTTTTTGCCTTTTTTAAGGGTTCATGGGATACTCATGGCAAGAATACTTGAATAAAAGGCAAGTTTGGCCTTGGAGTACAAAATGAAGCATAGCAAAGGCTAACAGAGTTTTGTCAAGAGAACATGCTAGTCATAGCAAACACCCTTTTCCAAAAACCCAAGAGAAGACTCTACACATGGACATCACCAGATGGTCAATACTGAATTGAGATTGGTTATATTCTCTGCAGCTCAAGAAGGAGAAGCTCTACATAGTCAGCAAAAACAAGACCTGGAGCTGACTGTGGCTCAGATCATGAACTCCTTATTGTAAAATTCAGGCTTAAATTGAGAAAGTAGGGAAAACCACTAGGCAATTCAGGTATGACCTAAATCAAATTTCTTATGATTATACAGTAGAGGTAACAAATAAACTCAAGGAATTAGATCTGATAGAGTGCCTGAAGAACTATGAATGGAAATCAATAACACTGTACAGGAGGTAGTGACCAAAGCCATTCCCAAGAAAAAGAAATTTCAGCAAGGCAAAGTGGTTGTCTGAGGATGCTTTACAAATATCTGAAGAAAGAAGACAAGTGAAAGGCAAGGGTGAAATGGAAATATATCCAAATGAATGCAGAGCTCCAAGGAACAGCAAGTAGAGAAAAAAAAAAATCTTCTTAAATGAGCAATGCAAAGAAATGAGAAAAACAATAGAAAGGAAAAGACTAGAGATATCTTCAAGAAAAAGGTCAGTTTTTATTCCAATCCCAAAAAAGGAAATGCCAAAGAATGTTCAAACAACTGTCTGCTGCCTGCTAAGTCACTTCAGTCATATTTGACTCTTTGCAAACCTATGGACCACAGCCTGCCAGGCTCCTCTGTTCATGGCCCTCCTCCAGGGTATCTTCCCTAACCAGGGATCGAACATGTGTCTCTTATGTCTCTTGCTCTGGCAGGGGTCAAGTTCTTTACCACTAGTGCCATCTGAGAAGTCCTCAGACTACAGTATTATTGCACTTATATCATATGCTGGTGAAGTTATGCCCCAAATCCTTCAAGCGAGTTTTTAGCAGTACATGAACCAAGAACTTCCAGATGTACAAGCTGGGTTTCAAAGAGGCTGAGGAACCAGAAATCAAATTGCCAACATTCTTTGGATAATGGTGAAAGCAAGGGAATTCCTAAAAAGCATCTAGTTCTGCTTCATTGACTACATTAAAGCCTTTGACTGTGTGTAGCACAGCTTACCTTAGAAAATTCTTAAAAAATGGGAGTACCAGGCCATGTTACCCACCTCCTGAGAAACCTGTGTGTGGGTCAAAAAGCAACAGCCAGAAGTGGACATGGAACAATGAACTGGTTCAATATTGGGAAAGGAGTATGTCAAGGCTGTATATTGTCACCTTGCTTATTTAGCTTATACACAGAGTACATCTTGTGGAATGCCAGGCTGGATGCATCACAAGACGGAATCAAGATTGCCAGGGGAAATATCAATAACCTCAGAAATGCAAATGATACCATTCTAATGGCAGAAAGTAAAGAGGAACCAAGGAGCCTCTTGAAGAGGGGGAAAGAAGAGAATAAAAAAGCTGGCTTGAAACTCTTTCTTAAAAATACTAAGATCATGGCATCCGGTCCCATCACTTTATGCTAAATAGAAACAGAAAAGTGGAAACAGTGATAGATTTTATTTTCTTGGGCTCCAAAATCACTCCAGATGGTGGCTTCAGCCATGTCATTAAAAGATGCTTGCTATTACAAGTAACAGAAGCAGAAAATACTAAGAAGAGGTGGCAAGAATACACAGAAGAACTATACAAAAAAGATCTTCATCTTTTTTGACCCAGATAATCATGATGGTGTGATCACTCAACTAGATCCAGACATCCTGGAATGCAAAGTCAAGTGGGCCTTAGGAAGCATCACTATGAAAAAAGATAGCAGAGGTAATGGAATTCCAGTTGAGCTATTTGAAATCATTAAAGATGATTCTGTAAAAGTGCTGCACTCAATATGCCAGGAAATTTGGAAAACTCAGCAGTGGCCACAGGGCTGGAAAAGGTCAGTTTTCATTCCAATCCCAAAGAAAGGCAATGCCAAAGAATGCTCAAACTGCCACACAATTGCACTCATCTCACATGCTAGGAAAGTAATGCTCAAAATTCTCCAAGCCAGGTTTTAACAGTACGTGAGCCATGAAATTCCAGATTGTCAAGCTGGATTTAGAAATGGCAGAGGAACCAGAGATCAAATTGCCAACATCCACTGGATCATCAAAAAACAGAGAGAGTTCCAGAAAAACATCTATTTCTGCTTTATTGACTACACCAAAGCCTTTGATTGTGTGTATCACAATAAACTGTGGAAAATTCTTAAAGTGATGGGAATAACAGACCACCTGACCTGCCTCCTGAGAAGTCTGTATGCTGGTGAAGAAGCAACAGAACTGGACATGGAACAATAGATGGGTTCCAAATCAGGAAAGGAGTATGTCGAGGCTGTATATTGTCACCTTGTTTATTTAACTTATATGCAGAGTACATCATGAGAAACTCTGGGCTGGAAGAAGCACAAGCTGGAATCAAGATTGCTGGGAGAAATATCAATAACCTCAGATATGCAGATGACAACCCTCATGGCAGAAAGCAAAGAACTAAAGAGCCTCTTGATGAAAGTGAAAGAGGAGAGTGAAAAAGTTGGCTTAAAAGTCAACATTCAGAAAACTAAGATCATGGCATCTGGTCCCATCACGTCATGGCAAACAGATGGGGAAACAGTGGAAACAGTGAGAGATTTTATTATAGGGGGATCCAAAATCACTGCAGATGGTAACTGCAGCTATGAATTTAAAAGACGCTTGCTCCTTGGAAGGAAAGTTATGACCAACCTACACAGCATATTCAAAAGCAGAGACATTACTTTGCCAACAAAGGTCCATCTAGTCCAAGCTATGGTTTTTCCAGTAGTCATATATGGATGTGAGAGTTGGACTATAAAGAAAGCTGAGCACCAAAGAATTGATACTTTTTAACTGTGGTGTTGCAGAAGATTCTTAAGAGTCCCTTGCAAGGAGACCCAACCAGTCCATCCTATTGAAGATCAGTCCTGAATATTCATTGGAAGGAGTGATGCTGAAGCTGAAATTCCAATACTTTGGCGACCTGATGGGAAGAGCTGACTCATTTGAAAAGACCCTGATACTGGGAAAGATTGAAGGCAGGGGGAGAAGGGATTGACAGAGGATGAGATGGTTGGATGACATCACTGACTCAATGGACATGAGTTTGGGTAAACTCCAGCAGTTGTTGATGGACAGGGAGGCCTGGTGTGCTGCAGTGGATGGGGTTGCTAATAATTGGACATGACTGAGAGACTGAACTGTCTGATGATAAGCAAAGCTATGACAAACCTAGACAGTATAGTAAAAAACAGAGACAACACTTTGCTTACAAAGGTCCATATAGTCACAGTTATTGGTTTTTCCAGTAGTCATGTTAGCATGTGAGAGTTGTTCCATAAGGAAGACTGAGCTCTGAAGAATTGATGCTTTCAAATTGTAGTCCTAGAGAAGACTCTCGAGAGTCCTTGGACTCTAAGGAGTCCAAACAAGTCAAGCTTACAGGAAATTAACCCTGGATATGCATTGGAAGAACTGATGCTGAAGCTGAAGCACCAAAACTTTGGCCACCTGCAGGCCAAACCCACCAACCTGCATACCCACAACAATTGCAGTTCAACCACAATTGCAGTTCAACCACAAGAGGACACATGCAGCCCATACAGGAGAAACCCCAGGGCACCGGGCTCCAGTGACCAGAGTGGATTGTGCCACTGGGCCCCATAAGACGTAGTCAGATTCATAGATTCTTAGGAAAAACTGGTGGTTGCAGAGAGAAGTGGGAAGCTGGGGAAAATGGATGATGGGGGTTAAGAGTTATAAACTTTCAATTATAAAATAAGTAAGTTACCAGGAATATAATATATAGTCAGTAATATTGCAATAAATTTTTGTGGTGACAGAGGGTTACTAGTCTTTTCGGGGGACGGAGTGACTCATTTTATTGTAATGATCAGTTTATGGTGTAAATAAGCATCAGATCACTAGGTCATATACCTGAAGCTAATAATATAATATAGTATGTCATCTATTCTTCAGTGAAAAGAAAGAAAGAAAATGTGAGTGTATTTTTTTTTTCCCCACTGAGCCTAATGCCTTCCACATGAAACAAAGCATTAAAAATCTGTGAAACTGAGCAATGAGATTAAGGAACATGGATTTTGCGCTTTAGGGCAAGGCTACAATATATACAAGAAAATGTATTTTAATTTTGCTCCAACTGTTCATGAATCTCAGTAAAAGTATTAATATCAAGTAACAAAATTAACATGAAAAGTCACCAGCCTTTCAGATTCTGCTTATTGAAGTAGTCCTTCTTTTTAAGGTACCCCATGAACCTACCCTCTTCATTGACTTAACCATATTTTTAACCACTTTTCTCAGTAATCTCTTTGAGTTACACAATCTGAAACATTTGGGTGTCCAAGGGCCCAGACCTTAGATTTCCTGATGTTCACTTCCAGCCTCATAGTATTAATACCATCTCTGCACTGAGGCATGAATAGACCTCTCATTTGAACTTGATAATAGTGTGCCAAAATGTTCATGTGACATCCTGCAGGTAATTAAATGTTTAATATATTTATCCACCATATATCTAAAACTGAATTCCAGATATGCCCCATCAAAATTACTGGCAATTATTCTTATAGTTGCTAACAAAGAAACTTGAAGTCTCTTTTTACCTCCATCATAGAAAGGTACTTATATAGCACTTTTATGACAAAATGTATTTGGCTTCATATCACATCATAGCATTTACAATCCTCTAATATGCTATATCGCAGAGGGCGATGACACCCTACTCCAGTACTCTTGCCTGGAAAATCTCATGGGCAGAGGAGGCTGGTCGGCTGCAGTCCATGGGGTCGCTAAGAGTTGGACATGACTGAGCGACTTCATTTTCACTTTTCACTTTCATGCATTGGAGAAGGAAATAACAACCCACTCCAGTGTTCTTGCCTGGAGAATCCCAGGGACGGGGGAGCCTGGTGGGCTGCCGTCTATGGGGTCACACAGAGTCAGACACGACTGAAGTGACTTAGCAGCAGCAGCAGCAGCAGCAATATGCTATATAAATTACTTGGTACTTTTTCGTTTGTTATCATTCTCCTACTGCCAAAGAATGAGGGTAGATATAATGCTTTTTGGATGTGATTATCTGGGGCCTGAGATGTGCACTTGGTTGATGGTCTGAGAAGTGAGATGACTGGAATTAAAGATGTTCCCTAAATTCCCAAGGACCATTTCCATTTTTGACCTGTAATTTATGAATCAGGTACTGAGAATGAAAGGGAGTGGGGAGACTATGAAATAAAATCTTACAGATTCTTAGAAACGTTTGTGCCATCCAGCCACTTCCAGGGATGATGACCCCCTCTTTTCTCTAACCCAATCCAATGATTGTATTTTATTTTTGATTGAATGAAGACCTGTGGGAAAATTAGAATCACTAGCATTATTCATAATATCAATAATACACGTTACTACAGGGAACTCTCATAAGATGCTGGGCACATTTGTTTTTAAATACCCCTATGACAAATAGAGTAGGCACTAATTTCTCCATCGTGAAGAAAAGAAATGAAAGTAGAAAGGCCTCGTGAATGAATCACTCTATTCCTCATGTCTGGATGAAATATATAAAAGAATGAACATGATGGACTTTAAAAAAGTCACTGTGTAAAATAGATTACATAGGCAAACATGACTGCCCTAACCTAGTACTTCTCTTCATCATAAGATACTTTAAAGAATACAAAAAGACAAGTCTGAAATCTGCAGATGTCTGTAGTGATTTAGTTTGATGAACAAATAAAATATCCCTAAAAATCAATAAGAAAGAAAAGTTATTCAATAAGAAAAATAAGCAAAATTTAAGAACCTATATTTCAAATAAATAAAACACAGGTGCTATAAATGTGGAGATATAACAAGCTCACCAGATGTCAGGGAGATGCAAATCAAAAGTACAAAGATATATTGGCAACTATTTACTTGGTGTAAAATTAAGAATAACAACACCAAGCTTGTTTGAAGGTAGAGAACAAAGGTATCTTTAAAACTGTTGCTAGGGACTTCCCTGGCAGTCCAGTGGTTAGGACCCTCTTCTTCCATGGCAAGGGGCCTGGCTTCAATCCCTGATCATGGAGCTAAGATCCCACAAGAAGCCAAAATTAAACAAACAAACAAACAGAAAAACTTCTGCTAAAATTATATTGAAGAATAATTTGGAAATATTATATGAAGTTCAACTCTTACATACCTAGTGCTTTTATTCCTAGGGTGATGTATGATAAAACATAGGGCAGAGGGAAAAATCTTGCAGAGATGTGTTTAAGAATGTTTAATGAAGGACCATTCATAACAACAAAAGCTGGAAATGACCCAAATTCCCATCATCTAGACCATGAATAAAGTATATCTGCAGGGCAGAATAGCATGCAGGAGTGAAAATGAAGAAACCTACCTACAAGTTTTAAAACAGGTCATCCCATTACTTGCATGTAAACTTTAGCAAATAAATTTTCTTAAGCATTCTCTGTGTCTATGAAATGGGAATCATGTTATCTGTTATGGAGATTTTGTGTACTGAAATAATGCAGGCAGTGTCTGAAACATCTTTGACATAAAATATTGTTAGTTACTTGTAATCATTATTCCAGTTCGTATATTTTACTCACATCAGTTATTTTTGAATGGACACAAAAGTGAAGCAGTAAATTCTCTTTCCTAAAAGTTACATCTCAGTCTCTGTTTCTCTCACAAACACACGAGTCAATATTTTTACACCATAATAAAATTGTATAAGAGGAATATTTTAATAGTTTATTTTTAAAGCCTAGGAAAAATGTATGGGTATTGTAGAGACATGCCAAAAATATACTTTATTATTTCTAGAATTTGGAAAAAGCCTTAAATGTCTATCAGTTCTTCATTTTTTGCTAGGTGTTAGGTACATAAACGCACAAAAACCAGTCTTTCTTTTCAAATATCATTGGATTTAAGTCACTGTTCTAATTACATTCTTATGCTCTGTAACACAGCAGAAGACAGAAAATCTTAAATGTTAGTGTCAGAATAATGCTGTTCTAGGACAAAGTCCATCCCAGAGTTTGCAGAGTGTACAGTTCACAGCTTTTAATACTGACAGCAAGGCTATCACCAAAAGAGGGAATAGAGTATGAAGCAAGGCTTTTGCTCTAAACAACATCAAATTTTTTTCAGAAATTTCAGAGGAACTAGAATAGTTCATGGAAATACAGAAATAACAGCATAAGCAGATTCATTGAAGCTCTAAGTCCAGAAAGTTCAATGGCAGGAATAAAACTGAAGAGAACAGAATTGGAAATTACAAGAAAAAGATGGATTAAAATAAACCCTTGGTGGTAACAGTATATAGTAAAACTCATATCACTTGGGAACTGATTGCAACTGAGGTTTAAATTGATCATAGAACTTGTAATCTGTATCTGGATATTTGTATTTCTTTGGCTTCATATCCCACTACTTAGACAGTAAAGATTGATTCATTCATATTATTATTATGATAATATAACTTTCATAAACAAGAAAACATAGGGCTTTAACCTGTACTTCATAAGACATTAATATAAATAACATTTCCAGGACTAAATATTAAGAATTAAATTCAATGCCTGAATTGAGTCATTAGAAGGAAATCTACACAATCTGTTAGATAAGCTTTATCTTCTCAAATCTTATAAGAGATGGCAAATGTGATCTAGATTTTCTCTTTAGGAAAAAGAAGCTTCCTCTGTCACTCAGGATTATAAGTGAGGTAAAAATTCGTTTTTGAAGAATCATTTCAGCTAGTTTCATTCACTTTTATTTTCATTCCATATTTCCTATGATCATGAAAATAAAAAACTCATCCTTCTCTACAAATGTGTTCCTTCCTGAACACTGATGGTGAAAGAATAGAACTCAATACAATGAGATGTTGTCTCTTTTAAACTGTTCATATCATCGAAGGCAGTTTTTCATTTGCCCTGACCTAGCCCCTAGCGGCTGAATACCGAGCAATCTGATGTATGCTAAACTGTGAAGAGGCAACACATATAACCGAAAGACTGAAAAGCATCCCATGGCACCCACATGCCCAGGAAAGCTATTTCTCTTGGTTTAACAAAGAATTCTTCCAAGTCTTTGTTACACCTGTGTCCCCTCCCCTTCAGGTAAGTCTGCACCTATATGGACCAGGGCTTCCAATAAAACTGATGAAATAACATTGGAGGAAAAGCCTATACAATTATCCTAACTTAAGACATACGAACTTCTAGAGCACTTATTCAGATGTAGTAAAGTAAACATACCTGCTCCTCTCGGTCATCAATCTTAATGAGACTAGCGCCCAGGTCTTGGCATGACTTTTTACTCTCCGTCCAAGTTTTCTCTTCTTTTGAAAAATAGTAACAGTCTTCTCCACAGCAGGACCACTTTCCTTGGCATGTACCATAGCCTTTAACTTGAAAATGAAAGCCACCATCATCCACAACCTCAAGACCATTTAGCGACCTGCACTTTTCTGCATTTCACTGCTTACTTCACACTGAATGAACTCTCCTGCATCCCCAAGGTTATCTTAGGAAGAGCTCTCCTGCCAAACTCTGTAGGTAAGAATACTGTTGAGCCAGAGACTGTCTCTGACAGACCCAAGGCCATTGTTAAGACTGATAAATCTTGACTTCTTGAATACAAATAGACTACAGAAAAGTGGAGCAGTTCTCCCTGAAGGAAGAAATCCATCAGTGTAAGTGTTTAGAAATAGTATTAATTCCAGGTTTCTCTGTGGCTCAGACAATAAAGAATTTGCCTGCAATGCAGGAAACTCAGGTTCAGTCCCTGGGTCAGGAAGACCCCTGGACAAAGGCATGGCTACCCAACCCAGTATTCTTGCTGGGAGAAACCCATGGACAGAGGAACCTGGTGGAGTCCAGGAGTCACATATACTCAGACAACGACTGAGAGACTGAGCATGACATAACCATTAATTCCAAGGAATCTGTATTGGCAAAAATTCATCCACAAGCACACAATAATCAAAACAATATAAAGGGCTAATAGGAGCTTCTTACTTTGGAAAGTCTGTATTTAATTAACTATAATTGATACAATTGATTTGAAAAGAAAGAATGAGCATAATTAAAGGTCCTAACAAAGTTGAGTGTAAAATTTTACAATACTGAAAGGGCCTTTGAATTTTGGTGCTGGAGAAGACTCTTGAGATTCCCTTGAGCAGCAAGGAGATCAAACCAGTCAATCCTAAAGGAAATCAACCCTGAATAATCATTGGAAGGACTGATGCTGAAGCTGAAGTTCCAACACTTTGGCCACCTGATGCAAAGAAATGACTCATTGGAAAAGACCCTGATGCTGGGAAATGAGAGGAGTGTGGCAAAGGATAAGATGGTTATATAGCATCACCAACTTAATGGACATGAATTTGAGCATGCTCCAGGAATGGTGAAACAAAGGGAAGCCTGGTGTGCTGCAGTACATAGGGTCACAAAGAGTAGGACAGGACTTAGCGAGTGACCAACAACACTGAAAGGGTACAGAAGGGGATAATTCCATGAAAAAAATCTGTCAGCTATCAACCTAAATATTTAGTACTTACCTGTGCCAAGTGGTAAAACTGAGTGATCCTCAGCTCCTGATACAGAAGCATTCCTTTCACTTGTGTTTTTCATATCTTGTGTATTGCACTTAGAATTTGTTTGAAAATCTTCAATCCATATGGTAAAATTAAGATAATGAAAGGCTTTAATAGATCATTTTATTACAATCATTTAATTCTGAATTACAAAATAAACAATGTTGACTAAGTGAAAGTATGATCAGAGAAAATGTAACGTTAAAATGTTTTAAAGTGTCAGAACATAAAATTTATTTTTATATATAGCTATAAATTATTATACTTATTTTAAGTATGTAAAGCAGTAATCAACATTTATAAAACAGAGAATATAAACTGTAAATAAAGGGCTTTTATGTCATCTACTCTTCAAATAAAGATTTTGAAATTTGTGACATTTAGTATTCACTATTTGATTTAGCATTTAATATTTTCATTTAAGGGTAACCTAAGGGATTTGGCTTTTTTTTAGCACAAGTTTATAATGGATTCATTGAACACCTATGGGAAAAGAACTCAGAGGGCTACTTCTAATGTCAAAAAAGAGAGTTAAAAATCTCTGAGAAACAGCCATCTTTTCAAAAAATTCTTGCATAAAAAATGTAAAAGCCAAGTATAGGAACATTTTTGAAAACACTGGAGAATTTGTTACAAAATTGAGAATCTTTGTTTCAAACTGTGTTAACACTCATCATCATTCAGCCAAATACAATGTCTACTTGTAAAAAAGCTCTAGAAACATTAATTGCACAGTCTCTTAATGTTCTTGATTACAATAAATATCACTGTTGCTCCGATTCATTAATCCATTCCAATATTTATATTTTGGACCTGAATTTAAAAGACACACCAAGACTTCTAGTTTCTAAATACTGCCATTTCTTGTGATTAGTAGACACCCACCTCCCTTTCCTTTTTGTCTATCTAAGCCCACACAGGTAGCAACAGTTAGAACTGGACATGGAAAAACAGACTGGTTCCAAATAAGAAAAGGAGTACGTCAAGGCTGTATATTGTCACCCTGTTTATTTAACGTCTATGCAGAGTACATCATGAGAAATGCTGGGCTGGAGGAAGCACAAGCTGGAATCAAGATTCCTGGGAGAAATATCAATAACCTCAGATATGCAGATGACACGATCCTTATGGCAGAAAGTGAAGAGAAACTAAAAAGCCTCTTGATGAAAGTGAAAGAGGAGAGTGAAAAAGTTGGCTTAAAGCTCAACATTCAGAAAACGAAGATCATGGCATCCGGTCCCATCACTTCATGACAGGTAGATAGGGAAACAGCGGAAACAGTGGCTGACTTTATTTGGGGGGGGCTCCAAAATCACTGCAGATGGTGATTGCAACCATGAAATTAAAAGACACTTACTCCTTGGAAGGAAAGTTATGACCAACCTAGACAGTATGTTAAAAAGCAGAGACACTACTTTGTCATCAAAGGTCCATCTAGTCAAGGCTATGGTTTTTCCAGTGGTCATGTATGGATGTGAGATTTGGACTATCAAGAAAGCTGAGAACCAAAGAATTGATGCTTTTGAATGGTGGTGCTGGAGATGACTCTTGAGAGTCCTTTGGACTGCAAGGAAATCCAACCAGTCCATCCTATAGATCAGTCCTGGGTGTTCATTGGAAGGACTGATGTTGAAGCTGAAACTCCAATACTTTGGCCACCTGATGCAAAGAGCTGACTCATTTGAAAAGACCCTGATGCTGAGAAAGATTGAAGGCAGGAGGAGAAGGGGACAACAGAGGATGAGATGGTTGTATGGCATCACCAACTCAATGGACATGGGTTTGGGTGGACTCTGGGAGTTGGTGATGGACAGGGAGGCCTGGAGTGCTGTGGTTCAAGGGGTCACAAAGATTTGGACACGACTGAGTGACTGAACTGAACTGGAGGCCACACAGTAGAGAACTAATTTGGGCAAGACTTCCAACAATTTGCAGAATAGTCTTTAGGCACATCTGAAAATAGCCAACTCTGATAGACATGTATCACTCATCTCATCACATTGCCTTCCCACAAACTTTTGAAAGTCCAATGACAAAAATGTCGCAAAACTGTTCAGACACAAATTAGTGCTGCTCGACATTTACAATTCTCATCATCATTATGCTCTTCAATACTACACAGGGTGTTTACTGAGTCACATTCTTTCCCTAATCCAATAGCTATTCAGTCTTTTCCTAATTATCTATGACCCCTCCTGACTCTCTCAAAAGATGGCTTCATCTGCTATCAGTACTTCACATAGAAACAATCACCATCAAGCCTAAGTTCTCCTCACTTTCTTGGTTCCGTTTTTATAAACACACAGGTATCCATCAATCTATTGCAGAAAAAATTTGTGCTTCCCACTGAACAAGGCTGAAATTCTCACCCCTAGTCTGTGTTAACTAAATATATATATATATATTCACAACTTGAAAGTTGAGAGTTATGTTATATTTAGTGGGAGTTTTTCAGACTTAAACCCTGGGAAGGAAGTACCTCAAGTAACTCTGAAGGACGACTCCGAAGAGGTGAGGGTGGGAGGGAGAGATAGGTTATATAGGAGTTTGGCAACAAAAGGCAGGTAGTCTAAACTTCAAAAGATTATTGTTATCTAAGCAATAAAGGAAACTAGATATTTCAAGTTAAGAAATTTGGCGTTTTTCTTTGTACAGGAATATACAAGAGTCTGGGCTCACGGAAATCACTCCTTTGATATGCATCTCAGCTATCTGGGGCCGGTATGCTGTGTTTTCATATACTGAGTGTCCTTGGGGCTCATAGTATGGAGTGGTTACAGTCTGATGGCTGCTGAATCACAGGTGTTGTTTTGCTTCCTGAGTTCCCTCAGGGCTCACCAGCTTACCACCCCTGAGGCCTACAATCACTGATGATTGTGACATCCTTTGTTTACTGACATGGCAGGCAACATTTCGTTTCTCATCTGGATATAACCCCCTATCTGCTCTTTCCAGTCTACCTTGACTGGACTTTCCAGAATCCAGATCTGCTCATGTAATATGAGTTATGTTTTTATGTAAACATAAAATGTAAAATACTTAATGTAAAATACTTCAATTGTTTCCTTTGTTTTTAAGGCAAATTTAAAATTTCTTAACATGGTACAAGGGCTTCCCAGGTGGTCCAGTTGGTAAAGAATCCACCTGCAATGCAGGAGATATAAGAGATGTGGGTTCGATTTCTGGGTCAGAAAGATCCCTTGGAGGATGGTATGGCAACCCACTCCAGTATTCTTGCCTGGAGAATCCCATGGACAGAGGATCCTTGCAGGTTATAGTCAACAGGGTCACAAAGAGTCTGGCACGACTGAAGCGACTTAGCATGCATGCACACAACACGGTACAAAAGATTTCCATGAAGTTACACACCTAGCCCAACTTACTTCTAGCCACTTTTTTTTGATCCAAAACCTGAATGTTCCCAGCATGTACATCTGTCCATTTTTCATGTTATCCTTTATCTGAATGAGCCTTCTCTACCCTGAGCCTCCTAATTATCCTTTTTATCAGTTATTAAGTCCTACAGGAGAGCTTTCTTGACCTCAGCATGCTATATGCCATCTGATATCTTCATGCCATTGTCCTTATACTAATAATATTTTATTTTAAACACCAGTTCTTTTTTTAAAAATATTTTCCTTGAAACTGAGCTCATTGGAAAATGACTTTTCCTTTAATTTTTGTATCTTTGATGCCATACATAGTTCCTGATCCATAAGAGTTCCTCAAAATTGTTTGTTGAATGAGTAAAACAAAGAATTAATAATCATGAGGAAAAGATTTGGAAACAGTATTGTATAAGAATTTTTGAAAATTTACATGAACTATGTAAAATTGATAACATTTAATCATATAGAAAATAAATCATTTATTTTCCTTTGTAATTTAAACATTATCTTTAAATATATAACAGTGTGCTTAGTGCATATAATAATGAATGTAATATTCAAATAAATATTTTCCCAACTCTTTGGTCATATGGAAAACCTCATCCTACTTGAAAAGTAACTTCCACTGTGTATGTAAACAACACTGTATAATCAGCAAGATTTTTGTGCTATTACACTTATTACACTCTTCTATATGGTATAAACACTCAGTGACAGCAAAATAATAAAGTCATCATCATCAATATTATCATCAACACCATCCATGATCACTAATGGTTTCTATACAACTTTATATCAACAGAAGTTCATTAGTTATAGTATCTCATTTTTCATCCTGACTCTTTTCACTCGTAAGAAATCTATATATATGGTACTCACACATATATCCTAAGACTGTGATTGCCAGTAGGAGAAACAAGCATACAATTCCCAGGATTATTGCAATGATATGCCATGGAGATCCTGTACAAAATCAAAAAGCAAAATATATGTATATATATATATATATATATATATATATATATATATATATAGCATCAAGCATTAAAAAAAAAACAGAATTGGAACAAAATGGAAATTTGTTCTGGAGTTTAAAATTAATACCTATAATTACTGTGACCACAAATCTCATTACTATTATGTTTTTTCTATCCCTCAGTATATAAGCGCTCGAACAACCGTTGAAAGTCCCTTGGAATGCAAGGAGATCATATCTACCAATCCTAAAGGAAATCAACCCTGAATATTCATTGGAAGGAATGATGCTGAAGCTGAAACTACAATACTTTGGCCACCTGATAAGAAGAGCTGACTCATTAGAAAAAAACCTGATGCTGGGAAAGACTGAAGGCGGGAGAAGGGGACGACAGAGGATGAGATGGTTGCATGGCATCACCAACTCAATGGACATGAGAAAACTCAAGGAGACAGTGAAGGACAGGGAAGCCTGGCATGCTGCAGCCCATGGAGTCACAAAGAATCAGACATGACTGAGTGACTGAAAAGCAACATATAAGGGTTTCGTTGGTGGCTCAGTGGTAAAGAATCCACCTGCAATGCAGGAGCTGCACGAGATGCAGTTTCGATTCCTGGATGGGAAAGATCCCCTGGAGGAGGACATGGCAACCCACTTCAGGATTCTTGCTTGGAGAATCCCATGGATAGAGGAGCCTGGCAGGCAACAGTCCATATAGTCTCAAAGAGTCAGACATGACTGAAGCAAATTAGCACGTATGTACATCTCAGTATATAAGGAACTAGGCATGTAATATCAAATATGTGTGGACACAATTATGACTTCCTTTTTTCTTACTTAACATCATAATATTTTCAGAAAACAAGAAAACAAATGAAAAAGAAACTTTACCTTTCCTTTTGTGACTCTGATGTCTTTTGTCCTTCTTTTTCTTTGAATACAGGAATTTTGGCTCCATGTATATCACTTTCTCCTGGCTCATTTCTGAGGGCTGGAGGCAAAGAACACAGCAAGAATCCTTTGCAGCATTGAATAAGGCATTTTAATAGCACTGAAAAATGGCAATATTTATCATGAAATAATAGAAAGAGCTAAATGAATGATCAGCATGATAATCTGAAATGATGCCAAGTAACTATTGATCTGAAAATATCAGAAAAAGATACTTTTAAATTTTCTCTTTGTGATGACTTACAATGGCCTCTACATGATTAATTGACAGGCCATTACAGTTCATGGGCACGTTATGTTAAGTTTTTACTGTTTTTAAAATAAATGAATTCATTGCAACAATTTAGGAAATGGTATATTTCATTCTTATATAAATATCTAGAATTATAGCTTCTCTTGCAAATTTGTATTTGGTCACTTAGTACCTGTATCATGCCCAAATGGTAACCATAGTCTGAAACTGAATAGGTAATCCCCCTTTAGGACAGACACATACACACTCAAATTTGACAATCTTCGCAGTTTGAGAAAAAGGCAGAAATTGTGGGATTCAAGAAAAGGCATTTTAGGAAATAACATCAAACAACTGAAGCATAATTTGTAATTCTAACACCACAGTTCAAAAGCATCAATTCTTCAGCACTCAGCTTTCTTTATGGTCCAACTCTCACATCCGTATATGACTACTAGAAAAACTGTAGCTTTGACTAGAAGGCTCTTTATCAGCAAAGTAATGTCTCTGCTTTTTAATATGCTGTCAAGAAGCAAGCATCTTTTAATTTCAGGGCTGCAGTGATTTTGAAAAAGAAAGTCTGTCACTATTTCCATTGTTTTCCCATCTATTTGCCATGATGTGATGGGACCAGGTGCCATGATCTTCATTTTTTGAATGTTGAGTTTTAAACCAGTTTTGTCACTCTCCTTTTTCACCTTTATCAAGAAGCTCTTTAGTTCCTTTTCTTTCTGCCATAAGGATGCTGTCATCTGCATATATGAGGTTATTGAGGTTTCTCCCCAAAATCTTGATTCCAGCTTGTGCTTTATCCAGCCCAACATTACACATGGTGTATTCTGCATAGAAGTTAAATAAGTAGGGTGACAATATACAGCCTTGATGTACTCCTTTCCCAATTTGGAACCAGTCAATTCTTCCATATCCGATTCTAGCTGTTGTTTCTTGACCTGTATACAGGTTTCTCAGGAGGGGGTAAGGTGATCTGGTATTTCCATCTCTTTAAGATTCTTCCACAGTTTGTTATAAACAAAAGTATTTAGTTCAAATGAATAAATATATATAAGTACATATTAAAATATATATTTTATATGTAATATCTATTTAGTTCAAATATGTGTATTATATCAATTTCTAAAATTACAAAAATATGATCCTTTTCCTACACTTAGTTTATATAAACACTTCCACAAAAAATACATAATATATTTCCCTAGAAATATAAATAAATAATGACTAAAGAGGAAAAACATCTTTCAAAAAATAATGTTTTTGGTAACTCGATAGAAAGAACCAGATAACTGGTCTTCCTAAATAGATTTTATTCTTGGTTCTTAAAATATTAATATTATAGTATTTCACCTTTAATTTCTTTATAATTTGAGGAAACTTGATTTGAACAATCATCAAATTATGATAAGAGGTATGAATATACTACCAATTATTTTTCAACAAATATTCTTTCTACCACAATGACAAATTACAAAGCCAGTCCTTTTTCAAGGACATATTTTCCTAGCTCACTGATTTTTATTTAGTTACTTTATAATTTAATAACTGTCTATCCAAATAACAAGAAAATACATTTGTTATATAAACCTGGGTATATTTTAATGGAAAAATAATCATATTATCCAAACACTTGAACTTTTTCTATTGCATTTAACTTTAAGACAAGGGAGTTCAAACTTTGCACAATTAGTTGCTAACCAGTTGGCTGCCAACCCCTAGAGGTGAGAGAAAAAAACCCACAAATTTATATTGCCTAAACAAGAGTTAAATATTCCCCAAAACATTTGAGTATATTTGAAATTCATATTCTGCATATTAAATATTTTGACCCATAGGGTCAAACAGGGTTAACATTAGATATTAATTAACATGGACCCCAAAGTGAATTCTTTCTTGCAATGATACAAAATCCTTGTAACTTTCTACATGGTCTTCCACTAGCAAATTCTCCTATACCTGCTTTATCCTTCTTTGTTCAACAGCGTGACAGCAAAGGCACACCCACAGTGCCCGAGAGTACCTGTGTTTATGCCTTGAGATTTCACCAACAGGAGGACAAGCTTGGTCAGGAGCACAGCTGGGATGAGCTCACTCTGCTGGCCTTTCACTTCTGCTTTGAGACTAGGAGGTCCTTGTTGAAATGTATGACTGGCCTTAGAGAGACAATGTCAGAGAAAAAGATAGCCAATGATCAAACAGCCTTCAATATTCCCACAAAGAAAGTTTCCACTGGTGTCAGTATCTCATTTACTCCACACTCTGTCAGACAAGAGTCACAAAGAACTAAAGCCCCAAATTTTGAGGACATCTGTAGATCAGTTCAAATCTGAACTTTAGCAGGTATCATAAATCTGAAATAAAATGGTCATCTCAGGATCTCATGAGATTAGAAAATGGTTAACAACAAAATAAAAGGTTATATTAATAAAAACAAAGGTGGAAATACCCATGTTCTACCTGACATGATTCATACATTTTTCTTTTTAAAGAATGAAGGTAAATCCCTAAAATGTATATATATATATATGAGATAAAAACTGTAAAAATAAGTAAATGTCAAAATGTGCATAAGCAACTTATATCTTTAACAAACATTTTGATAACCACATTGCTTGACAGATTGCAGTAATATAAA
Organism: Capricornis sumatraensis; assembly: GCF_032405125.1. Taxonomy (NCBI): domain Eukaryota; kingdom Metazoa; phylum Chordata; class Mammalia; order Artiodactyla; family Bovidae; genus Capricornis; species Capricornis sumatraensis. The sequence continues at coordinate 143,158,637 of NC_091072.1, read as the reverse complement.
TAAATACATGATTGGGCTGGCCAATTTGAATAATAATAGATTTCGAATTATTTCTTGTCTTCTTTTTAAATTATCTAAAGAAGCAGATTTTCTGTTTAAATAATAAATAGAAATCAAGAAAGAAACAAAGCGACAGGCTCAAAATGTTGAGTGGGGTTGAATGTAGTCCTTTTAAGGCATCAAAGTAAAAAATCATCTGTTCTAGTTATAGCCAAAATTGTCAGAACATGTATTTATAAATTATGATTTGTTTAGTTCAGTGAATAGTTCAATGCACCATTTAACCCTAGAAGTATGTGTTAGACAGGAATAAAAGTGTTGTTTTGTTTTTTTTATCAACCACATTGATCTGTGCATCAAAGGACCCCTATGTCCGATGCTTTAAAATTCTTAGAAATGTATAGTAATAACCAAAACTCACTTCTGTGTCAGCTATATGGTTTGAAGTCTTTTCAAAAGCACTTTTCCATGGTTTATGTTTCCTACCCCCATTCCTCCAAAGCAAAACTGTCTTATCTCCTTTAAATTATGGTAGCACATATGAAAATTTCAATTTTTTGTCCTTGTAGGTTTGTCTTTGACTTATTTTTCTTTGCTAGGATCTAATGGTTTGCTTTTGGGGAGGAGGTTTCTGACATAAATAAAGACAACAAGAAAAATGTTCTAGAAATTCTCCATGCATGAGGACTTTCTCATAAAGGCAAAGCTTAGTTTTTAGGCATACTTGTGTGCCATGAACTTCAAGGCTCACGGATGTAATTACTCTACTTGGCTGTGGTACATCTCAATTTACACCTTCTATGTCAAATTCTCCAATCCTAAAATGTATCATTGAACAGAAATGCATTTGATAACTATTTGTTTTGCAACTAAATAGCATTCTTATTGGTAAAGTATAATTAAGACAGTAAATTGACTTTGAACATGTATTCTAGAGGTGAATACATATAATTTCAATGCTCTCGGTGCAGTGATATCATCCAGTGGTATGGGTGGTAAGAGCTGACTACAGTTCATACTTGTGACTTTCTCTGTAGCAAGAGTGAGTGAGGCAGCTAACTCTGGAAGCCTCATCCTTTTCAGCAGCATCGGGAATACCTTCTACACAAATGTAGTCTGTCGGAAGACTTAAGGAATCTACTAGGTGGTATTTAATAACGTTTTTATTGCAATATAATTCTTTACAATATTGTGTTAGTTTCTTCTGTACAACAAATCAAATCAGCTATATGTATACATATGTTCCCTCCTTCCTGGACCTTCCTCCCACCCCACCCCAGCCCCACCCATCTTGATTATCACAGAGCACCGAGCTGAGCAACCTGTGCTTTATAGCAGATTCCCACTAGCTGTCTTACATGATAGTGTATATATGTCAATTCTAATCTACCAATTCTCCTCACCCTCTCCTTCTCCCACTGTGTCAACACGCCCATTCTCTTCGTCTGTGTCTCTATTCCTGCCCCAGAAACAGGTTCGTCTGTACACTTATATGTGAAATTTAAAAAAAAAAAAATGGTACAAATGAACTTACTTACACAGCAGAAACAGACTTAGACTGTTTCTTAGACTCAGACTTACAAAAACTCACAGACTTAGAGAAAGAATTTATGGTTACCAGGGGGAAGAACAGAAAAAGGTGATAGGGTGGGAGTTTGATTAACATGTACACACTGTATTGTGTATAGCATGAAGGGGTAAATAAAAAGGTACAATCTACTTGTAGTACAAATATTCAGTTAGCCTTAAAAATGCATTCCAATATACTATGAAAATGAAAGTGAAAATCGCTCAGTCATGTCTGACTCTTCGCAACCCCATGGACTGTAACCTGCCAGGCTCCTCTGTCCATGGAACTCTCCAGGCCAGGATACTAGAGTGTGTTGCCATTTCTTCCTACAGGGGATTTTCCCAACCCAGGGATTGAACCCAGGTCTCCTGCATTGCCGGCAGATGCTTTAATGACTGAGCCACCAGAGAAGTCAATTTACATTAGGTACAGACAAATACTGTTTAATTCCCCTTACACAAGGTATCTAGAATAGACAAATTCATACAGTCAGAAAGTACTGATACGCTAGTAGATGCCAGGGCTGGAGGATAAGGGATGGAGAGGGGGAATGGAAAGTTAGTATTTAGTGGGGACAGTTTCACTTTAGGAAGGTGAAAATCTGGGAGATGGATAATGGAGAGTTGCATGACAATGTAAATATACTTAGTACCACTGAACTGTACACTTAAATATGGTTAAAATGGTATGTTTTACACTATCTGACTTCAATCACAATAAGAAAAAATAATTAATGAGCACACTGCTCATTTGAACTGTGTATATTTCAAATATATAAAGGACCGACTATATGGCACAACTTCATTTCAGTTCAGTTCAGTCACTCAGTCAAGTCCAGCTCTTTGCGACCCCATGAACTGCAGCATCCCAGGCCTCCCTGTCCGTCACCAACTCCCGGAATTTATCCAAACTCATGTCTATTGAGTCAGTGCCATCCAACCATCTCATCCTCTGTCATCCCCTTCTCCTCCCACCTTCAATCTTTCCCAGCATCAGGGTCTTTTCCAATGAGTCAGCTCTTTGCATCAGGTGACCAAAGTATTGAAGTTTGAGCTTCAACATCAGTCCTTCCAATGAACATCCAGGACTGATCTCCTTTAGGATGCACTGGTTGGATCTCCTTGCAGTCCAAGGGACTCTCAAGAGTCTTCTCCTTGACTAGACAGACCTTTGTTGGCAAAGTAATGGTAAAAAAGCATATTAAATGCTTTTTAATATGCTGTCCAGGTTGGTCATAACTTTCCTTCCAAGGAGTAAGCATCTTTTAATTTCATGGCTGCAGTCACCATCTCCAGTGATTTGGGAGCCCCAAAAAATAAACGCTGCCACTGTTTCCATTGTTTCCCCATCTATTTGCCATGAAGTGATGGGACTGGATCCCATGATCTTAGTTTTCTGAATGTTGAGCTTTAAGCCAACATTTTCCCTCTCCTCTTTCACTTTCACACTGCTCAATAGTCTGTAGAAACATAAATGGGAAAATAATTTGTAACAGAATAGATACACGTATATGCATAGCTGACTCATTTGACTGCACACCTGAAACACATTGTAAATCAACTGTACTCCAATAAAAAATAAATTTTTTTCAAAACATGTCGATGTATGGCAAAACCAATACAATATTGTAAAGTAATTAACCTCCAATTAAAATAAATAAATTTATATTTTAAAAAACCCAGTTGGAAAGTTGACTCAAAAAATTAATGTATGTTTACAGTAATGTGTTGTCTCCACTGATTTTAAAAGTTGTACAGACTTTATGGTTATTATTGCCTAATAATAAGCCCCATGGACTGTATCCCACCAGGTTCCTCTGTCCATGGAATTTACCAAGCAAGAATACTGGAGTGGGTTGCCATTTCCTTCTCCAGGGGATCTTCCTAACCCAGGGATCAAATCCCAGTCTCCCACATTGCAGGCGGATTCTTTATGATCTGAGCCACAAGGGAAGCCTCAACTGATACATCTGTATTTCTAAAAAATTGGGGTAAGTCATCAATGACAACAAGGAGGTCAAACCAGTCAATCCTAAAGGAAATCAACCCTAAATATTCAATGGAAGACTAATGCTGAAGCTGAAGCGCCAATACTTTGGTCACCTGATGTGAAGAACCAACTCGTTAGAAAAGATCCTGAGGCTGGGAAAGAATAAGGGCAGGAGGAGAAGGGGGTGACAAAGGATGAGATGGATGGATGGCATCCCTGACTCAATGGACATGAGTTCCAGCAAAATCCAGGAGATAATAAAAGATAGCAAAGCCTGGCATACTGCAGCCCACACTGCAGTATGTGGGGTCACAAAGAGTCGGACAGGACCTAGTGACTGAACAACAACCAAGGAAAAGCAATTATTAGCGGTATTCAATCCTGAGCCTTTTAAAATAGTCTTCTGGGTTTATGGCAATTAAAACATATATGATAGGTTTTAGGAAATCTTTCTCACTGTATAGATTTGAATATTTTTCAACAGTATGTACAGCAAGTAAAAATATAAAATATTATCAGCCTATATCATATCTTTGAGGATTTTTTGTTATCTTTTTAAACTATTTTGAGTAAAGAATGAGGCCCTTATTAGTTGTTTGATTATAAACACATTTTCCCCCACTTTGGTGTCCCTAAAACACCCACATACCTTCACACCCAAAATACCAATGTATTTTTAGTGCTTTTTATAATGTTTTCTATACTTCCTTTTTTCGTCCAGTTTTATTTAGCCTTTCTTGTCTCACTAAACTATAAATCGTGTTTCACTATTTTTACATCCACCAAGTCTAACCGGTATCAAAGAAAAACGATAAACTATTGCCCTTGATTGAAAGGACAATAAATTTCTAGAAACCAAGATGCAACCTCAAGATGAAACAAATTAATAAGTAAATAATATGAGACATAAAGAGAGAAATATTCCTGATAAGGGAGGAAACAGGCGGAGTGCATACAATTTTGAAATAAATTTCCAAAATGAGTTTGTAATTTTTATTTTTGTATTATGTATTTCTTATAAGCAGTTTTCATCTATTTTTTTTTTTCATTTTAAAGCTGGTAAAAATTAGGTGAGTATGAAGAAATTCAGTCCAAAATTCTTGGTTATATTAGAAAGTAAGGAAAAGAGAAAAATGAGTTAACTAGCAAATAAACAGGAATGTATGTGACAAAAAATAAAAGAGAAGAAGGGAGATAATTTGCTTTATTTCAAATCTTTAAAATGTCTCCATATGTCATTTTTGTTTAATAATATGTTGTTGGTCGTTATTATTCGGTCATGTCCAACTTTTCCCAACCCCATGAACTGCAGCAGGCCAGACTTCCCCATCCTTCACTATCTCCTAAAGTTTGTTCAAACTCATGTCCATTGAGTCGGTGATGCCATCCAACCATCTCATCCTTTGTCGCCCCCTTCTCTTCTTGTCCTCCTGCCCAGCATCAGGGTCTTTCCCAATCAGCTGGCTCTATGGATCAGGTGGCCAAAGACACCCCCATGAACAGTATGAAAAGACAAGGAGATAACTAATATATTGAAACATCAAAATTTAAATTATTTGGAAGCATTTCTGCTTACAGTTATGTCTCTAATAACAAAAGATTGAGGTTTTTATTTGCCTTCTCCAGTTATTGCTTCTGCTGGCAATTTTTCTGCCTTATCTATTTAAAAAAAAAAAACAAAATATTAATAGTAAGTGTTGACAAGGATGTGGAAAAATTGGAATCCTGTGCACTGTTGGAGGGAATGTAAAATGGTGCAGTCACTTAAGCATCACGTCAATAACCTCTATGTGAGCCCTGAAGGAGACCCATATCTCCTGTAGAGCTGAGATCGCTAAAAACTAAATTCAGAATTTCAACCTGCTTCTAGCTGAATTGCAATACAAATTGAACTGTCAACCTCAAAGGGTGCCTACCTTTAAAGTGAGGACATGAACAGGGCAAGAATGAGATCTTCTAAGTTGGAATGGGGGCATTAGAAAGACGCTGGTGAAGCCGGAGGCTTCCCGGGGGCTCCCCTGGTGGTGCAGAGGTTAAAGCGTCTGCCTGCAATGTGGGAGACCTGGGTTCTATCCCTGGGTTGAGAAGATCCCCTGGAGAAAGAAATGGCAACCCACTCTAGTATTCTTGCCTGGAGAATCCCATGGATGGAGGAGCTTGGTGAGCTATAGTCCACGGGTCGCAAAGAGTCGGACACGACTGAGCAACTTCACTTTCACTTTTTTTTCTTCTTGAAGAACTTCCTTTAGGATTTCTGTTAACGCAAGTCAAGAAATGACGAATTCCTTCAGATTTTCTTTGTTATCTCTCCCTCATTTCTGGAGGACAGCTTGACCAGGTACAGTAACCTTGAAAATTTTTATTTCAACAGTTTGAATGTCATCCCAATCTCTCATGGCATGCAAAATTGCTTTTGAGAAATCCACCTGTTGTCTTGTGGGGGGTTTCCTTTATGAAATGAGTTGCTTTTCTTTTGATTTCCTTCAAAATTCTTTCTTCGTCTTCAACTTTGGGCAATTTATTTATAACGTGTCTTCTTGTTTTTGTTGTTGTTATTCAGTTGCTACGTACTCTCTGACTCTTTTGAGACTCCACGGACTGTAGCCTACCAGGCTCCTCTGTCCATGGGATTTTCCAGGCAAGAATACTGGAGTGGGTTACCATTTCCTTCTCCAGGGGATCTTCCCGCCCTTGGGGGTCAAACTTGTGTCTCCTGCATTGGAAGCGATTCTTTACCACTGAGCCATCTAGGAATCTAAAGTCCCATAGGCTTTCTTTAGGAGAAGGCAATGGCACCCCACTCCAGTACTCTTGCCTGGAAAATCCCATGGACGGAGGAGCCTGGTAGGCTGCAGTCCACGGGGTCACTAAGAGTTGGACACGACTGAGCGACTTCACTTTCACTTTTCACTTTCATGCATTGGAGAAGGAAATGACAACCCACTCCAGGGTTCTTGCCTGGAGAATCCCAGGGACGGGGAAGCCTGGTGGGCTGCTGTCTATGGGGTCGCACAGAGTCGGACATGACTGAAGCGACTTAGCAGCAGCAGCAGCAGCAGCAGCAGCAGGCTTTCTTTACTCCTTATATTTTATTTTTGCTTCTCTGACTGGATAATTTCAAATGACCTATCTTTCAGTTTATTGATTATTTTCTGTTGGCTGTTTTGTCAAATGAAGTTGAAGTTCTTTATTGATTTATTCAGATTAGTCATTGTATTATTAAATTCTAAAACTTTTGCTTAGGAATTCTTTTTAATGAATTCAATTTCTCTTTTGAATTTCTTGTTTTTTTTAATGCAGTTTTCCTAATTTTGTTAGTTGTCCATCCATGTGTTATTATAGGCCACAAAGTTTTCTTAAGAGGATTATTTTTGAATTCTTTGTCAGATGGTTCACAGATCTTCATATCTTTGGGGTCAGTTATTCGAGCTATACTAATTTCCCTTATTGATGTCATGTTTACCTGATTCTTTATCATCAATTATCCTTGGTATCTGCACAGTTGAATAAGCCATCTTCTCATCCAGACTTTACATGCTTCATTTGGAAGAGATCATCCTACATCAGTCAGCTCAGCTTGGGGTTCTGGATGGGTCAGCTGAGAGCATTCTTAGTCAGGCAAGGCTTGCCACTGGGGTTTCTATTCGGGCAAGGGCATTCCCTGAGCTCTGAGGTTGCATGATGCCAGTGGCTGAGAGCAGTTGAATAGGACTACTATCTTAATTTTTTGCCCAGGCAATTGTAAGATGGGCTCTGTGGATGCTCAGACACTCTGTTCAGACTTCCTACTTGAGTGGGATTATGTGTTCTACTCAGCTGCTGGGCAGGTCTGTAAACTTGCTTGCCTGCCTGGGCAGAGCCTGAATTGAGGACCGTAGCATTGCAGCTCAATAACTGGGTACCTACATCTGGTAGAGCTGCCCACTAAACTCCTTAGCCAGATGGGGCCAGAACAACAGTTTCTATGCTGGTACAGCTTCTTGTCTGGGGACCCAAATTGGGAGGGACTGTTGATTGGGATCCCCTGACAGGTGAAGCAAATGGGCAGAGCTGCTCAGCTCAGATGGGCTGTGCTCTATGCTCAGGCATTTACTTCAAACCAGGCTGTAGGGTGGGCTATGCAGACTCCTGGACGCTTTGGTCAGGCATTGTTGAGTGGGACTCAAAGCTACTCTTTGAAATACATAGAGCCACAAACCCACTTTCCTGTTCAAGCAGGGTGACAAATCAGGCTCAAAGAAAGGGTCGGCTGGTCAGCTGGAGACCCAAATGAAGTAGAATTTTGCACTAATCATCCTGGTCAGAAGGGCCATCAGCTCAGCTCTACTGGCTGGATTGGCTCCTCAATTGCCACTGTAGGCAGACTAGGCTTGAACTACACAACTTCCCAGACACTATGGTTACGTTTACTGGTTGGGTGGGCCTGGGGGCTGTATTCAACAGTAGGGGGGCTATGCAATCTGAGAGAGACAGGAGAACAGGCCTGCACATCTTGTCGTTTGTTGTTGTTCCATCACTCAGTTGTATCCGACTCTTTGCAACCTCATGGACTGCAGCACACCAGGCTTCCCTGTCTATCACCAACTCCTGGAGTTCACTTAAACTCATGTCCATTGAGTCAGTGATGCCATCCAACCATCTCATCCTCTATCACCCCCTTCTCCTCCCGCCTTCAATCTTTCCCAGCATCAGGGTCTTTTCAAATGAGTCAGCTGTTCACATCAGATGGCCAAAGTATTGGAGTTTCACCTTCAGCATCAGTCCTTCCAATATTTTTATTTAGAGGCCCAAGTTAGGCAGAACTAAACAGGGAATTCTCTGGCAGACAGAGCCTCATCTTATATCTTCAAATTACACTGGTCCCCAACCTTTTTGGCACCAGGGGCATTTCACAAAGATAATTTTTTCATGGACTGGGGTGGAGGGGATGGTTTCAAAATGATTCAAGCACATTGCATTTTTGGTGCACTTTATTTCTCTTATTATTACATCAGTTCCACTTCATGTCATCACACATTAGATCGTGGAGTTTGGAGTGTGTGTGTGTGCTTAGTTGTTCAGTTGTGTCTGACTTTTGTGACCCCATGGACTCTAGCCCACCAGGCTCCTTTGTCTACTGGGATTCTCCAAGCAAGAATGCCTGTGTTTCTCCAGGGGATCTTCCCAACCCAGGGATCAAACCCAGGTCCCCTGCATTGCAGGCAGATTTCTTACCAAATGAGCCACCAGGGAAGCCCCTGTACAAATGGACTCAGCTGCTGGCTGGGATCTCTACTCAGGCACCACCAGAAGGAGACGTATGGTCTGCCGAGATGCAAGTGCTGCTTGCTCCAGTAAGTGCTGGTTGCTCCAGCACTAAGCTCCATGTCCTTTCTCTGTTCCAATCTGATGTCCATGCTGAAGCCCCACAGATTCTTGCATCTTCTTGATGCAAGACCCAGATGAATCAACCAGGAAGTGATCCACAATGCTGGGAAGCTGGATGTCCACCTTGGGCTCTCTTTTACCCACTGGGAGAAGTTGTAGGCTCAGGAAGACCCTCTGCAGTGCTGACCTGGGGGAGGGACAAGTGGTCAGACTGTGACCATTCTCCTCATCCTTCTGTGCAATCCTTCTCCATCTCTGTGAACCAGTGGAGTACTTGAGCCTTTGCCTTGTCTTCTGGGATTTTTGTCACAATGTGTTGTCTGTAAGTAGCTGCTAATTAGTCTTCTGTGAAAGACTCTGCTTTAAAATATCTGAATTCTACAGGGATAGTTAGAGAGTTTGGGATCAACATGTACACACTGCTATATTTAAAATGGATAACCAATGAGGACCTACTATATAGCACAGGGAACACTGCTAAATGTTATATGGCAGCCTAAGGGGGAGGGGAGTTTGGGGAACAATGGATACATGTAACCTCAGATATGCAGATGACACCTCCCTTATAGTAGAAAGTGAAAAAGAACTAAAGACCCTCTTGATGAAAGTGAAAGAAGAAAGCGAAAAAGTTGGCTTAAAGCTCAACATTCAGAAAACTAAGATCATGGCATCTGGTCCCATCACTTCATGGCGAATAGATGGGGAAACAGTGGAAACAGTGACAGACTTTATTTGGGGGACTCCAAAATCACTGCAGATGATGACTGCAGCCATGAAATTAAAAGATGCTTACTCCTCAGAAGGAAAATTATGACAAACCTAGACAGCATATTAAAAAGCAGTGACATTACTTTGTCAACAAAGGTCAGCATGCTTGGGGTTGGTGCATGGGGATGACCCACTGAGATGTTATGGGGAGGGAGGTGGGAGGGGGGTTCATGTTTGGGAACACATGTAAGAATTAAAGATTTTAAAATTAAAAAATAAAATAAAATAAATAAATTTTTTTAAAAAAATCTACAAATAACAAGCTGGAGAGGGTGTGGAGAAAAGGGAATTCTCCTTCATTACAAAAAAAAAAAAAAAAAAAGACTATGGCTTTACCAGTAGTCATATATGGATGTGAGAGTTGGACTGTAAAGAAAGCTGAGTGCTAAAGAATTGATGATTTTGCACTTGGTGTTGGAGAAGACTCTTGAGAGTCCCTTGGACTGCAAGGAGATCCAACCAGTCCATTCTAAAGGAGATCAGTCCTGGGTGTTCATTAGAAGGAATGATGTTAAAGCTGAAGCTCCAATACTTTGGCCACCTGATGTGAAGAGCTGACTCATTGGAAAAGACCCTGATGCTGGGAAAGATTGAGGGCAGGAGGAGAAGGGGATGACAGAGGATGAGATGGTTGGAAGGCATCACTGACTCAATGGAGATGAGTTTGAGTAAACTCCAGGCATTGGTGATGGACAGACCTGGTGTGCTGCAGTCCATGGGATCACAAAGAGTTGGACATGACTCAGCGACTGAATCGAACTGAACTGAATACATATATATGTGTGGCTGAGTCCCTTTGGTGTCCACCTGAAACTGTCACATTGTTAATCAGCTACACTTCACTATAAAATAAAAAGTTTAAAAAGAAAGAAAAAATGTTTGAGTTCTATACACTAAACTTTCACTTTGATATATTAGTTTTCCAAGAGACAAGTGCTTCAATAAATTTTTTGCTTTTACTTCCAATATTCTGGGAGGTGGGTCATAGAGGATCCTGCTGTGGTTTATGTCAGAGAGTGTTTTGCTTATGTTTTCCTCTAGGAGCTTTATAGTTTCTGGCTTTACATTTAGATCTTTAATCCATTTTGAGTTTATTTTTGTGTATGGTGTTAGAAAGTGTTCTTGATGTCCATCAGCAGATGAATGGATAAAAAAGCTGTGATATATACACACAATGGAATATTACTCAGCCATTAAAAACTATGATCCACCTCCCAGAATACTGGAAATAAAATCAAAAATAAACAAATGGGATCTAATTAAAATTAAAAGCTTCTGCACAACAAAGGAAAATATAAGCAAGGTGAAAAGACAGCCTTCTTAATGGGAGAAAATTATAGCAAATGAAGCAACTGACAAACAACTAATCTCAAAAATATACAAGCAACTTATGCAGCTCAATTCCAGAAAAATAAACAACCCAATCAAAAAATGGGCCAAAGAACTAAATAGACATTTCTCCAAAGAAGACATACGGATGGCTAACAAACACACGAAAAGATGCTCAACATCACTCATTATTAGAGAAATGCAAATCAAAACCACAATGAGGTACCACTTCACACCAGTCAGAATGGCTGCTATCCAAAAATCTGCAAGCAATAAATGCTGGAGAGGGTGTGGAGAAAAGGGAACCCTCCTACACTGTTGGTGGGAATGCAAACTAGTACAGCCACTTTGGAGAACAGTGTGGAGATTCCTTAAAAAATTGCAAATAGAACTACCTTATGACCCAGCAATCCCACTGCTGGGCATACACACCAAGGAAACCAGAATTGAAAGAGACACATGTACCCCAATGTTCATCGCAGCACTGTTTATAATAGCCAGGATATGGAAACAACCTAGATGCCCATCAGCAGATGAATGGATAAGAAAGCAGTGGTACATATACACAATGGAGTATTACTCAGCCATTAAAAAGAATACATTTGAATCAGTTCTGATGAGATGGATGAAACTGGAGCCAATTATACAGAGTGAAGCAAGCTAGAAAGAAAAACATCAATACAGTATACTAACACATATATATGGAATTTAGAAAGATGGCAATGATTACCTTGTATGCAAGACAGCAAAAAAGACACAGATGTGTATAACAGACTTTTGGACTCTGAGGGAGAGGGAGAGGGTGGGATGATTTGGGAGAATGGCATTGTAACATGTATACTATCATGTAAGAATCAAATTGCCAGTCTATGTCTGACGCAGGATACAGCATGCTTGGGGCTGGTGCACGGTGATGACCCAGAGAGATGTTATGGGGAGGGAGGTGGGAGGGGGGTTCATATTTGGGAACGCATATACACCCATGCTGGATTCATGTCAATGTATGGCAAAACCAATACAGTATTGTAAAGTAAAATAAAGTAAAAATAAAAAGAAAGAAAAAAGAAAAAAAAAAAAAAAAAGAATACATTTGAATCAGTTCTAATGAGATGGCTAAAATTGGAGCCTATCATACAAAGTGAAGTAAGCCAGAAAGAAAAGCACCAATACAATATACCAATGCATATATATGGAATTTAGAAAGGTAACAATAACCCTGTATGAGAGACAGCAAAAGAGACACAGATGTATTGAACAGTCTTTTGGACTCTGGGAGAGGGCGAGGGTGGGATGATATGGGAGAATGGCATTGAAACATGTAAAATTTCATATGTGAAACGAATCACCACTCCAGGTTTGATGCATGATACAGGGTGCTCGGGGCTGGTGCACTTGATGACCCAGAGGGATGGGATGGGGAGGAAGGTGGGAGGAGGGTTCAGGATGGGAAACACACGTATATTCATGGTGAATTCAAGTCAATGTATGGCAAAACCAATACAATATTGTAAAGTAAAATAAATTAATTAAATTAATAAAAAAAGAAAAATATTGTCTTATGTATTATACATAAGATAAAAATCATGAAAAACTAAGTTGAAAGGTAATAAAAATATACTGAGTGAAAATACAAAAAGACATAATCAGTACTTTCTATAATCAGTAATTGTAATCTATAATTACTTTCTATAATCAGTAAAGAAAAGGAGGAAGACAAACAAATAGAAAAACAATGAATAAAAAAAATAAAATAGCCAAGCATGGAATAATTGACAAATAAGTAACAGAACAGGTGCTCTGTCTCACAGGTAATGTTGGAAGTATTAGTTAAAACAATAAAAGAACATTTGTGTCTATTAAAAATTGATAATACAATATATTAGTAAGGGTTTGAAGAAACGTATACATGTATCTGAGTGAACTCCCGGAGTTAGCGATGGACAGGGAGGCCTGGCGTGCTGTGATTCATGGGGTCACAAAGAGTCAGACGCAACTGAGTGACTGAACTGAACTGAACTGATACATGTATTGTATATGTGGCTACTAATTAACAGCTTTTGCAGAAAGTATCTATACTTGAGGATTTATAAGATGCATACTATTTGACATGGAAGTTTCTCTTCTCTATTTCTACTTTATAGAATACTCAAATACATTCACAGAGATGTTTATGTAATAAAGTTACATGTAACACTATCTACAGCAAAACGCTATCCAAAACTGGATACAATCCAAATGTTAACAGTGTAACTGGAAAGGCAAAAAATTAGGAGAAAGGATTATGGAATCAGTTTTTATTCAATGTGCTTCTATTTTTTTATATATATTTTTTATTTTTCAACTATGAATTCTTACATTAATTGTGAAAATCTTGAATTTTAAAAGTGATTAAGCAGAAGTGCAGAAATGACTCATCCTCTCTGAAAGTACAAATATACTTCTCAAAAAAAAATGAATGTACATAGTCATATCATGTTTCACCTTGATTTCCTGAACATCAGTTAAAAAATAGCTCTGTGTATGGACTATTTCTTCACAATATATATGAGGGATACCATATGTTGCAGGAAAATCCAACCAAAATAGAGTGGAAAAGAATATCACTAATAGTTTCTGAATTAAATCTTCATCTTTCCATCAAAATTAATTCCACCTGAAATCAAGTCAAAGAAGGTGCTTGTCAACCCCTTCCCCATGCAGATGAAGTTCCAACATTTTAAGTATCTACATCAAATTTACAAGCTATCTTACATATGCAATTAACTTAATAACAGACCAGTGTCAGGAACACAACATTTACTTGCATCTTGCAGGTGGATGCACCAGAATGTTGACAACTTCATTTATCTTCTGATAGTTTGAGATCAACATTAGTATAATTCTTCTCACAAATAAAGAAATACTGCCTGGCGCACACTGTGGCAGCTACTTTGGTTCCTGTGACATATGCACAGTTGTTGTTTATTTTTGAATTCCACAGATTTCTGTTGAAGAGGGGAAAAACAAAAATTGAGTCTAATATTCAGACATAAATCATATTTCCAGTAGATATACTATTATAGACAAGGAGGGAGTTATATGTTTACCTATCTCTCTGTTTATTCACTTAACAAACATTTCTAAAATATTATCATATTACCAAGATTCTGGAATGCAGATACAGAGTAAATCTATTTCTGTCCTCAAGAAGTTTACACAAAGAGGGGGAAAGATGCATTTATTTGGCACAGAAGAGTGGCTTCTAACTCAGACAAGGGGGAAAGAGTTTGCCAGAGAACAGTTTTGATGTGGGAAGATTTTAGCTGACTCTTAAGGAAGACATACCACTGAGTGCAGAGCCCCTACGTAGAATGTGATGCATAGTTTATGAATGATTAAATCAATACATGCACAAATAAATAAATGGTATAATTATCTCATAAATTAGTGACCCAGAGAAAACCATAATTCAAAAAGATGCATGCACCCAATGTTCATTTCAGCATTATTTACAATAGACAGGATGTGGAAATAACCTAAATGTCCATCAACAGAGGAATGGATAAACAAGATATAGTACATATATACCATAGAATATTACTCAGCTGAAAAAAGAATGAAATTGGGTCCTTTGCAGAGACATGAATAGACCTAGAGACTGTCATACAGAATGGAGAAAGTCATAAAGAAAAAAACACATATGTTGTACATTAACACACATATATGGAATCTGAAAACACTGGTAAATATGATCTTATTTACAAGGTAGAAACAGAGACATAGACGTAGAGAACGAACATATGGACACCAAGGGGGAAAGGGGGCTGGATGGGATGAATTAGGAGGTTAGGAGTAACATATATACACTCTTCCTACTATGTATAAAATAGGTAACTAATAAGAACCTCCTGCATTGCACAGGGAACCTACTCAATGCTCAGTGGAAAAGAAATCCAAAAAGGAGGGAATTTGTGTTTATGTGAGATTTATGTATATATGTAGCTGATTGAATTCTCTGCACATTAGAAACTAACACAGCATCATAAAGGAACTATAGTGGTGGTGGTTTAGTAGATAAGTCATGTTCAACTCTTCCGACCCCATGAACTGTAGCCCGCTAGGCTCCTGTGTCCACAGGATTTTCCAGGCAAGAATACTGGAGTGGGTTGCCATTTCCTTCTCCAGGGCATCTTCCTGACCTGGGAATCAAACCCTGGTCTCCCGCATTGCAGGCAGATTCTTTACTGACTGAGCTATCAAGCAACTAAAAATAAACTAAATTAATGATTAGGATCCAACCAGAGGGAGAGTGGAACTACAGAGAATCCAGATAAAGGATATAGTATATGCAAATGTGCAGAAATATTAAAGAGTGTATCTCATGTGATTAACTGCAAATTTGGAACAGATCTTTATTACAGCAAATAAAAAAGCACTCTAAATACTAGTGTAGTGTAAAAAGGACCAAATTCAGAAGTAGGTGACCTAGTCCTCAGTCCATCGCTGCCATTAATAGTTGTTAAGACTTTTTTAGTTTATTTATTAATAGTATCTGTGGAGGGGGGAATGTATATAATCTTAAAACTTATCATAGAAAACTACATCATGAAAAATGGGGGAAAACATAGTACACTGAGTCCAATCCAATTCATTTTCAGATTGTTTCTTAATGGTGTATTATTTGTAATATAAAATGGGCTTTGCTAGACAGTGAGGAAATCTAGATAAACAGTGAAGATACTTGATTTAGACCTTGGAACTAGTCATTGAGGGTTTCCCTGGTGATTAAGCGGTAAAGAATCTTCCTGCCAATGCAGGCGACACTGGTTTGATACCTGGATGGGGTAGATTCCCTGGAAGGGGAAATGGCAAGCCACTCCAGTATTCTTGCCTGGGAAATCCCACAGACAGAGGAGCCTGGCGGGCTACAGAGTCACAGCTATAGGATTCCAAAGTCACAACAACCTAGCTACTAAAACAACAAGAACAGCAACTAGTCACCAAAACCCTACCTTTCCAGCTACCCTCTATTTATGTCTAGAAAATTCATTAATATCCATACTGATAATTTTTAAGTTGTTAAGCAACCATCAAATATACTGTGTTGTGTGCTGTGGATTAACAAAAGATGAGAGACAGAATATTCTAGATTGGATGTGAGATGGTAAAAGAAAACAAAATGCTAATTAGGAGCATAAAAGGGGAACTAATTTCAAAGCAGGAGATCAAGAATGACTTCAAAGAGAAAATAAATTTTAAAAGTGTTACTGGTTGAGGAAACTGTATGAATACAAGTACAGAAGCATGGAAGTCAGCAGTGTTTTTTCTAATGCCAAGGATATTTTACAAAATTAAAATTAGTCTTAGAATTGCTCTTGAGGTCAGAAAACCTTGCTCAATGAAACTTATCTATGCAATTCATTTCCATAGTTAACAAGTAAACTGAAGCTTTCAAGTGCTTTGGATACTTACAGTTTATATTGTATCAAGGAACCATCTTCCCACATCCAGGGGCTGACACTTCCTTTTCGAGATAATCCAATCCAATAAAAATAAGACACCAAAGACTGAACAAAGTTCTGTGAAGGAAGAACCCTACATGTAATTTAATCCCCAGTCTTTTTTCTAACAATAAAAGATGAAAATAACGCGAACACACACTGCCATTTTTAAAATGGATAACCAAGAAGGACCTAGAACATGGAACTCTGTTCAATGTTATGTGGCAGCCGGAATGAGAGAGGTCTGGGGGAGAGTGGATGCATGTGTATATTTGGCTGAGTCCCTTTGCTGTTCACCTGAAACTGCCACACATTGTGTGTCAATTGGCTAAACCTTTATACAACATAAAAGAAAATAATGTGAACACAAACAATTATAATTTTATTTTTACCAAAATCTTTTTTTATATATATTTTCAATTAGGACTACTTATTATTGCCAAATCATTGCTTCTGCTTCCCTGGTGGAAGGAAACACAAGAGACACAGGTTTGATCCCTGGGTTGGGAAGATCTCCTGGAGAAATGAAGGGCTACCAGTGGAAACAGTGTCAGACTTTATTTTGGGGGGCTCCAAAATCACTGCAGATGGTGACTGCAGCCATGAAATTAAAAGACGCTTACTCCTTGGAAGAAAAGTTATGATCAACCTAGATAGCATATTCAAAAACAGAGACATTACTTTGCCAACTAAGGTCTGTCTAATCAAGGCTATGGTTTTTCCAGTAGTCATGTATGGATGTGAGAGTTGGACTGTGAAGAAGGCTGAGTGCCGAAGAATTGATGCTTTTGAACTGTGGTGTTGGAGAAGATTCTTGAGAGTCCCCTGGACTGCAAGGAGATCCAACCAGTCCATTCTGAAGGAGATCAGCCCTGGGATTTCTTTGGAAGGAATGATGCTAAAGCTGAAACTCCAGTACTTTGGCCACCTCATGTGAAGAGTTGACTCATTGGAAAAGACTGTGAGGCTGGGAGGGATTGGGGGCAGGAGGAGAAGGGGATGACCGAGGATGAGATGGCTGGATGGCATCACTGACTTGCTGGACATGAATCTGAGTGAACTCCGGGAGTTGGTGATGGACAGGAAGGCCTGGCGTGCTGCGATTCATGGGGTCGCAAAGAGTCAGACACGACTAAGAGACTGAACTGAACTGAACCCACTCCAATATGTGCAGAAGTATCAACATATTAAAAGATCCATTATTATTAAAGGACTTCAAAACAGAGCAACATGAAAAAAGGGCAACTCCCATGATGGTTTCATGAGAAACGCCTTTTTGTTCAGAAACCTCAGTTTGCTTCCTAGAGCAGATACAGAGCATCATTACCAGAGCTTAATGTTTTTTCTGAAACAAAACTAAAACTGAGATGCTGTAATTCCCAACAAGGGATTCTTTTTATTTACTACAAAGTTTTCTATTTAACTTTAAAAGACAAGTCATTGTCATTTAACAAACACATGATTTTCAGATGTTCTTTAAAACTTTTTAGCAATTTTCTCCTTGCATACAAAAAAATATGGGAAAAATTTCCAACTTCAGAACTCATTACCTGTTCATCCTCATCTTCTATCTTCAACAGATGGGAGCCCTGGTTGGTGCAGAATTTCCGACTCTCTTCAAAGGTTTTACCTACGTTAGAAAAATAGTAGCATTTCTCTTCACAGCAAGACCATTTGTTTTTGTATTCTTCTCTGGACTTTTCTTAAAAAAAAAAAAAAGTTTTAAAGTTAGATTGGACTGTGAAGAAAGCTGAGAACCAAAGAATTGGTGCTTTTGAACTGTGGTGCTGGAGAAGATTCTTGAGAGTCCCTTGGACTGCAAGGAGATCCAACCAGTCCATTCTGAAGGAGATCAGTCCTGGGTATTCTTTAGAAAGACTGGTGCTAAAGCTGAAACTCCAATACTTTGGCCACTTCATGTGAAGAGTTGACTCATTGGAAAAGACTCTGATGCTGGGAGGGATGGGGGGCAGGAGGAGAAGGAGACGACAGAAGATGAGATGGCTGGATGGCATCACCCACTCGATGGACCTAAGTTTGGGTGAACTCCTGGAGTTGGTGATGGACAGGGAGGCCTGGCGTGCTGCAATTCATGGGGTCACAAAGAGTTGGACACGACTGAGTGACTGAACTGAACTGAACTGAACTGAACTGACCTGACCTGAATGCTCTTCCCAGAAAGTTTTGCTCCAGACATCCTCCCCAGCTCTACAGGTCTTATTACTTTCCATGAGCTCTGAGGACATCACTGCTAACTTAAAATGCAAAATAACGTATCTATCTGTCATCGAGAGCAAAAGAGTACTTTTCTTTTTCTGCTAAGTTTTCTCCAGGATGCCATGGGCACCAGGACATGAATGCAAGAGTAGGAAATATTTAAGAGGGCAAAAACTGTATTGCTTTTGATATTTAATTTTTGTATCAATACTAACAATGCTTTCCTCCAGGAACTCTCTAGCTTCATCAAAGTACAGTGATTATTAGCTTGGGCTTCCCTGGTGGGTCAATGGTAAAGTATTTGCATGCCAACGCAGAGACAAAAGAGACACGGGTTTGATCCCTGGGTCAAGATTCCCCTGGATGAGGAAATGGTACCCCACTCCAGTATTCTTGCCTGGGAAATCCCATGGACAGAGGAACCTGGTGGGCTACAGTCTATAAGGTTACAAACAGTTGGACACGAGTTAGTGACTAAACCACAACAACAGCAATTATTAGTTTAAAGAAAGAAAATAATCCATTTCTCCTTTCTCCTACCCATCAAATTTTACTATCTGAAAAATGTAAGAACAAAGAGATATAGTTACTAAAAAAGCATCTTTAAAGTATTTTCATAGAAGACAAAACCAAAGCAACTAAATTATATTCTAGCAAGAATATTTTAAGCAACTAGTTGCTAATGATAAGCAAAACAGACAGAAGGATAAAGTCCCACCAGAGTGCTTATCAAAACTAGTACATGGATAATAGATAAAAGTCTTATTGAATTGACTGTTGGCCTGGAGAAACCTCAGGGAAGCTCTCTGAATTTTCAGGTTATCCATGACTTTGAGAGATAGGATGGGATTGCTTGCAAGGTAAATTTTACCCATATGACCAAGTCAGGAGTTGGGATATGTTTCAAGGGACTTGACTTAGCAAAGTGATATGTAGGACAGTTGTTGCTATTTGGTCCCTTAAGCCTTACCCGACTGTTTTTGCACTCCCATGCAACCCCAAGGAGCCTGCCAGGCTCCTCTATCCATGGGATTTCCCAGGCAAGAATACTGGGAAGGGTGACCGTTTCCTTCTCCAGATCTTCCCAATGCAACAACTGAACCTGCATCTCCTGCATTGGCAGGTGGATTCTTTACCACTGAGCCACCTGGGAAGTGACATAAGACAGTGTCATTTCACAAAGGATCAGTGGAAAATATTGTCTTATAAAGAAGTAGGAAACTACTAAGTAATTATACTGTATCTTATGCATGCTATATAAATTAAATGCACTGAAAGATTTCCTTTGCTGATTGATATGACTCTGAAAGAAACTCAAAAATTATTTCACTTCTTATTTGCAAAGTCAGTTAACTGACAGACCAATAAACAGAAACTACTAAATTTTGATTATCTACAGTTCAAAGATGCAGGCAGACCATGTGGCAAGAAATTGTATCTTCTTGAATGAAAAATATCTCTACCATACTTCACTTTTGTAGATCATGAGTTTAATAATAAAATGGAGATTGTGTGGCAATAATTCATTATACCAATTTTTAATTATGAATGATTGTATGTTACTACATACCTGAGTTTAACCAATCCTTTGAAAAGCATTTATTTTTCACAGGAGTCCTGGCTTTCTCATATTCCTGCGTGTCATTATCCAACAAATTCTGATAATTAAAAGAACTTTGAAAATCTGAAAATTATCAGCAGAAGACAGTTAGTTTAAAAGGTAAAATATAAACTTGTTACACTAAAATTTTCATTTTCAAAATGAAGAAAATATATATATATAACATTAAAAATCAGAAAAAAATTTAAAATCTTCTCCCATAATTTCAATTTTGTTTCTCACATTTTAGAAACTATATGAAACAGTGAAATCATCAAATGTTAACATAATTCATTCCTAACTTTAGTCCCCTTCACAAGACTAAACAGCAATCTAAAAAGGTTGTGTTGCTGTTTAGTCACTCAATTGTGTCTGACTCTTTGTGACCCCATTGGCATGCCAGGCTCCTCAGTCCATAGGATTCTCCAGGCAAGAATACTGGAGAGGGTTGCCATCCTCCTCCAGGGGATCTTCCTGACCCAAGGATCGAACCCCTGTCTCTTTTGATTCCTGCATTGGCAGGCGGGTTCTTTAACACAAGCGCCACCTGGGAAGCCATGCAAATATCACCTGAAACTAACACAATATTGAACATCAGTTATATTTTATATAAAAAAATTTAAAACAAACTTAAATTTAATCTTTAAAAAGACTTTCTTCTTTGGATTCATGAATATTTTTTTTCTCAAGTCCTGAGAAACATCTGGAAATAAGAATGTTTCTGATGTCAGAGTGTGATTATCTCATTAGTCTTAACCTTGACTCTCCTTTTAGGAAAAGACAAAATGTTTAGATAAAATTGAACATAAAGAATGAAGTTTCTCAACCCAATCAAAAAGTGGAAAAAATACCTAAACAGACATTTCTCCAAAGAAGACATACAGATGGCTAACAAACACATGAAAATATGCTCAACATCACTCATTATTCATTTCAGTCGCTGAGTTCTGTTCGACTCTTTGCGACCCCATGAATTGCAGCACGCCAGGCCTCCCTGTCCATCACCAACTCCCGGAGTTCACTCAGACTCACGCCCATCGAGTCCGTGATGCCATCCAGCCATCTCATCCTCTGTCGTCCCCTTCTCCTCCTGCCCCCAATCCCTCCCAGGATCAAAGTCTTGTCCAATGAGTCAACTCTTCACATGAGGTGGGCAAAGTACTAGAGTTTCAGCTTTAGCATTATTTCTTCCAAAGAAATCCCAGGGCTGATCTCCTTCAGAATGGACTGGTTGGATCTCCTTGCAGTCCAAGGGACTCTCAAGAGTCTTCTCCAACACCGCAATTCAAAAGCATCAATTCTTCGGCGCTCAGCCTTCTTCACAGTCCAACTCTCACATCCATACATGACTACTGGAAAAACCATAGCCGGACTAGACGGACCTTAGTTGGCAAAATAATGCCTCTGCTTTTGAATATACTATATAGGTTGATCATAACTTTTCTTCCAAGGAGTAAGCGTCTTTTAATTTCATGGCTGCAGTCACCATCTGCAGTGATTTTGGCGCCCAGAAAAATAAAGTCTGACACTGTTTCCACTGTTTCCCTATCTATTTCCCATGAAGTGATGGGACCAGATGTCATGACCTTCGTTTTCTGAATGTTGAGCTTTAAGCCAACTTTTTCACTCTCCTCTTTCACTTTCATCAAGAGGCTTTTCAGTTCCTCTTCACTTTCTGCCATAAGGGTGGTGTCATCTGCATATCTGAGGTTATTGTTATTTCTCCCAGCAATCTTGATTCCAGCTTGTGCTTCTTCCAGTCCAGCATTTCTGATGATGTACTCTGCATATAAGTTAAATAAGCAGGGTGACAATATACAGCCTTGACGTACTCCTTTTCCTATTTGGAACCAGTCTGTTGTTTCATGTCCAGTTCTAACTTTTGCTTCCTGGCCTGCATACAGATTTCTCAAAAGGCAGGTCAGGTGGTCTGGTATTCCCATCTCTTTCAGAATTTTCCACACTTTATTGTGATCCACACAGTCAAAGGCTTTGGCATAGTCAATAAAGCAGAAATAGATGTTTTTCTGGAACTCTCTTGCTTTTTTGATGATCCAGCAGATGTTAGCAACTTGACC
Source organism: Capricornis sumatraensis (assembly GCF_032405125.1). Classification (NCBI taxonomy): domain Eukaryota; kingdom Metazoa; phylum Chordata; class Mammalia; order Artiodactyla; family Bovidae; genus Capricornis; species Capricornis sumatraensis. The sequence continues at coordinate 143,136,239 of NC_091072.1, read as the reverse complement.
TCTGGTTCCTCTGCCTTTCCTAAAACCAGCTTGAACATCTGGAAGTTCACAGTTCACGTATTCCTGAAGCCTGGCTTGGAGAATTTTGAGCATTACTTTACTAGCATGTGAGATGAGTGCAATTGTGCAGTAGTTTGAGCATTCTTTGGCATTGCCTTTCTTTGGAATTGGAATGAAAACTGACCTTTTCCAGTCCTGTGGCCACTGCTGAGTTGTCCAAATTTGCTGGCATATTGAGTGCAACACTTTCACAACATCATCTTTCAGGATTTGAAATAGCTCAACTGGAATTCCATCACCTCTACTAGCTTTGTTCGTAGTGATGTTGTCTAAGGCCAGCTTGACTTCACATTCTAGGATGTCTGGCTCTAGGTGAGTAATCATACCATCGTGATTATTCAGGTCATGAAGATCTTTTTTGTACAGTCTTTCTGTGTATTCTTGCCACCTCTTCTTAATATCTTCTGCTTCTGTTAGGTCCATACCATTTCTGTCCTTTATTGAGCCCATCTTTGCATGAAATGTTCCCTTGGTATCTCTAATTTTCTTGAAGAGATCTCTAGTCTTTCCCATTCTGTTGTTTTCCTCTATTTCTTTGCATTGATCACTGATGAAGGCTTTCTTATCACTCATTATTAGAGAAATGCAAATCAAACCCACAATGGAATATCACCTCACACCGGTCAGAATGGCTGTCATCAAAACGTCTACAAACAATAAATGCTGGAGAATGTGTGGAGGAAAGGGAACCCTCTTGCATTGTTTTTGGGAATGTAAATTGATACAAACACTATGGAAAATGGTATGGAGATTCCTTAAAAAAAACTAGGAATAAAACCACCGTATGACCCGGCAATCCTACTTCTAGGCATATACCCTGAGGAAACCAAAACTAAAATACACACATGTACCCCATTGTTCCTTGCAGCACTACTTACAATAGCTAGAACATGGAAGAAAACTAGATGTCCATCAACAGATGAATGGACAAAGGAGTTGTGGTACATATGCACAATGGAATATTACTCAGCCATAAAAAGGAACGATTTGAGTCAGTCCTGAGGTGGATGAACCTAGAACTTATTACACAGAGTGAAGTAAGTCAGAAAGAGAGAGATAAATATCATATTAACATATTCTAACACACCTATACAGAATCTAGAAAAATGGTACTGAAGAGTTTACTTACAGGGCAGCAATGGAGAAACAGTCATAGAGAATAGACTTGTGGACATGGGGAGAGGGGAGCAGAGGGTGAGATGTATGGAGAGACTAACAGGGAAACTTACATTACCATATGTAAAATAGATAGCCAATGGGAATTTGCTGAATGTCTAAGAAATTCAAACAGGGTCTCTATATCAACCTGGGGTGGGGCGAGGGGAGGGGAAGGATTTGGCAGGGAGATGGGAGGGAGGTTCAAAAGGGAGGGGATATATGTATTATACCTATGGCTGATTCATGTTGAGGTTTAACAGAAAACAACAAAATTATGTAAAGCAATTATCCTCCAATAAAAACATAAATTAAAAAAAAAAAAAAGGAATGAAGTTTCTGTAGAATACTTACACTTGGTAGCAAAAAAAGCTGATATTCCCAAAAGGATGACACATATAATTCCTAGTATTACTGCTACAATACATCCAGAAGATGATGCTCGGAACGCTGTTAAAGAATGTGAAAACTGAAGATAAATTGTCACAAGGCTACAATCTAGGTAATATTCTCTGAGTTTTTGTCTCACAAAAGCATACAGGTTAAGAATGAATTAGCACTGTCATGAAGTAGCTATTGTAACCCACTCAGTTCACAGGGGTATCATTTAACTTATTTAAAAAAAAACAAAAACAAACACTTACCATCTGTTAGAAGTATTTGCCTCTGTTTTAAAATCATTGATGTTCCCAATTTAAACATTATTTGGTGATGTAAAGGAAATGAGGGGAAGGGACGTAATTTTTCCCATTCTTCCCAAGTAACATTTACTTTTTCAAAATCACCAATCTGGTCTTTCTTGTCTTGCTTACAACATGCATGGTATTTCCCTCATTTGGAGCTGCACATGTGCATTCAGGCATGTCTTTGTGACCCCATGAACTATAGTCCTCCAAGCTCCTCTGCCCATGGAATATTCCAGACAAAAATACTGGAGTAGGTTGCCGTTTCCTACTTCCTCTTAAGTCTTATTACTTCTAGGGTAGAAAAGAAAAATACCAATACCAAAAATATTGATTTTAAAATTTAGATGACTACTAGATCCCTTCCTAGTTGGTATTCAGAGGAGGGATGTAGTAAGAGAGTACCTCTGAGTAAACAAACATAGAACTAAGAAATACTAATTACTATAGTCAATTAAAACCTAGTCAAGATTCAACTGAAAGACTAAGGGAAGAAATCAATTGCATTTCTATATACTAACAATGAAAAATCAGAAAAAGCAATTAAGGAAACAATCCCATTCACCATTGCAACAAAAAGAATTAAATACCTAGGGAAAAAACCTACCTAAGGAGACAAAAGAACTGTACACAGAAAATTATAAGACACTGATGAAAGAAATCAAAGACAACATAAACAGATGGAGAGATATTCCATATTCCTGGGTAGGAAGAATCAATATTGTGAAAATGACCTACTACCAAATGCAGTCTATAGATTCAATGCAATCCCTATCAAATTACCAATGGCATTTATCACAGAACTAGAACAAAATATTTCACAATTCATATGGAAACACAAAAGATGCCAAATAGCCAAAGAAGTCTTGAGAAAGACAAATGGAGCTGGAGGAATCAACTTTCCTGACTTCAGGTTATACTACAAAGCTATAATCATCAAGACAGTATGGTAATGGCACAAAAACAGAAATATAAACCAATGGAACCAGATAGAAAACTCAGAAATAAACCCATACACCTATGGGTACCTTAATTTTTACAAAGGAGGCAAGAATATGCAATGGGGCAAAGACAGCTTCTTCAATAAATGGTGCTGGGAAAACTGGACAGCTATAAGCAAAAGAATGACATTAGAACACTTCCTAACACCATACAGAAAGATAAACTCAAAATGGATTAAAGATATAAATGTGAGACAGGAAACTATAAAACTCTTAGAGGAAAACATAAGCAGAACACTTGATGACATAAATCAAAGCAAGATCCTCTATAATCCACCTCCTAGAGTAACAGAAATAAAAACAAAAGTAAACAAGAGGGACCTGATTCAACTTAAAAGTTTCTGAACAGCAAAGGAAACTACAAGCAAGGTGAAAAGAAAACCCTCAGAATGGGAGAAAATAATAGAAAATGAAATAACTGACAAAGGATTAATTTCCCAAATATAAAGGTAGCTCATACAACTCAATACCAGAAAACAAACAACCCAATCAAAAAGTGGGGAAAAGAGCTAAACAGACATTTCTCCAAAGAAGACATGCAGCTGGCTAACAAACACATGAAAAGATGCTCAACTTTGCTCATTATTAGAGAAATGCAAATCAAAACTACAATGAGGTATCACCTCACACCGGTCAGAATGGCCCTCATCAAGAAGTCTACAAACAGTAAGTGCTGAAGAGGGTGTGGAGAAAAGGGAACACTCTTGCACTGTTGATGGGAATGTAAATTGACACAGCCACTATGGAAGACTGCATGGACATTCCTTAATAAACTAGGGATAAAACCACCATATGACCCAGCAATCCCGCTCCTAGGCATATACCCTGAGGAAACCAAAATTGAAAGAGACACATGTTCATTGCAGTGTTATTTACAGCAGTTTGCTCAGTCGTGCCCAACTCTTTGCAACCCCATGGACTACAGTCTACCAGGCTCCTCTGTCCATGAGATTTTCCAGGCAAGGATACTGGAGTGGGTTTCCATTTCCTTCTCCAGGGGATCTTCCCAACCCATGGATTGAACCTGGGTCTCCTGCACTGCAGGCAGATTCTTTACTAACTGAGCTACAAGGGAAGCCCAGAACATGGAAGCAACCTAGATGTCCATTGACAGATGAATGGATAAAGAAGTTGTGGTATATATACACAATGGAATATTACTCAGCCATAAAAAGGAATGGATTTGAGACAGTTCTAATGAGGTGGATGAACTTGGAATCTATTATACAGACTGAAGTGAGTCAGAAAGAGAAAGATAAATATCATATTCTAACACATATATATGGAATCTAGAAAAATGGAACTGAAGAATTTATTTATAGGGCAACAGTGGAGATACAGACATACATAATAGACTTATGGACATGGGGAGAGGGGAGGAGAGGGTAAGATGTATGGAAAGAGTAACATGGAAACTTACATTACCATTTGTAAAATAGATAGCCAATGGGAATTTGCTGTATGGCTCAGGAAACTCAAACAGGGGCTCCATATCAACCTAGAGGGGTGAGATGGGGAGGGAGATGGGAGGGAGGTTCAAAAGGGAGGGGATATATGTGTAACTATGGCTGATTCATGTTGAGGTTTGACAGAAAACAACAAAATTCTGTAAAGCAATTATCCTTCAATAAAAAATAAATTAATTAAAAAAGAAAAGAGGCTAAGGGAAGGACTCCCTGGTGGTCCAGTGTTCAAGACTTTACCTTCCAATGCAGGGGCTATAGGTTTGATCCCTAGTCAGGGAGCTAAGATCCCACATGCTTCACACACAAACCAAAACATAAAATGGAAGAAATAGTGTAACAAATTCAGTAAAAGACTTTAAAAATGGTACACTCAAAAAAAAAAAAAAACTCTTAGAAAAACAGGCTAATGGAGAAATTCCAGACTATGGCAATGGAGAAAGGAAGAAATGGCAAACACATTCTAGGTCCTAGAAAGCCCTCTGAAGAAAAAAGCAGGTAGAAATTTAAAGGCATCCCTGATCTTATGTCCTGCTTTCATTTTGCTCAGGCAAGTCACAGTCACATCTAGTCTGAACTATCACAGAAGTCCTCTGACTGGTCTTCCTTCAGCACAGTGACTCAAAGTAGAGGCATACTACTGAAAAATATTTTTAATTAGTTGAGTGAACCACTCAGGGACAAACTGAGAAGTTGACTATGTGGAAATTGTCCTGGCAGAAATTTCTTCTTTTCCATACCTCAAACAAAATATGTAGTTTGGGGAAGAAAATATTATTTGGAGTATTCTTTACATATAATTGCATATTTAATTAATAATAACTCTCAAAAATGGAAAGACTATCATGTGGTAATGGCTTTTATAATCTCATTTAGTCCCAACAATCACTCTAAGATTGTTACTATTCTTATTTTACAGATGAGGAAACTGAGGTGTAGATACTGGTAATTAGGTAACTGGCCTACTGTTAGGTCAGCTACAAACTGGTACTTGCTGGCATCTACCTCTACAAGGATTAAATCTGGTACAGCTGCAGCTGCTGACTTTCAACACTCCCCAAAGGGAGTTCAGAGTGGAGAGCAGAAATGAGGCACTCTGTGCTGGGGGTGGTGGGGAGTGGGGAGGGAGAACTGGCAAAACAGGTCTTCAGATACTCAGATATTTTTAGAAGCTGGTTTTGTAAGCCCAGTTCTTCTATCTCCTCCTATCTAGAAAAGCACTAAAATCTTCATGGTGATGCCTGTTCCTCATGACTAGCAAAATCTTCATGCGATTAGCAGAAACCTTCTGGGAAAATATGTGCCTGATTGCATGTACTCTCCCTTCACAAAAATCATATGTATACTGACCTTCTTCCTATCTCTTTGGAGAAATTTTTCAGAGTTATCTGAGATGCTGTCTCCTGGGCTACTGTCCTCATTTTTTCTCAAATAAAACTTAACTTGCAACTCTCACATTGTGCATTTTTTAAGTTGACAGTTATTGTTATTATTGATGGAATGTATTAAAACCCAGTTCTGACTACAAAATGCATTGAGCTTTGCCCCCAACTTCTTATGATGATGACTTGAAATGAGGTACTATTTTAAAGGAAAACAGGTATTTTTCTAAAAGAAATATTCTCAAGTTTAGTCTAGAATACTTATCTGTATGTGAGACAGCAAAAGAGACACAGATGTATAGAACAGTCTTCTGGACTCTGAGGGAGAGGGAGAGGGTGGGATGATCTGGGAGAATGGCATTGAAACATGTATAATATCATATAAGAAACGAATCGCCAGTCTAGGTTCGATGCAGGATACAGGATGCTTGGAGCTGGTGCACTGGGATGACCCAGAGGGATGGTATGCGGAGGGAGGTGGGAGGGGGGTTCAGGATGGGGAACACGTGTACACCCGTGGCGGATTCATGTTGATGTATGGCAAAACCAATACAGTATTGTAAAGTAAAATAAAGTAAAAAGAAAAAAAAAAAGAAAGAAAGAAAGAAAGTCAGAAAATCCCTGAGCTTTCTGCAAGAAATAAGCCATTCTTTCTTCCACACTGCCCTCAAAATCTCCAGTAAGGTGATCCAGATAATTACTTCTACACTGCATAGTTTGAATAAGTAGGATTAAGGAGCATTTTTTTTTTCTTGTAGAAGACACATTAAAATTTAGCTGCTATAATAGTTCTGGTGTTCTCTATGGTTTCCTACGGAGACGGCAATGGCAACCCACTCCAGTACTCTTGCCTGGAAAATCCCATGGACGGAGGAGCCTGGTGGGCTACAGTCCATGGGGTCGCTGAGTCCGACACGACTGAGCGACTTCACTTTCACTTTTCACTTTCACGCATTAGAGAAGGAAATGGCAACCCACTCCAGTGTTCTTGCCTGGAGAATCCCAGGGAGGGCGGAGCCTCGTAGGCTGCCCTCTATGGGGTCGCATAGAGTCGAACAGGACTGACGCGACTTAGTAGCAGCAGCTGCAGCAGCAGCAGCAGCAGCATGGTTTCTTAAAAGATCATGAAAAATTCTCAATGGTCTAACATTCAGAGCATGATGGAAATTTAAAATCTTGCACATACCTTTTTTTCTGTCATGTTCAGGAATTCTTTGTATTTGTTGAGTTGTTTGGATCTGAGGCTGAGAATGAAATCCTGCATTCCTGTAAGGTCTTTTTAATCTGTTATTCTGTGATGCTTTATAGAAGAAAAATGTCCTCAGCATTAATTAGCATATTGAGACAATGGCAGGAATAATCATTATCCCAGAGGAAAAAAATACGGAGACCAGGGTGAGAGGTATTGGTATAAAGAAGATACATTGTTCCCCAGACAATCAGGAGCACAGATTGCATCCCCACAACCCCACCCACCCTCAGGTTTGTTTATCCAGATTTTAAAATCTGGCAACATCTCTGGTCAAGATACAAAGAGACTCAGCATGCATTTTAGAGCATGGGTTCCAGAACCAAGATTTCCAGGTTTAACCCTGGTTCTATCACTTATTTATGTGAATTAGGTTAGACTAGTTATTTAAATTCTTTATGTCTTTGTTTTCTTATTTGTAAGATGAAGATAATTACAGGCTCTAATTCATTGATTAGCTATTAGAGCTTAATGGGTTAATTTTTATAATGTGCTAAGGACCTTGCCTGTAGTAAGTTTCTATTAAATAGAGGAGGAGTAGAGGGCTATAATGACAATTCCAAGATGATTGTAACTATGTTTGGCCCAGAAAATGTCTGAGACCTAGTCAAGAGGGATGTCATTGCACTGCTCCAAAAATATATAATCAGCAGTTCCACATTTCAGTAAGCCCTTAACCTTTACTTTTAAATAAAACACAACTAATTGTTTTTGTTTTTGCTTTTAATTTTTTACTATCCTCTTGTTTCATTCTCCAAAGTCCAGGGCATTTCTCCAACTGACCACATCAAGAAAGGAAATATTCTAGCATTGTAATTCATACTTAGCTAAATTCTTCAAATTTTTTAACTGTAAAAGGACCCTGAAACCAGGACATTCTTTTAAAAATAACTTAAAATATTTATATATTCAGTTATATCATTGAAGGACAGTTTTAAATGACTGTATTATGTGTATAGATCTCTAGTCACAATATCACTATGTATACAGTATAGAAGCTCTACACTAGTCCAAAGGTAATAATGCAGAAATTTGTAATGAGATCACACTTTAAGTAAAAGAAAAAAAAAATCAGCCTCTAGATTGTATACAGAACTATTTTTCATCAAGCAAAGGGAAAAAATGTGCAAAAGAAAAATATGCCAAAGTAACAAAGGTGATTTACCTCAGATATTGGAATTGAGAGTAAGTTTTTTCTTAAATGAGCTTATATCTGTTTCCAAGTGGAAAAATACATGGTAAATTAAGGTAAAGATATTTGTGTTAAAAAATAAAGGGTAAATGGTAATAAAGAGTATATGTAAATGAGTTCAATTTAAGAAACTAGGAGAAAAAAAAAGAAAATAAATGATCAATCAGTCAGTTAGTTCACTCGCTCAGTAGTGTCCGACTCTTTGTGACGCCATGAATCGCAGCACGCCAGGCCTCCCTGGCCATCACCAACCAACTCCCGGAGTTCACTCAGACTCATGTCCATCGAGTCGGTGATGCCATCCAGCCATCTCATCCTCTGTCATTTCCTCTTCGCCCTGCCCCCAATCCTTCCCAGCATCAGAGTCTTTTCCAATGAGTCAGTTCTTCACATCAAGTGGCCAAAATATTGGACTTTCAGCTTTAGCATCATTCCTTCCAAAGAACACCCAGGGCTGATCTCCTTTAGAATGGACTGGTTGGATCTCCTTGCAGTCCAAGGGACTCTCAAGAGTCTTCTCCAACACCACAGTTCAAAAGCATCAATTCTTTAGCCCTCAGCTTTCTTCACAGTCCAACTCTCACATTCATACATGACCACTGAACAAACCATAGCCTTGACTAGACGGACCTTTGTTGGCAAAGTAATGTCTCTGCTTTTGAATATGCTATCTAGGTTGATCATAACTTTTCTTCCAAGGAGTAAGTGTCTTTTAATTTCATGGCTGCAGTCACCATCTGCAGTGATTTTGGAGCCCCCAAAAAACAAAGTCTGACACTGTTTCCACTGTTTCCCTATCTATTTCCCATGAAGTGATGGGACCAGATGCCATGATCTTCGTTTTCTGAATGTTGAGCTTTAAGCCAACTTTTTTTTTTTTTTTGGGGGGGGGGTGCCAGTAAGCCAACTTTTTCACTCTCCACTTTCACTTTCACCAAGCAGCTTTTTAGTTCCTCTTCACTTTCTGCCATAAGGGTGCTGTTATCTGCATATCTGAGGTTATTGATATTTCTCCTGGCAATCTTGATTCCAGCTTGTGCTTCTTCCAGCCCAGCGTTTCTCATGATGTACTCTGCATATAAGTTAAATAAGCAGGGTGACAATATACAGCCTTGACGTACTCCTTTTCCTATTTGGAACCAGGCTGTTGTTCCATGTCCAGTTCTAACTGTTGCTTCCTGATCTGCATATAGATTTCTCAAGAGGCAGGTCAGCTGGTCTGGTATTCCCATCTCTTTGTGATCCACACAGTCATGGGCTTTGGCATAGTCAATAAAGCAGAAATAGATGGGTTTTTTTGAATTATCTTGCTTTTTCAATGATCCAGCAGATGTTGACAATTTGATTTCTTGTTCCTCTGCCTTTTCTAAAACCAGCTTGAACATCTGGAAGTTCACGGTTCACGTATTCCTGAAGCCTGGCTTGGAGAATTTTGAGCATTACTTTACTAGCATGTGAGATGAGTGCAATTGTGTGGTAGTTTGAGCATTCTTTGGCATTGCCTTTCTTTGGGATTGGAATGAAAACTGACCTTTTCTAGTCCTGTGGCCACTGCTGAGTTTTCCAAATTTGCTGGCATATTGAGTATAACATTTTCACAGCATCATCTTTCAGGATTTGAAATAGCTCAACTGGAATTCCATCACCTCCACTAGCTTTGTTCATAGTGATGCTTTCTAAGGCCCACTTGACTTCACATTCCAGGATGTCTGGCTCTAGGTGAGTGATCACACCATCGTGATTGTCTGGGTCATGAAGATCTTTTTTGTACAGTTTTTCTGTGTATTCTTGCCATCTCTCCTTAATAACTTCTGCTTCTGTTAGGTCCATACAATTTCTGTCCTTTATGGAGCCCATCTTTGCATGAAATGTTCCCTTGGTATATCTATTTTTTTGAAGAGATCTCTAGTCTTTCCCATTCTGTTGTTTTCCTCTATTTCTTTGCATTGATCACTGAGGAAGGCTTTCTTATTTGTCCTTGCTATTATTTGGAACTCTGCATTCAGATGCTTATATTTTTCCTTTTCTCCTTTGCTTTTCGCTTCTCTTCTTTTCACAGCTATTTGTAAGCCCTCCCCAGACAGCCATTTTGCTTTTTTGAATTTCTTTTCCATTGGGATGGTCTTGATCCCTGTCTCCTGTACAATGTCACAAACCTCAGTCCATAGTTCATCAGGCACTCTATCTATCAGATCTAGGCCCTTAAATCTATTTCTCACTTCCACTGTATAATCGTAAGGGATTTGAGGCATATCTGAATGGTCTAGTGGTTTTCCCTACTTTCTTCAATATAAGTCTGAATTTGACAATAAGGAGCTCATGATCTGAGTCACAGTCAGCTCCCAGTCTTGTTTTTGCTGACTGTATAGAGCTTCTCCATCTTTGGTTGCAAAGAATATAATCAATCTGATTTTGGTGTTGACCATCTGGTGATGTCCATGTGTAGAGTCTTCTCTTGTGTTGTTGGAAGAGGGTGTTTGCTATGACCAGTGCATTTTCTTGGCAAAACTCTATTAGCCTTAGCCCTGCTTCATTCCATATTCCAAGGCCAAATTTGCCTGCTACCCCAGGTGTTTCTTGACTTCCTACCTTTGCATTCCAGTCCCCTACAATGAAAAGAACATTATGCTACTGGAGATTAGTGGAGAAAGAACTCCAGAAAGAATGAAGGGATGGAGCCAAAGCAAAAACAATACCCAGTTGTGGATGTGACTGGTGATAGAAGCAAGATCCGATGCTGTAAAGAGCAATATTGCATAGGAACCTGGAATGTCAGGTCCATGAATCAAGGCAAATTGGAAGTGGTCAAACAGGAGATGGCAAGAGTGAACGTCCACATTCTAGGAATCAGCGAACTAAAATGGACTGGAATGGTGAATTTAACTCAGATGACCATTATATCTACTACTGTGGGCAGGAATCCCTTAGAAGAAATAGAGCCATCACGGTCAACAAAAGAGTCCGAAACGCAGTACTTGGATGCAATCTCAAAAACGACAGAATGATCTCTGTACATTTCCAAGGCAACCCATTCAATATCAGAGTAATCCAAGTCTATGCCCCAACCAGTAAAGCTGAAGAAGCTGAATTTGAATGGTTCTATGAAGACCTACAAGACCTTTTAGAACTAACACCCAAAAAAGCAAAATTAAATAGAAAGTAAATAAACATAAAACAGGATCTACACATTCGAAACTGGTTCTTTTAAAAGAGTAATGAAATTCCTGACTACATGGATGAAAAGAAAAAAGGTAGAAATTAATCATATAATGAATGGAAAAAAGACCAAAAATAGAAGAGAATTAAAAGATAATAAAAACCTTTTTCATTTAAGCAAATATTTATGCGCACACAATGTGGCCCAGCTACTATTCTAAGCATCAGGAATAAAGCAGGTTAAAAAAAAAAAAAAGACAAAAATCCCTATTCTTATGGAACTAATATTACCAACGAAGGGGGTGGGGGCTGGGGGGTGATGGAAAGGTGGGTAATAATTAAATAAATAAGTTTTTTAAAATTATAGTTTAGTAGAAAATGGTAAGAAATAACTCAGGAAAGAAGGATACAGAGTGCTGAAGGGTTACAATTTATTTGGAAATTTAGACGAAATGAGCAAATTCAATGAAATATTTAATTTACCAAAAGTTATTCCTGAAGAAAAATTCTTTGTGTTTAACAGTTACTAGGATACAACAGATGTTATAGACTGCTGTATTTTCAGGTTGGTTGCGCTTGTGTCATGGCAGTTGTGAATATTTTGAGTCTTATACCTGCCCATAACCATTAGCGAAAATGAGTCTAAAATATTCTCACAAAGAAAGCAATAGTTTCATACTATTTTAAAAGCAAGTCCTAAAAGTTAGAAGAACAGATTATCCTAACATTACATAAATTCTTATAAACAATAAAAACACAAAAGTAGCATGGAGTCAGAGTGAGAGACAATCCACCATTTATTTTGTGACGCTAGAAAATCCTGCATCTGAGATACGAGAAAAAAAGGATATCCTCCCTTTCCTTTCCTGTTAACACTCATAGTTTTCTTGATGTCACTTCCTAGTTGTTTTTGTTTGTGTGTGCAGTCTTTTTTCCTTTTTTTTTGGCAGTGTTTGGTCTTCATTGCTGCCTGGGTTTTTCTCTAGTTGCAGCACGCAGGGGTGCACAGTATTCTCTAGTTGTGATGCACAAGGTTGTCTTTGCAGTGGCTTCTCTTGTGGAGCAGGGGCTCTAGGTACATGGGCTTCAGTAGTTGTGGCTCGTGGGCTTGAGAGCACAGGCCCAGTAGTTGTGACGCACAGGCTTAATTGCTACGTGGAATCTTCCACATCAAGGATCGAAACTGTGTCTCCTTCATTGGCAGGCAGATTCTTCAATGCTGAGCCATCAGGGAAGCCTTGTGTGTGCAATCTTCAAATGATTTGTATTCAGTATCTGTCTTTGGCCCCTTCTCTTCATCTGAATAATCTTTTTTAATTTTTATTTTATATTAGAGTATAGTTGATTAATAAAATTGTGTTAGTTTCCAGTGTACAGTAACATGATTCAGTTATGCATATACATGTATCTGTCCTTTCTCAAATTCTTTCCCCGTTTAGGTTATTATAGAATATTGAGCAGTGTTCCCTGCGTTATGTTGATGAGTGATGTCATCTGCTGTCATGGTTTCATCTGTCACTTACATACCTTTTGTTCTTCAGTTGCCAACTCGTGTCCAGCTCTTCACAGCCCCATGAACTGCAGCACACTAGGCTTCCCTGTCCCTCACCATCTCCCGGAGTTTGCTAAAGTTCACATCGACTGAATCAGTGATGCCATCCAACCACCTCATCCTCTGTTGCCCTCTTCTCATTTTGCCTTCAATCTTTCCCAGCATCAGGGTCTTTTCCAATGAGTCAATTATTTGCATTAGGTGGCCAGAGTACTGGAGTTTCAGCTTTGGCATCAGTCCTTCCAAAGAATATTCAGGACTGATTTCTTTAAGGATTGACTGGTTTTATCTCCTTGCTGTCCAAAGGATTCTCAAGAGTCTTCTCCAACACCACAGTCTAAGAATCAGTTCTTTGGCACTTCAGCCTTCTTTCTGGTCCAATTCTCACATCCATACATGACTACTGGCCAGTCTATAGCTTTCACTGTATGAACATTTGTCAGCAAAGAAATGTCTTTGCTTTTTAACACACTGTCTAGGCTTGTCATAGCTTTCCTGCCAAGAAGCAATCATCTAATTTCATGGCTGCAGTCACCATCTGCAGTGATTTTAGAGCCCAAGAACAGGAAATCTTACAATGTGTGTGTGTGTGTGTGTGAGTCACTCAGTCATATCAGACTCTTTCATGACTTTATACACTCAGACACTATCAGTTTTCTAATCTGCAGGCTCATCCATTCTTCACAAGTATTGAAACCAATTTGTCCAAAGCTATCCTCCTCATCTTGGGGCCCCGGCACCTGCCTTTCATATCCTGTTGAATGGCACCATAATTGACCAAGTTTCCCATGTCAAAAGCATAGAAATCATCTTGATTTCTGTGTCTTTTTACTCCCCTCATCCTACAGTTTAAGAAACCTGATGATTCTACCTTCTTAAGTCTCTCTGCTAAGTTCTTCCATTCCTATCCCTAATGCCACAGCTGTATTCTGAACACTGATTTCTCTCCCAGATCCCTTGCAAGAGGTTGGCCTACCTGCCTTCAGTCTCCTCAGTCCATCTAAATCCTGCTGGTTACTGTTCCATCACCCCCCACGTGTCTATGCCTTATCTTCACCTGGAACATTCCTCCACTTCCTTCTTCATCAGACTTATCCCAATCAAGGAGTCTTTTCTATTTAATCCACTTTTATTCTTAACCCAACTCAAAATGGTATCCTTCTTTGATCTCTCATCATCTCATTTATATTCTTATATAGCGTTTGTTCAAAAGTGTATACTTGCCATCTCTCTTGCTGCACAGTAAGATACTTGAAGGCATAATTTCTCTCTTTTATCTATGCAGCATGAATACCTATCATAATGCTTAACAAATGTTTCCATGCAAAAAAATTCATTGAATGAAGAAATGAATGATTATATTAATGAATGAAAATTCATTTGAAAAATATTTATTGAGCATATATTATATACCAGACACTATTCTAAGTACTGATAATATATTAGTAAGCCTGGTCTTGTGGAGTCTTTTTTGCAATGGGTATGTGATTAATTAAAATATGAATCAAATAAAAATGAGTCTGAGGAAGACAGGCTTCAAAACAGATATTGATTAATTCTAACACTATCAATTTCACACTTAACTTTCCTCTCTTCATATCCTCCAGAATTAAATTTTGGAGAATAATAAGACTTTTCCATTTAAATAATAAGAATACACACAAAACACACACACACAGACACACACCCCTGACAGTTTCTGTAAACAGAAACTCCAAAGTAAAGACCTTATGAAGTCTAAATATATATGCATATATTTACCTTCTTTTTGAGATATTTCAGGTCTCTCACCTGTCCGCCGATCAGGAGCAACAAGTGTGACCGTCATATATTCCATCTTCTTGCCATTGTTTTCTGGGAAGTAAAGTGGAACAAAATCCATTCTCATCATAATAACTGGATAAAATAACAGTCTGTATTATAACTGAAATGAAGGTTAATAACTATTTTTAAAAGGTAGCAATAATTCTAAAATTATACCTTAATAAAAGACTATAACAATTAATAACCATATAATGTCACGCTTTATGGACAAGAATTTACTAAGTACTTACTGCTTTATGTGTACTGAAAATGAACATTTTCTATGCTTCTTTATAAATGTAACATTCTACAACTTCAATTTACCAATTAAAAAAGGTGTTGAAAAAAGAAAGCTGGGCATATCGCTAAGAAATTAAGGCAATAATAGTATCCTCTGAGTTGTCATATTTTAAGTTAAATCTGGGCATCTATACTGTTTATTATCATTGTTTATAATCAAACAGTTGATCACATTGAACTGACATTTTTATAAATCAAGTCAAATGTCCTGTCCAAAACATGTTGATCTGTATGTATTTAGAACTAAACAATAATAACAATGAAAAAGAATTTCTCAAAAAACAATTATTAAAATATTTTCCATATGGAAATCTGAAATCCAGCTCTCTGAATGTGTTCAAGTCTTTGCATCATCCATTTCATTAAATTTCTGGTAATTGACTATGTCATTTTTAGCCATAGTCAATGACTATAATTTTTAGGTTAATGTAATAATAATAACAATAATAACAAACAACTCACTATGTCCCAGGTACTATTTCAGGTATTTATATGCATTTGTTTATTTAATCCTCACAACAATTCTGAATAATGGAAACTGCAAAGTTATACATCCCCATTTTATAGACGTGTAAACAGAGGCACAGAAAAATCTGTCAAGCTTTACATACATATATGGAAAAAAATTTTGAGTAATAATTATAAGTGCACAAGTTATAGTTATACATGACTATATTCATATGTTTCTGGTAAAAAAAATTTAATTAATGATAAGAATATGCAGACTTATTCCAAAAGTTTCCTAGGCACCATTTGTCTCTTGCTTGTGTTTGTATATGTATCTGCGTACCTCGTAAATCAAATTTCATTAAACGACAACAAAAGAAGAAGAAAACTCAAATATCCTCCCATAATCATCAACGTAATCATTGTTCAAGATGTATACTTTACAGAAAACTGTATCTACTACAAAACATGCAATGAAGCTTAATTCCCAAGAGCATAGGCTAAATTATCAAATTGTACTTATGGCCAGTTATCCTGAGATCATCTCACCTCTGTGTGGTTTATGCCTCATGGTTTAGTATTCCAAGTTCTGGCAAGGAGTCTGTTTCATGAACCAAAAAGTTAGCAAAGTGACAATATGAGCAGAGTAAGAAGAGTCTAACTGCTCTGTGATGTGTCCCACACAGGAAGCCTCCCCTTAGAGTCACATTCATGCTATTCTTCCTTCACACAAGAGGTTAAAGGATGAGGATATTTAAAGTCTCCTCAATATCAGATAATAAGGTCCTAAGTTCAACTAGCACATTTGCATCTGAGACCCACTATTTGCTGAGCTATGATAATAGATACATCAGAAGGTAGAAAATCTGACCTTTTTTTTTTTTTTTTTTTTTCAGAATTCTGGCCAATTTTATCTTAAGGTTTGAATCCATCTTTTAAGGGATCTCTAACTTAAAAGGTATAATTTGTACAGATCTTAAAATTATTTGTGTTTTTCCATGAAAGCAACACATTCATTAATTAACTCATTTAATGTGCACTTACTGATCACATAATTTTATGCCAGGCCATGTTCTAAATGCTGAGGATAGAGGAGTCAAAAAATACAGCAAGTAAATTACCTCTTGGCTCATGGGGTTTATAGTATACTGAGGTGGAGGACAGTAAACCAGTAAGTCAAGTGCATACTATACTAAACTGTGATTTTAAAAACTAAGAAAAACATATTGGAAAAGAGGTGATAGTTTGGGGAAAATAATGGAAGACCTAACTTGAGAAAGAAACACGTCAATAAAGTTTTAAAATATACTACTGGAGATCATGAGTCTACATATATAATAGGTTATTAACTCCATGAGAATAGAAAGCATGTCTTATTATTCACAATATCAATAATTGAATAAATACATTTAGAGAAACTTCTGTGTGCTTACCATTTTGTTAATCAATGAAATTATTTGATATTCATAAACAAATGATAAATTATGGAAAAGAGATTTAAAAATATATGAATTGGGCTTCCCTGATGGCTCAGGGGATAAGAATCCACCTGCCAAGGTAGGAGACATGAATCCGACACTTGGGTTGGGAAGACCCCCTGGAGAAGGAAATAGCAACCCACTCCAGTATTCTTTCCTGGGAAATCCCATGGACAGAGGAGCCTGGCAGGCTACAGTCCATGGAGTCTCAAAGGAGTCCGAGAGTACTTAGCGCCTGAACAACAAAGAAGAGATAAATCAAAATTATAGAGAAAGAGATAAAAATACATATGAATAGTTTCAGTTCAGTTCAGTCGCTCAATCATGTCCGACTCTTTGCAACCCCATGAACTGCAGCACGCCAGGCCTCCCTGTCCATCACCAACTCCCGGAGTTCACTCAAATTCATGTTCATCGAGTCGGTGATGCCATTCAGCCATCTCATCCCGGTCGTCCCCTTCTTCTCCTGCCCCCCATCCCTCCCAGCATCAGTCTTTTCCAATGAGTCAACATTTCGCATGAGATGGCCAAAGTACTGGAGTTTCAGCTTTAGCATCATTCCTTCCAAGAACATCCAGGGCTGATCTCCTTTAGAATGGACTGGGATGGATCTCCTTGCAGTCCAAGGGACTCAAAAGTCCTCTCCAACACTACCGTTCAAAAGCATCAATTATTCAGTGCTCAGCTTTCTTCACAGTCCAACTCTCACATCCATACATGACCACTGGAAAAACCATAGCCTTGACTAGACAAACCTTTGCTGGCAAAGTAATATCTCTGCTTTTCAATATGCTAAGGCATTTCAAATACGTGAATTGTACTTTATTTCTTAAGTTATTTCTTAGGCACCTTCCTACAACTCTAGCTATCCTCTCCTTTTATTCTCTAATTTTATAATCTAATAAATTCACTCCACTGAAGCCATCATTTGACTTTAGCCAATCCCTTGTCCTGTCTATCCAGTTCTATCACTCTCACCTTCTGTCTTTCCAAATATTAGCAGGCTAAATGTTATCTATCCGTCAGGTTTCAGATGAAAAAATTAAATGACTTATTTGAGAAAGCTTTTGTTGATTCCTAAAAGATGCTGCTGATAAAGTGCTAAACTCAATATGTCATCAAATTGGAAAACTCAGCAGTGGCCATAGGACTGGAAAAAGTCAGTTTTCATTCCAATCCCAAAGAATGGCAATGCCGAAGAATGTTCAAATTACCACACAATTGCACTCATTTCACATACAAGCAAAGTAATGCTCAAAATTCTCCAAACTAGGCTTCAACAATCTGTGAACAGAGAATTTCGAGATGTTCAAGCTGGATTTCGAAAAGTCAGAGGAACTAGAGATCAAATCACTGACATCCACTGAATCATACAAAGACCAAGAGAATCCCAGGAAAACATCTACTTCTGCTTTATTGACTATGCTAAAGCTTTTGACTGTGTGGATCTCAACAAACTGGAAAATTCTTAGAGATGGGAGTGCCAGATCACCTCAACCGCCTCTTGAGAAACCTATATGCAGGTCAAGAAGCAACAGTTAGAACCAGATATGGAACAAAAGACTGGTTTCAAATTGAGAAAAGAGTACATCAAGGCTGTATTTTGTCACCCTGCTTATTTAACTTCTATTAGAGAACATCCTGCAAAATGTTGGGCTGGATGAAACACAAGCTGGAATCAAGACTGCCAGGAGAAATATCAATAACCTCAGACATGCAGATGACACCACCCTTATGGCAGAAAGCAAAGAGGAACTAAAGAACCTCTTAATGAAGGTGAAAGAGGAGAGTGACAAAATTGGCTTAAAACTCAACATTCAAAAAATGAAGATCATGGCATCTGGTCCCATCACATCATGGCAAATAGATGGGGAAACAATAGAAATAGTGACAGACTTTATTTTCTTGGGCTCCAAAATCACTGTAGATGTGAGTGCAGCCATGAAATTAAGATGCTTGCTCCTTGGAAGAAAAGCTATGACCAACCTAGAGAGCATATTAAAAAGCAGAGACATTACTTTGCCAACAAAGTCCATCTAGTCAAAGCTATGGTTTTTCTAGTAATCATGTGTGGAAGTAAGAGTTGGACTGTAAAGAAGTCTGAGCACTGAAGAACTGATGCTTTTGAACTGTGGTGTTGGAGAAGACTCTTGAGAGTCCCTTGGACTGCAAGGGGATAAAACCCATCAGTCCTAAAGGAAATCAATCCTGAATATTCATTGAAAAGACTGATGCTGAAGCTCCAATACTTTGGCCACCTGATGGGAAGAGCCAACTCATTTGAAAAGACCCTGATGCTGGGAAAGACTAAGGGCAAAAGGAGAATAGAGTAAGAGAGGAAAAGAGGATGAGATGGTTGGATGGCATCACCAACTCAATGGACATGAGCTTGAGCAAGCTCCAGGAGATGGAGAAGGACAGGGAGGTCTGGTGGGCTACAGTTCACAGGGTTGCAAAGAATCAGACATGACTGAGCAACTGAACAACAACAAAGCTAGCTTATAGTCTTTTTACATGCTCCCATTTCTCCAAGTATTTTCCATAATAAAAATAGAAACCAGGGGACTTCCTTGGTAGTCCAATGGTTAAGACCTCACACTTCCAGTTCAGGGCATGTGAGTTCAATGCCTAGTTGGGGACCTAAGATCCCATACGCTGCACACTGTGGCTAAAAATGTAAAAAAAAAAAAAAAAAGTATGCATTAGAGCATTAGAGTTATTGCCTAACAGTCTCATTAGATTATATCACCCAAGAGGTGTGAATCTTAACCTGACTTTGTCATTAATATATTCTTGCAATTCAAAGGATAATGCACATTATAAACACTGAATACATGTGTGTGGCATTATCTAATAGACAAATAATCTTTGACTCTTTCTACCTAAATAGGATCTCTTATCAACTTAGATTTTTATGTATTTGAGATCAAAGTTAAACCTGGCAGGTGGCTATGACCCCCAGTACTATGGCTACTAATATAAAGGTTCAAGCATCTCCCTAAATAAAATATCATATTCATTTAAAATTTACATGTAGTAATTGTCATCCTTTTCAAGAGTATCGTTTGATGAGTTTTAACACATATGTAGTTTGTACCCACATGCATAACAGAGATGGAGAACATTTCTGTCTCCCAAAAAGTTGCCTCATGCCCCTTTGTAGACAATCCCCTCACATCAGCCTTGTCCCTGACAATTACTAATCTGATTTTTTTCTCTATAAGCTTGCCTTTTCTGCAATGTGATGTGAGTGAATTCATAATGATGTTTAGGTTTTTGATTATGACTTCTTTCTCTTTTCACAATGCTATTGAGATTTACAAATATTGTTATATACATCAGTATTTCATTCTTTCTTACGGCTGAGATTATTCCATTGTATAAACCGTTATTCATTAAACAATTGTTCTATTGTCATTCCTTCACAAGGTGGTGAACATATGGGCTGGTTCTGGTAATAATGATAAAGTCATAACATTAATGTTATAGGGCTTTGTGTGGATGTCTGTTTTCATTTCTCCAGTGTGAATTTGTTATTGTTTAGTCACTCAATTGTGTCTGACTCTTCTGCGACCCCATGAACAGTAGCCCACCAGGCTCCTCTGTCCATGGGATTTCCCAGGCAAGAATACCAGAGTAGGTTGCCATTTCCTTCTCCAGGGCATCCTTCCAATCAGGGGATCAAACCCACATCTCCTGCATTGGCAGGTGGATTCTTTACCACTGAGCCACCAGGGAAGCCCCTAGTGTGAATACCTAGGTATTCATTTCTGGGCCATATGGTAAGTGTATATTTAACTTCATTAGAAATTTCTAATTGTTTTCTAAAGTGGCTGTACCATTTCACATTTGTATGAGGATTTTCAGATATCTCACACCTTCACCAGCACTTGGCATTGTTCATATTTTAAATTTTAGCCATTATGATAGGTGCATGTACCTTGTTGTGGCTTTAATTTGCATTTACTAATAACCAATCATTTTTTTTTATTTTTTCATCTGTATATCTTCTTTGGTGAAGTATCTATTCAAATCATTTAACCATTGTTAATTGCGATTTATATAAACATACCATCAGTTGCTTGTCAGGTGAGCCTCTCCTTTGGGCAGCTCACAACATGGCAACTGGCTTCTCTCAAAGTGAGTGAGTGAGTGAGAGAGCACCCAAGATGGAAGCCTATTGCAGCACTACTTACAATAGCCAGGACATAGGAAAAGAAACCTAAATGTCCACCAACAGGGGAACGGATGAAGAAGACATGGTGTGTGTATATATATAATGGAATATTACTCAGCCATAAAAAGGAATGACATTGTGCCATTTGCAGAGATGTGAATGGACCTAGAGGCTGTCATACAGAGTTCAGTAAGTCAGAAAGAGAAAAACAAATACCATCTATTAAGGCATATATGTGGAATCTCGAAAATGGTACTGATAAATTTATTTGTAAAGCAGAAATAGAGACACAGAAGTGGAGAACAAACGTATGGACACCAAGGCAGAGAAAGGGGGAGGGAGGATGAATTGGGAGATTGGTATTGACATATATACACACTATTGATATTATGTACAAAATAGATAACTAATGAGAATCTAGTGTTTAGCACAGAAAACTCTACTCAGTGCACTGTGGTGATGTAAATGAAAAGGAAACCCCCAAAAAAGAGAGGTTATGTACACATTTGGATGACTCATTGAGAAGTGTAAAGCAACTATACTCCAACTGAAAAAGAAGCAAACACTTCTTGGCTGAACAAGCAGAATAGAAAACAGGCTAAACTGTTTAACTGAAGATGAACTAACTGACTTTTACCATTCAAGCTTTGTTCTTCAGGATCCCACCAGCATTTATTTACCATATTGTGTGGCTGGAGATGTCTAAGCTCTGTGATCAAACTTCTAGCCTGAGATCTGGAGACTGGTGCTTCACCTAAGCATCAGGAGTACATGCTCTTCTCTCCTTAACTGCTGCATTAAAGGAAAAAATAAATTTCTCTAAAAAGAAATGGACACATATTTTAAAATATATGGAAGTCTAACCAAAGAAGTGACATATTGTTATTTTTACCATGTTTCCCCAGTGAAGCTTCCCTGGTGGCTCAGACGGTAAAGAATCTGCCTGGGAGACCCAGGTTTGATCCCTGGGTAGGGAAAATCCCTTGAAGAAGGGCATGGCAACCCACTCCAGTATTCTTTCCCGGAGAATCTCATGGACAGAGGAACCTAGCAGGCTACAGTCTGTGGGGTCAGAAAAAGTCGGACACGACTGAGTGAATCTCTGTCTGTGTCCCAGGTGGCTCAGTACTAAAGAATCTGCCTGCCAATGTAGGAAACAGCAGCAGCAACAGCATACTTAGAAGAGAACCACAAATCAACACCTGTGTAGTCAGAGAAGGGCAAAAATAGAAGACAGGAATCACGAAAGGCCACTTTAGAGGCTGCCTACCACACTCATATAGAAATACAATTATACATGGACTATATATATTGTAAATTTCATATAATTACTTATTAGTTGTCATATCTCTTTTGTAGATTCTTTGAGTAAACTATGTACAATAAAAACCTCTGCAAATAAATTTGTCTTTCATTTTTTCTGGTCTGTGAATTGAATTTCTTATTCCTGATCAACTACATGGTCTGGAGCCAATACAACATTTAAAAAAGGTAGGGAGAGTGTATATCCTGGCTTTGTTTTCAATCTTAGGAGTAAAGCATTCAGTCTTTCACCTTTAAGTATGAAATGAGATACAGTTTTGTTGTTTTCTTTAGGTGTGCTTGCTAGCAGGTTATCTTTTGTTCATAACTTTCTAAGACCTTTTATCAAGAATGAAAGTTGGATTTTTCTCATGTATTTTTCTGTGTGTGGGCTTCCCTGGTGGCTCAGCAATAAAGAACCCGCTTGCAATGCAGGAGTCGAGGGTTTGATCCCTGGGTTGGGAAGATTCTCTGAGAAGGAAATGGCAACCCACTCCTGTATTCTTACCTGGAGAAGCGCATGGACAGTGGACCCTGGTACTCTACAGTCCATGGGGTCAGAAAGAGTTGTACACAGCTTAATGACTATATAACAGCAACATGGTTATTCTTTTATACTGTGTTGAAATAGAGAATTACATTAATTGGTTTTCAAATGTTGAAACAAAATTGAATTCCTGGGACAAATCCACGAGGTCATGATGTGTTCAGTTCAGTTCAGTCACTCAGTCACGTCCAACTCTTTGTGACCCCATGAATCGCAGCACACCAGGCCTCCCTGTCCATCAACAACTCCGGGAGTTCACTCAAACTCATGTCCATCGAGTCAGTGATGCCATCCAGCCATCTCATGATGTGTTTGTAATTTTTATATTGCTGGATTGGATTTGCTAATATTTTGTTAAGAAATTTTGATCTATCCAGGACAGATATAGGTCTGTAAATTTTTTTCTTTAATTTTTTTTTGTTTTTTTTTTTTTGTGGTGAATGCTGGTGAACGTTCCATGCTCCATGTGCACATGAAAAGAATATTCTTTTTCTATTGTTGAGTATAGGGCTCTATATACATCTGATATGCAATTGGTTGCAAATTGCTCTTTCAGATTTTCTAAATCCTTACTGCTTTTTTTTGCCTAAATATCCTGAATAATTGCTGATAGAACTATGTCAAAGTGTCCAAATGAAATTGAGGATTTGTCTATTTCCCCTTTCAATTATATCAGTTTTTACTTTATGTATTTTCAAATTCTTTTTTTGGGTATATATGCACTTTGAATTTTTAGGCATCTTATTATGCTGATTCCTTCAACATTATGTAATATGTGTCTTTATCCCTATAGTAGTTAATGAAATTTTCTTTCAGTACTACAAAGAATGTCACCTTATCACCTTCCAATTTGCATACTTTCAGATGGGAAGTCTATGATTCTTACTGTCAAGTTTCACTCTTTTTTTATTCTTTGTGACTCACTTGGGATATTTCTGTTGATCTATCTTCAGGTTTACTAGGATTTTTTCCCTCTCTCTCTCATGTGTCCAGTTTTCTGACAAGCCCATGGAAGGAATGATTTATTTCTGATATAGTTTTTCCCATCTGATATTTCCATTTGACTTTTTATATATAATCTTCATCTCTCAGATAAAATTTTCCCATGTACTCATGTATATTTTCCTAAGTTTCCACTAGTATTCCACAAGTTAAAAGTTATTCTCAAAAAGTTTCACGATGCTAATTCCAACGTCTTGAACACACCTGAGTTTATTTCAGCTGTGTTCTTCCCTTGCAGCTCAGTCAGTAAAGAACCTGCCTGCAATGCAGGAAATTGGGATTGATTTCTGGATTGGGAAGATCCCCTGGAGAAGAAATGGCAACCCACTCCAGTATTCTTGCCTGGAAAATCCCATGGACTGAGGAGCTTGGCAGACTACACGGAGTCACAAGAGTCAGACATGACTTACCAACTAAGCCACCAGCACCACCATTTTAACTTTTGGCAGTGGGTCATTGTCTCCTTTTTTTGCACATGTGTGTCAAACAATTTTTATTGAATGGCAAACATTGTATGTTTGGCTAGAAAAAAGATACCTCTTCTGTAAGACTAATAAATAGTGTGGGACCTTGGGCTGGTTTATAGTTCATTGTTTCTGAGGTTTTCTTTGTTACATGCAGACTTCAAATTTTCAGCAATATGGTGCTGCAACCTAATGCTTACTGTGGGGTCTTCACCCTTGGTGAAGGTTTTTTCTGAGTGTTTTTTTTTAATTTATTTATTTTAATTGGAGGCTAATTACAATATTATACTGGGTTTTGCCATACATTTACATGAATCAGCCATAGGTGTACATGTGTTCTGAGTGTTTTGATTCAAGCCTACAGTCTCAGCAGATCTGAAGGGGATCTCTCCCCAAACTCTTGCCCTCCCCAGTGGTAAGCTTCTATAGCTTGTAACATCAAGTATGACAGTGTGGGAGACAGTAGAGATTCGAAGTTCTCTTGATCTAGTCTCAGTCTCAGACAGATACCGTCTGCCTTAGCCTTGGGAGTGTGGCTTCCTCAGCTTTCCTACTTCTCCTCCTCAGTAGCCAAGCTCTTTCTTGTATCTGTACGGGTCTTAGTCAGGAAAGAGTTTCCCTCTCTTCTGTAGGGGTGGCAGAACCCTGTTTTATATACAGTATGTGGAATCCTTGGTCCCAGAGAGTTCCTTGCCTTTCTCCCAGGATTAAAGATAATTTTATTCTAGTCTTTCCTTGGCAGCATCAACTTTTTGTCTAGGACCAGTGATGAAAGGGTTGCCTGCTCCGCCTTGGGCAGTAGAATCTGCTGTTTGTGACCATGCAAGGTTTGTGGTGGGAGCAATTATGGTTTCCTTTCTTTTCAGTTCAGTTCAGTTCAGTAGCTCAGTTGTGTCTGACTCTATGTGACCCTATGAACCGCAGCACACCAGGCCTCCCTGTCCATCACAAACTCCCAGAGTCCACCCAAACCCATGTCCACTGAGTTGGTGATGCCATCCAGTCATCTCATCCTCTGTCCTCCCCTTCTCCTCCTGCCCTCAGTCTTTCCCAGCATCAGGGTCTTTTCCAATGACTCAATTCTTCGCATCAGGTGGCCAAAGTATTGGAATTTCAGTTCAACATCAGTCCTTCCAATGAACACCCAGAACACAGTGATCTCCTTTAGGATGGACTGGTTGGATCTCCTCACAGTCCAAGGGACTCTCAAGAGTCTTCTCCAACACCACAGTTCAAAACCATCAATTCTTTGGTTCTCATCTTTCTTTATAGTCCAACTCTCACATCCATACATGACCAATGGAAAAATCATAGCCTTGACTAGATGGACCTTTGTTGGCAAAGTAATGTCTGCTTTTGAATATGCCGTCTAGGTTGGTCATAACTTTCCTTCCAAGGAGTAAGTGTCTTTTAATTTCTTGGCTGCAGTCACCATCTGCACTGATTTTGGAGCCCAGAAAAATAAAGTCAGCCACTGTTTCCACTGTTTCCCCATCTATTTCCCATGAAGTGATGGGACTGGATGCCACGATCTTATTTTTCTGAATGTTGAGCTTTAAGCCAACTTTTTCAGTCTTCTCTTTCACTTTCATCAAGAGGCTCTTTAGTTTTTCTTCGCTTTCTGCCATAAGGGTGGTGTCATCTGCATATCTGAGGTCATTGATATTTCTTCTCCCAGCAATCTTGATTCCAGCTTGTGCTTCTTCCAGCCCAGCGTTTCTCATGATGTACTCTGCATAGAAGTTAAATAAGCAGGGTGACAATGTACAGCCTTGACGTACTCCTTTTCCTATTTGGAACCAGTCTGTTGTTCCATGTCCAGTTCTAACTGTTGCTTCCTGACCTGAATACAGATTTCTCAGGAGGCAGGTCAGGTGGTCTGGTATTCCCATCTCTTTCAGAATTTTCCATGGTTTATTGTTATCCACACAGTCAAAGGCCTTCCTTTGATCAGCTACAAAGAGACTTTGCTTTTAGCCATCTCCTGGTGGGCTGCCATCTATGGGGTTGCACAGAGTTGGACACGACTGAAGCGACTTAGCAGCAGCAGCATCACTTTATTTTCTGAGACCAGGAGGGAAACAGGGAGGCTTATCTTACCTCTTCTAAAATGGAGGAAAGTTAATGCTTCTATTCTTTCCCCAATAGCCATTCCTGGGAGTCGGAGAGTTTCCTGGCCCTCCCTCAGTGTCTCAGAGTTTTTGCTTCATGTGAGAAAAAGATCTGGGAAATGGTGATGTTTCATGCCTTTCAATCACTAAGGAGCTCACCTGCATCTCCTACTCTGCCCCAGTCTGTCTCATGATCTCCCACTGGAGGTCTGTTGAAAAGACCTGGTGAAAGAGAGTGGACTCCCTTTATGTTAAGGGCTCTTGGAATTCTAAACTGTCAGGATAGCCCACATTCATCCTTTAAAGTTCAGTTCAGTCGCTCAGTCGTGTCCGACTCTTTGTGACCCCATGAATCACAGCATGCCAGGCCTCCCTGTCCATCACCATCTCCCAGAGTTCACTCAAACTCACGCCCATCAAGTCGGTGATGCCAGCCAGCCATCTCATCCTCGGTCATCCCTTTCTCCTCCTGCCCCCAATCCCTCCCAGCATCAGAGTCTTTTCCAATGAGTCAACTCTACGCATGAGGTGGCCAAAGTACTGGCCACCTCAGCTTTAGCATCATTCCTTCCAAAGAAATCCCAGGGTTGATCTCCTTCAGAATGGACTGGTTGGATCTCCTTGCAGTCCAAGGGACTCTCAAGAGTCTTCTCCAACACCACAGTTCAAAAGCATCAATTCTTCAGCACTCAGCTTTCTTCCCAGTCCAACTCTCACATCCACACATGACCACAGGGAAAACCATAGCCTTGACTAGACATAGAGTTTGTTAAAGGGACTTCCCTGGTGGCCCAGTGGCTAAGACTCCATGCTCTCTATGCAGGGAGCCTGGGTTCAATCCCCGGTCAGAGAACTAGATTCCACATAACTTGACCTACAGTTTGCATGCCACAACAAAGACCCTGTGCAGCCAAATTAAAAAAAAAGAAAAAGAAAAAGAAAACTAAGGGTTTTTTAAAATATCTGCTATTTTAATCTTATTCCCTTTTATGGCAGCCACTGTTTCTCCCCTGCCACAGGTAAAGCTCTTTATGAGTTCTATCTTTCCTCGGGTGGGGGGGCGGGGGGGGGCGGGGCGTGGAGGGAGTTGTGGGGGGAAGGGGAGCTTGTCCCTCTTTGGCACTGTTTACTCTGTGACTTTGTCACTCTGACATGCTCAAATAAAGTGAAAATTTTGTAGATGACCTAGATTTTCCTTGTCAGAGTGAGAATGACTTTTTGATGTGTCCTTCTATGTTCTAAGCAGAAGAGTATATAAGATGACTTTTTTAAGTCAACTGGCTCAGTTTCTTTAAAAATGTATTTCTGAATTAGCATTATTGGATTGCTCTGCTAAGATAAAAAAAAAACACTTTGTGAAAATAATTGCATAATTTTGGATGGCTTTTCAATGATGGCATTCTAGTAAGTGAATTGTAGGCTGTACGTATATCCTTTATATATAGATATTTATAAAACAATATAAAAGTTAGTGGCAACTTTGCTGAGTCACTGTGGCTCCTTTAACAAAAATTTGAACCAAATTAAGGAAATCATGCATAGAAAATTAATGAGAAATAATTGATGGTGATCTTAAATTGACATAATTGAACAATTGATACCACACAAAGCTGGAAATTATGATTACAGAACTCAATATTAATTTTATCTATTGACAATCAGGAATGTACCTAGTCATATGTTTATAGTTGTGTACTCATAATGATTATTTCTAATATTTTGTATTTTTAAAGCTTTATTCTTTGTATTTATCTGAAATGTTAAGTTTTTTGTAAAGAATCTATATATTTTTTTAAATTGTCAGTTTAATTAAACAAGAAAATAAGTAACAGCTAGAAGGGAGTTTAAAAGAATCTTTAGGTGATTATGGATAGTGAATTTTTTCTTTTTTGTAATTTTATGCACTGTATTGATTTCTAATAATTTTAATTATAATCCAGATGTTTTAACTATATACTGTCATGCATTTAAGAATGTTGAACAAACTTTTTTTAAAAATGCAAGTGTTATATTTGTGATCAAGTAGACCCTGGAGAAGAGTACATACAATAACTGCTGAATGTTGTTAAGAAACTCCAGAAATATGTTCAATAAAATGTAGAATTTTAAAGCAAAACAAAAAATGTATTTTAATTCTTGGTGATTACAAATAAAACTGCATTTGCACCGTGGATCATCAATTCTCTATCGTCTTTGATTAGAAAGTAAAAGAAAAACCTATGACATACATAGGGCTTCCCTGGTGGCTCAGACAGTTAAGAATCTGCCTCCAATACAGGAGACCTGGGTTCAATCCCCAGGTGGGGAAGATGCCCTGGAGAAGGGACTGGCAACCCATTCCAGTATTCTTGCCTGGAGAATTCCATGGAAAGAGAAGCTTGGTGGGCTATAGTTCATGGGGTCACAAGAGTTGGACATGACTGAGCCACTAACACTAACATAACATACATATGCTAAACACGCTTGGCACATATATTAAAATAGTATACGTTTAAATATTTAATTTGCACTATACACATTTAATATATGGTTAAATACACGCCTTTCTAACTTAAATAAAAAATAGTACAAGAGAGGGGAACTAATGTCTTTTAAAATGGTGGTTAGTACTGACGATAAATGGAAATTATAATGGAGTAATCACAGTTCAGGCATAAAAAATAGACTCAGCAGCCACTGACGATGTGGTTTCTGACACGACTCTGCACTTCTGAGAACTTGTATTTTCTCCAAACTGCATCAAACCCAAGGCCACTATCAGGCATATTTAGAACAACATCCACCAGCTGAAGCATTAAAGTCTCAAGGTCCCCCTGGTAACTACGCTGTCATTTCTGGCCCCAACCATTCCTTGCTTAACAAGCACCCTTACTCTTTGCCAGCTCAAATTATAATCCTTGACAAACAGCTTATGTAACTAACTGTGGCCTTGGAGTTTTGCTTTTATAGGCTTCGTGCATTTGGTAGTTCATCAGAACACAAATCAAGTACCTCTTGAATCTGTGTCTCCCAGACAGCAGTTCTAACAAACCCCAAACAAATGCCTCTTTTATCTCAATCAGGTCTCCATTTCCAAAATGTTGGTGAACAGTGTTAATTAAAGGCACTAAGAACTCAATACATGTCTGTTGCATAAAAAAAGAATATATGAACGAATTAATATATGTATATGAGGGAACATATAAATATGGAAACTGAGTTATAGGGCTATTACTTGGGTTGTTTTCTAGTCGTCCAAGTTTTCCCTCCCTTTCACTCACCCTGAAAAGCACTCTTTCTTGCCCAGCCTGGAACAAAGCTGACACTACTTTGCAAAGTCCCCTAGGAGGCTAAAGTGGAGGTACTTGTTGAGGTTGGTATTTTTCCCTAAGCGCTGTGGAAGGGAAAAGCAGGAAAGCAGAGCACAAAATGAAATGAGAATGGAACTAATAAGATACCCTTTCAACACAATGGGACAGAAAGGAAGAAATGACCCAATTGTCCGAGAGCATCCACTTCCTACCACCTATGTAATTTCTTTGGGCAACTTACAGTTCTGAACACTTTTAAGCTCTCCTCAAGAGAAGGTGGGAAACTTGGATACCTTGCGTGGGGTTGGAATCACAAAAGGATAATTCTGACACCTGACCAAAATGGAAGTGAACTGAACTTCTTGTTTGCAAGTTCCCTGGTGGCTCAGACAGGAAAGAATCTGCCTGCTAATGCAGAAAATCTGGGTTCAATCCCTGGGTTGGGAAGATCCCCTGGAGAAGAGAATGGCTACTCACTCCAGTATTCTTGTCTGGAGAATTCCATGGACAAAGGAGCCTGGCCAGCTGCAGTCCATGGGTCGCGAAGAGTCAGACACAACTGAGCAACTAACAATAGTTCTAACAATAATTCCCATCTGAACAAGAGAAGAAGGAAAATTCTACAACAGAATAAAAGAATGAACCTTAATAAGAGAAAAGATATAGAAACTTTCATTCTGAGAGCAGACTCTATCAGGGAAATAACAATCAGAAGACATAGCTTTGAAATGGAAATGCTAGTTGGAACCTTGTCTGAAGAAATATACAGCAATTTCTCTTGTTTAAGAATGCAATTCCAAGAAAGGAATTCTCAGACTGATGCACTCAGAGGGCATTGGTTAACATAATTAATGGTTTGCAAATAAGTAGGATAGGACTTAGCAACTACACAACAACAAAATCAAAATTAGTACTTCCACTGTGAAATAATTAAAAATAAACAAGAGCAGAGGTCCTTAAGCACCATCCCTGGGACCAGAAGCATTGTATCACCTGAGAACTGTTAAAAATGCAAATTCCATAGCCACACCCCAGAATCACTGAATCAGAAACTCTTGAGATGGAGCTCAACATTCTGTATTTTCACAAATTCTCCAGATCATTCTGATGCAAGCTAAAGTTTGAAATCCACTGATACTAACATTGGAAGCAAATGAGCCACAGCTATTAACAGTCCTTCCCTTTAAGCCCATATGTAGGAGAAACAAAAAAAATGAGAAACCAAAAGGTTGAATAACCCAGAGGTTAATCATAGTTCAAAAGTAAGGATGTACCTAAAGATAAAAATCTTTCTTAACCTAGATACAAAATGGGAGGGAATATGTTGAATCATTTATGCCACTTCCCATTATGTTTTTAAAGAATAACAACCAGGCTGAATTGCAACTCTATGATGTTGCCTTCATCTCAAGTTTTGATACCTGAAAAAGGTAAACTCCAGGTCCAGACTAATAGAGCATTGTTGCTCACTTGAGAGCAATACACCAAGATCAAGCATGATGCTAGAGAGATTCAATTCAGCCTAAATAGAGATGAAGCCCTGAACTCACTGTTCAGTTATACACCCTGGTGACTTCTCTTCTTAGTGAGTTTACATTTGCAATTTTTCATGCTCACCTAATTTCCTACCAGCACCTCACCCTTCTTAGCCCACTTTCGTTGGTTATGAATTAGCTAAAGCTCAGGGAATGTCATCGTTGGACATTGCTTTATCAAAGTGTATTTGAAACAATAGTAAAATTCAAATGATAATTAAATAACACATAAGTGAGTTTTAGATCACCTGCTGTTTGTCTGTCTCAATCTGACCCTCCACCATCATGAGGACAATTAAAAGTACATTCTAAAAGACATAGCAAAATGCTCTACGAAAATGAAATACAAAAATAGACCGAGACTTCCTGAGAGGTTGTCAACATATCTAGCTCAGCAGAGGAAGAAAAGTAGCTAGAGGTACCTCACTATCTGAGCTAAAACCACACAGGAAGTCTCAAACTCAAGGGGCTCACGACACTGCAAGGCTCAAGGTGATGTACATTTCACTGTGCAAGGCAGGGTGACCATGACAAGTACTTCCTCTCTTTCCTCACTTTCCTGCAAGGTCTAGAAACAATGAAACAAAAGGTAAAACTTTTAAATATTACTGATTTGAGATCTACCTTTAAATCCCTGGCTCACTTTAAATTTGGTCTCTTGAGAATGGATTCCAGTACAGTAACAGTAAGAAATGTACACATGAGAATCTGATATTTTATTAAAGTGTCTGATGATTGCAAATGGAGTGTTTGATCCCAGAAGTTGTTGTTTCATGTGTACGTGCTCAGTCCTGTCCGACTCTTTGTGACCCTATGGACTGTAGACCACTAGGCCCCTCTCTCCATGGAATTCTCCAGGCAAGAATACTGCAGTGGGTAGCCGTTTCCTTCTCCAGGGGATCTTCCCAACCCAGGGTTCCAAGCTGTGTCTCCTGCATCTCCTGCATTGGCAGGTGAATTCTTTAACACTGAGCCACCTGGGAAGCCCCTGTTGTGTTTTTAGAGTAGTTTTTCTTCTTTGCTCAGAGATGAGTAACTGTGAGCCAATTCTTTCTGCTGTCATCTATCGTCTATTGTTTACTAAGTGAAGCAAACTAGCATTTAGAAAATCCATGTGTCAAGCATAGTTTGGGGGAGTTGGGGGTATTTTTGTTATTGTTGCTGTTCCACTTAGGCCACTTCATCTGTTCCTCAACAAACTTGATAATAGATTGTTTTCATCATTTTATTGATGAAGACACTCAGATGTAGGAGCATTAAGTGACTCACAAAAGCACACACAAATCCATATATGTGACTTTGTGTAGAATATTTATATTTACTTTTAAAGAGCTCCCTTGTGGCTCAGATGGTAAAAGAATCTGCCTGCAATGCAGAGGACCCAGGTTCCATCCCTGAATTGGGAAGATCGCCTAGAGAAGAAAATGGCAAACCACTTCAGTATTCCTGTCTGAGAAATCCCACGGACAGAGGAACCTGGTGGGCTACAGTCCATGGGGTCACAAAGAATTGGTCATGACTAAGTGAACTACACTTTCACTTCACTTTCACCTTTACAAATAAAGAATAAAGTGTACATTAACTCAATGAGAATTATTATGTGCACATTCTCATCCTATTTTTCTGTTAATAACAGAAAATGTTTCATGAAATTCCAAAAACCAAAACAAAAATACTGGACTTTCCACAGAATCATTTTGCTTTTCACATTCAAGAGCTATCATGCACAAAATTTAATTATGAGAGACAGGAACAAACTGGGCAGACTAGATTTTTGCCTCCAGATGACCAGTATGAGCTCACACTATCGGGAAATGAGTGAAGAGAGAGGAAGTGGCTAGCTCAGGGGTCTAAAAGTAGGCAGGCGGGGCGTTTCTAGAGAACGATGTGGGGTGAGGAGAGAACCACCAAGCTCCAGCACCGTTTGCAGCCGAAATTAGTGCCAGCTGAAAATTGTAGTTCACCATCCGGTTCTCACAAGGATGAAGTCACTGGCCTCTGTGGTCGTGACCTTGAATAGACTCTGAAAGGAGCCCAAGGTGGAGATCAGGGATGAGCCCTCTGTGCTCTGAGAAAAACTGGCAGAACAGGCCTTCACATAGTTAGATATTTTTAGGAGAAGAGTTTATGGGCCCAATTTTTTACATCTTCTGATATCTAGAGAAGCACTAAAATCATTAAAGGAGAGATTGCTCCTCTTGACTAGCAGCAACCTTCTTGTGACTAGTAGCAAACCTCTGCCAAAATGTGTGCTTAACTACACAAACCCCCCCTTCGCTAATACATATATGTATATATGCTGATCTTACTCCCCACTTCTTTGGAGCAGTTTCTCAAAACTATCTGACATGCTGTCTCCTGGGCTGTAGTGCTCATTTGGCCCAAATAAAACTCAACTCACAACACGTTGTACATTTTTTTCCACTGGACATAAGGAAAGTTGTGCTTTGTTGAGAGCATTTCCATTCACTATTCTGCCTTCAAAACAATTGTCCAATATCTCTCTCATCAGTACTGCACCTTAAATGTTTAGCAAGTGAAAGGCCATGGATCAGACCTCCTGTTATTCTTGGGGAAAAAGATCCCCCTCCCACCCTCACGCCCACCCCCTCCCACCACCCCAATCTCCCTAACACACCCTCAGGCCCACAGTCCAGCATACTTTAGCGGCCCCCGGGCCTCAGAATTTCTCACCCCCGTGCTAGTCCATACTCATGCAGTCACATCCCTCTAAAGAGAATAAAAGCAACTCAAAATACAGGGCTTTTTTCAAAAGGGTAATGCCTCTCCAAAAAGAGCTGCCCACGTGTTTTCCTTCTTCACACATACACTCTGTTGTGCTAAACCAGAGAAGAGGGAAAACCTTTTGAAAATCTGTTACTAAAACTCATCTCAGCCTCACAATCGAAATGCTGGTAACCTCAGACAAGCAAGTTTTTCATAGCAGCTGTTCTATATCATCCTCCACCTTAATCACAACAGCAACAATCCATTTCTCACAGGTAGATAGTATCTTTGCCAACAGAATGGTACTCATAACCACTGAATAGATAATGTAAATATTATTTCCTTGTGTGTCATGGCTGTTCTTGGAAATTCTTAATGAAAAATATGTGTATAGTTCAGTGAATCACAGTCACAAATCAAATATTGGAGACCAAAATGGAGAACTGAGGGAAGGTCCTGGTCCAGGGTTTAGGACTCTGCACTTTCACTGAGAGGGTCCGGGTTCAATCCATCTCTGGTCTGGGAACTAGGATCCTGCAAGCCCCGTGAAATGTAGGGGAAAAAAACCTGGGAGAGTTGAGATTAACGAATGCAAAAAAGAAAATGTACCAGACCATTAATAGTCTTATTCATTGCACCTGTCACAGTACTTTATATAGTATCTGTTTATATGTCTCTCTCTCCAAGTTGACCGTAAAAACTGTGTCTTATTTTCTTTTGTATAACCATCACCCAGTGTGATGTCTGACATATAAAAAACACTAGATAATCATTAGATAAATGAATATTTTTATGGTTTAACATAGTAGAGGACAGAATTTTTAATTATGATTAGCACAAAAATTGTTATTCCCTTCTTTGTTCTCACACTTGATTTCTGCTTATTAAAAAACACGATGCTATTTCCAGCTACTCATTACTGAAAATTGGAACAACAAGGAAAATATGAAGAAAAAAACCTTAAAATCTCGTTATAAAATTATGCTAATATGTTTCCTTTCCATATTTTCTGTGTATATTTTGTGCATAGGAGGAGTTACACATTATTTTATGATTTTTCAACTAACATTATATCAGGAGCATTTCTTACATTTTGAATATTCATAAATATAATTTTTAAATTTTTGTATTTTTCAATTGTAGGATAATATCATATATATTTAACCTTTCTCCTATTGTTGGATACTAGATTTTCCTAGCATTTGGCAAGTCAAATAATACTGAGATTAAAAAAAATCAAATTGTGTAGTATCTTGTTCACATGTATTACTTTTTGAAGACAGATCTCTATAGTGGAATCATTAGTTCAAAAAGTGTTAGCATTTTTAATACTACAGATATATCTTGCCAAATATATTTGCAATGCTTATGAGAATGTATTTATTTCTTTATTCTTATGAGTAAGACATTTTCAAATTGAAGCAGCTTAATTTCAGAACTTGATTTGTACGACGATGCCATCTGGTGGCCATAATACAAAATTACAAAAGCAGAAGTGGAGAAGCCCCTTTGGAAAGGCAAAATTATGGTGACTGTCAACGGTCTTACAGGTTTTCAAAAAGTGCTCTTGCTATTTGGATTTCTAATTATCCTCAGCAACCATATAAAATAAAGCTTACAATCTTTCAAATGATACTTATTAATGCATCTTGTTCGACCTGAATTTCTGGAGAACTTCACAAGGTGACTAGTCTATCGCCTGCTGAAGACAGGAGTCACAAGGCATGACCTCAAGGTCATAGTTTAACAGGGATACACAAAAGCAAACTGATCCCTGCAAACGTGACCAAAGGCTTTTGCAAAAGGAAAATAAAATTTACTAATATTTGTGATTTGAATCGTCCTGATTTTATAAAATGCACAAATGCATATCTCATAGTACAGGCAACCTCTACAGTGGCCCCCAATCACAATTCCCCACCCCTTAATATCCATACCATTTTGGAATCCTTTTCCCAAGAGAGCCAATGCATTTCCATCTCTCTCTCTTTCTTTCTCCAGTCTCTCCCCCACCCCCATAGGAAGCAAACTGCTGTGATGTGAATGGTGGTGGGGGTTTAGTCGCTCAGTGGTGTCCGACTCTTGCAATCCCATGGACTGCAGCCGGCAGCCTGGAATTCTCCAGGCAAGAATGGAGTGGGTTGCCATTTCCTTCTCCAAGGGATCTTTTCGAACCAAGAGTCAAACCCAGGTCTCCTGCATTGCAGGCAGACTCTTTACCAACTAAGCTATGAGGGAAGCCCCTGTGATGCAAATAGCCCTATAAAAAGACTGACATGGCAAAGAATTTGGGTCTCCAGTCAACAGCCAACCTGAGACCAGCCAACACCCACGTGAGTGAGCTTGGAGGTGGGAGCTCCCTAGTCAAGCCTTGACCTGAGACCCCACCCCTGACCTGCACCTTGAAGACAGCTTCCTAAGAAACTGAGTCAGTCACCCAGCTTATCTGTGACTTGCCCAGCTTATTTATTCACTAATAAAGACAATTTGAAACCTACTGAAACATTTCAACATTAATTTCTACTTAAGTACTCAAATTAAGTCCTATAAAATTTTAAATTTCAGTTAAAGTGTCTAACTCTTTTGAACACCTCAAGAAGCAAATACAAGTAAAATTATTACAAAACCTATTGCTATTCTTGTACTTAAATCTATTTTAAAATAAAGCAGTAGCTTTTAAACTTCATTTCGTGTGTTATTACTATAATTTTTACATTTCTTTAAGGTTATAACTGTACTTAAACTGTCCAATAGTTACATTATTAGATCCTTGAATACTATTCTAGTTTTCAGTAATCTCCATGGACCAAAAAAGCAAAATAGTTTGTCAAACAACTGATTTTTAGATTGTTTGCTTTCGCATCATGACTGAATTCAAGCTGCAGGCCATTAAGTTGGCTCTTGTTTTAAACTTAATTTATTACAAAAATGGAACATTTGGAATTCTCACCTTTCATATAGATTTTGTATTTCTTAACCTAATATTTCCATTACAAATGGTACATGTTTTAAGTCTCATTTTAGCTAACATTTAATTATGCATTATGCTATCCTTTTTATATA
Organism: Capricornis sumatraensis; assembly: GCF_032405125.1. Lineage (NCBI taxonomy): Eukaryota > Metazoa > Chordata > Mammalia > Artiodactyla > Bovidae > Capricornis > Capricornis sumatraensis. The sequence continues at coordinate 143,099,100 of NC_091072.1, read as the reverse complement.
TTGCTATTATCTGTTAGCACTATTAAAAATTGTGTATGCATTGTTGTAACATTTAAATTTGGAGGCCATTTAGAAAGTCTAAGCCCTGGGAAAAGAGGAATCAAACTCTTGAAGTTAGTCCCTTTTTAAAACGTGTGGTTAAATCATCATTTTAAAGCACAAAATTAAACTCTCTTTTCCTCTTTCTGCTTTCTTATTGTGTATGATCATCCTCGTTTGGATTCTGCTTTTTCTGGGCTGACATAATTTCCAATATTTTCCCATCTTTATTTACACAGTTAAAACAAATACCTCTCTATACTTCACAAACATATATAAATATAAACATATTCAAAATCATTTAGCTATATTAACACATTTAATGAAATTATTATTAACTTTTTGAAATACATTTCTGAAATATAATCTGTTAGAGTTCTTATTTCAGATTACAACTATCTATGCTGACAAACTTTTCTTTTAATTATCGTTATGAACACATGACCTTATAAAACAATTTTGTTGATTTATATATTTGTCTATCATAATATTACTATCATTAATGCTCAAAGTGCCCCAAATAGTTTGCACAAACTGCCCCTAATAGTTCCTTCAAGCTGACCTCTATGTACGTTATCTTTATTTATTTTTTTTTTACATTATCTTTAAAAGAATTTTTTAAAGACTTTGTTCTTTTAGGCTTCTTGAATCACAGCAATCTTCTTATGCTAAAACGTTTTTTAATTTAAATTTTTTTTTAATCGGAGGATAATTGCTTTACAATGTTGTATTGGTTTGTGCTATACAAGGTGAATCAGCCGTCAGTATACTTATATCCCCTCCCTCTTAACCCTCCCTCCTGCTCCCCCCACCTCTAGGTCATCACAGCACCAAGCTGAGCTCCCTGCGTTATACAGCAGGTTCCCACTAGTCATCGGTTTTACACATGGTAGTGTAGGTATGCCAGTCCTCCTCTCTCAGTTCGTCCCACCTTCTTGTTGCCTGGCTGTGGATCACAGCAATCTTGAAGGCGGAGTTACAGAGATTTCTCAAGGAATCCCTACCCTGACACACGCATAGATAGCCTCCCCTATTATCAACATCTCCTATCAGAGTGGTACACTTGCTGTCACTTGTTATAATCAATTAACCTGCCTTGACTCAGTCCATAGTTTACCTAAGAGTTCACTTTTGGTGTTATATTAATACATTCTTTGGGTTTGGACAAATGTGAAATAACATATATCCATCATAATATCCTAGAGCGTGTTTTCAGTGCCCTAAAAATCTCCTGTGTTCTGTTTATTCATCTCGCTACTCCACATCCCTAATCTCTTTACCATCATTGTACTTTTGCCTTTTCCAGAATATTGACGAACTTTGTCTTAAATGCTTCCTTATTCACAGATAACAATTAGATATATCCCTTCTCCAAACTTAATTTTTCCCTCTTCAAGCCATGAAATCAGCTAAATCTCAAAGAGCTCGGGTTCTTTCTCTTCTCCATTAAAGTTTCTAATACTTCCTTTTGAACTTAGGATGAACATTCAAACTTACCTCATTATCTGATCACTTCCTCATTTTCATTTCCTGTCATTTTCCCCACTTGTAGTCTCCCCCAACACTGACCTCCTCTGAGGTTTCAAATGCTCTGCAATAGGTATTTGATCATAATTTCCATTCCTGAGGATGTATTTTAGTCTAGAGGGAGATGGCTTTGTGATAAACAGCAACAAAAACACAGTATCTCCTTGGTATCACTGGCACACAGCACAGCACCCAGAATGTGGCCGACTTGCAGTAAGCAGCTATGATTAAATGAAAGTAAGGGCATTGGAACGATAAACCTGATGAAAGCAATCAACGTATAAGTTAAAGGTCTTATTGCAACAGTGTTCAAACAAAACTAATATTATGTATCTAGGTCAAAGCAAGATTACAGAAGCATAAAATTATTGGAGAACACTGCAGCATAATGGGGCATGCTGCCCAATAAAGACATTTAAAAAAAAGATAAGTTTAAGAAAATCTTCCCAGATGGGATGGTTCTGGCAGTCCAGTGGTTGGAACTCTGGACTTCCACTACAGGGGGCACAGGTTCAGTCCCTGTTTGGGGAACTAAGATTCCACAGGCTGCAATGCTGCCAATAAGTATATAAATATCCATTCTTTAAAAAAGGAAAAGAAAAAAACCTTCATGGAAGGTTTGCATGCATGTTTGCATGCATGTGCTTCTGTCTCTGCCTCAAGTTGCTTAATGGGCATGTCTGCCCTTAATTTTTTTTTAATTGGGTAACTGATCTTTTTATTGTTAAAGTGTAAGAGTTCATTATTTATTATGAATCCACATCACTTCAGATATATGACTTGCAAACATTTCCTCCCATTCTGTAGGTTGTCTTTTCATTTTTTCAAAAGAAAATTTTTTGTCCACGTGGGATCTTAGTTCCCCCAGCAGGGATCAAACTTATGTCCCCTGTATTGGCAGTGTACAGTCTTAACCACTGGACTGCCAGGGAAATCTCCCTTAATTTTTATATATGTAAATATATGTCAACCCATAATGACTTCCTACAACATCTATGAATAAATGGCTAAAGTGTAGAAATTTAACATTTAATAAAGCATTACAGTGGAGAAGGCAATGGCAACCCACTCCAGTACTCTTGTCTGGAAAATCCCATGGCCAGAGGAGCCTGGTAGGCTGCAGTCCAGGGGTCACTAAGAGTCGGGCACCACTGAATGACTTCACTTTCACTTTTCACTTTCATGCATTGGAGAAGGAAATGGCAACCCACTCCAGTATTCTTGCCTGGAGAATCCCAGGGACAGAGGAGCCTAGTGGGCTGCCGTCTATGGGGTTGCACAGAGTCGGACACGACTGATGCGACTTAGCAAAGCATTACAGTAGAGTGATAGAATTCACATTTGTCCTAAGTCTTAAGCCCCCTTTCCTAATGTTACTCATGACAAATTACAGGATATGTTTTTCTTTTTTTATGTTTTTGCAACTGCTATAACTACAAGACCAAAATAATTTAAAATTACAGATTTTTAAATAAAGAGTTTGAAGAAGCTATTTGCAGTCCTAAGGACCAAGACATTTTCTTTCAGTCCTTCCACTGGTATGGCCACCTGCAGAAAACAGCCCAGCACAAAGTGGTCACTTGGATTATTGAGAAGGACAGTCAGAAGAGAACCATTAAAAAATGATGATAAGGAGACTTCCCTGGGAGTCTAGAATCGGCCTACAAGTGCAGTGGACATTGCTGGTCCAGGAACTAAGATCCCACATGCCGTGGGGCAACTAAGCCCATGGAGAGCCCCAACTGCTGAATGAAGTCTGTGTACAGCAGCAAATGAAGCCTGCAAACCTAGAGCCACACCCTGCAAAATCAGAAGCCACCACAATGAGAAGTCCTCACAAGGCAACTAGCAAGTAGCCTCCACTTGCTGCAACTAGAGAAAGCCTTTGTGCAGCAACAAAGACCCAGTGTGGCCAAAAATTAGTTGATTTTTTAAAAATAAAATTAAAAAATGGTGATAAAGACCCAATCATTGCAGTATAATGCCTATATACATTGCTAATTCCCTAGCATTAGCATTTATCATCTTTAAAGGCAAAAAACTCTTAAACAGCAAATATACCTTGACTCTATATCTATTACTAATAAAACAAGATAATCTTGCCATGCTTTCTGCACTGTAATTAATTCATGGACCCACAGGAAGAAATAATGCCCTGTTGCATTGAAATCCTGGACTCAACATAAGAAGTCATCAAGCTTTTATGATAATCACTTTATTTCCATGAAAAGGCTTCTAAGTAGTGTTTGTGCATGCCAGAGTCAAGAAGAAATATTCTTATTCAGAGTAAAGCAAAAATATTCTAGGAGCAGTTACAATTTGTGATTGACTGCTACCCTGGGGAAAAAAAATGAGTTTCATTTCCAAGCAGGTGTTCAAACACAGTTTAAACACTTGACAGGTAAGTTATAGAGAGACATTTACAAATTTAGTGATTTTTAAATGTATAAGATCATGTTCAAACCTGTGATGTATGATTCTGTAAATATAGATGCTTACCACCCTCATATTTTGTGTCAGCAGTTCTGGATTGCATTTTCTTCCTTTTGCCAAGAGATTTCACGTCAGTATAAACGTGCTTCTCCATCATGTCTGAAGGGTAGAGAAACGTGGAGATGAGATGTGGTTGAAAGAGAACTTTCTCATATGTTTAAGAAAAAAATTATTGTAATTCACACTTCTCATACAGCATATGAGAAATTGTTCTTTATAAAAATTATATTTGAGGGGACCTTCTTCCTCTTTCATGAGAATTCCTTTGAATGCCTAAAATAAGTAAATTGTGTGTTGGAATTTCACACCATTGGTGGTCTTTTGTAGGCTTGAGGGAGGTTGCTGTTCCCATGATAAATGGAGAATTGGGGTGGGGCGGGGGGGCAAAAGTATAAAGTGTTCAGACCAAAGTGTATGTATACATATTTTGAAGAGACTTTCCTACAGTGTTCAGAAACAGATTAAAGCAATAGGTCATAAAACATAAAAGCAGAGCTGCCAGAAGAAAGGCTGAGAAGTTGCAGCTTTGGCTGCCTGAGATCCTTTTATTTTTAAACCACAAATCACAAGGGTTACCTGTTTTGTTTTGTCTTGGTTTGTTTTCATGTTAAGCTATCTAGTTCTGTAGCAAAGCACATCCTCTGTATACTGTAATGCTAGATTATAAGAACACGTTTTATAGATATAGTGATAATAAATCCAGAACTATTCTGATTTCTCCATCTGGTTTTTCCTAAGTCCATTCTCACTTGTCAAACAACCTGCTTATATTTTTAACTCAGTGTGAGTTCCTTCTTCTGTGCAATGAGGTACCCACTGAAACTGACAATAAGAGCCACAAGCAGGTGGCTCTTAGACATGTATCTGGATGTATACGATAAAATATCCAGAGATCAAGACAGGTCAACAACATCATCAATGCCACTGGCTCTCTAAAGCTTTTGAAGCTGCTCTTGGGCATGTTGACAACCTCATGGCTACATTAGAGTTGTCACAGCTCCAGGTAACTTATTCAGTATTCAAGGCAAAAAAGAGTAGAGGTAATGCAAGCCATTCCAGAAAGCTAGACAACTTTGCCTTAAGTCTTAGTAGCCAAAGGTGGGCTACATAGCCATTCTAGCTACAAGGGGAGCTGAGAAAGTAACATGTGAAGAAAAAGAGAAACAGTGATTCAGAAGGGCTCATGGCCTGGTCAATAGTCTTTGGCCCCCTAGGCTAGGGCTAACACAAGATTTAATGGACATCAACACATTTTTGAGGTCTAACTATTTATACCCTCAAATTAATGTAAAGGTAATGTCAAGGTGGTTCAGTGGTAAAGAATCCACCTGCATGCAAAAGACAAAAGTTCGATCACTGGGTCAAGAAGATTCCTGGAGAAGGAAATGGTAAACCACTCCAGTATTCTCGCCTGGGAAAACTCATGGACAGAGGAGCCTGGCGGGCGACAGTCCATGGGGTTGCAAAAGAGTCAAACATGACTTAGTGACTACACAACAACAGTGAATCCAAAAAGGCATTTTAATTTTCAGAAAAAGAGCTAAGAGCTATACATATCACAGTATAGAATGAATTTAGAAGATCTTTTACTATATTACTTGTCTCTGCTAGTTTACCTACTGCAATTATCAGTATAAAAAAATAGCTTAAGAGACTTCCCTGGAAATCCAGTGGTTAAGACTTTACCTTCCAAAGCAGAGGGTGCAAGTTTGACCCCTGGTCAGGAAGCTAAGATCCCGTGTGCCTTTCAGCCAAAAAAAACCAAAAAAACAGAAACAATATTGTAACAAATTCAATAAAAGCCTTTTTAAAATATAAACTTAAAAGCAGAGAACTCTGAATAATTTTTGCCTTTAGGAAAAACAAAAGTTTGAATTAGAAAGATTTCACCTGAAGGATATGTCTGGGTTAATGATACTAAGGGATTCCATAGATTGTGACAACTTTATATTGAAAAAAAAGAGGGATGAGTCCCAGAAAGGACTGGTAATCAAAAAAAGAAGAGAAAAACGGTTTCGGACCGAACAGAAATCTTAGGGTATTTTTTTTATCTCTGTATAATATTCATTCTCTTATTGATTCTTTAAAAACTGCTCTTAGGGACTTCCCTGGTGGTCTGGTGGTTATAAATTTGCCTGCCAGTGCAGGAGACACAGTTCCAGAAGGATTACATCCCTGTTCCGGAAGGATTACATGTGCTGCAGGACAACTAGGCCCCGTGCCTTAGCTATGAAGCCTATGTGTTCTAGGGCCTGTGCTCTGCAGCAAGAGAAACCAGGGCACTTAGAAGCCTGTGTGTGGCAAGTAGAGAAAAGCCCACTGACAGCAGTGAAGACCCAGCACAGTTAAAAAAAATAAAAAACAGACTGCTCTTAGTTTGCCAACTCTGGCTAAATCTGACGCTGATAGCCCCTGTTCACAGCTTCTCCAGCAATGCCCAATATCCTATCTTCCAGCAGCACTAAGAGTCTGTGGAAATAATGTATCTGGGCTATAATCACTTTGAATGCATTGCCATGCTCCTCTCCTCCACCTGGCAAAATACATAGTCTTCCTCCAAACTTGACTGAATGCATTTCTTTGAAAAGTCTTTCCTGTGCCTGAACAGAGTTAACTCCATCCTTCCTGTGAATTCTCAGATATCTTTAATTATGATCCAATTACTTCTGTTTTCACATTGCATTTTAATTATTTATAGCTATTTCTGTCCCCTGAACTTTGAGTTTCAAGGCAAAGGGTCTGTGACTTAATTACCTTTAAATTTTCAGCACCAAGTATAATGTGTGCCTTGCACACAGTAAGTGTTAACTAAGCATTGGTGAACAGATGGATAAAGGAACAAATGAATACTCTAAGGCAGGAGGCAATTATAAACTAGGAAAACTGAAAAGAAAGAGCAATTAATTATTTGTAAAGGTGTTTATGACATAATAATTTGATCTCCTTGAATGACTTTGTTTCTAAACTTAAATACAAAGTGTTTATCTTCAAAAAATTTTCAACTTATAAGGAAAAAAGATTTCACATAGTCATTTATTTGTATACTACTAGAAAACAAAATATTGCCTATCTAGATTATTATAGTTTATAACTAAGAGTAAAAGCTAACTAAAATGATGATAGAAAACATTCACAAAGATTATTCTTAAAAAAAAATGAAAGGTAAACATATCTTTTCTTAGTCTTTACAATTCACTTTCTTCGATTTCTTAACAAGGAAATTTGGAGGGTTCAGCATTATTTCATTATCAGAATAAGAATTCTTTCATTCAATGACCTCCTTTTAATTCAGTATAGCTCTACTCGAAAATGCTATACTTCAGGGGATTCGCTCTCCTTTCCTAACATCTCATTCCTCTGAGTTTGCTCTGTGAAAGTTGCTCAGTCGTGTTCGACTCTGCAACGTCATGGACTGAAGCCCACCAGGCTCCTCTGTCCATGGGATTCTCCAGGCCAGAATACTGGAGTGGGTAGCCATTCCCTTCTCCAGGAGATCTTCCTGACTCAGGGATCAAACACATGTCTCCTGCATTGCAGGCAGATTCTTTACCATCTCAGACTTTCACATACCAAGCCCCATCAGATAGGATTAAGGATGTTAAAAATCTCTCCAGAAACAGTAGCTGATGACACACAGTAGCTTTGATCTTACCTGTAAGTTCCACAGTTTGTTCAGAAATAGAGTTGGGAGGGGTTCACTTTCCCTTCTAAAGGCTGAATGGGAAGAAAAGATCTGATGTCCAGAACAACTGAAATATTCTCAGCAGTAGAATAGGAAATCTTGACATTTGAGACATTCTGAAAGTTTCTGTTCTTGTCAGAACTCTTACATATGTCCACTTTATTTAAAGTACCCTTGCCTCTCCATGGTGGCTCAGACAGTAAAGCATCTGTCTACAGTGTGGGAAACCCGGGTTCAATCCCTGGGTTGGGAAGATCCCCTGGAGAAGGAAATGGCAATCCACTCCAGTACTATTGCCTGGAAAATCCCATGGATAGAGGAGCCTGGTAGGCTACAGTCCATGGGGTTGCAAAGAGTCAGACACGACTGAACGACTGCAATTTCACTTTCACGTTCACTTTACCTCTCCATGATGTGATCACTTACTTACAATCAGACTTCCTGGAATGTGTCAAGTAGGCCTTAGGAAGCATCACTATGAACAAAGCTGGTGGAGGTGATGGAATTCCAGTGGAGCTCTTTCAAATCCTTAAAGATGATGCTGTGAAAGTGTTGCACTCAATATGCCAGCAAATCTGGAAAACTCAGCAGTGGCCATAGGACTGGAAAAGGTCAGTTTTCATTCCAATCCCAGAGAAAGGCAATGCCAAAGGATACTCAAACTACCACACAATGGCACTAATCTCACATGCTAGCAAAGTAATGCTCAAAATTCTCCAAGCCAGGCTTCAACAGTATGTGAACCAAGAACTTGCAGGTGTTCCAGCTGGATTTAGAAAAGGCAGAGGAACCAGAGATCAAATTGCCAACATCCATTGTATCATGGAAAAAGCAAGAGAGTGCCAAAGAAACATCTACTTCTGCTTTATTGGCTATGCCAAAGCCTTTGACTGTGTGGATCACAACAAACTGTGGAAAATTCTGAGAGAGATGGGAATACCAGACCACGTGACCTTTCTCCTGAGCAACCTGTATGTAGGTCAAGAAGCAACAGTTGAAACTGGACATGGAACAACAGACTGGTTCCAAATCAGGAAAGGAGTACGTCAAGGCTATATATTGTCACCCTTCTTATTTAACTTAAATGCAGAGGACATCATGCTAAATGCCAGGCTGGATGAAGCACAGGCTGGAATCAAGATTGCTGGAAGAAATATCAATAACCTCAGATATGCAGATGACACCATCCTCATGGCAGAAAGTGAAGAAGAACTAAAGAGCCCCTTAATAAAAGTGAAAGAGGAGAGTAAAAAAGTTGGCTTAAAACTCAACATTCAGAAAACTAAGATCATGGCATCTGGTCCCATCATTTCATGGGAAATAGATGGGGAATCAGTGGAAACAATGAGAGGCTTTATTTTGGGGGGCTCCAAAATCACTGCAGATGGTGACTGCAGCCATGAAATTAAAAGACACTTGTTCCTTGGAAGAAAAGCTATGACTAACCTAGACAGCATATTAAAAAGCAGAAGCATTACTTTGCCAACAAAGGTTCATCTAGTCAAGGCTATGGTTTTGCCAGTAGTCATGTATGGATGTAAGAGCTGGACTATAAAGAAAGCTGAGCACCGAAGAATTGATGCTTTTGAACTGTTGTGTTGGAGAAGACTCTTGAGAGTCCCTTGGACTGCAAGGAGATTCTAAAAGTCCATCCTAAAGGAAATCAATCCTGAATAGTCATTGAAAGGAATGATGCTGAAGCTGAAGCTCCAATACTTTGGCCACCTGATGTGAAGAACAGACTCATTGGAAAAGACCTTGATGCTGGGAAAGATTGAAGGCGGGAGGAGAAGGGGACGACAGAGGATGGGATGGGTTGGATGGCATCACCGACTCAATGAACATGATCTTGAGTAATCTCTGGGAGTTGGTGATGGACAGGGAAGCCTTGTGTGCTCCAATCCATGGGTTCACGAAGAGTTGGACATGACTGAGTGACTGCGTTGAACTGAACTGGCCTCTCTCATCACCTAGAGCAAGCAAGCCAAAAAATAGTACCTGCGAAGTAAAGAATTTTGATTGAAAAGTGGAGGGGGGAAAATCATACCATATATGAGTAGATAATGAAAGGAAGGAAGGAAGAGAAGAAAGGAGAGGGGAAAATCTTCACCATCCTAAATGCCATTAAGAATATTTGTGATTCATGAGAAGAGGTCAAAGTATCAACATAAATGGGTATTTGGAAGAAGTGTTCTCGGCCCTCATGGATGACTTTGAGAGGTCCAAGATTTTAGTGGAGGAAGTAATGGCAGATGTGGTGGAAATAGCAAGAGAAGTGGAGCCTGATAATATGGTTGAATCGTTGCAATCTCTCGTGATAAAATTTTAAAGGATGAGGAGTTGCTTTTTAAAGATGAGCAAAGAAAGTGGTTTCCTAAAATAGAATCTAATCCTGGTGAAGATTCGGTGAAAATGGTTGAAATGACAATAGAGGATTTAGAATATTACATAAACTTAGTTGATAAAACAGCAGCACTATTTGAGAGGATTGACTCCAATTTTGACAAAAAGTTCTACTGTGGGTAAAATGCTTTCTGAAAATATGGCATGCTACAGAGAAATTGTTCCTGAAAGGAAGTCAGTTGATGTGGCAAACTTCACTTCTGCTTCCCTGATGACTCAGTGGTCATCTGCCTGCAATGCAGGACATGAAAGAGATGCAAATTTGATCCCTGATTTAAGAAGATCCCCTGGAGGAGGAAATAGCAACCCACTCCAGTATTCTTGCCTGGAAAATTCCATGGACAGAGGAGCCTGGCAGGCTACAGTCCGTGGCATCCCAAAGAGTTGGACATGACTGAGTACACATATGTAACACAAGTCTTAGTTTAAGAAATTGTCACAGTCACCCCCAAACTTCAGCAACCACCACCCTGATCAGCCATAATCAAATATCAAGGCAAGACCCTCCAACGGCAAACAGATTACAGCTCATTGGAGGCTCATATGATGGCTAGCATATTTTAGCAATGGAGCATTTTCTAAATAAGATATGCACATTGGTTTTAGTTTTTAAACTTTTTTTAATTAATTTTTTCTGCTATGCACATTGTGTGTGTGTGTGTTTTTTAAGACATAATACTATTGCTCCCTTAATAGATTACAGGATAATGTAAATATAACTTTTTTATACACTGGGAAACAAACAAAAAAAACAAAAACTGTGTGACTTACTTTATGGCAACATTCCCTTTATTGCAATACTGATTTGATTACAGTTGTTGGAGTAAACCTGCAACACCTCCAAGGTGTTATTATCTCACAGGATGGTTATAATAAGAAAGTAAAAAAATATATTTTACCAATCAAAGCCCAGCAAGGAAAACAAATCTCTCTGTTTTAAAACAGAGGAAATTTTATTCAAGGTACTGGGCTTCCCTTGTAGCTCAGCTGGTAAAGAATCCACCTGCAATGTGGGAGACCTGGGTTCAATCGCTGGGTTGGGAAGATCCCTGGAGGAGGGAAACTCTACCCACTCCAGTTTTCTGGCCTGGAGAATTCCATGGACTGTGTAGTCCATAGTCCATGGGATTGCAAAGAGTCGGACACGACTGAGCAACTTTCACTTACTGACTTACTTGCTGATCAAGAAGGTGACAAAGATGCTAAGAAACTACTTAGAACTCAATAAGGACACTCAGAGTTTAGCCATATCCAGAAGCTTCTACTCCCCACGAGACAAGGGTTACACTTCAAGTATTTCTTTAGAGCCGAGGTCCCCAAGGTCACATGACCTTGTTTTCTCCATTTGAGAAGCAGTGGCCAGCTCAGTTATGTATCACTTGGTATTTATTTCCCATCCTCCTTCACCTCACTTCCTCTTTCCCTCAGTTTCATTGCCCTATAAAACATTTTCGGGGGGGGGTGATATACTTGCTTTATAATGTTGTGTTCGTTTCTGCTGTACAACAAAGTGAATTAGCTATGTGTATACACATGTCCCCTCCCTCCTGGGCCTCCCTCCCACGGCTGCACCCCACTAGGTCATCACAGAGCACCAAGCTGAGCCCTATGCCGTACAGCAGCATTGACTGTTGTTGTTTTTCAGTGGCTAACTCCTGTCAGACTCTTTGTGACCCCATAGACTACAGTACACCAGACTTTCCTGTCCTTCACTATCTCCCAGAGACTCAAACTCATGTCCAATGAGTCAGTGATGCCATCCAACCATCCCATCTGATCACTCCCTTCTCCTCCTGCCCTCCATCTTTCCCACCATTGGGGGATCTTTTCCAATGAGTCAGCTCTTTGCATTAGGTAGCCAAAGTATTGGACCTTCAGCATCAGCATTGATAGCACTTAAGTTTGTCTCAGGGTTTGTCTGGTTAAAGATACTGGGAAATGCTGCTTGGAGGTATTTGTTTCCCCACAATAAGAAGCTGAGGAGGGAAGAGCAAAGGATAGGTCTGAACACAAATAGGCCCAAAGGTGTGTGTTCTAACCTTGCTGTTCATTGCCATCCTTACATTCAAATTTAAATTTTATGTAACAGTGTCATGATTCCATCTAATAAGAGGTTCCTCATTTCTGTAATAGGTCAGGAAACACAAGATGGAGAAATTATGCAGAGTCTGAACGCTTGTAATAAGGGGATGTCCTTCAGGGCATTCGAGTCCTAGCTCCCTTCTATGCCTAGTTTGGCAGGATTCCTTCCTGGGTAGTTGTTGCTGTTGTTCAGTAACCCAGTCATGTCCGATTCTTTGTGACCCCATGGACTGCAGCATGTCAGGCCTCCCAGGCCCTCACCATCTCCTGGAGTATGCCCAAGTTCGTGTTCATTGCATTGGTGACGCTGTCCAGCCATCTAATCCTCTGATGCCCTCTTCTCCTTTTGCCCTCAATCATTCCCAGCATCAGGGGCTTTTCAAATAAGTTGGCTCTTCGCATCAGTTGACCAAAATATTGGAGCTTCAGCTTCAGCATCAGTCCTTCCAGTGAATATTCAGAGTTGATCTCCCTTAAGATTGACTTGTTTGATCTTCTTGCAGTCATGAGTAGTTATATAAATACAATAGCCCAGAGATCCTAACGGAAGACGTAACAAAGATAGTCTAATTAAATAAAGCCTGGCTGTACAGTAGGACAGGAACAGTTGGGAGGGTTCATGACACTAGATAAGGGATCCCAACTGATAGGGACAGAATAAAGGGACAAAGTAAGTGATCAAATTGTTAATGCCACTCAGGGACTATAAGTATAAAAAATAGGTGAGACCTCTGTAAGTTAATGATTATTCAAGAAAGCAGGCTTTTGTTATTGTTTAGTCACTACGTTGTGTCCAATTCTTTTGCGACCCCATGAACTGTTAGCCCTTGAGGCTCCTCTGTCCATGAGATTTCCTAGGCAGTAATACTGGAATGGGTTGCATTTTATTTTCCAGGGCATCTTCCTGACCCAGGGACTGAACTCTGTCTCCTGCATTGGAAGGTAATTTCTTTACTGCTGAGTCACCAGACTGGGCACATTGCATTTCAGTTCAGTTAAATTCAGTCACTCAGTCATGTCCGAGTCCTTGTGACACCATGGACTGCAGCACATCAGGCCTCCCTGTCCATCACCAACTCCCGGAATTTACTCAAACTCATGTCCATTGAGTCGGTGATGCTATCTAATCATCTCATCCTCTGTCGTCCCCTTTTCCTCCGGCCTTCAATCTTTCCCAGCATGATGTCCTCCGCATTTAAGTTAAATAAGCAGGGTCATAATATACAGCCTTGATGTACTCCTTTCCTGATCTGGAACCAGTTTGTTGTTTCATGTCCAGTTTCAACTGTTGCTTCTTGACCTACATACAGATTGCTCAGGAGGAAGGTCAGGTGGTCTGGTATTCCCATCTCTTAAAGAATTTTCCACAGTTTGTTGTGATCCACACAGTCAAAGGCTTTGGCATAGCCAATAAAGCAGAAGTAGATGTTTTTCTGGAACTCTTTTGCTTTTTCAATGATCCGATGGATGTTGGCAATTTGATCTCTGGTTCCTCTGCCTTTTCTAAATCCAGCTTGAACATCAGCAAGTTCTTGGTTCACATACTGTTGAAGCCTGGCTTGGAGAATTTTAAGCATTACTTTGCTAGCAAGTGAGATGAGTGCCATTGTGTGGTAGTTTGAGCATTCTTTGGCATTGCCTTTCTCTGGGATTGGAATGAAAACTGACCTTTTCCAGTCCTATGGCCACTGCTGAGTTTTCCAGATTTGCTGGCATATTGAGTGCAACACTTTCACAGCATCATCTTTAAGGATTTGAAAGAGCTCAACTGGAATTCCATCACCTCCACCAGCTTTGTTCGTAGTGATGCTTCCTAAGGCCCACTTGACTTCATATTCCAGGAAGTCTGGCTCTAAGTGAGTGAACACATCATCGTGGTTATCTGGATCATGAAGATCTTTTTTGTAAGCAAAATCGTGTTTGCTTAACCACTAAACCAAGCAAGTTTGCTTAGCAACAAAGCCATGCAACAAAAGCACACGGCATGCCCCCAAACAATAAAACAATGGTGGTATGAGACCCACATCCTGTCCTGTGAGCTCAGAAAGTTAATGATCCCTAGGACATGCTCTGTGCACACATGAACAACAATAATTTATGAACCTAGCTTGACAATGTAAGGACAAGAAAACTCCCTTGCCCAACCTGCAGGAGGAGCCAATGATGGAAGCATAACGACTGCTCAAGAAAGACAAGAAAGTTTATCTCCCCATGCCCACTTTTCCTTTTATTATTAAACCATACCCCACTAAGTTCTCCGGGAATGGCATTTCTCACCCACCCACTTGTAAACCTGACAAGAGTCCTATTCTAATAAATCAATTCTTATCTACCACTTTTCCTCTCACTGAATTCCTCTCTGTGCTGAGACATAAAGGACTGCGTTACGGAGAGGGTAATAGGCGGGAAGGCCAGGGGTCTCCAAACGGTGAAAATAGGCTGCAAGTGTCAGACATTTTTTATCTCTTCCTTAACTGGCAGGAAGAAACAAACTAGTGTTACATTTTTTCCCCCTTCTCTGCTGCTGCTGCTGCTGCTAAGTCGCTTCAGTCGTGTCCGACTCTGTGCGATCCCATAGACAGCAGCCCACCCAGGCTCCCGTCCCTGGGGTTCTCCAGGCAAGAACACTGGAGTGGGTTGCCATTTCCTTCTCCAGTGCCTGAAAGTGAAAAGTGAAAGCGAAGTTGCTCAGTCATGTCCGACTCTTCACGACCCCATGGACAGTAGCCTACCAGGCTCCTTCGTCCATGGGATTTCCCAGGCAAGAGTACTGGAGTGCGTTGCCATTGCCTTCTCCTTCCCCTTCTCTATAGAAATTTAAAAAGAATGCTGTGTTGCCATAATGACACCTGGTTCCTCTTGAGCTTAATTTTTCTCAAACCTTGAGCTAACCAATGCATTTTTCTTATGGAAATGTTTGTCTCAAGCTATGTTAATGTGCTGTGCATTTACCCTAGACTCTGTCTTCAAGTCAGCTCCACCTAAAGGCTCAGAACCCTCAGAATCTACTTGACAAACCAGTATGTTATACTGTTGTAGCCACGTGTTCAGGGTAACAAACTAAGTGGCATGCAGTTTATGATACCGGCTGGCCCAAGGCAGAGTCTCCTCTTAACCAAGGACCCCGACCAGTTTTTGTGAAAACCTTATATACCCTAAGTGTACATGCCCAAACCCACTTCCCCAAATTCCCTGAAACTAGTATGAACAAAGGAAAGGAAGAAAGGTACAATCAAAGTTAATCCATGATTCATATGCCGTAAGCCTAGGTAGTTAACAGTGGACAATTATCAATAGCCCCATGGTCATACCCCAATAAGCATAATAGAATATATGATTCTATTCGGTTACGCAGATAATTAGGGTATTCTTTTCGGCGACTGAGAGTGCTGGGGCTCTTCCTTCCAGGGGCCTGGTTTTCCTGTTGGTATATCGTTTCCATAAATACTGGGCATATAGCTCAAAGTCCACAGTCCGCCCAAGATGGGGTCCTGATTTCAAGGTAAAGCCTGTTTGTTTCCTCCTTCAATACACTGTTCTCCTAATCTATGTTAATGAAACTATATATTTGTATTGAAATCTGCCTTTCTTCAAGATTCATGTCAATTGTTTTATGGCCCCGGATGACTCACCTGGTGTCAATGTTATCTCAAAAATGCATGTTGTGGGTGAGGGGCCTGGTGCCATTCTCTAAGTTTTGAGACATTTCCTTTCTTTAATTAGCAGACTGCTAGTAGCTATATAACACCCAGCTAAAGACTAACAGGGGGGCACTCTTTCTGCCCCCTTCTGATGTCTATGTCAGAAGCTTTCTCTATCTCTTTTATACTTTAGTAAAACTTTATTACACAAAAGCTCTGAGTGATCAAGCCTCATCTCTGGCCACGGATTGAATTCTCCTCCTGAGGCCAAGAATCCCAGCGTCTTTCATGGTTCAGCAACAACCTTTCAGTACCAGAGCTCTTCTAGCCACCATCACAACACCAATCAGCTGCACAACTAGTTGAGGCATTAGCTTCACGAGAAAAATGAGTGGTAGGAGTAGAAAGTGATAAATTCAACTATGGCTTCACAACCTATTACAGAGACAAGGGTATTGGTAGCTATTTTTTACAGCTCTCTTTATAGCTATATTTTTATAGTTATATGATAAGAAAATATGTCTTTTTTCTTCTTCCTTTTCCACTACCATTTTGTATAAAAAGTGATGGTGGAGTTCATCATTGTAACGCTGTGTTTTGAATTATGAAGGGCCACATCTAGAGCTGATGAAGAAGACAGTGTATCAACTGGAAGCCTGCTATTGGTTGTTCAATCGCTCAGTCATGTCCAACTCTTTGCTGCCCCATGGACTGCAGCACACCAGACTTCCCTCATAGTACTGTACCAGTGCTAAATTTCCTGATTTTGACAATTGTTCTATGGTTATAGAGGACAAAATCCTTATTCTTGTGAAATATTTAGACAAACGGGCATAATGTTCTAAATTTATTATCAAATGAATCAGCAAGGAAAGAGGCAGAGAGAAAGAAACTATAAAAATGCATATACAGTAAAATTTAAACAAATGGTAACCATGGGTAGAGGTTACATGATAGTTCCTTGCACTACTGTTTCAACTATTCAGTAAGTTTGAAATTATAGCAAAATTATTTTTAATGAGAGGTATCTAGATGGGGTGGGAGGGAGGATAAGTACTTTTTAGTTATTAATTATGATCTCTCAAAGCCAGAGTCTATTGAAATGATTTATTCTATTGATAAGGAAAAAACTCAAGCTATTTATCAAAGTTGTCTAATTGATTCTAGGGGTGTTTCAGGAAAAGAGAGAGAAATTCCTCAAGGCCATTAAAAGAGAGGGGTAACTGCTCTCCAAGGAGAAAATGATTCCCTCTTCCCCAAGAAGACACATGGCATCTGATGCCTTCGATCACAGTCCAAAAGAGCGCTTTCTCTTCCTCTTCCATCTCATCTCTGTTTCTACAGTGAACTAAGTCCTGCAGTCAAAAACATTAATTTATAGTTAGCCACAAATTACTATAGAAAACCAACAACAGAAAAATTTACAAAATTCCGTTTCACCTTTTCTTCTTAGTGTTTATTGAAGCAATCAATTCTCTTCTCGCAGATACAATTATAGGTTTTATAGCAATCAATAGTTTCTATTCTTGTTGAGGTTAAAAATGCACATTCACTTTTCCCAAAAGGATGATCCATTATTGTCAAATTACTGTAAGACAGAAAACATACATGGTCAACTGTTTAATTCTGCAGCTTACAACAACATAAAGCATATTTTTAAGTCTATTTTCTAAATATCTGGCCTATAGAAATATTAATGATAAGTTCATCATTAAAGATTTTCAGGACTTCCATAACTGTCCAGTGACTAAGACTCCATACTCCCAATATAAGGGGCTTGGGTTTGATCATTGGTCAGGAAACTAGATCCCACATGCCAACAAGCCACCACTGAGAGTTCACATGCAACAATGAAAGATCCTGTATATTTGAAACTAAGAGCTCAGCCAAATAAATAAATAAACTAAAAGATTTTCTATTGCTCTTATCCCATTAAATAGAATAACATCTTCTTGATCACATCTATAACCTCACATGTTTCACACTGGGAATTTTTTATCAAAGAGCAATATTGCTAGTTGGGATCATGACATAGTGACCTGCTTTCTTGTGTTAATTATTTCAATTAAAATGAGATATTTAAAAGTAGAGGAACTGAATTTCTATGATACAGGTAACAAGGTTGCATGTGAATATAATTTAAGAAGAAAAAGTAGAATCAGAATATAGGCAGAGATGAAGTTGTTGAATGGATGTTTTATATCTTTTCTTTCCCTCTCTCACAGTTAGCTATGGGGCTGTTACCCCCAGAGCTAATAGTTACTAATTAAAACATTAAAATTTCACTGGAAAAATATCTGAAACAAGATCTGTATTTCAGCAAAGTGGTAGATTAGGGGAGAAATATCTTTCTGTTGAAAATAGTTTAAAATGCTGAAAAAAAATTTTTTTAACCTCTTGAGTAAGTTCATGGACTGGCAAGAGGCAGATTCATGCTCAGGCTATGAGGGTTAAGCAAAGATGGAAACCCAGAAGGGTAAGTGAAGCACTGAAACCAGTCTTTCCCTTAGATGTAGCAGACTAAAGAATGGATTCTGCCCAAGATGAAAATTCTATTGGGTTGGTCAAAAAAGTTCATAACATCTTACAGGATACCCCAAATCAACTTTTTGGCCAACTCAATGCATAGAAAACAAGCTACCAAAAGGGTTGAGACAAAAGTGTTATATTTCCAATATAAACTACCTTAGGACTGTCTTGAACCTTGAATTTAAGCAGAAGAGAAGAGGAATAATCCCACCTAACAATCCAAAATCACAAACCACACCTCATGCAATTTGCATTTGCTACATTACCTAGGAATACGTAAATATGCTATAGGTAAAAAGAGAAACAACTAAGGAAGATAAATGAAACTAAATAGCTGTGAAGCACAAGCAGAAAATACCAGATGTGTTAAGTAAGTTAGTAACCTATGTGATTTGTTAGATATAGTAAACAGAGGGCTTCGCTTAGCAGTAAAGAATCCACCTGCTGATGAAAATACAGGTTCAATCACTGGGTTCAGAAGATCCCTTGGAGAAAGAAAGGGCAACCCACTCCTGTACTCTGACCTGGAAAATTCCATAGACAGAGGAATCTGGTGGGCTACAGTCCAAGGGTTGGGCGCAACTGAGCAACTGAGCCCAAAGACAAAGAGTAAGTAGAACCCATGAGTGCTGAACATAGGAAAGGAAGGAAGAATCAAGCAGACAGAAACTATCATGCATAAAATATACATGATGAACATAGACACTCTCCATTCAGTCTTACGTTTGTCACCCATGGGTGGCACTCATTCTGGCCCCCTGCCTGAGGAACTCCAGTAGAATCCATAGCTGCCCCTCAGGTTAATTGCAAAGCTGCAGCTCTAACCAGGCATGCTTGCCCCTGTATCAACCCAGTAGAAAAAAGGTATGTGCTGGCCACAAGAACCTTCTGTCTGTTGACCCCGTTACTCAAAATCTCAAGTTTGGTCCTTCCACCATTATCAGGGAAGTGTGATACCACAGAGCTAGATCAGATGATGAGTGTGTAACTTAGGATCCAGGCCATCTTTTCACACACTTGCCCCTTCTCCTAACTGTGACAACCTATCCCATTCCATCCAAGTGTGATAGGCTACCCCATTTCTTTCCCCTTGCATAGCACTATGTGTTTAACATGGATTTGATTAATTATGCAATGCAAGCATCTTATTTTGGCCCTGAACGTGTTCACCTGAAACTGTACTCACAGACTACGATTACGCTAAGGTTGTTTTCTGAATGACATCTCTTGTAGGTTTGCAGCCCAGAATCACACTACTTGCAGAGCCTAAATTTAGAATTAAAAACTGCTCAGATTCACGATGCCCCCAAGACAGCCAACAAAGGCAAATTTTTCCCTTGAGGAAGCCACTTTCATCTCAATTCTCAAATAATTTCCAGAGGCTTAAAAAAAAAAAAAAATCACTAACCACTACAAAGAAAATGACATCATGAACAAAAGACGTGATAGGTTGGACCCATAAAACTTCAAATATTAAAATGATCAGATACCAAATATAAATTGAGGATGATAAATATCTTTCAAGAAATCAATAAATTCAAGACAGTTTGAAATCATGAGTAACTAGCAAGCAGATTTGAAGATATAAGAGAACTCTTAGAAATAAAAAATGTAACTGTTCAGTTTTTTTTAATCATTAAATAGCAGATTATAACTAAATGTAAATGCAAGAGTTCACAAAGTACTGCACTTAGAAGGACTATAGAGAGGATGTGGGTGTGTGTATGTATAGACGCATGCATGTGTCTATGTTTATATTCACATTTATGTTTATTTATCATTAATATAAACTACTAATACAAAGGCTTCCCGATGGCTCAATGGTAAAGAATCTGCATGCAAAGCAGGAGATGCAGGAGACACGGGTTCAGTCCCTGGGTTGGGAAGATCCCCTGGAGAAAGGAATGGCAACCCACTCCAGTATTCTTGCTTGGGAAATCCCATGGACAGAGGAGCTAGGTGGGCTACAGTCCATGGGGCCACAAAAGTCAGACAGGACTTAGTGACTAAACCATTGCCGCCACCACTAATACAAAGGAGTTTCAACAGAATTTTGAGGAGACTCAAAATACTTATTTGTGGTTGTGGAAGTGATCACTATGGCTAACTCAGAATGGTTCAATCACCTTACCTAATGATTCTGTCTTAGTCTGGGGTCCTCATAACACATGCTTCTGAACATCTGTTTAGCATCGTAATTTTATATTAATAACTCTGTATGATGCTTCTCTTGCTTTCTAACCATACTTCCTGAAACACTTTTTAAATCATTCTCCTTCTTCTTACTAATGACTTCTACCTGAAAATGAGTTGAGCTCCATGAAGATTCTTTTTAGAAACAGTCATTCCAACCCAACATCAATATTAGAGTTTAAATGCATCCCGGAAACTTACAGTCTAGAAGGTATGCCATTGCCTATCCATTTCCACCTGTTTTCCATTTTCCTAAATGATAATCCAATCCAGTAGGAATTTTGACAAGTCTTGGGTTGAAGGAGTCTCTACAAAGGAAACAAAACATATCATGGGGCTACATTACCATCTGTTAAATGAATGAAAATAAGGTCAGGTAAAAGATCCAGCTGTTTCTACTACCAGTGGTCTGCTAATTTCTACATGACCCTCCATCCTTCTTTTCTAAAAGACTCTCTCTTCCTTCAACCCCTGTATTTCATTTTCCAAATTAATTTCCATCTAATAGTTTATTTATTTACAAATGGCTGCCAATCTAATAGGTTATTTAAAATATGGAAAAGTTTAAATCTAAATATCTAACAATAGAAGAGTTGTTAAATAATACATGACATTTTATGAAACCATTCAAAGTCATGGTCCAGAGAAAACTTAAGGGTTAAGAAACATAATGTTACATATTCCAAGTGAAAGAAGAAATCTTCTAAACAAATTATTAAAATAACAAATGTTTGTGGGGATGTGTGCATTAGAGCCTTCAACTTCATAAAAAAAAAAAAAAAAAAGACTTGCTGTAATTCAGTAGTTGGAAGGGGTGGAGGGAAACAGGGCCATATTTGGAAATATTCACTATGCCCCCAAATGTAATATATCAAAGTGACATAGTACATAATGTCTGGTTAAATGACTGAATATATTTCTAAATATAATTTTAATTATTTTAGTGCAACAAACATAAAAAATTATTTTATGACAACATCATAATTCTTTCATGTTATGATTTAAAATATCTGCTAGATTTGCATAGAAATTTTGTTTTGTTTTTCTAGATAATAAGTAGAGATTTCAGACTGATAGTTGCAACCGTTTCTCTGTAAAAACACATTTTGTGTGTGTGGATAGTTTTTATTTGCAATAAATTTAAAAGATAAATGCAATATTATTGTCACTGTATTTTCTCTTTTTACAATTCTTTTTGAGAGATATACATATTGATATAATATATACAAATATTGATCAAGTAAATGCTACCTACATGTGTGCATGCTCAGTTACTTAGTTGTGTCCGACTCTTGAGACTCCAGACTGGAGCCTGCCAGACTCCTCTGTCCATGGGATTATCCTGGCAAGAATACTGGAGTGGGTTGCCATTACCTCCTCCAGAACGTTGCCTACAGATGCAATGAAAATTGCCATAAAGCTAGTTTGTAAAACTACTACCACTTTTATGTTTCTCATTATTATCTACATTTTGCAGGTGGGAAAACAGGCCCAGAGCGGTTAAGTAACTTGCCTAGGGTCACCCAGCTAGTAAGCAGCAGAACTGAATTCATTACCAGGCAGTCTGGCTCCTGGATTCCTAACAGTAACTTCTAAACTACACTGCCTTTGGGTTTTCAGTTACCACCTTATAGGAAAAAAATAACTGTTGGCTCCAGGCTGCCATTTACCAAAGGGTTAAGTACTTCATCAAAGGAAAGGCATGCTTTTTTTTCAGAGTCCTAAGTAAAGAAGATGATTGCAAAGACCCAAATTGCATCTTAAAGGGGGTTTCCATTTTGGAAATAATCATGCTTATCTTGATAGATAATATGTATTGAATGCTTATAAAATACCAAGATCATATTCTTATTAGCAGGTAAGTTCTTATGTTCATTAATTTTTTATCTTTTTTACGGAAAACAAGAAGGTATTTGAGAATAGCATTCACCAAGAGGGGAATATTTACTAGAGATTGTGATGAATGCCACAGTTAGCCCATCAGTTTCAACCTCCAAGAAGCAACTGCCACTCCTATCCTCAAGGAAGCTCTCTGTGCTACAGTCTTCATGTTCTTCGGTTCTTACTTTAAAGTAATTAGTTTAATAGAAGGAAAGACCAAAGATATTTCACTAGGAAAATCTGTTTGTTTGATTTTTTTGAGACTTTTAACTTTACAATTTTTGTTCACTTGACAGTCATGACCCAAGGAATGACTGAAGGTCCCTCTTTCTAAACTCCCCCATTTTCTCAGTATCTTGGGCCCAAAGGTGAGAGACAGAGGCCTGGAGGATAAAAGTACATATAACAATCCATGATACCAGTTCTTTTGCATCCTCTATCTTCAAAAGAGATGAATCGTGACTTTGGCAAGTCCGGTTACATCCCATCCAGTTATTAGCTTCAGCAGTAAAGTAGTAACATTTTACTCCCCAACACCACCAGGAGACTTCCTTGAGTTTGCCTATAATACATAAGGTGAAGCATTAAACGTCTTTTCATCTGGTATTTTGTTAAGCAGAGGAAGATATTTATCATGAAATATCTTAACAGCTATCAATAATGATAATGTGAATTTCATCAGAAGTCTGGAATGCCGAGAGAACTCTGCATTGCCACAGTCTTTGCAGCACTATTTACAACAGTCGAGAAATGGAAACAACCCGAATGTCCATTGATGGATGAAGAAAATGTGATCTAGTCTAAAGGAAATATTAATTTTCCAGCACTGGGCTTCTGAGGTTATGAAAACAGAGATAGAGAACAATTGAGAAGCACATTCTTGATTAACCAAAGGTGACTGCTTTTACAGAATCAACATTGTTTTTATTGCCCTGTATCAAGAAACATACAATTAACAATGTCATGTTTACTTTTTTGTCTATTGCCAAAACTAAATATAGAGTTCATATATGTAAAAAATAAAAGGAATATTACTCAGCCTTAAGAATGAAACCTTGCCATCGGTAACTGCACGGATGAAACTTGAGGATAATTATCCTAAGTGAAATAAGCCAATGACAAAAGGCAAATATTGCATGATTCCACTTGTGTGAGATGTAAAAAGTAGTCAAACAGAAAGTAGAAAAGGGTTAGCTGGGGGAGGGGAAAGGGCTGTTGTTTCATGGGTATACAGTTTCAGTTACTCAAGGTGAATAAATTCTAGAGATCTGCTGTACAACATGGTGCCTGTAGCTAATCATGAGCCAAACACTTAAGAACTTGTTAAAAGGGCAGACCTCATGCTAAGTGTTCTTACCACAGGGCAGAAAGGGACATAAGAAAACTTTTGAAGGTGATAGATATGCCTATTACCCTAATTGTGGATGGTTTTAAGCATATATACATATGTCCCAACTCATCAAGTTGCATACATTAGTTATATGCAGCTTTTTGCATATTAATAATACCTCAGAAAAGCTGTTTTTATAATAATAAAATTAACTTTATAAATGTTTAGAAATTCTGAAATGCCTTCTAAATAAAATTAAAATTATTCTTTGGAAATTTTTCTTGTCCTCATAGCTTAAAATATACCAAATCAAAATATTATTCATCCCTCAAAGTACATTTATGATTATTTATAGAAGACAAAACTGTCTAACAGTCTAATAAAGAAAACATTTAAATTGTTACAAATGCAATGCAATAATATACAACATGAAAAGACACGTTTGTGAGGAGTATTTAAAACTATGGAAGAGGCTTCCCTGGTGGCTCAGTGGTAAAGAATTTGCCTGGCAATGCAGGAGATCCAGGTTCAAGCCCTAATCTGGGAAGATGCCACATGCCATGGAGCAACTAAGTCCATGTGCCGTGACCATCAAGCCTGCACTCTAGAGCCTGGGAGCCGAAACTATTGAGCCCCTGTGCCCTGTGCCGAAGCCAGTGTGCCTTAGAGCACATTCCACACCAAGAGAAGGCACCGAAATGAGAAGTCTACATACTGCAACCAGAGAGTAGCCCCGACTCGTCAAAACTAGTGAAAAGCCCGTGCAGCAACAAAAACCCAGCACAACCAAAAGTAAATAATTAAAAAAAAAAAAAAGGCTATGGAAAAATGGCCACAGAAAGGGAAAAAAACAAGATGTGAACCTTTCTACAGCATGAAATCTTAATTTGTTATAGGTAGTAAAAAAATAAAACAAAAGAAACAAAAAAATGAAACATTATTAATTCTTCAGTGATAGAAACAGTACATTTCTACTAACTACCATACCTAAATGATATCAATTATGCAAAATCTCTTTGTATAATAAACACTAAGCAAAATATTTAGAAGTTGATTAATCAGGCCAATTCATTCCATCATTATGCATAACAGAGTTTGTTATTGTATGAGATTTAATATTCTTATTTCTTAGATGTTTTGAATAGTATCATCACACAATGTTACACAAACATCAACACTCTGGCAAGTCTTGTAGATGTATTAGAAGGAATACGCAGGTGCGTGCTCAGTCACTTCGATCTTGTCTGACTCTTTGTGATCCTATGGACTGTAGCCTGCCAAGATGCTCAGTCCATGGGATTCTCTAGGCAAGAATACTGGAGTGGGTTGTCATGCCCTCCTCCAGGGAAACTTGCCTGCCCAGGGATTGAACCCACGTCTCCTGCATCACCTGCATTGCAGGCAGGTTCTTTACCGCTGAGCTGCGAGGGAAGCCCCCTGGTGGGAGTACATATTGATCATAAAATAGATCAAATATCTGAAGTTAATGCAGAATGGAAGCAAAAACACACAGTTATCTTTACAACAGCATACAAATAAAATGACTAGCATTTATTTTAGCTTAAACATATTTTTTAATGTATTTTTACTGATAGTATCCATATTTCATGTCAGCAACAAAACTAAAGCGTCTACTTCGCCTGCAGGTCCAAAGCAATCCAAATTTTCAGGGGCCCTGACATAACACTATTTTACCTTCTGGGAACATAAGAAGGCAAGAACTGCAGTTGAGTTTGGGAAGTATAAGACTATTCATCCAAACATGATTCCTGGCGTCTCAATCCTGTATTTGAGATAAGCAAAGTCAAATAACCATGCTACATCTAAGAGGCACAAGATAAAAGTTGTCTAGCAGACCTGGGTCCCTAACACATAACATAAGCCTGCATTAAGCCTCAAAACTTTTGGAGGAGGAATAAGTAATGGAAAATTGTGCAATCTTCAATTCAAAATTTCCTCCATACCTGTATTTGGCAAAGACTCTGAAGACTTATTTTCGTGATAGCACCCCTTCTTTTCTGTAAGGACTAAGTCCGATTCTTTTATTTGCTGAAGAGTTTCATTTAGTCTATCACATTCTGAAGTCTTCTGTGTCAAAAGCTGCTTCTTTAAGTAGTTGTCGTTTTGCATAACATCATACTTCTGACTGAGGTTCCGTAGAGTTTCCTCCTGTTGATGTTTTTCTTGAATATACTGGAAAACTAAAATTAACAGCATAGATATAATTTTTAAAGCACTCATAAAGTTTCACTATTGAAATTAGGACAGGAGAAAAGAAATCTCACTTTGACAACCAACCTATTTCACTCCTTTAATTGTTAATTTTACATTTAGAAAGTAAGACCTCTACAACGTGACCATGTAAACTGAAACACCAGATTTCTCATTATGGGTCACCTAAGTGTAGAATAAATAAATCATGATTTCTAAATGAAATTATGATGGTGCCATCTAAGCATTCAGTTCAATTTCTTTGTAAATTAGCGTGTCGTCTACAAATAGGCACCAAAGGAAAAACTGACCAACACTTAGCAATACATCTTCTGAGTATGAAAATCTACACTAAATAGCATGGAGAAATTATACCAATATCATTGGAATAGACAGAATATCCACAAGAAACAAGAGAGGAAGACCCAAATACGTAGTTTTATCTGAGTGTAAGATATTAGTACTTTTCCCTAAAGATGTCAAGGAACTCAAATGAAAGCTAAAGGCTACATTCAAGATCATCTAACATCCATGCATAGACTCACTCATTTTACTAAATCATTTCCTTATTATAGATTTTTTAAAAATTAAGAGAAAATCGTAATTCATTTTCAAACAGTTGTTTCTCAAAGAATTTGTATCTGAGATTCAAAGCAATGTTAATTTAGAAGGCAGAATATTACAATCAGTTCAGTTCAGTTGCTCAGTCGTGTCTCCCTCTTTGCGATAGTTTCCCCTTAACCTTGGTTTTGCTTTCTGCAGTTTGAGTTACCCCGTCAACCACAACCTAAAAATATTAAATGGAAAATTCTAGAAATAAGTAATTCATAAGTTTTAAATTGCATGCAGTTCATAGTGCGAAGGAAACTCGAGCCATCCCTCTTGTGTTCCCCAGGAAGGGGAATCATTCCTTTATCGAGTGTATCCCACTCTCCTCAGACACTTGGTAGCCTTCATCAGATGGCTGTCGGGTATGCAGTGCTTGCATTCAACCCTTATTTCACTTAATAATGGTCTGAAATCACAAGAGTAGTGATGCTCACAATTCAGATATTCTCTTACTGTGCTTAAATTATAAATTAAGCTTTATCGTAGGTGTGTATGAACAGAAAAAAACCATAACATGTACAGGCTTCAGTGCTATCTGTGATTTCAGGCACCACTGGGGGTCTGAGATGGTATCCCCTATGGAAAAGGGGTTCTTCTGTGCTAAGTCCTATATCAGAAAGAATGTTAACATGCCTTATATAGAACGAGACAGCTCATTACAGCTTCAGAGATACAGGAATAGATAAACAAAATGAAAATCACACTGTGATTATATCTGGGAAAAAAATCACTAAGAAAGAACTCCCTGGAACATTCTCTGATTATCGCCATGAAACAATTGATAGAGCATGGTTGGTACCTACACAATGAGTGGTTATCTCTATTCCTCAGACGTGGGTGTATTTCAGTTACTTACACTTTATACCCAGCACGGTGATTGTCATCAAGAGAAGTAAACAGAGGATCCCAAGAGTCACTGCAATGCCATGCCAGGGCACTGAAGACTCTTTAAATAAAGAAGGAAGAAAGTGATCATTGGGGACAAAGCCCAGCCCATTACTCATCTTAACCTGGACCCCATTTGAAACATAGAAACAATCTTCTCTAAAAATTTTCAGGAACTACCCTGGTGATCCAGTGGTTTAGAATTTGTCTTGCAATGCAGTCGATACCAGTTCAACCCCTGGTCCAGGAAGATTCCACATGCTGCCGGGCAACTAAGCCCATGCACCACAACTAGGAGCCTGTGTGCTACAACTACTGAAGCCCTTGTGCCCTAGAACCTCTGTGTGTATGTCTGTGTCTGTGTGTGAGTGTGTGTGTGTGTGTGTGTGCGTGTCAGTAGTCTGCCTCTTTGCGACCCCATGGACTGTAGCCCACCAGGCTCTTCCGTCCATGGGATTTCTCAGGCAAGAGTTCTGGAGTGGGTTGCCATTTCCTGGTCCAGGGGATTTTCCCAACTCAGGGATCAAACCCCAGTCTCCTGCATTGGCAGGAGGATTCTTTACCACTGTGCTACCTGGGAAGCCCCTGTGCTCTTCAGCAAAAGAAGCTTCCACAATGAAAAGCCAGTGCATGGCAACAAAGAGTAGTCCCCGCTCACTGCAACTAGAGAAAGTCCAAAAGCAGCAACCCAAGACCCAGCACAGGCAAAAATAGATACATAACATTTTTAAAAATGTTTTACAGAAATCCATGATACAAACTGTTTTTAATTTGCCATCTAGTAATTATAGTTTTAAAGTCTCAGGTTTTTTTTTTTTTTTTTTTTTTTTTTACTTACATGCACCCATTGCAGAAATTCTACACCACAAGAAGAGTATTGGAGGATTTTTTAAATGCCTCCGTTAGAAAAGCACAGAAGCACAGACAGGTTTATGTGTGTGTGTGTGTATCCCTTAGAAAAGCAGACAGGTGTGTGTGTCGGGGCGGGGAGGGGTGTTCAATCATGTCTGACTCTTTGTAACCCTATGGACTGTAGCCTTCGAGCCTCCTCTGTCCACAAAAGTACAGGGGGCAATAAACACAATACTCATTTGTGGGGATCCACAATGACAGGCATATTTATGTGATCACAACTAATCATGAAGAAGGAAAAAGTAGGCAATATTCATGAGAAATTGGAAGCCAAGAGTGAGTATTCTGAAGCTGCAAATGTTACTGGGCCCCATCTCTTAAAGAACTTCCTAGAAATCAATTTTTCTCCATTTATCTTCAAACTCTTTTTTCTCTAGCAATGCTCTATTTATTCTCCTACTTTCAAGATCCTCTCTATATATATATACATACATATATATATATATATATATATACACAAAATTTGTATCTCTGGTGGACACTATATTAAATCAGTAAAAGTCATTTTCAGTTTAGAGTTCGTGACACTGTTTGAAGGTACAGAGAGAGAATGGAAAAGCTAGAATGCCCTTTGGATTTGAATATTTTCGTTTCTTCATTGCCATTAAGGTTTGGTAAATATTTAAGACACCAAAAATACCTTTTGTCTGAATAAAAACACTGCTTCTAATGCATATTTCTCATGTCTTCACATTCTGTAAGACATTTCTCTAGGAACCACAATGTTTTCTTGAGACTCTAGTCTGTCTCTTACTCTGGAAGCCCTCACAAGGGACTTCCCTGGCTATCCAGTGGTTAGGACTCTGTAGTTCCAATGCAGGGGGTGCAGATTCGATTAGTTGGGGAACTAAAAAAGAGTCCTTGTGAATTTCTCTTGACCAAATTTGAATGAAAACACTCTATTACCTTCTCAAGTTTAAAAGAATGCATTAATTTCTACATTCTCACAATTTTTTTAAAAGATCATTCATTAAAGACCATTATGGTTTCTTATTATCAACTGAACACCTAGAATATGGATAGAACTTTTTATTTCTAACATCAGAAGTCTGACAGTCCATAAGAGGGCTTCCCCTGGTGGCCCAGTGGTAAAGAATCCGCCAGCAGTGCAGGAGCCACAGGAGATACAGGTTCAATCCCTGGTTTGCGAAGATCCCCTGGAGGAGAAAATGGCAACCCACTCTGGTATTCTTCCCTGGGAAATGCCATGGACAGAGGAGCCTGGTGGGCTACAGTCCATGGGGTCACAGAGAGTTGGACAGGACTGAAGTGACTTAGCAAGCACACAAGAGTCAGGTGAATCTAGATGTTTCAAACATGTACCTTTTTCCTCAGTCTTGTCAGGTCTTTGAGTACCATCAGGTCTTAATCTGTTTTGTGACTCTGGAGGTGATTGAAGAAATCTCAGGGTGGAATAAGTCACTTCTTGATCACTCATCTCTAGAGTAAACAAATATATGTTTTGCATTAAAACTTTCAACTGAATGATTTCATTCCAAAAAAATTAAAATGTCTGTTTGTAAAAATATACTAGGATTAAGAAGATTATGCATGTGTGCGTGCATGTGGATGTGTGCTCAGTAATTCCTTCAAGGGCCTAAAGTATGTAGACTGAGCCTGATTTATATAAGAAATGAGAAACTTTCAATATTTTTGCTAAAGTCATTTATACTCCTAGTAACTATAGCCATATTATTAGAAAATATGGGAAGAATTTTTTTAAATTTACTGATAGATTAAATAGGCTGGGTCCTATTCCATTTAGCTCAAAATGTTCAACACACATATACAAGTGTTAGGCAAAGTGATACCATCACAAATTACTGAGATACTTTTAAAACTATTAATTCAAAAAACAAAAATTATAGTTTTTGAGATTTTGAAAAACATAAATATCTTGGCTTAAAAAGTATATGTAATACATATACATATATATTATATATTCAGATCTACATTATTGATAGTAAAAGTTTCTTAGAAGGATTGGAATATCAGTTTGTGATAATTATTTCTTGACCTGAGTAGATAAATATACTGTGTTGTTCTTTTCAACTATAACATGACTCTACCAAAGTATATCCCATATACCATCTGCAAAAGAAAATTATTGAGGGTTAACACTGCACATTGGTTAACATTTCAGATTCCAGTGCCTCGTGGGAGAAGTGCCAAATAAAAATCTTTTACATTAGACCCCAGACACTTGTATTTTCAATCCCAAATGATTCTGTGCATATTAAACTTAAAGAAATAATCTTCTACCTGCCAGAGAAGCCTACGTGAAAATAAAATTTGTTAAGTCTTTAGTTAATACCCATAAACGACTCTATCAATTGATATCAATATAAAAAGAAATTTTAAACTGTAGATATTTATGATGTACTTTGTTTTTATATTAATCAGTGTGAAAAGATGCTAATAAACAGTAAAAATGGAGAAAAAATAGCACTTGTAACTATATTCTTTAATTCTTTTCTTTAGTATCTAAACTTGACTACTCACATTTTCCCACTTTCCTAAGGAAAAAAGGTTTATTTCTACTACAGAACACTTCAAGATTGATAAGACAATATTAGAATCATTAGACCTAAAGAAAAAGTTATTGACCCCCCAAAACCCTCTTTATTTTGATAACACAAAGCAAAAAATCATAACCAATTTTTTAAAAAGAAAATAATTTTCCATAAATGCTGAACTACAGTTTTCATCTCCATAGAGTGAATGCAGTTCTAACCCAATCAATTTTTTTAAAACATGCTTTCCTATCCCTCCTATATTCATGCCAACTCATTTATAATAAACTATCATATTCCGAGAATCTTTTTTCTCTAGAATCTTTTTTTTTAAATAAGTAGGACTAATAGATACTCAGCTACAAAGATCTGAGACAATAAAAAGCGAACGTTACCTGTGTCTGTGCCGTTCAGTGATGCAGATGGAAAAAACTGACCAGAACAGGGTGAGAGAAGTTGCCCTTTACAATCCCCGATTCCTCGGGTGCATGAGAGGCTGTAAGATGGAGGCAGACATGAATTGTCTTTGAATCATGCTCTACCTCAAAATTTTCTGCCCCTCCTCGTGACCAAAGTGATGAAAGGAAATTGTATGACAAAAGCTGATGTTGATGAGAAAGGAAAATGGTCTTGAATATATCTTCTTCCATTTCGACTAACCAACCACTTCAGTGCTATGTAAAATAACATTCAAAATCTACATTGAAGGACAGAAAAAACAAACGAACATAGCTTTGGCGGAAACAAAAAGTAAATCTTTTAACAAAAACTTGCATCCTTAGAAACTACTAGCAAAAGCAACTGATTAAAATGTATGTGCATAAATATAGATACATGTACACAAGAAATATTATGACTAAATAAATAACTTGTCTCTTAGGAACTTTCTCTTACAGATTGCTATTTAAAAATAAAAGATTTCAGCATTGAAACATATACACTACTACAGGTAAAGTAGATAGCCAGTGAGAGTTTGATGTATAACTCAGGGAACCCAAAGCTGGTGCTCTGTGACAGCCTGGGGGGATGGGTTAGGGAGGGATTCGGAGAGGAATTCAGGGGAGCGGCATCACAAGTAGGCCTATGTCTAATTCATGTTGATGTATGGCGGAGGCCGTACAGCACAGTACTGTAAAGTAATTATCCTCCAATTAAAATAAATAAATTTTTTTTAAAAAAAAACAGTAAAAGATTTCTTTTTCCATTTATGTTTATTGCAGATAAACATATTTTAGAAAGTATTTTAAAACATAATTCCACTATAAAATTCTGGTGCATATGCTTCTAGTTTTTTACCTGCGTGTTTTGTTTGCTATCAGAGTTGGTGTCATTCCACACACAGTACTTTTGATCCCTTGTTTTCTACTCTGTCTCCTCACTTGAAAATATTCGTCTAAAGTGTGATCTTAAAAACAATTGTATAGTTATTATCCATATAGATTATACCCTAATTTATTCAGGAAATCCTGTATTGATAGACATTTATGTTGTTTTCAACTTTTTGTGAATATAAAAAATGGCCTGTACTTTTGAATATTTTCTTAGGAAAACATTTTAAACAAAATATGGGGTCAAGGGGTATGTAAATTAAAGAGCTTTGATACATATTACCAAATCCCCCACAGAAAAGTTATTTCTGTTTATACAACACTAATTGTATAAAAATGATAACATTTGATATTCTTAAAAGATACTGATGAACTCTTCTCCTATTTGAGTTTCATCTATGAATCTTACTTCATGAAGGCATATGATCTTTCAGCAAAAAGAAATCAGTTTCTGTAAGTCTGTTTCTATGAGTCAGATCTTCCCAGAATACTCCCAAATCTCTCAGTGAAGTTCACTTTCATTTGATGCAGATGCTGTCAGTCTTCAGGTGTACAGTTCTATGAAATCAATTTACATTGCTCTCCAAATCAGTTGTTAATGGTGAATAGGGAGTGTGGGGAAAGAGGAGTGACATGGAAAACATAAGGTGAAATTGATTAGGCAAAGACAAACCCAGCCCTACTTCACCAAGCTCTAGCCACATTCCTTGCTTACCCTTCGATTTTAGCCACAACCAAACCATCACCCTTTCTTTAGAAGGCATCCTCCTACTTCTCCTCCCAGGTCTACCCCAGACTACTTGATAAACACAGTCAACTGAATGTTCTAACCGCTACAACCCCCTAGGTTATGCTGCCTGTTGTCTGGTCCTCAGCTGGCTCTCTCCTGTTCTCTGATGCAACCCTTAATCTTGGAATCACCACTGAGTCTGCCATTTATCATCGTGGGCAAGTGGTCAACAGAATTACTTCCCAGAAACTAATTTAATCTGATCACACAAGCAAAATTTCATGGGTAGAGTCTGGACACTTCAGGAACATTTACTGCTAGGCATCTTCTTCTCTCTTTACCCTCACCCCGCATTGGCTGTCAATCTCAAAACAGAAAGATTCTGAGCCCTCGATCCCAATGCCAGAAATGAATGAACAAATGAAGTCTGATGAGAGGACATAGGCAGTAGGCTGGGCGAAATAGTAATGTTGTCAAAATGTGGCTGCTGCTGCTGCTGCTAAGTCGCTTCAGTCGTGTCCGACTCTGTGTGACCCCAGAGACGGCAGCCCACCAGGCTCCCCCGTCCCTGGGATTCTCCAGGCAAGAACACTGGAGTGGGTTGCCATTTCCTTCTCCAGTGCATGAAAGTGAAAAGTGAAAGTGAAGTCGCTCAGTCGTGTCCAACTCTTGGCAACCCCATGGACTGCAGCCCACCAGGATCCTCCGACCATGGGATTTTCCAGGCAAGAGTACTAGAGTAGGGTGCCATTGCCTTCTCCCAAAACGTGGCAGTTTAGTTCAATTCAGTAGCTCAGTTGTGTCTGACTCTTTGCGACCCCATGGACTGTGGCACGCCAGGGCCCCATGTCCATAACCAACTCCTGGAGTTAACTCAAACTCATGTCCATTGAGTTGGTGATGCCATCCAACCATCTAATCCTCTGTCATCCCCTTCTCCTCCCATCTTCAATATTTCCCAGCATCAGGGTCTTTTCAAATGAGTCAGTTCTTTGCATCAGGTGGCCAAAGTATTGGAGTTTCAGCTTCAACATCAGTCCTTCCAATGAATATTCAGGACTGATTTCCTTTAGGATGGACTAGTTGGATCTCCTTGCAGTCCAAGGGACTCTCAAGAGTCTTCTCCAACATCACAGTTCAAAAGCATCAATTCTTTGATACTCAGCTTTCTTTATAGTCCAACTCTCACATCCATACATGACTACTGGAAAAACCATAGCTTTGACTAGATGGACCTTTGTTGGCAAAGTAATGTCTCTGCTTTTTAATACGTTGTCTAGGTTGGTCATAATTTTTCTTCCAAGGAGTAAGCATCTTTTAATTTCATGGCTGCAGTTACCATCCTCAGTGATTTCGGAGCCCAAGAAAATAAAGTCCGTCACTGTTCCCACTGTTTCCCCAACTATTTGCCATGCTAATTCTTGACCCATGTTTAAAATCAGATGGACTTTGAATTCAGAAGGGCCTGGATTTTCAACAAATCTCTTGTGACTGGAATTGAATAGATCTGCCTTGAAATATCAGCCCCTCTCTTCCATGGGTGACTTGAGGCAAGTCACTTCACTTCTTCAAACCTCAGACTCACCAAAAGTAGTGATATTTGCCTCCCAAGACTGTAGGGTATATAAAGTGCTAACCAGATCTAATGCTAATGAACATTAAATATTAAATGTTATCATTTGAAGTCCAAGATGCAAATCCTTTCTAGCTGTAAAAATTTGAAACTGTTTCCTTACAGGTTCAACATGAATGTCACTTACTTCATAGACCTGGAAAAATTCAGTTAGATTAGCTCTACAGGTAGGATTTCTTAGGCTTCAAAAATAAGTGAATGTTCTTTTTCTCCTCTGTTCAAGGAGTCTATAAATAGTGAAAGAGCCAGGACTGCAATCCAGAAATGCTGACGCACTGAGCCAGGTTCTCTTTTTCAACATGTCAAGTTTGGAATGCAGATGCTTAGAAGAAAGTATGTGGATCAGGGGGCAAGTACATATTAACACAGTGGAGGAGCTGGGAAACATGGCAGCATTCCACTGCCCCTCCAGAAAAAAAGCACTGTGACTTATGTTCTATCTTACCTCCCCATGGAGATATTGGTGATGTTGAGCTTCTTTGTTTTGTTTTGTTTTGTTTTACATGCTTAAAGCTGGTAAGAGGGGGGGACAGCTCTCATGGAGACTAGACGAAGGTAGAACATTTTTTTACTTACATACCCATACTTACATTTCCTCTATATAAACTCCATACCTTGAGTACCACATTGGTCCCATTTGTTATTGTAACTGTAGCACGCAGAAGACATATGATGCTTACATGTGCCATTGATGAACAAGGTGGTTAAAGAAAAATGGAACTGACTACAAAACCTAGATTTTTCATAGTTTTGTAGAGAGACAGAATGAGGTTAATAACTAGAAAGACAAATTGTGTAGCTGTTCCCTCTAAGCTCCAGTTTATTTTTATTACTAAGCTCTGATTTCTGAGAAAGGCAAACTTCTTCCTAAATAAGAAGAGAACCAGCATCACAAAATAACAGCAGTAACTTCAGGTGGGACTCACTGAAACTCCTAGCATTGTCCTTCGATCAAAGAAGCCCAAGATGGACGCACTAAACTTCATTACACCCACTCCTTAAGAAAACAGAACAATAAAATAAAAAAAAATTAAAGAACATTTTGAATGTTCTTGTATACTGTCTTCTGATTTCGCTTTTGTGCAAAACACACATAACACATACACAGCATGAATACATAAAGCGATTATTTATTTACTTCCTGGCTGCTTGAAGGTGTTATTTAGGAAACCACACATTTTACCCATCCGTTCCTGACGATATTAATTTCGTCAGCTAGAGGCTTAGCACACAGCTGCTAGTCACACCTTCCAACCTCAATGGCTTATCTTTTCACAGCAGCAGGCTGTTCTTCCTGTCCCAGCCTAAAGTGAAGGTTTCAGGAATAACCACCAGCTCCCAGGGAAAGATGTTCTGCATCACTCTGAT
Source organism: Capricornis sumatraensis (assembly GCF_032405125.1). Taxonomy (NCBI): domain Eukaryota; kingdom Metazoa; phylum Chordata; class Mammalia; order Artiodactyla; family Bovidae; genus Capricornis; species Capricornis sumatraensis. Next base: position 143,063,111 of record NC_091072.1, on the reverse strand, counting down.
GCGAGGAGTAACTTCACCTGGCCATGTTCCCCCTTCCATGGTTATTTGTCCTAATGCCTAAACTTTATGCCACTGAGCCATATGACATTTCCTCGCTCTTACAGTAAAAACTCAAAACATCTTGAAGTTTCCTGTTTCCCTAATTAGCTACTTTATTAGTCCTTCTTATCTTTACAGTAAAAGCTATTCTGAGTTAAAATCTTCTATTGTCCCAGCTAGGCTCCAGCCATGAACTGAACATAAATTTTCCTTCCTCCAACTGCTAACAAAATGAGAGGAACACCACGAAATTAAGCATGAAAAAATCATGGCCAAAAAAAAAAAAAAGAACGGATTTTGGATAACTATTCAGATTCTGTGCCACTTATGACCAACCTAGATAGCATATTCAAAAGCAGACGTTACTTTGCTGACTAAGGTCCGTCTAATCAAGGCTATGGTTTTTCCAGTGGTCATGTATGAATGTGAGAGTTGGACTGTGAAGAAGGCTGAGCGCCGAAGAATTGATGCTTTTGAACTGTGGTGTTGGAGAAGACTCTTGAGTCCCTTGGACTGCAAGGAGATCCAACCAGTCCTTCCTAAAGGAGATTAGTCCTGGGTTTTCATTGGAAGGACTGATGCTGAAGCTGAAACTCCAGTACTTTGGCCACCTCATGCGAAGAGTTGACTCATTGGAAAGGACTTTGATGCTGGGAGGGATTGGGGGCAGGAGGGGAAGGGGACGACCGAGGATGAGATGGCTGGATGGCATCACTGACTCGATGGATGCAAGTCCGAGTGAACTCCAGGAGTTGGTGATGGACAGGGAGGCCTGGTGTGCTGCGATTCATGGGGTCGCAGAGTCAGACACGACTGAGCGACTGAACTGAACTGGACTGAACTGAACTGAAGGGATAAAGTCTATTCACAAGTTGAAAGGCAAAATAGTTCCATGAAGCAGTGCCATAATAAAGAATAATTCTTCAGTGTTCTTGCTACTCTATTACATGGTTTGGACTATAGGCTCACCCTCAAGTCATTATTTTATTTTTAATCTCATTGTCATATAATGCTGCATGTGTGGTAAGTCATGTCAGTTGCGTCAATTCTTAGCGACCCTGTGGCTAGTAGTCCACTAGGCTCCTCTGTCCATGGGAATTTCCAGGCAAGAATACTGGACTGGGTTGCCATTTCTTTTTCCAGGGGATCTTCCCAACCCAGGGGTCAAACCCACACCTCCTGTATTGACAGGCGGATTCTTTACCACTGAGCAACCAGGGATGCCTGGGGGAAGTTATGAATGAGGACAGAGTTAACATGTTAAAGACTTTCTCATCCAAGGACTAATTCTCCCCAGTCTTGCTCAGTCCTGAGTGGATTACCTTATTCAACAGGACCCACAGAATGAATATTTTGAGGAGCAACCAAAAATTGTGGGCCCACAGGAGTTTTCTCCTTGAGGTTGACACCCAGTGTAACATGGTTTTATATTGCACATTCATCAGCGTCTACACCTTGACTAGAAATGCTTGTTTTCATCTAAGCAACCTGAAGGGGATGACAGCACAGACTTTCACAGCAGTGGTTTGGAGACCAGGTGACTTTCCATGGCAAACCAGAAGAGGATACGCATTTTAATGCACTCCACAGTAAACAAGCTACCAAGCCGTGCTCCAGAGCTACACTATCCAAAGGGTAGCCACCAGCCTCATTTGGCTATCTCAATCTATTAAAAATTAAATAGCACCAATTATGCCTGTTATTTCATCTGTAAATGAAAAATCCAACAAGAGGACATGACTTATTACAGTAAAGGGAAAATGTTATAGAACCTAAATTGGCATATATGGGTCTTTTAAGTTTTCTATGTTTGAAATTTTTCATAATAAAACGTTGGAAAACATTACTTTTAATTAACATGACTCTAAATTCAGTCATGTTAGCCACATCTCAACTACTCAGTAGCCACGGGCAGTATCCAGTGGCTACCCTACTGGACTGCTCACATCGAGAGCATCTCTATTATCGCACAGAAGTTTACCAGAGTTGCTCTAGTCTAGCTGCTCCAGAGCTCTGGCTAGCTGTCAGACCCCAGTTCTTCCACCCAAAGGTCCCTAGAGGGGACCTGACTGATCTTTGGGCAAAGTGGATGATGACTGCCAGGACTGCATACTTTTGGAGTGAAGGTGCAGATGGAAAAGTAACAGAATACCAGGGTATGAGTTACTAACAGGCAAAGTAATCAAGTCTATCAGAAAGAGGTTGAAGGGAACTGGGAACTATGACTGAGACTTGTGTTCATTAGGAGTTAGGATGTAAATACAGACACACACAAACGCACACACACACGGAAGTCCAAATTTTAAATAATTTGTAGAGCTGAGAACTCATTTATTTCCCACAGATATACAAAATATGTGGATTGTGAAATATGGGAATAGGCACATAATAAAAGATGTGTCTAACTCTGGATACTGACTTTACCTTTGTAACCTTGAGGAAATCACTGCTTACACAAAAACACTGAAATGTGAATAACCCCTAAGGAGTTTGTGACAAAGAATCCAAAAGCTTCTATAAACAACTTTTATGAGCACCAAAAAATTAAATTCGGTCAGGTGTGGCAGAAACAAGGGGAGATCTACAATTGCTTTTAAACAGATGGGAATCTGGCTATATGTTTCTACATAAAAGACCTTCTGTCATAGGATACACCTTCTAGAACAATTTTCATCTTTAAAATGAATCAGAGATCTGGCCTCTGGAAGGACCAAAAGCACTCTCCATCCAGGCTGTGATGTTTTATTGGAGCAAAATTTCAACAAAAGGCGGCTTTTATTTACAGAGTTTAATGTGTGCGGTGACTGCTTAACCCACTTGGACTCAAGTGAAGATAACAGTTAAGCCTGCTTAGATATTGTCTTGTTTTCAACTTGCATACAAAAAAGTTTGCTTCACATTCATAAAACCCCCAATATTATAAATGAACAAATCCTCCCTCACCCACCCCTTAATTAAATATAAACCCAGTTTCAAAAAACATATAGTTTAGATTGGTTTAATCTTGAAATGTAATCCAATAAGACTAAACACTAAACACTTCAGGTCCTGTACCAAATAGTAAAATACTCGAAGGCCTTCAGGATCCCTAAAATTTAAAAGATAAAAGTTAGTTTTTTATTCCAAGAATGAAACAACATAATAATATAAATTAATTCTTAAAACAGAGACCAAAAACCAAAAAAAATTAAAGGAACTGAGGAGAAAGGATTTTCTGATAACTATTAATATAACTGATGTACTGGACAATTTCTATCTTTATCTTTTCTCTGAACTTTTCTCTGAAATTCCTCTCTCTCTTTTACACTGAAACCAGTTAAGCAAACAAGTTAAGTTATTATAAGTTACACTGATAAGAAAATAACACTAGGAGAACATTTTGAGGGGAAAGAGTGGAAAGTAGTAGAAGGAGGCAGAGAGCTTTTTCAGATAATAGTAAGAGGTATCTGTCACACACAGAGCTTGGGAAGGCACATATGGCTACAGCCATACTTAAGCTATACCGGGCTTTTCTCCATTTCTTTCAAGTATTAAACCCAAGGAGGCAAATGATGTCATATGGAACTAATAAGGCTGAGAAATTCAAGAAGGATTTCTTTTAAACTCTGTGGGGCTGCATCCAGACTAATTTTGGGAATCAGTAAAATACACTGTTAACTTCTTTGATAATAAGTCTTCACTAATATAAAAATGAGGATTACATATACATAATAAATTGCTACAGGATACAATTAATCTCATCAAACTGGCTATGGTTCTAAAATAAGCCTCTCTAATAAATCATGTCAATTTAGTCAAAATGCTTTAACTTTTATTAATGCTTTTAATACTCACTTTGACTGATTGACATCAATAAGAGAACCTATTTTTGATGTGGTAAAAGAAATGTGTTCATCTCCAATTACAATTTCAAGCTCCTGAAAAAAATAAAACAGAGAAATGTAGTTAGTGTAAAAATTCATCTCTTACAACCAAGAGGTCCTGATTTTAGCTGCAAGTTTTCTAGCCATAATAGAGGAGGGGGTAAAAATAAAAAAGAAACAATTAGTTAACTATAAACTATGTCTGTAAAGTAAAAATCTCAACTCCTCAGAGTTCCCCAGTATTAGGATGAATCAAGAACTGCTTTCCAGAGATCTGATAAAGAAGATGCTATCAAATGAATGATAGACTTCAGAGTCACACAGAAATAGTGATGTCAATAAAAACTAAGAATATGGGTTTAAGCCTATTTTTAATATAATAAATACAAATACATTTATCCTTTTTACCAGGCTTTACAAATAAACTGCATAATGCTAATAATAGCACTATTTAGCACCTACTGTGTATCAGACCTGCTGATAGGGACTTTAAAAACATGTTCTTTGTAATCCCCAAAACTGGGCTAATAAAGCCTGTCTTTCTCAGGTCAGCTTTATTGCCTGATTTTACAAATATAAAGCCCAAGACTCAAAAGCAAGATTAAAAAAAAAGAAACTGTTTGTATTTACAACCACTAATATGTGATGGTACTAATATTTAACTCTTGGACTGTAAAACAGAAAGATTTGCATACAAAATTAAGTATAAATTTTTCTCCACATTTTATCTGCAAATCTAAAATGAAAAATTAAGAGGCTGTGTCTGTATTAAGTTTTCAGTTTAAATTAACAGATGCCATTAAAGACATTCCCAGATCTGTATTTGATCAGAAAAGACCTAATTATGCCCCTTTATGGCACACACACAGAATGGATAATTAACTAAGACTCTCAAGCAATCAAAATCTTTGACCTAAAGATCCAAGAGGCAACTTCAACCGCAGAAGTACTCCTCCCCATTATCCAAAACACACGAACACATGATCAAGTGGGTAGATGAAAACACTGCTCTCTCCTTGAGTCTAAGAGATAAATAAAAGGTTTGCTGCTATTGTTTCTGATTTTTAATGCCTACATATATATGTGTGTGTGTGTCTAAAACAAATGGAGGTTTAAATTTACTTCTTAAAAGTGTTCACAGTGAATACAATAAATACTGTTAACTATTACCTTTGCTTTCCTAAATAATGTTTCTTTAAATAGAAGCGTTAAGTTACTGCTACAGAGCATCAGCATCTATTCTCCACATTTTCTTCTAGTCAAAGAAGTTGTTATAGAGTATAATCCTCAGGAACACACAAAAGCGAAATTAAGTGTTTCTTCCTCCTGCAGTCATATCTCATTCTTCCAGCAGTTGAAAAGACCCAATTCAGAAATCAAACTGTCTTTCTACAGAGTGAAATCAGGCCTTCAGAGCTCTTCAGCAGCTCTTTGAGAAATATCAATTTTTCTGAAGGGAATATGACAGGCAAAGGCAATGGTCAGTTTGAACAAAGAAACCAATCAAATCTCTCTGGAGTGTAAAGAAGCAAATAAGAATTTTCAAAGTTATATATCTGGAGAAAGCGAATTTTACATAGTGAGAATCCTAATTCTCAAATTCATCAAACATTTGAGTTTTTTCCTAACTATTTTTATTATTTATTATCATTGGGCTTCCCAAGTGGTGCCAGTGGTAAAGAATCTGCCTGCCAGTGCCGGAGATGCAAGAGACACAGCTTTGGCTTTGACCCCTGGGTCAGGAAGATTCCCTGGAGGAGGAAATGGCAGCCCACTCCAGTATTCTTGCCTGGAAAATCCCATGGACAGAGGAGCCTGGTGGATTACAGTTCATCAGGCAAGAACTCATTAGTCCTTATAAAAGTACTTAACCTATAATGGAAATTAATTCTAATACTGTGAAAACACCCTAAGGTTAGCTGCGGTGGCTGCAGAGAAGACTGTTCAGAAAGATGTCTAAACTGACTCCTTTATTACTAGGAGGTAGTTCACAAATTGATGCAAAGTGAAATACAATTATAAACCATTTACCAGGTGCCTACTAGATGAAAAAAATCCAAGATTCAATGAGGATCTATTCTAGATAAATAAGGAGAACCACAACAATTCTATTAATAATGTTTACAATTTATGCATTTAAAGAATTATTAAATACAAACCTGCCGGCCAACCCTGTCAGGGGGAGGCCACAAAGCGTCATCTTCTTTTGTAATTTCACTGTCATCAATAATTCTCTTCAGTTCTTCCATGACACTCTTGTGTACATAAGCCTGACAGCAAGTAATAAAAATGTCAGGGTCTATGTCTTGACACAACTTAGACACAAATAATAAAACGGAGTTACAAACCCTGAGTATTCAAATAGAATATTAAAGAAAAATTTAATTCTGAGTCTAAAAGGAGAGAATCGTTCATCCTTCTTATTGCTTTTTCTTCACTCTTGCCCTTTCCTTTAAAACATATTTTTCCCCCTTTGTATCATTATTCCCTCCTTAAAATCTTGTATCAAATATCTCTGAGTGGTTAACACAAAATTTATGAGGTGAACGGTGTCAAATGCAAATACACATCACAGTGCGGGGAACTCTTTCTTACACCTAACTTTTGAGGCTTTCATTTAAAATGCATCCTGTGTTTAAAATATTATTGTCAATTAATTTTAAATAATGAGCAGAGTAAAAAGACCAAGTTAATTAATTATGAAATGAATTAACTTATATGCTCAAATGTGAGAGACTACAACTTAATATATTCAGATTGATTCTTTTGCTGTTATAGATGCTACAAAGAATCCTTTTTCAATCTATAAATCAGCCTCTTCTCTATAGCCTTGAATGTGAATGTGAATGTGAAGTCGCTCAGTCGTGTCCGACTCTTTGCGACCCCATGGAGTGTAGCCTACCAGGCTCCTCTGTCCATGGGATTTTCCAGGCAATAGTACTGGAGTGGATTGCCATTTCCTTCTTCAAAGGATCTTCCCAACCCAGGGATCGAACCCGGGTCTCCCGCATTGTAGACAGACGCTTTACCGTCTGAGCCACCAGGGAAATCTTACGTGTACTTTAAACAGGTAAGTAAAAATACAGACATGAGGAAAACAGGCTTAACAGAAAGAATTAGACATCTGAAAAGAACGTACCTCCTTTCTGATCATGACATCATTTTTATAATTGCTGTTGTTGGCATATCTAAGTTTTCCTGTAGGAAGTACAAAAAAATTCAACCTATAACAGCAAAAACTGCTAAAAGAATAATAAATAAAGAAATGACATCATAAGCAATTTTGAAGGTAAAATCTATATTACACTACTACTTTTATTAATATTTGCTCCCTCCTGGCATGAGGTCAATGCTGGATACGCATTTGCTGTTATGCTGGCTGAAGTTGAAGCCAATCAACTGTTCATACTCCATGCCTTCAATATGATTTCATATAATAAGAGAGTCATTTTCAAAACCCATTTTCTTAAGCAACATCATGATTTAAACAGGGAATCTCAAAAAAGAACCAACGTTTCTTCTAAAGTTTACCTTACTTTATTGTGTGATTGTCTTATTTATGTCTTATTGGTGCTGAGTTACCCAGAGCATTTAATCTAATCTGTAAAACAACCCTGAAAAGTAGGTTTCATTCTCTCACCTATTCACAGTTAAGAAAAACAGAGAGTTAAGTAACTTGCTCAGAGTCACACAAGATTCAGACTTAAATCTACTTTGTACCAATATACACGCCTTTCTAACGACTCCAAAATGTTCTCATTTATTTTCCTTCACTTTAATGTATTATGGTAATGCTACTATTTTAGAACTGTAATTAAGAAGCAATACAAACTACATGCTGCTTCCAAATAAAAACTGGCTAGTTTGTTTTCTGATTTACATTGAATGTACGCTTCTCCTCATGGCTGGTCAGTTGCCCAGGTACAGCTGTAACGTGATCCAGATCCTCTAAAATGAGAGGTTATCTTAATAAGGTGAATCTCTAAGGAACTGCTCTCTTTGGGTCTCATTACTACTGATAGAAAGGTTATGAAACAGTGGTGGCAGATGAGAACTACTGTTCTGAAATGAAACTTCCCTGAAAATAGTCAATCGAAGATTAAGAAGCCTCTTATCCTTAACCATCAGAAGGCAGAGAGAATGACAACCATAATCACAGAAAACTAATCAAACTGATCACATGGACCACAGCCTTGTCTAACTCAACGAAACTATGAACCATGCTGTGTAGGCCCACCCAAAACATATAGGTCTTGGTGGAGAGTTCTGACAAAACGTGGTCCACTGGAGAAGGGAATGGCAAACCACTTCAGTATTCTTGTCTCAAGAACCCCATGAACAGTATGAAAAGGCAAAAAGATATGACACACGAAAGATGAACTCCCCATGTCGGTAGGTGCCCAATATGCTACTGGAGAAGAGTGGAGAAATAACTCCAGAAAGAATGAAGAGACAGAGCCAAAGAGAAAACAACTCCCAGTTGTGGATGTGACTGGTGATGGAAGTGAAGTCCGATGCTGTAAAGAACAAGACTGCATAGGAACCTGGAATGTTAGGTCCACAAATCACGGTAAATTGAAAGTAGTCAAACAGGAGATGGCAAGAGTGAACAATGACATTTTAGAAATCAGGGAACTAAAATGGACTGGAATGGGTGAATTTAATTCAGATGACCAGTGTATGTACTACTGTAGGCAAGAATTGCTCAGAAGAAATGGAGTACCCCCACAGTCAAGAAAACAGGCCAAAATGCAGTACTTGGGTGCAGTCTCAAAAATGACAGAATGATTTGTTTGTTTCCAGGCAAATCATTCAATATCACAACAATCCAAGTCTATGGCCCAACTACTAACCCTGAAGAACGTGAAGTTGAATGATTCTATGAAGACCTACAAGACTTTCTAGAACTAACACCCAAAAAAGATATCCCTTTCATCATAGGGGTCTAGAATGCAAAAGTAGGAAGTCAAGAGACACCTGGAGTAACAGGCAAGTTTGGCCTTGGAGTGCAAAACGAAGCAGGGCAAAGGCTAACAGAGTTTTGCCAAGAGAACACACTGGTCATAGCAAACACCCTCTCCCAACAATACAAGAGAAGACTCTACACATGGACATCACCAGATGGTCAATACTGAAACTGGACTGATTATATTCTTTGCAGCCAAAGAAGAGAAGCTCTATATAGTCAGCAAAAACAAGACTGGGAGCTGACTTAAATCGAAAAAAGTAGGGAAAACTACTAGACCATTCAGGTATGACCTAAATCAAATCCCTTATGATTATACAGTGGAAGTAAGAAATAAATTCAAGGGATTAGATCTGATAGACAGAGTGCCTGAAGAACTATGGACAGAGGTTTGTGACACTGTACAGGAGGCAGTGATCAAGATCATCCCCAAGAAAAAGAAATACAAAAAAGGCAAAATGGTTGTCTGAGGAGGCCTTGCAAATAGCTGTGAAAAGAGAAGCTAAAGGCAGAGGAGAAATGGGAAGATATACCCATTTGAATGCAGAGTTCTTCTACAGCAAGAAGAGATAAGAAAGCCTTCCTCAGTGATCAATGCAAAGAAATAGAGGAAAATAATAGAATGGGAAAGACTAGAATTCTCTTCAAGAAAATTAGAGATACTAAGGGAACATTTCATGCAAAGATGGGCACAATAGAGGACAGAAATGGTATGGACCTAACAGAAGCAGAAGATATTAAGAAGAGGTGGCAAGAATACACAGAAGAACTATATAAAAAAGTTCTTCATGACCCAGATAACCACAATGGTGTGATTACTCACCTAGAGCCAGATATCCTGGAGTGCAAAGTCAAGTGGGCCTTAGGAAGCATCACTATGAACAAAGCTAGTGGAGGTGATGGAATTCCGGCTGAGCTACTTCAAATCCTAAAAGATGATGCTGTGAAAGTGCTGCACTCAATATGCCAGCAAATTGAGAAAACTCAGCAGTGGCCACAGGACTGGAAAAGGTCAGCTTTCATTCCAATCCCAAGGAAAGGCAATGCCAAAGAATGTTCAAACTACTGCACAATTGCAATCATCTCACGTTAGCAAAGTAATGCTCAAAATTCTCTAAGCCAGGCTTCAACAGTACGTAAACATATACTTCAGTTTTATTGACTACGCCAAAGCCTTTGACGGTGTGGATCACAATAAACTGGAAAATTCCTCAAAAGATGGGAATACCAGACCACCTTACCTGCCTTCTGAGAAATCTGTATGCAGGTCAGGAAACAATAGTTAAAACCAGACATGGAACAACAGACTGGTTCCAAATTGGGAAAGGAGTATGTCAAGGCTGTATATCGTCAGCCTGCTTATTTAACTTCTATGTAGAGGACATCATGCGAAATGCCAGGCTGGATAAAGCACAAACTGGAATCAAGATTGCCGGAAGAAATATCAATAACCTTAGATATTCAGATGACGGCACCCTTAGGGCAGAAAAGCAAAGAACTAAAGAGCCTTTTGATGAAAGAGGAATGAAAAAGTTGGCTTAAAATTCAGCATTCAAAAACTAAGATCATGGCACCTGGTCCCATCACTTCACGGCAAATAGATGGGGAAACAGTGGAAACAGTGGCTGGCTTATTTTTCTGGGCTCCAAAATCACTGCAGATGGTGATTGCAGCCATGAAATTAAAAGACACTTACTCCTTGGAAGAAAAGTCCTGACCAACATAGACAGCACATTAAAAAGCAGAGACATTACTTTGCTGACAAAGATTCCTCTAGTCAAAGCTATGGTTTTTCCAGTAGTCATGTATGGATGTGAGAGTTGCACTATAAAGTAAGTTGAGTGTGGAAGAATTTATGCTTTTGAATTATGGTGTTGGGAGAAGACTCTTGAGAGTCCCTTGGACTGCAAGGAGATTCAACCAGTCCATCCTTAAGGAAATCAGTCCTGAATATTCACTGAAAGAGACTCTGATGCTGGGAAAGACTGAAGGCAGGAGAAGGGAGCAACAGAGGATGAGATGGTTGGATGGCATCACTGTCTTGATGGACATGAGTTTGAACTTAGCTTCCAGGAGTTGGTGATGGACAGGGAAGCCTGATCTGCTGCAGTCCATGGGGTCGCCAAGAGTTGAGTGACTGAACTGAACTGAAGATTAAGAAAAGACTGTTTAATCCATGTGACTGGCTAAAATTGACCAGCTAAAAGCTGTTCACAAGCCAAGACCCTGAAGACAGTATAAACCCAGGGATTGAACCCAGGTCTCCCACATTGTAGGCAGATGCTTTACCATCTGAGCCACGAGGGAAATCCAAAGAAAGAAAAGATAAAAAGAATTCAAGTAAATTTGGCTCCTGAGCTAAATTTAGAAACAACCTGAGGGGAACCAGGAAGATTAGGGATTAAGGTTCCTAAATAATTGCAGAATGTAGTTACCCTGACTTCTACCTGATGTATCTGATATTCTTCCCTTTTCCTAGTATGTGAACCTCCCCTAATTTTTCTTTCATGCCCTCCCAGAACTTTGTCCAAAGCATGAACACAGAGCCTAATATGCATACCGCTTTACACTTAGTTTTATGTTTATGTCATCCACCAAGATATAACTCCTTAAGGGGAATGAAAACGTCTTATGCACTGCTGTACCCTCAATTTTTGTTTTTACGTGTTGCCCAGCACATAATATGCATTCAAAAAAACAGTCTATGCAGTTGGACTACTGTTGTTACAATCACAGTTCAATATACAGTACAACTATCTAAAGATAATTAGTTGTCAAAATGTAGAATTTGCTGCATATTTCTTGGGCAACTGGCAGTTTCACCTCACCCCGGGCCCTCTTCCCCGCTCTTAGGGCGCTCAGGAGTCTGACGCCTTTTCTCCCAGAGACCAAGAAAATACGTCCTCTCATTCCAATACTCATCTCAATGGTCGCCTTCTCAAAAAAGATTTCCGACTCTTTCATGCAGAACTAACCACGCCCCCTTTTTATAGTCTTAATGCATCCAATAGCGAACAACTGTATTTAAGCACCCGAAAGACATCATTACACTCGTTTTTCTACACGTTGGGCTTCCCACCTTCAGAGCATTTTGCTTTTCTGCCTTCCATACAGTGCCTGAACGAGTAAATTAACTCAGGATGAATGGGCCGTCTGAAATTTACTATTCAAAGGAAGATTTTAAGTGTCCATGGGTCCACCGCGTGGTGGGGATGTTGTCAAAAAATGTCCAAGTATTAGGTTAATTAACTAGAAGGCCGTTAAGGTCCCTTCCGGTGAACTGATTCTAGAATTCTGATTACTATAGCTTGAACTTTAGGATCAAAGGTAGCATAGGCTTTTCTGAAATAACTGACACCGATTAATTCTCTTTTATTCCCTCAAACCAATGCAAGCTTCCTACATTTTTAAGCTCCTGGACCCAACTGTACACTCGCGAGCCCGAGCAAGCTCACCCACCCACCCTGCCTCCTTCGCGGCCTTTCCGCCTCGCTTCTCCCCTGCTCATCATCACTCCCAGTTGCGGCAGTCGCCTCTCTTCCGCTCACCGTCCGGCCGAAACTCAAACTCCAGAAACTCGTGTCCAAATTTGCCCTTGTGCCCTACGTAGTAGCGTAGGTAGAAATCGCTGGCCATAGCCATCTTTGTCCCCGAAAAGCCCGCCGAAGGACCGGCCGACGTGACTCCCGGCGCCTGGCAGTGACGTCAGTCGCCCAAGGATTACACGTCACAGCGGGCGCGCCCCTTCAGCCTCCCTCGGCCAGAGAAAAGCGGGTGGGAGCTAGGGTGCGGTAGGGCAGGGTTGCAAAGGCATGAACTCTGCTTTACTAAGGTCATATTGTTTTCCAAATTAGTTAGATCATATTATATTGGGAAAACACAAGTGATAACATATGAAAGCATTTGTTATGGCCTCCGAACTAAGTTCGCAGTTGCTCTAAGTTCTAAATTAAAAGTCGCTCTGACTTTTGGGGTCTCACGGCATCCCGTGAGGTGGGTGTGGCCTTATCCCCCAGGTTAGTGGGATGAGTCAAGGTAAAAGCCCAGAATCAGAATGCGGACCTGCAGTACAGCCATTTCTCTTGCTAGACTTCTAACACAGGCCTCTCCCCTTTGGACAATGATGGCTCGCTTTCTGGCATCTGGAAGCCAGACGAGACAAAGTAGGAAGAATCCATCAAGACAGGCTGTCTGAAAATTTGAAGAGCACATTGAAGCAAAATTTCTTGACAGTCACGATACAAAAAAAAAATTTTCTATCAATAATAAAACGTTCAGTTACTGGAGTTTCGGCAATTTGATCACAGGTCAAGTGGTTTAGCCCACATTTCTTACGCTCTAGAGTTATACTGGGGAAATGAAATAGCGCTCATCTGGAGTGGGTTTTGAAGGATGGGGAAAGACAAGCTGAGCTTTACGCAAAGCCTGTTTGGTTTTTTTTTTTTCCTCTTCGGTTATATTGATTACCTTTCTTTTATCGACACACAGAATAGTCCTGCTTGTTGGATACCCTTTAACCTTCAGTGGGATTTAATAAAGAGAGTGGCAGTCAGAAGACTGGGATTTATGCCCATTACTTATCTCTACCTAACTTTGTTTAAGACCCTATCTTTAATCCGTTTTATTGGTCAACCAAATGAATAGACTACAATCAACTTTGTCAAGCTCAAAAAACTGTTGAAAGGACCAGATGAGATAATGTATGTGAAATAAGATTTAAAATTTATTAAACAACATGAGTTATAATGGGCATTTCCTATGTGCCAGAAATGGTTGGGCACTGGTAATAAAAAACAGTCCTTTGTGCTTGTGGTCTAGAAAACGAACATGTCGATACATATTAATCCATGAAAGCAAATGCTATAAGAAAGTTTTGTTTGTTTGCTTAATGCTGGTAATATTGCAGAGCACTCAAGTTACTTTATTGGGGAAGAGGGGAAGTAGAAGAAAGGGGAAATATCAGGGAAGATTTGTGACAAGATGCTATTTGAATTGGACCTTGTTGGATAAATTCAGTATATGTTCGGAGGGATGGAAAAGCAATCAGCCTGAGCAAAGGCACAGCAGTGTTAAAATCCATGACTTGGGAAAGCCAAGAAATTCGGTGTCATTAGAACACAAAAGTTCATGGAAGTGGAATAACCGGAAAAACAGGCTCAGCAGGTTCTGTGAAGTATTAGCAATTGTATAAGTGTCAATATGGAAACCCATATTAACCACTGTATAAATGCTAATATAGAAAAATTATTTGATTCCAATATTCAGTTCAGTTCAGTTCAGTCGCTCAGTCGTGTCCGACTCTTTGCGACCCCACGAATCTCAGCACGCCAGGCCACCCTGTCCATCACCATCTTCCGGAGTTCACTCAGACTCACATCCATCGAGTCCGTGATGCCATCCAGCCATCTCATCCTCTGTCGTCCCCTTCTCCTCCTGCCCCCAATCCCTCCCAGCATCAGAGTCTTTTCCAATGAGTCAACTCTTCACTTGAGGCGGCCAAAGTACTGGAGTTTCAGCTTTAGCACCATTCCTTCCAAAGAAATCCCAGGGTTGATCTCCTTCAGAATGGACTGGTTGGATCTCCTTGCAGTCCAAGGGACTCTCAAGAGTCTTCTCCAACACCACAGTTCAAAAGCATCAATTCTTCGGCGCTCAGCTTTCTTCACAGTCCAACTCTCACATCCATACATGACCACAGGAAAAACCATAGCCTTGACTAGACGGACCTTAGTCAGCAAAGTAATGTCTCTGCTTTTGAATATACTATCTAGGTCGGTCATAACTTTTCTTCTAAGGAGATTCCAATATAGGCTGCTATTATAGAAAATATACAAGAAACATATAGCACCATCCCTCACCTCTTGGGTGACTGACCTCTCCAGTTTTGTCCAGACCAAGGAGTTTCCTGGGATGTGGGACTTTCAGTCTTAAGACGTGGAACTTCCCAGGAAAAGTGGGATGAGTCAGTCACTGTGCTTATCACACAAAAGATCTACAGAAACTTGACCACAATATTCTATAGTATCTCTGGAAATACAGGCAGCAATCCATTTGGTTTGTTTTTTGTAGGAAGCCCTGTGCAATCTTTGGATTCCCTAATGGTTTTCCTTCCAGTTGTTGGCACATGTGCCAGAGTTCATGCTTGCCTAGAAACAGCTACAGACACCAGATCTGTGACTGTGTAAACAGAGCTTATGGAATGCAGTGTTAAGATTTTTATCTGTAACCCTTGACTGACTTTATCTCCTAAACAGAAATCTGAGCTCAAGACTAATCCTCTCTATCTGTTATTAAGATGCAGTGTGAAAATATACTTAATTAAATCCTTCTTATAATTAGCCGCAACAACCACCACAAAAAAAGTCGAATTGTGTATCTCTTGTATCATGATAAAAATTGGAACGTTATAAAGCATTTGTATATTGTGGTCTTGGATGTTATACTTCAGAGTAAAAATGTTCTGAATGGCTATTGAGCACTTGAAATGTGGCTAGTGAGACTGAGGAATTTTTTATTTTTAAATCTTATTTGTGTGAACTTAATATTAAATAGCCAGACATGTCTAGTGGCTACCTTGGACAATATATAAGAGCCAGTTCATAGGCTTCTGCATGGGCTGGAAGTAGTGAAAATATTTTTGGAACACAGAAATTTCAATTTCAGTGGCTGTAGGCGTCAAACTAGAGCATACTGACTAATAATAGCACAGTTTATTTATGAAAATAAATGTTTGGGCTCCTGAAATTAAGTCAAATAAAGAACTATTTCCGCCTTTGCTAATGCAATCTATCTGTGATCAGCTTCAAAAACCTATGTGAAGTATTTAAGAAATAAACATTTTATTTTCCAACTCCAGCTGAAATTAAGGCTTAATGATTTAATAAAATACACAATATACATTTATAAAATAATGATTTCCCACTAGAGTTTTTAAGTTTTTTATTTTCAGCTTCATGGTGACAAGTCAAGTCAGAGGGCTATGGTCAGAGATGATTATTTCTTATAAGTGTTAATTTAGTCTTTTAAAATGTTCCACTTTTTCCAGTGTCTAAAATTCTTCCTTTGATCTCTTAGGTCTGCTCTGTCTTCACATACCTTTTTTGCCTTTTGCCCCACTATTTAAAATTATCAAATCATTCCTACTTACAATCTCCAGATATACTGACTTTTCTGTGATAAATACTGGAAAGGGTAGTTTTTTGTCCTCATTCCTTTATCAGTAGCTTTTGAATAGTTTTGGTTTTGTATTTACAAAAAAAAATAAAATAAAGCTTTTAAGGCTAACTCATCCCATTAAACAGAGACGGCAATGGCATCCCACTCTAGTACTCTTGCCTGGAAAATCCCATGGACGGAGGAGCCTGGTAGGCTGCAGTCAATGGGGCCACTAGGAGTCGGACATGACTGAGCGACTTCACTTTCACTTTTCATTTTCATGCATTGGAGAAGAAAATGACAACCCACTCCAGTGTTCTTGCCTGGAGAATCCCAGGGATGGGGGAACGTGATGGGCTGCCGTCTCTGGGGTCGCAGAGTCGGACATGACTGAAGCGACTTAGCAGCAATGGCATCCCATTAAAAGGATCAAAGTAGTAAATCCAGAATATTATATGGTCCAAAACAGTATTCTAAGGTGATTGAAATGTTTTTAAATGTAAGAATGACTATGGTCTATTTCAGTCTTTATTCCATCCACCACCTTCCTCTCTTCTCTTCTGTAGTAACTTCTCTCTTTCAACCATGTATGTCTTTTAGAGCACTCAGTGGTGTTACTTTTTAAAAATAAGAGAACCATCATTGTGCAGAAACACCACAACTTCCACACCATTGTTTTTCAAACATGTTCCTATATAGTGAGCACTTGAAGGTATTGTTAGATTATTAAGACATGGTGATATATTCAATTCCATTATTCAAACTGATTATTTTTCACACATATGACATTATTATATGCTTCTAACACATAGCATAATCACTGACTCTTATATCCAAAACGAGTAAAGCCAGTCTGCTAAATTAAGCATAATGGCTTATTTTCTCAGTCTTCTGTTGTATTTGACACATATTTATTTTTTAAATGAGTCATGGTAGAGCAAAAATTTAGTAACAGCTGTTGTTCAGTTGCCCCATCATGTCTGACTCTTCGAGTATCCATGGAATCATGTCAGGTTTCCCTGTCCCTCACCATCTTCTGGAGTTCACCCAAGTTCATGTCCATTACATCGGTGATGCCATTTAGCCATCTCATCCTCTGTCGCCCTCTTCTCCTTCTGCCTTCAATCTTTCCCAGCATCAAGGTCTTTTCCAATGAGTTGGCTGGTTAAGGTTAAGATTTAGAAGATTCTATTTACTTATTCCATTTACCGAGCAGTCAATCCTAAAGGAAATCAGTCCTGAATAATCTGGAAGGACTGATGTTGAAGCTGAAACTCCAATATTTTGGCCACCTGATGCAAAGAACTGACTCATTTGAAAAGACCCTGATGCTGGGTAAGATTGAAGGCAGGAGGAGAAGGGGATGACAAAGGATGAGATGGTTGGATGGCATCATTGACTCAATGGACATGAGTTTGAGTAGACTGCAGAGTTGGTGATGGACAAGGAGGCCTGGTGTGCTGCAGTTCATGGGGTTGCAAAGAATTGGACACGACTGAGCGACTGAACTGAACTGATTTACTTTTTATTTAAAATGGTGAAAAATATTATTATTCAAATTTAATTTAAGTGCTCAGTCGTGTCCAACTCTTTGCAACCTCCGTGGACTTCAGGCTCTTCTGTCCATGGGATTCTTCAGGCACAAAATACCTAAATAAAGTGTTGTGCACAAACATGATTTGAGAACTCTGGTTCAGATTATTCTAAGTTAAGTTACATTGTCAAGTTTCAATGGGACATGATTTCCAGGTCAGCATTTGCTCAGTTCCTAGCTATGTTAGAATTGTTTTTTAACCATAAAGGATAAATTGGAAAAGAAAGACTGGGAGAGGAGGAAATCAAAACAGTAAAACAAATCCTAACACGGATTCAACTTGATTAAATGGTAGACATTATAATTCTCTTTTCTATTCATTACCTTGGAAATACCTGATTTGAATGATAAGTCAAATATTCCAGAAATATAACTGTCCTTTTGGAAAAATTCTGGCCAATTGAGGGTAAAGTCCAGTTTCCTTTGAAAAAACAATTACTATATCCAGTTTTCCAGATCTATATCCAGAAAAACAAATCACATTGAAAATAGCAATTGTCTGTTTCTTTGCCATCTACCAAAATAAACATTAACATACAATGTGAAATAATTAGCAAAATATTTTAAAAATAAATTTATTTCCTTTATCTTACCCTTTTAAATTTATATTGCATTTACTTTATACTGTGTATATTTTACATCTCTATATAAATTAATATACTTTTATTAGGATCAACTGTTCAAAATATTGTTCCTAATAAAGATATGTAATAAAAAAAAATGGAGGCACCAGTTTACTACTAAATAAGTGACTTGAGTAATTCAGGTTTGTCTTTATTTTCTCCGCGGAGATTAACTTTGAGCTTTGTATGTGGTATACAACGAACAACTATTTGCAGAATTAATATTTTGTTCCTCTTACATATTTTTAAAACTATACTTTTCCATTGAGTCTATTTTTGTACATGGTGGGTATTTTGTGAAGTATTCTCTCCTGGATCATCTAACTTATTCCCAGAATTTTGGTAGAGTTGAATTGTATTATTTCTAAATTACCCGTGATGGATGAGTATCAAGTACTACTTTGAATATTGTTGCTAAAGGCGAATTCATTATTTCCCTTGGGGAAGAAAAATACAGTGTGAAAGAGCAATGCTCTGTTTCATCAGCACCACTCCCCTCCTGCCTCACTGTGCCTCCTTGCAGTTCCTCAAACTGCTTTTTTTCTTGCCTCAGTGTTTTCACATAAAAAATCCTTCTGCTGGAAAGCTCTTCTCTTCACTGTCAGGCTAACTCACCCTATTCGTAAGGTCTCATTTTAAATGCCACTTTTTTCAGCAAAGGCCCCACTTTTTACTCCCTTCCGCTTACCCTGTACTTTTTCTTCACAGCACTTACCACGGCCTGTGATTCACAAATACACATTCTTGTTGTCTTGGACTGCAGAACACCAGGCCTCCCTGTCCTTCACCATCTCCACACCACATGTTATGCATATAAACGTGTATATAACGTCCCTTTGCTTTCTAGACTCTAACCCAACACTGTTTCTTTTATCCTGCATCTAGCACAGTGTCTGGCACAGGTGCCCTTAATACTTAATTCTTTGAAAATATTGAATAAATATTTTGTAAATTAGACTTAAGGGAACAGCTGAGAACAACGACATTCCATAGGATTTCATTGTTTTGTGCTGAGCCATTCTACTTCCCTTCTCCCTATTGCTACTTACCACTTATTAAAATTCTGACTAGTCATTGTAGTATTATTCCTAAAGGTGCAAGAATTGCTATGCAGTTGGGTGACTCCATCAGGATTATGCAAACTTTTTCAACTGCCAGTCAGCTTTCCTATAGCAGCCTTGAATGTCTCTTCAAGAGTACCTGATGTATTCTTTGAAATCGCAGACCATGTGTTCAACTGAATTGTCATCGTCATGACAGCTCCAGTATGTTGAAATAGTGGGAGGTGACTGTCGTCATCCAGACACTCACACAAAAATAATGACTTCCTCATTTCAGTCATGTGGTATTTGTACTATAGGCTTCCTCGGGTGGTTCAGTGATAAAGAATTCACCTGCTAATGCAGGAGATGTGGGTTTGCCCCTGGGTTGAGAAGATCCCCTGGGGAAGGAACCCATTCCAGTATTCTTGCCTGGGAAATCCCATGGACAGAGGAGCCTGGGGGGCTACAGTCCATGAAGTCACAAAAGAGTCAGACACAACTAAACAACAATTTGTACTATACCATCATCTTTAAGTGTGCACGGCCTTGCAATGTGACTGACAGACCAAGGTTCTCTTCTTGGTCACCACAGATGTTAAATGAAAAATACATGAAGGAGAACCTAGGATAGTAAAGGGGTGGGTAAGGAAATTAATATTTATTGTCATATAGTATGTGCCACATGTGGTACAAATAACACCCTTTCATTCCATTCTCACAACAACCCTGTGAAGTAGGTATTATCCCTTTTTACACATGAGGAATATTTTTCTGACAATGTAGATTGTCTCTTGAATTTTCCTGTTGACATTAATTCCCATTTATTTACTTTCATCCTCCTTATTGTCAAGATTTTGGCAACTGTATAACCCAAAATGCATACTTTCACTCAATAAATATTAATTTAATGAAATAAGTTTCACAGTACATCATTGAATGATTGAAAATCAGAACCTACCATCCTTCTATCTCAGGTTGCATCTTTTTCTAGCACTCCTTGAAGACATCCTGAGCTAGTGAGCACCCTTGCTGGTTTCCACATTTCCCATTTATTAAATACATACACAGTCAATTCATCATCAGCCCTATTGGACTCTCTGAGCTCAGTCTCCATAGTCTCATTTGTCATTGTGCAGTCACCCAGTCATGCCCAGCTCTTTGTGATCCCATGAACTGCAGCACGCAAGGCTTCCCTGCCCTTCACTGTCTTTCTGACTTTGCTCACTCATGGCCATTGAGTCAGCGATACCAAGCAACCATCTCATCCTCTGTCGCCCCCTTCTCCTCCTGCCCTCAATCTTTCCCAGTATCAGGGTCTTTTCCAACGAGTCTGCTCTTCACATCAAGTAGCCAAAGTACTGGGACTTCAGCTTCAGCATCAGTCCTTCCAATAAATAATCAGGATTGATTTCCCTATTCTAACAGGGACCAGAAAGCCACCTGATGGATGATACATAACCAATGCTCTTAATCATGAAATCACCCCTCCAGCTTCTAGTTAGAATAGTACCAACAGGATTTACCTATCTCAGAGTTAGATAAAAGGGGACTGTATTTCTCCATATAAGGTGAGCTTATACCAAGTAAGTAAAGTCACTCAATCGTGTCTGACTCTTTGTGACCCCGTGTACTGTAGCCCACCAGGCTCCTCAGTCCATGGGATTCTCCAGGCAAGAATACTGGAGTGGGTTGCCATTTCTTTCTCCAGGGGATCTTCCCGACCCAGGGATCGAACCCGGGTCTCCCGCATTGGAGGCAGACGCTTTAACCTCTGAGCCACCAGGGAAGCTCAGAAATCTTCCTTAATGGTTCTCCTTCATCCCTGCACGAACGGACCAGAAATGAAGAACTATATGACCTTCCTCTCCCTTCTCTGTGAAGGATGCACCTTGGTCCTCATCTATACTCCTGAGCAAATAGAACCTTTCATTTTCTTCTCATCAATTTCTTTATCAACTTTCTCTTCCCTCATTTGATTCCAATCTTCTGGACCTTACTATAGTCTAGATAAAAGCACGTTTTGAAGGAAACAAGCCTGTGGTAGGAGGGACCAACTTATCTATGCCATGTTGCAACAAAGATTGCAAATCTGTAAAACCTCCCTTGCCCGGACACTGTCCAGTCCATCTACCCTGTGTCTTCAGAATTGGGACGACAGAAATGAAACTGCATTTCTCCGTCTCAGGGGTACATGGTGAGGGCAGTCTCATCCAGCATCATTTCAGGCTTCTAGGGAAATGTGTAGGGGAAGATTCAAGATCCATGTCCTATTTCTCCCTTTAACTCCCACTAGAAAGTCTTTGTTCTTGGAGGAACTGGTTTCAAGAGTATACGATCTCCCCTGAGTGGGTGTTGTCCCAGGACCTTCATAAGATGCTGTAGCAGTAGGAGATACTCTCCACGCTGATACCTGCCACAGCTGCATACAATTCAGGTACCACCAGCTCTGGTACTTGCAACACAGCCTTGTCATTTGCACTTTGAGCAGCAGTTTCGAGACACGAGTGTAGCTTTCTAAGTGAGGGGCGGCTGTCCTCACTCCAGCGCCAGCAGGACTTCATGAGACCATACCTGAAAGGGGAACAAGAGAAAATGACTTCCTTGACAAGGCAAATGTTTGAAAAATATGCTTCTTCGCTTACAAATCTTAACAAAAGAACCCTACAATTCTGTAATCTATTCATTACCCTGTCCCATACTCTTCCCAGAGAATACTATTCCTTCTCACCTTCCTACATACTGAATCTCTTAATATCTTAGCCTTTTTTTATAATAGGAATGACTGATGATTTTTTTCTACTATAACTTTTATTATGGAAAACACTGAACACACATAAATGTAGAGAATAGTTATACTAGTCACACGAATAGTATACTAGTTAATACTAGTCAATAGTTATACTATGGGCTTCCCTAGTGGCTCAGTCAACAAAGAATCTTTTTTTTTTTTTTTTTTTACATGAATGCAAAGTTTCTTACATGAATGTGAATTCACGTGAGTTCCTTTATTCACTCGAATCTTCTAATCCTATTTCATCACCTTATTCTTTTTCTTTTCCTTCTTTTAAAAATTTGGGATATAATCGTTTTATGGGCTTTCCTCAGGGCACAGATGGTAAAGACAAGACTCCAATACAGGAGACCCGGATTCAATCTCTGGGTCGGGAAGATCCCCTGGAGGAGGGCATGGCTACCCACTCCAGTGTTCTTGCCTGAAGAATTCCATGGTCAGAGGAGCCTGTCAGGCTACAGTCCATGGGGTCAACGTTATGTTGGTTTCTGCTGTACTACAACCAGTATGACAAAATAGTTTGTTGTTTTTTCTATTACCAAAAACTCTTTCAGAAGTTGAGTGTTTTCATCCTACATATTATGAATTTACATCATTCCAGACCACTGCTATAACTTATCTACCAGTATGAGCTACATTACAACAGGGGAAAATAAGAAGATATGGAATAACATGATTCATACTAATTTCAGATACTGTAATCAGATAGTTCTTTCCATTAGTCCAGGTCATTTTCTCCCTTTATTATTTAGCTTCCCCAGGAATTGGCCTTAGATAGATGTATTTACCACCTTCAGTCTGTCTTTGTTTCAATCCAGTTTCTAGAGAATGTGTAACACAGTCTGTTATCAAACACTCTTTATCAAGTCTCATTACCACCCAAGAACAGCAGTTTCCTACCGTTCATCTTATAAAGTCGGCATCCTACGCCCCAGCTTCTTACCACATAGGCCTTGCTTACCAGGAGCCCTCTCCTCCTCCTAAGACAACATCTAGCTATGCCCCAGACATGGTTAGTAACACCCAGCTTTTTCTTTGCTTATGCTCTGCCCGAGGCATTAATATCCTCTCCCTGGTTATTCTTTGCTAATGGTATAAGTAGGAATTTTCAATTCCTTCCCTTATAACCTGTGTTTCCCATACTCTTTAATGTTGTACCATTAGACTTTGTATAAGATGTTATGTTACTCTACTAATACTGATAACATTTACCAAGAACATACTTATTATAAAAGGCATGGTGTGCTTAGTCGACTATTCAGTCATGTCTGACTTTGCAACCCCACAGATTGTGGCCCACCAAGCTCCTCTGTCCATGGGATTTTCTAGGCAACAATACTAGAGTGGGTTGCCATTTCCTTCTCCAGGGGATCTTTTCGACCCAAGGACCCAACCTGAGGTCCTGTGTCTCCTGCATTACAAGCAGATTCTTTACCCACTGAGCCATCAGGGAAGCCCAAAAGGCATGGAAGGGAAACTTAACATGCATTATTTCATTGCAGCCTCACAATTACTTTGAGGTAGAACTATCATTTTACCTGTTTTAAGTTAAGCAAACAATGTAACATATAGGACTCAAGACTGAAATGTGTCTTTTTGACTATGACATGAATCTGAGTTTTTAACCAGTCTACTCATTGCTTCACACTTTCTGTTGATTTTCATGTTCTTTCAGGTATTCCTCATCCAAATATTACAAGGTTCAAGATCAGGTACTTTTTCAGTTAAATGTCTCTGCCTATCCCCAGTATCAAGGACAGCCACACACATATATATATAGCCTACAAGAAATATTTGTCAATAATTTCATTCTAGTATATCCAGCCAGTATCATCACTATCCTATGTGTATATAAGTATATACAGTTATGATTTTTAGCATTTTTAATATGCTTGATACAATTACTGTTTGTATTTGTGGGAAACTCAGGGGCTAGAAAGTTACCTTTTCAGTACTGAAGAATTTACAAAATAACAGCAATTTAAATAGAAATGTATATCAATATATTATCTCCTGCTTTCTTAAAAATAATTGAAGCCTTTCTTATAGTCTATCATAACCTGCTTTGTACTTCATTGTTTATGAAATTCTGCATGTAATTTTTACTTTTCTGCTTCTATATTAGTTCAACAACTGTCCCTTTCTGCTGGCAATTTGATATCTTCCTTCTGCTGTCTAATTTCTTCTCACTGTCTTTCTTCTGATGGGCTTCCAACATGCTTAGAACCAGGAAAATTTTTTTTAAGTTAGGTATCAAATAAGAACCAGTGAGTAACTGTGGATTTTATGACAATTATATTAGAACTGAATCTGGTAGTCTCTGAGACTGACATTTATATAGCTAAAACAGTGCTGTACCTGCCCTGGATTTCGTCTGTTTTAAAGATTCCAGAGGAACTAAACTTTAACAATGTTGGCAAATCTAAATTTATAATATAGCATTCAGTGTCTGCCTCCATATTGTATATGTGTGTGTTTGTGTTTGTGCGTGTATACACACACACACGTACACACACACAAATGTAAAGACACATATACACATATATATGAGCAGATGTATTTTCTGCATAGGTTTGGTTTAAGGTTGTGCCTTAGCACATAGAGGACAGCTGAGAATCATCTGAGCCACTTTACAAAGGGCATGACTGATAAAGAGCAAAAAAGATTTTAAAAGCCACTTACATGGTGTGTGTGCAGCTACTGGGTCTCTCCATGATTTGCCCTCTTTGGAGATGCTGTAGGATATTGGTAGGAGGGACTTCAGGATATGGAGGTGCCCCTGTTGGTATGGAAAGAGACAAGTAAGACAACTTTAGAGTCTTCTAGATTATAAATTATAACCAACACTATTCTCCATCCACCTGGGCTAATCACCTACAAAAGTAGGAAACCTAATAGGCATAATATAGTTGATCCCTGGTGATCAGATAAGGGTATAACTTGGAGAATTTTGGAGAAAGGAGATGTTGGGGGACGGAGACCTGATAATTTAGGAAAATGGCAAGTATTTAGGAATGTAACAAAATAAAGCTGAGCGAGAAATAAGATCTGCCCTCTACTTCTCAAACAAGAGAAAGTGCTGCAGTTTCTCAGTCAAATGGATTAATAAATCTAAAGACAACATTTTTATATTTATGCAAGATCAGCCTAGGGGTTTCCCAGGTGGCGCTAGTGGTAAAGAATACGCCTTCCATTGCAGGAAACTCAAGAGATGTGGTTTTGATCTCTGGGTGGGGAAGATCCCCTGGAGAAGGAAATGGCAACCCTCTCCAGCAATAATTTGCCTGAAAAATTCCATGGACAGAGGAACCTGGCAGGCAACAGTCCATGGGGTTGCAAAGAGTTGGACACGACTGAGCAACTGAGCACACACAAGGTCATCCTTGTAATACTGCTTGGATTTTAAAATATGCCATGGAATTGTTAAAGTCTTGGGGGAAAGAAAGAGGAAGGAGGGAGACAGATAGGGAGGGAATCATGATTTTATAAGACTACCTCAAAAATCAAGCTTGGATTCTGAAAATGTGTCAGCTCAGTTCAATCTTCAGCAATTGTGTCGAAACCTCTTTTCACAGCAAATGCCATCTACCACACAAATAAACATCCTTGCATATTCCTATATGGGTGCACACTACTTTGGGGACTCTCCTTACCTAGAGTCACCATCTCGTACAGCAGGATCCCAAAAGACCAGCTGTAAAAGGAACAAAGCTGTTTACTTCATTTTTATTTCTGCCTTTCATAAAGATAGCTCACTTAAATACAGAGACCTTCAGTAAGAAACCCATGACACCAATACAGTATACTAACACATATATATAGAATTTAGAAAGATGGTAACGATAACCCTGTATGCAAGACAGCAAAAGAGACACAGATGTATCGAACAGTCTTTTGGACTCTGGGAGAGGGAGAAGGTGGGATGATTTGGGAGAACGGCATTGAAACATGTATAATATCATATAAGAAGTGAATCGCCAGTCCAGGTTCGATGCAGGATACAGGGTGCTTGGAGCTGGTGCACTGGGATGACCCAGAGGGATGGTATGCAGAGGTGGGAGGCGGGTTCAGGATTGGAAACACATGTACACCTGTGGCAGATTCATGTTGATGTGTGGCAAAACCAATATAATATTGTAAAGTAAACATAATAATAATAAAAAAATTAAATTTAAAAAATAAAAATTAAAAAAAAGAAACCCATGACAATGGCAGTTAATGGGAATCAAGGGTGATTGGTAGAATAAGCAATGTAGTTATGCCATTAGAAAATATTTCTGTCCAGTCCCCTTAGAATCTAATTTGCCCGAGAGCTCGATTTATGTCTCCTTTCTACACATTAATAGATATTTACTATTATTTGTTAAATATTACATATGAATAGATATTATATATTAATAGGTATTTACACATTAATAGATATTTACTCTTATTTGTTAAATGCCATGAGTGCTTATGCAAATGCAAACATATTCACTCAAACATATAAAAATTCCCCTGTGTATCTTTTTCATCTTTTCTATTCCTTCCTGCTGAAATTCCAGCTTTTATTCTTAGTTCAAGGCCAAGCAGGGTTTATCATTTGTCTACTATTTCCTCAGTAGATCTAACTGCCCAAACCTAGGTAAAACATTAACAGAGCAAGTTTTATACATAAATGGAGCAAGTAGTTGCCTAAACAATATGATTTGAGAGACATATGTTTCATTATTCTACAGCATCATTGTGAAATGAGCAGTATCTCCCCAGGGAGTTAATTACTTTCAGACCTCTATTGAAAAGCAGATATTAGTGAAACAGCAATGAAATGAAAAATCAGTGTCTTAATAGATTCACCACATTAACTGATGTTCTAAATTTCCCCTGAAGCTCCTAACATTCAAGGTTGGTAAGACATTTTGTTTTATGCCTACCTGCTTCTCCAAGCAGATGAGTCATATGGTTACCAAGAGTCAATTGCAATTCTTTGCAATCCTGTTTATGCCAATCATACATATAACTATAACGATGCAATCAATTACATACCATGTGGATTGATTAAATATACATGCCAAAAGCCTAAGCTCCCTGAAAACTAGGTTGAATGCTTTGAAAACATTCTCTAAAATCAAGCCACTAAAAAGATAGTGTTGTCAAACTGTGTGAGACAACTGTAGAAAACTGGGGGAAAATTAACAATAAATGCCTGCAGTCAAACTGCATCACAATTGTTTTATACAAGAAATACAACATGTAACTTCAATTAGCATAGCACGTGTAGCCTCTTGGCCTTCCTCTGAAAGACTGATAAATAAATATCCATTTATATGTTTTAAGTTAAAATAAATTGAGTATATAAACACATATATACATGGGCTTCCCTGGTGGCGCACCTGCCTGCCAATGCAGGAGAGGTAAAAGATAGGATTTGATCCCTGGGTCAGGAGGACCCCCTGGAGGAGGAATAGGCTACCCAACTCCGGTATTCTTGCCTGGAAAATTTCATGGACAGAGGAGTCTGTCACAGTCAGATACAACTCAAGCAACTTAGCACAACCCATACATATATATATGCATATATATGTAAATATATATATATATATTTATTTTTATTTTAATAGCTCCTAGTTTAAACTTTTGATTAAGTGGATCTGCCTTTCAGATAAAACTAGATAAAGAGATAAAACTCTCCCAAATCAAATCCTCAGATATTGGTGTGAATAATCTACTCATTTTTCATTTTTTTCTCCTAATTAAGGCCTCTAATCTAACACAGAGGGAATACTTCAGGAGGCATTAAAAAGGATTGCAGACAGCTGACAAATATGAGCTCTGCCACATAACACACATTTTTGCTTGAAAGTCTGTCTGACTTCAAAGCAGAGACTTCATGCGTAGACTTAATTGACAATAGACACAGTCATATTCACAGGCAGGAGGACGCTGAAATCAAGAAAGGAGGAACTCCACGGGGCAGGAACAAACCGTACATGTCTCCTTTGATGCCAGCTGGTTTCAGGAGAAGCCGTTCTGGGGCAAGCCACTTGAGAGGTACGACACGACTGGAGGAGATGGCCCCTCGGGAGTAAACTTCGTAAGCCAGGCCCAGCCCACAGAGCTTAGCAGTGAGGTCACACTGGATCAGAATATTCCTGGCTGCCACGTCGCCATGGAACAGACGCTTCTCCTGGAGAAATTCCTGTCAATGTGAGGTCAAAATGCATCAGCTCTCTGAGGTCGTGGCTTGGGTCCCAGATAAAATGAAGGAGATCCTCGAAAAGACTTTTTCTACCCTGAACAAGCTGCATTAATAATGACATATCCGTTCTCCCCCAAACTCCCTCCCATCCAGGCTGCCACATAACACTGAGAGTTCCCTGTGCTCTATAGTAGGTCCTTGTTGGTTATCCATTTTAAATATAGCAATATGTATTTATATGGCTGAGTCCCTTTGTTGTCCACCTGAAACTATCACAACATTGTTTATCAGTTATACTGCAATACAAAATAAAAAGTTTAATAATAAAAAAAATTCACATGTCACGTCCACACAGGTACTAAGTGGCAGTGACCAGAACCTAATATTCTAATTCATAAGAAGCACAATACTTATAATGAATCAGACATGTTGGCATTGTGTTTAAGATCAACAAACTGATACCAGAAATTCATTCTTTAAAAAAATAATAAAAACTTTATTATTTTTTTATGAGTGGTTTTAGGGTAAAAACAATGTTGAGTGGAAAACCCAGAGCGCTCACGCCTCCTGCCCCTTAGTTTCCTCTATTATTAACAACTTGCATCACTGTGATACATTTGTTACAACTGATGAACCTATGTGCTCAGTTGCTCAGTTGTGCCTCTTTGCAACTCCATGGACTGTAGCCCAACCAGGCTCCTCTGTCCATGGGATTTCCCAAACAAGAATACTGGAGTGGTTTGCCGTTTCCTCCTCCAGGAGATCTTCCTGATACAGGTAGCAAACCCAAGCCTTTTCTTGCATCTTCTGCATTGGCAGGCAGATTCTTTATGACTGTTCCATTTGGGAAGCCCTATGTGCTTAGTTGCTCAGTTGGGTCCGACTCTTTTTGATTCCATGGACTGTAGCCCTCCAGGCTCCTCTGTCCATGGGATTCTCCAGGCAAGGATACTGGAGTGGGTTGCCATGCCCTCCTCCAGGGGATCTTCCTGACTCAGCAATCAAACCAGGGCCTCCTGCATAGCAGGCAGATTGCTTACCAGCTGAGCTACCAGGGAAGCTCTATACAGGTATACTGTTTTCAACTGGAGTCCAGAGCTTACAAAAGGGTGCACTTTTTGTGTTTACATTCTCTGGGTCTGACATTGATCCATACATTTTTGATACATTGATATACCCTTTTTATTTCTGAAGACAAATTTATTAGTAAATATACTAGCTTTGCTTTAAACAAACAAACCAAGAATAGCAAACTGAGCAAATAAGCCAAATAATATTCATACTGGGTTTGGAAAATAAAATCTCATATTCTGAATCCAGCCCTGGCCTGATTTCACATTTTTCTGAAACACTGGGCTGGAGGAAGCACAAGCTGGAATCAAGATTGCCGGGAGAAATATCAACAACCTCAGATATGCAGATGACACCACCCTTATGGCAGAAAGTGAAGAAGAACTAAAGAGCCTCTTGATAAAAGTGAAAGAGGAGAGTGAAAAAGTTGGCTTAAACCTCAACATTCAGAAAACGAAGATCATGGCATCACTTCATGGCAAATAGATGGGGAAACAGTGGAAACAATGGCTGACTATTTTTCTGGGCTCCAAATCACTGCAGATGGTGATTGCAGCCATGAAATTAAAAGATGCTTACTCCTTGGAAGGAAAGTTATGACCATCCTAGACAGCATATTCAAAAACAGAGAAGTTACTTTGCCAACAAAGGTCCATCTAGCCAAGGCTATGGTTTTTCCAGTGGTCATTTATGGATGTGAGAGTTGGACTATAAAGAAAGCTGAGCACCGAAGAATTGATGCTTTTGAACTTGGTGTTGGAGAAGGCTCTTGAGAGTCCCTTGGACTGCAAGGAGATCCAACCAGTCCATTCTAAAGGAGGTCAGTCCTGGGTGTTCACTGGAAGGACTGATGCTGAAGCTGAAACTCCAATACTTTGGTCACCTGATGGGAAGAGCCAACTCATTGGAAAAGACTCTGATGCTGGGAAAGATTGAAGGCAAAAGGAGAAGAGGGCAGCAGAGGATGAGACGGTTAGATAGCATCACCAACTCAATGGACATGAATCTGAGCAAGCTCTGGGAGATAGTAAAGCATGGGGAAGCCTGGCATGTTGCAGGTCATGGGGTTACAAAGAGTCAGATACAACTTAGTGACTGCACAACAACAACAATGCATAGCAAAACTGTCACAATAGTAAATTTGTATACAATTTTACATCATCTCATTTTGTCCCTAAAGTAACTAGATGGGGTAAGTTAGGGAAGTAGCTTTCTGATAAATCTAAATGATTACATGAGGCCACATAGGTATTAAGTGACCAGAGCCAGGTATTCTAATTCATAGAAATATTACAAATTCTACTAATACTTTTTAGTCCAGAAGTAAAAACCCACTCCAGTGTTCTTGACTGGAAAATCCCATGAACAGGGGATCCTGAAGGGCTGCAGTCCATGGGGTCACAAAGTCGGACACGACTGAGCTACTGAGCATACCCGCAAATCAGAACTACCTGAAAGCTTTATAAACTCATAAGGTTTTAACTCTGGATTTACTTAACCAAAATATAGGAAGAGGAGCCTGGTAATCCATATTTTTAAGAAGTATCAAAATTATTCCAGCACAGCCAAGAAGGTGTTTGAGAACCACTGCACCTGGATGACATTGATAAGACATGTGGGATCCTAGTTCCCTGGCCAGGGATTAAACTCGTGCCCCTTGCATCAGAAGTGCAGAGTCAACCACTGGACCACTAGGGAAGCCCTTATCTAGGTTAGTTTAAAATAAAGAAATGATCTCATTTTCACCCCTTTCTTTGTTCCTTTTCAACTATATTGCAATTCCTGTCACGTTCAGTATTATAGCAAGTCTCCTGCCTAACACATTCTGAGCTAGTATTTCTTATTCTTCAGGTATAAATTATAAACATCCTTCTGGCTCTGTAGCCTTTCACCCATTTGTTTTCTCTTCCCGAATCTTCTACCGATTCATCTTTTCCTCTTTTACATCTGGTAATAGTATATATCGGGAAGGATGAGAAGGGGGCAGCAGAGGATGGGGTGACTAGATAGCATCACCAACTCAATAGACATGAATTTGAGCAAACTCTGGGAGATAGTGGAAGACAGAGGAGCCTGGCCGGCTACAGTCCATACAGCTGCAAACAGTCAGACACGACTGAGTGAACAACATGTGGACATATAGCTGTTGGCTCTGGTGCTTTTACCTTTAAGACTGAGAAACCTTTCAAAACCCTTCTTGGGACTACCCTGGTGGTCCAGTAGTTAAGATTCTGTGCTTCCCGGGGCACAGGTTTGATCCCTGGTTGGGGAACTAAGATCCTGCATGCCTCATGGTGTGTCCAAAAAAAAATATTATTTTTTAATAAACAATAAAAGAAATGACACCCTTCCTGTTTCTTCTAGAAACCCTAAATCGACCACTTTCTACCTAGAATGACAAATCCTGAATTATATTATCTAAATAATTTCATAAAGAGAAAACTGAAAACTATTTATCGATGCTTGAGTTTCTGCCCCCTAACTTCCATCAGATTTCGTTTATAATATATACCCCATTTGAGAACATAAATATAAGAAATATGACATTAAATACCAGGCTAACAACAAAGATCACTGCCATCTGTTATCACTTCTCCAAGCCTTACCAAAGCCAAAAGGACCTGCTTTCCAATGTGATATATTTGTTTCTCTGTGAGGTCATAGGGAAGACCATCCACGGTCATCACATCCTAGAGATAAAGAAAAAGGCTTTACATCAAAATGACATGAACAGATCTACAGGAAAAAATAGGGAAATATTCTTAAGTGCAATTACTGAAGCTAGGGCAAAGACACAAAAAAATAAGGACTTGGGAATTCCTTTGGCAATCCACTGGTTAAGAACCCACACGTTTACTGCAAAGGGCCTGGGTTCGATCCCTTGTCGGGGAAGTTAGCTCCCACTAACCACATGGCACGGCCAAAAATAAATAAATAAAAATTTAAAAACTAAAAAATGTACAAAAGCTAAAAGATTCAAGGAGAGATAGTATGAGAGATTCCCAGGTATGCAGAGGAGTGCCATGATTTATTGGACCAGGAAGACAATAAAGAATGTAGGTGAATAGCAGAATGAAGGAAGAACAGAATTTGTCAGGCTAATTGGTATGTGCACAGCTAATCAACCAGGTCAAGCCTTTCTTGCTAACACCTCTGCCCCACCACTCACCCGGCGACAGGTCCAGAGAAAGCTGAGCAGGTCTCCCTGGGCCACATCCTCCAGCACCATGTAGAGCGGCAGCCTGTCTGTGCAACAGCCTTCCAGATGTACCAGGTTTTTGTGCTTCCCCAAGTATTGATAGAATTGGATTCGTCCTAAGAAATCCTGCACCTCTTGAAGCCCAGTTGGTTCTGTGGAGGACAGAAGAACCATGGGGAATGAGCAGTCAGAGTGCCAATAAAGTGGGGAGTATGACTCAGGAAGCAACCTCAGAGATGATAAATTTCAAGGCCTCAAAAGCGAATGAGTGCACACCAAGAGTAAACAGAGAGGGGATCAATTAGATGATCTTCGATGTCACTGTCCTTTTATCAAAGGTAACATGGAACCACGGTTCTTCAGAACTAGTTAGACTTTCCTCTGCCTAATAGACAACTGTTCTGCTTACATTAAACTATTACCACACATACTATTTTCTTCTTATTTAGTCACTAAGTTATGTCTGATTCTTTTGGGACCTCATAGACTGTAGTCAACCAACCTCCTCTGTCTATGGAATTCTGCAGGCAAAAATACTGGAATGGGTTGCCATTTCGTTCTCCAGGGGATCTTCCTGACCTAGGGATTGAACCTGTTTCTCCTGCATTGCAGATGGATTCCTTACTGCTGAGCTACATGGAAGCCCCTGACTATAACATCAGCTAAGTTGCTCAGTCATGTCTCTGCGACCCCATGAATCACAGCACGCCAGGCCTCCATGTCCATCACCAACTCCCAGAGTTCACTCAAACTCACGTCCATCGAGTCGGTGATGCCATCCAGCCATCTCATCCTCTGTCATCCCCTTCTCCTCCTGCCCCCAAACCCTCCCAGCATCAGGGTCTTTTCCAATGAGTCAACTCTTCGCCAAAGAGTTGGCCAAAGTACTGGAGTTTCGGCTTCAGCATCAGTCCTTCCAATGAACACCCAGGACTAATCTCCTTTAGGAAGGACTGGTTGGATCTCCTTGCAGTCCAAGGGACTCTCAAGAGTCTTCTCCAACACCACAGTTCAAAACCATCAATTCTTCGGTACTCAGCTTTCTTCACAGTCCAACTCTCACATCCATAACATGACCACTGGAAAAACCATAGCCTTGACTAGACGGACCTTTGTTGGCAAAGTAACGTCTCTGCTTTTGAATATGCTATCTAGGTTGGTCATAACTTTCCTTCCAAGGAGTAAGCATCTTTTAATTTCATGGCTGCAGTCACCATCTGCAGTGATTTTGGAGCCCAGAAAAATAAAGTTTGACACTATTTCCACTGTTTCCCCATCTATTTACCATGAAGTGATGGGACCAGATGCCATGATCTTAGTTTTCTGAATGTTGAGGTTTAAGCCAACTTTTTCACTCTCCTCTTTCACTTTCATCAAGAGGCTTTTTAGCTCCTCTTCACTTTCTGCCATAAGGGTGGTGCCATCTGCATATCTAAGGTTATTGATATTTCTCCTGGCAATCTTGATTCTAGCTTGTGCTTCCTCTAGCCCAGCATTTCTCATGATATACTCTTCATAGAAGTTAAATAAGCAGGGTGACAATATACAGCCTTGACGTACTCCTTTTCCTATTTGGAACCACTCTGTTGTTCCATGTCCAGTTCTAACTGTTGCTTCCTGACTTGTATATAGGTTTCTCAGGAGGCAGGATAGCTGGTCTGGTATTCCCATCTCTTTCAGAATTTTCCACAATTTA
This sequence comes from Capricornis sumatraensis, assembly GCF_032405125.1. Classification (NCBI taxonomy): domain Eukaryota; kingdom Metazoa; phylum Chordata; class Mammalia; order Artiodactyla; family Bovidae; genus Capricornis; species Capricornis sumatraensis. Next base: position 143,028,893 of record NC_091072.1, on the reverse strand, counting down.
TTGTGATCCACACAGTCAAAGGCTTTGGCATAGTTAATAAAGCAGAAATAGATGTTTTTCTGGAACTCTCTTGTTTTTTTGATGATCCAGCGGATGTTGGCAATTTGAACCCTGACTCCTCTGCCTTTTCTAAAACGAGCTTGAACGTCTGGAAGTTCACAGTTCACGTACTACTGAGTCCTGGCTTGGAGAATTTTGAACATTACTTTACTATCATGTGAGATGAGCGCAATTGTGCGGTAGTTTGAGCATTCTTTGTCATTGCCTTTCTTTGGTATTGGAATGAAAACTGACCATTTCCAGTTCTGTGGCCACTGCTGAATTTCCCAAATTTGCTGGCATATTGAGTGCAGCACTTTCACAGCATCATCTTTCAGAATTTGAAAGAGCTCAACTGGAATCCCATCACCTCCACTAGCTTTGTTCGTAGTGATGCTTTCTAAGGCCCACTTGACTTCACATTCCAGGAAGTCTGGCTCTAGGTGAGTGATCACACCATCATGATTATCTTGGTTATGAAGCTCTTTTTTGTACAGTTCTCCTGTGTATTCTTGCCACCTCTATTTAGTATCTTCTGCTTCTGTTAGGTCCATACCATTTCTGTCCTTTATCGAGCCCATCTTTGCATGAAATGTTCCCTTGGTATCTCTAATTTTCTTGAAGAGAACTCTAGTCTTTCCCATTCTGTTGTTTTCCTCTATTTCTTTGCATTGATTGCTGAGGAAGGCTTTCTTATCTCTCCTTGCTATTCTTTGGAACTCTGCATTCAGATGCTTATATCTTTCCTTTTCTCCTTTGCTTTTCGCTTCTCTCCTTTTCACAGCTATTTTTAAGGCCTCCTCAGACAGCCATTTTACTTTTTTGCATTTCTTTTCCATGGGGATGGTCTTGATCCCTGTCTCCTGTACAATGTCAGGAATCTCAGTCCATAGTTCATCAGGCACTGTGTCTATCAGATCTAGTCCCCTCAATCTATTTCTCACTTCCACTGTATAATCATAAGGTTATCATTTGATTTAGGTCATACCTGAATGGTCTAGTGGTTTTCCCCACTTTCTTCAATTTCAGTCTGAATTTGGCAATAAGGAGTTCATGATCTGAGCCACAGTCAGCTCCTTGTCTTGTTTTTGCTGACTGTATAGAGCTTCTCCTTCTTTGGGTGCAAAGAATATAATCAATCTGATTTCAATGTTGACCATCTGGTGATGTCCATGTGTAGAGTCTTCTCTTGTATTGTTGGAAGAGGCTTTTTTCTATGACTAGTGTGTTCTCTTGGGAGAACTCTATTCATCTTTGCCCTGCTTCGTTTTGTACTCCAAGGCCAAACTTCCCTGTTACTCCAGGTGTCTCTTGACTTCCTACTTTTGTATTCCAGTCCCCTATGATAAAAGGGACATCTTTTTTGGGTGTTAGTTCTAAAAAGTCTTGTAGGTCTTCATAGAACCGTTCAACTTCAGCTTCTTCAGTGTTACTGTTTGGGGCATAGGCTTGGATTACCGTAATATTGAATGGTTTGCCTTAGAAACGAACAGAGGTCATTCTGTCATTTTTGAGATTGCACCAGGTACTGCATTTCGGACTCTTTCGTTGACCATGATGGCTACTCCATTTCTTCTAAGGGATTCCTGCCCGCAGTAGTAGATATAATGGTCATCTGCATTAAATTCACCCATTCCAGTCCATCTAGTTTATGACTATAACCTAGATATTAATATTTTGTTGAAGGAATAGAAAACTAATGGTTGATATATATATATATAGGTTCAAATTTCATAATTCTCATTTGATGTGTAAAGAATGACTTTCTGACAGAGCTTTACAGATTTGAAGAATAAGGAATCCAGGATGGTGAGCAGGTTCCAAATATGTGTGACTATTATACAGATTAAGCTGAGGTGACAATCTACTCCCAAACCTCAATATTCTAACCCAAGAAAAGATCTGTATCCTGCTGCTTTCTTAAAGCACTCTGCTTCTGCTTTGTTTGCTTGTTTTCTTTTGTTTGCTGGAGAAATTGTTTATTGTTCCTTCTGCTTTTAATTACATTCAATAAAAATAGCAATGATAAAAAATGGTATCACACATTAAAATATTATCACTTCTAGACCGTTTGATTATGATTCTTGCTAATCCTATCTTTGTTCTGCTTTATGTATCCATCATTACTAGTCCACATCATGAGTATCAGTCCAAAAGAAAATGAAGTATCTGGAAAAGAAATCAAATAGTCAAGAAAAATGAAGAAACAACCTCAAAATCCTCATCCAAGAAATATTCAGTAGGCAAAAAGTTAGTTTTAACAGCCTTGATAGGCAAGGTTGAGCTAGGGAAAAACCCAAAGAAGAACTTTTCTGTTCTTGAATTTTTACTTTCTATTCTCTTCTTATGGTGGGCCAGCTGTGGTCACAACTATCTGCTGATTAACATCCTAATGTCTGAAAATCCTGTTAGCATTCCCTGTTGAGGGTTCACAGTAAAAATGTTAAAAGAGGAAAAGAAGTGCAATACTCCTCCTTTTACCTTTTAAAGTCTTGAGGACCACACTCTTGGGCTTTGCAGGGCTCCCAGTGTGTATCGTGGTGCGATAGATGGCCCCATAGCTACCACTGTGGATTTGCTCCAGAACTTCAGAGAGTTGCTCCCGGGGCACCTGCAGCTTAGCCAGGACTTTTGCAGAGGTTCGCAGAAGGCTTTCCACCGAGGTCTCCTCAAGCGGTACAAACACAGTTCCCCCAGGTCCTGCTGCTTCCTGGCTTAGGTTCCCAGATGGAGGCACGTGGGCAACACCTAAAACAAAGAGGTGACACCAAACAGCTTTTTCCTGGCCCCAGGGACTCCAGGAAATCAGAACCTCAAACAAACCAGCAAGAAGTCCCTTCAGAAATGGTCTCTCTTGGGTCAATGTGAGGTACCTTCAGGTGCTTCTCAATGAACCAGCATCAACACAAACCTTGTAGAATATATGCCATAATCCCATTACTTCTAAGGCAACTCAAGATGGACCTCTGAAAACTGGTAAAGACATTTCTGTTCAGTCTTTCTCAGAATTCCAGTTCAGTATGAGTAGAGTCTAGAGACAATTCAAAAAGCTACTGAATACCATGGACACCTAAAGGTGGTGATAACAGTGAGGGGAACTATCATTTGAGTCAATAAAGTGACTTTCAAGGGTGAAACAGAGGTATGGATAAGTACTCAACTCTAAGCTAAAGTTATTCTTCTTCCCTCAAGTTGTCCCCAGAATCAAATTATTCCACATTTCCCAGAGTCTCAATCAAGAAAGTCTTAGATTTCCCTGGCAGTCCAGTGGTTACAGGCTTCCCTTGTAGCTCAGTCGGTAAAGACTCTGCCCGCAATGCAGGAGACCTGGGTTAGATTCCTGGGTGGGGAAGATCCCCTGGAGAAGGAAATGGCAACCCACTCCAGTATTCTTGCCTGGAAAATCCCATGGACAGAGGAGCCTGATAGGCTACATACAGTCCATGGAGTTTCAAAGAGTGGGACACGAGTTAGTGACTAAACAACAACATTGAAATTGGTGAGCCTGGAACCAGGTGAGATAAGAGGGTTATAAGAGATGAGGCCAGAGAGGACTCTGATCATGTTAGGCCACTGAAAGAATTTAATCTATTTTTCATTCTAAGATGAGAAGCTACTGGAGGTTTCATGCAGACAATTAACAGGGCTCACTTAGGCCTTAAAAGAATCATTCCACTGCTCTGAGGAGAACAGACCGTGAAAGCATACAGGCAGAAGCAGGGAAACTAGATAATGGTGTATTACAATTTTTTATGAGAGGTGAGGGTGACTTGAGTCTATTTTGAAAGTTCAGTTAAACAGGATTTGCTAATAGATTGGATACAGAATGTGAGAGAAAGAGGAGGCAAGGACATGTTCAGATTTCATTTAGACTTCATTTTACATTGAACACATAGCGAGCTGGGCTTGCCATTTATTATGACAGGGAAGACTATGACGAGGAAATTGTGAGGGAATTTCAGGACTTCTGTTTTACATATGCTATATATTTTAACTGTGGTGCTGGAGAAGAGTCTTGAGAGTCCCTTGGACTGCAAGAAGATCAAATCAATTAATCCTAAAGGAAATCAATCCTGAATATTCATTAGAAGGACTGTTGCTGAAGCTGAAGCTCCAATTCTTTGGCCACTTGATACGAAGAGCCGACTCATTGGAAAAGACCCTGATGCTGGCAAAGATTAAATGCAAAAGGAGAAGGGGTTGACAGAGAATGAGATGGTTAGATAGCATCACCAACTTAATGGACATAAACTTGAGCAGACTTGGGGAGATAGGAGAGGACCGGGAAGCCTGGTGTGCTGCAGTCCATGGGTCACAAAAAGTTGGACACGACTTAAGTGACTCAACAACAACAACAACAAATAAGAAAATTAGGATACAGTTTAGAGAAGGAGAAGGGATCCACCACTCTAGAGATTCATATTGCTGTCAGGATTTTTTTCCCTTCTTTTTTCTCTGAGTTTTCCATTCAAGCTGACTCTCTTTCATCATATGCTCAGTGATATTCCAGAATAGCATGTTATCATCTCCTACCTCGTGCATCAAAGACTATTATGGGACTTCCCTGGTGGTCCATTGTTTAAGAATTTGCCTACCAATGGAGGGGATATGGGATCAGTCCCTGATCCAGGAAGATTCGACATGTTACAGGGCAACTAAGCCCGTGCACCACAACTTCTGAGCCTCAGTGCCCTGCAGCCCATGTTCCACAACAAGAGAAGCCACCAGTGTTAAGTCCATGCACCACGACGAAGGGTAATCCTTGCTGGCCAAAACTAGAGAAAGCCAGGAGCAGCAGTGAAGACCAGAACAACCATAAATAAATAATTTTTTTAAAATCATCAAGGAAAAAAAAAACTATTATTAAGGCTACTCCTTTACATCAGAAATTCCAGAAGCACAAAATAGAGGTGGAATGTATTATAGAGTAAAATGCCATCCTTCTAAGCTCATTACAAAGCCTTTGGCTTTATCCCCAGGCTTCCTCCCCAGTCCTTAGACACTCACATGGCCAAAGATTTAATGGTGCAATAGGACAAAGAAAACAGAAAGAGGTTACATGAGGCCTCTCTTGCCTTCTCTTCTTTCAGCTAACAAGAAATTCTGAAATTTCTTGTTATATTAATATAAGAAATTCATATATTGAATTTCAACTCATGACATTCCTAAGAAAGGCTCACCTGTTGCTCTCAACTCCACAGGAGGGGACCCATACCCTCTATCTCATCAGAGTCCTTGAGATTTGAGCTCACTGAAGCTTGGGTCTTCTTTCCTACCATCTCCATCTTTCCCAAGTCACTGCCCAGCCTGTTTGAATCTTACCTCGAGGTCCTGGAGACTGTTGGGCTCTCTGTCCTCTGATAAAAAGCCACAGGATGACGCCAAGGAGGATGAAGAAGGTACCAACTAGGAGGGTTGGGATGATGATGATTTCATACTGCTGTTCCCGGATAACTAGGTAGGAGATCAAGCAAGAAGAGATTGAAGAAGCCCCCTAACTGGACTCCCCCTCCCCTGAGTCTTCAGCTCACCGTATGTGACATGATGATCTCTTCCTTCTGATCTGTCTACCATAATTAAGATCAGCTCCCTGATCTGAATCCCTATGCCCCTGTTTCTCAGCCCAGCAAGCATACCCTGTGCCTCCTCTCTCATTTTTCCTGCTGAGATGAAAATGCAGTACATCTTTATCTCCGATTGCCACTCTCCCCCACCCTGCCCGCCTCCTTCAAAGAAAATGCTCCCTAACGCCAATTCCTTTCTCACCCCTCTCTTCATTTTATTAGAAATCAAACGATCTTTCTTCCAGAATCTCTTCAGATCTTGTGCATGCACGCTAAGTCACTTTAGTTGTGTCTGACTCTGTGCGACCCTATGGACTGTAGCCCACCAGGCTCCTCTGTCCATGGGATTCTCCAGGCAAGAATACTGGAGTGGGTTTGTCATGCCCTTCTCAAGGGAATCTTCCCAACTCAGGGATCAAACCTGTGTCTCTCAGGTCTCCTGCCTTGGCAGGTGGATTGTTTACCTCTAGCGCCACCTGGGAAGCCTTGTTCCGAAGCCCTCTTCAAATGTTAATCTCCATCAAAAATCAGAGGGCGGATCTCTGTATCCCTTGTACTTACTACACAACTTGTCACTGAGACTGCATTCCAACAGCATCCGCATCACGCCCCTCTCATTTCCCATCACAACGCAGTGGTCCACTCCAGCGCTTGACCCCTTGAGGATGCACAGGGCACCACTGAGAATGATTCCCAAGGATTGAGTTGTTTTGACAAAAATAAAATGGAGCACACACAGAACTTTAAAACACCTCTCCAGATCACTGGTTATTAAGTATCGGGCCACCTGGAACTCTCTGAGCCACCAATTCATCTCTATCTATCTATCTGATATTCAAACGGGAAGAAACTGTTTCTTCCTGCCATTTTCATTTTCTACAGCTAATCCAGCCTTGATCTGGTCTGATCCGTTCGTGCCGTTGTTTCTCAAATTATTTTAAAGCCTCCCCTCCTGCCCTAGTCTCCCGCTCTGATGATCAAGTTCACAAATGATGTAACATTGTGGTTCATGGGAACAGATATGGGAAAGATTTATCTCCCTAGCAGTCCTTAAGCAGGTCTAATTTTCTTTTACTGTGTATCTCCTAATTTTTTAAACAAAACACTTAATTTCATTTTTACACAAACCTAATTCAGAGCATGAACAAATAGTTGGTGGATTTCAAGAGAGATGAGTTATACACTTGCTTTCCTTCTCTGACATACCCCTCCACTCCATTCTCACTACTAATGAGCAGATAGCAGCTGTGAATAAAACTATTTAGCTTTGCAGCTCTCGAAGCTTCCTCTATTCTTCATATAAATATAGACACAGACACTCATTCTTACCAGGGTATGGGTTAAAGAAAGTGTCAGTGCTAAGCTCTCTTCTCTCTCTCTCTCTCTCTTTTTTAAACAAAAAGGAAATATATTCATGATTCAAAAATAAAACTACAAAATGGTATACCATGAAAATCTTTTTTCTACCCCGTCTTTCTCCATCTATCCAGTTCCCAATTCCCCTTCAAGAAGACTATAGTTACCAGTTTCTTGTTAACCTGGCCAGAGATTCTTTATACGGTTATACTCTACACAATCAGCATATGCTGTGTTTAGTCGCTTAGTCGTTTCCAACTCTTTGTGATCCCATGGATTGTAACCTGCCAGGCTCCTCTGTTCAAGAAGATTCTCCAGGCAAGAATACTGGAGTGGGTTGCCATGCCCTCCTCCAGGGGATCTTCCCGACCCAGGGATCGAACCCACTTCTCTTACATCTCCTGCATTAGCAGGTGGGTTCTTTACTTCTAGTGCCATCTAGGAAACCCTATTATTGATACTAATAACCACTAATACCTTATTGAGGCAGAGTGTCTCAGTTCTGGAAACACATATGCAAAGAAACCTCCCAGCCAGTTGAATCTTCTTTTCACTCTTCCTGGAGCTCCATGAGTTTGTCTGAGGGAATGAAAATTAAACAATTTCCTTACAACTCAGAAGGCAGACAGGTGTGTGGCTGGTTGACAGAAGCCTAAGTCAACAGAGGAGTAGCCAGGAGGAACATCCTAGAGAGAAAAGGAAAGTTTGATTGTCTTATCTGTGGGTTTGCACATAGCGAGGTATCTATGAAGTTAATGAATTGTAAGATAGCAAAGTCCCTCTGATTTAGTTTGTGAGGCAAAAAGGCAAGGTGAGAGTTCCCACAATTCCACAAGACCACATGAAAGGGAAAACACTCTGTAAGAAACAGCAAGCCTTGAAAAAGGATGGAGAGAACAACGTCCTAAAAATAAAACGTTAGCTCAGCCAGGACAATCAAACATAATTTGAAAACGTCATTCTGATTCTTATTTTCCTTTTCACTTACTTCCTTTTTGGTGCATTATCAGAGGTAATTATTTTTATTCAGGGAGCAGCCAGTTGAACGAGTTTGACTCTAGGAAGTCAGTCCTGTGAGTACCTCTCTTACCAAGCACAGGAGAAAGAAAGGGGCAGGTGACAGCCAGCTCCAGCTCGTGAGCTCTGCCCAGAAACCAAACTACACACCCACTGACACATACTTGAGCACAAAACAGAAAGTCCTGTGTAAGTGTCCCCACATAGAGTTGCTCAGGGTGGAAACCCCCAGTGACAACACATAGCCATGCACACCTGTGTCCAAAGACCCAAGTCCATGCTCAAACCCTTTCACTTAGATGTCACACTTATACAGAGCATTCACTTTTGGATGCAACGTGACCTTCTATTTCATTTCCAGAGCAAGGTTCTCATGATCAGTTTTATTTGATCAGCCCTTTGTGGGCTTCCCTGGGGGCTCAGAGGTTAAAGCATCTGCCTGCAATGCGGGAGACCTGGGTTCATTCCCTGGATCAGGAAGATCCCCTGGAGAAGGAAACAGCAACCCACTCCAGTATTCTTGCCTGGAGAATCCCTTGGACAGAGAAGCCTGGCAGGCTATAGTTGATGGGATCACAAGGAGTTGGACACAACTGAGTGACTTAGTCCAGCACACACAGCACAGAATTCAAAGACACGGCTTAATAACAGGTAGCAATCCGAAGAAACTGGACACTGGAGCAAGGAGATAAACTTATATTCTGTTGTTTAGTCGCTAAGTCATGTCTGATTCTTTGAGCCCTCCAGGCTCCTCTTTCCATGGGAATTTCCCAGGCAAGAATACTGGAATGGTTTGCCATTTCCTTCTCCAGAGGATCATCCTCACCCAGGGATCTCCTTCATTGGCAGGCAGATACTTTACCAGTCAGCCATCATGGAAGTCCAATAGGATATATAGAGAAAGATTTACATACATATATATGTATATATATTAGATCATGGGAAAGAGCACCTACTTGGATTCCCTTCAGTGACTCCCTTCAGTTACCTTTCACTTAAAGGTCTATCCATTTTGTTGCAACTGGTGGAATTTCATTCTTTTTAATGGTTGAGTAATTATTTTATTGAAGATATATAAGCATGTGTTTCTGCAAATAAAGTACCCTTGTTTCACACGAGACTTGGGTCCCTCGCATCCTTCTTTTCATCGACTCCAGTCCCCAGGTCCTGGTCTGTAAAGACCATAACAAAATAGGAATTGGCTCACAAGGTTATGGAGGCTGAAAAGTCCTACAATCTGCCACCTGCAAGTTGAAAACCAGGAAATCTGAGACCATAATTCAACCTGAAGCTGGAGGCCAGTAAACAGGGGTTATAGGGTCTGAACCCCAGATTCTCCTTATGCCAACATCACATGGTCTTAATCACTGAAGCTTTGTAGTATGTTTTAAAATAATTAAGTTGTGGGGATTCCCTGATGGTCCAGTAGTTAAGACTCAGCATTTTCACTGCTAAGGGTCTGGATTCAATCCCTAGTTGGGAAACTAAGATCCTATAAGCTGCTCAATGTGGCCTCCCCTCAAAAAAAAAATTCAAATTATTAACTGAGTCCTACAGCTTTGTTCTCTTTTTGAAGATTGCTCTGGATACTTTCAATCCCTTGTGTTTCTTTTTAAATGAATTTTAGAATCAACCTGACCATCCCTAAAAAAAAAAGGCCATCTGGAATTTTGGCAGAGACTACATTGACTATATCTATCAACTTGGGAAGATTGTCGTCTTAACAATATTAAGTCTTCCTACTTCCTATGGGATGTCTTTCCATTTATTCTGTTCTTGCTTCATTCCCCTCAATGATATTTTGGAATTTTCAGTGTACCAGTCTCATTTGCTATCAATAGCATTTACAGTTCCATGGCCTTGAGAGGATAATTAGAATCTGTGTATGATTGGGAGATACCACTGAATGTTCTGTCTCTGAGAAAATCAGTTCTAGAACAGGTTGGACAATACATGCCTTCTAGAGGCCGGCCAGACATGCCATATATAAGATAATAGAAGCCCACTACTGATCTTTCATATATCTGGATAATTACACCGACTGTAGAGGATCACTTTCTGTGGCTCTCAATGTTAGAACCCAGTTTCTTTCTTTTTTTTGACTGTCCTGAGTTGGTGTAAATCTCTTAGGATGCCATGAATTGGTGGGACTAGAGAGGGTATCCAAAGAATCATACCTCTAAATTCCTACCAAAAGGGACTTAAGACCACCTTCCAATGCAGGGGGTGCAGGTTCGTTCCCTGGTCAGATAGCTGGATCCCATATGCCACAACTAAGTTTCCTTGCCACAACTAAAGGTTCCATGTGCCACAACTTGGTGATGTTGCTGAAGACCTGGTGAAGCCAAATAAACAAACAAATATTTTTTAAATGAATAAATAAATTGCTTTCCAGATGTTTGTACAATAAGCTCTTTACAATGATTACACTTTGGCCAGAGAAATATATACTATACCAAATAAATGTATATAATTTTTAAAGAATGTACACCTGGTATACACATATATCCATGAAAGCCTACAGGAAACCTTACCACACAGAGCCTACCAAAGCACTCAGATCATAAAATTCTTATATTCACTTGTAACAATAATATTTCCCTCTACATCATTTTTGTCTCTGCCATTCTCTCTGAATACTAATATATAAATTCCCTGGTGGTTCAGTGGTAAAGAATCTGCTTGCCAGTGCAAGAGATGCAGTTTCGATCCCAGGGTTGAGAAGACCCCATGAAGAAAGAAATGGCAACCCACTCCAGTATTCTTGCCTGGAGAATCCCATGGACAGAGGAGCCTGGTGGGCTACAGTCCATGGGGCCACAAAGAGTGAGAAATGACTTAGCGACTAAACAACATTCAATGATCACCTGACTGCTTGCCCATTCTGTGTCAAGCTAAGAAGAGGTACAAAACCTCCTGGGATGACCCTTCCTATGGGTCCAATACTAACCCACGTGACTATTAGAAGAATGTTCTAAATCTGTGACCAAACTCTGTCTCCTTCAACTATATCTCACTATGATAAAAAATGTTGGCTACTTCTTCGCTTAATTGGACTGTAAAATCCTTAGGGATATAAAACACACCTATATGCCTTATGCTTTCATGCCATTGCCTCTCAAATTATTTTTAAAGGCTCCCCTCCCATCCACGACTCCAGCTCCAGGGCTCTAGTAAATGTTGACAGCACCCGTCTGAACAACAGTGGTCAGTGGTTTATGGGGGAAAACTCTACCTCCCCTACAGTCCTTGAAAGTGAAAGTGTTGATCACTCAGTCGCGTCCGACTCTTTGTGACCCCATGAACTGTAGCCTGCCATCCTCCACTGTCCATGGAATTCTCCAGGCACGAATACTGTAATAGGTTAAGCTGGTCTAATTTTCTTTGACTGTTTCTCATTTCTTTTCTAAACAAAACATTTAATTTCATTTTTAATATTTATTTATTTATTTATTTGGCTGCTCCAGGTCTTAGTTGTGGCACTCAGGATCTTTATTTGTGGCATGTGGGATCTAGTTCCCTGACCAGGGATCAAACCTGGACCCCCTGCATTGGGAATGCTGAGTCTTAGCCACTGGACCACCAGGGAAATCCCTAACTTCATTTTTATACAAAGTAATTCAGACAATGAAAAAAGAGCTGGAAGACTTCAAGCTCTCTCTTCAGTGCCATGTACTGCTAAATGCAGGGCATTGGAATCAAGGATCCAGTGAGGCTGTGAAACTGTTAATTCTGATAACTGTATTTGATGATTGGAAAATATGTACATAGCCTACCTACAGTTTATACATACCTATGGTGCCAAATCTCCCAGGCAGGACTCTAATCAAAACAACATTACTGCTTTTGTGGTTATCCTTCCTTGTTTTTTCTCTTTTCATTTACTTCTGAATTTCTATTAGTATATCAAAAAGTGTAGTTTGGGACTTCCTTGGGGGTCCAGTGGTTAAGAATCCACTTCCACCACGGGGAGTGGGAAGGGGGGTAGGGAGGGATCTTCCCTCGTGGCTCAGTGATAAAGCACCTGCTGCCAAAGCAGGAGACGCTGGTTTGATCCCATAGGATCTTATGGAGCCTGTCCCCTACTGGGAGCTGCCACTGCTGAGCCCACACACCTAGAGTCTGTGCTCTGCAACAAGAGAAGCCACCACAACGAGAAAGAAGCCCACACACCGCGGCTAAGAAGTAGCCCCTACTTGCCGCAACTGGAGAAAAGCCTGCACAGCACAGACCCAACACAGTCAAAAATACATACATTGCTTAAATTATTTTTTAACAAATCTATCTTCTAATGCAGAAGACACCAGTTTGATCCCTAGTCTGCGAACTAAGATCCCATATGCTGTGTGAAATGGCCAAAAAAAAAAAAAAATTCCCCCCTTGAAGGGAAAAATTTTCCCTCCTCTAAAGGGAGGAATAGAGCTATGAAGAAGGAGATACAAATAGGAAGAGAATAAGAGTAAAACGGGAAGTGAAATCCACCCCGCATGTGTGCAAGACTATAGTCTAGAGACCATAAAAGTTAATAATCACAACTGATATTGAACTAAACATTCATATTAATTCTCCCAACTCATACACACTTATAATCCAAGTACAATGCATATCTGTTTTATTACACGCAGAGACAGTTTATTTGCAACAATAACACAACTTTCACTCTCTTTCTGTTCAGTTAGTACAGTAATGTCACAGATACAACCAGCAGTTCACTCATGAATGTCCAGAAGAAACTCTTCTTACCAAAATTATATCTATGAATAAAACTTTAAAAATTCAACACATGCTTCTGTACTGTCTGCCTACATGTTGTGAGAAATTCCTTAACAGACTGTATGACACTTGGTTCCACCTCATAAGGGGTTAAATCTGTTATGCCAGCCTCGCCCTCAAGCTTACCACCCGCATTTAAAAGCAAGTGGATCTGCCAATCACATTCTTTCCATACAGACAAGTGACCTGTGGCCTATAGACGAGTGACCGCACTGAGTTAAGGGTGTTATTAACAACCGTAGGCTATGGGGCAGAAGGTGTATGTGCAGGCTAAGTCACTTCAGTTGTATCAGACTCTGTGAGCTTATGGACTATAGCCCACCGGCTCCTCTATCCATGGGATTTCCTTGGCAAGAACACTGGAGTGGGTTGCCATGCCCTCCTCCAGACGGTCTTCCCAATCCAGAGACAGAACTCAATCTATTTTGTCTCTTGCACTGGCAGATGAGTTCTTTACCAATAGTGCCACCTGTGACGGCAAGGGCCAGAAGACAAAAAGATCCAAAGTGAGGAAGATGACGCCCTGAGATGGGGACCATATGCCTTCTGGTTCAGTCGTTCAGCCTTCCCGTCTCTTCCGCATCACCCTCACCCCAAAATAATTCACTTAATAAATAGAGTGACCACGTTAAGTTGAAATCAAGACAGAAGAGAACTGCTCAAATCTAGAGGATTCCAGAGTTACTTTATCTTCCTGCTTACTTTAACTGAGCAGTCCTTCCTGTTTTCAGGGCCAATAAGCATACTGACGGAGTACAAAGTGCATGTATCAGGCTAGGCACTTTCACACTAGGAGGAAACTGAAGTTCAGAGAGATTAAGTTCTGAATTAGCCTGGGTTAAATACAAAAAAAAAAAAAAAAAAAGAGCAAGTAAGTAAACTTCCAAGGAAGGTTTTGTATGTAGTAGTAGTTGTTGTTGTTGTTTTCCTTTTGGCCATGCTGCTTGCAGGAGCTTAGTTCCCAGACCAAGGACGGAACCCACACCCCCTCAGCACTGCACTAACCACTGGACCACCAGGGAATTCCCCAGGCCCCAATCCTTTACTACAAACCCAGTGTTCTTTAACCTGCTTCATGACACGTATGTCCTTGTCACTCAAATGGACAAGGCACATAGTATCATGAAAGAGTTATGTCAAAATCCAAAGCAATCACGGAAACCACAATGCTGAAACTAAATTTCACCAACAAATACACCCTAAGTTGGAAAGCATGCGTGAGCAGAATCTGCCTCTGTGTTCTTCCCTGTTACCTAGGAGCATGTCTGCATGTATGTCTTCAGAATGCATTTGGAAAATAACTATAAATCAGAATTTGCTTCCTCGGTCCAAGCCATTTCCCAGGCAAGAGTACTGGAGTGGGTTGTCATTTCCTTCTCTAGGGGATCTTCCCAACCCAGGGAATCAAACCCAGGTCTCTTGCATTGCAGGCAGATTCTTTGCCATCTGAGTCACCAGGGAAGCCCAAATTTGCTTCCAGTACTCACCAAATGATGGAATCCGGGATCACTTGCTTTGTTTGTTCATTTTCCTGGATCTGAGCCCAAGCCTATTTCTATCTTCTGTTTTAGGGAGAAGGACCTGAATTCAGACTTCCATTGTGAGCCCCGGAGGGGTTGGGGTAGGGAGTCAGGAAGGGGCCAGAACCCCGAGGGGACACAGCATACAAATCATTCAAGACTTCAAGACGCCCTGCCAGGTATCAGAGAACCTCAGGCTCCATCTCTCTCCTGACGCCCACTCCAGAGAGGATGAATGGACAGAAGAGCTCACTGAGCAGCGGCTCTCTTTAAGCCTCAAGACTTGCACAGATAACCCGCCCCTCTGCCCAGTGATATCTCCTGGTGATGAGGTGGAGAGCAGAGGAGTTACCACCATATCATTCACCCTCTGGTTCTTCTCAGATAGGAAGGATTGTGACTCTTCTCATCTCCACCCTCCTCCTAGAGACCTGGGGCTTGAAATGTCCTTTGAACCGTGAAAAAAAAAAAGAGGCTCCATCATGCTGCCTGAAAGGCCTGACCACATTCAAACAAATTCTTTTTACAGTAAGACAGAGCATTATCAGCTTTTCTTGCTTCCTTTAAGTCTGGACTTTTCACCTCTTTGGGAATTCCTGAAATACATGTGATATACAGTAGAGATGAGAAGTTCTAAACTTTATCTTGGCTCCTCCTGAAACCTCCCTCCATAGGGGAAGAGATGGAATCCAAGATAGGGAGCCCTGGGACACCTAGGGAAATCAAACAGCATCAAATTTAAAATATCATTACCAACAAGAACACATTTTATGTCCTTTCAAGTGTTATATAAATTCAAGAGGTTTTTATTATAATTATCATTTTACTTATGACATTCCTGATTTCATAACCCTCCATCTACTACATGCAAACCTCAAAAGTCCAAAAATAATATATCTTAAAATATATGCTGGCTATTTTCTCTTCCTGGGATTACTGTTGTTCGGATGCTAAATCATGCCCTGCTCTTTGAGATCCCATGGATTATAGCCTGCCAGGTTCCTCGGTCCATGGGATTCCTGAGGCAAGAATACTGGAGTGGATTGCCTTTTCGAGAGGATCTTCCCGTGCCAGGGGTTGAACCAGCATTTTCTGCACTGCAGGCAGATTCTTTAATGCTGCACCCCAAGCACAGAATAAGGGTTACAGATAAGAAAGAAGAGCCAAGAACACACAACCACCGCCTGCTCTCAGCACAGAGCTACCTCTGACCCATCCGTGTTCACTTTTTCCTACCTGATGGACACACCAAAGACCTGCTGCTGCGGGCTTGTTTCACACGCCTGGCTTCCACAGCTATCAGTCACACTGCGTTTCCAAGGACCAGTCCCCACTTAGCTGTTCACCCTGCTTGGCTTTTCCTTTTAAAAAAGGGGCTCCCGGGTGTCAACTACAAATTGGCACTTACCAAGAGCGCTGCCAACGACTGAACAACAAGGCATTTGCCGTCTGCCTCTACGGAGACTGAAGCCCAGGCCGCTATAGGTACTGACCTTCACCAACCCCTGAGGGAGTCAGGGTGGAGGGAGGCACTCTGTGCTCCAGGGAATCTGGTGGGACAGGTCTTTAGATAGTTGGATGCTTTTAGGAACAGATTTTATAATCTCAATCCTTGCATCTCCTTATATCTAGAAGTGAAGGGAAGTGACGTGAAGTCGCTCAGTCGTGTCCTACTCTTTGTGACCCCGTGGACTGTAGCATACCAGGCTCTTCTATCCATGGGATTCTCCAGGCAAGAATACTGGAGTGGGTTGCCATTTCCTTCTCCAGGGGAACTTCCCGACCCAGGGATCAAACCCGGGCCTCCCGCATTGAAGGCAGACACTTTAACCTCTGAGCCACCAGGGAAGCCCTCATATCTAGAGAAATACTAAATCCCTTCAGGGTGCCATCAGATCCTCATGACTAACAAAAAACCTTTTGCAAAAGGAGTGCTTCATGGTATTGAACTCCCCCTTCACCAAAACCTTATATACTTACTTTCTCCCACTGCCGCTTTCGCGCAGTCTCTCAGAGCTATCTGAGATGCTGCCTACCAGGCTGCAGTCCTCATTTTGCCCCAATAAAACTTAACTCACAGCTCTCAAGTTGTATATCTTTTTTTTTCAGTCGACGTGGAACTTTAAATATCTTTTGGCAGTTTCCCCCCATAAGCAAGGAGATCTGTTTTGTTGTCGTATCTTTCTAGCCCACAGCCCTCTGCAGAGAAAAAAGCAGAAAAAAATGCAGTCTACAAGATTGCAGGAACACACACACACACGTAGTTTCTCATTCTCTAATAAATGAGTCCCAGACCCAGGCAGGCACAATCAGGGAGTAACCTAAATGCTGTGTCACACAGGGTGTGTCCTCCTAAGGACTCTAGACATAGAAGGGAATTTCAGGGAAACAATAACAAAGGCCTGGCAAGATGACATAGACACCTGTGGGAAAACATCACTGTCTCATTCTGCAAGGAAATCCAACCAGTCCATCCTAAAGGAAATCAGTCCTCAATATTCATTGGAAGGACTGATGCTGAAGCTGAAACTCCAGTACTTTGGCCACCTGATGCGAAGAACTGACTCATTGGAAAAGACCCTGATGCTGGGAAAGATTGAAGGTGGCGGGAGAAGGGGACGACAGAGGATGAGATGCTTGGATGGGGAACATCAGCACTGACCCTGGTGCTATGATTACAGAGCCAGAGGTTTTAATTTCTAGTTCCGTGTTGGTGACTCACTGAGCATATCGCCTGACCTTGTCATTCCTTCTCATCCTAATTTGGGACCAGGACACCTGCTTCTCTCCTTGGGGCAGTAAAGAATTACAGACAGCAGGAGGAAGTGAATGACACCAGAAAAGGGTCAGGCCAGCTAAGAAGTCCACACACACAGTCTCTCCCCCTCAACTCTCTAATTCCGAAGGCTCGCTTGCAACTGCATCTTGCTACCCACATCACGGTAGCCCCACCAGTTTTCATTTCTGTCCCTACCTCTGCCTGTAATTCCCTATGGGGTAATCAGAAAGAGCTACCCCAGTGGCTCCATGGTCGGGAGCCACAGTCGATCTCTGGGTCGGGAATATCCCCTGGAGACAGGAATAGCAGCCCTCCAGTATTCTTGCCTAAGAAATCCCATAGATTGATGAACCTAGTGGGCCACAGTCCGAAATGCTTGCTGATGGCATTATGTTTTCTACCTGGGAGAAAGCTAAGTTGGAACTTTTGGAAACAAAGTTAATATATCATCTGCATCCAACTGTGGCAAGTAGAAGGAACACGGGGACCAAGGTCAGGGATGCAGGATAGATTTATCTTAATCTTTTAATGTCTTGGTTTTCTAATCTTTAATCTGAGATTATCATGAGCACGTACCTCAGAAGATTCTAGTGAGAATTAATGAGAATGTGAAAATGTTCTTCAAAGGAACAAACTGTGCCATTTGCAGAGACTAATACGGACCTAGAGACTGTCACACAAAGTGAAGTCAGAAAGAGAAAAATAGCATTGTTTATTAAAGCATATATGTGGAATCTAGAAAAACAGTACAGATGAACATATCTGCAAAGCAGAAATAGAGACACAGACATAGAGAACAAACGGACTCTGGGCAGAGTTGGGGGGGGGTGAGGCCGGTGGGTGGGAAGGGCTGGGATGAATTGGGAAATTGAGACTGACTTATATAAGGAGCCTGGTAGGCTACAGTCCATGCGTTAGCTAAGAGTCAGACACAACTGAGCAACTTGACTTTCACTTTTCACTTTCATGCATTGGAGGAGGAAATGGCAACCCACTCCAGTATTTTTGCCTGGAGAATCCCAGGGACGGGGGAGCCTGGTGGGCTGCTGTCTATGGGGTCACACAGAGTCGGACACGACTGAAGTGACCTAGCAGTAGCAGTAGCAGTATATAAACTACTATGTATAAAATATACGACTAACATTAACTTATTGCACAGCACAGGGAACGCTACTCAGTGCTCTGCGGTGACCTAAATGGGAAGACAACCCAAAACAGGGGGGATATATGTATACCTCTAGCTGATTCACTTTGCTGCGCAGCAGAAAATAACACATTGTAAAGCAACTATACTCCAGTAAAATTTATGGCAAAAACCACCACAATATTGTAAAGTAATTCGCCTCCAATTAAAATTAAAAAAAAAAAACTGATGCTAAAAAGGTAAGTAGTAAAGCTTCTAAAGTTAAAAAAAAAAAAAAAAAGGTAATAGTTACACCTTCCTCTTCCAGCAAGAATTCATGTGTGTTTACTTTGCATACATAATTACTTTTGGATACGTAATTACTTTTATATAATTATATAGACATAATTACTTTTCAGACCAAAGGTTCCAACTCAGTGTTCCTAAATTACACCTTCTACCTGACAGTCTCTAACTCTAAATTTCTACTTCCCCACCACAATGATCTCAAGACAGTGTGGCTTTCCTTCAAAGCACTGGCATAAATGTGGATATATTCCCTTTCCTCTAACACAGGCACCATATAATGAAAGTGCTGAATGACTTCCTTAGTTTTGCTCTTTCCTTCTCCAGGGGATCTTCCCAACCCAGGGATCTTCCCAACTCAGGAATCAAACCCAGGTCTCCTACATGGCAGGCAGATTCTTTACAGTCTGAGCCACCAAGGAAGCTAATGGGGGATAGTTCGGTTCAGTAGCTCAGTCGTGTCCGACTCTTTGCAACCCCATGGTCCACAGCACACCAGGCCTCCCTGTCCATCACCAACTCCCAGAGTTTACTCAAACTCATCTCCATCGGTTGGTGATGCCATCCAACCATCTCTTCCTCTGCCATCCCCTTCTTCTCCTGCCTTCAATTTGTCCCAGCGTCAGTGTTTTCCAATGAGTCAGTTCTTCGCATCAGGTGACCAAAGTATTGGAGTTTCAGCTTCAGCATCAGTCCTTCCAATGAACATTCAGGACTGATCTCCTTTAGGATGGACTGGTTGGATCTCCTTGCAGTCCAAGGGACTCTCAAGAGTCTTCTTCAACATTACAGTTCAAAAGCATCAATTCTTTAGCACTCAACTATCTTTATAGTCTGACTCTCACAACCACACATGACTACTGGAAAAACCATAGCTTTGACTAGACAGACCTTTCTTGGCAGGATAATGGAAGATAGTTGGAAAATAAATTCAGTGAGCAAAAACGACAGAACCACTGTGTGTGTTCACGAATGTGGGTGTGGATAAGAAAAGTATGTAGGCGTGTATTTTATTAAATAGCAGTGAACAATTCTACTGGCTTGTTATCTTAATATAGCCTCAGTGCAGCCCCACAGTAGCCCCACCTCAGCTGTGCTTCCCGCTCTGAACTTAATGCATGAGAAAGGTGCTTTGTTTTCAGTTGCGTCTTTGCTTGAAGTCATTTATATCTTCCACAATAAAGGCCCAAAAGGCATACCCGTAGGCTTTGGCTACCTTTCAGTACTTTTATTACAAGTCTCAGAAGTATAGCCCAGTGAAGTTTGAAACCCAATATACACATATTGTTGTTAGTTATTTGCTCAGTCATGTCTGACTCTTTGCAACTCCATCAACTGTAGCCCACCAGGCTCCTCTGTCCGTGGGATTTCTCAGGCAGGAATACTGGAATGGGTTGCCAGTCCATACTCCAGGGGATCTTCCCAACCCAGGGATCGAACCCCTGTCTCCTACATTGGCAGGAGTATTCTTTACCATTGAGCCATCAGGGAAACTCCAATATACTCATTTCTGCCATTAATTAGCTGTGGTCTCTTGAGCAATCTCTTTTTTTTCATCTGTTAAACTGAGTTTATAGTATTATCTATCTCCAAGAATCACTGTAAGAATTAAATGCTACTTAGAACAATACATAGCATATAACAAATAGTAGTTATTACTAATTATTCCTATAATAATTATAGAAATAAAATATTCCCATAATAATTATACTATTATTCTTCAAATTATGATATCTACAAATGATTTCTCCTTTTGGACAAGATTTTCATCCTAGGCAGTATTAATACAATGACATAATATCACAATTAGAATATTTATATGTCTATGGATCAAAGGAATAAGAAAATTACTTCCTGAAATTTAAATTTCATATGGGCTTCCCTGGTTTACAGAAGGGACTTCCCTGGTGGTCCAGTGGCTAAGACTCTGCACTTCCAATGCAGGGTTTCTGGGTTCAATCTCTAGTCAGGGAACTAGATCCATATGCCACAACTAAGAGTTCATATGCTGCACCGGAGACCCGACACAGCCAAATAAATAGACAAATATTTTTTAAAATATCCTTACAGTAAATATTACCTAGGTTTCTACTATAATTTTCTCATCTTCCTTCTGAGAAGTACCTACTTTTTATAAATGTTAAATTTTCAACTCTCCTGCTCTCTTTTATAAATTGCTTCATGGTCTTAAATTTAAATATCATATACTTAGAATAAAAGTAAATAAAACAAATTTCAGATTTCCTTTTCCACGCTCTAACACCCCAAATTTAAAACCAGTGTGATCAAAGAAACTTTGTAAAAGTTTCAAGGCCCAAGATGATCCATCAATTAAGTCAGAATCAAGAAACAGTCTTGGGAATGGGAGCCGAGTGCTGGGATCCGTTAAGGCTCCAAAAGTTGATTCCAACATGGAGCCAATTTCAGGAACTTTGCCTTAAACCCTCATCTCCTTCCTTTCTTATTTAATACAGAAGAAATCCACCAGTGTCTAATTTAACAATAAAGTTCTAGATTGGCTACTGTGTTTATTATCCTCTTTCTCTTTCTCTCTTTGGCCAAATTTTATCACTTCCCTGTGTTTTAATTCCTAATCTATAACATCATGGATTATCATTATCCTTGCACTATCTAATCAGAGACATTCTGATAAATGAGATAAAACATGTGAAAGGACTTTTTAAAGTTTTAGAATAAACGGATTTCAGAAACCCAAGGTAGAATTATTCCCCTCCCAACACACACACACACACACACACACACACACACACACACATATACACACATACACACACATATACAGACATATATACATACACACATATACATACTCATATATACACACATGTACACACGCATACATACACATATACACACACATACACACATGCCCACTGCCATCTCTTCTGAAGAATCCTCTCTTCCCATCGGTTACTTTTTTATAGTAAGACCTGTGGATCTGTTAAGCCTTGTCTATATATTCCAGAGAACTTCAAGACAACTCTGCTCACTGCCCCATCATTTACTAGTCATACTTTTTCTCCTTTCATATATCACTGGGTTTTCTCTGATGGCGTGGTAGTGAAAAATTTGCCTGCCAATGCAGGGGCCATAAGAGACCGTGGTTCAATCCCCGGGTCAGGAAGATCCCCTGGTGTAGAAAATGGCAGCTCACTCCAGTATTTTGCCTGGAGGAGTCCATGGACAGAAGGGCCTGGTGGGCTACAGTCCTTGTAGTCGCAGAGTTGGACACAACCAAGCAGGCACTCATGCATCTTTCCCTCAAAATGGCTATGTAAACCAGTCCTTCTACTAGAATCTCTATTTGCTGTCAATAGATTGAGATCCATAGGAAAATCAAGAAATGTAAGTGTACCTCCACAAAGATGCAGAAAGCAGTTTAAAGCAAAGTGACGCAAATATTGCCTGAAACACCTGCTACCCTCCTGGATTGTTGATTCGTCCTGGGAAAAAACATGTGGCAGTGACATGAACTTTACTTGATCTTATTTTGCTTGATCTTACTTTTTGAAATGAAAGAGCAAAAGATGGGACTTCCCTGGTGGTCCAATGGCTGAGACTCTGAGCTTCCAATGTAGGGGGCCCAGGTTTGATCCCACACGCCACAACTAAAAATCCTGCATGCCTTGACTATAACCTGATGCAGGCAAATAAATATATAAAAATAAATATTTTTAAAAAGAGCAAAAAAAGACTAAAACAAAGACAGTACAAAAGAACGAAAATCATGAGGTTTGTGTCTACGCTCAGAGGAAAACCCTCAGAATTTTTGCCTAACATTTATTTAATTGAACAACAAAAATACATTAAGTACTGTTCACCATCCCTTGCTCTGGTTTCCTCCATTTGAGCTTCCCAGGCGGCACTGTGGTAAAGAATATGCCTGCAATGTGGGAGACCTGGGTTCAATCCCTGGGTCAGGAAGATCCCCTGGAGGAGGAAATGGCAACCCACTCCAGTAGTCTTGCTTGGAAAATTCCACAGACAGAAGAACCTAGCGGGCTACAGCCCATAAGGTAGCACAGAGTCAGACATGACTGAGCACACAATGTATTTCTGGACCTTTTTCCAGAACCCAGGTAAGGAGACTCAGTTTAGGCATTCCACATTATCTCCCTCCTTTCTGCTTGCTCCTTGGAAGAAAAGTTATGACCAACCTAGATAGTATATTCAAAAGCAGAGACATTACTTTGCCTACTAAGGTCTGGCTAGTCAAGGTTATGGTTTTTCCTGTGGTCATGTATGGATGTGAGAGTTGGACTGTGAAGAAGGCTGAACGCTGAAGAATTGATGCTTTTGAACTGTGGTGTTGGAGAAGACTCTTGAGAGTCCCTTGGACTGCAAGGAGATCCAACCAGTCCATTCTGAAGGAGATCATCCCTGGGATTTCTTTGGAAGGAATGATGCTAAAGCTGAGGCTCCAGTACTTTGGCCACCTCATGCGAAGAACTGACTCATTGGAAAAGACTCTGATGCTGGGAGGGGTGGGGGGCAGGAGGAGAAGGGGACGACAGAGGATGAGATGGCTGGATGGCATCACGGACTCGATGGATGTGAGTCTGAGTGAACTCCGGGAGATGGTGATGGACAAGGAGGCCTGGCGAGCTGCGATTCATGAGGTCGCAAAGAGTCGGACACGACTGAGCGACTGAACTGAACTGAACTTCCCGATAAACCCAGACTCTTCCCCTGAGTGAGCATGGAGCAGAGTTCAGACAATAAACCAAATGAAGCAGTTCACTTTGGACTCCACCCTTAACTGATACAAATCAACACAGCTTTCTTGACACTGGTTTCTGCTTCCCACTACTGCCTGGTATGTTTCATGGCATATAGTAAAATGACAAACACTTACACAATGCTCACCACCTGTCAGGCACTGTTCTATACACTTTACATATAGATGAAGGAACTTGTCACAGAGAAGTTAAGTAACTTGCTCTAGATCACACAGCTGCTGGTGCTGCTGCTGCTAAATCACTTCAGTCGTGTCCGACTCTGTGCGACCCCATAGACGGCAGCCCATCAGGCTTCCCCGTCCCTGGGATTCTCCAGGCAAGAAGACTGGAGTGGGTTGCCATTTCCTTCTCCAATGCATGAAAGTGAAAAGTGAAAGTCAAGTCGCTCAGTCGTGTTCAACTCTAATGACCCCATGGACTGCAGCCTACTAGGCTCCTTTGTCCATTAGATTTTCCAGGCCATTGCCTTCTCCAGATCACACAGCTAGTCAGCAGGGATTTGGAACTTCAGCCCAGGTTGTGTGGTTTTAGAATCAGTGCTTTTACATTACACTGTACACTGCTCCCTTAACAGATTCTCAAAAATAATTTTTTAAAAAATTAAAATTGCCTTTAATATTGCTTTTGTGGGGTTTTGGGAAATAAAGTTTACAAAGCATAAAATGCACCCTTTTAATGTATACAATTTAATGGTTTTTTAGTATATTCACAAAGTTGTACAACCATCACTGCTATCTAGTTTTAGGCTATTTTCATCACATCCCTTAAAAAAACTCTGTCCTGGGGGCTTCCCTGGTGGCACAGTGTTAAAGAATCTGCCTGCTAATTCAGGAGACACCAGTTTGATCCCTGGTCCAGGAAGATCCCACGTGCCGAGGAACAACTAAGCCCATGCGCCACAACTATTGAGCCTGTGCTGTAGAGCCCGAGAGCCACAACTACTGAACCCACGCACTCTAACTACTGAAGCTGGAGCACCCTAGAGCCGGTGCTCCACAAGAGAAGTCACCGCAGCTAGGAGGCTGTGCACTGCAATGAAGAGTAGCCTCCCGGGGGCCACAACTAGAGAAAAGCCTGTGTAGCAATGAAGACCCAGTACAGCCAAAAATAAATTTAAAAACATAGATACAAACCTGTACCAAGAGCAGCCACTTCCCAATGCCCACCTCCCCACCACAAGCTCCTGAGCAATCACTAATCTATCTCTCAGCTTTATGGATTTGCCTATTTTATATATCTCATATAAATTGAATCATATAATCTGTGACTTGTGTTTGGCTTTAGCAAGTTTCCAAGTTTCATCCATTGTATTAATGAGGGTTCTCTGGAGAAACAACTAATAGGATATATATATGAGGAAATTTATCCTACATATAATAGGATATATATATATATATGAGGAAATTTATTATAGGAATTGGCTTGCAAGGCTATGGAGGCTGAGAAGCCCCACAATCTGCCATCTGCAAGTTGGAAAGTCAGGAAATCTGGGACTATAATTCAACTTGAGGCTGGAGGCCTGAAAACAGGGATCCCAGGGTCTGAAATTCTCCTTATGCCTATAGTACATGGCCTTAGTCACTGTAGCTTTGTAGTACATTTTAAAATAATTAATTCTGGGGACTTCCCTGGAGGTTTAGCAGTTAGGACTCAGTGCTTTCACTGCCAAGGGCTGAGGTTTAATCCCTGGTCAGGAAACTAAGATCCTGCAAGTTTTTATATACCTTACCTACAGAAATCACTGCTCCCCAGACACCCAAAATTTGTTTAGTTAATGTTGAAATAAAAATCACAAAGGTGCAGCACCTAATATCACTGTGAAACCACACAACTCAGAGTCCTATCCCAGGGTTCAGTGAACTTTGTCTTAAGGATTTAT
This sequence comes from Capricornis sumatraensis, assembly GCF_032405125.1. Taxonomy (NCBI): domain Eukaryota; kingdom Metazoa; phylum Chordata; class Mammalia; order Artiodactyla; family Bovidae; genus Capricornis; species Capricornis sumatraensis. The sequence goes on along the minus strand of NC_091072.1, from coordinate 143,003,777 downwards.
ATCACACACTATCTGAATATATATAAACCCACAACCTGTGGCCTGCTGATACTATCAAAGCTTTATTGCTCTTCTGTTTGTAGATAATCTAAGCTCATACCTTTAAATCGGCTTGCCTCTATTTCCCAGCCCATGTTAAGTCAGTCAATTAAAATAATTTTAATAGCAACCCAAAGGGATGGGAAGGGGTTCAAGCATGAGAGGATATATGTATACTTATGACTGATTCATGTTGTTTTACAGCAGAAACCAACAAAACATTGTAAAGCAATGATCCTCCAGTTAAAAATAATTTTTTATTTTTTTATTTTTTTTAATTTTTAATATAAATTTATTTATTTTAATTGGAGGTTAATTACTTTACGATATTGTATTGGTTTTGCCATACATCAACATGAATCCGCCACAGGTATACACGCGTTCCCCATCCTAAACCCCCCTCCCTCCTCCCTCCCTGTACAATCTCTCTGGGCCAAAGAACTAAATAGACATTTCTCCAAATAATTTTTTAAAAAAAGAAAAAGATAGCAGTCCAAGATGAGAAGATCTAGAAAGATCAAGGTAGTGGTGGTGAAGAGGAGGTGCTTTACAGATAATGATAAAATCACATTTCATTTATCTGCATTTTTTTCCAATCCTGAAAACTTGGAGTGTTCTTCAAAGTTATCTTCAGTTTTACTAAAGAAAGCCACTTCAGGATGACCCATGACCATTTTAACAACTTCATAGTGCATGTGGAAAATAAGGTCTAAGTGCAAAGGTGACTCATCTAGGGTCAGAAAATAAATCAGAGATCTGATCTGATGTGGGACTTGCTGATCATGAATCCATTATTACTCTTAATGAACATGGGTGAGGACAAGAAAAACAGGGTGAGACTTTGAGGTAATTTAGTGTTAAGGGAGCTATTTGGGCCTCAAGAAGGAATATAGGCTTACGTATGGCTGACTCATCTTGCTATGCAGTGAAGCTAACACAAAACTGTGAAGCAACTCTACTGCAATAAAAATTAATTAATAAAAATTAAAGAAGGGATGCAAACATGCCAAGTTCAACTCTCAGTGTCAAAAAATCATTCTCTTCCCACACTGTAATTGAAGAAACCAGCACTGTGTCTCCTGGGCCACTTTAGACACACCTTCCTGCTAAAGAAACTCTAAAAAGAGCAAACCTGCCTTCCATTTCTTATTCTGCTTTACAAGAACACTATGAGATGCAACATGAATTCCACAAACGAATTCTAAACATGCACAATCAGAAGAGCCTTTTGAAAGCAATTAAAAAAACCTAGCCTCCGTAACTAGCTGATGAGGAAATAGGCGCAGGGTTCAGGTTTTTTCCAACTAATTAGCACTTGAGCTAAGACTAGCCTTGTGTGCCTTGAACGTCCATCTGGTCCTCTTTCATTATAATTTTCCACCCTTCAAAAGGCTGACTGGGTATTGGTTCTTTTTTTATCCGGTTTTGTATGGATGAGGATAAGGAAGATAATCATAGTTGTTAGAATTCATCATGTGCCTACAGTTTCATAGTTTCTTCTGCCTGTCAAGCCTTTGGGTTGTATACGTGTCTGAATTAACCTCAGAAAATCCACCGCATGCATTTCTGAGGTTGAAGAGACTTTACATTCCAGTTGTATTTTCATTGCTGGCACTGCAGGGCCTTAAGAATGTTCCAGTGAATATTCTGCTTATTTATTCCTCCACCAAAACTCATTTTGATTCATACTAAGAGGTCAGCCCCAAAGAACAGTAAAGGGGTCAGGGATTGGGACCCATGGGGAAAGCCCACGGAGGTACCAGAGCAGCTTCAAACCAGACTGGTTGGATCTGCGGTGTTTGCTTATAAATCTGATGGAAAGCAAGGCAGTCAAGACAGATTTTCAGCATTCCCTTAGCTCCCCGCCCCTTCCTTGAACCACAAGCCTAGCCTGTCACTTCTACTCAGATAAACAAGCCCTTCCCCGCTGCTGTAGCCTTTAACTAGTCTGAGGCAGCACTGACTTTGGGCTCTGGCTGGTGGGGCGTCACCCAGCACTTACTCAAGGGGCAGTGGACACTTGCTCTGTCTGGGTTAAGCCGATCCCATCCAACTTAAAAGCGACTTTGGAGAAGCTGATCCTAAGGACACAAACTCAGGGTAGTTTGGTCTACAGTGGGTCTTGAAAACTGATTACTATCAGAGAAAAAAAAAAAGAGAAATTGCTTAGGGTCATCTTCTCTAAACTCCAAATGATCATCTTTGGGAAATACTTTTCACCATTCCGGTGACAGCATAATATGAATATAACATCTATGGTGTCTCCCAGAGTTGTTCAACACAACAGCCCATGTGTACCTAACAAGACAGTACATTTGGTTAAATCATTCCAAACTGATGCTCTGGTGAAACCTAATAATTCTGAAGTTTTCTGCATGAAATTAACAGACTTCAAATATGAGTATTATATATTTATTATTGAGATTTTTCTATAGCCACAGTGTATGTGGTTCAGTGTAAAGAATCCACCTTTCAAGCAGGAGACATGGATTCGATTCCTGAGTAAAGAAGATTCCCTGGAGAAGGAAATGGCAATTTGCTCCAGTATTCATACCAGATCCCACGGACAGAGGAGCTTGGCGGGCTATAGTCCATGCGATCTCAGAGTTGGATACAGATGAACAACTGCTGCTAAGTCGCTTCAGTCGTGTCTGACCCTGTGTGACCCCATAGATGGCAGCGCACCAGGCTCCCCTGACCCTGGGATTCTACAGGCAAGAATACTGGAGTGGGTTGCCATTTCCTTCTCCAATGCATGAAAGTGAAGAGTGAAAGTGAAGATGCTCAGTCATATCCGACTCTTAGCGACCCCATGGACTGCAGCCTACCAGGCTCCTCTGTCCATGGGATTTTCCAGGCAAGAGTACTGGAGTGGGGTGCCATTGCCTTCTCTGAAATGAGCAACTAAACAACAACAATGGACCTTTGAAGCACTTTTTTCCCTTAAACTTTAGCATCCCCTACAATTTCTTAGTAGAATTCTAATATAACCCAGAATTACATACATACAATAATTTTAATTTAGATCAATGTTCTGAAAACAGCACCATATTTCTACGTATTTTGTTAACTGACAAAATACATGTTATGTGCATACACACTGTTATGTGTGTAAAAATAGGGGAGTTTACTATGACTTGAAGGTGTAAGATGTTAACAGCTGTATAAGAAAAAAAATTAAAGCAAGATTTCTTCTCATTTATCATTCTTACCTGTAATTTAGTCAATAAAAGTATAAAACTGTAGGTATAAAAAAATTCAATCACTGTCTTCAAGTTGCTATGATCACTCAGTTGCTAAGAATTGGCTTTATTGAGGGATTTCCGTAGCAATTCTGTGGCTAAGATCCCACACTTACTGTACGTGGGGACAGGTTTGATCCCTGGTTGGGGATGGAAGATCGACTCTTTGTGACCCCATGGACAGTAGCCTGCACCAGGCTCCTCCATCCGTGGGATTTTCTAGGCAAGAGTACTGGAGTGGGTTGTCATTTCCTTCTCCACACATGTTTCATGGTATAGCCAAAAAAAATACCAAACAAACCAGGAACTGGTTTTATTGAGGTGGTGAGGCCTGGAGGGTGGAGTAAAAGAACCTGAACTCACCTCCTATCACTGGGACACCAAAATTACAACTATTTACAGAACAACTACAGATAAAAATGACCTGAGGAAGAGCAGGAAAGGTTTTTGACAGCTAAACCTATAAGAAGGACGACGAGTAGGAGAAGTCAAGACCCACGCCTGCAGCTGGGTACCCCACAAACTGCAGGATAGCAACTATTACAGAAGTTCTAGCCAAGCAGTGGGGTTCTGAGTCCCACACTAGGCTCTCAAGCGTAGGGTTCCTGAACCACTGGAAAGATGAGCACCCAGATTATCTGGCTTCGAAGGTCAGTAGGGATTCCCTGGTAGCTCAGCTGGTAAAGAATCAGCCTGCAAGGCAGGAGACCCTGGTTTGATTTCTGGGTCGGGAAGATCCGCTGGAGAAGGGATAGGCTACCCACTCCAGTATTCTTGGGCTTCCCTAGTGTCTCAGCTAGTAAAGAATCTGCCTGTAATGCGGGAGACCTGGGTTCAGTCCCTGGGTTGGGAAGATCCCCTGGAGAAGGGAAAGGCCACCCACTCCATATTCTGGCCTGGAGAATTCCGTGGACTGTATGGTCCATGGGGTCGCAAAGAGTAGGACGCAACTGAGCGACTGTTATTTCACTTTCATGGCTTCCCTGGTGGCTCAGACGGTAAAGAATCAGCCTGCAATGCAGAAGACCCAGGTTCAATTCCTGGGTTTCGAAGACCCCCTGGAGAAGAGAAGGGCTACCCACTGCAATATTCTTGCCTGGAGAATTCCATGGACAGAGGAGCCTGGCTGGCTACAGTCCATGGGGTTGAAAAGAGTTGGACATGACTAAGCGACTAACACACAAATGCTGTTTTAGTTTATATAAATAAACACAGAGAATTAGACAAAATGAGGTTACAGAGGAATACACTCCAAATAAAGAAACAAAATAAAACACCAGAAGAAGAACAAAACTAAATGGAGATAAGCAACATACATCCAACAGTTTAGGGTAATGATCATCAACAATAATAGGAGAACTTTAACACCCTGCTTACATCAAGGAAAGATCATCTAAGCAGAGAATCAATAAGGAGGGAGTGTGCAAAAAAGGAAACCCTTCTACATGGTTGATGGGAATGTAAACTGGTACAAATACTATGGAGAATAGTATGGAGTTTCCTCAAAAAATAAAAATAGAATCACCATATGATCTAGCAATTCCCCTCCAGGGTATTTTTATGAAGAAAAAAATACTAATTCAAAAAGATATACACACCGCATGTTAATTACAACACTGTTCATAATAGCCAAGGTATGGAAATAGCCTCAGTGTCTATAAATAGTGTATGGAAGTGAAAGTGAAAGTCATTCAGTTGTGTCTGACCCTTTGTGACCCCATGGACTATACAGCTCATGGATTTTTCCAGGCCAGAATACTGGAGTGGGTAGCCTTTTGTTTCTCCAGGGGATCTTCCCAACCCAGAGATTGAACCCTAGTCTCCCGCATTGCAGGTGGATTCTTTACCAGCTGAGCTACAAGAAAAGCCCAAGAATACTTGAGTGGGTAGCCTATCCCTTCTCCAGTGGATCTTCCCGATCTAGGAATCAAACTGAGGTCTCCTGCATTGCAGACGGATTCTTTACCAGCTGAGCTATAAGGGAAGGCCTAAATAGGTGGATGGATAAAGAATATGTAAGATAGATACACAGACAGATATAGAGAATGGAATATTACTCTGTCAAGAAAAGAATAAATCTTGCCATTTATGCCAACATTAATGGATATAGAAGGTATCATGGTAAGTGAAATAAATCATACAGAGAAAGACAAATACCATATGATTTCACTTATATGTGAAATCTGGAAAAGAAAGCAAATGACTAAACCTAGTAAAACAGAAATAGACTCACAGATACAGACAAAAACAGGTAGTGGCCAAAGGGGAAGAGGTTGAGGTGATGGGTGAAACAGGTGAGACTTCCAGTTATAAAATAAATGAGTCATGTGGATGAAGTATATAACATGGAGAATATAATATTGTAATAACTTTGTATGATAACTAGACTTATTGTATTGATCTTTTTGAAATGCATAGAATTATCAAATTACTATTTTGTCCACCTGGAACTAACATAGTGTTGTAGGTCAATTATACTTTAATTAAAAAGAAAAAGAATTAGCTGTGTTGGCAACTGGCTACCTCAATGTCAAAAAGGGTTATTATTATAAATTAGAATACAAATTAAGTGCAGATTAGGTGTGGCGGCCGAGAAGGCAATGGCAACCCACTCCACTACGCTTGCCTGGAAAATCCCATGGACGAAGGAACCTGGTGGGCTGCAGCCCATGGGGTCACTAAGGGTCAGACACCACTGAGAAACTTAACTTTCACTTTTCACTTTCATGCATTGGAGAAGGAAATGGCAGCCCACTTCAGTGTTCTTGCCTGGAGAATCCCAGGGACCGGGGAACCTGGTGGGCTGCCGTCTATGGGGTCACACAGAGTCAGACACAACTGAAGCAACTTAGCAGCAGCAGCAGGTGTGGAAGGGGCAAACCTAATGCTTAAAATCTGAGATAGAACTTAGACTGCTGAGGGTTAAATAAACCATGAGCATCAAGGAAACCCTTGTTCCCTGGAATCTCACTTTTTAGAAGTGACTTTCACAGCATGGTATAACTGGAGTATACATTGCTCAGTTCACCTGGAGTTGTAGGCAGGGGAAAGTTGTGGAGAAGACCCCCAGAGCTTAGGAGTGTAAGAGTAACTTTAGGAAATTGAGCTGAAGTCAAGGCATGGATAGGAACCCCTTCACTGCATCCCCACATCCTTCTCCTTATCCAGAGCTGACAGTCTCTGCAGCTAAATTCTAACCTATTCTCCTCATGATCATTCTGGTTAGGGAACTCAAAGAAATTACAAGAAATTCAAAAATAAAAGACTCATTTTTTAAATCAAAGAATCTCCCAAGATTTGCCAGTCTATCTCAACTCTTCATTTTCTAAAACAGAAAGATAAAAATAACAATAAAACAATAAAGCTCACTGACGTAAGTACCTTGTTCTTGGCTAACAAAAAGAGTGCCAGTGCTTAAAACAGATTTCAGGTCCTTGGACTCCTTCCATTCTACACAAGACTCTTTCCATGCTACACAAGTATTTGTGTAATATCTCCTTTTCCTTTGTGTACACTTATTCCCTTCTACTTTTGTTTTCTGCAGATGATAGGCTAATATAAAGACTGAATACCTCACCTACTTATTCAGTACTTAATCAGTTTGCCTACAGTCATCAGTTTCTTTCGAACCAGATAGTAATTTCCTTGATGGCATGCTCAGCTTCTTTATGCCCTTTTATCGCATGCGTGCATGCATGCTAAGTCGCTTCAGTCGTGTATGACTCTTTTCGACCCTATGGACTGTAGCCTGCCAGGCTCTTCTGTCCATGGGGATTCTCCAGGCAAGAATACTGGAGTGGGTTTCCATGCCTTCCTGACCCAGGGATCAGACCCACGTCTCGTGGCTCCTGCATTGCAGGCAGATTCTTTACCACTGAGCCACCAGAGAAGCCCATGCCCGTTTATTAGCACAGCCCAGAAGCAGACATCGAGCAGTAGCCTGGTGGGGAGCTAGAAGAGAAGCATGAAAGTCTTCATGAGAACAAGAATTTGGGGACTTTGGCTATTTTCCTCCTAGCTGTAGCCCTAACACTTGGAAACAGGGCTTTTTCCAGGTGAATTTCAGTGTGGGTGTGTTACACATTACAGTAGCTTAATGCCCTTATCACGACAACTACCAACAGCTGTCAGTAACTAGGGGGAAGAAAGCTTGGTCTCAAATGTGTGAACAGCTCAGATGAGGAGAGGATTCATAACAGGAATCCATAATCACAGAAATAAAAGGGTAAGAAAGGAGAGAAAATGGGAATGAGGTTGAGAGACTGATGAAAAGGACCAACAAATTAGGAAAAAGAGGAACTTCCCTGGTGGTCCAGTGGTTGAGAATCCACCTTCCAACGCACTGGGTGTGTGTTCAATCCCTGGTCAGGGAACTAAGCTCCCACATGCCTTGAGGCCAAAAAGTCAAAACATAAAGCAGAAGCAATATTACAACAAATTCAATAAAGACTTAAACATATGGTCCACATATTAAAAAATCTTAAAAAAGAAAAAGGAAAGACAAAGATGGCATCAAGATGGTGGACTAGGAGGAGGTGTAGAGCACCTCCCCCCATGAACATGTATAAATTCATCTACATATGGAACAATTCTCACTGAAAACTAGAGACTGACAGAAACCAAGTTCCTGCACAACCAAGGCTGTAAGAAAGATGCACACTTAATCCAGTAAGAAGAGAAGAAAAGTGATCAGGTCAGGACTTGGGAGGAAAAGGAAGATCACACGGGTGGAGAGCCATGCTGGGGAGTAGGCAGTTCAAGCCACATATTGGGCACACCAGTCCTGGGGTCCCCTGTGGGGCAGATGGATCCCCCTGGCAGGTGGGAAGACCACCAGGACTAACAGGAGAGCTGTGGGGAACCTGGACTTACTCATGAGGAGCGCACATACGCTGGCCTGCCCCCACAGGTGGAGTGGAGGTGCAGTGGCCCCAGTTTTTCCGAGACAGCCTGGGCGCACGCCCCAGCTGATGCGGGGAGAAGGAGCCAGCCCGCATTTACCCTGGGTCATAGCGTGACACCGGATCTGGGTGGCCATGACCAGGAAGAAAGCTCAGCTGTGGGAAACACAGAGGTGACCTGGGTGGGGCAGAGCCTGGGTGAGGCAGCAGGAGCCATTGTCAGAGCTTATTCCACAGCACCTCAGAAGCAGCCCAGATCTTTGAGGTGGCCAAGCCACCACAGCTCCTGCCTGCCCGCCAAGTCATTTCAGTCATGTCCGACTCTTCGTGACCCCAGGGACTGAGCCCGCCAGGCTCCTCTGTCCATGGGATTCTCCAGGCAAGAATACTGGAGTGGGTTGCTATGCCCTCCTCCGGTGGATCTTTCCAATTAGGGATCGAGCCTGAGGCTCCTGCATTGCAGGCGGATTCTCTACCACTGAGCCACCAGGGAAGCCCCCACCCCAGCTCACTCCCCAGTAAATACCTCAGGTCCCTGAGAGCCCTGCCTGCCCTGAGGTGATGCTCCACGACAGGGATGGACAGTGATCAGCCATGAGGGACAAAGGGACTTGAACCCAAAGCTACACCTGAGCAGAGTAAGGGAAACGACTGCAGGCATTGGCACAGGCAGCACATCAGAGACAATTCGGATCTGTCTGTGACGGGAATGAGTGGACAGACCCCGTGGACCCCCTTGCTTCAACACTACTCCCTGTAGGGCAAGGGTCCCAGAAAAAAGAGAGGGGAAAACACACACTTAGAGGAAACAGAGGGGCTTCCCTAGTGGCTCAGGGGCAAAGAATCCACCTGTCAATGCAGGAGACACGGGTTCAACCCCTGGTCCAGGAAGATCCCACATGTTGTGGAGCAATTTAGCCGTGTGCCACCTCTACGGAGCCTGTGATTAGAACCCAGGAGCCCCAACGACTGAGCTCACGTGCTGCAGCTACTGAAGCCCATGCTCCCTAGAGCCCTTGCTCTGCGATGAGAGAAGCACCGCAACGGGAAGCCCAAGCACCACAGCGAAGACTAGCCCTGCTCGCTGCAACCAGAGGAAGACAGTGGCAACAGAGAGACAGCACAGCCAAAACACATGAATAAATAACCTTTGAAAAATAAAAACAAGGAAACCAAGCCAGCTTGGCCCAGCCCTCAGGAATTCTGCTTCAGCAACTTGGAATTAGCCCTTATCCACAACGGAACAGTCATGGCCACTAGGAAGAGGGGAAGTCCCCGCTCACACCAGCTTGAGCTCTTGCCCCTACATGTCCAGCCTGACCTCCTATCAAGATGGCAGCTTCCAGCACACCCTGAGGAAAGATGTGATTACATCCACATTAAATCCAGCTCTCCCACCAAAGGCACAGGGCACACACAGTTTACACAGAGATGCTCCCACACAAGAACATCCCTTTAAGTCTGCAAGGGGTAACTATTTCACCTGAATTTAGGTCAGAGAAAGTTAAACCAAAAAAAAAAAAAGGCAAAGGAACTGCTCTCAACTGAAACAGCAAGAAAAACATCCTGAAAAAATATAATAAAACAGAAATAAACAATTACCAGAGAAAGAATTCAAAGCCTTAGTAATAAGAATGTTAACTAAATTAGGGAAGAGAATAAATGAACACAGTGAGAATTTTAACTAGAAAATATTTTTAAAAACTCTAAAAAATGGAGAATTCAATAACAAAAGCACAGTAGAAAGAATAAATAGCAGATTAAGTGATACGGAAGAATGCATAAGAGATCTGTAAGACAGGGTAATGGAAATCACTTGATCATAAAAGCAAAACGAGAAGCAAATTTTAAAAAATAAAATCAACCTAAGAGATCTCTTGGATAAGATTAAGTGCACCAATATTTGTATTAAAGGGCTTCCAGAGAGAGAAGAGAGAGGGAACGGGATCAAAACTCATTTATAATCATTTCAAAAAGAATAAAACACTTAAGAATAAATCTGTCTAGGAGACAAAAGAAATATACTCCAAAAACTATAAGATGCTGATGAAGGAAACTGAAGATAACACAAACAGATGAAAAGCTATATTGTGTTCCTGAACTGGAAGAATCTATATTGTTAAAACTGCCATACTAACCAAGGCAATTTACAGATTCAATGCAATCTCTGCCAAAATATCAATGGCATTTTTTTACAGCTGTTGTTCACCAAGTCATGTCCAACTCTTTGTGACCCCATGGACTGCAACACACCAGGCCTCCTCGTCCTTCACCATCTCCTGGAGTTTGCCCAGGTTCATATCTATTGATCGGTGATGACATCAAACCATTTTTCATGGAAGTAGAACAAATAGTTAAGAAATTGTTATAGAAACACAAAAGAGCCCAAATAACCAATCTTGAGAAAGAAGAACACACCTGGAGGAATTACTCTCCCTGACTTTAGACTAGACAACAAATCTATAGTAATCAAAATAGTATGGTATCGTTGACTCAGTGGACATGAACTTGGGCAAACTTTGGGAGATAGTGAGGGACAAGGAGGCCTGGCCTGCTGCAGTCCATGGGGGTCACAAAGAATCAGACAATGAATAACAACAACATGAAGTGACTAAATAGCAATAATGACATAAAGCAGTGAGATCAGAACATTTTCTTACACAAGAATAAATCCAAAATGTAAGACCTGAAATCATAAAATTTCTGAAGGAGAACATAGGTAGAACAGTCTTTGACACAAATTATAACGATATTCTCTTGGATCATTCTCCTAAGACAAAAGAAATAAAAGCAAAAAAAGAAAACAAGAAATAAAAGCAAAAAATCCAAATGGAATCTAATTGAACTTAGAGGCTTTTGCACAGCAAAGGAAGCACCAAAAAACAAAAAGACAATGTATGGAATGGAAGAAAATGTCTAAAAATGATACAATTAACAAAGGCTTAATACTCAAAATATACAAACAGTTCACACAATTCAATATTAAAAAATAACTCAATCAAAAAATGGTCAGAAGATGTAAATGGACATTTTTCCAAAGACATACAGATTGCAAAGAGGCACGTGAAAAGATGCCCAACAACACTAATCAACAGGAAAATGCAAATTAAAATCACTGTCACCTCACACCTGTCAGAATGGCTGTAAATAACAAATGTTGGAAAGGATGTAAAAAAAGGGAACTCTTGTACACTCTTGGTAGAATAAAAAATTGGTGTAGCTGCTATGGAAACAATATGGATGCTCCTCAAAAAACTAAACATAGAAGGACCCTCTTGTTGTTTAGTCACTGAGTCATGTCTGTTTTGTGACTCCATGGACTGCAGCCCGCCAGGCTCCTCTGTCCATGGGATTTCCCAGGCAAGAATACTGAAGTGGATTTCTATTTCTTTCTCTCGGGGATCTTCCCAATCCAGGGATCCAACCTGCCTCTCCATTTGCAGGTGGATTCTTTACCACTGAGCCACCTGGCAAGCCCTAAAACCACCATATTACCCAGCAGTTCCACTCCTGGGTGTCTATCTGGAAACACAAAAACACTAATTTGAAAAGATTCATGTAACCCAGTGTTCAAGGCAACATTATGTACGATATACAAAGTATATTGCAATAGAAGCAACCCAAGTGGCAATTAACAGATAAGTGGATTAAAAAAGACATGGCATAAATATATATATATATATATATATATATATATATATAGCTGAGTAACTGTACTCAGCCATAAAAAAGAATGAAATTCTGCCATTTGCAGCAACATAGATGAACCCAGAGAATATTATGCATAGTGAAATAAGTCAGACAAATACTCTATTCACACTTACTTGTGAATATAAAAAATAAAACGAATGAATGTATATAGCAAAACAAAACAGACCCACAGATATGAAAACAAGCTAGTAGTTACTAGCGGGGAAAGAGAAGGGAGAAAGGGCAAGACAGGAGTAGAGGATTAAGAGACACAGACTACTCAGTATAAAATAGATAAGCATATTGCACGGCACGGGGAATTACAGCCATTATTTTGTAATAACTTTTAATGGAGTGAATGAAACCTATAATAATGCTATAAAGAATCAATCACTATGCTGCGCATCTGATACTAATATAGTATTTTAAATCAACTACACTTCCATACAAAGAAAAAGAGAAAACAAGAAGAAAACTGAAATTCCGGTAAACAAAGAATAGCATATCACACTACACAGTTTTTAAGTGTGATTACAGATATTATCTCATTTAAATATCACAACAACTCCAAGAGATAATTACCATTCTTAATTATGCGTAGCAGCAGATGAGGAGCTGAGCTGAGGAGCCCAAAGGCGGGCTGAACGACCTTACTGTCCTGTGACAGGTAATTCCTGTACTTGACTTTTTCTTTCTATCTCCCCTCTCGCGATGGCCTCCTCTCCAGGAATATACAGAGACTCCTCATCCCTTCGCTTTCTGGCTACCTCTCTCCTTGCCCAAATTGCTGAAAATTTGCCAAAATTCTGTCTTAAAAAAAAGACAGAAGCTAAAACTCGCGAGATGCCTGTTCCGAAGAAATATAGATTCATTCACCTGGTGATTGCTGTTTGTTCACAAAAAATACAAACAGCCACCCACAGCCATCCCCCTTTCGGCCGCCTCCCTCTTTTTCTTTCCAAAACAGCGAAGTCCACCCCTGACTGCATCACTACTATCCTCCTCTCACCCGTCATACCCCCAGACCGTTTCCACTACCTTGTCCCTCCTCCGGTTCCTCCTCCGGTCACGCTGTATTTCAGATGAAACTTGCTCAGCCAGGGAAGAGGGAAAAAAAAAAACCCCTCGTTTTGCGTAGGGCAAGTTGTGCCGGCCTCAAGGAAATGCTTTTCAGTCCCTCCTTCCCACCGTGGGGCGTGGCCGCGGGCAAAGGATGGAGTTTGGGCGGGCTCCCCACAAAAGGAAAAGTCTGCGGGCACTGAGGTTTCCGGGCCTCACCACACCTGAACCAGCAGGAAACCTCTGCCGAAATTGTAAAAGCTGGACTTGTTGCTGATCAACTTATTCATTTCCTTCTCAGGCGATTGCTAGACAGTCAGGTATAGAAAACCTGCTTGTCCAGGTGAAAATGCAGTCACGATAAGGCGCAACAGCGCCACCTTCTGGGCGACTCAATAACAGTTGCCTTCTTTGGTGCTCAAAATGGCCAGGATTTGACCTTGGGCTCCGGGACAATCGCAACCCCAAACCTTTACTGAGTGCCCCAGTTAATACTGACCATGAGGCAATAGATTGGGAATAATTGAACATAAAAATCTCAGGAGTAAGTAGTCAATCATTCACAAATGCTTTTAAAATAACCTATGTGCTGGATTCTGCTCTAGGGATACAGTGATGAGCCACCTACTTAGGTTACTGACCCACAAGGAATTTACAATCATAGGAGACCCTGAAGAAAATACTCAGCTGGGAGAACTCCAAACTTGATACTAGCACCGAATACACGTTCTACTCAAGAAATACAGGCCACATAGTGTATAGATGGCTTGCTGGCTCAGCACTGTTAGCAAACCAAGCAGAAATTGGGCATCCTTAGAACAGAAAGAATTTGGGTACCATGTGATGTCGAGCGTTTGAAGACTGGGGTACTTCAGTTCTCTGGAGTCTTTGCTATTGATAGTTTTATTCCCTTCAGAGCTCTTTTAAAATAGGAAGAACTGTACTGCATGCCATTGAATTGTACATTTAAGAATGGTTGGTGGTTAATTTACGTTATGTGAATTTTACCTCAATTTAAAAAAATGAAAGAATGAAGTCTCCTCAAATTTTCTTCCCATCCTTTACATCATAACTGATGAATAAAAGCCAAATGAACAAATTTGAGCTTTATATTATGGCCTCTTCTACTCTGCTTTCCCATGGACCCTGATCTCCTCAAAGCAGAGACTGTGGCATACTCATTTTTGTAATTCCTGCAACACCTGAGTATCTTGCTGAATACCCATTCTGATACACAGAATTCTGTTTAAAAATCTCCTTTTCGTAAAGGAGTCACCATAGTCACAAAAGTTATAACCTCTAAGGCCTAGAAAAAAATTTAAATATATATAGACCGAACATAGGGGCATTCAAAAACGTATACTCTAATGTTAATGAACAATTCAATAAATGGTGAATTTTTAAATTTTCTGAGATAGAGAAAACTCTGGAAATAATGCTCAGATATATGAAAACACCAACATACATACTAAATAGAAAATCCTCAGTAAACAAAAGATATAAGCAGGAGGTATTCATGTGTGACTGGTTCCACACATTTACATGTGAGTAAGGTGACAGGATCATTCTTATTTTGCTCTTCTCTCCAAGTGTCCATTCTCTTATAATTTCCATTATTACCTCTGTCTCACAGTTCTGGCCCTCTTACTCGTATTCAGCAATCTTCAGTTCATCCATCCTTACCAGATGGTTATTTCTACCTCACCATATTTATTTATTTATTGTTGGCTGCACTGGATCTTTGTGGCTGCATGCAGACTTTCTCTAGTGGTGAGCGGGGCCACTCTTTTGTTGGGGTGGATTGGCTTCTCACGGCAGTGGCTTCTCCTGTGGCAAAGCACAGACTCTAGGCACGCCGGCTTCAGTAGCTGTGGCCCACTGACTCTGTTGCTCCAAGGCACGTGGGATCGTCCCAGACCAGGGACTGAACAGTCCCCTGCATTGGCAGGCGGATTCTTATCCACTATACCACCAGGGAAATCCCAATCAGCATTTATTGAATGCCCGTTTTCTGCTCTGCCAGCATTTATTGAGTGTTAAGTATTGAACAGGCTTCCCTGGTAGCTCAGCTTATAAAGAATCTTCCTGCAATGAAGGAGACCTCAGTTCAGTTCCTGGGTCAGCAAGATCTGCTGGAGAAGGGTAGGTCTACCCACTCCAGTATTCTTGGGCTTCCCTGGTGGCTCAGCTGGCAAAGAATCCACCTGTAATGCAGGAGACCTGGGTTTGATTTGAAATTAAATTCTATCTTAATTGATAAAAATTTAGTCATATTGAAGAAAAGAAGGATGTGCACTCATCTTCTCCTGAGAGAACTTCAAAGTTGCAACTCTCTGCTGAACAAGCATCGCCAAGAAAATTTTGCATCCCACTAAAAAGAGACACCCCATGTCCAAGGACAAAGGAGAGTAGAAGGGATAAAATCACATTTAGAATCAAACCTCATACCTGCCAGAGATGCTCAGGGGGCTCAAGCACACCAGGACCCAGGGATCCCACAGAGACTGAGCCAG
The DNA here is from genome assembly GCF_032405125.1 of Capricornis sumatraensis. NCBI lineage: Eukaryota > Metazoa > Chordata > Mammalia > Artiodactyla > Bovidae > Capricornis > Capricornis sumatraensis. The sequence continues at coordinate 142,988,333 of NC_091072.1, read as the reverse complement.
ACCTGCCTTTGAGTGTCTCAATCTGTCTTTGTGTGTTTGTCCCTGTGGAGACATGGGTCAGCAGCGGCCTGCTGTGGAGACAGGGGCTCTGGCTGCAGCAGACTTGGGTCATACAGTGTGTGGCATCAGCCCTCTTAGAGGAGGTCACCATTAGCCCCAACACAGAGCCACCAAGCAGACAACCCACAAACTGCAGAACAATTATGCCAAATAAATTCTCACACTGTTGAGAAAGTTCTAAGACCAACAACAGATTTCCCAATCTCGGGATCTGGCAAAGGGGCTGAGAACCCCCAGGGAATATGACTTTGGAGGCCAGTGGTATTTGATTACAGAACTTCCACAGGACTGGGGACACAGACTCTTGGAGGGCACAGACCAAACCTTGTGCACACCAGGAGCCAGGAGAAAGGAGCAGTGTCCACACTAGAGACTGAGCCAGACTTGCCTGTGAGTGTCCAGGAGTCTCCGACACAGGTGTGAGTCGACAGTGGCTGGCTGCAGGGTCAGAGGCGCTGAATACAACAGTGTGTGGAGAGTCCTTTTGAAGAAGGTCACCATTATCTTCATTACCGCTACCATAGGCCTCAGGCCAAACAACGGAGGGGAAACACAGCCCCCCCCATCAAGAGAAAATAGCATTAAAGATTTACTGAGCATGACCCTGCCCTTCAGAACAAGACCCAGTTTCCCCCAGAGTTAGTCTTCCCATCAGGAAACTTCCATGAGTCTCTTATCCTTCTCCATCAGAAGGCAGACAGAATGGAAACCACAATCACAGAAAACTAATCAAACTGATCACATGGACCAAAGCCTTGTGTATCTCAGTGAAACTATGAGCTATGCCATGTAGGGCCACCCAAGACGGTCGGGTCATGGTGGAGAGTTCTGACAAAACGTGGTCCACTGGAGAAAAGAATGGAAAACCAGGTCAGTATTCTTGCCTTGAGAACCCCATGAACAGTATGAAAAGGCAAAAAGTTATGACACCGAAAGATAAACTCCCCAGGTCAGTTGGTGCCCAATATGCTACTGGAGAAGAGTGGAGAAATAACTCCAGAAATAAGGAAGAGACAGAGCCAAAGCGAAAAAATGCCCAGTTGTGGATGTGACTGGTGATGGAAGTAAAGATTGATGCTGTACAGAACAACATTACATAGGAACCTGGAATGTTAGGTCCACAAATCACGGTAAATTGAAAGTGATCAAACAGGAGATGGCAAGAGTGAACATCGACATTTTAGAAATCAGTGAACTAAAATGGACTGGAATGGATTTAATACTGATGACCATTGTATGTACTACTGTAGGCAAGAATCACTTAGAAGAAATGAAGTAGCCCTCATAGTCAACAACATAGTCCAAAATGCAGTACTTGGGTGCAATCTCAAAATGAGAGAATGATTTCTGTTCATTTCCAAGACAAACTATTCAATATCACAGTAATCCAAGTCTATGCCCCAACCACTAATGCTGAAGAAGCTGAACGATTCTATGAAGTACCTATAAGACTTTCTAGAACTAACACCAAAAAAAGATGTCCTTTTCAGCATAGGGGCATGGAATGCAAAAGTAGAAAGTCAAGAGATACCTAGGGTAACAGGTAAGTTTAGCCTTGGAGTACAAAATGAAGCAGGGCAAAGACTAACAGTTTTAACAAGAGAATGCACTGGTTACTTCCATCACCAGTCACATCCAGCAAACAGCCTCTTCCAACAACACAAGAGATGACTCTACACATGGACATCACCAGATGGTCAATACTGAAATCAGATCGCTTATATTCTTTGCAGTTGAAGATGGAGAAGCTCTATACAGTCAGCAAAAACAATACCAGGAGCTGCCTGTGGCTCTGATCATGAACTCCTTATTGCTAAATTCAGACTTAAATTGAAGAAAGTAGGGAAAATCACTACTCAGTTCAGTTCAGTTCAGTTCAGTTCAGTTGCTCAGTCGTGTCCGACTCTGTGACCCCATCAATTGCAGCAGGCCAGGCCTCCCTGTCCATCACCAACTCCTGGAGTTCACTCAGACTCACATCCATCTAGTGGGTGATGCCATCCAGCCATCTCATCCTCTGTCATCCCCTTCTGCCCCCAATCCCTCCCAGCATCAGAGTCTTTTCCAATGAGTCAACTCTTCACATGAGGTGGCCAAAGTACTGGAGTTTCAGCTTTAGCATCATTCCTTTTAAAGAACATCCAGCACTGATCTCCTTTAGAATGGACTGGTTGGATCTCCTTGCAGTCCAAGGGACTCTCAAGAGTCTTCTCCAACACCACAGTTCAAAAGCATCAGTTCTTCAGTGCTCAGCTTTCTTCATAGTCCAACTCCTTGACTACTCAGGTATGACCTAAATCAAACCCTTATGATTGTACAGTGGAAGTGAGAAATAAATTCAAGGGATTAGATCTGATAGACAGAGTGCCTGAGGATCTATGGATGGAGGTTTGTGACATTTGTGACAGGAGGTAGTGATCAAGACCATCCCCAAGAAAAAGAAATGCAAAAAGTTAAAATGGTTGTCTGAAGAGGCCTTACAAACAGCTGAGAAAAGAAGAGAAGTAAAAGGAAAAGGAGAAAAGGAAAGAAATACCTATCTGAATGCAGAGTTCCAAAGAATAGCAAGGAGAGATAAGAAGGCCTTCCTCAGTGGTCAATGCAAAGAAATAGGGGAAAATAATAGAATGGGAAAGATTAGAGATCTCTTCAAGAAAATTATTGATACCAAGGGAAAATTTCATGCAAAGATGGACACAATAAAGGACAGAAAAGGTATGGACCTAAGAGAAGCAGAAGATAGAAGAGGTGGCAAGAATATACAGACGAACTATACAAAAAAGATCTGCATGACCCAGATAACCATGATGGTGTGATCACTCACCTTCCTGGAATGTGAAGTCAAGTGGGCCTTAAGAAGCATCACTAAAAAATAATAGCAACTGAAGCAACTGACAAACAACTAATCTCAAAAATATACAAGCAACTTAAGCAGCTCAATTCCAGAAAAAGAAATGACCCAATCAAAAAATGGGCCAAAGAACTAAATAGGCATTTCTCCAAAGAAGACATACGAATGACTAACAAACAAATGAAAAGATGCTGAACATCACTCATTATCAGAAATATGCAAATCAAGACCACAATGAGGTAGCATTTCACACCAATCAGAATGCCTGTGATCCTAATGTCTACAAGCAATAAATGCTGCAGAGGGTGTGGAGAAAAGAGAGCCCTCTTACACTGTTGGTGGGAATGCAAACTAGTACAGCCACTATGGAGAACAGTGTGGAGATTCCTCAAAAAACTGGAAATAGAACTGCCTTCAGTTCAGTTCAGTTCAGTTGCTCAGTTGTGTCCAACTCTTTGCGATCCCATGAATCACAGCACTCCAGGCCTCCCTGTCCATCACCAATTCCCAGAGTTCACTCAGACTCACGTTCATTGAGTCAGTGATGTCATCCAGCCATCTCATCCTCTGTCATCCCCTTCTCTTCCTGCCCCTAATCCCTCCCAGCATCAAAGTCTTTTCCAATGAGTCAACTCTTCGCATGAGGTGGCCAAAGGACTGGAGTTTCAGCTTTAGCATCAGTCCTTCCAAAGAAATCCTAGGGCTGATCTCCTTCAGAATGGCCCGGTTGGATCTCCTTGCAGTCCAAGGGACTCTCAAGAGTCTTCTCCAACACCACAGTTCAAAAGCATCAATTCTTCGGCGCTCAGCCTTCTTCACAGTCCAACTCTCACATCCATACCTGACTACTGGAAAAACCATAGCCTTGATTAGACAAACCTTAGTCAGCAAAGTAATGTCTCTGCTTTTGAATATACTATCTAGGTTGGTCATAACTTTTCTTCCAAGGAGTAAGCGTCTTTTAATTTCATGGCTGCAGTCACCATCTGCAGTGATTTTGGAACCCAAAAAATAAAGTCTGACACTGTTTCCACTGTTTCTTCATCTATTTCCCAAGAAGTGTTGGGACTGGATGCCATGATCTTCGTTTTCTGAATGTTGAGCTTTAAGCCAACTTTTTCACTCTCCTCTTTCACTTTCATCAAGAGGCTTTTTAGTTCCTCTTCACTTTCTGCCATAAGGGTGGTGTCATCTGCATATTCGAGGTTATTGATATTTCTCCTGGCAATCTTGATTCCAGATTGCATTTCTTCCAGTCCAGCGTTTCTTATGACGTACTCTGCATATAAGTTAAATAAGCAGGGTGACAATATACAGCTTTGACATACTCCTTTTCCTATTTGGAACCAGTCTGTTGTTCCATGTCCAGTTCTAACTGTTGCTTCCTGACCTGCATACAGATTTCTCAAGAAGCAGGTCTGGTGGTCTGGTATTCCCATCTCTCTCAGAATTTTACACAGTTTATTGCCTTATGACCCAGCAATCCCACTGCTGGGTGTACACACTGAGGAAACCAGAATTGAAAGAGACACGTGTACCCCAGTGTTCATCGCAGCATTGTTTATAATAGCCAGGACATGGAAGCAACCTAGATGTCCATCAGCAGATGAATGGATAAGAAAGCTGTGGTACATATACACTATGGAGTATTACTCAGCCATTAAAAAGAATATATTTGAATCAGTTCTAATGAGGTGGATGAAACTGGAGCCGATTATACAGAGTGAAGTAAGCCAGAAAGAAAAACACCAATACAGTATACTAACACATATATATGGAATTTAGAAAGATGGTAATGATAACCCTGTATGCGAGACAGCAAAAGAGACACAGATGTATAGAACAGACTTTTGGATTCTGTGGGAGAGGGAGAGGGTGGGATGATTTAGGAGAATGGCATTGAAACATGTATACTATCATGTAAGAAATGAATCACCAGTCTACGTTCGATACAGGATACAGGATGCTTGGGGCTGGTGCACTGGGATGACCCAGAGACAGGATATGGGGAGGGTTGTAGGAGGGGGCTTCAGGATTGGGAACTCATGTACACCCGTGGCAGATTCATGTCAAAGTATGGCAAAACCAATACTGTATTGTAAATTAAAAATAATAAATAAATAAAAAAGAAGCATTACTTCAAACAAAGTGGAAGTAATAGGATTCCAGCTGAGCTATTTCAAATCCTAAAAGATGATGCTGTGAAAGTGCTGCACTCAATATGCCAGCAAATTTGGAAAACTTAGCAGTGGCCACAGGACTGGAAAAGGTTAGTTTTCATTCCAACACCAAAGAAAGGCAATGCCAAAGAACGTTCAAACTACTTCACAATTGCACTCATCTCACACGCTAGCAAAGCAATGCTCAAAATTCTCCAAGCCAGGCTTCAACAGTATGTAAACTGAGAACTTCCAGATGTTCAAGCTGGATTTAGAAAAGGCAGAGGAATCAGAGATCAAATTGCCAACATCCACTGGATCATCGAAAAAGCAAGAGAGTTCCAGAAAAACATCTACTTCTGCTTTATTGACTACACCAAAGCCTTTGACTGTGTAGATCACATCAAACTGTGGAAAATTCTTCAAAAGATGGGAATACCAGACCACCTTACCTGCCTCCTGAATAATCTGTATGCAGGTCAAGAAGCAACAGTTACAACCAGACATGGAAAAACAGACTGGTTCCAAATTGGAAAAGGAGTATGTCAAGACTGTATATTCTCACTCTACTTATTTAGCTTGTGTGCAGAGTACATCATGAGAAACACTGGGCTGGAGGAAACATAAGCTGGAATCAGGACTGCTGGGAGAAATATCAATAACCTCAGATATGCAGATAATACCACCCTTATGGCAGAAAGTGAAGAGGAACTAAAGAGCCTCTTGATGAAAGTGAAAGAGGAGAGTGAAAAAGCTGGCTTAAAACTCAGTATTCAAAATACCAAGATCATTGGATCTGGTCCTATCCCTTCCTGGCAAATAGATGGGGAAACAATGAAAACAGTGACAGATTTATTTTCTTGGGCTCCAGAATCACCGAAGATGGTGGCTGCAGCCATAAAATTAAGAGACACTTGCTCCTTAGAAGAAAAGCTGTGACCAATCTAGACAGCTCATTAAAAAGCAGAGACATTACTTTGCTGACAAAGATCTGTGTAGTCAAAAGTATGGTTTTTCCAGTAGTCATATATGGATGTGAGAGTTGGACCATAAAGAAAGCTGAGGGCCGAAGAACTGATGCTTTTGAACTGTGGTGTTGGAAAGGACTCTTGAGAGCCCTTCAACTTCAAGGAGATCCAACCAGTCACTCCTAAAGGAAATCAGTCCTGAATATTCATTGGCAAGACTGATGCTGAAGCTGAACCTCCAATACTTTGGCCACTTGATGCAAAGAACTGACTCATTGGAGAAGATCCTAATGCTGGGCAAGACTGAAGGCAGGAAGAGAAGGGGACCACCGAGGATGAGATGGTTGGATGGCATCACTGACTCGATCGACATGCGTTTGAGCAAGCACCGGGAGTTGGGGTGGACAGGGAAGCCTGGCGTGCTGCAGTCCACAGGGTTGCAAAGAGTCAGACACTACTGAGTGGCTGAACTGAAGTATTGAACAATGGGAAGTCACACCGCAATATACACCAGGGGCTTCTTCATTCTGCAGTTTAGTCCATACACATCTCTACAATTCCTATAACATCTAAATTCCTATAACATCTTCTAAATTCCTATAACAGCACTCATGCACATGTCATTTAGTGTATTCTGTCTGATTCTATGACTGAGGAATTCCAGTTTGAAGACTGGTAGGATGGACCTCCTGAAATCTATTTACATGAGACAGGGAGAAAGCCCTAGAAAATTATAAGGAAAGAGAGCAAGAAGGCTTTATCCAATGAAAATAGATCGATGTTCAGTCCTGTGTCTGTGTCCTTTGGCCAAGACCTCATAACTTAGCCAAAGGAAAGGCAACTGTGAATACAACTGTAAAGAGTCATTTTACAAAACAGGAAAAAAAAAAAAAAAGGTAAAAATGCTCTCATAGACCTTGGGTCTATCTATAGACATTGCTAGACATAGCTCCAAACATTGCTTTGGAGCTGTTTCAGGGAAAGTTAACAGAAAAGTGAGGCAAATGGATTCTTCCAACTTTTATCTGAAAACAATCCATCTTCACCACTGCAGGGCAGCAGGGTGCAGCACACAGCCTCACAGGCCCTGAGGCTTATGGAGAAGATTTGCATGGCACGTGCAAGCAAAACAATGCTGATGGAAGCTATAAACAGAGTTGGCAAGAGACTCGCTGTGGCGATGCCTCACACCTAAGTGAAGTGTCTTGGGCATTGGAAGAAGGGCTTCCCTAGTAGTTCAGTCGGTAAAGCATCCACCTGCAATGCAGAATACCTGGGTTCAATCCCTGGGTCAAGAAGATCCCCTGGAGGGGGAAATGGCAACCCACTCCTGTATCCTTGCCTGGAAAAGTCCATGGACAGAGGAGCCTGGCAGGCTATATAGTCCATGGGGTCACAAAGAGTCGGATGCGACTAACACACACAGGCACTGAAAGAACGGCGGGTGCACGCTCAGTTGCTCAGTCATGTCCAACTCCTTGTGACCCCATGGACTGTAGCCCACCAGGCTTCTCTATCCATGGGACTTTCCAGGCAAAAACACTCGAGTGGGTTGCCGTTTCATCCTCCAGGGGATCTTCCTGACCCAGGGATCAAATCTGCATCCCCTGTACTGGCAGACAGATTCTTTACCACTGAGCCACGTGGGAAGCCCTGCAAGAACAATGGATGTTGCCAGCCAAAATCTGTCTCACCATCTGGCTCTACAAGGAAGAAGCCCCCGACCACAGCAGTCCCCTGACCTTCCACACACCTGAAGGGAGTCCAGGGTGGAGACCAGGAATGAGGCTCTCCATGCTCTGGAAAAAACTAGCAAACAGGACTCACATAGTTAGATATTTTCAGATGATTTTATGAGCCCAGTTTCTTGCATCTTCTGTTATCTAGAAAAGCACTGAAATCATTGAGACACTTGCTGCTCATGATTAGCAGCAACCCTCTGCCAAAATTTGTGCTTGATTGCGTGGAACCCCTGCCCCTTCACTAGTATCTTATTTGTACTGACCTTCCTTTCTAGTTCTTCAGCACAATGAAGACTGCAGCCCAGGAGACAGCTCCATCTACTGGCCGGCTGATAGCAGGACAAGCTGAAACTAGGTAGGACAGCAGACCCATAGCACAAGAGATGTTATTCCTTTAAGAAGCCACTGGGAAGGGCTTCCCTTGTGGCTCAGCTGGTAAAAAAAAAGCCACTGGGAGGAAAATTGTCCAGGGGAGCCACCCACCCAAACTCGTCCTTAAGAAGAAAATGTGTAATAGTAAGCCACTGAAATGTAAGATGGTATGTTACAGCAGCTAGAACTAACTACCCTGAGGAACGCAGACATGTTAATGCCATTTTTCATCTCAGGCTTCCACATCATTACATGTTTCCACACCATACTCCTTTTAAAGGAATACTTTCCACACTACAGGAACAGGGGGAGAGCTCATGTTACCCACGTGGGTTTCAGTTCCCTTAGAAGTACCCATCTCCCATCCTGAAAATCAGGATGATTCTGGATCTAGCTTATCAGCTAAAATGAAATGCTTTCAACCTGGGGAAATCACAAAGGTGATAAAGTCTTTACCACTTCCCCTGGCAAGATCACCCGGTTTTCAGAGACTTCTATCAGCACCTGCTTCCTTTCTAGACTTTTCCTATTAAGACATTGATGCCTATATATACATATATATTACCTAGTACATATACATACATATATATATATATATATATATATATATGATGCCTATATAAAATGATTAGTGTGTCAGTTCTAAGATTGGTAGCTCAGATGGTAAAGCGTCTGCCTACAATGCAGGAGACCCAGGTTTAAGCCCTGGGTCGGGAAGATCCCCTGGAGAAGGAAATGGCAACCCACTCCAGTATTCTTGCCTGGAGAATTCCATGGACCGAGGAGCCTGGTAGGCTACAGTCCATGGGGTGGCAAAGAGTTGGACATGACTGAGTGACTTCACTTCACTTCTAAGATTCACAGACTTCCCTGGAGGCTCAGATGGCAAAGAACCTGCCTGAAGTATAGGAGACCTGGGTTCGATCCTTGGGTCAGGAAGATCCCCTGGAGAAGGAAACAGCAGTCCACTCCAGTATTCTTGACTGGAGAATTCCATAGGCATGAGAGCCTGGTGGGCTATAGTCCATGGGGTGAAAGAGTCGGACAAGACTGAGCGACTAACACACAAAGTTAAGAGATATTTTCCTCTTTTCAACCACAACCGAGACCTACTCTGGGATTTAATGTGTAAAATTCTAAGATTCAGAGAATGTTATTACTTCAAAATCTCTAAGTATTAGTCTTTACAAATACATCTCTTTACTCCCCTAAGGGCAAAAGTACTTTTGAAAACTGCATCTGTGCAATAAGCCCGGGAACCTCAATGATGTGGATGCAATTCATTCGTGAAGAAACCTGGCATCACTCGGCACAGAGTGGGTACTCAAATATTTTGAGCTGGGTAGGCTACTTTCCCAGTAGGTGCTGTTTCAAACAGGGAAAACTCTGGAGCTGCAAGTTAATACCAATCATAGCTAATTTGTTAATTGCGGCATGACAGCCTCTGATTTAATCTCTAGCTGTGCTTCCACCCAGGCACCACATATCTCTTGGGAAAGAAATTCAACTCCCTGATTTTGTGCTGTAAAAGAATGTAGGCCCATCCTTATATCACATCCAGTTTTTCTTGTCTTCTGTACCACCAATCAGTGTGTTTTAGGGCTGTAGTTATACACACTACTGAAGTTTAGACTTTTTCCTCCAATTCTTTGCATTTGTTACTTTTTTTTTTTCTCTAGAATAGCTATAACCCTGATGGACGGTGTTTAGAGGGAAGGGTGTTAGAATGATAAAGTGTTTATAACTGCAGTTTTTAGGAACCTTCAGTACCCAATAACAGAAAACTTCACTAACACACAAACTCAGTGGGTCTTTTGTGGGTTTGTGCCTCTAGAACAGTGGATGACTCAAACCCAGGCTCAGGAGGTACCTGATTTAAGGAATAAATCATTTGATAGGCACAGCGGGTCTGAGAAGTGACTACATAGAATTGACGTGTACTGCAGTGCTGTACTCGTGCCTGGGAAATCCCATGGACAGGGAGCCTGGTAGGCTACAGTCCACGGGGTCGCGAAGAGTCGGACACGACTGAGCAACTTCACTTCACTTTTCACTTTCATGCACTGGAGAAGGAAATGGCAGCTCACTCCAGTGTTCTTGCCTGAAGAATCCCAGGGACGAGGGAGCCTGGTGGGCTGCCGTCTATGGGGTCACACAGAGTCGGACACGACTGAAGCGACTTAGCAGCAGCAGCAGCAGCAGCAGCAAGCAGCAGCAGCAGCAAGCAGCAGCAGCAGCGCTGTACTGTTTCTCCACTTGGGGGCGCCATCTACTCCCTGGGGGAAGAAATCTGTAGTGCGGCTGCAAAGAGGAGCCCTTCCTCTTTTCCGAAAGACACAGGTAGACAATTAGGACACAGCAGTTGGTGTGGAAAGCCAAGCCGTTACAGTTACAAGTTCAAAGATGTTAGGACTACTAACCCCTTCAATAATTTAAAGGAAGTTGTTAACTGAAATGTCATCAACCACCTCAACAAGGATGACTCAGGAGCTGAGAGCACCAAGCATGCCTAGAGCTGAGCTCACATGTGAACCTGTTCACTCCCCAAAGAATCCCATTTCTTCTGCTCTCAGCTCAGGCCCCTACATTTATTAAATAGCACAAATCCACCTGTACACTTGGCTTTGAGCTTACAATTCAGTGAATGAAGTAAGGAAAAAAGACAAAAACATGTGCTCAGATAGAAAAACATTCTCCAGTTATACATCTTTCCTTTCAAGGGTAAAAATTTTATTTTTGCGGAACTTCGTACTGCATATTTTCCAAGAGAGTTACATAAGAAAGCAAAATGTTACCCTCCCCTTATCCTAGAAATAAATAAGAAGGGAATAAAATTTCTTTTTTAAATCATGACACTTGGAAGTTTAGCACCAGCATCCAAAATGAACAGAAAAGAAAAAAAAAAAAAGCATTTACTATATATTTCAGATTTCTTTGGTTGGGAGGGGTCTCCCCATGCGGTATTAATAATTCTTCTTTCAATTCATATTACCAAAACAGTAAAAACCAGGAGAAAAAAATATAAACCTAGTGGCTGCTGAAACTGGGGAGGTCACTCTCTTGTTATATGCAGGCATTCCCAGGATCTCAGCTGCTGGAAAAAATGGCTGACGTTTTCCTCGTGTAGTTGTCTGTTTCGTAAAGAAGTGTAGTCAACATTCTAATGTCCACATTTTGGTTATTAATCTTCCACTTTATTGCTTGGACGTTTCTTTGGTGTTCGTAAGGTCGTGGTCTGCTTTTTGCTTTATTTTTTGAATGGTCATTAATTAAGTCACCTGGAAAATATTCACATCAGACTTATTAAAGGGTGACAAGATGACCAAGGGTTACAGAATAAAAAGGCAAAAATTACCTGTTTTTTATGCAGTTCAAAAAATAATCTGAACTCAAAAGCTCAAAACAAAATCTTCCATGTGTACCTTTTAGAGATTTGTAAACTGAAACATGAATTTAATGGAAACTTTCTAATAAAACATTTTTATAAACAAGAACACTCAGTGCATAATGGTAAAAATTCTGTAAAATTATAAAAAAGAAAATTATCATCATGAAGCCTTTTCAAATAATGATACTATAACATTGATAATTCTTCATAATCAGTTTAGTGGTTACACGGTATCTCCTAATATGGATATATCTCAATATTTAACCACTTCTCCAATACTAGATTATAATAGAAATTTTCCCACTATATTTTGGATTATTTCCTTTGGAACAATACCTAGAAATAATGTTACTAAAAGGTTATGGCCAAATGGTTAATATATAATCCTGTTAATTATTTCAAGCAACTCTGAATATGGAATTTATTTCTATGATAAATTGCTCATGCTACCCAGAGGTAAAACAGAATATTTTCAGCATAGCACTTGTCTATCTTGTGAAAGGCTAATTTAAATCCAAACCTCTGCATATAAAAGCAGATGGCATTTAAAATGTAGAAACTTTAAATGATCTTAAAATTTTATGAAATATTAATTTTTTGAAAAAATAACACTACTACTATAAGCTTAAAACCCTTTTAACTAAAAGCTACTTCCTTATTTATTTCATGAAAAGGGCAACAACCAAGAAATACTAAAAAATCAAATTCTCAGGATTTATTAGATGAAAAACCCAGAATGAAACCAACTATGGCTTATATAGTCTTTTAAGACTCGCTCAATCAGTCTTTCCAGTATATTTCTACCTATACAAATACAATTTCCAAGATTTTTAGCAAGAAGACAGAAAAAAAGCAGGAAGTAATAATGAAGAAAAACAAGCTAACTTTATGGAGAGGTTATTCTTCGCCACACCCTGCTTCGGTAGTTCATACGTGTGATATCACTACGTCTGTCTTTGTAATACCCAGACCAGTCAATATCCCTATTTTACCCGCAGCAGACAGAACTGTAGCAGAGAATAAATAAACTGCTCAAGAGCATTCAAGCGAATGAGGAGCAGATCCTGCACTGGACAGGTAAACACAAGTGCTCTCAAGCACTACACATAAATAATGCTGGCTATCAAAGGGAAATGGGAAGGAAAAAATAATTCCTGTTTGTTCCACAGATCAGTCTTCTGTTATTAAAATGAAGCCTTGTCAGGCGCATTGGGCTTCCTGGTGGCTCAGTGGTAAAGAATCCGCCTGTCAAGCAGGAGATGCAGGTTTGATCCCAGGGTTGGGAAGATCCCCTGGAGAACAAAATGGCAACCCACTCCAGTTTCTTGCCTGGGAAACTGCATGGACAGAGGAACCTGGCAGGCTAGTCCAAAGAGTCTGAAGCCACAGAGCAAGCACGCAGGCACTTTAAAATTATCAAACTGGCCACTAGGGGTCACAAAAGTAAAACTTTCAAAAAATCCACGGTGTTAATAGTTGACAACTGTCTATCTAGAAAAATGACTTTGACACTCATTAACTCTGTCTGCACGTTTATGTCACCAAAACCAAGCAAAATAAGATCAGCTTCAGAGATATTTCACCACCGAAACATCTCTTTCTCAGAATCCTGATGCAGATAAGAGGCTGGCCCAGATGAACTGCAGGGTTAGTTTAGACTGCTCTGTGCTACCGCTGAGAAATCAGCGCTGTTTAAAGAGAACGTCAGTTCCGCATGGGCCACCTACCTGCAGATGGTGAAGGTGCCTGGGAGCCGGCTGTTACTCTGCACTGCTCTGCTCAGGAGCTGGAGCGGGGTTCTCAGATGGTGCTTCACCTGCCTTGGTCTGAAACACACAATAAAACCGCAAACTGGAAATGAACCAATGTCCACAGCAGTGGAGAGTTCAAGACTGAAAGGTCTCACAAGTAGGGATCTTCCTGCCTGCAGAGGTAAATCACTGTGCAAATTCTTAACTACTCTTAAAGTTGGAGTCAAAAGTTAGAACCACTGAAGAATGGCTTCCAAACGGCAACTAAACACCATCACTCTTCACAGCTGAGAGTCACAAAAAATACACAGTTACTTTCAACACATGCTGAGAGGCAGGTTCCTCTCTATAAATGCTGTCCTTTGTTTGGAGAGCTTTAACCAGTTCATTCTGAAGGAGATCAGCCCTGGGATTTCTTTGGAAGGAATGATACTAAAGCTGAAACTCCAGTACTTTGGCCATCTCATGCAAAGAGTTGACTCGTTGGGAAAGACTCTGATGCTGGGAGGGATTGGAGGCAGGAGGAGAAGGGGATGACAGAGGATGAGATGGCTGGATGGCATCACTGACTCGATGGACGTGAGTCTGAGTGAACTCTGGGAGTTGGTGATGGACAGGGAGGCCTGGTGTGCTGCGATTCATGGGGTCAGAAAGAGTCGGACACGACTGAGCGGACTGAACTGAACTGAACTGAACTGAACTGTTCTGACTAGAGTGTTAATTGGTTGAATGCAAATATCTGGTTTGCGATATGGGCAAGGCATTGTCTCTCTCACCCTCTCTGTATATATACATACCTTTATGAAAATGTTATTATACATAAAGATACATATATGATACATATTTTTTGGCCTCAGTTTTCAGACTATGAAACCACTCTTAGGAGGGAATACTAAAGGCTGACATGGTCCAGGGTAGTCTGGCAGCGTGTCCTCTGACTAGCTGGCCTCACCTCTTTGCCATCCTGTGAAGGAGCGTTAGGGGGACGGGGGCGACGCCGATAGTTATAGGGGCGCTGGTATCCACGGCGAGCAGGTGGCTGGTTTGGACCATTGGCCGCTTGTTGATTCTCCTTATCTTCAGCCTCTCCGACAGCTGGGGCAGGTCGTGGGCGAGGAGGGCCCCTGGAGCAGAGAAAAGAGAACATGTGCAATTGGAAAGGGCCTTCGAGAACAGCAGGTTTTGTCTTTAAAGGTTTAAAAAGTCAAGGGATCAAGACTTACTCCCAGAATTATGCAAGGCTAGAGTGAAAAAGTTGGCTTAAAGCTCAACATTCAGAAAACAAAGATCATGGCATCTGGTCCCATCACTCCATGGCAAATAGATGGGGAAACAGTGGAAACAGTGTCACACTTTATTTTTGGGGGGCTCCAAAATCACTGCAGATGGTAACTGTAGCCATGAAATTAAAAGACGCTTATTCCTCGGAAGGAAAGTTATGACCAACCTAGATAGCATATTCAAAAGCAGAGACATTACTTTGACAACAAAGGTCCATCTAGTCAAGGCTATGGTTTTTCCAGTGGTCATGTATGGATGTGAGAGCTGGACTGTGAAGAAAGCTGAGCACCAAAGAATTGATGCTTTTGAACTGTGGTGCTGGAGAAGACTCTTGAGAGTCCCTTGGACTGCAAGGAGATCCAACCAGTCCATTCTAAAGGAGATAAGTCCTGGGTGTTCATTAGAATGACTGATGCTAAAGCTGAAACTCCAGTACTTTGGCCTCTTCATGCGAAGAACTGACTCACTGGAAAAAAACCCTGATGCTGGGAAGGATTGAGGGCAGGAGGAGAAGGGGACGACAGAGGATGAGATGGCTGGATGGCATCACCAACTCGATGGACATGAGTTTGAGTAAACTCATCACCAACATGAGTTGGTGATGGATAGGGAGGCCTGGCGTGCTGCGATTCATGGGGTAGCAAAGAGTAGGACACGACTGAGCGACTGAACTGAACTGAATATGGCAAATGGAACAAAAGGACGATGAGATTTAAAAAATTCAATCATTTTCCTCCTTCATTTGAACACTATTTGCAGTGAACAAACACCTACAGAACATAGGCTCTGTCCTACCAGGCACTGTGGGTGCAAAAATTAAGAGAAGTGCCTGGTATCTGCCCTCTGTGGGCAGCCTGCCTTGAAGACGTGGAGGCTAAGGGGATTCGACACAGCAAGAAAACTAACATTAGTCGTGTGCTGAGGCCTGTGCTCTATGCTTGCATGTTAATTATCTCATTTAATTTCAAGGCTAATTCTGTGAGTTTAAGATTTAGAGTGAGAAAACCAAGAGGCTTAAAGGTGAGTATTTGGTTGAATCACATTGAATTGCTGCTTTTATAGGTCAAAAAGTTTGAATACAACCTTCCCAAGGTCACACACAGCTAGAGATTGACAAAACTGGGACCCGCAGGATCTTTTTCCTGTTTTCCTTAAGACATTTTTACGAAGCTTCTTTTATTTCCAAAGTCATTAGTAGTGAATCATTAGAATGACAGCATCTAAAATTACAAGGAATCTTGTGAGAAAAAAGAATGTAGAATGCTGCCAATCAGGAGAGCTCCAGTAATGTCCTTACTCTCCTGTCAATAATCCCATTTTGCCAAACTTCAAGGGGGTATGGACGTCGTTCATGAATGAAGCTCTTCAAGGACAGGGCAAAGGAACAGGGAGCTTACAATATAAAAAGCTTATAATGAATCTTGGGGAGTCTAGCCAATTCGGTTTTCACAAGGGATAAAGCAGAAATAAAACAACACTCCTTTCACTACTCTTAAAATCCTTGGTAGTAGTCGTAATCAATTTATCGAGGGCTTACTATCTATCAGGCAACATTCTGATTATCTTAAATGCCTTAGAGTACATCTAACCTTACTGACAACTGTGGGATATTCCTTATTGTCCATTTTGTAAACCTGGTGACTCCGTCTAAGAGGAGTCCTGAAACTTATGAGAAGGAGACACATACAGCTACAGATGAGCTGCTAGTCGTAGGGTGGGAATTTAAACACAGACACCTGGATCTGTAGTTAGTTGATTCAACCCCTGCATTAGACCGCTTCATTATCAGAACATTCAGTCTGGCAAGTCCCCTATGAGCTGCAAACTTTCAAAGACGCAAATGTGCTTGCCCCCCTTCTCCTGTTGCTGACGGTCCTTCAGCTCCACCATCTCCCACCTCCTCTCCCTCTTCCAGTCAGTAACTCTTCTTGCCTGGTCACTGGTCACTTCTTGCCAGCCCGTGTGTGCCAGCTGTTGTACTGACTGGACTACTGTACTTTCAAGGTACTGTAATATAAGATTAAAAGTGTTTTTTTAATTTTTAAAAAAATTTTTATTGAAGGATAATTGCTTTACAGAATTTTGTTGTTTTCTGTCAAACCTCAACATGAATCAGCCATAGGAATACATATATCCCCTCCTTTTTGAACCTCCCTCTCATCTCCCTCCCCATCCCAACCCTCTAGGTTGATACAGAGCCCCTGTTTGAGTTTCCTGAGCCATACAGCAAATTCCCATTGGCTATCTGTTTTACATATGGTCATGTAAGTTTCCATGTCACTCTTTTCATACATCTCACCCTCTCCTTTCTTCCCATGCCCATAAGTCTATTCTCTATGTCTGTTTCTCCACTGCTGCCCTGTAAATAAATTATTTGTTTTTTATGTACATGTTATTTGCATGAAAATTATTATAAACCTATTATAGTACAGTACTGTCTAGCTGACTGTGTTAGGTGGGTACCTAGGCTAACTTTTTATGACTTATGAACGAAGCATGCTGGACTTACAAGCATGCTCTTGGAACAGAACTCACTGGCATGTAGGGGACTTACTGTATCACAAATGCGTGCTGGCAGCCAATTCTTCCTTCATTTGTAGAGCTACCACTGAATAACATATCAGTTAATTTCTGTTGCTCTCATCTCATTAAATATAATAAAATAAAAATTAAGTATGAATTTACATCATGTGAAAGTTATCAGAAACAAAGAATGCTTTGGTAGAGGGATAACTAGAAACTTTAGTTGTTACGGAACAGGGGAAATGACACATAGCCATCTAAAAATACATGTACTGCAGAGCCCCACCAAACCTTGGACATATGGTCAAAGCAGTCACATCTCCTCATTACATAATAAATCCAAAAAAAAAAACAGACCTGCAACAACCCCAACCGCCCTACTGTCACTGGCAAGTTCTTCAGTTGGTCATTGGTCAGCAGGCGACATCACCTACCTCCGGTACCTTGCACGGTAAGTTGGATTCCGATGGACTGGTCCCTGCAGTTGCGCTCCTTCTGGGACCCCATCCTTCATCTCACCAATCTCACCGGCCTGGAGGGAGGCAAGGAGAGCTGAAGTGAGTGTCAGAATGCAGGATATGAGAGACACAGCACACAGTTGCATTGAACAAAACTTTTAAAGGAAAAAAATAAAAGGCTTCATTTACAAAGCTGGGGAATCTCCTATCAGTGAACCATGTACTGATTAAATGTGCGTGAACGATAGGAAAGAAAGACAGACTCAGTCCCACTAGACAGTCTTTTCCTGATCCCAGTGCAACTAAAGTTATTTTACAACATTAAACATGTTAAAATGTCCCATTTGTCTCCTGAAAGAAAACCTTTATTGCAAAAGGAAATGGAATGATATACTATGTTAGAGCAATGAGAATCCTCAGTGGGTCTGAGAATTTCAAACTCAGACCCACTCATTCTACAAATGGGGTACCCCTTTGATACAGTAATGGTTTCTACATTCAAAGGTCACCCCACACCTTTTAACCACACCTTTACCTCTGATTCCTTTTTTTTACAATTTTTTTCCTTTTATCTGTTTGCATATTTAATTGAAGTATAACAATAAATAATAAAAAATACTTCCTTGAGAAATTTATTTGAAGCTGGGGGAATTATTACAGAACTTCCAGAGGAAGAAAGAAAAAAAAAACTAACCAACCAACCCACCCATCCAAAATCTCTGAATTTCTTCATGATACAGACACATCTCAATCTGCTTTTACCCACTCAAAGGTAATATCCCTTCCTTCTCCATATTTCACTAAGAAAAGAGAACCAATCAAAGAAGAATCTCTATATTCTTTCGCCATCAAATCTACCACCCTACACCTACATCTGCTTTTCCTTCTCTCACTCAACTGATTAAGTGGTCCATGCCCACAGACAAAGCCAACCCTTCTCTCTGGCCTATGAGGGCACTTGAACTCTCAATCCTCCTCTCCTCCATCAGCTCCATCCAGGCATATAAACATGCTGAAATAACATCCATCTTTTCCAACTGTCTTCTTTAAATTATCTCAAAGTTACAGGGCGGTTGAGGGTATAGACTTGAAACCTCAGACTCCATTTGATTTCGTCAGTTGTCCCAATAATGTCATTTACAATAAAAAGACTCACTTAGAGCCATGCCCTGAATTTAGTTGTCTCTGTAACTGGAACAGTTCTCCAGTCTTTACTTGCCTTTCATGATCTTGATACGTTCAAGTGTTACAAGGCAGTTATTTTGCAAAATACTCCTCATTCGGGGTTGTTTAGGGTCTCCACATGATTGAATTACACATCCTTGGAAGAGAAGCCACAACAGTGCTCTGGATTTTTCTCACTGCATCCTGTTGGCTGGCATATGGTGTCAATTCCTACTTAATTCCTACTGTTACTGACAGTGTTCACTCTGAGAAGAACCCCGGGGGAAGTGTACGCTTTTCCCCTTTGCAATGTATGAGGATTTTGTGAAAAAAGTACTTTCAAAAGCCAGTAAATGTTTCATTCTTCATCCAATTCAATATATTTGTTTACATCTGTAAACTTTTATATTTGTTAATATCTTATATAGAAAACTCCTGGTTTTCTACTTTATTCATTGAGCTGTAATCTGTTACTATCATTACTGGCCAATGGGAGCCCTGTCCAGCTGGCTTGTGTCCTCTGGATGTGACTCCAGCATTCTTTGAGCACTTCCTTGTTTTCTGGCACAACAAGATGTTCTAGGCTCATATTGTACTTTCTCTGGCCTGGCTCTGAAATTGGCCGGTTCTCCAAAAGGGCTTCTATTTTTTATTGGAAAATGGTATTCACAAATGAAAAATTGGGGGCCAGGCATGCTCAGTGCTATTAAGGTGTCACTGATCTGAGGCCATTTCAGTAGGCAGAAATAATACACAAACACAAATACATACCACACATACATACACTGTAAGTTACTTGTGTGTGATGTGTGTATATGTATGGCATATTTGATCTGCCCACCAAGTGACTTTAGGTTGTTGGCGAAGGAAGGGAGGCCAGGAGAGAATTCAATGTAAAAACATAGTCAAATCAAACAAAAACCTTGCCCTGACCCTACATCCTCCACCAGCCACGGCCCCATTTCTCTGAGCTCCTCGACAACATACATACATACAGAGGCAGAAGACCCCCTCTGCCAGCACAGACACCTCCTCAAAGAGGACTATAATACCTCCACTTTGCTCTTTCTTGAATTCAGAGACTTTTGTCCTCACATACCACTAATCTCCAAGTTACCAAACCTACTAACCTAGTCTCAGTCTCCCTTCCTCCCTTCCTCAATAGCACGTAACACAGCACTTCCTTCCAGGACGTTCTCTCCCCATCTGCTCCTTCCCATCGTCCTCTACCAGACTCCTTGTCTCCCTAATCCTTAACTGCTTAATCCGAAACTCAGTCCTTGGCTCAGTTTTCTACCTATCCTCGTTGTATCAGTCCCTCTCTCCCTGGCCCAGGCCTTTAGCTATGTTTTGATGTCTCCACAGGTGCACCTACAGTCTCGCCTACCCTCCAGGCTCCCTTCGGCCTTTGTATCGTACTTGCCATTCCCTCTACCCTTCATGCCTTTCCTGGTGTGTGAACGCCTTGTTCCCTTGCCTCTTTTAGGTCACTTTTGAAACACCCCCAAAGACTGTCTCCCACCTCTTCTAAAATCACACCTTCTTAACTCAAGCCACTCTCTACCTCTTGCCTCTTTTATTTTTCTGCCAAGTTGACTTCTCTCCCCTTGGAGGTGATATTTAATGTGTCCAGAAGATCTCCAAATGCCTTCTGTCTCTCTGCCCAAACCTGGTCTTCCTTCGCAAGGTATCCTTTATTCCTAACACCACACGTTCACTCCATCATCAGATGCTGTCACTTCCTAAATGTGGCCACTCCTCACACCTCCACTGATAGCACTCTTAATTCCTGCCCTGACTGCCCCTCCATAGGGCAAATGAGGGAGCTGGTCTCCCTAATTCTGCTGCTGCCTCCTGTGGCCCAGCCTCCTTCAACTGTCCGGTGATTTCTCAAATATGTTTCCTCCCCTGTTTAGATCCCTCAACTAGCTTTTCATCACACTGAGGATAGGTCAACAATTCTTATTATGGTCTATAGTAGGCATGCCTAATATGCCTTGATGCTACCTTAATCTAACCTCTTACAGGGCCCTCTATTCACCCATAACATCTCAACCACATGAGTCTCCCTTACTTCTCTGAACAAGCAAAGCTACTTCTTCTTCAGGAACTTCGATTCAAACACACACACACAGAAACAGAAAGGAACATATCTAAAGGATGAACATATACTAGAATGACAGAACAGGAGGAGACTGGACAGACCGAGTTTAAACCAAAGTCTACCACCCATGTAACCTTAGGTAAAAGTTGCTAATTTCTTAGACTACTCAAATCCCTTCACTTGTAACAACAACAACAAAAATATGGACACCACTGCCAATTCCATAAAGCTGTAGGGAAAACTAAGAACTGATTCCAAACATCTGTCTCTTAGTGGAGGCCAAACAATGCTGCTCCTTTTCCTCTGTCATATAATTCTCTTCTCGGAGATGACAAACAGTTGATATCAGCTCAGTAACCACCATGACTTATTTGCCAAATATCGAGAATTATTATCTTTGAAAAAGGGAAGTCATTTGGACACGGCTATATCACGCTATATGACATCCTCGGTACACAGTTCAGTTCAGTTCAGTTCAGTCACTCAGTCGTGTCTGACTCCTTGCGACCCCATGAATTTGCAGCATGCCAGGCCTCCCTGTCCATCACTAACTCCAGGAGTTCACCCAAACTCATGTCCATCGAGTCAGTGATGCCATCCAGCCATCTCATCCTCTGTCGTCCCCTTCTCTTCCTGCCCCCAGTCCCTCCCAGCATCAGAGTCTTTTCCAATGAGTCAACTCTTTGCATCAGGTGGCCAAAGTATTGGAGTTTCAGCTTCAGCATCAGTCCTTCCAAGACAACTAAAATGCAGTTGCCCGAATATGCACACATTTTCAAAATTAGTTTTCAACTTGCTTTTCTGCACGGCACGCAGAATCCCTTTGCTCTGAACCTCCTGTTCCTAAGGTGAAGTATACTTTTCTTTCAACCAATATTGAAGATACTCATCATATACTCAAAAAATATGGTACATATGTATATGCTAAACATGAAGGAGGATTATTTTAGGAAGGCACTACTGACTCCCTAAAAATAAATGCGTGTCGTAGTCTCCCTGACTCTTCCTGTCCTCATTTCCTAGAGGCCCAGGCTGCTGCCCTAAAGAAACCTACTATGCCTCATGTACCCAATCTCTCCATATACGTAAGGCTACTTGCTATTTTTAGCACATTTGTCAGGGACAGCTGTTAAAGAGTAGAAGGGGAGAAAAAAACAAGAAGCAATGTAGGAAGAACACAGTCATGCATGATAGATAGGAAAAGGGCAGCAAAGAACAGACTGGACACAATGTTCAGTCAAAACACTCAGTGGACAAACAAAAACCAAGGACACTAAGAGGAAGAAGGTGTAAGCTAGTGGTACCAAAAATGAGGTCCTCTCCCAAGATTTCCAAGTTTCCTGGAACTGCAAATTTGGTGAAAGGCTTATTAACTACAAGTCAAGTTCACAATAGTTGTATCAGTATTTTGCATTAAAAATGAAAAAAAAAGACAATCCTCTCCACTTTCATATGAGGTTTTCTTAATCATCAACATTATCTCATCTAAATTAAGGACTTTATAGACACCATCCACCCTGAGTTGTCACACACTACAGTCTATCTTGGACTTTATCATCACAGCCGCAAGGTGGAGGCAATTGTCGAATTTAAGGGATAGACAAGTTAATCTCATAAGCTCACAGTAAGTAGCAGAGATAAGACTCAAACTCAGGCCTGACTGACTTCAGAGTTCAGCTCCTAGACACCCTCACCTGTCCCTACTTTATGTCTTTCATTTTTTCTATAAACTTGAGACTGTACCTTGTCCACCAGGGTCCCTGGGTATAGGCAAGGCTCAAGGCTCATGTGGTCGTGCGTTTAGAAATGAGACTAGAAGGACCAGTCTCAAAGAGCAGACTAGTCTGCTTGGGTTAAGTAGCGTCAGCATCGAGAAGCCAAAAGCAAGGTTTGATTTCCGGCCGCTGGTATTGGAAGAGGAGGAGGAAGAGTAGGCAGAGGAAGGACGGAGGGGTGAGGACTGCCGGAGAGAAGTCCCAGGTGCTGGTTTACCTGCATTCTGCTGGGATGGGGGAAGACCCGGGAGCGGCGGTCAAAGGTCTGTCCCACGTGGTAAGGCGGGAAGCGCCGCCGGTACTGGGGGCGGTACTGGGGGCGGCGCGGCTGACTCCGGGCCCCAGAGAACTGCCCGGCAGCGGCGGGGGCCTCCAGTCCTTCACTGCTGCCGCTCCCTTCCTCCTCCTCCTCCCCAGCGTACTAGCGAAGCAAAGAAACAGAGGTTCAGAGGAGGTGTCGGCAGGGAAAGAAGCAAAGAATACCATTTAGGCTGAGTATCAACGAAACAAACAAAAAATTCTCCTCCAAAGGAACGATCCCTTCTAGTATATCGACAAAAATGCATTTACCCCGGATTATCAGGTGATGACCTGAGATAAGCTACATTAAGATTAAAGCAGATCCATGCAGATAAAATACCAAGAAGCAGAAAAGCAAGTGCAATTAATCGCTAAAGAATTTAGTTCGCATCTAGTTAGAATTAGTCAGTATCAGTTGACTAACCACCCAAAAAACATTTACACAGTTTAGAATATTTGGCTCCACCAAATGTGTCTCCCCACATTGGCCATCTACTGGGGCAAAGTAAAGAAAAATATATTTTGTATATTTTGTGGTTGGTCCTAAGTGGTTTGCTTCCTGGAGTGGTTGGGTTCTCAAAGTGTGGATGGGGGTCTCTGAAATCCTTCTTAGGGGGGTCATCAAGGTCAAACTATTCCCATAAGGCTGGCAGGATGCTGTCTTTTCCCATCTCATTCTCTCCTGAGTTGGGGGCAGGACGGGGGTTGGATCTCCCAGAAGCTACAGTGACACATGGTCCCTCACAGCACCAAGGCAGAAGGAGCTGTAAGGAACCAGCTGTCTTTCATTAAACCAACATCAGTGATTGGCAAAAACCTAAAGCAACACCACTCTTTTCATTCAATTAAAAAATAGCTTTCATTAAAAAAAAAGTTATTTGTATTTACAAGTAATAGCTTATTTTAAAATAAATTAAATCTTTTAAATTCTGCTTTACTTTCCAATACAATAAGTATTAATAGACATACATAAAAACTCTGGGATCCCATAATTAAGCATATAAATGGGTCCAAAAAGCAGAAGGTTTGAGAACCACTGACTGATGGCATACCTCTCTTTATTTGTTTAGGAATAAAGTTTTAATTGCACTTTAATACATAGTAGCAAGTAATAAATACAGTTTCTGAATATAACAAACTTTATTAACACAAGGAACTATTGATTCATTTTATCTTTTTCCTGTATTTAAACTACCATTTCCCATACTAACATTTTATATCAAAAAAATATAAGCAAACAGCTAAACATCCCTTAAAGAATTTTTTATTTCAAATCTTACTTTAAAGGGGAATTGCAATGCCAAAGGTAGTCTTAAGTAAAGTAACTATAGCTTTTAAAAAATGAACTAACTTAGAATGAAGAAAATTAAATGACTGATGTTGGGGGTGAGAGTATTTAAGATTTAGAACTCTCCAGAAAACCAAGCCCACATGAGCAACGAAATTCTCAAAGAGGAAAAGTTTCAAGCATAGCCTCAACTAGTCTAATTTCAGAAAATCCAAGTAACTCTATACTTTATAAAATCTGTATCAGATGTAATCTCCAATGATTTAAAGGCATATTAGCATAGAAAATGTTCCCCCAAATAGTGTGACTGAATAAACTGTAAATTTTCTCTTTAGGTTTCTCTGTATCTGAGTTTTCTATAGCCAAATCTCTCATTAAGATTAGTTTTACAAAATAACAACAATGGCACCACCATTGCCAAACACACTCAGGAAGCTGTCAGGACCCAGAAGACATCACAACAGAAAACCTTCATTTATGTTTATTTTCAGAATTTTGATAATTTTGTTTCTAAACATCACACACAGGACTTCAGAATTTCGAGCTGAGGAGAAACGTCTTTGAAGGAAAATTTTTCACTAAAGGCTTTTTACCACTTGTACTTCTGAGGTAAACTAGAAATCAAAACAATTACAACTAGTGTTCCATGAATCTGGTGAACCTGAAAGAGTTAACACGACGTAGTAGATGCTATGGTAGCCTATTCCTACTGTCTCTGACACAGTTTATTATTAAAAATTAAACAGGATAAGCAAAACATGGGTAAGAGAAATACAGGAAGAAAAACAAGATACCACATGGAATCTGATAGAAACCAATTTGGGCTGCATGTTTAAGATGACACAATGAAGAGAGGAAACATTTAGGTAAGCAGAAACATACTATTCTATCAAAGTGCAGAGATATAAACCATTCTCAGTCTGCAAATACTTCTTTCTGGTGAGACTTTTTTCAAAAGTTTTCCCTGGATGACGCACATAGCCACAATCCTGTGTTCACAAAGCATCTTGAGTTTTATTCCAGAGTACCAATCCCTGGTACTAATTCTAGAAACATCAAAAAAATGACTCATATCTAAGAGGGTCCTCATGACCACAAGTTGGATGCCTCAAGAATATTTTAAACTGAGTCTCCTCCAGCCAGACTTGGTTGTAAACCCTTTCACTTAGATTGGTACCAATCTACAGGACTAAAAATTCAGACTTAATTGTTGCTTAACTTTGAAATAATGGGAAATGCTATCCTAAATAAAACAGTTACATAATTGAGGCAAATCACTTAATATTTCTGTGGCCAGCACTGTCCATCACTTACTCCAGAGCTGTTCCTCACTATTCCTTGCCAAGGAAAGGCTGACTTTAGAAAGAAACAGCGTCAGCGCCAAGGGATGAACACCAGATGTAAGCCAATCACAGAAACCCCAGGCCCCTTCTCCCCACCCCACCCAGTGGATGTCACATGGTTCGGTTCTGGCCGATAAAGGAGCCAAAAGAAGAAAAAACCTTTCTGACAACCTTGGCATGGCCCAAGTTAAGCCTTCTTGTTACATGATAATTAAATGGCTGTTACTTGCAGCCAAATGCAAACAAACTGATAAAACTGCTGAATGGCAAAAATGTCACATAAGACCAGTGGGGGTGAACTCTGAACATGAAAAATTTCCCATCCAAAAAAATCACTGTGTTTCCAGGAGAAGATACAGCTTTTATGTGCTTCAAACATACACACTTAATTTTAGATGCGCACATTTCTTGGGTCACTGATGATGAAAGAGACAACGTACATTGCGGGGCGGTCCACGGCGCCGGCCATAGTAGCCGCGTCTGTAGCGGCGCCGGTCAGCAGCATATCGGCTCCCTTCCACTGGAACGCCATCCGGGCCGGTCACGTTGGCTGCTTCTGCACCCTGAGAAAGGAAGAAAGCAAAGACGGCCTTCGAGTCAGAAAGAAGCCAAACGACCGAAAGCACCGCCTTAGACAGCCAGAGGGTTTAAGACTGGCAGGAGGTACTAGAAGTTCCTACAGGTGACCTCAAAAACACACCCTCGTTTTAATAAGGTGAGCAAGATGCTTGATGTCCTGATTTAAATGTATACAGCATGACACCTGACACAACACTGTTTATCAACTATGCGGCAATATAAAGTAAAAAGTTAAAAAGATAATGGATGTATATACAGCTTGCGTGCTTCCACAACCTCTGCTCTCTTGATTCAAGAGCAATATGTATATATATTTATCTTTAAGAAACGTAAAACTGGTAAATATAAAGCAACTGGAGCAAAGGAATGCTAGACCAGGAAGAATATTCTTCACTGGAAATAACTGAGATGATGTTCTCTTCCTAGAAAATACGGAAACCTGTTACTCTGTGAGGTACCAAGAGAATCCACTCATGGGCTCACGTGGTCTGTCCAGCACTGAGCTAGTGAGAGAGAAATTCCTCCCAGCGTGGCAGTGGCAGGAATGAAGGGCTGCTGACTCAGCTCCTGCTTTCATACACAGTGTCCACAAAAGGAGTCCCTCTTCAGATCTTATTGTCGAAACAGACATAGCCTTTAGATTCTCTACGGACAAGCGGATAAAGTAATGCTTCAAAAATATAAAAAGTTCGGGAAAAGGAGATTCAAAAGAGTGAAACCCCACTCTATGTCCATTTGTATAACCTCACATGCTGAAAATACACAGAGGTAAAATTAACCTGGCTAGATAAAATTTTATTAGTTGGATGGAACATTAGGGATCGTTACAGGTCTGCATTTGCTGGTAGATAACTTGGAACTCTGGAAGATCTGCAAGATACTCTGGGATCACATTGGTAAAGGTCACTTAAATTTTTATATGAGATGAAATAAAGTGTTTCTGTTTTAAAACAGGAAACAGTTTGGGAGTTGCTTAGAACAGGAACTACAGAATGAATGGTGTGTAGATCAGAAGAGCAATCATCTGGGAGTGAACTAGTCAGCTTACAATTAAAAAATAAAGCATAAAAGACATTACTAATATTAGAATTAAACATATCACAGCATTAAAAACCTGTCGATGCACATCAAAATGATCCTTTTAGCTTCCTGGGTTAGTCTTCATCTGAAGATAGCGGTTATATAGTCTGTCAAGATGCCTCTGGCTTTTCAAAACCCAAGCCAAAGAGAAAACATAATGATTATATTTGATTTTATTCTTAAAACAAAAAGGTATCTTTCACCCCAAAACAGCTTTTATCAATTTTTAATACTAAAAAACTACCTTAATTTTAAAAATTTTATTTATATATTTATTTCTGGCTGCCTTGGATCTTCATCACTGTGTGTGAGCTTTCTCTAGTTGCAGTAAGCAGCGGCTAAGCTCTAGTTGTACATGGGCTTCTTGTTCTGTGGCTTCTCTTGCTGTAGGGTATGGGCCCTAGGAGGGTGTGCGGCTTCAGCAGTTTCAGCTCCAGGGCTCTAGAGTACAGGCTCAATAGCTGTGGTGCACAGGTCCAGTTTCTCTGCAGCATATGGGATCTTCCCAGATCAGAGATCGAACCCATGTCTCCTGCACTGGCAGGTGGATTCTTTAGCACCAAGCCACCAGGAAAGCCCTGTTTTAATTTTAAATTTCACTTGAAAACACATTTGGTACCAAAATAAGATTTGTCATTTTAAATCTTCAGAAATTAGCTTTTCCTTCCATGATTTAAATGGGGTTCATCATTTATTAAAATGGAAATTAAAATATCCTTTTATACTGCATCAAACAATGCATATGATAGTCAATAATCAAACACTTTTACTTAAAGAATTGCTTCTTTCTGTCATAGTAAAAATCCAAAGTACTGTTAACTCATAAAGGACTGAGAGACCATTTACTAAGCGAGAAAATATTGCCAGCACCCTGGATACCCAACCACAATCTCCTCTCACCTTCTCTCCTTCAACCACATCGAACTCTACGGTTTCTCCATCTCCTACACTGCGCAGGTATTTCCGTGGGTTATTTTTCTTGATGGCAGTCTGTCAAGATTAAAAAAACATTCTGAATGAAGTATAGGTCAAAGTTGGCCACAGAGTTCACCCCTTTCAAGTTTACTGGCTCTACTGAAGAAATCGTTAATCTAACGTTGTTGTTTAGTCGCTAAGTCATGTCCGACCCTTTGCGATCTCATGAACTGCAGTGCACAACGCTCCTCTGTCCATGGTGTTTCCCAGGAAAGAATACTGGAGTGGGTAGTGATTTCCTCCTCTAGGCACCTTCCTGACCCAGGGATGGAACCTGTGTCTCCTGCATGGGCAGGCGGGTTCTTTACCACTATTCTATTCTATTCTATTCTATTCTCCCAACTAACCTGCATCTCTAAAACAAGAACAACAAAACAAAAAAACACTATACAACTATGTTCCACATTACTTTCTTGATTTCATGTTATCCTTCAAAATTCATCTTGGTAGGTGGGTTAAACAGAAAGTGCAGTTATACTGATGAACTACTTGTGATACTGGATAGATGCGCTTCCTCACACTATGAAGTGTCTTGGGTCAGACTCTATTTTCCATCATTGTGGGGGCTGTGGGATGGGGCCCGCCTCCATAAAATCTTACACATGCACATAAACACAGAAATATGGGGATAGAGATTTCAGTGAACAAGAGAAACCGCTAACCTCAAAAGAAATTTTAAAAATCCAAGGGGGGATAAATATTTCTGACAATATATGAAAATACCTCAAGAACAAAACACTGCTGACAACCTTCTCCTCTCCCATTTTACAGATGAGGAAACCAACTGGAGGCTGATAAGTGATTTGAGTTTATAAAAATACAGCCTAGGGGAAGGAGGCGGGTGGGTAGGGGAAGTGTATACCCCTGTACTATAACTGTGTGATATTTATTCAAAATTTTCTCATCACATCGTTCACATGTCAGCTCATCCCTATGCGCTCCCTGATAAATAACATTGAAAGGTTAATGATGTTATCCTGCAGTGAACATAGGCACCTAAATACCTGCTTATAAACAGGCTTCTCTTTTTCAATCAATGGAGGGAAGAAAATAACTCCTGTAATGAATTCCATTTTGTCAGCTGGTATCTCTAAACAGTTAAAGGGGCTCTGGGTTTCTGTGGAACTAGGTCAGCCTTATTTTATAAAGCGATTAGGCATGTGTAATCTAGCCCTTCCCTTACTCTGAGTAGGAGGGAGGGAAAAAAAAAAAGAATGAACCAGTAGGGCAGAGACCTCACCCACAGAGGAAAAAGGCAGTTCAGGACAGGATATACACACAGGCCGCCTGAACATTCAGCCAGTCCAAAAACAGCCCCTCCCTACCGGCTCGTTCCCTTTTTCCTGTTAAACTGGGCAAGCCTCAGCACACCGAGGTGACTCACTGCCCAGCCTCACGGGGGGCTGGAATCAGTTCACACACTCACAGGCCAGTGAGGCTGGCCACTGGCACAGAACCTTGTGAGGTCCCTTTACGCCATCAGTCACCAGAAGGCAGAGTTCTTAGCCCAAAAATCTCTATTACTCCCTAGGTGTTATAAGCAACACTCCCTTTAGGTCTGTTCTGACTTTAAAAGTCATTGTGTCTGAACAAAGTAATCCACTCCAGTTACCCTGGCACAACTGGAATACAACTGATAGAAACCACAATGGGATCACTTCTTCTGACATGGCACTCTCTCCAGTCACCAAACTCTACCCCATGGTGCAGAGGATCCTAAACAGCAGGAAAACACAGAAAACCAGACGCTTGACAGAGCCCTGGAGGTGAATGTGCTGGTATTGGTACCTGTCTCTGTACTTCTCTGTTGTTATCCACTAAGAACCACACATATGTGAGACAATTCACTGGAAATTAACCACACAAAAAGAAAACTAAGTGCACGTCATGCTTTTAATCTCTTTTGCCAAGAAAGTCCAGGATACAGAATAACATCCTAGGTCAATAATGTAGAAAAAGACTGAGCTTCCTGTACAGAGAAGTCCGTGTTTTCTGTATTTTACACTTTTTCTACATCTCCTTTGAATACAGGGGATGACAGGCCTATTTGACCTGGACATGTGCTAAGCAGGACAGAGGAGGGGACTAGCCTGGGAGCTGGAGCCTCCTTATGTCTTGGATCTTGCTTGTGCTCAGTCGCTAAGTCATGTCCAACTCTTCTGTATCCCACGGACTGTAGCCCACCAGGCTCCTCTGCTCACGGGATTTCCCAGGCAAGAATACTGAAGTGGGTTGCCATTTCTTTCTCCAAGGGATCTTCCCCACCCAGGGATTGAACCCGAATCTCTTGCATTGGCAGGTGGATTCTTTACCCTTGAGCCTCCTGGAAAGCCCCCATGTTTTGGATACACACACTCCAGCCATCTGCTTCGCTGTGCTATTTACCCAAGTTCAAGTGCTCTGATGGAGGAGGATTTAACCAGTACCCACCCAGGCGAAGGTAAGGTGAGGCCCAGCCAAACACAAGGAGGAAACACAGTCAGGCGCACAGGCTGCTAAGATGGAAATAGAAGTGCTTTAGCTGAAGACTCTAAGGCTCTAAAAATTAGCATGTGGTCTGATTATTACTTCATTAAGCTCAAAAAATAAAACTGTCTGAAAACAGTTAATGTGATGGACGAGAAGAGCTTAAGTGCTAATCTTAAAATGTGGAACTGGGCCCTCTTGCCAAAATAAAACCCCAGGAGGAGTTTCAAGCAGAACAGCAACGTGCAGGGCTTCACTTTGGGAAAGGGATAATAATAGCAGATTAGACACCCCTCTCCTCAGAGAGCAAACATCACAGTTATCGTCCCTCTTACCTGATGTACAAATACATCTTCTTTGGTGTCATTTCTGTTGGAAGACAAAAAGCTCACAGTTAAAAGAACTAGGTAAGTGGGAAAACGTACAATAGTTTAGAGCCTAGGACTTCAAAACACAACATAGATGTCTGTCTGTCCTCTAAACTCAGATGCCTCAAGTCAGTCCTCCTTAAAAACTTCTAAACCCAAAAGGGACCCACCTTACTCTTCCATATGACAATGGTGCCTAGCTTCATGCACACAGAGTCAACCTCTCATCTCTCTCTAAATCACATGGTATGTAACCAGAGCCCGAGGTTTCCCTCCCAGCAAAAGCAAAGCAAGACAGTTAAAAGGACAGGGCACAGCTGTGAACTAGGCTCTCCTTACACTGAAACCTAAAACAACCCCCCCTCCACCACCACCCTACCCTAAACCCCCACCGCACCCCCACTGCCCACCAAAACATACAAGGAAGAAATTAGAGGAATTTTTCTTTTTTTTTAAGAAGGTGGGGTCCTAACTAGGAGGGCTAGAGAAAATGATGGTATCATATAAAAACGTCAGAACACCCTCACCACTTGCAGCTGTGTTCTCATTCCTATATGCTTAGAAGTTACCATGGTTTAAAGAAAACACTGTGGTTTCTACACAGGACTTGGACCAGACCTGGGTTACAGATCCAGCTCAATTACTCACTAGTTGTGTGACCTGAGGAAAGTTGCTTAACCAGTCTAGGATTCCACTGCTCCATCTGTGAAATTGTGGATACCCACTCAATTATCTTAAGGCCCTTCCCCTTTCTCTATTGTCCCCACTGCCACTGTTTTTTCTTTTAATGACTAGATTATATAAAATAAGTTATTTATCTGTGTTTTAGAAATGCATTGCAATTAATGTTAAATGATCAGCAGCTTAGAAATGAGAGTATTTACACAGCTCAGAAATCTGAAAACTTACACAAGTCATTAGTAAAGTATGGGAAAAGACACCAACAGCAGGTGCCATAGCATGAGGACATATTTAAATAAAACACGCAGAGATACACACACATACCGATTTATAAATCCATATCCATTTCTGACGTTGAACCATTTGACAGTGCCAAGGACTTTGGTGGCTAAAATAGGATTAAGCAGATAAATTAGTATCTGACCTACAAAGAGATAAAGCTCATACCACTAAGGTCTTGATAGCATTATTTAAAGCCTAAATAAATATACCTGAGGAAACCATTAAAAGCTTAACTTTAGAGTTTATCGAGAGAAGAAAATGGAGGAAGTGAAGTTGTCACAGGTTGTCACAGGGAACTACTCTTCAGAAGACTGAACTTTTCTTCCTTGGGAAATGTTTCAGTGAAGTCCTGAGATAAGGTGTTGTCATAAGTCTATATGATTCTGCAGTGATTAAAATTGGGAAACAATGTTTAAGGGGAAAAATGAAAGCATGCTCTGTAAAGTTTTACAGCAGAAAAATGTTCCAAATGCTGAAAGCAGCTCTTGATGAAAGTGACTATAGACACATGAGCAAGGTGAGCCCTGAGACCTGACACATCACTCTCACACTCTGAAACAGTCGGCAAACTCCACATAGTGAAAAAGTAGCTCCTTGTTAATAGCTGATCTACAGAGACCTGAAGAAACTTGTCTTGATGCCAGATGGGGGCCCATCAGAGGAGTCCAGAGTAATAATAGAAGTGAGGCGGGCTCAGGCCAGTTCTGTTCTTACCGCCCCGAGACATGACGCAACAGGCCTTTTCAAACCTGCGATGAGTCTGGGATTCTGTTTCATCGTTTATCCTGCTCTCTTCATTTGGTGGGAATCAAACCAAACTGATTTTGGTTTCTCCTATAAACCAAATTCTTATCAGCATTTTCTTATAACCCTCGCAATGTGATTGCTGACTCTACTTGCCCCTGTGACAGGACCATTTCTGTACAATGTAAGATCTTAACAGAACTCAAGAGACGAAATCTAAACCAATAGTATGGTCATGGAACTTGTACTTCACAGATTTATGTTTATTTTAGCCATTTATGATTTTAGATGACTCCTCTGAATCAACTGTGAATACCAAATCCAGTACCTCTATGAAATGCCCAGGTCTAAATTCAGGAAAAGCATAAAACAATTATCAAAACTCAGTGAGACAAGAAATGTGGCAATAGAGTATCTTTAAAAAAGAATAAAGCTTAGGAGAGAATAAAAGTAACAATTAACCACAAACAATATTTTTAATTTCCAAGGAAAAATAATAAAGATTCAGCTTTTAAATTCAAGAAGAAAACAGTAATTAGAGCTTACTTTGCTGTGGGCAGGGTTAGTTCTGAGTTTTGCTACATGAATATGCTTGGGGAAGTAGTTTATTTAGCTCTATTTGTAAAAAGAAAACACAAACAAAAAACTCTTTTGCCTTCAAAGTCATTTGGCCCACCATTTACTGAGCAATCTGCAATTCTTATGCCAACTAAGGAAGATCTCTCTCCAATAAAGAGACTATACTATTAATATGTTCGGCTTTAGGGCATTTTAATTAGAGCAACAGGGCAAAGAGGCAAAAAAATATATATATATTTTAGATCTAAATGTACACAGACTGGTTTTGATCGATCATATGTTTTTAAATCTCACATTATTTCAAATGATATGCTTTTTGTCTTATTTGCCCCAAAATTAATGAACTAGAAAAACATAAGGAAAATATAAAGGTAGGAACTCTTTTTGATTCATTTTCATATAGTTAATGTCTACAGGCACTGTCAAAGGCACAATTGAGATTAGAAAAGCAACACTAATAAAGAGAAAGATGAAAGTGATCTTCAAGGATAACTTCAATCCAGGTGGAAGGTTATTTTTATTCCCACTTTAGTTTTTAAAAATTTCCTAATTTCACAAAAATTTCCAGTGACCTCACAAGGCCAAACACAGTCATCCATTCTTCTTGGTTTAAGCCCATAAACTCACTTCGCATACACAGAGCTGGATGGGGAAAGGAGGACGACCAACAAGCTTCCATGAGGTTCATTAAGTTTTCCTTCGGTCATATCAACTACTTCCCCTGGCCTGTGGCTATACGCTGAAGTTTAGAACCACTTCTAAGAACTAGAATGCGAGAATCCCAAACCAGAATTCCATTTCAGTCAGCACTGCACCTGGCACATTGTAGGCACCATGTGTCTGCTTGGCTAAGGACAGAAGATGGCAGAACATACTGGACAGAGACAGCATTGAAATGTCAGGCAGAAGGCTGTCCTTGTTGCTGAGATTTGGGAGTGACAGCGAAAAGACCCCAAACCTACAACCTCACCACCAGGGATGTGCTGGGACTGTCAGAGCAGTTGGTGGCTGAGTAAATTAATTTATCTAGTTCCTTCATCTTTAAATATATCTACGGCAGTTTAAAATTCAGTTTAGATTCAAGAAAGATACAGGGATCCAGTGAAAAACAGAAATTTCCTTTATATGAAAATAAATCAAGAACATATCCTAACACTGCTTCGGATAAACCAAGGTTGTCTCTCTTGACATTTGGCATGGGAAGTGTTCCAAGAAACGCTTGTTGAAAACAATATCACAATACAACCTGAACTAGACTGGAGCAACTTTTAGCCTAGAGAAATGAAGGCTATTTTGTTTCTTAACCTGCACATGTTACATTTAGCAGCTCATTTGACAGTAACTGAGTAAAATCTAAGCCTAAAGAAAAAAAAAAAAATGAACACAGGCCTCTCAAGGCAGGAAAAATGGGATCCTATTAAACTTTCTTCACATGACTCCTCCAAGTTTCTGCCTATAAAATTTTCTTCCTAGAAAATTGGGCAGGCAAGGCTCACAGAAAGCAAACATGCCCCATGCAAAATACTGAAAATTTCTCAGAAGCATCTTACACCATCTCTTAACCTTCCCTGGTTAAAAAAAAAAAAAAAAAAAAGAGGGAATGAGATACACAGCACACACCCTTTAGAGACCTTATTCCCCACCCACTGCCTAGGCCTCACACAGGGCGTTAACGTTACTGAATGAGGACGCTGAGATACGTGACAAAACCAACAATAACTACAGACATCCTTTGTAACGTTCTGCCCCCGGGACCTGAACATCTCCTCTTCAGACTCCCCTTCCTAAGCTACAAGTCCCCAAGATAACGAGGCTGCGAACTAACGTCATCTCCTCACTTCCGACCAAGTTTTTTCAGCTGCTGCACCAAGCGCTTTCCCACAATCCGGGAAGACGAGAGTGATTGGTAAACACCAAGTGGTTCTTGCAGCAGCGGGCAGGGCGAGGGAGGGGGACGCGGGACCGAGACCCAAGTTTCCCCGGAGAAGGATTGCAACACCCTTCGGCCAGCATGTGGCCGACAGAAGCCTGGCCTCGTTCCCGCGCCCCCGTGAGAAGGGCGTCTGGGACGGACACCTGAGCCTTCCCAGCAAGAAGACTTTCCACCACCACCAACTCCCCCACCCCTGCCCTGTCTGCTCCGAGCGCCTTCCTCTTCCCTCCAAGGAAATGCTCTCCTCGCCCAGATCCTATGCGAGGACTCCAAAGTTCCCATGCCACGTGGGTGCCTGTCCCATCCCTACATCCACTTCCATCCCACCCTGGATCCTCTTTCCCGACTGCCGCTTCTTTCCCCTCCGCACCAAGGGATGCGTCGCCACGGGACTGCGCGACAGCGCCCTCCTAGGGTACCCCCAGTTAAGACCCCCAACTTGCGAACCCAGGAGCGCTCGGGCGGCCGGGAGCGCCGCGCCTTGGTCCCGCAGCGCCTGCGGGATGGGCGGCCGCCCGCCCCAGGGTCGGGGGGAACCCCACGTCCCCGGGGACCCTGATCCATCCCGCCCAGACAGGCAGCTGGAGTTGCCCACACGTGCTCGGCGGCCCGGGCCCCAGCCCAGAGCGGCACCTCCCCCCCCCCCCTTTCCCCCGATCCTCCCCGCCTGACTCACCGAGAACTTTCTTCTCCGCGTCCTCGCTGCCCACGGCGGCCGAAGAGGCGGGGGCCGCGGTGCCCGGGGCCGCGTCCCCACCGGGGTTGCCCGAGACCAGGGCGGCCGGGGCAGGGGCCGGGGGAGCGCCGCCGCCCGCCGGGCTCTTGGGCGCAGGGTCCTGGGGGGCCGCCTCCGCCGGAGCCTGCGGGAGGGCGGCGGCGGTGGTGATGGGGGCGCTGCTGCTGGGAGCGGCGGCGGCGGTGCTGGTGGTGCTGGTGGCCTCGCCC
Organism: Capricornis sumatraensis; assembly: GCF_032405125.1. Taxonomy (NCBI): domain Eukaryota; kingdom Metazoa; phylum Chordata; class Mammalia; order Artiodactyla; family Bovidae; genus Capricornis; species Capricornis sumatraensis. The sequence continues at coordinate 142,952,174 of NC_091072.1, read as the reverse complement.
GCCTCGCTCATGCCGCCTCCTCCGCTGTCCCTCGGGCACCTCGGTGGCGGTTGGTCGGCGGTTGGCGCGGCTTGGGGGCGCGGCGGCCGGGGGCTCGCTCTCCCGGAGGCCGGGCTGGGTGGGGGTGTCTCGCGGCGGAGGCGGCTCGCGCTCTTGGGCTGCGCGCTCGCTCCGGGGCTCCGCGCTCGGTCTTACTGCCCCAAAAATGGCCCCGCACGAGTTCTTCTAGGCGGCGCGCGGGCCCGGGGAGGGGAAAGGGTTGGGAGGGTTGGCTCCGGAGTTGGGGCATCGACTTCATTAGCATTTAAAGGCGCCCGCTGCCCTTTTTCCCGCCCCCTCGCCGCTCGGGCCGGGATGGGGCGCAGGGAAGGAAAGCAAGGGTGCGCCGGGGCTTGGCCCGCTGCTCCGGAGTTTTCCGCGCAGCGCGCGCTGCCGCCCCGCTTGGTTGGAGCAGGGGCCGCAGGGCTCCCCTGCCTCGCCACGTCTTCCAGGAGGGGCACACTGGGGCATCCAAGAGACGCGGCGCTTCTCTCTCCTCAAATGCACGCTTTTAAATCCTTTCTAGTGAAACCGTTCAACATTTCTGAAGCACCATACACTGTTTCTGATACAGCAATGAAGAACTGGAATAATGCCGTCTTCAGGCTGTTTGGCTACTTCTTCCTGAAAGAGAAGTTATGGATGACTTGTCTATGAGCCTCAGGTGAGGAAATTGAAGTCCAGCCCTCGGTGAATTCATATAAACGTCAGTTTACAGCAATGTAAGGGGCTTACCAGGTGGCTCAGGCGGTAAAGAATCTACCTGCAGTGCGGGAGACATGGGTTCTCTCCCTGGGCTGGGAAGATACCCTGGAGGAGGGCATGGTAACCTACTCCAGTATTCTTGCCTGGAGAATCCCCATGGACAGAGGAGCCTGGTCGCAGAGTCGGACACGACTGAGAGACTAAACACACACAGGGCAACAAACAGCGAGCTGTTAATATGCATAGAATAATGCTAAACTTGGAGGGAGAAGACTAAATCCACACCCCACTTTCTGCTCGAATTGCCTCTGCCAGCTAGTGAAAACTTAAGCAGTCGAGCCCTCTTAGCCTCGAGGGCTAAGAGGAGGGCCACAGAGAAGCAGATCACTCAATAAACGATATTTTCAGTTTAAGGAGTCCACCTGATCTTAAGAGAATGGAACTGGATTATGTGAAACACAGGCCAAAGGGCCTGTACTCAAGAACCATTGGAATACAGGGCTGTTAGGTGTTCTTTGCCTCCAGGGTCCAGACAGCCCTAGGTATATACTCGAGTGCTGCTCTTAATTAATGGAGTCAACTTGGACTAGACATTCAGTGTTCCAGATTCAGTTTCCTCCTTTATGAGGGTTTCTCCAAGGTACCCTGGAAAGTAGATGGGATTATCATATGTAACTCCATTGTCTGGTCCAACAAAATCTCCTTTTCCTTCTCCATTCTCCTAAACTATTTACCTTCTCCCCTCCCCTGGGAATTGTGTATCATATGGCTACATAAGGAGGCTAGCAACCAAGTATAATTCCTTATTGCAGTTTCCACTGGTTAGCAGAGTACCTAGCAGCAAAGTAGAACACAGGAAATGTTTACTAAATGAAAACAAAAGACCACACTTTGCAAACTCAGTTGCTTATCAGCACATTCATTGTCAATAATTATAAAACTATCCTGATCAACCTAGATAGCATATTCAAAAGCAGAGACATTATTTTGCCGACTAAGGTCCGTCTAGTCAAGGCTATGGTTTTTCCTGTGGTCATGTATGGATGTGAGTGTTGGACTGTGAAGAAGGCTAAGCGCCGAAGAATTGATGCTTTTGAACTGTGGTGTTGGAGAAGACTCTTGAGAGCCCCTTGGACTGCAAGGAGATCCAACCAGTCCATCCTGAAGGAGATCAGCCCTGGGATTTCTTTGGAGGGAATGATGTTGAAGCTGAAACTCAAGTACTTTGGCCACCTCATGTGAAGAGTTGACTCATTGGAAAAGACTCTGATGCTGGGAGGGATTGGAGGCAGGAGGAGAAGGGGATGACCGAGGATGAGATGGCTGGATGGCATCACTGACTCGATGGACCTGAGTCTGAGTGAACTCCAGGAGTTGGTGATGGACAGGGAGGCCTGGCGTACTGCGATTCATGAGGTCGCAGAGAGTCGGACACGACTAAGCGACTGAACTGAACTGATCCTGCCTTATTACTTTGTTACTCCATCCATGAAAAAAACATAAAAGTTAAACTTGACAGGGAAAAAAAGCAAAATATGGAATATTTGACTTTTTGATGTAACTCATCTATATTTTTAAAATTATAAAGATGTAAATGCTAGATTCATATTTTAGTTGGACTACAATATGGACCATACAGTGATGTTATCTATATGCAGATGTGTTAAAAAATTGCTGATCCAATTCTAAGTGTGATTAAATTATTTCTTAATTTTAAAGAGTGAGTCTTAATTACAGTTAGATAATATGCATGATTTTGTTCTGGTGAGGACTGGCCATTGACTTTCTTATCTAACAAGATGATTATCACTGCTATGCAGAACTGGATTGCAAGGGGGGAAAATGATCTAATAGTCAAATACTTAATATATATATATATATATATATATATGTATGTGTATATCTACCGTTGGAAAATAATTCATAACCAACAGGTGTGGTCTCCAACCTCTGGAAGACCCTAAAATAATTACAGATGCATCCTGGGATTTCATAGAATTTTGTGCTGGAATGGCTCCCAAAACTACCCATCATTTTCATCCGAAAAAAGCAGTGAGCAGCTGGGAGTTCTTGGTACTGTGCTAAATAAATCTAGAGAGAATTAATTAGAGCAAACATGATCTGTGTTGTTTTAATAATCATAACAAGAGAGCAACTTTGATGTAGACGCACACGGAGTCTTCCATTTCTTCATTTACTCATGAACTCATGCACTCGCTCATTAGCACATACTTACTGAACTACACGCTATGTATCAAAGTGCTACACTATGAGTGTCTGATGTTGATCAATATGAAGCTTACACTGTGTTTTTTTATGTGAAATAATTTTTTTTCACTATCATTTATACCGAAAGAAAACATCATGTCTGAAATTTGAGATTAAGTGGAACAATGAAAAAGAATCATAATCTAATTGTTTGACAGCAATCATTTTTAAGCTGACTGGTTTGGTCATGAAGACAAAAGGCACTCTGTTTTAATATGAAGTGAGTTAGTGCGTCCACGACTACTGGAAGGGCTGTGGGAGAGAAAGTCAGAGGATTCCGTGGCAGATCTCAGACTCCAGCCTCACCAATGCGGTGCTTCTCAAAAGGTTTCCTGAGACCGCCGGAGTCACAGGATCTCTGGGAGGCCCGCAAACTCTCTGGACTAGAGCCAGGTTTCATGAGACTTAAAGTTTACATGATTTAGAGAGCTATCTCTGAGAATAAATAAATGAAAGTATGAACACAAAATTGCTAGCCACTTCTAGAGTCTTAGAAAGAGCCCATGCAAGAAAAGAGCCCTGAAGTTTAAACTTCATTAGCTTCATCATGAGTCCACCTGCACCAGTTATCTCAGTCGGCAAAGGAGATGCTGGGATTTCTCAAGAAGTTTAAGCAGCTTTGGACCTCCACCTGCTCATAACCTCTTTCTGTAACTGACTGGGGAAAAAAAAAAAAAAAAAGATATCTTCTTCTGCCCTCTAAATATTAAATGAATGTCTCTCATGGAGAGTTTCCAGAGATTCTGGGAAATGTTGTCCTGCCTTTCAGGGGGCTTGAGGATGATGCTGAGTTGACAAGAGACCACCCAGCACATCACCCTAAGGAAGACAGTGCAGCTAACTGACTAAAGAGATGAAGGAGAGTTTAAACCTCTTCTTGGGCTCTAAAATCACTGCGGATGATGACTGCAGCCATGAAATCAGAAGACATTTGCTTCTTGGCAGGAAAGTTATGACAAATCTAGACAACGTTGAAAAGCAGAGACATTATTTTGCTGACAAAGGTCCACATAGTCAAGCAACGGTCTTCTCCAGTGGTCACATGAGAGCAGGACCGTAAAGAAGGCTGACTGCTTAAGAATCAATGCCTTTGAGTTGTGGTGCTGGAGAAGACTCCTGAGAGTCCCTTGGACAGCAAGGAGATTAAATCGGTCAATCTTAAGGGAAATCAACCCTGAATACTTGTTGGAAGGACTAATGCTGAAGCTGAAACTCCAGTATTTTGGTCATCTGATGTGAATAACTGACTCATCAGAAAAGTCCGTGATGCTGGGAAAGATTGAGGGCAAAAAGAGAAGAGGGTGTCAGAGCATGGGATGACTGGATGGCATCACTGAAACAATTGACATGAACTTGGACAAGCTTTGGGAGGTGGTGAGGGACAGAGAGGCCTGTCTTGCTGCAGTCCATGGGATCACACAGTTGGACATGACTAGGTGACTGAACAACAACAACAAACCCTTCAAGAGACTAAAGTTTAGATATGGAAGCATTGCTATATGAGCATATCTAAAACTGGAAAGTGTGAAGTATTAATTAATCAACACCCATTGATTAATAAATCAATACAAAATTTGGCATAAAAATGTAGAGGACACTTCGCTATGAAAGTGAAATTATTACACATGAAATTATCACATTGTTAATTAACTATACTCCAATATAAAATAAAAAGTTAAAAATGGTTTTTAAAAGTAGGCAAATAAGAGAGCAAATGTTTTCATTTTCTCAAGCAATGTTCATGGGAATGGGTGCCCTGATTATAAGTCTGTTATCCACCATTAATGCATTTAATGCATGTATTGATTAGTCACATTAGGTGCCAAGGATACCATGCAAATTAAAACCAGATTGGCCGTGTAGTCAAGGAGCTTATGGTCTAGACCAGTACTGTCCAACTGAAATATAATTTGAGCCCCAAATATGAGCCACATATGTAATTTGAAGATTTCTGGCAGCCACAACACATAAAAATAAACAGATTAAATTAATTTTGATACATTTCACTTAACCCAATATATCCAAAATACATATTATCATTCCAACATTTAATACAGATAAAAACTATTAATGATATATTTTCTTTTTATCTTGTGGTACTATCTCCAAACTCTGGTGTGTATTTTAAACTTACAGCATGTCTCAATTTGTACTTGCCACATCTAAAGTGTTCAACGTGGCTAGTGGCTACTCTATTGCCTCTAGAAGAGTTACACAAGTCCTCTAGACAGCTAGAAGTTTAGCCTGATCATTCTCCAGCAGCCCATCATGGAAAATGTCCTGGTCCTACAGAATCAGTCTGTGGTAACCCATTAAGATGATGCTACCTATAACACTCACTTGAGCTTCCTTATGATGTATCCCAGAGGACTTACATGAACCCTAATTCTGTATGGTAGTCATAAGTTCTAAAGTGTGTAAGTAAGATTATAGTATCCATTCCACATCACCACTGCCTCTACAAAATACACTCTCCTTCTTTAACTTTAATGTATATGGGTGTAACAAACTAAAGATATATTGTGGGCTTTCTTCATTTTCTTTACGAGAACTAAGAATAGATGTGAGATTGATAGCAGCCTAACTCTCTCCTATGGGGAACTGGATTTAGGATTTGGAAACTGTTGAACTTCTAGATCTAAGATTATTGAGAGGGGAGAAGCAATTCTTGATAACTCTAAATAAAAAGCAGGTTTTAAAACATCTGATTAGTTTAGCATCTCTTGATTTTATATAAAAGTTCCAGTTTCTAAAAGACTTCATTGTGTTGATTTTGTTTCCATTGTTTTTTCCTACACTATTTAGCTGTTCCTAGTGTTTCTCTAAAGACTAGCAAATTGGTATATTTTTGGTTGGAGAACTTGAAAAAATCGTCTGATAGATAAATAAGAACTGCAAATAAATTTTACCAGTTACACAACTCCATCCATTTTACAAGTGAGACTCAGAAAGATTAACCAGCTTTCTCAAACTCACTTAATGGCAAAGCTAGAACCCAAACCTGAGTCTTCTCATACTCCATCCAGTGCTCTTTCTACAGCGTATATAATTCTGGCTGAAAAAAATCCCCTGGTCTGGTGAGAGTAAAGGTATTTCAACTCCCCTCTTTGATAAAGTACACAGTGATTGGAATCTGGTAAAATGTAAGAAAAATGCAGAGAAACCTGTAACCACTCTGATCTCACCTCAGCAACAGAAAACTTCAGGGCCCTCTGGACACTGGAAGATGTTCATGTCTTCTCAATTAGGAGTCCTGGATAGGAAACCAAGAAGCTGTGTGCAATTTTATTTTCTAACTCTCTGAAACTAACTCTCTGAAACAGTTAATACAACATATTCTCCTTTTCCTGAAAAAGTTTCCTTCTGTCTTTTTCTACATACTACTTCTCTCTCGCTTTTCTCCTGTTTTAATCTTTCTCTGTTTATTTTCATCTCTTCATTACTTCCCTTTATATCCTCACTTGTTTAGGAATTAAATTTCATGGGATATCTAGTCTAAATTCTTGTCTAGAAACTCTAATATCTTATGTTTTTTTGGTGGAGATGATAACTCTGGGAAATAAATATTAATGAGCAAAAGAAAAAAGGAAAAACTGCCAATAGATCTCTCAATTTTTGCTCTTCAAAATTCTTTCTGCACTCCTCTTTAATCTGAAATCTTCTCCTAAGTCAGACTTCTATTTTATCTTTATTATTACCATACCTAATTGCTCACATTATGATCCATTTAGTACTCATTTTCTAGTGACATCTGCTTAGTTTGATTTTGGTACTTCCCCAACGTGGCAATTTTAGGGTATCAGTATCAGTTCAGTCACTCAGTCATGTCCGACTTTTTTTTTTTTTCTTTTTCTTTTTTTTTTAATTTTTATTTTTACTTTATTTTACTTTACAATACTGTGTTGGTTTCGCCATACATTGACATGAATCCACCACGGGTGTACATGCGATCCCACACATGAACCCCCCTCCCACCTCCCTCCCCATAACATCCCTCTGGGTCATCCCCGTGCACCAGCCCCAAGCATGCAGTATCCTGCATCAGATATAGATTGGTGATTCGATTCTTACATGATAGTATACATGTTTCAATGCCATTCTCCCAAATCCTCCCACCCTCTCCCTCTCCCTCTGAGTCCCAAAGTCCGCTATACACATCTGTGTCTTTTTGCTGTCTTGCATACAGGGTCATCATTGCCATCTTTCTAAATTCCATATATATGTGTTAGTATACTGTATTGATGTTTTTCTTTCTGGCTTACTTCACTCTGAATAATCGGCTCCAGTTTCATCCATCTCAACAGAACTGATTCAAATGTGTTCTTTTTAATGGCTGAGTAATACTCCATTGTGTATATGTACCACAGCTTTCTTATCCATTCATCTGCTGATGGACATCTAGGTTGTTTCCATGTCCTGGCTATATAAACAGTGCTGTGATGAACATTGGGGTACATGTGTCTCTTTCTATTCTGGTTTCCTCAGTGTGTATGCCCAGCAGTGGGATTGCTGGGTCATATGGCAGTTCTATTTGCAATTTTTTAAGGAATCTCCACACTGTTTTCCATAGTGGTTGCACTAGTTTGCATTCCCACCAACAGTGTAGGAGGGTTCCCTTTTCTCCACACCCTCTCCAGCATTTATTGCTTACAGATTTTTGGATCGCAGACATTCTGTGTGTCCGACTTTTTGTTACCCCATGGACTGCAGCATATTAGGTTTCCTTGTCTATCACCAACACCTGGAGCTTTCTCAAACTCATGTCCATTGTGTTGGTGATGCCATCCAACCATCTCATCCTCTGTTGTCCCCTTTTCCTCCTTCCCTCAATCTTTCCCAGCATCAGGGTCTTTTCCAATGAGTCAGTTCTTCACATCAGGTGGCCAAAGTATTGGAGCTTCAGCTTCAGCATCAGTCCTTCCAATGAATATTTGAGACTGATATCCTTTAGGATGAAATGGTTGGATCTCCTTGCTGTCCAAAGGACTCTCAAGAATCTTCTCCAACACCACAGTTCAAAAGCATCAATTCTTCAGTGCTCAGCTTTCTTTATAGTCCAACTCTCACATCCATACATGACAACTGGAAAACCATAGCTTTGATTAGACTGACCTTTCTTGGCAAAGTAATGTCTCTGCTTTTTAATATGCTGTCTAGGACAATCATAACTTTTCTTCCAAGTAGCAAGCACATTTTAATTTTATGACTGCAGTCACCATCTGCAGTGATTTTGGAACCCCCCAAATAAAGTCTGTCACTGTGTCCATTGTTTCCCCATCTATTTGCCATGAAATGATGGGACCGGATGCCATGATCTTAGTTTTCTGAATGTTGAGGGTTTTTTTTTTTTTTCCTTCTTTTTTAAATTTATTTATTTATTTATTTATTTTACTTCACAATACTTTCAGTGCTTAGATCAGGAAAGTCCTGCGTAAGACAAGGGACGAGTTGGTCACCCTCACCATGGTAGAGGGTTGTACTTTATCCTGTCTGCAATAGGCAGTCACTGAACATTTTTAAATAGGGAAATGATATGTTTTGATCTCTCTTTTTCAAAGGTCACTCTTGGTTTTTTTGTGGCAAATGCATTGGAAAGGAGCAAAAGATGGAAAAAGAGGCGGCCAACTAGCCAATTATTGCAATGTTCCATGCAAGCGAGGATAGTGGGTTGAAGTAGATTGGTGGCATTGAAGATGGAGAGATGTGGATGGATATAAGATACATTTTGGAGATAGAATTAATAGGACTCAGGAATGTATGTTAGTGAAGGGAAAGGAGTTAAAAATGACTTTAACTCTTGGACTTCTGATTTTAATAGCTAGGTAATTTTTTTTTTTTCAACAGAAGGAAATCTGAGAAGGACTAGGGGTAGAATTTGGGGTAGGAGGGGAATGGAGGTATCTAGAGTTCCATTAGGAGGAAAATGTGATACTTGGATATTGATTTTGCCATACATCAACATGAATCTGCCATAGGTGTGCACATGTTCCCAATCCTGAACCCCCCTCCCACCTCCCTCCCCATACCATCTCTCTGGGTCATCCCAGTGCACCAGCCCCAAGCATCCTGTATCCTGCATCGAACCTAGACTGGCGATTCATTTCTTATATGATATTATACGTGTTTCAATGCCATTCACCCAGAACATCCCACCCTCTCCCTCTCCCACAGAGTCCAAAAGACTGTTGTATATATCTGTGTCTCTTTTGCTGTCTCACATACAGGGTTATTGTTATCATCTTTCTAAATTCCATATATATGTGTTAGTATACTGTATTGGTGTTTTTCTTTCTGGCTTACTTCACTCTGTATAGTTTCATCCACCTCATTAGAACTCTTTTTAACTCATTATTAGAACTCATTATTCTTAGAACTCATTATTCTTTTTAATGGCTGAGTAATACTGCATTGTGTACATGTACCACAGCTTTCTTATCCATTCATCTGCTGATGAACATCTAGGTTGAGTTTTAAGCCAACTTTTTGCCTCTCCTCTTTCACTTTCATCAAGAGGTTCTTTAATTCCTCTTGGCTTTCTGCTATAAGGGTGGTATCATCTGAGTATATGAGGTTATTGATACTTCTCCCAGCATTTTGGATTCCAGCTTGTGCTTTATCCAGCCCAGCATTTCACATGATGTATTCTGCATATAAGCTAAATAAACGGGGTGACAATATACAGATTTAAGGTACACCTTTCCCAATTCGGAAGATTGCTGGGAGAAATATCAATAACCTCAGATATGCAGATGACACCACTCTTATGGCAGAGAGTGAAGAGGAACTAAAAAGTCCCTTGATGAAAGTGAAAGAGGAGAGTGAAAAAATTGGCTTAAAACTCAACATTCAGAAAATGAAGATCATGGCATCCGGTTCCATCACTTCATGGGAAATAGATGGGGAAACAGTAGAAACAGTGTCAGACTTTATTTTTATGGGCTCCAAAATCACTGCAGATGGTGACTGCAGCCATGAAATTAAAAGATGCTTACTCCTTGGAAGAAAAGTTATGACCAACCTAGATAGCATATTCAAAAGCAGAGACATTATTTTGCCGACTAAGGTCCGTCTAGTCAAGGCTATGGTTTTTCCAGTAGTCGTGCATGGATGTGAGAGTCGGACTGTGAAGAAGGCTGAGTGGAGAAGAATTGATGCTTTTGAATTACTGTGTTGGAAAAGACTCTTGAGAGTCCCTTGGACTGCAAAGAGATCCAACCAGTCCATTCTGAAGGAGATCAGCCCTGGGTGTTCTTTGGAAGGAATGATGCTAAAGCTGAAGCTGCAGTACTTTGGCCACCTCATGGGAAGAGTTGATTCTTTGGAAAAGACTCTGATGCTCGGAGGGATTGGGGGCAGGGGGAGAAGAGGACAACAGAGGATGAGATGGCTGGATGGCATCATTGACTCGATGGACACGAATCTTAGTGAACTCCGGGAGTTGGTGATGAACAGGGAGGCCTGGCGTGCTGCGATTCATGGGGTCGCAGAGTCGGACACAACTGAGCGGCCGAACTGAACTGATTCAGAACGAATCTGCTGTTTCATGTCCGGTTCTAACTGTTGCTTCTTGACCTGCATACAGATTTCTCAGGAGGCAGGTCTGGTGGTCTGGTATTCCCATCTCTTGGTGAATTTTCCATAGTTTGTTGTGACCCACACAGTTAAAGGCTTTGACATAGTCAATAAAGTAGAAGTAGATGTTTTTCTGGAACTCTCTTGATTTTTCAATGATCCAGCTGATGTTGGCAATTTGATCTCTGGTTCCTCTGCCTTTCTAAATCCAGCTTGAATATCTGGAAGTTCTCGGTTCACATACTGTTGAAGCCTGGCTTGGAGAATTTTGAACATTACTTTGCTAGTGTGTGAGATGAGTGCAATTGTTTCATAGTTTGAGTATTCTCTGGCATAGCCTTTCTTTGGTATTGGAATAAAAACTGACCTTTTCCAGTTCTGTGGCCACTGCTAAGTTTTCCAAATTTGCTGGCATATTGAGTGCAGCACTTTCACAGCATCATCTTTTAGGATTTGAAATAGCTTAGCTGGAATTCCATCACTTACACTAGCTTTGTTCATAGTGATCCTTTCTAAGGCCCACTTGACTTCACATTCCAGGATGTCTGGTTCTAGGTGAGTGATCACACCATCATTGTTATCTGGGTCATGAAGATCTTTTTTGTACAGTTCTGTTATTCTTGCCACGTCTTCTTAATATCTTCTGCTTCTGTTAGGTCCATACCATTTCTGTCCTTTATTGTGCCCATATTTGCATGAAATGTTCCCTTGGTATCAATAATTTTCTTAAAGAGATCTCTAGTCCTTCCTATTCTGTTGTTTTCCTCTATTTCTTTGCATTGATCCCTGAGGAAGGCTTTCTTATCTCTCCTTACTGTTCTTTGGAACTTTGCATTCAGATGGGTATCTCTTTCCTTTTCTCCTTTGCCTTTAGCTTCTCTTCTTTTCTCAGTTATTTGTAAGGCCTCAGACAACCATTTTGCCTTTTTGCATTTCTTTCTCTTAGAGATGGTCTTGATCACTGACTCCTATACAATGTCATGAACCTCTGTCCATAGTTCTTCAAGCACTCAGTTTAGCAGATCTAATCCCTTGAATCTATTTGTCAGTTCCACTGTATAATCGTAATGTGGTCCACTGAAGAAGGGAATGGAAAACCATTCAGTATTCTTGCCTTGAGAACCCCATAGCCAGGAGCTGACTGTGGCTCAGATCATGACTTTAGGGGAGAAACTGAGAATAAAATAATTTGGGAAGGTAAGGAAGAAACTAGTTCCTAATAAGATTTCAAGAGAGAAAAATTAGTCAAGTCCCTTCAAGGGACTTCTATATGACAAGGGTATAATGTTGAGAAAAATATATGTATACATATATATATACAAAGACACATATATACCTATATAATATATATACATATATATGCAAAAATTACCACAGTTCAGTTCAGTCGCTCAGTCGTGTCCGATTATTTGCAACCCCATAAATTGCAGCACTCCAGGCCTCCCTGTCCATCACCAACTCCCAGAGTTTACCCAAATTCATGTCCATCAAGTCGGTGATGTCATCCAGCGTTCTCATCCTCTGTCATCCCCTTCTTCTCCTGCCCTCAATCCCTCCCAGCATCAGGGTCTTTTTCAGTGAATCAACTCTTCGCATGAGGTGGCCAAAGTATTGCAGTTTAAGCTTTAGTGTCAGTCCTTCCAAAGAACACCCAGGACTGATCCCCTTTAGAATGGACTGGTTGGATCTCCTTGCAGTCCAAGGGACTCTCAAGAGTCTTCTCCAACACCACAGTTCAAAAGCATCAATTCTTCAGCACTCAGCTTTCTTCACAGTCCAACTCTCACATCCATACATGACTACTGGAAAAACCATAGCCTTGACTAGATGGACTTTTGTTGGCAAAGTAATGTCTCTGCTTTTGAATATGCTATCTAGGTTGGTCATAACTTTCCTTCCACGGAGTAAGTGCCTTTTAATTTCATGAAGTATCAATATTTGTTATATAGAAACAGATTCAAGTTCCATAATCTGTAACTGTAATAAAATGAAATATTGTCCTAAAGCTAAAGTATAAAACCTGCCATTTAAAAAGACTGAGAAGGTGTGTCAGAGCCTAAGAAAATAGAAGAAAGTCATTCTCTTTTAATTTTATTAGTGTATAATAATGCTAGCAAGCTATTTCATTTCTTTAATGGAAGTAAACTAAAAGAACCCATGTTAAGTTTACCAAGAAGGATCTCAATTTAATAACATCTAACTGTTAGGTGGTGATAAATTCAATCATGAGACAAATTACTTTGAAGCAGCCCTGCTTGGAAAGGTTCTAAAGTCAGTCTTTACAGGCAGGTTGTTGTTTTTTGGTGGTTGGATGAAGTCTTGTGTAAAACCCAGAGGGATTTTTAAAAATAATTTTTATTGGAGCCTAGTTGATTTACAATGTTGTGTTAGTTTCTGCTGTATAGCAAAGTGAGTTAGTTATACATGTATATATATATATCCACTTTTTTAAGATTATTTTCCCATATAGGTCATTACAGGTTATTGAGTAGAGTTTCCAGTTATCTATTTTATATATAGTAGTATGTATATATCAATCCCAATTTCCCGATTTATCCCTCCCCCCTTCCCACCTGGTCAATAAGTTCATTTGTACCATTTATTTTTAGATTCTCATATAGGTGGCATCATATGTTACCCTTAGGGCAGAAAGTGAATAAGAACTAAAGAGCCTCTTGATGAAAGTGAAAGAGGAGAGTGAAAAAGTTGGCTTAAACCTCAGCATTCAGAAAACTAAGATCATGGCATCTGGTCCCATCACTTCATGGCAAATAGATGGGGAAACAGTGGAAACAGTGGCTGACTTTATTTTGGGGGGGGCTCTAAAATCATTGCAGATGGCGATTGCAGCCATGAAAGTAAAAGACACTTACTCCTTGGAAGAAAAGTTAGGACCAACCTAGACAGCATATTGAAAAGCAGAGACATTACTTTGCTGACTAAGGTCTGTCTAGGCCAGGCTATGGTTTTTCCAGTAGTCATGTATGGAAGTGAGAGTTGGACTATCAAGAAAGCTGAGCGCTGAAGAATTGATGCTTTTGAACTGTGGGGTTGGAGAAGACTCTTGAGAGTCCCTTGGACTGCAAGGAGATCCAACCAGTCCATCCTAAAGGAAATCAGTCCTGAATATTCATTGGAAGGACTGAGGTTGAAGCTGAAACTCCGATACTCCGGCCACCTGATGCGAAGAGCTGACTCATTGGAAAAGACCCTGATGAAAGATTGAGGGCAAGAGGAGAAGGGGATGACAGAGGATGAGTTGGTTGGATGGCATCACCGACTCAATGGACATGGGTTTAGGTAGACTCTGGCAGTTGGTGATGGACAGGGAGGCCTGGTATGCTGCGGTTCATGGGGTCGCACAGGGTCGGACACGACTGAATGACTGAACTGAACTGATATGTTATTTGTCTTTCTCTGTCTGACATACTTTACTCAGTATGACAATCTTTAGATCTATCCATGTTGCTGCAAATGGCATTATTTCATCCTTTTTATGGCTGAGTGATATTCCATCATAGGCTTCCCTCGTGACTCAGTGGTGAGAGAATCCACGTGCCAATGCAGGAGACTCAAGTTCAACCCCTGAGTTGGGAAAATCCTTTGGAAAAGGAAATGGCAACCTACTCCAGTATTCTTGCCTAGGAAATCCCATGGATAGAGAAGACGGTACACAGTCCACGGGGTCACAAAGAGACAAAACTTAGTGATGAAATAAAAAAAAATAAAAATAAAAATAAAAAAATAAAAACTTAGTGATGAAATAGCAACAATATTCCGTTGTGTATATATATATGTCACGCCTTCTTTATCCGCTCCTCTGTCAATGGGCATTTGGGTTGCTTCCATGTTGGGAATAATGCAGCAATGAATGTGCATGTATGTTTTCAATTATGGTTTTCTCCAGATATATGCCCACGGGTGGGATTACTGGATCATACAGTAGGTCTATTTTTAGTTTTTTAAGGAACCTCCATACTGTTCTCCATAATGGTTGTACCATTTTACATTCCCACCAACAGTGTAGAAGGCTTCTCTTTTCTCCACACCGCCAGAGGGATGGTCTTAACTGGTACTTTAGTACCTGGATTTGACTGGAGCAAGAGTCTGCTCTGGGTGGGAATACTCATGTCAATTCATCACTCAACTCTATTCGTCACTTCCCTTTGTAGCTTGGGGAGACTTACTGTGGCTGTTCAACAGGTATAACTGGGCACACCTTAGCCTTAATTTCTGATCTCAGTGTATTCTCATCCCTCAAGATTAGCTGGCCCTTTCCTGACCTCCTTTTTGGCTGAAACTCTTAAGCAAGTTGTACATGCCTACAGAAGTAGGCCACAGCGGTGTTTGAAACAGAAGTCTGTCAAGAAAATGCTTGATTGGGATTACTGATGCCTTTGCCTCCAGGTGGGGACCAAACTCCTATTAAGAGTAAGTTTTGCCATCAGAGGATCCCTCCCAACCTCCTCTCAAACAAAAACTAGAGAGAGAGAAGATAGCTCCTAGGTAGAGACTTCTTATTCTCTTCACTTGACCCTTTCCAGTTGCCATTCTTTTAATTTCATTTGTCCTTAACTCTATTCCAGTTCATGTTCGAATCCATCAAATTCTTGGATCTTTCTCTCATTTGTTATTTTCTGTAGTATTGAGGGTGACACACAGTTACTTAAATATTAAAAGGAGGCATCACTTATCTGGTAGCTATCGTGGTCTAGATACTAAACAGGGGCCTCATAGCTATTATTTCTAACCCTTACATCAGTTCTGCAAGATTAAGTTTCATGATCTTAATTTTACAGATGAGGAAACCAAAACTTAGGGTGGTTATGTGACTTATCTAGGGTCATAAAGCTGGTAGATCACAGAACAGAGCTTCAGAGTCAGGTGTTTCAAAGTCCAAAGCCAAGAGCATCTTCTCAAATCTGCCTTGATGCTTCCTCGGACCCTTTTCCACACATAGTGTATGACGCCACTAGCACTAGAAAGTTATCTAGCATTCGTTCAGAGATGTGAGTTTGTTTGAAAATTGTAGAGGAAGACTTATCACCATTTTCTTACCTTTATCTTCTCAGATCCATCCATTTCTATCCAACTTAAAGACTTAGGTTCATGGCACAAAGTGAGGAAGAGGAAAAGGTACATAGGAGTGAAATAAAGGACGAGACTATGGCTCTTCTTCTGTCTTTTTATACACCAGTTTTCTTTTTTTTAGTATACTGTTTTCTTGTTTCTGTCTTATGTGCTAGGATTAATCTCAATCTCCCCTTCTGCTATAGTACCCCAATACCATTTAAATTTTCAATTTGACTTATGTAAATTAAGTTGCATTTATTTACACTGCAATAAAAGAATCAGGGAGAATTCTGAAGAACTGGGTCAGTTTCTGGGATTTTCTTTTGCCTTATTCCAAAAAGAAAGCCAAGATTTTGGCTGTTAGCTCTTTAGGACCAAAGACAGAAGCTGATCCAAGACCTCTCTTTCTGTCATGAAAATTCAAACTGGCTAAAGATAATATTCTTGAGTATTTTGAAACATAAGGGGAGAAGAGCTAGTGTCTTTGTAAAGAGATGTGCAAAGGCAGAAGCCAAGGAAAGAAGATTCTCAAGCCTGGGAGAGGGATGTTAGGTTACTGTGAGTGACTGGGACCTCATCCTGCTCCCTCTAGTGCCCCCTAGGGCACTCCATCAAGTGGGGTTGTCTGTGTGGTGGGCACATTTGGATTGCATCATGTTCCTTGGCAGGCTTCCAAGTGGCATGGTGGTAAAAAATAAAATAAAATAAAAATCCCCTGGCCAATGCAGGAGACATAAGACACATGGGTTTGATCCCTGAGTCTGGAAGATCCCCTGGAGAAGGAAATGGCAACCCACTCCAGTATTCTTGCCTGGAGTATCCCATGGACAGAGGAGCCAGGGGGGCTACAGTCCACGGCATTGCAAAGAGTCGAACACGACTGGGCACACAGGCACCACCACCACGCACCATGTTCTTTGGCATTCTCGACTCTGCTAGAGACTCCTGTGGACACTGTGGCATAGAGCCACAGGACCACCAGACTTGGGCATTCTCACAAGCCTGGGCAAGGCTCATCTCAGCAGAAAGCATGAATAAGCTTTGCTGTATGTAATAAGGGTCTTGACACAACTGAGCGACTAAGCATCACCTTTCCCATGCCTTTATCGATGGCTTCTACAGACTTCTTTGACCTCTGGATTCCAGTTGTGTTCAGCCATTGGGAGGCACTGGCAGAGAAACAGAGGAGAATATATTGAGATATTTATTTCCAAGGATCCTTCCCTAGGGAGTTGACTGGGTCCCTTCACTGAAGACAGCAGATCCTGTCTGAGGGCCATTTCTTCTAGTTGCTCTCCCTGGGTTGGGTTCTAGTAACCATTTCTTCTCCTTGGCCCCTCTAACTCATGATTTTTGGAAGCTCCCTCATTTTTTCAGATTCTTTCTCCTTATAGGTTATTACAAAATATTGAGTATAGTTCCCAAGTAGTATCTTTGCTAAATCCTCCTCAGTTAATTACCTTTTATCATGGTATCTTTTTCTTGCCAGGACCCTGACTAATGCATTATGTGGCTTTACTTTTTCACACGAGAGTGTGTGATTTTGTAACCCTTATATCATATGCTTTTTTTAAAAATTAGAATTACCAAAATTCCTTATGCAGTCTACATCAGAGTCATGGGTAGATTATAACTCCTACCACTAAAGCCAAATCATTTTGAGATTTTAGCATTGAAAGCTCCACATCCTGTGACATGATTCTACCCAAGGCAAATAGGATGGTTAATCAACCTGGTTAGGACTCTCATGTACAGTTAGGTGTGCACTCTCAGAAGTCCCTAGTGATTTGTGTCTAGTGGACTGTGATGAGACAGAATTGAAAATTACTGCATAATTCTACATATAAGATTGTCCAGAAGGAGATGAAGGAACCTGGGGTAAATGCAACATTGCTCAATAATTGTTTGGATAAAATGTTTTAGTGGGGTGTGTATATGAGTCCCTCATTTCAGAATGAATTATTAAAAATTAAGCCACTTCTCACAGATAGAGGAACAGTGTGGTCAAAATTCAGAACACAAGGTAAAAATTATTCTCCAGACCTAGACATGGCATCAGAGGTGTGGCTTAACATATTGAAATGGATGAAACAGAGCTAGAAAAAGACCAGTTAGGTTGTGATTATCAGCCACTGAGAATGTTTTTAGGAGACACAGTTTTCATCCCAAGAGAAAAGACCTTTCTTTCTCTTTTCTACCTGTATCTACCTTGGATACAGTCCATGGAATTCTCCAGGCCGGAATACCGGAATGGGTAGCCATTCCTTTCTCCAGGGAATCTTCCCAACCCAGGAATTGAACCCAGGTCTCCCACATTCTTTACCGGGTGAGCCACCAGGAAAGCCCTCATAGCTCAGTCTGTAAAGAATCTGCCAGCAGTGCAGTAGACCAGGGTTCAATTCCCTGAGTCTTCCTTGGTCAGGAAGATCCCCTGGAGAAGGAAATGGTAACCCACTCCAGTACTCTTGCCTGGAGAATCTCATGGACAAAGGAGCCTAGCAGGCTACAGCCCATGGGTTCAAAAGAGTGGAACACGACTTATTGACTCAATCACCACCACCACCTTCAATACAGCTAATATTGAGATGACAGGGAGCTGAGAAAATGAACATGATCTATGGAATGTCTGAGGATGTCACCCTGATGAAGACACTTATGGTGTCAAGTGAAATGTATCAGTGGCTGTGGTTGAAGGTGCTTGAGAGCTGGTTTTGTGTGTGTGTGTGTGTGTGTGTGTGTGTGTGTGTGTGTGTGTGTGTGTGTTAGACGCTGAGTTATGCCCTACTCTTTGTGACCCCATGGACTGTAGGAACCCCACGGTTCCTCTGTCCATGGGATTCTCCAGGCAAGAATACTGGAGTTGGTTGCCATTTCCTTCTCCAGGGGATCTTCCTTACCCAGGGATAGAACTCATATCTCTTGCATTGCAAGCAGATTCCTTACTGCATCAGCCACTAGGGAAGCTAGATAGCTGGTTCCAGGGACTTAAATTCTGAGAATGTGGTAGGTAAACCTCCTAGAGTGTCGCCAGAAAGTTAGGGAAAGCTGCCTATGTTTATGGTAAGGGAGTTTAGAGGAGAGACTTTATTACAGAGGAGTCTTCCCTAAGAGCCTGGGGAAGAGAGGAAATGACTCAACACAGACGTGGGCACGAGCAAAGATGAGCATCATTCCCTGCACAAAGCTTACCTTATTGAGTTCAACTCCTTTCCAAACTTCCCCCAAATCAGGAAGCTGGTGAAAAGGGGGAAGAAGAAGCAGCTGGTTTCTTCCACAACAGGGAGGGAAATTTCAGGAATATGGGTACTTTTCAGTTGATTGGTCCAAATCATGTAAGAATGGGCTTCCCAGGTGGCACTAAAGGTAAAGAATCCACCAGCCAATGAAGGAGATGCAGGAAATGCAGGTTCAGTCTCTAGGTCAAGAGGATCCTCTGGAGGAGGAAATGGCAACCCACTCCAATATTCTTGCCTGGAAAATTCCATGGACAAAGCAGCCTGGTGGGTTACAGTTCTTGGGGTCGCAAAGAATAAGGCACGACTGAGCACAGCAGAAGCAAATGCGAGAGTAGATAGATAGTTAACATGACAGTTAAAATCTCCGAGTGTCAAGCACTTTCCAAAGTTGCAGAGAACTAGGGGCAGATATCTTTCTCCAGTTCTCCCTGAGAACCAGCTTCTATAAGGAGTCAAACTGGTGCTCCCACCAAACTGTCATTGATTTTAACCTGCCATCTATATGGTGGCCAAAGGCACCCACTTAAAAGACACTGGACCCAACAATGAGACTAACATTCCAGCATTTTTGGTATTAAGGATGGAGGTCTGTTGCTCACTTAGGCAGCATATGTACGATACAGAGAGGATTGGACTTCCCTGGTGGCTCAATGGTAAAGAATCCAACCACAATGCAGAAACCTGGATTTGGTCCCTGGGTCAGAAAGATCCCCTGGAGAAGGAAATGGCAACCAACTCTATATTCTTGCCTGGGAAATTCCATTTACAGAGGAGCCTGGCAAGCTACAGTCTATGGAGTCGCAAAAGAGTCAGACAACACTTAGTGACTAAACAACAAAGATTAGCACGGCTCCTACACAAAAATGATGCACAAATTTGTAAAGCAGTCCATATCTGTATGTAATGTGCAGCACAGGGGACATATTCAATAACATTATAGTAACTTTGCATGATTCATAATCTATAATATTGAACTCCTATGTTGTACACCATAAACTGGTATTGTAAGTCAAGTATAATGCAAATTTTTTTTTTTTAAAGAATGGAAATCTGGAGCCATATTTGCTGGAATTTCAATCTTACAGGCTGTGCAACCTTGAGAAAGTTCACATCTGCAAGCTTCAGTTCCCTTTTCTGTAAAACGGGGTTAACAGTAGCACTGCTTTTATAAGGCTGTTGTGATGATTAAACAAGATAGGGTACACAAGTGTTAGAGTAATACCGGTCACAGGTAAAGTAGTCAGTGAATGTTCGTCTATCCTCCTCCTCACCAGAAAGGACACATTTTACAGGACAGCTGTTTACTTTACTTTGTGCTTCCCAGGTGGCACAGTGGTGAAGAATCTGCCTGCCAATGCAAGAGTTGCAAGAGATGTGTGTTTGATCCCTGGGTCAGGAAGATCCCCTGGAGTAGAAAATGGCAACCCACTCCAGTATCTTGTCTGGAAAATTTCATGGACAGGGGAGCCTGAGGTTTCAAAGAGACAGGCCTGAGCGGCTGAGCATACACACACACATTTACAGTTCAGGGGGGTAGCAATACGATTGGGTTTCTTTCATCACGCTTTTGAGGAAGATCAACCTTCCGTGACTGAGCTCCCAATGAGTGCTTGTGATGAAAAACCTAACATAGGCTTTGAAGTTCTCAAGGGAACACCAAAAGGACCACTCTCATCTTAGTGGAGGTCACGTGCAATTGGCACCTCTTTTTCTTGTCTTACTGCCCCTTAACTCAACCCTCTAGTGATCTAATTTCTGCGTATGAATCAAATAGCATTAGCTCTACAAGTCTGCTCAGAAGATGGGTTATTTGTTGTTACCAGGTAAGTGCTCATCACTGGAGAACTTTCTATGCTTTATTTGGGAAATGGTTTTTAGAAAATAATAAATAAACTGGTATTTGTAAAGGGAGGGAACTACAGTCTAATCCTTCACCAGGTAATGGGTGAAGGTCAAGGGTGAATAAAGGACAGGGAAGAATATACCACCTTCTCACTCTTCCCCCAAACATGGATGAATGTGAGCGGGAGACTCTGATCCAAGGGGTAGAGCAAAAGGAAGAAGGTGGTGCCTCTAAGGATGAAAAGAGGCCTGGCTGAAGATTTGACAGATGAGCAACTCACATCATTCCCACCAGTCGACCCTATGTTTCTGCTTAAGCCCCTTAAGGTCCCTAAATACACAGACCATTAGACTGAAGTGGCTTTCATGCTTACGGAAGCTGAAGCTTCAATATTTTGGCGACCTGATGCAAAGAGCCGACTCACTGGAAAAAAACCCTGATGCATGGAAAGATTGAAGGCAGGAAGAGAAAGGAGTGACAGAGGATGAGATGGTTGGATGGCGTCACTGACTCAATGGACATGAGTTTGAGCAAACTCCAGGAGACAGTGAAGGACAGGGAAACCTAGAATGCTGCAGTCCTTGGGGTCGAAAAGAGTTGGACATGATTCAGCGACTGAATAACAACAAATAAATGTAAGCAAACCAAAACTTAAGCCTGAAGAGCCTCAAGATTAAGAAATTAAAACCTAACATAGCCAATAACAAACAGCCACCTAAGCTTTTCTGATAAGGCAACCTCTAAAGCTACAGCCAATCAGTATCCTTGCTTTGTTTCCAGGTCTTCTCTGTAAAAGTTTTTCCCCCAGCTCCTTGTAGGTGGAGAGTCCTAACCATTTCTGGTTTAGCACTGCCCAATTTGAATTGAATTTTGCCCAAATAAACTCTGAACATTTTTAATCTACCTCAGTGTATCTTTTAACAGTTCTGATGTCAGTTGTGGGATCTGAAGGAGACCGCCATCCCTACACACACCTACAATAGCCCTCAGGAGCAAAGAGCAGCAAGTAGGCATGGGTACATGCTGAGCTCATTGCGTGTGTTAGTCACTAGTCCCTGCTTTCTTGGTAAGTGAAGAGAACTTACCTGGTAACAAAGAATAACTCATTTTCTGAGCACGTAGAGCTAATGATATTTGATTCATAGGCACAGAAATTAGATCATTAGAAGGTGGAGTGAACGGGTTTTAAGTCCAGAAAAAGAGGTGTCGTTGAATGTGACCTCTGCTAACATGAGAGTGGTTGTGGGCAGGTCCGTCCAAGATACATGAGCTCTGTAACATCTGCATTATGGGCTCTCAGACTCTTTCTTTTTACTGGTCTGTGCCTGAAATTGTCTTGGCTCCCTCTTAAACCCGACTGGGTCCGGGGTTGAACTGAGTCTGTTTTAAACCAGACTGAGTCCACTGTGAGGCCTCAGTTCAGTTCAGTTCAGTCACTCAGGTCCGACTCTGCGACCCATGAATCGCAGCACGCCAGGCCTCCCTGTCCATCACCAACTCCCAGAGTTCACTCAGACTCATGTCCATTGAGTCAGCGATGCCACCCAGCCATCTCATCCTCTGTCGTCCCCTCCTCCTCCTGCCCCCAATCCCTCCCAGCAGCAGAATCTTTTCCAATGAGTCAACTCTTTGCATGAGGTGGCTGAAGGACTGGAGTTTCAGCTTTAGCATCAGTCCTTCCAAAGAAATCCCAGGGTTGGATCTCCTTCAGAATGGACTGGTTGGATCTCCTTGCAGTCCAAGGGACTCTCAAGAGTCTTCTCCAACACCACAGTTCAAAAGCATCAATTCTTCAGTGCTCAGCCTTCTTCACAGTCCAACTCTCACATCCATACATGACCATTGGAAAAACCATAGCCTTGACTAGACGGACCTTAGTCAGCAAAGTAATGTCTCTGCTTTTGAATATGCTATCTACAAGGTTGGTCATAACTCTCCTTCCAAGGAGTAAGTGTCTTTTAATTCCATGGCTGCAATCACCATCTGCAGTGATTTTGGAGCTCCCCAAAATCAAGTCTGACCCTGTTTCCACTCTTTCTCCATGTATTTCCCATGAAGTGATGGGACCAGATGCCATGATCTTCGTTTTCTGAATGCTGAGCTTTAAGCCAACTTTTTCACTCTCCTCTTTTACTTTCATCAAGAGGCTTTTTACTTCCTCTTCACTTTCTGCCATAAGGGTGGTGTCATCTGCATATCTGAGGTTATTAATATTTCTCCTGGCAATCTTGATTCCAGCTTGTGCTTCCTCCAGCCCAGCGTTTCTCATGATGTACTCTGCATATAGGTTAAATAAGCAGGGTGACAATATATATCCTTGACGTACTCCTTTTCCTATTTGGAACCAGTCTGTTGTTCCATGTCCAGTTCTAACTGTTGCTTCCTGACCTGCATATAGGTTTCTCAAGACGCAGGTCAGGTGGTCTGGTATTCCGATCTCTCTCAGAATTTTCCACAGTTTATTGTGATCTACACAGTCAAAGGCTTTGGCATAGTCAAAAAAGCAGAAATAGATGTTTTCTTTCTGGAACTCTCTTGCTTTTTCCGTGATCCAGCGGACGTTGGCAAGTTGATCTCTGGTTCCTCTGCCTTTTCTAAAACCAGCGTGAACATCTGGAAGTTCATGGTCACGCATTGCTAAAGCCTGGCTTGGAGAATGTTGAGCATTACTTTACTAGCATATGAGATGAGTGCAATTGTGCGGTAGTTTGAGCAATCTTTGGTATTGCCTTTCTTTGGGATTGGAATGAAAACTGCCCTTTTTCAGTCCTGAGGCCACTGCTGAGTTTTCTAAATTTTCTGGTATATTGAGTGCAGCACTTTCACAGCATCATCTTTCAGGATTTGAAAGAGCTCAACTGGCAGTTCATCACCTCCATTAGCTTTGTATGTAGTGATGCTTTCTAAGGCCCACTTGACTGCACATTCCAGGATGTCTGGCTCTAGGTGAGTGATCACATCATCGTGATTATCTTGGTCATGAAGCTCTTTTTTGTATAGTTCTTCTGTGTATTCTTGCCACCTCTTCTTAATATCTTTTCTGCTTGTTAGGTCCATACCATTTCTGTCCTTTATCAAGCCCATCTTTGCATGAAATGCTCCCTTGATATCTCTAATTTTCTTGAAGAGATCTCTAGTCTTTCCCATTCTGTTCTTTTCTTCTATTTCTTTGCATTGATCACTGAGGAAGGCTTTCTTATCTCTCCTTGCTATTCTTTGGAGCTCTGCATTCAGATGATTATATCTTTCCTTTTCTCCTTTGCTTTTCACCTCTCTACTTTTCATAGCTATTTGTAAGGCCTCCCCAGATAGCCATCTTGCTTTTTTGCATTTCTTTTCCGTGGGGATGGTCTTGATCCCTGTCTCCTGTACAGTGTCACGAACCTCATTCCATAGTTCATCAGGCACTCTATCTATCAGATCTAGGCCCTTAAATCTATTTCTCACTTCCACTGTATCATTGTAAGGGATTTGATTTAGGTCATATCTGAATGGTCTAGTGGTTTTCCCTACTTTCTTCAATTTCAGTCTGAATTTGGCAATAAGGAGTTCATGATCTGAGTCACAGTCAGCTCCCAGTCTTGTTTTTGCTGACTGTATAGAGCTTCTCCATCTTTGGCTGCAAAGAATATAATCAATCTGATTTTGGTGCTGACCATCTGGTGATGTCCATGTGTAGAGTCTTCTCTTGTGTTGTTGGAAGAAAGTGTTTGCTATGACCACTGTCTTCTCTTGGCAAAACTCTATTAGCCTTAGTCCTGCTTCATTCTGTATTCCAAGGCCAAATTTGCCTGTTACTCCAGGTGCTTCTTGACTTCCTACTTTAGCATTCCAGTCCCCTATAATGAAAAGGACATCTTTTTTGGGTGTTAGGTCTAGAAAGTCTTGTAGGTCTTCATAGAACAGTTCAAGTTCAGCTTCTTCAGCATTACTGATTGGGGCATAGACTTGGATTACTGTAATATTGAGTGGTTTCCCTTGGAAACGAACAGAGATCATTCTGTCATTTTTGAGATTGCATTCAAATACTGCATTTCGGACTCTTTTGTTGCCCATGATGTCTACTCCATTTCTTCTAAGGGATTCCTGCCCGCAGTAGTAGATATAATGGTCATGTGAGTTAAATTCACCCATTCCAGTCCATTTTAGTTTGCTGATTCCTAGAATGTCAATGTTCACTCTTTCCATCTCCTGTTTGACCAGTTCCAATTTGCCTTCATTTATGGACCTATTATTCCAGGTTCCTATGCAATATTGGTCTTTATAGCATCGGACCTTGCTTCTATCACCAGTCACATCCACAGCTGGGTATTGTTTTTGCTTTGGCTACATCCTTTCATTCTTTCTGGAGTTATTTCTCCACTGATCTCCAGTAGCATATTGGACACCTACCGACCTGGGGAGTTCCTCTTTCAGTATCCTATCATTTTGCATTTTCACTCTGTTCATGGGGTTCTCAAGGCAAGAATACTGAAGTGGTTTGCCATTCCCTTCTCCACTGGACCACATTCTGTCAAACCTCTCCACTATGACCCACCCATCTTGGCATGGCTTAGTTTCATTGAGTTAGACAAGGCAGTGGTCCATGTGATTAGACTGACTAGTTTTCTGTGATTGTGGTTTCAGTGTGTCTGCCCTCTGATGCCCTCTCGTAATGCCTACCATCTTACATGGGTTATCTGGGTGAAGAGATACCCACCTCCAAGGTGTGAGGCCTCAGATTAACTTAACAATATATATTGTTTTTTTTTTCAAGAGGAAGAAGAAAAAATGGGTTCCTTCACGTCCAGAGTATCTGGGTCTCCTCCATCTGGGTCTCTGGCTAACTCTACGAATAAAAATTACTGGTCCAGAAGTTGTGTTTGTTTGAATAAGTAGGTTAATCTTATGAAAGAAAATCTTGAATTATAGCAGCCACAGTGGAAAACTTTAAACCTAGATAAGCTTATCTGCTTGTGAGGTGCTCTAGAGAATAGTGATTCTCAGCCAAGAACCCAGAAGGGTGGCGGTGGGGTCGGGGGGCGATTATTTTTCTTCTCATACACTTTCTGGTCATTCAGAGGGGACTTCTCATACACTTTCTGGTCATTCAGAGGCAACTCTACTTACTCTGGAGCCTGGAGATGGGATCCTAGGGAATCCAGCAGAAGCTGACAGGGGCAAAAGTTCTTACCGAACCCAGCTTTCTGGATCTCTGTCTGTAGTGCTTGGTCAAGAGGAAGAGAGGGAGGTAGGTGGTCAGTTCTTGTGTGTGTGGGCAGCTCAACCAACAGGTTTGGGGCCCCAAGGATATGGCTGGATAGAAATGTGGATTGCACCCCACTTGCAGTGGCATCCTACTGACTGTTGCCTACTCTCATGGGAATTGTCTAAGCCTTTGCTTTCTTTTGGTTATCCTTGGCAGTGGTTCTGGATCCTGGAAGAGGTAACTTTCCAGGCTTCTTTGAGGATACCTCTTGTATTCATAAAAGGCTTATTGGTTTTGGTTGTGAGTCACTTTATGAGTATGCCCTTGGTTTAAAAGGAAAAAAAAACTTTAAGAAGTTCATTACAGCCAGAAATATTTAGTGTTTGTCCTGGCTAAACCAGATAATAAGATATTTGAAAGAATTTTTAAATTTTTTCTATAGTACTGTACTGTGCTTATTGATACTGTAAGTTTGCATCATCTATTTACAAGATGAATCGTCTGTCAGCATCTACGTCAGTGTTGTCTAATCTGATTCAAAATGTGGTAGATGTCTTATGTGTTACTAATACTGGACATCAACAATGAAATGATCATGTGAAATATAAAATTAGCTTTATGATCAGATGATGGAAACTGATATTCAGAGCTTGATAGAAACTTTTTAAGGTATTCTTTCCCAAGCTAAAATGGAACAATGTATTCAGAAGGAAAGAAAACACCCTGAAGTTATTGTGAAAGGATTTAGTAAAACAGTCGAAAGACACACAGCTCCATCTCTAGAACATAGGATTCTTTTGATTTCTATCTTTATTGGAAACCTTCTCCCTGATATAAAGAAATAAGTTGAATGTTTGAATCAGCCTCTTGCTACCTTTCAGGTTGCAACCCAATTCTTTGAGGAATTAGAAACAACTGTATTTTGTCTTACAATAATAGAAATGCAACACTAGAAACAATTCAAAGCCCACCAATCCATTAAAAACAAAACAAAACAAAACAATCCCCAAACCTTTCCCATTCATCTTAGAAAGCTTGCAGATACTGTAAAGGATCAGGACGTTGGAAACAAAACTCTTTCTTGGAGAAAAAAAGTCTTTTCTTTGTGCCTTTGAGTTGTAAATTTTGACCCTGTCTTCTCTAGGAATCCCCAGCCATCTGTTTGAAATGCAAACTTCAGGGAGATGATCTTGATCTGAAAAAAAAAAAAAAGGACCTGTCTCCTGGTTAAAATTTAAAAGTTAAAGCTGCAAGATCTTTGTATCCTTCTGTGTGTTTATATATTTATATAGATAGATAGATTAATTTTCTACCTGTAGAGGGTTTGCCAACATGAATTTGTCAAGAAGCTCTATCTAATCAGCTTGGAGAAAAGTAAGTGCTTATACAAATCAAGTATGTCCTTTCAGAAATATAGAAAGTACTCAAATGTTTTTCAAATTCAAGCGATAAAGGATAATCTTTAATAAATAAAAGCTACTTTAAGTTTTGTTTATTTAGTTTAAGCAAACATGTCCTCAGAGCTGTCAACTTCATAATGCAGACATAGAACTTTCATTCTACTTAAGTTTATTAAAGTCCAAACAGCTTATGTTATCACCGTTTCAGAATTGTCAGCAAAAAAGATAAGAAGACGGTTAGCTGTTAAATGTCTTGTGAAATTTTCCAAAGTAATCCAAACATAATTGCTTAAAGATAGTTTCCAAAATATTTTCATTAGCTTGAAACCTTATACTGTGCTGTGCTGTGCTCAGTGAATTCAATCGTGTCCGACTCATTGTGACCTCATGGACTCACGGACCCCATGGACAGGCTACTCTGTCCATGGGATTCTCCAGGCAAGAATACTGGAGTGGGTTCCTGTGCCCTCCTTCAGGGGATCTTCCCCACCCAGGAATCAAACCCGTATCTCTGGTGTCTCCTGCTTTACAGACAGGTTCTTTCCCCACTGGGCCACCCGGGAAGCCCATAGTTACACTGAGTTAAGTTAAATGATGGATAGTCTTTGAATATCTAGATCCTTTCCAAATTAAACACTGAAATGTTAAAAACTGAATATACATTTATCTACTTTGAGATTCTTAGTATAGAAGAATTAAAGATGTTTGGGTCTAATAGTAAACACATCTGCTACACTGAAAAGTTTACTGAAAAGACTCCATTTCTAGAAATTATTAACAGTATTTATAAGTTTGCCAGTGCACAGAATGCTGGTGTAACAACCAGTCCATTATTGCTCACCTTTCAGTTTTCACTAGAAAGTAAGGTTTCTAAGGGTTAAGAATGCTCATTGATACATTTAATTAAAAATACTAGAAGTAATAATAGTGAAAGAAAACAACTGTGTATAAAAAGTAAGTCAGGAGGTATTTCCCTGGTGGTCCAGGAGCTAAGACTCCACACTTTCAGTACAGAGGGCCCAGGTCTGATCCCTGGCCCGGGAATTAGAACCCACAAGCCTCAACTAAGAGTTCACATGCCATAACTAGAGATCCCACATGCCACAGCTAAGATTTGCTGTAGCCAAATAAATAAAAATATTAAGAACAAAAAGTGGTAAGGAAAGTAGAATGTTTTTAGGATAAGGAAAGCTAAGAAGAATGAACTTTTTTTAAGAGAAAAAGGAAGAGATTTTATTCAGAAGTAGAATGACTGGTTATTAGAGAAAACAAAGAACAATATAGGACAAAACGTAAATGCACAGAAAAAACTTCATAGAAGGTTTGTGGAAAAGGAATCCTGGAAATGAATTTTATGTGTGGTAAACCTGGCTATGATTGGAATTATGTTTTTAAAGAATGAGGCTTAATATCAAAAGTTGTTTTGTTGCTAAATTGTGTCTGACTCTTTGTGACCCCATGGGCTGCAGCATGCCAGGCTTCTCTGTCCTCCACTAACTTCTAGAGTTTGTTCAAATTCATACCAATTGAGTTGGTGATGCTATCTAACCATCTCATCCTTCGCCGTCCCCTTCTTCTTTTGCCTTCAATCTTTCCCAGCATTAGGATCTTTTCCAATGAGACAGCTCTTCACATAAGGTAGCCAAAGTACTGGTCAAAATATCAAAAGTACACGGGTACAAAATTAGTATATGTTTTTGTTTCTGGGCTTCCCTGGTTCAGATGGTAAAGAATCTGCCTGCAATGCAGGAGACCTGGGTTTGATCCCTGGGTCGGAAAGATCCCCTGGAGAAGGGAGTGAAGCAACCCACTCTAGTATTCTTGCCTGGGAAATCTCACGAACAGAGGAGCCTGGCAGGCTACAGCCCAAGGGGTCACTGAGCGATTAAAGCGTTGTCTGTTAAAAAGGCAGTTTTATTGGTAGACTATTTTCTCTGATTAAAAGATATTGAAAGCTTTTTGTGTTTGTTTTGTTGCCTTTTGGATACTTAGCCTGGAAAGCAAAGATTCTGTGTTTTAACAAAATAATTTTCTGTGATTCTTGTTGTCTTTATTAGATCTTTGATTACCTTAGAAAATGAGTCTTCTCAATACTAAAAAAGCTAAATTTTGTTCACCGCTATGTAACTTTGCATGTTACTGCTGCTACTGCTAAGTCGCTTCAGCCGTGTCTGACTCTGTGCGAACACATAGATGGCAGCCCACCAGGCTCCCCCATCCCTGGGATTCTCTAGGCAAGAATACTTGAGTGGGTTGCCATTTCCTTCTCCAATGCATGAAAGTGAAAAGTGAAAGTGAAGTTGCTCAGTCGTGTCTGACTCTTAGCGACCCCATGGACTGCAGCCTACCAGGTTCCTCCGCCCATAGGATTTTCCAGGCAAGAGTACTGGAGTGGGTTGCCATTGCCTTCTCCGATGTAAACTTCCATATTTGCCTTTAATATCGTCTATTGTCACTTTCACTAAATAGGTAATTAAGTATTATTTCATGAACTGTGATCCTATTTAATTGTATGTTCAATCTTCTGTCTTTTTTTTTTTTTTTTTTTTACGACTTCCCAAATCAAATCTAAATGGAGTCTTTTTTACCTCAAACTAACTTTGAGATTTCCCAGAGGGCCCCTGGAAATTCTCGAAAGGTTTGTCTCTCACTCTGTAAAGAAAATGCTAAACTAATTAGGTTTATTTGGATTTGGCATGTTAAATGACATGGGAAACATTGTCAAATAAGAAGTGATAATACATCTTAGGTTATATGTGTATGGATGTAAGTTACTGATATAGGTATGTATTCCAGAAATTGAAGTTCAGAGAAATATGTCAGTATCCTCATTGTCTAATTATTGTCTTAAATTATTGTATGCCATAAAAATAACTGAATTTTCTTATCAAATGAACTCCTATCACATCTTGAACTTAGCCATTTTAGAAGTCTTTTGGTTATTTATAGACAGTTATTGTTTTATCCTTATGCTTTTGCAAAAATGCTTTATCCTCAGAGAATCATGGAAAAAATTCAGACAAGAACTCTATAATACAGTTTCTGGTACTTTAAGATCATGCCACAGAATTGGGTATGGAACTGTAATGGAAAAATTGGATTCAAGCAGGACAAGAATTAATAATATGAGACTGAATGAATTGATGAGGATGAATATAAAATTTAAATGACTTTATGCTAAAGTTGATAAGTGTGCTGTGGTTATTGTCATGTTAAGAGATTATCATAATTCCTAGGAAATACACTCTGAAAAGTTTAGGGGTAAAAGGCCATGATCTATGTAATTTATCCTGAAACAGTTCAGGCAAAGAGAGAGAGACTTACAAAGCAAATGGGCATAAAATGTTATTAAGTGAATCTGAGTGAAAGTATGTGGATTCGTTTTGTGTTTTTCTTATAGTTGCAACCTTTCTGAATGTTTGAAATGTTATCTACTAAAAAAAGTTAAAATAATGTTTAAGACATGCTTTTTATCCTCTCTGGTTTTTAATATACATTTTCAATGTTTGTATATATATATATATCACACACTCATATATATTTTTCTGTCATTACAAATCAAATATACTTAAAATAATTTAAAATTTATTCATTTATTAACTGCTGTGGAAAAACCACAGAGATAGACACCACCAAGGAGAGCCTGGAGTGGTCCTCAGGGGCGCACCAAGGAAGAGACGGTGTAGAAACAGACCTTATGGCATCTTTGTAACTGATTATGATTATCATGGCCACAGGGCAGGGTGGGGAAGGGGTCAAAGTGACAGTGATGAAGAGAGGAGCATGACGTGAGCATCTGAACATGTCCAAGCACCAAATGAAAATCTACAATACACTGCAGATAAATATAAATAGTAACACATGATACATTTGACGTATTGTGTCACTTATCCATCTTACTGTGTGTCTGAGTTGTGATCTGTGTGGCGATTTAAGTAAATTCCAGTTCAGTTCAGTTCAGTTCAGTCGCTCAGTCGTGTCCAGCCCTCTGCAACCCCATGAATCGCAGCACGCCAGGCCTCCCTGTCCATCACCAACTCCCGGAGTTCACTCAGACTCATGTCCATCGAGTCAGTGATGCCATTCAGCTATCTCATCCTCTGTCGTCCCCTTCTCCTCCTGCCCCCAATCCCTCCCAGCATCAGAGTCTTTTCCAATGAGTCAACTCTTCACATGAGGTGGCCAAAGTACTGGAGTTTCAGCTTTAGCATCATTCCTTCCAAAGAAATCCCAGGGCTGATCTCCTTCAGAATGGACTGGTTGGATCTCCTTGCAGTCCAAGGGACTCTCAAGAGTCTTCTCCAACACCACAGTTCAAAAGCATCAATTCTTCAGTGCTCAGCTTTCTTCACAGTCCAACTCTCACATCCATACATGACCACTGGAAAACCCATAGCATTGACTAGACAGACCTTAATTGGCAAAGTAATGTCTCTGCTTTTGAATATGCTATCTAGGTTGGTCATAACTTTCCTTCCAAGGAGTAAGCGTCTTTTAATTTCATGGCTGCAGTCACCATCTGCAGTGATTTTGGAGCCCCCAAAAATACTAAAAAAATTATCTTATTAATATGTTCTGGCCAGTTACAGTGCTCTTGACCAAAAGGCAAAAGAGATTCTAAAATCTGCTTATAAAAAAGACTTTGTTGTTGGTTGTCAATCCATCAGAAAATAACGTTTAAACGGAGGTCTCTTCTTCCAATCTGGTAAACGTCATGACAGTGCTGACCCATTTCTCAGTATTGTTCCGAGAGTAGCTTGTAAAAGAGTGTGACAAGACTCCAATAACTTAGGAGAACCTCATAAAACTAAGTTAGTGATGATAGGGCATCTCTGTTCCACACAGCACAGCAGTCTCTGAATATCAAGGGTAGAGTACAGGGGTGTTCTGAAGATCTACCTTCCAGAAGCAATAAAGAGCTTTATGCAATATTACATGTGAGCATCGTGACAGTCAAAGTATGTGTGTGTGCTTAGTCACTCAGTCATGTCTGACTCTTTGTGATCTCATGGACTGTAGTCTGCCAGGCTTCTCTGTCCATGTGGATTCTCTAGGCTAGAATACTGGAGTGGGTAACCATTTCTTTCTCCAGGAGATCTTCCCAACCCAGGAATGGAACCCAGGTCTCCTACATTTCAGGCAGATTCTTTATTGTCCGAGCTACCAGGGAAGCCCAAGAATACAGGAGTGGGTAGCTATCCCTTCTCCAGGGAAACGTCCTGACCCAGAAATTGAACAGGGGTCTCCTGCATTGCAGATGAATTCTTTACCAGCTGAGCTACCTGGGAAGCCCAGTAAAGGTATGAGTTACTATTATTATTTGGGGACATAATTCCTGGAGCAATATACAGGTGCCTAAGCAAAATCAAATGAAGAGTGAAACAAACAAACAAAAATCAAAAGAACAATTCAAAGGCAGATGATCAAACAGCCGAGGAGGGTTGTTATCATTTAAATCACTGACAACACAACACAGACTACCTTATACTACAGAACAGACTCCTTTATAAAGCAGAGTCAGAGAAGATGAGCAACGGTGCTATTAAAGTTCAGGATCAGATTCCCACTCCTACCCCAGGAGGAGAATCTAATAGCAGAAGGATTAAAAAATTATTCAAGCAAAGTGGGAAAAAGATGGAGACTAGGTTATGAAAACAAATTTCCCCACATCTTAGTTTTCCCTAATTAGGTCAGCCAACAAGGTTTTGATTTAAAAAAAAAAAGTCAGCAGATGAATTAGCACATTAAAAAAAAGAAGTGGTATATATATACATAATGAAATACTACTAAGCCATAAAAAAGAGTGAAATAATGCCATTTGCAGCAACATGGTTGGACCCAGAGGTTATCATACTAAATGAAGTAAGTCAGACAGAGAGTCAGACACACAGCATTACTGGATGGGTGAAATGTGCTAAGGGAGGAAAACTTACATGTTTTCACATACACCAAAAAATACACGAGAAAGAAAGGAAGGAAGAAGGCAACAAAAAGAAAAGAAAGGAGAAGGGAAAGGAGAAGAAATGGTTCTTCACTCTTGAGTTTAGAGCAGGAGGTTTCAAAGAGTAACCCTGTTTCAAAGAGTAACAACCATCTGGGAACTTTTAGAAATGCAAATTATAAAGTATAGACCCTAGACCAACTTAAAGAATCAGAAACTGGAGAAGGAGGTGCAGACAGCCTTTCTTGTTTTAAGAAGAAATCCAAGCAATTCTGAAGTGTGTTACAGTTTGAAAATCACTAAAATAGAGTATAAACTGCATTTAATTTAGCTTCTGATAGTACTGCACATTTGTAATGAATTGGTACTTTTTCCTTTTCCTTTTACTAAATAAAATAAGTGTTGGTTGTTAACAACCTAAGAGTGTCACTTATATTTTTTTCACTAACTTGGTTCTAATCAAGATATTAAATAGTTAGATCCATCTTATTATTTAAAGATCATTTTCCAGGAAAGATGCGTTTGTTGTAAATGACTCCAGCTTTAGTCAGTGACTCCAGCTTTAGTCAGTAATTCCACCTTCAGTCAGACATCTTTCTGTATGTCAAATTTAAATGAAACTTTTGTCTTGTTAAGTGTATTGCTATTTGCTCTATGGTCAAAGTACATTTTAATTTTTTCAATCCATTCTTGAAATGGGCAGGTTGAGGTACAGATATTGTATGTTTAAATTCAGAATTTTCTAATTTTGATCTTTAAGTATTTTGAAAAATCTTTGAAATCTATGTCCCAAATTATGGTTTGATAGTTATCACCATCTACATAGAGGGAAGGGTGAAAATGCCAAATGATTTAGAATTTCATCCTGATAGTCTTTCAGATTCCCCAGGAAGTTATTTAGCCAGTAATGACATGCATTTTCTAGGATAGCTGCTTGGCTCAAAGCATCCTTCTTAGATAATCATCACCCTTACTTGTACTTAGTTACGACATAGCCGTAGTCCCACCAAGTTGGATTCTTTTTCTCAGAGGTTAGGAATCTGAACTGAAAGATGTGAGCCAGTCTCTGCTAGTCCCTGGAGCTGAGGGTGTGTGAATGCAGGAGCTGTGGGGTCCAGAAAAAGAAGGGAAAGCCAGTTATACAGAGTGAAGTAAGTCAGAAAGAAGAGAAAGGCAAATACTGTGTATTAACACATACATATGGAATTTAGAAAGATGGTAATCATGATCCTACATGCAGGGCAGCAAAGGAGACACAGTGGGAGAAGGAGAGGGTGGGCTGATTTGAGGGAATAGCATTGAAACATGTACATTACCACATGTAAAATAGATGGCCAGTGCAAGTTCAGTGCACGAAGCAGGGCACCCAAAGCTAGTGCTCTGGGACAACTCAGTGGGAAAGGATGCAGAGGGAGGCGGGAAGGGGGTTCAGGATGGGCGGGACACACGTATACCCGTGGCTGACTCATGTTGATGTATGGCAAAAATCATCACAATATTGTAAATATCCTCCAATTAAATAAAATTTTAAAAAGGCAGTAGCCTAGACATGCCAAGAAAACCATGGGCTAGAGAAAGTAGAGAGAAAGAAAGTGAGTATGCGAGTGACTGCCATAATCCCTAATGATTTTTTCTTTCAGTTTTTATAAATGATTTTTTTTTATGTGGACCATTTTTAAAGTCTTTGTTGAATTTGTTACAATACTGCTTCTGTTTCATTTTGAGCAGCAGGGCATGTGGGATCTTAGGGCCCCAACCAGGGATTGAACCTCCACCCCTGCATTGGAAGTCAAACTCTAAACTACTGGACTGCCAGGGAAGTCCCCTAATGGTTTTCTGGTTCTTGACTTTAACCTTCTGGATCACCTAAAAAAAACAAAAAACAAAACAAAACAAAAAAAACCCCACGTCTCTGATGCTGGGAAAAATTGAGGGCAAGAGGAGAAGAGGGATAGAGGACGAGATAGTTGGATGGCATCATCAACTCAATGGACGTGAGTTTGAGCAAACTCTGGAATATAGTGACAGGACAGAGAAGCCTGCCATGCTGGAGTCCATGGGGTTGCAAGGAGTCAGACACCACTGATCGATTGAACAACGGAAAAAACCCACCTTTGCATTCTTTGAAATACATCTTTGTTCCACTGAAAAATCATCCTTTCCTCCCCCCCCCCCACTTTCAGTCAAGTTTGAATGAAATTCTTTTACTTCTAACTCAAAGTACCTTGATTAAGATTACAGCAATGACAAAAATGTTCCCGCTCCATCAAAATGGCACAAGAGAAATACGAGTGACTCAAACATTAAATCACTATAGTGATCAATACACTATTTAACAGTATCTGGGAAAGTTATCTGTACCGTCTTGTGCTAAACCAGAAATCAATCCTAAAGGAAATCAGTCCTGAGTATTCATTGGAAGGACTGATGCTGAAGCTGAATCTCCAATATGTTGGCCACCTGTTGTGAAGAACCGACTCACTGGAAAAGACCCTGATGCTGGGAAAGATTGAAAGCAGGAGGAGAAGGGTACCACAGAGGATGAGATGGCTGGATGGCATCACCGACTCATTCGACAGGAGTTTGAGCAAACTCCGGGAGTTGGTGATGGACAGGGAAGC
The DNA here is from genome assembly GCF_032405125.1 of Capricornis sumatraensis. Lineage (NCBI taxonomy): Eukaryota > Metazoa > Chordata > Mammalia > Artiodactyla > Bovidae > Capricornis > Capricornis sumatraensis. The sequence goes on along the minus strand of NC_091072.1, from coordinate 142,916,288 downwards.
CTGACGTGCTGTAGTCCACGGGGTTGCAAAGAGTTGTCGGACATGACTGAGCGACTGAGCTGAACTGTGCTAAAACGGAATCAAATCTTTTAAGAGCCCCTTTGTTATAAAGAAAAGGATCCCACATCTCATTTCTGTATCCGTGAAGGGTGGTTAGAAAGGAAAGTCCCTTTGTCAGTCAAACGGCTTTCTTCAGTTCTCCCTGCAAGTGTGGTGAAGGAACCCTGGACTTTGACCAGAGACACAAAATTCTGAATTCTGGCTGGATCACTTACTGTCTCTGCTACTTTAGATCGTTCATTTCTCTCTTCCTCATTTCTTATGTAAAATGAGGACAAGGATGGTAAACCTCTCCTTCGCAGGACTGGGAGGACTGCAAAGGAAGTGGCTCCTAGTCAGTTCCCTCGTGGGACTCGTCGTCACTGTTCTGCTGTTTGTACTGTCTTTGTTCTCGCAGCTTCTCTGGCCTCGGTGACATCATAAAGGCGGGGGAAGAGAAATATGTAAACGCTAGCCATTGAAGAAGCATTTCTTAGAATTCAACTGTGAATTTACTTTTAACTCAGTGTTACTGCCACCCTGTGGATGTCTTGGGTAATGACAGTCTGAGCCGGTTGCTGCTGCTGCTAAGTCACTTCAGTCGTGTTCGACTCTGTGCGACCCCATAGAAGGCAGCCCATCAGGCTTCTCCGTCCCTGGGATTCTCCAGGCAAGAACACTGGAGTGGGTTGCCATTTTCTTCTCCAATGCATGAGTGAAAAGTGAAAGTGAAGTCACTCAGTCGTGTCCGACTCAGCGACCCCATGGACTGCAGCCTACCAGGCTCCTCCATCCATGGGATTTTCCAGGCAAGAGTACTGGAGTGGGTTGCCATTGCCTTCTCCGGAGCCGGTTACTTTAGTATTAATAAACCTCAGTTGTTAATGTGTGTCTTCTTCCCAGCGCTGGAGTGAAGACCACACTCATTATTTCATTAGGGTTTGTAGAGCAATGGCACCCCACTCCAATACTCTTGCTGGAAAATCCCATAGACGAAGGAGCCTGGTAGGCTGCAGTCCAAGGGGTCACCAAGAGTTGGACACGACTGACCAACTTAACTTTCACTTTTCACTTTCATGCATTGGAGAAGGAAATGGCAACCCACTCCAGTGTTTTTGCCTGGAGAATCCCAGGGACGGGGGAGCCTGGTGGGCTGCCGTCTATGGGTTTGCACAAAGTCAGACACGACTGAAGTGACTTAGCAGCAGCAGAGTGAAGGTCCTGCCGCAGCGTGAATGAGATCTCGTGCATTGACCTGTCTTCTTTCATGGACACCCTTCCTCTCTCCCCCAGTTTTCAAATATTAAAACTGAATCCCAAATAATTTTAATTTCAGGGCTCAGTGCAGTTCAGTTCAGTTCATTCGCTCAGTCATGTCTGACTTTTTGAGACCCCATGGACTGCAGCACTCCAGGCTTCACTGCCAATTACTAAATGGACAAATCTAGGAAGAGAATATTGGGATATTCTCTTGCAATTAGCCATATTTCCATTTACAATGTTGGATAATCCGTTCAGTCACTCAGTCGTGTCCCACTCTGTGACCCCATGGACTGCAGCATGCCAGGCCTCCCTGTCCATCATCAACTCCTGGAGTTTACTCAAACTCATGTCCATTGAGTTGGTGATGCCATCCAATCATCTCATCCATCCTCTGTTTTCCCCTTCTCCTTCTGCCTTCAATCTTTCCCAGCAAAAGGGTCTTTTCCAATGAGTCAGTTCTTTGCATCAGGTGGCCAAAGTATTGGAGCTTTAGCCTCAGTATCAGTCCATCCAACTATTATTCAGGCCTGATTTCCTTTAGGATGGACTTGTTTGATCTCCTCACAGTCCAAGAGACTCTCAAGAGTTTCTTCCAACACCACAGTACAAAAGCATCAATTCTTCAGTGCTCAGCTTTCTTTATAGTCCAACTCTCACATCCATACATGACAACTGGAAAATCATAGCTTTGATCAGACGGACTTTGTTGGCAAAGTAATGTCTCTGTTTTTTAATATGCTGTCTATGATGACCATAACTTTTCTTCCAAGGAACAAGCATCTTTTAATTTCATGACTGCAGTCACCATCTGCAGTAATTTTGGAGCCCCCCAAAATAAAGTCTCTCACTGTGTGCATTGTTTCCCCATCTATTTGCCATGACATGATAGGACCAGATGCCATGATCTTATTTTTCTGAATGTTGAGTTTTAAGCCAACTTTCTCACTCTCCTCTTTCACTTTCATCAAGAGGCTCTTTAGTTTCTGCCATAATGGTGGTGTTATCTGCATATCTGAGGTTATTGATATTTCTCTTGGCAATCTTGATTGCAGCTTGTGCTTCATCCAGCCTGGCATTTCACATGATGTACTCTGCATATAAGTTAAATAAGCAGGGTGACAATAACAGCCTTGACTTACTCCTTTCCTAATTTGAACCAGTCTGTTGGTCTCTGTCCAGTTCTAACTGTTGCTTCTTGACCTGTACACAGATTTCTCAGGAGGCAGATCAGGTGGTCTGGTATCCTCATCTCTTTAAGAATTTTCCAGTTTGTTGTGATCCACACAGTCAAAGGCTTCAGCATAGTCAATAAAGCAGAAGTAGATGTTTCTCTGGAATTCTCTTGATTTTTCGACGATCCAACGAATGTTAGCAATTTGATCTCTGGTTCATCTGCCTTTTCCAAATCCAGCTTGAACATCAGGGAGTTCATGGTTCATGTACTGTTGAAGGCTGGCTTGGAGAAATTTGAGCATCACTTTACCAGCGTGTGAGATGAGTGCAATTGTGTGGTAATTTGAGCAGTCTTTGGCATTGCCTTTCTTTGGGATTGGAATGAAAACTGACTTTTCCAGTCCTGTGGCCCCTGCTGAGTTTTCCAAATTTGCTGGTATATTGAGTGCAGCACTCTCACAGCATCATCTTTTAGGATTTGAAATAGCTCAACTGGATTCCATCACCTCCACTAGCTTTGTTAATAGTAATGCTTCTTAAGGCACACTTGACTTTGCATTCCAGATCGAACCATCATGATTATTTGGGTAGTGAAGATCATTTTGTATACTTCTTTTGTGTATTCTTGGCCACCTCTTCTTAATATCTTCTGCTTCTGTTAGGTCCATACCATTTCTGTCCTTTATTGTGCCCATCTGTGCATGAAATGTTCCCTTGGTAGCTCTAATTTTCTTGAAGAGATCTCTAGTCTTTCCCATTCTATTGTTTTCCTCTATTTCTTTTCACTGTTCGCTGAGGAAGGCTTTCTTATCTCTCCTTGTTATTCTTCGGAACTCTGCATTCAAATGGATATATCTTTCCTTTTCTCCTTTGCCTTTTGCTTCTCTTCTTTTCTCAGCTATTTGTAAGGCCTCCCCAGACAGCCATTTTGCATTTTTGCATTTCTTTTTCTTGGGGATGGTCTTGATCCCTGCCTCCTGTACAATGTCATGAACCTCCATCCATGGTTCTTCAGGCACTCTTTCTATCAGATCTAATCCCTTGAATCTATTTCTCACTTCCACTGTATCATTGTAAGGGGTTTGATTTAGGTCATACCTGAATAATCTGGTGGTTTTCCCTATTTTCTTCAATTTAAGTCTGAATTTGGCAATAAAGGGTTCATGATCTGAGCCACAGTCAGCTCCCAGTCTTGTTTTTGCTGACTGTATAGAACTTCTGCTTCTTTGGCTGCAAAGAATAAAATCAATTCTGAAGTTGACCATCTAGTGGTGACCATCTGGTGATGTCCATGTGTAGGGTCTTTTGTGTTGTTGGAAGAGCGTGTTCGCTATGACCAGCGCATTCTCTTGGCAAAACTCTATTAGCCATTGCCCTACTTTATTCTGTACTTCAAGGCCAAATTTGCCTGTTCCTCAAAGTGTTTCTTGACTTCCTACTTTTGCATTCCAGTCCCCTGTAATAAAAAGGACATCCTTTTGTGTGTTAGTTCTAGAAGGTCTTGTAGGTCTTCATAGAACTGTTCAACTTCAGCTTCTTCAGCATTACTGGTTGGGGCATAGACTTGGATTACTGTGATATTGAACAGTTTCCCTTGGAAACAGAGGTCATTCTGTCATTTTTGAGATTGCATCCAAGTACTGCATTTCAGACTCTTTTGTTGACCATGATGGCTACTCCATTTCTTCTAAGGGATTCTTGCCCACAGTAGTAGATATAATGGTCATCTGAGTTAAATTCACCCATTCCAGTCCATTTTAGTTCTCTGATTCCTAAAATGTCGATGTTCACTCTTGTCATCTCCTGTTTGATCACTTCCAATTTGCCTTGATTCATGGACCTAACATTCCAGGTTCCTATGCAGTATTGTTCTTTATAGCATCAGACTTTACTTCTATCACCAATCACGTCTACAACTGGGTGTTGTTTTTGCTTCAGCTCCATCTCTCCATTCTTCCTAGGGTTATTTCTCCACTGATCTCTAGTAGTATACTGGGCATGTAACCGACCTGGGGAGTTCATGTTTCAGTGTCCTATCTTTTTGCCTTTTCACTCTGTTCATGGGGTTCTCAAGGCAAGAATACCGAAGTGGTTTGCCATTCCCTTCTCCAGTGGACCATGTTTTGTCAGAACTCTCCACCATGACTGGTCCATCTTGGGTGGCGCTACACAGCCTGGCTCATAGTTTCACTGAGTTAGGCAAGGCTGATTGGTTAGTTTTCTGTGATTGTTGTTTTCAGTCTGCCTGCCCTCTGATGGAGGGGGATAAGAGGCTTGTGAAATCTTCCTGGTGGGAGAGACTGACTGAAGGGGAAACTGGGTTTTGTTCTGATGGGTGAGGCCATACTCAGTGAATATTTAATCCAATTTTCTATTGATGTGCAGAGCTGTGTTCTCTTCCTGTTATTTACCTGGGGCCAAACTATGGTGGAAGTAGTGAGGATAATGGTTACCTCCTTCAAAAGGTCCCATGCATCTCCTGCTATACTCACTGCCCCCTGCAGCAGGCCACCACCAACCCATGCCTCTCCCTGAGACTTCTGGACATTCATGGGCAAGTCTGGGTCAGTCTTTTGTGGGGTCACTGCTCCTTTCTTCTGGGTCCTGGTGCACACAAGGTTTTGTCTGTGCCCTCCAAGAGTCTGTTTCCCCAGTCCTGTGTAAGTTCTGGTGGTTCTATGGTGGGGTTAATGGTGACCTCCTCCAAGAGGGCTTATGCCATATCCAAATCTGCTGCATCCAGGCCCCCTGTCCCTATGGCAGTCCACTGCTGACCCGCACCTCCACAGGATACACTCAAACACAGTTCTGTCTCAGTCTCTGTGGGGTCTCTTGGTCCTGGTGCACACAAGGTTTGTTTGAGCCCTCTGAGCATCTCTGGTGGGTATGCAGTTTGGTTCTAAATGCTATTTCACCCCTCCTACCATCTTCCTGGGGCTTCTCCTTTGCCCTTGGATGTGGGTTATCTCCTCAAAGTCGCTCCAGTGCCACACAGCTGCCACTCCAACACTGCACAACTGAGATATAAGTTGGATAATAGAGCCTTAAAAAAAATTAGCTAGTGATTATTTTTCATTATTTACTTATTTTATAGGCAGACTTTAAGTGATCAATTAATTAGTTGGCTCTGTACATATTGCACTGTATATATCAGTTCAGTTCAGTCGCTCAGTCGTGTCCGACTCTTTGCGACCCCATGAATCGCAGCACACCAGGCCTCCCTGTCCATCACCAACTCCCAGAGTTCACTCAGACCCGCGTCCATCTAGTCAGTGATGCCATCCAGCCATCTCATCCTCTGTCGTCCCCTTCTTCTCCTGCCCCTAATCCCTCCCAGCATCAGAGTCTTTTCCAATGAGTCAACTCTTCGCATGAGGTGGCCAGAGTACTGGAGTTTCAGCTTTAGCATCATTCCTTCCAAAGAAATCCCAGGGCTGATCTCCTTCAGAATGGACTGGTTGGATCTCCTTGCAGTCCAAGGGACTCTCAAGAGTCTTCTCCAACACCACACTTCAAAAGCATCAATTCTTCGGCGCTCAGCCTTCTTCACAGTCCAGCTCTCTCATGCATACATGACCACAGGAAAAACCATAGCCTTGACTAGCTGTGTACATATTGCACTGTATATATTGCACCGTACATATAGCTCGGTATATACATGTATATACATGGTTTCCTGCTCTCTTCTAGTCTATCTCTTGGATATTGCCAATTTTCCTCCTTTAGAAGCATTTTCTGGTCATTCTTTTCTGTGGAACTATCCAATGATAGTCCAAGAGCTGTCCCTACTGCTGTAGAATTTTCACCTTTGTTTTTCCTCCTACTTCCTGAAAAATTCCCCCACTTCTCTGATACTGTGCAAATCCTGTTTCTTCTGGGCACAACTCAAGTTCCTCCTTCTTCTGAGTCTTTCAGGCCACAGCAGTCCATGCTACATCCTTTGGGACTCATATCTCTGACTTCTACATTATTTTAACATCTGCATTATTATTTCTTTAGTGCAGTGATCATCTCTTTGAAAGCAAAGATGTCTTACCTGTATTACTAACACCATCTGAATTCCCAATGGATACATAATGAATATGCATTTCTTGATCCATCATGGTTTTCCTGCCTTCATTCTGTTCTCAATCATTTTTCCATCCTTCCAAGCAAGCAGGCGAAAACAGAAACAGGGACTTCCCTGGTGGCATATTGGATAACTGTCCCCCTGCCAATGCAGGGGACATGGGTTAGATCCCTTGTCCAGGAAAATCTCACATACTGCTGAGCAACTAAGCCTGTGTGCCACAACTATTGAGCCCATGCTCTAGAGCCCGGGAGCTGCAACTACTGAAGTCCTTACACCCTAGAGCACGTGCCCCACAAGACGCCACCACAGTGAGAAGCCCTCGCACCACAACTAGAGAATAGTCCCAGTTAGCTACAACTAGAGAGAAGCCTGCACAAAGCAAGGAAGACTCAGTGCAGCCAAAGCAAGTAGATTATCTAAAAAGCCAAAAAACTAACTATTAGATTATTGCCTTTTATTTCCATTGGTTGTTTACTTGTGGCAGCTTAGTTCCTCATTTGTGTACATCTGTGCAGTGGTGTGTGTGTGTGTGTCTTTATGTCTGCCTATGTGTGTGTGTCTTCTGTAACTTCCAGTTCCAAACAATTCATCTATGGGTATTCTAAGGCATCTGTGTTCAAGTTACTTTCCTCCACAGAGGTTCTCTTTTTTGCTTCTTAGAGGCAACTGAAATTATCTCTTTAAATAAATTCTCAAGTTGAGGTTTTGAGGATTAAATGTAGCAAATGTGTTTGAAGGCTGGTTTGTGGTTATGGATTCCCTGGTGGTGAGACAGTAAAGAAACCACCTGCAATATGGGAGACGTGGGTTCAATTCCTGGGTTGGGAAGATACCCTGGAGCGGGGCATGGCAACCCACTCCAGTATCCTTGCCTGGAGAATCCCATGGACAGAGGAGCCTTGCGAGCCCATGGGGCCACAAAGAGTCGGACACAACTGAGAAACTTTCACTTTTGATTATGAGTTCTCAGTGGAGAGTACTTTTTCTCTCCACTCATTTCTAAGGTTGCAACCTATTATAAATCTTTCCATCCTTTTCTGAGGAGGGAAGTTTTTTTGTTTGTTTGTTTCATTTGTTTTGTGTTTTGTTTGTTTGCAGTTCACCATTACAATGTGAGTGTAGCCTTCTCATATTCCAGGTGCCTGTGCGTGTGGAGGGTTGTATTCCCATTAGCTCATCTCCAGGTTGACCCTTGATTTTTCACAATGAACTTGAGTGTGTACTTGGTTTTGAGTCAGCCCTTTTACTCATGGGCTATAAAATAGAAGCTCGAGATTCTCCTGGTTGGATAGATCCCCTTAGGTTAGACCCCAATTTCAGGCTTTACTTGTCTCCATGGAGTATTGCTTCCACGTTATTTTGTTTAATTTCTGAGCACGTCCTTTGATTTTTGCTGACTCAGCAATGCACTGGAAAAAGACTTTTCATGTCATATCTAGAATTCTTAATTCTTTGAACTGGGGTGGTTATTTTTAGTGGGCACGATGACCACTCACTTAATCTTTTGGATATATTTTAGGATTAATTTGTAAATTTCATGGAACAATTCTTGCATGATTTTGGCTTGAGATTTCACTGAATGTACAGAATAATTCAGAAAGAAAATATCTTTACAATGTTTATTCTTCTCATTCTTAAAATGGTTTATCACTTCATTTATTATATCTTCATTATGTCCTTCAGTAACGTTTATGTTTTTCTTTCAAAGCTCTTTGAGGTTTTATAAACTTTTTTATTAAGCTTCATTTCTGCATAAAAGGGTGAGATTTACATAGTACCTACCATGTACTAGGCATTATTTTAAATCCTTTAGTAATTTTTTTATCTGGTGAACTTGTTTATTAACTTGACTAGTCTGTTGCCTAACTTCTCTTGAACTTTGAATATAGGCAATTATATCATATATAGTCAGTGACTCTTTCCTTGCTTTCAATATTTGTGTGTGTGTGTGTGTGTGTGTGTGTTTCCTTTTTCTTACTGCTGTCTTGCTTGGTCCCTCTCTTTAATGATTTTTTTTTTTTCCTGTGTGCTCTGTTAGTCTTGATTGCAGGCTTATCTCTGCATTTGAGACTTCCTCTTTCCCTAAGTGTGGACACTTTTTAAATTTACCCCTGCCTGCCTCCTCTGTTTCAGTGGAGAGGGCTGGAATCCACCAGTACAGACTCTCTGGTCCTCTCTGCTGGGATTTTTCCATTTCTTCTGGGTGTTGCCAGCCACCTGGAGGACTGTGTGGCCTCTGTGACCCAGTTATTCATACTGACTTCTTCAGTGTGGAACCAGATGTCGAACTGTTTACCACTTGGCTGTGTGTGTGTGTGTGTGTGTGTGTGTGTGTGTGTGTGTCAGTGTTTGTGTTTGCACAGAGGGGGTGGAAACAGAGCAAACCTGCTTGTCTGCTTTACATTCCATCTCCAAGCTGTCACGCTAGTTGTCATCCTTGGCTCCATACTCCTTGTTATGTTCATTAGTTATGAGTTAAAGGAGTCTTAAGAATGAATCTCACCCTTATCACCCACTATATCTGGTGTCTACTTTTGAGCCAGATTTCCTTCCTCAGCTCAGTCCTGTCAGATGTCTATCTTTTAGGCATACCTAAACATTTCTGTTTTCCTGATGACATTCTTCCTTTTCCAGTATGCATGCCTGCCAAGTTGCTTCAGTCGTGTCTGACTCTGTGTGACTCTGTGGACTGTAGCCCTCCAGGCTCCTCTGTCCACGGGATTCCCCAGGCAAGAAAACTGGAGTGGGTTGCCATTTCCTCCTCCAGGGGACCTTCCTCAGGGGACCTTCTTGACCCAGGGATCAAACCAGTGCCTCTTATGACTCCTGCACGGGCATGCGGGTTCTTTACCACTAGCACCACCTGGGAAGCCCCTTTTTCCAGTATGGCTAAGGATTTAATCCTTATTTTTACATTCATTTTCAAAGATTTCCTGTGAGATCAAGTTTGTTGCATTTGCCCATTCTGTTAGTAATGCCCAATAATTAATTGTTTTCCATATTTGAGCTATTTCTTATTGATTCAACTGCTAGTAAAACATGTATTAGCAAAATCAATAGTGAAAAAATATTTGTATTCTGCAAACTCTGATCAATAGATCAGTGAAACACTGAACTGAACAAATTATCAGGCTATAGGGCTTCCCTGAGAGCTCAGTTGGTAAAGAATCCATCCGCAATGCAAGAGACCCTGGTTTGATTTCTGGGTCGGGAAGATCCGCTGGAGAAGGGATAGGCTACCCACTCCAGTATTCTTGGGCTTCCCTTGTGGCTCAGCTGGTAAAGAATCTGCCTATGGTGCTGGAGACCTGGGTTTGATCCCTGAGTTGGGAAGATGCCCTGGAGAAGGGAAGGCTACCCCCTCCAGTATTGTGGCCTGGAGAATTCCATGGACTGTACAGTCCATGGGTTCTCAAAGAGTCAGACATGACTGTGTCTGAGTCACTCACTCAGCTTGTGTAAACTGACATCATTTTGCACTTTCTAAAAAGTTTATAAATTATATCACCAAATTCTCTCTACAAGTCTGAGATAATCATTATAATTTCAAGAAAAATGTATCCAAGTATTTACTGAGATTCATGCCATTAGTACAAAGCTATTAGTATGATTCAATGTCGAGGGAGGCATAGCTGTTAAACATACAAAATCTATGCTAGGTTCAAATTCCACCTCAATCATCAACTAATTGTGTCATTTTTGAAAAAAATAATTAAAATTTTCCATCTTTAGTTTCTAATCTGCAAATGTTATCAGTTACAGTACTGCTCTCAAAATATTGTAGTGAGGATTACATTTAAAGAGCTTACAATAGTTTCAATCACGTGATATACACCCAATAAATAGTAGTCATCATTATTGTTATTTTATAGCTACTATTTTGAACTCATATCCAGCATCTTTGCTATATTATATCATTATATGTAAGGCCAGTTTTTAAAGTCTTTTTGAGATTAGGGATAAGGTCAGAAATAAAGATGAAATCCTCCAAAAATGCAAACATATGCACACACACATGCACACACACATATATTAGTACTGTCTGACCGTTTGCAATGGTAACTCCATCCGATGCTTTCTAGGTGCTAGACAATACAAAATGCATCAGGAAGCAACGTTGAACAAGACACGTACAATCCTCTCTCCTGGAGCTTATAAACCAGAAGAAGAGACAGATGTTAAAGACATGATTGTACTAAAGCAAAGTCATTTCAACTGTACTGAGGGCTTTAAAGCCAGAAACCATTTAGCAACCTATAGCTCAAAAGACTTAGGAATACTCAAGTTCAATTACAAGGACTGGAATTTTATCTCCCCAAAGGCATGTCTTCTGAAAAGTAATTGCTTTTTAAATTGTTGAAAAAAGTTATGGCAGAATAACCATAACTTTTATGAAAAAATCAAAAATAGACTTTAATCATTTTCATCCTTTACTATTCAAGTGTGGGAAACAAAGAATCTGAAGGCAGAATAATTCAGGTCTTTGGAGACATGTACTCTGTTAAGAAGGCTTCTTTGGTGGCTCAGCGGTAAAGAATCTGCCTGCCATGCAGATCTGGCAAGGGAAGATCTGGGTTGGGAAGACACCCTGGAGAAGGAAATGGCAACCGTCTCCAGCCTCCTTGCCCAGGAAATCCCATGGACAGAGGAACCTGGTGGGCTACAGTCCATAAGATCATGAAGAGTTGGACACAAATGAGCAACTAAACCACCACCACCACCACCACCACCACCACTGTATTATGGAGAGGGCAGATTTTCCATCGTTGCAGGGTTCTGGGAAGAGGTGGCTAAAGCAGAACAAATGTGCATCAATGTGTTCATGGATTGTAAGTAATGCATTAGAATATTGATCTGGGTTGCATGTTTGTGTCCCCCTCAAATTTTATATGTTAAAATTCTAATCCTAAAGATGATGGTATTAAGAGGTGACAGCCTTTGGGAGGTGCTTAGGCCACAAGGGTAGAGCTTTCAGGAATGGGGATAATATTCTCATAAAAGAGATCCCTCAGAGATGCCTCAGCCCTTCCATTATGTAAGCAAATAGTGAGATGCTGGCAACCTGCAATCTGAAAAAGGACCTTTGCCCAAACCATGCTGGCACCATTCTCTAGAACTGTGAAAAACAAATTTCTGTTGCTTGTAAGTTACCCAGTCTGTGATAATTTGTTAGAGTAGCCTTAACAAAGGAAGACAAATCAAAAGTAAAAACTGCCTCTGTATTCATTAGGGATCACAAAAAGCAAAAATTTCTTTCATTACTTGAATCAATTATCTATGTTTTATTTCCTGTCAAACCAGTAATAAATAGCCTTAAGGTTCTAATGATTACATTACATGAAGTTCAGTTCAGTTCAGTTCAGTCACTCAGTCGTGTCCGACTCTTTGCGACCCCATGAATCGCAGCACACCAGGCCTCCCTGTTCATCACCATCTCCCAGAGTTTGCTCAGATTCATGTCCATCGAGTCCGTGATGCCATCCAGCCATCTCATCCTCGGTCGTCCCTTTCTCCTCCTGCCCCCAATCCCTCCCAACATCAGAGTCTTTTCCAATGAGTCAACTCTTCGCATGAGGTGGCCAAAATACTGGAGTTTCAGCTTTAGCATCATTCCTTCCAAAGAAATCCCGGGGCTGATCTTCAGAATGGACCGGTTGGATCTCCCTGCAGTCCAAGGGACTCTCAAGAGTCTTCTCCACCACCACAGTTCAAAAGCATCAATTCTTCAGCGCTCAGCCTTCTTCACAGTCCAACTCTCACATCCATACATGACCACAGGAAAAACCATAGCCTTGACTAGACGGACCTTAGTCAGCAAAGTAATGTCTCTGCTTTTCAATATGCCATCTAGGTTGCTCATAACTTTTTCTCCAAGGAGTAAGCATCTTTTAATTTCATGGTTGCAATCACCATCTGCAGTGATTTTGGAGCCCAAAAAAATAAAGTCAGACACTGTTTCCACTGTTTCCCCATCTATTTCCCATGAAGGGATGGGACCAGATGCCATGATCTTCGTTTTCTGAATGTTGAGCTTTAAGCCAACTTTTTCACTCTCGTCTTTCACTTTCATAAAAGGCTTTTTAGCTCCTTTTCACTTTCTGCCATATGGGTGGTGTCATCTGCATATCTGAGGTTATTGATATTTCTCCCAGCAATCTTGATTCCAGCTTGTGTTTCTTCCAGTCCAGTGTTTCTCATGATGTACTCTGCATATAAGTTAAATAAGCAGGGTGACAATATACAACCTTGACGTACTCCTTTTCCTATTTGGAACCAGTCTGTTGTTCCATGTCCAGTTCTAACTGTTGCTTTCTGGCCTGCATACAGGTTTCTCAAGAGGTAGTTTAGGTAGTCTGGTATTCCCATCTCTTTCAGAATTTTCCACAGTTGATTGTGATCCACATAGTCAAAGGCTTTGGCATAGTCAATAAAGCAGAAATCGGTGTTTTTCTGGAACTCTCTTGCTTTTCCCAATTTGATCTCTGGTTCCTCTGCCTTTTCTAAAACCAGCTTGAACATCAGGGAGTTCATGATTCACATACTGCTTAAGCCTGACTTGGAGAATTTTGAGCATTACTTTACTAGCGTGTGAGATGAGTGCCATTGTGCGGTAGTTTGAGCATTCTTTGGCATTGCCTTTCTTTGGGATTGGAATGAAAAGTGACCTTTTCCAGTCCTGGGGCCACTGCTGAGTTTTCCAAATTTGCTGGCATATTGAGTGCAGCACTTTCACAGCATCATCTTTCAGGACTTGAAACAGCTCAACTGGAATTCCATCACCTCCACTAGCTTTGTTCATAGTGATGCTTTCTACTATGTCCCAGGAACATTTCTAAGCATTTGGGGTATGTTGCTGCTATTTAGTCACTCAGTCATGTCTGACTCTTTTGTGACCCTATGGACTGTAGCCTGCCAGGCTCCTCTGTCCAGGGAATTCCCCAGGCAAGAATGCTGGAGTGGGTTGCCATTTCCTTCTCCAGAGGATCCTCCCAACCCAGGTATCAAACCCATGTCTTCTGCACTGGCATGTGGATCTTTACCACTGAACCACCTGGGAAGCCCCATTTGGGGCTTAATAGGAGCAAAACGGAGATCTCTGACTGTGAGGTCCTTTAAATAGTTCAATAGAAAGTATCCACCTAACCTGTCTTTGTGGGAGGAGACAAGGAGGAGCAGCACATTTCTTCTGATGATAGAACTGAGAGCAAACTAAAACTAACTGAGCCCCAGTCAAGGAAAGGGACTGCTGAGATGCTCCTATTGCTTGTCTCCATGATGCTTGCTGATCCCAGGTATCTTCACAGTTGACCCTCACAAACAACTACACATGAGGGCTGAGTTACAGCTATGTGTAATGTTCAGGCAGTCACTACCCATCACAAACATCAAAAGCCATCTCTAATTCCAGGTGGGATTTTAGGGCATGAGGAAAGGATGAAAGATCTCTCCAGAGTAATGCTGAAGAGTAATGTGTCCAGTGGTCATGTATGGATGTGAGAGTTGGACTATAAAGAAAGCTAAGTGTCAAAGAATTGATGCTTTTGAACTGTGATGTTGGAGAAGATTCTTGAGAGTCCCTTGGACTGCAAGGAGATCAAACCAGTCCATCCTAAAGGAGATCAGTCCTGGGTGTTCATTGGTAGGACTGATGTTGAAGCTGAAACTCCAATACTTTGGCCACCTGATGCGAAGAGCTGACTCATTTGAAAAAACCCTGATGTTGGGAAAGATTGAGGGCAGGAGGAGAAGGGGATGACAGAGGATGAGTGGATTGGATGGCATTACTGACTCAGTGGACATTGGCTTGGATGGACTCTGGGAGTTGGTGATAGACAGGGAGGCCTGGCGTGCTGCAGTTCATGGGGTCACAAAGAGTTGGACATGAATGAGTGACTAAACTGAACTGAACTGAATGGAAATTGAAGCCAGTAAAATAGATTGAGACAAGAAAGTGTTAAAGAAGTCTTCTTAAATAATGCCATTTGTAGTAACATGGATGGATCTAGAGATTGTCATACTGAGTGAAGTAAGTCAGATCGAGAAAGATAAACATCAGATGATATTGCTTATATGTGGAATCTAGACAAATAGTGCAAAGGAACTTATTGGTGATGGACAGGAAAGCCTGGTGTATTGCAGTCCATGGGGTTGCAAAGAATCAGACATGACTGAGCGACTGAACTGAACTGAACTGATTTACAAAGCAGAAAATAGAGTCACAGAAGCAGAAAACAAACATGATTACTAGGCACAAGGGGGAGAGTGATAAATGGGGAAATTGGGATTGACATATAAGCACTACTATATATAAAATAGATAACTAATAAGGACCTACTGTATAGCACAGGGAACTCTACTCAGTACTCTGTAATGACCTATACAGAAAATAATCTAATAAGAGTGGCTATATGTATATGTATAACTGATTCACTTGGCTGTACACCTGAAACTAACACAATATTGTAAATCAACTATACACCAATAAAAATTAAAAAAAAAACCAAAGAAAAGAAAAAGAAAGCCTTTTTTGAAGTTAGAGTGAGATTTGGTGGCTTTGGATGTCCTTCAGCAGTCATCCTGGATCCTGCCACTCAGGTTTTTGCTTCAGGGTACCCGACTAAGGGGTTTACATGAAAGGAACTGTGGAAGAAAAGAAAAGCACACTGCAGTGGAGCTGCAGCTGATACCAAGGTGAAAATTCACATATCAACCAAATGTACCCATGGAAACCCTGTAATCAGTTCAAGTTAAAGTGCTTGGCACTGTTTTTTTCTTTCTTTTTTTTTTTACAACTATATATCAGGTCCTATGCCTTTTTGTGCCTTTAGTTAATTCTTCCATCTCTCCCTCAAAAATACTGACAAATCCATTAGCATTCACACATCTGGCCACCATGCATTTGAAACTACCATTTCTTTTTCTCATCTTTTTCTTTCTATCTCATAAATCCTTTGAATCAATTGTGTGATTTCCTTCAGTTCGCAAACACACATGAACTCTTTTCAGCTTCACTGAACTGAGCATGAGTGACGATCTATGTATACACAATACTTCAGCAAGTTAAATCGTTGGAAAGCTTACACTGTAAGATCTGAAATTATCTGGGTAGGCTTCAGGGTAAGGCAGGACTGTTTGGTGTAAACTGATTGGAAGTATGGAAGTGAGGCCTCTAAGTACTTCTTTCTCAAGAAGTTTGAGCACAAGCGGGGATCCTCGCTTAATTGACTTACCCAAATCACTCACTGATCCAGCCAAATGATGGGGAGAGAAGAGAATGATTAGGCTGCCTTAAGGAAGCAAGCCGAGCTGGGATTTGCCCCAGGAAGCAGATGAACAAGAGAGTCCTCTCATGGATTCTAAAAGAGCAAACTTACCCTAAAATATGGCCCAGTTAATATTCTAACGTCCTTGTACTGGGGTCCTGCCCTGGTTGGATCCAGGGTATCCAAAGCTTGGCTGGCGAGGCGAGAGAGATATATAGATTTAGAGAGAGATAAGGAAAGAATTTGCAGTTAAGAGAACAGAGGAGAGAAAGAGGCTGATGTTCCTTGCTTTACACAGAAAATCAATAAAGTCGTGAGACAAGAGACTTGCACCATCTGCTTAGGCCACAGGTGCCCTCCCGGTCTCCCGGGGGAGTGAAGATGCAGGGCACCTCCCATTCAGGTCTTAGAAGCCCAGGCAAATAAGTAGACATGGTGGACCTCTGTGCTCCAGATGGGAACTAGCCTGAAAGAAGAGTAAGAAAGAAAAGACGACACAGGGAAACCAGACTTTCAAGAAACTGGCCCATCTCTTTATTTTTCAGAAAGCTTTTATACTTTAAGTTGTACATAGAGATAAATGTAAGAAGCAGAGTCGTGCAGGGTCAGCTGCTCTGACCCTTATCTAAAGACAGAGTTTTCTTTGCATACCTTTGTTCTTACAAGGGTCTTACGTTTGTTTACAATATCTTCTGGTCTGGAGACCGATTAACATTTTACGGCCCCATCTTTCTTTCTATTGATAAAGGTTGGAGAAGGCAATAGCAACCCACTCCAGTACTCTTGCCTGGAAAATCCCATGGACGAAGGAGCCTGGTAGGCTGCAGTCCTTGGGGTCGCTAAGAGTCGGGCATGACTGAACGACTTCACTTTCACTTTTCACTTTAATGCATTGGAGAAGGAAATGGCAACCCACTCCAGTGTTCTTGCCTGGAGAATCCCAGGGATGGGGGAGCCTGGTGGGCTGTCGTCTATGGGGTCACACAGAGTCGGACACAACTGAAGTGACTTAGCAGCAGCAGCAGTCAATCAGAAAACTTGTTTTCCCTTAACAGTCTACTTAGTCTTAAGATAGTGATAAAGTTACATCTTACATAGCAAGGATACAATGATTTATAACAAAGAAAGAGAATAGTGATTTATAATAAAGAGAAAATTCATTAACTCAAAAGTCTAGTATTGCTAGCATCAAAACTATTATACTTCTTTTTCTGCATTCCAATTACATTGATTAATACACTCCCAGGTGCCTGAGGATAAGGAGGCCTGGTGGCAATCATTAACTCAGCAATGAAACCCTTCACCAACATGATTTTTATCTCTAGAAAAGCCCTATGCTAACTAAGACTTTCAAAATACTCCAAACTCTCTGTGCTGTCTATGGTTGAGAGGTTGTAAACAATCATGTGCATAGTAGCAGGAGTGTGGATAATCCTGTCACACAAGCTAGTCTGCCAGCAGAGAGGTTTGACCTGAGACACTCCTTTTATATGCAGGAGACTATTAACTGGAGCTCTAAGTTAATTTTCCAGAGAAAGGTGGAATAACCCCTGTTAATGTCAGAAGAGTGTAGTATAACAGACAGATTTTGGTTTTGGGGGTAGATGCTCGAGCAGATCTAGGGGACCTCTTGAGTCCTGATCCACCTCGCCTGCATGACCTTGTCATGGGTGGGGTCGAGGAGTCCCTCGAGTCCTGACCTGCCTTTGCCCATCAGGGCTCTTCCTCATGACCTTTGCCATGGGTGGGATCTCCCGTGCTGGCTCCTGGCACTTGGTTCTGAACAAGCTGATTAGCAAAGCCTCCTTTCCTGAGAGGGAGCAGAAAAGAAGGTGGGAAGAGGGAAGAAAGGTTGGGGGAAGAATTGGAAACATGGGAGGAAGGTCGAAAACATATGGAGAAGGGTAAGTATGTCTTTCTCCCCACAGCTCATCCATTGCAAATCCACTGTCCTCTAGTTACAGAATGAACCTAAAATTTATAATGAAAAAACACCACCAAAGGAAATGTCTCCTATTATTAATTTTTCAAAGAAATATTCCTATCCTTTACAATTTAAAATCCTAAAAAAATCCTCCGAAATTCCAAAATACTCTGCTCTCTAATTTAATCTTCTATTCATTTTATTTAAGCCATTCAGGTACCTCATTAGACTCTGTTTGCCTTTAGTTGTAACTGAGTTTAACCATTTTTCACTTGAGTAATTATAGTTCCTTGAATCTCCAAAGTTGAAAAGTATCCCCATGCTTCCCACCCACAGTGTCTTATGTGTCCCATTTTCTAAATAACAAAAAGGATAATTGCACATCAAGAAATATTACGAAAATTTCTCTATACTTTAAGTTTAGAAAATTTGCCTGGAGCAATAACTTTTAATGAGGAAAAGCAATGTTCCCTCATTACAATTGCCAGCCTCCAAGATAGGGAAATGGAAAAAGAAAAACAAAAACAAGGAGAAAATTATTGTTTTCAACTGAGACTATCAGTGAACTTCTACCAGATGTCTTTAGCCTACAAATTGTGAGCTAAGACTCAACTAGAAAAAAATATCTTCTTTAAGAAGCTACCATGATTTTTTGCCTTACCTATATATTCTCTGCCAGAGTGTGGAATGTGAAACTCTGCTTAAGTTTTACAGACTTTGTTTAAACTTTACTAAAGGAGTAATCTTCCTGTTAGCTTATGAGAAACTAAATTTTCTTTTTTCAGCCTCATGTTCCTGGCATCACAATTAAATGGAGTATTCTCCTACAATATTCTTTAAGCTGCTGCTGCTGCTAAGTCGCTCAGTCGTGTCCGACTCTGTGCGACGCCATAGTCTGCAGCCTACCAGGCTCCTCCACCCATGGGATTTTCCAGGCAAGAGTACTGGAGTGGGATGCCATTGCCTTCTTTAAGCAGGGCATCATTATTTGTAACAGGGAAGTCGAAGCACCGTGGCCTTCATTTATGTCATCTGTCCTGGAAGACATATGTCTTTAATCCCCAGTAGAAGCCTCAGATCTGACTGTCTTTTGTTGCTGCTGCTCAGTCCAACTCAATGGAGTGAACAACAACATAACTTTAACATTAAATCTCATAATGACATCACAAAGAATTACTGGTAAAGAAAAGAAAGAATCTGACAATTGTGCCATAATGAAGGTTGTTCATTCTAGAGTACAAAAGGTTGAAGAATCTATATATGTATCAATATCATCAGTTCAGTTCAGTTCAGTCGCTCAGTCATGTCTGACTCTTTGCGACCCCATGAATCGCAGCACGCCAGGCCTCCCTGTCCATCACCAACTCCCAGAGTTCACTCAGACTCACGTCCATTGAGTCCATGATGCCATCGAGCCATCTCATCCTCTGTCGTCCCTTTCTCCTCCTGCCCCCAATCCCTCCCAGCATCAGAGTCTTTTCCAACGAGTCAACTCTTCACATGAGGTGGCCAAAGGACTGGAGTTTCAGCTTTAGCATCATTCCTTCCAAAGAAATCCCAGGGCTGATCTCCTTCAGAATGGACTGGTTGGATCTCTGTGCAGTCCAAGGGACTCTCAAGAGTCTTCTCCAACACCACAGTTCAAAAGCATCAATTCTTCGGCGCTCAGCTTCCTTCACAGTCCCACTCTCACATCCATACATAACCACAGGAAAAACCATAGCCTTGACTAGACGGACATTTGTTGGCAAAGTAATCCCCATCAAATATGCTATCTAGGTTGGTCATAACTTTCCTTCCTTGGAGAACCATCTTGTAATTTCATGGCTACAGTCACCATCTGCAGTGATTTTGGGGCCCCCAAAAATAAAGTCTGACACTGTTTCCACTCTTTCTCCATCTATAAAAACCATGAAGTGATGGGACCAGATGCCATGATCTTGGTTTTCTGAATGTTGAGCTTTAAGCCAACTTTTTCACTCTCCTCTTTCACTTTCATAAGAGGCTTTTTAGTTCCTCTTCACTTTCTGCCATAAGGGTGGTGTCATCTGCATATCTGAGGTTATTGATATTTCTTTGGGCAATCTTGATTCCAGCTTGTGCTTCTTTCAGCCCAGCATTTCTCATGATGTACTCTGCATATAAGTTAAATAAGCATTGTGGCAATATACCGACTTGACGTACTCCTTTTCCTATTTGGAACCAGTCAGTTGTTCCATGTCCAATTCTAAGAGGCAGGTCAGGTGGTCTGGTGTTCCCATCTCTTGAAGAATTTTCCACAGTTGATTGTGATCTACACAGTCAAAGGCTTTGACATAGTCAATAGAGCAGAAATAGATGTTTTTCTGGAACTCTCTTGCTTTTTTGATGATCCAGCGGATGTTGGCAATTTGATCTCTGGTTCCTCTGCCTTTTCTAAAACCAGCTTAAACATCTGCAAGTTCATGTTTCACGTACTGCTGAAGCCTGGCTTGGAGAATTTTGAGCATTACTTTACTAGCATGTGAGATGAGTGCAATTGTGCGGTAGTTTGAGCATTCTTTGGCATTGCCTTTCTTTGGCATTGGAATGAAAACTGACCTTTTCCAGTCCTGTAGACCCTGCTGAGTTTTCCAAATTTGCTGGCATACTGAGTGCAGCACTTTCACAGCATCATCTTTCAGGATTTGAAATAGCTCCACTGGAATTCCATCATCTCCACTAACTTTATTCATAGTGATGCTTTCTAAGGCCCACGTGACTTCACATTCCAGGATGTCTGGCTCTAGGTGAGTGATCACACCATAGTGATTTTCTTGGTCAGAAGATCTTTTTTTGTATAGTTCTTCTGTGTATTCTTGCCACCTCTTCTTTATATCTTTTGCTTCTGTTAGGTCCATACTATTTCTGTCCTTTATCGAGCCCATCTTTGCATGAAATGTTCCCTTGGTATCTCTAATTTTCTTGAAGAGGTCTCTAGTCTTTCCCATTCTGTTCTTTTCCTCTATTTCTTTGCATTGATCACTGAGGAAGGCTTTCTCATCTCTCCTTGCTATTCTTTGGAACTCTGCATTCAGATGCTTATATCTTGCCTTTTGTCCTTTGCTTTTCACTTCTTTTCTTTTCACAGCTATTTGTAAGGCCTCCCCAGACAGCCATTTTGCTTTTTTGCATTTCTTTTCCATGGGGATGGTCTTGATCCCTGTCTCCTGTACAATGTCACGATCCTCATTCCATAGTTCATTAGGCACTCTATCTATCAGATCTAGTCCCTTAAATCTATTTCTCACTTTCACCGTATCATTGTAAGGGATTTGATTTAGGTCATATCTGAATAGTCTAGTGGTTTTCCCTACTTTCTTCAATTTAAGTCTGAATTTGGCAGTAAGGAGTTCATGATCTGAGCCACAGTCAGCTCCTGGTCTTGTTTTTGTTGACTGTATAAAGGTTCTCCATCTTTGGCTGCAAAGAATATAATCAATCTGATTTCGGTGTTGACCATCTGGTGATGTCCATGTGTAGAGTCTTCTCTGGAAGAGTGTTTTTGCTATGACCAGTGTGTTCTCTTGGCAAAACTCTATTCATCTTTGCCCTGCTTCATTCCGTATTCCAAGGCCAAATTTGCCTGTTACTCCAGGTGTTTCTTGACTTCCTACTTTTGCATGCCAGTCCCCTATAATGAAAAGGACATCTTTTTTGGGTGTTGGGTCTAAAGGTCTTGTAGGTCTTCACTGAACTGTTCAACTTCAGCTTCTTCAGCATTGCTGGTTGGGGCATACATTTGGATTACTGTGATATTGAATGGTTTGCCTTGGAAATTAACACAGATCATTCTGTCATTTTTGAGATTGCATCCAAGTACTGCATTTCAGACTCTTTTGTTGACCATGATGGCTACTCCATTTCTTCTAAGGGATTCCTGCCCGCGCTAGTAGATATAGTGGTCATCTGAGTTAAATTCACCCATTCCAGTCCATTTTAGTTTGCTGATTCCTAGAATGTCGATATTCACTCTTGCCATCTCCGGGTTGACCACTTCCAATTTGCCTTGATTCATGGGCCTAACATTCCAGGTTCCTATGCAATATTGCTCTTTACAGCATCGGACCTTGCTTCTATCACCAGTCACATCCACAGCTGGGTATTGTTTTTGTTTTGGCTCCTTCCCTTCATTCTTTCTGGAGTTATTTCTCCACTGATCTCCAGTAGCATATTGGGCACCTACTGACCAGGGGAGTTCCTCTTTCAGTATCCTATCATTTTACCTTTTCATACTGTTTATGGGGTTCTCAAGGCAAGAATACTGAAGTGGTTTGCCATTCCCTTCTCCAGTGGACCACATTCTGTCAGACCTCTCCACCATGATCCGTCCATCTTGGGTGGCCCAACAGGGTATGGCTTAGTTTCATTGAGTTAGACAAGGCTATAGTCTAGTGTGATTAGATTGACTAGTTTTCTGTGATTGTGGTTTCAGTGTGTCTGCCCTCTGATGCCCTCTTGCAATACCTACCGTCTTTCTTGGGTTTCTCTTACCTGCTCCAGCACAGCGTCCTTACCTTGGACGAGGAGTATCTCCTCACCACCGCCCCTCCTGACCTTGAACGTGGAATAGCTCCTCTACCCCCTCCTGTACCCATGCAGCCCCCGCTCCTTGGACGTGGGGTTGCTCCTCCCGGCTGCTGCCCCTGAACTCTGACATGGGGTTGCTCCTCTCGTATATATCATAAGTGAGAATAAATATATCTTGAGTAGTCCTGAAGGAGTGTAATGATTTTAAGGCTAAGGAATAGACCACATGAGGTTATTGAACTGTTACTTTGTATCTTTGATGCTAAATATCTCCATGAAAAGAGGCACTCTAACTTCCTAGAAATGAGACTTGAGGTTCTTAGATTAAGTGGTTGTTTGAAACAATAACTGCAACAAAACTGGAAAGCCATATTGGGAAGTTCAGCATATCTAATCGAACGGAGATTAGCCTCAACAAAGGGAACTGCATTTGCAAGTTGAAATTCTGATCCTTTTAAACACAAATTTTGTTAACCAGCAAAAATAATCACACTCCCTTTACTTTCTTTAAAATTTTTTTAAAAAGTGTATTGATTTACATGTTATGTTAATTTCTGCTGTACAGCAAAGTGATTCAGTTACACATATATGCATATATACATTCTTTTCCATTATAACTTATCACAGGATATTGAATGTAGTTCTTTGTGCTATACAGAAAGACCTTGTTGATTCTCCATCCTATATATGAGTTTGCATCTGGTAACCCCACACTCCCAAGTCTTTCCCCGCCCTGCTCCAGTCCCTTTACTTTCTATTTTCTCACTGGAGGAATATGACGGTTGACTTGGAAGAAGCTCACAGAGGCTCTGTGTGATCTAAGCACAAGGTGACGAGAACACAAGATGAACTTGGATATCTAACTCCTGTGTGTGGAGACAGAAGCGTAACACAGAACAACAGCTCAGGGAGGCTGGTCAGTATTTAGCTCTTTGAGAATATTCCTCTCTCAACTGGGAATATCAGACGGCCCAGAGTGGCTGTCGGTGGCCTTCTTGCTGTTGCATCTGGTGTTATTGACCTTTGTAAATGAACCTTTTCTGACTTAACTGTCTCTCCTGCCAACCTCAACAACCATTCAGGAAACTGGAATGAGGACACTTTTTTAAATCCTGAGTTGGAAAACTTTCATAATGAGGAGGCATTGCACGTCATTGAGGATGAGGTCATCTGTCATGAATAATCCATGTCAACAAAAGTGCAAGAATGATTCTGCTTTGCCGTTATCTCCATCTGCTCCTGCTTTGGGACCGTTTGTCAAACCTAATTTAGTGTCCAGAAATAGGTAGTATTCCATGGATTATTTCTGTGTACCCACCAATTCCATAAGGGCTGCAATGGATACTTACCATTTTTAAAATGAAAATGGGATCTAAGTCAATAAGGCTGTGGATTTGAAAAAGCACTTAGGTAGGGCAAACTGTTCCCCAAATCACCTACAGTAGAATTTTCATAAATAAATATGAGGCGAAGACAGGAAGCAATCTTGGGAGTTGAGACCCAAGTTTTACTTCTGACTGTTCTCCCATAGCAAGTAATAGAAACTCTGGGATTTACTTGATTTGTTCATCCTAAAATTAAAGATTTGGGAAAAAAAAACAACTCTAGGATATTAACTTTATCTTCATCAGTTTATGATAAAGTTTAGTTTTCTAAAGTTGATTAATAAAACTAAAGATAGCATATTGAAAAGCAGAGATACTACTTTGCCAACAAAAGTCCGTCTAGTCAGGGCTATGGTTTTTCCAGTGGTCGTGTATGGATGTGAGAGGTGGACTGTGAAGAAAGCTGAGCGCCGAAGAATTGATGCTTTTGAACTGTGGTGTTGGAGAAGACTCTTGAGAGTCCCTTGGACTGCAAGGAGATCCAACCGGTCCATTCTAAAGACCAATCCTGGGTGTTCATTGGAAAGACTGATGCTGAAGCTGAAACTCCAGTCCTTTGGCCACCTCATGCGAAGAGCTGACTCATTGGAAAAGACTCTGATGCTGGGAGGGATTGAGGGCAAGAGGAGAAGGGGAAGACAGAGAGTGAGATGGCTGGATGACATCACCGACTCGATGGACATGAGTGAGTGAACTCCAGAAGTTGGTGATGGACAGGGAGGCCTGGCATGCTGTGATTCATGGGGTTGCAAAGAGTTGGACACGACTGAGCAACTGAACTGAACTGAAAGGCACCTTAAGTTGGTCTTAGATAAACAAGGTTCTTAGCTAGGCTGATGACTTTCCCCTCCTATTATTTTTTTTTTTTAATTCCCTTTTTAGTGCTTTGATGTTAGGCACCTTTTTACAGTTTCTACACTAAAATCCACATAGTCTTTTATCCAAATTGTATGATTGAGGGCAAAGAAGTACTGTCTAGTAACTTAGTATTTTCTTTCAGAAAAGTGAGATGGATAGTCTGAATTGCCTCTCAGGAAAGCCGTGGGGATTTAATCAGGAAGAGAAGGAAGTTCAAAAAGCTTCCCTGATGTCTCAGATGGTAAAGAATCCTCCTACAATGTAGGAGACGTGGGTTCAATCTCTGGGTCAGGAAGATCCCTTGGAGAAGGGAATGCAATCTACTCCAATATTCTTGCTTGGAGAATCCCATGGACAGAGGAGCCTGTGGGTAGCAGCTCATGGGGTGACAAAGAGTAGGACAGAACTGAATGACTAACACACACACACACAGAGGTATCTTAGACAATTTTCTTCTATTGTAATCAATGACCACATCAGTTCAGTTCAGTTCAATCGCTCAGTAGGGTCTGACTCTTTGCAACCCCATGAATTGCAGCATGCCAGGCCTCCCTGTCCATCACCAACTCCCAGAGTTCACTCAGACTCACGTCCATCTAGTCAGTGATGCCATCCAGTCATCTCATCCTCTGTCATCCCCTTCTCCTGCCCCCAATCCCTCCCAGCATCAGAGTCTTTTCCAATGAGTCAACTCTTCTCATGAGGTGTCCAAAGTACTGGAGTTTCAGCTTTAGCATCATTCCTTCCAAAGAAATCCCAGGGCTGATCTCCTTTAGAATGGACTGGTTGGATCTCTTTGCAGTCCAAGGGACTCTCAAGAGTCTTCTCCAACACCACAGTTCAAAAGCATCAATTCTTTGGCACTCAGCTTTCTTCACAGTCCAACTCTCACATCCATACATGACCACTGGAAAACACATACCTTTGACTAGATGGACCTTTGTTGGCAAAGTAATGTCTCTGCTTTTGAATATGCTATCTAGGTTGGTCATAACTTTTCTTCCAAGAAGTAAGCGTTTTTAAATTTCATGGCTGCAGAGCTTAGCTCATTGGATAAAGCCCTGATACTGGGAAAGATTGAAGGCAAAAAGAGAAGAGGGCAGCAGAGGATGAAATGGTTGGATGGAATCCCTGACTCAATGGACATGAGTTTGAGCAAGCTCCAGAAGAGAGTGAAGGGCACGGAAGCCTGGTGTGCTGCAGTCCATGGGGTAAAAAAAGTTGGACATAGCAACTGAACAACAAAGATGGATATTATCTTTAAAAAGCTAGTAAAAATCCACATAATATCTCTTATTAAAAATTCCAATACATTTTTGAATACTCAAGATTAGTAAAACAGTTCTGAAAACTAAGAACACAGAAAGGGACAAAGAATTATAAAGATATGTGTGTTAGTTGCTCATTCATGTCCGACTCTTTGCGAGCCCATGGACTGTAGCCTGCCAGGCTTCTTTGTCCACGGGATTTTCCAGGCAAGAATACTAGAGTGGATTGTCATTCCCTTTTCCAGAGGATCTTCTTGACCCAGGGATCAAACCTTGGTCTCCTGAATTGCAGGCAGATTCTTTACCATTTGAGCTACAGGGAAGTCCCTGTAGAACACAGAAAGGGAGAGGGAATTATAAGGACAGAGTAATTTAAACACAGTATTAACGTAGAAACAGATCAATAAAAGAATAAGAAGTCCCCTTCCCCAAGCTTACAGATTTATGGAGTTTTAAGGACCCACACTGGAAGAAAAGTTATGACCAACCTAGATAGTATATTCAAAAGCAGAGACATTACTTTGCCGACTAAGGTCCGTCTAGTCAAGGCTATGGTTTTTCCAGTAGTCAGGTATGGATGTGAGAGTTGGACTGTGAAGAAGGCTGAGCGCCGAAGAATTGATGCTTTTGAACTGTGGTGTTGGAGAAGACTCTTGAGAGTCCCTTGGACTGCAAAGAGATCCAACCAGTCCATTCTGAAGGAGATCAACCCTGGGATTCCTTTGGAAGGAATGATGCTAAAGCTGAAACTCCAGTCCTTTGGCCACCTCATGCGAAGAGTTGACTCGTTGGAAAAGACTCTGATGCTGGGAGGGATTGGGGGCAGGAGGAGAAGGGGACGACAGAGGATGAGATGACTGGATGGCATCACTGACTTGATGGACGTGAGTCTGAGTGAACTCCGGGAGTTGGTGATGGACAGGGAAGCCTGGCGTGCTGTGATTCATGGATTTGCAAAGAGTCAGACACGACTGAGCAACTGAACTGAACTGAACTAAAGGACCCACACTGAAAACAAAATTGTGTCCTCCTCTGTTGCTGATTTGAATATAATTAGTAAGTATGAACATAGAGAGATGGATGTCAAAATGCAAGTTTAGTTGTTTTGGACCTAACAAAAGAACATAATTTTTCACAACTATATAGGGGAACAATATGACTGCTCAAACAAAATACAAAGTATGTAAATATGCTATCTGAATGGGGCTTCCCTGGTGGCTCAGAGGGTAAAGCATCTGCCTGGAACACGGGAAACCCAGGTTCGATCCCTGGGTAAAAAAAAATTAGTACTTGGAATAAGATTTAAAATAACTACTGCAGTACATTGTTTGAACCTGTCTGTCCTGATACTGTCCATAATTTTAAAAGTCATACCATGTTTTTTTTAGACAGAGATACACTATAACAAAATTTCAAAGTTACCTTACATGTTAAACTCAGGTGTCATTGCAGTTTTCAACTAAATTTTAAAATTTTACATTTAGCTCTTATAACCCACTTTTTGATTACCTCCTAATCCTTTTTGTACATTGCACTGTTTATTTGGCCTTATGTTTTCTTTTAATATTGCTTATTTCTAGAAAAGAAACTTAAAATAGGATACTATCTTAAGAGAAATAATAAAAGAATCATGAAAACTGTTGCAATTGATAGCCAGAAATATTGGGTTGACCAAAAAGGTCGTTCGGGTTTTCCTGTAACATTTTATGGAAAACCTGGAATGTACATTTTGGCTAACCCAATTTAATAGCATACAATATGAAAGTGTAGAAGCTATACTTACAATGACCACAGGGTGGCAAACTAGCATCATGCATGACATGATGCTACATCCAAATGCTTAGTCACAATACAATGAAAACCAGCTCAAATTATTGTAGGTTGCTCCCTGCAGGAAAGTTGTCCAGAGAAGCCAGCTGTTAAACATGCTTATTTGTATGCAGGCGTGCTCAGTCATGTCTGACTTTTGTGACCCTATGGACTGTAGCCCTTCAGGCTACCCTCCATGGAATTTTTCAGGCAAGAATATTGGAGTAGGTTGTCATTTCCTTCTATGTTAAATGTACATGTATAATGCTTTATAGCACTTTAAAGACATGATTTCAAGGAGAGAAATGAGCTAACAAAAGAGCATAATTAAGGAGACTATGGTTATATCTTTGATTAAATTCCTTATAGAATACAGAGGTGGCGGTAAAAAGGCTCTCATTTCCTCTTACAGAGGTGAAGAAGCATGTATGTGTCCTGCATTTGCTGCACAATCTGTTGAGGTAGACTGACAAAATGACAGTCAAGACACAAGTCAAACCCAATTTAGACATCATTTTGACCATCAGCACCTATGCAACAATCTAATCTTTCCATATATTGTTCTGAAGATGCTTGCACAAAAGATAATGCCTGGTAAGGTGTTATGAAATGCTGTGGTACCTCTAGGTGTGGCCTGAGGTGCATACATCCTCTTACACTGACCTGTCATTTTCAATACATTTTCACAGTCTACGGTGTAAGTATCAGGTAATATCACCCCCCTCATTTAAGATTCTCTCATGTTAAAACACCTTCTTTGCCTTTTGCCCTATATTCTTCTGTAGCCCACCAGGCTCCTCTGTCCATGGAATTCTCCAGGCAAGAATACTGGAGTGGGTTGCCATTTCCTTCTCCAGGGGATATTCCTGACCCAGGAGTCAAACCCAGGTCTTCTGCATTGCAGGAAGATTCTTTACCATCTGAGCTACAGGGAAGTCCCTATATTCTTCTAATACACAGGATTCCCAGGTGGGTCAGATAGTATAGAATCTTCCTGCAATGCAGAAGACCCAGGTTTGATCCTTGGGTCAGGAAGATCCCCTGGAGAAGGAAATGGCAACCCACTCCAGTATTCTTGCCTGGAGAATTCCATGGACAGAGGAGCCTGGTGGGCCCCAGTCCATGGGCTCACAAAGAGTCAGACCCAATTGAAGCAACTTAGCACACACCCTTCTAATACAGACTCATATTTTATATCCAATTGCTATAGGAATTTACACTTGGAATGGTCCAGAATTTAGACTACTTTCTTCATGATATATAAAAGGGCATACTTTCTCAGAAGAACATTCTAGGTATATACTCCATCTGATTTTACCTATCAGTCTATTCATTTAACTAACACTTATTGAAATGCCCACAATATGCCATGCACTGAGAACACAGTGATGGTCAGGACAGATGCAACAACTAGTGCAATTGATAATTTCAGAGATGTTCTTTATCCTTCACTAAGTAACCAGGATTTTTCCTCTCCCTTGTTCCCCTACTTCTCCCGTTTGATCCTTGGAAGGAAAGCTATGACAAACAGACTGTATATTCAAAAGCAGAGACATCACTTTGCCAACAAAGGTCTGCATAGTCTAAGTGATGATTTTTACAGTAGTCATGTACAGATGTGAGAATTAGACCTTAATGAAGACTGAGTGTTTTCAAATTGATGCTTTCAAATTGTGGTGCTAGAGAACTCTTGAGAGTCCTTTAGACTGTAAAGAGATCAAATCAGTCAATCTTAAAGGAAATTAACCCTGAATATTCATTGGAAGGACTGAGGCTGAAGCTGAAACTCCAGTACTTTGGCCACCTGATTTGAAGAGCTAACTCACTGGAAAAGACTCTAATGCTGGGACAGATTGAAGGCAAAAAGAGAAGAGGGTGACAGAAGATGAGATGGTTAGGTAGTATCACTGACTCAAGGGACATGAATTTGAGCAAAACTCCAGGAGATTGTGAAGAATAGGAAACCTGGTGTGCTATAGTCCATGGGGTTGGAAACTGTCAGACATGACCTAGTGACTGAACAACATCAACAACCCTCTCCCCTTCCTTTTTTAAGGCAGCATAAATCCAACCCCATCTGAGAGTTCAGTTCAGTTCAGTGGCTCAGTCGTGTCCCACTCTTTGCGACCCCATGAATTGCAGCATGCCAAGGCCTCCCTGTCCATCACCAACTCCTGGAGTTCACTCAGACTCATGTCTATCGAGTCGGTGATGCCATCCAGCCATCTCATCCTCTGTCATCCCCTTCTCCTCCTGCCCCCAATCCCTCCCAGCCTCAAAGTCTTTTCCAATGAATCAACTCTTCACATGAGGTGGCCAAAGTACTGGAGTTTCAAGCTTTAGCATCGTTCTTTCCAAAGAACACCCAGGGCTGATCTCCTTTAGAATGGACTGGTTGGATCTCTTTGCAGTTCAAGGGACTCTCAAGAGTCTTCTCCAACACCACAGTTCAAAAGCATCAATTCTTCAGCACTCAGCCTTCTTCACAGTCCAACTCTCACATCCATACATGACCACAGGATAAACCATAGCCTTGACTAGATGGACCTTAGTCAGCAAAGTAATGTCTCTGCTTTTGAATATACTATCTACGTTGGTCATAACTTTCCTTCCAAGGAGTAAGCATCTTTTAATTTCATGGCTGCAATCACCATCCAGAGGTCAGTTTTCAACTCTTGGTTGAATTATTTCCTTCTCTGCTTCAACCCCTGCCCACACCCCACACCCCCATATTGGATGGAGAAATGGGTTCAGAAGGAAGTAACAAAAAACTTCTTAAAATGACTCATCCCTACCAAAATATTGCCCTCTCAGGCATTACGTTTAAAATTCATGTGTCAGCAAAAACTCAACTTTATCTATAGTTGAGCCATGTATTCAAATTATGTCATGCTATGCTAAGTCACCTCAGTGGTGTCTGTCTCTTTTGTGATCCCGTGGACTGTAGCGTGCCAGGTTCCTCTATCCATGGGATTTCCCAGGCAAGAATACTGGAGCGGGTAGCCATTTCCTTCTCCAGAGGATCTTCCAGACTCAGGGATTGACCCGTGTCTCTTACATCTGCTGCATTGGCAGGTGGGTTCTTTACTCTCAGCGCCACCAAGGAAGTCCAAGGTTTTGATTATTTTTGAGTTCTAAGAGTACTGGGAGTAACTAGGTTGCAAACATAT
Organism: Capricornis sumatraensis; assembly: GCF_032405125.1. Taxonomy (NCBI): domain Eukaryota; kingdom Metazoa; phylum Chordata; class Mammalia; order Artiodactyla; family Bovidae; genus Capricornis; species Capricornis sumatraensis. The sequence goes on along the minus strand of NC_091072.1, from coordinate 142,885,516 downwards.
GGCATCTGTTGTCCAGAATGTGGTTTCTTGGAGGCGATCAGGGGATAACTAAAGTTTCTGTAGACTATGAAATCGAGGGTATTTGGGGGCATTTTCAGAAGGTGTACACCTCAATTTGATCAGTAAAATGCCTTCAGATAGTTCTGAATGTTTATGTGCTGTACAGGTTCTGAAAGTCCCTTGGATAGCAAGGAGATCAAACCAGTCAATCTTAAGGGAGGTCAATCCTGAATATTCATTGGCAGGACTGATGCTGAAGCTGAAGTTCTGGTATTTTGATCATCTGATGTCAACAGGTGACTCACTGGAAAATTCCCTGTTGCTGGGAAAGATTGAGGGCAGAAGGAGAAGAGGATGTTAGAGGATGAAATAGCTGGACAGCATCACTGATGCAATGAACATGAACTTGGGCAAACTCCAGGAGACGGTGAGGGACAGGAAGGCCTGGTGTGCTGCAGTCTATGGGGTCACAAAGAGTGGGTGACTGAACAACAGATTCATTTGTTTCTGTTTTGCCTGGTGATGAACTTGGTGTTATTTTAATCTTTCAGCTTAGGTTGATCTAATCTTTTAATGTTTGTTCTGGGAACTATATGGAAGACATTCAAGGCACTGACATTTATTGATTTGACTAGGTGAGGCCCATAATAGATTTATGAGAGTAGTCCCTTATGATGTCTACTATGGAGTTTTCCCATCTGTGTAATTTGAAACCCATTAAAGAAGGCTATAGTGGTAAAGAACTTGCCTGCCAAAACAGGAGACATGAGACAAGGGTCCAATCCCTGGGTCGGGAAGATCCCCTGGAGGAGGAAATCGCAACCCACTCCACTATTCTTGCCTGGAGAATCCCATGGACAGAAGATTCTGGCAGGCCACGCAGTCCATGGGGTCACAAAGAGTTGGACATGACTGAAGTGACTGAGCACACAGCGCAAAGAAAGATTTAATGAACACTTTATCTTTTATATAGAAATACTCTGTAATATGGCCTGGAAATGTATGAATCATGTGGACAGTAACTTTTATAAATCAGAGAACAAAGGAATCTGTAGCTGACTCTGCTGGCAAATATTCTATTTTATATTTTACCCAATAGGGGAAAGAATGCACTCTCAAAGAAGAATTGCATGGAAATATCGATTAGTATGTTTCTTTCATGCTTTTTCAAGGAAAGTGTCTGAATTCTAAAATAATTCCCAATGGGTAATAAGACATTCATAAGTACTTTCCATATTGAAAAAAGAAAATCATGTTTACTAGAATTTAGTGGCCACGTTGATATAGTTCAGTGCTGCACTGTGCTGGTCAAGACTTCTTTCCATGTAGTTCTCTGAAAAGCTACATTCTGATTTTATTTTACTGATTCAATTAAGAAAGAGATGTTTGTGTTTCTGTTGCACTGAAGTGAAAGGGAGTTTATAGCTGAAAAGATGAGCTGAGCCTAACCTTACCTCTAGTCTCTAGTTTTCTCTAGACTTGGTGGATTTCAGACATCTTGAATTTTGAGGGGGTAGGCTGGTCATCATGCTTGGTGAAATGTATAAATTAGTTATCAATTTAAAATATTTTCTAAATAAATTTTATTTATTTGCAATAAATAATACATGAATTAATTCTCAGTATAAAAATATATTTTCAAAATTATTGATAAAGTAAAAATCTCTCCTTATTTACACCGAAGTAATTGCTGTAATCTATTTCATTTATTGGAGAAAGCAATGGCACCTCACTCCAGCACTCTTGCCTGGCAAATCCCATGGGCGGAGGAGCCTAGAAGGCTGCAGTCCATGGGGTCGCTAAGAGTTGGACACGACTGAGTGACTAAACAACAACGGCAACAACAGTAAGCCCAGAAGGTCAGGGAGATGACTACCATTATACTCACAGATTGCAAGAGAAGGGGGGTGCCTTGCCATGCGTGGCCACATGGGAAAGCCCTGGGGTGGGTCCAACTCTGTAAGAGCAACTTCACTTTGACTTTTCACTTTCATGCACTGGAGAAGGAAATGGCAACCCACTCCAGTGTTCTTGCCTGGAGAATCCCAGGGACCGGGAAGCCTGGTGGGCTGCCATCTCTGGGGTCGCACAGAGTTGGACACGACTGAAGCGACTTAGCAGCAGCAGCAGCAGCATTTCATTTATCATCCTAACCAGCTTTTTGTGTGTGAGCATTCATGTATAGGAACATTTATAAATATAGTTTTGTGTACTTACTTAAATATAGAATATACATCAATATTTTGTTTCACAATATTTCAGCTTCATTTTATCACTTGATGATGTGTCTTGGAGATAATCCCATGTCAGTATACATAGAATTGCCTCATCAAACTGCTGCTTAGTATTTCATTCTATGGACATATTATAATTAATTCCAACATTCCTTTACCAGGGGCCATTCACATTGTGCTATGTTTGCTACCACAGATGATTTTCATGAATCTCCTAGAATATACCTCCTTTAATATTATTTAGGTATAGATAATAAGGCCAAAGGGCTCTCCAGGTGGCTCAGTGGTAAAGAATCCTCATGCCAAACAGAATACGCACAGGAGACATGAGTTCAATCCCTGGGTTGGGAAGATCCCCCAGAGAAGGAAATGGCAACCCACTCCAGCATTCTTGCCTGGGAAATCCCATGGACAGAGGAGGCCTACAGTCCATGGGATTGCAAAGGGTCGGACACGACTGAGTGACTAAACAACAACGGCAACAACAGTAAGCCCAGAAGGCCGGGGAGATGACTACCATTAGACTCACAGATTGTAAGAGAAGGGGGTGCCTTGCCATGCGTGGCCACATGGGAAAGCCCTGGGGTGGGTCAGGAGGCAGAGGGAACAAGGGCCCTCGGGCAAGAAGCTTCATTATTTTCAGCAGCCAGGAACAAGAAGGAGTTGCAGGGTAAGCAGTTTAGGATAGGCTAGTTGAGTAATTTCAGCAGACTCTGGGGCATAGGGCACCCCGAGTTGTTTGGTACTTGCCTTGCGGTGATTAAAACAGTGGAAAGTGACCCTGAGTGTAACGCTTGATAAAGGAGGTGGTTGGGGGTACAGGCTCTGGATGGGTTTGCATTTAAAAACCATGCTCAGTAGACAAGCTGTTTTCTCTCTCTGGGAATTTGCTTGCCTTGGAGGAGCAGGGAAGGAGAGTTAGTCCTTCGAATGTCAGCAGGTGCTCAGATGCCAGAATATCAGAACACAGAAAATGAAACATCTTTTATTTAAATATCCTCCATTTTAGCACCCTGTGTAAGCTTTCAGGGCTTCCCTGGTGGCTCAGCTGGTAAAGAATCCAGCTGTGATGCAGGAGACCCTGGTTCGATCCCTAGATCGGGAAGATCCCCTGGAGAAGGGAATGGCTACCCACTCCAGTATTCTTGCCTGGAGAGTCCCATGGACAGAGGAGCCTGGTGGGCTATAGTCCATGGGCTCACAAAAAGTAGCAGGTATGACTTGCACAGGTGAAAACAGATCAAAGATATTGTATGTTAATCACATTAAACAAATTCTAGTAGTGAATTTATTTTGAAATTTTGTATATAAGATTGTTATTAATGCAGTTGAGTAATCTCCATATTTGAAAATAGGACTGAATCTAAAGAGTGAATAAAATGGAACCTTGCTCCCATAGCGAGGGGATGAAATGTGAATCTCCACAAATTGCTGGAGATCGGTGAGTGTGCTGTTTGCTCTCCAACTTCTAATGGTCTTATCAATAAAATGGGAAAGAGGATCATAGAGAAAGCAAGTCTGTATAGACAATAGAGCAGATTTACTTTGGGCAACTAGCAAAAAATGGATATTTCTAGATACATGATGTTCTAGCTTGCATAGTTGGTAGATATTAAAGCATGGATGGTTGGAGATCTTAAATCACTGACCAAATCCTTGGGAAGGACTTTAGCATATATGAGTGTGTACATAGTTGCTCAGTTGTCTCTGACTCTTTGTGACCCCATGGTCTGTAGCCTGCCAGTCTCCTCTGTCCATCAGATTTTTCAGGCAAGAATACTGGAGTGGATTGTCGTTTCCTTCTCCAGAAGATCTTCCCCACTCAGGGATTGAGCCTGCATTCCCTGCATTGGCAGGCGGGTTCTTTACCACTGCACCACCTGAGAAGCCCTTTAAGCAGCAAACACTGAGCAATAGCCCACATTCCTGTGTGACCTGCTTAGAGACTGGTATGTCCCAATGTCTTCAACCCTGAATTTACAGCTTCTCTGCTTTGGGGTTGGTCTGCTCTTCAATACTTGGTGCTACTAGAAAGACACATATTGGCAAAGAGCATTCTGCTTCTCCAGGCCTGTTTCTCCAGGCAGATGTATTTTTTCTCATTGAGCAAAGCTCTGGATAAATTAAATATTACCATGCTTTTGAGGTAGTATGGATGTGAGAGTTGGACCATGAAGACAGCTGAGCACCAAAGAATTGATGCTTTTGAACTGTGGTGTTGGAGAAGACTCTTGAGAGTCCCTTGGACTGCAAGGAGATCCAACCAGTCAATCCTGAAGGAAATCAGTCCTGAATATTCATTGGAAAGATTGATGCTGAAGCTGAAACTCCAATAGTTTGGATCCCTGAAGCGAAGAACTGACTCATTTGAAGAGACATCGATGCTGGAAAAGATTGAAGGCAGGAGAAGAAGGGGGATGACAGAGGGTGAGATGGTTAGATGGCATCATCAACTCAATGGATATGAGTTTGAGCAAACTCTTGGAGCTGGTGATGGACAGGGAAGTATGCTGCAGTCCATGAAGTCCATGAAGACATGCTGCAGTCCATGGAGTCAGGTAAGACTGAGTGACTGAACTGAACTGATTTTGAGGTTATATTAGTGAATCCACAGTCTGATATAATTTGGAAGATGATCAGTCATTCTTAAATGCAATGCAGTATAATGCCATCTCACGTGGGTGTCTTGATTTACTATTTCAATGAAGAACAGTGTGGAGATTCCTTAAAAAACTGGAAATAGAACTGCTGCATGACCCAGCAATCCCACTGCTGGGCATACACACCGAGGAAACCAGAATTGAAAGAGACACGTGTACCCCAATGTTCATCACAGCACCACTTACAATAGCCAGGACATGGAAGCAACCTAGATGTCCATCAGCAGATGAATGGATAAGAAAGCTGTGGTACATATACACAATGGAATATTACTCAGCTATTAAAAAGAATGCATTTGAATCAATTCTAATGAGGTGGATGAAACTGGAGCCTATTATACAGAGTGAAGTAAGTCAGAAAGGAAAACGCCAATACAGTATCAGTTCAGTTCAGTTCATTTCAGTCTCTCAGTTGTGTCCGACTCTTCGCGACCCCATGAATCTCAGCACGCCAGGCCTCCCTGTCCATCACCAACTCTCGGAGTTCACTCAAACTCATGTCCATAGAGCCAGTGATGCCATCCAGCCATTTCATCCTCTGTCACCCCTTCTCTTCCTGCCCCCAATCCCTCCCAGCATCAGAGTCTTTTCCAATGAGTCAACTCTTTGCATGAGGTAGCCCAAATATTGGAGTTTCAGCTTTAGCATCAGTCCTTCCAATGAACACCCAGGACTGATTTCCTTTAGAAAGGGCTCGTTGGATCTCCTTGCAGTCCAAGGGACTCTCAAGAGTCTTCTCCAACACCACAGTTCAAAAGCAACAATTCTTCGGCACTCAGCTTTCTTCACAGTCCAACTCTCATATTCATACATGACCACTGGAAAAACCATAGTCTTGACTAGACGGATCTTTCTTGGCAAAGTAATGTCTCTGCTTTTGTATATGCTATCTAGGTTGGTCATAACTTTTCCTTCCAAGGAGTAAGCGTCTTATAATTTCATGGCTGAAATCACCATCTGCAGTGATTTTGGAGCCCATAAAAATAAAGTCTGACACTGTTTCTACTGTTTCCCCATCTATTTCCCATGAAGTGATGGGACCGGATGCCATGATCTTCGTTTTCTGAATGTTGAGCTTTAAGTCAACTTTTTCACTCTCCTCTTTCCCTGTCATCAAGAGGCTTTTTAGTTCCTCTTCACTTTCTGCCATAAGGGTGGTGTCATCTGCATATCTGAGGATATTGATATTTCTCCTGGCAATCTTGATTCCAGTTTGTGCTTCTTCCAGCCCAGTGTTTCTCATGATGTACTCTACATATAAGTTAAATAAGCAGGGTGACAATATACAGCCTTGACATACTCCTTTTCCTATTTGGAACCAGTCTGTTGTTCCATGTCCAGTTCTAACTGTTGCTTCCTGACCTGCATATAGGTTTCTCAAGAGGCAGGTTAGGTGGTCTGGCATTCCCATCTCTCTCAGAATTTTCCACAGTTTCTTGTGATCCACACAGTCAAAGGCTTTGGCATAGTCAATAAAGTAGAAATAGATGTTTTTCTGGAACTCTCTTGCTTTTTTGATGATCCAGCAGATGTTGGCAATTTGATCTCTGGTTCCTCTGCCTCTTCTAAAACCAGCTTGAACATCTGGAAGTTCACAGTTCACATATTGCTGAAGCCTGGCTTGGAAAATTTTGAGCATTACTTTACTAGAGTGTGAGATCATTGCATGCATATATATGGAATTTAGAAAGATGGTAATGATGACCCTATATGTGAGACAGCAAAAGAGACACAGATGTAAAGAACAGTCTTTCAGACTCTATGGGAGAAGGCAAGGGTGGGATGATTTGAGAGAATAGCATTGGAACATGTATATTATCATATCTGAAACAGATTGCCAGTCCAGGTTTGATGCATGAGACAGGATGCTCAGGGCTGGTGCACTGGGATAACCCTGAGGGATGGGATGGGGAGGGAGGTGGGGGGAAGTGTGGTCAGGATGGGGAACACATGTACACCATGGCTGATTCATGCCAATGTATGGCAAAAAACCCACCACAATATTGTAAAGTAATTAGCCTCCAATTAAAACAAATAAATAATTTTTTTTAAAAAAGGGGGAATCGCAGTGCTGTGCTCATACTATTTACACACTTTTCATTCCTCTTTCTTTCTCTCTCTTTCCCCTTCTCTGTTTAACAATGATCAGAGCTGCCCAATCTGGAAAGTTGTACTCACTATGAAATTTCGGATCAGAAAAGTGTATACAGATAGGTGAGCATTTAAGTGGAAAAAGATTTGGTAATTATAGATTTTCTTTTTCTTTTTACATCTTAATTTCAGATGAGTTTGTGATTCAACATAAACCTTCCCTTCAGGATCCAAATATATTTTGGTCTTTATCTGTTGCTAGTACCCATTGTCTGTGACTCCTAGATTGCTACATCTACTTCTTAGCTATAAAACTATGAGATGATTGTGTTTGTCTTATAATGATGCTTGACCTGACCTTACCAGCATCAGCAAATTGATATATCATTAAAATTTTTTTTATCAAGGTCATAAAATAGAAAGAAGTCAGTGAGAACTCACAAGTGGAAAGCAAACACAAGAGATTGTTCCCTTACTTGTATTTTCAGTGTTCCAAGAATGATGACTAAATATTATTAGTTCTGGGAGGGAAGTTCTAGAGGGAGGGGATATATGTATATGCATAGCTGATTCTGTATCCATTCCACCTGAGGCAAAAAGCCTACTCATTGAAAAGACCCTGATGCTGCGAAAGATTGAAGGCAAAAGGAAAAAGGGGCAGTAGAGAATGAGATGGTTAGATAGCATCACCAACTCAGTGGACATGAATTTAAACAAATTCCAGGAGACAGTGCAGGGCTGAGGAGCCTGGTGTGCTACAGTCTATGGGGCTGCAGAGTCAGACACAACTTGGCAACTGAGCAACAACAAACATGGCTGACTCACTTCGTCGTACGGCAGAAACGAAGACAACATTTTAAAGCAATTATACTCCAATAAAAAAATAAATATTACTAGTTCCTCTGAGAAATTTATAAGCAAGTAAGGACTATGACACAAATAAAAACATGAGGCAAATTAAAATAAGGGTTGGGCAACGTCTTATATGCAATCTAGTGTAGTAATTAAAAACATGGATTCTGTCTAGATCAAAGAGTCCTCAGGTGTTAGATCTGAGCTCCAAAATTTATGGACAAGTATAACCTACACTTCGATTTATTTACTTATAATATTGGAATGGTAATAGTTACTTCTCAAGGGTATCGAGATTAGATTAAACAATAAAATGGCTAAAAGTACTTAGATAATGCTTTGGGCACAGAACCCAAGTTTACTAAGAAATAAGAATTGGTATTGATGATTGGTTTCAATGATGGGCATGGGACACTGAAACCAAGGTCATGACTATCATTTCTATAGATCCCACGGTGAAAGTAAATTATATCTAGAAGAAAGATCTGAAATTAAATAAAGTGAAGGTCAGTTATCAAGTAGATAGAGGGAAACATCATAGTCAGTCTGATAAAGCCAAGCAGAGTGAAGTGTTGAAATTAAGTTAATTGCTGGATGACAGAAAGGAAGGTGTGAAATGTTGACTGGATCTAGACTTGAGGTCATGGTTAAAAGCCCAGATCAGCAATTGACAGAAGCAAACGAGGAAGTAGGAAGTTGAGGCATGAGGCAAATTGTGGGCCAGCCTCACTCTTGCTGTCAGACCACAGCTGGCTGGCAAGGGTCTTCATTTTCATTAGTATTTTTACATATAACCCGCCCCCCATCATTATAAAGGCTTAAACAATGCAAAAGGATAAAAAGAAAAAAAGGTGGCTTTATATATCTCCACCACAATTTCGTTTCAGAAAAAAAATCACTGGCAAAATTTTGATTATAGTTTCAGATATTTTCTGAAATGGCTCTCTAGATAGATAGATAGATTATATATAAATAGCTAAGTAGTATATAATATGACATAAATATATTATATAATAAATTATATATAAAATGTATATATAAATATACAATATTTTATAGATATATATTATAAAATAGCTATATACACAGACAGAAGATTTCTTTCATGTAGAAAATGTGATCATACTAACCTTTGTTTTTCATTTAACAATATTGTTTGAATATCTTTTCACATGCATTTCATATACATACCATATATATGTGTATATATGTTTTAAATGACTGAATTATATTGGTAGTTCAAAATTAGTTAACCAGTTAGATCAATATTTATATTGTTTCCAGTATTTTGCTGTTATAAACAGTGCTCCAATAATTTCTATTTATTTGCTTATTTACCTACTCATGCAGTAACACATATAGGTTAAATTCTGAGTATAAGATTTCTTAATGAAACATTAGATGCTCTTTGATATATCAAACAACTTACCATCTAAAAATTGTATAGCTTTGAATTTCCCAATGGTATAAGAGAATAGCCATTTCCTATATTCTTATTGACATAGTATACATAAACAAATGATAACATCTAGATTAACAACTTTAAATATTTTTTTGTTACTGTATAACATGTCTAAGGAAAATATGCCAATTGCAAGTATGTATATTGACAAGTATTTGCAAAGAGAATCGACTCAATAAATAGCACATATATAGAAACAACCTGTTGAGAAAATAAAAATATTAAACAAATACATGAAATTCCAATAGATTATCTGAGTTTAAACCTGTTTCCACATAGTGAGATGAAGTTGCTGCTCAGGGGTAAGGTAATTCTAAAATGGTCATTTTAGATTTCTTTGAAACACATGTTGGTTTTAATAAGGATATATCAAAGTGTACTTTATGGTAAAATTCTTTGGTCCTCAAACTCTGCACTTTGTGATAGTCTGATATTAGGTGAAAAGTAACAGTAAACCTCTGAGGAAAGATGACTTTTTTTTTTTTTTGAGTATGTATTGCAATTTAGTTTATGCCTAGTCTGTAAATATATTATGTCATAAATTATTCACTACAACAATTTGAAGTACATATTATCACTTACGTTTTACATGTGAAGAGTAACTTTAGAATTTACACACTTTGCAGAGTTTGTATAATTAGCAAGTGACAAAGCTGAATTGCAGACTCAACCGTCAGAGTTCAAAGCCAGTGATCTTTCTCTTTCACTGTGTGACCTCTCTTTTAGCTTTTACTTCTTCTGATATGACTTGGAATTGTCTTAAGTATGTTGACTATTTTCAAGTTAGTGTCTCCTTTCCACATGTCAGTTCCTTTGCTTCATGCCTCTTCTTTTCCCCAAATAGATTTCCTTTCTGAGTTCTGTTCCTAATTCACACAGCTATCAAGTGCAGCACTGTGGTCTACTTAAGTGTCATGCTTTGTTGCTCTGAGTATTCCATGAAATGGTCTTTTATCAAAATGTGAATAACTTTCAAGTAAACATATAACTTAAAAGAGTATTATATGTATGATGTATGCCCAATACCACCAAAATACTCCGTCACTGAGGCAAAGATGAGTTCACTCTTAATTTTTGTCTTAAAAACAAAGAGCAAAATTGGAATCTTTAAAAATAAGGTTTGGGGATCTGTCTTAAGGACAGTTTTATTAGCAATAGGTAATATTCATGATTCATGATTCATAATAGTCATGATTTAAAAATTTAAAAAGCAAGGGATCTGAGTCACTGAGGACAGTCTTAGTTCATTTCAGTCCCTCAGTTGTGTCCGACTCTTTGTGACCTCATGGACTGCAGCACTCCAGATGCTTGAGCATCTCCTGGAGTTTCCTCAAACTCATGTTCATTGAGTCGGTGATGCCATCCAACTATCTCAGCCTCTGTCATCCCCTTCTCTTCCTGCCTTCAATCTTTTCCAGCAACAGGGTCTTTTCCAATGAGTCATTTCTCATCAGATGGTCAAGGTATTGGAGTGAACTCTTAGAGAGTAAACAATTGATGTCATTAAAAAGTTGAGCAAATTAAAGTTTGCTTTAATTGGTTTTGGGCAAGTTTCTAAAATAAACAATAATTATTTGAAACACTTATCTCTCTGGGCAAGAATTTTCTGGAGTAGTGAAATCATGTTAATGTAGACAGTAAGCTGTATGTTTGTAGATGGTTTCTGTTCTTTAATTTTCTCTCTTGTAAGATGTCACATAATCTTTATTTTATTTACAATCATTATAGCAATCCATTTTATTATATATAATACAGATTTAGTAAAATATTTTACTCCTTCATTTCTGCTTCAGGATCAATACTCAGCACTACGATCCTACTTTGGGAAAAGTTGGTCCATTGTATTCAAACCTTTCTATTATTACTGTTATTATTGAGCTCTCTTAGGCATTTTCTTAACTTCTTGTGTATAAACCTAGCTTTCTAAAGTATAAACCTACCTACAAATGTGTAGCTGGGATCTTACCAAGTCATATCTTAAATTTATCTCTTTTTTTTTTCTTTTTAAATCTTTGGTACCGTTTTTTAAAGATTGTCTTGAACTACCAAGTAAACCCTTGTTCATTTCTTTTTTTTTTTCTTCAGAACCTATCTTTTTGTGTTCAGTGTTTGTCTCTTGAAAGCTCTCAAAATTGAGTCTAGAGAAGAGCAAAGAGGAAAAAAGAAAAACCCATAAGTTTTAACAACCCTGAGTCATATGGTTGTTAGGAACCACTGCCTTCCTTTCCATACTGGAATCTCTTGTGTCAGAGATCTAGTTCCTGAACATCAGCAGAACTTGCTGCACTGTTCATTTGTAAATGCTTTTCCTTTAATCCTTTAATGACCAATAGCTAATGATTGAATAACACAAATTCCTTTACATGTATAAGGACATTAGCTCATTGACTAATTTGAATTATAAAGATACTATGTAATCTATCTAATGTACTATATTTGTTCAATCAGTAAGGTTACCATACCATCTTATTTACTTATAGCATTAATGACTCGTCCCTTTGTTTTGAAGCCTTCAGTTCAGTTCAGTTCAGTTGCTCAGTCGTGTCCAACTCTTTGCGACCCCATGAATCGCAGCACGCCAGGCCTCCCTGTCCATCACCATCTCCCGGAGTTCACTCAAACTCACGTCCATTGAGTCCGTGATGCCATCCAGCCATCTCATCCTTGGTCGTCCCCTTCTCCTCCTGCCCCCAGTCCCTCCCAGCATCAGAGTCTTTTCCAATGAGTCAACTCTTCACATGAGGTGGCCAAAGTACTGGAGCTTCAGCTTTAGCATCATTCCTTCCAAAGAAATCCCAGGGTTGATCTCCTTCAGAATGGACTGGTTGGATCTCCTTGCAGTCCAAGGGACTCTCAAGAGTCTTCTCCAACACCACAGTTCAAAAGCATCAATTTTTCGGTGCTCAGCCTTCTTCACAGTCAAACTCTCACATCCATACATGACCACTGGAAAAACCATAGCCTTGACTAGCCGGACCTTAGTTGGCAAAGTAATGTCTCTGCTTTTGAATATACTATCTAGGTTGGTCATAACTTTCCTTCCAAGAAGTAAGCGTCTTTTAATTTCATGGCTGCAGTCACCATCTGCAGTGATTTTGGAGCCCCCCAAAATAAAGTCTGACACTGTTTCTACGTTTCCCCATCTATGTCCCATGAAGTGATGGGACCAGATGCCATGATCTTCATTTTCTGAATGTTGAGCTTTAAGCCAACATTTTCACTCTCCTCTTTCACTTTCATCAAGAAGCTTTTTAGTTCCTCTTCACTTTCTGCCATAAGGGTGGTGTCACCTGCATATCTGAGGTTATTGATATTTCTCCCAGCAATCTTGATTCCAGCTTGTGCTTCTTCCAGTCCAGCATTTCTGATGATGTACTCTGCATATAAGTTAAATAAGCAGGGTGACAATATACAGCCTTGACGTACTCCTTTTCCTATTTGGAACCAGTCTGTTGTTCCATGTCCAGTTCTAACTGTTGCTTCCTGACCTGCATATAGGTTTCTCAAGAGGCAGGTCAGGTGGTCTGGTATTCCCATCTCTTTCAGAATTTTCCACAGTTGATTGTGATCCATACAGTGAAAGGCTTTGGCATAGTCAATAAAGCAGAAATCGATGTTTTTCTGGAACTCTCTTGCTTTTTTGATGATCCAGCGGATGTTGGCAATTTGATCTCTGGTTCCTCTGCCTTTTCTAAAACCAGCTTGAACATCAGGGAGTTCACGGTTCACGTATTGTTGAAGCCTGGCTTGGAGAATTTTAAGCATTACTTTACTAGCATGTGAGATGAGTGCAATTGTGTGGTAGTTTGAGCATTGTTTTGCATTGCCTTTCTTTGGAATTGGAATGAATACTGACCTTTTCCAGTCCTGTGGCCACTGCTGAGTTTTCCCAATTTTCTGGCATACTGAGTGCAGCACTTTCACAGCATCCTCTTTCAGGATTTGAAACAGCTCCACTGGAATTCCATCACTTCCACTAGCTTTGTTCATAGTGATGCTCTCTAAGGCCCACTTGACTTCACATTTTCCCCAGTTTCTCACTTGTCAGTGATGGTTCCCTGCAGGTTATGATTTCATTTCATATTTCATTCTTTTATGTTCTTTCTTTGAAGACATTCTTCAAGGGGAAAAGGAAATCTTCGAATTGATAGGTGAGTTATTTCACATTCAAGCAACTTATTTAGAATTTTTCTTAGTGGATTCAGGAACCTCTGGGTCACCAGTCTAGTCTAAAATTTCTGTGATTTTTTACTTACATTAAAAAAAATTCACATTTAGCCTTTACAATTTCCTTTCTCAACCATTCTACTATAAAAATTAACCTGACTAGATCCACACTGCAGAAGAAGTACAAAAAAAAAAAAAAGAAAGAAAGAAAAGAAAAGAAAGAAAGAAAGAAAGAAAAAAGGGAAGGACATGATTTTCTTTAGGTTTTACAGTTTTCTCAGGGCTAGAAAATATGGTCACTATTTTCCTTCCTTTTTGTTTTTGCTTAAATTACCTGACCTTGGCTGTCTTTATAAGGTCATACCTATTTGAGGATTCTTGAAAGAAGTGCTTTGATTATCTACATTGTCCAACTTAACTTTAATTCAATAAAATGTACTACTTACCAATAATCATGGCAAGGTCCTAAACTTGGTATGAAGGATACAAATGTAAATAAATGAAGCATTGTTTCTATCCTTAAGGAAATTTAGATCCAATGGAAGCTTTAGCTTGGTTGGACATAACAATGATCACTATCAGAAACTGGCAAAAGAAAGTCACATGGGAGCTCAAAACAGGGGAGAAAAGGAAAGACCTCAATAGGAGCTGTCATGTGACTGGACTTTGGAGAGTGGAGACATGGGGAAAGCAGAGTGAAATGCATGGCTAAATCTGTATTTTTTGTATTTTCAATGGTCTAGGATGGTTTTAGAGAAGGCAGAGGAACCAGAGATCAAATTGCCAACATCTGCTGGATCATCAAAAAAGCAAGAGAGTTCCAGAAAAACATCGATTTCTGCTTTATTGACTATGCCAAAGCCTTTGACTGTGTGGCTCACAATCAACTGTGGAAAATTCTTCAAGAGATGGGAATACCAGACCACCTGATCTGCCTCTTGAGAAACCTGTATGCAGGTCAGGAAGCAATAGTTAGAACTGGACGTAGAACAACAGACTGGTTCCAAATAGGAAAAGGAGTACGTCAAGGCTGTATATTGTCACCCTGCTTATTTAACTTATATGCAGAGTACATCATGAAAAACGCTGGACTGGAAAAACACAAGCTGGAATCAAGATTGCCAGGAGAAATATCAATAACCTCAGATATGCAGGTGACACCACCCTTATGGCAGAAAGTGCAGAGGAACTAAAGAGCCTCTTGATGAAAGTGAAAGAGGAGAGCGAAAAAGTTGGCTTAAAGCTCAACATTCAGAAAACGAAGATCATGGCATCTGGTCCCATCATTTCATGGCAAATAGATGGGAAAAGAATGGAAACAGTGGCTGACTTTATTTTTTCGGGCTCCAATATCACTGCAGATGGTGATTGCAGCCATGAAATTAAAAGATGCTTACTCCTAGGAAGGAAAGTTATGACCAACCTAGATAACATATTAAAAGGCAGAGACACTACTTTGTCAACAAAGGTCCGTCTAGTCAAGGCTATGGTTTTTCCTGTGGTCATGTATGGATGTGAGAGTTGGACTGTGGAAAAAGCTGAGTGCCGAAGAATTGATGCTTTTGAACTGTGGTGTTGGAGAAGACTCTTGAGAGTCCCTTGGACTGCAAGGAGATCCAACCAGTCCATCCTAAAGGATATCAGTCCTGGGTGTTCATTGGAAGGGCTGATGTTGAAGCTGAAACTCCAATACTTTGGTCACCTGATGTGAAGAACTGACTCACTGGAAAAGACTTTGATGCTGGGAAAGATTGAGGGCAGGAGGAGAATGGGACGACAGAGGATGAGATTGTTGGATGGCATCACCAACTCAATGGACCTGGGTTTGGGTGGACTCCAGGAGTTGGTGATGGACAGGGAGACCTGGCATGCTGAGGTTTATGGGGTTGCAAAGAATTGGACAGGACTGAGAGACTGAACTGAACTGAGCTGAGGAACACTAAATCTCAAAAGGTTGAAGTGAACATAAGAAGATAAAGTTGAAGATGTTGGTTAGTTCCGGATTGTGAAGTATGCTGTCGATGGCAAATTGAATTTGCTGCTTATTGCATGGGTGACAAATTACAGAGATTCTGAACAGAAGAGTGTCACAGCAATTTTTTTTGTGTGTGTGTGTGTGGACCTGACAATAAGAAGGAGCTTGAGATCACAGGCTGTATAGTTTAAGCTTGGAAACTTAGTGTCTGACATAAGGTGCAATGCAGTATATGAGCATGCAATAAAATATATTTTAAGTTCACTAAAGAATGATTTTAAAAGTGACGGCTGTGAGATCATGAAGTAATGATTAAAAACTGATGCAAGAGATGGGGAAAGCTTGGGCTTATTTATGGGACCAGAAATTTGCAAAAGGGACAGTATAAGGTCGGCTTTACTTATACTTTTTGTTTGAATACAGACAGCAGTCTGCAGAAGGTGATAAAGGGGTGAGAGGGTGGTGAATGCTTGCTTTGCTATTGGGAAGGGCAGAGTGGCTGAATAATGTTCCCCATTCAATCAATTTGTGTCCCGATATCATATATTTCGATAGGCAGATGCAGTGTCTCTTTCTGATGGTTTCTCTCAGACATCATGAGATATCTGGTAGTTTACAGATGATTTCATGTACATTGTGGCGAGCTCAGGACAGATGGCTGTGGAGACTAGCAACAGAAACATTAAAAGAGAGGAGATGAAGGGCCATGGGGCAAACAAGACCTGTTGCCCCTTCTCTTCCAGGTACTAGACCCTGGTCACTATCTAACACCATTTAAACCAGTAACACATTACTTCTAACCAAGTTTAGATTATGGTAGTTCCTATACTTGCTTCATCTAAGTTCATGGCTGAACCTTTTTCTTTAATTGTTCCTTTCTGAATCTGTCTATATTCTCTTGCCTAAGTAAATGATGATTTCATTGAAGAACCCCCAGAAGAGTCACAACTCAAGCCTCAAGGAGAGCATAAAGGTCAACATGGTAAGAAGGATGAAAATGGGAAGAAAGGTCATGGTCAGCAGCATAGGCCTCACAGCCCAAGTGCCCAGGAGGATGAGGAAGGCTCATGGTGCAGATGTGGTTGAAGTGGCTGTAGTGGCCGAGGTGATGGCCAGGGTGTTTGTGGTAGCCGGAGAGGCCAGCGTGGAAGAGGTGGCCAGAATGGTTGCCAGTGACAAGGAACACCAACTGAAGATGTCCTACACTGACTCCCTAGGTATTAGTTGTAGTTATACTTACTAATCGAGTGCTTTTCTCTCTAAATTTCTAATTTTCTCTTTTGTTTCAGTTCATTCCTCATTTTTAAGTTTTGGCTTTAATCCTTCTTACATTCTTTGTGCAGATTTTCCATTGTCACAAATGTCTTGCCTCACATTCACACATAGAAAAGTCTCCGATGTACAAAGCAGTTGTAGCACAATGGAATAGTACTCAGACATAAAAAGGAACAATTTTGAGTCAGTTATACTAAGGTGGATGACCTAAAGCCTGTTATACACAAAGAAGTAGGTCAGAAGGAGGAAAACAAATATCGTGTATTAACTCAATATATGGAATCTAGAAAAGTTGTACAGATGAACCTATCTGCAGGGAAGGAATAGAGATACAGATGTAAAGAATGGATTTGTGGACACAATGGGAGAAGGAGTAGGGGGACAAACTGAGACAGTAATATTGACATATATACACTACCATGTGTAAAAATGGGAAGCACCTGTATATCACAGGGAGCTCAGCTTAGTGCTCTGTAATGACCTCAAAGGCGAGATGGAGGTTGGGGTGGGAAGGGGGCTCCAGGGGGAGAGGATTTATGTGTACTTATAGCTAACTCATGTTGTTATACAGAAGAAACCAACACAACATTGTAAGACAATCATCCTCCAATTAAAAGAAATTAAACAAAAATGAATAGGATTGAAAAAAAAATCTCTTCCATTCTAATAAGAGCAAGTATTGCTTCTACCCCAAGCTTTTTTTTTTTCACTCATTTTCCTTATATTATCCTCCCCAAAGTCTACCTCTCCTCCTGTCTACCTTCCCTCTCTTTCCTTCCCTTCTCTTTCTTCTCTCTTGATTCCTCCTGCCTCCTTCCCCTCCTCTCTCTTAATGTGATGTCTTGTAATGAGACTATTTAACAGCAGAGATACCAAACATAGTTCTTACCTCTAATTTTTGTTTCAGAAATCGATGGAGATCTACCGGTGACTGTGGACTTTTCAGTGGTGTAAATGCCTTGATACTTCCTTTCTCCCATTCAAAGCATCAGTAAAGTCACAGCTTTAAACCCTGGCTCCTATTTTCCTTCCGTCATGGTTCTCAGTAGAGGGA
Source organism: Capricornis sumatraensis (assembly GCF_032405125.1). Lineage (NCBI taxonomy): Eukaryota > Metazoa > Chordata > Mammalia > Artiodactyla > Bovidae > Capricornis > Capricornis sumatraensis. The sequence goes on along the minus strand of NC_091072.1, from coordinate 142,867,746 downwards.
CAAGGACAGACTGGGAGATACAAAAACCTGATGAGAATCCAGATGTTCTGTATTGTGAATCTTTATAGGTAGCTCAGATTTTAATAATTTTGTTGGACTTAACTACAACCACTATTTCAAAGCAAAATATTTCATTCTTGAGGCCAGCAAGGGAGTCTGTCAAGTTTTGATTTTCAGTACACATAGACATTCTCTTTCTCAGCTCAGGCACTGAGAAAGTAGTCCTGTAAACTCCCTTGATCTCTGACAGTCTTTCAATGCATGCATGACATGTTACTATAGTTCTATTCTTGTCTGGGGTTCATGAAGGCTTCCAGGACCTGTTAGTCCTCAGCAAGCCCTGTTGGAGACAGATATCTTCCACCTGTCAATCACACAGTCTTTTCCCTTGGTTTACAGACTTAGAGATAGACTTCACACACAGCCTTTAGCTCCTACATTTTGACTCAACTTATTTCTTCTGCAAACATGCATTTGTAGAAATGGTATGAAGTTAAGTCTGTCCAAAAGTGAGTATTATGCATTGAATGATGTCTCCCAGAAATTCACACGTTGAAGTCCTAACGCCAGTATCTCAGAACAATGACCTTATTTAGAAATAGGGCTGTTGCAGATGTAATTAAGACAAGCTCATATGGAAAAGAAATAGGGTGGGTCTCTCATCCAGCATAGCTGGTGTCCTTATAAAAAGGGAAGATTTAGGGACAGACACGTACACAAGAAAACCACGTGAAGACGAAGGCAAGACTGAGATGATGTGGCAGGTGCTAAGGAGCACCGGAGACTGACACCAAACCACCAGAAGGAGAGGGAGGCCCGGAACAGTTTCTTCTTCATAGCCCTGAGACTGAGCTGACATGCCTTGATCTTGGCTTTCTGGTCTGTGAGCAAATAAATCTTCATTGTTTAAGCCACTAGTTTATAGTACTTTGTTATAGCAACCGTAGCAAGCTAATGATACAGTGAGAAAATTTACCTACCAGGTGTTTTAAATGAAAGAGCTTATACAGACTAATTGCATATATGCGTGCTGTGTGTGCCTGCTAAGTTATTTGTCATGTTTGACTCTTTGTGACCCTATGGATTTTAGCCCACCAGCTTCTTCTGTCCATGGGATTCTGCAGGCAAGAATACTGGAGTGAGTCGCCATGCCATCCTCCAGGGAATATTCCTGACCCAGGGATTGAACCTGCGTCTCCTGCAACTTCTGCATCACAGGTGGATTCTTTAACGTTGAGCCACCAGGAAAGCCTGTATAGACTAATCACAACACATTTATTCCATCTACCTCCAAAGCCTCTAAGTGGAGACCAACGGAGGTGTTATTAAGGAGCAACCTTCAGTTGGTGGGCTCAGTATTAGTCAGGTTAGGAATTGTGCCTAACAGAGAAGCTCTTTGTTTCTGTGAGTGTTGTGACTCTCCTATGGAGAGTCATACATGTGAATGTAGATAGACCAAGCAGATTGTCTATAAAATTAGGTGATGATAAAAATGAAGGCTCTAGTGGACATTTCTATCAATGGCGTAAGTAGTTTGCTTTTAGTATTAGTGTGAATGAAGAATTTACATGCTAAAATAACAGACAGAGAAACCAAACATATTTAATGTTGTTCATTTCCAGGTTCACTGCCAGGTTCAGTTCTGGAATCAGATCTAGGAATGGACTTTTCCTTGGAAGCAGAATTAATCTCTGGTTGTTCTAACTTTCTCAGTGCCCTGATTGACTTTCTTTTCAGTTTCTGAAAAATAACATGGTCTTTCTGCAGATGGAATTTCACAATGTGATACGTATGAAAATATACAAGTCAGAGAACAGGAACATTTAGAAATGACTGGGTGAGGATTTTGGAAGAAATTTGCAGCTTTTTTTTTTCACCATGCAAGCAGGGTGGGAGTTCCAATTGTGATCTTTCCCAATTTTCCATTATTTATTGAAATCTTGGGGGAATAAAGTAAAAAAATAAAAACCCACCAGCATCATAAGATTGAAACGGTTGGATGGCATCACTGACTCAATAGACATGAATTTGAGCAAACTCTGGGAGATAGTGAAGGACAGGGAAGCCTGGCATGCTGCAGTCCATTGGGTCACAAAGAGTTGGGCACAGCTTATCAACTGAGCACAGCACAGCACCAATCATATTTTAAGGATGAAAGTGGGAATTTGTATGTAAATTTTAGGTGTGTGTTCTAAATTTCGCACAGAAATTAAATACAATCAGCCTGTACTTAGCCTGTGTTTGTAGGCTCCACACCTGCAGATTCAACCAACCCCAAGATTAAAAACATTTGAAAGAAAATTCCAGAAAATTCCAAAAAGCAAACTTAAATTTGACACATGCTGGCAGCTATTTGTATAACATTTACATTATATTTACAACTATTCATATTGAATTTACATTGTATTAGGTATTATAAATAACCTAGAGATGGTTTAAACTGCAGGAGGATGTGTGTAGATTATATGCAAATACTATGCCATTTTGTATAAGAAACTTGAGGATCCCAGGATTTTGGTATCTGTGGGGAAGGGGTAAATCCTGGAACCAATCCTCTTTGATAGTGAAAGGTGACAGTATCAGATTATCTGGATCTTTTCTGTGTACTTAGGGATCCTAATCAGATTTAGGGAAGAATTTTCTTCAAAGACAATGATGATGGGTTGGCACTGAGACTCATAGTTGGTTGTCTGTATGTGCTTTGTCTTTTGGAATGGAGCCATATGGTTGCTTCCAAAGCAGGCAGAGACATGACGGTCATCACTAGTGTCTGCTCAAAGAAGTAAGAATTAGATTGACTGAAACCCTGACCATCCACACCTTACTATGTAAGAACTGCTGCCTGAAGCCAAATTTGTGTATGTTTCTCTGTATTTCTAGCTTTCTGGTGCATGACTAGTACCTGTCTTTCAACATCTACTCAAAAAGGTGAATGGCTGAACAGCTTGCTGATATCTACTAGATGAGTCATTCTGTCCATCTGAAATTTAAAAGTCTTCAAACCTGTGTTATGACAGATACTAAGTACCATTCATCCCAATTTTGTTCTTGAAGACTAGGGAGATAACCACTGGTGGGTATTTGGACCCCCTGTAAGCACTGAAGAATTTCCTCCCCCCCACAAGACTCCATTCTCACTGATGAGAACATTTTTATGATGATGAAGACATTTTTATGGTTCTGGTATTTCTACATTTAACAGCTCTCAAAGTATTTAATTACCCCTCTTTCCCCAATTCACAACTACTCTCTCAGATGAACAAAGTCTTCTTTGAGGACGGTTGAAGGTTGTGAAAACATATGCTATGAAAACTTGCAATGGTTTTGCAAGGTCATTTCTCAGTGAAAAGCAGACTCCTCTTCAATGGACTTTTGGTGAAGTGACTCAGAGTTGGAAGCTTGAGAAGTAATCTCTTGCAGCAATTTGGCATTTCATTTTCTCTTACATAATTCAAAAAGTACCTTATCAGACTCTGTATCTATTTGAAATCCTGGGAATACCATTCCTACTAGATTTCACCACAGATTCCTCTGGATCAATGCATGGTGTTTAGTGTTCTGCCTGGACTAGCTGTCCTCACGGGAATGATGGTTAACTGTTGCAACTGACAATTCTAGTGTACTCATTGCCAAAGTACACTAAAGTACTTTACACAAAGTAAAGCAAAATGGTTATTCTGCTTTAGGATTTTTTACTCTTTTTCTCAGCAGCATTGGAAAGCTGATCTGTTCCTTTCTATGACATCTCTAATTTCCACTCCACTAGGCTTTTGTCAATGAAAAAATGTCACAAGCCATATCAGAAAACAAAGGATACTGCAGCTCTCAAGCCATCACGCTACAGCTACCCCTGTGATGAGCCCCAGGGGACCTCAAGGGAGAAAGAGGGTGTCTGACACCAGTCAGCTGCTGTCACCAGTCCTCCACACCCCTCCCTTTCTCTCCCTCCCCTCAATGTTTCTCCCTAAGGAGACCCTGGATGAGAAAGCACAAGATACCAGTCCCAAAATAGCTGAGATGCATATCAAAGAAATGACTTCAGTAATTTTTTGGATCTTCCCATACATAGAATTAACACTGAATTCCTTAATTTGACATATCTGGTTTTCTTTAATTAGCAGTAATCTTTTGATGTTTCAACCACATTCTCTTGGTTACAAAACTTCTATATACCCTACCTCCTCTTCTCACCTCCTCAGAGCAGGTCTCTCAGGGTTACATAAGATACTGCTTCCTGGGCTTGAAGTCCTAAAAATTCCCGCTGAATAAAATATAACTCGCAACTTTTAGGTTGTGAGTATTTTTTTAGTTGAAACTAACCTTAGTTACGGGGATTCCCCGGTGGATCAGTGGTAAAGTATCCTGTCAATTCAGGAGATGCAGGCTCTGATCCCTGGGTCAGGAAGACCCCTTGGAGAAGGAAATGGCAATCCACTCAAGTATTGTTGCCTGAGAAATCCCATGGACAGAGGAGCACGGCAGGTCACAGTCCATGGAGTAGCAAAAGGATTGAACACAACTCAGCGACTGAACAACAACAATAAATCCTTAGTTACAGATTCACATATTCAATTACATATTTGACATTTTCATTTGCTTATTTTATAGATCTCTCAAGCATAACATGCAAAAAGTAGAATTTTTGATTTCTATTTTTGCCATTTTTCAATTAACAGGTCCCCCTAAATCTTAGATAGCAGTGTACTCCCAATTGCTAAAGTAAAAACAATCTAAAAAGTTTTTTGGATCTTCTTTTTCTTCAATACCCTCCCCCCAACCCCACATCTTCACCTAACCAAATAACAAGATCTATCAGCTTTATCTACACAATATAGAGAATTCATTCACTAAAAAATTCCCTAACTTTATTTCTACCATCCAAATCTGAGCCACTGTGATTTCTCACGTGGACTACTTAACTATGATAATTATTAGCTTGTCCCCCTATTTGAACTCCTTTCCACCTTCAACACATACACTATCCAGTCTTCCTATAACCAAAGTGAACTTAAATCTACATAGGAATCAAATTATGTTGCACATGGTTTCAATCCTTCAGTTTCTTCCCATTGCACTTAAAAGGACGTTCCTTCTCATGATCTAAGGCCCTTCATGACTTTGTACTCACCCTTGGTTCACCAGGCTCTGGTCATTTAGTTCGTATTGTTCTGCCTCACATACTTGCTCCTCAGGCACTGGTACTTCCTGTGCCATCTTTTTGGTGTTATTTGTTTAAAATATTGCATGGTTGGGTTATATTTGTGATTTAAGTCTCAGTTTGAAATGTCAGCTTCTCAGGTAGGTCTATTCTGACTATGCTATTTGAAGCTAACCATTATCTCCAGACATTTTTTTTTCAGTTGTATTAATCATGACTTGTAACTGTTTGTTTACTTGATCATTATCTGTCTTCTGTAATGTTTTCCTTGACTGTGCCTTGTGTGAAAGCATGGACTCTGTCACATTTCATCTGTATTTTCAGCACCCAGGATGCTGCCTGATGCTTAGGTATTCAGTGTGTGAACAGATATCTATTTATTAAAGGAAGAATGCAAGCAAGAAGAAATCTGCCTGCATTATCTGTAACTTCGTCACTACCTTCTCTTAGGAAAAGCCTGAAAAAATATTTCACACACTAGGAGTGAAAAAGAATGTAAAAATACTCCTTTGAACCCTGAGTTATTGTTATTTCTTCATAATTTCTCTGCATTAACATAATCTTAGAAGATAAACCAATTGCCTTAGCCCTATCACTTTTACCTTAAATATGTCAGTAATGAGAATGACTAAGAGGTACAATCATAAGGCTTGTTTCCATATAAATACTCTTTGCCTGGTTACTGTTCCCCAAAAAACTGAAAGTTGAGATGCCATGATTGCAATGTGAGTAAATGATCAAGTTTCTAGGGTTCATAATATGAAGACGTCGAACACAGAGCTTCCAAGAGTCCCATTAGCCCTCAGGGATCTTTGTTTCCATGCCTAATAAAACCCACATAAACTGGCCTCTGCTTAGGTAGGGAGTGGGAGCAATAGTCCTTAATACTATTAAAAAGATAAGCTTCAGCCTATGTGTCTTATTTTCTATTGCTTCTTTAACTTACAAGGTGTTCAGTAAATGTTTTTAAATGTATTAGTTGAATCAATATGTCTTTTGCACTCTCAGATTCAGAGATGAAAAAAATCAGCGTATGAAACTCCTAGTGTAAAAGTAATTTTGACTTTCACTATATTTATTGACTATTTATAGACATTTCCTCCTCTGCACACAAAGTCTACCACTACTCTGGTCTGGTTAATAGCAAAGGTGATCTCTCCAAAATATCTTCATCACAGCATAACTGATGTGTTTTTGATGGAACACATAAGCTTTTGATTGAAGGCCTCATCTTATGGTATCTTGACAGTCAATGTCCAGTGCAGTCTTAGTTTGCTAAAAGCAAGCTTTCACATCTTGTGTGGCAAAACATCCTTCAATGAGCACTAAAGTTCTATTTAGGTTCTTCCTTTAGTCAATCTTACTTTATACAAACTTTCTAAATGATCTCTCCTTCTCTCATACAGTGTCTTTTCTTTCATTGTCCATGGCCCTAAAATGGTTTTGAACTCGCTGTGGCAATATTTATTTTAGTCACAATTAATATCTTTGTGGTGATTCTAATCAGTACTAATTTCTGCTACATTCAGAATTACACAGCATTTGATAAAAACCTGTCACCTTATTGAGTCTTTCCAAAAGTTGAGCTTAGTTTGATTATCTGGAAGAATCCAGCTAGCATCACCAGGGACACAAATAGCAGCAAGATGCTGTTACAATTGTCCTGAAATGGACAAACAATTTTGTATCTGGAGAAATGATTTAGAATCAACTATGAAGATACTTTTTCCTCTGGCAGTTATTGTTAAGATATTAATTGCTCCATGTTCTGAAACATGTTTATAAAAGCCCTGGAGAATGGGAGAGAGAGGAAACAGAAAGAAAGGAAACAGTGAGAGAGAGATGGAGAGAAAGAGAGGTGGAGAGAAAGACGCAAAATAAGTTCTATCTGAGATTTCCTAAGTTCTAATTACAAGTATACTAAGTACATTTTAAGAGTAATTGGATATATGAAACCATCATTAATGCAAGAACTAAAGATAATTAAGGGACATCTTGTCTTCTTTTGTCCTACAAAGTGGTTGCTTATCTTCAGATCTGTTTATTAGCAATTTCTTCTTCGTAGGATATATTTTACCTTCCATAGCACCCTTAGAGATGCTTGTCTTAATTTTTTGTTCTCTAGAATTAGGAAGAGTGAATGGCTTGATGGACAGATTAAAGCTATCAACTCACCAACGATCACAGCTAATTCAGTCTCTGGCATAAAGTAGCTGGACGTGGCCACAAGATAGGCCAAGTAGTAGGCAATGAAAAGGAGGAGGAAGGAGATGACAGCCTTCATGGCTCTCATGTGAGCTTCCGTGCTGGGATCTCTGCTCCCCGGGGCACGGAGCTGCATTCGTCTGGTGTGTCTGAACAGGGAGAGGATCAGGAGGAGAAATGAAATCAGAGACACAGAAAAGGGAAATAGTGTCAACAGATTGAGACGTATCTTGATGGAAGCATGCTGAGCTTTATGTACTCTGCATCTCCAACTTATATTTGTTTTCAACTTCATCTTGACACAATGCCTGAAATCATCATCCAAATTGTTAATGACAGGAAGGCTAATGAACACTGAGAAGACCAAACACCCCAGCAGAATCCTAGGAATTGCACTGTCAAGTCTCCACTTCATCCAGAGGAAAAATGGATGGAAGAAATTTGCTATCTTGAGGAAATAGAAAATGCTGAGGCAGGTGGCAAACCAGACACTTAAATGGTTGGTTAATGTCCAGAAGTAGTCAATGATTCTCATTTGTTTACCACCAGTATAGACATCTGGATACAGGACCAGTATATTACAATCCAATAGTATTATACATAAGAGAGAAATTCTGGAGATGGCCAGGCTTGTGAGGATTAAATCAATGGAGGCAATCTTCTTGTGTTTGATCCAGTCCACACAGTTTACCAGTCCAATGAATGCATTCCCTAAGATCCCCAGTGAAAATTCCCCAGCTGCTATGAGCATTAAGATACCCTGCACTTCACTTGACATCGTAAAATGAAGAAATATCCGGTTCACTTCTAGTTGGACAGATGTAGTATCTACATCTACTTCTTGGATTTTGCTGTAATTTTCTTTATCCCTTTTATTGTAGTCTGTCTTGAGATGGAGACTGAAATGACAAATGAAAAATGTTGCTGTCTTCCTTAAATCCTAGCTAGTCTTGAACAAGTAATGCAGTTGTCGGTCCCTGGACCCTATCTCTATCTATGTCCAGTTACTTTCTTTGCAGATTTTACTTTTCCACATGTGCTTCATTTAGGCTGAGCTATAGCTTGCTAGGATGCAAATTAGGCTGATTCACTTTCATGGTCTGGCACTTTCTCAGGCTATGTTTTGCAAATTTAGATTCATTAATTTGTAATGCACACTAGTAATTTTAATAGGGCTGCCAGATTTACCAAATAAACTTATAGTGAAAAAAGTGAAAGTGGTAGTCTCTCAGTCATGTCTGATTTTTTGCGACACTACAGACTATAGTCCTCCAGGCTCCTCTGTCCATGGGATTCTCCAGGCAAGAATATTGGAGTGGGAAGCTATTCCCTTCTCGAGGGAATCTTCCTGACCCAAGAATCAAACCCAGGTCTCCCATATTGTGGGCAAATTCTTTACCATTGGAACCACCAGGAAAAACCAAACTTACAGTGCATCCAGTTAAATTGAATTTTAGATAAACAATGAAAGAGTTTTTAGTGTATGTCCCAAATTACATGCAGTTAGTACTTCTGGGAAGTACTGAAATTCAAATTTAACTAGGTGTCTTGTATTTTATCTAAACCTCAGGGATTGTTTTTTGTTTTCTTGCAATTAGAAAATGCACAAAAACTGAAATTTTAAGAAGAGTCTTAAATTTGGCAAAATATGGTTTTGATTACTACTAAACATCCAAAGTTTGAGTCAACACTGAGAGCTACATATTTTCAGGAAATTTAAAAGGTTAACACTAAATAGAGTCTATTCAATTCTAAAAAAGTACCTCATTTGTCTTGGTTGTTCAGGTGAACAATTATATAACACAAGGTCTCTTAAAAGAAGGCACTACTAGACATGTGACATTTAAAGGTCATTTAATGTACATTTGTTATGCTGTATGTAAGAAAGAGAGGGAGCCATGGTGAAGAAGAGTTTTGATTACCATTAGGGTTTTCTTTTTCATTTAAAGTGTTCTCAAGAGCAGTTATATATACAAGAAGGGAAAGAGTGAAATCTTGCGCTTCATTCTACTCTTTACCCTCTGCTGTACCAAACCGCATCTGAATAATTAGGCCCTTGGGCTTCCCAGGTGACACTAGTGGTAAAGAATCCACCTGCCAATGCAGGAGACTTAAGAGACATGGGTTCAGTCCCTGGGTTGGGAAGATCCCCTGGAGGAGGGCATGGCAACCCACTCCAATGTTCTTGCCTGGAGAATCCCATGGAGAGAAGGAGCCTGGTGGGCTGCAGTCCATAGGGTCACAGAGAGTTGGACATGGCTGAAGTGACTTAGCATGAACACACATTTAGGTCCTTAACCCTTCTAGATTGTTAGACAGGGGACCTAAGATGAAATTAACCTCATTTTTACAGCCTAACTCCTGTTTTGAAATAGCTTCTCTAATTCAGAGTTACAAACACTTTACATCATTGTGTTTCTATGGAATAATTCTGGGAATCTCAGTACCTTCCAGAGAAATGCATGTCTTTTCTAATCCTTCCTCAAAGTCTAGACATTTATTCTTGCATGTGGCCCTGACTTTGGACAAACTGCTTTCTCAATAGCAAAGTTCAAAGGTGACTGCCCTCCTCTGATCTTGGAAATAATCCCTGACTCGGGCACATCATTTTCCTCTCTACAGTGTTCTGGTAAATAACCTACTCACAGTAAATAAAATGATACATTTACCCACATAAAGTTTAGACTAATGTAGTTTTTATGTTTTACTAGCGTTGTTATAGCATGGAAGGTATGATGCAGCTAAAAGGGAAAAATAGTATAAAAGTTCCTCAAAAAACTCAAAATACAACTGTTAATTGATCCAGCAGCCTCATTTTTGGGTGTATATACGAGAGAACGGGAAATCAGGATCTAGAAAAAAGCAGGATCTTAAAGAGATAATTTGTACTCTTAGGCTTACTGCAGCATTATTCATAAGAGCTATAATATAAAAACAACCTACCTGCTCACTGACAGATAAATGGATAAAGAAAACATAGCATAGACATACGGTGGGATATTATTTGGTCTTAAAGAAGAAAGAAATCTTCCAGTATGCAAAAACTTGGGTAAACCTGGAAGGTGTTATGCCAAATGAAATGTTAGTTACAGAAAGACAGATCCTATATGATTCCACTTAGATGAGGTATTGAAAATAATCTAAGTCCTGTAGCTAAGGGTAAAACAGTAGTTGTCAGGTCCTGAGGGAAGGAAGAAATGAATAGCTCCTATTAAACAAGTGCAGAGTTTCAGGGAACTCTCAATTGGTCCAAGTTTAAGAATCTACCTTCCACTGCCGGGGACATGGGTTTGATCCCTGGTCAGGGAACTAAGATCCCACGTGCTGCAACTAAAGCTGCATGCCACAACTAGACAGCCTGCATTCTGTGTGCCATGACTAAGATCTGATGAATAAATAAATAGATATTTTTTAAAAGGAGTACAGAGTTCCATTATGAAAGATAAATAAGTGTAAATAAATAGAGGAAATAATAAATATGGAAGATAGAAAAATAGAGATCTGGTATAAAACATTGAGCATCTAATCAACAATACTGCCTCATATACAAAAATTTGTAAAACAATACATTTCATGTTACATACCCTTACTTAATTAAAAAAGAAGAAGAAATTCTGCAAGAGAGCATTTTGTCACAAGTCCACCACTTTAAGTCCCAGTGACGGTCACTGGAGATATTTGAAACACTGGAGATATAGAAAGTAAAACATGAAAGACAGGACTTCAGATGGATGGAAGGAAACCTTCCCAGAAGCACAAATGTTATAAAACATTTATTTCATCAAAGCTAATAAAAGAATATATAGTTAATCCCAACATAGAATTTGCAAATTCTGTGTAGACTATATTAGTATATTCCATCAAAAAAATCAATTCTTCTGTCTTTATCTTTTTGCAAATAAGTGTAGCTTTTATATTTACTATTGTTGTCAGCACGTAAGTTACAATGCAGTTACTACAGAAAACAGTACAAAAGTTAATAAAACATTATAATAGCTGATATACTAGAGATACAGTTGATGACATTTATTTACTTAAGACTAAATACTGTTACTTTACAAAGTGAATTGTACATAATCTTATGCAGAAAAATTGATAATCCTCAGGTAATTAATATATTAATTTTAATAAAAGGAAATGAGTAGATTGAAATAGACCTGAATTCAACACACAGAATGATGGGGGCCAATTGTAGGGTCAGATCAGAAGAGACATGCCAGATCAAATGTTTCAATAACACTCTAGGAAGGATTTGATATTCACAGTAGAACCACATTTTATTAATGAGTCTTTTTTTTTCTCTTTTTGCTTTTTTTTTAAACTTGCTCTGTATGTTACAGAGATAATGTTTTTTTAGTGACAGTATGCAGTTATACCACAGTGCATGATAGTTTCTTCCCAGTTCATTTCTTTGCTAAAGTCCTGAATGGGAAAAAGAAAATACCTGCAGGTCTTACTTCTACCCGAGATCATCCTTCTACCCAAGTTACAAAGAGTACTTAGGAACTCCCCTTAAAGGGAGATGATTGAATGGGTTCTGTTCCTAGCCCAGTGCTGCCTGTTAAGCAAGTTGTTTGTGAGAAAATTTAATTTCAAGGAAATGAATAGAAGATGCCTGAGTAAGGTTACCAGGGAATATTAAGTGGGAGACTGCCAGAAGTATCACTCACTTGGGAAGAGAAAAGTGTGTAATTGGGAAACTAGGCTAGTTAAGACAGAAGAGATCTGAGTTCCTAGTTCATATGTCAAACTGGAGGGACTCAGCAGAGCCATGAAGGGAGAACAGTTAAGGACCAGCAATGAAACTGTATGATAGAGGGGGGAAAAAGAGAGAGAGAGAAACCACTGGGGTTTCAGATGCACTTTCCATGAGATTTTCCAGGCAAGAATACTGAAGTGGGTTGCCATTTCTTTCTCCAGGGAATCTTCCCAACCCAAGGATAGAACTCCACTTTCTTGCATTGCAAGCGGTTTCTTTACCATCTGAGCCACCAGGGAAGCCCAGGTGCACTTTAGTAGGGGCCAAAATAAAATCTTAAGGGAATTTAAGTAGGCATTACAAGCCCAATACTGGCAGTGAAGAGACAAAATCAGAAGTGTGCGCTCTGAAATTCTTTTAGGAAAGGGAGTGTGAAGATGAGAATGTCTGTGGTGTAAAAAGACACAAAAGATATATCCATTAGTGTGCTAATGGGTCTCACTACTCCTCAAAGCTGTGTACCCAAAATAAACAGAAAAGCTGGAAAACAATGAAAATGGACCTATGATAGAAAAGTGAGTTTTTTATTAGAAAATAAGGTTTGCTATTAAAGTCCTTTTATAAAACCAAGATTTTACATCATGCAGACTGTTTTCCCACATCTCAGCATCCCGACAGCTGCCAGCCTCAGCTTGTTATTTCCAACAATTAAAAACAGTGAGTGACCTAAGGGATAAAGAATTGCTATAATCTCTCTAGACATCATAGCTAACTTGCTTTCTTTCATAAAGTAGCTAAATGTTGCCAAAAGACAGGCCAGGTAGTATACAAAAAGGAAGAAAAGAAATGAGGTCACTGTTTTCATGGCATCCACGTGGGCCTCTGTGCTGGAGTCTGTGGCGCCTGTTACACTGGATTTCACTTGTTTGCTGTGTCTCCATAGGGATGTAATTAAAAAGAAAAATGAGATCAATTACACAGTAAATGGAATAATTGCTGACAAGTTAAACAGTGTCAGTGGGTTGAAGTACTGAATTTTACTCACATGGAACAATTCGGTGACGTTTCTTTTATGTTTTCAATTTTGAGAAATTCATAATCAGAATTTGTTAATGTTGCTTGTATAAGGCTGATCAACATGGAAATGGCCAGGGACCCCAGCAGGCTCCAGTGAAACACCCTCTTGATTCTCCACTTCAGCCAGAGAAAAAGTCGGTGGAAGAAATTGGCTATCTTGAAGAGACAGAAGACATTGAGGCAGGTGGCAAACCACATACTTAAGTAGTTGGTGAATGTCCAGAAGATATTAAGAACTACCTTTATTTTCTCATTTTCATAAACACCTGGGTAGAGTGCCAGTATGGTACCGTTACACAAAGCAAACAAATTCTGGAGTGAGCTAAATTGGAGAGGATGTAGTCAGTTGTGGAGATCTTTTTCTTCTTAATCCAATCAGTATACATTACTAGTCCAATGTATCCATTCACAAACATTCCTATGATGAATTCTGCAGTCGTTATGGTCAGAAAGATGTGGTCTTCTATACTGAACATGTCGAGAGAGACCACCCTAATCTCAAATATTACTGCAAGATGACCAGCAGAGCATGACAAATACATTCTTCAAATCGTAGAATGATTTTTTTTTCCTTTGCCATTATTTTGACTTTGATATCCTCTGAAAGTTCCAAGCTCTCCTCTGAAACAGAATCTCCTCTATATTTGTGAAGAATAAGCCATCTGATTATTGCAAACAGCATGACCAGATTTGTAGCCTGGGTAAATTATAATTATCACCCCTGACTGAATGATAACTGAAATGTCTTGCTGAAATTGATCTCATGCAAATTAAGAGATTATATTTCATGAATTTGCAATAGGCTTCTTGCTATTAAGTTCTGCAATTTGGATGGGTCAAGCTGAATTTCAAATAGGGAGGCACAAAAAGGCAAACATAAACACCCATTTAATAAAAGTCAAAATGTGTAAATGAAACTTCATTTTCATCACTATAGATTATAAATTTCTCACAAGTCAAGTCTCCTTGTGAAAATGGATTTTAGTTTTGGAAAGAGTGCAGTCAGATACAAATTAGTCATGATACAAAACTAGTTTACATGATTGATTTTATGTGTTTTAAACTCTCTTCCCCACAGCCTGTGTACTTGAAATTCTTCTTATTGAGTTTATCATTGAGTTCAAGGCCTTTACCAGTAAGAGGCAGAAAGAAGTAGAACATGTTTGCATTTAGGCAATGGTGTGAAGTGTGAATGTGAGGTTTAGATTCATTTTTCCTGTGAAGATAAACGCATCTGGCTCCATTATAACATTAGATTCAAAATTATTCAAGACAGAAACAAGAAGAAGTATTTAGAATAATGGTAGATATGAATGATTTCCAATGGCACATAATAAAAATGGAATGCAAAAAACTGAGAAAAGGGAGAGACCCTTTTGTTGATTTCTTTCTGCTTATATCAAGATTCTCTGGGGAACAAAATATTTCCTTCTTTTGTGGAAACCCTTCACAATCCCCAGCACCTTCAGAAAAGCCTCCCTCAGCTTTCTGTTTCCCATTAGCAAGATGAATGGATGGCTCAATGGGAAAATGGCAGCTCTTAGGCCACCAAACATCAGCTCCAATTTTCCATGAGGAATCAGAAAGCTAGATGTTACAATGAGAAAAACTGCATAGTACATAATGAAAAGAGCCAGAAAGATGACTATTGTCTTTATGACCCTCATGTGGGCCTCTATGCTAGGGTCTCTGGACCCAGCGGCATGAAGTTTCATTTGCTTGGTGTGTTAAAGTGAGAAAAATAAAAGGACAAGTGAGACCAGGCAAAGAATAAAGGGAACCATAGCCCCCAGGTTCAGGATAATCAATTTGAAAGCAGTTGGGATTTTACTTACTTTGAATTCCTAAATAATGTTTGCTTCATTATTGATTCTGACGTTATAAAATGAATCATTATTCAGTAAAGCACTAACAATTGAGGAGATGAGAAAGGACATCGGAAGAATCCCAAGGATACCCTGTTCATCTTCAGCTTCAGCCAGAGGAAAACTGGGTGGGATATACTGGCTATCTTGAGTAAATAGAAGACGCTGAGGCACGAAGTAAACCAGACAGTTGAATGAATGCAAGTTGTCCAGAAAATATCCAAAATGTTCATCATCTCACCATGCCTGTATGTATCTGGAAAGAGTACCATAATAAAACCATCCATATATATCACATACAAAAAACAGATTCCGGAGGTGGCCAGGCTGACCAGGATGACCTCAGTCAAGGAGACAGCTCTCTTTTTGAGCCAGCCACTGCAGTTTACCAGTACAATGAATCCATTTCCCCAAATTCCTATCATCCACTCACCAGTAATCAAGAACATATATATTGCCTCCATTGTACCTGGTATATCAGCAGAGCATTCTGATTTAGATTATCTACTGATGATGACTGACTTTCAGCTGTCCAGTAAAGAATAGTATATATGTCTGCCACTTAGGGCATGCTGCAGTTATCTTTTATCTGCCTTCAATATCAGTTGTGTTCAGGTTGAGAAGATAGCCGGTTCTGCTCTGAGTTAGAACTGCCCAAAGACTTCACTGACCAAGGCCAATAATTCCTTTCATGTGTAGTGATGATTGA
Organism: Capricornis sumatraensis; assembly: GCF_032405125.1. NCBI lineage: Eukaryota > Metazoa > Chordata > Mammalia > Artiodactyla > Bovidae > Capricornis > Capricornis sumatraensis. The sequence continues at coordinate 142,852,033 of NC_091072.1, read as the reverse complement.
AAAGCTCTAAAATGCAAATAAGAATGGATCTGATTTCTGGTATTTGCACCATCTTTTTCATTTTAAACTCTTTGTGTTTTAGATTCATCAATCTATGTTGGCCAGGGACTTCAAAAAGAATCAGTTACTTGGAAAACATGGCTAAGCTTTAATTTAGCGATGTGGCATCATTACCATCTCTAGTAACTTGAAGAGTTTCCCTAAAACTGTGGTCTATTTTCTACAAATGCAGTTTTTGGAGCTAAAAAATAATTGTGAATTTAAAGTGCAGACAATTAACAGCAATAATTTCAGACTAATTGATCGTGACATCTTCAGGAATGAGAGAGAGGTAGCCAATGAAAATCCTACTTGATCTTTACAGCAGGAGAAATTATGCATCTGCTGGGCCAAAAAACCGACTATAGTTGCCACAGGGGAAAGACACAAATTTTATCTGTTTTCTAGTCCTAAACCATTTTACAGATTCAGAGCCCTTTCATGGCCCTGCAGCACTGCCACACGGTTACATTACCGATCTTCTCAAGACTTTCCTTGGTGCCATTTACTAGAATGATTCTGAAAAATACTCAGAACTTTGAGGTGTTAATGGATATTAAACCTGAATTGACACTAATTCTTGAGGACACCAAATATCAATAAAAAACAGAGGCTCACATTGGATACGTATTGAACCATAATAGGACAAAGTAGTTCTCATGGGCTTATTCAGTGATTATTGCAGCCATGGAATTAAAAGATGCTTACTCCTTGGAAGGAAAGTTATGACCAGCTTAGACAGCATATTAAAAAGCACATACATTACTTTGTCAACAAAAGTCCATCTAGTCAAGGCTATGGTTTTTCCAGTAGTCATGTATGGATGTAAGAGTCGAACTATAAAGAAAGCTAAGCGCAGAAGAATTGATGCTTTTGAACTGTGGTGCTGGAGAAGACTCTTGAGAGTCCCTTGGACTGCAAGGAGATCCAACCAGTCCATCCTAAAGGAGATCAGTCCTGGGTGTTCATTGGTAGGACTGATGTTGAAACTGAAACTCCAATACTTTGGCCATCTGATGCGAAGAGCTGACTCATTTGAAAAGATCCTGATGCTGGGAAAGATTGAGAGCAGGAGGAGAAGGGGATGACAGAGGATGAGATGGTTGGATGGCATCATTGACTCAATGGACATGGGTTTGGGTAGACTCCGGCAGTTGATGATGGACAGGGAGGCCTGGCGTGCTGCAGTTCATGAGGTCACAAGGAGTCGGACATGAGTGAGTGACTGAACTGAACTGAAATGTATAATTGGAATAAAATCCATGAAAACTAGAAAAATCCCCACATTGTTCTACATATGTATGGTGAAAGCAAAAGTGTCAGCTGCTCAGTTGTGTCTGACTCTTTGGGACCCCTTGGACTGTAGTTCTCTAGGCTCCTCTGTCCATGGGACTCTCCAGGCAAGCCATTCCCTTCTCCAGGGGATTTTCCTGACCCAGGGATTGACCAGAATCTCCTGCCTTGCAGGCAGATTCTTTACCATATGAGCTACCAGGGAAGCCACTCATATGTATGGAATTAGAGCTAAATGGTGAAAAGGCCAGATGGAATCCTCCAAATTTCTTGCTCTAACAGCATAATATATGGACAAAATAATTCATGCTCAGGAGAATTGCCAACGTTAGCTCCATCATCATTTGGGAACGATCAAACTTATCAAATCTCCATTAATAATATGTTATTACATATCATTGGATTCCTATTTTATTGGGTGTTGCAATTAAGAACGAGTGAAATATCTTTTCCAAGTTTATGGAAATGATTTTTTTCTTTAGATTAATAAATCTAGTCAATTATTTGGACAGATTTCCTAATATTGGCTTATTCTTACATTCCTGATATAAAATCTGCTAGTCATGGTATCCCATTATATTCGGGAAATGTTGGCTATATCTGTATTCTATGATGATTTTTATATTGATATTCACAACCCAAAGTGAAGAGGCAGGATTAAATTAGTTTTCTAGAGTTCAGACAGTTTCTTGTAGCAACATAAAACTTGCTTCACAAAATTTTTTTAAGTTTGTTTTTTCTTTTATATAATCTAGAATGGCTCAGATGAAGCTATCTCCTCTTCAAAAGTTTGGTAGAATTTGTTTTTCATCTGAGCCTACAGCTATTTTTTTATTGTAACTTTTTGACAATGTCCACTTATTCCTTTATTCAAGTTAGTATGTTTATGTTTTCTTTTCTTCTAAAGTTTGTTATTAGTTAAGATCTATGTTCCTATTTATTTCACTCAAGTTTTAAAAGTTATTCAAAAAGAATAATTGGAGCGGGCAGTCATTCCCTTCTCCAAAGGATCTCCCCAAGTCAGGGATTGAAGCCAGCTCTTCTACATTGCAGGCAGATTCTTTACCATCTGAGCCACCAGGGAAGCCCATTAAGCTCTCTACATTTATAAGGCAAGAAGAGGATGTTGTCCTACTACTCACATTTCAAGAACTCATTTTTTGAATAGTTGCTGACTTTATCCTCCACCCAATTCCAAACTCCTCACTATATTCACTGAAATTGAGGCAAATCATCAGCAAAAATATTCTCATAAATTTTTCTAACTGCCCGTTTTATCTATTTGCTTGAACTTGGAGTCTTTTTAAAAAAATCATTTTATTTTGTATTGGAGTATAGTTGATTAACAATGTTGTAATAGATTCAGGTGAACAGCAAAGGGGCCTAGCCATATGTATACATGTATCCACACCCCGCCCCCACCCCGCCAGCTCTCCTCCCATCCAGGCTGCCATATAACATTGAGCAAAGTTCCATGTGATACAGTAGGTCCTTGTTGGTTACCCATTTTAAATATACCAGTGTGTACATGTCCATCTGGGCTTCCCTTGTGGTCCAGATAGTAAAAAATCTGCCCACAATGCAGGAGACTCAGGTTCACTCTCTTGCTCGGGAAGATTCCCTGGAGGAGGAAATGGCAACCAACTCCAGTACTCTTGGAGAATTCCATGGACAGAGGAGCCTGGAGAGCTGGAGTCCATGGAATCACAGAATGTCAGACACGACTGAGTGACTAACACGCACATGCATGTCCATCCCAAATTGCCTAACTATCCAGTCCCTCCATCCCTTTGCTCAGCAGCCATAATTTGGTTCTCTAAGTCTGTGAGTCTCTTTCTGTTTTGTAAGTAATGACTTTGGAGTCGATTTTTGTTTTACTGGACAACTTTGGGAGTCAGGTGAAGGCTATGATTTCCTCAGAGTAATGTTTTTAAACAAATTAAAAACATATGAATTTCAAAGGAATCCAGATAGATTCAAATATATGCATTTATATTTTTAATGTGACTGAGTAATTTACTGGCCTAATAATGACATCACTATCACAATAATGATTTGTGGTTTCTGAAGGTGAAAAACTATAAGTACTGCTAATGTTTCTGTGACTGTACTTGCATTCAAACCAGAAGAAAAGCTAGACTTATGTTAAAAACTACTAAAAATATAAATATTTGGTGTCCACACACATTCATAGATATTTTATTTTTTATTTCTTTAAATTTTTAAAAAGTCTTTTTCGAATTTGTTAAAATATTACTTCTGTTTTATGTTTTGTTTTTTTGACCGAGAGGCCTATGGAATCTTAGCTCCCTGACCGGGGACTGAACCTTCACCCCATGAATTGGAAGTGTGATGTCTTAACCACTAGACCATCAGGGAAGTCTCCAAACATGATTTTATTTAAAAAAAACTAAAATTATTTAACTGGAGGATAATCGCTTTACAATGTTGCTTTGGTTTCTGCCATACATCAGCATGAATCAGCCATAGGTATATATATGTCTCCTCCCTCTTGAACCTCCCTCCCATCTCCCACCCCATCCCACCCACCTAGGTTGTCACAGAGCACTGCACTGAGCTCCCTGCATCATATAGCAAATTCCCACTACCTGTTTTTCATATGGTAATGTCAGTCAGTCAGTTCAGTCACTCATTTTTAACTGACTCTTTGCGACCCCACTGACTGCAGCACGCCAGTCCCCCCTGTCCATCACCAACTCCCAGAGATTGTTCAAACTCATGTCCATTAAGTCGGTGATGCCATCCAACCATCTCACCCTCTGTCATACCCTTCTCCTCCTTCCTTTGATCTTTCTCAGCATCAGAGTCTTTTCCTAGGAGTTAGTTCTTCGCATCAGATGGCCAAAGTATTGGAGCTTCAGCTTCAGCATTAGTCCTTCCAATGAATATTCAGGACTGATTTCCTTTAAAATTGACTTGTTTGATCTCCTTGCAGTCCAAGAGACTCTCAAGATTCTTCTCCAATACCACAGTTCAAAAGCATCACTATTTCGGTGCTCAGTTTTCTTTATGGTTCAACTCTCACATCCATGCATGACCGCTGGGAAAACAATAGCTTTGACTAGATGGACCTTTGTTGGCAAAGTAATGTCTCTGCTTTTTAATATGCTGTCTAGGTTTGTCATAGCTTTTCTTCAAAGGAGTAAGCATCTTTTAATTTCATGGCTGCAGTCACCAGCTGTGGTGATTTTGGAGCCCCCCAAAATAAAGTCTCTCACTGTTTCCATTGTTTCCCTATCTATTTGCCATGAAGTGATGCAACTGGATGCCATTATCTTTGCTTTTTGAATGTTGAGATATAAGCCAGCTTTTTCACTCTCCTCTTTCACTTTCATCAAGGGGCTCTTTAGTTCTTTGCTTTCTGCCATAAGGGCGGTGTCATCTGTGTATCTAAGGTTATTGATATTTTTCCTGGCAATCGTGATTCCAGCTTGTGTTTCATCTAGCCCGATATTTCTCATGATGTACTCTTCATTTAAGTAAAATAAGCAGGGTGACTATATACAGTCCTGATTGTACTCCTTTCCCAGTTAGGAACTAGTCTGTTGTTCCTTGTCCAGTTCTAACTGTTGCTTCTTGACCTGCATACATATTTCTCAGGAGGCAGGTCAGGTGGTCTGATATTCCCATCTCTTTCAGAATTTTCCATAGTTTGTTGTGATTCACACAGTCAAAGGCTTTGGGATAGTCTATGAAGCAGAAGTAGATGTTTTTTTGGAACTCTTGCTTTTTTGTTGATCCAATGAATGTTGCCAATTTGATCTCTGGTTCTTCTGCCTTTTCTAAATCCAGCTTGAATATCTGGAATTTCTCAGTTCATGTACTGTTGAAGCCTGGCTTGGAGAATTTTGAACATTACATTGGTGGCATGTGAGATGAGTGCAATGTGCAGTAGTTTGAACATTCTTTGGCATTGCTTTTCTTTGGGGTTGGAATGAAAACTGACCTTTTCCAGTCTTGTGGTCACTGCTGAGTTTTCCAAATTTGCTGGCATATTGACTGCAGTACTTTAACAGCATCATCTTTTAGGACTTGAAATAGCTCAGCTGGAATTTCTTCACCTCCACTAGCTTTGTTCGTAGTGATGCTTCTTAAGGCCCTTTCACTTTATATTCTTGGATGTCTGGCTTTAAGTGAGTGATCACCATTGTTGGTATCTGGATCATCTTTGCATGAAATGTTCCCTTGGCCTCTCTAATTTCCTTGGAGAGATCTCTAGTCTTTCCCATTCTATTGTTTTCCTCAATTTCTTTGCATTAATCATTGGAGAAATGCTGATAAAATAAGAATATCACTTCACACCCATTAGGATGCTTATAATAAAAAATCTAGAAAATAACAAAAGTTGCAGAGAATAGGAGAACTTTGAAACCTCATACATTCATGTAAGAATGTAAAATGATACAGCCACTAGGCAAAACCGTTTGGTGGTTCCTGAAAAAGCTAAATATGTTGCTAATGAAGAGAGGGGTGAGGGAGAGATGGACTGAGAGTTTAGGGTCACTAGGTGCAAACTATTCCACATGGAATGGATGGACAACAGTGTCCTACTGTATAGCACAGAGAATCATATTCAATGTCCTGGGATAAACCATAATGGAAAATAATATAAAAAGAACATATATAATTGGTGACGCAGTAGTAAAGAATTGCTTGCCAATATAGGAGATGCAGGAAACACAGGTTTGATCTGTGGGTCAGGAAGATCCTCTGGAGGAGGAAATGGCAACCCGCTCCAGTATTCTTGCCTGGAGAATTCCATGGACTGAGGAGCTTGGTTGGGTACACAGTCCATGAAGTTGCAGCATCGGAAAAGACTGAACAACTGAGCACAGCACATAAGTGAGTCACTTCGCTGCTGAACAGAAGTTAACACAACATTGTAAATCAACTGTATATATATATATATATATATATATATATATATATATATATATATATATAAACTTCATATAGGAATTACCATGCTGCTGCTGCTAAGTCGCATCAGTCGTGTCCGACTCTGTGCGACCCTATAGACAGCAGCCCACCAGGCTCCTCTGTCCCTGGGATTCTCCAGGCAAGAACACTGGAGTGGGTTGCCATTTCCTTCTCCAATGCATGAAAGTGAAAAGTGAAAGTGAAGTCGCTCAGTCGTGTCCGACTCTTAGCAACCCCATGGACTGCAGCTTACCAGGCTCCTCAGTCCGTGGGGTTCTCCAGGCAAGAGTACTGGAGTGGGTTGCCATTGCCTTCTCCGAGGAATTACCACATGACCCAGTAATTCCACTTTCAGACATATTCTGAAAATAGGGACACAGATAGTTGTACGCTAATATGTGTTGCAGAATATTCACAATACCAAAGGTATTTTGGAATACCTTTGAAATTTTACCCGGCCACAAAAAGGAATGAAGATCCAAAACATGCTATAACATGAAGACATTATGCTGAGTGAGAGAAGCCAGTCATAAAAGAACAAATTTTATATGATTTTACTTGTATGAAGTATCTAGAATAAATCAATTAATAAAGCCAGAAAGTAGATTAGAGGTTCCAGGAAGTTGGGAGATGGAGAATAGAGAGTTACAGCTGAGAGGGTACAGAGGTTTTGTTTGGGGTGACAGAGGTTTTGGAAATAGTGGTGATGGTTGTACAATATTGTAAATGTAACAATACCACACAGAATTATACACTTAAAATGTTAAAGTGGAAAATGTTACATTGTCTATATTTGACTACAATAAAAAGTTATTTAAAATAAATACATAAATGTAAAACTTTAGAACTGCACACCATAAAATCATGCGGCATGGGAAGGACTAGAAGTAGGCATAGCAAGCCAAATTTAGTATTTTATTTGAAATAAAGAGAGTGATATTTTAAAATCAGTATATGAAAATTTTCTATCAATAGTGAAGCACAAGCTGGAATCAAGATTGCAGGGAGAAATATCAATAACCTCAGATATGGAGATGACACCACCCTTATGGCAGAAGGGAAGAAGAACTAAAGAGCCTATTGATGAAAGTGAAAGAGGAGAGTGAAAAAGTTGGCTTAAAACTCAGCATTCAAAAAATGAAGACCATGACATCTAGTCCCATCACTTCGTGGCAAATAGATGGGAAAACAATGGAAACAGTGAGAGACTTTATTTTCTTGGGCTCCAAAATCACTGCAGATGGTGATTGCTGCTGCTGGTGACTGCAGCCATGAAATTAAAAGACACTTGCTCCTTAGAAGAAAAGCTATGACTAACCTAGACAGCACATTAAAAAGCAGAGACATTACCTTGCAGACAAAGGTCCATCTAGCCAAGGGTATGGTTTTTCCAGGAGCCATATATGAATATGAGAGTTGGACCATAAAGAAAATTGAGTACCAAAGAACTGATGCTTTTGAACTGTGGTGTTGGGGTTGCAAAGAGTTAGACATGACTGAGCGAATTGAACTGAACTGTGGATGTTGGAGAAAACTCTTGAGTGTCCCTTGGGCTGCAGGGAGATCAAACAAGTCAAACCTAAAGGAAATCAGTCCTGAATATTCAGTGGAAGGACTGATGCTGAAGCTGAAACTCCAATATTTGGGCCACCTGATGCAAAGAGCTGACTCTTTGGAAAAGACCCTGATGCTGGGTGGGCAAGACGGAAAGCAGGAGGAGAAGTGGATGACGAATGATGAGATGGTTGGATGGCATCACCTACTCGATAGACATGAATTTGAGCAAGCTCCAGGTGTTGGTGACGGACAGGGAAGCCTGGCATGCTGCAGTCCGTGGGGTCACAAAGAGTCGGACACGACTGAGTTTCTGAACTGAACTGAGTAGAGAGCAAAGGAGGGGGAAATCTAGAAGAAAGCATGAGAAATAGAAAAAGAGAAATGAGAAGATAGAAAATTAATATGAATTTAATTACAATAAGTGTAAAGATGTTTACTCGATCATAATTTTCAGATTCTAATATTAAAGCATTGAATATCAGAGATTTGTTTTCTACAGGACACAATAAAAGAAAAAATAGATACTGAAAACGAACAGATGGAAAATACATAATAAATATGAAGTGAAGTGAATACATATATAAATGTGAAGTGAAGAATTAGAGATTTGTAACATGGAAAAAACATGTTAAAAACATGGAAAAAATAAAATTCAAGGTAAAAACCTGCATGAGTTACCAAAGAGTTTAATAATAATAATAATAATTTAAAGAGCATGGAAGCAAATATAACTATCAACATCGTTTCAAGTTAAATGCAGCTATAAATGAAAGAATTTAATCATTATGAATGTACTTTTATAATCTATTTCAGATTGATTCATAATCAACATGAATATAGAGATACAATATCATTAACATGATTTGTCTAATGAAAGTTAGATGAATCTAATCTAGTAGATCAATTCATCTAATTCATCCAGTGATATTCTAATGAATATTATAAGCATGATATCATAAGCAGCATCAAAATTCTTCCAAGTAAACATGACTATTCACAAAAATAGATCTTGTATTAGGCCAAATGAATCTTATCCTAGGCTAACTATCATGTAAATATACTGCTTACCCAAATCCAATAAATCAAAATATCAATATGAAAAATTGCCTTTAACATAGCTCATAAAGCTGAAAAATATTCTGTTAAATAATCTTGGAATTAAGAGGAAATTACAAAGGATATCTCAGGACTCTGTGCTGAATGACAATATATGAACCATTTGTCAATGCTGTGGAATGTACCTAAATCAACAGGCATAAAATAAATAGCTTTGAATTCATTTACAAAAAAAAAGAAAAATGGAAATAAAACTAGGAAAGGACAACTAATCTTTATTTTTAAGAATATGGCAAATGTGTTATCTCAATTAAATTGAAACAGAAAAAAGAACTTGGCAAACCAGACATCTAGAGAAATCCCATCAGTCCAGAATACATAAAAATATGGAAAAACTAGTCTTCAGAATTATTTTAAGTTCATGACCCACCTGTCAGTGAAAGAAAAACCTTTAGATGCCAAAAATGGTGGGAAAGTACACATTTTGAGAGGGGAAAAACAAGTACTTAAAATAGAGCTTTGGAGCATTTGCAATCTATTTTAAATTAGAGCTGAAGTTTTAAAGCATTGTGTGTATGGAGGATGAGGTAACTAGTTTTGGCCTCTACAAGACTAGAATCGAGATTGGGGCCTATCCATAAGCCAGGACCCTTGAAAAGAAATCTGTTAACGGGCAAACAAGAAAATAATATATGCTCAGCAAAAGGTTAAAACTAGGGGACCTTATCTCTCAACCATGACACTGAATGAAAGGAGAATGCGGAGGCTGGTTCTGAGAATTTCTAATAATAACTTGTGTACGTATATATTTGGGATTATGTAGTACTACCCATAGGGCAGGTCATGTGGTCTGGTATTCCCATCTCTTTCAGAATTTTCCACAGTTTATTGTGATCCACACAGTCAAAGGCTTTGGCATAGTCAATAATGCAGAAATAGATGTTTTTCTGGAACTCTCTTGTTTTTTCCATGATCCAGCGGATGTTCGCAATTTGATCTCTGGTTCCTCTGACTTTTCTAAAACCAGCTTGAACATCTGGAAATTCACGGTACATGTATTGCTGAAGCCTGGCTTGGAGAATTTTGAGCATTACTTTACTAGCGTGTGAGATGAGTGCAGTTGTCCAGTAGTTTGAGCAGTCTTTGGCATTGGCTTTCTTTGGGATTGGAATGAAAACTGACCTTTTCCAGTCCTGTGGCCACTGCTGAGTTTTCCAAATTTGCTGGCATATTGAGTGCAGCGCTTTCACAGCATCATCTTTCAGGATTTGAAATAGCTCAACTGGAATTCCATCACCCCCACTAGCTTTGTTTGGAATGATGCTTTCTAAGGCCCACTTGACTTTACATTCCAGGATGTCTGGCTCTAGGTGCATGATATTTCTATGATAATGCTTATAAAATTCAAGATAAAAAGGATGATAAAAGATATAAAAACTTTCATTGCTTTGATATGTGCTTCTGTGCTGGGGTCTCTGAATCCTGTGGTATTCAATAGCATCCTCTGGTTGTGCCTCCAAAGGGAAATGAGCAATAAGATACATGTAATCAGGCATAGTATGAAGATGGGAAGGGTTCCAACATTGAGCAAAACCTGGTTTCTAAAGAATTCCCCTTTATGCACTTCAACTGAAAAGATTATGCTTCTATTCTTTGCTCTAGTATCACTAATTATCTTCATAGTTAGTGGAAAAGTAACTAACCATGAAATAAGCAAGTATCCCATCAGAAGGAGAAGAACCCTTTTGATGTCACTCCTCAACCAGAGAAAAATGTGGTGGGAAAAATTGGCTATCTTCAGGAAATAGAAGATGCTGAGGCTAGTGGCAAAAAAAGACACTTGATGGACTCAGAATTATCCATGAGTAAGTAATACAGTGAATTAGGTAACCACAGGAATACATTTCTGGAGAATAAAATCTTCACAAATCCATCTGTAGTTGTTAACCCTATCAGGCAAATTCTGGAAGTAGCTAAGCCCATGAGAATAAAGCTGATAGAAAACTTCTTGTTCTTCACACATTCAATGAAGTATGCAAGTCCAATAAATCCATCCCCTAAAACCCCCAATACTGACTCACTAACTGCTACAAAAATGAGGAGGCCTTCTCAGTATATCTGCCAGTCCCTAATATTACTTCTGTTCCATCAATCTTAAATTACCTGCTGCAGAATGAGGGAGGCATATACTGCTGCTTGATGGGAGAATGATTTTCTTCTCTTTCATTAATAAAGAATTGCAAGTGCCCCCATTACTGCCTTGTGATGGAATCCAAAATAACTTCAGGGAGACCCCTCCAGTTATGTTTATAAAATTTAGCTAGTCTAGAGAATGTGTGTCCAGACTGAGCACCTTCCTCAATTTGTTAAGATGCAAATAAAAGTTTCTGTTTCATGGATTCTACTTGTCCTCCTGAGACTATTTTGCATTTGTTACCCTGGATTGTACAATAGGAGTTACAAGCATATGCCTACAGAAAACACAGAGAATAGAAAGAAAAATTGAACTTCACCTTTTTCAGTGTCAGCATTAACACTGTCATTTATTTTGTGTTAATAATAACAGTTTAGATATATAAAGCAAAAATAGTGTATAGAAGAGATGTTTGAAATTAGTATTCTTTTATCTCTATGAGGAAATAAAAGCTGCTTCTTTGAGAAGATCAATAAAAATGATTAACCTTTAGCCATGCTGAGAAAAAAAGGGGCCAGAAGTGAAACGGGGTATAACTGACCCCATGGACATTTAAAGGAATATTACAAACATTTCTGTGTCCACAAACTTGTTAAATTAGATGAACTCTGTCAATTCTTTGAAAAATAACAACTGAAAAAACTCACACAAGAAGAAATAGGTAATGCAAATAAGCCTAAATCTATTTTAATCAAAAAGCTAATCAATAAGCTTTCAAAACAGAAAACACCAGGCACAGGTGGAGTTACTGGTAAATTCTAACAAACATTTATGAAATATTGTACTAATTCTCTTTAGTCTCTTTCAAAAAACAGAAGCAGAGGGAATATTTTACAACTCAGTCTAAGGTCAGCCTTACCATAATACCAAAACCAGACAAAGACTGAAGCTAGAAGCTAAAACTACAGACCAGTATCACTCATGACAATAGATGTGAAAATTTTCAACCTCATATTAGCAGATAAAATCCAACAATGTATACAAAATAATTGTATAGCACAAACAAGTGGGATTAAGCCTGAGTATGCAAACTGGTTCAATATTCGATAATCATTTAATGTAACATCATATCAACAAACAAACAAAAAAAATCACACAATATATCAAAAGCTGCTTAAATTCATTTGATAAAATCCAGCTTTCATTCATGATAAAAACTCTCAGTAAACTAATAATAGAGGAAAAGATCAACCTGATGAAGACTATAACAAACCTAGAGCTGGAACTGTACTTAATGCTGAAATATTCAAAGTTTTTCTAACAATATCAGGTACAAGGCAAAGTTAACCTCTCTCACCACTCCTTTTCAGCATGTACTGGAAATTCTAGCTAATGCAATAGAAAAAAAGAGAAATAAGATGTATACCGGTTGGGATGGAAGAAATGAAACTACCTTTTACTGTAGTTGACATGAACATCTATGTAGAAAATACAAAAGCGGTGATCAAAAAACTCCTGAAATTAATAAGTAATTATTATAGCAACATAGTAAGATATAAAGTTAAGAGAAAAAAGTCAATTGCTTTCTTATACACCAGCAATGAACACAAGGAATTTAAGATTAAAAACACAATATCATTTCCATAGCATCCAAAAATTAAAGTGCATAGGTATAAATATAACAAAATAAGTGCAAAACGTTTATGAGAAAAACTAAAACTCTGATAAATGAAAATAAAGAACTAAATAATTGTAACAATGATCCATGTTCATTGATAGGAAGACTCAGTATTTTCAAAATGCCAGTTCTTCTCCACATGATTTATAGATTCAGTGCAATTCCAATCAAATTCACAGCATGTTATCTTGTTGATACTAACAAATTGATTTTAAAAAGGATACATTTGAATCAGTTCTAATGAGGTGGATGAAACTGGAGCCGATTATACAGAGTGAAGTAAAAACACCAATACAGCATACTAACACATATATATGGAATTTAGAAAGATGGTAATGATAACCCTGTATGCGAGACAGCAAAAGAGACACGGATATAAAGAACAGACTTTTGGACTCTGTGGGAGAGGGAGAGGGTGGGATGATTTGGGAGAATAGCATTGAAACATGTATACTATCATGTAAGAAATGAATCGCTAGTCTAGGTTCGATACAGGATACAGGATGCTTGGGGCTGGTGCACTGGGATGACCCAGAGAGATGATATGGGAAGGGTGGTGGGAGGGGGGTTCAGGGTTGGGAACTCATGTACACCTGTGGTGGATTCATGTCAATGTATGGCAAAACCAATACAGTATTGTAAAGTAAAAAACTAAAATTAAAAAAAAAATCCCATTCCACAAATAAAAATAAATAAATAAAGTTCATTCAATTCAATTCAATTCAGCCGCTCAGTCCTGTTGGACTCTTTGTGACCCCATGAATCGCAGCATGCAAGGCCTCCCTGTCCATCACCAACTCCCGGAGTTCACTCAGACTCATGTCCATAGAGTCAGTGATGCCATCCAGCCATCTCATGCTCTGTCGTCCCCTTCTCCTCCTGCCCCTAATCCTTCCCAGCATCAGAGTCTTTTCCAATGAGTCAACTCTTCGCATGAGGTGGCCAGAGGACTTGAGTTTCACCTTTAGCATCATTCCTTCCAAAGAACATCCAGGACTGATCTCCTTTAGGATGGACTGGTTGGATCTCCTTGCAGTCCAGGGGACTCCCAAGAGTCTTCTCCAATACCACAGTTCAAAAGCATCAATTCTTCAGCACTCAGCTTTCTTCACAGTCCAACTCTCACATCCATACATGACCACTGGAAAAACCATAGTCTTGACTAGATGGACCTCTGTTGACAAAGTAGTGTCTCTGCCTTTTAATATGCTGTCTAGGTTGGTCATAATTTTCCTTCCAAGGAGTAAGCGTCTTTTAATTTCATGGCTGCAATCTCCATCTGCAGTGATTTTGGAGCCCATAAAAATAAAGTCAGCCACTGTTTCCCCATCTATTTGCCATGAAGTGATGGGACCAGATGCCATGATCTTCGTTTTCTGAATGTTGAGCTTTAAGTCAACTTTTTCACTCTCCTCTTTCACTTTCATCAAGAAGCTTTTTAGTTCCTCTTCACTTTCTGCCATAAGGGTGGTGTCATCTGCATATCTGAAGTTATTGATATTTCTCCAGGCAATGTTGATTCCAGCTTGTGCTTCCTAAAGCCCAGTGTTTCTCATGATGTACTCTGCACATAAGTTAAATAAGCAGGGTGACAATATACAGCCTTGACAGACTCCTTTTCCTATTTGGAACCAGTCTGTTGTTCCATGTCCAGTTCTATCTGTTGTGTCCTGACCTGCATGTAGGTTTCTCAAGAGGCAGGTCAGGTGGTCTGGTATTCCCATCTCTCTCAGAATTTTCCACAGTTTATTGTGATCCACACAGTCAAAGGCTTTGGCATAGTCAATAAAGCAGAAATCGATGTTTTTCTGGAACTCTCTTGCTTTTTTGATGATCCAGCAGATGTTGGCAATTTGATCTCTGGTTCCTCTGCCTTTTCTAAAACCAGCTTGAACATCTGGAAGTTCACAGTTCACATATTGCTGAAGCCTGGCTTGGAGAATTTTGAGCATTACTTTACTAGCATGTGAGATGAGTGCAATTATGTGGTAGTTTGCGCATTCTTTGGCATTGCCTTTCTTTGGGGTTGGAATGAAAACTGACCTTTTCCAGTCCTGTGGCCACAGCTGAGTTTTCCAAATTTGCTGGCATATTGAGTGCAGCACTTTCACAGCATCATCTTTCAGGATGTGAAATAGTTCAACTGGAATTCCATCACTGCCATTAGCTTTGTTTGTAGTGATGATTTAAAGTTCATATGAAATGTCAAAAGACTCAAAATAGCAACCACAATATTGGGGGAGAAGAATAAAGTCAGAGTATTGACACTTGCTGAGGTCAAGACTTAAACAAGATAATGTGATATTAGCTAAAAACAGACATCTACATGGAACAGAATAGAGAGCCCATAAATAGACCCACATAAGTATATATATCAATTGTCCTTTAACAAAAGAGCAAAACCAATACAATGGAACAGTCTTTACAACAAGCAGTGCTAGAACAATCAGACATCCACATGCAAAAAGTAAAATTAGGCACATACCTTATATTATTTACAAATATTAATTTAAAGCACATCATAGACCAACATATAACCAAAAAGCTACAAAATTCGTAGTAGATAACATAGTAGAAAATCTAGTTGATCTTGGGAATGACAATCACTTTTTGGATAAAAACACCACAGGCAAAATCTATGAAAGAATTAATTGATAATCTAGACTTCATTAAAATAAAAATTTCTGCTTTGCAAAAGACACTGTCAAGAGAAGGAAAAGACAAGCCAGAGATAGGGAGAAAATATTTGCAAAAGACATATCTAACAAAAGAAAATCTTCCAGAATATATAAAGAAATCATAATGCTAAACACAAATTAGATAAGAAACCTGCTTAAGAAGTGGGCAAAAATTTAAACATACACTCCACAGAAGCAGAAAGACAGGGGCCAACTTATATTCTTCTGGCATCAGGTCCCCGATCCAAGTGCAGAATAAGGCCCTGGATGATTATGATACCCCGGAATGAAGTAGCTATTATTCTTGGTTTAAATAAGATATCTGTCTCCAGCAGTGTGTGAGTAAGAAAACAGATTCATTTGCCATTGGCAATTATATTGTAACTTCCAAGAAAGGAGCTCTAGGGAAGACCTTCAAGGTCAACACAATACAGAAGTAAATAACCTGAGTCCTTGGTGATAGATTCGAACATTCTCTCTTTCAGATGCCTAGGTAGATGAGATAATTTCCTTATAGTTAACACTAGTTTGAGATAAGAATTTTTATAGTCAAAAGCTTCCTAATTAATATATTTCCCCCAAATATTGCTAATAAGTACATATTTCCAGGTACCAGTTCATGCTGAATGTAATAAAGCATGATGTTTCCTAAGCCTTAGGAATATTAACAGCTAATGAGTAATTATTTTTATCTGTGGAAACTTCATTCAGTACATAAAATTAATATGAGAACATATTATATTTTGCAATCATCTAGAATTATTGATTAAACTAACATCATCCAACAGAGAGCATAAGTAAGAAAATAGTTCTATACATTGTTTAAAAAGTCCTTAGATTTTTTTCTATCTTCTTTTCAAAGAAAGCTCATTTTCAGTGTTACCACCCAAACTAAGATGCAAATGTCACATATTTAGCATAAATAGGATTTCCATTTTACCAGGAACAGAAATTTCATGCAAAGTAGACAGCATTTTCATGGTAACCAAATCTCAGCCTTTAAAAATCTACTTTGGAAAGGAAAATTTCCAAGCTGACTAGGATCTTATATCTAAAGCATACAAGAGTAGACAGTCTTGTCTCTCTAGGGATATTTTCTTCTATGGCCTATCCTGGCCTCACTGATGTTCCAAGTTGACAACATTCTCAGGTCACATCTGAGTAGATTAGAATTTTGGAAGCTGGAAGCAAACTTCAAGCAGGAAACTACTGGCCCCATTCACTCCTTCCTTATAAACCTCCAACTTTTATTAGGGTGACAGAGTAGGTTGAATTGTGTCTCATGCCAAAAGGTATAACCAAGAGCTAACTCCTGGTATCTGTAAATGGGTTCTTGTTTGGAAAAGGGGTCTATGCAAATGTAGGATTCGAGTGGAATCTAAATATTATGACTGGTTGTCCTTAGGAGAGAGAGGAAGAATCAACATACAGAAAGAAGGCCATGAGCAGCAGGAGGCAGGGATAGGGGTTACTACTTCTACCATTAAAGGACTATCAGGGGGTACCAGAAGATGGAAGAGCCAAGAAAGAATTCTGTAGAGTCTTCAGAGAGAGTGTATTCCTACTGATCCCTTCATTTCAGACTTCTAGACTCCAGAACTGTGAGGAATAAATTTCTGTTTTTTGAAGGCAACAAATTTGTGATAATTTCTTACAGCAGTCCTGGAAAACTAATACAGATGTTTCTATTATTGAAAAAATAATTAACAAACACTTTTTAGTTAAAACAATGAAATTTTACATGAAAAGCTTCATGAATTTTTACTAACTGTATACATTCCTATAAAAAACCCCAGACCAAGAAACAGACATAATCAACTCCCCAGAAGACAACCTCAAGCTACTCCTAGTTACAACCTCACAGTCTCCCAGTTTTTTGTACTTATATGTACAAACTCATAGAGAACACAAGTTTAGTTTCTTTCATTCACATCCAGTTTGCAAGATTCATCTATATGTTTATATATAATTGTAGCTCATTTATTCTCACTGCTATACTGTGCAGCCATGGAAACCTGTCTTCTGGCAGTAGCGTGAATAAGCTGTGCATTATTCAGTTTTTTATTTCTCTTGCATAATCTTAAATGTCCCCTTCTTCTTTTTTCTTTAGCCACTCAGCTTCTCTAGGGCATTTTTCCATTCTTTGTTTCTCTCCTCTTTCAAAAGCAATCCTCATGAGACTGACATCTCAAGCTCTGTTCATTTTCATCTTTCTTCCTTCCTTGCTGTGATCTGCTAGGATTCTTGTTCAATATTTTCACATTTAGCATGACTATTTTTTCTTCATCAAGTAATTTTAGTCAAGTCTTAAATCCTCATTCCATAATCAAGTCTTCCATAAAATTTTTCCAGGAAGCTCTCATGCTAGTGTCAGGACCACCACGAATCTCCATAAGGAGAAAGAGCAGAGTTGATTCTCTTCATTGCTTACTGATACACTTCCTTTAATATTCTTTGTAATAAACCAGTAATCTACTGAGTACACACACCTTCTGAGTTTTGTGAGCCAATCTAGCAAATTAATCTAATTCAAGCAGGAGTTTGTTGGAATCTCCAATTTATAGCCAATAAATCAAAAGCACATGTAACAACCTGAGCTTACAACTGGCATCTGAAGTGGGGGTAGTCTTGTGGGACTGAGCCCTTAACCTATGGAATCTGATGTCATCTTCAGGTAGGTAAGGTCAGAGTTGAGATAATTGCTTGGTGAGGTTGGGAAGACTCCCATACATCAGAATTGGGTGTCAGAATCAATAAATATACATCTACAAGATTACTCATAGTATTATTGTTTGTAGCTGCAAGATATCAGAAACGAATATATACACAAAACCTGTTGGATCAACTCTAGTACATTCAGACAATGGAGTACTAAAAAGATGTGAAAAAGTATGAGAAATAATTTCACAATTGGATGCAGTGATTTCTTACATGTGATAAAAGCATTGTGCAAACTATCCTTTCTATAAGGAATATGGAAAAAATTAATATGCACATGCTTGTTTATTTTTTCAAAAATAAAATTAGGAGGAAAAATGCAGAAATGAATGAGATTGATAATTTATAGGGAAATATTCAAAATGAGATGGAAGTTATGGGAGTGAAGGATATATTCTCATTATGCTTTTTGTGTAATTTTGACATTTGAAATGATGATAATATTTTACATTAAACATATAAAATAAAGGCTGGGGAAAAAACCTAAAACAGACTCATTAAGAAACAAATCTCACTTTTTGAAATGAATATAAATGCTAAAGGGAAAGAAAGAGAACTTACCAAAGTAACTTTGGAACACAGTAGTATTTTGAATTTGTGCCCTGATACAGTCATATATTAGAAAACATATTAAAAAGCAGAGACATTACTTTGCCAGCAAAGGTCCATCTAGTCAAAGCTATGGTTTTTCCAGTAGTCATGTATGTCTGTGACAGTTGGACTATAAAGAAAGCTGAGTGCCAAAGAACTGATGCTTTTGAACTGTGGTCTTGGAGAAGACTCTTTTTTTCTTTTTGGAGAAGACTCTTAAGAGTCCCTTGGACTGCAAGGAGATCCAACCAGTCAATTCTAAAGGAAATAGGTCTTGAATATTCATTGGAAGGACTGATGCTGAAGCTGAAACTGAAACTCCAATTCTTTGTCAACCTGATGCGAAGAAATGACTCATTGGAAAAGACCCTGATTGAGGGATCTTTTGATTTGAGGGCGGGAGAAGGGGATAACAGACGATGAGATGGTTGGATGGCATCATTGACTCAGTGGACATGAATTTGAGCAAGCTCTGGGAGTTGGTGATGGAGTGGGAAGCCTGGCTTCCTGCAGTCCATGGGGTCACAAAGAGTTGGACACAACTGAGTGGCTGAACTGAACTGAAAGAAAAGAAAGAAAATGAAGTCGCTCAGTCATGTCCAACTCTTTGTTATTCCATGGACTGTAGCCTACCAGGTTCCTCTGTCCATGGGATTTTCCAGGCGAGAATACTTGAGGGGTTGCCTTTCCCTTCTCCAGGGGATCTTCCCCTCTCCTGCATTGCAGGCAAGACGCCTTACCGTCTGAGCCACCAGGGAAGCTGAACTGAACTGATAGTCATATATGAGCTGCAATAAAGTACTTGGCTGTAGTTAATAGTGTCTTCTTCCTCCCTTCCTTACTTCCTTTCCTCCCTGCCTTCTCTCTTCTTCTTTCCTTTCTCCCTTCATTCCTTCTTTCTTTTTTCATTCTTTCTTTCCCTCTCTCTCTTCCTTTCTTCTCCTTTTCTCTTCCTTCTAGAAGTGGTATGAGTTAACAAGTCTGAAACTAACTTCAGTGTATATTAGAAAGAAGAAAGTGAAAGTAGCTCAGTTGTGTCCAACTCTTTGTGACTTCATGGACTATAGCCTGCCAGGCTCCTCCATCCATGGGAATTTCCAGGCAAGAATACTAGAGTGGCTTGCCATTTCCTTCTCCAGGGGATTTTCCTGACCCAGGAATTAAACCCAGGTTTCCTGTATTGCAGGCAGACTCTAATGCCTGAGACACCAGGGGAATACTCAGTGAATATTCAGTTCAGCTCAGTCCAGTCACTCAGTCATGTCTGGCTCTTTGCGACGCCATGGACTGCAGCACGACAGCCTTCTCTGCCCATCACCAACTCTCGGAGCCTACTCAAACTCATGTCCATCAAGTCAGTGATGCCATCCAACCATCTCATTCTCTATTGTCCCCTTCTTCCACCTTTAATCTTTCTGAGCATCAGGGTCTTTCCCAATGAATCAGTTCTTTACATCAGGTGGTCAAAGTATTGGAGTTTCAGCTTCAGCATCAGTTCTTCCAATGAATATTCAGGACTGATTTCCTTTAGGATTGACTTGTTGGATATCCTTGAAGTCCAAGGGACTCTAAAGATTCTTCTCCAACTCCACTGTTCTTAAGCATCAATTTTTTGGTGCTCAGCTTTCTTTTTGGTCCAGCTCTCACATCCATACATGACTACTGGAAAAACCATAGCTTTGACTAGATGGACATTCGTTGGCAAAGTAATATCTCTGCTTTTAATATTCTGTCTAGGTTGGTCATAGCTTTTCTTCCAAGGAGCAAGCGTCTTTTAATTTCATGGCTGCAGTCACCATCTGCAGTGATTTTGGAGCCCCCCAAAATAAAGTCTCTCAATACTGGATTGGGTAGTCTTTCCCTTCTCCGGGGGAGCTTCCCAACCCAGGTATCAAACCCAGGTCTCCCACACTACAGGTGGATTCTTTACTAGCTGAGCCAAAAGGGAAGCCCTAGAATACTGGAGTGGGTAGCCTTTCCCTTCTCCAGGGGATCTTTCCAACTCAGGGATTGAACCCAAGTCTCCCACATTGCAGGTGGATTCTTTACCAAATGAGCTACCAGGAAAGCCCTCAGTGTATATTAGGACTGAATAAATGACTATATAAACTGAACAAAGCAAGATCCATGTTTTTCATGGTTAAAGAGAGGATTTGCAACATGGCAAAAAGGAAGACTGTAGTTTTGAATTGCAATTAGAGACATAAACATAGACACATCATACATTACAAATAAAGAGATACATAGAGGCAGAGAGAGAAAGAAGTAAGCAGGTGGGTGTAATGTTTATATCCAACCAAATCTTGGTTTTCAAATACCCTTTTTCCCTCAAATAAATGAAGATTTCTTGGATAAATAGTGAACCCAAGGCTGGATGAGGAAAACATAAAGCAAGTCTGAAAAGTTTTGGTTTGTGAGAACGTAAGGAAACATGAAGAATGGGGCCACGTCAAAAGGACACAGAAGGAAATTTGAACTTCTTACTTGACAAATCTAGAAAAATGTAGGCATTGAAATAAATAGAAATAATACAATAATAATATTTCTTTGTGTGTGTGTGTGTGTGTGTGTGTGTGTGAAGAACTATCAATGCTTCAGGGTATTCAATTAAAATACAAAGATAAATTTTGTTTAGAGGCTTAGCCACCAATGACATCTTTATAGTCAATAGTCTCCAAGCTATTTTTGGCCTAGGGTTGGGGTGGGAGAAACCACTGCAAGGGAAGGAAAGTACCTGAGCCACTCAATTTGTGTATGGGATTAAAATCTCATTGAAAAGTGACATTACCTGAGACATAGTCAAAATCTTTTTGTAAAATTTTAGTTATGTTCAATAAAACAGTTTAAAACACTGCGAGAAAGCAGTGTAAGAGAAACAGAGCTTGAGTAATTTCATTACTAGGCTACCTTTTTGTGGTATCCATTTCTCCCCAAGCCTGTCATGGAGTTCTAAGAAGTTTTTCTTTCTCCTAGCACTTTAATAGCTTCAGTACCCTCAAAGAGGCTTGCTTAAACTCGCTGTTTCCAAGAATTAGGATAAATGAGTGTCCACAGGGATAGAGGATAGTGGTTGTCATACCAAAAATATACTGCAGTTTGTTTTTAGGCATAGTATCAATTGATATTTGTATGGCAGTGCCTACAAAATACAGGATAAAGAGGATGATAAAAGACACCAAGATCTTCATTGCTTTGATATGTGCTTTTGTACTGGGGTCTCTGAATCCTGTGGCATTCAATTGCATCCTCCTGTTGTGCTTCCAAAGGGAAGTGATTAATAAGAAACATGTAATCAGGCACAGTATAAAGACAAGAAGTGTTCCAATACTGAACAAAATCTGATTTATAAAGTATTCACTTTTCTGCATGGTGATCAACCTGGTTGTGTTTCTGTTCTTCATAATATTATTAATAAAAGGCATTGTAATGTTTGGAAAAGTAAATAACCATGAAATGGGCAAACATCCCATTAGAAGAAGAAGGATCTTATTGATGTGACCCTTCAGCCAGAAAAAAATGCAGTGGGAAAAGTTGGCTATCTTCAGGAAGTAGAAGATGCTGAGGCTGGTGGCAAACCAGACACTTGATTGATTCATAATTATCCATAAGTAAGCTATATATTGACTTAGATCACCAGACAAATACATATCTGGAGAAAACAATCTCACATATGCATCTGTAGTTATTATCCATATCAGGCAAAATCTGGAAGAGGCTAAGCCAGTGAAAATAAGGCTGAGTGTAGAGATCTTCTTATTTTTCACACAGTTAATGCAGTTTACTAGTCCAATAAACCCATTCCCTAAAACCCCCAATACTGACTCACTAACTGCTACAAAAAGGAGGAGGCCTTCTACTATACTCAGCATGTCTGCCAATCCTTAACCATGTTCCTGTTTCATTAATTTTCAATTACCTGCTGCAGAAAAAGGCAGATATTGCTGCTTTGTGGTAGAATGATTTTCTTCTCTTTCATTTCATAAAGACTTAAAAGCACACCAATTGTTGCCTTGACATGGAATCCAAAACAGCTTGACAGAGATGCCTCCAGTTATGTCTATAAAATTTAGCTAGTCAGTGTATGTCCTGACCTAATGCCTACCCACAATTTGTTAAGATGCAAATAAATGTTTCTGTTTTCTGAAATCTACTTGTCCTCCTGAGACTATTTTGCATAGTTACCATGGATGGTACAGTAGGAGTGCCAAACACATATCTACAGAAAACAGCAGAATAGATCATTGGAATTTATCATTTTTAGTGTCACTTTTGTTGCCATTTATATTGTGTTAATAATGACAGTTAGATATATAGAGCAAAAACAGTGTGTAGATGAGATGGATGAATTTAGCCATTGTAGAACAAGTTGCTTCTTTGAAAACATCAATAAAGTTGATTAGCATGACCAAATGTCATGCTAACTAACAGGCTTTCCAGGTGGCTTAGTGATAAAAAATGTGCCTAGCAATGCAGGAGACTCAGAATGCATGGGCTTGACCCCTGGGTTGTGAAGATCCCTGGGTTGTGAAGAAGGAAATGGATGCCCACTCCAGTATTCTTGCCTGGAGAAATCCATGGATGGCTGACCCTGGAGGGTTACAGTCCACGGGGACACAAAGAATCAGACTTAACAACTGAACACACACTTAAGTGTGCTAGGAAGAAGAAGAAAAAAAAAAGGGCCAGAAGTGAAATGTGTTATCATAACTGGTCCTGTGGACTTTTAACGAAATATTATGAGCAATTTATGTCCCCATTTTGAAAAATTAGCTGAAATCTATCAATTCTTTGAAAAACACCAGCTGTCAAAACTCACACAAGAAGAAATAGAAATGTGAATAGGCTTAAATTTGCTATTAAAATGAAGGGTTAATCCATAAACTTCCAAATCAGAAAACAATAGGCCCAGGTGGATTCACTGGTAAATCGTCATAAACCTTAAAGAAATAATATTAGCGGACTTTTGGACTCAGAGGGAGAGGCAGAGGGTGGAATGATTTGGGAGAATGGCATTGAAACATGTATACTATCATGTAAGAATAGAATCACCAGTCTATGTCCGATGCAGGATACAGCATGCTTGGTGCTGGTGCACGGGGATGACCCAGAGGGATGTTGTGGGGAGGGAGGTGGGAGGGGGGTTCATGTTTGGGATCGCATGTACACCTGTGGTGGATTCATGTCAATGTATGGCAAAACCAATACAGTATTGTAAAGTAAAATAAAGTAAAAACAAAAATTTAAAAAAAAAAGAAAAAGAAATATGGTAATTCTCTCCAGTCTCTTTCAAAGGACAGAAGCAGAAGGAATGATTTCCAACTCATTCTAAGTTCAGTATTGCCCTAATACCAAAATCAGACATAGACATTACTAGAAGATAAAACTACAGACCAATATCTCTCATGACCACAGATGTGAAAATTCTCAATGCAATATTAACAACATTAATCCAAAAATGTATAAAAAATATATAGCACAAACCAATGGTACTTAGGCTGAATATACAAACCTGGTTCAACATTTGAAAATAAAACTGGCCCAGTTTTTAACTATGTTGAGTATCATGAATTCTTTTTATACTCTGGATAATAGTTGTTTATGTCTTTTGCAAATATTTTACCTAGTCTGTGGCTTGTCTTTTGCAAAGACAAAAGACAAGCTTGACTTTTGTCTCTTGCAAAGCAGAGAGAAAAAAAAAAACAATAGACCCAGTTGCCATTGTCAATTATCTTGTAACCCCCAAAGAGAGGAGGTCTAGGATGAAGGCAAACAAAATAGAAGTAAATAACCTGGGTCCTTGGTCATGGACTGGAACCTTCTCCCCTTTGATACCTAGGTAAGTGAAATAATTAATTTCCTTATAGTTTACACTAGTTTGAGACGATTTTTTAAATTGATTTTTTTATTAAAGGATAATCGCTTTACAGAATTTTGCTGTTTTCTGTCAAACCTCAACATGAATCAGCCATAGGTATACATATATCCCCACCCTTTTGAACCTCCCTCCCATCTCCCTCCATCCCACCCCTCTAGGTTGATACCGAGCCTCTGTTTGAGTTTCCTGAGCTGTACAGCAAATCCCCATTGGCTATCTATTTTGCAAATGGTAATGTAAGTTTCCATGTTACTCTTTCCATACATCTCACCCTCTCCTCTCCTCTCCTCATGTCCTGAAGTCTGTTCTATCTGTTTCTCCTTTGCTGCCCTGCAAATAAGTTCTTCAGTACCATTTTTCTAGATTCCATATGTGTGTATTAGAATACGATATTTATCTTTCTCTTTTCTGACTCACTTCACTCTGTATAATAGGTTCTAGGTTCATTCACCTCATCAAATCTGACCCAAATACATTCATTTTTATGGCTGAGTAATATTCCATTGTGTATATGTACCACAACTTCTTTATCCATTCATCTGTCAATGGACATCTAGGTTGCTTCCATGTTCTAGCTATTGTAAATAGTGCAGTGAACAATAGGATACATGTGTCTTTCAGTTTTGATTTCCTCAGGGTATATGCCTAGGAGTGGGACTGCTGGGTTATGTGGTGGTTTTATTCTTAGTTTTTTTAAGGAATCTCCATACCGTCTTCCATAGTGACTATCAATTTCATTCCCACCCACAGTGCAAAAGCATTCTCTTTTGTCCACATCCTTTCCAGCGTTTATTGTTTGTAAACTTTTTGATGATGGCTATTCTGACCAGTGTGAGGTGATATCTCATTGTAGTTTTGATTTCAGTTCAGTTCAGTCACTCAGTCATGTCCGACTCTTTGTGACCCCATGAACCGCAGCATGCCAGGCCTCCTTGTACATCACCGACTGCAGGAGTCTACCCAACCCCGTGTCCATTGAGTCGGTGATGCCATCCAACCACCTCATCCTCTGTCACCCCCTTCTCTTCCTGCCCTCAATCTTTCCCAGCATCAGGGTCTTTTCAAATAAGTCAGCTCTTCACATCAGGTGGCTAAAGTAATATTTCTGGGTATTTGGGGACATTAAGAGTAAGGATTAAGTTTCTTTATAAGCTGGTAACTGATAATATTTTGGTATACCTTTGGATTAGAAAAAGAATGTAGAGAAGTTTGATAGTGTTAATTAAACTGCAGCTCCATGCCTAAAAATTCTCTTTTATTTAAAAAAATTATTTATTTTTAATTGAAAGATCATCATGGCTTTACAATATTGATTTGGTTTCTGCCATACATCAACATGAATTATCCATAGGTATACATATGTCTGGGCTTCCCTGGTAGCTCAGCTGTTAAAGAGTCTACCAGTAATGCATAAGACCCTGGTTCAATTTCTGGGTCAGGAAGATCCCCTGGAGAAGGGATAGGCTACTTACTCCACTATTCTCGCCTGGAGATTTCCATGGACAGAGAAACCCGGCAGGCTACAGTCTGTACGGTTGGAAAGAGCCAGACATGACTGGGTGACTAAGCACAGCACAGCACATACATATATCCCCTCCCACTTCCAACCCTTTCCCATCTCTCTAGGTTGTTATAGAGCCCCAATTTGAGTTCCCTGAGTCATACAGCAGATTTTCATTGGCTATCTATTTTACAGATGGCAGTGTATATGCTTCCGTCCTACTCTCTCCATTCGTCTTTTCCTCTACTTCCTCCCCACTGCCCATGTCCATAGGTCTGTTCTCTATGTCCCTATCTCCACTGCTGCCTTGCAATTAAGTTCATCAGTACCATCTTTCTAGATTCCATATATGTGTGTTAATATATGATATTTGTTTTCTCTTTCTGACTTAATTCATTCTGTATAATAGGCACTAGGTTCATCCACCTCGTTAGAACTGACTCAAATGCATTGCTTTTGATGGCTGAGTAGTATTCCATTGTATATATATGTACCACAGTTTTTTTTAATTCTTTAATCTGTTGATGGACATCTGGGTTGCTTCTATGTCCTAGCTATTGTAAATTGTGCAGCAAGGAGCATGAGGGTACATGTGTCTTTTCAATTATGGTTTTCTCAGGGTATTGCCCAGTAGTGGGATTGTTGGGTCATTTGGTAGTTTTATTTTTAGTTTTTTTAAGGTACTGTCTTCCATAGTGGCTGGATCAATTTACCTTCCCACCAATAGTGCAAGAGGGTTCCCTTTACTCCACATCCTCTCCAGCACTTGTTGTTTGTATACTTTTTGATGATTACCAACAAGAGAAGACTCTACATGTGGACATTACCAGATGGTCAACACCAAAATCAGATTGATTATATTATTTACAGCCAAAGATGGCTGCCATGGTGTGGCAAAGAGTCAGATATGACTGAGCGACTGAACTGAACCAAACTGAACTGCTGTGCAAAATCTTTTAATTTTAATCAGGTCCCATTTGTTTCTTTGTGTTTTTATTTCCATTATTCTAGGAGATGGGTCATGGAGGATCTGGCTATGATATATATCATACAGTTTTCTGCCTATATTTTACCCTGTGAGTTTTATAGTTTCTGGTCTTACCATTTAGGACTTTAATCCATTCTGAGTTTATCTTTGTGTATGGTGTTAGGAAGAGTTCTAATTTCATTCTTTTACATGTAGTTGTCCAGTTCTCCCAGTATCACTTAAAAAATTTTTTTTATTAATTGTAGGTTAAAGTTCTAAATGACTTTATATTTGAATGTTGGCTGTAATATTGATAATTGTATATCATAATGTATTGTTTTTCAATATCTCTTGCTATGTGTTCATATGCATGAAGATGCTCTTAGTT
The DNA here is from genome assembly GCF_032405125.1 of Capricornis sumatraensis. Lineage (NCBI taxonomy): Eukaryota > Metazoa > Chordata > Mammalia > Artiodactyla > Bovidae > Capricornis > Capricornis sumatraensis. The sequence goes on along the minus strand of NC_091072.1, from coordinate 142,824,617 downwards.
CATTCAACTTGTTTTTCTTGGGGGGGGTTGCTCCTTTGCAATTTTACTTTCTATATTTTTATTTTTGTTATCTTCTATTTTCTCTCTTCTTTTATATAACTGTTTTCTTGAATTTGATGGAAAATATTTAGTACAATTACCCAAGAATTCTTGTGTTCTGCAGTGACTCTTTTTCACCATTGTGTCTTTCGTTCCCCTGAGTGCTATATATTGTTTTATTCTTTAAAGTTTTGTTGATTTTCTTTTACTTTGCTTAGCAGTCTCAAAGAGTTAGCCTTCAAATTAGGCCAGCAAATTTCCCCTGAAACCAGAGTGGATTTCATGTCTTATTTTTACAATAATTTCGATTATCCCTCTATCATCAACTTAGACAGATAATTAAATTGCTACTCAGCAATCCAGGAGAGCCAGGGAGAGTTGGTTTTCTTGGAAATCGTAATAGAGGAACTTATCTTCCATCTTATCTCTCTGTTTTTAAGAATTTTCTCAGATATGTATGACAGGTGCTAGACTAAATGCAACGCAGTTTTTCTTCAAACAGAGAAATGGTTTGGTGGTATCTTACCCCTATGGGATCTACTTCCTCCCATCAACATGGAGCATTAATTTAGAACAACACAGCCTTGGGATAGCACCTCATCCCATCAGGAGGTTCTGTGATGTTCACCATGGAGTTCTCACACAACTGACTCATTCAACACTCTTGGCTACCTTGATAACTATTTTTTCAAAACAATCTCTGCTGTTTTGCTATTCACTGATACCACCTGAACTCTAGAAACAGACAAAGATGCCACTGATGATGTAGGAATCCTTCATTTGCAGCTATAGAAAATGCTGGTGTGAACCTGCCCCCAGCTTCAGCCATCAGTCTCTCAAAGCCAGGGTCTGGTCTAAGGAAGTGAAGGTATTGCCAGCAGGCACTTAGATGTCTTTCCACTGTCATTTTCAACAGGAATTCAGGCTTTTGCTTACTCCTACAGATGAGTCCCTATATTCCTAAAGGTAATATTCTAAAATATCTCCAGCAGGATTACAGTAGAGGATTTTCCAGGCAGTGATTATATTTATGGTAACCTTGTATGAGGAGCTGTGGGGGATAAAGGGTAGGTCTACATGGACAGAAGCATAAAGGCCTCACTTGCTAAAGTGGGTCACAGTTCATTGTACACACACAGATGTTCCCAGGGTTTCAAGGTACCAGTTTAGGGTTTAAACTCCACAAAAGTGAGGTCAAAGTGAAGTCGCTCAGTTGTGTTTGACTCTTTATGACCCCATGGAATGTAGCCTGTCAGGCTTTTTTGTCCATGGAATTTTCCAGGCAAGGATACTGAAGTGGGTTGCCATTTCCTTCTCCAGGGGATCTTCTTGACCTAGGGATTGAACCTGGGTCTCCTGCACTGCAGGTAGACTCTTTACCATCTGAGCCACCAGGGAAGCTTAAACTGCACAAAGGAAGCTCTTAAACTAGTTTCCTCTTAATTTATAACACAATATATTTTGAGTATCTTATTTTTATTTTTTTATCTTCTATGTTTTTACTTTCCCTATATCAGATTTTGTTTCAGAGTGATTAAATGTGCTTCATTCCTGGCACTAATACCTTATTGTCACTTTCAGAAACTTTGCAATATTTTTTAAACAAAAAGATCAAGAAAATATATTTTCTTTTATTTCCGTGAAAATTAAAAATCATAAATTTTCTTACAATTTTATAATTTTCTTTGTATTGAATATAAATTACAACATGACCCACTGATTAAATAGATTTATTTAAAATTTACCCTTCATATATATTTTTTTCTTCCTTAAAAAGAAATGTTATATTAATAAAATGTCTCATAAAGCAGTGTATCAGGCTATTTAATAATAACAGAATCAAGAGCTAATAAAAGAGGTTTGATTCATTCTTTTTCATCCACTTATCTATTTTTTGAGCCAAAAGATTTGAGTTTGAATCCTCATGTTAACACCTTAGAAAGAAGTCACTTACATACAATGACCATCAGAATTTTCATCTGAGAAAATGGTATAATAAGTATTTTGTAGAACTTTCTGAGGCTTAAATTAAATAACTATGTCAAATTGCCAAGGGTAGTCCATGGAATTCAAGGAAGCATTTTCTCTTATGTCAATAGTCTGGTCGATGAAGATTTTTTTTTTTTTTAATTCTATCCAATACAATATGAAAGCAATGGGAGAATGTAGGAGATCCTCAATTACTTGTTTTCTTCAGAATATCAATGGTTTCCCACCGGTTCTTCCATGCTGTGAAGAATTACAGTCCTTTGATACAGGATTCAATTTGCCTTAGCAGATTCACAGAAATCTGTCTCAGTTTCCTGCTCCTCAGAATCAAAATAAAAGGGTGAATTGAAGGATAGAGAAATGCTACAGTGTGAATAGCAATAAAAGTTATATCATTTTCTAGTGTGAAATAGGACCAAGTTAACATGAATGTAGCCAAATAGTGCACAACTAGGAGAATGATGAAAGAGGCCAAAGTATTTCTTGTTCTCACAAGAACTCCTGCGTTGAGGTCTTTGGATCCTTTGGCATAGCGTGTCATCTGCCTGATATGTCTCCATAAGGAAAATATTAACAGGAAAAATAAAATGAGTGACACAGCCAAGGGGATGAGAGATCCCAGGTGGAGGAGAATTTGACTGCTATAAGACTGTGTTTTACGCATGCATTTTTTCCAAGTCAAGTTGTTTTCTATTTCTAAATGGTCACAGACCCTGAGAGCATTGAATTTTATGTTCAGAAAATTAAAAAACAAAGAGAGACAGAATCCCAACATAATGGTGAAAACAACTCTATTTCTTCTCCATTTTAGCCAGAGAAAGAAGGGGTGGGAAAAACTAGATAGCTTGAGGAAGTAGAAGACGCTGAGGCAGGCAGCACACCAGGTACCTAAGGAATTGCTCAGATTCCAGAGGAAATCAAAAGTTACTTCTATTACCTGGTGACGATCTAATATTTCTGGATGGAACATAATTTTAATGCTATCCAGGAGAAGTAAGAATATCATACCAATTCTGGAGATGGCCAAGCATGTGAAGATGAAGTCAAGCAAAGAGATATTCTCGCTTTTGAGAGAGTCAGCACAAAGTACTAGTGCAATGAATCCATTTCCGCAAATTCCTGTTATGAATTCTGAGATTTCAATGATCAAAAAAACATATTTGATGACATTTGACATGCCTGCAGAAGTGAAATCCCAGTTACTTCGGTCACTGATGACAGAAGGTCTTTCAAATGATGTTTTGAAAATGATATAACGGTTGAGAATGCTCTTGTTCAGGCTGGTAGTTTGGAGTCTGTTTTAGTCTAGCATAAAAATCCCACGTTGACCAGAGAAAATGAGTATCTTCCTTAAAAACACTTTCAAATGTGAAAACCCTTTAGACTGCAATCTTCCTGTATGAGCTCAGTGCTAAGTGACTCTTTTTGCCATTGTCACAGGCTGAATTCTTCATCTATGAGTTTGACTGAAGGTGAAGTCATATTTGCTAACGTGCATATAAGGAGAAGATTTTATGACACTGTTTTGTGCTTTCTTCCTCCTCAAGCAGGAAATATTATATGGAGTCACATCAGAATTTAAAGCAACAAATTACCTCCCCACATTTACAAATTTTCTTGTAAATTCTGATTTCTGAGTATGCGTATGGCTAGGATCCTGAATTCTTAACTGGCTATTGTTTTAATTCAGGATTCTAAGGCTTAGCCTTTATAAATATCAGGCTCAGCATTTGTAAATTCTTTATTCTTAGCTTTGCTCTGTAGTATTTCCTATTCTACACCAAATACTCGCACCAAAACTGAGCTCCACACCACCTCACTCCTGGCCCACAGAATTCTGAGTTGACTAGGATCTTATGTAGAAAGCACAGAAAAGGAAAAACAGGAAGACACTCTTGTGTCTCCAGGGCCTTTTTCTTTCTGCTATTTTCTATCCCCATTTCGCTGAACTTCCAAGCTGACAAGATTATCAGGCCTTACTTGAGTAGATTAGAATTTGGGGAAGATGGAAGCAAATTTCAAGGAGGAAACTACTGGCCCCTAATAAGCTCCAATCCTTATTAGAATGACTTAATAGGTGGAACTGTGTCTTCCTCCAAAGGTATATCCAAGCACTGTGAATGTGTTCTTATTTGGAAAAGGGGTCTATGCCAATGTAGGATTTGAGTGAAATCTAAATATAATGGCTGGCATCCTTAGAAGGGAGAGGAAGAGTCCACATACAGAAAGAAGAAGGTCATGTGCAACTGGAGGCAGGGATAGGTGTTACTATTGCTACTATTATACAAGGAATATCAGGGTGCAGCAGAAGGTAAAAGAGACAAGAAAGATTCTTTTCTAGAGCCTTCAGTGAGAGTGTGTTCCTACTGATACCTTCATTTCAGACTTCTAAACTCCAGAACTCTGAAGAGCAAATTTCTCTTTTCTGATGGCACCAAATAATTTCTTATGGGCAGTCTTGGAAAAATAATTCAGTTGTTTCTATTATTTTAATATTTAATAAACTCTTAAGTGAGGAGCTTAATGAAATTTTACTAACTTCATACATCCCTATAACCGTGGCCCAGAACAAGAAACAGACACAATCAACTCCCCAGAAGTAAACATCTTGCCCCTTTTAGCTACAATCTCACAATCTCCCACTTTTTAATTATTTATGTGTAAGAACTCACAGACAACATAAATTTGCTTTTCTTCATTAAACAATCTGTAAGATTCATCTTTCCATATGATTGTAGCTCATTTATTCTCACTGCTATCCTGTACAGCCAAGGAAGCCTGTCTTTTTGGCAATGAGGGAAGGAGCTATGCATTGTTCAACTGTCTAACTTCTCTGGCATAATCTTAAATTTTTCCTTCTTTTTTTTTTTTTTCCACTCAGCTTCTGTAGGGTATTTCTTTGCTCTTTGTTTCCCTTTCCTTTCAAAGCAATCTTCATGAGGCTGTCTTTTGCACACTTTTAACTTCCTTTGATGTAGTCCTTGCTGTGAATTGCCAGGATCCTTTTTTCAGTGTTTTCACAATTATCATTGATATTTTTTTCTTCCTAGAGTGATTTTAATCATCTTAAATCCTCACTCTGCACTGACATCTTTCACACAGTTTTTTCCAGAAATGTCTCATACCACTAACACTATCATGAAAATCCGTAAGGGGATACAGCAGAAGCTGGGCCATCTTCATCTTGTTGTTAACTCACAGCCTTTTCCATTCTTTGTGATAAGTCAGTAACCTACTGAGTACACTGGATTTCTAGAGTTCCGTGAGTCACCGTAGCAAATTAAACAAACCCAGATAGAGTTATTGGAGCCTCAGACTTATCGCCAGTATGTCAAAAGCACAGATAACAACCTGGGCTTGCAATTGGTAGCTCAAATGGAAGTATTCTTGTGGGACGGGGCCCTTCACCTATGGAATTTGATGTTCTCTTCAGGTAGGTTGTGCCAGGGTTGAATTAATTTCTTGATGACTCGCATTAGAACTGGGTGTCAGAATCAATATATGTATGTTCAAGATTATTCATAGAAACATTGTTTGTAACTGCAAAATACCATAAACAAACCAACATATACACAGAACCTGTTCAATCAAATCTGGTACATTCAAATGATGGAATACTAAAAAGGTGTGAATCAGAATGAGAAACAATTTCAGAAATGGATGGAATGATTTCTAACATATTGTAAAAGAAAAAAGTAAAGTGGAAAGTGTCTTTTATGTAAGAAACATGGAAAAGTTAGTATGTGCATACTTGTTTATCTTTTCAAAAATAAAAATAGGAGGAAGAAAGCAAAATTAATGGAATTTATTATCTATAGTGGAGAAGGAACTATCAACCCATTCCAACATTCTTGTCTGGGAAATTCCATGGACAGAGGAGCCTGGCAGGCTACAGTCCACGGGGTCAAAAAGAGTTGGCAACTACTAAGCGACTAAACACATTTTATCTGTAGGGAGTAATTTAAAATGAGTTTGATGTTATAAGGGGTGAATGATAATATTCTCAGGATGACTTTTGATTGTGTTTGACTCTTGAAATAATGTTGATATTTTAAATTAAAAAATAAAATAAGGACTGGGGAAAAAAATCCTACAACTGAATAAAATTTAAAAAAACAAGAACCCTCACTTAAAAAAAAAATGAATACTATAACCATGCTAAAGGTAAAGAAAGAAAGCTAACCAAAACAACTCTGAAACACAGTATTTTGACTGTTACGCCTGATTCAGGCAAACATGAGCTGTAACAAAGTGCTGAGCTGTGGTTAATAGTGTCTTCTTCGTCCCACCCTTTCTCCCTCCCTCTCTTCCTCCCTCCTTCCTTTCTCTCTTCCTCTTTCTTGCTTTCTCTTCTCTTCTATATGTGAGTTAACAAGTCTGAAACTACTTTCAGTGTGTCCTGTGTGTGCATGCTCAGTTGCTTCAGTTGTGTCTGACTCTGTTCAACCCTATCGACTAGAGCCTGCCAGGCTCTTCTGTCCATGGAATTTTTCAGGCAAGAACACTAGAGTGGGTTGCCACTTCCTCCTCCAGGGGATCTTCCTGACCCAGGAATTGAACCTGCATCTCTTGTGTCTCCTCCACTGCAGGTGGGTTCTTTACCACTAGAGCCACCTGGGAAGCCCTCAGTGTTTCTTAGGACTGAACAAATGAGTAAATACACTAATAAAAGTGAGAACCATTTTTTCACTGTTAAAGACAGGATTTAATTTCCACGTTCCATCGTGGAAAGATGGAACGCTGTGATTTTGAAGTGGAATTAGAGATAGTAGCATAAATACACAATGTATTATACATATGGAGAGGAGAAACTGAGAAACAGAACTAAATAAGTTTGTATCCAACCAAATCTTGCTTTGGAAAGAGTGAATTCAGGCTGAATGACACAGACTGCACAATGAACCTGAAATATTTTGTTGTGTAAGAATGTAAAGAAAGATGAGTAGAAGCATGGGGACATGTCAAAATGACACAGGAGCCAACCTGAGTGATTCTTACTGGACAAATCTGGAGGAATGTAGGCATTAATATAAATTAAAAATAGTAATAAAATAACAATAATGATGATATATCTTTGAATATGTTGCTGAAGATACTGGTGATGTTCAGTAATACAGTTGAAACCAATGCAAGAAAGCTGTGCAAGTGAAACAGATCTTAAGGGACTTTCTTCACTTGATTACTTTATTGGAATGTCCATTTCTCCTAACAAGCCTGTCAAGGAGTTCTGAGAAGTTTCTTTTTCCCCACACTTTAATCCCTTCAGTACCCTCAAAGAGGCTTGCTTGAGCTTCCTATTTCCTAGAATTAGGTTAAGCAAGTGACCCCAGAGATAGAGGACTGTGGTTGTCATACCAAAAATAAAAAGCAGTTTGTTTTCAGGCACTGTAACACTTGATATTTGTATGGCAGTACCTACAAAATTCAAGATAAAGAGGATGATAAAAGACACCAAGACTTTCACTGCTTTGATATGTGCTGTACTGGGGTCTCTGAATCCTGTGGCATTCAATTGCATCCTCCTGTTGTGTCTCCAAAAAGAAGTGAGCAACAAGACACATGTAATCAGGCATAGTATAAAAAGGAGAATGACACCAAGATGGAGCCCAATTTGTTTTCCAAAGAGTTCACATTTATGCATATCCATTGATCAGACTGTGTTTCTATTTTCCTTTTATTATCATTAACAATATTCACAAAATGTGGAAAAGTAACTAATCATGAAATAAGCAAGCATCCCAAAAGAAGGAAAAGAACCATGTTGAGTCTACCCTTCAACCAGAGAAAGATGCAGTGAGAAAAACTGGATATCTTCAGGAAATAGAAGATGCTGAGGCAAGTGGCAAACCAGATACTTGATTGATTCATAACTATCCGTAAGTAACCATTATATTCAACTAGGTTCCCAGAGGAATGTACATTGACGAGAATAACTTTAAAAATCCATCAGTAATTATTGTCCATATCAGGCAAAATCTGGAAGTTGCTAAGCCAGCAAGAATAAAGCTGATAGTAGAGATCTTGTTTTTCTTACAGTCAATGCAGCTTACCAATCCAATAAATCCATTCCCTAAAAGTTCCAATATTGACTCACTAATTGCTACAAAAATGAGGAGACTTTCCATTATACTTAGCATGTCTGCCAATCCCTAATATTGTTTCTGTTCCATCAATTTTAAATTACCTGATGCAAAATGAAGTATATATTGCTGCTTGACGGTAGAATGAATTTCTTCTCCTTCATTTCATAAAGACTTAAAATGCCCCTGAATTACTGCCTTGGGATGGAATCCAAAACACCTTCACACAGACCCCTCCAGTTATGTGTATAAAATTTAGCTAGTCTACAGAATGTGTGACCAGACTAAACGCCTAACCACTATTTGTTAAGATGCAAATAAAAGTTTCTATTTCAGGAATTCTACTTGTCCTCCAGAGTCTATTTTGCATTTGTTACACTGGATTGTGTAGTAGGAATGCCAAATATATGCCTACAGAACACTGAACACAGTACAAACAAAAATTGGACTTCACCTTTTTCAGTGTCAACAGTAACATTGTCATTTATTTTATGCTAATACTGGCAGTTTAGATATATAAAGCAAAAGTAGTGCATAGAAGAGATTAATGTATTTAGCCATTGTAGACACAAGCTGCTGCTTTAAAAAATATCAGTAAAACTGATTAGCCTTTAGTCATGCTAACTAAGGAAAAAAGAGGCCAGAAGTGAAAAAAGAGTTATCACAACTGATCCCATGGACGTTTAAGGGAGTATTACAAGCTCTTCTATGTCTACAAACTTGATAAATTAGATGAAATGTATCAATTCTTTGATACCAATCGCCAAAACTCACACAAGAAGAAATAATAATGTGAATAGGTCTAAATCTATTATTAAAACGAAGAACTAATTAATAACCTTCCAAAAGAGAAAGCCCAGGTAGAGTCACTGGTAAATTCTAACAAACATTTAAGAAATACTGTAGTAATTCTCTTCAGTCTCATTTAGAAAATGGCAGAGGGAATACTTTACAACTTATTCTAAGGTCAGTTCAGTTCAGTTCAGTCGCTCAGTCGTGTCCGACTCTTTGCGACCCCATGAATCGCAGCACACCAGGCCTCCCTGTCCATCACCATATCCCAGAGTTCACTCAGACTCAGGTCCATCGAGTCCGTGATGCCATCCAGCCATCTCATCCTCGGTTGTCCCCTTCTCCTCCTGCCCCCAATCACTCCCAGCAGCAGAGTCTTTTCCAATGAGTCAACTCTTCACATGAGGTGGCCAAAGTACTGGAGCTTCAGCTTTAGCATCATTCCTTCCAAAGAAATCCCAGGGTTGATCTCCTTCAGAATGGACTGATTGGATCTCCTTGCAGTTCAAGGGACCTTCAAGAGTCTTCTCCAACACCACAGTTCAAAAGCATCAATTCTTCGGCGCTCAGCCTTCTTCACAGTCCAACTCTCACATCCATACATGACCACTGGAAAAACCATAGCCTTGACTAGGCAGCCTTACCATAATAACAAAAACAGACAAAGATATTAGTAGAAAACTATAGACCAATATCTTTCACGACCATAGATGTGAAAATTCTCAACATATATGAGCCAATTAAATCCAAAAATGTATATAAAAAATATATAGCACAAACAACCAAGATTTAGCCTGAACATACAAACTTGGTCCAACATTTGAAATTTATTTAATGTAACCCATCACATCAACAAGTGAAAAAGAATCACACAATGTATCAGTATATGTAAAAAAAGCTCCTGACAAAATCCAACAAGATAAAAACTCCCAGTAAACCAGGAATAGAGGGAAATATCTTCCATTTGATAAATACTATATACAACAAACCTAGAGCTAACACTGTGCTTACTGGTGAAATACTCAAAGTGTTTCTACCAGTATCAGGTACAAGGCAAATACATCCTCTGTCAGCACCCCTTTACAGCATGTACTGGAAACTCTAACTAATATAATGAAACAAGAAAGATAAATAAAAGGTATACAGATTGGATGGAAGAAATAAAGCTATCTTTGTTTGCAGTTGACATGATCGTCTATGCGGAAAATCCAAAAGGAGTAACCAAAGAATTTCTGAAACTGATAAGCAGCTATCACAACATAGAAAGTACATAGAAAGATACAAAGTTAAGATACAAAAGTCAGTTGCTTTCTTATACATCAGCAATGAACACATGGAATTGGAAATGAGAAACAATAGCATTTCCACTGCATCCAAAAAGTTACTTAGGTATAAATATAACAAATGCAAAACCTATATGAGGAAAATTGAAAAACTCTGATAAATGAAAATAAAAAAGAGCTAAATAAATTGAACAACAGTCCATGTTTATAGATAAGACTCAATATTGTCAAAATGTCAGTTACTCCACACTTGATTTATTGATTCGGTGCAATCCCAAACCTCAGCATGTGATTTTATTGATACTGACAAACTGATTCTAAAGTTTATATGAAGAGTCAAAACCCAGAATGGCCAACTCGCTATTGAAGGAGAAGAATCAAGTCAGAGAACTGACACTACTTAGGTCAAGATTTAACAAGAGAGTGTGATATTGGCAAAAATAATAAGCCTTCCTTGGTGGCTCAGAGGGTAAAACATCTGCCTGCAATGTGGGAGACCCAGAAATTGAACCAGGAAGATGCCCTGGAGAAGGAAATGGCAACCTACTTCAGTATTCTTGCCTGGAGAATCCTATGGACAGAGCCATCTGGTAGGCTACAGTCCACGGGATTGCAAAGAGTCGGACATGACTGAGCAACTTCACTCAAATGGAACATAATAGAGAACCTATAAATATAATCAATTGATATTAAATATAATAAATATATATAATCAATTGATATTAAATATAATAAATATATATAATCAATTGATATTCAACAAAAGAGCAAAAGCAATACAATGGACCATAGATAGTTTTTTCAATAAATAGTGCTGGAGCAACTGGAGATCCATATGCAAAAAAATGAATTTAGTCACATACCTTACAAAATTCACAAACATTAATTCAAACCACATCATAGACCAAAATGCAACAAACAAAATTATAAAACTCTTAGAAGAAAACTTAGAAGAAAACCCAGATGATCTTGGCAATGGCAATGACTTTTAAGATAAAATAGTAAAGGCAAAATCTGTGAAAGATGTAATTGATAAGCTTGACTTCATTAAAACCATATTCTGCTCTGCAAAAGATAAAGTCAAGAGAACAAAAAGACAAGTAACAGATCAGGAGGAAATATTTGCAAAAGATGTATATAATAAATGACTGCTATTCAGAATATAACAAGAATTCATACTACTCAACAAAATGTAGATAAGAAGCTGAACTAATATTTGGGCCAAAGATTTTAATATACTTCACCAAAGAAGATATACAGGTATCAAATTATGATATTCTGCTGGCAGTGTGTCCCTGATCCATGAATAAAATCCTGACTGATTTTAATAAACTGGAATAAAGGAGTTGCAATCGTTGGTTTAAAAAAAAGTTGTCTGTCTCCAGCAGGGCAAGAATAAGAAAATAGACACAGTTGTCATTGGCAATTATAACCCCCAGAGAGAGGAACTCTAGGATGAAGACCCTAAGGTCAACAGGATAGAGAAGTAAATAACCTGAGTCTTTGGTCATGGACTGGAATTGACTCCTCCTTAGATGCCTGCTGCTGCTGCTGCTAAGTCGTTTCAGTTGCATCAGACTCTGTGCGACCCAGTAGAAGGCAGCCCACCAGGCTCCCCTGTCCCTGGGATTCTCCAGGCAAGAACACGGAGTGGGTTGCCATTTCCTTCTCCAATGCATGAAAGTGAAAAGTGAAAGTGAAAGTGAAGTCGCTCAGTCGTGTCCGACTTTTCGCGACCCCATGGACTGCAGCCTACCAGGCTCCTCCGTCCATGGGATTTTTCAGGCAAAAGTACTGGAGTGGGGTGCCATTGCCTTCTCTGACATAAATGAAATAATTAATTCTCTTATAGTTTACACTAGTTTGAGACTAGATTTATTTTCTTAATACCCAAAAGCTTCCTGACTAATATACTCCCCCAAATATTGCTAATATGTACACATTCCCAGGGGTTGATTCATGTTGCATATAATAAGGCACGATGTTTCATATTACCTTAGAAATACTAACAATTAATGACTAATTCTTTTTATCTGTGGAAACATCACTCAGTATAAAAGGTTAATATAATTAAGAATATAGTAATATTTTCCAATCATCTAGCAATATTTATTAAACCATAACCTTATTCAAAATAGAAAACAGTCAGAAAAATATCTCATTTCTTTAAGCTGTGCACCTTTATATCTATTTCCATAATTTATGTTAATTTATTTGAATAGTTTCACTTTTTCAGGGCAAAAAAGATTTTATTTTAGCGTCTTTACCAAAGTCCTTAGGTTTTCTCTATTGTCTTTTCAAGCAAAGCTCACTTTCAGTGTCACCACACAAACTAGGTTGTAAATGTCACATATTAGCTTAAAGAGAATTTCCATTTCACCAGGAACCAAAATTTCATGCAAAGCAGACAACACTTTCATGGTAAATAAATCTTAAGCATCAGATTACTTCAGAAGGGAAAAATTTTAATAAACTATTAAAAATATTCAGGAGAGTCCTGTTCTATGCAGAAACCTAGAAATTACCTAGAAAGCCTTTACAAAAGAGCTTTAACATTTCATTAAATAGCTGAATCTAAATATTTCAATAAGATAAAGAATCTCCCTGCCAAGCATGAGACATAGGTTTGATCCCTGGATTGGGAAGATCCCCTAGAGAAGGAAATGGCAACCTACTCCAGTATCCTGGCTTGGAGAACTCCATGGACAGAGGAGCCTGGCAGGCTACAGTCCACAGAGTAACATTAGACTTGGGCATGACTTAGCAACTCAACAACAAATATATACTAAAGTATTTATGGGTTTAGTATATTTCTGTACATTGTCTTGAAAGAATTCAAGAAAGATTATGGTATTCATTCAACAGAATTTTAGTCAATAAACATTTTAATCAAGTATTTATTGAAATATTAAATGTTCTTATATAATTAAGAGTATACAAAAAGGCACAAATACATTCTGTATTCACTTGATTTCTAGATTGTTATGTCAAAGAATGTATTCTTAATATTTCTAGGTTTTGGGGGTGAGCGAAGTGTAGCATCACTACAAACAAAGCTAGTGGAGGTGATGGGATTCCAGTTGAGCTGTTTCAAACCCTGAAAGAGGATGCTGTGAAAGTGCTGCACTCAATATGCCAGCAAATTTGGAAAACTCAGCTGTGGCCACAGGACTGGAAAAGGTCAGTTTTCATTCCAACCCCAAAGAAAGGCAATGCCAAAGAATGCTCAAACTATCACACAATTGCACTCATCTCACACACTAGTAAAGTAATGCTCAAAATTCTCCAAGCCAGGCTTCAGCAATACATGAACTGTGAACTTCCAGATGTTCAAGCTGGTTTTAGAAAAGGCAGAGGAACCAGAGATTATTGCTAACATCTGCTGGATCATGGAAAAAGGTAGAGAGCTCCAGAAAAACATCTATTTCTGCTTTATTGACTATGCCAAAGGCTTTGATTGTGTGGGTCACAATAAACTGTAGAAAATTCTTCAAGAGATGGGAATACCAGACTACCTGACCTGCCTCCTGAGAAATCTGTATGCAGGTCAGGAAGCAACAGTTAGAACTGGACATGGAACAACAGACTGATTCCAAATAGGAAAAGGAGTACATCAAGGCTGTATATTGTCACTCTGCTTATTTAACTTATATGCAGAGTACATCATGAGAAACACTGGGCTGGAGGAAGCACAAGCTGGAATCAAGATTGCCAGGAGAAATATCAAAAACTTCAGATATGCAGATGACACCACCCTTGTGGCAGGAAGTGAAGAAGAACCAAAGAACCTCTTGATGAAAGTGAAGGAGGAGAGTTGGTTTAAAGCTCAACATTCAGAAAACGAAGATCGTGGCATCTGGTCCCATCACTTCATGGGAAATAGATGGGGAAACAGTGGAAATAGTGGCTGATTTTATTTTTTTGGGCTCCAAAATCACTGCAGATGGTGACTGCAACCATGAACTTAAAAGACGCTTACTCTTTGGAAGGAAAGTTATGACCAACCTAGGCAGCATATTCAAAAGCAGAGACATTACTTTGCCAACAAAGGTCCGTCTAGTCAAGACTATGGTTTTTCCAGTGGTCATGTATGGATGTGAGAGTTGGACTATAAAAAAAGATGAGCACAGAAGAATCAATGCTTTTGAACTGTAGTGTTGGAGAAGACTCTTGAGAGTCCCTTGGACTGCAAGAAGATCCAACCAGTCCATCCTAAAGGAGATCAATCCTGGTTGCTCGTTGGAAGGACTGATGTTGAAACTCAAACTCCAATAGTTTGGCCACCTGATATGAAGAGCTGATTCATTGGAAAAGACCCTGATGCTTTGAGAAAGATTTAGGGCAGGAGGAGCAGGGGACAACAGAGGATGAGATGGTTGGATGGCATCACCAACTCAATGGACATGGTGTTTGGGTGGACTCCGGGAGCTGGTGATGGACAGGGAGGCCTGGAGTGCTGCGGGTTATGGGGTTGCAAAGAGTCGGATACGACTGAGCGACTGAGCTGAAGTGATCTGAACTGAAGTGTAACAGTTAATTTTGTTTTATAAACTGGTAACTGATCAATATTTTTGAATATCTTTGGATGAAAAAAACACTCTATACAAAGTCAATAGTGTTTAACTGCAACTTCATGCCTAAAAATGCTTCTTTATTAATCTTAATATTCTAAATGGTTTATTTTTGAAACTTCATCTGTAAAATTGATAACTATTATCATAATGTATTGCTTTAAAATTTCTTTTACCATGTGTTTAGTGCCAAGAATGCCCTCTTATTTCTTTCAGCTTCTTTATTTTTCTCATTTGCCCCTTTGCAATTTCAGTTTCTTTTTTTTTTTTTTAATTAAATTTTAAAATCTTTAATTCTTACATGAGTTTCTATGTTTTGATTTTTGTTATCTTATATCTTCTCTCTTCTTTCATAGAATTGTTTTCTTGAATTTGTTGGGGAATAGAAGGCAATGGCACCCCACTCCAGTACTCTTGCCTGGAAAATCCCATGGATGGAGGAACCTGGTGGGCTGCAGCCCATGGGGTTGCTAAGAGTTGGACACGACTAAGCGACTTCACTTTCACTTTTCACTTTCATGCATTGGAGAAGGAAATGGCAACCCACTCCAGTGTTCTTGCGTGGAGAATCCCAGGGACGGCGGAGCCTGGTGGGCTGCCATCTATGGGGCTGCACAGAGTTGGACACGACTGAAGCGACTGAGCAGCAGCATTCAGCACATATTACTCAAGAATTTCTGCTTTCTGCAGTTACTCTTTTTTAAAGTTGTGTTTTACATTTACCTCTGTGCTGTATATGGGTTTCAGTATTTTTGTCTTTTCTTTTCATTTGCTTACTCAATCTTAAACAGTAAGACTTCAAATTAAACCTGCAATTTCCCCATGATTCTACTGAGTGGATTTTGGATTAGCTTACTTTTCAGTTTTGCATGGATTTAGATTATCCTTGAGTTATCAACCTAGACAGATAATTAACTTTCTACCCAGCAATCCAGGAAGGCTGGACAGAGTCAGTTCCTCTGGCAGTTCCAGTAGGGGAACAGTGTTATCCCTCTATTTTCAGGAGCTTCTAAGATACACGTGACAGGTGCCAGACTAAATGTAACCCAGTCTCCTCCAGAGAAATAGTTTGGGGGTGTTTTACTCCTATGGGATCAACTTCCTCCATGTCATATAGAGCATTAATTTAGAATAACAGAGCCTAGGAATAATGCTTCATCCCATCAAGTTTCTGTAATGTTCTCTAAGAGACCCTCCCACAGTTTACTCAGTTCAACGCTCTTGGCTACCTCGATAACTATTTCTTCAAAACCGTCTCTGCTGGCTTGCTATTATCTGACACCTCTTAAATTCTAGACACACACAAAGACCCCACCATAGATGTAAGATTGCTTCAATTTGCAGTTATGGAAAAGGCTGGTGAGGAAATGCCCCAGGCTGCAGTCATTGTTCTTCCAAGGCCAGAGTTCCCAGGATGCGAGTGTATTGACAGCAGACATTTGGATGTCTTTCCACTGTCACTGTTAATATAAATTCAGGTTTTTGTTTATTCCTAAAGATGAGTTTTTATAGTCCTATAGATAATATGATATTCGAAAATATCTCCTAGGAGGATTATGCAGAGGCTTTTCCTGGCAGTGATTAAGTTTATGGCTACGATGTATGAGGAGATGTAGGGGATAAAGAGTAGGTACAGTCCATGGGGTCACAAAGAGTCGGACATGACTGAGCAACTAACACACACACACCTGGGTCAAAGCATAAAGGCTTCAGTCGCCAAAGTGGGACACAGATCAGTGTACAAACACAGATGCTGCCAGGGTCTCAAGCTACTAGTTTAGGTTTGAAACTTTACAGTTTGCCCCTTAATTTATAGCATGACATATTTTGAGTATTTTCTTAATTTTTTAAGTTATCTTATATTTTTTTACCTTCCTAATAGCAGATTTTCTTTCAGAATGACTAAACATTTTTCATTATTGACACCAATGCCTCATTGTCACTCTCAGAAACTTTGCTATTTCTATTAAACAAGAAGATTAAGAAAACATACGTTTTTATTTTGTTTATGCTACAATTAAAATCATATATTTCTTTATAATTCTTATAATCTTCTTTGTATTCAATATTAAAGTACATGACCCACTGACTAAGTAGATTTATTTAAAATTTACCCTTCATACAATACATTTTTTTCACTTCCTTAAAAACCAACACGTAGTTAATAAAATGTGTCATAAAGCAGTGTAGCAGACTACTTAAAATAACAAAACCAAGAACTAATAAAAGAGGTTTCAGTTCAGTTCAGTTCAGTCGCTCAGTCGTGTCTGACTCTTTGTGAACCCATGAATCGCAGCACACCAGGCCTCCCTGTACATCACCAAATCCTGGAGTTTACTCAAACTCATGTCCATTGAGTTGGCGATGCTATCCAGCCATCTCATCCTCTGTCGTCCCCTTCTCCTCCTGCCCCCAAACCCTCCCAGCATCAGAGTCTTTTTCAATGAGTCAACTCTTCACATGAGGTGGCCAAAGTATTGGAGTTTCAGCTTTAGCATCAGTCCTTCCAATGAACACCCAGGACTGATCTCCTTTAGGATGGACTGGTTGGATCTCCTTGCAGTCCAAGGGGCTCTCAGGAGTCTTCTCCAAAAGAGATTTAGTTCATTCTTTTTCACACACTCTTCTATTTTTGAGCCAGAAGATTAGAGTTTGAATGCTAACACTAATATCACTTACATATGATTACTATCAATATTTTCATCAGAGAAAATGGTAAAATAAATATTTGTATAACTTTCTGAGGTTTAAATTCAGTAACTGTCAAATTGCCAAGGAAAGTTCATGGAACCCAAGTAAACATTTTCTCCAATGTCAATAGCCTGGTCAATGAAGATTAAAAAAAAAAAAAAAACTATCCAATACAATATGAAACCAGTGGAGGAACACTGGAGACTCTCACTGAGTTGTTTTCTTCAGAACATAAATGGTTCCCCTCCAGTTCCTCCATCCAGTGAAGGATTACATTCTCTTGATGCAAGATCCAGTTTGCCTTAGCACATTCACAGAAGTCTGTTTTGTTTTCCATTCTCCAGAGTCAAAACAAAAGGATGAATTGAATGATAGAGGAATGCTACAGTTTTAACAACAATACAAGCAATTTCATCTTGTAGATTGAAATAGCACCAATCTAAAATAAAGGCATAATATAACAATGGAAACAGTGACAGACTTCATTTTCTTGGGCTCTGAAATCACTGCTGATGGTGACTGCCACCATTAAATTAAAAGAAGCTTGATCCTTGGAAGAAAAGCTATGACAAACCCAGACAGAGTATTAAAAAGCAGAGACATTATTTTACCAACAAAGGTCTGTATAGTCAAAGCTATGGTTTTTCCAGTAGTCATGTATGGATGTGAGAGTTGGACCATAAAGAAGGCTGAGTACCAAAAAAATCATGCTTTGAAATGTAGTGTTGGAGAAAATTCTTGAATGTCCCTTGGACTGCAAAGAGATCGAACCAGTCACTCCTAAAGGAAATCAGTCCTGAATGTTCATTAGAATGACTGATGCTGAAGCTGACACTCCAACCCTTTGGCCACCTCATGAGGAGTCGACTCATTAGAAAAGCCCCTGATGCTGGGAAAGATTGAAGGCAGGAGGAGAAGGGGATGACAGAGGTTGAGATGGTTGGATGGCATCAACTCAATGGACATGAGTTTGAGCAAGCTCTGGGAGATGGTGAAGGACAGGGAAGCTTCCCTGCCTGTGCTGCAGTCCATGGGGCCGCAGAGTCAGACACAACTGAGTGACTGAACAACAACAACATAAGAGCAACCAAATAGTGCACAACTCAGAAAATGATGAAAGGAGCTGAAGTACTTTTAGCTCTCAAAGAACCCCTGTGCTGAAGTCCCGGGGGTCTGTGTTATGGCGTGTCATCTGCTTGGTATGTCCCCATAAGGAAAAGAGTAACAGGAAAAATAGAATGAGTGATAACAGACAAGGAAATGAGAGATCCAAGGCTGAAGAGAACTTGACTGCTGTGATACTGACTTTTATGCAAACCTTTTTTCCAAGTTAAGACTTTCTTTTTCTAAATGCTTGCTGAACACAAAAGTATAAATTTTATGCTCAGAAGATTAAAAATCAAAGAGAGACAGAATTGCAACATAATGGTGAAAAAAACTCTATCTTTTCTGCACTTTAGCCAGAGAAAGAAGGGGTGGGAAAAACTAGATAGCTTGAGGAAGTAGAAGACGCTGAGGCAGGCAGCACATCCTGTACTTAAGGAGTTTCTCAGATTCCAGGAGAACTCAAAAACTCCTCTTATTACCTGCTGCTGCTACTACTGCTAAGTCGCTTCAGTCGTGTCCGACTCTGTACGACCGCATAGAGGGCAGCTCACCAGGCTCCCCCGTCCCTGGGATTCTCCAGGTAAGAACACTGGAGTGGGCTGCCATTTCCTTCTCCAATGCGTGAAAGTGAAAGTGAAGTCACTCAGTCATGTCCGACTCCCAGGGACCCCATGGACTGCAGCCCACCAGGCTCCTCTGGCCATGGGATTTTCCAGGCAAGAGTACTGGAGTGGGGTGCCATTGCCTGGTGACTATCTAATATTTCTAGATGGGACACTAGTTTAATGCCATCTAGAAGTATGAATATCATGCTAATCCATGTGAAGACGAAGGCAAACAAGGCACTATTCTTGCTTTTGACAAAGTCAGCACAGAGTACTCATGCAATTAATCCATTCCCCTCAATTCCTGTTATTAATTATTAGATTTCAATGATCATAAAAATATTTTGATTACACTGGACGTGACTGCAGAAGTGAAATCCTGGTTACTCTGGTCACTGCTGATAGAAGGCCTCTCAAGGGATGTTTTGAAAATGATACAACAGTTGAGAACAGTCTTGTTCAGGGTTGTATTTTGGAGTCTGATTCAGCGCAAAAATATATATATATATATATATATCCAATCATGAGATGAGAAAAATAGGTATCTTCCTAAAAAGCACTTACAAATGTGAAAACCCTTCAAACTGCAATCTTCAAATAAGTATGAGCTCATTGAGTAATTCATTCTTTTGCCATTGTCACAGGCTGAATTCTTCATTTATGAGTTTGACTGAAGGTGAAGTCGTATTTGCCAAGATGCAATTAAGGAGATTAATGACACTGTTTTGTGCTTTCTTCTACCTCAAGCAGGAAATGGATTCATGGTGGAATTTAAAGTAACAAATTCCATCCTAGATTTCTATAAATTCTGATTTCTGAGATAATATGGCCCAGGATCCTGAATTCTTAATTCAGGATATAATTTTAATTCAGTATCCTTAAAGGATATAAACACCATGCCCAGCTTTTATAAACTTTTTATTAATCTATCTGACCTAAAGGCTTTCCTATTTCTGGCAAATCTTGGTAGGCCTGAGCTCTACACCTCCTCACTCCTAGGCCACAAAATTCCAAATTGACTAGGATCTTACGTCCAAAGCATATAAGAAGAAAAATAGGAAGATGCCCTTTCTTCCCAGAGCTTTTTGCTTTCTTATATGTTCTCTCCTGATCTCACTGACCTTCCAACCTGACGACATTTTCAGGTCTCATCTGAGTAAATTAGAATTTTGGAAGCTGGAAGCAAATTTCAAGGAGGAAACTACTGACCCCATTTAGTCATCCATGTAAAGTTCTAGATCTTAATAGGATGATGTAGTAGGTTGAATTGTGTATCCCCAGCAAAAGGTATGACCAAGAGCTAACCCCTTGTATCGTGAATGGGTTCTTATTTGGCAAAGAAGGTTTTGCAGATGTAGTTTGGAATCAGAATCTAAACATAATGATTGGTGTCCTTAGAAGAGAAGGGAGAGGAAGTTTCAACATACAGAAAGGAGACCATGTGAAGATGAAGGCAGGATTGGAGTTACTATTGCTACCATCAAAAGAATGCCTAAGTGCATCAGAAGATGGAAGAGGCAAGAAAGAATTCTTCTGTAGAGCCTTCAGAGATTCCTACTGATCCCTTCATTTCAGACCTCTAGACTCCAGAACTGTGAACAGTAAATTTCTGTTTTTTGAAGGAGGCAAATTTGTGATAATTTTTTACAGCAGTCCTGGGAAACTAAACCAGTGTTTCTATTGTTGAAAAATAATTAACAAACACTTAACATTTAATAACAGGACTTCCTTGGTGGCCCAGAGAGTAAACAACCTGCCTGCAATCCAGGAGACTTGGGTTCAGAAGATCCCATGGAGGAGGGCACGGCAACCCACTCCAGTGTTCTTGCCTGGAGAATCCCATGGACAGAGGAGCTTGGTGGACTATAGTTCATGGGGTTGCAAAAAGTCAGACACAACTAAGTGACTAACACTACTGCTAACATTTAATAAAATTTTAAATGAGGAGCTTCATGATTTTTTACTAACTGCGTACATTCCTATAACCACACGCCAGACCAAGAAACAGACACAATCAACTCCCCGGAAGACAACCTCAAGCCCCTTCTAGTTACAACCATACAATCTCCTGCTCTTTTATATTTATATGTATAAACTCACAGAGAACATAAATTTAGTTTCTTTCATTCACATCCAGTTTGTAAGATTCATCTATATGTTTACATATAATTGTATTTCATTTATTCTCATTGCTATACTGTACAGCCACAGAAGCCTGTCTTTTGGCAGTAGGGTGAATAAGCTGTGCATTGTTCAGTTTTTCTTCTCTTGCATAATCTTAAATGTCCCCTTCTTCTTTTTTTCTTTTGTCACTCAGCTTCTCTAGGCCATTTCTCCATTCTTTGTTTCTCTCTCCTCTTTCAAAAGTAACCCTTGTGAGACTGACATTTCAGACTCTGCATATTTCAACTCTCTTCCTTCCTTACTATGATCTGCCAGGATTCTTGTTCAATATTTTCACATTTAACATGAATATTTTTCTTCATAAAGTGATTTTAGTCAAGTCTTAAATCATCACTCCATCATTAGGCCTTCTGTAAAATTTTTCCAGAAAGCTCTCATGCTAATACCAGGACCACCACACATCTCCATAAGGAGACAGAGTGAAGCTGGGACCTTTTCATTGCTTTGCTGATTCACTTCTTTTAATATTCTCTGTAATAAACCAGTAATCTAGTGAGTACACATGACTTCTGAATTCCATGAGCCACTCTAGGAAATTAATCAAACCCAAGAAAGGGATTGTTGGAATCTCAAATTTATAGCCAATAAGTCAAAAGCACAGGTAATAACCTGAGCTTACAACTGGCATCTGAAGTGAGGATAGTTTTGTGAGACTGAGCCCGTAACCTATGGAATCTGATGCCCTTCAGGTAGGTAAGTTCAGAGTTGAGATAATTGCTTGGCGAAGTTGGAAAGATTCCTATACATCAGAATTGGGGGGTCAGAATCAATAAATACATATGTACAAAACTACTCATAGCACTACTGTTTGTAATTGCAAAATATCAGAAACAAACAAGCATAAACACAGAACCTGTCGGATCAACTCTGGTGCATTCAGACAATGCAGTACTACAAAGGTGTGAAAAAGAATGAGAAGTAATTTCACAACTGGATGCCATGATTTCTTACATATTGTAAAATGAAAAAAGCATTGTGCAAACTATTCTTCATATAAGGAATATGGAAAAATTTAATACACACTTACTTGCTTATTTTTTTCAAAAATAAAATTGGGAGGAAGAAAGCAGAAATGAATGAGATTGATAATTAATACTGAGTAATTTAAGACGAAATGAAAGTTATGAGTGTGAATGATCACAGTCTCAGTATGCCTTTTGTATATTTTTGACTCTTAAAGATGATGTTATTATTTGACATTAAAAATATAAAATACATGCAGGGGAAAAAACAAACTACCATAACAAACAAATTTTATTTTTTCAAATGAATAATATAATCATGCTAAAAGGAAAGAAAGAGAACTTACCAAAGTTACTTTGGAACATCGCATTTTGAATTTATGCCCTGATATGGTCATATATGAGCTGCAACAAAGTACTGAACCATAGTTAATAGTGTTTTCTTCCCCATACTTTCTCCCTTTTCTCCCCTCCCTCTTCTTTCCTTTCTCCCTTCATTCCTTCTTTCTTTCATTCTTCCTTTCTGTCGCTCTTACTTTCTTCTTTACTTCCTTCCTCCTTTCTTTTCCTTCTAGAAGAGATAAAGTTAACAAGCCAGAAACTACTTGTAGTGTATGTTAGGACTGAATAAATGAGTAAATAAACCAAAGAGTTCAGTTCAGTTGCTCAGTTGTGCCCAACTCTTCGCAACCCCATGGACTGCAGCACACCAGGTCTTGCTGTCCACCACCAACTTCTGGAGTTTACTCAAATTCATGTCCATTGAGTCGGTGATGCCATCCAACCATTTTGTCCTCTGTCATCCCCTTCTCCTCCTGCTTTCAATCTTGTCCATCATCAGGGTCTTTTCAAATGAGTCAATTCTTCGCGTCAGTTGGCCAAAGTATTGGAGTTTCAGCTTCAACATCAGTCCTTCCAATGAATATTCAGGGCTGCTTTCCTTCAGGATGGACTCATTGGATCTCCTTGCAGTCCAAGGGACTCTCAAGAGTCTTCCCCAACACCACAGTTCAAAAGCATCATTTCTACGGTGCTCAGCTTTCTTTATAGTCCAACTCTCACATCCGTACATGACTACTGGAAAAACCATAGCTCTGACTAGACAGACCTTTAACTGAACAAATAAGAGCCATATCTTTCATGGTTAAAAAGAGGATTTGCAACATGGTAAAAAGGAAGCTTTGGAGAAGGAAATGGCAACCCACTCCAGTATTCTTGCCTGGAGAATCCCAGGGATGGAGGAGCCGGGTAGGCTGCAGTCCATGGGGTCACTAAGGGTTGGACATGACTGAACGACTTCATTCTCACTTTTCACTTTAATGCATTGGAGAAGGAAATGGCAACCCACTCCAGTATTCTTGCCTTGATAATCCCAGGAATGGAGGAGCCTGGTGGACTGCCGTCTATGGGGTCACACAGAGTTGGACACGACTGAAGCAGCTTAGCAGCAGCAGCAAGAAGAAAGCTTGTGGTTTTTAATTGAAATTTTCTAATTATAATTAACATCAGCATAGATGCATCATATATTACAATTAGAGAGATACATAGACAGAGGCAAAGAGGGAGAAAGAAGTAAGTAGGTGTATATAATGTTTGTATACAACAAAAGTTTCATTTTCTAATGCCCTTGTTTCCTCAAATAAATGAAGACTTCTTGCAGAAATAACAAATCCCGGGCTGGGTGAGGAAAAGCACAAAGTGAGCCTGAAATGTTTTGGTTTGAAAGAATGTAAGGAAACATGAACGAAGAATAGGGACATGTCAAAAGGACACAAGAGATGATTTGAAGTGGTTCTTACTTGAAAAATCTAGAAAAATGTGGGCATTAAAATAAGAAAGAGAATTAATATAATAATTCATTGAGTTATTTTTGGTGAAGGACTATCATTGCTTCAGGGAATTCAATTAAAACACAAATAGAAATCTTGTTTTAGAGACTTACTTCTACCAGCAACATCTTTATAGTAAATAATCTCCAAGTAATTTTCGGTCTGAGGTTGATGGTTGGGAGAAACCACTGGCAAGAGAAGGAAGCTCCCTGAGCCACTTAATTTGTATATGGGATTAAAATCTCAGTGAAAAGTGACATCCCTTGAGATGTAGTCAAAATCATTTTGTAAGATTTTAGTTATGTTCAAAACACAGTTAAAACCACTGCAAGAAAGCAGAAAGTGAAACAGATTTTCAGGAATTTCATCACTAGATTACTTTCTTGCAACATCCATTTCTTCCCAAGCCCGTCATGGAATTCTAAGAAGTTTCTCTTTTCCCCAGCACTTTAATGGCTTCAGTACCCTCAAAAAGTCTTGCTTCAGCTTCCTGTTTCCTAGAATTAGGATCAATGCGTGTCCACAGGGATAGAGGAGTCTGGTTGTTATACCAATAATGAGCAACAGTTTGTTTTTAGGCATAGTACTACCTGATATTTGTATGGCAGTGCCTATAAAATACAAGATAAAGAGGATGATAAAAGACACCAAAATCTTCATTGCTTTGATATGTGCTTCAGTGCTGGGATCTCTGAATCCTGTGGCATTCAATCGCATCTTTCTGTTGTGTCTCCAAAGGGAAGTTATTAATAAGAAACATGTAATCAGGCATAGTACAAAGACAAGAATGACTCCAATATTGAGCAGAATATGATTTGTCAAGTATTCCCTTTTATGCATGGCGATCAGCAAGGCTGAACTTCTGTTCTTCATAATATCATTAATACTAGGCTTTGCAATGCTTGGAAAAGCAAATAACCATGAAATGAGCAAGGACCCCATGAAAAGGAGAAGAACCCTGTTGATGTGACCCTTCAGCCAGAGAAAAATGCAGTGGGAATAATTGGCTATCTTCAGGAAATAGAAGATGTTGAGGCTGGTGGCAAACCAGATACTTGATTGATTCATAATTATCCATAAGTGAGCTATATTTTGACTTAGATTACCAGACAAATATGTATCTGGAAAAAACATCCTCACATATGCATCTGTAATTATTATCCATATCAGGCAAAATCTGGAAGAAGCTAAGCCAGTGAGAATAAGGCTGACAGTAGGGATCTTCTTGCTTTTCACACAATCAATGCAGCTTACAACTCCAATAAATCCATTCCCTAAGACCCCCAATACTGATTCACTAACTGCTACATAAATGAGGAGGCCTTCCACTATACTCAGCATGTCTGCCAATCCTTAATACTATTTTTGTTTCATTAATTTTCAATTACCTGCTGCAGAAAAAGGCATGCATTGCTGCTTGATGGCAGGATGATTTTCTTCTTTTTCATTTTATAAAGATGAAATGGACCCAATTATTGCATTGTTGTGGAATCCAAAATAGCTTCACAGAGACCCCTCTACTTATGGATATAAAATTTAGCTAGTCTACAGAACACACATCCAGACTGAATGCCTACCCACAATTTGTTAAGATGCAAATAAAAGTTTCTGTTTCTTGGAGTCTACTTGTCCTCCTGAGACTATTTTGCATTTGTTACCCTGGATTGTACAGTAGGAGTGCCTAACACATACCTACAGAAAACAGAGCAGAAGAGAAACATAAATTGGACTTTATCATTTTTTAATGTCAACAATGACATTGTCATTTATATTGTGTTAATAATGACAGGAGGCTTCCCAGGTGGCTCAGCAGGTAAAGAATCTGCTTGTAATGCAAGGGATGCCAGAGACTATATTCGATCCCTGAGTCAGGAAGATCCCCTGGAGGAGGGCAGGCAACCTACTCCAGTATTCTGGCCTGAAGAATGCCATGGACAGAGGAGCCTGGTGGGCTATATTCCATGGGGTCACAAAGAGTCGGACATGGCTGAGCAACTAAGCACAGCACAGCACAATAATGACAGTTTAGATATATAAAGCAAAAAGAGTGTATAGAAGAGATGAATGAATTTAGCCATTGTAGAAGGAAGCTGCTTCTTTGAAAAGATCAATAAAATGGATTAGCCTTTAGTCATACTGACTAAGGGTTTTCCAGTTGGCTCAGTGGTAAAAAGTCTACCTGTAAATGCAGGAGTCTCAGGAAATGTGGGTTTGATCCCTGGGTCAAGAACACTTCCTTGAAAAGGAAATGGCTACCCATTCCAGTATTTTTACCTGGGAAATTCCATGGACAGAGGAGTCTGGCTGGCTAGGGCCCATGGAGTCACAAAAATTCAGATGCAATTTAGTGCCTGAGCATGCATGCAAGGATGCTAACTAAGAATAAAAGAGAGGCCAGAAGTGAAATGCAATATCACAACTGATCCCACGGACATTTAAAGGAATATTAGGAGTAATTCTATGTCTCCTATAATAAATTAGGTGAAATGTACCAACTCTGAAAAACATCCAATGTCAATACTCACACAAGAAGAAATAGGAATGTGAATAGGTCTAATTCTGTTATTAAAATGAGGGGCTAATCAATAACCTTCTAAAACGGAAAGCAACAGGCCAAGGTGGAGTCATGGTAAATTGCAACAAACTTTTAAGGAATATTATACTAATTCTCTCTAGTCTCCTTCAAAGAATAGAAAAATGTATACAAAATTATAATTTAGCGAAACCACTGGGATACAGTTGTATCCCAGTTTGTATGCCTGAACATACAAACCTGGTTCAACATTTAAAATGATTTAATGTAACCCATCATAACAAATGAAAAAAAGCACACAATATATCAATAGCTGCAAAAAAGCATTCAACAAAATCCACATTCATTCGTTATAAGAATGCTCAATAAGCAAAGAATAGAGGAAAATATCTTCAACTTGATAAAGATTATCTAAAACAAATCTAAAACTAGCATTGCACTTCATGGTGAAATACTCAAAGTTTTTATACCAATAATAGGTACAAGTCAAAGATATTCTCTCTCACTACTGCTTTTCAACATGTTCTAGAAATACTAGCTAATGCAACAAAGGAAGAAAGATAAAAGTATACAAATTGGGATGGTAGAAATAAAATGATCTTTGCAGTTGACATGATCATGTATATAGAAAATCCAAAAGAAATGACCAAAAAAACCCTCCTGAAACTAATAAGTTAGTTTGACACAAATGTAGCAAGACACAATGTAGCCAGATACAAAGTTACCATATGTAAGTCAATTGCTTTCTTATACAGCAATGAACAAACTTAAAATTAAAACAAGATACCATTTCCATAACATCCCCCCAAATGAAATACTTAAGTATAAATATAACAGAATAAATGCAAAACTTTATGAGGAAAACTACAAAACTGATAAATGAAAATAAGGAACTAAGTAAATGCAAATGACAGAGAAACCTGGCAGACTACAGTTCATGGAGTCACAAAGAGTCAGACATGACTGAGTAACTAAGCACACACGTAAATGTAACAATAGTCCATGATTATGGTTAGGAAGACTCAATATTGTCAAAATGTCAGTTCTTCCCCACTTGATCTATAGATTCAGTGTAATCACAGTAAAAAATCTCAGCATGTTATCTTGTTGACCTTGACAAACCAATTCTAAAGTTTATATTATGAGTCAAAAGGCCCATTATAGGCAACATAATATTGAAGGAGAAGAATAATATCAGAGAATTGACACTATTTGCCATCAAGACTTAAATAAGACAGTGTGGTTTTAGCAAAACAATAGACCAATAGATAAATGGAACAGAATAAAGAGCCTATAAGCAGATCCACATGAATATAATCAACTGACCTTCAACAAAAGAGCAAAAGAGGTACAATGGAGCCCAGATCATCTTTTCAGCAAGCTGTACTGGAACAAATAGACACCCTCATGCAAAAAAAAATGACTTTGGATGTATTCGTTATACCATTCACAAGTATTAATACCAAACAGATCACACACTAAAATGTAACAAACAAAACTATAAAACTCCTACTAGATAACATAGAAGAAAACCTAGATGATCTTCAAAATGGCAATGACTTGTAAAATAAACCACCAAAGGCAAAATCCATGAAAGAATTAATTGATAAGCAGGACTTCATTAAAAAAGAAATCTGCTTTGCAAAAGGCACAGTCAAGAAAAGGAAAAGACAAGTCTCAGATTGGGAGAAAATATCTGAAAAAGACATATCTGATAAATTACTGTTTCCCAGAGCATAAAAAGAATTCATAATACTCAACAAAAAGTAGATAAGGAAACCTAGCTAAAAACTGGGTCAAAGATTTCAACATATACCCTACCAAAGAAGATATATAGGTGTTAAATTATATTCTACTGGCAGCAGTCCCTAATCCAAGTTCAGAATAAGGTCCTGAATGATTTCAACAAACTGAAGTGAAAGAATTATTATCCTAGGTTTAAAAAAGACTCTGTTTTCAGCAGGTTATGAATAAGAAAATAGACCCAGCTGCCACTGGCAATTATCTTTAACCCCAAAGAGACAAGGTCTAGGATGAAGATGCTAATGTCACAGAATAGAGAGGTAAATAGCTTGAGTCCTTGATCATGGATTAGAACCATCTCTCCTTTAGATACCTAGGTAAATGAAATAATTTTCTTAGAGTTTACACTAGTTTGAGACAAAACATTTTTTTTTAATAGTCAAAAGTTTCCTGACTAATGCTGTTCAGTCGTCAAG
This sequence comes from Capricornis sumatraensis, assembly GCF_032405125.1. Classification (NCBI taxonomy): domain Eukaryota; kingdom Metazoa; phylum Chordata; class Mammalia; order Artiodactyla; family Bovidae; genus Capricornis; species Capricornis sumatraensis. The sequence goes on along the minus strand of NC_091072.1, from coordinate 142,795,733 downwards.
TCATGTCCAAGTCATGTCCCACTCTTTACAACCCCATGGACTGCAGCATGCCAGGCTTCCCAGTCCCTCACCATCTCCTGGAGTTTGCCCAGGGCAATAAACAACCTTGTCATACTCCTTTCTCAGTCTTGATCCAGTTAGTTGTTCCATACAAGGTTCAAACTATAGCTTCTTGACCTGCATACAGGTTTACCAGAAGACAGGTTAGATGCTCTTGTATTCCCATCTCTTTAAGAGTTTTCCACAGTTTTTTATGATCCACACAGTCAAAGGCTTTAGCATAGTCAATGAAAGAGAGGTAGATGTTTTTGTGGAATTCCCTTGCTTTCTCTATGATCCAACAAATGTTGACAATTTGGTCTCTGGTTCCCCTGCCTTTTCTAAACCCAGCTTGAACATCTGAAAGTTCTTGGTTCATGTAATGTTGAAGCAGGATTTTCCTGACTAGCATAGCTCCCCAAAATATTGTTAATACATACATATTTTCAGGGACTGGTTCATGCTGTATATAACAAAGCATGTTGTTTCATATCACCTTGAGAATTATAACAATTAACGACAAATTCTTATTTTTTAAAATATCTATTCATTTATTTATTTGGCTGTGTCGGGTCTTAGGGCTTCTAAGTAACTCAGCTGGCAAAGAATCTGCCTTCAGTGTAGGAGACCGTGGTTCAATTCCTGACAGGAATAGCCCTTAGAGAAGGAATAGTTGTGCATGCAGGATTTTTGTTGTGGTGCAAGGATTCTCTAGTTGCATTGCTCAGGTTTAGTTGCTCTGCAGCCTGTGGGATCAGAGTTCTCTGACCAGGGATGGAACCTATGTCCCCTGCATTGCAAGGTGGATTCTTAACCACCGGCTCACAAGGGAAGTCCTTGTGTAATTGTTTTTATCTGTGGAAACGTCCCTCATGATATAAGGTTAATATAAATGAGAACACATAAACTTTTCCAATCATCTGGCAATATTGATTGCTAACCTCCCAAATATGTCTCTTCTTTACATTGTGTAGCTCTAATAAATATTTCAATAATTTATACTTATTTATCTGAATATTGACTTTTTTTCTGGTTAAAGGAGAATTTTATTTTAGCATCCTTAACAAAGCCCTTAGATTTCTGTATTCTCTTTTCACAGAAATCTCACTTCCAGAGCCATGTCACAAACTAAGATGCAAATATCACATACTAGCATAAAGAGAATTTCCATTTCACCAGAAATAAAATTTCATGCAAAGTAGGTAACACTTTCATGGTAAATAAATCCCAGACATCAGAAAACTACTTTGGAGAGGAAAAATTTTAAGTAACTATTAAAAATTATGCAAGAGAATCATGACCTAAATAGAAAATTGGAAATCACCTAAAAAGCCTTTTTAAAGAGCCACTGTCATTATTCTGTTATATAACTTTAACTTTTACATGGTTTGTGGATATAATATGTTGTTCTATAATATTTTCTCTACTAAGAAACACAGTTACCATTTCTCATATTAATAATACCTTTGCTATCATATCTGAGAGTATCTTAGTCATTCTCCTTCTCTAAAGTTTTAAATGCTATCAATTGTACGCTGCAGGGTTTCTCAACCTCACACATGACATTTTGGGCTGGTAGTTCTTTGTTGTAGGAGGCTGTCTCAGAATTGCAGGATGCCTAGCAGCATCCCTGGCCTCCACCCACAAGTAGCTGGCATCACCTCCCCAGCTGTGACAACTGTAAATGTCTCCAGACATTGCCAAATGTCCCTTGCAGAGGGGGCAAAAATTGCCTAAGTTGAAAAACACTGATACACTATTACAACTACTACCAACTGATAAATAATTGTGAAGAAATTTTTCTTCTTCACATACCTATGTTTGTTTTACATGAAAACATGTTAAGAATAGGTACAAAAGCATGACCCACAAATGTTGAACATAGGTCAAAAAGTAGGCATTTCCTTAAATGAATTCCACCCTACTATAAAACAAGAGATATTCCTGGTTTCACAAATGAGAGAATAGTTTCCATGTGGAATGGAAATTGAAATGACATGTGCACTAGAGCACAGCAAGTACTGATAAATTTTGAAAGACCCACATGCAGCCTGGATTCTTTATGTTGCTGAGCAACATGTCATCACAATAGATAAGTAAGAAAAATTCATTACTAAAATCTGAAAAGTTCTCATAGAAACAAAATACCACATTATTTTTAAGTGTACAAACAAGAGTATAATACATAAAAATATATGCAGATGAATAATCAGCCAAGGTATGATCTATTTAAATTAAAAATATTTCACTAGGAGATAATGAAAGTTTGGAATGAAAGTACAGAAATAATGCAGAAGCCAACACAATATTGTAAAGTGATTACCCTACAATAAAAAAGAGAAAAAAGTACAGAAATAAGTTATTTCTGAATAGGGAAATTATAAAAATGTAGATATATTCTCAAGGTTTTATAGGTTTAGTATATTCCCAAGTATCATCTTGAAAGAATTGTGAATAGAATTTAAAAAAGATGACAGTAGCCATTCAAAAAAATTTCAGTCAATAAAGATTTTAATCAAGTAATTTTTAAAATACTATATGTGCTTATGTTAAGAATATACACAAAGGCACAAATGAATGTTTTATTCAGTTGATTTCTATTATGTAATTGTCAAAGGATATATTCATAACATTTCTGGATTTTTTTAGTGAGTGAAGGGTATGGTATAGGTTTGTTTTATAAGCTGGTAACTGATATTTTGAATATCTTTGGATTAAAAAAGAATCTAGATGAATTCGAAGGTGTTTAATTGCCACTCCAGAATGGAAAGAGACACATGTACCCCAATGTTCATCGCAGCACTGTTTATAACAGCCAGGACATGGAAACAACCTAGATGTCCATCAGCAGACGAATGGATAAGAAAGCTGTGGTACATATACACGATGGAGTATTACTCAGCCATTAAAAAGAATACATTTGAATCAGTTTTAATGAGATGGATGAAACTGGAGCCAATTATACAGAGTGAAGTAAGCCAGAAAGAAAAACACCAATACAGTATACTAACACATATATATGGAATTTAGAAAGATGACAATGATGACCCTGTATGCGAGACAGCAAAAGAGACACAGATGTGTAGAGTGGACTTTTGGACTCTGAGGGAGAGGGAGAGGGTGGGATGATTTGGGAGAATGGCATTGAAACATGTATACTATCATGTAAGAAACGAATCGCCAGTCTATGTCCGATGCAAGATACAGGATGCTTGGGGCTAGTGCACGGGGAGGACCCAGAGAGATGTTATGGGGAAGGAGGTGGGAGGGGGGTTCATATTTGGGAGCGCATGTACACCCGTGGTGGAATCATGTCAATGTATGGCAAAACCAATACAGTATTGTAAAGTAAAATAAAGTAAAAATAAAAATTAAAAAAATAAAAATTCTCCTTTATTAATCATATGTTAACGTTCTAAATCACTTTCAGTATCTACTGCCATGTGTTCAGTTCCATGAATGCTCTCTTATTTCATTCTGCTTCTTTGTTTTGTTTTTTCCTTTTTCTGGCTTGCTCCTTTGCAATTATACTTCCTATAGTTTGATTTTTTATCTTATCTCTTCTCCTCTTGCATAGAATTGCTTTCTTGAATTTGATGGAGAATATCTAGTACAATTACTGTAGATTTCTTGTGTTCTGAAGTAACTCTTTTTAAAACTGTTTTTGATTCCACTGTGTGCTATATGGTGTTTGTTGCTTAAAGCTTTTGTTGGTTTCCTTTTACTTTGCTTACACAGTCTCAAACAGTAAGTAAGTCTTCAAATTAGGTCTGCAGCTTCCACCTGAAACCACTGAGTGGCTTTTGAATTATCTTATTTTTTGTTTTTATATGTATTAGGTTATCCCTGTATTATTGACCTAGATAGATAACTAACTTGCTACCCAGCAATCCAAGAGAGCTAGGCAGAGTTGGTTCTCTTGGAAACTGCAATAGGGGAACTTCTCTTCCATGTTATCTCTCTGTTTTTGAGGAGCTTCCCAGATATTCATAACAGGTGCCAGACTAAATGTAACCTAGTTTTCCTCCAAAAAGTAAAATAGTTTTGGGGGCATTTTACTACTACAGAATCAAATTCCTCCATATTAACACACAGCATTAATTTAGAATAACATGGCCTTGGGATCGCACATCATCCCATTAATAGGTTCTGTAAGGTTCACTAAGGAGCCCTCAATTTCAACACTCTTGGCTACCTCGATAACTATTTCTTCAAAACCATCTCTCCTGGTTTGCTATTCATTGACACAACCTGAACTCTAGACACACACAAAGACTCCAACACTGATGTAGGATTCCTTTATTTGCATCTATGGAAAAGGCATATGACACTACCCCCAACTTCAGCCACCATTCTTTCAAGGCTAGAGATTCCAGGATGTAACAGGATTGCCAGCACACACCTGGATTTCTTTCCACTGTCATTTTCAATAGGAATTCAGGCTTTTGCACATTGCTAAAGATGAGGGCCATATTCTTGAAGATAATTTAATATTCTAAAGTATCTCATAGAGGATAATGGCAGAGGATTTCCCAGCAGTCATTATATTTATGGTAGGAGGAATTGTGGAGAATGAAGAGTAGGTCTACATGGGTGGAAACATGAAGGCATTACTTGCTAAAGCGGGACAAAGGTCAGTATACAGACACAGGTATTGTCAGGATTTCAAGCTACCAGTTTAAGGTTTAAATGCTCCAATTTTCCCTTAATTTATAGCACAAAATATTTCTATTATTTTCTGACTTATAAAAACGAATCTCATATTCTTTACTCTCCTATTAGCAGATTTTGTATCAGACTGATTAAATGTGACTCTTTCATGGCACAAATTCCTCACTGTCACTTTCAGAAAATTTGCTATTTTTATTAAACAAAAAGATCAAGAAAACATACACTTTTTTGCCAATTTATCCAACTATTTTATTAATCTTATTTTTATTTTTACTTTATTTTACTTTACAATACTGTATTGGTTTTGCCACACATTGACATGAATCCACCATGGGTGTACATGAGTTCCCAATCCTGAATCCCCCTCCTACCTCCCATCCCATATCATTTCTTTTTGATTCTGCTCCATTAAGTAATTACATATTTCTTTACAATTCTTAGAACTGTCTTTGAATAGTAAAGCACAATATCTTCCACTGATTAAGTAGATTTATTTAAAATTTACCCTTTGTAAATTTTTCCTTTTCCTTAACAATCATTGATTAATTAATAAAAAGTATCAGAGAGCAGTGTAGTAGACCATTTAATAATAATAGAATCAAGAGCTAATAAGAAGGGTATAGTTCATTCTTTTTTCACCTACTCTTCTATTTTTTAGCCAGAAGAATTGAGTTTGACTCTTAAAGCTAGCACTTTGTAAGGTCACTTATATATGAAGATCCTCAGTATTTTCACCATAGAAAATTATAAAATAATAGATATTATCTACAATTTCATGAAGCTTAAATTAAATAACTATGTCAAATTGCCAAGGATAGTTAATGCAATACGAGGAAACATTTCTCTTGTGTCTTATATCAACAGGTCAATGAAGATTTTTTTTAGATTCAATTTTCCTTAGTAGATTCACAGAAGTCTCTCTCCGTTTTCCATTTCCTAGAATCAAAATAAAATGGTGAATTGAAGGATAGAGAAATGCTACAGACTTAATAACAATAAAAGTCATTTCATTTTCTAGTGTGAAACAGGACCAGGTTAACAAGAATGTAGCCAAATAGTGCACAACTAAGAAAATGACTAAAGAAGTTAAAGTATTTCTGGCTCTCACAAGAATCCCTGTGTTGAAGTCTCTGGATCCTTTGGCATGATTTTTCATCTGCCTGGTATGTTTCCATAAGGAAAAGATTAACAAGAAAAATAAAATGAGTGACACAGCCAAGGGGATGAGAGATCCTAGGTGGAGGAGAATTTGACTGCTATAGGACCGGATTTTATGCATATTTTTTCCAATGCAAGTTGTTTTCTATTTCTAAATGGTCACTGACCCCAAATGTATGAAAAGTTATGCTCAGAAAATTAAAATCAAAGAAAGACAGAATCCCAGAAGAATGGTAAAAAACAACTTTATTTCTTCTGCACTTCAGCCAGAGAAAGAAAGGGTGGGAAAAATTAGATAGCTTGAGGAAGTAGAAGACGCTGAGGCAGACAGCACACCAGGTACCTAAGGAGTTGCTCAAATTCCAGAAGAAATAAAAAATTACTTCTATTACCTGATGACTTTCAAATATTCCTGGATAGATCACTATTCTAACACCACCCAAGAATTATGAATATCATGCCAGTTCTGGAGATGGCCAACTATGTTAAGATCAAGTTCAACAAGGAGATATTCTTGCTTTTGAGAGAGTCAGCACAGAGTACTAGTGCAATGAATTCATTTCTGCAAATTCCTGTTATGAATTCTAAGATTTCAGTGATTAAAAAAACTTTTTTGATTACACTTGACATGCCAGCAGAAGTAAAATCTCAGTTACTTTGGTCACTGTCAATAGAGGGTCTTCCAAATGATGGTTTTAAAGTGATACAGCATGTTATGGCAAAACCAATACAGTATTATAAAGCAAAATAAAGTAAAAATAAAAATTTAATAAAAAAATGATACAACAGTTGAGAATGCTCTTGTTCAGGCTTATATTTTGGAGTCTGTTTTAGTCTAGAAAAGAAATCCCACCATGAAATAAAAAATGGGTATCTTCCAAATATGTAAACCCTTAAAACTGCAATCTTCACATAAGTATGATCTCATTGACTAATTCACTCTTTTTGCCATTTTCACAGCCTGAATTCTTCATTTATGAGTTTGACTGAAGGTGAGGTCATATTAGCTGAGCACTGAAGAATTGATGATTTTGGACTGTGGTGTTGGAGAAGTCTCTTGAAAGTCTTTTGGACTGTAAGGAGATCCAACCAGTCAATCCTAAAGGAAATCAACCCTGAATATTCATTGGAAGGACTGATGCTGAAGCTGAAGCTCCAATACTTTCACCACCTGATGCAAAGAACTGACTCATTGGAAAAGACCCTGCTGCTGGGAAAGATTGAAGGCAGGAGGAAATGGGGATGACAGAGGATGAGATGGTTAGATGGCATTACCGACTCGATGGACATGAGTTTGAGCAAGCTCTGAGAGCTGGTGATGGACAGGGAAGCCTGGTGGGCTGCAGTCCATGGGGTTGCAAAGAGTCAGACATGAGTGACTGACTGAACTGAACTTAGGTCATATTTGCTAACATGCAAATAAGAAGATTTTATGACACTGTTTTGTACTTTCTTTTTCCTCAAGTAGGAAATTTTACATTGATTAAAGTTGGAATTTACAGTAACAAATTACCACTCAAAATGTATGAGTTTCCTTGTAAATTCTAATTTCTGAGATTAAATATGGCCCTAAATCTTGAATTCCCAACAGGCTAAAGCTCCACAGAAAATAATCTTGACCCATTCTAGTTACAACCTCACATGCTCCTATTTTTTTTTATATTTATATGTGTGAAGATGTGTAAATTTAATTTCTCTCATGCAATAGGCATCTGAGAGTCCCATCACTTCATGGCAAATAGATGGGGAAACAATGGAAACAGTGACAGACTTTATTTGTTTCGGGTTCTCAAATCACTTCAGATGGGACTGCAGCCATGAAATTAAAACATGCTTGCTCCTTGGAAGAAAAGTTATGACCAACGTAGACAGCATATTTAAAAGCTGAGACATTACTTTGCCATTAAAGGTCTGTTTAGTCAAACCTATAGTTTTTCCAGTAGTCATATATGGATGTCAGAGTTGGAGCATAAAGAAAGCTGAGTGCTGAAGAAGAATTGATGTTTTTGAACTGTGGTGTTGGAGAAGACTCTTGAGAGTCCCTCAGACTGCAAGGAGATCAAACTAGTCAATCCTCAGGGAAATCAGTCTTGAATATTCATTGGAAGGACTGATGCTGAAGCTGAAGCTCCAGTACTTTAGCCACCTGATGCGAAGAACTGACTCATTTGAAAAGACCCTGCTGCTGGGAAAAATTGAAGGTGGGAGGAGGAGGGGATGACAGAGGATGAGATGGTTCGATGGCATCACCAACGTGATAGACATGAGTTTTAGTAAGATCTGGGAGTTGGCGATGGACAGGGAAGCCTGGTGTGCTGCAGTCCATGGGGTCACAAAGAGTCGGACATGACTGAATGACTGAACTGAACTGAACATGCAATAGTCAGCTTGTAAGAGTAATCTATTTATTTCCATATAATTGTAGCTGATTTATTCTCACTGCTATACTATACAGCCTCAGACCACTGTCTTTTTGACAGTGGGAGAAGGAGCTGTACATTGTCCTGAATTTTTTTTAGCTTCTCTTTCATAATCCTAAGTTTTCTCTTCTTGTTTCTTCTTCTTTTTTTTTTTGTCACTCACCTTCCCTAGGTATGGCTCTATTCCTTGTTCCTTCCTCCTATTCCAAAAGCAATCTTCATGAGACCACCATCTCAAACTTTGCACATTCTCAGCTCCCTTCTGTGTAGTCCTTGCTGTGATCTTCCAGACTTCTTTTTCAGTACTTTCACATTTAGCATGAATATCTTTTTCTTTCTAGGGCGATTTTAGTCAAGTCTTATATCCTCACTCCACACTGATGTCTTTCATACAATTTTCCCAGAAATGTGAGATGTCACCAACACCACCATGAAACTCCATAACAAGATCCAACAGAGCTGGATCTCTTCTCCTGGTTGTTGATTCACTTCCTTTAATAAATAGTTTTTGTGATAAACCAGTAATCTGGTGAGTTCACATGTTTTCTGAGTTCTGTGAGCCACTCTAGCAAATCAGTCAAACCCAAGCAGGGGGATCACTGGAACCTCTGATTTACAGCCAATAACTCAAAAGCACAAGTTACAACCTGGGCTTGCCATTGGCATCTGAAGAGAGAGAGCAGTGTTGCGGGACAGAGCCCTGAACTTGCGTAATCTGATCCTATCTATAGGTAGGTAATGTCAGTCTGTGTACTCAGTCGCTTCGTCATGTCCAACCCTTTGCAACCCATGTACTCCATGTTCAAGTAGTGTCCAACTCTTAGACCCAAGGCTCCTCTGTCCATGGAATTTTCCAGGCAAGAATGCTGGAGTACATTGCCATTCCCCACTCAATGGTAGTGACAGAGTTAGTTAATTGCAGGGTGATGTAGGAAAGGCTGCAACACATTGGAACTGGGTGTCAGAATCAATAAATACACACGTACAAGATTATTCATAGCTGCATTGTTTGTAATTGCAAAATATCAGAAGCAAAGATATACTTAGAATCTGTTGAATCAACTCTTGTATATTCAAATGATGGAGTACTAAAAATGTGTGAAAAAGAATGAGAAATGATTTCATGACTAGATGGGATGATTTTTTAATATATTTTTAAATGAAGGAAGCAAAGTGTAAACTATCTTTTTATTGTAGTATAATTGCTTTAAAATGTTGTGTAGTTTCTGCTGTAGATAAAGCAAATCAGCTATACATATACATATATCCCTTACCTCTTAGACCTCTTTCCCACCCCCACCACACAATCCCATTCCTCTTGGTCATCACAGAGCACTGACCTGAGCTCCTTGTGCTATACAGGTTTCCATTGGCTATTTATTTTACACATGGTAGTGTATATAAGTCAATCTTAACCTCCAAATTTGTCCCACCCTTTCCCTCTTCCACCCTCATCCACTTGTCCATTCTCTATGTCCATGTCTCTACTCTGGCCCTGCAAATACATTCATCTGTACCATTTTTCTAAATTCAACATATGTGCATTCAGTTCAGTTCAGTTCAGTCGCTCAGTCATGTCTGAATCTTTGCGACCCCATGAATCACAGCACGCCAGGCCTCCCTGTCCATCACCATCTCCCGGAGTTCACTCAGACTGGCGCTCATTGAGTCAGTGATGCCATCCATCCATCTCATCCTCTGTCCTCCCCTTCTTCTCCTGCCCCCAATCCCTCCCAGCATCAAAGTCTTTTCCAATGAGTCAACTCTTCGCATGAGGTGATCAAAGTACTGGAGTTTCAGCTTTAGCATCATTCCTTCTAAAGAAATCCCAGGGCTGATCTCCTTCAGAATGGACTGGTTGGATCTCCTTGCAGTCCAAGGGACTCTCAAGAGTCTTCTCCAACACCACAGTTCAAAAGCATCAATTCTTTGGCACTCAGCCTTCTTCACAGTCCAAATCTTACATCCATACATGACTACTGGAAAAACTATAGCCTTGACTAGATGGACCTTAGCTGGCAAAGTAATGTCTCTGCTTTTGAATATGCTATCTAGGTTGGTCATAACTTTTCTTCCAAGGAGTAAGCATCTTTTAATATCATGGCTGCAATCGCCATCTGCAGTGATTTTGGAGCCCCCCAAAATAAAGTCTGACACTGTTTCCACTGTTTTTCCATCTATTTCCCATGGAGTGATGGGACCGGATGCCATGACCTTCGTTTTCTGAATGTTGAGCTTTAAGCCAACTTTTTCACTCTCCTCTTTCACTTTCATCAAGAGGCTTTTTAGTTCCTCTTCACTTTCTGCCATAAGGGTGGTGTCATCTGCATATCTGAGGTTATTGATATTTCTCCCAGCAATCTTGATTCCAGCTTGTGTTTCTTCCGGTCCAGCATTTCTCATGAGGTACTCTGCATATAAGTTAAATAAGCAGGGTGACAATATATAGCCTTGACATACTTCTTTTCCTATTTGGAACCAGTCTGTTGTTCCATGTCCAGTTCTGACTGTTGCTTCCTGACCTGCATACAGATTTCTCAAGAGGCAGGTCAGGTGGTCTGGTATGCCCATCTCTTTCAGAATTTTCCACAGTTTATTGTGATCCACACAATCAAAGGCTTTGGCATAGTCAATAAAGCAGAAATAGATGTTTTTCTGGAACTCTTTTGCTTTTTCCATGATTCAGCAGATGTTGGCAATTTGATCTCTGGTTCCTGACTTCACTTTGTATGACAGACTCTAGGTCCATTCACATCTCTACAAATGACCCAATTGCATTCCTTTTTTATGGCTGAGTAATATTCCACTGAATATATGTTCCACATTTTCTTTATCCATTCATCTGTTGATGGACATTTTAGGTTGTTTCCATGTCCTGGCTGTTGTAAATGCTGCTGTCTGGGTACATGTGGCCTTTCACATTATGATTTTCTCAGGGTATGTATGCCCAGGAGAGAAACTGCTGGGTCATGGGACCTAATTAAACTTAAAAGCTGCTGCACAGCAAAGAAAACCATAAACAAGATGAAAAGATAACCCTTAGAGTGGGAGAAAATAGTTGTAAACAAAGCAATGAGAAGGGATTAATCTCCAAAGTATACAAACAACTCATGCAACTCAATATCGAAACAACAGATAACAAAATAAAAAAAGAAAATGGGTGGAAGATCTAAATAGACATTTCTCAAAAGAGGATATATGGAGGCAAAAAGACACATGAAAAGATACTCAATATAACTAATTATTAGAGAAATCCAAATCCAAACTACAATGAGGTGACACTGCACACCAGTCAGAATGGCCATCATCAAAAAAAATCTATAAACAATAAATGCTGGAGAGGATGTGGAGAAAAGAAAACTCTTCTACAAAAAAAGGAAACCCTTCTACAATGTAGTTGGGAATGTAAACTGATATAACTACTATGTTGAACAATATGGAATATAACAATTTCTTACACATGAAATTAAAATTTTATATGCATATATTTGTTTATTATTTCAACAAATAAAAGGAAGAAAGCAGAAATAATTGAGATTCATTATATACAGAGCAATTTAAAATTATATGGAAGTTACTGGTTGGGGGGGCAGGAATGGTAATGTTCTTAATAAGCCTTTGCAGAGTTTTAACTCTTAAAAAATTATGTCAATATTTTACATAAAAAATAAATAAAAGCTAGGTAATTGCACAATTAAAAAAAAGAAAACTAAAAAAAAAGTTTAAAAGAGCTGGGGTAAAAATCTAAAACAGAATACAATAAAAACCAGTCCTCATTTTTTCAAATGAATAATATAACCACCCTAAAGGAAAACAAAAAGAACTAACTGAAGCAATTTTGGAACACAGTATTTTGATTTTATGCCCTGCTTTACTCTAAAGCAAATATGAGCTGCAAAAAATGACTGAAACATACCTAATAGTATCTTCTTCCTTCCCTCCTTCCTTCTTTTCCTCTCTTTCTTGTCCTCTTTCTTTTTCTTTCCTTCTTTCTTTATTCCTCTGTCTTTTTTCTTATTCTTCTTTCCTTCCTTGCATCCATTCTTGCTTCATTCCTTTCCTCCTATTTCTTTCTTTCATTTGAGGAAATCTAACACTCATTAAAAAAAAAAAAAAAACTCTCAGTAAATTAGAAATAGAGAGAAATGTCTTCAGCCTGATAAAGATGATCTACAGAAAACCTAGAGCTATTAGAGCATTGTAATTCATGGTGAAATACTCAAAGTGTTTCCACTAATATCAGGTACAAGGCAAAGATATCCTCTCTCACCACTCTTTATCAGCATGTACTGGAAATTCCAGCTAATGCAATAAAATAAGAAAGAGAAATAAAAGGTATACAGGTTGGGATGGAAAAAATGAAACTACTTTTGTTTGCAGTTGAGATGATCATCTAAATAGGAAATAAAAAGTATGAAAACCCCCTGAAAATAATAAGCAATTATAGCAAGGTAACAAGTACAAAGTTAAGATACCAAAGTCAATTGCTTTCTTATACACTAGTAATGAGCATGGAGAATTTGAAATTAAAAACAATATTATTTACATTAGCATCCAAAAAATGAAATACTTAGACATAACAAGTGCAAGACCAATATGAGGAAAACTACAAAACTCTAGTAAATGAAAATGAAGAAGAGCTAAATATATGTAACAATAGTCCATGTTTATGGGTAAAAAGGCTCTATTCAAAATGACACTTCTTTCCAACTTGATCTATAGATTCAGTGCAATCCCAATATCTCAGCATCTTTTTGATAATGGCAAACTAATTCTAAAGTTTATATGAAGAGCTAAAAGACTCATAATAGTCATCACAATATTGATGGGGAAGAACAAAAAGAACTGACACTACTTGATATCAACTTACTATTAATCTAAAAGTGTAGTAACCAAGACAGTGTGGTATTCACAAAAAATTAATAGACAAATGGAACAGAATAAAGAGCCCATGAATAGACCTACATACATATGGTCAACTGACCTTCAACAAAAGGGCAAAAGCAATACAATGGAGCAGAGACAGTCTTTTCAACAAGCAGCATTGGAACAACTGGACATCCACACGCAAAAAAAAAAAAAAAAAAAAAGAAAGAAAGAAATGAATTTAGAGACACACCTTACACCATTCACAAACTTTCACTCAATATGGACCATAGACCTAAAGGTAACAGCAGAACCATAAAACTCTTAGAAGACAACATAGGGGGAAAAAGAAAGAGATGATCTTGTAAATGACAATGACTTTTTAGATAAAATGCGAAAGTCAAAATCCATGAAATAACTTTGTGATCCCATGGACTTCAGCTTTCTAGGTGCCTCTGTGCATGAAATTCTCTGGGCAAGAATACTGGAGTGGGTTGCCATTCCCTTCTCCAGGGAATCTTCCCTAACCAGGGATTGAACTCAGGTTTCCTGCATTGCAGGCAGATTCTTTACCTTCTGAGCCACCAAGGAAGAATCAATTGATAAGTTAGAATTCATTAATACATAAAATTTCTGCTTTGCAAAAGATAAACCAGACTGGGAGAAAATATTTGCAAAACACATATCTGATAAATGATTGATGTTCAAAGCATAAAATGAATGCCTAATATTCAATAAGTAGGAGAAATGCAGTTTAGAACTGGACCAAAGATTTTAACATATACCCTACCAAAGATATACAGGTATCAAATCATGATATTCTATTAGTAGCTGGTCCCTGATCCAAGTGTAGAATAAGGTCTCAAATGATTTTAATAAGCTGAAATTAAGGATTTAATATCCTTAGTTTAAATTAGAATTCCCTGTCTGCAACAAGACACAAGTAAGAAAACAGATTCAGTTGCCATTGGCTACTATCTCGTAATCCAAAAGAGAAGAGCCCTAGGGAAGAAGACCCTAAGATCAACACAACAGAGGAGTAAATAACCGGAATCCTTGTCATGACTGATAACTCTCTCCTTGCGATGCCTAGGTAAATAAGATAATTAATTTCCTTATAGTTTACACCAGTTTGAGACAAGAATTTTTTATAGTCAAAAGCTTCTTGACTAATATATCTCCCTAAAATACTGTTAATATGTACATATTTCCAACAGGCTCATGCTGCGTATGATACAACCTAAAGTTTAATATCATTTTAGGAATATTAGCAATTAATAAGTAATTTCTCCATTTAGGGAAATTTCACTCAGTATATAAGAAAATGTTACCTTTTCCAATGAATTTAGCACCCTAACTTCATTCAATATAGAAAGTAAGTAGTAAAACATCTCATTTTTTTAAGTTGTGTGGCTTTAATAACTATTTCTATGTTGTTGTTCAGTCTCTAAGTCGAGTCCGATTCTTTGCAATCTCATGGACTGCAGCACACCAGGTTTCCCTGTCCTTCATCATCTCCCAGAGTTTGTTTAAACTCATGTCTGTTGAGTTGGTGATGCCATCCAACCATCTCACCCTCTGTCATCCCCTTCTCCTGCCTTCAATCTTTCCCAGCATCAGGATCCTTTCCAATGAGTCGGCTCTTCCTATCAAGTGGCCAAACTATCGGAGCTTCAGTATCAGTCCTTCCAATGAATATTCACGGATGATTTCCTTTAGGATTGACTTGTTTGCTCTCTTTGCAGTCCAAGGGGCTCTCAAGAGTCTTCTCCACAGTTAGAACTTTAGAACCACAGTTTTAAAGCTTCAGTTCTTCAGTGCTCAGCCTTCTTTATGGTCCAGTTCTCACATCCGTACATGACTACTGGAAAAACCATAACTTTGACTAGACAGATTTTGTTGGCAAAGAAATGTTTCTGCTTTTTAATACACTGTCTAGGTTTGTCATCACTTTTTTTTTTTTTTTTAGGAGCAAGTGTCTTTCAATTTCGTGGCTGCAGCTCATTCCACATGCTTGCAAGGTAGTGCTCAAAATCCTCCAAGCTAGGCTTCAACAGTACGCGAACCGAGAACTTCCAGATGTACAAGCTGGATTTAGAAAAGACAGTGGAATAAGAGATCAAATTGCCAATATCCAACGGATCATAGAAGAAGCAAGAGAATTCCAGAAAAACACCTACTCTGCTTCATTGACTACACTAAAGCCTTTGACTATATGGGTCACAACAAACTGGAAAATTCTTTTTTTTAATTCTTTTTTTTTTTTTTACTTTACAATATTATATTGGTTTTGCCACAAATCAACATGAATCCGTCACGGGTGTACACGTGTTCCCAATTCCGAACCCCCCTCCCACCTTCCCCCAGCCACGCCATCCCTCTGGGTCATCCCAGTGCACCAGCCCCAAGCATCTTGCACACTGCATGGAACCCAGACTGGCAATTTGTTTCTTATATGATATTATACATGTTTCAATGCCATTCTCCCAAATCATCACACCCTCTCCCTCTCCCACAGAGTCCAAAAGACTGTTCTATACATCTGTGTCTCTTTTGCTGTCTCACATACAGGGTTATCGTTACTATCTTTCTAAATTCCATATATATGCATTAGTATACTGTATTGGTGTTTACCACCACTTTACCTGCCTCCTGAGAAACCTGTATGCAGGTCAGGAAGCAACAGTCAGAACTATTTCTATAATTTATATTTATTTATTTGAATATTTCCATTTTTGGTTAAAAGACCATTTTATTTTATAGTCTTTTACAAAGCCCTTAGATTTTCTGTATTCTTTTTTCAGAGAAAACTTACTTCTAGTGTCACCACACAAAGTGAGATGCAAATGTCACATACTAGCATAAAGAGAATTTCCATTTCACCAGGAACAAAACTTTCATGCAAAGTAAACAACATTTTCATGGTAAAATAAATCTCAGGCATCTACTTTGGAAGGGAAAATTTTTAAGTAACTATTGAAAAGTATTCCAGAGAGTCCTGATCTGTGCAGAAATTTGGAAATCACCTAAAAAAGCTTTTAAAAAACAACCATTGTCAACATATTGTCATCTAAATTTTAACTTTTACATGCTTTGTAGAAATACATAGAATATGTTGTTCTGTAATATTTTCCCCACTAAGAAACAGCTATCATTTATCACATTAATAATACTATTCTCTATCATGTTTATCTTAGAGAGTCAATTATTTTTATTTTAATTCCTTCATAATTCTCTTGAAGTTTAAGCTCTTCCCAGTTGTTCACTACAGGGCTTCTCAATCTCACACATGACATTTTGGGCTGGATAGTTCTTTGCTGTAGGAAACTGTCCTGGAATTGTAGGATCCCTAGCAGCATCCCTGGCCTCTATCCACAGAGGCTGGCATCATCTCCCTAGATGTGACAACCATACTTTCCAAATGGACCTAGAGAGGGGTCAAAAACCACATTTGTAGAACACTAATACACTATTTTATCTACTTGATAAACAACTGTGCGTAAGTGCATTTGCAAATACCTGTGTTGCTTCCCTTACATCAAGGCATGGTCAGAATAGGTTAAAAACCATGACCTTAAAATGTTGGCAGCAGATAAAAAACTAGGCATACCTCAAGCAAATTTCACTGCCCTAGAAAACTACATATATTCCTACTTTCAAAAACGAGAGAATAATTCTGGTACAAGTGGAACAGAAACTAAAGTCGAATGAACATTAGATCACAAAAGAATCCTGATAAATTTTGAAGGATCCACATGCGGAACATATTCTTCATGCTGTTGAGCAGCATGTGATTACATTACATATGCAAGAAAAAAATCATAAGCAAAATCCTGACAAATCATATAAAAATAAAATACAACAATTTTTTCTTTCTAAATGTGCAAACAAAAGTGAATAATACAGAAAAATATATGCAGATAATTAGCTTAGAAATGATCTATTTCAATCAAACAGACAACAATGAGATAATTAAGTTTTGAATACAAGGACAGAAATGCGTTTCTTAATCAGAAAACAAAAATTTATATATAATGTAAATACATTCTCAAGAATTTCTAGATTTCATATATTTCTAAACATTGTCTTGAAAAAATACTAAGTAGAGGTCAAGAAAAGATGATAGTATTTGTTCAACAAAGTTTCAGTCAATGAAGATTTTAATCCAGTATTTATTGAAATATTAAATGTGTTCCTATTAAAAGCATATGCAAGTGCTCACATGCATATTTTATTCAAGTTCTATAATGCTACTGTCAGAATATGTATTCTTAACATTTCTAGGTTTGGGGGGAGGGTGATAGCTAAGGGTTAGGTTTGTTTTATAAGCTGGTAACTAATCAATATTTTTTAGTACTTTTGGATTAAAAAAGGGATCTAGACAGATTCTATGATGCTTAATTGCAGCCCCATGTATAAAAATTATCCTTTATTAATCTTAGATCAAGGTTCTAGATGACTTTGTTTTCTGAACCTTGAGCTATAATATGAACAATTATATACATAATACATGTGTTTTAAAACTTCTGTTGTGGTGTATGATTTCATGAATGTTCTATTTATTCACATCTTTGCTTTTTTTCCCTATGCTGTTGCTGCTGCTGCTGCCGCTAAGTCACTTCAGTCATGCCCGACTCTGTAAGGCCCCATAGATGGCAGCCCACCAGGTTCTTCTGTCCATGAGATTCTCCAGGCAAGAATACTGGAGTGGGTTGCCATTTCCTCCAATGCATGCATGCATGCTAAGTCGATTCAATCATGTCTGACTGTGCGACCCCATGGACAGCAGCCCACCAGGCCACTCGATCCATGGGATTCTCCAGGCAAGAATACTGGAGTGGGTTGCCATTTCCTTCTCCTTTTTTTCTCTATGGACCTTTGCAATTTTCCTTTTTATATTTTATTTTTGCTGTTTATCTTATAACAATATCAATAACCTCAGATATGCAGATGACACCACTCTTATGGCAGAAAGTAAAGAAGAACTAAAGAGCCTTTTGAGGAAAGTGAAAGAGGAGAGTGAAAAAGTTGGCTTAAAACTCAACATTCAGAAAACGAAGATCATGGCATCTGGTCCCATCACTTCATGACAAGTAGATGGGGAAGCAATGGAAACAGTGACAGATTTTATTTTGGGGGACTCCAGATGGTGACTACAGCCATGGAATTAAAAGACCCTTACTCTTTGGAAGAAACGTTATG
Organism: Capricornis sumatraensis; assembly: GCF_032405125.1. Taxonomy (NCBI): domain Eukaryota; kingdom Metazoa; phylum Chordata; class Mammalia; order Artiodactyla; family Bovidae; genus Capricornis; species Capricornis sumatraensis. The sequence goes on along the minus strand of NC_091072.1, from coordinate 142,777,377 downwards.
ACCAACCTAGACAGCATATTAAAAGCAGAGACATTACTTTGGCAACCAAGTTCCATCTAGTCAAAGCTATGGTTTTTCCAGTAGTCATGTATGGATATGAGAGCTGGACTATAAAGAAAGCTGAGCGCCAAAGAATTGATGCTTTTGAACTGCGGTGTTAGAGAAGACCCTTGAGAGTCCCTTGGACTGCAAGGAGATCCAACCAGTCCACCCTAAAGGAAATCAGTCTTGAATATTCTTTGGAAGGACTGATGCTGAACCTGAAGCTCCAGTACTTTGGCCACCTGATGCAAAGAGCTGACTCATTGGAAAAGACCCTGATGCTGGGAAAGACTGAAGGTGGGAGGAGAAGGGGATAACAGAGGATGAGGTGGTTGGATGGCATCACCAACCCAGTGGACATGAGTTTGAGTAAGCTCGGGAGTTGGTGATAGACAGGGAAACATGGCGTCCATGGGATCACAGTCTGACACGACTGAGTGACTGAACTGAACTGATTCATCTTATATTTTATCTCTACTTTCATAAAAAAATTTAAATTGAATTTGATGAAGAATATTTAGTATTCAATATCAATCTTTGTTTTCCTATATTCACTCATTTTTAAAACTGTTTTCCATTCTTGTGGGTACTAGGGAATGCTTTCAAATACTGTATACTGTTTTGCTGTTGTTTCAAGCTTTTTTTTTTAAAGTTTTCTACTTTGCTTACTCAATGTTAAGCAGTAAGCCTTCAAAAAAGTCCTGCAATTATCCCCTGTAACTGCTAATACATTTTAGATTATCTTATTTTTCATTTTACATTAATTTAGGTAATCCCTGTGTTATCAAAGTAGACAGACTGTAACCAACCTGCTGACCCAGCAGTCCAGAAGAGCAGGGCAAGTTGGTTCTCTTGGCAATTCCAGTAAGGGAACTTCTTTTTCCATGTTATCTCCCTGCTTTTCAGGAGCTTCTCAGATATGCATGACAGGAGACAAACTAAATGTAATCCAGACTCTGGAAATAGTTTTGAGATATCTTACATCAGTTATTTACACATCAGCATACAGCATTAATTTAGAATAATGCTGCTTTTGGATAACCTTTCTTCATCCCATCAAGAATCAACTCTAGTACATTCAAATGATGAGGAGCTAAAAAGTTGTGGAAAAGAATGAGAAATAATTTCATGAATGGGTGCAGTGATTTCTTACATGTTGTAAAATTAAAAAAAAAACTAAGTGTAAATTATCTTTTATATAAGAAACAAGAAAAATTGATATATACATATTTTATTAAAAAAATAAAAATAGGAGAAAGAAAGCAGGAATGAATGACACTGATGATCTACAGGGAGGAGGTTCAAGTGAGTTGGAAGTTATGGAGGGTGGGGATAATAATATTCTCCATATGACTTTTGTATAATTTTGACTCTAAGTGATTTTAATGTTTTATATTAAAAAAATAAAATAAGGGCTAGGGGATAAACATAAAACAGAACACAGTAAGAAAAATCCTTACTTTTTCAAATGAAGATATAACTCACCTAGAGCCAGGCATCTTGGAGTCCGAGCTCAGGCGGGCCTTAGGAAGCATCGCTATGAACAAACCTAGAGGAGGTGATGGAATTCCAGTTGAGCTATTTCAAATTCTAAAAGATGATGCTGTGAAAGTGCTGCACTCCATATGCCAGCAAATTTGGAAAACTTAGCAGTGGCCACAGGACTGGAAAAGGTCAGTGTTCATTTCATTCCCAAAGAAAGGCAAAGCCAAAGAACATTCAAACTACTGCACAATTGTACTTCTCTCACACACTAGCAAAGTAATGCTCAAATTTCTCCAAGCCAGGCTTCAGTAGTACATGAACCATGAACTTCCAGATGTTCAACCTGGATTTAGAAAAGGCAGAGAGACCAGAGATCAAATTGGCAACTTCCACTGGATCATCAAAAAAGCAAGAGGGTTCAAGAAAATGTCTACTGCTTTATTGACTATGGCAAAGCCTTTGACTGCGTGGATCAGAGCAAACTGTGGGAAATTCTTCAAGAGATGGGAATACCAGACCACCTGACCTGCCTCCTGAGAAATCTATATGCAGGTCAAGAAGCAACAGTTAGAACTGAACATGGAAAAGCAGACTTGTTCCAAATCAGGAAAGGAGTACATCAAGGCTATATAACACCTCCCTGCTTATTTAACTTATATGTACAGTACATCATGAGAAATGCTGGGCTGAATGAAGCACAGGCTGGAATCAAGATTGCCGGGAGAAATATCAATAACCTCAGATATGCAGATGACACCACCCTTACGGTAGAAAGTGAAGAACTGAAGAGTCTCTTGACCAAAGTGAAAGAGGAGAGTGAAAAAGTTGGCTTAAAACTCAACATTCAGAAAACAAAGATCATAGCATCTGGTCCCATCACTTCATGACAAATAGATGGGGAAGCAATGGAAACAGTCATAGACTATTTTCTTAGGCTCTAAAGTTATCGCAGATGGTGATTGCAGCCATGAAATTAAAAGATGCTTGCTCCTTGGAAGAAAGCTTTAGACAGTATGTTTAAAAGTAGAGACATTACTTTGCTGACCAAGTTCCATTTGGTCAAAGTTATGGTTTTTCCAGTAGTCATATATGGATGTGAGAGTTGGATTATAAAGAAAACCAAGTGCCAAAGAATTGATGCTTTTGCACTGTGGTGTTGGAGAAGACTCTTGAGAGTCCCTTGGACTGCAAGGAGACCCAAACAGTCCCTCCTAAAGGAAATCAGTCCTGAATATTCATTGGAAGGACTGATGCTGAAGCTGAAACTCCAGTACTTTGGCCACCTGATGCGAAGACCTGACTCATTGGAAAAGACCCTGATGCTGAGAAAGATTGAAGGTGGGAGGAAAAGGGAATGACTGAGGGTGAGATGGTTGGATGGCATCACCGACTAGATGGACATGAGTTTGAATAAACTTCAGGAGTTGGTGATACAGGGAGGCCTGGCATGCTGCAGTCCATGGTGTTGCAAAGAGTCAGACATGGCTGAGCAACTGAACAAATTGAAAGGGAAAGAAAAATAACCAAAGTAACTTTTGCACACATTATTTTGGTTTTATGTCCTATATAGACATAGGAGCTGTTAAAAAAAAGTACTAAACTGTAGTTAATAGCATTTTCTTTCTCATTTCCTGCCTTTCTTTTCTGCCTCCCTTCTTTCTTTTTCTTTCTCTGTTTCTCTTTGTTTCTTTCTTTCTCATTCTTTCATTTTTCTCTTCTTTCTAGAAGTGATGTGAATTAACAAATCTGAAACTACGCTCAGTGTATCTCAGGACTGAATAGATGAATAGAAACACTGGGAAAAAAATGGGAGCCATGTTTTTCACTCTTAAAGATAAGGTTTGCAACATGAGAAGAAGGAAGCCTGTATCTTTGAACTGGAATTAGAGAAACCAGCATAGACACATCATATATTATACACATTGAGAGAGAATGAGGAAAAGAACTAAGCAAATGTGTGGATGTGTGCCTGCTGTTGCTTCAGTTGTATCCAGTTCTTTGTGACCTCATGGACTGTAGTCTGCCAGGCTCCTCTGTCCATGGAATTCTCCAGGCAAGAATATTGGAGTGGATTGCCATGCCCTTCTCCAGGGGATCTTCCCAACTCAGGGATCTAACCCGTGTCTTTTGTATCTCTTGCATTGGCAAGCAGGTTCTTTACCACTAGCATAACCTGGGAAGCCCATATGGATGTGTGTATACAACCATATCTTGGTTTTCAAATTCCCTTGTACACTAAAAGAAATGAGGACTCCTTGGAGAATAGTGAATTCAGGGCTAGATGAGGAAAAGTACAAAATGAGCCTGAAACATTTGTTGTGCAAGAATGTAAGGAAACTTGAAAAGAATTATGTGCCCATGCTCAGTCACTTACTTATGTCTCACTCTTTGGGATCCCATGGACTATAGCTCACCAGGCTCCTCTGTCTATGGGATTATCCTAGCAGGAATACTGGAGTGGGTTGGCATTTCCTCCTCCAGGGGATCTTTCTCACCCAGAGCTAGAACCCGCATCTTCAGGGCTCCAGGCAGATTCTTTACCACTGAGTCACCTTGGGAGCCAAAAAAGAATCATGGGTTCATGTCAAAAGAACATAGGGTAAAAAAGGACATAGGAGCCAAGATGAAGTGGTTCTTACTTGACACATCTAGAGGAATATAGGCAACAAAATAAATAAGAATAGTAATATATAATAGCCCATTGATTAAAATATGAATCTGTAGTCTTTATTTACTGATATAAATAAAGAAATGAATAAATGGTGATTTCCAATAAGTTTCCTCTTCTTTAATTTTTATTTTATATGGGAGTATTGTTGATTAACAATGAGGTATTAGTTTCAGGTATACAGCAAAGTGAGTAAGTTATACATAAATGTATCTGTTCTTTTTAAAATTCTTTTCCCATTTAAGTTATTACAGAATATTGAGCAGAGTTTCCTGTGCTATACAGCAGGTCCTTGTTAGTTATGTAAATATTTTAAATATAGCAGTGTGTAAATGTCAATCTCTCTCCTCAATCTGTCCCTCCCCACCAACCCTAACCTCCTGGTACCCATAAATTCATTCTCTGAGCTTGTGAAACTGTTTCTTATTGCAAATAAGTCCATCTGTACCATTTTTTAGATTCCATATATAAGTGATATCATCTGATATTTGTCTTTCTCTGTCTAACTTACTTCATTTAACATAATAATCTCCAGTCTCATCTATGTTGCTGCAAATAGCATTATTTCACTCTTTTTAATGTCTTAGTAATATTCCATTGTACATATGTACCATACCTCACACCATTCAGAATGGCCATTATAAAGAAATCTAGAAAAATGTTACCAATGAACCTATTTTCAGGGCAGGAGTAGAGATGCAGACATAGAGAATAGACTTATGAACATAGTTGGGGAAGCAGGGGGTGAGATGAATTGAGAGAGCAACCCTAAAACATACACAGTACTATATGTAAAATAGATAGCTAGTGGGAAGTTGCTGTATAACACAGGGAGCTTAACCCGCTGTGACAACCTAGAGAGGTGGGATGGGGTGTGGGTCAGAAGGAAGTTTCAAGAAGGAGGGGACATAACGTGTAACTTATGTCTGATTAACATTTCGTATGGCAGAAACTGACACAATATTGTAAAGAAATTATCTGCCAATTAAAAATAAATTTTTAAAAATCTATAAACAGTAAATGCTAAAGAGGGTGTCGAGACAAGGCAACTCTCCTACACTGATGGCAGAAATGTAAATTGGTACAGCCACTATAGAGAACAGTTTGAAAGGGAAAGTCGCTCAGTCATGTCCACTCTTTGTGACCCCATGGACTACACAATCCATGGAATTCTCTAGGCCAGAATACTGGAGTAGGTAAGCCTTTCCCTTCTCCATGGGATCTTCCCAACCCAGGGATTAAACCCAGGTCTTGTGCATTGCAGGCAGATTCTTTACCAGCTGAGCCACAGGGAAGCCCAAGAATACTGAAGTGGGTAGCCTATTCCTTCTCCAGCAGATCTTCCCAACCCAGGAATCAAACCAGGATCTTCTGCATTGCAGTCGGATTCTTTACCAACTGAGCTATCAGGGAAGACCAGAGAACAGTTTACTACTACTACTACTACTACTACTACTACTACTACTAAGCTGCTTCAGTCGTGTCCGACTCTGTGCCACCCCATAGACGGCAGCCCACCAGGCTCCCCTGTCCCTGGGATTCTCCAGGCAAGAACACTGGAGTGGGTTGCCATTTCCTTCTCCAAGAGAACAGTTTGGAGGTTCCTTAAAACCAGAATATAGAGCTAGTATATGATTTTTCAGTCTCACTTCTGGGCATATATCTGGAGAAAAACCTGGCTTGAAAGTACACATGCACCCCAGTGTTCATTGCAGTGCTGTTTACAATAACCAAGAAGTGGAAGCAACCTAAATGTTCAGCAGATGAATAGATGAATATGTGGTACAAAATGAACTTATCTGCAAAATAGAAGTAGAATTATGAATGTGAAAAGCAAATTTATGGTCACCTGGGATAAACTGGGAGATTGGCATGGACATATACACATTCCTATATACATTAATTGGAGAAGGCAATGGCACCCCACTCCAGTACTCTTGCCTGGAAAATCCCATGGACAGAGGAGCCTGGTAGGCTGCAGTCCATGGGGTCGCTAAGAGTCGGACACGACTGAATGACTTCATTTTCACACATTGGAGAAGGAAATGGCAACCCACTCCAGTGTTCTTGCCTGGAGAATCCCAGGGACAGGGGAGCCTGATGGGCTGCAGAGTCTATGGGGTCGCACAGAGTCAGACACGACTGAAGCAACTTAGCAGCAGTAGCAGCAGCATATACATTAATAAATAGATAACTAATAAGAACCTGCTGTATAGCAGAGGGAACTGTACTCAGTGCTCTTAATACCCTATATGGGAAAAGAATCTTAAAAAAGAGTGATAGATGTGTAACTGATTCACACTCTTTGTACACCTGACTCTAACACAACATTGTAAATCAACTATGCCCCAATAAATTTTTTAAAGTTAAAAAATATGGTACATATATACAATGGAATATTATCCAGTAAGTATTCTTTTTTGGGCAAAGGAGTGCTCTTTTTAACTGAGCATGTGTCAAGAGACTTTCAAATCTAGTAAGTCTCCATTATACTTACTAATAGTCATTAATATGAGAAACTGGCTTAGGAAGATTTCCACAGTATATTTAAGAGATTTTCCTGTTAAACAGTCTGATTCTGATATAGTTTAAGAAACAGAGTCTCCTCTTACTTTACTGAGGTGCTCTCTTTCTTTCTCTTTTTTCTGTTTCAAAATCTATCAGCTGTATACATGCAGCTTTTTTTCCCTTTGTCTGGGAAGCCCTTAGTTTCCAGAGACACATGGTGCTTCCTGGAGAGTAAAATCTTCAACAGTGAAAATTCCTACCAAGTGCTAACTTCTGGACTCAGGTTTATATATTATCTGAAACTAATCAGAGAGTTCACCCTCTTTCCTACAATGTCATTCCTTGGGAGAACAGCCTAAGAAAGTGAGAAAGTCTGTGTATAATGCAGTGTATACTGTTGTCTGTATTAGCAAAGTCGTTCTGGTTTTTATTGGAGAATTCCCTCTTAAGGGCAAACTATCAGAGGTTGGGGATTGTGAATATATAGATTTTATACAGTCTAAAGACATTTTCATACTTGTAGCTTCACAGGAATAATTTATAAAAGACACATTTCCAAGAAATTAATTGTTTTATTGAATATTTCTTATATTTCTTCTCTCTCATATCTAAATTTCATGCTTGAAAAAACCCCAAGAACTAAACAAAAAACCTTTCACAAATTTTTATTTAATTTTCACTGTGGAAAATATTAAACAAAGATAGAGAAAATGGCACAACAAATCTGATGTACCCGTCACACACTTTCAGCATTATCAATGTATGGTAGAAATATAAATTGTTATAGCCACTGTACCTTAGACATCCGACTCACTGATGGATTATTTTGATGTACATTCCAGATATGATAGTGCCATATGCCTTAGATTGTACAATATGCTATTAGTATAATCAAATTTCCAGCAGTAGTACCTAGCTGTTATGAAAGTATTTGAACAGCTTCAATGAATTTCAGACTGTTTGATTTCTGCAGTCACATCAGCAGCAAAAATGCTCACAACTTAATGTAAAATATCACCAGAACATGAATTGAATGACCAAATCTGTATTACCACAGGGACTAAGTGGTTATTTAGAGGAACTGAATACAATTTTGATGACTTTTAATTTCTGACAACCTCCCTCTTCTGCAGATCTGTGTGAGTGGTATGACTCTTCACAGTCCTTTTCTCTCTCTTTTTTTAAACAGATATGCAAAAGTTCTAACAGCTCTAAGAAGCGATACTTCTCTACACTTTTTTCCTCTGGCTACTAGATTAGACAGAGGAGCCTGGCTGTCTACAGTCCATGGGGTCACAAAGAGTTGGACACAACTGAGTGCACACACACACATACATACTAGATTAGAGGTCTATCCAGGCCTTGGGAGAACTGCAGTGATACTCATGACGCAGTATATATGCAAAAGGAAGAATTCCATGAAGCAAGGCAGGTTCCACGAAGACTTGTCGATGACTTTTGTCCCAGGCTTACCTACGCAGCCAACAGTGTCTTCCTTTCAGGCCACACTTCAGGTGCCTAAGAATCACCAAGAAGAATTTCCTCATTTGGCTGTTTCCAAAAATTAAAACATATGAATGACTTGAAGGATACAGCATTTCTAACATATAACCAAACATCACAAAAAGCTTGTTCTGTAGGAAAAAATGTCCCCCAAATGTCATGAAAAGGCCAAATTGGTACAGGACAAAGAGCATGAGAAAGAAAAAAACAGTTTTCATGGCTCTGAAATAGGCCTCCACATGGGAGTCTCTGGAATCCCTGACAGTGTGTGCAATGTTCTTCTTGTGTTTCCACAAAGAATGGAGCAACAGGAGAAAGGAAATCAGGGAAAGGAAGAAGGGTGGGAGGGACTCCACTGTGTAGATAATCAAAAAATCTAAATTTTTATATTCATTCACATTGCATAATTCAGTCATATTTCTCTCATGCATCTTTTGGACATGACACCAGAAGACATCAACAGTATATGGCCAAGGAAAACTTATGACTAGCAAGGGCACAGATACCAGTGGAAGCATAAAAACAAGCTTGTTAGTTCTCCATTTTAGCCAAAGGAAAAGAGGATGGGAGAAACTGGCGATCTTCAGGAAATAAAAGACAGCAAGGCAAGTAGCAAGCCACGTGCTTGAGTGACTGGCCAGTATCCAGATACAAAAAAGGATATATTTTCTTCCCACAGTACCAAAGCCTGCCTGATAGAACATCATTGAAAAAAATATGACAGTGGTTATCCATAATTGACTGATTCTGGCAAAGGCCAAACTAGTAAGAATGAAGTCAACCAAGCTCAACTTCTGATTTCTAATCCAGGCAATGCAAATTGTGAGACCAATAAATCCATTCCCTAAAATTCCTATTATAAATTCCACACCAGTAACAACCATGAAAACCTTCTCCAATATATTCAACATGACTGCAAAGAGAAAACTCTGGTCCATAGTTGGTTGACTAATTTCCAGATGATTTATGAGATAATGATATAGGATTTATGTTTGATTGTGCAATAGTTGTTCTTCTTCTTCTTTTTTTTTTTAAATTGTGGCTCTTCTTTTTAGCTAGGAAGCCCAGCAATCTGTAATAAAAGTGTGGAGTCACTTTCTGTAACACTCATTGGACATTTCCATACAGCTCTGCCAAGAATTTCCAGTCTTGGTCCAGATCTCAGCTACAGTAATATTCTATGTACAGAGATGATTGAAAGCCCAAATTTTCATTTGCTACCATGTAAATTAAGGCCTGGATTAATTTTCACTCTTTTGAATAAAAATTTGTTCTCCTCTCCCAAAGAGTTATATCATTTGATATACAAATTTGAATTGTGAAATAGGAACCTCCAACACCAATTTTCACATTAAAATTCTTTATCATGTAGATATAACCAGAAAACCCTATTCTGTTGGTAAATTATGAAACATTCACAGTAGAGGTCACTGCATTACAGGATAAGATACAGAGTCTGAAGTTTTTAGGAAACTTGGCAGGCAACATATGAATCTAATCTCAGTATCATAATCCCCCTCCATTATGAAAGACAACTTGCTGAGCATTGTACCTCTTAACCACTAAAAAGGGTACAATATTTGATAGGCCTTTTGGATTTCAGAGCTATAAAAACCTGAATGTGCTACTTTCACTTGTTTGTTTGCAGAATAATCATAATGCTGCTAATTGTGAGTAGGGCCTGAACAAGCTAAAGCTATTCAGAAAATCTAGGCTTTTCTACATGAACTGAGACAATTCAATGCTCTATGAAGCGTGGATTAAAAGAGACCAGAAAATGCAATTGGAATTAACATTAAAGGGGTCTACATCATCTGCTCATGTAATTTACTTGTGACTTTCAGACCTGTTCATAGAACCATTCAACTTCAGCTTCTTCAGCATTACTGGTCAGGGCATAGACTTGGATTACTGTGATATTGAATGGTTTGCCTTGGAAACAAACAGAAATGATTCTGCTGTTTTTGAGACTGCATCCAAGTACTGCATTTCAGACTCTTTTGTTGACTATGAGGGCTACTCCATTTCTTCTAAGGGATTCTTGCCCACAGTAGTAGATATAATGGTCATCTGAATTAAATTTACCCATTCCAGTCCATGTTAGTTCACAGATTCCTAAAATGTCAATGTTCACTCTTGCCATCTCCTGTTTGACCATTTCCAATTTGCCTTGATTCATGGACCTAACATTCCAGGTTCCTATGCAATATTACTCTTTACAGCATCAGACTTTACTTCCATCACCTGTCATATCCACAAATGAGTGTTGTTTTTGCTTTGGCTCCATCCCTTCATTCTTTCTGGAGTTATTTCTCCACTCTTCTCCAGTATTATATTGGGCACCTACAAAACTGGGGAGTTCATCTTTCAGTGTCATACCTTTTTGCCTTTTCATACTGTTTATGGGGTTCTCAAGGCAAGAATACTGAAGTGGTTTGACGTTCCCTTCTCCAGTGGACCATGTTTTGTCAGAACTCTCTGCCATGACCCGTCAACCTTGGGTGGCCCTGCATGGTGTGGCCTTCATAGTTTCATTGAGGTAGACAAGGCTGTGGTCCATGTGATCAGTTTGGTTAGTTCTCTGTGATTGTGGTTTTCAGTCTGTCTGCCCTCTGATGGATAAGGATAAGAGGCTTATGGAAACTTTCTGATGGGAGAAACTGACTGAGGGGGAAACTGGGTCTTGTTCTGATGAGTGGGGCCATGGTCAGTAAATCTTTAATTCAATTTTCTGTCAATGGGTGGGGCTGTGTTCCTTCCCTGTTGCTTGACCTGAGGTCAAACTATGGTGGAGGTAATGAAGATAATGGTGACCTTCTTCAAAAGGTCCCATGCACGCCCTGCTGCACTCAGTGCCTCCAACTCTGCAGCAGGCCACCACCAACTCACGCCTCTGCCAGAGATTCTGGACACTCATGGGCATGTCTGGGTCAGTTTCTTGTGGGGTCACTGCTCTTTTCTCCTGGGTCCTGGTGCACACAAGGTTTTGTTTGTGCCCTCCAAGAGTCTTTTCCCAGTCCTGTGTAAGTTCTGGTGGTTCTATGGTGGGGTTAATGGCGACCTCCTCCAAGAGGGCTTATGCCATACCCAGGTCTGCTGCACACACAGCCCCTGCAGCAGGCAGGGGGTTGTGTGCCTCAGTCACCTCCCCTGTCCCAACCGCTTGGTTTTCTGGGTGTGCCACGAGAGCACCCTCTCAGATATGCCATATGTCTCCCCTGGAGAGCTGATCTCAGGCTACAAGCCTCCTGGTGGAAGATGCCATCTCTGGGGCTGAGATTGTAGCAGCCCCTTGCCTTCGGGCTCTGGATGTCTCAAGCCCCAGGTGGGGAGAAGCTGGTAAATAGCTGGTACACAGCTGGCTAGCTCCCCTTTGGTAGTCACTCAACCCTTTGTTCTGTGAGCAGGCCAGGATGCCCATTAGGTTGTTAGGTTAGAGTCTTTTGTGGGAAAGTTCTCTTTTCTGCAGTTGCAATTAGATGTGTATTCTGTGGGTTTTTTTTTTTTTTTCCTTCTATTTTCTCTCCTGGTTTTGTTGCCTTCTGAGATTCCAAAAGTCCCCACAGACCCGCCTGTGAGAGGGTTTCCTACTGTATGGAAACTTCTCCTCCTTCACAACTCTCTCCCCAGGAAGGTCTCCACTCCGACTCCAGCCATGAAATTAAAAGACACTTGTTCTTTGGAAGAAAAGCTATGACCAACCTAGACAGCATATTAAAAAGCAGAGACATTACTTTACCAAGAAAGGTCTGTCTGTAGTCAAAGCTATGGTTTTTCCAGTAGTCATGTATGGATGTGAAAGTTGGACTATAAAGAGAGCTGAGCACCAACGAATTGATCCTTTTGACCTGTGGTGTTGGAGAAGAGTCTTGAGAGTCCCTTGGACTGCAAGGAGATCCAACCAGTCCATCCTAAAGGAAATCAGTCCTGAGTATTCATTGGAAGGACTGATGCTGAAGCTGAAGTTCCAATATTTTGGCCACCTGGTGTGAAGACCTGCTCACTGGAAAAGACCCTGACGTTGGGAAAGATTGATGGTGGGAGTAGAAGGGGACAACAGAAGATGAGATGGTTGGATGGCATCACCAATGTGATGGACATGAGTAGACTCTGAGAGTTGGTGATGGACAGGGAAGCCTGGTGTGCTGCAGTCTATGGGGTCACAAAGAGTCGGACCCGACTGAGCAACTGAACTGAACTGAACTTCAGACCTGTTCAAGATGTCTCTATTCTACATAATTTCTACTTAATTATAGATTGCAACTATCCATGCCAAGATTTGTGGCTTAGTGGCTCACATAACATCCAGTTCATGATGATCACATGAATAATGAACATTGGTGGCTCAGATGGTAAAAGAATCTGCCTGCAATGCAGGAGATCTGGGTTCGATCTCTGGGTTGCGAAGATCCCCCGGAGAAGGGAAGAGCTGTCCACTCCAGTATTCTGGCCTGGAGAATTCCATGGACAGAGGACGCTGGCGGGATACAGTCCATGGAGTCTCAAAGAGTTGGACACGACTGAGCGACTTTCACACGCTTCCCTGGTGGCTCAGAGGTTAAAACGTCTGCCTGCAATGCGGGAGACCTGGGTTCGATCCCTGGGTCAGGAAGATCCCCTGGAGAAGGAAATGGCAACCCACTCCAGTATTCTTGCCTGGAGAATCCCATGGACAGAGAGGCCTGGTGGACTATAGTCCACGGGGTAGCAAAGAGTCGGACATGACTGAGCGACTTCACTTTCACTTCACTATGAGGACATAGTGGCATGATTGTTCTGCATGATATACCATAGGCTTACAGATCCACTTGGGCTTTCCCAGGTGGCGCTAGAGGTAAAGAACCCTCCAGCCAATTCAGGAGACGTAAGAGAAGCAATTTCAATCCCTGGGTCAGGAAGATCACTGGAGGTAGGCATGGCAACCACTCCTGTATTCTTGCCTATCAAGGAGGGTCTCTTAGGATCTTCCAATAAATGATGGTAGAAGGAGACTGTAAGCCCGATGAAGGAAAATGGGATTTGTTATCTCCCGTTTATTTCCGGCTGGATTCCTACACGCTCCCTGTCTACTCGTTGTTTCTGTGAGCACCACTCCAGCAGTGTTTCTTCATCCTGCCAGCATTTCCTTCCCCTCGGAGCAGCTGAATCCAGTTTTCAGCTTTTCTGGTGCTGTACTGAACACTCCCTCTGTACACCAGCCTGCTCCCCATCTTCTGAGTGTAATCCCAGCACAACCTCTCCCTCGTGTTCAGAAGGCCACTTCTATAGGCTGAGTCACAGTGCCAGTTGAGCAATGTATCTTCCTTAAAAGAAGGAAATTCAGTATCATGGGTTCCCTTTTCTAGGTTTCTAAGCTTTAATCATTTTAACCTCTCTCCTTTGTTCCTTAACCGTAGGAATGAGAGCTACTTCCTATGGTTGCTCTCTTCATCACCCTCTAGGGTTCTCTTTCTACTCTTTCAGTTATTTTATTAACAACTCTATACCCAGTTAACAAATATTTATATTAAAATATTCTTTTCAAATCGATATGGTAGTTTCTTTCTTCTGATCTACTCTGGTTGATATATCCATCCATTTGAATCTTAATTTTAAATAGTATTATTTTAGTTCTTAGAAGTCCATTTGTGATTCTTTCATAGATTCTATTCCCAGGCAGCAGAGTTGTAGGCTTATTGTTAGGATAAAACTTTTTAATTGATTTGCTTCCACTTAATGACTTTTAAAAATTTAGTTCCTCTAGAGTTTAGGTTGGCCAATTATGATCCACAAGCTGCTGCTTATTTTTGTAAATAAAGTTGTTGAAATTTTATGCTATGTCCATTCATTTAGATATTGGCTATGGCTGCTTTTGAACTACAATGGCAGAACTCAGTAGTCACAGCACCATATAACTTGGAAAATCTAAAACATTTACTCTCCGACTCTTTACAGAAAAATGTTCGCTGACTTCTATACTAGAGTCATGCCATCAGGCTAGCACAAGGGCTTGGCTCCCTCTAGTTTCACTTTTGTGCACCAAGGTGTAAGCTGTGCAACAGGATGAAGGGGAGTTTCCCTCAGTGTTTTGGCAGAGGCTTTGGAGACTTACTGAAGTGTCCTAGAAAGTCTGTACTAAAGATGATGATACCAGTTTTGTGGTTCTGTTTCCCTTAGCATGTCACCATATGATTAATATGGAAATTTAAGAGAAAAGGCTAAAAGAGATCATTTCCTTGAAGAGAATAATCAGTTTATCTCACCATCTAAATGAAAGGAGAAGCATGTATAGAAATTGACATATATCTCCTAGAGACTGGGGAGCAAACAGCTGGGATTATACCTGAAAAAGTCTATAAGACAAAACATGGCTATAGAATGGTTAGAGCAGAGAGGACTGCTTGAGAATGGCTGCCCTTCCAGAGTTCACTGGGGCAAGCTTCTTGTTTCTCATGGGCCAGATATGATCTTTATAAAGGGAGCTTGACATTGGTCACTTGAAAGGGAATTCCTAAAAATCATCTCATGAAAGGGAAAAGTAATCCAGGCAGATACCATCCAGGAAAAGTTCAACATCAGAAACCAGGAGCATAATCATTTCATATGATTCAGTACCTTTAAGGAATCAGCACAGCAACCTCAGATAGGACAGCCCATGTGAAAAGATTCCAATAAAACCCACAAAGGTGCTGATGGTAAAGGGTCAATGCTGCAAACTTAGGGTGTTTCAACCCTGCTTATTCCAAAGAAAGATTTGACACTTGACTGACTCTGAAAGAGAATCTCTAGGTGCTTGGAATATCCTGCCTAGCAAGAGTATCTCTGAATACCTGGGGTCTTGAGTCACACCAGATAGTTTAGTTTGTGCTAACAATGTCATCTATAGGGATTTCTTTTTTGTTTTCTTGGGGTTCAGAGCTATGCTGTTTCAATTTGAGCTGGAGACCAAGAAGTTACAATCAATCACATGAGTGCCCCATGTTTATGTCACTAATCCCTAATAAAACCCCTGGACACCAAGGCTCCAGCGAGTTTTTCTCACTGGCAATACTTTACATGTGTGGTGAGACATTCATCATTACTGTGTGAACCAAGCACTGTTCATATAACTCCACCAGGAGAGGACAATTTGAAAGTTGTGTCTGTCTTCTCCTGGGCCCCACTCTACTTTATGTACCTTTGGCCTTTGCTGATTTTCATCAATATCTTTTTATTTTAATAAACTATAACAGTGACTGTACTGAGCTCTCTGGGAGTCATTTCTTGGGAATCATCAAACCTCAGAGTGTCTTGACAGAATGAATCTTCATTAAAATATTCAGGATGACTGATAGCTTATGACAGCCCCAAAGAGAACTGTAGATGATGCTAGCTATAGATAGAATCATAAAGGAACCAAAGGCAGCACAGATGATGGGGAGATAAATAGCAATCTGCAGCAAAATCCTCTCCTATGTTAGATTTCCAGGCTTGAATGGGGTCTGAAATTGCTGAATGGGAGAACTTTTATACTGAATGACAAATTTAAACTTTATTTTTCGTCTGGGCTCCACTTGATGCATGAGTGATGATAAAAACTGTGGAGGCTGCCTAAGAAAAGGCAGAGAAGAATAACTTCTTATTCTTGAAAGAGAAGAATAATTCAGTAAAATAGGATTGAAGGGGCAGTGGCGGGAAAAAATAAATTTGCTTACTGGTTTTTTGGTGCTTGAAAACAAGTTGCTTTTACATCATATGTAGACAAAATCTTTTTATACTCTACTCTTTAAAAATGCAGGCATCCCATATCTACATTAAATTGCCCTAGGAAGGGATCAAAAGCAAAAACTTCTGTCAAAACATGGGATTCCTGAGAACAGCAGTGTTAATAAGTAGCACTCAGTACCTAAATTAGCACTCTATCTGGGAAATGTGAAGAATGAAAGACTACTCTGCATTTTAAAGTATTCAATAGTTTCTGTATTTTCTTCCTTCATAATAAACTCTACTGTGGCCTATGCTCTGGGCCATCTATTTTCTAAGTCCTGTTGAGCTGTGATGTTGGAGAATACTCTTGAGAGTCCCTTGGACTGCAAGGAGATTCAACAAATCCATTCTGAAGATCAGCCCTGGGATTTCTTTGGAAGAAATGATGCTAAAGCTGAAACTCCAGTACTTTGGCTACCTCATTGGAAAAGACTCTGATGCTGGGAGGGGTTAGGGGCAGGAGGAGAAGGGAACGACAGAGGATGAGATGGCTGGATGGCATCACTGGCTCAATGGATGTGAGTTTGGGTGAACTCCGGGAGTTGGTGATGGACAGGGAGGCCTGGCATGCTGCGATTCATGGGGTTGCAAAGAGTAGGACAAAACTGAGCGACTGAACTGAACTGAATTGTGGTTTCACTCTTTTTCATTTATTTACTTGAAACCACCCGTGGTACATGATCAAGAAATAATCTGGTTCTAATGAGTGTTGCAACTGCACCTCTAGGCATCTGTTAAGGTGGTGTAGTAAAAATTTAACATGCCAGTTCATTCTATGCTCATTATTTCCCCAGCACACTTTTAGGTCATGTTGTTGTTGTTTTTGTTGTTCAGTTGCTAAGTTGTGTCTGATCCCTAGGACCCCATGGACTGCAGAACACCAGGTTTCCCTGTCCTTCACTATCTCCCTGAGTTTGGTCAAACTTCATGTCCATTAAGTTAGTGATGCCATCCAACTATTTCATTCTCTGTTGACTCCTTCTCCTCTGCCCTCAATCTTTCCCAGCATCAGGATCTTTTCCAGTGATTTGGCTCTTCCCATCAGGTGGCCAAAGTATTGCAGCTTCCACTTCAGCATCAGTCCTTCCAATGAATATTCAGAATTGATTTCCTATGGAATAACTGGTTTGATCTCCTTGCTGTCCAAGGGACTCTGAAGAGTCTTCTCCAGCACCACAGTTCAAAAACATCAATTCTTTGGCACTCGGCCTTCTTTATGGTCCAGCTCTCATAGCTGTACATGACTACTGGAAAAATCATAGCTTTGACTATATGGACCTTTGCCAGCAAAGTGATGTCTCTGCTTTTTATTATGTTGTCTAGGTTTGTCATAGCTTTTCTTCCAAGGAGCAAGCGTCTTTTAATTTTATGGCTGCAGTCACTGTCCACAGTGATTTTGGAGTCCGAGAAAAGAAAATTTATCACTGTTTCCACTTTTTCCTCATCTATTTGCCATGAAGTGATGAGACCAGATGCCATGATCTTAGTTTTTTAATATTGAGTTTTAAGACAGCTTTTTCACTCTCTTCTTTCATCTTCATCAAAAGACTCTTTAGTTCCTCTTCCTTTTCTGTCCTTAAAGTAGTATCATCTGTATACCTGAAGTTGTTGATATTTCTTGTGGCAGTCTTGATTCCAGCTTGTTCATCATCCAGCCTGGCATTTCTCATGATTACTCCGCATATAAGTTAAATAAGCAAGGTAACAATATAAAATCTTGATGTACTCCTTTCCCAATTTTGAACAGGTCCATTGTTCCATGTCCAATTCTGACTGTTGCTTTTTGTTGCATACAGGTTTTTCAGGAGACAGGTAAGGTGGTGGTTTGGTATTCCTATCTCTTGAATTTTCGTAGTTTGTTATGACTGGCATAGTCAAAGTCTTTAGTGTAGTCAATGAAGCAGATTATTTTTTTAATGATCCAGCAGATTGTTTCTTAATGATCTTGCTTTTTCTATGATCCAGGAGATGTTGGCAATTTGATCTCTGGTTCCTCTGCTTTTTCTAAATCCAGTTTCTGCATCTGGACATTCTCAGTTCACATACTGCTGAAACCTTATTTTGAAGGATTTTGAGCATAATCTTGCTAGCATGTGAAATGAGTGCAATTGTATGGTAATTGGAATATTATTTGGCACCACCTTTCTTTGGGATTGGAATGAAAACTGACCTTTTTCCAGTCCTGTGACCACTGCTGAGTTTTCCAAATTTGCTGGCATGTTGAGTGCAGCACTTTCACAGAATCATCTTTTAAGATTTTAAATAACTCAGCTGGAATTCCATCACCTTCACTAGCTTTGTTCATAGTAATGTTTTCTAAGGCCCACTTGACTTCACATTCTAGGATGTTTGACTCTAGGTGAGTTGAACACACCGTTATGGTTATCCTGGTTATTAAGACCTTTTCTGTATATTCTTGCCACCTCTTCTGTTTCTGTAAGGTCCTTGCATTTCTGCTCTCTAGTGTGCCCATCTTTGAGTGGAATGTTCCCTTGGTATCTCCAATTTTCTTGAAGAGATCTCTAGTCTTTTCCATTTATTGTTTTCCTCTATTTCTTTGCACTGTTCACTTAAGAAGGCTTTCTGATCTCTCCTTAGTATTCTCTGAAATTCTGCATTCAGTTGAGTAAATCTTTCCCTTTTTCCTTTGCCTTTAGCTTATCTTCTTTTCTCAGCTATTTGTAAGGCCTACTCAGACAACCACTTTGCCTTCTTGTACTTCTTTTTCTGGGGGATGGTTTTGGTCACCATCTCCAGTACAATGTTACAAACCTCTGTCCACAGTTCTTCATGGACTTTGCCTACCAGATCTAATCCCTTGAGTCTATTTGTCACCTCCACTGTTAACACATTAGCCACAGTAATGAGTTTTTATAATTTCCAAATAGTCATTGCATTGTCTTGGAGTTTTTTTATGTCTCTGAGACATGCTACCAGAGCTTTTATAGTTGTAATCTAGCCACAAATAAATACCTTTCTTTCCAAGCACTGTTCTTATATCTAATCAAAATTCTAATTAGTGATATTTGGAACATATTTTGAATCTGTTCATCTATCCATCCAAAAAATACTTGCTAAATACCAAGAAGGTGAGAAAGATAGTCTTTCCTGGTAAGCAAGTCTGCTTTTTAAGTGTTATGCTCTTGGCTTAAAATCATGCTGGGCAATTGGTGACAATATCAAAATAATGAAGTATCAGAATATCGTACATTATGAGAGAGAAAGGAGGAAGAGAGGATCATGGAACCAATAAGAAACTGAAGAAAATATTGAAAATTAAGTCTGAGTGCATCAGAAAAACAGAAATAGTTTGGGGTCTGTGGAGTCTAGATATTTTTCTTTATTTTAGATTTTATTTTACCAATTTGAGTTTTTATATTTGTGCTTTTAAAAAATGTATTGGAATAGTGTTGAAAATTTATCAAGTGATTCTTTAGTATTAATCATTGAAACATTTTCCTGTTTACATGCAATATCCTCCTGCTTGAGAACTTATCCCAGTTGTTTGCCAAAGTCAGCTTGATATTCAGCAGTTCTCTGGGATGATGTTTTGTCATTTTTCTTTTGCCATGTGTTAATTGCTCCCTGATCCTTGGTTGTAGTTTTGTTTTTAGTGCACTCATTCTTAACTAAATCTAAATCTTTAATCTATGTGTGTGTGTGCTCAGTTGCTCGGTCATGTCTGGCTATCTGCAACCCCATGGACCATAGTCCATCAGGCTCCTCGGTCCATGGGATTTTCTAGGCAAGAATATTAGAGTGGATTGCCATTTCCTACTCCAGGTGATCTTTCTAATCCAGGGATCAAACCCATGTCTCCTGCATTGGGCAGCAGATTTGTTACCACTGAGCCACCTCTGGTCGCCTATAATATTTTTTTTAACATTGAGGAATTTGTCTCCTTGTCAAGAAATTTTTATGAAATGCAATGTGGAATATTGCCACCCTCTGGATATCCTTGCATTTTCTGACATATATCATTCCTTTTAGTTCCTATAGCCTTAGATGTGCCAAATTCTAAGTCTACTAGTTAATCCACTTTTGTATTGTTGAAACACTTAATTGTTCCTTGATGCATTTTATTTGAAACATTAACAAATCATGGCTTATATCAAGAAGTAGTCGCTAATAACCTGAGGCTTTAAAACAACTTTATTTTTGTGTTCAGATATTCAGCTCTTATTTTTAATTAAAATTTCAACATATTCCTGAACATATTTACTCTTATTTTGGTGCTCTTTTTTATTTTTAAATGAAAACTTAAAATAATTAACTTTCTTTAGGAATTAAATCTCTCTATATGTTTACAAGTGTAAATATATCTACATTAATACATATTTATGGCTATTCTTTATATATACATATGTTTTTATGAAATCAATATAGTACAAATTAAGTGAGATTAAACTAATATTTTGCCTAACATAAAATGCATACTTTTACTGTTAGTTATATCATCACTATCTTGATGGAAACACAGCAAAATCCTTTTCTTTTGGCATTTTCCAGGAAACTTTTTTTTCCTGTCATTTGTTGTTCAGTCACTCAGTCATGTCTAGCTGTTTGCGACCCCATGGACTGCACCAGGCCAGGCTTCTAATCACGCTGTGCAGCTTTCAGGATCCAACCTGGGACTGAATCCAGGCCATAGCAGTAAAAGGCCAGAATCCTAATCACTAAGCTACGAAGGGAACTCCCAAGAAGATATAGGCTCAATAAGGCTCAATTACCTATCACAGAATAGAATTTAGACAGTCAGGATGAAAATAAAAACATAAATGTGAAGTCCTGTTTGTTGTCTTCATTCTTGAGAGGTCATCATTGCTTCAGGCTTATTTTTGGAAGAGTAGGTTTTCTTAGATTCATGTAACCCCTCAGCTTCCTTAGGACACAGAGTGAAGCCTTTTTCAATTTGCTGTTCCACAAAATCAGAAGCAAAGGGTGGCCAGAAGGACAGAAAAATAACAGCATGTTCACAAAAATCTTTGCCACAAAACTACCAAGAATGTGATTGGCCCACACTGTCATAATATTGCTCAAATAGTATAGAATGAAGAGGAGTAGGAATGAAATCATAGCCTTCAGGGCTCTCACATGGGCTTCCGAGCTACAGTCTACACCCTTCATACGCCTGAGATGACCACATAAGGAGAGAATTAAAAGGAGAAAGGAGGCCAGGGACACTACAAAGGGGATGAGGAACATTATGGTAAGGAACAAATCGTATTTTATCATTAGAAAGTCCAGTGTCACATTTCTTTTGCTGTTTACCTGGTTTTGGAACAGGATTTCAACTGCCATATTCTTGTGAAGAAGGCACAAGCAGAAAGAGAAGACAGCCCCCAGTGCAATAATGAGAAGCACCTTGTGAATTCTCCGTTTCATCCAGAGGAAAAGGAAATTAGAAAAGTTAGCTATTCTGAGGAGATAGAAGACACTGATGCAGGTGGTGCAGGCTATGGAGAAATAATTGGATCCTGTCCAGAGGAACCCAAAATTTATCAGGAGATTTTTGTTGTACTGTATTTCCTCAGAGATTACATATAAACCTGTACTTGAAATCATTATGCACAGCACAAATATTCTGGAAATAGCCAAGCAGGTGAGAATAAAGTCAATCAGGGAGAACTTCCTGCTCCTGATCCAATCAATACAGTTAACCAGAACAATGAATCCATTTCCCAAAATACCTAGTAAGAATTCTCCAGCAGAAATGATCGTAAGTATATTGTTCAGTGTTCTCTCCATGCCTGCTGATAGGAAATCTCTGCCTTCAGTACTCCACTGACTTATAAATGAGGTGTTACAGATTTATGCATTCAAAGCCCTAATGTTCAATAAGTTCCTTTTCCATGCACTTTAATATTCACTGGCAAAAAAATAAAAGCTCCTCCCAAAGTCTTAGTTATCTTTAGGAAACCACCTTTATTCCTCGCAAGATCTCAGCTAGTAATTTTCAAGGCAAATATTATGTATGTGTCGCCACTGCTGTAACACTGCTTATAATTTCCATGTAAAGTTATGCACTAGAATTTGAATCCTGGTTTGCTAACACACAAGATAGAGATCAATTTTTAGATATTTTTTTCCTTAGGATTTAGACACTTTTTTGTTTCATTCAGCTCAGTTATAAGCCAGAAACACTAAACTCCAATCTAGAAAATGTCTTGTCTCTATCTGGATGCTCCGAGAAATAGGGCATTACCGAGGAAAGTGCCTGGACAGTAGAAGGTGGCTGGGGAGCTGTTATAGTAGCATGTAAGTCTGACTCTTGGAGAGGGAGAGGAAATGAAAAAAGAAAAGTCATAGTAAACAATCCTAACAAGTTCTAAGAAAGTTCTAAGAAGGCCAGTGGGCAGTGTCAAGGCAATGGTGCACATCAGAGGGGTCCTGAGCCTCCTGGGAGCAGGAGTGCCACTGAATCTCTGCTCTGTTCAGTCACTGACTGGAAGCACCTTGTAAGAGGGAATGGGATTGCAGGGCATGGGACAAAGGCTTATCAACTGTTGAGGAAATAAAATTAAAAGCAAAATCTCCTCCCAACCTGGAAGATCTTGCCTAGTAGAGAAAGAAGACAACTTTGTTATTGAATAACAAACTATAAAAATAAAAAAGCTATAACAAACCTAGGTAGTATGTTAAAAAGCAGAGACATTACTTTGCTGACAAAGTTCTGTCTAATTAAAGCTATGTTTTTCCCAGTAGTCATGTATGGATGTGAGAGCTGGACCATAAAGAAGGCTGAGCACCAAAGAGTTGATGTTTTCAAACTGTGGTCCTGGAGAAGGCTCTTGAAAGTCCCCTGGACCACAGGGAAATCCAACCAGTCCATTCTAAAGGAAATCAACCCTAAACATTCATTGGAAGGACTGATGGTGAAGTAGAAGCTGCAGTACTTTGGCCACCTGATGTGAAGAGCCAGCTCATTGGAAAAGACCCTGTGATTAGCAAGGACTGAAGGCAGGAGGATTAAAAGGCAACAGAGGATGCGATGGTTCGATAGCATTGCTAATTCAATGGACATGAATTTGAGCGAACTCTGGGAGACAGTGAAGGACATGGAAGCCTGGCATGCTGCAGTCCACTGGGTCACAGTCGGGCACAACTTAGTGACTGAGCAACACTGTCATTGTGACTTTTCTTAAACCCATAAACTATTTTTTAATGTATGTTTAAATTTCCATTCACATGGAATTTTTAAACTTTTCATTATTAATTTCTATCAAAATTGAATTAAAATAAAATATTATACTTCATAGGTTGGTAAGTCATGACATCTGTTACAATTTGTTTCACAGCATGTAGATGGCCAGTTTCATTAAATGTTTTTCCTTAAAATAATGTGTATGTGTAGTTTTGGGTAAACTGTTTCATACATCCATTGAATCGATTTTTTAATCATGTTTAAATCCTATTTATCTTTTTTGAATTTTGTCTTCTTTTTCCATCATTTATTGAAATTTAAAGTTAAATTATTCTACTCTGGGTACAGATTTTTCAATTTCTGTTTGAAATGTTGTCAATTTTTGCTTTACATATTTTGATGCAAAGCTATTTAGTGGTGGAACTATAGTATCTGCACACTAAATTTAACCTCTTGCTGTATGAACTGACAGTGTCTGCTCTAGTGGTTTCACTGTTTTTTTTTTTTAAGTTTTAAAGTTTACTTTGATATTAAAATAATTATATTAGCTTATCACTTGTATTTCATAGCATAATCTTCTAAATGTTGCTTTTAATTTGTTCTATATCATCAGAGTTTAGATATATATCTTCTAAGTAATATAGAGATAGTGAAATAGAAATTAAGGCTCTACTTTTAACCTTCCATTTCTTATAGGATTCCAAGAAATATAATCCTTGTAGGGTTCCCTTCTCCCTCTGATGTAGTATATTGTCATGTGAACTTCTTGACCAGTAAAGTAGTGTGGAAATGAAGTGTTGTTTTTGGATGAGAGCACTGACTTACCAATTCGAGACTCTGCAGTGTTCCTTTGTTATTTTGGGTCAAGAAAGAGCTTCTGTTAGCCTGTGACAACTTTGTCACTACTCTGAGCACTGGATATAGAGCAGAATCTAAAAACAAAAACAAATAAAAATGTTCATGAGGTCTCTGAGGTTGGAGAGTTCTGTTATTGTAACATAGCCTTAACTACCTTCACTAGATACCTTAGAACTGGTCTCTTCAGGTGGGGTCTGCCAAAACTAAATACCTAAAATAGGTAATAAAGGCTTAATATTTGATTTGTTGGAATGAGTGGCAAGAAAACCATGACTGGTTCCTGGAAAACATGCTAACAAGTGGCAAAATATTTCACAAACCATTTCATGTGAATACTTCGAAAACAGATTACATACTTGAGGATTTTGTAACTCTAGGCTGAGAGGATTATAAGTGAATAACAGTAGTGGTACATTTGACAACACATTTTT
The DNA here is from genome assembly GCF_032405125.1 of Capricornis sumatraensis. NCBI lineage: Eukaryota > Metazoa > Chordata > Mammalia > Artiodactyla > Bovidae > Capricornis > Capricornis sumatraensis. Next base: position 142,753,013 of record NC_091072.1, on the reverse strand, counting down.
TAAAAAATGAGCTCAGACATAATTATCTTCTTTGGAAGCAGAAACAAAAAGTATTAGCACCTAGGAAATATGGGATCTTACAGAGCCAGAAGAGGTCACTGACTCTCAATACTGGATAGTACTGGTTAACAACTGCCTTCAAGCTAAGATGATCTCAAGGGTATGGCTGTCATATCCATGTTAAAACTTCTAACTGAATTAAACTTACAGGTAAAAGGCCGATTAATAGTGATTATATCCAATGCATCCCTTCATTTTGACAAAGTAACTAAAGGCAGAAACACTAGAGATCTGATTTTCCTACTGAAGCTTCATAAACTGAAAATATCTGCTATAAGTTCAAGAGAATAGGCACAGAGTTGAAAAAGCAATCAAGTATAGTAAGAGAAAGGCTGGGCTGGAGGAAGCACAAGCTGGAATCAAGATTGCTGGGAGAAATATCAATAACCTCAGATATGCAGATGACACCACCCTTATGGCAGAAAGTGAAGAAGGACTAAAGAGCCTCTTGATGAAAGTGAAAGAGGACAGTGAAAAAGTTGGCTTAAACCTCAACATTCAGAAAACTAAGATCATGACATCCAGTTCCATCACCTCATGGCAAATACATGGGGAAACAGTGGAGACAGTGACTGACTTTATTTTTCTGAGCTCCAAAATCACTGCAGATGGTGGTTGCAGCCATGAAATTAAAAGATGTTTACTCTTTGGAAGGAAAGTTATGACCAACCTAGACAGCATATTAAAAAGCAGAAACATTACTTTGCCGACTGAGGTCCATCTAGTCAAGACTATGGTTTTTCCAGTGGCTATGTATGGATGTGAGAGCTAGACTATAACGAAAGCTGAGCACAGAAGAATTGTTGCTTTTGAACTGTGGTGTTAGAGAAGACTTGAGAGTCCCTTGGACTGCAAGGAGATCCAACCAGTCCATCCTAAAGGAGATCAGTTCTGGGTGTTCATTACTTTGGCCACCTGATGTGAAGAGCTGATTCACTGGAAAAGACCCTGATGCTGGGAAAGATTGAGGGCAGGAGGAGAAGGGGACAACAGAGGATAAGATGATTGGATGGCATCATCAACTCAATGGACAGGGGTTTGGGTGGACTCTGGGAGTTGGTGATGGACAGGGAGGCCTGGTGTGCTGTGGTTCATGGGATCACAAAGAGCTGGACACAACTGAGCAACTGAACTGAACTGAACAGTAAGTATAAGGAGGATAAATAAGAGAAAACTGTGAGTTTTTCTGGTAGCACATAAAGCTGACTGGAATCAAATAGGTAAAGCACTACATTTTTAAAAGAGCTATGATTCTTTGAAAGAACTGCCAGCCAAGACTAGGCTGAATGCTGAGATAAAATTCCTAATCCAGAGATAAATTTTAACACAGTATAAAGACAAATGGGTGAATATAGAAGATAGGAGCAAGTCTCATAACTATTATATTTTGTCTTTTTCTACTTCTGAAAGTGGGCTTTCCTGATGCCTCAGCGGTAAAGAATCTGCCTACCAGTGCAGCAGACTTGGGTCAGGAAAATCCACTGGAGATCCCTGGGTCAGGAAGAGCCCCTAGAGAAGGAAATGGCAACCCAATCTTGCCTGGGAAATACCATGGACAGAGGAGCCTGGCAGGCTACAGTCCATGGGGTGGCAAAAAGTCGGACACAACTGAGCAACTGAGCATGCACACACTTCTGAAAGTACGTTTCTATTTATAAGAAATTTATGTTCTTCTTTCCCTTTCAAGACAACTTCAACTATCCTTGGCCTTAACAGAGACCAGTCACACTAGAAGATCCTAGAAATGCAACACCACCACCCAGCTTATTTAACTTGTATGCAGAATACCTTGTGTGAAATGCTGGGCTGGATGAAGCACAAACTGGCATCAAGACTGCCAGGAGAAATATCACTAATCTTAGGTATGCAGATGACACCACCCTTATGGCAGAAACTGAAGAGCAACTGAAGAGCTTCTTGATGAAAGTGAGAGAAGAGAGTGAAAAATTTGGCTTAAAACTCAACGTTCGAAAACTAAAATCATGGCAACTGTTTTCATCACTTCATGGCAAATAGATGGACAAACAATGAAAACAGTGAGAGACTTTATTTTCTTGGCCTCTGAAATCACTGCAGATGGTGACTGCAGCCATGAAATTAAAAGACACTTGCTCCTTGGAATAAAAGCTGTGACCAACCTAGACAACATATTAAAAAGCAGACATTACTTTGCTGACAAAGGTCTGTCTAGTCAAAGCTATGGTGTTTCCAGTAATCATGTATGAATGTGAAAGTTGGACCATAAAGAAAGCTGAGTGCTGAAGAATTGATGCTTTTGAATTGTGGCATTGGAGAAGACTCCTGAGAATCCCTTGGATTACAAGGAGATCCAAGCAGTCAATCCTGAAGGAAACCAACCCTGAATATTCATTGAAAGGACTGATGCTGAAGCTGAAGCTTCAATACTTTGGCCACCTGATGTGAAGAACTAACTCATTAGAAAAAGACCCTGATGGTAGGAAAGACTGAAGGCAGGAGGAGAATGGGATGTCAGAGGAAGAGATGGTTGGATGGCATCACCAACTCAATGGGTATGAGTTTGAGCAAGCTCTGGGAGTTGGTGATGGATAGGGAAGCCTGGAATGCTGCAATCCATGGGGTCTCAAAGAGTCACTGAACTGAAAAAACACATAAATCCTTACATTAGCTAAAGGAGAGTTTAGTGGAAGGAAGGAGATATCACTGAGAAAAAAAGAAAGCTGAGGCAGGTGACAAACCTAACAGTTATGTATGGGAATCAGTCAGTAATCCAAGCAACCTAGTTATTGAATTAGCTCCCTGTTCTTCCTCTAGTGAAAGCATCATGAATTCCACAGGTAATACCACCATGAAAATGCCTTCCTCTAGAGAGAGGCTTCTGTGGTGGCTCAGAGGTTAAAGCGTCTGCCTGCAATGTGGAACACCTGGGTTCGATCCCTGGGTCGAGAAGATCCCCTGGAGAAGCAAATGGCAACTCACTCCAATATTCTTGCCTGGAGAACCCCATGGATGGAAGAGCCTGGTGGGCTACAGTCCACGGGGTCATAAAAAGTCAGACACGACTGAGCAACCTCACTTTCACTTTCACTAGAGAGAGAAAACCCCAGATTTTTCAGTGGTGTCTCATGAGTTAAGGAATTGATAGTCAATATTTATTGTTTTTTTAGTTCTCTGTTGCAATTTCATTTGATCCATAAAAAGGAAAAATCCTTTCTACTGTGGGGTAGGGCCACATCCGTGTTTATGAAAGCATAACACTCATTTGTCAAATGACTCAGCTAGAAATTTAATTCTAGCAAGTACATCTTCTATTTTCTTTGATGAATTATGGGTTATATTTTTCCATATTCAAGAGTATCCAAAAAATTAAGTGCAGTGTTCTCAGATGCAAATATGGGCCCAGATTTCCTTTCACTGTTTTCACCCTCAAATGAACTTATTAACACTTCATGATCCCAAACTCAGTTGGAGACAAATAGCGGATTGAATAACAGAACTGACAGATTTCTGAATTTAGAGATGGCAATTTGGCATCCCTATCACTACCAGCATCGTTATTTGTTCATTCTTGAAGTGCTTAGTGAAAGAGGTAAACTAGCAATGAGGAGTTTGGATTCAAAACCACACGTGACATTTTGTTAGTTATAAACATTACTGTAAAAATCAAATTTTAAATATTAAAGAAATGCTGGAAAAGGTCAGTTTTCATTCCAATCCCAAATAAGGGCAATGCCAAAGAATGTTCTACTACCACATGACGGCACACATTTCACATGTTAGCAAGGTAATACTCAAATTCCTCCAAGGTCTACTACAACAGTACATGAATGGAGAAATTCCAGATGTACAAGCTGGCTTTGGAAAAGGTAGAAGAACCAGAGATCAAATTGTCAACATCTGTCGAATCATAGAAAAAGCAAGAGAATTCCAGAAAAACTTCTGCTTCGTCGACTACGCTAAAGCCTCTGATCGTGTGAATCACAACAAATTGGAAAAATTCTTAAATAGATGGGAATATCAGAACACTTGCCTCCTGAGAAACCTGTAGGCAGGTTAAGAAGCAAACAGTTACAACTGGACATGGAACAACAGATTGGTTCAGAATTGGGAAAGGAATACTTTAAGGCTGTATAGTGTTACTCTGCTTATTTAACTTCTATGCAGAGTACATCATGCAAAATGCTGGGCTGGATGAAGCACAAGTTGGAATCAAGATTGCCAGGAGATATAATACTAACCTCAGTTATGCAGATGACACCACCCTTACGGCAAAAACCAAAGAGGAACTAAAGAGCTTCTTGATGAAGGTGAAAGAGGAGAGTGAACAAGCTGGCTTAAAATTCAACATTCAAAAGCAAAGATCATGGCATCCTGTCCAATTACGTCATGGCAAATAGAAGGGGAAACAATGGAAACAATGAGACTATTTTCTTGTGCTCCAAAATCACTGCTGGTGGTGACTGCAGCCATGAGATTAAAAGGTGCTTGCTCCTTGGAAGAAAACCTATGACAAACCTAGACAGCATAATAAAAAGCAGAGACATCACTTTGCCAACAAAGGGCTGTATAATCAAAGCTATGGTTTTCCAGTAGTCATGGATCATAAAGAAGTCTGGGCACTAAAGAACTGATGCTTTTGAATTGTGATGCTAGTGAAGAGTCTTGAGAGTCACTTGAACTGCAAGGAGATCAAACCACTCAATCCTAAAGGAAATCAATCCTGAATATTCATTGGAAGGACTGATGCTGAAGCTGAAGCTCCAATACTTTGGTCACCGGATGCGAAGAGCCAACTTATTGGAAGAAAAGACCCTGAGGCTAGGAAAGATTGAAGGCAAAAGGAGAAGTAGGCAACAGAGGATGAGATGGCTAGGTAGAATCACTGACTTAGTGGACATGAATCTGATCAAAATAGGAGACAGTGGAAGACAAGGGAGCCTGGCATGCTGCAGTCCATGGGGTCACAGAGTCAGACACAACTTAGCAACTGAACAACATCAAATTTCTTTACAATTTCATTTATCATTTTGTTCAGTTCTTGAGTTGACTCTATGACTCTTATTTTGGCAAATATCTTTCTTCTAATACATGAAATACTGGATGTGAATTTTTAGCTTTAGCATATCTTGAGGTTGATTATATAGATGATTTTTTTTTGTTTTGTTGAGTTCTAAATGTTTATCTCTTACTTAGAAACTTAAAAGAGAGAGTTTAATTTCTGAATTTTTTTAAAATTTATTTAGCATTTTATTGCATTATAATTTATTTAAGATCTCTCCTATAGAATCTGCTGAGACTTTTACTGTTAGAGTATTACACATGGTCTGTGTGTAAATGTTTTATGCATATTTGAAAGATTGTGTAAAGATTTCTGTCATGTACATATTCCACATAAAATCATTTGATCAGTTTTGGTAACTGTATTCCTCAAAATTTTCAGTCATTAATTTGCTTGTTGTACTACCTTATGGAATGTGTGTCAAATTGTATTTGTGTACTCATCAGCTTCTCTTTGTGATGAATGAGAAGCTCCTTTTCGTTTTGCTCTATTTGTTTTACCTAATGCACTGTTCATTGTTGCTGTTGTTGCTTAGTCACTAAGGTGTCCAACTCTTGTGAAGCAATGGACTGTAGCCCACCAAGATGCTCTATCCATGCTATTTCCCAGGCAAGAGTACTGGAATGGGTTTCCATTTCCTTCTCCAGGGGATCTTCCCGACCAAGAGATTAAACCTGTATCTTCTGCATTGGCAGGTAGAATCTTTACCACTGAACCACCAGGGAAGCCCCAGTGCATTGTTAGGTGTGTTTAAATTTATGACTATCACATCTTTTCCATAGATGCGCTCTATCATTATTATTCAGGAATAATACTTCTTTACCCACTGGTGCTGTTTTCCATAAATGTCCTTTGTCTTATACATCCCTTTCTGTAATATATTAGTTGTAATTTGACTAGATATGACCAATATAAACAAATAAACAAGATATTTAATGCTAGTAACTTAACCATATAGAAGAATCTCTATTTCTTCTATAACTAAAATGCACACAGATAAGCATTTGTAGCACAACTATGTCAGAAAGAATAGTGAGATTCTATCCCTACAAAAGGGAAGGATAATAGATAACAGGAGACAAGCAGTAGTCACTATGGTTATTAATACACGGTACATTTTTATCCATTTATTTCCAATCATTATGGTTTTCTGCTTTAGGTATACTCTTGTAAGAAGAATATAGCTGTGTTTTGTTTTTGTTTTTGTTTTTTTGAAATTCTATCTTTTGACTGGAAATAAAATAAATCTGTTTAAATTCATGTCATTTCTAATAACACTGGACTCTTTTTCTTTTTTTTACCATTTTATCAGATTTTTCTCAGTTCAGTGCAGTCACTCAGTTGTGTACAACTCTTTGTGACCCCATGGACTACAGCACATCAGGCTTCCCTGTCCATCACCAACACCTGGAGCTTGTTCAAACTCATGTCCATCAAGTCAGTGATGCCATCCAATCATCTCATCCTCTATTTTCCCCTTCTCCTCCTGCCTTCAATCTTTCCCAGCATCAGGGTCTTTTCCAATGAATCAGTTCTTCATATCAGGTAGCCAAAGTATTGGAGCTTCAGCTTCAGCATCAATCCTTCCAATGAATATTCAGGACTGATTTCCTTTAGGATTGACTGGTTTGATCTCCTTGCACTCCAATGTACCCTCAAGAGCTTCTCTTGAGATTTTTGCTGGTTATCAATTTTCTTTATTCGTTCTCTTTTCTTGCTTTTGGATTAGACTGATAGAATTCTTTTTATTCCCTCCTATATCTACTCTCGGGGGAGCCTGGTGGGCTGCCGTCTATGGGGTCGCACAGAGCTGGACAGGACTGAAGCGACTTAGCAGCAGCAGCAGCATATCTGCTCTCAGTATCAATTTCTGAATCATCAACCACCCCCAAAATGGGAATTAAAATGGAAGCTTATTTTTTTCATGGTTCTGTTGATTCCCTGGCCATGACAAGACAGTTCTTAATTCTGACCTTTCATTTAGTTGCCATCCGATGATGACTGGGACCAGTCATTTGAAGGCCCAAATTGGAGGGACATATGACATGGTCAATCCAATGGCTGAGAGTTGATGAAGGTTGTCAGCAAGGAGCTCAGCAGCAACTGTCCACTGAGGTGCCTACAATGGCCTGTCCCCGTAGCTTGGCTTCTCACAGTTTGGTGGCTGGGTTCTACAAATGGTTGTTTCAAAGACAGGGAGAGGAGAATATCAGTATGATAAAGCTGGACCTAGATACTGGGAATGCACCACTTATGCCATATTCTACTGATCAAAGCAGTCACAAAATCTGCCGACATTCAAAGAGAGGGGATGGAGACCCCCTTCTCAACAGTAGGAATGTCAGAGATTGCAGCCATTTTAAACCCTTCATATCATCTTTAACTTTTAAAATTATACTTTCTTTTCCTATTAACTCAAACTATACCTGTCAAATACAATTTTTTTTCTTTTTTCAAAAAGCAAAATAAAGTTCAATTTTTCTATTCTCCTCCAATCAAGACTAATTCTATGGTATCCAGATGTACTTTACCTTTCTTTATATTTTAAAATATTCTACAATTCTTCCAATATTTGAAGCTTGTCCCTGTAGGAAAATTATATTTCAAATAACATAAATTTGAAAATTTGTTTAAAAAGCTATTGGAAATTATAGCATTTAATGAATATATCATAACAGTATGATATATTCATTTATGCATGATTTATATATCATATATATCATTGATATATTCATTTATATATCATATAACAATATGATACATTCACCTTGAACAGTAGCAGAAAGTTAAAGGACATTTTTCTTTAACATGAAAGAGACAGAAAAGGGAACCAATGTCTTGAATAATATAATAAATATATTTAACACTATCTGTATATGTCAAATTTTGAAACTTGAAGGAAAAAGCATATTATTTTCTTATGGAATTGATTTAAATAAAACAAAGTAAGAAGTGAACTTTTGTAAATCACATTCTTATAACCCTATAAAATATTTTAAAATAGAAATCTAATACAAATCACATCAATTATATTTTTGAAATATTTACATAATGTAAACACCTGATCAACAACAAAGGTCCATCCAGTAAAAGCTATGGTTTTCCAGTAGTCATGTATGGATGTGAGAGTCGGACTATAAAGAAAGCTGAGCATCAAAGAGTTGATGCTTTTGAACTGTGGTGTTGGAGGAGACTCTTGAGAGTCTCTTGGACTGCAAGGAGATCCAACCAGTCCATTCTAAAGGAGATCAGTCCTGGGTGTTCATTGGAAGGACTGATGCTAAAGCTGAAAGTCCAGTACTTTGGCCACCTCACGCGAAGAGTTGACTCATTGGAAAAGACTCTGATGCTGGGAGGGACTGGGGACAGGCGGAGAAGGGGACGACAGAGGATGAGATCACTGGATGGCATCGTCGACTCAAAGGACATGAGTTTGAGTAAACTCTGGGAGTTGGTGATGGACAGGGAAGCCTGGTGTGCTGCAGTCCATGGGGTCGCAAAGAGTTGGACAGGACTGAGCAACTGAACTGAACTGAAGCAGCTAGTCAAAAATAAAACTGAAATTCACTGACAATTTTGCAAATAAAATAGCACAAACAAACATGTGGAAATAATAGAGGATGGTGGATGATTTTAGCGGCTCAGCTGGTAAAGAATCTGCCTACAATGCAAGAGACCCAGATTCACTCCCTGAGTCGGGAAGATACCTGAAAAAGGGCATGGCAATCCCCTCCAGTATTCTTGCCTGGAGAATTCCATGGACAAAGGAGCCTGGCAGGCTACAGTCCATGGAGTGGCAGAGAGTCAGACAGATGAAGAAACATTAACTAATACTGGATGATTTTACAAACCAAGAACGAATACTGAAAATAAATTAAGAAATAAACTTAAACAATTAGAAAAGGGGGAATAAAATAAACTTGAGAGAGCAGAAATAACAGTTAATTAAAATAAATAAAAGCAATAAAAGATGAAAGAAAATTACTCATAAATTTGAGACTAACAGTAGTAACTTCTTGAAGATACCATAAAATTGAAAGTCTGTCAAAACCTAGATTACAGAAGGAATACAATCTTAGGAGTAATTAAGTAAAGCTCAAGAAAAGTGTTAAAGTGTTTTTAAAGAGGAGACTTTTTTCCTACATACTGAAAAAATAAAGAGGAAGATGGGCAGTTTCTATAGATAAAAAGTACAAAGTGAGTTATGATGTAGAAAATGGCATTAAAGTATATTAAACATATGTTAAGGTACTTAAAACTCTAAGTAAAATATGAAATTCAACAGAGAATTGACTCTTCCTCAAAACTGCTGTTTATACATGGCTTCATAGATTTCCTCGAATAATAGTTCTTTAATGTGACAACGTATACTAAATATTGAAGAGAAATAGCCAAAGTTTTTAAATAAAAAGAAACAATCCCTATATGAATACTCTAATAAAGATAATAAATAATAGATCTCACCCAAAGAAATAAAACATTGTCAAACAAATTCAAGTGCTTACTTAATTCAAGTGGGTACAAACAAATTACTAGTTAGATGATGATCAAGCAGGCTTTATTCCAAAAATATTAATGGATGTTCATTACTTCTTTTAATAAATAAGAAGTGGGGGAAATTATGCTCATCTCAATGAACATCAATGTTGTCTGTTGCCTTCTAATAAAAACGGAACAAAATAAGGATGCTTATCAACATAGTGGATAGTCTTATTTATCATTAGACAAAGCAGTATGTAAAAGAGAGAATACATATTCAAATTGAAAGAATAAAATTGTCACTACATACAGATGTCTTTTACTATCCATGAAAGGACAGAGAATCAACTAAAGACAAAAAGAAAGAAAACACATTGTAACAAGTTAATACCATAACTGGTTACTAATGCAATTTTTAAAATCTTTGTGATTACACAATAAGCAGCCAGCAAATATCATAAGAAAGTAATCATTCATAAAGGAATCAAAAGATGTATTGATGGCAACCACTTGATTTTTTTCACAGTTCTGATTTATTTCCTTTTAGATTATAAAACCACCTTCTTTCCTCTGATGTGCTCCCCTGGTGATATATTATCCGCATCACAACAGTCTGCTGCTGCAAGTCCTAGAAATGCTTGAATTCATGAAGTTCAAGTTTATAAACTGAGTCTGAGAAATCTCTGCAATATGCAGTCTTCCGTTTGGTGAATAAGGCTAAGCTCATTCTCCCAATTCTAATATGCATAATTCATTCAGTTATTCATTCACTTACTAACTGATCAAATATTTATTGAACTACTTTGTATACCAAGATCTCTTTTAGGTCCTCAGGTTCACTAATGAACAAGACTACCAAGTTTGTTGGTCTTATGGATCACATATTTTACTATAGACACAGAGACTAATAGATAGCATCTCATTATATTCATAAGTTAACATACTCCCTGACAAAGTTTATTCTTTATCTCTCTTTTGAACTTGATTTTAAGTTGTTGTTCATTTGATAAGTTGTGACCAATGCTTTGTGACCCGATGAACTGCAGCATGCCAGACTTCCCTGTCCATCACCATCTCCCAGAGTTTGCTAAAACTCGTGTCCATTGGGTTGGTGATGCCATCCAACCATCTCATCCTCTGTCACCCCACTCTCTTCCTTCCTTCAGTCTTTCCCAGCAACAAGTCTTTTCCAATGGCTCAGCTCTTCTCATCAGATGGCCAAAGTATTGGAGCTTCAGGTTCATCATCAGTCCTTCCAGTGAATATTCAGGGTTGATTTCCTTTAGGATTGACTAGTTTGATTGCAAGTAAAATTTGACATATTACACTAAGTCTAATCTCCTTCACACAATTAAATCAGTCCTAGAAAAGTCACATCTTAATGTCCTGTTTTCCACTCGCCAGTAACCCAGAAGTTCATGATCAGGTAAAATATACATTTAGAAAACAAAACAAGGAATTAAGATTTCAAGCTCATTGACAAATATAAGTGAAAACATTGGAAATTTATGCAGCCTAGTCTAAATTGTGTATGTATTTAAAGATTACAGTAGGACATAGAAATCAATTAATTCCTAAGAAAATTTGCAATTTCCTGATAATTTATAAATATACATTTCATGAACCATTCAATGAAAAGGTAGTAAAGTGAACAAGTAAGTGAAATACAAGTTGCTCCAAAATCTAACAAATATTTGTAAATTAATTCTTGTAATTGAAAAACCAATATGCATGAAAAGTATAACTTTCACATTTTAGTAAATATATGTCTATCATGTATATTTTTGACATTTTAATTGAAAATTTCCAAAGAAGTAAAAACTGAAATACTATTTATACCACCTGTTGCTGACAAAAGTTCTTATAAATAGTCCATTTAACTTTTCACTTGTATATGTTAAATACATGTATATATGCATATAACTAACATTTAATAAGCATGGAAAAGAGCCTATTGCAGATAAACATTTAAAACTATTCACTATCATGCATTACAGAAGAACTTTGAAGAATGGTAAAAAAAATATTCTTCAACTTTTTCCTCTTAGAATATATGTTATGCTCTCCAGAATGGTCTATGAATCTGAAGATTTCTTAGCTTTCAGCCACACCTCAACTGCCACAGCACCAAAAGTGAAGCTTTTCTTAGCTTGTCACTTCCCAGAATCAAGACAAATGAGTGGACTGAAGGATAAATAATTCCAAGAGCTTCAGCAAGCATAAAGGCCAGTTCACTCTGCATCACATTGTGATGAAAAGTTGTCATGAGATGAGATAGGAAGGGAATGGCAAGTAGTATGAGGAAAGGCATCACCATCATCATGGCTCTGACGTGGGCTTTGCTGCTGGGATCTCTGAACCCTGTTGCATGGCTCCTCATCTTCTAGACATGATTCAGTAGGGAGAACATTAACAGGAGAAAATAACTCAGGGATATAATAAAGGGTGAGAAAGATCCCATGGTGAATATGATCAATTTGGAAAAGGTTTCAGTGTCTCTTCTTTTAGAACTTAAAGTCATATTTCCTTCATACGGATGTATCTTGATATTAATATAGATGCTCACCAAAGTAAGACTTAAAGGTAGCAATACTAATGTCCCCAGAAACATTACCATAAATACCATTCCAATTCTAAACTTTAGGTGAAGAAAAACAGCATTTGAAAAATTGGCTATCTTGAGGAAATAAAAGAGTCTGAGGCCTGTGGCAAGCCAGACACTAAAATAATTGGCCAAGAGCCCAGCAATACTAAAAAGTATGACTTTATTTCCCTTTATGTCTAAAGAAGAAAATGGATAAGACTCCTTTGTAAACAAACTCACCATCATTACCAAAATCAGACCAATTCTGGAAATTGCCAAAGCAGTGAGGATTCGATCAGCCAAGGAGACCTTTTGCATCTTGATCCAGTCAATGCCGTTCACCAGTGTTATGAATCCATTCCCCAGAATACCAATTATGAATGCTGAATTTATTAAAATGATAAAATGTTTTCCAAGGAATCTGCCATGTCTGCAAAAAGAGATCTTCAATCTCTAATTGCGATATTGACCATTTCTTGATTTATTATGTTTAAATGGTATATGTATACCCTTATTTATGAGATATGCAGTTAGTTTCTTCCTTTAAAAAACTGTAGGCTAAAGACCAAATCAGAAAGTACCTAAGAGGTATTAATGGATGGGCACATAGTTCTCTTTGTAAGAATTGTTTTCTCCCAGACAGATAGCTACACTCTGAGCCACGTACTGTGTTCTCAACACAAACTGAAATTTCTCATACTTGATGGTGAAAGAAAAACTGAACTCTCATTTGTTAACATACAAATAAATGCATATTCTGTTTATTTTGCACTGCTTGCTTTAGTTAATCTCCACCCAACTTGTTCACCAATTTGAGTTATGACCAATAACTTTAAAGAATGTATATTACCGTGTGTGAAATAGATGACCAGTCCAAGCTCAGTGCATGAAACAGGGCACTCAAACCCAATGCACTGGGACAACCCTGAGGGATGGGATGGGAGGGAGGTGGAGGTGGGAGGCGGGTTCAGGATGGAGGACACGTGTACACCCATGGCAGACTCACGTCAATGTATGGCAACAAACCACCGCAATTTGTAAAGTAATTAGCCTCCAATTAAAATAAATTAATTTTTAAAAATGCAATGCAATGGGGAGGGAGGTGGGAGGGGGGTTCATGTTTGGGAACGCATGTACACCCGTGGTGGATTCATGTCAATGTATGGCAAAACCAATACAGTATTGTAAAGTAAAATAAAGTAAAAATAAAAATTAAAAAATAAAAATAAAAATGCAATGGAGAGAGCTTCATTTGGATTTAAAACTTCTTACTTTTTTCTTTAATAGCTCAGATTTTAATCCCTCATTAATAATTATGAAGCTTTTCTTGATGTTAAAAATCATATTAGATAGAAAAATACTTTAAAACATTATTAATCTTTGTATTATTTAATACTTAAAACCATTTACAGGGCTTTAGAGAAGTGATAGAACTATTTTTATCCCACAACATTCTCTCAGCTAAAGCCAGGTATGTGCAATAATGAAAAGAGAAGAAAATCATCTACAGAGCATAAGTCGTCCTCACTTTGTGTCTCTTCACCACTCATAGCACTCACTAATAATCGTCAGCAAGGACATATAAGTGAATGGGAAAACAGTGCCCTGCACACAAAGGGTAAGAAGAGTACCTGTCCCTACTGGTAAGATTACATGCTACAGACTGATAGTTGTATCCTCTTCAAGTTTATCTGTTAACTCCTAACTCCCAATGTGGTGGTATTTGAGGTGGGGCCATTGGGTGATTAGTCTATGACTGTGGAGTCTTCATAAGTGGAAGTAGGAGCCTTATAAATTGGAAAGCTACTCAGTCATAATAAAGAATGAAATTTTGTCACCTGAAACAATGTGAATGGACATGGAGGGTATTAGGCTTAGCGAAAGAAGTCAGATAAAGACAAATACTGTATGATATCACTCATAGGTGAACTCTAAAAAACACCACAAACTAGTGAATATAACATAAAAGAAACAGACTCAAGGAAATAGAGAACAAACTAGTGGTACCAGTGGGGAAGGGGAAGGGGGAAGTAAGATCAGAGTAGGAGATAAAGAGGTACGAGCTACTATGTAAAAAATAAATAAGTTTCAAGGATATATTGTACAGCACAGGGAATATAGCAAATATTTTATAATGTTAAATAGAGTATAATCTATAAAAATTTTGTATCTCTATATTGCACAGCTGAAACTAATATTGTAAATCAAATGTACATCAATTAAGAAAAGCCACTTCAGAGGGATCCTTTGCCCCTTCTTCCACATAAGGATGCAGGAGATGGACATCTGTGAACCAAGAAGTGGGATCTCATCAGACAGCAAAACTGCCAGCTCCTTGAGCTTGGACTTCCAGCCTCTAGGACTATGAGAAGTATATTTCTGTTGTTTATAAACCACTCAGTCTTTGGGTATTTTTGTTATAGCAGACAAAATGAAATAAGACTTTGGAAAAAAAACACATTTCACAGGGCATCAGATTGAATGACTAGAAAAGTGTTTCCTCAATGATGGAAAAAAAATTAGCTCCTTTTAACACTGCTCTTGATCCTGTCTAACAAATCTTAAAAGCATAATCCAAAAGGACTAATTCCCAGTAATTTAACTGCATCTCAGAACAAAGCTTATGAATAACTGTAAGAATATAAAAATGTCAAGCATTTTACTCAACAGGGTAAAATTCATAATTCCTGATATCAAGTTATCAATTATCAGGACTGCAAAAAAGCAGTAAAATATGACCCAAAATAAGAAAAATCTAACAAAGGGCAACTTGATACTGTTAAAGATATTAGAGTTAGCAGAGGAGGATATTATATTGAAACAGTTATTATAACTATATTCCAGGTGTCCAAAAACTTAAGATACAAAGAGGGTATTAAAAAAAAAAACCTCAAATTGAGTTTCTGGAGATTAAAACTGCAACATCTGAGGTGCAAAAGGCACTAATGGGGTTAATAGATTTGACACTATAGGACAAAGATCAGTGAACATGAAGACATAACAATAGAAACTATCCAAAATGAAGCACAAGAAGTAATAGAATTTTGGAAAAAAAAAAAAAAAAGAGGCGTCATTGATCTTTGGAGAAGTAAGGTGCCTTATGGATGTGTAGCGAGAGTGGCCTAAAATGTGGGGGTGGGGAGAAGAAATAATGACCAAAATTTTTATAAATATGATGAGAACTATAAACCCATAGACCCAAGGATCTCAATACACCCCAAGCACAAGAAACAAAACAAAAATACACCAAGACACATCATAATCAAATTTATCAAAAGTAGTTTTAAAGGAAAAATATTAACAGTAGCCAGATAAAAAGATGTTATATTCAGAGGAACAAATAAGGATAGATTTCCCATCAGAAATAGTATAACCAAGAATTTGCTGTAGCAACATCTTTAAAATATTTAAATACAAAAAAAATCTCTCAACCCAGAATACCCAGACAAATATTTTTCAAAACTGAAGGAGAAATATAGACTTCTTCAGATTAAAAAAAAAAAAAAAAAAGAGCACACAAGCAGCAGACCCACACTATAAGGACCTCTTCCAGGCAGAATGAAAATAATACCTAATGGAAATAAGAATCAATACAAAGATTGAATAGCATTATATATGGTAACTATACGGGTAAGTATATAAGATTCTCCTTTCTTAAAACAATTTTTTTAAGATAACTTTTAAAAACAGTAACAATGGATGGTGGGATTTTTAATATTCAGTCCAGTTCAGTTGCTCAGTCATGTCCGACTCTTTACGACCCCATGGACTGCAGCACGCCAGGCTTCCCTGTCCATCACTAACTCCTGGAGCCTACTCAAACTCATGTCCATCATGTCGGTGATGCCATCCAACCATCTCATCCTCTGTTGTCCTCTTCTCCCACCTTCAACCTTTTTATAATTTTTATTTTTACTTTATTTTGCTTTACAATACCGTATTGGTTTTACCATACATTGACATGAATCAGCCACGGGTTAACATGAGTCCCCAATCCTGAACCCCCCTCCCACCTCCCTCCCCATATCATCTCTCTGGATCATCCCCGTGCACCAGCCCCAAGCATCCTGTATCCTGTATTGAACATAGACTGGCAATTTGTCTCTTACCTGATAGTATACATGTTTCAATGCCATTCTCCCAAATCATCCCACCCTCTTAAAAGTAAAACATATGGTAGTATGCTTTTCTAGAATAAACTAGGTAATAATAACTCTTTAAAATGGGATATGATAAAGAGGTAGAGGATATGTAGTTAAACAAATTATCCTACATTAGATACTGATGTTTAACACCATCCAGGATTTAAAAAATGAAACTCATCTTAAGCCTCTTCCTGATCACACCACCTGTTTTACTCCCAAACAGAAATCATCATCCTGTGTGGAAATAACTTCTATAGCTTTCTTTGTTGTTTAGTTACCTACATATGATTTCTAGATATTATACAGACACATCTTGGAGATATTGCAGATTCAGCTCCAGACCACCACAATAAAGCAAATATCACAAGGAAGTCACATAATTTTTTGGTTTTACAGTACATAGAATTGTTATGTTTATACTATAATCTGTTAAGTGTGCAATAGTATTATATCCAAAAAATGTGCATACCATAACTTAAAAATATTTTATTGCAAAAAAAACTCACCATCATCTGAGCCTTTAGCTAGTAACACCAAAGATCACTGATCACTAATCCATGTCAGTTCAGTCCAGTCAGTTGAGTCGGTCAGTCGTGTCCAATTCTTTGCAAACCCATGAATCGCATCACACCAGGCCTCCCTGTCCATCACCAATTCCCGGAGTTCACTCAGACTCACGTCCATCGAGTCAGTGATGCCATCCAGCCATCTCATCTTCTGTTGTCCCCTTCTCCTCCTGCCCTCAATCCCTCCCAGCATCAGAGTCTTTTCCAATGAGTCAGCTCTTCGCATGAGGTGGCCAAAGGACTGGAGTTTCAGCTTTAGCATCATTCCTTCCAAAGAAATCCAAGGGCTAATCTCCTTCAGAATGGACTGGTTGGATCTCCTTCCAGTCCAGGGGACTCTCAAGAGTCTTCTCCAACACCACAGTTCAAAAGCATCAATTCTTTGGCACTCAGCTTTCCTCAGAGTCCAACTCTCACATCCATACATGACCACTGGAAAAACCATGCCTTGACTAGCCGGACCTTTGATGGCAAAGTAATGTCTCTGCTTTTCAATATCTTATCTAGGTTGGTCATAACTTTTTTTCCAAAGAGTAAACGTCTTTGAATTTCATGGCTGCAATCACCATCTGCAGTGATTTGGGAGCCCCCAAAAAATAAAGTCTGACACTGTTTCCACTGTTTCCCCATCTACTTCCCATGAAGTGATGGGACTGGATGCCATGATCTTCGTTTTCTGAATGTTGAGCTTTAAGCCAACTTTTTCACTCTCCTCTTTTACTTTCATAAAGAGGCTTTTTAGTTCCTCTTCACTTTCTGCCATGAGGGTGTCATCTGCATATCTGAGTCTTTGATATTTCTCCCAGCAATCTTGATTCCAGCTTGTGCTTCTTCCAGCCCAGCATTTCTCATCATGTACTCTCCATAAGTTAAATAAGCAGAGTGACAATATACAGCCTTGATGCACTCCTTTTCCTATCAGGAACCAGTCTGTTGTACCATGTCCAGTTCTAACTGTTGCTTCCTGACCCGCATACAGGTTTGTCAAGAGGCAGGTCAGGTGGTCTGGTATTCCCATCTCTTTCAGAATTTTCCACAGTTTATTGTGATCCACACAGTTAAAGGCTGTGGCATAGTCAATAAAGCAGAAGTAGATGTTTTTCTGGAACTCTCTTGCTTCTTCCATGATCCAGCGGATGTTGGCAATTTGATCTCTGGTTCCTCTGCCTTTTCTAAAACCAGCTTGAACATCTGGAAGTTCACGGTTCATGTATTGCTGAAGCCTGGCTTGGAGAATTTTGAGCATTGCTTTAGTAGCATGTGAGATGGTACTGACCTGCCTCAAGAGGCAGAAACCTATATGCGGGTCAGGAAGCAACAGTTAGAACTGGACATGGTACAACAGACTGATTCCAAATAGGAAAAGGAGTACATCAAGGCTGTATATTGTCACTCTGCTTATTTAACTTATGGAGAGTACATGATGAGAAATGCTGGGCTGGAAGAAGCACAAGCTGGAATCAAGATTGCCAGGAGAAATATCAATTGTGTGGTAGTTTGAGCATTTTTTGGCACTGCCTTTCTTTGGGATTGGAATGGAAACTGACCTTTTCCAGTCCTGTGGCCACTGCTGAGTTTTCCAAATTTGCTGGCATATTGAGTGCAGCACTTTCACAGCATCATCTTTCAGGATTTGAAAGAGCTCAACTGGAATGTCATACCTTCACTAGCTTTGTTCCTAGTGATGCTTTCTAAGGCCCACTTGACTTCACATTCCAGGATGTCTGGCTCTAGGTGAGTGATCACACCATCGTGATTATCTTGGACATGAAGATCTTTTCTGTAAAGTTCTTCTGTGCCACCTCTTCTTAATATCTTCTGCTTCTGTTAGGTGCATACCATTTCTGTCCTTTATCAAGCCCATCTTTGCATGAACTGTTCCCTTGGTGTCTTTAATTTTCTTAAAGAAATCTTTAGTCTTTCGCATTCTGTTGTTTTCCTCGATTTCTTTGCATTGATTGCTGAAGAAGGCTTTCTTATCTCTTCTTGCTATTCTTTGGAGCTCTGCATCCAGATACTTCTAGCTTTCCTTTTCGCCTTTGCTTTTCACCTCTCTTCTTTTCACAGCTATTTGTAAGGCCTCCCCAGACAGCCATTTTGCTTTTTTGCATTTATTTTCCATGGGGATGGTCTTGATCCCTGTCTCCTGTACAATGTAAGGAACCTCCGTTCATAGTTCATCAGGCACTCTGTCTATCAGATCTAGACCCTTAAATCTATTTCTCACTTCCACTGCATAATCATAAGGGGTTTGATTTAAGTCATACCTGAATGTTCTAGTGGTTTTCCCTACTTTCTTCAATTTAAGTCTGAATTTGGCAATAAAGAGTTCATGATCTGAGCCGCAGTCAGCTCCTGGTCTTGTTTTTGTTGACTATATAGAGCTTCTCCATCTTTGGCTGCAAAGAATATAATCAATCTGATTTTGGTGTTGACCATCTGGTGATGTCCATGTGTAGAGTCTTCTCTTTGTGTTGTTGGAAGAGAGTGTTTGCTATGACCAGCATGTTCTCTTGGCAAAACTCTATTAGTCTTTGCCCTGCTTCATTCCGCATTCCATGGCCAAATTTGCATGTTACTCCAGGTGTTTCTTGACTCCCTACTTTTGCATTCCAGTCCCCTATAATGAAAAGGACATCTTTTTTGGGTGTTAGTTCTTAAAGGTCTTGTAGGTCTTCATAGAACCGTTCAACTTCAGCTTCTTCAGTGTTACTGGTTGGGGCATAGACTTGGATATCATGGGTGGCTGCGACAGCGCACATAGCGTGGCCAAGAGGAGCTACCCCCTACCCGAGGCCTGGGGCAGAAGCAGGGAGGAGCTACCCTATGCCCAAAGCCAGGTGCAGCGGCCAGGAGAAGCAACTCCACATCCAAGGAGTGGTGGCTGCGCAGGCGCAGGAGCGTCTAGAGGAGCTATCCCATGTTCAAGGTCAGGAGGGGCAGCAGTGAGGAGATACCCCTCATCCAAGGTAAGGAGCAGTGGCTGTGCTTTGTTGGAACAGCTGTGAAGAGATACCCCATGTCCAAGCTAAGAGAAACCCAAGTAAGACGGTAGGTGTTGCAAGAGGACATCAGAGGGAAGACACACTGAAACCATACTCACAGAAAACTAGTCAATCTAATCACACTAGGACCACAGCCTTGTCTAACTCAATGAAACTAAGCCATGCCCTGTGGGGCCACCCAAGATGGGTGGGTCATGGTGGAAAGGGCTGACAGAATGTGGTTCACTAGAGAAGAGAATGGCAAACCACTTCGGTATTCTTGCCTTGAGAACCCCATGAACAGTATGAAAAGCCAAAATGATAGGATACTGAAAGAGGAACTCCCCAGGTCAGTAGGTGCCCAATATGCTACTGGAGATCAGTGGAGAAATAACTCCAGAAAGAATGAAGAGATGGAGCCAAGGCAAAAACAATACCCAGTTGTGGATGTGACTGGTGATAGAAGCAAGGTCTGACGCTGTAAAGAGCAATATTGCATAGGAACCTGGAATTTCAGGTCCATGAATCAAGGCAAATTGGATGTGGTCAAACAAGAGATGGCAAGAGTGAACGTTGACATTCTAGGAATCAGTGAACTCAAATGGACTGGAATGGGTGAATTTAACTCAGATGACCATTATATCTACTACTGCGGGCAGAAATCCCTTAGAAGAAATGGAGTAACCATCATGGTCAACAAAAAAGTCTGAAATGCAGTACTTGGATGTAATCTCAAAAATGACAGAATGATCTCTGTTCGTTTCCAAGGCAAACCATTCAATATCACAGTAATCCAAGTCTATGAAATACATAAGGCATGCCTATAGTTCAGTTGTGCCAGCAACTAGATTTTAGGAAATTGGAATCATTTAGTTTTCTTTTTAAGGAGTGCATGGGAAAAGTCAAGTTCCACTTATTTGAAAATACATTTTATATGAAATTATTATTCACATGGTGGTATGTAGTTATAGTTTACTTTTGTTGTCGAATATTATTCAACTGGATGAATTTACCACTTTTATTGATCCATTCTATTGTCAATGGATTATACTCATAATAGTGCTGGCGAACATATTAACATCACTTTTTAATCCTTATTAAAAGTATTTCATGATTTTATGATTATTTAGGATAAATTCAGGGTATCTATTCTTTATTCTCCTTGAAAATCCAGTGTACCAGTTGAATCAGGTTATTCAGTAAAATTATCCCTAAACTGGAGGTTAGCATCTGATTTACTTTATTAAAGGTAAGCATTCAGTTCAGTTCAGTTCAGTCGCTCAGTCGTGTCCAGCTCTTTGCCACTCCACGAATCACAGCACGCCAGGCCTCCCCATCCATCACCGATTCCCAGAGTTCACTCAGACTCACATCCATCGAGTCCATGATGCCATCCAGCCATCTCATCCTCTGTCGTCCCCTTCTCCTCCTGCCCCCAATCCCTCCCAGCATCAGAGTCTTTTCCAATGAGTCAACTCTTCGCATGAGGTGGCCAAAGTACTGGAGTTTCAGCTTTAACATCATTCCTTCATTATCAATATCAATATATATGAGAGTATTAAGAGATTATAAGGTATATACAGTGCTTGTTAAAGAAAAATAATAAAAAAATAAAAAATAAATATAAATAAAAATAAAAAAATAAATTTTCTGCTTAGTGACTAAATCTTACATAAATGTGTATATATTCATATTTCACACTTTGTTTTTTAATGTCTCTGAATAAATGAATCTGAATGGAAGTAAGGCTGGAAAAGCAAATTAAATCACATAAAAGAAAAAAGCCTTCAAGTCGTAGAAATTTCTCTATGAAGCCTTAGTGAAGGCTTAGTGAAGTCAAAAGATTCCTCACTTTTGACTATGTATATATTTACTAATTGGAGAAGGCGATGGCACCCCACTCCAGTACTCTTGCCTGGAAAATCCCATGGATAGAGGAGCCTGGTAAGAATCCTAATACAGAAATGTGTAACATCATTAACCACAGATCTTGGCTTTAGATTTTCTCCTTCATGTTGTTTCACTTCATCCATTTCTTACAACTTGAATTTCTTAAATGTTTTACCTACCTGTAGTGAATTTAGTCCTCCTTATTTGTACCAAGTCATTATTAATTATAGTCACACACATAAAAAGTTTATAAAGATCATAGTTTGTTTTTTGCCTGAAGACACATCATGCCCAACTTATTTCCTTTCTTTTAGCCATCAACTCAGTTGCTACAGAAATGACAGGAAGGACTGTCTTAGTATCTGTTTTCCCCATGTCTGGATAAGTGAAAGACATATGATTCCAAAAGCCTGGCATGCCATGATAACCAAGTTGTTCCACTGCCTATTAGAACTCCAAACAGAAAACTAGAACCAGGAAGTAAATGGCAAATAGAAAATAGAAGACAGTTTGCATGGCTTTTATATGGACCTTGGGCTGGGATCTCGGGGTCCTTTACCACTGAGCTGCATCTTCCTGAAATGTTTCCACGGGGAAAAGATTAACAGCAGAAAAGACGTCAGGGACATTGCAAAGGGTGTGAAGTTTACTAACATGAACAAAGTCATATTTCAAAGGTGTAAAGTGTCCCTCTGCTTGGTCTTCTGAGTGATGTTTCCTTCATAGTCATTTGCCTGGATAGTCTTATTTATGTTTACACCATGAATTAATAAAGCCAAACAGGACAAAGTGAACAAGAAGAATATTTTTAATTTTCCATTTTAGGTAAAGAAAAATAATATTGGAGAATTGGCTATCTTGAGCAAATAAAATATGCTGAGGATAGCAGCAAGCCAGATGCCAAAATAGTTGCTTATTATCCAGGCAATAATAATAATTCTTACTCTTAAATTGTCTAAAGCTGGGATTAAACACATTTACATATCAATTTATTAATGTTACCCAGAGAAGACCAATTTTGGAGACTGCCAGAGCAGTGAGAATCCCATCTGCTGAAGAGATTTTTTGTCTCTTGACCAGTCAATGCAGTTCACCAGTGACATGAAACCACTGGCAAAATTTCTTAAATAAATTTTATTACTAGGATGGAAAAAATGTAGTAAAGTTACCATCTGTAGGAAAATAGGTAAATTCAATATCACCAGTCAAGATTTCTTTAATATCCTGACCACAGACTCTATGTGAGCTAATTTTTCTTGATATGAGGTAAAGTCCTTATTTCTTTTAAATTCTGTGACCAGTGTCAGGCAGGAAAGCATGAGGTATACTAATGGAAGAGCTCAATGTTGACATAATGAAAATCACTGTTATTCCCTGGTAGCTCAAATTAACTTCTATTTACACACTTTCTGACCTTGCTGTAGCCTGAAATATTCATATTCATGTTGAAGTGAAAGTTAAATTCTCATTTGCTAACATGCAAATACAACCATATCCTCTTTCACTGCTTTGCGATTTGTTTCTTGTTTCATATCTCCATAATTTGTATTCATCAGCTTTACTTGTCATATAGTAAAATTTTAAAACCCAATACATAGAATATACAGTGACTGTTTTGTTAGATGGTGCTTGGTCATAACTAAGATCTTCACCATTATGAATTTCTTTAACGTCAGAATTATGTAGAAAGAAGTCAATCTTTTTCTATCAAAATATCAAAGTTTTCTTGGGAATCTAATAAGTTAAATATTCTTTAAAGGCTGCTGCTGCTGCTAAATCGCTTCAGTCGTGTCCGACTCTGTGCAACCCCATAGACGGCAGCCCACCAGGCTCCCTCGTCCCTGGGATTCTCCAGGCAAGAACACTGAAGTGGGTTGCCATTTCTCCAATGCATGAAACTGAAAAGTGAAAGTGAAGTTGCACAATCATGTCTGACTCTTCGCAATCCCATGGAAGGGGCTCCTCCGCCCACTTTCCAGGCAAGAGTACTGGAGTGGGTTGCCATTGCCTTTTCCTCTAGTTGTTGATAAATAGCATTTATGTATAGTTTATTGTTTACAAGCTCATAAGTGTACACACAGACATGCACATCCGTATTTCATGGATACAAGTTATTATTGTCCTGTAATTTCCAAAATAGAAAATAAGTCTCAGAAAGGCCATCTGCCCTTAAAAAATCTTTTTTCTCATTCAGGCTTTTCATCCCATAATTAATAGTTATCATATATCTCATGCTTGGAGAAGGCAATGGCACCCCACTCCAGTACTCTTGCCTGGGAAATCCCATGGACGGAGGAGCCTCATAGGCTACAGTCCATGGGGTCGCTAAGAGTTGGACACGACTGAGCGACTTCACTTTCACTTTTCACTTTCATGCATTGGAGAAGGAAATGGCAACCCACTCCAGTGTTCTTGCCTGGAGAATCCCAAGGATGGAGGAGCCTGGTGGGCTTCCGTCTATGGGGTCACACAGAGTCGGACACGACTGATGTGACGCAGCAGCAGCATCTCATGCTTAGGCTTTTGATAAAGTTTCTCTCCTGAGTCTATATATATATATATCAATTATTTAATTTAAAATATTCAAGAATTCTATAAATATTCCTCAGAAACTTAAAAAGTACATTTAATTCCTGCTATAAAGCCTAGGCTTCTCTCTGCATAAGTGTTCAATTTTATTTTTCCTGTTTAGTTATTAGACTATTAAATATTTTAAAGGTTAATAGATGTTAAGATGATCTTCTTCCCCTGGATTTTATTCAGTTTCAGTTTTTATACTATAATTTGCGTGTAGCAGAGACTCTTGAAGCCAGATTGCTAGAAAGGAAAACCCAGATTCTCTATATGACATGATTCCGATCTTAGACTCAATTTTAAAACAACACTTTGCCTCATTACCATCCTCAGTAAAATGCAAATGATAACATTATCCTCTTCAGGTGGTTTTTGTGAGTTAGTGTATTATTTGTGTGAAGTACTTCCAGTTGTACCTATCTGGTAGAGAGCAGGCAGAGAGAATTCTTACTCATTTAATCACATGATAGTAGATATTAAAAACGTAGCAGGTTTTAAAAGGCAAGATTTCCTCCTGCAGCAACTGGGATACTAGTAATAAATCCTAAAATTGTTATAAATATACCACAGAGCTATGCAAGGAAGAAGGGCTAGTTAAAATCCAGCAAGAGGAGAATCTTTTCACATGAAGAGATGGTCTATATATTTAATACAATCTCTGTGAAATCCTAGAAGGCATTTTCACAGAAAGTTAAATTATTCCTGAAGTATATATGTATGCAAAATGCCCAGAAGAGCAAAAAGAATTTAAAAAAAAATAGCAGGATTATAGTTTCTGATTTCAAAGCTTGCTACAAAGCAGTATTAGTCAAGATAGTGTGGTATTCACTTAAAGATAGACATATGTATCAATGAAACACAACTGGAGTTCAGAAATTAGCACTTACCATTGTACTCAACTGATTTCCAAAAAGATACCATGTCTGTTTAAAGGGGAAATGGTCTTTTTTTTTTTTTTTAAGAAATGGTGCCAAAAAAACTGGATATACACATGAATAAAGCTGAATTTAGATCCTTATTTCATACTTTATGCAAAAATTAAAATAGATCAGAGGCCTAAACATGAGTTAACCTATAAAACTTTTAGAATAAAACACAGGAGAAAACTTTTGTAAATTAGGGCTAGGCAGATCTTTTAGATACAA
This sequence comes from Capricornis sumatraensis, assembly GCF_032405125.1. Lineage (NCBI taxonomy): Eukaryota > Metazoa > Chordata > Mammalia > Artiodactyla > Bovidae > Capricornis > Capricornis sumatraensis. The sequence continues at coordinate 142,727,548 of NC_091072.1, read as the reverse complement.
CAGCAAAAGCATGATGCACTAAATTTAAAACTTAAATAAAAATTAATTAATTAATTAATCAGACTATATCAAAATTGAAAACTTTTGCTTTGTAAAATACACATCTGACTTTCAGTAATTAAATCAATGTGGTGCTGCCATTTGCTTATACAAATAGATCAATGGATTTGTCAGAGTATCTAGTGATTGACTCACACACTGCGTTAGTTGCTCAGTCCTGTCCAACTCTTCGTGACACCATGGACTGTAGCCCATGAGGCTCCTCTGTCCATGGAGTTCTCCCGGCAAGAATACTGGAGTGGGTTGCCATTTCCTTCTCCAGGGAACCTACCCGACTCATGGGTTGAACCCAGCTCTCCTGCATTGCAGGCAGATTCTATACCATCTGAGCCACCAGGGAAGCCCCCAATGTATCTGTATAATGGAATATTATTTAGCCATAAAAAAGAAGCAAGTTCTGAAATACACTACAATATGATGAATCTTAAAACCACACTAAGTGAAAGAAGTCAGTCACAAAAGTCTTCAAATTACGATTCCATTTATCTGGAGTCAGAAAATCCACTGAAATAGAAAGCAGATTAGTGGCCACCAGGGGCTGGGGAAGGGGAAATGAGAAATTGATGTGTCCTTCAAACTGTGGGCAGGATTGAATGGAGCTATCTTTCCTTGTTGAGGATTGACCCACACATGTATGGTCAATTCACCTTCAACAAAAGAACTAAAAACAATTCAATCAAAAATAAAATTTTCTTCAAAAAATGATTCTAGGAAACTGAATAACACTATAAGAAAATTACCTTCAACCTCAACCTATCACCATAAAAAATAATAATTTAAGGTAGTCATAGATCTAAATATAAAAGATAAAACAATAATGCATCTATAAGAAATTGGATATTTTTGTGACCTTGTAATAAGGAAAGATTCCTTAGCTAGGACACATATAAGCACACACACATGTGCACACACACAACCTTAATAAAAGGAATGATCACTATAAAGAAACTATAGTGAGACTATAAAGACACTAAAAAGATAACAAAAATATTTTTCATAGAGAGAACAAAATACGCATATATATTACAAAGTACATACTCATATATATTATATATTATTTATTATACATATATATTAAACATTCCTTTAACTCAATACTAAAAGACAATCATCTCACTTTAAGGAAAGTAAGCAAAATATATCAAAAGGCCTTTAACAAAAGAAGATACAATAAACCAATAAAAAATTCTTAGTATCATTACATACAAGGGAAATGCAAATTTAAACTATAATGAAATATCACTTCAAACCAATTAAAGTGCTAAAAATAAAGAAACTGACTGGGCCAGATTTTGGCAATGATGTGAAACAACTGGAACATTCCGATATTCCTGCTGAGCACTAAAGAATACAGCCACCTTGGAGAATTATTTGACTGTTCAAGACTGTATATTGTCACCCTGCTTATTTAACTTATATGCAGAGTACATCATGAGAAATGCTGGACTGGAAGTAACACAAGCTGGAATCAAGATTTCTGGGAGAAATATCAATAACCTCAGATATGCAGATGACACCACCCTTATGGCAGAAAGTGAAGAGGAACTAAAAAGCCTCTTGATGAAAGTGAAAGTGGAGAGGGAAAACTTGGCTTAAAGCTCAACATTCAGAAAACGAAGATCATGGCATCCAGGACCATCACTTCATGGGAAATACTTGGGGAAAGAGTGGAAACAGTGGCTGACTTTATTTTGGGGGGCTCCAAAATCACTGCAGATGGTGACTGCAGCCATAAAATTAAAAGATGCTTACTCTTGGAAGAAAAGTTATGACCAACCTAGATAGCATATTCAAAAGCAGAGACATTACTTTGCTGACTAAGGTCCGTCTAGTCAAGGCAATGGTTTTTCCTGTGGTCATGTATGGATGTGAGAGTTGGACTGTGAAGAAGGGAGCCCCGAAGAATTGATGCTTTTGAACTGTGGTGTTGGAGAAGACTCTTGAGAGTCCCTTGGACTGCGAGGAGATCCAACCAGTCCATTCTGAAGGAGATCAACCCTGGGATTTCTTTGGAAGGAATGATGCTAAAGCTGAAACTCCAGTACTTTGGCCACCTCATGTGAAGAGTTGACTCACTGGAAAAGACTCTGATGCTGGGAAGGACTGGGGGCAGGAGGAGAAGGGGACAACAGAGGATGAGATGGCTGGATGGCATCACTGACTCGATGGACGTGAGTCTGAGTGAACTCCGGGAGTTGGTGATGGACAGTGAGGCCTGGCGTACTGTGATTCAAGGGGTCGCAAAGAATCGGACATGACTGAGCGACTGAACTCAACTGAACTGAACTGAAAAAGGCTACAAATACTGTTGGGCTGCACCCCACAGGCCTACAAGGCCTACACTTGCCCAGTTTTAGAGCCAAAAACAGAACCTGGAGTCAGCAACAGAGACATCGATGGTTTAGTGGATGAACGAGCTTATATGTCTGAAGCAAGGTCCTGGAGTAACATCCCACTGTAGCAGATGGTGGGCAGGACATAGTGGCAGGTTTCACAACTGAGGACAAGAGGATGCCAATTGATGTCAGATTGGTTTATTAGTTACCAGGGAAACAAGCAGATGCCCCCTCACGACCCCTTTGATAAACTATTACTAGCTGGGGCCTGGGGCAAGTACATAAAAAGGTCAGTCATGCGCATAGGGTGTAGGTGAAGCAGGCACTGATCAGGCAGGGTATGTACAGAGAGCAAGAGAATGGAGATCTTCAGTGGCCTGACCACACACAAGCACACTGCCCACTCTCCAGCTATTCCACTCTTATATATATGGTCATTGAAAATAAAAACATGTCCACAAAAGACTGATACAAGAATGTTAACACCAGTTTTACTTATTAAATCCATTACTAAAAACAACCTAAACATATTTATATCAACAAGGTGATGAAAGAACAAATTGTGGAATATTCATAGAGTGAAATAGCACTCCACAGTAAAAGAAATAAACTACTCATATACACAACAGTACAAATTAGTCTCAAAAAATATGATTGAGAAAAGATCTAGGAAAAAAAAAAACAAAAACAAAACTGAAATCTGTATGTATGATATGATTTCTAAAACAAGCAAAACTAAGACAGAAGGCTCAAAAGCAGTTGTCTGGAACCTGGTCTAAAAAGGGCATGAAATAACTTGGAAGGGGTGAAAAAATTATTCTATATTTTATCATGGAGATTGTTTCAAAGATGCATACAATAGTTAAAGCTCATCAAACAATATACCTAAAGACAGCATATTTTACTATTTGTAAATTTTACCTCCCTAAAGTTAATATTGGAAGGACTGATGCTGAAGCTGAAACTCCAGTACTTTGGCCACCTCATGCGAAGAGTTGACTTATTGGAAAAGACTCTGATGCTGGGAGGGAATGCAGGCAGGAGGAGAAGGGGACGACCGAGGATGAGATGGCTGGATGGCATCACTGACTTGATGGACATGAGTTTGAGTGAACTCCGGGAGTTGGTGATGGACAAGGAGGCCTGGCGGTGCTGCGATTCATGGGGTCGCAAAGAGTCGAACAGGATTGAGCAAATGAACTGAACTGACTGAAAGTTAATATTAAAAGTAAATACAATAAATAAAAACGAGAGAAAAATAGACATTTTCAGAAGAAAAAAAAAATCTGGCTTGACCTCGCTAATGGAAAGTCAAGCAGATCCTTTTCAAGAAGATCTGACCCCACATGGACAGTCAGAGATATGGAATCAATCTTAACATTGTTATTTTTCACATTGATGAGTTAAAGAAATCTTTGACACATTGTGCTTTAATATTTTTAGAAGACTCGTGTTTTTGACGTTTTTGTAAATTATACTTTGACTCTTGTCACGGTCAGAATATACCCATATGCCCAAGAGGACACATGTGGCACATGTCACGCGTGTTGCTGCTGCTGCTAAGTTGCTTCAGTCGTGTCCAACTCTGTGCGACCCCATAGATGGCAGCCCACCAGGCTCCCCTGTCCCTGGGATTCTCCAGGCAAGAACACTGGAGTGGGTTGCTATTTCCTTCTCCAGTGCATGAAAGTGAAAAGTGAAAGTGAAGTCGCTCAGTCGTGTCCGACTCTTAGTGACCCCATGCACTGCAGCCCACCAGGCTCCTCCGTCCATGGGATTTTCCAGGCAAGAGTACTGGAGTGAGGTGCCATTGCCTTCTCTGCACGCGTGTTAGAGTCAACTAACTAAACTGTGTGGCCCGTGAAAAGCCAGTTGTGAGCTAGGCAAGCCCAGGCATGTCTCTTCCAGGACTGTGTATGTCCTGAGTAGTAGCAGAATTGGATTTTCACCAACTCTGTGTTTCTCTTTTCTTCCTGAATCTGTGCTTTTATTTTTGATTCTGAACATTGGCCAAGTTTGGTTCTGGGTCTAATTTGTGCACAGTCAATATATTATACAAATACCATATGATATTAGTTACATGTGAAATCCAAAAGAAGAGACACAAATGAACTTATTTACAAAACAGAAATATATCCACATGCATAGAACACAAACTTGTAAGCAGGTTGGGAGTACACATACAAGCTACGATATATAAAATAGATAACCCACCTGAAACTATCATAACATTGTTAATCAGCTATATTTCAATGCAAAATAAAATGAATAAAAAATAAAAATATTTATTATATGTTGAAATGATAATATGTTGGATAAAATATATTTAAAATAAATTTTAATGCTGTACAAAAAAAGATAACCAACAAGGACCTACAGTATGGCATAGGAAATTATATTCAATACTTTGTAATAAGCTATAAGAGGAAAGAAATGAAAATATATATATATATATATTCAGTGATATATATTCAATGATATATATATTCAGTGATATATATATATATTCAGTGATACATATATATATATCATTGAATCACTATGCTGTCCACCTGAAACTAGTACAACATTGTAAATCAACTTCATTTCAATAAAATATAAATAAATAAATGATTTTTAAGAAGAGCCAGTGGGCACTTTCCCTGCATTCTCCTTCTGACTTACTTCATTAATAAAATCAAATCACCAGCTTCTCCCTGGAAGGAACTTGTCTACACCTTTTGTGCCCCAACTTTTATGGCTGAGGGATAGGATCTAAGGGATAAGACCTGAAATCAACTAGCTCAGCTATTCAATGCGGCTCAGCATTCAGGAGTTTCATAGGACTGAAGCAAACAAAGAAGCGGATTTAAATGGGTGTGCAAGCATCTCTTACAGCTATGCTGTCAATCTTGGCACAGAGGGAAAAGGCAAAATGCCCATCTCCTGTTGTTTTCCTGGAAGCAGTTGCATACTGGGGACAGCTGCTGCCTGAGGGTCTGGCTTCTGATCAGCCTACAGCTAGGTACTGACTGAAATCATTCTGGAGACCAAAAGTGCCCACCAGCACTTTCCCAGCATTCTTCCCCAGCTCAGGCAATAATACCAAGTTGCCAGCTTTTTCCCGGAAGGAATTTGTCCACACATCTAGCACCCTAGATGCTGTTACCCAAGAAACTAGTCCTTCAAATCACTTAGTTCTGATCACCAACAGGACTCAGCATTCATGACTTACACAGGATAACATTAAATTAAAAAAAAAAAAAAAAACAATTTTCAAACAGCACTCAAGCACTTGCCACAGAAATCTATCCCCCAAGTTCGGTGCAGAGGGAATAGGCAAATATGTCCACCTTCCAGTTTTTCCTGGAAGAAATTAGAATGCATACTTTTCCAGCTGCTGCCTGTGATTTCAGATTAAAATCAGTGTGTATGGGGTAGAGGTGGGAACCTGACTGGGATCCTCTAGAGAGTCTGAAGAGCAGGAGCCATATCACTCCAATAATAAAACCAAATCTCCAGCTTCTCCCTGGAAGAAGCATGTCCACACATTTAGCACTAGAACCACTGCAGCTGCTACCCAAGGGATTGGCTCTCAAATGATATAGCTCTGAGAGCTAAGAACGCTCAGCATTCAAGACTACAGAAGATAGGACCACACAAAACAAGCAGGCAGTTATACTTGGGCCACACACACTCCCAGGGACAGTTCCTTCTGGCTCAGCATAGAGTGAGTGAACAAAAACACCCAGCTCACAATTTCTCACTGATTGGGCTAGACTGTTTAATGTTCTCACTTTCTCAGCTGCACCTAAAGACTGGGTTTCCAAATAGCCTGCATCGGGAGCTGAAGGGGAAGACAATTAGTACTTACCTGGGAGCCTGACCAGGTAAGTGGGCATTTCCCAAGCCTTTGGCACATTGATAGGTCTTGACACACCTTCATGTACTAGGAGCCCGGGAGAACAAAGACAGCAGCTTGAATGATCACAAAACCTTAAGCGGCAACCAGGTTCTCAGTGCAGGCTCACTGATAAGGTTCATCTCCTACATGAGGCAAGTCAGTCAACACTAGGAGAGGGCTGTTTCATCTAATGTGTAAGACCAACACAGTCAAGGAAAATGAAGAAATAGGGGAGTACATTTCAAATAAAAGAACAAGATAAATCACTACAAACCAATCTTAATGAAAGGGAGATAAGTGATTTATTTACTAGATAGGGAGTTCAAAATAAAGGTCATAAAGATGCTCACTGAGGTCTGGAGAGCAGTGTATGAAAAAAATAGGAATTTCAGCAAAGAGACAGAAAATATTAAAAGGTACCAAACAGGGAATTCCCTTGCAGCCTAGTGGTTAGGACTCCACACTTCCACTGCTGAGGGCCTAGGTTCAATCCCTGGTCAGGGAATTAAGATCCCACAAGTCTCATGGTGTGAGGAGAGAGGGAAGAGAGAAAAAGGATAGGGAGATAAATGTATTATTAAAAATAGAAAAATAACAATAAAAGTACCAAACGGAAATCATAGAGCTGAAAAACATAATAACTGAACTAAAAAAAGGTTAATAGAAAAGTTCAACAGACTAGTCAAGAGGAAAATAGTCTCCCTGAACTCAAAGACAAAGCCGTAGAGATCATCCAATCAGAGGGGCAAAAAGAAAGGAGAATGAAAGGAGTGAAGATTGTTAAGAGATCTGTGGGTCACCACCAAGCAGGACAGAATCAGATTACAGATCTTTGTCAGGCAGATAACTTGTCTTTTTAGTTTCTTGATTACCAGATGAAGAGAAGACATAGCTAAACAGGATATAGATCATAAGATCCTGGAATTCAAGAATAACGCTGTAACTGAATGAAACTTCGGACATGCTCAGAGAGAAATGAGCATGTTTTGTATACGAGCGAAGTGTGAAAAAATCAAGAGAATATACTGAGATAGAGTGTCTCATTTTCATGAAATTCTTTAATCCTCACTGTACCTATACTTTTGGAGAATAATTTTGTTGTATCCTTCACCATGGGTTTCCCAGGTGGCACAGTGGCACAGTAGTAAATCCGCCTGCCACTGCAGGAGACACAGGTTCAATCCCAGGGTTGGGAAGATCCCCCAGAGAAGGAAATGGCTAGGCACTCCAGTATTTTTGCATGGATTTTCCCATGGACAGAGGAGCCTGGTGGGCTACAATTCATGGGGTCACAAGGAGTGGGACACGACTGAGCTTGCATGCACACACATGCACATCCTCCACTACAGGCACATCATATAGGTTTTAAATGGTTTCTGCACTTGGCCTGCCCCAGGCTTGCTCATCTTTAATCACCATGAGAACATGCCCAGGCAAGTACACTGGTCCCAAGAGGAGAATAAGTGAATCATTGAATCAAGCTTTTCCAGAAAGATTTAACCTAAACTTACAATCAGGGTCTTCCCAGGTGATTCAGTGGTAAAGAATTTGCCTGTCAATGCGGGAGCCACAGGAGACATGAGTTTAATCCCTGGTCAAGAAGGCCATCTGGAGAAGAAAATGGCAACCAGTACTCTTGCTGGGATAATCTGATGGACACAGGAGCTTGGCAGGCTACAGCCCTTGGAGTCACAGAGAGTCAGACACTACTGAATAACTGAGCACGCATGCAAACTGACAATCAGCCAAACTGTAACTGGCTCCCAGATACATTTCTCATTTAAAAATCATTTAAAAGAAACAGCTGTTTCTTTTAATATAATATACTCTTTCTCTCTGGTTACTTGAGAGATTTTCTTCTGGTTTCTAGTGGTGTTAAGTTAAATTGTCTCCATTATCTTGTCTGAGATTCAATAATTTTTTTTTTAATTAATGCCTTGAACATTTTGAAAAAATCTGAGAAACATTGGTTCCACTCCAATATTTTTCTCTCCCACTTCTCAGAAATACAGAAGTGTGTTAGAATTTCTGTCTATAACCTTTGTATCCCCTCCCCTCTAGCCTGTATTGTCCATCTCTGTCTCTCTATGCCTCATTCTGGGTAGTAATCGTCTAATTCACTGCAATAATGAACAATGTCTAATTGGTTGTTAAATATGTCTGTTGATTTTAATTTTAAGTATTTTAATTTTGAGTATTCATTTTATCAGTCCTATTGTTTCAGTGATAAGAACAGTCTCTTACTCTTCTATACATCATCTTTGGTGGGGAAACGGAAAAAAAAAAACACACACACAGGATACCAACAGGATACCAACATCTTAAAGAAAGCCTTTTAATTTTAATAGTGTTAAGGAAAAATAGGAAGCATTCCCTTCTGTTTCCAAAATTTAGTCACAGAGTAGGTAAAATCATGATCTGGTCATTCTTCACCAAGTTGGATGGCAGCTTGTCTACTGCTCGGGTGTCACCACAGGTTCTCACTCAGGAAAGTCAAGGAACAGAACTTCATCTCCAGATGCCATTCCAATAAGTAAAATATAATACATTATCACAGAGACGCCATTCTGTTCCATGGCTTTTATTTTTCAGTAGTCCTTATTCACTACCTCTAGTGTTAGAAAGAAGGTTTGGGGCCTTAACTCTGTAATTTTAAGATTATCTATCAATAAGTAGCTCAAGTAATACACAAACTAAAGACTAGTCAATTTCTAATGTATTCAACTTGAGTTAAACTTTACTATTTTCACTAAGGTTAAATTATCTACAGTGATCTTTAGAAAATTATTTAGACATTTTTTAACTTATGAAATATTTCAAATATAAATCATTAAATATAATGATGACAGCAACTAAATGGGAGAACTCTAACTGATAGATATGTATTCATCTAGTTTTCTAAGTGTCAGAGAACGCTGCCAATCTTCTCTATGGTCTTAGGGTACTTATGTCATTCTCAGCACCAGGGCTAATTTGAAAGAGTACTTTCACTTATGATTTCACCAAGAACACTAAAACTAACATACTTAAAATGATTTACTTGTTATTTTTTCTCTGCTTATTCTAAATTCATGGCAAACAAAATAACACTTTACTTTTATTGCATTTTCATATGGATATGTCTATATACTCTACTTGATAATACAGTCTGTATACTTTTTTAATATTTAATAGCACCATTAGCAAGCAAAATTCTCCCATCTGCTTATTTGTGTTCCCACTTATGAATGAATCTGGAGTATTTTATTAAAGTAGTAAAAGCAGCAATATATAAACACAAATATATTCAAACATTACACGAAATATGTACTACGCTTTACAAATTTGCTTCTTTACATGTATGTCTTTTCTTCTCTAACAAAGAACTAAAAAATGTTATGGATCTAATTTGTTTCTTTGCATTGTTGTATCAGTTGCCACAGTATATTTTTATCAGTATGCCACAATATACTTATTCATTTTATCACTGATGGACTGTTATAAACTTCTCAATTTCAGCTAAGAAAAAGAGTAATATGCACATTTTTGCATATATATCATGGTGCATATATATCAAAGATTTCTTTGTGTATAAAAATAGGAGTGAAATTACTGTCTTAGGTTTAGACAGCATATTAAAAAGCAGAAACATTACTCTACCAACAATGGTCCATCTAGTCAAGGCTATGGTTTTTCCAGTGGTCATGTATGGATGTGAGTTGGACTATAAAGAAGGCTGAGCACTGAAAAATTGATGCTTTTGAACTGTGGTGTTGGAGAAGACTCTTGAGAGTCCCTTGGACTGCAAGGAAATCCAACCAGTCCATTCTGAAGGAGATCAGCCCTGGCATTTCTTTGGAAGAAATGATGCTAAAGCTGAAACTCCAGTACTTTGGCCACCTCATGCGAAGAGTTGACTCATTGGAAAAGACTCTGCTGCTGGGAGGGATTGGGGGCAGGAGGAGAAGAGGATGACAGAGGATGAGATGGCTGGATGGCATCACTGACTCGATGGACATGAGTCTGAGTGAACTCCAGGAGTTGGTGATGGACAAGGAGGCCTGGTGTGCTGCGATTCATGGGGTCGCAAAGAGTCGGACATGACTGAGCAACTAAACTGAACTGAACTGTCTTAGGTTTAGCGTGTTCACCCTAACTGCTTAAAGTCACACTATTGCCTAAAGTTGTTTTACATGTGTGTAATTCTATGAATGGTGTATGAAACCTTCAATTGTTTCAGATCCTTTCCAAAATAAATAACATCAGAGTAATATTTATACTTTTATATTTATATAAACATTTATTGTACTTATTACACTCTAAACTTTACAAAACATTTTACTATTCTAATTTTAAATTTGCCTTTAGTTTAAAATTGCATTACTCTTTTCTCTTTCTATGACTGTGATTTCATATACATTTATTCTTATGTAATTGTGTTGAACATATGTTTATTAATATTTCATTGTATGGTTTTATAAGCTTCCTTCTTTAGGTTCCAAATAAGCCTTTGTTAAGAGCGAATGTTACAGCAGAAGCATTTTCCTTAATTGAACATTATGTCAGATGACTTTGAGAAAATATGATTAAGTAACAGCATGTTGTAAGGGAAACCAGTGCAATTTAATAACACTTAAAAGGATTAATAAAAGAAAAACTAGGAACTAAAAATGAACATGCAAAGTCTTCTATTAAGGTATTTCCACATATAATACAGAAAGTTTTTTTAATGTCTATTAAGCTAAAGTTTTGATTAGTTTTTAGAGAACTTAAGACCCCACAGTAGTCTGAAGACAACCTGCCTTAGCTTGCTGTTTCCCAAAATTATAACAAATGAGTGGCCTGACCAAAAGAGAGTTGAAATCACCATGACAAACATCATGACCTCATACCAGTGTAGCTTAAGGAAGATCCAACTTCCAGTTGGAGTAGAAATAAAGTAAACGATGAAGAGGAGGAGAAATGTTGTCACCATTTTCATGGCCCTTTTATCAGCCTCTGTGCTGAAATCTCTTGGTGGTTCAAGTTGACTTGGAAATTCTTGATGTGTCTCACCAGGGAAAGAAAGAAAGGCAGCAAAGAAGCCATGAAGAGAATGAAAGGGATAACATATGTCAAGCTGAGAAGAATCAGGCTTTTAAGATAGAAACTTTTACTTGCATCTAAATGCAAAGTCATGTTCCTTTCAGGTTCTCTAAAGGTGTTCATCCACAACTCACCAAGAGCATCTTGCATTAAGAGGTCAAAAGATAATAAGAAGAAAGAGGCCAGGAAAAGCACAAGAAGCACTTGGTTCATTCTCCATTTCAGCCACATGAAAAAGAAGTGAGAGAAATTGGCTATCTTAAGGAAGTAGAATATGCTTAGGCAGGTGGCAAACCAGGTAGTTAAGTGATTCATTAGTGCCCAAAGAAGAATAACTACTTTTACTAGTTACCAGTGGCATACAGGTGTGGAGCTAATCCTACTATAAGTGAATCCAAAAGTGTTACCCACAGCTGAATGATTCTGGCCACAGCCAAGCAAGTAAGGATGAACTCAGCTGATGAGACCTTTCCATTCTTGACCCACTCGATGCAGTTTACCAGTCCAATGAACCCAGTACTCCTAAGATCAATTCTCCTGTTGACACTGCTAGAAAGAAGACCTTTGTTCCAACTGACATTTGTATAAAAATATTTCTAATGTCACTGAAAACTTTATAGTTACAGTTGCAGACTGACATCCACTTATGTTTTCTTTAGTATTTTTGTCATAATTCCAGGAAGTAAAGCCAAAATTGTGCTATGTGATTTAGATGCACAGATCTTCACAAAACACTAGTTTATTCTTTTTATATTGTAATTCCAGTGCTACACCAAACAGTTCTGTCAACAGATAACAAAGTTCATGAATACCTTTCTTATGACTTACAATCAGTTGCTATATAATTTTCAGAATAAACGCTAACAGTGTCTGCTTATCCTCAACACCAGCTGCAGTTTCTCATTTCTTCTAATGACTAAAAGAATAAGGTCAGTTATGTCAACATGCAAATATGAGAGAGACTGGTTTCCACTAATTTGTACTTGCACCTTCCCCAAGTCATACATTTGAATGCAAATATATTAAATTTTGAATAGGACTTTCTAGGAGAAAAATATGTAATTCAGTTTTTATTTCTCACTCATCAATAAGATCCTTCTAACTCTCAAGAATTTTGTAGAATCCATAAGATTTATAGGAATAAGAAAATTATTTATATTTCAAATTGGGCACACAGGTACAAGAACAAATATATTAGTACATATATATAGTATGTAGTACTAATTATATTAATACAGGATACTGTAGAAGCTAAGTCAGAAATTATAAGCAAAATAGAGAGGCAATATACATGAGGAGGGTACAAGTGCTACAGTGCAGAATCAATTATGATTTTATGAGGAAATGAACATGTAGTGTAAACGTGACTCCTTTGAAATTTAGGAAGAAATAGAAGGAAAAAAAAAGAATTTAAGCCTGATGTAAGGGCATGTCAGTATTATCAAAATGACATGAACAGGCTATACTATGCTCTGGATAGAGACATTTGCTTCTTTTTTCAGGAACTTGTTGCTGTTTTCCTTGGAATCTGACTAAGTGCCTTCCCACTTCTGTGTCCTCAGTTCCATGTTCTTCTCTTATTTCTGAGCTAGAGGTGACCACATTCCCAGATTTCATTACAGATGGTTGTGGCAATGTGATCAAAATCTGAGAAATGTTCTATAAATGAAAATTATGAGCACAATTTTTGGCCCATCCCCTCTAAATATACCCATGCACAGTCTTGCCTGTGCCTTTTTCTTCCAGGTTTCTTGAAAGGGAGATAACTCCAAGCATTCTTGGCAGTAGCATATTAAGGATGGCAAACTTCTGATTAGCCTGATTCATGGATAACCACCTAGAGAATGCTGCTCTGACATATCACTACTCTTAAAAAGAGCAATATTAAATATGCATTGTGTTGGAGTCACGTGATGCTTGGGAGCTTATTTGGGGGCAGTTTGTCTACCCAGTCTAATGCAGAAATTGGAATTGAGACTGTAGACTTGTGGAGAAGCAATTGAATGGTGAGGAAACAAAATTAGGAAAGTATGTGATGACCATTTTCATTGGTTTCCAGCCCTCATAGTTTATTCATCCATTTAATGACTAGAATATCATTTGGAGGAACTCTTCTATAGACTGACTTTTATATCCAGGAAAGGAGCAGGAAATAGGATAAACATGATCCACCCATTGTAGGGTTTACATTGTCCTGGGACAGAGAGATAATTAAAAGCAATGAGTAAGTCAGATGTGGAAATTATTTACCTTAAGGGGAGGGATTGGGGGCAGAAGGAGAAGGGGACAGACAACAGAGGATGAGATGGCTGGATGGCATCACCAACTCGATGGACGTGAGCTTGAGTGAACTCCGGGAGTTGGTGATGGACAGGGAAGCCTGGCGTGTTGCAATTCATGGGGTTGCAAAGAGTCAGACATGACTGAGCGACTGAACTGAACTGAATTGAACTGAAGGTAAATAATGATGTTACAATTTCATAACTAAGAATTAATATAGACATGTAAATACAGTTGTCAAACAAGGTTATATGTTTCCTGTAGTGAAAATTGCTATCAATACTACATCAACACACTTTCTATTTCATCATTGTCCCCAAGATTGTCATAAAACAGGTTTTGAAGACATTTCCTATAATTATTATATAGACATCATAGATACCACTTTAATACATGCAGAAAAGCCACTGATTCATGTAGCATAATTTTTTGCTATTCTTATATTGAATGTGTTTTTAAGATAGGGAAAATCTGAGTCTTCTCGCCTCAAGATTAAAAGGAAATTTTAGGCAGCAAAATGGAGGAGATGCTTAGCATTTCAGAGGAAGCCTCAAGATGGTTTAGGAGAAAAATGAATAATTTGACATTAGATGTCTACTTCAACACATATCTTCTTAATTAAAAAGTCAAAAATGTTATTTTCATAACTTCATGTGGAAATATAGCAGCACTGCAAACAAGTCATGATTAATATTTTATTCTTCATCCATATAACAGAACTTGATTTTTTTCTAAGTTTTTGTGCAAGTGCCAGTTGCTTGTCATTTCCAACTCTTTGCAGCTCTATGGACCATAGCCCATCAGGCCCCTGTCCATGGAATTCTCCAAGCAAGAATACTAGAGTAGGTTGCCATTCCCTTCTCCAGGGGATCTTTCTGACCAGGAATAGAACCTGGGTCTCCTTTGTTGCAGGCAAATTCTTCACTGTCTGAGACACTAGGGAAGTTCATAAATCTAATATTCCTCCATAGAACTGATTGTACACATATGTAAAATGTATCTGAATGTGATTGCTATTCTTGAATTTTATTGTGAGCATATTTACCTAAGAATATTGCTAATTATTCTCCAATAACCATGAAGTAAGTGATCATGATGGATAAAAATCTATCTCAAATATATATCCTCATGTTGATTCAGAACTGAGGGTCATTACATTCCAAATGATTGGAGGCTCCAACAGTAAAATGTAAACACATTGTGTTACCAATTAGAGTGAAAAATAGCCATAATTTCCTGAGATAAGTTGTCAGTTCTATAAAATTCATAAATATACATAATTTTTTCAGCAGAAAAGTGGTAGTATAGAATATGTAAATGAAATATGCATTGCTACATAATCCTGAGGCACTTCACATAATATTTGTAAAATTAGATTGCTATATCTGAAATATATTGGTTAATGATATGGTAATCTTATCTGTCTTATATCTTTCATAAACACATGCATACACACTTTTCTAAGAAGCTTAGTTAAAGGATTTTTCTAAGTAAACCTTTAGACATTACTCACTTATATACATACTTAAAACAGCAATAGAAGGTATAGAACCTTATAGACTTCATCCCTTAATTTTATGCTAAAAGACATATGTTTCCACCTATTTCCTTTCCTTCAGCCAGCATCTTGACTGACACAGAAATGACAGAAAGGCTTGAGTTAATTTCCTGTTTCCCCAGATCAAGATACATGAGTGGATTGAAGGATATATGATTAAAAGAACATCAGAAAGCATTTGTTCTTTCTGAAGCTCATTAGAATTCCAAACTGATAAAATTAGAGCCAGAATGTAAACAGCAAACAGGAAAAGAAAGGAGATGACAGTTTGCATGGCTTTTATGTGGACCTTGGTGCTGGGATCCTTTACCATTAAGCTGCATCTTCCTGAGAAAAGATGTCAGGGACATAGTGAAGGGTATGAAGTTTGTTAGCATGAACAGAGTCACATTTGAAAGGTGTAAGATGTCCCTTAGTTTGGTCTTCTGAGTGGCATTTCCTTCATATTCGTTTGTCTGAATAGCCTTACCTATGCTTAACACTGCAACTTGAAAAAACAAGATTAGTGACGTCCCCAACATCATCATGAGAACTACACTTTCAACTCTCCACTTCAGGTGAAGAAAAATTAGGCTGGAGAAATGGCTATCTTCAACAAATAAAATATACTGAGGCTAGAAGCAAGCCAGTTACTAAAATGGTTGCTTACTGTCCAGGCAACATGAACAATAATTTTTACTTTTGAATTATATAGAGTTGGATTATGCACAATTACATATCAATTTATTAACATTGCCCAGAGCATAACAATTCTGCAGAATGCCAGAGCAGTTAGAATCCCATCAGCTGAGAACTTTGGTCTCTTGATCCAGTCATTGCAGTTCACCAGTGCTATGAGGCCATTGGCAAAATTTCCCAGAACAAATTCTGTCATTAATAGAATGGAAACAATGTTTGACATAAATATTATCATGTCTGAAAAAAATCCAAGTCTAATGTTCCTTCAATATTCTGACCTTAAATTCTTTGTGCAGCTGATTTGGATGTGAAATTCCTGTTTGTTATAAATTCTTTGATGAATATCAAACAGGAAAGCATCACGAAATAATATTGGAAGAGCTCATTGCTGTCTGGATGAAAAGCATTGCTATTTCCTAACATTTCAAGTTGACTCTATTCATATTCTCTGTGGCCTTGAAATGGGATGGATTACTTCTTAACTGATGTTGAAGTAAACTATGAATTCTGATTTGGTAGCATGCAAATAAGGACTTATCATTGTGCAAATTTCTCCTGTCTAACCTCTCCATAATTTGTGTTCATCAACTTTAGTTGTTAGTAAGGAAAATTTTAAAACCCTCTATGTAGTATATGCTGTGGAAGTTTAAACCGTTAGATAAAGCTTGGTTGTAACTACATTCAACATCACTAGGATCATAATCACTAGGATCTTGAGGTTATATGTAATGCAAGACAGACATCCAATATAGTGATGGAAACTGTCTTTTCCTAGATGGAATCAGGGACGTTTTGTAAATTTTAAATGTGGAGTTAAGGGTGAACATGGATGCTGAATAAGTGGGCAATATTGTACAACTGTTATTACTTTCAGTCACCCAGGGACTGGATCCTATTCCTGAAGACATGCACTATGAGATCTATCTCTTATTTTAGGAAACTAAACTGAAATACTTGCCCAGTCTGCCTTGAAAGCCTGCCACTTCAAACAAAGAAAAATAGAATGGGAAAAGTAGCTGTCTTCAAGAAAGAGTAGATGCTGAGGCAGATTTCAAACCAGACACTCAAGTGGTTGATCACAATGCAAAACAGAATTATAAGTTTTCCAGCTTGACCAAAGTTATGTAGATCTGCAATGAACACTATAGAAATTAATCCATCAGTACCATGATTAAAAATACATTCTGTTTATGGATAAACTGGTGAGAATGGGAGTAATGAAGTTGATTTTCCAGTGTCTTACCCAGCTGGTTCAGTTCATTATTCCCATCAATCCATTTCCCCAAATGCCTATTATGAACTTCATACTTAAAAAAAAACTAAACTAAACTAAAAAGACCTTATCCTGTGCGCTTCACATTTCTGCTGAGTGAAAATTCCCTGAAATGCACAAAAAAGGCATGAAAAACTCTACGTTTAAAGAGTCATTTGGAGAATTTAAATTGTTGTGGAAAACTGAATGCAGGCATGAAATTTTATAATCATCATCATAATCAGCAATATCATTTGACTAAGGACCAGAAGATACATCAGTTCAGTCTCTCAGTCATGTCCAACTCTTTGTGACCCCATGAATCACAGCACGTCAGGCCTCCCTGTCCATCACCAACTCCCAGAGTTCACTCAAACTCATGTCCATCGAGTTGGTGATGCCATCCAGCCGTCTCATCCTCTGCCAACCCCTTCTCCTCCTGCCCCCAATCCTTCCTAGCATCAGAGACTTTTCCAATGAGTCAGCTCTTCACATGAGGTGGCCAAAGTATTGGAGTTTCAGCCTCAGCATCAGTCCTTCCAATGAACACCCAGGATTGATCTCCTTTAGGATGGACTGGTTGGATTTCTTTGCAGTCCAAGGGACTCTCAAGAGTCTTCTTCAATACCACAGTTCAAAAGCATCAATTCTTTGGTGCTCAGTCTTCTTCACATTCCAACTCTCACATCCATACATGACCACTGGGAAAACCATAGCCTTGACTAGACGGACCTTAGTCGGCAAAGTAATGTCTCTGCTTTTGAATATGCTATCTAGGTTGATCATAACATTTCTTACAAGGAGGAAGCGTCTTTGAATTTCATGGCTGCGATCAGCATCTGTAGTGATTTTGAAGCCCCAAAAAATAAAGTCTGACACTGTTTCCACTGTTTCCCCATCTATTTGCCATGAAGTGATGGGACCAGATGCCATGATCTTCATTTTCTGAATGTTGAGCTTTAAGCCAACTTTTTCACTCTCCTCTTTCACTTTCATCAAGAGACTTTTTAGCTCCTCTTCACTTTCTGCCATAAGGGTGGTGTCATCTGCATATCAGAGGTTATTGATATTTCTCCCGGCAATCTTGATTCCAGCATTTCTCATGATGTACTCTGCATATAAGATAAATAAGCAGGGTGACAATATACAGCCTTGACGTACTCCTTTTCCTATTTGGAACCAGTCTGTTGTTCCATATCCAGTTCTAACTGTTGCTTCCTGACCTGCATACAGATTTCTCAAGAAGCAGGTTAGGTGGTCTGGTATTCCCATCTTTCAGAATTTTCCACAGTTGATTGTGAGCCACACAGTCAAAGGCTTTGGCATAGTCAATAAAGCAGAAATAAATGTTTTTCTGGAACTCTCTTGCTTTTTCCATGATCCAGCGGATGTTGGCATTTGATCTCTGGTTCCTCTGTCTTTTCTAAAACCAGCTTGAACATCAGGGAATTCACGGTTCACATATTCCTGAAGCCGGTCTTGGAGAATTTTGAGCATTACTTTACTAGCATGTGAGATGAATGCAATCGTGCAGTAGTTTGACCATTCTTTGGCTTTTCCTTTCTTTGGAATTGGAATGAAAACTGACCTTTTCCAGTCCTGTGGCCATTGCTGAGTTTTCCAAACTTGCTGGCATATTGAGTGCAGCACTTTCACAGCATCATCTTTCAGGATTTGAAACAGCTCAATTGGAATTCCATCACCTCCACTAGCTTTGTTCGTAGTGATGCTTTCTAAGGCCCACTTGAGTTCACTTTCCAAGATGTCTGGTTCTAGATAAGTGATCACATCATCATGATTATCTGGGTCGTGAAGATCTTTTTTGTACGGTTCTTCCATGTATTCTTGCCACCTCTTCTTAATATATTCTGCTTCTGTTAGATCCATACTATTTCTCTCCTTTATCGAGCCCATCTTTGCATGAAATGTTCCCTTGGTATCTCTAATTTTCTTGAAGAGATCTCTAGTCTTTCTCATTCTGTTGTTTTCCTCTATTTCTTTGCATTGATCGCTGAAGAAGGCTTTCTTATCTCTTCTTGCTATACTTTGGAACTCTGCATTCAGATGCTTATATCTTTCCTTTTCTCCTTTTTTTTCACTTCTCTTCTTTTCACAGCTATTTGTAAGGCCTCCCCAGACAGCCATTTTGCTTTTTTGCATTTCTTTTCTGTGAGGATGGTCTTGATCCCTGTCTCCTGTACAGTGTCACGAACCTCATTCCATAGTTCATTAGGCACTCTATCTATCAGATCTAGGCCCTTAAATCTATTTCTCACTTCCACTGTATCATTGTAAGGGATTTGATTTAGGTCATACCTGAATGGTCTAGCGGTTTCCCTTACTTTCTTCAATTTAAGTCTGAATTTGGCAGTAAGGAGTTCACGATCTGAGCCACAGTCAGCTCCTGGTCTTGTTTTTGTTGACTGTATAGAGCTTCTCCATCTTTGGCTGCAAAGAATATAATCAATCTGATTTCGGTGTTGACCACCTGGTGATGTCCATGTGTAGAGTCTTCTCTTGTGTTGTTGGAAGAGGGTGTTTGCTATGACCAGTGCATTTTCTTGGCAAAACTCTATTAGTCTTTGCCCTGCTTCATTCTGCATTCCAAGGCCAAATTTGCCTGTTACTCCAG
This sequence comes from Capricornis sumatraensis, assembly GCF_032405125.1. Classification (NCBI taxonomy): domain Eukaryota; kingdom Metazoa; phylum Chordata; class Mammalia; order Artiodactyla; family Bovidae; genus Capricornis; species Capricornis sumatraensis. Next base: position 142,707,805 of record NC_091072.1, on the reverse strand, counting down.
GTGTTTCTTGACTTCCTACTTTTGCATTCCAGTCCCCTGTAATGAAAAGGACATCTTTTTGGGGTGTTAGTTCTAAAAGGTCTTGTAGGTCTTCATAGAATCGTTCAACTTCAGCTTCTTCAGCATTACTAGGCAGCTGCGACCAGTGCACTAAGCGCGGCTGAGAAGAGCTACCCCACGTCCAAGGTCAGGGGCAGAAGCCAGGAGGACCCCATGCCCGAAGGGCAGCAGCCAAGAGGAGTTACCCCACGTCTGAGGTCAGGGGCAGTGGCCGAGGGTGCCAGGCTGCGACGGCGCAGGAACGGCTAAGAGGAGCTATCCCGCATCTGAGGTCAGGGGCGGCGGCAGGGAGGAGCTACCCCACGTCTAAGGAGCTGTGGCTCCGTGGGCAAAGGAGGGCTGAGAAGAGTCATCCAACGTTGAAGGTCAGGAAGGGTGGCAGTGAGAAGATACCCATCGTCCAAGGTAAGGAGCAATGGCTGTGCCTTGCTGGAGCAGCCGTGAAGTGATACCCCACGCCCAAGGTAAGAGAAATCGAAGTAAGATGGTAGGTGTTGCAAGAGGGCATTAGAGGGCAGACACACTGAAACCATAGTCACAGAAAACTAGTCAATCTAATCACACTAGGACCACAGCCTTGTCTAACTCAATGAAACTAAGCCATGCCCTGTGGGGCCTCCCAAGACAGGTGGGTCATGGTGGAGAGGGCTGACAGAATGTGGTCCACTGGAGAAAGGAATGGCAAACCACTTCAGTATTCTTGCCTTGAGAACCCCATGAACAGTATGAAGAGGCAAAATGATAGGATACTGAAACAGGTACTCCCCAGGTCAGTAGGGGCCCAATATGCTACTGGAGATCAGTGGAGAAATGACTCCAGAAAGAATGAAGGGATGGAACCAAAGCAAAAACAATACCCAGCTGTGGATGTGACTGGTGATAGAAGTAAGGCCCGATGCTGTAAACAGAAATATTGCATAGGAACCTGGAATTTCAGGTCCATGAATCAAGGCAAATTGGAAGTGGTCAACAAGAGATAGCAAGAGTGAACGTCGACATTCTAGGAATCAGCGAACTAAAATGGACTGGAATGGGTGAATTTAACTCAGATGACCATTATATCTACTACTGTGGGCAGGAATCCCTCAGAAGAAATGGGGTAGCCATCATGGTCAACAAAAGAGTCCGAAATGGAGTTCAGTTCAGTTCAGTCACTCAGTCGTGTCCGACTCTTTGCGACCCCATGAACTGCAGCACGCAGGCCTCCCTGTCCATCACCAAGCCCTGGAGTTCACTCAGACTCAAGTGCATCGAGTCAGTGATGCCATCAAGCCATCTCATCCTCTGTCGTCCCCTTCTCCTCCTGCCCCCAATCCCTCCCAGCATCAGAGTCTTTTCCAATGAGTCAGCTCTTCGCATGAGGCAGCCAAAGTACTGCAGTTTCAGCTTTAGCATCATTCCCTCCAAAGAAATCCCAGGGCTGATCTCCTTCAGAATGGACTGGTTGGATTTCCTTGCAGTCCAAGGGACTCTCAAGAGTCTTCTCCAACACCACAGTTCAAAAGCATCAATTCTTTGGCGCTCAGCCTTGTTCACAGTCGAACTCTCACATCCATACATGACCACTGGGAAAACCATAGCCTTGACTAGATGGACTTTAGCAAAGTAATGTTTCTGCTTTTGAATACGCTATCTAGGTTGGTCATAACTTTTCTTTCAAGGAGGAAGCGTCTTTGAATTTCATGGCTGCAATCACCATCTGCAGTGATTTTGGAGCCCCCCAAAAATAAAATCTGACACTGTTTCCACAGTTTCTCCATCTATTTCTCATGAAGTGATGGGACCAGATGCCATGATCTTCATTTTCTGAATTTTGAGCTTTAAACCAACTTTTTCACTCTCCTCTTTCACTTTCATCAAAAGGCTTTTTAGTTCCTCTTCACTTTCTGCCATAAGGGTGGTGTCATCTGCATATCAGAGGTTATTGATATTTCTCCCAGCAATCTTGATTCCAGCTTGTGATTCTTCCAGTCCAGCATTTCTCATGATATACTCTGCATATAAATTAAATAAGCAGAATGACAATATACAGCCTTGATGTACTCCTTTTCCTATTTGGAACCAGTCTGTTGTTCCATATCCAGTTCTAACTGTTGCTTCCTGACCTGCATACAGATTTCTCAAGAGGCAGGTCAGGTGGTCTGGTATTCCCATCTCTTTCAGAATTTTCCACAGTTCATTGTGATCCACACAGTCAAAGGCTTTGGCACAGTCAATAAAACAGAAACAGATGTTTTTCTGGAACTCTTTTGCTTTTTCCATGATCCAGCGGATGTTGGCAATTTGATCTCTGGTTCCTCTGCCATTTCTAAAACCAGCTTGAACATCAGGAAGTTCACGGTTCACGTACTGCTGAAGCCTGGCTTGGAGAATTTTGAGCATTACTTTACTAGTATGTGAGATGAGTGCCATTTTTCGGTAGTGTGAGCATCTTTGGCATTGCCTTTCTTTGGAATTGAAATGAAAACTGACCTTTTCCAGTCCTGTGACCACTGCTGAGTTTTCCAAATTTGCTGGCATACTGAGTGCAGCACTTTCACAGCATGCAATCTCAAAAATGTCAGAATGATCTCTGTTCATCTCCAAGTGATTCATCAGTGCCCCAAAAAGATTAATCATCTTTGCTAGTTTGCTAGTAGCACACAGATGTGAAAATAGCCCCACTGTAAATGAACCCAATAGTGTTACCCACATTTTAATTTTTCTTCCCACAGCTAAGCAGGTAAGGATGAAACTAGCTGATGAGACTTTCCTCTTCTTGACCCATTGCTCAGCACTCCTAAGATGAGTTCTCCTGTTGCCACTAGTAAAAAGAGCCCTTCTTTCCAACTGACATTTGTATTAAAATATTTCCCTTATTGTACTTCACTGACAGCTTTAGAGTAAAACAGTTGTAGACTTACAAACGTTAATGATGCTTTCTTTACTGTTTTCATCATAATTTCAAAAAGAACAGTCAAAATTCTGCAATATGATTTAATTGTGAAGATATTCATAGAAAGTGTTCTATTCTACTTATACTGTATTTCCAGTGCTACTTCAAATGGTCCTGTTAACAGATACAAAGCTTCATGAATACCTTTTTTATGGCTTACAGTCAGTAGCTATATAATTTCCACAGTAAACATTAATAATGTGCATTTATCCTTGATGCCAGATGCAATTTCCTATTTCTGCTAAGACTAAAAGGATGATTCAGCTATGTAAACACACAAATATGAGAGAACTGGTTTCCACTAATTTGGGCTTTTATCTCCCCTGAGTCATATATTTGAATGCAAATATTTTGAATTTTGAGTAGGAATTGCTAGAAAAAAATTGTATAGCTCAGACTTTATTCACCATTAATCAACAAGGATCCTTCTGTCAAGAATTCTGTTGATTCTATATAATTTATAGGAATAAAGAAATTATGAATAGTTCACATTTCACACCTAAGTCCTAGGGAAAATAACTAGAAACATTAGAACAGAACATTATACTAGCTAAGTCAGAAATTACAAACAGAAGAGACAGGCAAAATACAGGAAGAAGCTACAAGTGCTACAGTGCACAATCAGCTATGACTTTATGAAGATACAAGCATGTAGAGTGAACTTGAAATCTTTGCAGCAGATGAAGAAATAGAAAAAAGAACTCAAGACAGATATAAGGGCATGTAGATATTATCAAAATGACATGAACAAGCTACACCATGCTTCTTAATGGAGAAATTTCTTTTACAGTGACTTGTTGCTATTTTGATTGAAATGTAACTAAGTGCACTCCCACTTCCACCATCTCAAGTCCATGTTCTTCGTTCTGGGCTAGAGAGTGACCACATTTCCCGCTCCCCTAACAGATGGTCGTGGTAAGCTGATCAAAATCTGAACAATGTCATGTAAGTGAAAATTATGTCCACTCTTTTTAGGCCCATTCCAAAAACTTCTCCGTGGAGAGTATGCCCCACGTCTTTTTCTCCCAGCTTTCTTGTATGGGAATAATCCCAAGCAACCTAAGAAACAGCATGATAAAGATGGTAAACTTGGTCGGCCCAATTCCTGTTATTCAACTGCCTAAAGAAGGCCGCTCAGACATACCAGAACTATTCAAAGGGTAAAATGAAATGTGCACTGTGTTTGAGTCACTTCATGCTTGAGAGCCTATTTGTGGCAGCAGTTTGTCTACTCAGTCTAATTCAGAAACTGGAATTGAGACTGTGTAGATTTTGTAGAGGCAATTGAATGGTGAGGAAAGATAACTAGGAAATCCATGCGACCTGCAGAGTTTGTGATCAGTTTCATTTTCATTGGTTTGCAGCCCTCATAGTTTTTTCATCCATTTTGTGACTAGAATATCATTTGGATGAACTCTTCTATGGACTTTTTTTATGTCCAAAGATGGGGTAGGAAACAGGATAGACATGATCCCCACATTGTAGGGTTTGCATTTTCCCAGGACAGAGAGATAATTAAAAAGAATGAATAAGTCAGTGTGGATTAATAAGTCACAGTGAACAAGCACTAGAGAAATTATTTATCTTTATTTTGGCTTAGACGGTAAAGCATCTGCCTACAATGCGGGAGACCTGGGTTCAATCCCTGGGTCGGGAAGATCTCCTGGAGAAGGACATGGCAATCACTCCAGTATTCTTATTTGGAAAACCCCATGGATGGAGGAGCCTGGTAGGCTACAGTCCATGGGGTCGCAAAGAGTCGGACACGACTGAGCTACTTCACTCACTTCACTCACTACTCTAAGTTTAGATCATGTTGTTATAATTTCACAACCAAGAATTAATGTAGACATGTAAATTCAGTTGTTGAGCAACATTATACATTTCTTTCCTTTAGTGAAAATTGTTATCAATACCATGTCAACACACTTTTTCTATTTCATCATTTTCCATGAGATTGTTATAAAACAGATCTTGAAGACATTTCCTATAATTATTATACAGCATAGATACTACTTTAATACATGCAGAAAAGCCATTCAATCATATAGCAAAATTCTTTACTTTTCTTATACGGAATGCATTTTTAAGATAGGGAAGATCTGTGTCTTCTTGTCTCAAGGTTAAAAGGAATTCTTAGGTAGCAAAATGGAAGAAGAAACCCCAGGTGGTTTAGTGGGAAAATGAATAATCTGACATCAGATTTCCATTTCAACATGTCTTCTTAGTTAAAAATTATAAAAAGTGACTTTCCTTACTGCATGTGGAAATGTACCAGCACTGAAAACAAGCAATGATTAATATTTTCTTCTTCATCCATATAACAGAACTGATTTTATCTAAGCTTGTCTGTGTATTAAATATAATAGTCCTCTATAGAGTTGATTGTACACATATGTAAAATTTATCTAAATATGACTGTTATTCTTGAATTTTATTTTAGGCATCTTTTCCTAACAATGTTACTAATTACTCTCGAATAACCATAAAGTAAGTGATGGATGGAAGTAAGTGATGATGGAGTAACATCTATCTCAAATATATATCTTCAATGTGTGATCTAGAATTGAAGGTCATTACCATCCAAACAATTGGAAGCTCAAACAATAGAATCTAAACACACTGTGGTGCTAGTTAGAGTGGAAAATAACGATGAATTCCTAAATTGTCAGTTCTTTAAAATTCATAACTGTAGATCATAAATTTTTCAATTGGAAGGTGATAACATAGAATATGTAGGTGAAACACACATTGCTTCATAATTCTGAAGAATGTCACATAATATTTTGTACAGTTAGAATGCTTATCTGAAATATATTGGTTAATAGTATGGTAATATTATTACCAGGGCTTCCTAGATGGTGCTAATGGTAAAGAACCCACTTGCCATTTCAGGAGACACGGGAGACTAGGATTCAATCTGTGGGTTGGAAAGATCCCCTGGAGAAGGAAATGGCAACCCATTCCAATATTCTTGCCTGGAAAATTCAGAGACAGAGGAGCCTGACAGGCTACAGTCCACAGGGTCTCAATGAGTCGGACATGAATGAAGTCACTTAGAATGCATGAATGCAATTTTATCATCTTTCTTATATCTTTCATAAACATACACAAAGACATTTTTTGTTATTAGCTTGGGTAAAAGACTTTTCTAGGTAAACCTTTGGATATTTACTCAATTATAACACATTTTTTCAAAAAGCAGAAGAAAGTATAAACTGTAACAGACTTCATCCTTTAATTTTCTGCGAGAAGACATATGTCTCTACCTAGTTCCTTTTACTTTTAGCCAGCATCTTGGCTGCCATAGAAATGACAGAAAGGTCTGTGTTAAGTTCCTGTTTGTCCAAATCAGGATAAACGAGTGCATTGAAGGATAGGTGATTGCAAGGGCCTGGAAAAGCATTTGGACCAGTTCCTTCCGCAGCTCATTAGAATTCCAAATTGTTAAAATTACAGTCAGGATGTAACTGGCAAACAGGAAAAGAAAGGAGATGACAGTTTGCATGGCTTTTATGTGGACCTTGGTGCTGGGATCTTGGGATCTTTTGCCGTTGAGCTGCATCTTCCTGAGATGTTTCCACAGGAAAAAGATTAGCAGCAGACAAGATGTCAGGGACATAGTGAAGGGTATGAAGTTTGTTAGTGTGAGCAGGGTCATATTTGAAAGGTGTAAAAAGTCCCTTAATTTGGTCTTCTCAGTGATGTTTCTTTCATATTCACTTGTCTGAATAGTCTCATCTATACCTAACACTGCAACCTGAAAAAACAAAATCACTGAAGTCCCCAACATCATCATGAGAACTACACTTTTAACTCTCCACTTCAGGTGAAGAAAAATTAAGCTGGAGAAATTAGCTATCTTGAACAAATAAAATATACTGAGGCTAGTAGCAAGCCAGTTACTAAAATGGTTGCTTACTGTCCAGGCAACACGGATAACAATTCTTAAACTATATAGAGCTGGATTATACATAGTTGCATACCAATTTATTAATACTGTCCAGAGCAAAACAATTCTGCAGACTGCCAGAGCAGTGAGAATCCCATCAGCTGAGGAGATCTTTTGTTTCCTGACCCAGTCATTGCAGTTCACCAGTGCTATGAAACCATTCACAAAATTTCCCAAAACAAATTCTGTCACCATTAGAATGGAAAGAATGCTTGATACTAAAGTTATCATGTCTGAAAAAATCCAAGTCTAATGTCACTGTTGCGATTCCTTCAATATTCTGACCTTAAATTCTTTATGAAGTTGATTTCTGGTTGTGCAGTGAAGTTCTTATTTCTTTCAAACTCTGTGATGAATGTCAAGCAGAAAAGCACCAGGAAATAATATTGGAAGAGCTCAATGACATCTCGATGAAAAACACTGCTATTCCCTAGCAGCTCAAATTAGCTCTCTTCATACACTTTGTGCCCTACTATGGGATGGATTACTTCATAAGTGACTTTGAAGTAAAATATGAATTCTCATTTGCCAGATGCAAATAAGGACTCATCGTGTTACAAAATTTTCCCTGTCTACCTCTTCATAATTTGTGTTCATCGACTTTTGTTGTTAGTGAGGAAAATTTTGAAACCCAATGCAGAGGATGCACAGTGAAAGCTTGAATGATTTGATCAAGCTTGATCATAACTATGCTCTATGTTATTAGGATAATCAGGATCTTGAGGTGATTTGTAATGCAAAAAAGACACCTAATATAGTGTTGGAAACTTTTTTTTTTAAAGACAGAATCAGGATCTTTTTGTAAATTTTACATGTGGAATAAAGGGTGGACATTGGAGAGCTGAATAAGTCGGCAATATTGGACAATTGCTGCTATTTTTAGTCACCCAGGAACTGAGTTCTATTCCTGAAACCATGCACTATGAGTTCTAGCTCTCATTTTAGGAAACTAAATTGAAATACTTTCTGAGCCTGCCTTGAAATTACAAAAACTGCCACTTTAATCACAGAATAAGAGGATGGGAAAAAGTTGCTAACTTCAGGAAAGAGAAGATGCTGAGGCATATGTCAAACAAGACACTCAAGTGGTGGATCATTATACAAAATTGAATATTATTTTTCCCAGTTTGACCAGTGCTATGTAGCTTTGCATAGAGCATCAAAGTAGATATTAATCAATCAGTACTAAGATTAAGAAACATATCCTTTTATGGGTAAGCTGGTGAGAATGAGGTTAATGAAGTTGAGCTTCCGGTGTCTTCCCAGTTGGTTCAGTTCATTATTCCAATCAATGCATTTCCCCAAATGCCAACTATGAATTTCATAGATTAAAAAAAATAGAGTCCTTATCTTTTGTGCTTCACATTTCTTCTGAGCGAAAAAAGCTCCCATCCCAAATACCACTACTGATGATTAATGGGTTGAAAACTAATAGTTTTGAAGTTCTTTTTTGTTTTTATTGTGGTTTCCTTTCCATTTCAATAAATGCCAGCTTCTATTATCACACTGGTCCTCAGCTAACATTGTGAAAAACATTTTGATTTCTTTAAAATGACTTAGTATGTGATTTTCCTGCCAACATGAGTAACTATTTCTTCTTTTATTGTAAATCTGATATAATCTTTTGTTATAATATGTGTGAAATAATAGAATTTGGTTTACTTAAATGGTTACCAAGAAAGATTCTCTACCAAAGTTTCACCTTTGAGTTCCCTAAAATAATTTTAAAAAGCATGAAAACCCCCAAGTAGGAGTTTCTAAGAGCCATTTTTCAGAATTTAAATTGTGATTTTGGGAATTTTATCATCATCTTTGTAACCAGCAGCCTCAATTGACTGTAGAACCAAAGAAGAAAACACATAAAAAGTAACAATAATTCAACTTGGTCTAGGTGAAAGAAGGTAGGCAATTGAAAATAATTCATAAATTAAAAATAACTTCTTACAAGTGAATCTCAGAAATTGAAGTTTAAAGGAAACATGCTATTTTTACCAGAATAATCTTCCTTCTGATGATTATAATAATAGTAATCAGTATTTGCTAGATATATCCCTATATATTACGAATATTCTTGTCTTTGACATCATATTTGCTTCTCAAAAACCTCATTTACTAGAGATAATGTGAGTAACTTTTCTCGGATAACAGCTTGTCTGTCATTATGGGGAAAGTCAAGGAACAAAACTTGATCTCAAAACACCATTCAAATGAGCAAACTATAGTACATCAATGACAGTGACACCATCCTATATGTTTCCTATGCGTGCTCAATCGTTTCGGTCATGTCCAACTCTTTGCGACCCTGTGGACCGTAGCCCTCTTGTCCTCTTGTCCATGGAATTCTTCAGGCAAGAATACTGGAGTACACTCTAAAGCCCTCAGTTAAGAGCTTGCTCGTAAAGGTTATTTGCTTTATCTTTTTTATTAAAGGAATTTAATTTAGTAAATGAAATAATTTGTGCAAGTAATACATTTAAACTAAAAAGACTAATTTATAAATATACTCATTTTGACTTAAATTTTTCTCTTCACTAGGCTAAGATAATGTTAATCTTTAGGATATTTAGATATTGTCCAAATTACATTTATAACCATCACTAAATGACATAGCTCATGATGACGATAACAGCAGTGAAATGGGAGAACTCTGATAGATGTGATATCATCCAGTTTTCAAAGTGGCAAAATTCACTGTGACAGGTGAACACTAGCCAATCTTTCCTATTAGGTACTTCAATCATGCTCAGCATCAGAGCTAGCATGAAAGACTATCATTACCTACTATGTCATCAAGAACAATGTCAAACTGACATACTCCAATGATTTACTTGCTGTTATTTTCCTTTACTTACATTCTGACAATTATGGGTAAAGTTACCTCAAAAAGTGCTATGTTTTTATTGAATTTTCATATGGAAATGAAGATATATATATAATAATACACTATACAATCTTCTTTCATATTTTAATACCATCATTAGCAAGCTAAGTTCTCTCACCTGCTTATTTATATTTCTAGCTACTGTGATTAAATCTAGGTAATTTATTAAGCAGTCAAAGTACAACAATATATGCACAAACATTTTCAAACATTCCACTGAATGTGTATTGAGTTTTAACAAATTTACCTTTCTATGTCTTTTTTTCTCTAACAAGGAACTAAAAAATTTATAACAACAAAAACATATGCATCAACACACGTGTGCATACACATACACACACATTCTTAGTGTGCAATTGATTATGGATGGAAGCAGAAAATTGTTATTTAATTTTAAGATAAACTATCATATTTTTATATCTAGGTTTAGTTCATAGGAAATTCACTAAATTTTGCACTCAAAAGGTGCGTGTGTCTGTGTGTGCTCAGTTGTGTCCAACTTTCTGCAACACCATGAACTGTAGCCCATCAGGCTCCTCTGTCCGTGGGATTTTCCAGGCAAGAATATGGGAATGGGTTGCCATTCCTTACTCTAGGGGATCTTCCCAACCCAGGGACTGAACTCATGTCTCTTGAATCTCCTGCATTGGCAGGCAGATTCTTTACCACTAGCACCACCTGGGAGTGAGTGGATATTTGAAAACAAAAGTGTCTAGGAAAACTAAGATATTTTGAATTTGAGATTTTAATGGGAGGTGGAAGTTTAATGGGAGGTTCAAGAAGGAGAGAACACATGTATACCTATGGCTGATTCATGCTGATGCTTGGCAGAAACCAACACAATATTGTGGAACAATTATCCTTCAATTAAAATTAATAATTTTTTAAAAGGCACAAATAATGTGGATTTATAATTCTTGTATCATGTCTTCCTTTTTTTCTATTAATTAAAATTATTTTTAAATTTTAACTCAGGCTTCATACTACCATAACCCTGTATTCCTCTTTATTCAAAAAGAACTCTAATTACAGTGGTATCTATGAGCATATGTGGTTTCAGGTTAATATTATTTTAATAATTTCTTTTTCTGCTTTCTACACATATTCATTATTGTAAAACATAATACCTATAGAGATTAAAAGGAAACACAAATGCATAGGAATAAAAAAATTATAGTGTTAATACTACTTTCACATTTGACTCATAATACAGAATTTTGCCAGGTATCTAGACCCTCCCCGTATATTCCTTTCTATTGATATTATTTCTTTTCTCTCTCCACCCTCCATACACTCCAAATTGTTACAGTAATCATTAATTTGTTTTACTTCAGAGTTTTGTCACTAATGTAATGCTTTAAAAACTATCCAGTCGACCTATTTTTTAACTTTGTATGTCTGGAATTCCAGTGAATTTTTTAATCTTGATATTTCTCCTCAATTTCCAATGTGCATTATTATCTATATAGCTCTAGTTTGTTGATTTTTTGTTATATAAATTGTATTGACATCATATAGCTCTACTTTTTATTTCATTGCTGTATAGCATTCTTTTATACAAGCATTCTATTATATCCATCTTACCAATGATGGAAATCCAGGCGATGTGTTAATTCTAGTTACTCAGAACAATAATGACAGGGGCATTCCTATATATGTATCCTGATACACAGTACAAAAATTCTCTAAGGTACAAAACTTCTGTTATATATTACATGTATTAACATTTCATTATATAGTTTTAATCATAACACAAAAATTGTAAGAAATTATTTTCCTGAGTGTCATAATGCTACAGCATTAAAAACAAGTCATGATTATTTTTTTTTCTTCACCCCTATCATGGAAGTGTTAGTCACTCAGTCGTGTCTGACTCTTTGTGACCCCATGGGCTGGGGCCCGCCAGGCTCCTCTGTCCATGGAATTCTCCAGCCAAGAATACTGGAGTGGGTTGCTGTTTCCTTCTTCAGGTGATTTTCCAGAACCAGGGATCAAACGTGGGTCTCTCTGCATTGCAGACAGATTCTTTACTGTCTGACCTACCAGGGAAGCTCACCCCTATCATAGGACTTCATTTTTTTCTAAGGTTTTAGCCTACTTATAAAAATCTAATATTCTTCAGTGAAATTTATTACACACATATATAATATACACAAAACGTTTATTATTTTTGAATTTAAGGTGGTTCTCGTTTCCTAACAACATTTCTAATTTCTATTGACTATGAAGTAAGAATCCATGATGAAATAATACCTATCCCAAACATACATCAGTTCAGTTCACTTAAGTTGCTCAGTCATGTCTGACTCTTTGCGGCCCCAAGGACTGCAGCACGCCAGGCTTCCCTGTCCATCATCAACACCTAGAGCTTACTCAAACTCATGTCCATCGAGTTGGTGATGCCATCCAACCATCTCATCTTCTGTTGTTCCCTTCTCCTCCTGCCTTCAATCTTTTCCAGCATCAGGGTCTTTTCAAATGAGTCAGCTCTTCCCATCAGGTGGCCAAAGTATTAGAGTTTCAGATTCAGCATCAGTCCTTCCAATGAATATTCAGGACTGATTTTCTTTAGGATGGACTGGTTGGATCTCCTTGAAGTCTAAGGGAATCTCAGGAGTCTTCTCCAACACCACAGTTCAGAAGCATCAATTCTTCAGTGCTCAGCTTTCTTTATAGTCCAAATCTGACATCCATACATCCTCAGTGTGTAATTTAAAATTCAGAGTCGTTACCATCCAAACAATGGATGTATGTGAAAAACACAATGCTTCATCATCCTGATCAACTGCACAATATTTTGTAAAATAATATTGCTTACCTGAAAAATCTTCAGTTCAGTTCAGTTCAGTCGCTCAGTCGTGTTTGACTCTTTGCGACCCCATGAATCGCAGCACGCCAGGCCTTTCTGTCCATCACCAACTCCCGGAGTTCACTCAGACTCACGTCCATCGAGTCTGTGATGCCATCCAGCCATCTCATCCTCGGTCATCCCCTTCTCCTCCTGCTCCCAGTCCCTCCCAGCATCAAAGTCTTTTCCAGTGAGTCAACTCTTCGCATGAGGTGGCCAAAGTACTGGAGTTTCAGGTTTAGCATCATTCCTTCCAAGGAAATCCCAGGGTTGATCTCCTTCAGAATGGACTGGTTGGATCTCCTTGCAGTCCAAGGGACTCTCAAGAGTCTTCTCCAACACCACAGTTCAAAACCATCAATTCTTTGGCGCTTAGCCTTCTTCACAGTCCAACTCTCACATCTATACATGACCACAGGAAAAACCATAGTCTTGACTAGACGGACCTTAGTTGGCAAAGTAATGTCTCTGCTTTTGAATATACTATCTACGTTGGTCATAACTTTTCTTCCAAGGAGTAAGCATCTTTCAATTTCATGGCTGCAGTCACCATCTGCAGTGATTTTGGAGACCAAAAAATCAAGTCTGACATTATTTTCACTGTTTCTCCATTTCCCATGGAGTGATGGGACCGGATGCCATGATCTTCATTTTCTGAATGTTGAGCTTTAAGCCAACTTTCTTACTCTCCTCTTTCACTTTCCTCAAGAGGCTTTTTAGTTCCTCTTCACTTTCTGCCATAAAGGTGTTGTCATCTGCATATCTGAGGTTATTGATATTTCTCCCAGCAATCTTGATTCCAGCTTGTGTTTCTTCCAGTCCAGTGTTTCTCATGATGTACTCTGCATAGAAGTTAAATAAGCACGGTGACAATATACAGCCTTGACGTACTCCTTTTCCTATTTCAAACCAGTCTGTTGTTCCATGTCCAGTTCTAACTGTTGCTTCTTGGCCTGCATACAGATTTCTCAAGAAGCAGGTTAGGTGGTCTGGTATTCCCATCTCTTTCAGAATTTTCCACAGTTTATTGCGATCCACACAGTCAAAGGCTTTGGCATAGTCAATAAAGCAGAAATAGATGTTTTTCTGGAACTCTCTTGCTTTTTCCATGATCCAGCGCATGTTGACAATTTGATCTCTGTTTCCTCTGCCTTTTCTAAAACCAGCTTGAACATCTGGAAGTTCACAGTTCACGTATTGCTGAAGCCTGGCTTGGAGAATTTTGAGCATTGCTTTACTAGCATGTGAGATGAGTGCAATTGTGCGGTAGTTTGAGCATTCTTTGGCATTGCCTTTCTTTGGGATTAGAATGAAAACTGACTTTTTCCAGTCTTGTGGCCACTGCTGAGTTTTCCAAATTTGCTGGCATAGTGAGTACAGCACTTTCACAGCATCATGTTTCAGGATTTGAAATAGCTCAACTGGAATGCCATCACCTCCACTAGCTTTGTTCATAGTGATGCTTTCCAAGGCCCACTTGACTTCACATTCCAGAATGTCTGGCTCTAGATGAGTGATCACACCATCGTGATTATCCAGGTCGTGAAGATCCTTTTTGTACAGTTCTTCTGCGTATTCTTGCCATCTCTTCTTAACATTTTCTGCTTCTGTTAGGTCCATACCACTTCTGTCCTTTATCGAGCCCATCTTTGCATGAAATGTTCCCTTGGTATCTCTAATTTTCTTGAAGAGATCTCTAGTCTTTCCCTTAGTTAATGGTAAGGTAAACACCATTTTTCTTAAACACACACATAAATACACTTTTTGTGATAAGTTTTGGTGAAAAACTTTTCTAGGTAAACCTGTGGGTATTACTCAGTGACATACAGAATTAAGAAAGGAGTAGAAAGTATAAAACGTGACAGACTCCATCCATTCATTTTTTGATAGAAGACACATGATGCCCACCTATTTCCTGTCTTTCAGCCAGCACCCCAGCTGCCTCAGAAACAATAGAAAGGCCTGTGTTAACTTTCTGTTTCCCCAGTTCAGGATAAATGAGTGGACTGAAGGATAGATGACTTCAACTGTTGGGAAAAGCAAGAGAAACAGTTCCTCATGCAACTTTTTAGGACTCCAGATTGATATTAGAACCAGAAAGTAAAAGGCAAATAGCAAGAGAAAGGAGATGACAGTTTGCATGGCTTTTATATGGATCTTGGTCCTGGGATCTTGGAATCCTTTGCCATTGAGCTGCATCTTCCTGAGATGTTTCCACAGGGAAGAGATTGGTAGCAGAAAAGATATTAAGGACATAGTAAAGGGTGTGAGGTTTCCTAGAATGAGCAGGGTCACATGTGAAAGCCATAAAATATCCCTCAGTTTGGTCTTCTGTGTGAAGTTTCTTTCAAATTCACTTCTCTGCATAGTCCCACTTACACTTATAACTACAACTTGTAAAACCAAAATGAATGAAGTTCCCAGAAGCATCATGAGAACTACACTTTTAACTCTCAACTTCAGGTGAAGAAAAGTTAGGCTGGAGAAATTGGCTATCTTCAACAAATAAAATATACTGAGGCTAGTAGCAAGCCAGGTGCTATGATGATTGCTAATTGTCCAGGCAATATAAACAATAGTTCTTACTTTAAAACCATATAAAGCTGGATGAAGCAAAATATAATACTAATGTATTAACATTACACAGAGCAAAACAATTCTGGAGACTGCCATAGCAGTGACAATCACATCAGTTGAGGAGATCTTTTGTCTCTTAACCCAGTCAACGCAGTTCACCAGGGCTAAAAAGCCACTGGCAAAATTTCCCAGAACAAATTGTGTTATTACTGGGACGGAAAAAATGATTGATAGTAGAGTTATCATGTCTAGAAAAAATAAAAGCCAAGTCAAATAACACTGTAGCGAGTACTTCAATATTCTGACCTTAAATTCTTTGTGCAGCTGATTTGGGGATGTGAAGTGAAGTTCTTGCTTCTTTTAACTTCTGTGACCAATGTCAAGCAGGAAAGTATCAGCATATGTAAATGAAAGAGCTCAGTACTGTCTTGATGTAATAATTGCTATTACCTAACAGCTCATAGGGCTTCCCTGGTGGCTCAGAGGTTAAAGCGTCTGCCTTCAATGCAGGAGACCCGGGTTCGATCCCTGGGTAGGGAAGATCCTCTGGAGAAGGAAATGGCAACCCACTCCAGTATTCTTGCCTGGAGAATCCCATGGACTGGAGAACCTGGTGGGCTGCAGTCCACGGGGTCACAAAGAGTCGGACACGACTTACTTACTTAACAGCTCATATTGACTTCTCTTCATGCACTCTGTGTCCTTGCACTCACATTTGTGGGATGGGTTATCTCTCACCTGATGTTGAAACAAAATAATAATTCTCATTTGCCAGCATGCAAATAAAAACATATTGTGTTGCAACTTTTCCCTATTTAACCTCCCCATAATTCGTGTTCAACAAATTTAGTTGTTGGTGAGCAAAATTTTAAAACCCAATACACATGCCAGATTTACAAAGAAAGAATTCATAAGTTTCTTATCAAAAACATCTAAGATTTTCTTGGGGACCCCAGGAAAGCCAACACACAATAAAAATTGGTTGTTGATAACCAATACAAAAACAAGACAGGGGGCTGACTGTGAGTCAGATAATGAATTTTTTATTGCCAAGTTCAGACTTAACTTGAAGAAAGTAGGGAAAACCACTAGACCATTCAGGTATGACCTAAATCAAATCCCGTACAATTATACAGTGGAAGTGAGAATAGATGCAAGGGATTAGATCAGGTAGACAGAGTGCCTGAAGAACTATGGACGGAGGTTCATGCCATTGTACAAGAGGTAGTGATCAAGAAAAGAATGCAAAAGAAAAGAAAAGAAAAAGAAATACAAAAAGGCAAAATGATTGTCTGAGGGGGCCTTACAAATAACGGAGAAAAGAAAGGATGCAAAAGGCAAAAGAGAAAAGGAAAAATATACCCATTTGAATGCAGAGTTGCAGAGAATAGCAGGAGAGATAAGAAAGCCTTCCTCAGTGGTCAACGCAAAGAAATAGAGGAAGACAATAGAATGGGAAAGACTAAAGATCTCTCCAAGAAAATTAGAGATACCAAGAGAACATTTCATGCAAAGATGGGCACAATAAAGGGTAGAAATGGTATGGACCTAACAGAAGAAGAAGATATTAAAAAGAGGTGGCAACAATACAGAGAAGAACTATACAAAAAAAGATCTTCATGACCCAGATAACCACGATGGTGTGGCCTGGAGCCAGACATCCTGGAATGTGAAGTCAAATGGGCCTTAGGAAACATCATTATGAACAAAACTAGTGGAGGTGATGGAATTCCAGTGTAACTATTTAAAATTCTAAAAGATGATGCTGTGAAAGTGCTGTATTCAATATGCCAGCAAATTTGGAAAACTCAGCAGTGGCCACAGGACTGGTAAATGTCGGTTTTCATTTTGTTCCCAAAGAAAGGCAATGCCAAAGAATGCTCAAATTACTATAACTGCACTCATCTCACACACTAGCAAAGTAATGCTCAAGATTCCCCAAGCCAGGCTTCAACAGTACATGAACCATGAACTTCCAGATGTTCAAGCTGGGTTTAGAAAATGCAGAGGAACCAGAGATCAAATTTTCAACATCCCCTGGATCATCAGTAAAGCAGGAGAGTTCCAGAAAAACATCTACTTCTGCTTTATTGATTATTCCAAAGCCTTTGACTGTGCGAATCACAATAAACTGTGGAAAATTCTTCAAGAGATTGGAATACCAGACTACCTGACCTGCCTTCTGAGAAATTTGTATGCAGGTCAAGAAGCAACAGTTAGAACTGGACATGGAAAAACAGACTGGTTCCAAAGAGGTAAAGGAGTACGTCAAATCTGTATATGGTCACCCTGCTTATTGAACTTATATGCAGACTACATCATGAGAAATGCTGGG
The DNA here is from genome assembly GCF_032405125.1 of Capricornis sumatraensis. Lineage (NCBI taxonomy): Eukaryota > Metazoa > Chordata > Mammalia > Artiodactyla > Bovidae > Capricornis > Capricornis sumatraensis. The sequence continues at coordinate 142,690,217 of NC_091072.1, read as the reverse complement.
CTGGATGAAGCACAAGCTGGAATCAAGATTACCGGGAGAAATATCAATAACCTCAGATATGCAGATGACACCACCCTTATGGCAGAAAGCAAAGAAGAACTAAAGAGCCTCTTGATGAAAGTGAAAGAGGAGAGTGAAAAAGTTGGTTTAAAGTTCAACATTCAGAAAACTAAGATCATGGCATCTGGTCCCATCACTTCATGGCAAATAATTGGGGAAACAGTGGAAACAGTATCAGACTTTACTTTTTTGGGCTTCAAAATCACTGTAGATGGTGACTGCAGCCATGAAGTTAACAGACACTTGCTCCTTGAAAGAAAAGTTATGAGCAATCTAGACAGCATATTAAAAAACACAGACATTACTTTGTGACAAAGGTCCATCTAGTTAAAGCTATGGTTTTTCCAGTACTCATATGTGGATGTGAGAGTTGGACTACAAAGAATGCTTTGAGCAAGCTCTGGAATTTGGTGATGGACAGGGAATCCTGGCATGCTGCAGTCCGTGGGGTTGCAAAGAGTCGGACTTGACTGAGTGACTGAACGAACGGAGCTGAACTCCTGAACAATGTTACGAACTTCTGTCCATAGTTCTTCAGGCACTCTATCAGATCTAATCCCTTGAATCTATTTGTCACTTCACCTTTATAATCATAAGGGATTTGATTTAGGTCATACTTGAATGGTCTAGTGGTTTTCCCTACTTTCTTCAATTTAAGTCTGAATTTGGCAATAAGGAGTTCATGGTCTGAGCCACAGTCAGCTCCTGGTCTTGTTTTTGCTGACCATATAGAGCTTCTCCATCTTTGGCTGCAAAGAATATAATCAATATGATTTTGGTATTGACCATCTGGTGATGTCCATGTGTAGAGTCATCTCTTGTGTTGTTGGAAGAGGGTGTTTGCTATGACCAATGGGTTCTCTTTGTAAAACTCTGTTAGCCTTTGCCTTGCTTCATTTTGTATGCCAAGTCCAAACTTGCCCATTACTCCAGGTATATTTTGACTTCCTACTTGTACATTCTAGTCCCCTATGATGAAAAGAATATCTTTTGGGGGGTTTAGTTCTAGAAGGTCTTGTAGGTTTTCATAGAACCGTTCAACTTCAGCTTCTTCAGTATTAATGGTTGGGGCATAGACTTGGATTGCTCTGCTATTGAATGGTTTGCCTTGGAAACAGATCATTTTGTTGTTTTTGAGGTTGCACCCAAGTACTGCATTTCAGACTCTTCTGTTGACTATGAAGGCTACTTCATTTTTCCTAAGGAATTCTTACCCACATTAATAGATATAATGGTCATCTGAATTAAATTTGCCCATTCTGGTCCATTTTCGTTCACTGATTTCTAAAATGTCGAAGTTCACTCTTGCCATCTCCTGTTTGACCACTTGAAATTTACCTTGATTCATGGGCCTAACATTCCAGGTTCCTATATAATCTTGTTCTTTACAGCACTGGACTTTAGTTTCATCACCAGACACATCCACAACTGGGCATTGTTTTCACTTTGGCTCATCCTCTTCTTTCTGGAGCTATTTCTCCACTCTGGTAGCATACACATGTGGAAAAAGCCCCACTGTAAATTACCCACAGTTGAATGAATCTGGCCACAGCCAAGCAGAAAAGGATGAAATTCGCTGATGAGACGTTTTCATTCTTGATCCAGTTGCAGTTTACAGTTTATCCGTCCAGTGAGCCCATTTCTCAGCAATCCTAAGACGAGTTGCCACTCCCAGAAAGAGACCTTAATTCCAGTTCACATTTTGATGAAATTGTGATATTGTGCTTCACTGAAAACTTTATGATCAAACAGCTGCAGACTGAAATCCATTTGTGATGCCTTCTTTAAAGTGTTCATCATAATTCCAGAAAGTACAGCCAAAATTCTGCTTTGATATAGTTTCAGATCTTCATTAAAAGAGTAGCTTATTTTACTTACACTGAAATTTCAGTGTTAAACCAAATAATTCTGTAACAGATACAAAGCTTCATGAATATCTTTCTTATGACTTACACTGTTACAATATAATTTCTATAGTAAACATTAATGATGTCCACTTATCCTTGACACCAGTGCAGTTTCTCATTTCTGAAAATGACTAAAACGATGAAGTCAGTATGTAAACATGCAAAAATAAGACAAACTGGTTTCCACTGATTTGTACTTTAGTCTTCTCTGAGCCACATGTGCTGAGTGTGTGCTAAATCACTTCAGTCATGTCCAACTCTTTGCAAACTAATGGACTGTAGCCCACCAAGTTCCTCTGTTAATGGGATTCTCCAGGCAAGAATACTGGAGTGGGATGCCATGCCCTCCTCCAGGGGATCTTCCTGACCCAGAGACTGAACCCACGTCTCTTATGTCTCCTCCATTGGCAGACAGGTTCTTTACCACTAGCACCACCTGGGAAGCCCTGTGAGCTGCATATTTGAATGCAAATATTTTATATTTTGAATAGTAATTGCTAGAAAATATTATATAACTCAGCCTTTATTTGTCACTCATCAATAAGATCCTTCTATCTATAAAGTATTTTGTTGATTTAATTTCATTTATAGAAATAATGTGGTGGTGCAAACAGTAAAGAATCCACCTGCAATGCGGGAGACCTGGATTCAATTCCTGGGCTGGGAAGATCCCCTGGAGAAGGAAATGGCAACCCACTCCAATATTCTTGCCTGGGAAGTCCCACTGACAGAGAAGGCTGGCGGGCTACAGTCCATGGGGTCACAAAGAGTCGTACACAATTGAGTGACTAATACACACACACACAGAAATAATGTAAGGAAGTTATTTATAGTTCAAATTGCACAGCCAAGTGCCAGGAAATATAGCTAGAAATATTAGTACAGAATATCATAGTAGTTAAGTCAAAAACTGTAAGCAAGTTAGGTTGGAAATATACATTAGGAGGCTACAAGTATTATAGTACAGAGTCAGTTATGACTTTATGAAGATATAAATATGAAGTGTGAACTTGAATCCTTTGGAATTTATGAAGAAATAGAAAAAAAAAACTAAAGACCGATGTAAGAGTGTGTGCATATTATCAAAATGACATGAAGAAGATACACCATGCTTCTAAAGGGAGGAACTTCTTTCCTTTTACAGTAATGTGTTGCTATTTCAAGTGAAATGTGACTAAAGTCTCTCCCATGTCCATGTCCTCAATTCCATGTCCTTCTCTTATTTCTGGGCTAGAGATTGAGCACATTTCCCAGCCTCTCTTACCTTTAGTTGTGGCAAGGTGATCAAAACCTGAACAATGTTATTTAAGTGAAAAATTTGTGCAATATTTTAGTCCTATCCCCAATACTCTCCTCAGGGACTGTCCTCCCTATGGTTTTTTCCCCCAGCTTTCTTGAATGGAGAAAACTCCATGCAATCGTCCAAATCCACATGTTAAATATGACCAACTTCTGATCAGCCTAACTCCTTGGATAACTACCTAGAGAAGTGTGCTCAGACATATCAATACCCTTAAAGAACAATATTAAATGTACACTGAATTTGAGTCACTTAATGCTTTGGAACCTATTTGTCTACTCTATCTAATGCAGAAACTGGAATTGAGATTGTGTAGATTTGTGTAGAAGCAATTAAATGTTGAGGAAACAGAACCAGGAAATCCATGTGACCTGCAGATTTTGTGAAGAGTTTCATTTTCACTTGTTTCCAGCTTTCATGTAGTTTTTTTAATCGAATTAATCATTAGAATATCTTTCATATAAACTCTCCTGTAGACTGATTTTTATGTACTGGAAAGTTAGCATAAAACACGATAAGCATGATCCTCACATGATAAGGCTTATGTTCCACTAAGCAGACAGGTGATTAAAAGTAGTGAGTAATTCAGATGTGGAAATGATTTATCTTAACATTTAGATAATGTTGTTATAATATCTTAATACCAAGAATTAATAGAGTCATAGAAATTCAGTTGTTGAACAAGGTTATAAATTTCCTATAGTGAAACTTGCTAGCAATCCTATATACGTCAACACATTTTCTATGTCATCATTTTCCACAAGATTGTAATAAAACAGATCTTCAAGACATATCCTATAATTATGACATAGACATCATAGACACCATTCTAATACATGTAGAAATATCATTGAATTAAGCATCATAATTTTTTTTACTGTTCTTACACTGAATGTATTTTTAAGATTGGGAAGACCTAAATCTTTTGTCTGAAATTTAAAATGAATTTTTAGGTAGCAAAATGGAGGAGAAGATTGACAACTGAGAGGCCCAATTTTGGTTTAGGGGAAAACTGAGAAAATTTTAAAAAATATTTATTTGGCTGCACTGGGTGTTAGTTGCAGCATGCAGAATCTTCAGATCTTCCTTGAGCCATGTGAAATTTTTAGTTGTCACTTGAGTGCTCTTAGTTGTGGCAGGCTAAATGTAGTTCACTGACCAGGGATGGAATCCAGGCCCTCTGCTTTGGGATCACAGAGTCCTAGCCACTGGACCACTAGGGAAGTCCCAAAAACTGAGCAATTTGACACCAGATTGCAAGTTGAAAAGGGGTCTTCTTAATTTGACACCTCTAAAAAATAATTTTCCTAACTTCATGTGAAATATAGCAGCTATGAAGACATCGTAATTATTTTTTTCTTCTTCGTCCTCACTGTAGTATTTTATTTTTTTCTGTTTTTTGACTACCAATAAAAATCATATATTCTTTAGTACAGTTAATTATACACACATATAAACTTTAATCTAAAAATATTTGTTACATTCTAATTTTATTGTGGGCATCTTTGCTAAGCACATTGTGATACTAATTTCAATGGAAAATAGCAATAATGTCCTGAGATAAGCTCAATTCTTAAAAAGATGTAAATACAGATTATAAATACTTCATTTGAAGACAACAGCATAGAATATACATGTGAAATACACATTGCTTCATAACCCTGAAATTATACATTTTGTAAAATTAGACTGTTTATCTGAAAAATATTGGTTAGTGGTAGCATAATCTTATCATCAGTTTTGTAGCATTCATAAACACTCACATATATACTTTTCATCATAAGCTTGAGTAAAAGACTTTGCATGTTAACCTTTAGAAATTACTCAGTTATAGTCACATTTGAAAAAGCAGAAGAAAGTATAAAATTTTACAAACACCATCAACTTATTTTTTTGCTGGAAGACACATGATGTCCACCTATTTCTTTTCTCTCAGTCAGCACCTTAGCTGCCAAAGAAATGACAGAAATGCTTTTGTTAACTTCCTGTTTCCCCAGAACAGGGTACATGAGTGATTTGAAGGACAGAGGAATCCAAGAGCCTCAAAGAACAAAAAGACAGGTTCCTTCTGCTGCCTTTTAAAACTCCAAATGGATACCATTAGAGCCAGAAAATGAATGGCAAACAGCAAGAGAGAGGATATCACAGTTTGCATGGCTTTTATATGGACTTTGGTGCTAGGATCGGGAGATCCTTTACCACTGAGCTGCATCTTCTTGAGAGGTTTCCACAGGGAAACAATTAATAGCAGAAAACATATCAGGGACATAGTATGAGATTTCCTAGCATAAGCAGCAGAGAAGGCAATGGCAACCCACTCCAGTACTCTTGCCTGGAAAATCCCATGGACGGAGGAGCCTAGTAGGCTGCAGTTCATGGAGTTGTGAAGAGTCAGATACGACTGAGAGACTTCACTTTCACTTTTCACTTTCATGCATTGGAGAAGGAAATGGCAACCCACTCCAGTGTTCTTGCCTGGAGAATCCCAGGGATGGGGGAGCCTGGTGGGCTGCTGTCTCTGGGGTCACGCAGAGTCGGACACGACTGAAGCGACTTAGCAGCAGCAGCAGCAGCATAAGCATAGTCACACGTGGAAGCCATAAACTGCCCCTCAATGTGGTCTTCTGAGGAATGTTTCCTTCGTATTCATTTGTCTGGATAGCCTCATTGTCTATATCACTGCAACATGAAAAACCAAGAAGAATGAAGTTCCCAGAAGTATTATGTGCATGACACTTTAAACTCTCCACTTCAGGTGAAGAAAATTAAGCTGGAGAAATGGCTATCTTCAACAAATAAAATATACTGAGACTAGCAGCAAGCCAGGTGCTATAACGGTTGCTTACTATCCAGGCAATATGAACTATAATTCTTGCTTCTAAACTATATAGAACTGGATTCAACACAACTGAGTACAAATTCATTAACATTACCCAGAGCAAAACAATTCTGCGGACTGCCAGAGCAGTGAGAATCCCATCAACTGAGATCTTTTGTCTCTTGACCCAATCAATGCCATTCACCCATGCTACGAGGCCACTGGCAAAATTTCCTAGAACAAACTCTGTTAATACTAGGATGGAAAAAATGGTCAATTGTAAAGTTATCATGTCTAGAAAAAAAGCCTATTCTACTGTCATGGTTGTGATTCCTTCAATAGTCTGACCTTAAATTCTTTGTGCAGCTGATTTCTGGATGGGCACTGAAGTTCTCCTTTCTTTTAACTTCTGTGACCAATGTCAAGCAGGAAATTACTAGCATATGCTAATAAAAGAGCTCACTGTTATCTTGATGAAATAATTGCTATTCCCTAACAGGTCAAATTGACTCCTCTTTATGCATTCTGTGTCCTTGCCATGGAATGAATTACTTCATAATTTTAATGAAGAGATGAAATCTCATTTGCCAGCATGCAAATAAGGACATATTGTGTTGCAACTTTTCCCTGTTTAACCTCTCCATAATTTGTACTTAACAAATTTAGTTGTTAGTGAGTAAAATTTTAAAAACCAATACATAGAATGTACACAGAAAGCCTAAACTATTAGATGGAGCTTGATCATAACCAGGATCATCATTCCAATGGATTTTTTTTTCTAATACTGGATTTATGTAGAAATAGTTCAAGCTTTTCTTATCAAAACTATCCAAGATTTTCTTGGGGACCCCAAGAAGACAAAAACACCCTATAAGCTGGTTATATATAACTTTATTGCTTATAAGCCTATGAACACATTAACTCAACCAAATGCACATTCATCTCACTGATGAAACTATTTTCCTATAAATTCCAAAACTGAAGTGAGTCTTGGGGAGGTGCCGGGGTCCAGCACTGGTGGATCCAGGGAATTTGAAGCGTGGATGGATTCGGCAAGGAGAGATTTGTTTAATTAAAAATATAAGATTAGATTAGGAAAGAATAGTGTAGTAGGAAAATTAATGGAGAAAAGATGTTAAATAACTTGGTTTACATGGAGAACTAATAAAACCTCGAGACAAGAGGTTTGCACCATCTACGTTAGGCCACCGGCACCCGTTTGAATAGTGGAGGGTGTTCCCCCTTGGGCTACCTCTCATGTGGGTCTTAGAAGCCAGGGCAAGTAAGTAGATATGGCGAGCCTACATTCCCTAGATGGGAATTCAGCCAGAAAATAGAGTAAAGAAGACACGGGGAGACCAAGCTGCTTTGGTGAGAGAGGCCCCAATAACTTTATTTTCAAAAGGACTTTTATATCTTTCCCACAAATGATGTTGTGTACATTATCTTCTGGCCTTGGAGGCCTGTGAACATTTTAAGACCCTCTTTTGATAAAGGCTGCTCAACCAGAAAACTTATTTTCCCTTGAAATGTTTTTTCTTTATATTTCTAATCTATGTCAGCCTCAGAAAGTATCAAACAGTTACATTTTCAGGAAGCAAAGGTGCAGCCAGTTACAACAAAGAAAGAACCAATTAGCTCAAAAGTCTGATGTGGTTAGTTTCAAGGCTACATTTGTTTTTTCTTACATTCTAACTATGTTAATAAATGTGCTCCCAGGTGTACAGTGGATAAGAGATATGGGAACTTAGCAACAAGCATTGGCCCAATAATGAAATCCTACACCAGCACTACTCTAATAACTTTTAACTCTTTGAAAGGCTTAGTGTTTTAGGCTTCCCGTGCCTCTCACAGTTGGGGGCCTGTAAACAACCATATACGTAGCTGTAAAAGTCCGGGTAAGGCAAGTTAGAGAGCCATCAGAGGGGTTTTTGGATTGAAACACTTTTATTATGCCCAGGAGACTTATTATCTAAAAGCTCTAAATTAATTTTTTCTTAAAAAAAAGGTGGTGGGGGGACAGCCCCCTGTTAATGTCAGAAGAGTAGGTGAAAAGTATAATATAGTAAAGAAGGCAGACTCTGATTTGGGGGTTAGATGCTCAGGAAATTCCAGGGGGAACCCCTGAAGCCTGATCCCCGCCTTTGCATTTTGTCAGGCTCCCTTCCTCATGACCTTTGCCATGGGCGGGATTCCTCACGCTGGCTCCTGGCAGGAAGGTCACCTAATTGTAATCTCTTTTCCCAGTAGGCTTTTCCTTCCACCATTTAAAGCTGTCAAAAATAACTCTCATGCTTAGGTCTTTAATAAAGTTAATTAACTATCTAATTTAGTTAATATTTAAATATTAATTTTTAAATATATTAATTTTGTCAATATTTCTTGGGCACTTCATCCATTGCACATTCAAAACTTTTCCATATATGAATATTCAGTCTTATTTTTCTCATTTAATTCATTTTTGACTGCTGAATTTTTTTTAAGAAGAACAGATGTTGAAATCAGGTGTACTTTTGGATTCTCTTGTTTCGTTTTTTATAGTAGAAGTTTTTAAGGAGAGGATCTTGGAGCCGGACTGACAGAATGGAAAATCCAGATTTCCTGCTACCAATCTCTGATCTTTTACTCTGTTTTAAAACTACTGTCAAAATGCAGATAATAATGATATCCTCTTCCAGAGACTGTTGCTTATTCATTTGATCCTGTGTCATTTGATACTTCACAGTTAACCTGTTAGAACTTCCGCTTATGAGTTAAAGACAGCAAGTGCAAAAAGGCAAGATTTTCTCCTACAATGACCAGGATAATGGGAATAAATTGCCAAATTACATTTTAAATTGATAAGAGAGCTGTGCAAGGAAAGAGAACAACAGAACTAAAATCTGGAATGAGCAGACTCTTTCCAAGTCAAGAGATTATCTATATATTCATGACAATCTCTATCAAATCCCACAAATCTTTGCAGAAAACTGAAAAACTATTCTTAAAATGTATATGGAAATACAAAGCTCCCAGAAGAGACAAGGAAGTTTTTTTTAAAAAAAGGAACATAATTAGACGATTGTAGTTCCTGATATCAAAGCTAACCACTAAATGGCATCAATGAAAATAGAGTAGTACTTTCATGAAGACAGACATATATAATAGTTAAGCACAATTGAAAATCCATCTTAACATTTACATTCATGGGCAATTGATTTCAAAAAAGGTGTCAAGACAATCAAGGGAGAAATAGCCTTTATTTTTCCAACAGATGAAGCTAGGACTTCATTAGACACCCACATTCATAAAGATGAATTTATATCATTATTTCTTACCACATAAAGATTAAGTCTAAATTGATCTTAGACCTAACTACAAATACTCAAACTAAAACCTTTAGCAAAAAAAGCAGAGAACTTTTGTAAACTTGAGTTAGACCTTTTAGATATAATACCAAGAACATGATTCAGAAAATTCTAATCAATTAGAATGCACCAAAGTTGAAAACATACTCTCGATGATTACTGCTCCCTGATTGTCATACCCTATATAATTCCTTCCACCTCAGTGTGGTGGCTCAGATGATGAAGAATCTGCCTGCAATTTGGGAGACCCGGGTTCAATCCCTGGGTTGAGAGGATCCCTTGGAGAAGGAACTGACAACGCATTCCAGTATTCTTGCCTGGAGAATCCCATGACAGAGGAGCCTGGTGGAATTGAGTTCATGGGATCACAAAAAGTGAGACTTAGTGACTAACATACACACACACACACGCAATGTGAAACAGACCTGGGACTTATAATTCTCGCCCCATCAGTGTGACAAAGACCTTCTAACCTGCAGTATTTGGCAAGAATGAAGGGAATTTGCAGTTAAGTTCCATTCAGTCGCTCAGTCGTATCTGACTCTTTGCCACCCCATGGACTGCGGCAAGCCAGGCCTCACTGTCCATCACCAACCCCCAGAGTTTACTAACTCATGTCCATTGAATCGGTGAGGCCATCCAACCATCTCATCCTCTGTGGGCCCGTTTTCCTCCTGCCTTCAATCTTTCCCAGCATCAGGGTCTTTTCCAAAGAGTCAGCTCTTCTCATCACGTGGCCAAAGTATTGGAATTTCAGCATCAGTCCTTCCAATGAATAATCAGAACTGATTTTCTTTAGGATGGACTGGTTGGATCTCCTTGCAATCCAAGGGACTCTCAAGAGTCTTCTCCAACACCACAGTTAAAAAGCACCAATTGTTTGGTGCTTAGTTTTCTTCATAGTCCAACTCTCACATCCATGCATGACTAGTGGAAAAACTATAGCCTTAACTAGACAGACCTTTGTTGGCAAAGTAATGTCTCTGCTTTTCAATATACTGTCTAGGTTGGTCATAACTTTTCTTCCAAGGAGCAAGTGTCTTTTAATTTCATGGCTGCAGTCACCATCTGCAGTGATTTTGGAGCCCCTCCCCCCCCCAAAAAAAAAGTCTGACACTGTTTCCACTGTTTATTTATTTGCCATGAAGTGATGGGACCAGATACCATGATCTTAGTTTTCTTAATGTTGAGCTTTAAGCCAACTTTTTCACTATCCTCTTTCACTTTCATTAAGACACTCTTTAGTTCTTCACTTTCTGCCATAAGAGTGGTGTCATCTGCATATCTGAGGTTATTGATATTTCTCCTGGCAATCTTGATTCCAGCTTGTGCTTCATCAAGCCTGGCATTTTCCATGATGTACTCTGCATATAAGATCAATAAGTACAGTAACAATATACAGCCTTGACGTACTCCTTTTCCTATTTGGAACCAGTCTGTTGTTCCATGTCCAGTTCTAACTGTTGTCCTGACCTGCATATAGGTTTCTGAAGAGGCAGGTCAGGTGGTCTGGTATTCCCATCTCTTTCAGAATTTTCCACAATTTATTGTGATCTACAAAACCAAAGGCTTTGGCATAGTCAATAAAGCAGAAATAGATGTTTTTCTGGAATTCTCTTGTTCTTTCGATGATCCAGTGGATGTTGGCAATTTGATGTCTGGTTCCTCTGCCTTTTCTAATCCAGCTTGAACATCTGGAAGTTTGTGGTTCATGCATTGCTGAAGCCTGGCTTGGAGAATGTTGAGCATTACTTTACTAGCATGTGAGATGAGTACAATTGTGTGGTAGTTTGAGCATTCTTTGGCATTGTCTTTTTGGGATTGGAATGAAAACTGACATTTTCCAGTCCTGTGGCCACTGCTGAGTTTTCCATATTTGCTGGCATATTGAGTGCAGCACTTTCACAGCATCATCTTTCAGGATTTGAAATAGCTCAACTAGAATTTGATCACCTCCACTAGCTTTGTTCGTAGTGAGGCTTCCTAAGGCCCACTTGACTTCACATTCCAGGATGTCTGGCTCTAGGTGATCACACATCGTGATTATCTGGGTCATGAAGATCTTTTCTGTAAAGTTCTTCTGTGTATTCTTGCCACCTCTTCTTAATATCTTCTGCTTCTGTTAAGTCCATACCATTTTTATCCTTTATTGAGCCCATCTTTGCATGAAATGTTCCCTTGGTTATCTCTTTCTTTAGGAGATCTCTAGTCTTTCCCATTCTATTGTTTTCCTCTATTTCTTTGCATTGATCATTGAGGAAGGCTTTCTTATCTCTCCTTGCTATTCTTTGGAACTCTGCATTGAACTGGGTATATCTTTCCTTTTCTCCTTTGCTTTTCACTTGTCTTCTTTTCACAGCTATTTGTAAGGCCTCCTCAGACAGCCATTTTGCTTTTTCGCATTTTTTTTTTCTTGGAGATGGTCTTGATCCTTGTCTCTTGTATGATGTCATGAACCTCTGTCCATAGTTCATCAGGCACTCTGTCTATTAAATCTAGTCCCTTAAATCTATTTCTCACTTCCACTGTATAATCATAAGAGATTTGATTTAGGTCATACCTAAATGTTCTGGTGGTTTTCCCCACTTTCTTCAATTTAGGTCTGAATTTGGCAATAAGGAGTTCATGATCTGAGCCACAGTCAGCTCCTGGTTTTGTTTTGCTGACTGTATAGAGCTTCTCCATCTTTGGCTGCTGCTGCTGCCAGATCTTTGGCTACAAAGAATATAATCAATCTGATTGATGTTGGCCATCTGGTAATGTCCATGTGTAAAGTCTTCTCTTGTGTTGTTGGAAGAGGGTGTTGTGCTGACCAGTGCGTTCTGGTCAACTGCTATGACCAGTTGGAAAAACTCTGTTAGCCTTTGTTCTGCCTCATTCTGTACTCCAGGGCAAAATTTGCCTGTTACTCCAAGTGTTTCTTGACTTCCTACTTTTGCATTCCAGTCCCCTATAATGAAAAGACATCTTTTTTGGGTGTTAGTTCTAAAAGGTCTTGTAGGTCTTCATAGAACCATTCAACTTCAGCTTCTTCAGCGTTACTGGTCGGGGCATAGACTTGGATTACTCTGATATTGAATGGTTTGCCTTGGAAACGAACAGAGATTTAATTCTGTCATTTTTGAGATTGCATCCAAGTACTGCCTTTCAGACTCTTTTGTTGACTATGAAGGCTAATCCTTTTCTCCTAAGGGATTCCTTCCCACAATAGTAGATATAATGGTCATCTGACTTAAATTCTCCCATTCCAGTCCATTTTAGTCAGCTGATTCCTAGAATCTCGACGTTCACCCTTGCCCTCTCCTGTTTCACCACTTCTAATTTGCCTTGATTCATGGACCTGACATTCCAGGTTCCTATGCAATATTGCTCTTTACAGCATCGTACCTTGCTTCTATCACCAGTCCCACCCACAACTGGGTGTTGTTTTTGCTTTGGCTCCATCCCTTCATTCTTTCTGAAGTTATTTCTCCACTATCTCCAGTAGCATATTGGGTACCTACTGACCTGAGGAGTTCATCTTTCAGTGTCCTATCTTCTTGCCTTTTCATACTGTTCATGGTTTACTCAACATAATATAAAAAGTCTTAGCCATAGCAATTAGGCAAGATAAAAAATAAAATGTGCCCAAATTGAAAAGGAAGAAACAAAACTGTCTTTATTTGCAAATCGCATATGCTAAAAAACTAAAAACTAAAAACTCCACACACAAAACAAAAACTTTTAGAACTAATAAATTCAGGAAGCTTACCAGATACAAAATCAATATCCAAAATTCAGTTGCATTTCTATACATTAAAATGAAATATCAGAAATACAGATTAGAAAAACAATCTCATTTTAATTCATCAAAAAGAATAAAACACCTCAGAAATCATTTAACTAATCAGGTGGAAGATCTGTACACTGAAACCTCAAAGAAATTCAAAGAAACTGAAAAAGGTGAAGAAAATAATAAGTAGAAAGCTATTCCATACTCATGGATTGGAAGAATTAATATTGTTAAAATATCCATACCACACCAAGAGAGCTATAGATTGAATGCAAGCTCCATAAAAATTATGAATTTAATTAAAATATTAATTAAATTAATTAATATAGAATATTATTATAAATTTATAATTTAAAAATTATAATTTTATGTATTTTCACATAAATAGAAAAACCACAAAAGACTGTGGACAGCTAAAGTAATCTTGAGAAAGAACAAAGCTGGGAGCATCACACATCTTGGTTTCAAACTATAGTTCAAGCTTTAATAATCAGAACAGATGGTATTGGCATAAAAAACAGACACATAGTTCAATGGAACAGAATAGAGAGCCCAGAAACAAACACAATTTGATGTTGCAGCTAATGATTTCCTTCTGTATGATATATATGTGATGCTTGAATGTACAGTCTTGATTCAGAAATTGCTGTTTTATTATGGGATCTAATCATTGATATCAGCTATTACAATTGTTTTCCTTTTAACGAGTTTAGTACCTACATAACAGTTTCCACTAAACTTCAGTTCCTGATGTGACGCAGAAGTCTTCAGTTCCTGCAGAAAGACTAAACTCAATTTGTTAGCCTGAAAACATGAGACTTTCATCGAGTTGTAATTTTTCTCTCATGTTTAGGGTTGGATCATTTGGATTCAATCCTTGCATTCTGAATGTATTTCTTACATAATAGAACACTTACACTAGCAAATTGCTTTAAAAAGTAGTTGAGAAGTTGCCAATATGGTAATTTTCAGACCCATTACAGCTTACCTTTAAACTTTCAAGCTGCACTAAACTTAACAAGCCATTAAAAAGTACTGAGTTTTTGGGCTTCCCTTATAGCTCTGTTGGTAAAGAATCTGCCTGCAATGCAGGAGACCTGGGTTCAATTCCTGGGTTGAGAAGATCCCTTGGAGAAGGAAATGGCAATCCACTCCAGCATTCTTGCCTGGAAAATCCCATGGACAGAGCCTGGTAGGCTACAGTCTATGAGGTCGCAAGAGTAGGACACGACTTAGCAACTGAACCACCACCAAATTGGCAATTTTAGGGTCGATAGGAATATAAAATTTAGAAAGGAAGGCCAAGTTAAAGGGTCAATGAAATATTGTCTTCAGAAGTGGATTAATACATGCTCTTGTTGATAACTTACTTATATGTGCCTACTTGGCAACAAGTGTGGATCAGTCATTCAATTCTAAGTATCAAGGGACAGAATAAAAACCACAATCACGTAAAATATTGATCCTATCCCACTGTCCACTGTCACTTCCACATGACAGAAATCTTTCATCCGCTCTACAGTATTAAGGATAGGAGTTGGAGCTTAGTGACTACTCTTTTTTTGCCTGTGTGTGCTTAGTCGCTCAGTCATGACTGCGACTCCATGGACTGTAGCCAGCCAGGCTACTCTGTCCATGGAATCTTCCAGGCAAGAATGCTGGAGTGGGTTGCCATGCCCTTCTCCAGGGGATCTTTCCAACCCAGGGATTGAAACCAGTTCTCCCACATGGCTGATTCTTTATTAGAACAGGATATCTGTTACTTGTAACAGGCATTATAAGTCAACAGCTGGTATTTTCCTGGGGGTTTCAAATGGAAGACCTGGTTTTCATGGAATTAATCAAAGCTAGGGGTGAAGGGAATGAAGAGCAGAAGAATGGTGGAAGAGGATGAGTCCACATTGTTTTAGGTAGTTGGAAGAGGAAGATTCAGGGACTGAATGATTTGTGTGGCATCCGGTCCCATCACTGCATGGGAAATAGATGGGGAAACAGTGTCAGACTTTATTTTGGGGGGCTCCAAAATCACTGTAGATGGTGACTGCAGTCATGAAATTAAAAGACACTTACTCCTTGGAAGAAAAGTTATGACCAACCTAGATAGCATATTCAAAAGCAGTGACATTACTTTGCCGACTAAGGTCCGTCTAGTCAAGGCTATGGTTTTTCCAGTAGTCATATATGGATGTGAGAGTTGGACTGTGAAGACTGAGCACTGAAGAACTGATGCTTTGAACTGTGGTGTTGGAGAAGACTCTTAAGAGTCCATTGGACTGCAAGGAGATCCAACCAGTCCATTCTGAAGGAGATCAGCCCTGGGATTTCTTTGGAAGGAATGATGATAAAGCTGAAACTCCAGTCCTTTGGTCACCTCATGCGAAGAGCTGACTCATTGGAAAAGACTCTGATGCTGGGAGGGATTGGGGGTAGGAGTAGAAGGGGATGACAGAGGATGAGATGGCTGGATGGCATCACTGACTCGATGGACGTGAGTTTGAGTGAACTTCGGGAGTTGGTGATGGACAGGGAGGCCTGGCATGCTGCGATTCATGGGGTTGCAAAGAGTTGGACACGACTGAGCGACTGAACTGAACTGACTGAAGTGAGCAGTAATCAGTTCCTTTAGGTGCTGTCTAGTTGATGGGTTGGTACTGGTCTAGCAAAGCAGCAAAAGAAACTAGTTGGGGATACACAATTCAGCTTTACAAATTGCACAATGGCATGTCATTTGCACCAGTCTTATCATCAGTAGGCTGTACAAAAAAAGGTCCTTCAGGATACATAAGTTGTGCTTTGAACAGTTGCTACAATTATTCAGTTCAGGGTGAATTCTGAGATATTGAAAGAATGCTTTTCAGAACTAGACCATCATCTGAGTTATAATCAGAGTCACATGTCTGAATAACTCACGAATGTAGAGGTTGTCTATGAGGGAAAATACAGTGCTTACTAGTTAAAATAGATTATAGAAGTTAATGAAATGGGCATCACTTAAACACCGGAAGAATACGGACGATCCATTAAGATGTTACCTTAAGGGTATTCGGGGCTTAGAAGTAAATGTTAGTAATATTCCAAGCCTTCCCCGCCTAACCACATATTTCACAGGTGCCCATGAAGAAATGATAGAAGCCTTCATACATAATCTGAACGTTTCATGGGTTTACATGAGGGAAAATTTGATATTTGCATATAATATGTACCTCAAAAAATAATAATCTGTGTTTGCTTTACATGTGTTAATTTCCAGCACTTGTAACAGAAATAGTCCTAATACATAGGAAATTCATTGCATGAGATTGTGACCCTTTAAGTTTTAGTAGTATGTTGTGAATACAGAGACTCTGTGCCCTAACTGGCTTATTTAAAGAGATTAATGTTATGAAATCGAACGGGAACAGTCCAGAGCAGACTAACCCGAGTTTTAACACGAGCTTTGGACGGGGCTCTAGGACAAATTACAGAATTTTACTTAGTTTCCTTTCTTCATTTTAAAGTGAAACGAGTATCTGTAAGGCTGTTTGTAATTGCTATATAAAATAACTGTGTGGCATATATGTAAATAAGTAACCCGTTCCGGACCTACCAAGAGTTAAACTCTAAACGCTGAATGTCATTTTAAACAGCAGACAGGAAGGGGCGGAGCGCCAGCCGCAACCCCAGCCTCACCGCCGCTCGGAAAGAAGCGGCGGCTGCGTGAGGCGGGAGTGCGAGCCCGGCGGCCGCTAAGCCCCCGGCCCCTCCAGGTCATCGCCATCAGTTGGGGGTCGCGGGGTCTGCGGTCACCCTCGGTTCCAGGCACCGCACCGGGCAAGCGGCAACATCGCGTCCATGGCCACCACGGCGGCTCCGTCATCTTTGGCCCTTAGGGCCTCGAGCCCGGTCGCGACCCCCAGCTCGTACGGGGTCTTCTGCAAGGGGCTTTCCCGCACCCTGCTCGCCTTCTTCGAGCTGGCCTGGCAGCTGCGCATGAACTTCCCGTATTTCTACATCGCGGGCTCCGTCGTTCTCAACATCCGCTTGCAGGTACATTTTTAGAGCCCTGGGGATGCCGCCGGCGTCCCGGGCCTGCATTATGGCCGACTCCCAGGAGGCGCCGCGGCGCCGTGGCGCTTGGGGCGGGGAGTCCCGCTGTCTCGCGAGAGTGCTTCGTCTCCCTCCACCTCTGCGTTCTCGCCTCTCCGCCGTCTGCTCTCCTCCGATCCCCTGAACTGGCACCGAGACCGCCTGAGTGTAGGAAGAGGAAATATGCGATTCCGGGAACCGAGAACTTCAGTTAAGACGCACGACAATATTTAAGAAGCTGTGCATCCTGAAAAACGAGACGAACAGGATGTTATAACAAGGGAAGGCAATCAAAACTTTCAGGACAGAAATGTACAAGCTCATGGTCCGTGTTCATCAATAGTAAATTTCGGGAAGAAAAGACTGGATTATAAACAGAATGAGCCAGAAGTTGAAGATCTTAAGGATATGCAGTGGAAGGCAAACATCTCTTCATTCTACAAGAGAAAACTATGACGATCAGAAACTTTAAGTGAAAAAAAAAGTTGTAAGAGGAACACATCCTTCAGATAACCAAACAGTGTAAAATACTGCAGGGTTTTGACCAAGGGTTGGAGTATAAGAAGGTGGACTCAATTTCAGTGTCACTCTAATTAGCATGTGGTTCAGAATCTTGGAGCCAAAGAAAAGGAAATCCAATCATAGCACAAAGCTTGGTGGTTTATTGAATAACGTTTAAATAATCATAATGTAAATGCTGTTTATGGTTTTCATCTTTTTAAGAGAATGCTTAATTACGATTACAGAGTTGAGTGCCAATATTATCAGCCTTGATGGCGTAAAAGTGCAATTTACAAGGTAGGATGGCAGGGCGGGTGCCTGGAAAAGTAATGGTGTCTTTTAATGTGGGAAGTTGACAGAGTCTTTTGTCGATGGGGGAAGAGGTCATTTTATTTTACTTAAAGAGTAATGATAAAGTTGCTAAAATATAACCATATAAAAGAGAGAAGAAGGGAGAACAGCATGAGGTCAACAAGAAATGCCTAAAGGTGATAGTTAAGGTGGAATGTCTCAGAAAGGAAAACGGATATATTATCATGTGTTTATAAACATAGGGTCAAGAGGTTTTTAGGTTCTAGAGAGTCTGGAGACGAATTAGTGGTCTGCATATTTTTTTTCTAATTAAGGAAGCAAAATTGAGGCAGTTATGAGCCGCAGGAAAAATAAAAGTTTTCAGAAATTACACTGCATTAACTCAACTGTGAATAATGTTATTCATCATATAAAGTCAGGCATATTTATGTAAACACTGAATACAAATAATAACAAATTATTAGGTAACTCTAGAAGAATTGGAAAGAAGTGTATATGTAATGGAGAATACATCAAGATCTGATACAGAAATGTCGGTTTTTAAAAAAGCAGTATAACTTGTCACTTAGAAAGAAGTACAGTAACAAATAGCTGAAGAGTTAAAATTGGTAGTCTGGTGAACGAAAATCAGGGATGGGCAGAGAAAAAGTGGAGAATTGCTGTTTTTTGCTACTGGTCTAACAGTAACAGTGTTTTTTTCTTAACCCTGTGTGTATGTGTATATCAGACAAACCTCTGTTAAAATACAAACTAATTTTGTGCTCCAGATGAACCCAACAGTCTGCCTAAATCTCTGTTTTTTCAAACCTATTAAATGAGAGTAATGGATAGATCAGATTGAGAGTTAAAAATAAGCCTGCCTTAGAGCTTGATATATACACAATAAAAGTATTTGTTTTTATAGAATATCTCATTAACTTGTGAATAAATCTTAAAACTCTGGAGTGCTTGTTTTACCAGTGGAAGGTTTTAGTACTGAAAGATATTTGTAGATTACTGACAGTAAGGGTAGAGGGAAGCCCTTCCAGAAAGATATTAGGTGAGACATTTGAGCAGAAAGAGACAGTCATTTGTCAAGGTAAAGATTGAAACGAATGTTCTGTATTCCACATTTCACTAATTGTGTCCAACAAACGAGTGTACCCTAGAGTTGTAAAATAAGTGCCTCCTTCAGCAACATGTCTGGCTTTGAGTAATTGTTCTTACCCTTCATTCCTTGTCTCCAGCTGAGCTGGAGCACAACTTCCTCTTCTTACAGTTTCTTCTGCCTTCTGTGTGTTTTTGTTTTGTTTTGTTTTGTTTTGTCTGTGGTTACTCTGTTTCAAGGCCATACTTGGACATCACTTTTTCCACTAAGTTTTTCCCAGATGCTCCTGATCAGATTAGAGTTCATTTCTTTTAGTCCGTCTAAAAGACTATGTTAGTATAAACCTATACCAGTATCATAGGCTTCTTTATTCATTCTTAATTGTGCATTAATTAGTGTATGTAGTTTTTTTTTTTTTTTTTTTAAATAAGAAGACAGGCTTCCTATACTATAATCTCTTCCCTTAGTAATTATATGTTGCTATGAAAGTACAGGGACTAGAACATCTTAGTTTAAACCACAAGAAATGTAATTAGATCAATGAAATAATTCAGTAATGCCAGTGGGCTGGCAAATGGTGGGCATCACTTTCATAGAGGCACTAATATCCCAGTTTGTAACACAAAAGAATGTGGCTGCCATTAGCCCTGGAATGGTGACATACAGGAATACTCCATCTGGGTGGCTCATGAACATATGCTTTCCTCAGCCTTTTCTGTTAGTCTTCTGCTAAGTCTTTCTGAAGAAGGGCTTCCCAGGTGGTTCAATGGTAAAGAATATGCCTGGCAATGGAGACATAGGTTCAATCCCTGGGACTGTCCCCTAAAAGAGGAAATGGCAACTCACTCCGGTATCCTTGCCTGGGAAATCCCATGGACAGAGGAGCCTGTCAGTAGCAAAAGAGTTGACACGACTTAGTGACTAAACAACAACACTGAAGACAGTAAGGCACTTGAGCAGATTTATTAGTATATCATCCAACTAGATTAGAAGCTCTGTGAGGGAAGATACTATAGCCTATCAAATTTTACATCCTATACTGTCAGCAGGTATATAGTAGGAACTGAATGAAAGCTCTGTGATTTACCATTTATTCTTTTTTAAATTTATTTTTATTGGAAGGATAATTGCTTTACAGTATTGTAAAGCAGTATTACAGTTTGGTTTCTACCAAACATCAACATGAATCAGTCATAGGTCTCCCCTTATTCTTAACAGTTGCTCTTAAAATCAGGTGTCTATTTTTCTTCCTACATATTACAGCTCGATGAAGTTTCCCACAGAAGAAAATGAGATTTTTGCCCTCACTGCTTCTTATTAACCACTTACTGTTCCACTTTACAAGTAATTTTATTCCTCCCAGTATCCATGAAGCCAAAGATTTTGTCTGTTGCTGTCTCCAGCCTAGAGCTTTGCCTAATGTGATATTAGGTAGATATTGTTGAGTAGATAAATATTGTTGAAAGAATGCCAAATTTGTTGATTTTCCTATACCTAGTCAGCAGTCAATAAAAGAAATAAGGATATATTTGTCCCTGGTACTAAAGGCATCTACTTTATTGCCCATAAATCAAGTTTTTACAGGCCATGATGAGTATTAATTTGCCCAGAGAGCTCTCAAACTTGAAGAAGCAAAAAGGTGGCATAATTCTGATCAATAAAGGAAAAAACTTGTTTATGCAGTGTAGCTGAAAAAAATTCTAGGGAGTAGAGACTATTAAAATTTAACTATAAAAACAATTTATAAAGGAAGACATAATGATCATAGTAAACACATAACCTAAGTGATTACTTGGCAAAAAAAAAAAAAATAGCATCACTATCAGTATTTTTTTAAAGTTGTTAACATTTTTTAAAATTTTATTGAGCTGTTAGTACCAGGAACTATGAAAACTTATTTACTTATATGGTCATAATCCTTGTGTGTACCCTATGAGGAAGATACTTTCACCATCATTTTTCAGATAAGGAAACTAGGATTTTGTGAGGTTGTGTATGTTTCCAAGGTCATAGTAACTGGCCAAATCACAAGTGAATCTCAGGTTTATTCCTAAAGATACATTTGATAAGGAATTCAATTTTTTTTTAACTATAGGTAATTCTGAATATAGGTAATTATTTTCATTGGAAAAGACCCTGATGGTGGGAAAGATTGAGGACAGGAGAAGGGACAGCAGAGAATGAGGTGGTTGGATAGCATTACTGACTCAGTGGACATGAGTTTGAGCAAACTGGGAGATTGTGAAAGATAGGGGAGCCTGGTGTGCTGCCATCCATGGGTGGCCAAGAGTTGAACATGACTTACTGACTGAAAAACAATAGCAATTCTGAGTAATCCCATTGCTTTTCTCAGATTCTCAAACAAAAGTATTACCTATGTAATACTTCAGGACATCTTTTTTTAAATATAATTTTTGAGAGCCTTTTGTATTAGAATATATTTAACATTATTTGAGAGGTTTTCTTGAGGCTCAGCTGGTAAAGAATCTGCCTGCAATGTGAGAGACCTGGGTTCGATCCCTGGGTTGGGAAGATACCCTGGAAAAGGGGGAATGTTACCCACCCCAGTATTCTGGCCTGGATAATTCCATGG
The DNA here is from genome assembly GCF_032405125.1 of Capricornis sumatraensis. Taxonomy (NCBI): domain Eukaryota; kingdom Metazoa; phylum Chordata; class Mammalia; order Artiodactyla; family Bovidae; genus Capricornis; species Capricornis sumatraensis. The sequence goes on along the minus strand of NC_091072.1, from coordinate 142,668,455 downwards.
ACTGTGTAGTTCATGGGGTCATAAAGAGTTGGACATGACTGAGCAACCTTCACTAACAATATTTGGTTGGCTCAGATGGTAAAGAATATGCCTGCAATGTGGGAGACCCAGGTTCGATCCCTGCTCAGGAAGATGCCCTGGGGAAGGGGGTGGCAACCCACTTCAGTATTCTTGCCTGGAAAAATGGGGTCACAAATAGTTGGACACAATTTAGCAACTGAACAATAACAACAATTCTGAATAATCCCATTGCTTTTCTCAGATTCCCAAACAAAAGTATAACACAAATAATATTTTAGGATATCTTTTTAAAATAAAATTGTTGAGGGTCTTTTGTATTAGAATATATTTAACATTATTTGATAGGGCTTCCATGCTGGCTCAGGCATTAAAGAATATGCCTGCAATGTGGGAGACCGGGGTTTGATCCCTGGGTCAGGAAAATCACCTAGAGAAGGAAATGGCAACCCACTCCAGTATTCTTGCCTGGGAAATCCCATGGAGAGAGAAGCCTGATGGGCTACAGTCCATGGGGTCACAAAGAGTCAGGCATGACTGAAGGACTAACACTTTGACTTTTTAACATTATTTGATGTATAAATTCAAGTGTTTTATACTTTGATGCCTAAAGCCATTTGGCCTATTTGTGGAGAAAAGGGGTGAAGATAATGGAAGAGACAGAGGAAAGGACATTTACCCTAGGATGGAAAGAAAACACTTTCCTTCCCATGATGTAGTAGAGGTCAGTTGCAAACATAAATTTTGAAGCTAAATCATCAATGTCCTAAGGAGACCTAACAATTTCCTGTTAAATTTTCTGCAGTCCTATTTTAATGGGGACTTTTCCTGGTGCATCAGTAGTATTTGATAGAGTCAAGAAAAAAAAAATAGGACTTACACATGGAGACATACAAGGGTGGCAGAATAGAAAGCTTATGAGTTTAGGGACAAGAGAAGGAGAGGGAAGTCCTAATGCCTGGAAGGTAGTCTGAGGAGTAGATTTGAAATGTTCCAAGAAAAGAACCCCTGCAAGAACTGTCAGGATTTTCAACACTTGGCCTGGATTGAGTCACATCAAGTCTACTTTTTGAATTACCCTGAGTGTGGGAACTACCTGGAAATTTCAACAAGAGCCCTCAATGTTTCCCAGAAGGGTTTCTACCAGGTCAGGTCATGAATCTTTTCGCAGCTGAAGCCAACTCCTCCCCACTTCTGCTTCTCACTGATACGGATCTCAGCATTATTCTTAGAGGAGCTGAAAGGCCAAAGGACATTCCTGAGTGCCTACAACTAATGACAAAATGATGGAATTCTTAGCAACGTACATCAGAGGGCGCTCCTGCCAGTGTCTGTCATAATTAGGGATCTACAGTGAGCATTAGAAATTCCTGGTCATCCTTAACAGCTTTCAAGCACCAAGTGGGTTTATTCACAGCAAGGTGGGTGAAGTGCCATCAATGAACAATAAGGAGGAATAGAGGCCTTTCATATATTGAGTGAGAGAGAGTGGGTATACTTTTTCATGCAAATCAAAATGAGGAAAAATAAATCATCACACCACCAAAAAGCAAAAACCACTAAGGAAATGCTGTACTGTACTTATAACGTCTGACTCTGAAATCATTGGCACAGTAGTATAGATTGTGTCCAGCAGATAAAGAAACAACAAAGATGTTTAAAAAAAAAAAAAAGCTGTTTTTTAAAAGTCTATTTTAGCTTTTTAACTGATAAGAAAAAAAATCTCAAACCTCAGTCAAAGAGGAATACAATTAATAGAAGCCTTAAAATTTAGAGGTTAGGCCAAATCTGTATAGAAGGAAAAGAAGATATTTTAGAGCTCATTTAAACATGGGACTAAGAAATAGAGGTACTAATATACAAGTTAAGATAGTGCCTTAGTCTTCTGAAAGAGAAGACTATGTATTTAGTATCTATGTTGGTATCCCTCCAAAATTGAAAACAACCTATCTGTCACTTGCACTTTTTTTCCCTCCAAAAAATGTATATTGTCTAAATTGACCAAACCAACCACCTGATCCATTTTATAAATGAAGATTTGTTATGGGCAATCCAGCCCAAAGCACAAATCTACACAGCACTAACCAAGGTCAAAGTGGGTGGACTATGGAAGAATGGGTTTTTCAGGTGTCCCTCTGGTTTCTGTATTTCAGTTTGAAAGTAATAAGTCTCTGGAGCAGAGGACCTGAGGTTTAACCAACAGCAGCAGACAAAATACCTGAACAATCAGAGATTCAGCATTGTCACATTCTGTGTTAATCTGTGCAGATTTATGCTGGGATCTCTCCTTTCAGTAAAGTTCAAGACAGCATGGCTTGAACACTAAAATATCTTTACAGTCTAAGTTCTCGCCGGTTTTGACATTGGGGGCTTTCCTGGTAACTCAGCTGATAAAGAATATGCCTGCAATGCAGGAGACCCCTGTTCAGTTCCTGGGTCGGGGAGATCCTCTGGAGAAGGCATCGGCTACCCACTCCAGTATTCTTGGGCTTTCCTGGTGGCTCAGCTGGTAAAAAATCCACCTGCAGTGTGGGAGACCTGGGTTTGATCCCTGGGTTGGGAAGATCCACTGGAGAAGGGAACGGCTACCCACTTCAGTATACTGGCCTGGAGAATTCCTGGACTGTATAGTTCATAGGGTCGCAAAGAGTCTGGATACCACTGAGCGACTTTCACTTTCACTTGACATCAGAAACAGCTTATTTGCAACACTCCTGATCTTAGGTGAGGGCAAACTGAAAAGAAAAAAAAAAAAATCTCTACACCAAGACTATAAAAAGTTTATTTTGGAGGGAAGTGATCAGCAGGCAAACATTGACAATCGTTTTATTTTCCCAATAATTTGGTTCCAGTATAGAATCAGGCACTCTCCAGATTGCATGAGACCGGCTATGAATGTGATACTAGTAGCTTTTCTTGGGTCAAGGCTGGGGTCTCTAACACAGGCTATGCTATGGAAAGGAGAGGCACAGAGTTGTGTTTTGTTTTTAATTTTTTGGATTATAATTGGTTTACAGCATTGTGTTAGTTTCTGCTGCACAACAAAGTGATATAATTCCCTCTTTTTAAAACTTCCTTCCCCTTTTTAGATGTCCTTTCCTTCAGTGATATATAGGTTGCCACAAAGCATTTACTAGAGTTCCCTTTGATATTGCATAGGTTCTTGTTATCTGTTTTATAAGTGTGTGTGTACTAGTCTCTCAGTCGTGTCTGACTCTTTGCAACCACATGGACTATAGCCCACCAGGCTCTTCTGTCCTTGAAATTCTTCAAACAAGAATACTGGAGTGGGTTGCCATTCCCTTCTCCAGAGGATCTTTCCAACCCAGAGATGGAACCCAGGTCTCCTGCATTGCAGGTGGATTCTTTTACCATCTGAACCATCAGGGAAGTCCATTTTATACATAGTAGTGTGTACATGTCAATCCCAATCTTCCAGTTCATCCCACCCTGCTTCCCCGACCTTGATATCCATTTGTTGTTCTCTACATTGAGAGGCACAGAGTTTAATCTCTAAATGCCAGTTTAATAGGGAAAAGACACAAAATACATTGGTAGCCACTGTCTGACCTATTCTCCAGGCTCCATCTTTTATAGTCATTTTTCTGTGCACCTATTATTTGAAATAGGCTCCTACTTCTTATAGCTTATCTTTCCAAGATTAGTACATGAGAAGGAAGGATTTAATCTTAATGAGACATTTGCTGCTAAATCACCTCATAGGCATCAAAGGCTATGCATAGTTGCTTGAATCTATTTTTAATCTTAGTCATTAAAGAAAAGTTTAGTAACACTAAACTCTAAAAAACTAAAACTGCGCTTCTCATAAATACAAAGGAATTTTTAGTGTTTTTACTGAAAGGGATTCTAAATCAAATTATCCTCCATATTCAACTTAAATATAACCAGTATAATTAGAATTTCACTTTTCCTAAAACAAGGTAATTCCAGTGACAATCATTAGGAAATTCAAGTTTTCTTTCACTTTTATTGAAATATACTTGACACAGCACTCGGTAAGTTTAAGGTATAAACATAACAGTCTAACTTACATATATTGCAAAATGATTACCACAATAAGTTTAGTTAACATCCATCATCTAGTAAGAATACAAAAAAGAAAAAGATATATTTTCTTCTGTGATGAGAACTTTTGTAATCTACTCTCTAAGCAACTTTCAAATTTACCGTACAACAGTGTTAATTATAGTCATCATTTTATACACTACTTTGCTACCATTTATTTACCTTACAACTGGAAGTTTGTACGTTTTGACCATCTTCATCTACTTCACCCACCCAGGAAACTTCTTAAATAGTGTCCAACATAATGACTACAGCTTAGAAATCTAAATCTTTATAGACCTGCATACACATGTATCATCATCTCGTCATCATCCTTAACATCAGAGCACACCATAGCTCAGTTCCCTGGAGTAAGGGTACACTTAACAAAGCCGTTATGGTTCTTACACTCTTCCTACTATCAGACCTGACCTACTGCTCCATCAAAATCAACTTTTAACCACATATTCTCATATATTTCATAAATATTTTCAACATTTATTTTCTAGTTTTCTGGGGGAGTGTTTGTTTTTTTTGCTCCTACCATTAAAAAAGTATGGCAATTCTAGCAAAGATTTCTTCATTTTTTATGTTTTTTTTTTTGGAGGCGGGGGAGCTTCCCAGGTGGCCCAGTGGTAAAGAATCTGCCAGCCAATGCAACAGATGCAGGAAACTTGGGTTCAATCCTTGAGTTAGGAAGACTCTATGGAGTAGGAAATGGCAGCCCAGTCCAATATTCTTGCCTGAAAAATTCCACGGACAGAGGAAACTGATGAGCTATAGTCCACAGAGCCGCAAAGAGTCAGATACCACTAAGCAACTGAGCACCACCACCAATGTCATTAGCAAGCACAAATTTGCCACCTGCTGGTCTTAAGATGCATATACATTTTCAGCTGCTTTTATTTTATTTTAATCATTATAAACATCAACTCAGCACTACACACACACACACACACACAACCATAAACATGTCCAAAAATTCTACAAATAGGTGACATTCTCTTGTAAATTTCCTTTTCTGTTTTTACCCCTGGTGAATTGTTTTTGTTCTCTTTGACAAGGGACATTATTGTTCATACAAGTCTTACACACACACACACACACACACACACACACACACACCCCACACACAAATTTTATATCAAAGTTTGATTTTTTTCCATGTAAAGTAGACAGAAAAATATTAAGTAGACATAAAAGGATTATTATACACTTAAGATAATTATACAGTCTCTTTTTATAGGTTCAGTTAATTTCTTTTCTTATTCTACAAAGTACTGGCTAGTCTAGCTTGGATTCCTAATAATAGTCTGCTCCTTTTTCTAAAAGCTATGTTGGCCAAGTCAGCCACAAAATGACACTTGCCATCTATCTCTATAAGGATTAAATCATCTATTGTTGCAGCTGCTGGTTTTCGAGATTCCTTTTGGAGTTCAGGGTGGAGAACAGAAATAAAGTACTGAGCTCAGGGAAAAACTGGCAGAACAGGTCTTCAGATAGTTAGATATTTTCAGGAGACAACTTTATGAGAGCCTAGTTGTTGTATCTCCTCATATTTAAAAAACACTAACGTCCTTCATGGTGACAACTGCTCTTTGTGACTAGCAGAAACATTCTGCAAAAAAAACCCTGCTTGATTGCATATATACTCCCTTTACCAAAATCACCTCTGTACTGACCTTCTCCCCTGCCTCTTTGGAGCAGTCTCAGAGCTACCTGAGGTGCTAAATCCAGGGCGGCTATCCTCATTTTGCCCTAAGAAAAACCTAGCTTGCAAAATTCACACTGTGCATTTTTTTTAAGTCGACAGCCATTTTCAGGTTCTGTGCTTTCAACATTTTCAGCCCTTCATTTATCTGTTTTTTATAATTTAGCTTCTTTACTTTTCATTTGGGGCTTTCTTGGTCTTCATTGCTGTGCAGGCTTTGCTCTAGATGCAGAGAGTGGTCTTCTCATTGTGGTGGCTTCCCTTGTTGCAGAACACGGGCTCTAGGGTGCACAGGCTTCAGCAGTTGCAGCTCATGGGTTCAGTAGTTGTGGCTTCCAGGCTCCAGGGCACAGGCTCAATAGTTGTGTGCAAGGACCCAGTTCTCCATGACATGTGGGACCTTGCCATGTCAGGCACTGAACCCCTGACTCTTGCATTGGCAGGCAGACTCTCCACCACTGAGCCACCAGGGACGCCCCTTTGATTTATTTTTAGCTTAATATTATACAAATATTTAACCTGCTCTACCTTGCAAAGGATGGGCATGTCCAAAGGATCATGTATTTGTCCTTATATATTCTGTGGTAAACATACACCAATGTTTTTATTAGTAGAACTGTTAAGATGACCATGATGCTTGCTTTGTAAAAACTCGATTCACCTCTGTGAGTAGATTGTTACTTTATAAGCCATTCTAGGGAAAGTTTCTGATGCTCAGTGGAATTTAAAGGAATCCAGTAAGAAAAACAGAAATTAAAAATGCATCTTTACTGTATCTTGATTAATTCAATGCTCTTGGGATATAGAAAATTCTGGATAAATCTATGAAGCCAAAGATTTCACTCTTTTCAGGCGGCAGTTAAGATACCACAGTAGTCCTATGGCATTTTGTCTCAGCTTGCTATTTCCCAAAATTAGGATAAACGAGTGTCTTGAAGGAAAAATAGTCGAAGTTAACACAACCACCAGTTTGGCCAGACGTCCCTGAAGTTTAAGGAAAACCCAACCGGTTAACAGGACAGAAGAAACATGAATGACGAAGAGGAGGAGGAAAGACATCACCATTTTCATGGCTCTTTTATGGGCCTCTGTGCTGAGATCCTTTGAGCTGGGGTTGAGCTGCAAATTCCTGATGTGCCTCATCAAGGAGAGGACTAAGAGGAGCAGTGAGGTCAGGGACAGAAGAAAGGGGATTAAGCTGATGAAGTTCAAAACCATCAACTGGTGAAGATCATGAGTTTCACTTACATCTGGGGACCACGTTGAGTTTCTTGCATATATTTTGTAGTCATTAGTCCAAACACTATTAAACACATGTATTAATTCAAAGTTCAAAAACAATAAGGACAAAGACCCCAAGAGAAGCACCAGCACCACACTACGAATTCGCCACCGCAGCCAAGTGAAGCAGGGGTGGGAGAAATTGGCTACTTTAAAGAAGTAGAAAACACTTAGACAGGTGGCAAACCAGGTAGCTAGGTGATTGGACAATGTCCAAAAAATGCTAACAACTTTTGTTAGTTTATCAATGGCATATAGGTGTGGCCATAGTACCAATAAAAATGAGTCACATAGTATTGCCCAAAGTTGACTGATTCTGGAGATAGCCAGGCCTGTGAGGATGCAGTCAGCTGATGAGAGCTTTTGTCTCTTCACCAGGTCAATGCAGTTAACTAGTACAATGAACCCACTGCCCAACATTCCAATCACAAATCCTCCTATTGTTACTACTAGAAAAGTATTTTCAATTCCAGATGGCATTTCTGTAGAAAGAATCCAGAAAGCTAATACTAGTTTTCACTGATTTTCTTCTTGTTGTTGTTGCTGTCCAGGTGTTGTAGAGTGATACCAGTGTGATCCTTTTCAAAAATGCTTAATGACACTCAGATACCATCTCACATATCTTCATAAAGATCTTTCTCTTTTATTCCAGCCGTAGTTCTGAAATTTATGCCAGGAGATCCACTCCCATAGCTCTAAATGGAAAACTTGAATTTTGCTTTCAATCAGCTACTGATTTCCAGATTAAGCAGTGAATGTGCCCACTCATCATTGGTGCTGGCAGCATTTTTCCACTTGTGGAGACATCTGGAAAAGGAAAATCAGGTATGCAAAGATGCAAATGTGAGACAGATTTCTTTACACTCATTTGTACTTCCTTTCTCAACAGAAACTCGATGCCATTTGGATTCAAGTTTCTTAATTTTAATAGTATTCTCAGAAAATAACCTCTGAAATAAAGGCATTATTCAATTTCATTTAATGAAATTCATAACATTTAAAAGTTGGCTTAAAGCTCAACATTCAGAAAACTAAGATCATGGCATCTGGTCCCATCACTTCACGGCAAATAGATGGGGAAACAGTGGAAACAGTCTCAGAATTTATTTGGGGGGCTCCAAAAATCACTGTGTATGGTGATTGCAGCCATGGAATTAAAAGATGCTTACTCCTTGGAAGGAAAGTTATGACCAACCTAGATAGCATATTCGAAAGCTGAGACATTGCTTTGCCAACAAAGGTCTGTCCAGTCAAGGCTATGGTTTTTCCAGTGGTCATGTATGCATGTGAGAGTTGGACTATGAAGAAAGGTGAGTGCCGAAGAATTGATGCTTTTGAACTGTGGTTTTGGAGAAGACTCTTGAGAGTTCCTTGGACTGCAAGGAGATCCAACCAGTCCATTCTAAAGATCAGTCCTGGGTGTTCATTGGAAAGACTGATGCTAAAGCTGAAACTCCAATACTTTGGCCACCTGATGAGAAGAGTTGACTCATTGGAAAAGACTCTGATGCTGGGAGGGATTAGGGGCAGGAGGAGAAAGGGATGACAGAGGATGAGAAGCCATCACCAACTCGATGCACATGAGTTTGGGTAAACTCTGGGAGTTGGTGACAGGGACGCCTGGCGTGCTACAATTCATGGGGTTGCAAAGAGTTGGACACGACTGAGCGACTGAACTGACTGACAGATGAAAGAAACATAATAAAGAGAAGTAATATCAAGGACCTCACAGAGTCATGAAAAAGTAACATTAAATAAATTATTATTGTTGAATATGACAAAAGTTTGACCAAAATAACTTGCAACACTGAGGATGGTGTTACAAAATCTATAGTTGATAGTTAATTCTTGTTTTCTAAGGACAAAGACAACTGGCTTAGGATTTGAAGCTTTTTAAGATTTCTTGAAGAAATAGATTAAAAGGGAAGTGATCTTCCAGATAATGTGCAAAGGTACCAAAATCATACCTCTGTCTGAGCTCCTACTGTGAATTTTTGAACTTTGTTTCCAGTGATCTAGTGCCTATTTAATTCTGAATTAGCAATTATCAACTGAGAGGTAAGAATACTAAGAAAAAAGAAAAAAAAAGTGATGGATGAGTAGGAGCTAGGTTCTCCTTTTCATTAATTCTGCTTTTGATAAAATTCTTCATCATAATAAATTGATATACAAGTAAAATGTATTTTCACTTCAAGAAAAGGTAACTAATACAATAGTTTTCAAACTTGACCGAAAACTGCACAACTCTTCCAACAACACAAGAGAAGACTCTACATATGGACATCACCAGATGGTCAACACTGAAATCAGATTGATTATATTCTTTGCAGCCAAAGATGGAGAAGCTCTATACTGTCAGCAAAAACAAGACTGGGAGCTGACTGTGGCTCAGATCATGAACTCCTTATTGCCAAATTCAAACTTAAATTGAAGAAAGTAGGGAAAACCACTAGACCATTCAGACATAACCTAAATCAAATCCTTATGATTATACAGTGAAAGTGACAAATAGATTCAAGGCATTAGATCTGATAGAGAGAGTGCCTGAAGAACTATGGCCAGAGGTCCATGACACTGTGTAAGAGGCAGTGATCAAGACCATCCCCAAGAAAAAGAAACCCAAAAAGCCAAAATGATTGTCTAAGGAGGGCTTCCAAATATGTGTGATAAGAAGAGAAGTGAAAGGTAAAGCAGAAAAGGAAAGATATACCCATTTGAATGCAGAGTTCCAAAGAACAGCAAGAGAGATAAGAAAGCCTCCTTCAGTGATCAATGCAAAGAAATAAAGGAAAACAACAGAATGGGAAAGACTAGAGATCTCTTCAAGAGAATTAGAAATACCAAGGGAACATTTCATGCAAAGATGGGCTCAATAAAGGATAGAAATGGTATGGACCTAACAGAAGCAGAAGATATTAAGAAGAGGTGCCAAGAATACACAGAAGAACTATACAAAAAAGATCTTCACAACCCAGATAATCACGATGGTGTGATCACTCACCTAGAGCCAGACATCCTGGAATGCAAAGTCAAGTGGGCCTTAGAAAACATCACTATGAACAAAGCTAGTGGAGGGAATGGAATTCCATTTGAGCTATTTCAAATCCTGAAAGGTGATGCTGTAAGTACTACACTCAATATACCAGCAAATTTGGAAAACTCAGCAGTGGCCACAGGACTGGAAAAGTTCAGTTTTCATTCCAATCCCAAAGAAAGGCAATAGCAAAGAATGTTCAAATTACCGCACAGTGGCATTCACCTCACACACTAGCAATGTAATGCTCAAAGTTCTCCAAGCCATATTTTAGCAGTATGTGAACCATGAACTTCCAGATGTTCAAGTTGGATTTAGAAAAGGCAGGGGAACCAGAGATCAAATTGCCAACATCTGTTGGATTATCAAAAAAACCAAGAAAATTCCAGTAAAACATCTACTTCTGCTCTATTGACTATGCCAAAGCCTTTGACTGTGTGGATCACAATAAATTGTGGGGAAAAGATGTACTGGACACCTTACCTGCTTCCTGAGAAATCTGTATACAGGTCAAGAAGCAACAGTTAGAACCAGACATGGAACAGCATACTGGTTCCAAATTGGGAAAGGAGTATGTAAAGGCTGTATATTGTCACCCTGGTTATTTAACTTCTGTGCTGAATATATCATGCGAAATGCAGGGCTGGAGGAAGCACAAGCTGGAATCAAGATTGCTGGGAGAAATATCAATAACTTCAGATATGCAGATGACACCATCTTTATGGCAGAAAGTAAAGAAGAACTACAGAGCCTCTTGATAAAAGTGAAAGAAAAGAGTAAAAAACTTGGCTTAAAAGTCAACATTCAGAAAACAGATTATGGCATCCGGTCCCATCACTTCATGGCAGATAGATAGGGAAACAATGGAAGCAGTGAGAGACTTTATTTTGAGGGGCTCCAAAATCACTGTAAATGGTGACTGCAGCCATGAAATTAAGACACTTCCTCCTTGAAAGAATAGCTATGACCAATATAGACAGCATATTGAAAGACAGAGATATTTCTTTGCTGACAATGGTTTGTCTAGTCAAAGCTATGGTTTTTGCAGTAGTCGTGTGGATGTGAGAGTTGAAGTATAAACAAAGCTGAGTGCCGAAAAATTGACGCCTTTGAACTGTGTTGCCAGAGAAGACTCTTGAGAGTCCCTTATACAGCAAGGAGATCAAACCAGTCCATCCTAAAGGAAATCAACCCTGAATATTCATTGGAAAGACTGATGTTGAACCTGAAGCTCCAATAGTCTGGCCACCTGATGACTGTCAGGTCACCTCTGACTGACTCACTGGAAAAGATCCTGTTGCTGGGAAAGTTTGAAGGCAGGAGGAGAAGGGATCGACAGAGGATGAAATGGTTGGATGGCATCACTGACTCGATGGACACGAGTTTGAGTAAGCTCCAGAAGTTGGGGATGGACAGGGAACCCTGGTGTGCTTCAGTCCATGGAGTTGCAAAGAGATGAACATGACTGAATGACTGAATTGAACTGACTGGCCTTAAGATGTATATTTTCAGCTGCTTTTGTGAAGTGAAATGAAGTGAGTCACTCAGTTATGTCTGACTCTTTGCAACCCTGTGGACTATACAGTCCCTGGAATTCTCCAGGCCAGAATACTGGAGAGGGTAGCCCTTCCCTTCTCCAAGGGATCTTCCCAACCCAGGGATCAAACCCAGGTCTCCCAACTTGCTGGAAGATTCTTTACCAGCTGAGCCACTAGGGAAGCCCTGCTTTGTTTTATTTTAATTGTTATAGGCATCAACTCAGCACTAAACATAAACAGGTACACACACACACACACACACACACACACATAAACATGTCCAAAAATTCTACAAATAAGTGATATTCTCTTGTAAACTTTCCTTTCTGTTTTTGTCCCTGGTGAATTGTTTTTGTTCTCTCTGACAAAGGACATTAGTTTTCATACAATTCTCATACACACACAAACACACACCACACACACACACCTTTGATATCAAAGTGTGATTTTGATCAATATAATTTTTCCAGTAGTCATGTGAGAGTCGGATGGTGAAGAAAGCTGAGTGCCGAAGAATTGATGCTTTTGAACAGTGGTGTTGGAGAAGACTCTTGAGAGTCCCTTGGACTGCAAGAAGATCCAACCAGTCCATCGTAAAGGAGATCAGTCCTGGGTGTTCATTGGAAGGACTGATGTTGAAGCTGAAACTCCAATACTTTAGCCACCTCATGCAAAGAGTTGACTCATTGCAAAGACCCTAATGCTGGAAAGGATTGGAGGCAGGAGAAGAAGGGGACAACAGGGGATGAGATGGCTGGATGGCATTACCGACTCGATGGACATGGGTTTGGGTAAACTCTGGGAGTTGGTGATGGACAGGGAGGCCTGGTGTGCTTTGATTCATGGGGTCACGAAGAGTTGGACATGACTGAGTGACTGAACTGAACTGAAATGAGACAGAAAAATATTAAGTAGGCATAAAAGTATTATTATACACTTAGGGAATAATTATTCCAAATCTTTTTATAAGTTTAGTTAATTTTTTCTTATTTTGCAAAATAGTGGCTAGTCTAGCTTGGATTCCTAATAATAGTCTACACCTTTGTTTTAAAGCTCTTTTGGTCATGTCAGCTACAAAATAACACTTGCCACCTACCTCTATAAGGATTAAATCATCTGTTGCAGCTGCTGATTTTGGCACTTCCTCCACCTTCCTTTGGTGGCTTCCCTGGTGATTCAGAGGGTAAAGCATCTGCCTGCAATGCAGGAGACCCGGGTTCAATCCTTGTGTCGGGAAGATCCCCTGGAGAAGGCAATGGCAACCCACTCCAGTACTCTTGCCTGGAAAATTCCATGGACAGAGGAGCCTGGTAGGATATAGTCCATGGGGTCGCAAAGAGTCGGACACAACTGAGCGACTTCACTTAGGAGTTCAGGGTAGAGAGCAGAAATAAGGCACTTTGAGCTCAGGGAAAACTGGCAGAACAGGTCTTCAGATAGTTAGATATTTTCAAGAAACAACTTTATGAGCTCAGTTCTTGTATCTCCTCATATCAAAAAAAGCCCTGCAGTCCTTCATGGTGACGACTGCTCTTTGTGACTAGCAGAAACATTCTGCAAAAATATGTGCTTGATTGCATATATTCCCCCTTCACCAAAATCACCTCTATACTGACCTTCTCCCCTGCCTCTTTGGAGCAGTCTCTCAGAGCTATCTGAGGTGCTGAATCCAGGGCGGCTGTCCTCATTTTGCCCTGAGAAAAATTAACTCGCAAAGTCGACAGTCATTTTAAGGTTCTGTGCTTCCAACAGTTTTAGTCCTTGATTTATCTATTTTTTATAATTGAACTTCTTTATTTTTCATTTTGGGCTTTGCTGGTCTCCATTGCTGTGCAGGCTTTTTTCTAGTTGCAGAGAATGGGCTTCTCATTGTGGTGGCTTCTCTTGTTGCAGACCAGAGCCTGTAGGGCGCACAGGCTTCAACAGTTACAGCACATGAGTTCAGTAGTTGCGGCTTCCAGGCGGCAGGGCACAGACTCTATAGTTGTGTGCAAGGGCCCAGGTACTCTGCGACATGTGGGACCTTCTCGAGTCAGAGACTGATCCTGTGTCTTCTCCATGGAAGGCAGACTCTCCACCACTGAGCCACCAGGGAATCCCCCTTGATTTATTTTTAGCTTAATTTTTTACAAAGATTTCACCTGCTCTACTTTGAAAAAGATTTGCATGTCTAAATATTCATGTTTTTCCTCACATATGACTATAGTAAATATTTTCCAACATATATAAAATTAATACATAGTACACTATATATTTTATATTGCTCAAATTTTTTTCACTAGTAGAAAGTCTTATGATGCCAATGATGCTTGCTTTATAAAATATCGGTTCATCTCCGAGTAGATTGTTAGTTTATAGGCCATTCGAGGGAAAGCTTCTGATGCTCAGTAGAGTCTAAAGGAATCCAGTGAGAAAAACAGAAGTTAAAATGCATCTTCAATTTCTCATGATTAATTCAATGCTCTTGGAATATAGAAAATTCTGGATAAATCTATGAAGCTAAAGATTTCACTCTTTTCAGGCGGCAGTTAAGATACCACAGTAGTCCTATGGCATTTTGTCTCAGCTTGCTATTTCCCAAAATTAGGATAAACGAGTGGCTTGAAGGAAAAACAGTCGAAGTTAACACAACCACCAATTTGGCCAGACATCCCTGCAGTTTAAGGAAAACCCAACCTGTTAATAGGACGGAAGAAACATGAATGACGAAGAGGAAGAGGAAAGACATCACCATTTTCATGGCTCTTTTATGGGCCTCTGTGCTGAGATCCTTTGAGCTGGGGTTGAGCTGCAAATTCCTGATGTGCCTCATCAAGGAGAGGACTAAGAGGAGCAGTGAGGTCAGGGACAGAAGAAAGGGGATTAAGCTGATGAAGTTAAAAACAATCAACTGGTGAAGATCATGAGTTTCACTTACATCTGGGGACCACGTTGAGTTTCTTGCATATATTTTGTAGCTGTTAGTTGAGATATGACTAAACATATATATTGATTCAGAATTCAAAAACAATAAGGACAAAGACCCCAAGAGAAGCACCAGCACCACACTACGAATTCGCCACCGCAGCCAAGTGAAGCAGGGGTGGGAGAAATTGGCTACTTTAAAGAAGTAGAAAACACTTAGACAGGTGGCAAACCAGGTAGCTAGGTGATTGGACAGTATCCAAAAACTATTAACAACCTTTGTTAGTTTATCAATGGCATATAGGTGTGGCCATAGTACCAATAAAAATGAGTCACATAGTATTGCCCAAAGTTGACTGATTCTGGAGATAGCCAGGCCTGTGAGGATGCAGTCAGCTGATGAGAGCTTTTGTCTCTTCACCAGGTCAATGCAGTTAACTAGTACAATGAACCCATTCCCCAACATTCCAATCACAAATCCTCCTATTGTTGCTACTAGAAAAGTATTTTCAATTCCAGATGGCATTTCTGTAGAAAGAATCCAGAAAGCTAATACTATTTTTCGCTGATTTTTTCTTGCTTTTGTTGCTGTCCAAGTGTTGTAGAATGATACCCAGTTTGATTCTTTTCAAAAATGCTTAATGACACTCAGATACCATCTCACATATCTTCATAAAGATCTTTCTCTTTTATTCCAGCCGTAGTTCTGAAATTTATGCCAGGAGATCCACTCCCATAGCTCTAAATGGAAAACTTGAATTTTGCTTTCAATCGGCTACTGATTTCCAGATTAAGCAGTGAATGTGCCCACTCATCATCGGTGCTGGCAGCATTTTTCCACTTGTGGAGACATCTGGAAAAGGAAAATCAGGTATGCAAAGATGCAAATGTGAGACAGATTTCTTTACACTCATTTGTACTTCCTTTCTCAACAGAAACTCGATGCCATTTGGATTCATGTTTCTCAATTTTAATAGTATTCCCAGAAAATAACCTCCGAAATAGAAACATTGTTCATCGATTTCATTTAATAATCTCCATAATATTTCAGATACTGTTATAGATGAAAGAAACATAATAAAGAGAAGCAATATATAGGATCTCACAGAGTTATGGAAGAAATAACTTTTAATAAACTATTACTGTTGTATATGACAAAAACTTGACCAAAATGCAGTTGGAACACCGAGGATGGTGTTTCAAAATCTAGAGTTCATAGTTAGTTTTCGTTTCTAAGGACAAAGACAATTGACTTAGGATTTGAAGCCTTTTAAGATTTCTTGAAGAAATAGATTAAAAGGGAAGTGATATGCACAGGTACCAAAATCATACCTCTTTCTGAGCTCCTACTTTGAATTTTTGAACTTTGTTTCCACGTAGCTACTGCCTATTTGATTCTGAATTAGCTATCATCAACTTAGAGGAAAAAATACTAAGAAAAAAGCCAAAAAAAGCAGGTGATGGATGAGTAGGAGATAGGTTCTCCTTTTCATTAATTCTGCTTTTGATAAAATTCTTCATCTTATAAAAAATTGATTTATAAGTAAACTGTATTTTCACTTCAACAAACAACTAACTGTAATACAATGGTTTACAACCTTGACTGTAAACTGGAGCCTCCCTCCCACCACCCACCCCCACCTCATTCCTCTAGCTCATCACAGAACCCTGAGCCCATTGAGCCAACTGTGACTGTGGTTGACAAACAACCTACTTCATGTCCATCTCAGCCTCTCTGTGTGATGCTAAGGCACTCAGCTGGGCTGAAACTACCTGTGGGAATCCTCACAGAACTTTCCCCACCAGCCAGTGTTGTCTCTGGACTGGCTGTTTTGGTTATTATGATTGCAAGACCCACCTCAGTAGCAACCATCAGGAAAAAAGCAAAGTTTATTACTCACAGATCCAGAGGGTACATGACACATCCAGGGCCATACAGTGAAGTCATGAGGAGAGAGGGAGAAAGCACCTGGGACTCTGCCTTTTAAGGGTTGAGGATAGGGTGCCTAGGGTTTCATAAGTTCACTCTTTAATGGTGAAATTAAAATGTAAGAGAGGGAATTAGGGCTCTTGAGGGGAGGAATGGAGTCACTTGAGTGAACGGTCAGTTATCTAGTTTACCTGGCATTTTCTAAAGGGGAAACTTCATGGGTTGGGGGCAACCTGGCATCTTATCTAGGTGTTTATTAGTAGTTGTAAATAGCTGGCAATATGTCCTATCAAGATGGAGGCCTTTAGGACCTCCTTGGTGGTCCAACAGTTTCACTGCTGAGGGAGTGGTTTCAATCCCTGGTTAGAGAACTAAGATCTCACAAACCACATAGCCCAGCCAATAAAAGTAAAAGAGAGCAGTGCCAGAGATGGAGGCCTCGGCAATCAAAAGGTTATTGTCAGGCACTTATATCATGTGACCTTAGCCACCTTGGCAGTCACCTACACTCCACAAGGAAAGGAACTATGTTCTGTCATCCACTGATCTCTTTCCAGTTCGTAGAATAAAGAGGGCCTGGCAAATAGAAGGCCCTCAATAACTGTTTGTCAAGTGAATGAGTGCTAACTCGGCTGGTTATCTCATTGAGAACACAGAAAAAGAGAAAATGCGTGAAGACTTGGTGAAACCAGTATTAGAGCAAGAAAAGATGGAAGCCCTTTAAAGCTAGAGACAGTTTTGTAACATATGAACTCATGAGAGATTTCTGTACTCACCTGAAATAACCAACACTGCTCTCTAGTCTTCTGGTTCAAATCAGAAGTCGTACCGAATCATTAAGATCATTGTACACATCTGGCAACCAAGATGTGGGAGTCTTTGAAAGAGAACTACTTTAAGCCCAAAGAGTTGAAAATGGTTAGAAAACTCTAGCTTTTGTGGCAGGGGAGCAAGAAGGCCTACGGATCACTGATGTTTTCAGAAATGCTCTGACCTGGTATAGAAGGCTACCTGAGAAGCAGACTTCACTGATAGGTGTGGCTTAGCAGTGACAAAAAAACCAGACAGCAAATCAGCCAATAGGTGCTTAGTCATTAAAAAAACACTTGAGTTCATAGTTATACACTTTACACTAAAGGAGAAACTCACTCTAAAGGATATAATTACAAATTTAAAATCACAAGTGCCATACACTATAAGTTAAATTCAAAGTCCAAGTTAACAATCACAGTTTTAGAAAAAACTACGTAACTGCAGAACTATCTCATTTCCTGGCGAACTGCCTTTATATCCTTTATTCTTACAATGATTGATTTATACATGCAAAAGAAAGTGCTATTGCATGTTTAAATGAAAAGCATATTGTTACAAAAGTTTTAGGTAGATAATGATTCATTAAATTTATGTATATGCTATAATAATCCAAATTAGTCAGTCTAAACTTAACCATAATGACTATAATTAAAGTCAGAAAATTTGCGAACATTGATTTTATAATTGTCAGTAGGAAGATTCACATTTCCTCCAAGAAATAGTGAGAAAACACATTGAGAGAAGCTAAAGCAGAGGCTATGGGGGAAGGCCTGTTGGGAAGGTCCCGTGGGGGCCTGCTCAGTTACATTTCCCTTCCCTGAGCCCACACATTTAGATTTCCCAATAGTTTTCGATATAAGGCAGAATTAGAGGAGAATAAAGTTTATTAGAGTGGGAGACGCTGTTGGAACAGTGGGCCAACTCAAGAGAGAACAAACAAAGAGTCGGACAGTCACAAAGGGTTGGACATGCCTGAGCGACTGAACTGAATAGTCTCAGAGAAGTCAGCAGCAAATGCTCCCCTAGTTGTGATGCTCTATCATCCTGTCAATAGAAAGATGTCCCATTTATTTGCAAGCAAAGAAATAGCCTCCTAATTCTTTTTGAATCATAACTTAGAGATTCCACACATTGACCTTAACAACAACTGCTTTTCTAGTCACTAAATGAAAGCACTAGCCTTTGTGTTTTTCAGGTAAAAGGGATCTTCAATGTTTCTTTGCCTTCAGTGTTTCTAAGCCAAGAAGCAGTCAACTGGGACCAGGGCCACAGCTTGAAGGGACAAAGATTTAATCATTCATACCTGAAGGATATTTCCTCAGCTTAATCACTGCTATGGGGCTTCCAAGGTGGCACAGTGGTAAAGAATCAACCTGCCAATGCAGAAGAATCAGGAGATGCAGGTTCAATCCCTGGGCTGGGAAGATCCCCTAGAGAAGGAAATGGCAACTCACTCCAGTATTCTTGTCTGAGAAATTCCATGGACAGGGGAACCTGGAGGGCTACAGCCCATAGTGTCACAAAGAGTCAGACACAACTGAGCATGGGGCACAAGCACACAATCCCTGCTGTCTGTGAAAATTTCTTGTTTCCTGGTACATTTTTGTTTCACTTAGAATTCTTTCATTTTTGTAATTGAGGTTACAAAATTAGGTTTTGCTATTAGGTTTCTTTTCTCCACCAAATCCTTAAAGGGCAGATATATCCCCTGGTTCCTCCTCATGACAAAACTAAGACAATCTAACTTAATAAATTCCCACACTGGTAAGCATTAGTGTCTCAAACTCAAAGCAAGAATAGTTGCATTTTTTTGTTTGTTTGTTTGTTTTTCAGTTTTCTGAGGTTGCATTTATATTGGTGTCCAAGGAGACAAAAAAGGCTCCCCTACATATGTTCCCCCAAATAAATCAAAAAAATCTTTCAAATCAATTTGTTTTTGTAATTATTGGTCTTAAGGTCCATAATAGAACATAGATTACTCTAGACAACATATCCAGTGTCTTATATGACAGAATTGAGAATGACTACGTGATAAGCAAGCACCCCTTCAAAGGATGTCCCTGGCTCAGAGGACATGGAGTATAATCAGGATCTTGCTAGGAGAAGCCACCTATTGAGAGAGAATAGATAAATGACATGAGACATTAGGAAATCTGCACACCTCTTTCTCAGACATCAGTGAAGTTACATGTTTCTATCTGATCTGCACACTCAGCAGGGTTCAAGAAAACATGCCCTGATGTTCTTGATTTATGTCTTATCAGATGGGCTTCCCAAGTGGTGCTAGTGGTGAAGGATCCACCTGCAATGCAGGAGACTTCAGATATTTAGTTGGATAACTGGGTGGGGAAGATCCCCTGGAAAATAAAATGGCCACCCACTCCAGTATTCTTGCCTGGAGAATCCCCATGGACAGAGGATCCTGGCGGACTACAGTCCATGGGATTGCAAAACAGTCAGACATGACTAAAGCGACTAAAAACGAACTGACTTCAGCACTAGTCTTACGGATCAATGATAACACTCTTCCATCTATAAAAAGTTTATTTTTTCCCCTCCTACAAGTTGCCTGAGTGAACAAACTGAAATAAAAATGGTTACACCCAGATTCTTAAAATGAACATTTATTTGGTGAATGAGAAAAGGGTAGTTAGTGAGAAATCAATGTTACTCTTCCTCTTACCCCAACACTATTTGTCACAGGGTAGGTTATTATCTGGGGAAGGAAATGGCAACACAGTCCAGTATTCTTGCCTAGAGAATCCCATGGACAGAGGAGGCTGCTGGGCTGCTGCCCACAGGGTCACACAGAGTTGGACATGATTGAAGCGAATTAGCAGCAGCAGCAGCAGGTTATTATCATTCAGTCTTTCTTCTCCAGATTCCATAGGGCCAGCAACATACATATTGGGAGTGGCTCTTGTATTATGGCTTGTCTGCCACTGAGTCACTCACAGAGGCTCTTTTCACAGGGCTGCCAAGCTTGATCTCATCTGCCATTCAAGCATACAGCTTATAATATCTATACATCAATTGTAATTACTCTAGCCTGGTTATTTATTAGTCTTTTGGTATACTTCTTTGACAAAAATAGGTTTCTGTTCCTTATAATTCCATCTTCCTATGGTGGCTGCAGAAATATGAACTTACTCCTAGTTAGACACTTTCACTAAAGATTCATTTATTCCAAGCAAAGTTTGCTTATTTCTTTATGTACTTTACCAAACAGAAATTTAGCAACTAAAGCTCAGTTCAGTTCAGTTCAGGTCAGTCACTCAGTCGTGTCAAACTCATTGTGACCCCATGAATTGCAGCACGCCAGGCCTCCCTGTCCATCACCAACTCCCGGAGTTCACTCAGACTCAGGTCCATTGAGTCAGTGATGCCATCCAGCCATCTCATCCTCTGTCGTCCCCTTATCCTCCTGCCCCCAATCACTCCCAGCAGCAGAGTCTTTTCCAATGAGTCAACTCTTCACGTGAGGTGGCCAAAAAGTACTGGAGCTTCAGCTTTAGCATCATTCCTTCCAAAGAAATCCCAGGGCTGATCTCCTTCAAAATGGACTGATTGGATCTCCTTGCAGTCCAAGGGACTCTCAAGAGTCTTCTCCAACACCACAGTTCAAAAGCATCAATTCTTCGGCGCTCAGCCTTCCTCACAGTCCAACTCTCACATCCATATATGACCACAGGAAAAACCATAGCCTTGACTAGACGGACCTTTGTTGGCAAAGTAATGTATCTGTTTTCAATATGCTATCTAGAATGGTCATAACTTTTCTTCCAAGGAGCAAGCGTCTTTGAATTTCATGGCTGCAGTCAGCATCTGCAGTGATTTTGGAGCCTCCCAAAATAAAGTCTGACACAGTTTCCACTGTTTCCCCATCTATTTCCTGTGAAGTGATGGGACCAGATGCCATGATCTTCGTTTTCTGAATGTTGAGCTTTAAGCCAACTTTTTCACTCTCCTCTTTCACTTTCATCAAGAGGCTTTTTAGTTCGTCTTCACTTTCTGCCATAAGGGTGGTGTCATCTGCATATCTGCGGTTATTGATATTTCTCCCGGCAATTTTGATTTCAGCTTGTGCTTTTTTCAGCCTAGCATTTCTCATGATGCACTCTGCATATAAGTTAAATAAGCAGGGTGACAATACAGCCTCGACGTACTCCTTTTCCTATTTGGAACCAGTCTGTTGTTCCATGTCCAGTTCTAACTGTTGCTTCCTGACCTGCATATAGGTTTCTCAAGAGGCAAGTCAGGTGGTCTGGTATTCCCATCTCTTTCAGAATTTTCCACAGTTTATTGTGATCCACACAACCAAAGGCTTTGGCATAGTCAATAAAGCCGAAATAGATGTTTTTCTGGAACTCTCTTGCTTTTTCCATGATCCAGCAGATGTTGGCAATTTGATCTCTGGTTCTTCTGCCTTTTCTAAAACCTGCTTGAACATCAGGAAGTTCATGGTTCATGTATTGCTGAAGCCTGGCTTGGAGAATTTTGAGCATTACTTTACTAGCGTGTGAGATGAGTGCAATTGTGCGGTAATTTGAGCATTCTTTGGCATTGCCTTTCTTTGGGATTGGAATGAAAACTGACCTTTTCCAGTCCTGTGGCCACTGCTGAGTTTTCCAAATTTGCTGGCATAGTGAGTGCAGCACTTTCACAGCATTATCTTTCAGGATTTGAAATAGCTCAACTGGAATTTCATCACCTCCACTAGCTTTGTTCGTAGTGATCCTTTCTAAGGCCCACTTGACTTCACATTCCAGAATGTCTGGCTCTAGATGAGTGATCACACTCTCGTGATTATCTGGGTTGTGAAGATCTTTTTTGTACAGTTCTTCTGTGTATTCTTGCCACCTCTTCTTAAAATCTTCTGCTCTGTTGGGTCCATACCATTTCTGTCCTTATTGGGCCCATCTTTGCATGAAATATTCCCTTGGTATCTCTAATTTTCTTAAAGAGATCTCTAGCCTTTCCCATTTTCTTGTTTTCCTCTATTTCTTTGCATTGATCACTGAGGAAGGCTTTCTTATCTCTTCTTGCTAGTCTTTGTAACTCTGCATTCAGATGCTTATATCTTGCCTTTTCTCCTTTGCTTTTTGCTTCTCTTCTTTTCACAGCTATTTGTAAGGCCTCCCCAGACAGCCTTGTCTAACTCAGTGAAACTAAGCCATGCCTGTGGTGCCACCTAAGATGGGCGGGTCATGGTGGAGAGGTCTGACAGAATGTGGTCCACTGAAGAAGGGAATGGCAAACCACTTCAGTATTCTTGCCTTGAGAACCCCATGAACAGTATGAAAAGCCAAAATGATAAGAACTGAAAAAGGAACTCCCCAGGTCAGTAGGTGCCCAATATGCTACTGGATGTCAGTGGAGAAATAACTCCAGAAAGAATGAAGAGATGGAGCCAAAGCAAAAACAATAACGTTGTGGATGTGACTGGTGATAGAAGCAAGGTCTGGTGCTATAAAGAGCAATATTGCATAGAAACCTGGAATGTCAGGTCCATGAATCAAGGCAAATTGGAAGTGGTCAAACAAGAGATGGCAAGAGTGAACGCTGACATTCTTGGAATCAGTGAACTAAAATGGACTGGAATGGGTGAATTTAACTCAGATGACCATTATATCTACTACTGCAGGCAGGAATCCCTTAGAAGAAATGGAGAAGCCATCATGGTTAACAAAAGAGTCTGAAATGCAGTACTTGGATGCAGTCTCAAAAACGACAGAATGATCTCTGTTCCTTTCCAAGGCAAACCATTCGTTATCACAGTAATCCAAGTCTATGCCCCAACCAGTAATGCTGAAGAAACTGAAGTCGAAAGGTTCTATGAAGACCTACAAGACCTTTTAGAACTAGCACCCAGAAAAGATGTCCTTTTCATTATAGGGGACTGGAATGCAAAAGTAGGAAGTCAAGAAACACCTGGAGTAACAGGCAAATTTGGCCTTGGAATGTGGAATGAAGCAGGGCAAAGACTAATAGAGTTTTGCCAAGAAAATGCACTGGTCATAGCAAATACCCTCTTCCAACAACACAAGAGAAGACTCTAGACATGGACATCACCAGATGGTCAACACCGAAATCAGACTGGTTATTTTCTTTGCAGCCAAAAACGGAGAAGCTCTATACAGTCAACAAAAACAAGACCAGGTGCTGACTGTGGCTCAGATCATGAACTCCTTATTGCCAAATTCAGACTTAAATTGAAGAAAGTAGGAAAAACCACTAGACCATTCAGGTATGACCTAAATCAAATCCCTTATGATTATACAGTGGAAGTGAGAAATAGATTTAAGGGACTAGATCTAATAGATAGAGTGCTTGATGAACTATGGACTGTGGTTTATGACATTATACTGGAGACAGGGATCAAGACCATCCCCATGGAAAAGAAATGCAACTAAAGTTATTAACAAAAAAAAAAACTAAGGTAAAACTTTAGTGTTACTTTTGGTTATTATCTTATAAAGAGTGCAAGATTATCTTTAAGTAATTTATATGAAAGACTATCCAAGAAAAAACAAACTCAGCTATATGTATTCAGCTTAATTTGCACATTACTTTTTACCAATCCAAGATAACCACAATGATAATCTTTGGTAAAATACTAACTTAGTGTCCAAAACAATATATGTACATTTTATTTTGTAAAATGAATGTTACTTTTTATAAGACGCTCTTTTTTTTTAAAACTTTTTATTTTGTTAGAGTACAGCCAATTAATGTTGTGATAGTTTCAGGCAGACAGCAAAGCGACTCAGCCATACATATACATGTATCCATTCTCCCCCAAACTCTCCTCTTATCCAGTCTGCTACATAGCATTGAGCAGGACACTCTATTTCTTATCATTAAAACCATCATCAGATTCATTATTGTAACTGATAAACAAAAGCACCACAGAGTCTAGATGTGCTAGCCATTTCAGTTCAGTTCAGTTCAGTTCATTCGCTCAGTCGTGTCCAACTCTTTGCAACCTCATGGACTGCAGCATGCCAGGCCTCCCTGTCACCACCAACTCCCAGAGCTTACTCAAATTCATGTCCGTTGAGTCAGTGATGCCATCCAACCATCTCATCCTCTGTCATCCCCTTCTCCTCCTGCCCTTAATCTTTCCCAGCATCAAGGTCTTTTCAAATGAGTCAGCTCTTTGCATCAGGTGGCCAAAGTATTGGAGTTTCAGCTTCAACATCAGCCCTTCCAAAGAACACTCAGGACTGATATCCTTTAGAATGGACTGGTTGGATCTCCTTGCAGTCCAAGGGACTCTCAAGAGTTTTCTCCAACACCACAGTTCAAAAGCATCAATTCTTTGGCACTCAGCTTTCTTTATAGTCCAACTTTCACATCTGTACATGACCACTGGAAAAACCATAGCCTTGACTAGACAGACCTTTATTGTCAAAATACTGTCTCTGCTAGCAATGTTTCTGTTGGCAAAGTAATGTCTCTGTTTAGTTTCCTACATATGGTGTTTGAGGGTGGACATAAATATTAATAATTCTAACATCATTCTTAGCTTCAGGGAACAGCCCTAAAGCAGTGCCCTTTCCTATGGCTTTATTAAGGTTAACTTATAGGTCACATATTTATCACCATCTAAATGCAACTTGTTTCTTTACTCTAATACAATCTAAAGATTATATCAAGGGTAAATCTTAACAAGGATGATTTTTAATAATTTCCATTATATATACAAGTATAACATCTGTGCAATATTAAAATTCATACCATCATTTTGAAATTTTATAGTAAACTTTCTTATCCTTAACTTTGTTTACAATTTGTAGTCACCTTATATAAATTCAGATAATTTTACTCAAAACAACACTATACACATGCACAACCAAAATTTACACTAAACACGTAATGGTATTAAAAAATTTCTGTGTCTTACTATTGACCTGTTTCCATTTCTTTCTCTAAGAACTCTACTGATCAGATTATGAGAAAATGTATCTGCACAGACAAAAATATATTCTCAAACTGTAATTATGATATTTTTGTAAAAGCAGTTGTGTGATTTTGAATTAAGGATAATTCTTCCTTCTAAGTTTACTTCTATTACACAACATGATAGGAATATTGACTTCTACCACTCTGAAAATACATACCCCATATCCTGGAATTTAGCAGAATTAGTAAGTGCACACTACATCATTTATGATTTGGGGTTTCAAATTAAAATTAATATTATAAGCATGTTTTGAACTTCTACTTTAAAGAAAATTTAGTTTATTTTGTGCTATGAATATAATTCTTTTTTTACAAGGGAAATAAAAGCAATTTATTTAGATAGATGTCAAAAAGACTTCTGATAAAATTTCACCCTCAATCCAGATATAACCATTAATAGGATTAGTCTAGGAGAACACTTCTTTAATGTGATAAAAACTATTGAAACCTCAATATGGAAATGCCTGGTAACCTTGCTGTTTTTCAGTAGTGTTCTTATAACACTGATTGATGTAGGCATAAAGGATAAAGAAATATGGTAATTGATACAACATTGTAATATAAAAAAACAAATATTGGAAAGGAAGAGGTCTTTTTCATTTTTTTGCAGATAACATCTATGTTGGCAGCAGCACTATGAATATCACTCATTCTGAAACATCTCATTCTTTTGTTATCAGCAAGACTCCCAATAACAATACAAAGCCTTTTTTAAATTTCTTTTTAAGACTTTTGAGCTATGAGGTTATGTTTTTCCCACCTATGACTTTAGCTGCTTAGTTAACTTTTATATCAATATTTTATAGATCTTCTACTTAATCAAGTAGGATTTATCTTAATTTCTAGAGTTACAAGCCTCTTCTCCCAAATACGAGTTGAAATTACACACATCTTTTTCAGAAATCTAATTTGACTATTTGTAAAAGAATATTTGAAACTTTTAAATATTGGTAACCAATGAACATGTGTGAATTATCTTCAAAAGCAACCTGTTCTAAGGAAAATTTCAGTTATGCTCGACAATACCTAAAGGAATCCAAGAGGAAAAACAAAACAGAAGTGAAAATTAACCCTTAAAATCTCCTCATAAAGTTTTCATCTTTGAAAAGATTCTGAAAGTGTTTCTATAAAGCCAATGGATTTTGTCTTTTCAAGGAGCTTTTAAGATGCTTCAGTACCTTCAAGGCTATCTGTCTTAACTGGTTGTTTCCCAGAATCAACATGAACGAGTGGCCTGAAGGAAAGACATATAGTGCTAACATGATGAACTTTGTGAACTTATTGTCCAAAAACCTATGAAACATCCAATTTGCCAATTGTGTAAAAAGAAAATGAACCATGATAAGGAGGAGGAATGACGTCACCATTTTCATGGCTCTTTTATGGGCCTTTGTGCTGAAGTCCCTGGAACCCATAAAATTGAGATGCAAATTTCTGGTGTGTTTCACCAAGGACTGAAATAAAAAAAACAATGAGAGCAGGGACAGAACAATAGGAATGAAATAGGAGAAACTAAGAAGACTCTCGCTTTTAATATAATGAGTTTTACTTTCAACTAAAGTCAAATTGCCTTCATTTATTAAATTCCAGAAGAGATCATTAAATGTTTCTAGCAAAAGAATGTCCAAAATCAGAAAGACCAAAGAAAATGCAAGTATCACAAGAATGACGCTGTTCATTCTCCACTTCAGCCAGAAAAAAAGAGAGTGGGGGAAATGAGCTATCTTAAGGAGATAGAAAATACTTAGGCAGGTGACAAGCCAGGTAGTCAAATGATTAGATATTCTCCAAAGTAAAGCAATGGGCTTTGCTAGTTTAAAAATGGCAAATACCTGTGGTTCTAGTCCCATTATAAGTGATTCCACAAAAAACACCAACAGTTGACTGATTCTGGAGATAGCCAAGCCAGTGAGGATGAAGTCAAATAAAGATGTCTTTTGGTTCTTAACACATTCAGAGCAGAGTACCAGTCCAATGAACACATTGCCTAGAATTCCGATTAAGAATTCCACTCCTGACAGTATCAGAAAGACTGTGCTCAACCCAGGGAACATTTCCACTGAAAGAAATCCAGATTTCTAATATTACGTCTCAATGAAAAAATCAGAATGAGGCTACAGCAGAATAGGATCCATTTCTGATCCTTATCTTCAGTGCTTTTATTGCAGTTACAGTCTGAAGAAGAATTCTTGCTGTTGGATACAGTCTCATACCTAGAAAACCTTTCTGCTTTGATTGTAATGCCAATATCAACCCAGAAAGATCTGCTAAGCTTTACAGTCTTAAGTACTTTCATGGAAATGGTTTTATTTCTTTGAGAGAGCTACTAATTTTCAAGCCAAATGGTTTGTGTGTCCATTTATCATGGGCAGAGACTGAAATTTTCCACTTGTGGTGGTGATGAAAATGTTAAAGGCAAATATGCATGCAAATATGGAGAGGTTCTTTTTCACTGATTGTACTTTCCTCCTCATTAGAAATCCTATACCATTTGGATCAAAATACCTTAGCTTGCTTTAGAAATAAGCTAAGTAATTTAGGTATTATTCAATGATTATATTTTATGAGTGCCTACTTTATGTCAGAGTTTTTTCCAAATACAGAATAGGTTAATACAAAAAAGAACAAAGAAAGCATTAGGAAATCTATAAAATAGATTTCACAGAAAGAAATAACAATATAGAAGTAAAAATAAAATGTAATGTGAACATGGAAAAGGTAACTACAAACATTATTGTTGGAGAGAAAGGGAGGTGAAATTTGCCTTGGATTTTTAAGATATTTAGAATTCATAGCAATACAGGCATACCTCAAGAAACAAGAAAAAAGTCAAATAAATAACCTAACTCTACAACTAAAGCAACTAGAAAGGGAAGAATTGGAGAACCCCAGAGTTAGTAGAAGGAAAGAAATCTTAAAAATTAGGGCAGAAATAAATGCAAAAGAAACAAAAGAGACCATAGCAAAAATCAACAAAGCCAAAAGCTGGTTTTTTGAAAGGATGAATAAAATTGACAAACCATTAGCCAGACTCATCAAGGAGCAAAGAGAGAAAAATCAAATCAATAAAATTAGAAATGAAAATGGAGAGATCACAACAGACAACACAGAAATACAAAGGATCATAAGAGACTACTATTAGCAATTATATGCCAATAAAATGGGCAACGTGGAAGAAATGGACAAATTCTTAGAAAAGTATAATTTTCCAAAACCAAACCAGGAAGAAATAGAAAATTTTAACAGACCCATCACAAGCACGGAAATTGAAACTGTAATCAGAAATCTTCCAACAAACAAAAGCCCAGGTCCAGACGGCTTCACAGCTGAATTCTACCAAAAATTTCGAGAAGAGCTAACACCTATCCTCCTCAAACTCTTCCAGAAAATTGCAGAGGAAGGTAAACTTCCAAACTCAGTCTATGAGGCCACCATCACCCTAATACCAAAACCTGACAAAGATGTCACAAAAAAAGAAAACTACAGGCCAATATCATTGATGAACATAGATGCAAAAATCCTCAACAAAATTCTAGCAATCAGAATCCAACAACACATTAAAAAGATCATATACCATGACCAAGTGGGCTTTATCCCAGGGATGCAAGGATTCTTCAATATCCACAAATCAATCAATGTAATTCACCACATTAACAAATTGAAAAATAAAAGCCATATGATTATCTCAATAGATGCAGAGAAGGCCTTTGACAAAATTCAACATCCATTTATGATAAAAACCCTCCAGAAAGCAGGAGTAGAAAGAACATACCTCAGCATAATAAAAGCTATATATGACAAACCCACAGCAAACATTATCCTCAATGGTGAAAAATTGAAAGCATTTCCCCTAAAGTCAGGAACAAGACAAGGGTGCCCACTTTCACCGCTACTATTCAACATAGTTCTGGAAGTTTTGGCCACAGCAATCAGAGTTGAAAAAGAAATAAAAGGAATCCAAATTGGAAAAGAAGAAGTAAAACTCTCACTGTTTGCAGATGACATGATTCTCTACATAGAAAACCCTAAAGACTCCACCAGAAAATACTAGAGCTAATCAACCAATATAGTAAAGTTGCAGGATATAAAATCAACACACAGAAATCCCTTGCATTCCTATATACTAATAATGAGAAAGTAGAAGAAGAAATTAAGGAAACAATTCCATTCACCATTGCAACGAAAAGAATAAAATACTTAGGAATATATCTACCTAAAGAAACTAAAGACCTATATATAGAAAACTATAAAACACTGATGAAAGAAATCAAAGAGGACACTAATAGATGGAGAAATATACCATGTTCATGGATTGGAAGAATCAATATAGTGAAAATGAGTATACTACCCAAAGCAATGTACAAATTCAATGCAATCCCTATCAAGCTACCAGCCATATTTTTCACAGAACTAGAACAAATAATTTCAAGATTTGTATGGAAATACAAAAAACCTCAAATAGCCAAAGCAATCTTGAGAAAGAAGAATGGAACTGGAGGAATCAACTTGCCTGACTTCAGGCTCTACAAAGCCACAGTCATCAAAACAGTATGGTACTGGCACAAAGACAGACATATAGATCAATGGAACAAAATAGAAAGCCCAGAGATAAATCCACACACATATGGACACCTTATCTTTGACAAAGGAGGCAAGAATATACAATGGAGTAAAGACAATCTCTTTAACAAGTGGTGCTGGGAAAACTGGTCAAACACTTGTAAAAGAATGAAACTAGATCACTTTCTAACACCGCACACAAAAGTAAATTTAAAATGGATTAAAGATCTAAATGTAAGACCAGAAACTATAAAACTCCTAGAGGAGAACATAGGCAAAACACTCTCTGACATAAATCACAGCAGGATCCTCTATGATCCACCTCCCAGAATTCTGGAAATAAAAGCAAAAATAAACAAATGGGATCTAATTAAAATTAAAAGCTTCTGCACAACAAAGGAAACTATAAGCAAGGTGAAAAGACAGCCTTCTGAATGGGAGAAAATAATAGCAAATGAAATAACTGACAAACAACTAATCTCAAAAATATACAAGCAACTTACGCAGCTCAATTCCAGAAAAATAAACGACCCAATCAAACAATGGGCCAAAGAACTAAATAGACATTTCTCCAAAGAAGACATACGGATGGCTAACAAACACATGAAAAGATGCTCAACATCACTCATTATCAGAGAAATGCAAATCAAAACCACAATGAGGTACCACTTCACACCAGTCAGAATGTCTGCAATCCAAAAATCTGCAAGCAATAAATGCTGGAGAAGGTGTGGAGAAAAGGGAACCCTCCTACACTGTTGGTGGGAATGCAAACTAGTACAGCCACTATGGAGAACAGTGTGGAGATTCCTTAAAAAATTGCAAGTAGAATTGCCTTATGACTCAGAAATCCCACTGCTGGGCATACACACTGAGGAAATCAGAATTGAAAAAGACACATGTACCCCAATGTTCATCGCAGCACTGTTTATAATAGCTAGGACATGGAAACAACCTAGATGTCCATCAGCAGAGGAATGGATAAGAAAGCTGTGGTACATATACACGACGGAGTATTACTCAGCTGTTAAAAAGAATTCATTTGAATCAGTTCTGATGAGATGGATGAAACTGGAGCCAATTATACAGAGTGAAGTAAGCCAGAAAGAAAAACACCAAAACAGTATACTAACACATATATATGGAATTTAGAAAGATGGCAATGATGACCCTGTATGCAAGACAGCAAAAAAGACACAGATGTGTATAGAGGACTTTTGGACTCAGAGGGAGAGGGAGAGGATGGGATGATTTGGGAGAATGGCATTGTAACATGTATACTATCATGTAAGAATCGAATCGCCAGTCTATGCCTGATGCAGGACACAGCATGCTTGGGGCTGGTGCACGGGGATGACCCATAGAGATATTATGGGGAGGGAGGTGGGAGGGGGGGTTCATGTTTGGGAACGCCTGTACACCCGTGGTGGATTCATGTCAATATATGGCAAAACCAATACAGTATTGTAAAGTAAAATAAAGTAAAAATAAATTTTAAAAAGATATTTAGAATTTCATGAGGAAATTGGCAAGTAATTTGGACTGGTTGAACAATTACAAAAGGACACCAAAACCCACACTTTTCTGAAATAAAAGTCTAACTGAAAGTTTACTTTTAGTAACATGCACAATTAAATAGTAGGCAGAGAATAGGTAGAAAACAGTTTTAGTTTAAATAAGAAAATAGTGAACAAATGTATCTGTTCTATATTCTAGGAACAATAATTTTAGCCAAAGCCATTAATGCATCAGAAGTGAGCTTTACAGACTTTGTATCTTGGTGTGTTTGCAGGTATTCTATTGTTAGTGTTAATTATTCAAGCATTTAAGTGTTGCCAGATAACATCCCCCCAGAATGAATAAAATCATTAAAAAATTCAATCTTTTCAATGCTGCTGTCACACGCCTCAGTTAAATTCTACTAATTTTTTACAGTGTATTTTTCAAGAACAATGATGTGTAATGAACTGCTGGTAAGTTATTTTGTACAAAATATATTTTTATTTAAGACAAATATTTAAAATTATAAGAAGAAAGAAAGAATAGAAGAAAAGGGGAAGGAAAGAATAGGAAGGAAGAAGGGAAGGAAAAAAGAGAGGAAGGAATTTATTGGCTAGAGCAATAAATTTGGTTCTGTGTTTGAGGAGAATGGTACATATAACTATTAATAAATTAATGTCTAGAGATAGAAATTCACAACAATGAGAAGCATCCAGGAAGTAGAATCAGTAAGGCTTGGTGATGGATTTGGGGGTTATATAAAGGAAGGGAAACCAACAATGGCAGCATGCTTGTTTTGCACCTGGATATGTGGAATACAGTGACCTGAGGCAATCATTGGAGGAAAAACAGGTTTAGAAGCCATTAGGGTGGGAAAAAGAAGAAAAGGTGGGAGATGACAAGTTCTGTTTTGAACATTTTGGACTATCTGTAAGTCATCTAAGAGGAAACATGGGTAGATACTTAGGTATTACTGACTGCAACTCAGAAAAGGAATTTGGGCTCCAAGCAGACTACTAAGGATCATCAGTGTATACTTGATTCATAAGAGATGATGAGCTCTCACGTCCATGAGGAACACTAGAGGATAAAAACACTAAAGAAAGATGAAAATACAAGCAAATAGAGGATGGAAACCAAGAGACTACAGCTTCAAAACAATCAAGAGCAAGGAGTATCCCAAGGAAAAGTGTGTGGTGTGTGCTTAGTCATGTCTGACTCTTTGCAACCACATGGACTATAGCCCTCCAGGCTCCTCTGTCCGTGGGATTTTTCCAGGCAAGAATACTGGAGTGGGTTTCCATTTCCCACTCCAGGGGATATTCCTGACCCATAGATCAAACTGACATTTCTCACATCTCCTATATTGGTAGGTGGATTCTTTATTACTGCGCCAACTGGGAATCCATTACAAGGAAAGTGTAACCAATATTTCCTGATATTAATAAAAAGCCACTTACAGGGAAGCACCAAGGGGATCCTTAGTTAAGACAGTGAGAACAGCTTAACTAAATAGAAACCAAACTACCATCAATTACATAGTCAATGAGATCTCAATAATGAAGCATTAAGAAATCAATTAATATAATCAATAAATTAACATATTAAAGGAGAAACACCAATAGGGAAAAAAATTTAGTAAAGTTCTACATCTATTCACAATAAATATTCTCAGAAAGCTGGAAACAATATAAAATATTCTTTTTTTCTGATAAAAAGTTGTCTATAAAACCCTAGAGTAAATACTATACTTATCAATGGTACATAGAAATCATTCCCTTTGAGTTTGAAACCAAATCAGCAATAAACATCTAAGTTTATTTTTTTGGAAGTTTTCACCAATCTCAGTAAGATCAGAAAATTATATAAAAGATACAAATTGTAAAGCTTGAAATAAAACTATCTTTATTCATACATTATGATTTATAGTACATGAAAATCTAAACATATTCTTTAATACATTGTCAGAATAAGATCAAGAGACACAAAACAAACATGTAAAAATCCATTCCATTTCTTCATACCGTCAAGAGTTAAAAAGAATTATTCTTTTAAAAGAAAAAATTACCATTATCTTAGCAAAAATCAAGTATCTAAGAAAAATTCATATGTAAAACGTTTATGGGGAATACTAATGGGTGTAATCAAACCTAACTTTTTTAAATATAAGTCATTATCATACTCATTTTCCTGTGTTCAATATGTGATCCAAGGACATTAAATTCTCTAGATTGCTGAATATGTTAAATTTTCCTGCTTGATATCTAGATCATGGCTCTGGCCCAGGTCTAAAAGCAACCACTGCTAATAATATAGTAATGGCCATTCCTTCTCCATGAATACCAGCTTTGTTTCTTTCTTCTAGTCCAGTCACTTGATGTGTATATATATATACATATACATATATATATATATTATATATATATATATATATATATATGTATATATATATATAAAATCATAGCTATAGGCTGAAATTTTCCATGTGAGGTGATTGATGGGTAACAAGATAATCTCTTATTTGCTAACATGCAAATACAAGTACTGATATTTCATCATCCCTTTTGTATTTTTGTTGCCTACCAAATTTGTGTCTACATTTAGCTGTGGAAGATAATCTAAGGTAAGAATCCTACAGACTATAAGTTTTGGAAATCAACCGAAGTGTATCCTTATCCAAGTATGTGAGAAAAACATTGATCAGAACATTGTCCACCATAAAGAACGGACTTGTGGACACAGTGGGAAGGAAAGGCTGGGATGAACGGAGGGCAGCACTGACATATATACACCACCACGTGTAAAATAGACAGCTGGTGGAAAGCTGCTGCACAGCACAGGGAGCTCAGCTCAATGCTCTGTGATGATCTAAGGTGTAGGATTGGGGGTGGGATGGGAGGGAGGCTTAAGAGAGAGGGGTTATATGTATCCATATAGCTGATTCACATTATCACATAGCAGAAGCTAAAAGTAATTATCCTCCAACTAAAAAAGAAATAAAATTTTAAAAAATACAAATTAACAGTTTCATTAAAAAAAAAAAAGAACACTGTCCAGAATGGGAAGAACAGAGTCTGTGGCATGCCCTATAGCCTGCCATTAAACAGAATTATGAGATCATTTACAAATAGACTTAATTGCACTATATTAAAGTTCTTATTCTTTGTTTTGTCCACAAGTATCACAAGAATCTATACCTGAAGCTTTACTGGAATCAAGATATAAGACATCAACTATATGCTCATGTCAGTAAGTCTACAAATTATAGCCCACAGGAAATAGTGTGCCAGAACTTTCTGCAGTTCTTTAGCATAAAAGATGCTTATACTAACTATGGTGGTTTTTGTCAAGGTTTAGAGATGTTCTATATTTGTTATATATGTCCTCTTGTTCAGCTATGTCTTTTAAACAATATCACAATAATACTAGAAGTGAGCCAAGAAGTTAATCAGGAAGAAGTCAACATCTGATGAGACATTTATAAACTGAATTAGTCATGTATTTTGCTAATTATAAAAGTAATCACAATGATAAACATAATAGGTTACATTTACCCTATGTCTGTGATGGTTTAGTCACTCAGTCATGTCTGACTCTTGAGACCCCATGGACTGTAGCCTGCCAGGCTCCTCTGTCTATGGGATTCTCCAGGCAAGAATACTCCAGTGGTTTGCCATCTTCTTCTCTGGGGGATCTTCCTGATCCAGGGATATAACCCAGGTCTCCTGCATTGCAGACAGATTCTCTGCCAACTAAGCGATGAGGAAAGCCCCTACTACATGTCTATCTCTGGGTTAAATTTCTTATTTTGAATATTTTTATGTAGTCACCTAAGACCATAAGCAAGAATGTTTACAGCAGTGTTCAAAATGAAACAATTTTTTGTTTTATTTTAGAAAGGATGTCTTTTTAATTTGTCTTCTATCATATTAGAAGAAAAGGATCCCTTCTCAGGAGGCTCCAGTGATCACAACCACACTTGGTCAGCCTCCGCATGTCCACAGACAGAAATGTAAGGAAATTCTACGTGCTCCAAGGAAGACATCAAGTTTCATGTCCAACACGAGCTACCACCACAGCTGGAGATATGAAGACTCACCACATCTTACCTGTTTTATATCAGTTCCCACAGAAAGTCCAAGACTCTAAGCAGTGTTATTTTATGTCCCTTGTGGTTCTGTAAGCTCATTTGATCCCCTAAGAAGCATTGTGGTATAACTAATATTCACAAATTCAAAAGCATTCAAGCACCATGGAACTGGTAAAAATTAATGGTGTGAAGAATGATACAAGAGGCAAGGGTAGAGAGTGACAAAACAGAGGATGTATGACCCACTCGGTTCAGTTCAGTTCAGTTGCTCAGTCCTGTCCCAACTCTTTGGGACCCCATGGACTGCAGCATGCTAGGCCTCCCTGTCCATCACCAACTCCTGGAGTTTACTCAAAACTTTGAATGCATATTCAGGACCAGTTTCCTTTAGGATGGACTGGTTGGATCTCCTTGCTGTCCAAGGGACTCTCAAGAATCTTCTCCAACACCATAGTTCAAAAGCATGAATTCATAGGCACCCAGCTTTCTTTATAGTCCAACTCTAACATCCATACATGACTACTGGAAAAAACCATAGTTTTGACTAGATGAAACTTGGTTGGCAAAGTAATGTCTCTGCTTTTTAATATGCTGTCTAGGTTGGTCATAACTTTTCTTCCAAGGAGCAAGTGTCTTTTAATTTCATGGCTGCAGTCACCATCTGCAGTGATTTTGGAGCCCCAAAAAATAAAGTCTGACACTGTTTCCACTGTTTCCCCATCTATTTGCCATGAAGTGATGGGACCAGATGACATGATATTAGTTTTCTGAATGATGAGTTTTAAGCAAACTTTTTCACTCTCCTCTTTCACTTTCATCAAGAGACTCTAGTTCTTTGTCCCTTTCTGCCATCAGAGTAGTATCATCTGCATATCTGAGGTAACTGATATTTCTCCTGGTAATCTTGATTCCAGCTTGTGCTTCATCCAGCCCAGCATTTCTCATGTTGTACTCTGCATATAAGTTAAATAAGTTTATTGTTAAATAAACAATATACAGCCTTGACATACTCCTTTCCCGATTTGGAATCAGTCTGTTGTTCCATGTCCAGTTCTAATTGTTGCTCCTTGACCTGCATACAGATTTCTCAGGAGGGAGATCAGATAACCCACCCAGAGGTATTTAATCTTTTTTTAATTAGAAAAACATTGTGCTGTAACAAAAGCAAACTAAATTTTTCTCACTCCTATCCCAGTCTTCGGAGAAGGCAATGGCACCCCACTCTAGTACTCTTGGCCTGGAAAATCCCATGGACGGAGGAGCCTGGTAGGCTGCAGTCCATGGGGTCACTAGGACTCAGATACTACTGAGCGACTTCACTTTCACTTTTCACTTTCATGCACTGGAGAAGGAAATGACAACCCACTCCAGTATTCTTGCCTGAAGAATCCCAGGGACAGGGGAGCCTGGTGGGCTGCAATCTATGGGTCACACAGAGTTAGACACGACTGAAGCATCTTAGCAGCAGCAGCAGCAGCAGCAGCATCCCAGTCTTTGCCATCCCATGGACTGTAGCCCGCCAGGCTCCTCTACCCATGGAATTCTTCAGGCAAGAATACTGGAGTGGGTTGCCATTTCCTTCTCCAGGAGATCTTCCTTGGAATCAAACCTGGATCTCCTGCATTGCAGGTGGATTCTTTACCATCTGAGACACCACGGTCTCGAAATCCAGGCTGGAAATATTAATTTCAATAAATCTATCCTAAGAAAAAATTTTTTTTTTCCTGAAGTCTATCTCTTTGTGCTTCCCAGGTGGCCCAGTGGTAAAGAATCTGCCTCCCAAATGCAGGAGACATGAGATGCAGGTTCAGTCTCTGAGTGAGGAAGATCCCCTGGAGAAGGAAATGACAACTCACTTCAGTATTTTTGCCTGGAAAATGCCATGGACAGAGGAGCCTGAATGGCTATGGTCCATAGGGTTACAAAGAATCAGATGTGACTGAATGAGAACACACACAGATGCCCTTTAACCAATACACTGTCCCCACTGAGATCAAAATTCATAATATGCCGAATAATGACCATTCACTTTTATCCTTCTGCTCTCATACTGTTCCAGTGAACACAGAAACAGATACATTTTCAAAGGTAGTATTAATCATTTTACCTTTTATTTACCATTACCTAGCCTCATAAAACCACTGAAATCAAAATCTATTCATTCATATCAGCAAATATTTATTGAATGCCTACCATATTCCTACCATGGAGAGGAAATGGCAACCCACTCCAGTATTCTTGCCTGGAGAATCCACAGACAGTGGAGCCTGAAAGGCTATGGTCCATTGAGTCACAGAGTCAGACACGACTGAAGTGACTTAGCACACCCATAACATGTGTTAAATGTTATGCTAGATCTGAGGCCTCTTTTCCCAATACTTTTGTTTTGATTAGCTCTGTTTTTTTCTTCAAAAAATTGCATGTGTGGTATTTCTGGATCCTGGCATTTCCATAAAGGACTTGATTTTACCTTCACACTAGAGTAATAGCATGGCTGACAACATAAAGGTCACAACTCTTTCTCTTTGGAGATCCGTAAATACTACTTCCTTGTCTTCTAACTGGAGACCATCCAGCTACCTTCCCTTGGTAGGCAACCTTTGTTTTCATCCAGAAGCATGTGTGGTTTTTCTCTTTATCTTTGGAACATGGTATATTTGCTAGGATGCGTGAAAAAGTATGTCTATTTATTTTTTCACTATGCTTATCCAGGGCTCAATAGTCCTTTTGAATTGAAAATCAGTCTTTCTTTCCACTCAGGAATATTTTTTCTGCTTCTTTGATTATCTTCTAGCATTTATATTATCTCCATTTTGATCATTTCTTTTCATTCCCCACATCAGAACAAATGGCTAAGCTGAGGGATAAATAACCACCCAGCACAGCTATTTTCCTCTTGATTGTAAAGTAGCTAAAGATGTTAGGAAATTTTCCAAATAGAAGAAAAAGAAGAGAAAGCAATCAAAATGCTCATGGTCTCACATTGGCCTCTGCTCTTTGAGACAGATATCTGCTGTTTTCTCCACAGAGGGTTAACTGACAAGGAACACAAGATTTGAGAAATCCTAAGTGAATAGACTTCAGGTTAACAAGAATCTGATCAACAGAAAACTGGGTTTCACTCACAATGACCTTCCAATTAGAAGGTCATTTAGAAGGTCCAATTAGAAGATAATACAATTCTCTTGTATTTCATTTTGATGACAAATAAAAATGAGAATGGAGTAATCACAGTTCAAGCATACACCAAGGGTGTAAAGTGACCATTGAGGATCTAGTCTCAGACACTTCTCTGTCTCACTGAAAACTGGAACTTTCTTTGAACTCTACCAGATCGAAGAATATCACCAGTGGTATTCAAAATACCTGCCAGCTACAACCTTATGGTCTCACCATTAATAAGGACTGTGCAAGAGATTCAGAATACTTTGGAAGTGGTTTATGAATTGAAGCAGTGTGTATGTTTACCATGATTTATTCAGATAAATATTTTCCAGTGTTTATCTGGGTTTAAGGAAATACATATTTATTTTGAAAATATAGATCAAATGCCTACCAAGTACAAGGCACTGTACTGGGTATGGTTCAAAGCCTCATATAAAGAAAACCATATATTGTCAGTTCTAAGCATAATATTTCAGCCTGAAGTCCTGAAAATAATACTTAATCATTATTATCATTAAAATGCTTTCCCATGTATAAAAGCAATATCTTAAGTGTATGAGGAAAAATTACTTTACATCATTAATTATAATGGTTGTCACATTTTTAAGCTTCTATCCAATAATAGCTGCAGGCAAACTTGAGTAGATAAAAATATCTCATATACCCTGTATGTGTGGCATGCCACCTAAGAAGAGGATGAGAACTATCTGCTCCCATAAAGTATGTTAGTCGCTCAGTCGTGTCCGACTGTTTGCAACCCCATGGACTCTACAGTCCATGAAATTCTCCAGGCCAGAATACTGGAGTAGGTAGCTTTTCCCATCTCCCAGGGAATCTTCCCAACCCAGGGATCAAACCCAGCTCTCCCACATTTCAGGTGGATTTTTTACCAGCTGAGGCACAAGGGAAGCCCAAGAATACTAGGGTGGGTATCCTATGCCTTCTCCAGCAATCTTCCTGACCCAGGAATTGAACCAGGGTCTCCTGTATTGTAGGCAGACTCTTTACTAACTGAGCTGTCAGCTCCCATGAAAGAAGTATTTTATTGCTGAATTACAAGTGCATGAAGATCATAAAAAGTGGACTGACTTTTAGTTCATTGTATTACAGTTTTTAAATTCTCTAAAATCAGCCTTTTATTGTTTGTAGTTCAGTTCAGTTCAGTTGCTCAGTCATATCCGACTCTTTGCGACCCCATGAATCACAGCACGCCAGGCCTACCTGTCCATCACCAACTCCCGGAGTTCAATCAGACCCACGTCCATCGAGTCCGTGATGCCATCCAGCCATCTCATCTTTGGTCGTCCCCTTCTCCTCCTGCCCCTAATCCCTCCCAGAATCAAAGTCTTTTCCAATAAGTCAATCCTTCTCATGAGGTGGCCAAAGTACTGGAGTTTCAGCTTTACCATCATTCCTTCCAAAGAATTCCCAGGGTTGATCTCCTTCAGAATGGACTGGTTGGATCTCCTTGCAGTCCAAGGGACTCTCAAGAGTCTTCTCCAACACCACAGTTCAAAAGCATCAATTCTTTGGCTCTCAGCCTCCTTCACAGTCCAACTCTCACATCCATATGTGACTATTGGAAAAACCATAGCCTTGACTAGACAGACCTTAGTCAGCAAAGTAATGTCTCTGCTTTTGAATATGCTATCAAGGTTGGTCATAGCTTTTCTTCCAAAGAGTAAGCATCTTTTAATTTCATGGCTGCAGTCACCATCTGCAGTGATTTTGTTGGACACTCAACTCTCATCCCTCCACACCCAATACTGTGTAGCCCTCTACCTTAGGTCCTCCACAAAACTACAGCCTATTTTTTATCTCCATTGTACATAGAGGCAGCAGTAAAGTATAGGAAAGTCATTAGGGTTGCAGATATAATTTCACTGCATGATCTGAATACAATTATCCCCATGAAAACAGTAAGAATACAAATAAGAGCTGACATCTACTGGGCTCTTGCTCTGTCTAATCAGTGTCTTCACTGTTAATCATTTTACTTGTCTCAGTTCAGTCACTCAGTCATGTCCGACTCTTTGTGGCCCCATGAACAACAGAACACCAGGCATCTCTGTCCATCACCAACTCCCAGAGTTTACCCAAACTCATGTCCATCGAGTTGGTGATGCCATCCATCTCATCCTCTGTTGTCCCCTTCTCCTCCTGCCCCTAATCCCTCCCAGCATCAGAGTCTTTTCCAGTGAGTCAACTCTTCACATCAGGTGGCCAAAGTACTGGAGTTTCAGCTTTAGCATCAGTCCTTCCAATGAACCCAGGACTGATCTTTAGAATGGACTGGCTGGATCTCCTTGCAGTCCAAGGGACTCTCAAGAGTCTTCTCCAACACCACAATCAAAGCATCAGTTCTTTGGTGCTCAGCTTTCTTCACAGTCCAACTCTCACATCCATACATGACTACTGGAAAAACCATAGCCTTGACTAGATGGACCTTTGTTGACCAAGTAATGTCTCTGCTTTTCAATATGCTATCTAGGTTTGTCTTAATTTTTCTTCTAAGGAGTAAGCATTTTTTTAACTTCATGGCTGCAATCACCATCTGCAGTGATTTTGGAGTCCCCCCCAAAATAAAGCCAGCCACTGTTTCCACATTTATATCCCATGAAGTGATGGGACCAGATGCCATGATCTTTGTTTCTGAATGTTGAGCTTTAAGCCAACGTTTTCACTCTCCTCTTTCACTTTCATCAAGGGCCTCTTTATTTCTTCTTCACTTTCTGCCATAAGGGTGGTGTCATCTGCATATCTGAGGTGATTGATATTTCTCCAGGCAATCTTGATTCCAGCTTGTGCTTCTTCCAGTCCAGCGTTTCTCATGATGTACTCTGCATATAAGCTAAATAAGCAGGGTGACAATACACAGCCTTGATGTATTCCTTTTCCTATTTGGAACCAGTCTGTTGTTCCATGTCCAGTTCTAACTGTTGCTTCCTGACCTGCATATAGGTTTCTCAAGGGGCAGGTCAGGTGTTCTGGTATTCCCATCTCTTTCAGAATTTTCCACAGCTTATTGTGATCCACATAGTCAAAGGCTTTGGCATAGTCAATAAATCAGAAACAGATGTTTTTCTGGAACTCTCTTGCTTTTTCGATGATCCAGTGGATGTTGGCAATTTGATCTCTGGTTCCTCTGCCTTTTCTAAAACCAGCTTGAACATCTGGAAGTTCATGATTCATGTATTGCTGAAGCCTGGCTTGGAAAATTTTTAGCATTAAAAAATGGCATTTAATTTGATGTACTTTCCTGACTATTTACATATTAATAAAATAGGAGGTAAATTTAAAATTTTAAATTTACAATCAGAAGCACATATAATGGAGGAAAAAAGCAGAGAAGTTGTAGCATACTAGGGAGATTGGTTTTAGGAGAAAGCAATTTGAATCATGCTTTTTATAATAGCTGCATACTACAACCCTACTTGTTCTAGGTGCTCAATTGTGTCCAACTCTTTGTGACCCCATAGACTGTAGCCTACCAGCTCAACACTTCATGGAATTCTGCAAGAAGAATACTGGAGTAAGTTGCCATTCTCTTCTCCAGGTGATCTTCCCGACCCAGGGATCAAACCCAGGTCTCATGCATTGCAGATGGATTCTTTACCATCTAACCCAATTTAAGATAGTAAATCAGGAGACAATGTTTTTCAAGCTACAAACCACAGTGATAAAGCAAATTGGAAGTAAGACAAAATTTGGAGGCAATAAAACAGACACAGATGTAGTAAGGGTTGTGATTTAGCAAACGAAAAATGTAGAAAACCAGCTATAGGGAAAGCTGAGAAGGAACCTGATTTGTATTATAGAATATGATGAGGATGAAGGTGAGGTCAAAACTGATTGGTTGAAAGACGCATTGGGGTAATTTGATTTGGAAAGCCCTTTCAGGTTTCCACACAGCTGTGCAGCTAGCCCTCCCTTTGCTGCACCAGACTTTCCTTCTCTGGAGAGGTCACTTGTCTGGACTGGGGATTGGACACACTAAAGACAGAGAAAGAGTTCTGAAAACTGCAGATTCATTCAGTGTTAATGTCCTCAAAGTTGAAACAGAAGCTTCTTTTCCTTCTAATCCCCCAAAATATTAAAGCCAGGATTATTCCCTCCAGACTGATTGGAAATGTCTTCTTTAGGGATCCTGAGTGGATGTTTTTAAAATACCTAAAGATACTTTGTTTATATGCCAATGATAAGTTTCAAAATACAACTTTAAAAAAATACACACACTACAACAACAATCAAAGCTACCAAAAATATCCAGGAATTGGTTAAAAAATTTACAGAATTGATTTGTAACAATACTTTAAAAGTCTACATGTGGGGCAAGTTTTTAATTAATAGAGTGACTTGCCTTGTTTTTTCTTAAAAAGACTAAATATTGTGAAAATGTTAGGCCCAAATCAATTGAGAAATATGATATCAGTACATTGCTTTCATTAAAGATATTTTAAGTTATCATGATGTTCAACTGAAAAACTAAATAAGAATAGCAGGAAAAAGTCTGAAACATAAAATCAATGGAAGCACAAATGATATTTCACGCACTGAAACATGACAAGTATGCTGTAAACAGAAAAATTTGGCTTTGATAGAATAAATCAATAATACAAGAATGGAAAGTACAGATGGAAGAATATATAAGAACTTATATGATAAATGTGAATTTCCTAGCCAGTAGGAAAAAAGTGATTAAGTAGAGTAACAACTGACCAGTCATGTACTCAAAATTTAAGTTAGATTGATATATATTTTTTGATTGGGGTGTAATTGATCTACAATGTTGCATTAGTTTTAGGTGTATAGCAAAGTGAATCTGTTATACATAAACATATATCCATAGATTGATATGTTTCTGTAACATAGAAGCTGTTCAATAGTAGGTTTTAAATTTCAAAACAAATTATTCTAAAGCATACCAGGAGAAAAAATTAAATGTATACAGATAAATTCCAAGTAGATAAATTATGTACATATAATATATAAAAAATGTATAGATATCTTAGACCAGAAAGGCTTGTTACAAGCATGCAATAAAATCAGAAGCCATAGAGAAGAAAATCCATAGATTGAACACATAATCAAATTTTATTTTAAAATAATTAAGCTAACACTTATTCAGCCTGCATTATATGCTGCAGCCATGAAATTAAAAGACGCTTACTCCTTGGAAGAAAAGTTATGACCAACCTAGATAGTATATTCAAAAGCAGAGACATTACTTTGCAGACGAAGGTCCATCTAGTTAAGGCTATGGTTTTTCCTGTGGTCATGTATGGATGTGAGAGTTGGACTGTGAAGAAGGCTGAGCGCTGAAGAACTGATGCCTTTGAACTGTGGTGTTGGAGAAGACTCTTGAGAGTCCCTTGGACTGCAAGGAGATCCAATCAGTCCATTCTGAAGGAGATCAACCCTGGGATTTCTTTGGAAGGAATGATGGTAAAGCTGAAACTCCAGTACTTTGGCCACCTCATGTGAAGAGTTGACTCATTGGAAAAGACTCTGATGCTGGGAGGGATTGGGGGCAGGAGGAGAAGGGGACGACAGAGGATGAGATGGCTGGATGGCATCACGGACTTGATGGATGTGAGTCTGAGTGAACTCCGGGAGTTGGTGATGGACGGGGAGGCCTGGCGTGCTGCGATTCATGGGGTCGCAAAGAGTCAGACACGACTGAGTGAGTGAACTGAACTGAACTGATCTGAACTGATATGCTGAGTATGATGTTATTTCATTTATTCTTCACACCAGTGTTATGTTTATATTCTGTTATTATTTCCATTTTTCGAACAAAGACACTGAGGTTCATCAAAGAAAGTGATCTGACCAAGGTCCTATAACCTTCAAGTGATGCATGATGCCAAATCCTACACTGATTATTCCTAACTGGTCATCCATGGGTCCTCTAGCCAGGGGCTCACAGTTGGACGCCCTCATTACTCCAAGATCAATAGGTGGAGGGAAGTAATTTTTGACAACTTCAGAAGTAATAGGTTCTTCAGGCACAGGCAGCTGCGGCTCAGAGATCTCTGGTGGGAAGGGGAAACCCTGACATCCAGGTGACACAGGGTGCAGGCTAAAGTCTGAATGAAGTAGATCTGAAGTCTTCACTGGTGACAAGACCCTATACAATCTGCCTACCACCCACACCCAACGCCCTCATAGCTGGGAGATCTGCCCCATACTGACACCTTTATTGTTGCATTGCCTTCCAACTGTTCCCCCAACACTCCAGGCTCCTCCAGCTTCACAGTCTTGAGGGATGGTCCCTCTGCCTGCAATCCACATGTTTCACTGCTAAGTACCACATGTCTTTCTGCAAAAGTTCCCTGAGGCTTCCCATGTCTCCCCAACCCTGAT
The DNA here is from genome assembly GCF_032405125.1 of Capricornis sumatraensis. Lineage (NCBI taxonomy): Eukaryota > Metazoa > Chordata > Mammalia > Artiodactyla > Bovidae > Capricornis > Capricornis sumatraensis. The sequence goes on along the minus strand of NC_091072.1, from coordinate 142,623,515 downwards.
CAACCATCTCCTCCTTCCCCAGTGTTTTTCCCTCCTTGGCACTTATTACTATCAAACATAGATTAGATTGGTTTTGGTTTTGTCTGTTATCCTTCTTGCCCCTAAAAGGAAAATCCCAAGAGAGCAGGAGGTTTTTCTATTTTGCTCACTTCTGTATTCCTGTGCTGTGCTTATTTGCCCAGTCATGTCCAACTATTCATGACTCCGTGGACTGTGGCCAGCCAGACTCCTCTGTCCATGGGGATTCTCCAGGCAAGCATACTGGAGTGGGTTGCCATGCCCTCCTCCAGGGAATCTTCCCAACCCAGAAATAAACCAAGGTCTCCCGCGTTGCAGGTGGATTCTTTACCAGCTGAACCATAAGGGAAGCCCAAGAATACTGGAGTGGGTAGGCAATCCCTTCTCCAGCATAACTTCTAGACCCAAGAATTGAACTGGGGGGCTCCTGCATTGCTGGCAGATACTTTACCATCTGAGCCACTAGGTCCTAGCATTTAGAATATTTCTGAGAAATAAATTAATAACATGATTTATTTTTAAAAAGGAAAAGGGGGTCATTTCCCCAAACTGCAAATATTAGTGACTGTCTCTTTGAATTTTTTAAAAGTCTTGCATAAAAACTGACTGAGAAACAAGGAAACGAAAGGTGCTTTTAAAAAAATTATTTTTTATTTTTTTCTTTGGCTATGCCAGGTCTTGGTTGTGGCAGGCAAAAATCTTCACTGCAGCAGGATCTTTAGTTGCAGCATGCAGGATCTTGAGTTGTGGCATGTGGGCAGGATCAGTTCTCTGATCAGTGATCAAACCAGGCTCCTGCACTGGGAGCTCAGAGTCATAGCCCCTCAGTCAGCAGGGAAGTCCCTAAAAGCTATTTCTGATCAGACTAAGATGTCCAAAACAGCCAGCCAGTAATCACCAAAATGAGTAGAGGACCAATACAAGAAAAGCAGCTGAAATAGGGATTTTGCCCACTTTAGGTACAGCTGAGTGTGAGGGTCCTAAATGAGGTCTGAAGGGGTGGGAGCTGTCTGTGTCACAAACACCCCTACAGCTAGCTCCCTTACAAACAGAGCCCTACAGTGAGCAGAAACTGCCAAAGTAATCAAAATTGAGCAGAATAGAGATAAAACAAAAAGAGACAATCCAGACAAAAAGGTAGGATAAGAACATGGCCAGGAAATGTCACAAAACAAACCATTACAATTTTTAAAATGATTTCTGTGTTAGATTTCAACACACGGCATTTAATGTTATTGATTGATTGATTTTGGCTCTGCTGGGTCTTCTTTTCTCTAGTTGCAGTGTGCAGGCTTCTCTTGTTGCAGAGTACGGGCTCTAGGCTCCTGGGCTTCAGTAGGTGTGGTTTGTGAGCTCAATAGTTTCAATTCCCAGGCTCTAGAGCACAGGCTCAGTAGCTGTGGTACACGAGCTTAGTTGCTTCATGACATCTGGGATTTTCCTGGACCAGGGATGGAACCTGTGTCTCCTGCACTGACAGGCAGGTTCTTTACCACTGAGCCACCAGGGAAACCTCTACAATTTTTAATAACGTAAGAAGAGTTCAGCTTTGCAAAGGTAGGAAATTTGTCTATCTGACCCATGCTTCCCTATAAAAGTTTTAAGTGAATGTAAAAATGATTTCATGTACCAACTTTTAGCTCTAAAGAATGTAAGTCAAATCTCCTACAAAATTTTAATGAGGAAAAGTGACAATAATTAAAAGAACAACATCCCTAGGGATAATGAAAATACTTCAAAAAGATGAACACAGAAAAAACACAATAAAAAACAAAAACTCCAGAACCTTCTAATAGAAATGAGATAACAGGACTCAGGAAAGAATTAGAAATAAAAGGGAAAAAAAATAAAACACTTCCTAGACAAAGTCTGAAATAGAAAGAAAATGAAAATAATGCATATGACAAAAGTACCTAAAAGAAATTAGAAATGAAAAGAAAAAAAAACAAAATCAGAAAGAATGAAGAGATAAATTAATTAAAAAGGGATTTTAGAGAAAGTAAAAATTATTGAGAACTAACCAAAGAGCCAACCTACAGTTACTAGGAGGCCTTAAAGAAGGAAAATACAGCAAGGTAACAGAATAAATTCTAAAAACACTAACTCAAGAAATGTTCCTGAAATTTCTTTTTAAAAGTTTTGAAACTGGAAGTTGAAAGAAAAAATTTGCCAACTGAGAATACTGACCCAGAACAACTAACATGAAGCCATGTCTTAATACGGTAATTGGACTTTAAAGAAAAAGAGAAAATTCCTTGGACATCTATGAAAAACTGCTAATGACTTACAACAGAAATAAAAATAGATTATTCTAAGAGTTCTTCACAGGAACTTTGATAAAAGAAAGTGAAATAACCTATTAAAGATGTGGAGAGAAAGCAAGTGTGATGTTTCTATATGAAAAAATAACACTCTAGTAAAAGTGTATAAACAGTTGTTAACTAAGGACTGTTGTTCTCATAAGTCCTTCTTAATGAATTTACTGGAGAATGAGTCTCAGATTTTCTAGGGAAAATCAATATAAATATTGGTAGAGCATAAAACATACAGTTACTTATAGAACTAAAACAAATGAAAGTTAAAAGAAAGAAAATAATGGCTATATGATCTGACAATCCAGTTAAATGGGAAACCCAATTAAAAATAGGATAGGGAAATGGAGAGAGCATATGCAAAAAAAATATATGAATAAAATTTAATACTGTCAAAAATCATGCAGTTGCTGGTAGTATTAATATTGTTATTCTGAGGCTACTTATGTAATGTGACAATATTCATTATCCATGGTTTCCCTAACTTTTTTAATAAGTCAAGAATTCATATATTCTCAGACATTATTTTTAAAAGACTCCTTTGCAAGGTGAAATTCATATGGTAACATCTAATGTTGTGTAATATTCCTGTGAGTAGAGAACAGAGTGACGACAGAAGAGTCAGAATGACTGAAATGTCTGCCTCATTGCTTATTTTAAAAAAACAGTCTTTGCTATCAGTTTTTCAATAGGCTCCAAAGACATCACAGTTGTCATATGATTTAATTTGAGGACATTAACAATCTCAATATCTAGGACACTTAAGGAATGGAATCAGACATTCATTTCTCTTGGCCTTGGCTATTTGATAATCTGCAGTCCTCCAAGGTGTAACGCCATCTTTCCCCAACAAGGAAAGGTCATGCTTTGGAACACTCTTGTTTCTCATGGCTGACTGTGACCATTGCTGGCAAAATGACTTTCCACTGATCTGCTGGAACATTTAAGCAGGCATGTCCAAGCTTGAGAAACAACCATTACTTCCTTTCTCAATTCAATAGCAAGATTGACCGTTTGATGTAAGAAATTCCATTACTCAGGAAATTTAACTCTGAGATGTTGCTGCTGTTGTTCAGTCGCTAAGTCGTGCCTGATTCTTTTTTGACCACATGGACAGTAGGCCGCCAGGTTCATCTGTCTATGGGATTTCTCAGGCAAGAATCAGTTCAGTTCAGTTCAGTCGCTCTGTCGTGTCCGACTCTTTGCGACCCCATGAATTGCAGCACGCCAGGCCTCCCTGTCCATCACCAACTCCCGGAGTTCACTCAAACTCACATCCATCGAGTCCGTGATGCCATCCAGCCATCTCATCCTCTGTCGTCCCCTTCTCCTCCTGTCCCCAATCCCTCCCAGCATCAGAGTCTTTTCCAATGAGTCAACTCTTCGCATGAGGTGGCCAAAGTACTGGAGCTTCAGCTTTAGCATCATTCCTTCCAAAGAAATCCCAGGGTTGATCTCCTTCAGAATGGACTGGTTGGATCTCCTTTCAGTCCAAAGGATTCTCAAGAGTCTTCTCCAACACCACACTTCAAAAGCATCAATTCTTCAGCGCTCAGCTTTCTTCACAGTCCAACTCTCACATCCATACATGACCACAGGAAAAACCATAGCTTTGACTAGACGGACCTTAGTCGGCAAAGTAATGTCTCTGCTTTTGAATATGCTATCTAGGTTGGTCATAACTTTTCTTCCAGGGAGTAAGCGTCTTTTAATTTCATGGTTGAAGTCACCATTTGCAGTGATTCTGGAGCCCAAAAAAATAAAGTCTGACACTGTTTCCACTGTTTCCCCATCTGTTTCCCATGAAGTGATGGGACCAGATGCCATGATCTTTGTTTCTGAATGTTGAGCTTTAAGCCAACGTTTTCACTCTCCTCTTTCACTTTCGTCAAGAGGCTTTTTAGTTCCTCTTCACATTCTGCCATAAGGGTGGTGTCATCTGCATATCTGAGGTTATTGATATTTCTCCCAGCAATCTTGATTCCAGCTTGTGTTCTTCCAGTCCAGCGTTTCTCAGACGTACTCTGCATATAAGTTAAATAAACATGGTGACAATATACAGCCTTGACGTACTCCTTGTCCTATTTGGAACCAGTCTGTTGTTCCATGTCCAGTTCTAACTGTTGCTTCCTGACCTGCATATAGGTTTCTCAAGAGGCAGGTTAGGTGGTCTGGTATTCCCATCTCTTTCAGAATTGTCCACAGTTTATTGTGATCCATGCAGTCAAAGGCTTTGGCATAGTCAATAAAGCAGAAACAGATGTTTTTCTGGAACTCTCTTGCTTTTTCCATGATCCAGCGGATCTTGGCAATTTGTTCTCTGGTTCCTCTGCCTTTTCTAAAACCAGCTTGGACATCAGGGAGTTCATGGTTCACGTATTGCTGAACCTTGCCTTGGAGAATTTTGAGCATTACTTTACTAGCATGTGAGATGAGTGCAATTATGTGGTAGTTTGAGCATCCTTTTGCATTGCCTTTCTTTGGAATTGGAAAGAAAACTGACCTTTTGCAGTTCTGTGGCCACTGCTGAGTTTTCCAAACATGCTGGCATAGTGAGTGCAGCACTTAAGAGCATCATCTCTCAGGATTTGAAAGAGCTCAACTGGAATGCCATCATCTCCACTAGCTTTGTTCATAGTGATGCTTTCTAAGGCCCACTTGACTTCACTTTCCAAGATGTCTGGCTCTAGATTAGTGATCACATCATCATGATTATTTGGGTCATGAGGATCTTTTTTGTACAGTTCTTCCGTGTATTCTTGCCACCTCTTCTTAATATATTCTGCTTCTGTTAGGTCCATACTATTTCTGTCCTTTATTGAGCCCATCTTTGCATGAAATGTTCCCTTGGTATCTCTAATTTTCTTCAAGAGATCTCTAGTCTTCCCCTTTCTGTTCTTTTCCTCTATTTCTTTGCATTGATCGCTGAAGAAGACTTTATCTCTTCTTTCTATTCTTTGGAACTCTGCATTCAGATGCTTATATCTTTCCTTTTCTCCTTTGCTTTTCACTTCTCTTCTTTTCACAGCTATTTGTAAGGCCTCCCCAGACAGCCATTTTGCTTTTTTGCATTTCTTTTCCATGGGGATGGTCTTGATCCCTGTTTCCTGTACAATGTCACGAATCTCGTAGTTCATAGGCACTGTATCCGTAGTTCATCAGGCACTCTATGAGATCTAGGCCCTTAAATCTATTTCTCACTTCCACTGTTAATCATAAGGGATTTGATTTAGGTCATACCTGAATGGTCTAGAGGTTTTCCCTATTTTCTTCAATTTGAGTCTGAATTTGGTAATAAGGAGTTCATGATCAGAGCCACAGTCAGCTCCTGGTCTTGTTTTTGTTGACTGTATAGAGCTTCTCCATCTTTGGCTGCAAAGAATGTAATCATTCAGTGTTGACCATCTGGTGATGTCCATGTGTAGAGTCTTCTCTTGTGTTGTTGGAAGAGGGTGTTTGCTATGACCAGTGCATTTTCTTGGCAAAATTCTATTAGTCTTTGCCCTGCTTCATTCTGTATTCCAAGCCCAAATTTGCCTGTTACTCCAGGTGTTTCTCCAAGGTCATTAGGTGCCCAATATGCTACTGGAGGTCAGTGGAGAAATAACTCCAGAAAGAATGAAGGGATGGAGCCAAAGCAAAAACAATACCCAGTTCTGGATGTGACTGGTGATAGAAGCAAAATCTGTTTCTCTGCTGTAAAGAGAAATATTGCATAGGAACCTGGAATGTCAGGTCCATGAATCAAGGCAAATTGGAAGTGGTCAAACAAGAGATGGCAAGGGTGAACATTGACATTCTAGGAATCAGTGAACTAAAATGGACTGGAATGGGTGAATTTAACTCAGATGACCATTATATCTACTACTGCGGGCAGGAATCCCTCAGAAGAAATGGAGTAGCCATCATGGTCAACAAAAGAATCCGAAATGCAGTACTTGGTTGCATACTCAAAAACGACAGAATGATCTCTGTTTGTCTCCAAGGAAAACCATTCAATATCACAGTACTCCAAGTCTATGCTCCAACCAGTAACGCAGAAGAAACTGAAGTTGAACGGTTTTATGAAGACCTACAAGACCTTTTAGAACTAACTCCCCAAAAACATGTCCTTTTCATTATAGGGGACTGGAATGCAAAAGTAGGAAGTCAAGAAACACCTGGAGTAACAGGCAAATTTGGCCTTGGAATGCGGAATGAAGCAGGCAAGAATACTGGAGTGAATTACCATTTCTTTCCCCAGGGGATCATCCTGACCCAGGGATCGAACCCTCATCTTCTGAATTGGCAAGCAGATCCTTTACCACTGAGCCACTAGGAAAGCCCCAAAATCTGATATATGAGTCTTTAAAAATTATTGTCCATGCCGTTATCTTTATTGATTCTTTTCTATAAATTACTAGGAAATGAGTCTCTTTAGTAAACTCTGTCAAGGCTTCAGTTCCCTTCCCAAATCTTCTGACAACACTCACTATCTTCTCAGGATTACTAAAAAAACATAGGTTAAGAGTCTTTTCAGGTTGTCATGTACCATCCTCTGATTATCACTAAAGGAAAGCGACTTTTGCATTTTCACACTCATTTCTCTACATCTATTATGTGCTTGTTTCAGACCATTTTCCCCAACATTTATGATCATTATCTGCAAACAGCTGCAATTTTCTCTAGACATATAATCTTAGATGTCTAGACACTTTGCTGCCTGTTAGATGTTAGAACAGAAAACACATTCAGTGTTTTAACCAAGAGGTGAGTGCACTAGAGTTCTCTCTTTAGTATTGTTAGGAGAGGCAGAATATTGAAGATACAGGCTCTCAGTGCAGGTTATCTTAATTAACCATTGCAACATTTCCTTGAAGGCCATCTCCTACTCCTGATATCCACTCAACTTCAATACTGAGCCATTCTCACCTCCTTAACTGTCTCTTCTTGCATGTGCTTCTAACTCTGAGGGTTTCCTTCCACTTTTCCCCGTTAATCTACAGCTTATGCTACCTTCAGGAAGTCTTTATAAATTTCTAAATCTCAGTTAATAGTCTCAGCTAATGATCTCTGTTAATATTTTCAGTTAATGCTGTTAATTTTCAAAAATGTTATGAAATCATTTTTTTGAAAGTATTTTCTATCATTTCAGAGAATTTGGGTCAAAAGGAAATGTAAATATATGTGTTCTATTTCATTTTCTTGATCAAATATCATGACAAAGATATATATATATATATATATATATGTTTATATGGACTTCCCAGATAGCTCAGCTGGTAAAGAATACACTTGCAATACAGAAGACCCAGTTCCACTCCTAGGTTGAGAACTTCCCCTGGAGAAGGGATCAGCTACCCACTCCAGTATTCTTGGGCTTCCCTAGTGGCTCAGATGGTAAAGAATCTGCCTCCAATGCAGGAGAACTGGGTGCGATCCCTGGGTTGGGATGATCCCCTGGAGGAGGCATGGCAACCCACTCCAATATTCTTGCTTGGGGAATCCCACAGAGGAGCCTGGTGGGTTACAGTCCATGGGGTCGCAAAGAGTGGAACACGACTGAGTGACTAAGTATATATATATATACAAAGCCACACCAACCACTTGGCTTGTGGGATCTTAGTTCCCTAACTAGGGATAGAACCCAGGCCCCCTGCTGAGCCCTAACCACTGGTGTGTGTGTGTGTGTGTGCGCACGCGTGTGCACACACACATACACCCACTCTCAGTCACTCAATCATGTGCTACTCTGCAACCCCATAGACTGTAGCCTGCCAGGCTTCTCTGTACTTGGGATTCTCTAGGCAAGAACACTGGAATGGGTTGCTTTTTCCTTCTCCAGGAGATCTTCCCCATCCAGGGACTGAACCCTAGTCTCTTGCATCTCCTGCATTAGAGTCAGGTTCTTTACTTCTAGGGCCACCTGGGTAGCCCCTCCCACTCCCAACCACTGGACCATTGGGGGCTTTCCTCATGACAGTGATTTTCATGGTTACATTAAATGACTGAAGAGCAGCAAGATTGTTCTCAATGTTCTTATTACTTTAAAAAAAGAGGAATTTATAAGCATATATATTTGTTCATTTTTTATTATGTAACTGTTACTTCATGAGAAACACTGGGCTGGAAGAAGCACAAGCTGGAATCAAGATTTCTGGGAGAAATATCAATAACCTCAGATATGCAGATGACACCACCCTTATGGCAGAAAGTGAAGAGGAACTAAAAAGCCTCTTGAAAGAGGAGAGTGAAAAAGTTGGCTTAAAGCTCAACATTCAGAAAATGAAGATCATGGCATCTGGTCCCATCACTTCATGGGAAATAGATGGGGAAACAGTGGAAACAGTGTCAGACTATTTTTTGGGGGAGGCCTCTAAAATCACTGCAGATGGTGATTGCACCCGTGAAATTAAAAGACGCTTACTTCTTGGAAGAAAAGTTATGACCAACCTAGATAGCATATTGAAAAGCAGAAACATTACTTTGCCAAAAAAGGTCTGTTTAGTCAAGGCTATGGTTTTTCCAGTAGTCATGTATGGATGTGAGAGTTGGACTGTGAAGAAAGCTGAGTGCTGAAGAACTGATGCTTTTGAACTGTGGTGTTGGAGAAGACTCTTGAGAGTCCCTTGGACTGCAAGGAGATCCGACCAGTCCATACTAAAGGAGATCAGCCCTGGGATTTCTTTGGAAGGAATGATGGTAAAGCTGAAACTCCAGTTCTTTGGCCACCTCATGCAAAGAGTTGACTCATTGGAAAAGACTCTGATGCTGGGAGGGATTGGGGGCAGGAGGAGAAGGGGACGACAGAGGATGAGATGGCTGGATGGCATCACCGACTTCATGGACATGAGTCTGAGTGAACTCCGGGAATTGGTGTTGAACAGGAAGGCCTGGCGTGCTGCAATTCATGGGGTCGCAAAGAGTCGGACACGACTTAGAGACTGAACTGAACTGAACTATTACTTAGATATTTCTGCTTATACAGAATATTTTATTGTCAAAATAGTGATAGCTTTATGAAAATGTGTGGAATTTTCCTTTTTCTCTATGTTGTAGAGTAGTTTAAATAGCACAGTTGTCTATTCCTGAAGATTTGAAAGAACTAACATTTAAAATGATATTGAACTGTCCTTTTTTTAGTTAATTAATTAATTGGCTAATAATAATAATTAGCCAACTTTAAAAATATCTATTTATTTAGCTGTGTCAGGGCTTAGTTGTGGCACGTGGGATCTTTGTTGCATCATGCAGGATCTTTGTTGTGGTGAATGGCCTCTCTAATTGTGTCCAGGCTCAGTAGTTTGAGGTGTGAGCTCAGTTGCCCTGCAGTGTGTGCTATCCTAGTTTCCCAACCAGAGATCAAACCCACATCCTCTGCATTGCAAGGTGGATTCTTAACCACCAGACCACCAGGGAGTTCCTGAACTGTCCTTTTTTAACAGGGATAACTTTTTAATACTTTTGGTGCTTCCTTGGTGTTTCAGATGGTAAAGAATCTGCCTGCAATGCGGGAGACCTGGGTTCCATCCTTGGGTTGGGAGGATCTCCTGCAGGAGGGCATGCAACCTGCTCCATCATTCTTTCCTGGAGAATCCCCATGGACAGAGGAGCCTGGCAGGCTACAGTTCATAGGGTCACAAAGAATTGGACATGACTGAGTATAGCACAGCACATAACTTTTTAATAACTTTCTCAATCTCATCCGTTGATACTGATCTATTCATATAATCCTGACCTAATTGTATTCATTTATATTTATTGATAGTCTTTTTTATTCAGAATTTAAAATCAGTTGACATAGAGTTGTGCCATAAATTTTTTAACTGATTTCATTTAATCTCTCTTGGGTTCTTTCATAATTGAGTTAGCTTACTGTTTTATTTATTTACTGCAGATAACTGTCTTGGATTCATATAAAATTCTGTTTTCATTCTGATTTTACCTTTATATTTTTGTCTCTTCTATTGGGTTTATGTATTTGTGTTCCCTTTTTCTGTTTTCTTGATTTTAATATTTATTTCACTTATTTCCCTAATATCTTGTTTAGTAGTAAAAGTATTGAATTCCATGAAGTTTTACAAATAAAATATTGCTTGAATTTTTAACATGTAGGTTTTAGCTTAAAATTCTAGACTTATTCCTATCAGAATTCCCTTAAAATCAAGTAGGGATGGGTTGTTCATGATAAAGGATATTAGTCAATACATTTCTAATGAAGAAAATGTAAAATCAAAAAAGGCAGATTGTCACTTAGACTAAAACTTGAAGGATTGCTTGAAAGTCTCAACAAAGATTAAAGAGCTTACACTTCTCCAAGCAATTAATTGTTTTCTACTTTCCTTCAACCTTAAACCTCATCCTTGGTGGGAGGTTTACATACTTCCTCTTCTGGTGTGTTTTTTGTTTTGTTTTCTTTCATCTAGGGATACAGTTTCTGATATTTATTCTGTTGTGGTACATTGATAACTTCTATTCACTCTCGTTCATTATGAAGTTGGGAAAAGTTCCTGAGTTGAGGACATTTTTACAATGGGGATAACAAAACCAGTATTTAAAAGGAAACCTGACATTGGAGTTGTTGACATCAAGTAGAAAGTAAACATTTGGATTTCATTGAGCATTTCCATCTATCTTCAAATCATGTACAATGATGAGAATCTGTCCTGGTATATCTCTACAATGTCATCAAGCCCATTCATGAAATTATCTGGAAAAGACTGACAAACCTCATGGATGGAGAAAAGAAAATCTGAGGGACGTTCCTTCAGAGCCAGATTCGTGCTAACTCCAGCTCTAGTTACCATCCTTCTATTAATGAATGTTGAGTATTTTATTTTCTTACCTACTAGATGACACTAGATTTTGCATAAACTCTTACTTCAGTAATTAACTTTTAAATCTAATACAGAACTTCACACACAGTTGATTGTATCTTTGAACTTGGAGTATTCCCAAACTTGATTTCAGTATCTACCAAATGTGATAGAACCCTCAGCTTTACGTCCTCAAATTAGTAAATATTCTAATTCTTTTCAAAATAGACATATACTTCATTTAATTTTAGGCAAGTCTTAATAAAAACTTTTGGAAATTATATTTGTTCTACCAAGCTCTAACTAGAAAAGCTTACATTGTTCTCACTGCCAATGGCATAAAGCTAGAAGTACCTATATAAAGGCAGTTTGGGGAAAAAATGACATGGAATATCTACTCTCTGTTCTACCTACCCCTCCTCCACCCAAGAATAGCTCACCAACCAAAAGGAAGCCTGCCTTTGAGCAGGACCACTCCTTCCAACCCCCTACTCAAGTTGGCTGCCACTTCCCTCTCTTCCTTATCTCTGACTTTTTCCCACTGGAAAGTTCTACCAAAAATCACCAATCAGGACTCATTTTCTCCCCTTTCCTTTCCAAATTGTTGTCTGAGGAAACCAGAAACAGTCATCCCAATACTGAAAGGGGATTGCTCCCTTTCTCCCACGAAGCCCAGCTGGAACCATGTGCCTCATCAACTAGCTACATAGCTTTCCCACATTGCCAAATGTGGATACAGTCCCCATTCTGAAATAAATCCCTTATTATGCCAGGAAAAGAAACCAATCTCCCCAGTCAACCTGCAAGGGCACAGTTATCTGTAGAAAACTCCAATTATCAGGAAGCTTTCCTGTAATGTTATCTTCAACCCATCAGAAAGTCCCAGACTTATATGCATAGCAAGGGACCTACTCATCCACACTGGTCAAGGGACCTGTTCTTTGGGATTTCCAGTTCAATATACATGGCTTTCCCTCAGATTACCCCAAGCACACCATCATAAAATTTCACTAGGTGGCCAGAGCATTGAATGAACCTGTTTCTGCAAGTACAGGAAACATAAGAGAGGCAGGTTCCATCCCTGGGTGAGGAAGATCCCCTGGAGGCGGGCATGTCAACCCGCTCCATTATTCTTGCCTGGAGAATCCCATGGACAGAGGAGTTTGGTGCGCTACGGTTCATAGGATCGCAAAGAGTCAGACACGACTGAAGTGACTGAGCACACACACACAAAATGAACAATTATATAAACGCTACACTAGTTGTGAAATAAGTGGCAGGTGATGATATTGATGAATCTCATTCTAAAATAAAAGGACAAGCAGACAACTGTTTAACATAATAGAATACTCAGCTGAAACCTAGATGTCCATCAGCAGATGAATGGATAAGAAAGCTGTGGTACATATACACAATGGAGTATTACTTGTAATTACTTTGTAATTACAATGTATTACAAAGAATACATTTGAATCAGTTCTAATGAGATGGATGAAACTGGAGCCGATTATACAGAGTGAAGTAAGCCAGAAAGAAAAACAGCAATACAGTATACTAACACATATATATGGAATTTAGAAAGATGGTAATGATGACCCTGTGTGCAAGACAGCAAAAGAGACACAGATGTGTAGAGCAGAATTTTGGACTCTGAGGGAGAGGGAGAGGGTGGGATGATTTGGGAGAATGGCATTGAAACATGTATACTGTCATGTAAGAAACGAATTGCCAGTCTATGTTTGATGCAGGATACAGGATGCTTGAGGCTCTGGTGCATGGGGATGATCCAGAGAGATGATATGGGGTGGGAGGTGGGAGGGGCATTCATGTTTGGGAACTTATGTACACCCGTGGTGGATTCATGTCAATGTATGGCAAAACCAATACAGTATTGTAAAGTAAAATAAAGTAAAAATAAAAATTAAAAAAAAAGAAGAAGAAGGTGCAGATAATTTTTTTTAATTTGGAAACACAGTACTTCTGAAATACAAGCAACAAGATAGTGAAGAGGAGAAAGGCCTGATTTAGATGATCAAATAAAGGAATTCCTCCAAAATGTATAGGAAAAAGCTAGATATAAGAGGGAAAACAACACAAGGAGAATTGATTCCAGATAAAATATCAACAAATAAGATTCAGACAGAGAATGGGGAGATATAAGTGCAAGAATACTGCACAGAAAAAATACTTTGTTGGAGAACAAAATGAGAAAATAGACTCTAGTGTCAAAACTAATTGCAAAACAGAAGATTCATGACATGCAATTGAGGCTTTAAAGAGGGTATCAGACTATCTTGCTGGAGTACACAATTGCAACCAGTAGATTATCAGGGGGTAGGCGGTTAAAAATACTTTCTAGAAAAAATGAAACCCAACCAGAATCTTACAAAAGATCCTAGAAAATGGAAGTGGCTTGGAAGAACTCTTAGAGACATAAAATGACATGATCCATGACCCATTCCAGGAGCTATGTATTTATTCATTTCTTCTGCAGGAGACCCCAGTTCGATTCCTGGGTCAGGAAGATCCACTGGAGAGGGGATAGGCTACCCACTCCAGTATTACTGGGCTTCCCTGTGGCTCAGCTGGTAAAGAATCCATCTGCAATGCAGGAGACCTGGGTTCAATTCCTGGGTTGGGTAGATCCCCTGGAGAAGGGAAAGACAACCCACTCTAGTATTCTAGACTGGAGATTTTAATTGACTGTATAATCCATGGGGTCACAAAGAGTTGAACATGACTGAAAGACTTTCATCCTTAGACTCTGTCCTAGAAACTCTATGGTGGATTTCCTATCTATATTTGCAGTTAGTAAATACAACTTTCAAGAATTTTAATAAGAATAGAAAGCCTTAAGTTATATTTTTTCTACAACATAAAGGTTTCCCAATTAGAGCCAGGGAATCTTGGATGATGGGTGGGGGCTTCAGTAGGTTGAGGGCCACCATTCTGCCATTCATGTGAGCCCAAGTATGAGTTTTCTATATATCTCTCAAAGTTAAACCAAGACGATCTCTATCACAAACATGTTTTGCTACATATCAGGTGGCACTAGTGGTACAGAACCCACTTGCCAATGTAGAAAACATAAGAGACAGAGATACACAAATGAATGGGGGTGTTGCAGCCATAAAAATAACCAGAAATATTGATCAGTTTCACTATGGGCAATAGGATCATTGCCAACACACACACACACACACACACACACACACACAAATACACATATATCTATACCCCATTCATGAGAAACACTGGGCTGGAAGAAGTACAAGCTGGAATCAAGATTGCTAGGAGAAATATCAATAACCTCAGATATGCAGATAACACCACCCTTATGGCGAAAGTGAAGAAGAACTAAAGAGCCTCTTGATGAAAGTGAAAGAGGAGAGTGAAAAAGTTGACTTAAAGCTCAATGTTCAGAAAACTAAGATCATGGCATCCAGTCCCATTAGTTCAGTTCAGTCACTCAGTCGAGTCCGACTCTGCGACTCCAAGAATTGCAGCACGCCAGGCCTCCTTGTCCATTAACAACTCCTGAAGTTCACTCAAACTCATGTCCATCGAGTCGGTGATGCCATCCAGCCATCTCATCCTCTGATATCCCCTTCTTCTCCTGCCCCCAATCCCTCCCAGCATCAGAGTCTTTTCCAATGAGTCAACTCTTTGCATGAGGTGGCCAAAGTACTGGAGTTTTTGCTTTAGCATTAGTCCTTCCAATGAACACCCAGGACTGATCTCCTTTAGAATGGACATTGGATCTCCTTGCAGTCCAAGGGACTCTCAAGAGTCTTCTCCAACACCACAGTTCAAAAGCATCAATTCTTCAGCACTCAGCTTTCTTCACGGTCCAACCTTCACATCCATATATGACCACTGGAAAAACCATAGCCTTGACTAGATGGACCTTTGTTGGCAAAGTAATGTTACTGCTTTTCAATATGCTATCTAGGTTGGTCATAACTTTCCTTCCAAGGAGTAAGCATCTTTTAATTTCATGGCTGCAATCACCATCTGCAGTGATTTTTGGAGCCCCTCAGAATAAATTCTGACACTGTTTCCACATCTATTTCCCATGAAGTGATGGGTCCAAATGCCATGATCTTCGTTTTCTGAATGTTGAGCTTTAAGCCAACTTTTTCACTCTCCTCTTTCACTTTCATCAAGAGGCTTTTTGTTCCTCTTCACTTTCTACCATAAAGGTGTTGTCATCTGCATATCTGAGGTTATTGATATTACTTCATGGCAAATAGATGGGGAAACAGTGGAAACAGTGGCTGACTTTTTTTCGGGGGGGGGCTCCAAAATCACTAGAGATGGTGACTGCAGCCATGAAATTAAAAGACACTTACTCCTTGGAAGAAAAGTTATGACCAACCTAGATAGCATATTCAAAAGCAGAGACATTACTTTGCCAACAAAGGTCCATCTAGTCAAGGCTATGGTTTTTCCAGTGGTCATATATGGATGTGAGAGTTGGACTGTGAAGAAAGCTGAGTACTGAAGAATTGATGCTTTTGAACTGTGGTGTTGGAGAAGACTCTTGAGAGTCCCTTGGACTGCAAGGAGATCCAACCAGTCCATTCTAAAGGAGATCAGTCCTGGGTGTTTATTGGAAGGACTGATACTGAAGCTGAAACTCCAATACTTTGGCCACCTGATGTGAAGAGCTGACTCATTTGAAAAGTCCCTGATGCTGGGAAAGATTCAGGGCAGGAGGAGAAGGGGATGACAGAAGATGAGATGGTTGGATGGCATCACTGACTCAATGGACATGAGTCTGGGTAAACTCTGGGAGTTGGTGATGGACAGGGAGGCCTGCGTGCTGCAGTTCATGGGGTCGCAAAGAGTTGGACATGACTGAGCGACTGAACTGAACTGAACTCAATATACCCCACACATATGAACCACACTTTGGTAGGACAGAGAAACAGACCACTAAACAGACTGAAAATCACATGATGACAGAACAAGTCTAATATCTGCTTTGATTGCTTGGCTATCCTTCCTTCAAATCTTTGCCCAAGTCACATCCTTTACCTTTAAGAAATGACACACTGATAACACCTAATCTCTCAATCCTGTTGGGCTAAGTCCCAACTCTAAACGTGTCTATACAGTGACAAGTTCTGCCTAATGTGAAACAAAAGATAACATTGTTCTGGTCCCCTTTATAAAGGAAGCTGCCTGGTTTCTCCTAGACCAGAACTGAGAACATTCCAGAGCTTCCTCCAAGATGCTGCTGATCCTGCTCTCAGTGACCTTGCTGGCCCTGAGCTCAGCTCAAAGCCTGTTTGATGGTAAGAGAAAGAAAGAGGAGAGTGCTGAGACTCTGCTTGGGGCTTGAGGGATGACACTGCAGTGAGGAAGATGGTAAGGACAAAAATGAAAGATGAGGTACAGAGTTCTTAAGACAAGGATAAGGCCCTTCACACCCTCATTGACACCAAGGCCTCTACTTTATTTAAAGTGCAATTCCAACCCAATCCAGAATTTTAACCAGAGGAATGACAAGGTAAGTTTTTCACAAAGTCTCTCTATATGTTATGAAGGATGCATTGCAAAAAAGGAAAGACTGAAACAGAGATGTTTCTTCATGAAGATGTTATGGTAATCAAAGTAGGCAGTAGATGAGGGTGACCTTGCTAGGAGGTGCCAGATGGGCGGAGGAGGTGAAGCCCATTCAGAGCTATTTCGGAGACAGAGACTAGGATAATCTCTCTCTCTCTCTCTCTCTCTCTCTCTCTCTCTCTCTCTCTCTCTCTCTCTCTCTCTCTCTCTCTCTCTCTCTCTCCATGTAGATATAGAGATTCCAGGAACCAGTTGTCTCATTTTACCCCCATCCACATTTAATATTTCAGTGTATTTTGCCCAATATGGGCAAGCTTGTATACACTTGTTTACTGCTGGTTGCCCCACCTTTAGAAATATAAGTAAAGGATTTCATGAATGAATATCTTAGAATTCTCATAGGATATAAGTCAATACAAGTAAAGGATTTCATGAATTGAGAGGGCAGAAGTCCACTAAAATATGACATTGAAATAGCCCATCACTTCATCTAAATTAGCATTATGGTTTGAGGGATCCTAAGCTTCCCTCGCAGCTCAGTCAGTAAAAAGTCTGCCTGCAAAGCAGGAGACCCAGGTTCAGTTCCTGGCTCAGGAAGATTCCCCTGGAGAAGAAAATGGCAACCCTCTCCAGTATTCCTGCCTGGAGAATCCCAAGGACAGAGGAGCCTGGCAGGCTATAGTCTATAGGGTTGCAAGAGTCAGACACGACAGAGCAACTAAGCTACACACACATAGAGAGGACAAAACTGCCTTTTCTCTTTGAGTTTGTGATTGATCCTCAGCACAGGAGCAACCCTGCCATAGCTTCGTGTCTTCCTCCCTTTGCAAAAGCATCACAGACAGTGACTGACAAGCTAACTTCAGGGATATAGAGATGTAGTTGAAGAGTCCCATTCCCTGTACAACAGCTGTGAGCCCTGAACTTACTTTACACTTCATCTTCTGCTTCTTTCCCTAGAAGGCATCAGTGAAGACTTCCTTACCCCATATATGGCAAGACTTAATTAATTCTCATTCAACTGTTTTGTTTTTTTTCCATTAGCCACTTTTCACTTTTCCAGTGTCCTACTATCATCTTTGTCTTGTCAAGAATGGATTAATGCTAGAAATCCTTCCCAGGTGGCTCAGAGGTCAAGAATCTAGCTGCAACACAGGAGACGAGGGTTCAATCCCTTGGTTGGGAAGATTCTTTGGAGAAAGAACTGGCAACCCACTCCACTGTTCTTGCCTGGGAAATTCCATGGACAGAAGAACCTAGCAGCCTACAGTCTATGGGGTCACAAAAGAGTCAGATACTATTAAACAACAATAGCAATTAGCTTGGATGACACAGGAGAATTCTGCCTATATACCCTCAGACCAGAAATGACTGTTGAGTACCAACCACTCAACTTGTTCCTTCTTCCCTAATATTCCTCTCTCTAAATATACGGTTTAAGAAGAAATGTAAAGAAATGGACTCTGGGTCCCTTTGTCCCTATAATTAATTTTGCTCACTGTTATTTAGTCACTCTTAGACAAACTATTATTTGTGTTTCTCTCTATCTTTATTGTTACTCATCAGGTCTTAGGAGAGGCGAATTCCACATATGCATTCAACTGGCCAGACTTGAAGTCACAGATGTCAGTTTACATCACTGACCCAAAATAAAACTGGCAACAAAACTGACATCGATAATCCATTTGCTTTCTTTTGTCTTTCAAAGCATCTTCTGAGAATTCTAAGATATCCAATAACTTCATTTTTTGCCAAATTGAGGACACCTGTTTGTCTCAAGAACACAGAATTACTACTCAATATCACTAGTGTGTGGGTGAATAGGAACCCTGCAAAATGAAGCTAAGGGTAAGAGGGAAATTGGTAGTTGACAAGCAGGTCCTAGGAGAAAGGGAATGTCTAATAAGGTGACCAGAGATCAAAATAAGAGGGGTGCTTTCCATCACTAAGTTCTTCTACTCCTGTGCTGTATCCTACAGATGCAGAGGACCCAGAACAGGGCTCCCCTGAGCACTTTCAGAGACTTCCTGAGGAACCTGAAACACCTGGAGCCCCTCCTAATGGTGAAAACCTAGAAGGTGAATCTCAACTAGGTCCACCCCCACAAGATGGTGAACCTCAGCAAGGACCCCCCAGACAAGGTGATGGACCTTGGCAGAGGCCACATCCACAAGGTGATGGACCTCAGCAGAGACCACGTCCACGAGATGGTGAACCTCCGCAGAGACCACCCCCACAAAAGCAACATTGTCACCACTATCCTCCCCCACCTTCTCCTGAAAGACATCACAGACCACCACCCCCAAGACGTGGACCACACAGATCTCCCCAAGGCCCACCAACCCAGTAATCTGGAATTCAATGACAGGTATGAGTCAAGCTCACTTTCCATAAAGGTCCTAACTGCTACAAGTTTCACACTTTATTATGTCATTGAATCAACTGAAAATATGTGGAAATTGCCTACTTCTGGATTCCAGTCTAAATATTTCTGTTCAGATATTCTGGAATAAAGTAGCAAGACCTTGTATTTATTACATGCTATCCAAGGTGATTCTGATTTTAAGAAAGATGGACCATAGATTGTCTTTTCCCCGATGACTACCTGTCGTAAAGTGGGTTGGTGGTGAGAAAGTAGAGCTGTGTTCTCCCTTGTCCTCTCCCCTCCTCCTCCTCAGGCTCAATGACTTCCCTTCTCAAGTTTTCACCTGCCAGGCCTCTCAGGTTCCATGTGCCTGATAAATGATAGTTTAATTTTTATGCCTGTAATGTTACCCAGTTTTTAAAATATTGACTTTTGATTTAATATATGCTCAAAGTAAGAAAAAAGCAGCTTTTCCATTTTCTTAGGTTGCAGGAAACTTTGTAGTTGAAGTTTAAGACGTTGTGCATCCCTAAATTAACATTAATCACTATGCTAATGAGTATGTAAACCATTTTTTGGATCGATGCATTTTGTATCTCCTTCCATTCATTAAATGCATAACAGCCAAAAAAAGAAAAAGAAAACAAGAGAAAAGTATGAGGCTAATTCTTAATGGCATATTACATCCTACCTTCCCACTTCCTTCCCCAAGGCCACCACAATTAGCTCCTTTGAACATCCCCTTGGGAATATTTAGACTTCCCAGGTAGCTCAAATGATAAAGAATCTGCCTGCAATGTGGGAGACCTGGGTTTGATCCCTGAATCAGGAAGATCCCCTGGAGAAGGGCATAGCAACCCACTCCAGTATTCTTGGCTGAAGAATTCCATGGACAGTGGAGCCAGGCGGGCTACAGTCCATGGGGTTGCAAAGAGTCAGACGCAACTGAGTGACTAACACACACACACACACACACACACACACATATGTTATCTTTTTATTTGCATACCATGATTTCTTTAACTAAGGCTCTATCAATAGACACTTAGGCTGGCCTCGCAGTGACCATCTTTGTAACTATAATTTATGTTTGAACATTATAAGTAGCACCCTAGAGATAAACAACCTAAGAAAAAACTTTCTTCATCTTGCAAGCAACAATTTAGAACTCACTGTCTGTTACATGCATACTAATCATAAACAAGAACATTAGAAGATTACAGGACACGGAGGAAGAAGAGAAAGTGAGAAGTTGGGCTCTCATCAGCTTCCTTTCAGTTGCCAGCAGGGCTATGAACTCAGTTTCCAATACTCTCTGAACTTCCCCCCCCTCCTTTTTTCTTTTTTTGTTTCAGAAAATATGAAGATATGTGTCCTTCAGAAAGCCATGGAAGAGGCAGTCTATCTTCCATTTACCAATAAAACAATCAGCATCTAATTTCTAAGTGTCATGTCTCATTCTGGGTGTTTGTGAGTCTGAAATTTGAGGGCCGTGAACCCAGCATAGGAGCATCCAAGACCCGTTCTCATCAATGGGGCCGGATGGCTTCCTCTGGGGCCACCTGCCTAGGAAATATTTTCCCTTAGTTCTTTGCTTGAGGACAGGAATGTGTATCTCCTTTCAACCTGCTTTTGCCTCCTCCTTCCCTCTAGAACCGTTACTCATAAGCCAGATATCTGTTCCTCTCCCTCCATGGTTTCTACGGCATTAAGGCCATATTTTAATTTTTTTACACTTTTAACTAAGACCCTAGTAATGTTAGGGAAATAAGTAAAATATTGCAAATGTAAGAAGTTGCACAGGATGGAAATTATTAAAGTTTCCAAAATAATTGATGCTATTGCTAGGGAAATGAGTGGTTCTAGGTCCTTACTCTCTGCTATACCCCACCTCCATATTTTTTTAAACATTTCTCAGTTTTCTCCCTCCTTAGATCCCCGGCCTTTCTTTAACGAAACCTGAGTATATTTCATGAAGGAAGTGGTATGCTCCAAAGGAATTTGGAGTTCTTCAGACTTGAGTTTAAATCCTATCTCTTTATGTTAGCTCTGGACTCTGAGCAAGCTGCTTCAGGCTTCAGAGCCTTTGTTTACTCATCCATACAGTGAGGATAATTATAATATCTACCCCAGAGGATGAATATAGTGAGTTAACATACATTAAAAAACCATTTACATCAACAAGTTAACGTTTTGGGGAGAAAGAAGATGTACTTCTCTAGATTAAAAATGAAACAACTGAATGTGGGAAGGAGCCAGGTTTTAAGGAGCCAAAAGCTTATATAATTTAGATTGTTCTCTGTAAGGTAAACAGTTGTTGTACAGTTGCTAAGCTGTATCTTACTCTATGAGACCCCATGGACTGTAGCACACCAGGCTTCTCTGTCCTCCTCTATCTCCCAGAGTTTGCTCTAACTGGTGTCCGTTGAGCCAGTCATGTGAACCATTTCATCTTCTGTTGCCCCCTTCTCCTTTTTCCCTCAATCTTTCCCAGCATCAGGATCTTTACCAAGGTATTGGCTATTCTCAATGGGTGGACAAAGTATTGGATCTTCAGCTTCAGCATCAGTCCTTCCAATGAATATTCAGGGTTGATTTCCTTTAAGATCCACTGGTTGATCTCCTTGTGTCTTCTCCAGCACCACAGTTTGAGCATCAGTTCTCTGATGCTCAGCATTCTTTATAGACCAACTCTCACATCAATACATGATTAGTACAGTAAACAGGAAACCAGTACAAAATGATGAATACAAAATTCCCAGGCTTCTCCCAGGGCATTGAAAGAGGCCTGTGAAATAGGGGACCCCAAATTTAAAGTTGCATCAGCTTTGTAGAAAATGTAAATCTGACCAAATATAACACATAAACGTTCTTCAAGTCCTCATATAAATAAACCAGTATTTGTTGTACAAAAATGCACATTTTTCATACAGCCAGGATATTGTGAGTGTAGACTAGGTTTAGCTAGAAAACAAAGAAATTCAGTGAAAATTTAAGAAAAATCCACACTTTTTCTTTCCCTTAACATAAAGTTGAGTTTCCATCTAGATTAGTTTACTAAAAAGACAAATAGAATTCCTATAATGTTAAGAGGTTCATTTTAACAGTTCTCAGAACTGTTAAGTGGTAGGTTTGAAACTATGAAACTTTGCTGTAGGAAGCTATATTTGTTCATTGTTAAACAGAAAACAGGGCTAGTACACTTAAAATTATTATTCCCATGTTTGAAAAATATGTTAATTACTCATCAATCTTGTGAAAATTACCCAATTGATTATGAACTCACAGTCATGCTTTATTTATGCAACCAGTAAAAAAGCACAGTGCAGATTCTTCTAAAATCATGAACATAGCTAACAGTTGTTTGCCTAGAAAAATAACTTAAAGGTGCAAAAAGACAAAACAAACAAAAAACAATGGAGCAGCAAAGGCTGATTTATACAAGTTCTTTTAATCTATCAAGGAATTTGTCCTTTTAACCTAATGATATTGGAACATTGGATATTGGAATGCTATCAGAATGTTAAGCCAGAAAGTTGCAGGATCAGACTAGACATTAAAAAGATCATTAAGTTTTTAATTTAAATTTACTACATTGGACACCCATATTTATTTATGTTTTTACCAATGCCCAAATAAAACTATAATAATGAAATTTTAAAGTAATTAATGGTCAAGAATAAGAAGAATGTGACAGAAGATGACAGCAACAAAAAAGATGAACAAAATTCTGAAATTGGAATGACTAGATGAAAGTTGACATGGAAGTCAGAAGAGCAGTGCAAATCAAAGTACTTCAGAACACCTGAGATATTGCCTCTTTTACAATATTGCATTTCCCTCTCCACTTCATGTTTATCCACATTTAGTGAAGAACTTGTATTTCTAGTTGTTTGATCCTAGAAATTTTGATTTGTTCTTGTAAGAAAAGTTGTTCTCTCTTTCATTATCTGTACACTGAATCTCCTAATTTTGATACTTACAAAGTACATGGTGTGGGAAAGTCACTCTATCAGATTATGCCTTTATTCTTTCATCTGAAACATGAACATGATGCCAAAAATCAAAGGGCTCTTGTGAAAGTTTCAGCTATATATATGAAGCACTTATGGATCTGCTGGACACAAAGGAATGATCAATAGACACGTAGCTATACAGCTGTTCATGTAAAGATGCTTAATATGGGAAAAGGTTAACTTGTCAACCTGCATTTCTGATGCTGTTGCAAAGGGAGGAATACATGAAGGGATGGCACGGTTGCTCCTGTGCTGAAAATTAACCACAAACTCAAAAGAGAAAAGGTCCTTTTGTCCTCCCTAGGATCCCTCAAACCCTAGTGCTTAAGTGCTGGAGCAGTTCAGTGTCATATTTTTCAGTGTCCTTCTTCCCTCTTTCTTCAAGAAATATTTTACTTATATTAACATACTTTCTCAGGGTAGTGGGACCAGAAGTAAATACATGGATACAATCTGGCCTATATTCGGCAGAGCACATAGAAATATTAAAGGTAGGTGGGAGTAAAATAAAACAAATGGGCCCTGGAATATGTATATCTCCATGTAGAGAGAGAGGGGTTTATTACTGTAGTCTCTGTCTCTGAATTACCCCTGAGTGGCCATCCAGCCATTGGTATCCCCTAACAGGCCACTGGTTTCACTGAGTTAGACAAGGCTGTGGTCCATGTGATTAGATTGACTAGTTTTCCGTGATTATGGTTTCAGTGTGTCTGCCCTCTGATGCCCTCTTGAAACACCTATCGGCTTACTTGGGTTTCTCTTACCTTGGACGTGGAGTATTTCTTCGCAGCTGCTCCAGCGAAATGCAGCTGCTGCTCCTTACCTTGGAGCTTCCAGATGTTCAAGCTGGTTTTAGAAAAGGCAGAGGAACCAGGGATCAAATTGCCAACATTCGCTGGATCATGGAAAAAGAAAGAGAGTTGCAGAAAATCATCTGTTTCTGCTTTATTGACTATGTCAAAGCCTTTGACTGTGTGGATCACAATAAACTGTGGAAAATTCTGAAAGGGATAGGAATACCAGAACACCTGACCTGCTCTTGAGAAACCTATATGCAGGTCAGGAAGCAACAGTCAGAACTGGACATGGAACAGACTGGTTCCAAATAGGAGAAGGAGTATGCCAAGGCTGTATATTGTCACTCTGTTTATTTAACTTATGTGCAGAGTACATCATGAGAAACACTGGACTGGAAGAAACACAAGCTGGAATCAAGATTGCCGGGAGAAATATCAATAACCTCAGATATGCAGATGACATCACCCTTATGGCAGAAAGTGAAGAGGAACTAAAAAACCTCTTGATGAAAGTGAAAGAGAAAAGTGAAAAGGTTGGCATAAAGCTCAACATTCAGAAAACTAAGATCATGACATCTGGACCCATCACTTCACGGGAAATAGATGGAGAAACAGTGGAAACAGTGTCGGACTTTGTTTTTTTTTGGTGGGGGAGGGGGCTCCAAAATCACTGCGGATGGTGATTGCAGCCATGAAATTAAAAGACACTTACTCCTTGGAAGAAAAGTTATGACCAACCTAGACAGTATATTCAAAAGCAGAGACATTACTTTGCCGACTAAGGTCCGTCTAGTCAAGGCTATGGTTTTTCCAGTAGTCATGTATGGATGTGAGAGTTGGACTGTGAAGAAAGCTGAGAGCCAAATAATTGATGCTTTTGAACTGTGGTGTTGGAGAAGACTCTTGAGAGTCCCTTGGACTGCAAGGAGATCCAACCAGTCCATTCTAAAGGAGATCAGTCCTGGGTGTTCTTTGGAAAGACTGATGCTGAGGCTGAAACTCCAATAATTTGGCCACCTCATGCGAAGAGTTGACTCATTGGAAAAGACTCTGATGCTAGGAGAGATTGGGGGCAGGAGGAGAAGGGGATGACAGAGGATGAGATAGCTGGATGGCATCACCGACTCAATGGACATGAGTCTGAGTGAACTCTGGGAGATGGTGATGGACAGGGAGGCCTGGAGTACTGTGACTCATGGGGTCATAAAAAGTCAGACACAACTGAGCTACTGAACTGAATGAGCTGAATTGTGCACCTTCTATGAGCTTCTTTTGTCTTTTTTTTTTTTTCAGAGCATGAGTATGAAGATATCAGTCCTTCAGAAAGCCATGATGTTGGGAGAAGTCAGTATGTATTCAATTTACCAATCAAATAATCAGCATCCAATTTCTATTGAGCATGTTGAAAAGGGATACTACTACTACTACTACTACTACTACTACTACTAAGTCGCTTCAGTCGTGTCTGACTCTGTGCGACCCCATAGACGGCATACTTGTGGCTTTTATGCATGTCAATTTCTATTGACATGAGATAATGTCATGTCTCATTCTGGGTGTTCTTGAATCTGAAATTTGAAGGCCATGAATCCAGCATAGAAACATTCTGGACCCCTTCTCATTGATGCTTCCATCAGGCTTCCTCCTGGACCACTTTCCTGGGAAACATATTTCCCTTGTTCTTTGCTTGGGGGCAGAAAGATATCTCTTTTTTTCTCTCTGCTATTGCATCCCCTCTACACCTCTCGCCCAATTTCAGAATCCAGCTGCATGTTCTTCTCCTTCCCTTATTTCTACCACACTAATACAATGTTTTTTATTACTTTCACCCCTTTCACCAAGATTCTAATAATTTTAGGAAAATAAAGAAAGTACTGCAAATGTGAAGAAGTGGCACAATCTGAGGGAACCTTTATAACTTCCAAAATAACTGACACTGGTTTCTAGGAAAATAAATGTTGTTCTGGGTCCCTGCTCCCTCAAGCCCACTATACCCCATTAGTCCCTTTTTAAATAATTTCTCAATTTTCTTCCTTCCTCGATGCTGCACCTTTGTTTAACAAAATCTGAATTAATTTCATAAAGGAGGTGGCATGCTATCTTCTAATTGGAGTCCTTCAGACATGAGTTTAATCTTATCTCTTTTGTTGGCTCTAGACTTCTAGTAAGCTACTTCAACTCAAAGCCCTAGTTTCCTCATCTGTATAGTGAGGATAATATTAATGCATACCTTAGCACATAAAGGGAGAAGGCAATGGCAACCCACTCCAGTACTTTTGGCTGGAAAATCCCATGGACATAGGAGCCTGGTAGGCTGCAGTCCATGTGGTCACTAAGAGTTGGGCACGACTGAACGACTTCACTTTCACTTTAATGCATTGGAGAAGGAAATGGCAACCCACCCCAGTATTCTTGCCTGGAGAATCCCAGGGACAGAGGAGCCTAGTGGGCTGCCGTCTTTGGGGTCGCACAGAGTCGGACATGACTGAAGCGACTTAGCAGCAGCAGCAGCAGCAGGGCATAAAAAGTAAAGATTATCATGCATAAAAACCTAGCAGAGACTGCCTTCACCACTTCCGAATAGTTGTTATAGAGAACAGTATACATTAAGTTGTAAGAAATTAAATATTCCCCAAATAAAACTGTTCAGAATGCTTTGTCAAAATATCAAATTACAAAATTCTCTGACAATGCAATTGTGCAGTAGTTTGAGCATTCTTTGGCATTGCCTTTCTTTGGGATTGGAATGAAAACTGACCTTTTCCAGTCCTGTGGCCACTGCTGAGTCTTCCAAATTTGCTGGCATATTGAGTGCAGCACTTTCACAGCATCATCTTTCAGGATTTGAAAGAGCTCAACTGGAATTCCATCACCTCCACTAGCTTTGTTCGTAGTGATGCTTTCTAAGGCCCACTTGACTTCACATTCCAGGATGTCTGGTTGTAGGTGAGTGGTCACACCATCATAATTATCTTGGTCGTGAAGATCTTTTTTGTACAGTTCTTCCGTGTATACTTGCCACTTCTTCTTAATATCTTCTGCTTCTCTTAGGTCCATACCATTTCTGTCCTTATTGGGCCCTTCTTTGCATGAAATATTCCCTTGGTATCTCTAATTTTCTTGAAGAGATCTCAGTCTTTCCCGTTCTGTTGTTTTCCTCTATTTCTTTGCATTGATCACTGAGGAAGGCTTTCTTATCTCTCCTTGCTATTCTTTGGAACTCTGCTTTCAGATGCTTATATCTTTCCTCTTCTCCTTTTCTTTTCACTTCTCTTCTTTTCACAGCTATTTGTAAGGCCTTCCCAGACAGCCATTTTGCTTTTTTGCATTTCTTTTCCATGGGGATGGTCTTGATCCCTGTCTCCCGTATAATGTTAAGAACCTCAGTCCATTGTTCATCAGGCACTCAATCAGATCTAGGCCCTTAAATCTATTTCTCACTTCCACTGTATAATCATAAGGGATTTCATTTAGGTCATACCTGAATGGTCTAGTGGTTTTTCCTAGACCATTTCCCTAGAACCTAGTCTAGTTCCCTATACTTTCTTTAATTTAAGTCTGAATTTGGCAATAAGGAGTTCATGATCTGAGCCACAGTCAGCTCCCAGTCTTGTTTTTGCTGACTGTATAGAGCTTCTCCATCTTTGGCTGCAAAGAATATAATCAATCTGATTTCGGTGTTGACCATCTGATGATGTCCATGTGTAGAGTCTTCTCTTGTGTTGTTGGAAGAGGGTGTTTGCTATGACCAGTGCATTCTCTTGGCAAAACTCTATTAGCCTTTGTCCTGCTTCATTCTATACTCCAAGGTCAAATTTGCCTGTTACTCCACGTGTTTCTTGATTTCCTACTTTTGCATTCCAGTCCCCTATAATGAAAAGGGCATCTGTTTTAGGTGTTAGTTCTAAAAGGTCTTGTAGGTCTTCATAGAACCATTCAACTTCAGCTTCTTCAGTGTTACTGGCTGGGGCATAGACTTGGACTACTGTGATATTGAATGGTTTGCCTTGGAAACGAACAGAGATCATTCTGTCATTTTTGAGATTACATCCAAGTACTGCATTTCAGATTCTTTTGTTGACCATGATGGCTACTCCATTTCTTCTGAGGGATTCCTTCCCGCAGTAGTAGATATAATGGTCATCTGAGTTAAATTCACCCATTCCAGTCCATTTTAGTTCGCTGATTCCTAGAATGTCGATGTTCACTCTTGCCATCTCTTGTTTGACCACTTCCAATTTGCCTTGATTCACGGACCTAACATTCCAGGTTCCTATGCAATATTGCTCTTTATAGCATTGGACCTTGCTTCTATCACCAGTCACATCCACAACTGGGTATTGTTTTTGCTTTGGTTCCATCCCTTCATTCTTTCTGGACTTATTTCTCCACTGATCTCCAGTAGCATATTGGGCACCTACAGACATGGGGAGTTCCTCTTTCAGTATCCTATCATATTGCCTTTTCATACTGTTCATGGGGTTCTCAAGGCAAAAATACTGAAGTAGTTTGCCATTCCCTTCTCCAGTGGACCACATTCTGTCATCTCACGCACTAGTCAAGTAATGCTTAAAATTCTCCAAGCTAGGCTTCAGCAATACATGAACCGTGAGCTTCCAGATGTTCAAGCTGGTTTTAGAAAAGGCAACGGAACCAGAGATCAAATTGCCAACATCTGCTGGATCATGGAAAAAGCAAGAGAGTTCCAGATAAATGTCTATTTCTGCTTTATTAACTATGCCAAAGCCTTTGACTGTGTGGATCACAATAAACTGTCAAAAATTCTGAAAGAGATGGGAATACCAGAACACCTGACCTACCTCTTGAGAAACCTATATGCAGGTCAGGAAGCAGCAGTTAGAACTGGACATGGAACAACAGACTGGTTCCAAATAAGAAAAGGAGTACATCAAGGCTGTATATTGTCACCCTGCTTATTTAACTTATATGCAAAATACATCATGAGAAATGCTGGGATGAAAGAAGCACAAGCTGGAATCAAGATTGCCAGGAGAAATATCAATAACCTCAGATATGCAGATGACGTCACCCTTATGGCAGAAAGTGAAGAGGAACTAAAAAGCCTCTTGATGAAAGGGAAAGAGGAGAGTGAAAACGTTGGCTTAAAGCTCAACATTCAGAAAACAAAGGTCATGGCATCTGGTCCCATCACTTCATGGGAAATACTTGGGGAAACAGTGGAAACAGTGTCAGAATTTATTTTGGGGGGCTCCAAAATCACTGCAGATGGTGATTGCAGCCGTGAAATTAAAAGACGCTTACTCCTTGGAAGGAAAGTTATGACCAGCCTAGATAGCATATTCAAAAGCAGAGACATTACTTTGCCAAGAAAGGTCCGTCTAGTTAAGGGTATGGTTTTTCCAGTAGTCATGTATGGATGTGAAAGTTGGACTGTGAAGAAAGCTGAGCACCAAAGAATTGATGCTTTTGAACTGTAGTGTTGGAGAAGTCTCTTGAGAGTCCCTTGGACTTCAGGGAGTACCAACCAGTCCATTCTAAAGGAGATCAGTCCTGAGTGTTCTTTGGAAGGAATGATGCTAAAGCTGAAACTCCGGTTCTTTGGTCACCTCATGGGAAGACTTGACTCATTGGAAAAGACTCTGATGCTGGGAGGGATTGGGAGCAGGAGGAGAAGAGGACGACAGAGGATGAGATGGCTGGATGGCATCACTGACTCAATGGACATGAGTTTGAGTGAACTCCGGGAGTTGGTGATGGACGGGGAGGCTTAGCATGCTGCAATTCATGGGGTCGCAAAGAGTCGGACACAACTGAGTGACTGAACTGAAACTGAACTGACAATGCAGCTTCCAAATTCTAAAAATAAATGAAAAACTCACTCTGTCAAATTTTTGGTGGCACTTTCTGTCGTCTTTTCTTTTGGAAGATACTGTTTCTGATACTGATTTTGTCATGGTAACTTGATAACTTCCACTCAGTTCCATTTCTTGCAAAGTAGGGAAAGGTTCTTTGGTTAAATGACACTTTTAACAATGGCTTATTAAAATCAGTATTTAAAAATAAACCTAAAGGACTTCCCTGGCAGCACAGTAGTTAAGACTCTGTCCTTCCAATGCAGGGGATATGAGTTCCATCCCTGGTCTCGGAACTAAGATCCCACATGCCTAATGGCACTGACAAAGGAAAACAAACAAACAAAAAAGTTAACAATGAAACACCTGAAGTCGAGTTTGTTGACTTGAAATAAAAAAAAAAGAAAATTTGAATTTCATCAAGGGCTCCGCTATACCTTGAAATCACATTGAATTAATGAAAATCTCTTCAGGGAGATCTCTAGGATGAAAAGGAGCCCATTCTTGAACATCTCTGGTGAAGACGGACAAACATTATGCATTGGAAAGAGAGAATCTGAGGAACATTTCTTCAGAGCCAGATTCATCCTGACTCCAGGTCTACTCACTATATTTCTGTTACTGAATGCTGAGTATGATTTTATTTTCTTACCTACCAGCACACACTTTTCACTCACACTGAACCAGCAGTTACCTGAAACAGATTTTGCTAAAATTTCTTGAGTTGCTGATGTTTAAATCTAATACATAACTTCATATACGGTGGATTGCAGCTTTGAACTGAGAGTATTTCGAATCCTGATTTTGGTATCAACTAAAATAATAGAACATTTAGCTTCCTGTCTGCACAATGGTAACTATATTCTGTTTTTTTTCTCAAAATAGACATGCATTTCATTTATTTGGCAATTTTTTTAATGTCTAATTAAAAAAAATACATTTGGCAGTGAAGGTGAGAGAATTCCAGCTATTTGAGCTATTTCAAATCCTAAAAGATGATGCTGTTAAAGTGCTACAGTCAGTATGTTAGCACATTTGGAAAACTCAGCAATGGTCACAGGACTGGAAAAGGTCAGTTTTCATTCCAATCCCAAAGAGGGGCAATGACAAAGAATGTTCATATTGTTGTGCAGTTGCACTCATTTCACATGCTAGCAAAGTTATGCTCAACATCCCTCAAGCTAGACTTCAGCAGTACGTGAACAGAGAACTTCCAGATTTATAAGCTGGGTTTCAACAAGGCAGAGGAATCAGAGATCAAATTGCCAACATCCTTTGGATCATGGAGAAAGTAAGTGAGTCCCAGAAAAACATCCAGTTCTGTTTCATTGACTCCACTAAAGCCTTTGACTCTGTGTGTCACAATAAATTGTAGGGAATTCTTAAAGAGATGGGAGTACCAGAGCACCTTACTTTATCCAGAGAAACCTGCATGCAGGTCAAGAAGCAGCAGTTAGAATAAGACATGGGACAATGGACTGGTTCAAAATAGAGAAAGGATCATGACAAAGTTGTATAATGTCACCCTGCTTATTTAATTTCTATGCCAGTATACATCATGGGAAATGGCTAGGCTGGATGTAGGACAAGCTGAAATCAATATTGCCAGGAGAAATAACAACAACCTCAGATATGCAGATGACACCACCCTTATGGCAGAAAGTGAAGAGGAACTAAAAAGCCTCTTGTGAAAGTGAAAGTGGAGAGTGAAAAAGTTGGCTTAAAGCTCAACATTCAGAAAACGAAGATCATGGCATCTGGTCCCATCACTTCATGGCAAATAGATGGGGAAACAGTGGAAACAGTGTCAGACTTTATTTTTTTGGGCTCCAGAATCACTGCAAATGGTGATTGCAGCCATGAAATTAGATTAAGAAATTTAACAACTGAATGTGGGAATGAACTAGATTTTAATGAGCCAGGAGAGAGGCGGTCCTAAGACGGTGGTGGAATAGGATGGGGAGATCAATTTCTCCCCAACAAATTCATCAAAAGAACATTTAAACTCTGAGTTAATTCCACAAAACAACTTCTGAATGCCGGCAGAGGACATCAGACACCCAGAAACGCAGCCCATTGTCTTTGAAAGGAGGCAGGAAAAAATATAAAAGACAAAAAGAGAGACAAAAGAGATAGGGTCAGAGCTCCGTCCTGGGAAAGGAGTCTTAAAAAGAGAGAAGTTTCCAAACACCAGGAAACACTCTCACTGTGGCGAGCCTTGGAACCACAGAGGGCAACATAACTGGGAGGAAAAATAAATAAATAATTAACACCCACAGATTACATGCCCAATGGTAAGTCCCCCAGCGGAGAAGCAGCGCAGATGCCTGCACCCGCCACTAGCAAGCAGGGACTGGACAGGG
Source organism: Capricornis sumatraensis (assembly GCF_032405125.1). Taxonomy (NCBI): domain Eukaryota; kingdom Metazoa; phylum Chordata; class Mammalia; order Artiodactyla; family Bovidae; genus Capricornis; species Capricornis sumatraensis. The sequence continues at coordinate 142,591,444 of NC_091072.1, read as the reverse complement.
AGGCATGGGCTGTATTGCTTAGAGTAAGGACCAGGCCTGAATGTCCCGAGGGCAATCTGAGGGAAGTAATGTGGGCTAGCAAACCAGACTGTGGGATAGCTACCACAAGAAAAACCCTAACCTAAGACACAGCCAGACCCACTCACAGAACAAAGGACTGAATAGAGCCAGATGGTTGCAAACCATCCCCCCTCCGGTGACAGGCAGCCAGAGCCAGAAGGGAGCAATCGCGGCCCCAGAGAAGCATTATCTGTAAAACTGCAAGCAGGCTTCTTTGCTAACTAAGACTTATTGGGAGTCTGGATGGTCAACATCCACCTGAGAAGGTGCACCAGTTGTACACCCAGAAAACCAAGCAGCAGGGACAGGAGAGGTGATAAGTCGTAGGGACCGCGCTCGCCAAACTCCTGATCACCTGAGCTGCTCGGACATGGGAAGGGCACAAAACACAGGCCCAAACTTATCTGTGCCTCTGAGGACTACCCAAGTGCCTGAACCTGAGCAGCTTAGACCTGGGAGGTGCATGCAGCCCAGGGCCGGCCTCGGACAATTCCCAGAGGAGAAACCTACAGCATGAGCAGTGTGGGCAAGGAGGACACACGCCCCCTGAGCCGGGGCAGGCCCAGTGTGGCTGAGACAGTGAGAGCACACACCAGTGTTATTTGTTTGCAGCGTCCCTCCCTCCCCACAATGTGACTGAACAAGTGAGCCTGAAAAAGTGTCCACCACCGCCCCCTTGTCTCAGGGCAGAAATTAGACACTGAAGAGACCAGCAAACAGAAGCAGCTAAAACAGAGGGAATCGCCTTGGAAGTGACAGATGCAATAGATTAAAACCCTGTATTTAGTACTGACTACATAGGAAGGGGCCTGTAGATCTTGAGAAATATAAGCTGGACCAAGGAACTATCCAAAAATGAACTGACCCCACACTGCCCACAACACCACCAAAGTCCTAGATATATTTTTACTATCATTCTTTTTTTAATTTTTTAAAATTTTAAGTCCTCTATTACTCCTTTAATTTTCATTTTTATAACCTAGAAGTACTTTGCAAAAAAAAAAAATACACTAAATGAGATCAAAAACACTCTGGAGGGAAAAAAATAGTAGAATAATGGAGGCAGAAGATAGGATTAGTGAAGTAGAAGACAGAATGGTAGAAATAAATGAATCAGAAAGGAAAAAAGAAAAACGAATAAAAAGAAATGAGGAAAATCTCAGAGACCTCTGGGACAATGTTAAACCCTCCAGCATTCAAATCATAGGAGTCCCAGAAGAAGAAGACAAAAAGGAAGACCATGAGAAAATACTTGAGGAGATAATAGTTGAAAACTTCCCTAAAATGGGGAAGGAAATTGTCACTCAAGTCCAAGAAACCCAGAGAGTCCCAAACAGGATAAACCCAAGGTGAAAAACCCCAAGACACATATTAATCAAATTAACAAAGATCAAACACAAAGAACAAATATTAAAAGCAACAAGGGAAGAACAACAAAAAACACAGAAGGGGATTTCCATAAAGATAACAGCTGATCTTTCTGTAGAAACTCTTCAGGCCAGGAGGGAATGGTAGGACATACTTACAGTGATGAAAGAAAATAACCTACAACCCAGATTACTGTACCCAGCAAGGATCTCATTCAAATATGAAGGAGAAATCAAAAGCTTTACAGATAATCAAAAGCTGAGAGAATTCAAAATCACCAAACCAGATCTCCAACAAATGCTAAAGGATCATCTCTAGACAGGAAACACAAAAAGGGTGTATAAACTTTAACCCAAAACAACAAAGTCAATGGCAACGGGACCATACTTATCAATAATTACCTTAAACATAAATAGGTTGAATGCCCCAACCAAAAGACAAACACTGGCTCAGTTCAGTTCAGCCGCTCAGTGTCTTCAACTCTTTGCAACCCCATGATTGCAGCACGCCAGGCTTCCTGTACATCACCAACTCCTAGAGTCCACTCAAACTCACGTCCATCAAGTCGGTGATACCATTCAGCCATCTCATCCTCTGTCATCCCCTTTTCCTCCTGCCCCCAATCCGTCCCAGCATCAGAGTTTTCCCAATGAATCAACTCTTCCCATGAGGTGGCCAAAGTACTGGAGTTTCAGCTTTAGCATCACTCCTCCCAAAGAACACCCAGGACTGATCTCCTTCAGAATGGACTGGTTGGATCTCCTTGCAGTCCAAGGGACTCTCAAGAGTCTTCTCCAACACCACAGTTCAAAAGCATCAATTCTTTGGTGCTCAGCTTTCTTCACAGTCCAACTCTCACATCCATACATGACTATTGGAAAAACCACAGATGGACCTTTCATGGAAAAGTAGTGTCTCTCCTTTTGAATATGCTATCTAGGTTGGTCATAACTTTCTTTCCAAGGAGTAAGTGTCTTTTAATTTCATGGCTGCAATCACCATCTGCAGTGATTTTGAAGCCCCCAAAAATAAAGTCTGATACTGTTTCCACTGTTTCCCCAACTATTTGCCATGAAGTGTTGGGACCAGATACTATGACCTTTGTTTTCTGAATGTTGAGCTTTAAGCCAACGTTTTCACTCTCCTCTTTCCCTTTCATCAAGAGGCTTTTTAGTTCTTCTTCACTTTCTGCCATAAGGGTGGTGTCATCTGCATATCTGAGGTTATTGATATTTCTCCAGGCAATCTTGATTCCAGCTTGTGCTTCTTCCAGCCCAGCCTTTCTCATGATATATTCTGCATATAAGTTAAAGAAGCTGGGTGACAATATACAGCCTTGATGTACTCGTTTTCCTATTTGGAACCAGTCTGTTGTTCCATGTCCAGTTCTAACTGTTGCTTCCTGACCTGCATATAGGTTTCTCAAGAGACAGGTCAGGTGGTCTGGTATTCCCATCTCTTTCAGAATTTTCCATAGTTTATTGTGATCCACACAATCAAAGGCTTTGGCATAGTTAATAAAGCAGAAATAGATGTTTTTTCTGGAACTCTCTTGCTTTTTTGATGATGCTGAATGGATACAAACAAGACCCCTATATATGTTGTCTACAAGAGACCCACTTCAAGACAAGGGACACATACAGACTGAAAGTGAAGGGCTGGAAAAAGATATTCCATGCAAATAGAGACCAAAAGAAAGCAGGAGTAGCAATACTCATATCAGATAAAATAGACTTTAAAACAAAGGCTGTGAAAAGAGACAATGAAAGACACTACATAATGATCAAAGGATCAACCCAAGAAGAAGATATAACAATTATAAATATATATGCACCCAACATAGGAGCACAGCAATATGTAAGACAAATGCTAACAAGTATGAAAGGGGAAATTAACAAAAATACAATGTGGGGGGTGCTCCGCAGAAAGAGAGAGGCAGTGGAACTTCCCTCAGCAAAGCCGAGGGGTCCAGAGGAGAGGTGAGCCTGCTGTCCACCATCCCAGCCCCTCGGTGAGCGAGAGACAGTCAGATGCGACAGGGGTTCCATCTAAGCAGTTCCGCTTTATTGCCACAAACTCTTGGTTTATATAGGCAAGCAAGGCGGCTTCTCGAGGAACTTTCCATAGTTGCACCAATCACGTTAAATTTCAAGTTGTCATGCATTTCATTGTAACAGGAGTCTATGGTGATCACGTGCTGTCCACGTGCATGGAAGTCAAGAGAGCCAATCAAAAGTTTTGACAAACAACTTACGCCACACCCTCATCTCTTCCGCCTGGAGCCATCTTAGCTCTAAACTGCAAAGCTAGCCCTTCTTTTTCAAGGTTTCCCATTTAGGGCCCCACATCTCCCCCTTTTTTTATTTTATTTAAGCCCTCGAGACATTTATATTGATGTTCTGTAGAGCAAGGCGTAAAGCTGTAGACGGCCAACCTCCAGCCTTGCCAGCCCCTCTCGTGGTTGTGCCTGTCTTAGGTTGCCCTCCTCTGAGGGTCTTACCAGTCATTGGCTATCCAGCCACCTCTTGGAGGCTAAGTGGAATCTCTCTAGATGATGGGCATCTAGAACTCTTTATTTATCTGTCTCGGTTAATCTCTTGAACAGCTAAATTAATCCAGGGGTTTTGTGGGTGCCCAACGTGAGGCTCCTTTTCCATGACCTGGGCAAGCATAACTATTTTGCTGTAAGCACCTATTGCAGGCTGTGAGATTTTTTACCTTTAACATTACAACAAGCTGAATAACAAAAACAAGCAAATAGAAGGCATTTTTAAACCAGGTAAATGGACTTTGTACCCAGTCCCATAGATCCGTTTCTCCCTTTTTCACCTGTTAGAGTCTCATTTAACACTGGAAAAGCTGTCAGACAAAAGTTGGGGTATCTCACATCGCAGTCTATGCGCGCCAAGACACTCAACGTCTCGATCGCTCTAGCGTGGAGATCAAGCTGTAGTTGGAGTCCCATTATGGCAGATCTCAGGTGTTCGAATTGGTTTGAAATCCTCAAGCAGAGGCAGTGGATATGTTGTTTATAACCTCGATGGTCTGAGCTTGTTGAACTCGATGGATGCTGACACTGTTGTACCCTCATGGTTGATGCCTTGTGTGTCAAACCCAGGCTTCAAAGATTCTAAAAACTGTTGCACAGCCGTGGCAATGACGAAGGTCAGCAAGGAGAGGATAGGTAATCTGACGATCACCAGGAGCAGTGTCCACCAGGGTCGCCACATCGATGATCTGAAAGGGAAAAAAAGGTCGCCTCGAGAACTTTTTGTTTTGGGCTCAATATGTGAGTGTCTCTTTAATCTGTGTCACATTGAGATTTGACCTCTTGTGGTGTAAATTTAAGATTCCTTGCTGGCACCCATATAGGGATGAGGTCCCCAATGGGAAATATGCATCCGAATCCTCTTCCCATTGTAAGGAGTGGATCGGGCCCCTTCCACTGGCCAGTAATGGGGTCTTTCCATCTCACTTGTATTTCTGGTTTTATTTCTTGGTTAGACCAATGTTTTTGAAAACATGGTATCAGTTCATTTTTTGAAAGATTTAAAATGTTGAGAGTAAGGAGTGCCATTCCAAGTTGCTGGTGAGGGCTTATTCCCCCTTTTTGTTTTTGTAATTGAGCCTTAAAATTTTGATGGTGGCGCTCAATTATGGCTTGTCCCTGGGGGTTATATGGGATTCCGGTATTATGACGAATGTGCCATTGTTGGAAGAATTTCTGTAAGCTCTGGCTGATGAAGCAAGGGCCATTATCTGTTTTTATTTGATGGGGAAGGCCCAACATCACAAAACATTGTAACAAATGGCTTTGAGCATGTTTTGCTTTTTCTCCTGTGTGGGCAGTAGCCCAGCAGGCATGAGAGTAAGTGTCAATAGACACAAAAACATACTTAAGTTTTCCAAAAGGAGAATAATGGGTCACATCAGTTTGCCACAGCACATTGGGTTTTAGCCCTTGAGGGTTTACTCCTGGGGGCTGTAAAGGTGGTACTTGTAAATAAGGAAGACAGGATTTACAAGTACGTATAATTTTCTTTAATTCTCTAATAGGGACCTGTGGAAACCTTTTATGTAGCCCTCTCCAATTTATATGAGCAAGATCGTGGAGATCATAAGCATCTTGTAAGTTATAAGCTTGGATTGTAACGGAGGCCGCTCTATCGGCCAGGGAATTTCCCATTGAAAGCAATCCAGGTGAATTTTGATGACCCCTAAGATGGTGTACATAAATGGGGTTAACCCATTCAAGTAACAGGGTACGGGCTTGTATCATAAGGGGAGTAATAGGATTGTTATCTAGCTGTATGTGAGAATTTAGCCATCCTGGAAGCAAGTTTACTACATAAAGACTGTCAGAAAACAGATTCATGAGTTCAGGGACTTTTGTGAGCACCATGACAACAGCAAATAATTCTTTAAACTGTGCAGACCCCTCACAAGGCCCAAAATATTCTCGTATATGTTCATCTGGCTGTTGTGATTGCTATGGTGGCTGGAACACGACGACTGCTGCACCATTCTTTCCTCCATCAGAAAAAACATTGAGGGCATCTGGTATAGGCTTAAAGAGAAATAGCTGGGGCACCCTCCAATCTAGGCGACCAAAAGAAGTAACCCATTTGTGTGGCCCATAATGACAGTCAAGGATGCCTAGGTACCCCTCCAGGGCTAAAGCTATAGTCTATGCGGGATAACAATCTTATCAGGTTCATGCGCATAGCATCGGACTGTGATATCTCTTCCCTTCTGTATTAAGTCAACCATTTGATCTATACAGGTATAGACTCCGGGAGTTCCCCCCAAGGATATGTGAACCCATTGTAGAGGCTTTCCCCCCTGGACCAAGGCTGCCATAAGTAAGGACGGACTAGGCAGGACCCACAATTGTAGACTCTCTTCAGGAGTATACCTGGTAAGCTGGGCCCCATTGAGGGCCCTTTGAATGTCTTGAAAGATCTTTTTATGGGACGGTAGAAGGGTTATCTCATCATTGGGCTGTCTACTTTTTAATAGATCAAAGAGGGGCAAGAGTTGACCTGTTGAAACAGGGATCCAGGGTCGTAGCCAACTGAGTTCTCCCAAGACCCGTTGTAGGCCAGTCAGGGAGTAGGAATCTTGGATGTATAGCTGAGGTTTTCAGGGGCTCACACCTTCTAGGGACAGTTGAGATCGCAGAATCTTGAAAGGCGGGACAACCTGGACTTTGTCAGAGGATATATGGAGTCTCCCTTTTGATAGACACTTTTGTAAAATTTTATATGCTTCTGTCAGCTGTTCAGCAGTAGGGGCACCCAAGATGATATCATCCATGTAAACATACAATTTAATATATGTCATACCTCTAACTGGCTGGAGAAGATCTTTTACATCATTTTGACAATAGGCAGGGCTGTTTGCCATTCCCTGTGGCAAAACTGTCCATTCAAAACACTCATCAGGCCGCTCAAAGTTAGTGAAGGGTACCGAAAAGGCAAACTTCACAATCTTGGGATTGTAGAGGTATAGGAAAGAAACAGTCTTTAATATCTATTACCATAAGACATAGATTACTAGGAATAGCTGGTATCCAGGGTAACCCCCTTAGGGGTGTCCCTTGGATGATCATTCTCTCATTGATCTTTCTAAGATCTTGTAACATCCTCCATTTTCCCGAGGATTTCTTAATTACAAATATCGGGGTATTCCAAGGGCTAGTAGAAGGGCGAATATGTCCCAAATTTAGTTGCTCAGAGACGATTTCTCTAAGGGCTTGTAGCTTAGTGGATGGAAGAGGCCACTGCTCCACCCATATTGGTGGTCTGGGTTTCCATTGTATAGGAGGGACCTAGGGGACAGTGGCCCTTAGGATGTGGGGGGCACCTTCCATTGAGTTAGAGGCTCTCCCTTGTGAAGTTTATCAAATTCAGGATCCCCCCTATAGTTTGGTATGGGAGAATGTTTATAATGTTGATATTTTTCCTCATTAAGGTCATCATAAAGGCCCTTATTATCAGTGGTAATATATACATCTGCTTGTCCCAAAATATCCTGGCCAAGCAGATTTGCATTCAATCCAGAAGCTATCAGGGGCCGAACCTCTCCTGTGGAACCATCAACATCTTTCCAGGAGAGGCACTCAGCAGTCTCCTTAGATTGAGAGTTCCCCCCAACGCCCAATAATTTAGGCCCAGGGACCAATTTCCAACTAGGTGGGACCTCCTCTGCCCTGAGGACGGTCCGATCAGCTCCTGTGTCGATCAGACATCAAAATCTCTTTCCTCCTATGGTAATATCCATTTTAGGCCTTAATCCAGGCACAATAGGCACAGTCCAATTGGCTCTGGGGGGCTCTTTGGCCTTAGTGATCCCCATTAGCCTTGTAGGGGGTCGGAGCGAGCTGCATCTACGGAAGGGTTTTTGAAGGAACTTTTCAATATACTCTGGTAAGAAATAAGGTCCCCCTTTGGGTGATGGGGCTGGGGGTTGCCCCTCATCTAGTTTAAAGGCTTGCCGTTGTTACCAAATTTAGATTTGCACTCTGCCCTCCAGTGATATCCCTTCCTACATCGCAGGCATGGAGTAGTGGGGGGTCTCTGACCAGCAGGTCCTCCCCCTCCTTGAGGGCACTCCCTCTTAAAATGTCCCTCTTGTCCACAGCCAAAGCATCGACCCAATTTTGGGGGGACTAGGGGTCCCTTAGATGCGGTCCCCCCAGAGGCCGTCATAGCGGAGAGGGCCTTGGTCATCGCCTCGGTAAGAGCGTCAGTCTGAGCCTGAAAGGCAGTCGAAATAGAGCGAGTCTGATGGCTCTGTGTCCCCACGTCTTTGGTGGCTACAATTCATTGCTCCATAGAGTGGTCTTTCTGTCCTGTGCAAGCCAACTTATGGTCTGAGTTCATCCCTTCCCAGACTAATAGCCTTACAAATTGATCTCTCTAGGGCCCCGGAGGGAATTTTCTCTGTATATTCTTTTCCACCCGATCTATGAAGGTGGAGAGGTCTTCATTATTTTTTTGAGTGATGCCTGATATAGGGGGCTCACTGGGGCCCTCTCCAAGCTTCTTCCAGGCGGCCAGGCATATGGACCTCACCTGATCTGTATAAGGAGCAGGAATGGTGGCCTGTTGAGGTCCCATGCTCCATTGATCTGCAGTCCCTGACAACATCCCGAAAGTTACCAGGATAGCAGGGTTGGCAGCTTGATTTCTTTCTGCCTGAGCATGACACTCTTCCTTGAGAAAAGCACACCATTTGATATAGGTGTTACTGGGGAGCACTGCCTTACATAGCATCTTCCAGTCCTGGGTCATACAAAGTTGATGAGCCAGGCCCTGGAGAATAGTTTCTGCCCACGGGGAGTTAGGGCCATCCTCTGCCACTGCCTTTTTGAGCTCTTTTAAATCGTTGGCCTCCCAGGGGTACCAGGCTGCCGGCCTATTCCCCCCTGGGTTAACATTTACAGGAAAGGCTTGAGTTGGGCCAATAAAGGGCAGCGAGGAACCCCAAGGGTCCCTGGGATAGGTTCTCCCTTTCCAAGGTGACCTCATTGTCTTTCCCACCCAAGGTGCACCCAAAACTTCCTCAAATGGGGGAGGCAGGGAGAGGCACAGATCTCTCTCCTGGTCTCCCTGTCTCGGGGCATCAGAGGGGTCTCTATTCTCTTCCACACCTTTATCATCCCCAAAAGGCTCCCATGGCCCACTATTCGCTCTAGAGTCTTTATTCCCTACAGTCTCTTTTGCTATATTTTGGTCTGACATGACTCATTCCTCATCACACTTTTCCCATTGTTTCTCTGATTTTGAATCGGGGGTGCCCATATCAGTGACATGCTCCTCGCTCCGTGAAAAGCAGAGCTTGAGGGCCGAAATGGTCAGACAGAACCCTAAGGGGGCTCCTCACCGTGTTGAACCTCTCACTGCCTAGCAAGGGTTTGTACTTGATCCCAAGTGTCCCAAGAGAACAGATTGGCTGAAGCAACCCAGGGGGCTAACTGTACAATGGTCCCCCAGACCTTAATGGCCTGAGCGTCAGAAATCTCAAGTCCCCTGCTTATGAGCATATATCTCAGTGCCCTGAGTGCAGGCTCATCAGATTTCCTGATATTATTTCCCATGCTGCTGAGAGAGAATAGAAAGAAAAATCACTGAGGACAATCACCAAAAATCCTACCGGGAGTGGTGGCGGCCAGAAAGTTGGGCTTGTGGTATGCTTTATGAAACTGTTTATGTGCCTGTGTCATTGCACGGAAGTTTTCTTGCTGGGGGCAGGCACCCTAGAGGTTTCTAGCCCATTCCGTGACCCCTTTATCCTGTCATGGGAGTCTTCAAGTGGCAGGCGCCCTAATGGCCTTTAAGTGCCTGACCCATGCCCACAGGGAAGATTTTAGGCCACGTCCTCAGTTAAGAATGATTAAAGGAGAGTTTCACCTGGTCAGGCTCTAGTTACTGAGGCTTACTTGTCACAGGGCCTTCAAAGTCCACCAGAGTGTGGCCCTAGCCAGGACTTATCAATTGCCTCCACAACTGTTCACCTGTTCACTGAAACTCTTGAAAAAGGAGTTAAGGACAGATCAGAAAAGAAGAAAAGAAAGAAAATAAGTCAGGAGAGTTTTTTGCCGCTTCCCTCAAAACAGAGGGGGACTCACCTTGAAATCCAGATTACCTCAGGCAATACTCCTCTAAAGGGGAGCTCCACGCTGCGACCAGCCTAGGGTCCTTCGTCGCTCCTCTTTCAGAGCGGCACGGTGACACCACCTCTGTCCATCTGCTTCGCACCCCACGTTGGGTGCCAGTTTCTGTGGGGGGTGCTCCGCAGAAAGAGAGAAGCAGTGGAACTTCCCTCAGCAAAGCCAAAGGGTCCTGAGGAGAGGTGAGCCTGCTGTCCGCCAACCCAGCCCCTCAGCGAGTGAGAGACAATCAGACGCGACAGGGGTTCCGTCTAAGCAGTTCCACTTTATTGCCACAAACTCTTGGTTTATATAGGCGAGCAAGGGGGCTTCATGAGGGACTTTCCATAGTTGCACCAATCATGTTAAAGGTCAAATTGTAATATGCCATAGTTGCACCAATCACGTTAAAGGTCAAGTCGTCATGCGTTTCATTGTAACAGGAGTCTATGGTGATCACGCGCTGTCCATGTGCACGGAAGTCAAGAGAGCCAATCAAAAGTTTTGACAAACAACTTAGGCCGCGCCCTCATCTCTCCCACCAGGAGCCATCTTAGCTCTAAACCGCAAAGCTAGTCCTTCTTTTTCAAGGTTTCCCATTTAGGGCCACACAATACAATAATAGTGGGAGACTTTAATACCCCACTCACACCTATGGGTAGATCAACTAAACAGAAAATTAACAAGGAAACACAAACTTTAAATGATACAATAGACCAGTTAGACCTAATTGATATCTATAGGACATTTCACCCCAAAACAATGAATTTCACCTTTTTCTCAAGTGCACACAGAACCTTCTCTAGGATAGATCACATCCTGGGCCATAAATCAAGCCTTAGTAAATTCAAAAAAATTGAAATCATTCCAAGCATCTTTTCTGACCACAATGTAATAAGATTAGATCTCAATTATAGGAGAAAAACTATTAAAAATTCCAACATATGGAGGCTGAACAACATGCTGCTGAATAACCAACAAATCACAGAAGAAATCAAAACAGAAATCAAAATATGCACAGAAACAAATGAAAATGAACACACAACAACCTAAAACCTGTGGGACACTCTAAAAGCAGTGCTAAGGGGAAGGTTCATAGCAATACAGGCATACCTCAAGAAACAAGAAAAAAGTCACACAAACAACCTAACTCTACACGTAAAGCAATTAGAAAAGGAAGAAATGAAGAACCCCAGGGTTACTAGAAGGAAAGAAATTTTAAAAAATAGGACAGAAATAAATGCAAAAGAAAGAAAGGAGACCATAGCAAAACTCAACAAAGCCAAAAGCTGGTTCTTTGAGAGGATAAATAAAATTGACAAACCATTAGCCAGACTTATCAAGAAACAAAGGGAGAAGAATCAAATCAGTAAAATTAGAAGTGAAAATGGAGAGATCACAACAGACAACACAGAAAAACAAAGGATCATAAGATACTACTATCAGCAATTATATACCAATAAAATGGACAACGTGGAAGAAATGGACAAATTCTTAGAAAAGTACAACTTTCCAAAACTGAACCAGGGAGAAATAGAAAATCTTAACAGACCCATCACAAGCATGGAAATTGAAACTGTAATCAGAAATCTTCCAACAAACAAAAGCCCAGGTCCAGACGGATTCATAACTGAATTCTACCAAAAATTTAGAGAGGAGCTAACATCTATCCTACTCAAACTCTTCCAGAAAATTGAAGAGGAAGGTAAACTTCCAAACTCATTCTATGAGTCCACCATCACCCTAATACCAAAACCTGGCAAAGATGCCACAAAAAAAGAAAACTACAGGCCAATATCACTGATGAACATAGATGAAAAATAGTTAACAAAATTCTAGCAAGCAGAATCCAACAACACATTAAAAATATCATACATCATGACCAAATGGGCTTTATCCCAGGGATGCAAGGATTCTTCAATATCTGCAAATCAATCAATGTAATACACCACATTAACAAATTGAAAATAAAAGCCATATGATTATCTCAATAGATGCAGAGAAAGCATTTGACAAAATTCAACATCCATTTATGATTTTTTAAAAAAAAAACTCTCCAGAAAGCAGGAATAGAAGGAACATACCTCAGCATAATAAAAGCTATATATGACAAACCCACAGCAAACATTATCCTCAATGGTGAAAACGTGAAAGCATTTCCCCTAAAGTCAGGAACAAGACAAGGGTGCCCACTTTCACCACTACTATTCGACTTAGTTTTGGAAGTTTTGGCCACAGCAATCAGAGCAGAAAAAGAAATAAAAGGAATCCAAATTGGAAAAGAAGAAGTAAAACTCTCACTGTTTGCAGATGACATGCCCCTCTATATAGGAAACCCTAAAGACTCCACCAGAAAATTACTAGAGCTAATCAATGAATGTAGTAAAGTTGCAGGATATAAAATCAACACACAGAAATCCCTTGCATTCCTATACACTAATAATGAGAAAATAGAAAGAGAAATTAAGGAAACAATTCCATTCACCATTGCAACATAAAGAATAAAATACTTAGGAATATATCTACCCAAAGAAACTAAAGACCTATATATAGAAAACTATAAAACACTGATGAAAGAAATCAAAGAGGACACTAATAGATGGAGAAATATACCGTGTTCATGGATTGGAAGAATCAATATAATGAAAGTGAGTATACTACAAAAAGCAATATATAGATTCAGTGCAATCCCTATCAAGCTACCAACGGTATTTTTCACAGAGCTAGAACTAATAATTTCACAGTTTGTATGGAAATACAGAAAACCTCGAATAGCCAAAGCAATCTTGAGAAAGAAGAATGGAACTGGAAGAATCAACCTGCCTGACTTCAGGCTCTACTACAAAGCCACAGTCATCAAGACAGTATGGTATTGGCAAAAAGACAGAATTATAGATCAATGGAACAAAATAGAAAGCCCAGAGATAAAACCACACACCTATGGACACCTTATCTTTGACAAAGGAGGCAATAATATACAATGGAGAAAAGACAATCTCTTTAACAAGTGGTACTGGGAAAACTGGTCAACCATTTGTAAAAGAATGAAACTAGAACACTTTCTAACACCATACACGAAAATAAACTCAAAATGGATTCAAGATCTAAATGGAAGACCAGAAACTATAAAACTCCTAGAAGAAAACATAGGCAAAACACTCTCCAACATAAATCGTGGCAGGATCCTCTATGACCCACCTCCAAGAATACTGGAAATAAAAGCAAAAATAAACAAATGGGACCTAATTAAAATTAAAAGCTTCTGCACAACAAAGGAAACTATAAGCAAGGTGAAAAGACAGCCTTCAGAACGAGAGAAAATAATAGCAAATAAAACAACTGACAAAGAAATAGTTTCAAAAATATACAAGCAACTCCTGCTGCTCAATTCCAGAAAAATAAACCACCCAGTCAAAAAATGGGCCAAAGAACTAAATACGCATTTCTCCAAAGAAGACATATAAATGGCTAACAAACACATGAAAAGATGTTCAATATCACTCATTATCAGGGAAATGCAAATCAAAACCACAATGAGGTACCATTTCACACCAGTCAGAATGGCTGTGACCCAAATGTCTACAAGCAATAAATGCTGGAGAGGGTGTGGAGAAAAGGAAACCCTCTTACGCTATTGGTGGGAATGCAAACTAGTATAGCCACTATGGAGAACAGTGTGGAGATTCCTTAAAAAACTGGAAATAGAACTGCCTTATGACCCAGCAATCCCACTGCTGGGCATACACACCGAGGAAACCAGAATTGAAAGAGACACATGTATCCCAATGTTCATTGCAGCACTGTTTATAATAGCCAGGACATGGAAGCAACCTAGATGTCCATCAGCAGATGAATGGATGAGAAAGCTGTGGTACATATACACAATGGAGTATTACTCAGCCATTACAAAGAATACATTTGAATCTGTTCTAATGAGGTGGATGAAACTGGAGCCTATTATACAGAGTGAAGTAAGGCAGAAAGAAAAACACCAATACAGTATACTAACGCATATATACAGAATTTAGAAAGATGGTGACAACCGTGTATGTGAAACAGAAAAAAGAGACACAGATGTATAGAACAGTCTTTTGGACTCTGTGAGAGAGAGACATGGTGGGATGATTTGGGAGAATGGCATTGAAACATGTATAATATCGCATATGAAATGAATCGCCAGTCCAGGCTCAATGAATGATACCGGATGCTTGGGGCTGGTACACTGGGATAACCCAGAGGGATGGTATTGGGAGGAAGGTGGGAGGGGGGTTCAGGATGGGGGACACGTGTACACCTGTGGCAGATTCATGTTGATGTATGGCAAAACCAATACAATATTGTAAATTAATTGGCCTCCAATTAAAATAAATTTATATTTAAAAAATAAAAATAAAATTCTTATGGAGAAATTAAAAATAATAATAATAATAATGAGCCAGAAGCTTATATAATTTGGATTGCTCCCTTTAAGGAAAATGGTACAACATTTTTGGGCTTCTCCCAGGGCCTTAGAAGGAGCCTGTGCAAATGAGGAATGCCAAAACTTAAGGTGCATTAGCTTTGTAGAAAATGCAAATCTGACCAAATGTAACAGGTAAATCTTGTTCAGACCTTCATTTAAATAAACTAGCATTTGTTGGACAAAATGTACAAAGTTTTTTAATACAGTCAGGAAATTTTGAGTATAGATTAGGTTTAGCTAGAAAACAAATTTTGGTAAAAATTTAAGAAAAACCCAAAATCTTTCTGTACATTAATATAAAACTAGAGTTTCTAGATTTGTTTACTAAAAAGGACAAGCAGTTTTCCTATAATTTTAGAAGTTCTCAGGATAGTTAAGTGGTAGACTTGAAACTATGGACTTTTGTTGTAAGAAACTGTATTTATTATATTATTAGAATAGAAAACAGGGGGGGTGCACTTAAAATTATTGTTCCTACAGCTTCCTAGGTGGCTCAGCTGGTAAAGAATCTGCCTGCAATGGGAGAGACCTGGGTTCAATCCCTGGGTTGGGAAGATCCACTGGAGAAGGAATAGGCTACCCACTCCTGTATTCTTGCCTGAAGAATTGCAAGGACTGTATAGTCTGTGCGGCCGCAAAGAGTTGGACACAGCTGAGAAATTTTCACTTCACTTCTTCACAGTTGAAAAATAGGTTTTTTACCTACCAGTCTTGTGAAAATTAACCAACTGATTATGAATTCACAGTCATGTTTTCTTTGATGCAGCTGGTAAAAAAGCACTGTTCAGATTCTTCTCCTAAAATTAGGAACACAGCTACTAGGCATCTGCCTTGGAAAATAACTTGAAAAAACCCCAAAAAGGATAAAAAGGAGCAGCAGTGGGTGATTTGTATTAGTTCTTTTAAACTCCATCAAGGAATTTGTCCTTTTAACCTAAAGATATGAAAACGCTATCAGAATATTAAGCCAGGAAGTTACAGGATCAGACTGAACATTAAAAAGACCATTAATTTTTTAATTTAAATGTGGTACTTTGGACACATATGTTTATTTCTGTTTTTCCCAATGTGTAAATAAAACTCCAATAATGAAATTTTAAAATAATTAATCCCCAAGGATAAGAACAGGAGAAGAGATGACAGCAAAAAAGAAGAGTGAACAAAATCATGGAATTAGAATGACTAGAAGGACACCGTCCAGCACCTAGAGTCCTGGCCTCGCTCTTTCCTCGAGAACAAACATCATGAGCTTCAGCGCCCAATCCACCTTCTCCAACTACCGGCCCCTGGGCTCTGTGCAGTCGTCGGGCCACCGGGTCTGACCGGCCAGCAGCGCGGCCAGCGTCTATGCAGGCGCCGGGGGCTCGGGCTCCCGGATCTCCGTGTCCCGCACCACCAGCGTCCGGGACGGCTGGGGGTCCGGGAACCTGGGCGCCGGGATGGCCGGGGGTCTGGTGGGGGTAGGGGGCATCCAGGGCGAGAAGGAGACCATGCAAGACCTGAATGACCGCCTGGCCTCCTACCTGGAGAAGGTGAGGAGCCTGGAGGCAGATAACCGGAGACTGGAGAGCAAAATCCGGGAACACCTGGAGAAGAAGGGACCCCAGGTCAGAGACTGGGGACACTACCTGAAGATCATCGAGGACCTGAGGGCTCAGATTTTTGCAAAATCTGTGGACAATGCCCGCATCGTTCTTCAGATTGACAATGCCCGTCTTGCTGCTGATGACTTCAGAGTCAAGTATGAGACGGAACTGGCCATGCGCCAGTCTGTGGAAAGTGACATACACGGGCTCTGCAAGGTCATCGATGACACCAATGTCACCCAGCTGCAGCTGGAGACTGAGATCGAGGCTCTCAAGGAGGAGCTGCTCTTCATGAAGAAGAACCATGAGGAGAAAGTAAAGGGTCTACAAAACCAGATTGCCAACTCTGGGCTGACCGTGGAGTTGGATGCCCCCAAACCTCAGGACCTCAGCAAGATCATGGCAGACATCCGGGCCCACTATGATGAGCTGGCTCAGAAGAACCAAGAGGAGCTAGACAAGTACTGGTCCCAGCAGATTGAGGAGAGCACCACAGTGGTCACCTCGCAGACCACTGAGATAGGAGCTGCTGAGATGACCCTCACAGAGCTGAGGTGCACTGTCCAGTCCCTGGAGATCGACCTGGACTCCATGAGAAATCTGAAGGCCAGCTTGGAGAACAGCCTGAGGGAAGTGGAGGCCCGCTACGCCATGCAGATGGAGCAGCTCAACGGAGTCCTCCTGCACCTGGAGTCGGAGCTGGCCCAGACCCGAGCAGAGGGGCAACACCAGACCCAGGAGTACGAGGCCCTGCTGAATGTCAAGGTCAAGCTGGAGGCTGAGATCAATACCTACCGCCGTCTGCTGGAAGATGGGGAGGATTTCAGTCTTGGCGACGCTCTGGACAGCAGCAACTCTAGGCAAACCATCCAGAAGACCACCACCCTCAAGCTTGTGGATGGCAAAGTGGTGTCTGAGACCTCAGACACCAAAGTTCTGAGGCACTGAGGCAGCAGAAGCAGGGTCCCCTGGGGGTCAGGAGGTCAATAAAAGCTGAGACTTATTGCATTAAAAAAAAAAGAATGACTAGAAGAAAATTAACAGAGTTAATGAATTTGCAGTGACTGAAACCAGACGTGGAAGTGAGAATAGCAGTGCAAATCAACTTACTCCAGAACCCCTGAAATTTTGGCTTTTTTAGAATATTGTTTCCTTCTCCAGAAATTTATATTTATCCACATTTAGTGTAGAACTTGCATTTCTAGTTATTTAATCTTACACATGCTCATTGTGACCCTATAACTGTAGCCTTCAAGACTTCTCTGTTCATGGGATTTTCCTGATGAGAATACTGGAATGGGTTGCCATTTCCTCCTCCAGGGAATCTTCCACACCCAGGGATCGAACCTGTGTCTCCTGCATTGCAGGCAGATTCTTTACCACTGTGCCACCAGGGAAGCCCAAATATTATTGTTTATTTGAGCCTAGGAGTTTTAAATTGTTCTTATGAATATTTGTTCTTTCTCTCATTCTCTCTCTGTTTCCACTGAATTTCCTAATTATGCTGATACTTACAAAGTATATGGGCTTCCCTAGTGGCTCAGATGGTAAAGAATCTGCCTGCAATGCAGGAGACCCCAGGGTTTGATCCTTGGGTAGGGAAGATCTCCTGAAGAAGGGAATGGCAACCCATTTCAGTATTCTTGCCTGGGGAATTTCGTGGACAGAGGAGCCTGGCAGGCTATAGTCCATGCAGTCACAAAGAGTCAGACATGATTGAGTGATTGAGTGGCTAACTTACTTATAAAGTATGTAATTTTTGGAAAATCTCTCAATAATATTATGCCTTTCTTCTCTCATCTGAAAACATGAACACAATGCAGAAAATCAAAGGGCTCCTGAGAAGATTTTCAGCTAGTACATATAAAGCACTTATGGCTGTGCTGGACAAAGAAATGACCAACAGACATGTAGTTCTATAGCTGTCCATGTAAAGAAATTTAATATGTAAAAAAGATGGCAAGTCAAATCAGTGAAGGAAATTGGGTTATTCAATAGAGTTTAGGCTTAATTAGCTATCCAATTATTTTTTAAATACTAATTTTAGTGCTCTATCACATAGCAATCACAGGAATTAATTTAACACTCCAGTATTCTTGCCTGCAGAATTCCATGGACAGAGGAACCTGGGAGGCTACAGTCCATGTGGTCTCAAAGAGTCAGACATGATTGAGTGGCTAACTTGCTTATAAGATATATGGATTTCGGAAAATCTCTGAATAACATTATGCCTTTCTTCTCTCATCTGAAAACATGAACACGACGCAGAAAATCAAAGGGCTGCTGTGAAGATTTTCAGCTAGTACATATAAAGTACTTATGGCTGTGCTGAACAAAGAAATGACCAATAGACATGTAGTTCTATAACTGACTGTGTAAAGAAATTTAATATGTGATCAAGAAGGCAAGTCAAATCAGTGAAGGCAATTGGGTTATTCCATAGAGTTTAGGCTTAATTAGCTATCCAATTATTTTTTAAATACTATTTTTAGTGCTCTATCATATAGCAATCACAAGAATTAATTTAACACTCCAGTATTCTTGCCTGGAGAATTCCATGGACAGAGGAGACTGATAGGCTGAGTCAGACATGATTGAGCAACTTTCACTTTGACTTTACACAGAGCTAATGTGATATTTTGGGGGGGGGGGTGCCTGGAAAATGTGAGTTTAGGATGGGAAAATGAAGAGAAAATAACTATAAAGGTGAGGTGGGGCAGTGAAATAGAGGCATTTATGTTAATAAGATAGGAAAATCAGTCTGAAACAGGACACATAACACACAGAAAAGATTGAAATATTGAATTACTTCAGTACTTAAGGTTTTACAATGCAAAAACACCATGAACAAAGTTAAAAGATATTCAAGATTTAGAAGAAAAATGTTTATAAAATATATATTATGCAGGATTTATACCCACAATATATAAAGAAAATAAGCAATAATAAAACTACAAAATAATCAACATGAATATGGATAAGACACTCTAGCTGCTTTAAGAGGCTATCAGCAAGATTCCCAAAGATATCCGGGTTCCTGGTCATTGTATCAAGTCTACAGCTCTTGTCTGGAAATATACTGGATCAGGCTAGACTAGGATAAAAGGCTAAGGATAATAATTACGCTGTTGTCTGGGTATATGCTGCTTCATTCTTAGTCATTCTTAGAACTATAAAACTATGAGATGAGTGGTGGCCATGCTCATAAGAGATGTGGATGGCTTTCATCCACATTGGCCTCTACATTCATACAGCCATCTCAGCCTGACTTATGAACTGGTGAATCTGGAGGGAGCAGTTCATTTTCCAGAAATTCTGACCTTCATAGTTCAGGCTCTTTATCTGTAACCATGAACACAGAGGAAAAGCTTTGGAGGACTCTGAAAAGCTTTGGAGGACCTCCACTTTCCTGCATAATGGTGCTGATCCCTTCTTGAGCTATTCTGATGGTCTTCCCTCTCTATTCTTAGAAAATGTTCATCTGATATGACTTATCCACATTCTTTGAATACACCATGCTAATTCCTTTATGAAATACACTCAGTTTTGTTAAAGAATGGAGAGTGATCTAAGGAGGGAGAAAATTGAGCAATAATATGAGACAGTAGGTCCTTGTTTATTATTGATTTTATATATAGTAGTGTGTATATGTTAATCCCAAACTCCTAATTTATCCCTCCACCCCCAGCTATCTCTTTCAGTACTGATATGTTTATTTTCTAAGTCCAAATTTATTTCTGTTCTGTAAATAAGTTCATTTGTATCGTTTTTTTCAGATTGCACATATAAATGATATCATACTTGTCTTTGTCTGACTTACTTCATGCAGTATGATAATTGCTAGGTTTATCCCTGTTGCTGCAAATGACTTTCATTCTTCTTTATGGATGAGTGATATTCCATTGTTTGTAGGTACCACATCTTCTTTATCCATTCATCTATTGATGGACATTTAGGTTGCTTCCATGTCTCAGAGAAGGGGTCCCAGATGCTCCCATGTTGGGTTCATGGTCCTCAAATTTCACTCACAATGAGACATGACACTTAAAAATGGATGCTCATTATTTTATTGGTGAATTGAAGATAAACTGACTTATTCCAATGTCAAGGCTTTGTGAAGGACTAGTATCTTCGTATTCATTTTCTGGGGGAAAATAAAGGAAGTTCAGACAAGATCGGCAGGGGATATCTATGCCTGTTACTAATTGAAGAAAAGTGGGTGAGAGCTTACAATATCTCCATCTTGTTTTCCTCATTTTCTCTTTCTTTCCTAATTTCTTTTTGTTTATGATTAATATGTACCTAACAGACAATGAGCTCTACAGTTTTGCTTGCAAAATGAATTTTTAAAGATTCTTCTAAGGTTATCTTTTAATGACTGTGGATAATGTTCAAGTATGTATTTACAAAGACACTTACTGCAATATATCCTATAATAACAAAAAAAATGAAACCAGCCTACATGTCCATTGATGGAATTTCATTAAAGTAATCATGGCATAGCCAGACAATGGATAGTATAGATTGGTAAAACAGAACAACAACAACAAAAAAAACAGAATCAAATAAATCCACATAGTTCTATGAACTAATATGGAAGTTTTTCAAAAAATGTGTTATTTTAAATGAGAAGCATATAAACCTGTACATAAAAATATGATATCATTTATGGATAAAAAAGATCATATATATTCAAACAGACACAAATGTTTTCAAGAGGATATTCAAGAGAGTTAACTATGGTGGCTTTTGGAAAAGAAACTGGAGAGGTAGGGTATCCTATGCCTTCAACAGTTAGCCTCATACTTAATGTTTAATTTTTTTCTAAGTTAAGTATATATTCAGTTCAGTTCAGCCACTCAATTGTGCCCGGCTCTTTGCGACCCCATGAACCCCAGTGCACCAGGCCTCCCTGTCCATCACCAACTCCCAGAGTCCACCCAAACCCATGTCCATTGAGTCGGTGATGCCATTCAACCACCTCATCCTCTGTCGTCCCCTTCTCTTCCTTCCCTCAGTCTTTCCTAGCATCAGGGTCTTTTTCAATGAGTCAGCTCTTCACATCAGGTGGCCAAAGTATTGGAGTTACATCAGTCCTTCCAATAAACACCCAGGACTGATCTCCTTTAGTGTGGACTGGTTGGATCTCTTTACAGTCCAAGGGACTCTCAAGAGAAGCAATAGTTTTAAACTATGTAACATTTGGCAATAAAAATGTATAGTATCATTTATCAGGTACACTGGATCTAACAGGTCTGGTCTGGTGGAAACCTGAGATGGGAAATGTTTGAACCTGAGAAGGACAGGAGAAGATCAAGAGAGAATCAAGATCTGCTTCCTCATTACTGAACAACTTTAAGGCAAGTAATGGTTATGCAAAAAACAACTTGGGGTTCGTGTTTTTTAAAATTGGATGCACCACGGATATCTTATTAAAAACACAAAGTCCTACTACCCTATTCCAGATATCTGAATAGAAATCTCTAGAACTGGGATCCAGGACTATGCAGTATCTATGTGGTTCCAGTTGACTCAGTGACTCACTTAAGTTTGAGATCTGTAGGGGTTAGGGCCCTTGATGGAGAGTAAGTTTAATTCATATTTGTTATTGAATTCCAGATTACTGGGGTAGTGGGCCTTGAGGAGGTCATTGTGATTCATGCCCTGGGAGTGGTAGTCCCTGATTCTTCCTAAGACAGGTGTGGGAGAAGAGCAGTGACCAAGACCTCTTTGTGATAGTGGTCTCTGTTGAGGATGACCATTTTGTAAGCGTGGTCTCTGCTGAAAATCACCATCTTGTGGAAGTGGTCTCTGTTGAGGTTCAGCACCTTGTGGGGGTGGTTGTGGCCGAGGTTGACCTTCTTGTGGTTGGGGGTTCTCTGCTGAGGTTCACCATCTTGATTTCACCATTAGGATGGAGTCTAGATGGTAGTGCACCAGGTCCCCCAGAGAGTGGTCTCTGAAACTGTTCAAAAGAGCCCTAATCTGGGTTCTCTACATCTGTAGAATACAGCACAGGAATAGAAGAACTTGATGTTGGAAGTCTCCCCTCTCATTTTGATCTCTGGTCACCTTATATAGTCTCTTTCTCCCAGGACCTGCTTCTGAACTACCAACTTCCATCCTACCCTCAGCTTCATTTTGCATTATTCCTGTTCATCCATATACTAATGATATTGAATTGTAATTCTGTATTCTTGAGACAAACATGTGTCTTCAATTTCACAAAAAAAGAAGGTGCTAGATATCTTAGAATTCTCAGAAGATGCCTCCAAATACAGAAAAAGAGCAAAGGGATTATCCATGCAATTATGTTGTCATGTCAGTTATATTTGGGTCACTGACATACTGTAACAACTATGATTTCAAGTCTAGCCAGTTGAGTGCATATGTAGAACCATCTGTTCTGAGTCAAGGTGGAGCAATAATAAGAGTGAGAGAAAGACAACCTGATGGTCCACACAGGAATCACTGAATAACCATAGGCATATTATATAACTACAGGGACACAGTTGAGCAGAGAAATATAAAGGAAACGTACCCAAAGTCCATTTCTTTGCATTTTTCCTTAAACTGTATATGCAGAAGACATAAGAGATGTGGGTTAAATCCCTGGGTTGGGAAGATCCCCTGGAGAAGGGAATAGCAATCCACTCCAGTATTCTTGCCTGGAGAATCCCCATGGACAGAGGAGCCTGGTGGGCTGCAGTCCATGGGGTCACAAAGATTCTGACATGATTGAACCAAAATAGCACAGCAAAGACAGAAATATTGGGAAAGAAGAAAATAGTTGAAGGGTTGGTTCTCAGGAGTCATTTCTGCACAAAGGGAAATGGCAGCATACTCCTGTGTCATCCAAGATAGACATCTGGGCTATGCAAGTTAGGGCCATGCTCATAGTCCTGAGATCAAGATTGAGTAAAGGGTTGCCTATGTCTTTAGGAGCTCAAACATTAATCAGTTTTTGATCAAAGACTGATGCTAGCAAGACGCCAGAGAAATGAAAAGTTTTTAAGGTTAAAAAAAATTTGAGGATTAATTGAATTTTACAATACATGCAGCTGAGAAACCTTCACTGTTGTCTTCTAGGGAAAGAAGCAGAAGATGAAAGACAAAGTAAGTACTAAATCCTTCAGGGCCAACAATATTCTCCAGGGAAAGGGATGCTTCAAACACTCATATTCCCCAAGTTAACTTGTCAATCACTATCTGTGATACTTTTGCAAAGGGAGGAAGACCTGAAGGGATGGCAGGGTTGCTCCTGTGCTGAGGATCAACCACAAACTCAAAAGAGGAGAGACCCTTCTATCCTCCCTGCTGCTGCTACTGCTAAGTCGCTTCAGCCGTGTCCAACTCTGTGTGACCCCATAGACGGCAGCCCACCAGGCTCCCTCATCCTTGGGATTCTCCAGGCAAGAACACTGGAGTGGGTTGCCATTTCCTTCTCCAATGCATGAAAGTGAAAAGTGAAAGTGAAGTTGCTCAGTCGTGTCCGACTCTTAGTGACCTCATGGACTGCAGCCTACCAGGCACCTCCATCCATGGGATTTTCCAGGCAAGAGTACTGGAGTGGGGTGCCATTGTCTTATCCTCCCTAGGATCCCCCAAACTCTAATTCTAATTTAGGTTAAGTGCTGGGGCATTTCACTGTCATGTTCTCATACATCTCTGCCTCTTACATCTTTTAACATGCTTTCTCACGGTGGGGCAACAGGTGTAAACTTGGAGATACAATCTTGACCGTAGTGGGCACAGTGCATTGAAACAGTGGATGTGGGTGGGAGTAAAATAAGAGCACTGGGCACTGAAATCTGTATATCTTCATGTGGAGACAGAGGGATTTATTATGATAATCTCTTTCTGAAATAGCCCTGAATGGGTTTCACCTCCTCCATCCATCTGGCATCTCCTAGCAAGGCCACCTTCATCCCCTGCCTACTTCAGTTACCATAACATCTTCCTGAGAGAACTTCTCTGTTCCAGTCTTGCCTTTTTGCAAAGCATCCTTCTTAACACAGTCAGGAAGACTTTTGTAAAAATGTTAATTTTGCTTTGTCTTTACTCTGGTTTAAGTTGTGTCTTGGGCTCAAATTGCACTTTAAATAAAATGTGAGGACTTGGCATCAATGAGGATGTGAAGGGCCTTATCCTTGTCTTAAGAACTTTGAAGGTTCACCTTTCTTTTTATTTCTGTCCCCTCCTTACCAAGCTTCCTCATCGCAGTGTCATCTCCAAAATCCCAAGCAAAATCTCAGTAACCTTGCCCCTTATTCTTACCAGAAATGGGGTCTTGAGGTGAGCTCAGGGCTATCAAGGCCACTGAGAGTAGGATCAGCAGAATCTTGGAGGAAGCTCTGGAATATTCTCAGCCCTGTGCTGGAAGAAACCAGGCAACTTCCTTCATAAAGGGGAGCAGAACAATGTTAACTCTGAGTTCTATACTGAACAGTCCTAGTCACCAGGTTTTGTTGTTGTTCAGTTGCTCAGTTGTGTCCAACTCTTTGCCCACCCCATGGACTGCAGTTTGCCAGGCTTCCCTGTCCTTCACCATTTCCCAGAGCTTGCTCAAACTCTTGCATTGAATCAGCGATGTTATCCAAATATCTTTTCCTCTGTCATCCCCTTCTCCTCCTGCCTTCAATCTTTCCCAGCATCAGGCTCTTTTCTAATGAATCGGCTCTTCGCATCAGGTGGCCAAAGTGACCAGGTAGACACAGTTATAGTTGGGACTTATCCCAGCAGGATGGAGTGGGTAGGATGTGCCTACTGTCTCATTTACAAAAGATGCAGCATTCAACTTTGAGGGAACTATGTCTAAGCAGTCAGCACTGATAATAGGATTGTTCTGTGTTATTTGATTTTCACTGGGTTCCCTGGGACTTTGTCTTACCATGTATTCTTCATGTGTTTATGTGTCTGTTTGGGGGTTGACAGTGATCCTATAGCCCAAAGTGAAGTTGGTCAATGTCTCTGGCCATTATTATGGCCAAAGTCCATAATTCATGTATTTTGGGAACCTGATATATCATATGGTACATAAGATGTATAGCAAAATAGTTTGATGATATAGAGATCATCTCTGTTTATCTTTGAAATGTACACATGGAAAGTAGAAGGTTGACCCTGTGTCTGCTCAGACTCTGAGGTTGTCTAAGATTTGTTGGTTCTAATAGAGAAGCTTGGTGCTGTTGAACAAATATGACCTAAGACTTTGTATTCTTATCAGTATTCTTGGGATTTATACTATTTAGGGAAACAAAGGTAGACACAAAATCCACCATAGGTTATCTAGGACAGAACAAGATGAATACCTAGTCCCTTATATAATTCGTGTTATTTTATGTTTTTTGAGACTTCTTCCATGCTCTTTCCCTTTTCTGAAATCTTCTATAAGAGTTTGTTTGGCTTCACTTCTGTTGCAAAATATTTTTAACCACCCTTTGACTCTGGCCACCACTGACAGTAGTGGCAACAATTATGCTCTCTAACACGACAGTCTACTACTCCCTTCAAATCCTCAGTTGCATTGCCTTGATCCTCTATTTTCCTGTCAGTGTGCATGTTAAAAAATGTTTTTTTTCAGATTGTTATGTAACGCGGGAAATTTTCTGTAGAATATTTTGACACTCATTTGTCCCCATTTTCTGTCTGAAATTATTTGGTGATATCTTCTCTGCTTAATCAATGCTCCTTGTGTTTCTTTTAGCTTTTATATGTGGTGGTTTTGCTGTGCATTTGTGGGGAATATTTATTAGACCACTAAATTAGGAACTATTCTAGCTTCTCTGGTTTGGTTCATTTTAATTTAAAAAATTTGGAGACAAAAATTTATTTGCAAAATTTTTTTGATTACATGCATTC
Source organism: Capricornis sumatraensis (assembly GCF_032405125.1). Lineage (NCBI taxonomy): Eukaryota > Metazoa > Chordata > Mammalia > Artiodactyla > Bovidae > Capricornis > Capricornis sumatraensis. The sequence goes on along the minus strand of NC_091072.1, from coordinate 142,565,454 downwards.
TGCTTTTCAGTTGCTTACTAATCTGTTATATTTAGCAGTCATCCCTCCCTCCTTTTATTTGGTGACTGGAATTATTAATACTATCAGTTGGAACTTATTTCAGAACTATTAGTACTATATCTTATGTTCTTATTCAGATTTTGAGCGAGTGGTAATTTTAGAATGGTGTCCTTGGAGTATCACAAGGACTGTCACATGGCTGGAAATCCTAAGAACAGTGCCCTTGACCAGTGTGGATAATCCAGTAGGTTCCTGTGCCTGCATATGAGTGTCTTGGTCTTTCTGAAAGGTTGCAGATAATATTACTGGAAGGCTTCCTAATACAATGGATTTTTCTACAGATAAAAAACCCTTGTGCCCATGCAGAGTGACTGTGCAGATTGTTTTCCTTCTCTGGCGTAATAATGGATGTATTTGGAAAAGTGATGGTATCTGCAGTTGGCAATGTAAGAAAGCTATGTGGCTGTGTGGTGAGGCAAATGGTTCCAGCTAGGCTTGGTGGAAGAAAGGGAGTAGTTTTAGGGATAAGCAGAGACCCCCTTATGGTATTGGAATGACTGTTTATGGTTTCCTCAGACAATAATTTGAAAAGGAAATTGGAGACAAACTAGTCCTCACCAAGTAGCTTTTGGTAGACATTCCACCAAAGAGAAGAAGGGTCAGAGATAAGGAGGAGAGGGAAGTGGCAGCCAACTTGAGTGGGGGCTGTGAAGGGGCGGTCCTGCTGGAAGGCAGGCGCACCTTCCACATTGTGAGAACTGGAAAAGAGCAGGTGACTCTTCAAAATGTCACTCAGTTCAGAACCTTTCAATAACCTTTTCCGGTGTCAGCCATGCAGGTAAGACATTAGTGTGCTGTGACAGGAAAAATATCAGCCCTGAACTCACTAAACAGAACAAAAACATAGGAAACAGAAGAGCTGGAAGAGGAGGCTGTCCATCAGGAAGGGCAAGGAAGAAGCAAAGAGCATGACTTCAGCACAAGCTTAGGTAATTGAAAAGGAACAGAAGCTCTCAAGCAATGCATTTGCCTCCTAATATGGATGCTTAACTTGACATGTGCCAAGGAGAATTCCTAATTTCCTTCCCTGAAACCTGCAAACTTTTCTCAGTTGAAAACAGATGTTTCACACCCCCAAGACACATATTAATCAAATTAATGAAGATCAAAATCAAAGAACAGATATTAAAAGCAGCAAGGGAAAAACAACAAATAACTCATGAGGATTCCCATAAGGATAACAGCTGATCTTTAAGTAGAAACTCTTCAAGCCAAAAGGGAATGGCAGGACATAATTAAAGTGATGAAAGAGAAAAACCTACAACCCAGATTATGGTACCCAGCAAGGATCTCATTCAAATATGAAAGAGAAATCAAAAGTTTTACAGACAAGCAAAAGCTCAGAGAATTTAGCACCATTAAACCAGCTCTTCAACAAATGCTAAAGGATCTTCTCTAGACAGGAAACACAGAAAAGGTTTATAAACTCGAACCTCCCCCCCAAAACAACAACAACAACAACAAACTAAATGACAATGGGATCATACCTATCAATAATTACCTTAAATGTAAATGGGCTGAATACCCCAACCAAAAGACAAAGACTGGATGAATGGACACAAAAACAAGACTCCTATATATGCTGTCTACAAGAGACCCACCTCAAACCTAGGGACACATACAGACTGAAAGTGAAGGGCTAGAAAAAGATATTTCATGCAAATGGAGACCAAAAGAAAGCAAGAGTAGCAATACTTATATCAGATAAAATAGACTTTGAAATAAAGGCCATGAAAAGGGACAAAGAAGGACATTACATAATGGTCAAAGGATCAATCCAAGAAGATATAACAATTATAAATATATATGCACCCAGCATAGGAGCACCGCAATATGTAAGGCAAATGCTAACAAGTATGAAAGGGAATATTAAGAGTAACACAATATTAGTGGGAGACTTTAATACCCCACTCACACCTAGGGATAGATCAACTAAACAGAGAATTAGCAACAAAACACAAACTTTAAATGATACAATGAACCAGTTAGATCTAATTGATATCTATAGGACATTTCACCCTAAAACAATGAATTTCACCTTTTTTTCAAGTACACACGGTACCTTCTCCAGGATAGATCACATCCTGGGCCATAAATCTAGTCTTGATAAATTCAAAAAAATTGAAATCATCTCAAGCATCTTTTCTGATCACAATGCAATAAGATTAGATGTCTACTACAGGAAGGATTGAAGCTGAAGGTGAAACTCCAACACTTTGGCCACCTCATGCGAAGAGTTGACTCATTGGAAAAGACTCTGATGCTGGGAGGGATTGGGGGCAGGAGGAGAAGGGGATGACAGAGGATGAGATGGCTGGATGGCATCACTGACTTGATGGATGTGAGTCTGAGTAAACTCTGGAAGTTGGTGATGGACAGGGAGGCCTGGCGTGCTGCGATTCATGGGGTCACAAAGAGTGGGACATGACTGAGCGACTGAACTGAACTGATGCCTGCCATAGTGTAAGGTACAGAGTAGGCACTAAATTCATGTTAATTTTCTCAATGTCCTCAAGTCCCCAACTACCAACTGTTCCTGTAATCAAATAAGCAGGGCCAATCCTACCATATACAAATATCTGCTAGCACTGCCTTCTACATATACTATACTGAGCAACTGAACTGAACTGAACTGAACAGGAAAAAAGCTAATAAAATACAAACATATGGAGGCTAAACAACACACTTCTGAATAACCAACAAATGACAGAAGAAATCAAAATATGCATAGAAATGAGTGAAAATGAAAACATAACCACCCAAAACCTATTGGAATCAGTAAAAGAAGTGCTAAGGGGAGGGTTCATAGCAATACAAGCCTACCTCAAGAAACAGGAGGGAAATCAAATAAATAACCTAACTGTACACATAAGCAACTAGAAAAAGAAGAAATCAAGCATGCCAGAGTTAGTAGAAGGAAAGAAATCATAAAAATTAGGGCAGAAATGAATGCAAAAGAAACAAAGGAGACCATAGCAAAAATCAACAAAGTTAAAAGCTTGGTTCTTTGAGAAAATAAATAAAATTCACAAACCATTAGCCAGACTCATCAAGGAAAAAAGGGAGAAGAATCAAATTAACAAAATTAGAAATGAAAATGGAGAAATCACCACAGACAGCACAGAAATACACAGGATCATAAGAGACTACTATCAGCAATTATATGCCAATAAAATGGACAACTTGGAAGAAATGGACAAATTCTTAGAATAATATAACTTTCCAAAACTGAACCAGGGAGAAATAGAAAATCTAAATAGACACATCACAAGAGCATAAATTTAAACTGTAATCAGAAATCTTCCAACAAACAAAAGACCAGGACCAGATGGCTTCACAGCTGAATTCTACCAAAAATTTAGAGAAGAGCAAACACCTATTCTACTCAAACTCTTCCAGAAAATTGCAGAGAAAGGTAAACTTCCAAACTCATTCTATGAGGCCACCATCACCCTAATACCAAAACCTGGAAAAGATGCCACAAAAAAAGAAAACTACAGGCCAATATCACTGATGAACATAGATGCAAAAATAGTTAACAAAATTCTAGCAAACAGAACCCAAAAACATATTTAAAAGATCATACATCATGACCAAGTGGGCTTTATTCCAGGGATGCAAGGATTTTTCAATATTTTCAAATCAATCAATGTGATATACCACATTAACAAACTGGAAGATAAAAATGGTATAATTATCTCAATAGATGCAGAGAAAGTCTTTGACAAAATTTAACATACATTTATGATAAAAAACCCTCGAGAAAGCAGGCATAGAAGGAACATACATCAACATAATAAAAGCTATATATGACAAACTCACAGCAAACATTATCCTCAGTGGTGAAAAATTGAAAGCATTTCCCCTAAAGTCAGAAACAAGACAAGGGTTCCTACTCTCACCACTACTATTCAACATAGTTTTGGAAGTTTTAGCCACAGCAATCAGAGAAGAAAAAGGAAATAAAAGGAATCCAGATTGGAAAAGAAGAAGTAAAACTCTGTTTGAAGATGACATGATCCTCTACATAGAAAACCATAAAGACGCCACCAGAAAATTACTAGAGCTAATCAATGAATATAGTAAAGCTGCAGGATATACAATCAACACACAGAAATCCCTTGCAATCCTATACACTATCAATGAGAAAACAGAACGAGAAACTAAGAAAACAATTCCATTCATCATTGCAATGAAAAGCATAAAATACTTAGGAATAAATCTACCTAAAGAAACTAAAGACCTATATATAGAAAACTATAAAACACTGATGAAAGAAATCAAAGAGGACACAAATAGATGGGAAAATGTACCATGTTCATGGATCAGAAGAATCAGTATAGTGAAAATGAGTATACTACCCAAAGCAGTCTACAGATTCTGTGCAATCCCTATCAAGCTACCAATGGTATTCTTCACAGAACTAGAACAAATAATTTTACAATTTTTATGGAAATTAAAAAAAAAAAAAACTCAAATAGCCAAAGCAATCTTGAGAAAGAAGAATGGAACTGGAGGAATCAACCTCCCTGACTTCAGGCTCTACTACAAAGCCATAGTCATCAAGACAGTATGGTACTGGCACAAAGACAGAAATATAGATCAATGGAACAAAATAGAAAGCCCAGAGATAAATCCATGCACCTATGGACACCTTATCTTTGACAAAGGAGGCAAGAATATACAATGGAGTAAAGACAATCTGTTTAACAAGTGGTGCTGGGAAAACTGGTCAACCACTTGTAAAAGAATGAAACTAGAACACTTTCTAACACCATACACAAAAATAAGCTCAAAATAGATTAAAGATCTAAATGTAAGACCAAAACCCATAAAACTCCTAGAGGAAAACATAGGCAAAACACTCTCTGACGTGAATCACAGCAAGATCCTCTATGACCCACCTCCCAGAATATTGGAAATAAAAGCAAAAATAAACAAATGAGACCTAATTAAATTTAAAAGCTTTTGAACAATGAAGGAAACCATAAGCAAGATGAAAAGACAGCCTTTAGAATGGGAGAGAATAATAGCAAATGAAGCAACTGACAAAGAATTGATCTCAAAAATATACAAGCAACTCCTCCAGCTCAATTTCAGAAAAATAACCAACCCAATCAAAAAATGGGCCAAAGAAATAAACAGACATTTCTCCAAAGAAGACATATAGATGGCTAACAAACACATGAGAAGATGCTCAACAACACTTATTATCAGAAAAACACAAAACAAAACCACAATGAGGTACCATCTCACTCTGGTCAGAATGGCTGCTACCCAATTAAAATAAATAAATTTATATTTAAAAAAAAGTCTCCAAACAATAAATCCTGGAGAGGGTGTGGAGAAAAAGGAACCCTCTTACACTGTTGTTGGGAATGCAAACTAGTACAGCCACTATGGAGAACAGTGTGGAGATTCCTTAAAAAACTGGAAATAGAACTGCCGTTTGACCCAGAAATCCCACTGCTGGGCATACACACCAAGGAAGCCAGAATTGAAAGAGATACGTGTACCCCAATGTTCATCACAGCACTGTCTACAATAGCCAGGACATGGAAGCAACCTAGATGTCCATCAGCAGATGAATGGATAAGAAAGCTGTGATACATATACACGATGGAATATTACTCAGCCATTACAAAGAATACATTTGAATCGGTTCTAATGAGGTGCATGAAACTAGAGCCTATTATACAGAGGGAAGTAAGCCAGAAAGAAAAACACCAATACAGTACATTAATGCATATATAAGGAATTTAGAAAGATGATAATGATGACCCTATATGTGAGACAGCAAAAGAGACACAGATGTAAAAAGCAGACTTTTGTACTCTGTGGGAGAAGGCGAGGGTGGGATGATTTGAGAGAATAGCATTGAAACATGCATATCACCATATGTGTAATAGATCGCCAGTCCAGGTTCAATGCACGAGACAGGGTGCTCAAGGCTGGTGCACTGGGATGACCCTGAGGACTGGGATGGCGAGGGAGGTGGGAGGAAGGGTCAGGATAGGGAACACATGTACACCCATGGCTGATTCGAATGTATGGCAAAAACCACCACAATATTGCAAAGTAATTAGCCTCCAATTTAAAAAATTTTTAATGGCAAAAAAAAACCTAGCTGCTTCAGAAAATAAAAATAAAAGGAGGAGCATCATCCATTTGTCTAAAAATTAATTGGGGATTCATTCTGGACCACTCATTCCCCATACTTCCCCATTAGCAAGTTCATTTGGCTGGGCCATAAAAATATACCCCAAATATGAGTTCATCAATAATGTCTACCATCAAAATATACTCCAAATATGAGTCCATCAATAATTTCTGCCAAAGGAACCTGCTGCAGGAGATGTTTCTTTCTTTCCTAAAGGAGTGCAACAACCTCCCAGCTGGTCTCAGTAACATTCTTGCCCTCTGCCACATCCTGTATCAGTTCTCCACTCAACAACCAGAGTTACCTTGAAAATATACAAATTAGATCATATCACTTTCTTGCTTAAGAACCCCCAAGTTTTTTACACACTTTACAGGAGTGGTCAGGTATACATTTCTCACCTTAACTTTCAACAGCCATATGTCTGTGACAGAAAAAGAGGCTCTAAAAGGGGCACAATATGACATCTAATCCTCCAACTCTGGGAAGTCAAATTAACAGGACTTGACAGAATTACCCTTGGTTATTTCACAAAACATGTGCTGTTTTTTTATTGAGGAAAATCCAGTACTCTTCGTTTGTGGCAGAAATATCTCACATTTTGTGTTTAGCAGTTAGTACTCTTTTTTTCCACTGAGATTTTGGTTCCAAATGCGACTGAACTGAACTGAACTGAACTATATAGGAATCACAAAAAAGTACTATTTTGAATGGATTAAAGAGGTAAATGTGATTTATTGCCTCAAAACAAATGTGTGTATATATGATGTTGAGGTAGAGAAGCAGGAAAGGAATGTATGTACTAGTGGGCTGGAGAATAGGGGTGTTGATGGTAGCAAGATAGGCAAAACAGTCTGAACTAGGACATAAAACACATAGACATAAAAGAAAAAAGAGGCTTAATTACATCAAAATTTGAAGTATTTATAATTAAAAACATTAAAAGACATTCGTATTAGGAACTAGGAGCAAATATTTATAGAATATATCTCCTGCACTATGCAGATATCCATAATACATGATAAACCCAACAATAATAAAACTTCAAAAAATACAAAAATGAATAAATATGATTACAAACATGGCACACTAGCTGCTAGAAGAGACTCAGCAGGATTGCCAAACCAAATGGGTTCTTGATCATTTTTTCAAGTTTGTAGCTCTTTGTCTAGAAATGTGCTGCACCAGGCTAGACTAAGCTGAGAAGCTAAGGGTGAAAACTGTGTTCATGTCTGGCTGTATGCTTCCTTACTCTGAAGTCATCTTGAAAACTGTTAAACTATGAGATGGATGGTGGCCCTACTGATAGGAGTTGTGCATGGCTTTAATCTACAGTGACCTCTACACTCACACAGCCATCTCAGCCTGACTTGTGTACTGCTGAAACCTGGAGGCAGCAATTCACACTCCAGAAAAATCTGACCCTCACTTATTCAAATTCATCATCCAACCAGGAACACACTGCAAAGGCTTTGGCGGGGTCTGATCATTGCACCTTCACTGTCTTAAATGATAGTGATGATTGCTCTTTAGGTATTAATACTGTCTGCACTCTGTATTCTTAGAACAGTTTAGCCTCATATACTTTATTCAAAATGTGGTTTGAACTATCTTTCTACCAGTCAGAGATAGATATGAACTCTAAGTACATACACACAAGGACACATCAAAAGGTCAATAGTCATACAAAAGGAATTTAACTCTCACTAATATCAGGAAGAGAAACAATTAGATTAAGTATTTTTGTGTATATTTTAGTTACAGAAAGATAAAAGTAACAGATATCAAGGAATTGAGAAGATGTGAGCAAGCCAGTACTTTTCTTTAAATTATTATAGTTACCTTTGAGAGGTTAACACTTGCTACTTGCATACATTTTGACCCAGGATTTCAGTTTTGGTATATACTGGTTATATACAGAGTATTCCCCATAAAATACACAAAAATGAAACTTCTTTGGAGGCACAGTGGATAAGAATCTGCCTGCCAATGCAAGGGACACAGAGTCGATCTCTGGTCCAGGAAGTTCTCACATAGGGTGGAGCAACTAAATCTATGTGCCACAATTACTGAGCCCATATGTTGTAACTGCTGAAGCCTGTGGATCTAGAGCCTGTGTTCTGCAACAAAAGAATACACTGCAGTGAGAAGCCCGCACACTGCAATGAAGAGTAGCCCCTGCTTGCTGCAGCTAGAGAAAGCCCACATACATCAAAGACCCAGTGCAGCCAAACACAAATAAATAAATTTTTTTAAAGATAAGCCCACCTGGAGGAAAAGTGAGTCATTCGTTAACCATTTCAACAAAATCCTTCTTTTAAGGATATCTGCTTCCTTCCTTCTTCCATGTCTTTATACAACTAGGAGGGAGATATGTGTTCCTTTAGATTCTATGTAGAAGTTATGGTTGTATTTCTCTTTGAATTCAGAGAAAGAGCCACTGAAAGTTTCAGACCCCCTTATGTTGCTGACATAGTGGTGAACAGAATCTACAGACACTTGGACACAGAGATGGCAAGAAATGCCTTCTGTGGCTCTCATCACTGGAGACCAGAACCTGGGAGACACTCTCAGGCAAAAGACTGAAAGCAGTGCAGGAGACTTACAAATACACATTTTGGTAGACAATCCCTTGACCAGGCTTTCTCTCCAGGCTTTCTAAAGTTTAGAGTTATTGTGATTAAAGAATCAGAGTTTTGCTCAGCTAAAAGAGGCATCCACAATTTTAACCAACACTATGCCTCCCCAGAGAAATTTGTATCATTGTGCTCAAAGTAGCACACACATGATCTTCATTGTCGTGGTGTTTGTACCAGCAACCAAATTTAAAAAAAAAAAAGAAAGAAAGAAAGAAAATTATTTTATAAAGCTTCTTTTTATGAAGCCAGAAGAATAAGATACTAGAAACCTGTGTGAATGTATTGCTGATTTTAAAGGAAACTAATGTACATGGGGAAAATTTTTTTTTCAACTCACCTGTTAAGATCAGAGAAAAAGTTGAGCAACTGTAAAGAGGAATGCAGGTAGTCAAAAAAAAAAAAAGTTTGGAAACACAATACCTCATTATGAAATTTTTAAATAAAACTCAAGAAATCTAGTGAAGAATAGGCCTTAATTAAACAATAACAACAAAAATCCTCCAAAATGCATAACAAAAATAAGCTACAAATGAAAGTTAAATGCAGTGGCTGGATTAAGGAGAGAAAACATCAAAAAATAAATTTCATGTACATGGTGGGAAGAATGAGTGTCAGAACATTCTAGACAAAATTCCCTGTGTTTAAGAATAATCTGAGAAAACATGTTCTAACATGGAAACTCACCGAAAAATATAAGATCAAGGCAATGAAACTGAAGATTTGAAAGGAATATAAGACCATCTTTTGGGAGTTCATAAGTGTGGCTATTAAATTATCAGTGGAAGACAGGGAGGTTAAAAATATTTCATCACAGAAATAAGCCAAGAAGAATCTCGCAAAGAATTTAGAAAAGAGAAGAAGTTCTAGAGATATAGAATAACATGCTCCATTCAAGGAGATGTATATTCATTTTCTTTAGTCCTACAAGTCCTGTTGTAGATTTTGTGTCTACCTTTGCTTTTACTAACTATTGCAAGTCCTAAGATATTGATAAGAATAGAATGTCTTAGGTTACCTTTTTGGACAGCTCCAATACTTTCCTATCAGAGACCAGATAGACCTGGATGACATCTGGTGGCTTGAAAAGACTGAGGGTCAGCCTTCTGCCGTCCACATGTGCCCAAGGATGCTATCCACATATATTTCATAAATAACCTGAAATGATCTCTATCATCAAAATGTTTTGCAATGTATCATATACATGGGTAAACAAATACCACAGTGATGGAGTTTGGGTGATATGAAGCCCAGAGATCACAGCCAAAACACACACAAATAACACTTGGAAGGACAAAGAAATGATTTCACCAAAAAGACTGAAAATCAAAGGATGACAGAACAATTCTAATATCTGTGCTGAATGCTTGGACATTCTCCCTCAAAAGCTTTGCCCACATCACATGTTGTACCTTTTAGAAATGACACAATAATAACATTCTATCCATTCCATCCTGCTGGGATTAGTCCCAGCTATAACCCTGTCTAACTGGTGACAAGATCTGCCCAGTACAGAATTCAAAGATGCCATTGTTATGATCCCTTTTATAAAGGAACCTGCCTGGCTTCTCCCATTGCAGAGTTGAGAGCAAATCCAGAGCTTCTTCCGAGATGCTACTGATCCTGCTCTCAGTGGCCTTGCTGGCCCTGAGCTCAGTTCAAGGTTCAGTTTCTGGTAAGAATAAAGGGGGAGGGTGCTGAGACTCTGCTTGGGGCTTGGGGGATCACACTACAGTGAGGAAGCTTGTAAAGAGGAGACATAAGTGAAAGATATGGCTGCAGGGTGCTTAAGACAAGAGGAAGGTGCTTCACCTCCTCTATGATGTGAAGGCCTCAAACTTAGTACAACTGGAAATCAGCAGAGAATTTTTAAGCAGAAGAATGATAAATTAAGACTTCTCTCTGTGCTATGAAGGATGCATTGCAAAAAGGCAAGACTGGAACAGAGAAGTTCCCTCATGTAGATATTATGATAATCAGAGAAGGCACTGGATGAAGGTGGCCTTGCTAGGGGGTACCAGATGGATGGAGGAGGTGAAGTCCCTTCAGAGGTATTTTGGAGATAGAGCTGAGAGTAATAAATCTCTCTGTGTCTACATAGAAATATGGAGATTCCAGGGCACAGTGGTCTCATTTTATTCCCACCAATATTTAATATTTCAGAATGTTGTGCCCAATATGGCAAGATTGTATCTACATGTTTACTCCTGGTCCTTCTACCTTGAGAAGCCATGTTAATATAAGTAAAGTATTCCATGAATTGAGGGAAGAAGGACACTAAAACATAACACTGAAATATTCCAGCATTTAACCTAAACTAGCATTTGGGTTTAAGGGATCCTAGGAAGGATAAAAGGCCTCTTTTGAGTTTAAGGTTGATCCTCAGCACAGTAATAACCCTGCTGTGCCTTCATGTCCTCTTTCTTGTACAAAGGCATCACAGATGGTAGTTGAAAATTTATAATATCTTAGAGTATATACAGAGTGTGACCTTTTCCTGTAGAACATTGTGAACCCTGGAGAATATAGGTTCATCTTCTGCTTCTTTTCCTAGAAAGCAGCAGTGAAGAGTCTCTGAGCACTGTATTAGGTAAGTTGCAATTAATCCTCCCTCATCTTTCTTTTTTTCATTAGCAAGTTTTCAGTTCTCTGGTGTCCTGTTATCATCATTATCTGGTGAAGAGTTATAATCACTGATAGAAACAATAAAGATAAAGGCAGTCCTTTCTAACCTTGGTCTTGGGGACCATGAGCAAGGCCCTAACATAAATAACATGATATCTAGCTTGGATGACACTGACTATGCTGCCTGTTCCCTAAGGCCAGAAATGACTGTTGAGAGAGGACAACAAAGGGAAGGAGTCACAATTCTGACTCCTGCAGCCTACTGAGAGCCAACCCCTCAACTGACTGTTTCCTTCTTCCTCAGTATTCTTCTCTTTAAATGTGTGGTTTAGAAAAAATGCAAAGAAGCTAGGTCTGGTTCATTTTTAGCCTACTTTTCTGCTCAGCTGTGTCACAGTACCTAATTAAAATTGGCAAGTTATTTAGTGATCCTGTGTAGGCCATCATATTCTCTCTCTCTCTCCCTTTCTCTCTCTCTCTCTGTCCTACTATTGCTCCACCTGGTTTTAAAGCCAGGGGGTTCCATATATACTCTCCACAGGCCAGACTTGGAGTCATAATTGGCAGGTTATGTCAGTGATCCAAAATATATCTGGCAGCATAACTGACATGATTTGCTTTTCTTCTGTCCTTGTAGATATCATCTGCCAATTCTAAGATATCCATCACCTTTTTGCCAAATTGTTTTTCTCAAGAGCAAAGAACTAAGACTCAGTGTCACTAGTATGTGGGTGAACAGGAGTACTGCAAAAACAAGTGAGTAGGAAGGAAGCTGGTAGTTGAGAGATGGATTTTGGAGGAAGGGACTGTCCAAAAAGTTTATGAGAGATCAAAATGACAGGGGAGCCTTCCATCACCTAGTTCCTCTTTTTTTGTGCCATACTCTGTAGATGAAACCAGCTCAGACTCAAGCTCGGATGAGGATGTTTTCATACTATCTCGTGGAAAACGCAGAGAACGCAGAGGATCACCACCTTCACCTAATGATGAAAATGAAGATGAGGAAGCTCCACCAGGGCCACCTCCACCAGGGCCACCTCCACCAGGACCACCTCCACCAAGACCACCCCCACCAAGTGATGAACCTCAGCCGAATCCACCCCCACCAGAGGAGCAACCTGAGCAGAGTCCAGATGAAGACTCACCATCAGAGTAATCTGAAAGTCATTGTCAGGTATAGCTCCAGCTCACTCTCCATCAAGGGCCCTAAGCCTACAGGTCTCATACTTTAGTGAGTCACTGAATCAACAGAAAATATGTAAAAATTGCATAGTCCTGGACACAAGTTTTAAAGGTTTCTATTCAGAGAGTCTAAAAAAAGGTAGCAAAACCTCATATTTATTACAAGCTACCAAAGGTGATTCCAATTTTGAGACACAAGGATCATACATCGCCTTTTCCCCCAATGACCACGTGTCCTAAAGTGGGCTGGTGATGAGGAAGTACAGCCACGTTCTCCCTTGTCCTTCCCTCTTCTACTCCTCTGGTTCAATGACCCTCTCTTCTCAAGTTGCCACCTGACAGGCCTCTCAGGTCCAGGGTCCCTACTAAATGACACTTTAACTTTATGTTGCTAAATTTATCTAGCTAAAATATTTCCTTTTAAATTAGTATATGGTCAAGGTAAAAAAAAATAACTGAACAGAAAAGTATAAGGCTAACTCTTAAAGGCATCCACATCCTACCTTCCCACTCCCTTCCCCAAAGGCCACCACAGTTAACTCTTGAACATCTTCTTGGAAACACTTACATCCCTTAAAACATAACTATACATTTAATCTACAAATGATGTCTTACTTTATGCAGATTAATGGGTTGCTTATTTGAAATAATATAGTTGTTAAAAATATTCCTAACAGTTCATTGAGCTATATGGGTCCGTTTAATCCTCATTTTGTTTACTTTTTAATTTTGCTGTTCCATTGTCTGCCTGTGCCATGATTTCTTTAACCAACTGTTTATCAATGGATATTTAGGCCAGTTTCAGTTTTTCACTAGTTAAAAATTGGTTGCAGTAACCATCTTTGTAAATACATATTTGAACACTTTAAATAGTAACCAAGAGATAAAAAAAAGCTACTAACAACCTTTTATCTTGAAAGCAAGATTTTAGACCACATTATCCACTTGGTACATAAAAATGACAAATCCAAAGAAATTTGTAAGGAAACAGGAGAGGGAAGAAGAAGAGAAGGGAAATGTGGGCTCTTGGCTACTTCCCTTCACTGTTATCCGCAAGGATTAGAAACCACCTGCCCACTTTGTGTCAATCTCCTCTTTTGCTTTTCAGAGCATGAGTATGAAGATACCAGTCTTTCAGAAAGCGATGACATTGGAAGACATCTGTCTTCAGTTTACCAATAAAATAATCAGCATCCAGTTTCTAAGTGTCACGTCTCATTCCGGGTGTTTGTGAGTCTGAAATTTGAGGGCCATAAACATCCAAGACCGATGTCTCGTTCAAACTTCCAGCAGCATTCCTCCCAGACTGTCTTCTTAGAAGACATTTTCCCTTTGTTCTTTGCTTGGGGGCCAGAATGTGTATCTCCTTTCTACCTCCTGTTGCCTCCCCCTTCCACCTGACACCTTTATTCAGAAGCCAGGTGCCTTTCCTGTCCTTTCCTGGTTTCTATTAGTACTAATGCAATGTTTTTTATTATTTTCACACCTCTCTAATCATTTTAGGGAAATAAAGAAAATGTTGCAATATGAAGAAGTGGCAAGAGCTGAGAGAATCCTTAAAATTTCCAAAAGAATTGATCCTGGTTTCTAGTAAAATAAACGTGATTCTATGTCCTTATTCCCTCAAGCCCATTACCACATCCCCCTCTTTTAAATCATTTCTCAATTTTCTTTCTAAATCCTCCACCCCTCTATACCAAAATGTGAGTCAGTTTCATAAAGGAGATGACATGTTTTTTCTACAAAGCAAGGAAAATTTGGGGTTCTTCAGACATGAGTTTATCTTATCTGCTTTTATTAGCTCTGGACTTTTAGAAAGCTACTTCAACTCTCAGAGCCTTAGTTTTCCTATCCATATAGTGAGGATAATATTAATGCCTACCCTGGGGCACGAAGAGTAACAAATACCATACATACAAACCTAGCAGAGGAACTTCCCTCGTGGTCCAGTATTTAAAACTCTAACCTCCCAGTGCAGGGGACCTGGTTCGATCCTTGGTCAGAAAACTAGATCCCACCTACTGCAACTTAGATTCTAATACTGCAACTAAGACATACCACAGCCAAATAAATAAAAATAAAGGTTCCTTTTAAACACTGGCAAAGATTGCCTTCACCACTTTCTAATAATAATTATAGGGAAGGTTAGTACATGTGAAATTGTAAGAAATTAAGTATTTCCCAAGTTAAACTGTTCATATTGCTTTGTCAGAAGGTCAAATGACAATATTTTCTGACAATGCCTCTTCCAAATTCAAAAACAATGAAAAATGCTTTGCTTTCTGGTAGCACATTCTGGTGTCTTTTCATCTGTGTGATACTATTTCTGATACTGATTCTGTCATGGAACATTGATAACTTCCACTCACTTCCATTTCTTACAAAGTTGGAAAATATTCCTGGGTTAAAAGACACTCTTACAATGAGCATTAACAAAATCAATATTTAAAAAGAAACCTGGCATTGAGGCTGTTGACATCAACTGAAAAAACGAATGTTTAGATTCCATCAAAGGCTCCCCTACCTTGAAATCACATAGAATGAGAATCTGTCTAGGATGGAAAGCAGCACATTCATGAACATCTTTGGCAAAGACTGAAAAATCTTATGCACTAGAAAGAGGGGATCTCAGGAATATTCCTACAGAGCCAGATTCATCCTAATTCCAGGTCTACTCACTATACTTCTGTGAATGAATGCTGAGCATGATTTTATTTTTTACCTACAAGCTCAGACTATTATGCTGAACAGAAGTTAACTGAAACAAATGTTTTACTTAAACTGCTTCTTGAGTTATTCATGTTTAAATGTAATATAGAACTTCTCATGGTGGATTGTAGCTTTGGACTATATTTTCGATTCTGATTTTGGCATCTATTAAAAGTAATAGAACCTTGAGCTTTCTGTCAGCAAAATGATAAGTACATTCTTTAATTTCAAAAAACTACAATGCATTTCATTATTTCATTTAAATATGGCAAGTATTTTTTCCTATATTAAAAAAAATTGTCTAAAAAAAAAATACTGCACCCCTAGCCAACAAACACACACACAAGGGTGAGGTGTTCTCAGAGGCCGCAGCATAGGCACCAGCGGTCACAGCAGCCTTTGGAAGTGTGGCAGCTGTGGGGTCTGGTACCCTGAGACTCCTTCCTGGACCCCTAGAGGAGGCTTAATCACCAAGACTCCCATGGTCCCCCATCCTTAGGCCCCCTTTCAGTCCCACAGATGCACTTCAAGTGATGCCAGTTTGCAGCTGGACTGGGATTCTGCAGTGTGGGTCTCAGTAGGGCCTCTGTGTGCCTTTGCAGTCAAGGCCAGAAAACAACTGCACTGACTCTGAAACTATGACAGAGCCCACTTTGCATCACCCCCGCCCCCACCGTGGGTGGGTCCACTGGCGAGACAGGCACTGGGGCTGGTGGAGAGTGCCAAGGTTTGAGTGGACCCAGGCCTGTGCACACTCTGAGGAAGGGGTGGGAGACTGAGGGCAGGTGAGGGTCCACAGTCCACCTTCCACGCACCACCTCCAGGTGGGCAGGAGAGTCAAAGGACCTGAGGGCAGAAGAAGGAGAGCCATCTGCTTCCCCAGACATCCAGCACTCCTGTGGAGTGGCCTAAGCCCAGACCTGGAGAACATGACATCACCACATCCAGCATTTCTGCAAATCTTAATAAGACCTTCATCAACTGCATGTGTTCTACCCAGCTCTGACTTTCATGTAGTGTTCCTACTGAAAATGGCATAAAGCATAGAGAACTCAATTAATCCAGGTTAGAAGAAAATAATGTGGAAAATCTTCTCTCCACACCCCCACAAGGCTCCAGCTGTGGACCTAACACTTGTAACACTTATCTGTGACAGAAAAAGTGGCTCCAATAGGGTTGAATATGATTTCTTATTTCAGCCAGTCTTGCAGCCTCAGGAAGACAAATTCTTAGGTTTTGACAGGACTCTCAGTTGATTCACAAACTATGTGCTGCTTTCTTATTGAGGAAATTTCAAAACTCCACTTTTTAGAAATATTTCAAATGTGTTTCACAATTAGCACCCTTTTTACCACCAAGATAATTTTGCTTCCAAAGCCAAGAAACCCAACTAATTGGCTCATGTGGAAAAGAAACAAACAGAATATCAAATAAAAGAGACATCAAACATGAGTGGATTCAAAGGCTCAATATTTTCAAAAGGCTTTAATCAGCCATGGGTGTACATGTGTCCCCTATCTGAAGCCCCCTCCTACCTCCCTTCCCATCCCATTCCTCAGGGTTGTCCCAGTGAACCGGCCCTGAACACCCTGTCTAATGAATCAAAGCTGGACAGGCAATATATTTCACTTATGGTAATATACATGTTTCAGTGATATTCTTTCAAATCATCCCACCCTCGTTTTCTCTCACAGAGTACAAAAGTCTGTTCTTTACATCTGTGTCTCTTTTGCTATCTTGCATATAGGGGCACATGTATACCCATGGCTGATTCATGTGAAAGTATGGCAAAAACCACTACAATATTGTAAACTAATTAGCCTCCAAATAAAATAAATAAATAAATAAAGGCTTTAAATAATCAGTCTTCCCATGTGACTTTACTTCCTCCACCAGGCCTGTTGACAGCTGAGCGTCATTCTCTCTTTGGCCCAGTCACTTCATTTTTCCTGGAGCTATTAGTAATTGCCCTCCGCTCTTCCCCAGTAGCATACTGGACACCTTCCAAGCCGGGTGCCTTATCTTCCATTGTCATATCTTTTTGTGTTTTCATACTGTCCATGGGGTTCTCCAAGAATGAATACTGGAGTGGATTGCCTTTACCTTCTCCAGTGGACCACATTTTGTTAGAACTCTTCCCTATGACCCATCTGTCTTGGGTGTCCCTGCTCGGCGTGGCTCAAAACTTCATTGAGTTATACAAGCCCCTTTGCCATGACAAAGCTGTGATGCATGAAGGGGATCAGCTGTAGGCAAGAATCCCTTAGAAGAAACAGAGTGGCCCTCAGAGTCAAAAAAGAAGTCAGAAATGCAGTACTCCGGTGCAATGTCAAAAAGGACAGAATAGTCTTGGTTCATTTCCAAGGCAAACCATTCAACATCAAAGTAATCCAAGTATTTGCCCTAACCAAAGAAGCTGAAGTTGACTAGGTAAACAAAGACCTATAATACCTTCTAGAACTAACATCAAAAGAAACTGTATTTTTCATCATAGTGGATTGGAATGCAAAAGTAAGAAGTCAAGAGATACCTGGAATAACAGGAAAATTTCGCCTTGGAGTGCAAAATGAAGCAGGGCAAGGGCCAACAGAGTTTTGTCAATAGAAGACACTGGTCACACCAAACACCCTCTTCCAACAACACAAGAGACAACTCTACACATGGTCATCACCAAGTAGTCAATACCAAAATCAGATAGATTAGTTCTTGGCAGCTGAAGATTGAGAGCCTCTATACTGTCAGCAAAAACAAGACCAGGAGCTGACTGTGGCTCAGATCATGAACTCCTTATTGCAAAATTCAAGCTTAACTTGAAGAAAGTAGGGAAAACCACTAGGCCATTCAGATATGATCTAAACCAAACCCCATATGATTATACAGTGGAAGTGGAAATTAGATTCAAGGGAGTTGTTCTTTTAGATAAAGTGCCTGAAAACCTATGGACAGAGGTACATAACACTGTATAGGAGGCAATGACAAAACCATCTCAAAGAAAGGTTTTGCAATGAAAAAACACGATGAACAATGTTAAAAGATATTCAATATTTAGAAGAAAAACGTTTATTAAATATATATCATACAGGACTGATACCCACAATATATAAAGAAAACAAACAATAAAACTACAAAATAACCAACATGAATATGGATAAGTATGAAGTCAGACCAGGCATTCTGACTGCTATAAGGGATTGGCAGGGTGATTCCCAAAGGTGTCTGGGTTCCTGGTCATTGTGTCAAGTCTGCAGCTTTGTCTGGAAATGTATTGGATCAGCCAAAACTAGGCTGAAAGGCTAAGGATGATAATTGTGCTGGTGTCTGGATGTATGCTTCTTTACTTGCAGTCCTTTGAAAACTATAAAACTGTGAGATGGAGGATAGCCCACCAATAGGAGGTGTGCATATCTTTAATCCACATTGGTCTCTACATGCACACAGCCATCTCAGCCTGACTTGTGAACTGCTGAAACCTGGAGCAAGCAGTTGATCTTTCAGAGATTCTGACTCTCATAGTTCAGGCTCTTCATCCATAACCAGGAATGCACTGGAGAGGCTGTGGAGTACTCCAAACATTGAACCTCCACTGTGGAGTGCTGATCACTGCATGATATATTCTGATGGTCTTCCATCTCTATTCTTAGAAAATATTTGTCTGATATGACTTATTCAAATTCTTTGATTTATACAATACACTTTAGTACTTCTTTTATGAGATATACACAGATTTGTTAAAGAATGGTAAGGCATCTAGGGAGGGAAAAAATTGAGGAATAATTTTAAAAGGGAAATGGGATGTAGTGGGCTCAAAGATATGGGGACTTGGAAACATTCATTTTCTTAGCAAGAGGATCAGTTATTTTGGAGTTTCCTTTTTTGTTTGTTTTTCTTTAATTTTTATTTTATATTAGCCTATAGTTGATTTCACTCTCTTCTCTTTTTTCACTCTCTTTCACTCTTTCACTAAGGAGAGTGAAAAAGCTGGCGTAAAACTCATTATTCAGAAAACTAAGATCATCATATCTGGTACCATCACTTCATGGCAAACAGATGGGGAAACAATGGAAACAGTAGGAGACTTTATTTTGGGGGCTCTAAAATCACTTCAGATGGTGACTGCAACCATGAAATTTAAAGATACTTCCTCCTTGGAAGAAAAGCTATGACCAAACTAGACAGCATATTAAAAAGCAGAGACATTACTTTACCAACAAATCTCTGTCTAGTCAAATCTATGGTTTTTTGAGTAGCCATGTATAGATGCAATAGTTGGACTGTACAGAAAGCTGAGCACTGAAGAAGTGATGCTTTTTAACTGTGGTATTGGAGAAGACTCTTAAGAGTCCCTTGCACTGCAAGGTAATCCAAACAGTCAATCCTAAAGGAAATCAGTCCTGAATATTCATTAGAAGGACTGATGCTAAAGCGGAAACTCCAATACTTTGGCCATCTGATGTGAAGAATGAACTCATTGGAGAAGACCCTGATGCTGGGAAAGATTGAAGACAGAAAGAGAAGGGAACGACAGAGGATGAGATGGTTGGATGGCATTATCAATGCAATGGACAGGAGTCTGATTAGGCTCCCAGAGATGGTGATGCACAGGGAAGCCTGGTGTGCTACAGTGCATGGGGTCACAAAGAGTAGACACGACTGAACAATTGAAATGAACTGATAGTTGTTTTACAGTGTTCTGTCACTTTCATGTGTACAGCAAGGTTATTCCCATGTCAGTCAGTCAGTTCACTCACCCAGTCTTGTGCGACTCATGCAACCCCGTGGACTGCAGCATGCCAGGCTTCTTTAGTTCCTCTTCACTTTCTGCCATAAAAGTGGTGTCATCTGCATATCTGACGTTATTGATATTTCTCCCAGCAATCTTAATTCCATCTTGTGCTTTATCCAGCCCAGCATTGACTTCCCTGGTGGCTCAGATGGTAAAATGTCTGTCTACAATGCGGGAGACCCGGGTTCGATCCCTGGGTTTTGGGAAGATCCCCTGGAGAAGGAAATGGCAATCCACTCCAGGACTATTGCCTGGAAAATCCCATGGACAGAGGAGCCTGGTAGGCTACAGTCCATGGGGTCGCAAAGATTTGGACACGACTGAACGACTTCACTTCACTTCATTTCACTCTGCATATAAGTTAAATAAGCAGGGTGACAATATACAGCCTTGATGTACTCGTTCCTGTTTAGAACCAGTCTGTTGTTCCATCTCCAGTTCTAACTGTTGCCTTCTGGCCTACATATAGATTTCTCAAGAGGCAGATCAGGTGGTCTGGTATTCCCATCTCTTTCAGAATATTCCACAGTTTGTTAGGATCCACACAGTAAAAGGCTTTGGCATAGTCAATAAAACAGAAATAGATGTTTTTCTGGAACTTTCTTGCTTTTTTGATTATCCAACGGATGTTGGCAATTTGGTCTCTGGTTCCTCTGCCTTTTCTAAAACCAACTTGAACATCTGGAAGTTCACAGTTCATGTACTGTTGAAGTCAGGCTTGGAGAATGTTGAGCATTACTTTACTAGCATGTGAGATGAGTGCAATTGTGTGTTAGTTTGAGCATTCTTTGGCATTGCCTTTCTTAGGGATTGGAATGAAAACTGACCTTTTCCAGTCCCTTGGCCTCTGCTGAGTTTTCCAAATTTGCTGGCATATTGAGTACCATACCTTCACAGCATCATCCTTTAGGATTTGAAATAGCTCAACTGGAATCCCATCACTTCCACTAGCTTTGTTTATAGGGATGCTTTGAACACATTGGATACAGGAATGACAAATCACTTCAGTATTCTTGCCTTGAGAACCCCATGAACAGTATGAAAATTTATTTGCATATACATATACAAATGTCTATTCCTTTTCAAATTCTTTTCTCATATAGATTACTGCAGATTATTGAAACAAGTTCCCCGTAGGTCCTTATTGATTATCAATATTCAAGAATACTGAAATTGAAGAAAGTAGGGAAAACCGCTGGACCATTCAGGTATGACCTAAATCAAATCCCTTATGATTATACAGTGGAAGTGAGAAATAGATTTAAGGGCCTAGATCTGATAGATAGAGTGCCTGATGAACTAAGGAATGAGGTTCGTGACATTGTACAGAAGACAGAGATCAAGACCATCCCCATGGAAAAGAAATGCAAAAAAGCAAAATGGCTGTCTGGGGAGGCCTTACAAATAGCTGTGAAAAGAAGAGAGGCAAAAAGCAAAGGAGAAAAGGAAAGATATAAGCATCTGAATGCATAGTTCCAAAGAATAGCAAGAAGAGATAAGAAAGCCTTCTACAGTGATCAATGCAAAGAAATCGAGGAAAGCAACAGAATGGGAAAGACTAGAGATCTCTTCAAGAAAATTAGAGATACCAAGGGAACATTTCATGCAAAGATGGGCTCCATAAAGGACAGAAATGGTATGGACCTAACAGAAGCAGAAGATATTAAGAAGAGGTGGCAAGAATACACGGAAGAACTGTACAAAAAAGATCCTCACGACCCAAATAATCATGATGATGTGATCACTCATCTAGAGCCAGACATCCTGGAATGTGAAGTCAAGTGGGCCTTAGAAAGCATCACTAGGAACAAAGCTAGTGGAGGTGATGGCATTCCGGTTGAGCTATTTCAAATCCTGAAAGATGATGCTGTGAAAGTGCTGCACTCAATATGCCAGCAAATTTGGAAAACTCAGCAGTGGCCACAGGACTGGAAAAGGTCCGTTTTCATTCCAATCCCAAAGAAAGGCAATGCCAAAGAATGCTCAAACTACCACACAGTTGCACTCATCTCACATGCTAGTAAAGTAATGCTCAAAATTCTCCAAGCCAGGCTTCAGCAATACGTGAACAGTGAACTTCCTGATGTTCAAGCTGGTTTTAGAAAAGGCAGAGGAACCAGAGATCAAATTGCCAACATCCGCTGGATCATGGAAAAAGCAAGAGAGCTCCAGAAAAACATCTATTTCTGCTTTATTGACTATGCCAAAGCCTTTGAGTGTGTGGATCACAATAAACTGTGGAAAATTCTGAAAGAGATGGGAATACCAGACCACCTGACCTGCCTCTTGAGAAATCTGTATGCAGGTCAGGAAGCAACAGAACTGGACATGGAACAACAGACTGGTTCCAAATAGGAAAAGGGGTACGGCAAGGCTGTATATTGTCATCCTGTTATTTAACTTATATGCAGAGTGCATCATGAGAAACGCTGGACTGGAAGAAGCACAAGTTGGAATCAAGATTTCCCAGAGAAATATCAATAACCTCAGATATGCAGATGACACCACCCTTATGGCAGAAAGTGAAGAGGAGCTAAAAAGCCTTTTGATGAAAGGGAAAGAGGAGAGTGTGAAAGTTGGCTTAAAGCTCAACATTCAGAAAACGAAGATCATGGCATCCGGTCCCATCACTTCATGGGAAATAGACGGGGAAACAGTAGAAACAGTGGCTGACTTTATTTGGGGGGGGCTCCAAAATCACTGCAGATGGTGACTGCAGCCATGAAATTAAAAGACGCTTACTCCTTGGAAGAAAAGTTATGACCAACCTAGATAGCATATTCAAAAGCAGAGACATTACTTTGCAGACTAAGGTCCATCTAGTTAAGGCTATGGTTTTTCCTGTGGTCATGTATGGATGTGAGAGTTGGACTGTGAAGAAGGCTGAGCGCTGAAGGATTGATGCTTTTGAATTGTGGTGTTGGAGAAGACTTTTGAGAGTCCCTTGGACTGCAAGGAGATCCAACCAGTCCATTCTGAAGGAGATCAACCCTGGTATTTCTTTGGAGGAAATGATGCTGAAGCTGAAACTCCAGTACTTTGGCCACCTCATTCGAAGAGTTGACTCATTGGAAAAGACTTTGATGCTGGGAGGGATTGGGGGCAGGAGGAGAAGGTGATGACAGAGGATGAGATGGCTGGGTGGCATCACGGACTTGATGGACATCAGTCTGAGTGAACTCCAGGAGATGGTGATGGACAGGGAGGCCTGGCGTGCTGCGATTCATGGGGTCGCAAAGAGTCGGACACGACTGAGAGACTGAACTGAACTGAACTGAGCTGATATAGTATATATAGTAGTGGGAATAAGTTAATCCCAAGTTAGGCCCTCCTCATAGCCCTACGATCCAGGTTGGGTAAAGGATTAACTTTATTTTTAGGAGCTCTAACATGAATCAGTTCATGACCAGACAGTGATGTTAATAAGATGCCAGAGAAATGAAAAGTTGTTACCAGAAATAAAAGGGATTGATTTGATTAAGGATTAATTGTTGTACAATTGTGCAGTTGAAAAACTTTCATTATTGTCTTCTAGGAAAACAAATGGTAGCTTAAGAACAGAGCACTTTCTAAATCCTTCAGGGCTCACAGCCATTCTACAGGGAAAGAGACATTTCCAGCCACAATCTGTATATTAATAGATCACGTTGTTTTATGTGTCTAAGGCTTCCTCCATGCCCTTTCCCTTTCCTGAAATCTCCCATAAAATTCCATTTAATTTCTGCTAGGAAATATTTTTACCACCCCCCTGACCCTGCCTGCCACTGGGAATTTAGTGACCACAATTATGCACTCCAATTATGACAGTCTGATACTCTATTCATACATACAGTGGGATATTCCTCAGCCATTAAAAATTATAAAATAATGCCATTGACAGTAACATGGATGGATCTAGAGAGTGTCATAAGTGAAGTAAGTCAGAGAAGGAGAAATACTATATAACATCCCTTATTGTGTAATCTAAAAAGAAATGAAACAAATAACTTGCAAAACAGAGAGAATCACAGGCTGAGTCCCCTGGTAGTTCACCTGAAACTAACACAACGTTTTTAAGCAGCTATACCCTAGGACAAAATAGAAAGTTTAAAGTCTGGGGGAAAAGCCTCAATTTCATTGCCTTGATCTTCTGATTACAATCAGTTTAGAACATGCTACAAAATGTTTTCTTAGATTGTTATTTAACACAGGAAATTTTCTGTAGAATATTTTGATGCTTATTTCTCCCTAATCTATGTCTGAAATTTATTTGCTGATATTGTCTTGGCTTAAGTAATCCTCCCTGTGTTTTTTAACTTTTACATGTGGTAGTTTTTCTATGCAATTTCAGGGAATATTTCTCTGGCCACTTAATTAGGGCCTATGCTAGAATTCACTGGTCTTGTTGACTTTAATTTTTAAAATTTAGCCTCAAGGCACTGTATTTCCAAATTTTTTATATTACATACATTCTGATTTTCACGTGCTTGTTATGCTGTTATATTCAGTAGATCTCTGCTAATCCTTTAATTTGATGATTGAAATAGTTAATAGCATCATAGGGAATTTATTTCAGAACTAGTATAATGTTTAATATAATTGTTCAGTTTTTGAGCAATGCTGATGGTAATTTTTGCCAAGATCATGCCACATGGGTCCCATCACTTCATGGCAGATAGAAGGGAGAAAGTAGAAACTGTGACAGATTTTATTTGCTTGGGCTCCAGAATCACTGCAGACAGTGATTGCAGCCATTAAAAGACGCTCTTCCTTGGAAGGAAAGCTATGAGAAATATAAACAGTGTATTAAAAAGTAGAAACATCACTTTGCTACAAAGTCCATATAGTCAAAGCTGTGGCTTTTCCAGTAGTCATGTACAGATGTGAGAGTTGGACCATAAAGAAGGTTGAGCACTGAAGAACTGATGCTTTTAAATTGTGGTGTTGGAAAAGACCCTTGAGAGTCCTTTGGACTACAAAGAGATAAAACAATTCAATCTGAAAGTAAATCAACACTGAATATTCATTGGAAGGACTGATGCTGAAGCTGAAGCTCCAATATGTTGGCCACCAGATGCAAGAGCTGACTCACTGGAAAAGATTCTGATGCTGGGAAAGATAGAAAGCAGAAGGGGCGACAAAAGATGAGATGGTTAGATAGCATCATCGACTCAATGGACATGAATTTGAACAAATTCTGAGAGACAGTGAAGGACAGAGAAGCCTGGTGTGCTACAGTCCATGAAGAAGCAGAGAGTCAGACAGGACCTAGCGACTGAAAAAGAACAAAATAGTAATTTTAGATTGATGTCCTTGAGTTATCACAAGGAGAGTCACATAGCCAGAAGTCCTAAAGACAGTGCCCTTGACCGATGTAAATAAATGGGTCCCTTGCTCTGTATATGAGTGTCTGGGCCTTTCCAAAAGGTTGCAGATAATATTGCAGAAAGACTTTCTGATACAGTGAGTTTCTCTGTAGATAACTGTGCCTTTCAGGATGACTGGACAGATTGGTTTCTTTTCTTGGCATAATAATGGATGTATTCCAGAAAGGGGACTGTATCCACAGTTGACAATGTGGGAAATTTGTATGGCTATGTGGTGAGGCAGAATGATTCCAGCTAGGTTTGGTGAGAGAGAAGGAGGTTTTAGTGATAAAAAAGGTCCCCTCTTGGTACTGGGATGAATGCTTCTGGTTTCCTCAGACAATAATTTGGAAAGCAAAGTGGAGAACAGCTGTCACCAGGTGACTTTTGGAAGACCTTCCAGTGACAAAGAAGGTTCACAGGTAAGGAGGAGAGGGAAGTGGCAGCAAACTTGAGTAGGGGCTGGAGAGGGGGCAGTCCTGTGGAAAGCAGGCTTCCCTTTGGCTTGGCAAGGACTGGAAATAGCAGGTGGCTCTTCAAAATGTCACTCAGTTTAGAACCTTTCAATAACCTTTTCCAGTGTGAGCCATGCAGGTTAGCGATTAGTTTGCTGTGACAGGAAAAATATCAGCCTTGGACTCACCAGTCAGAACAAAAACAGACGAAATGGAAGAGCTGAAAGAGAAGGCTGTCCATCAGGAAGGATGGGGAGGAAACAAAGAGCATGACTGTAGCAGAAGCTTAGGTGACTGAAAAGGAACAGACTCTCAAGCAATGCGTGTGCCTCCTCATATGGATGCTTAATTTGACACATGCCAAGGAGAATTCCTAATCACCTTCCCTGAAAGCTGCTCTCCTGCAATATTTTCTCAGTTAAAAGCAGCTGTTTCAGAAATAATAATAATAATAATAATAATAAATAACAGGCAGCTGTTTCATCCGTTTGTTTAAAAATTAACTGGGGATTCATTCTGGACCATGCATCCCCATATTCCCCCATTAGCAAATCCATTTGGCTGAACTATCAATATATACCCCAAATATGAGTCCATCCTTAATGTCTACCATAGGAATCTGGTGCAGGAGATGACTGTTTCTCTCCTGGAGGAGTGTAACAGCCTTCCAGCTGTCTTCAGTAGCATTCTTGCCCTCTGCCACATCCCATATCAGTTCTCCACTCAACAACCAGAGTGATCTTTGACAAATACAAATTAGATCATATCATTTTCTTGCTTAAGAACCCCCAACTTTTCCCCTTGTAATCATGTATACTTTTCACACCTTAACTTTCAACAGCCCTAATGTCTGTGACAGAAAAAGAGGCTCTAAAAGGGGCACAATATGACAGTTGTTCCATCTAATCCACCAACTTAGGAAGTCAAATTAACAGAATTTGACGGAATTACCCTTGGTTGTTTCACAAAATATGTGCTGCATTTTTTTTATCTTTTATTGAAGGATAAATGCTTTCTAGAATTTTGCTGTTTTCTGTTAAACCTCAACATGAATCAGCCATAGGTATACATATATCCCCTCCCTATTGAACCTCCCTCTATCTCCCTCCCCATCCCACCCTGCTAGGTTGATACAGAGCCCTTTTGTGAGTTTCTTGAACCATATAGCAAATTACATTTTGCTATCTATTTTGCATATATTAATGCAAGTTTCATTGTTACTCTTTCCACACATCTCAACCTCTCCTCTCCTCATGTCCATAAGTATTTTCTCTATGTATGTTTCTCCATTGCTGTCCTGCAAATAAATTTTCAGTACCATTTTTCTAGATTCCATATATATATATGCATTAGAATATGATATTTATCTTTCTCTTTCTGGCTTATATCACTCTGTATAATAGGTTCTAGGTTCATCCAACTCATCAGAACTGACTCAAATCCATTCCTTTTTATGGCTGGGTAATATTCCACTGTGTATATGTACCACTACTTCTTTATCCATTCATCTGTCGATGGACGTCTAGGTTGCTTTCATTTTCTAGCTATTGTAAATAGTGTTGCACTGAACGATGGAATACCTGTGTCTTTTTCAATTTTGGTTTCCTCTGGGTATTTGCCTAGGAGTGGGATTGCTAGATCATATGATGGTTTTATTCCTAGTTTTTTAAGGTCTCTCCATACCATTTTCCATAGTGGCTATATTCATTTACATTCCCACCAACACTGCAAAATGGTTGCCTCTTCTCCACAGCCTTTTCAGCATATACTGTTTGTAGATTTTTGATGAGGGTCATTCTGACTGATGAGAGGTGATACCTCATTGTAGTTTTGATTTGCATTTCTCTAATAATGAGCTAGGTTGAGCATCTTTTCATGTGTTTGTTAGCCCTCTGATTATCTTCTTTGGAGAAATGTCTGTTGGGTCTTTTTCCCACTTTTTGACTGGGTTGTTTGTTTTTCTGGTTTGAGTTGTATGAGCTGCTTGCATATTTTGGAAATTAACCCTTGGTCAGTTGTTTCATTTGCTATTATTTTCTCCCATTCCGAGGATTGTCCTTTCACCTTGCTTTAGTTTCCTTTGCTGTGAAAATGCTTTTAAGATTAATTAGGTCCCACTTGTTTACATTTGTTTTTATATTTCCTTTACAGTAGGAGGTGGGTCATAGAGGATCTTGCTGTGATTTATGTCATCAAGTGTTCTATGTTTTCCACTAAAAGTTTCATAGTTTCTTGTCTTACATTTAGGTTTTTAATCCATTTTGAATTTGTCTTTGTTTATGGTGTTAGGAAGTGTTCTAATTTCATTTTTGAACATGTAGCTGTCTTGTCCAGTTTTTCCACACCATTTATTGAAGAGGCTGTCTTTGCCCCCACTGTATGTTCTTGCCTCTTTTGTCAAAAACAAGATAGCCATGGGTCATTGGTTTATTCCTGTGCTTTCTATCTTGTTCCATTGGTCTACATTTCTGTTTTTGTGCCAGTACCATACCATCTTCATGACTGTAGCACTGTAGTATAATCTGAAGTCAGGAAGGTTGATTCCTCAAGCTCCTTTCTTCTTTCTCAAGACTGTTTTGGCTATTTGGAGTCTCTTGTTTCTGAATTGTGAAATGTTTGTTCTAATTCTGTGAGAAATGTCATTGGTGCTTTGTCAGGGATCACATTGAATCTGCATTTTGTAGTATAGTCATTTTCAGAATATTGCTTCTTCCTACCCAGGAACATGGACTATCTATTTATGTCTTCTTTGATCTCTTTCACTCTTGTCTTATAATTTTCTATGTACAGTTCTTTTGTCTCTTTAGGTAAGTTTATCTCTAGATATTTAATTCTTTTGGTGCCAAGGTGAAATGGGATTGATTCCTTAATTGCTCTTTCTGATTTTTACTGTGAGTATATAGAAATGCAAGTGATTTTGGTATATTGATTTGTATCATGCAACTTTCCTAACTTCACTGATTAGCTCTTATAATTTTCTGATACTATCTTTAGGGTTTTCAATATACAGTAAGGTGTCATCTTCAAGCAGCCAGAGCTTTACATATACTTTTCCAATCTGGATTCCTCTTTTTTTTTTTCTTCTCTGTCTGCTGTAGCTAGGACTTCCAGAACTATGTTGAATAATAGTCATGAAAGTAGACATGCTTTCAGTTTTTCAGCGTTAAAAATAACATTTGCTCTAGGCATGTCATATATGGCCTTCACTAGGTTGAGGGAGGTTCCTTCTGTGCCCATTTTTTCAAGAGTTTTAATCATAAATGGGTACTGAACTTTGTCAACAGCTTTTTCTGCATGTTTTGAGATTATCATATGGTTTTTATCTTTCCGTTTGTTAAAATAGGGTATCACATTGATTGATTTGTTTATATTAAATAATCCTTGCATCCCTGGAATAAATCCCACTTGATCATGGTGTGTGAGCTCTCTCACGTGTTGCTGAATTCTGTTTCCTAAAATTTTGTTGAGGATATTTGCATCTATGTTCATCAGTAATATTGGCCTGTAGTTTTTTTATGTGTTGTCTTTGTCTGGTTTTGGTCATGTGCTGCTTTTTTATTGAGGAAAGTCCAGTACTCTTTGTTTGTGGCAGAAATATCTCACATTTTGTGTTTAGCAGTTGGCACTCTTCTTTTCCATTGAAATCATTTTGGTTTCAAATGCAAGAAGCCCAACTAAAATTACCTGTAGGAGAAAAGGAAAATGGATTATGAAAATAACAGGGACCTCAAATGAGTGGATTCAGTGGCTCAAAAATGTTATCCAAGGGCCTTAAGCCATCTCTAGCTCTTCCTTTGTGGCTGCCAGTAGCTCTCTACCTCACTCCCTCATCTTAGGAACTCATTCAGATATTTTCCTGTGGATATACTTCTTTTGATCAAAGCTCTCATTCTCCCTTTCCCTTTACACTGTTTTGCTAAGTTTGCTGCTACTCATATATCCTAACTGTAATTTCTACCTATGTTAAAACTCATAAAGTGTAAGGATTTGTGAAAATCATTGATCATATTATAATCTGATTCCTTCTTATGAAAAGTGAACATAATGCCAAGAAATTAAGGGGCTATTATTGAAGATCCATGAGCCAGTGAATATTTAGCGCTTGTGCCTGTGCCGAGCACAGGGACTGATTAGAAGATATTCAGCTATAAAGTTGCACATGTAAAGAAATTTGTTATGTGATGGAAATGGCAATTCACCTCCCTGACAGAGAGTGGATTATTCAGTAGCATTTAAGGATAATTAGCCACCCAATTGTTTTTAAATATTTTAGTCCTCTACTATACTGGAATCACAAAAAGTACCAATTTGAATGGATAAAAGAGATAACTGTGATTTATTGCCTCAAAACAAATGTGCACATATATGGTGTTGAGGTAGAGAAGTAGGAAGGGAATGTATATAATAGTGGGATGGGGAATAGTAGTGTCTATGGTAGTAAGATAGGAAAACAATCACGACTAGGACATAAAAGGCATAGACACAAAAGAAACAAGAGGGTTAAAGTCTTTATAACAAAAAAACCCAAAACAAAATTAAAAGACATTCACATTAGAAACTAGGAGCAAATATTTATAGAATATATGTCATGCACAGGATTATTATCCATAACATATGATAAACCCAACAGTAATAAAACTTCAAAAATATGAAAATGAATAAATATGACTATAAATATGGCACACTAGCTGCTGGAAGAGACTGTCAGCAGGATTGCCAAAGCAAATGAGGTTTTGATCATTGTTTCATGTTTATAGCTCCATGTCCAGAAATGTGCTGGACCAGGCTAGACTAAGCTGAGGAGCTAAGGGTGATAACTGTGTTCATGCCTGGGTGTATGCTGCCTTACTCGGTACTCATCTTGAAAACTAAAACTATGAGATGGATGGTGGCCCTGCTCATAGGAGGTCTTTGGCCTCTGCACTCACACAGCCATCTCAGGCTGACACGTGAACTGCTGAAACCTGGAGGCAGCAGTTCATCTTCCAGAAGTTCTGACCCTCACTGATTCAGATTCTTCATCCAACCAAGAACAAACTACACAAGCTTTGGATGGGCTCTGATCATTGGACCTTCGCTGTCCTAAATAACAGTGCTGATTGTTCCATTATGTATTAATACTGTCTGCACTCTGTATTCTTGGAAGAGTTTGGCCTCATATAATTTACCCAAAATGTGGTTTGAACTATCTTTCTACCAGTCAGAGATAGATATGAACTCTAAGTCCACATACACAAAGGACAGATAAAAGGACAATGATCATATGAAAGGAATTTAACTCTCACTGATATTAGGAAGAGACACATTAAGATCAAGTATCTTTGTGTATAACTGAGTTACAAAAAGATAAAAGTAACAGATATCAAGGAATAGAGAGGAATAGACAGAAAACCAGTACCTGCATGAACTACTATTTCTTTACATTATTACAGCTCTTTTTGAGAGGTTAACACTTGCTACTTGCGTTTATTTTGACCCAGAATTTCAGTTTTTGGTATACACTGGTTATGTACACAGTATTCTCCATAAAATACACAAAAATGGGACTTTCTTGGTGGCACAGTAGATAAGAATCTGCCAATGCAGGGGACACAGACTCGATCCCTGGTCCAAAAAGTTCCCACATGTGGCAGAGCAATGAAATCTATGAACCACAATTACTGAGCCCATATGCTGTAACTCCTGAAGCCTGTGGATCTAGAGACTGTGTTCTGCAACAAGAGAATTCACTGCAGCAAGCCCATGCTCTGCAACAAAGAGTAGCCCCTGCTTGCTGAAGCTAGAGAAAGCCCACATGCATCAAAGATTCATTGTAGCCAAAAATAAATAAATAATTTTGTTTTAAAGATAAGCCCACCTGGAGGAAAAATGAGTCATTCATTAACCATTTCAACAAAATACTTCTTATAAGGATATCTGCTTCCTTCCTTCTTCCATGTCTTAATACAACCAGGAGGGAGATAAGTGTTGCTTTAGATTCCATATAGAAGGAGTTATCATTGTATTTCTCTTTGAATTCAGAAGAAGAGCCATTTCTTCCTCTCAAATTTTCTGACCCCTTTATGTTGAAGACAAAGTGGTGAGCAGAATCTACAGACACTTGGACATAGAGATGGCGAGAAATGCCTTCTGTGGCTCTCATCACTGGAGGCCAGAATCTGGGAGAAACTCTCAGGCAAAAGGCTGAAAGTAGTGCAGGAGGTTTACCAATATGCACTTTGGTAGACAACACTTTGACCACACTTTGTCTCTAATCTTTCTAAAGTTTAGAGTTAATGTGACTCAAGATTCAAAATTTTGCCCAGCTAAAAGAGGCATCCACAATTTTAACCAACACTATGCTTTCCCAGAGATATTTGTATCATTGTGCTAAAAGTAGCAAACACATGATCTTCATTATCGTCATGTTTGTAACAGCAACCCAAAAAAACAATGAATTTGCTGTACAAGTATCTTTTTATGAAGGCAGAACAATAAGATACTAGAAACCTGTGTGAATGTATTGCTGATTTTAAAACAAACTTATGTACATGGGGAAAAGGATTTTTTCCCATTCATCTGTTAAGATGAGAAAGCCTCATCAAGTGTAAAGAGGAATGCAGGTAACAAAGTTTGGAAACGTAATATCTCATTATGAAATTTCTAAATAAAAGTCATCAAAGCTAGTGAAGAATAGACCTTAATTAAACAACAACAAAAATCCTCCAAAATGCATAACAAGAGGAAGCTACTAATAAAAGTTAAATACAGCAGTGGAAAAAGGAGAGAAAATATCAACAAATAAGTTTCATGCAGACGGTGGGGAGAGTGTCAGAATATTCTAGACAAAATTCCCCGTGTTTAAGAATAATCTGAGAAAACATTTTCTAACATGGAAACTCACAGAAAAATGTAAGATCAAGGCAATGAAACTGCATATTTGACAGGAGTATAAGACCATCTTTGGGAGTTCATAAGTGTGGCTATGAAATTGTCAGTGGAAGACAGGGAGGATAAAATTATTTCCTAGCAGGAACAAATCAAATATTATCTCACAAAGATTCTAGAAGAGAACAGAAGAAATCTTAGAGACATAGAATAACATGACCCGTTCAAGCGGTTGTGTATTCATTTTCCTCAGTCCTACAAGTCTTGTGGTAGATTCTGTGTCTACCTTTCCTCTTATTAAATATTGTAAGTCCTAAGATATTGATAAGAATAGAAAGTCTTAGGTTACCTTGCCAATACTTTCGTATTACAGAACAGATAGACCTGGATGATATCTGCTGGCTGAAAAGGTTGAGGGTCAGACTTCTGCCATCATATGTGCCCAAGGATGTTATCCATATATATTTCATAAATAAACTGAAATGATCTCACTCATCAAAATTATTTGTAATGTATCATATACATAGGTAAACAAATACCATGAATGATGGAGTTTGGGCCATATAAAGCCCAGAGATCACAGCCAAAACACACATGAAAGACAAGTGGAAGGACAAAGAAATGCATTCACCAAAAAGACTGAAAACCAGATGACGGAGCAGTTCTAATATCTGTGCTGAATGCTTGGACATTCTCCCTCAAGAGCTTTGCCCACGTCACATGTTGTACCTTTTACAAATGACACACTAATAACATTCTATCCACTCCATCCTGCTGGGATAAGTCCCAACTATAACTGTATCTATCCGGTGACAAGATCTGCCCAGTATAGAACTCAAAGAAACCACTGTTCTGGTCCCCTTTATAAAGGAAGCTCCCTGGTTCCTACCAGGACAGAGCTGAAAGCAAATCCAGAGCTTCCTCCAAGATGCTGCTGATCCTGCTCTCAGTGGCCTTGCTGGCCCTGAGCTCAGCTCAAGACCTGGTTTCTGGTAAGAATAATGGGGGAGGGTGCTGAGACTCTGCTTGGGGCTTGGGGGGTCACACTGCAGTGAGGAAGCTTGCAAATAGGAGACATAAGTGAAAGATGTGGCTGCAGGCTGCTTAAGACAAGAGGAAGGCCCTTCACCTCCTCTATGGTGTGAAGGCCCCAAACTTAGTACAACTGGAAACCAGCACAGAATTTTTAAGCAGAGGGATGACAAATTGCGACTTCTCTCTGTGCTATGAAGGATGTATTGCAAAAAGGCAAGACTGGAACAGACAAGTTCCCTCATGAAGATGCTATGAAAATCAAAGTAGGCAGTGGATGAAGGCCTTGAGAGGGGATGCCTGGTGGATGGAGGTGAAGCCCATTCAGAGCTATTTCGGAGACAGAGACGAGAGTAATAGATCTCTCTGTCTGCCTACAGATATGGAGATTCCAGGACACAGTGGTCTCATTCTACACCACCCACGGGTAATATTTCAGAATGTTTTGCCCAATATAGGCATGATTATATCCACATGTTTACTCCTGGTCCTTTTACCTTGAGAAACCATGTTACTATAAGTAAAATATTTCATAAATTAAGAGGGCAAAGGACACTAAAACATCATTTAACCTAGATTTCCAGCATTTAACCTGAACTAGCATGAGAGTTTGAGGAATCCTAGGAAGGATAAGAAGGCCTCTCTTCTTTTGAGTTTTGTGGTTGATTCTCAACACAGAAACAGGCCTGCCATGTCTTCACGTCTTCCTCCTTTTGCAACAAGCATCAAGATGGCATCAAAAAGTTATAATATCTTCGAGTATATACAGAGTGTGTCCCTTTTCCTGTAGAGCATTGTGAGGCCTGAAGGATATAGTTTCATCTTCTGCTTCTTTTCCTAGAAGGCAACAGTGAAGAGTCTCTGAGCACCGTACTAGGTAAGTTGCAATTAATCCTCCCTCAACTTCTTTTTTTCATTAGCAACTGTTTGTCCTCTGGTGTCCTATTATCATCATTATTTTGTGAATAGTTATCATCAGTGATAGAAACACTAAAGATAAAGGCAGTCCTTTCTAACCTTGGTTTGCAGGACCATGAGCAAGGTCCTAACATGAATAACACGATGTCTAGCCTAGATGACACTGGATATGCTGCCTGTTCCCTCAGGCCAGAAATGATTGTTGAGAGAGGACAACAAAGGGAAGGAGTCACAATTCTGACTCCTGCAGCCTACTGAGAGCCAACCCCTCAACTGACTGTTTTCTTCTTCCTCAGTATTCTTCTCTTTCAATATGTCATCTAGTAAACCTGCAAAGAAGCCAGGTCTGGTTCATTTTTAGTCTGATTTTCTGCTCAGCTGTGTCACAGTACCTAATTAAAATTTGCAAGTTATTTAGTGACCCCTGTGTGTGCCATCATGTTCTCTCTCTCTCTCTCTCTCTCTCTCTCTCTCTCTCTCTCTCTCTCTCTCTCTCTCTCTCTCTCTCTCTCTTTCCTAATATTGCTCCACCTGGTTTTAGAGCCAGAGAGGTTGACATATACTCTCAATGGGCAAGGCTTGGGGTCATAGTTGGCAGGTTATATTTTGACCTAAAATATATCTGGCAAGCATAACTGACATGATTAATCCCTTTGCTATTCTTCTGTCCTTGGAGACATATTCTGGCGATTCTAAGATATCCAGCACCTTCTTTTTTGCCAAATTGAAGACACTTTTTTTCTCAAGAGCATAGAGCTAAGACTCAGTTTCACTAGTATGTTGGTACTGCAAAAAGAAGAAATGATTAGGAAGGATGTTGTTGAGAGGAGTACAGAAGAAAGAAGAAGTGAGTAGAAAGGAAGCTAGTATTTTAGAGTCAGGTTCAGGAAGACAGAACTTTCCAAAAGTTTATCAAAGATCAAAATGAGAGGGGAGCCTTCCATCACCTAGTTCCTCTCTCTTTGAACCAACTCAGATTCAAACTCAGACAATGATTTTCCCGAACCACCTCCTGGAGGACCTGAAGGACCACCACCTAGACCCCCTCCTGATGATGAAAACGAAGATGAGGAACCTCCACCAGGGCCACCCCCACAAGAGCCACCTCCACCAGGGCCACCTCCACAAGAGCCACCTCCACCAGGGCCACCTCCACAAGAGCCACCTCCACAAGAGCCACCTCCACCAGGGCCACCTCCACCAGAGGAGCAACCTGAGGAGAGTCCAGACGAAGACTCACTACCCGAGTAATCTGAAAGTCATTGACAGGTATGACTCCAGCTCACTCTCCATCAAGGGCCCTAACCCTAAAGGTCTCACACTTTAGTGAGTCATTGAATCAACAGAAAATATGTGAAAATTGCATAGTCCTGGACACAGATCCGAAAGGTGTCTATTCAGATAGTCTGAAATAAGGGAGCAAAACCTTATAATCATTACCAGCTATCCAAGGTAATTTCAATTCTGACCAGCAAGGACCAGAAATAGCCTTTTCTCCAATGACCACATGTCCTAAAGTGGGTTGCTGATGAGGAAGTACACCATGTTCTCCCTTGTCCCTTTCTCTGCTCATTCTCCAGCTCAATGAGGATGAGCTGTGATGGCCTTTGGGAAAGGAAGTTGGAAGGTAGGATGTGGATGCCTTTCAGAGTTAGCCTCATTCTTTTCTGTTCAGTTATTTTTTTTACCTTGACCATATACTAATTTAAAAGGAAATATTTTAGCTTGATAAATTAGCAACTTAAAATTAAACCATAGTTTGTATAGTTTAGTCGGGACAATGGACCTGAAACGCCAAACAGAATAATAACTGAACAGAAAAGTATGAGGCTAACTCTGAAAGGCATCCACGTCCTACCTTCCCACTTCCTTTCCCAAAGGCCATCCCTCTCTTCTTTGCACCTGACCAGGCCTCTCAGTGGGGAAGGTAATAGCAACCCACTCCAGTACTCTTGCCTGGGAAATCCCATGGACGGAGGAGCCTGGTAGGCTACAGTCCATGGGGTCACGAAGACTCGGACACGACTGAACGAATTCACTTTCACTTTTCATTTTCATGCACTGGAGAAGGAAATGGCAACCCATTCCAGTGTTCTTGCCTGGAGAATCCCAGGGATGGGAGCCTGGTGGGCTGCCATCTATGGGGTCACACAGAGTCGGACATGAATGACATGACTTAGCAGCAGCAGCAGCAGGCGTCTCAGGTCCACTGTCCTGACTAAACTATACAAACTATGCTTTAATTTTAAGTTGCTAATTTATCTAGCTAAAATATTTCCTTTTAAATTAGTATATGGTCAAGGTAAAAAAATAACTGAACAGAAAAGTATGAGGCTAACTCTGAAAGGCATCCACGTCCTACCCTCCCACTTCCTTTCCCAAAGGCCATCACAGTTAACTCTTGAAAACTGTCTTGGAATCACTTACACCTTTTTAAACATAATTATCTTTTTTGTCAACAAATGTTGTCATACTTTAAGTAATTTTATAGGTTGCCTGTTTCAAATAACATAGTTCTTAAAAATAGCCGTAACAGTTCATAAAGCTATATGGGTCCATTTAATCCTCATTTTGTTTACTTTTAAATTTCTGCTATTCCATTGTCTGGCTATGCCATGATTTCTTTAACCAACCCTGTATCAATGGACATTTAGGCCAGTTTCAGCTTTTCACTAGCTAAAAATTGGTTGCAGTAACCATCTTTGTAAACACATATTTGAACACTTTAAATAGCAACCAGAGAGAAACAACCTAAGGACAACCTTTTATATGCAAGCAACAATTTAGAGTTTGCAATAAAATATTATTTATTAGGTGCACAAAAATGACAGATCAAAAGAAACTTAGCAGGAAACAGAAGAGGGAGGGAGAAGAGAAGGGAAATGTGGGCTCTTAGTTACTTCCCTCCACTGTTACCTGCAAGGAGTAGAAACCAGCTGCCCACTTTGTGTGAACCTCCTCTTTTGCTTTTCAGAGCATGAGTATGAAGATACCAGTCCTTCAGAAAGCCATGACGTTGGGAGAAGGCAGTCTGTCTTCAATTTACCAATAAAATAATCAGCATTCAGTTTCTAAGTGTCATGTCTCATTCTGGGTGTTTGTGAGTCTGAAATTTGAGGGCCAGGAACCCAATCTAAGAATATCCAAGACCAGTTCTCACTGAAGCTTCCAGCAGCTTTCTTAGAAGACATTTTCCCTTTGTTCTTTGCTTGGGGACTGGGATGTGTATCTCCTTTCTACCTCCTGTTGCCTCCCCCTTCCACCTGACACCTTTATTCAGAGCCGGGTGCCTTTCCTGTCCTGCCTTAGTTTCTATAGCACTAACGTGGTGTTTTGTTTTGTTTTTTTTTTTAATTTTCACACCTTTCTAGTAATTTTAGGGAAATAAAGAAAATATTGCAAATGGGAAAAGTGGCAAGAGCTGAGGGAATCCTTAAAATTTCTGAAAGAATTGATCCAGTTTCTAGTAAAATAAATGTGATACTAGGTCCCTATACCCTCAAGCTCATTACCATGCCCCCCTCCCATTTTAAATCATTTCTGTTTTCTTTCTAAATCTTCCACGTTTCTATAACATAATGTGAGTCATTTTCATAAAGAAGATGGCATGTCATTTCCAAAAGGAAGGAAAATTTGGAGTTCTTCAGACACGAGTTATCTGTTTTTATTAGCTGGACTTTTAAAAGCTATTTCAACTCTCAGAGCCTTAGTTTCCCTATCCACATAATATTAATACCTACCCTAGGGCACAAAGAGTATCAAATACCATACATAAAAACCTAGCAGAGGAACTTCCCTCGTGGTCCAATATTTAAAACTCTAACCTCCCAATGCAGGGGACCTGGTTCGATCCGTGGCCAGAAAACTAGATCCCACATACTGCAACCATAGATCCCTATGCTGCAACTAAAACATCAGTTCAGTCAGTCAGTCAGTTCAGTTGCTCAGTCATGTCTGACTCTTTGTGACCCCATGAATCCCAGCATGCCAGGCCTCCCTGTCCATCACCAACTCCCAGAGTTCACTCAGACTCGCGTCCATCGAGTCAGTGATGCCATCCAGCAGTCTCATCCTCTGTTGTCCCCTTCTCCGCCTGCCCCCAATCCCTCCCAGCATCAGAGTCTTTTCCAATGAGTCAACTCTTTGCATGAGGTGGCCAAAGTATGGGAGTTTCAGCTTTAGCATCATTCCTTCCAAAGAAATCCCAGGGCTGATCTCCTTCAGAATGGACTGGTTGGATCTCCTTGCAGGCCAAGGGACTCTCAAGAGTCTTCTCCAACACCACAGTTCAAAAGCATCAATTCTTTGGCGCTCAGCCTTCTTCACAGTCCGAACTCTCACATCCATACATGACCACAGGAAAAACCATAGCCTTGACTAGACGGACCTTAATCGGCAAAGTAATGTCTCTGCTTTTGAATATGCTGTCTAGGTTGGTCATAACTTTCCTTCCAAGAAGTAAGAGTCTTTTAATTTCATGGCTTCAATCACCATCTGCATTGATTTTGGAGCCCCCAAAAATAAAGTCTGACACTGTTTCCACTCTCCTCCCCATCTACTTCCCGTGAAGTGATGGGACCGGATGCCATGATCTTCGTTTTCTGAATGTTGAGCTTTAAGCCAACTTTTTGATCTCCTCTTTCACTTTCATCAAGAGGCTTTTTAGTTCCTCTTCGCTTTCTGCCATAAGGGTGGTGTCATCTGCATATCTGAGGTTATTGATATTTCTCCCTGCAATCTTGATTCCAGCTTGTGCTTCTTCAAGTCCAGTGTTTCTCATGATGTACTCTGCATATAAGTTAAATAACAGGATGACAATATACAGCCTTGATGTACTCCTTTTCCTATTTGGAATCAGTCTGTTATTCCATGTCCGGTTCTAACTGTTGCTTCCTGACCTGCATACAGATCTCTCAAGAGGCAGGTCAGGTGGTCTGGTATTCCCATCTCTTTCAGAATTTTCCACAGTTTATTGTGATCCACACAGTCAAGGCTTTCGCATAGTCAATAAAGCAGAAATAGATGTTTTTCTGGAACTCTCTTGCTTTTTCCATGATCCAGAGGATGTTGGCAATTTGGTCTCTGGTTCCTCTGCCTTTTCTAAAACCAGCTTGAATGAATGCTGGTATGATTTTATTTTCTTACCTACGAGCTCAGACTATTATGCTGAACAGAAGTTAACTGAAACAAATAGATTTTATTAAAACTCCTTCTTGAATTGTTCATGTTTAAATGTAATATGGAACTTCTCATGGTGGATTGTAGCTTTGGATTATATTTTTGATTCTAATTTTGCCATCTACTAAAAGTAATAGAACCTTAAGCTTTCTGTCAGCAAAATGATAAATAAATTCTCTATTTTCAAAAAAATAGAATGCATGTCATTTTATATATGGTGTCTTATTTTCTATATTTAAAGAAAATTTTGTCTTAAAAAAAGGAGTGCACCCCCCCTGCTTCTCAACAAACACACACACGGGGCAAGGTATTATCAGAGGCTGCAGCATAGGCATCATTTTAACAGCAGGCTTTGGAGGTGTGGTGTCTGTGGGGTCTGGGACCTGAAGACTCCCTCCTGGACCACTAGAGGAGGCTTTCTGACCTAGACCCCAATGGTCCCCTATCCTTAGTCCTCATTTCAGTCCCTTAGAGGCATCTCAAGAGATGCCAGTTTTCAGTTGGGCTGCATTTCTGCAGCGTGGGTCTCAATAGGGCCAGCGTGCGCCTTTGCAGTCAAGGCCAGGAAACAGCTGCACTGCCTCAAGCTCATCTGTCTGCAGGAGAGGTGGGGGACTCTGAAACTATGACAGAGCCCACTTATCACCCTCACTCCCACCGTGGGTGAGTCCTCTCTCAAGACAGGCACTGGGGCTGCTGGCGAAGAGTGCCAGGGTTTGAGAGGAACCAGGCCAGCCCACATTCTCAAGAGGGGGTAGGAGACTGAGGGCAGGTGGAGGTCCACAGTCCACCTTTCACACACCACCTCCAGGTGGGAAGGAGAGTCAAAGGACCCAAGGGCAGAAGAAGGAGAGCCACTTGCTTCCCCAGACATCCATCACTCCTGTGGGGTGGCCTAAGTCCAGCCCAGAAGGTGTGACATCATAACATCCAGCACTTCTGCAAGTTCAATAAGACCGTGATCAACTGTGTGTGTTCTACCCAGCCCTGACTTCCATGTAGTGTTCCTACTGAAAATGGCGTAAAGCAGAGAGAATCAATTTAATCCAGGTTAGAAGAAAATAACGTGGAATGTCTCCTCTCCTCACTCCCAGACAGTCTCCAGCCATGGACCTAACACCTCTAATACTTTGATCTGTGACAGAAAAAGAGGCTCCAATAGGGGCTGAATGTGATTCTTGTTTCAACCAGTCTTCTGGCCTCAGGAAGTCAAATTTAGAGGTTTTGACAGGACCTTCCATTGTTTCACAAACTATGTGCTGCTCACTTATTGAAGGAACTTCAAAACTCCACTTTTTAAGAAATGTTTCAGATGTGTCCCACTTTAAGCACCTTTTTTTCCACCAAGATTATTTTGGTTCCAAAGGCAAGAAACCCAACTAATTGACTCATGTGGAAAAGGAAAAATGAAATGTGCTAGAAAAAGGGACATCAAACATGAGTGGATACAAAGACTCATATTTTTAAAAAGCTTTAATTAATCAGTCTTCCCATATGACATTACTTTCTCGACTAGACACATCTACACTGAGTGTCTTCTCTCTTTGGCCCAGTCACTTCATTTTTACTGGAGCTATTAGTAATTGCGCTCCACTCTTCCCCAGTAGCATATTTGACACCTTCTGACCTGGGGGCCTTATCTCCATTGTCATATATTTTTGCATTTTCATACTGTCCATGGCATTCTCCAGGCAAGAAAACTGGAGTGGGTTGCCTTTTCCTTCTCTAGTGGACCACATTTTGTCAGAACTCTTCCCTATTACCCATCTGTTTTGGGTGTCCCTGCTCCACGTGGCTCAAAACTTCATAGAGTTTTGCAAGCCCATTTGCCAGGACAAAGCTGTCATCCGTTAAGGGGAACAGCTGTGGATGTGTCTGCTAGTAAAAGTAAGTCCTGATGCAGTAAAAAATAATACTAATAGAAACCTGGAAGGTGATTTCCATAAATCAAGGTAAATTGGACGTTATCAAGAAAGAGATGGCAAGACTGAACAAAGACATCTTAGGAATCAGTGAACTAAACTGGACAGGAATAGTGAAATAAAGTCACTCAGTTCTGTCTAACTCTTTACGACACTATGGACTATAGCCCACCAGGATCCTCCATCCATGGAATTTTTCAGCCAAGAATACTGGAGCGGGTTGTCATTTCCTTTTCCATGGGATCTTCCCAACTGAGGGGTCGAACCTGGGTCTTCCACATTGCAAGTGGACGCTCTACCATCTGAGCCACCAGGGAAACTAGACAGGAATGGGTGAACTTAATTCAGATGCCTATTATATCTGCTACTACTTCATATCCTGGTGGCTCAGCTGGTAAAGAATCCACCTACAATGTGGGAGGCCTGAGTTCGATCCCTGAGTTGGGAAGATCTCCTGGAGAAGGGCAAGGCATCTCTCTTTCACTCCAGTTCTGGCCTGGAGAATTCCATGGACTATATATAGTGCATGGGGTCACAAAAAGTCAGACACAACTGAGCAACTTTCACTTCACATTATCTCTACTACTCTGAGCAAGAATCCCTTAGAAGAAACAGAGTGGTCCTCAGAACAAAGAACAACAAAGTCAGAAATACAGTACTTGGGTGCAATGTTAAAAAGGACAGAATAATCTTGGTTCATCTCCAAGGCAAACCATTCAACATCACAATAATACAAGTCTTTGCCCCAACCAAAGAAGCTGAAGTTGACTAGTTCAATGAAGACCTATAATGCTTTCTAGAACTAACACCAAAAGAAAATGTCCTTTTCAAAACAGGGGATTGGAATGCAAAAGTAGGAAGTCAAGAGATACTCAGAATAACAGGCAAGTTTGGCCTTGGAGTGCATAATGTTGCAGGGCAAAGGCCAAGAGTTTTGTCAATAGAACACACTGATCAGAGCAAGCACCGTCTTCCAACAACACAAGACTCTACATATGGACATCACCAGATATTTAATATTGAAATAAAACTGACTATGTTCTTTGCAGATAAAGACTGAGAACCTCTATACTGTCCACAAAAACAAGGCCAGGAGTTGACTGCAGCTTAAATCATGAACTCTTTATTGCAAAATTCAGGCTTAAATTGATGAAGGAAGGGGAAACCAATAGGCCATTCAGGTATGACCTAAATCAAATCCCATATGATTATACAGTGGAAATGACAATTAGATTCAAGGGATTTGGCCTGATAGATAAAGTGCCTGAAGAACTATGGACAGAGGTACATAATACTATATATGAGGCAATGACAGAAACCATGGTAAAGAGAGGTTTTACAATGAAAAACCATCATGAGGGGTGGTCCTAAGATGGCAGAGGAATAGAACAGGAAGACAACTTTCTCCCTCACAAATTCCTTAAAAGAACATTTCAACGCTAAGCAAACTCCACAAAACAACTTCTGAATGCTGGCAGAGGACATCAGGTAACCAGAAAAGCAGACCATTGTCTTCAAAAACAGGTAGGAAAAAATATAAAAGACAAAAAAAGAGACAAAGGAGGTGGGAAGGGAGCTCCATCCTGGGAAGGGAAGCCTGTCCCAGGAAGGGAATTTTAAGAAGAGAGGTTTCCAAACACCAGGAAACACTCTCCCTGCCAAGTCTGTGGTGAGCCTTGGAAACACAGAGGGCAACATAACAGGAAGGAAAAATAAATAAATAATTAAAACCAACAGATTACAAGCCCAAAAGTAACTCCCCCAGCGGAAAAGCAGCACAGACGCCTGCATCCACCACTAGCAAGTGGGGGCAGGGCAGGGAAGCGCGGGAGGCGCAGGCTGCAGAGATTTGTAAGAATCAGGCAGGAACGCCCCACGCATAACCAGAACGATCTAACTTGGGCTAGCAAACCAGACTGTGGGATAGCTGCAGCACGAAAAGCTTGAACATAAGACACCGCCGGGACCGCCCACAGAACAAAGGATGGAACGGAAATAGCCGGCTGCAGACCATCCCCCGCCTGGGACAAGCAGCCAGAGCCATAAGGGCTGGAAAGGGGCAATTGCAGCCCTGGAGAGACTTTACCTACCAAACTTCAAGCAGGCTTCTTTGCTAAGACTTTTGTGGGTGCTGGACAGTCACCGTCTGCCTCACAAGGGGCGCCAGCGGTACACCGAGAAAACTGAACAGCAGAGACAGAAAAAGCGTCAAGTCACAGCGACCACGCTCGCCAAACTCCTGAGCTACTTGGACCTGGGAAGGGCACAAAATGCAGTCCCAACCGAATCTGTGCCTCTGAGGGCTACCTGAGCGCCGAACCTGAGCGGCTTAGACCGGGGAGGTGTATGCAGCCTAGGGCCGGCCTCAGACGGTTCCTGGATGAGCATTGTAGACCCGGAGTGGTTTGTGCGCCGTGAGACGGGACAGGTCCAGCGGGGCTGAGACACTGTGTGCACATGACAGTGCTATTTGTTTGCAGCATCCCTCCACCGCCTCCCCAGAGCGCGACTGAACTAGTGAGCCTAAAAAACCAGCATAAAGAATAAGTTAAACAGAGGGAACCGCCTTGGAAGTGACCCTACACTGCCCACAACAT
Source organism: Capricornis sumatraensis (assembly GCF_032405125.1). Classification (NCBI taxonomy): domain Eukaryota; kingdom Metazoa; phylum Chordata; class Mammalia; order Artiodactyla; family Bovidae; genus Capricornis; species Capricornis sumatraensis. The sequence continues at coordinate 142,520,985 of NC_091072.1, read as the reverse complement.
CAGAGAAGAGCCAGATATATTTTTACTATTTTTACAATCATTCCTTTTTTTCTTTCTTTTTTTTCTTTCTTTCTTTTTTTATAACTTTTTTTTAAATTGTTGTCTTCTATTTCTCCTCTAATTTTTATTTCTATAACCTTCTATTACTTTTCAAAAGAAGACTCTATTTTTTTTTTAAGGCAAACACCATATATAGTCTTTGTGTGGTTGTTGGTGGTGTTTTTTAATAGTCTTTGTGGCTTTTTTTTTCTTTTTTTCTTTTTTCTTTTTTCCTTCTGCTTCTTTCCTTTAATATTGTATTTTTAAAAATCCAACCTTTACTCTAGATTTTTAATCTTTGCTTTTTGGTTTTTGTTGTCAATTTTGTACATTTAAAAACCCAAACTTCACTACTCAATTTTACCTGAGAGCGAGATTACTGGCTTGACCACTCTCTCCTCCTTTGGACTCTCCTTTTTCTCAACCAGGTGGCCTCTGTCTCTTTCCTCCCCCATCTCTTCTCTATCCAACTCTCTGAATCTCTGCGTGTTCCAGACTGTGGAGAACACCTAAGGAACTAGTTACTTGCAGCATTTGTCTCTCTCGTTTTCATTCCTCTCTCTTATCCTCCTGGCCACCTCTGTCTACTTCCTCCCTCTCCTCTTCCCTGTATAACTCTGTAAATACCTCTGAGCGGTCCAGACTATGGAGCGCAAATAAGGAAGAGACTGTTGGCTAGCTTGCTGTCTCCTCTTTTGATCTCACCTCATCTCATTCCAGTCACCTCTAACTACCCCCTCCCTCTTCTCTTCTCCATGTAACTCAGTGAACCTCTCTGGGTGTTCCTCAATGTGGAGAAACTTTTCATCTTTAACCTAGATGTTTTATCATCAGTGCTGTATAGATGGAGAAGTCTAGAGGCTACTGTAAACATAAAACTGAAAACCAGAAACAGGAGGCTTAAGTCCAAAGCCTGAGAACATCAGAGAACTCCTGAATTCAGGGAACATTACGCCTCCATACCTACACTGAAACCAAGCTCCACCCAAGGGCCACCAAGTTCCAGAGCAAGACATACCATGCAAATTCTCCAGCAACACAGGAACACACCCCTGAGCTTCAATATACAGGCAGCTCAAAGTTACTCCAAAACCTTTAACGTCTCATAACCCATTACTGGTCACTCCACTGCACTCCAGAGAGAAGAAACCCAGCTCCACCCACAAGAACTCCAACACAAGCCTCCCTAACCAGGAAACCTTGACAAGCCACTGATACAACCCCACCCACAGTGAGGAAGCTCCATAATAAAGAGAACTCCACAAATTACCAGAATATAAAAAGGCCACTCCAAAAGCAGCAATATAACCAAGATGAAGAGACAGAGGAATACTCAGCAGGTAAAGGAACAGCAGAAATGCCCACCAAACCAAACAAAAGAGGAAGAGATAGGGAATCTACCTGAAAAGAATTCCAAATATTGATAGTGAAAATGATCCAAAATCTTGAAATCAAAATGGAATCACAGATAAATAGCCTCAAGACAAGGATTGAGAAGATGCAAGAAAGGTTTAACAAGGACCTAGAAGAAATAAAAAAGAGTCAATATATAATGAATAACACAATAAATGAGATCAGAAACACTCTGGAGGCAATAAATAGGAGAATAACGGAGGCAGAAGATAGGATTAGTGAAATAGAAGATAGAATGGTAGAAATAAATGAATCAGAGAGGAAAAAAGAAAAACAAATTAAAAGAAATGAGGACAATCTCAGAGACCTCCAGGACAATATGAAAAGCTCCAACATTCGAATTATAGGAGTCCCAGAAGAAGAAGACAAAAAGAAAGACCATGAGAAAATACTTGAGGAGATAATAGTTGAAAACTTCCCTAAAATGGGGGAGGAAATATTCACCCAAGTCCAAGAAACACAGAGAGTTCCAAATAGGATAAACTCAAGGCGAAATACCCCAAGACACATATTAATTAAATTAACAAAGATCAAACACAAAGAACAAATATTAAAAGCAGCAAGGGAAAAACAACAAATAACACACAAGGGGATTCCCATAAGGATAACAGCTGATCTTTCTATAGAAACTCTTCAGGCCAGGAGGGAATGGCAAGACATACTTAAAATGATGAAAGAAAATAACCTACAGCCCAGATTACTGTACCCAGCAAGGATCTCATTCAAATATGAAGGAGAAATCAAAAGCTTTATGACAAGCAAAAGCTGAGAGAATTCAGCACCACCAAACCAGCTCTCCAACAAATTCTAAAGGATATTCTCTAGACAGGAGACACAAAAAGGGTGCATAAACCCAAACCCAAAACAACAAAGTAAATGGTAACGGGATCATACTTATCAATAATTACCTTAAACGTAAATGGGTTGAATGCCCCAACCAAAAGACAAAGACTGGCCGAATGGATACAAAAACAAGACCCCTCTATATGCTGCTTACAAGAGACCCACCTCAAAACAAGGGACACATACAGACTGAAAGTGAAGGGCTGGAAAAAGATCTTCCACGCAAATAGAGACCAAAAGAAAGCAGGAGTGGCAATACTCATATCTGATAAAATAGACTTTAAAACAAAGGCTGTGAAAAGAGACAAAGAAGGACACTACATAATGATCAAAGGATCAATCCAAGAAGAAGATATAACAATTATAAATATATATGCACCCAACATAGGAGCACCGCAATATGTAAGACAAATGCTAACAAGTATGAAAGGGGAAATTAACAATAACACAATAATAGCGGGAGACTTTAATACCACACTCACACCTATGGACAGATCAACTCAACAGAAAATTAACAAAGAAACACAAACTTTAAATGATACATTAGACCAGTTAGACCTAATTGATATCTATAGGACATTTCACCCCAAAACAATGAATTTCACCTTTTTCTCAAGTGCTCATGGAATCTTCTCAAAGATAGATCACATCCTGGGCCATAAATCTAACCTTGATAAATTTTAAAAAATCAAAGTCATTCCAAGCATCTTTTCTGACCATAATGCATTAAGATTAGATCCCAATTACAGGAGAAAAGCTATTAAATATTCCAACATATGGAGGTTGAACAACACACTTTTGAATAACCAACAAATCACTGAAAAAATCAAAAAAGAAATCAAAATATGCATAGAAACTAATGAAAATGAAAACACAACCATCCAAAACCTGTGAAACACTATAAAAGCAGTGCTAAGAGGAAAGTTCATAGCACTACAGGCATACCTCAAGAAATAAGAAAGAAGTCAAATAAATAACCTAACTCTACACCTAAAGCAACTAGAAAAGGAAGAAATGGAGAACCCCAGAGTTAGTAGAAGGAAAGAAATCTTAAAAATTAGGGCAGAAATAAATGCAAAAGAAACAAAAGAGACCATAGCAAAAATCAAGAAAGCCAAAAGCTGGTTCTTTGAAAGGATAAATAAAATTGACAAACCATTAGCCAGACACATCAAGAAGCAAAGAGAGAAAAATCAAATCAATAAAATTAGAAATGAAAATGGAGAGATCACAACAGACAACACAGAAATACAAAGGATCATAAGAGACTACTATTAGCAATTATATGCCAATAAAATGGACAACGTGGAAGAAATGGACAAATTCTTAGAAAAGTACAATTTTCCAAAGCTGAACCAGAAAGAAATAGAAAACCTTAACAGACCCATCACAAACACAGAAATTGAAACTGTAATCAGAAATCTTCCAAAAAACAAAAGCCCAGGTCCAGACGGCTTCACAGATGAATTCTACCAAAAATTTAGAGAAGAGCTAACACCTATCCTACTCAAACTCTTCCAGAAAATTGCAGAGGAAGGTAAACTTGCAAACTCATTCTATGAGGCCACCATCACCCTAATACCAAAACCTGACAAAGATACTACAAAAAAAGAAAACTACAGGCCAATATCACTGATGAACATAGATGCAAAAATCTTTAACAAAATTCTAGCAAGCAGAATCCAACAACACATTAAAAAGATCATACACTATGACCAAGTGGGCTTTATCCCAGGGGTGCAAGGATTCTTCAATATCTGCAAATCAATCAATGTAATTCACCACATTAACAAATTGAAATATAAAAGCCATATGATTATCTCAATAGATGCAGAGAAGGCCTTTGAGAAAACTCAACATCCACTTATGATAAAAAAAAAACTCTCCAGAAAGCAGAAATAGAAGGAACACACCTCAACATAATAAAAGCTATATATGATAAACCCACAGCAAACATTATCCTCAAAGGTGAAAAATTGAAAGCATTTCCCCTAAAGTCAGGAACAAGACAAGGGTGCCCACTTTCACTGCTACTATTCAACATAGTTCTGGAAGTTTTGGCCACAGCAATCAGAGTGGAAAAAGAAATAAAAGGAATCCAAATTGGAAAAGAAGAAGTAAAACTCTCACTGTTTGCAGATGACATGATTCTCTACATAGAAAACCCTAAAGACTCCACCAGAAAATTACTAGAGCTAATCAATGAATATAGTAAAGTTGCAGGATATAAAGTCAACACACAGAAATCCCTTGCTTTCCTATACACTAATAATGAGAACGTAGAAAAAGAAATTAAGGAAACAATTCCATTCACCATGTGCAACGAAAAGAATAAAATACTTAGGAATATATCTACCTAAAGAAACTAAAGACCTATATATCAAAAACTATAAAACACTGGTGAAAGAAATCAAAGAGGACACTAATAGATGGAGAAATATACCATGTTCATGGATCAGAAGAATCAATATAGTGAAAATGAGTATACTACCCAAAGCAGTCTACAGATTCAACACAATCCCTATCAAGCTACCAGCGGTATTTTTCACAGAGCTAGAACAAATAATTTCACAGTTTGTATGGAAATACAAGAAACCTCGAATAGCCAAAGCAATCTTGAGAAAGAAGAATGGAACTGGAGGAATCAACTTGCCTGACTTCAGGCTCTACTACAAAGCCACAGTCATCAAGACAGTATGGTACTGGCACAAAGACAGAAATATAGATCAATGGAACAAAATAGAAAGCCCAGAGATAATTCCACACACATATGGACACCTTATCTTTGACAAAGGAGGCAAGAATATACAATGGAGTAAAGACAATCTCTTTAACAAGTGGTGCTGGGAAAACTGGTCAACCACTTGTAAAAGAATGAAACTAGATCACTTTCTAACACTGCACACAAAAATAAACTCCAAATGGATTCAAGATCTAAATGTAAGACCAGAAACTATAAAACTCCTAGAGGAGAACATAGGCAAAACACCCTCTGACATAAATCACAGCAGGATCCTCTATGATCCACCTCCCAGAATTCTGGAAATAAAAGCAAAAATAAACAAACGGGATCTAATTAAAATTAAAAGCTTCTGCACAACAAAGGAAACTATAAGCAAGGTGAAAAGACAGCCTTCTGAATGGGAGAAAATAATAGCAAATGAAACAACTGACAAACAACTAATCTCAAAAATATACAAGCAACTTACGCAGCTCAATTCCAGAAAAATAAACGACCCAATCAAACAATGGGCCAAAGAACTAAATAGACATTTCTCCAAAAAAGACATATAGATGGCTAACAAACACATGAAAAGATGCCCAACATCACTCATTATTAGAGAAATGCAAATCAAAACCACAATGAAGTACCACTTCACACCAGTCAGAATGTCTGTGATCCAAAAATCTGCAAGCAATAAATGCTGGAGAGGGTGTGGAGAAAAGGGAACCCTCCTACACTGTTGGTGGGAATGCAAACTAGTACAGCCACTATGGATAACAGTGTGGAGATTCCTTTAAAAATTGCAAATAGAACTGCCTTATGATCCAGCAATTCCACTGCTGGGCATACACACTGAGGAAACCAGAATTGAAAAAGACAAGTGTACCCCAATGTTCATCGCAGCACTGTTTATAATAGCCAGGACATGGAAACAACCTAGATGTCCATCAGCAGATGAATGGATAAGAAAGCTGTGGTACATATACACAATGGAGTATTACTCAGCCGTTAAAATGAATACATTTGAATCAGTTCTGATGAGATGAATGAAACTGGAGCCAATTATACAGAGTGAAGTAAGCCAGAAAGAAAAACACCAATACAGTATACTAACACATATATATGGAATTTAGAAAGATGGCAATGATGACCCTGTATGAAAGACAGCAAAAAAGACACAGATGTGTATAGCAGACTTTTGGACCCAGAGGGAGAGGGAGAGAGTGGGATGATTTGTGAGAATGGCATTGAAGCATGTATACTATCATGTAAGAATTGAATCGCCAGTCTTGTCCGATGCAGGATACAGCATGCTTGGGGCTGGTGCACAGGGATGACCCAAGAGATGTTATGGGGAGGGAGGTGGGAGGGCGGTTCATGTTTGGGAACGCATGTACACCCGTGGTGGATTCATGTCAATATATGGCAAAACCAATACAGTATTGTAAAGTAAAATAAAGTAAAAATAAAAATTAAAAAAAGAATAAGATTATTGATAAAATGAAAAAGACTGGTTGTTCAAACAAACATGAAGTTGATAATAAAAGAGATTTAATCTCAAAAAAAAAAAGAAAAACCATCATGAACAAAGTTAAAGATACTCCATATTTACAAGAAAAATATTTATAAAATATATATCATAAGGACTGATACTCAAAATATATAAAGAAAACAAACAATAAAACTACAAAATAATCAACATGAGTATGGGTAAGTATGAAATTAGATCAGGCACTCTGGCTACTATAAGAGACTGCCAGGGTGATTCCCAAAGGTGTTTGGGTTCCTGGTCATTGTGTCAAGTCTGCAGCTTTGTCTGGAAATGTATTGGATCAGCCAAGACTAAGCTGAAAGGCTAAGGTTGATAATTCTGCTCGTGTCTGGGTATATGCTGCTTTACTTGTAGTCCTTTGGAAAACTATGAGATGGATGGAAGCCTGCTTTTAGGAGGTGTGCATGTCTGTAATCCACATTGGCCTCTACATTCACACAGCCATCTCAGCCCAACTTGTGAACTGCTGAACCTGGAGGGAGCAATAGATCTTCCAGAAATTCTGACACTCACAGTTCAGGCTCTTCGTTCATAACCAGGAACACACTGGAGAGGCTGTGGGGACTCCAAACATTGAACCTCCACTGTGGAGTGTTGATCACTCCATAAGGTATTCTGATGGTCTTCCATCTCTATTCTTAGAAAAGATTTGTCCGATATGACTTACCCAAATTCCTTGATTTATACAGTACACCATGGTACTTCTTTTATGAGATACATGCAAGTTTGTTATAGAATGGTAAGGCATCTAGGGAGGGAAAAAATTGATCAATAATTTAAAAGGGGGAAATGGCTCAAAGAAATGGGGACCTGAAAACACATTCATTTTCTTAGCAAGAGGATCAGTTATTTGGGAGTTACATTTTTTTTTAATTTTTATTTTATATTGCACTATAGTTGATTTCACTCTTCTCTTCTTTTTCAGTCTCTTTCACTGAGGGGAGTGAAAATGTTGGCTTAAAACTCAATATTCAGAAAACTGAGATCATGGAATCTGGTACCATATCTTCTTGGCAAATAGGTGGGGGAACAATGGAAAGGGTAAGAGACTTTATTTTGGGGGCCTCCAAAATCACTGCAGATGGTGACTGCAACCATGAAATTAAAAGATGCTTCCTCCTTGGAAGAAAAGCTATAGCCAAACTAGACAGCATATTAAAAAGCAGAGACATTAGTTTACCCACAAAGGTCTGTTTGGAAAAATCTATGGTTTTTCCGGTAGTAATGTATGAATGCGAGTGTTGGACTATAAAGAAAGCTGAGCACTGAAGAATTGGTGCTTTTGAACTGTGGTATTGGAGAAGACTCTTGAGAGTCCCTTGCACTGCAAGGAGATCCAAACAGTCAAACCTAAAGGAAATCAGTCCTGGATATTCATTGGAAGGACTGATGTTGAAGCTGAAACTCCAATACTTTGGCCACCTGATGCAAAGAACAAACTCATTTGAGAAGACCCTGATGCTGGGAAAGATTGAAGGTGGGAGGTGAAGATGACGACAGAGGATGAGATGGTTGGATGGCATCACCAATGTGATGGACATGAGTTTGAGTAAACTCCAGGAGATAGGGATGAACAGGGAAGCCTGGCGTGTTGCAGTCTACGGGATTACAAAGAGTCGGACACGACTGATGGACTGAACTGAACTGATAGTTGATTACAATACTCTGACACTTTCATGTGTACAGCAATGTTATTCACATATACATACACAAATGTCTACTCCTTTTCAGATTCTTTTCTCATATATGTTATTGCAGATTATTGAATCAAGTTTCCTGTAGGTCTTTACTGATTATCAATTTTCTGTATAATATATATATTAGTGTGTATATGTTAATCCCAATATCCAATTTATACCTCCACTCCCAGCTTTCCCTTTCAGTAACCACAAGTTTGTTTTCTAAGTCTCTACATTTATTGCTGTTTTGTAAAAAGTTCATTTACCTCATTTTTAAAATTCTACATATAAGTGATATGTGATATTTCTCATTCTCCTTCTGACTTATTCAGTATAATTGCTAGGTTCATCCCTGTATCTGCAAATGACATCTACTCTTTTTTTATGCCTGAGTAATATTCCACTGTTAGAGGTACCACATCTTTATCCACTCATCTCTTAATGGACACTTAGCTTGTTTCCATTTGGGGGGTATTGTAGATAGTGCTGCAGTGAACACTGGGGTGCATGTATATTTTTGGATTATGATTTTCTCCAGATGTGGGACTGCTGGATCATATGGCAGCTCTGTTTTTAGTTTTTTAAGCAAACTCTGCACTGTCGTCCATAGTGGCCTTACCAGTTTACATTCCCACCAGTGGTGTAGGAGGGTTCCCTGTTCTGCAAACCCTCTCCAGCATTTATTATTTGTAGACATTTTGATGATGGCTATTCAGGCTAATGTGAGGTGAACTTCACTGTTATTTTGATTTGCATTTCTCTACTAATTAAAGGTGTTGAGAACAAACTTTAAAAGTGTCAGGCCTCCCCAGAGTGAGGTACACTCTTGCTACCCTCTCCAGCATTTACTGTTGGTATTTATGGATTTCCTCAGTCTGAAACTTATTCACTTTTGCAGTATTTTCCATGTTCACTACAATTACTGGAATCTCAGAAAAGGTGTGAAAAAAATTGCATTGTTTCTATAGAATATAGGGAAAGATAAAAACAGTGGAGGTATGTCACCTGACAACTGGTTTGTGAGTAAAGATGTCAGAAGAATGGAGGAGACAATAGCAGGTAGAAAAATAGAAATCTAGCCCTGTCCCCAGTCAAGGAACAAAAGGAAAATATTTTCCAGGAAAGTGGCCTCAGAGAAAGCCTGTTGGAAACATCAATGAGAAGGGGTCTTGGATGTTCCTATGCAGGGTTCATGGCCCTCAAATTTCAGATTCATCCAGAATGAGAAACGGCACTTAGAAACTGGATGCTGATATTTTATTGGTAAATTCAAGATAGACTGACTTGCTACAGTGTCCTAGCTTTCTGAAGGACTGGTATCTTCTTATTAATTTTCTGAAAAACAAAAAAGGAAGATCAGACAGGATTGGCAAGGGTTTTTAATCCCCGCTATTCGGTGGAGGGAAGTAGGTGAGCTCAACATTTCTCCTCCTCTTATTCCTCATTTTCCTCTTTCATTCTTAATTTCTTAATGGTTTATATGTATCTACAGAAAACAGGTTCTAAATTCTTTCTTGTAAGATGAATAAAAAGATTCTTCTGAGATTGGCTCTTGACTATAATGTTCAAATATGTATTTACAAGGATGGTACCTACAATATATCCTATAATAACACAAATGAAAAAACAGCTTATATATCCATTCATGGAGGTTGGTTAATCATGGCATAGCCAGACACTGGATATATACAACGGTAAAACAAAACAATACCACCACCAACAAATAAGATCAAATAGATCCACATAGATCTATGAGCTAAAATGGAAGTTTTCAAAGAATTATGTTATTTGAAATGAACAGCAAGAGATCTACATGGATAATATGATATCATTTGTGCATTGAAAAGACTCTGTGTGTTTGTGTGTGTGTGTGTGTGTGTGTGTGTGTGTGTGTGTGTGTTGCTCAGGTGAATCTGACTCTTTGTGATCGCATGGACTGCAGTTTGCGAGGCTCCACTGTGCATGAGATTTTTTCCCAATAAGAATACTGGGGTGGGTGGCCATTTCCTACTCCAGACGCTCTTCCTGACCCAGGGATTGAACCCGCATCTCCTGTGTCTCCTGTATTGCTGGTGGATTCTTTACTGCTGAGCCACCTGGGAAGCCTGTTCTTGCATGTTAAGTTGCTTCACTTACGTCCAACTCATTGTGATCCTTTCTACTATAGCGTGCCAGGCTCCTCTGTCCAGAGGATTCTCTAGGCAAGAATACTGTAGTGGGTTGCAATGCCATCCTCCAGGGGATCTTCCTGAACCTAGGATCAAACTCGCATCTCCTGCAACTCCCTCATTGCAAGCAGATTCTATATCACTGAAACACCAGGGAAGGTCCATATATATATATATATAGATAGATAGATATAGATATAGATATAGATATATATTTGACTTCCCTTGTGGCTCAGCACAAAGGTAAGTATGGAGAGAGTAACAAGGAAACAGACATTACCATGTGTAAAATAAATAGGTCTGTCTTCCCTGGTGGCACAGATGGTAAAAATCTGCCTGCAATGCAGGAGACCCACGTTCAATCCCTGGATCAGGAAGGTCCTTATTTATCAAAAATAAGTTAATTGAAACAATCATCCTGCAAAGCAGAAAATATGGGTTCAATCCCTGAGTGGGAAGATTCCATAGAGACTTCCTGGTTTCTCAAATGGTAAAGAATCCTCCTGCAGTGCAGGAGACCTGGGTTCGATCCTTGAGTTGGGAAGACTTCCTGGAGAAGGGCATGAAAACCCACTCCAGTATTCTTCCTGGAGAATCCCCATGGACAGATCGCCATGGGCTGTGGTCCACAGGGTCACAAAGAGTCAGACACGACTGAGCAACTAAGCAGATGTGCATGTGGAGAAGGAAAATGCTACCCACTCCAATCTTCTTTCCTGGGAGATCCCAGGACAGGGAAGTCTGTGGGCTAAGTCCATGGGGTTGCAAAAAGTCATTTAATTTCTGTACAGATTACATCATAAGAAAGGCTAGGCTGGATGAAGCACAAGCTGGAATCAAGATTGCTGGGAGAAAAATCAATAACCTCAGATACACAGAAGACAGCACCCTTATGCCAGAAAGTGAAGAAGAACTAAAGAGCTTCTTGATGAAAGTGAAAGAGGAGAGTGAAAACAGTTGTCTTAAAGTTCAACATTCAAAAAACTAAGATCATGGCATCTGGTCCCATCACTTCATGGCAAATAGATAGGGAAACAATGTCAGACTTTATTTTGGGGGGTTCCAAAATCACGGCAGATGGTGATCACAGCCATAAAATTAAAAGATGCTTACTCCGTGGAAGGAACGTTCTGACAAACCTGGTCAGCATATTAAAAACCAGAGACGTTACTTTGCCAAGAAAGGTCCATCTAGTCAAGGCTATGGTTTTTCCAGCGGTCATGTATGGATGTAAGAGTTGGACTATAAAGAAAGCTAAGCACAGAAGAATTGATGCTTTTGAACTGTGGTGTTGGACAAGACTCTTGAGAGTCCCTTGGACTACAAGGAGATCCAACCAGTCCATCCTAAAGGAGATCAATCCCTGGTGTTCATTGGAAGGACTGATGTTGGGGCTGAAATTCCAATATTTTGGCCACCTGATGCAATGAGTTGACTCATTTGAAAAGACCCTGATGTTGGGAAAGATTGAAGGCAGGAGGAGAAGGGGACGAAAGAGGATGAGATGGTGGATGGCATCACCAACTCAATGGACATGAGTTTGGGTAAACTCCAGGAGCTGGTGATGGACAAGGAGACCTGGTGTGCTGTGGTTCACAGGGTCGCAAGGAGTCAGACACGGCTGAGTGACTGAACTGAACTGAACTGAACCCCAGTACAAAATAGAAAGTTTAAAATTTGGAGGAAAAGAAGCCTCAATTGCATTGCCTATATTGGTTGCTGCTAAGTCGCTTCAGTCGTGTCCAACTCTGTGCTACCCCATAGATGGCAGCCCACCAGGCTTCTCTGTCCCTGGGATTCTCCAGGCAAGAGTATTGGAGTGGGTTGCCATTGCCTTCTCCGAAGGCAATATCTGCTATTTTTTTTTTATCTGCTATTTTCCATCAATTTTCCATCAGTTTAGAACATGTTACAAAATGTTTTCTCAAACTGTTGCTTAACACAGGGAATTTTCTGTAGAATATTTTGGATACTCATTTCTCGCCATTTTCTATCTAAAACTTATTTGTTGATATTTTCTTGGCTTCTGTAATCATCCCTGTGGTTTTTTAACTTTTGTATCTTGGTAGTTTTGCTATGCAATTGCAGGGAATATTTCTCTAATCACTTAATTAGGGCCTATGCTAGCATTCACTAGTTTTGTTGACATTAACTTTAAAAATTTGACCTCAAGGTATTATATTTCCAAATTTTTTAATCTACTTGCATTGTGTTTTTCAGGTGCTTGTTATGCTGTTATATTTAGTAGTTGTCTGCTCATCCTTTTATTTTTGATTGAAATAGTTAATATCATCATCTGGAGTTTATTTCAGAACTACCATAGCGTTTATGTAATTGTTCAGTTTTGAGCAGTGCTGATGGTAATTTTTGCCAAGATCATGCCATATGGGTCTCATCACTTCATGGCAGATAGAAGGGAGAAAGTAGAAACTGTGGCAGATGTTATTTTCTTGGGCTCCAGAATCACTGCAGACAGTGACTGCAGCCATTAAATTAAAAGATGCTCTTCCTTGGAAGGAAAGCTATGATAAACATATACAGTGTATTGAAAAGCAGAAACATCACTTTGCTGACAAAGTCTGTATAGTCAAAGTTGCAGCTTTTCCAGTAGTCATGTACAGATGTGAGAGTTGGACCATAAAGAAGGCTGAGCACCAAAGAACTGATGCTTTCAAATTCTGGTGCTGGAAAAGACTCTTGAGAGTCCCTTGGACTCCAAGGAGATCAAACAAGTCAATCAGAAAGGAAATCAACCCTGAATAGTTATTGGAAGGACTGATGATGAAGCTGAAGCTCTAATACTTCAGCTACCTGATGCAAAGAGCCAATCCATTGGAAAAGACCCTATTGCTGGGAAAGATTGATTGTAGGAGGAAAAGGAACGACAAAAGATGAGGTGGTTAGACAGCATTATCGACTCAACAGACATGAAATTGAGCAAACGCGGGGAAATAGTGAAGGACAGAGGAGCCTGGTGTGCCACACTCCATGATGAAGGAGAGAGTCAGACAAGACGAAGAGACTGAAAACAACAACAAAGCAGTAATTTTAGAATGATATTCTTGCGTTATCACAAGGAGAGTCACATAGCTGGAAGCCCTAAAGGCAGTGCCCTTGACCGATGTGAATGAGTGAGTCATTTGCTCTTTATATGAGTGTCTGGGCCTTTCCGAATTATTGCAGATAATATTGCAGTAAGGCTTTCTGATACAGTGAGTTTTTTAAAGATAACTGTGCCTTTTCGGGGTGACTGGGCAGATTTGTTTCCTTTCTTGGCATAATAATGTATGTATTCCAGAAAGGGGACTGTATCCCCTGTTGGCAATGTGGGAAAGCTCCGTGGCTGTATGGTGAGGCAGAACGATTCCAGCTGGGCTTGGTGGGAGAGAAGTTTTAGGGATAAAAAGACATCCTTTAGGCATTGGGATGAATGTTTATGGCTTCCTCAGACAATAATTTGGAAAGCAAAGTGGAGACAAACAAGCTCTCACCAGGTGGCTTTTGGTAGATCTTCCAGCAACAGAGGAGAAGGATCAGAGACAAGGAGAGGGAAGTGGCAGCAAACTGGAGTAGGGGCTAGGGAGGGGGCAGTCCTGCTGGAAGGCAGGCTTCCCTTGGCTTGGTGAGGACTGGAAAATAACAGGTGGCTTTTCAAAATATCACTCAGTTCAGAACCTTTCAATAACCTTCTCCAGTGTCAGCCACAAAGGTAAGAGATCAGTGTGCTGTGACAGGAAAAATGTCAGCCCTGAACTCACCAGTCAGAACAAAAACAAAGGAAATAGAAGAGCTGAAAGAGAAGGCTGTCCATCAGGAAGGGTGGGGAGGAAGCAAAGAGCATGACGGCAACAGAAGCTTAGGTACCTGAAAAGGAGTGCAAACTCTCAAGCAATGCACTTGCCTCCTGATATGGATGCTTAACTTGACATATGCCAAGGAGAATTCCCAATTTCCTTCCCCAAAACCTGCTCTCCTGCAAACTTTCCTCAGTTAAAACCAGCTGTTTCAGAAAAATTAAAAAATAAAAGGCATCTGTTTCACCCATTTGTTTAAAAATTAACTGGGGATTCATTCTGGACAACTCATACCCCATACTTCGTCATTAACACGTCCATTTGCCTGGACCATCAATATATACCCCAAATACGAGTCCATCCATAATATCTACCACAGGGATCTGGTGCAAGAGATGTTTCTTCTCTCCTAGAGAAGGGTAACAGCATTCCAGATGGTCTCAGTAACATTCTTCCCTTCCACCACATCCCATATCAGTTCTCCACTCAACAATTAGAGTGACCTTGAAAAATTACAAGTTAGATCATATCACTTTCTTGCTTAAACGCCATCAAGTATTCCCCTTACAGGGGAAGTCAGGTATACATTTCATACCTTAACTTTCAACAGCCATATTGTCTATGACAGAAAAAGAGACTCTGAAAGGGACACAATATGACCATTGTTCCATCTAATCTTCCAACTCTGGGAAGTCTAATTAACAGAATTTGACAGAATTACCCTTGATTGTTTCACAAAACAACTGTGCTGCTTTTTTTTGCAATTTATTTATCTTTTATTGATGGATAATTGCTTTCCAGAATTTTGCTGTTTTCTGTAAATTTCAACATGAATCAGCCATAGGTATACATATATTCCCTCTTTTTTGAACCTCTCTCCCATCTCCCTCCCCATCACACCCTTCTAGGTTGATACAGAGCCCTTGTTTGAGTTTCCTGAACCATACAGCAAATTCCCTTTGGCTATCTATTTTACATATGCTAATTTAAGTTTCCATGTTTCTCTTTCCACACATCTCACCCTCTCCTCCCCTCTACCTATGTCCATAAGTTTATTCTCTATGTATGTTTCTCCATTCCTGCCCTGCAAATAAATTCTTCAGGACCATTTTTCTAGAATCCGTATATATGCATTAGAATGCGATATTTATCTTTCTCTTTCTGGCTTACATCACTCTGTATAATAGGTTTTAGGTTCATCCAACTGTTTAGAACTGACTCAAATATGTTCCTTTTTATTGCTAGGTGATATTCCATTGTGTATATGCACCTCTACTTCTTTATCCATTCTTCTGTCGATGGAAATCTAGGTTGCTTCAATGTTCTAGCTGTTGTAAATAGTGCTGCACTGAACAATGGGATACATATGTCTTTTCCAGTTTTGGTTTCCTCTGGGTATTTGCCTAGGAGTGAGATTGCTAGGTCATTTGGTGGTTTTATTCCTAGTTTTTTAAGGCTTCTCCAAACCATCTTCCATAGTGGCTGTATCAATTTACATTCCCACCAACAGTGCACAAGCGTTTCCTTTCGTCCACACCCTCTCCAGCATTTATTGTGTGTAGACATTTTGATGATGGCCATTCTGACCAATATGAGGTGATATCACATTTTGGCTTTGATTTACATTTCTCTAATAATGAGTGATATTGAGCATCTTTACATGGGTTTGTTAGCCATCTGTATGACTTCTTTGGAGAAATATCTGTTTAGGTCTTTTCCCCACTTTTTGATTGGGTTGTTTGTTTTCCTAGTATTGAATTGTATGAGCTGCTTGTATTTTTGAAAATTAATCCTTTGTTGTTTGTTTCAGTTGTTATTCTTTTCTGCCATTCTGAGAGTTGTCTTTTCACCTTCCTTATAGTTTCCTTTGCTGTGCAAATGCTTTTAAGTTTAATTAGGTCCCACTTGTTTACATTTGTTTCTATTTCTGTTACTCTAAGAGGTGGGTCATAGAGGATCTTGCTGTGATTTATGTAATTGAGTGTTCTATGTTTTCTGCTAAGAGTTTTACAGCTTCTGCTCTTACATTTAGGTCTTTAATACATTTTGAACTTATCTTTGTATATGGTGTTAGGAAGTGTTCTAATTTCATTCTTGAACCTGTAGCTGTCCAGTTTTTCCAGCACCATTTATTGAAGAGGCTATCTTTGCCTCATTGTATATTCTTGCCTCTTTTGTCAAAAAAGGTACCCATAGCTGCATGCGTTTATTTCTGGCCTTTCTATCTTGTTCCATTGGTCTACATTTCTATTTTTCTGCCAGTACCATGCTGTCTTGATGACTGTAGCTTTGTAGTAGAATCTAAATTCAGGAAGGTTGATTCCTCCAGCTCTTTTCTTCTTTCTCAAGATTGTTTTTGGCTATTTGGGGTCTTCTGTGTTTCCATAAGAATTGTGAAATTTTTTGTTCTACTTCTGTGAAAAATGTCATTGGTAATTCGATAGGGATCACATTGAATCGTAGATTGCATTTTGTAATATAGTCATTTTAAAATATTGATTCCTCCTACCAGGAACATGGAATATATCTCCATTTGTTTATGTCTTCTTTGATTTCTTTCATTAGTGTCTTATAATGTTCTGTGTACAGTTCTTTTATGTCCTTAGGTAAGTTTATTCCTAGATATTTAACTCTTTTGGTACAATTGTGAATGGGATTTATTTCTTCATTGCTCTTTCTGATTTTGTATTGTGAGTATATAGAAATGCAAGTGATTTTGGTGTATTGATTTTGTATCTTGCAACTTTTCTAAATTCACTGATTAGCTCTATTAATTTTCTTATACTATCTTTAGGGTTTTCATTGTACAGTATCATGTCATCTTCAGTGAGAGCTTTACTTCTTTTCCAATCTGGATTCATTTTACTTCTTTTTTTTTCTCTGACTTCTGTAGTTAGGACTTCCAGAACTTTGTTGAATAATAGTGGTGAAAGTGGACATCCTTGTCTTATGCCTGATATTATGGGGGATGCTTTCATTTCTTCACCATTGAGAATAATGTTTGCAGTAGGCTTATCATATATGGCCTTTACTATGTTGAGGTAGGTTCCTTCTGTGCCAATTTTTTTAAGAGTTTTAATCATAAAAGAGTGCTGAATTTTGTCAATGGCTTTTTCTACATCTATTGAGATTATCATATGGTTTTTTTCTTTCACTTTGTTAATATGGTGTATCACATTGATTGATTTGCATATATTGAAGAATCCTTGCATCTCTGGAATAAATCCCACTTGATCATGATATATGAGCTTTTTGATGTGTTGCTGAATTCTATTTCCTAAAATTTTGTTGAGGATTTTTGCACCTATGTTCATCAGTGATATTGGCCTGTAGTTTTCTTTTTATGTGTTGCCTTTGTCTGCTTTCAGTCATGTGTTACTTTTTTACTGAAAGTCCAGTACTCTTTGTTTGTGGCAGAAATACCTCACATTTTGTCTTTAGCAGTTAGCACTCTTTTTATCCACTGAGGTCATTTTGGTTCCAAATACAAGAAACACAACTAAAATTTCCTGTAGGAGAAAAGGAAAATGGAATATGAAAATAACAGGGACCTCAAATGAATGGATTCAGTGTCTCAAAAATGTTATCCAAGGGCCTTAATCCATCTCTAGCTCTTCCTATGTGGCTGCCAGTAGCTATCTCACCCCCTCATCTTAGGAACTCATTCATGTATTTTCCTGTGGGTAAACTTCTTATCATTAAAGCTCTCATTCTCCCTTTCCATTTCCTCTGTTTTGCTAAGTTTGCAGCTACTCATATATCCTAACTGTATTTCCTATCTATGCTAAAACTCATGAAGTGTAAGGATTTATAAAAGTCACTGATCATATTATAATCTGATTCCTTCTTATGAAAAATGAACATAATGCAAAGAAATTAAGGGGCTATTTTGAAGATTCATGAGCTAGTGAATATTTAACATTTGTGGCTATGCTAGGCTCAGAGGACTGATGAGAAAACATTCAGGTATAAAGCTGGACATGTAAAGAAATTTACTATGTGATAAAGATGGCACTCTCCATCCCTGACGGAGAGTGGATTATTCAGTAGCATTTAAGGATAGTTAGCTACCCAATTATTTTTAAACATTTTAGTCCTCTACTATATAAGAATCACAAAAAGCACCATTTTGAATGGATTAAAGAGGTAAATGTGATTTATTGCCTCAAAACAAATGTACATATATGATGTTGAGAGAGAGAAGCAGGAAGGGAATGTGTATAACAGAGGGATAGGGAATAGTGGTGTTTCTGGTTGTAAGATAGGAAAAACAGTCAGAACTAGGACATAAATGGCATAGACATAAAAGAAAAAAGAGGGTTAATTACATTAGGAGCTAAAGTCTTGATAATAAAAAATCCAAAAACAAAATTAAAAGACATTCATATTAGTAACTAGGAGCAAATATTTATAGAATATATGTCATGCACAGGATTATTATCCATAATATGTGATAAACCCAACAGTAAGAAATATGAAAATAAATAAATATGACTATAAATATGGCACACTAGCTGCTGGAAGAGACTGTCAGCAGGATTGCCAAAGCAAATGGGTATTCGATCATTGTTTCAAGTTTATAGCTCCATGTCCAGAAATGTGCTGGACCAGGCTAGACTAAGCTGAGGAGCTAAGGGTGATAACTGTATTCATGCCTGGGTGTATGCTGCCTTACTCGGTACTCATCTTGAAAACTATAAAACTATGAGATGGATGGTGGTCCTGCTCATAGGAGGTCTGCATGGCTTTAATGCACTTTGGCTTCTACACTCACACAGCCATCTCAGGCTGACACGTGAACTGCTGAAACCTGGAGGCAGCAGTTCATCTTCCAGAAGTTCTGACCCTCACTGATTCAGATTCTTCATCCAACCAAGAACAAACTACACAAGCTTTGGATGGGCTCTGATCATTGGACCTTCACTGTCCTAAGGATAGTGCTGATTGTCCATTACATATTAATACTGTCTGCATTCTGTATTCCTGGAACAGTTTAGCCTCACATAATTTACCCAAACTGTGGTTTGAACTATCTTTCTATCAGTCAGGGATAGATATGAACATGCACAAAGTCCACATACAAAAAGGAAAGATAAAAGGACAATGATCATACAAGAGGAATTTAACTCTCACTGATATTAGGAAGAGACACATTAAGATTAAGTATCTTTGTGTATAATTGAGTTACAAAAAGATAAAAGTAGCAGATATCAAGGAATAGAGAGGAATAGACAGCAAACCAGTACCTCCATGAACTACTATTTCTTTAAATTATTACAGCTCTTTTTGAGAGGTTAACACTTGCTACCTGCATATATTTTGACCCAGAATTTAAGTTTTTGTTATACGCTGGTTAAATACAGAGTATTCTCCATAAAATACACAAAAATGGAACTTTCTTGGTGGCACAGTGGATAAGAATCTGCCTGCCAGTGCAGATGATACAGAGTCGATCCCTGGTCCAAGAAGTTCCCACATGTGGCAGAGCAACGAAATCTATGCGCCACAATTACTGAGCCCATATGCTGTAACTCCTGAAGCCTGTGGCTCTAGAGCCTGTGTTCTGCAACAAGAGAATCCACTGCAGCGATAAGCCCATGCTCTGCAATAAGAGTAGCCCCTGCTTGCTGCAGCTAGAGAAAGCCCACATGCATCAAAGATTCATTGCAGCCAAAAATAAATAATTTTTTTTTTTAAGGATAAGTCCATCTGGAGGAAAAGTGAGTCATTCATTAACCATTTCAAGAAAATCTTTCTTTAACGAAATCTGCTTCTTTCCTTCTTCCTGTCTTCGTACAATCAGAAGGGAGATATGTGTTGCTTTAGGTTCCAGATAGAAGAAGTTATGGTTGCAATTCTCTTTTAATTCAGAGAAATAGCCGTTGAAAGTTTCAGAGCCCCTTATGTTGCTGACAAAGTGGTGAGCAGAATCTACAGACACTTGGACACAGAGATGGTGAGAAATGCCTTCTGTGGCTCTCATCAATGGAGCCCAGAACCTGGGAGACACTGCCAGGCAAAAGGCTGAAAGCAGTGCAGAAGATTTACAAATTCACACTTTGATAGACAATTCTTTGACCAGTCTTTCTCTCTGGGCTTTCTAAAGTTTAGAGTTATTGTGATTAAAGAACCAATTTTTGCCCAGCTCAAAGAGGCATCTACAATTTTAACCAAGAGTATGCCTCCCCAGAGAAATTCATATCATTGTGCTCAAAGTAGCAAATACATGATCTTCATTGTCATGGTGTTTGTAACAGCAACCCCCGAAAAAGAATTTGCTATACAAACATCTTTGTATGAAGGCAGAAGAATAATATAATAGAAACCTGTGTTAATATACTGCTGATTTTAAAGCAAACTTATGTACATGGGGAAAAGAATTTTTTTTAAAACACCTGTTAAGATCAGAGAAAAACTTCAGGCACTGTAAGAGGAGTCAGTTCAGTTCAGTGCAGTCGCTCAGTGTCCAACTCTTTGCGACCCCATGAATCACAGCACGCCAGGCCTCCCTGTCCATCACCAACTCCCGGAGTTCACTCAGACTCACATCCATCGAGTCAGTGACACCATCCAGCCATCTCCTCCTCTGTCCTCCTCCTGCCCCCAATCCCTCCCAGCATCAGAGTCTTTTCCAATGAGTCAACTCTTCGCATGAGGTGGCCAAAGTACTGGAGCTTCAGCTTTAGCATCAGTTCTTCCAAAGAAATCCCAGGGCTGATCTCCTTCAGAATGGACTGGTTGGATCTCCTTGCAGGCCAAGGGACTTCTCAAGAGTCTTCTCCAACACCAAGTTCAAAAGCATCAATATTTTGGCTCTCAGCCTTCTTCACAGTCCAACTCTCACATCCATACATGACCACAGGAAAAACCATAGCCTTGACTAGACGGACCTTAGTCGGCAAAGTAATGTCTCTGCTTTTGAATATGCTATCTAGGTTGGTCATAACTTTTCTTCCAAGGAGTAAGCGTCTTTTAATTTCATGGTTGCAGTCACCATCTGCAGTGATTTGGGAGCCCCCCAAAATAAAGTCTGACACCATTTCCACTGTTTCCCCATCTATTTCCCATGAAGTGATGGGACCGGGTGCCATGATCATCGTTTTCTGAATGTTGAGCTTTTTCACTCTCCTCTTTCACTTTCATCAAGAGGCTTTTTAGTTCCTCTTCACTTTCTGCCATAAGGGTGGTGTCATCTGTTTATCTGAGGTTATTGATATTTCTCCCAGCAATCTTGATTCCAGCTTGTGTTTCTTCCAGTCCAGCATTTCTCATGATGTATTCTGCATATAAGTTAAATAAGCAGGGTGACAATATACAGCCTTGATGCACTCCTTTTCCTATTTGGAACCAGTCTGTTGTTCCATGTCCAGTTCTAACTGCTGCTTCCTGACCTGCATACAGATTTCTCAAGAGGCAGGTCAGGTGGTCTGGTATTCCCATCTCTCTCAGAATTTTCCACAGTTTAATGCAGGTAATGAAAAAACAAACAAACAAACAAAAAAACAGTTTGGAAACACAATACCTCATTAAGAGATTTGTAAATAAAAGTCAGCAAAGATAGTGAAGAACGGGCCTTAATTAAACAACAACAACAAAAATCCTCCAAAATGCATAACAAAATATAAGCTACAAATAAAAGTTACATACAGCAGATGGATTAAAGAGAGAAAATATCAACAAATAAGTTTTATATAGATGGTGGGGAGAATGAGTGTCAGAATATTCTAGACAAAATTCCGTTTTTAAAAATAATCAGAAAAAAACATTTTCTAACATGGGAACTCACTGAAAAATGTAAGATCAAGGCAATGAAATTGAAGATTTGAAAGGAATATATAAGACCATCTTTTGGGAGTTCATAAGTGTAGCTATTAAATTATCAGTTGGAAGACAGGGAGGTTAAATATATTTAATCACAGAAATAAGCCAAAAAGATCCTCACAAAGAATCTAGAAAAGAGAAGTCCTAGAGATATAGAATAAGATATAGAATAGAGATATAGAATAAGAATAAGAGATATAGAATAAGAATAAGATATAGAATATAGAATGGAATTCAAGGAGATGAATATTCATTTCCTCCAGTCCTACAAGTCCTGTTGTAGATTTTGTGTCTACCTTTGCTTTTACTAACTATTGTAAGTCTAACTAAGATATTTATAAGAATAGATATTTAACTAACTAAGATATTTATAAGAATAGAAAGTCTTAGTTTGCCTTGTTGGACAACTTCAATTTTTTCCTATCAGAGACCAGATAGACCTGGATAATATCTGGTAGCCTGAACAGATTGAGAGTGAGCCTTCTGCCATCCATGTGTGCCCAAGGACGTTATTTATCCACATATATTTCATAAATAAACCAAAATTATCTTCATCATCGAAATGTTTTGCAATGTATCATATACATAGGAAAACAGATATCATGAAAGATGGAATTTGGGTCATATAAAAACCAGAGATCACAGCCAAAACACACATAAATGACACTTGGAAGGACAAAGAAATGAATCCACCAAAAAAGACTGAAAATCAAACGATGACAGAGCAGTTCTAATATCTGTGCTGAATGCTTGGACATTCTCCCTCAAAAGCTTTGCCCATGTCACATGTGGTGCCTTTTAGAAAGGACACACTGATAACATTGTATCCGCTCCATCCTGCTGGGATACGTCCCAACTATAACTATGTCTATCTGGTGACAAGATTTGCCCAGTATAGAACTCAAAGACACCATTGTTCTGGTCCCCTTTATAAAGGAACCTGCCTGGCTTCTCTCAGCAGACTTGAGAGCAAATCCAGAGCTTCTTCCAAGATGCTGCTGATCCTGCTCTCAGTGGCCTTGCTGGCCCTGAGCTCAGCTCAAGACCTGGTTTCTGGTAGGAATAAGGGGAAGGGTGCTGAGACTCTGCTTGGGGCTTGGGGGATCACACTGCAGTAAGGAAGTGTGCAAATAGGAGACATAAGTGAAAGATGTGGCTGGAGGCTGCTTAAGACAAGAGGAAGACCCTTCACCTCCTCTGTGATATGAAGGCCTCAAACTTAATACAACTTGAAACCAGCACAGAATTTTTAAGCAGAGGAATGACAAATTAAGACTTATCTCTGTGCTATGAAAGATGCATTACAAAAAGGCAAGACTGGAACAGAGAAGTTCCCTCGTGAAGATGCTATGATAATCAAAGTAGGCAGTGGATGAAGGTGGCCTTTCGAGGGGATGCCAGATAGATGGAGGAGATGAAGCCCATTCAGAGATATTTCAGAGACAGAGATGAGAGTAATAAATCTCTCTGTGTCTACATAGAGATATGGAAATTCTAGGGCACAGTGGTCTCATTCTACTCCACCCACGGTTAATATTTCAGAATGTTGTGCCCATTATGGACAAGATTATATCCACATGTTTACTCCTGGTCCTTTTACCTTGAGAAACCATGTTAATATAAGTAAAGTACTTCGTGAATTAACAGGGGAGAAGGACACTAAAACATAACACTGAAATATTCTAGCACTTAACCTAAATTAGCTTTAGGGTTTGAGGGATACTAGGAAAGATGAAAAGCCCTCTTCTCTTTTGAGTTTGTGGTTGATCTTCAGCACAGAAACAACCTTGCCATACCTTCATATCTTCTTTTCCAATGGCATCACAGATAGTAGTTGAAAAGTTATAATATCTTAGAGTATATACAGAGTGTGTCCCTTTTCCTGTGGAACATTGTAAACCCTGAAGGATATAAGCTCATCTTCTGCTTCTTTTCCTAGAAAGCAGCAGTGAAGAGTCTCTGAGCATCATATTAGGTAAGTCTCAATTAATTCTCCATCATCTTTCTTTATTTCATTAGCAACTTTTCAATTCTCTGGTGTCCTGATATCATCATTCTTTGTGAAGAGTTAAAATCAGTGTTAGAAACACTAAAGATTAAGGCAGTCCTTTATAACCTTGGTTTTTGAGACCATGAGCAAGGCCCTAGCATGAATAACACGATGTCTAGCCTGGATGACACTGGCTATGCTGCCTGTTCCCTCAGGCCAGAAATGATTGTCGAGACAACAAAGGGAAGGAGTCACAATTCTGACTCTTTCCCTACTGAGAGCCAACCCCTGAAGTGTTTCCTTCTTCCTCAGTATTATTCTCTTTAAATATGTGGTTTAGAAAAAATGCAGAGAAAATAGGTCTGGTTCATTTTTAGTCAGGTTTTCTTCTCAGCTTTGTCACAGTACCTAATTAAAATTTGCAAGTTATTTAGTGACCCCTTTGTGGGCCATCATGTTGTCTCTCTCTCTCTCTCTCTTTCCTAGTATTGATCCACCTGGTTTTAGAGCCAGAGGGTTCCATATACACTCTCCACAGGCCAGACTTGGAGTCACATTTGGCAGGTTATGTCAGCACATAAAATATAACTGGAAGCATAACTGACATGATTAATCCCTTTGCTTTTCTTCTGTCCTTGGAGACATCCTCTGGCAATTCTAAGATATCCAGCACCTTCTTTTTTTGCCAAATTGAAGAAGAAGACACTCTTTCTCAAGAGCAAAGAACTAAGACTCAGTATCACTAGTATGTGGGTAAACAAGAGTACTGCAAAAAAAAGTGAGTAGGAACGAAGCTGGTAGTTGAGAGGTAGCTTCTGGAGGGAGGCACTGTCCAAAAAGTTTATCAGAGATAAAAAGGAGAGGGGAGTCTTCCATTACCTGGTTCCTCTCTCTCTGTGCCATACCTTTCAGATGGAACCAACTCAGACTCAAGCTCAGACAAGGATTTTCCCCAACCACCTCCTGATGGACCCAGAGGACCACCTCCTGGAGGACCTGGAGAACCACCACCTAGACCCCCTCCTAATGATGGAAATGGAGATGAGGTACCTCCACCAGGGACACCTCTACCAGGGACACCTCCACCAGAACCACCCCTACCAGGACCACACCCACCACCGGGACCACCCCCACCAGAGGAGGAACCTGAGCAGAGTCCAGATGAAGAGTCACCATCCAAGTAATCTGAAAGTCATTAACAGGTATGACTCAAGTTCCGTCTCCATCAAAGGCCCCTAACTCCTACAGGTCTCACATCTTAGTGAGTCACTGAATCAACAGAAAATATGTGAAAATTGTGTAGTCCTGGACACAAGTTCTAAAGGTGTCTATTCAGATAGTTTGAAGTAAGGTAGCAAAACCTTATAATTATTACAAGCTATCCATGGAGATTGAAATTTTGAGAAAGAAGGACCATAAATCGCTTTTTCCCCGATGACCACCTGTACTAAAGTGGGCTGGTGATGAGGAAGTACACTATGTTCTCCCTTGTCCTTTTCTCTCCTCCTCCTCCAGCTCAATGACCGTTTCTCTCAAGTTTCCACCTGACTAGGCCTCTCAGATCCAGTGTCCTTACTAAATGATACTTTAATTTTAGGTTGCTAAATTTATCTAGCTAAAATATTTTCTTTTGAATTAGTATATGGTCAAGGTTAAAAAATAACTGAACAGAAAAGTATGAGGCTAACTCTTAAAGGCATCCACATCCTACCTTCCCACTTCCTTCCCCAAAGGCCACCACAATTAACTCTTGAACATCAACTGGAAACACAACCTTTTAAAATAAATTTATTTTTATCCACAAATGATGTCATACTTTATGCAGATTTATAGGTTGCTCATTTCAAATACCATACTTAATATTCATAACAGTTCATAGAGCTATATGGGTCTGTTTAATCTGCATTTTGTTTACTTTTTAATTTCTGCTATTCCATTGTCTGGTTGTGCCATGATTTCTTTAACCAACCCTGTATCAATGGACATTTAGGCCAGTTTCAGTTTTTCACTAGTTAAAAATTGGTTCCAGTAACTATCTTTGTAAATTATATTTGAACACTTTAAATAGCAACCAAAGGATAAACAACGTAAGAACAACCTTTTATCTTGTAAGCAACAATTTAGAGCATATTATCTATAAGGTGCATAAAAATGACAAATCAAACGAAATTTGGAAAGAAACAGGAGAGGGAAGAGGAAAAGGAGAAATGTGGGCTCCTAGCTACTTCCCTTCACTGTTATCTGCAAGGAGTAGAAACCACCTGCCCACCTTGTGTGAACCTCCTTATTTGCTTTTCAGGACATGAGTATGAAGATACCAGTCCTTCAGAAGGCCATGACATTGGGAGAAGGCAGTCTGTCTTCAATTTACCAATAAAATAATCAGCATTCAGTTTCTAAGTGTCATGTCTCATTCTGGGTGTTTGTGAGTCTGAAATTTGAGAGCTATGAACCCAGCCTAGGAACATCCAAGACCGGTTCTCACTGATGCTTCCAGCATCCTTCCTCCTGGACTGCATTCTTAGAAGACATTTTCCCTTTGGTCGTTACTTGAGGACCAGAATGTGTATTTCCTTTCTACCTCCTATTGCTTCCCCCTTCCACCTGACACCTTTTTCAGAAGCCAGGTACCTATCCTGTCCTTCCCTGGTTTCTATAGCACTAATGTGATGTTTTTATTATTTTCACAACTTTCTAGTAATTTTAGGGAAATAAAGAAAATATTGCAAATGTGAAGAAGTGGAAAAAGCTGAGGGAATCCTTAAATTTTCCAAAAGAATTGATTCTGGTTTCTAGTAAAATAAATGTGATTCTAGGTCCCTATTCCCTCAAGCCCATTACTATGCAACCCCCCACCCCCACCACCACCACTTTTAAATCATTTCTGTTTTCTTTCTAGATCTCACACCTTTCTATAACCAATGTGAGTCAATTTCATAAAAAAGAAGGCATGTTGTTTCTAAAAAGCAAGGAAATTTTAGTGTTCTTCAGACATGAATTTAATCTGATCTCTTTTTGTTAGCTCTGGACTTTAAAAGCAAGCTACTTCAACTCTCAGAGCCTTAGTTTCCCTATCCATATAATGAGAATTATATTAACACCTACCCTAGGGCATGATGAGTACTAAATATCATAATAAAAACCTAGCAGAGGGACTTTCCTGGTGGTCCAGTGGCTAAAACTCTACCCTCCCTATGCTGGGTTTGATCTCTGGTTAGAAAACTAGATCCCACATATTGCAACTATAGATCCCCATATTGCAACTAAGACATAGCACAGCCAAATAAATAAAAATCAATATTCTTTTTAAAGAATTGCCTTCACCATTTCCTAATAATTATTATAGGGAAAGCTAGTACACATGAAATTGTAAGAAATTAAGTATTCCCCAAATTAAACTGCTCAGATTGCTTTGTCAGATCAAATTACAATATTTTCTGACAATGCCTCTTCCAAATTCAAAAAAATGAAAAATTATTTGTTTTTTGGTAGCACTTTCTGGTATCTCTTCATCTAAGTGATACCATTTCTGATACTGATTCTGTCATGGTACATGAATAACTTCCACTCACTTCCATTTCTTACAAAGTTGGAAAATATTATTGGGTTAAAAGACACTCTTACCGTGAGCATAACAAAATCAATATTTTAAAAAATTATCTCAATTGATGTAGAGAGAGTCTTTGACAAAATTCAACATACATTTATGATAATAATTTTAAAAAAACTCCAGAAAGCAGGCATGGAAAGAACATACCTCAACATAATAAAAGCTATATATGATAAACCCACATCAAACATTATCCTTACTAGTGAAAAATTGAAAGCATTTCCCCTAAAGTCAGGAACAAGACAAGGGTGCCCACTCTCACCATCTCTACTAAACATCATCTTAGAAGTTTTAGCCACAGCAATCAGAAAAGAAAAGGAAATAAAAGGAATCCATATTGGAAAAGAAGAAGTAAAACTCTCAATGATTGCAGATTACATGATCCTCTACATAGAAAACCCTAAAGACACCATCGGAAAATTGCTAGAGCTAATCAATGAATATAGTAAAGTTGCAGGATATAAAATCAACACACAGAAGTCCCATGTATTCCTATACACTAACAAGGAGAAAAGAAAAAGAGAAATTAAGGAAACAATTCCATTTACCATTGCAATGAAAAGAATAAAATACTTAGAAATAAATCTAACTAAAGAAACAAAAGACCTATATATAGAAAACTATAAAACACTGGTGAAAGAAATCAAAGAGGACACAAATACATGGAGAAATATACCATGTTCATGGATTGGAAGAATCAATAGTGAAAATGAGTATACTACCCAAAGCATCTATAGATTCAAGGCAATCCCTATCAAGCTACCAACAGTATTTTTCACAGAACTAGAACAAATAATTTCACAATTTGCATGGAAATACAAAAAAAATCTTGAATAGCCAAAGCATCTTGAGAAAGAAGAATGGAACTGGAGGAATCAACCTGCCTGACTTCAGGCTCTACTACAAAGCTACAGTTACCAAGATAGTATGGTACTGGCACAAAGACAGAAACATAGATCAATGGAACAAAATAGAAAGCCCAGAAATAAATCCACATACCTATGGGTACCTTATCTTCAACAAAGGAGGCAAGAATATACAATGGATTAAAGACAATCTCTTCAACAAGTGGTGCTGGGAAAACTGGTCAACCACTTGTAAAAGAATGAAACTAGAACACTTTCTAACACCATACACAAAAATAAACTCCACATGGATTAAAGACCTAAATGTAAAACCAGAAACTATAAATCTCCTACAGGAGAACATAGGCAGAACACTCTCTGACATAAATCACAGCAGGACCCTCTATGACCCACATCCCAGAGTAATGGAAATAAAAGCAAAAATAAACAAATGGAAATTAATTAAACTTAAAAGCTTTTGCACAACGAAGAAAACTATAAGCAAGGTGAAAAGACAGCCTTCAGAATGGGAGAAAATAGTAGCAAATGAAGCAACTGACAAAGAATTAATCTCAAAAATATACAAGCAGCTTATACAGCTCAATACTAGAAAAATAAACAACCCAATCAAAAAACGGCCTAAAGAATTAAACAGATATTTCTCCAAAGAAGATATATAGATGGCTAACAAGCATGTGGAAAGATGTTCAACATCACTCATTTTCAGAGAAGTGCAAATCAAAACCACAATGAGGTGCCATTTCACACCAGTCATAATGGCTGCTATCCAAAAGTCTACAAACAATAAATGCAGGACAGGATGCGGAGAAAAGGGAACCCTCTTACACAGTGGGTGGGGATCAAACTAGTACCGCCACTATGGAGAACAGTGTGTTGATTCCATTAAAAATTGAAAATAGAACTGCCATATGACCCAGCAATCCCACTACTGGGCATACACACCTAGGAAACCAGAATTGAAAGAGACATGTGTACCCCAATATTCATCACAGCATTGTTTAAAATAGTTAGGACATGGAAGCAACCTAGATGTCCATCGGCAGACGAATGGATAAGAAAGCTGTGGTACATATACACAATGGAATATTACTCAGCTATTAAAAAGAACACATTTGAATCAGTTCTACTGACGTGGATGAAACTGGAACCTATTATACAGAGTGAAGTAAGTCAGAAAATAAAACACCAATACAGCATATTATCGCATATATGTGGAATTTAGAAAGATGGTAACAATTACCTATATGCAAGACAGCAAAGAGACACAGGTATAAAGAACGGACTGTTGGACTCTGTGGGAGAAGGTGAGGGTGGGATGATTTGAGAAAATAGCATTGAGACATGTATATTACCATATGTGAAATAGATCACGAGTCGAGGTTTGATGCATGAGAAAGGGAGCTCAGGGCCAGTGCACTGAGATGACCCTGAGTGATGGGATGGGGAAGGAGGTGGGAGGTGGGTTCAGGGTGGGGGACACATGTACATCCATGGCTCAACCATGTATGTACGGCAAAAACCGCTACAATATTGTAAAGTAATTAGCCTCCAAATTTTAAAAATTAATTAATTAAAGAAAAAATAAAACCTGACATTGAGGTTGTTGACTTCAAGTGAAGAAAAGAATGTTTGGATTCCATCAAGGGCTCCCCTACCTTAAAGTCACATAAAATGAGAATCTATTTAAGACAGAAAGGAGCCCATTCATGAACATCTCTGGTGAAGACTGACAAATCTTACTCACTAAAAAGAGGGGATCTCAGGAACATTCCTTCAGAGCCAGATTCATCCTAACTCCAGGTCTACTCACTGTAATACTGTTAATGAATGCTGAGTATGATTTTATTTCCCTACCTACAAGCTCAGACTATTATGCTGAACAGAAGTTAACTGAAACAAACAGATTTTATTTAAACTCCTTCTTGAGTTATTCATGTTTAAATGAGATATAGAACTCAGAGTGGATTGTAGCTTTGGACTGTATTTTTGATTCTGATTTTGCCATCTACTAAAAGTAATAGAGGCACTTCAAGAGATGCCAGTGTGCAACTGGGCTGGGTTTCTGCAGTGTGGGTCTCAGTAGGGCCAGCATGCATCTCTGTAGTCAAGGCCAGGAAATAGCTGCCCTGTCTGAGGCTCATCTGTGTGCAGAAGAGGTCTGGGGATTTTAAAAACTATGACAGAGCCCACTTCGCATCAACCCCACCCCCACTGGGGGTGGGTCCACTCAGGAAACAGGCACTGGGGCTGCTAGCGGAGAGTGCCAGGGTTTGAGAGGACCCAGGCCAGCCCACACTCTGAGGAAGGGGTGGAAGACTGAGGGCAGGTGAGGGTCCATAGTCCACCTTCCACACACCACCTCCAGGTGGGCGGGAGAGTCAAGGGACCCGAGGGCAGAAGGAGAGCCACCTGCTTCCCCACACATCCATCACTCCTGTGGGGCGGCCTAAACCCAGACCTGGAGAGCACGACATCACCACATCCAGCACTTCTGCAAGTCTTAATAAGACTTTCAACAATTGTGTGTGTTGTACCCAGCTCGGACTTCCATGTTGTATTCCTGCTGAAAATGGCATAAGGCAGAGAGAACCTAATTAATCCAGGTTAGAAGAAAATAACATGGAATGTCTCCTCTCCTCACCCCCAGACAGCCTCCAGCCACGGACCTAACACCTCTAATACTTGAGGAAGATCCCCTGGAGAAGGAAATGGCAATCCACTCCAATACTATTGCCTGGAAAATCCCATGGACAGAGGAGCCTTGTAGGCTACAGTCCATGGGATCGCAAAGAGTCGCTCATGACTGAGCAACTTCACGACGACGACGATGACAGAAAAAGAGGCTCCAGTAGGGGCTGGATGTGATTCTTGTTTCAGCCAATCTTCCATTCTCAGGAAGTCAAATTAAGAGGTTTTGACAGGACCCTTGATTGTTTCACAAAATATGTGCTGCTCTCTTGAGGGAATTTCCAATTCCACTTTTTAGAAATGTTTTAAATGTGTTTCAAAATAGCATCCTTTTTTCCATCAAGATTATTTTGGTTCCAAAGGCAAGAAACCCAACTAATAAGCTCATGTAGAAAAGAAAAAATGGAATATCTGAAGAAAACAGACTTTAAACATGAGTGGATTCAGGGGCTTAATATTTTTAAAAGGCTTTAGTTAATTATCATCTCACATGAGTGGATTCAAAGGCTCAATATTTTTAAAAGGTTTTAATTAATCATCTTCCAATGTGACCTTACTATCTCCACCAAACATATTGACAGCTGAGCATCATTCTATCTTAGGCCCAGTCACGTCATTTTTCCTGGAGCTATTAGTTACTGCACTCCACTCTTTCCCAGTAGCATATTGGACACCTTCAAACCTGGGGGCCTTATCTCTCACTGTCATATCTTTTTGCATTTTCATACTGTCCATGGGTTTCTCCAGGCAAGAAATCTGGAGTGAGTTGTCTTTTCCTTCTCCAGTAGATCACATACTGTCAGAACTCTTCCCAGAACCTATATGCCTTGGGTGTCCCTGCATGGCATGGCTCATAACTTTACTGAGTTATGCAAGCTGCTTTGCCATGACAAAGCTGTGATCCATGAAGGGGATCAGTTGTGGATGTATCTGGTAGTGAAAGTAAAGTCCAATCCAGTAAAGAATAATGCTGATAGAAATCTGAAATGTTAGGTCTGTGAATCAAGGTAAATTGCACATTGTCAAAAAAGAGATGGTAAAGCTGAAATTCCCCCACATCCAAGGTAAGAGAAACCCAAGTAAAATGGTAGGTGTTGCAAGAGGACATCAGAGGGCAGACACACTGAAACCATACTCACAGAAAACTAGTCAATCTAATCACACTAGGACCACAGCCTTGTCTAACTCACTGAAACTTAGCCATGCCCTGTGGGGCCACCCAAGGCAGGCGGGCATGGTGGAGAGGTCTGACAGAATGTGGTCCACTGGAGAAGGGAATGGAAAACCTCTTCAGTATTCTTGCCTTGAGAACCCCATAAACAGTATGAAAAGGCAAAATGATAGGATACTGAAAGAGGAACTCCCCAGGTTGGTAGGTGTCCAATATGCTACTGGAGATATTGGAGAAATAACTTCAGAAATAATGAAGGGATGGAGCCAAAGCAAAAACAATACCCAGTTGTGGATGTGACTGGTGATAGTAGCAAGGTCCGATGCTGTAAAGAACAATATTGCATAGGAACCTGGAATGTTAGGTCCATGAATCAAGGCAAATTGAAAGTGGTCAAAAGAGATGGCAAGAGTGAACATTGACATTCTAGGAATCAGCGAACTAAAATGGACCGGAATGGGTGAATTTAAATTAGATGACCATTATATCTACTACTGTGAGCAGGAATCCCTCAGAAGAAATGGAGTAGCCATCATGGTCAACAAAAGAATCCGAAATGCAGTACTTGGATGCAATCTCAAAAACAACAGAATGATCTCTGTTCGTTTCCAGGGCAACCATTCACTATCAGAGTAATCCATGTCTATGACCCAACCAGTAAGGCTGAGGAAGTTGAAGTTAAACGGTTCTATGAAG
Source organism: Capricornis sumatraensis (assembly GCF_032405125.1). Classification (NCBI taxonomy): domain Eukaryota; kingdom Metazoa; phylum Chordata; class Mammalia; order Artiodactyla; family Bovidae; genus Capricornis; species Capricornis sumatraensis. The sequence goes on along the minus strand of NC_091072.1, from coordinate 142,487,930 downwards.
ACCTACAAGACCTTTCAGAACTAACACCCAAAAATGATGTCCTTTTCATTATAGGGGACTGGAATGCAAAAGTAGGAAGTCAAGAAACACCTGGAGTAACAGGAAAATTTGGCCTTCGAATACGGAATGAAGCAGGGTAAAGGCTAATAGAGTTTTGCCAAGAGAACACACTGGTCATAGCAAACACCCTCTTCCAAAAACACAAGAGAAGACTCTACACATGGACATCACCAGATGGTCAAATCTGAAATCAGATTGATTATATTCTTTGCAGCAAAAGATGGAGAAGCTCTATACAGTCAACAAAAACAAGACCGGGAGCTAACTGTGGTTCAGATCATGAACACTTTATTGCCAAATTCAGACTTAAGTTGAAGAAAGTAGGGAAAACCAGTAGACCATTCAAGTGTGATCTAAATCAAATCCTTTATGATTACACGGTGGAAGTGAGAAACAGATTTGAGGGACTAGATCTGATAGATAGAGTGCCTGATGAACTATGGACGGAGGTTCCTTACATTGTACAGGAGACAAAGATCAAGACCATCCCCATGGAAAAGAAATGCAAAAAAGCAAAGTGGCTGTCTGGAGAGACCTTACAAATAGCTGTGAAAACAAGAGAAGCGAAAAGCAAAGGAAAAAAGGAAAGATATAAGCATCTGAATGCAGAGTTCCAAAGACTAGCAAGAAGAGATAAGAAAGCCTTCCTCAACGATCAATGCAAAGAAATAGAAGAAAAGAACAGAATGGGAAAGACTGAGATCTGTTCAAGAAAAGTAGAGATACCAAGGGAACATTTCATGCAAAGATGGGCTTGATAAAGGACAGAAATGGTATGGACCTAACAGAAGCAGAAGATATTAAGAAGAGGTGGCAAGAATACACAGAAGAACTGTACAAAAAGAGATCTTCACGACCGAGATAATCACTATGATGTGATCACTCACCTAGAGCCAGACATCCTGGAATGTGAAGTCAAGTAGGCCTTAGAAAGCATCACTACGAACAAAGCTAGAGGCGGTGATGGAATTCCAGTTGAGCTATTTCAAAAACTGAAAGATGATGCTGTGAAAGTGCTGCATTCAATATGCCAGCAAATTTGGGAAACTCAGCAGTGGCCACAGGACTGGAAAAGGTCAGTTTTCATTCCAATCCCAAAGAAAGGCAATGCCAAAAAATGCTCAAACTACTGCACAATTGCACTCATCTCACACGCTTGTAAAGTAATGCTCAACATTCTCCAAGCCAGGCTTCAGCATTACGTGAACTGTGAACTTCCAGATATTCAAGCTGGTTTTAGGAAAGGCAGAGGAACCAGAGATCAAATTGCCAACATCCACTGGATCATCAAAAAAGCAAGAGAGTTCCAGAAAAAATATCTATCTGCTTTATTGACTATGCCAAACCCTTTGACTGTGTGGATCACTATAAACTGTGGAAAATTCTGAAAGAGATAGGAATTCCAGACCACCTGACCTGCCTCTTGAGAAACCTGTATGCAGGTCAGGAAGCAACAGTTAGAACTGGACATGGAACAACAGACTGGTTCCAAATAGGAAAAGGAGTACGTCAAGGCTGTATATTGTCACCCTGCGTCTTTAACTTATATGCAGAACACATCATGAGAAACGCTGGGCTGGAAGAAGCACAAGCTGGAATCAAGATTGCCCGGAGAAATATCAATAACCTCAGATATGCAGATGACACCACCCTTCTGGCAGAAAGCGAAGAAGAACTAAAAAGCCTCTTGATGAAAGTGAAAGAGGAGAGTAAAAAGATTGGCTTAAAGGTCAACATTCAGAAAACTAAGGTCATGGCATCTGGTCCCATCACTTCATGAGAAATATTTAGGGAAACAGTGGAAACAGTAGCTGACTTTATTTTTCTGGGCTCCAAAATCTCTGCAGATGGTGACTGCAGCCATGAAATTAAAAGAACCTTACTCCTTGAAAGGAAACTTATGACCAACCTAGATAATATGTTAAAAAGCAGAGACATTATTTTGTCAACAAAGGTCCATCTAGTCAAGGCTATGGTTTTTCCAGTGGTCATGTATGGATGTGAGAGTTGGACTGTGAAGAAAGTTGAGCACCGACGAATTGATGCTTTTGAACTGTGGTGTTGGAGAAGACTCTTGAGAGTCCCTTGGACTGGAAGGAGATCCAACCAGTCCATTCTAAAGGAGATCAACCCTGGGTGTTCTTTGGAAGGAATGATGCGAAAGCCAAAACTCCAGTACTTTGGCCACCTCATCCGAAGTGTTGACTCATTGGAAAAGACTCTGATGCTGGGAGGGATTGGGGGCAGGAGGAAAAGGGGACTACAGAGCATGAGATGACTGGATGGCATCACTGACTAGATGGACGTGAGGTTGAGTGAATTTGGGGAGTTGGTGATGGACAGGGAGGCCTGGAGTACTGCAATTCATGGGGTCACAGAGTCGGACATGACTGAGCGACTGAACTGAATTGAAAGCTGAAACTCCAATACTTTGGCCACCTCATGCCAAGAGTTGACTCACTGGAAAAGACTCTAATGCTGGGAGGGATTTGGGGCAGGAGAAGAAGGGGTCGACAGAGGATGAGATGTCTGGATGGTATCACCAACTCAATGGACATGAGTTTGTGTGAACTCTGGGGGTTGGTGATGGACAGGGAGGCCTGGCATGCTGTGATTCATGGGGTTGCAAAGAGTCGGACATGACTGAGCGACTGAACTGAACTGAAGACTGAACGTAGACATCTTAGGAATCAGTGAACTAAACCGGTCAGGAATGGGTGAATTTAATTCAGATGCTTATTATATCTACTATTATATCTTATGCTGGTGGCTCAGCTGTTAAAGAATCCACCTGCAATGTGCCAGACCTGGATTCGATCCCTGGGTTGGGAAGATCTCCTGGAGAAGGGAAAGGCTTCTCTCTTTTACTCCAGTATTCTGGCCTGGAGATTTCCATGGGCTGTTTATAGTGCATGGGATCACAAAGAGTCAGACACCTGAGCAACTTTCACTTCACATTATATCTACTACTGTGGGCAAGAATCTCTTCGAAGAAATGGTCAACAAAGAAGTCAGAAATGCAGTACTTGAGTGCAGTTTCAAAAAGGACAGAATAATCTGGTTCATTTCGAAGGCAAACCATTCAACATCACAATAATCCAAGTCTTTGCCCCAATCAATGAAGCTGAAGTTGACTAGTTCAATGAAGACCTATATGACCTTCTGCAACTAACACCCAAAAAAGATGTCCTTTTCATCATAGGGGATTAGAATCCAAAATTATGAAGTCAAGAGATACCCGGAATAACAGGCAGGTTTGGCCTTGGAGTACAAAATGAAGCAGGGCAAGGGCTCACAGAGTTTTAATAGAATACACTGGTCATGCAAGCACCCTCTTCCAACAACACAAGAGACAACTCTACACATGGACATCACCAGATAGTCAATACCCAAATCAGATTTGATTATGTTCTTTGCAGCCAAAGATTGAGATGCTCTATACATTCAGCAAAAACAAGACTAGGAGCTGACTGGCTCAGATCATGAACTCCTCATTGCAAAATTCAGGCTTAAATTGAACAAAGAAGGGAAAACAACTAGGGCATTCAGGTATGACCTAAATCAAATCCCGTATGATTATACAGTGGAAGTGACAAGTAGATTCAAGGGATTAGGCCTGATAGATAGAGTTCCTGAAGATCTATGGACAGAGGAACATAACAGTATACAGGAGGTCATGACAAAAATCTCTCAAAGAAAGGTTTTACAATGAAAAAACACCATTAACAAAGTTAAAAGATATTCAAGATTTAGAAGAAAAATATTTATAATGTATGTATCATACAGCACTGATACCCACAATATATAAAGAAAGCAAGCATAAAACCAAAAAATAACCAACATGAAATGGATAAGTATGAAATCAGACCAGGCACTCTGGCTGCTATAAGAAACTGCCAGGGTGATTCCCAATGTTATCTGGGTTTCTGGTCATTGTGTCAAGTCTGCAGCTCTGTCTGGAAATGTATTAGATGAGTCAAGACTAGGCTGAAAGGCTAAGGATGATAATTGTGCTGTCTCTGGGTATATGCTTCTTTACTTGTAGTCCTTTTGAAAACTATAAAGCTATGAGTTGGATGGTACCCTGCTCATAGGAGGCCTGTGTGGCTTTCATCCACGTTGGCCTCTTCATTCATACAGCCATCTCAGCCTGACTTGTGAACTGCTGAAATCTGGAGGGAGCAGTTGATCTTCCAGAAATTCTGACCCTCACAGTTCAGGCTCTTCATCCATAACCAGGAACACACTGGAGAGGCTCTGGGGACTCCAGACACTGAACCTCCCCTGTGGAGTGCTGATGAGTCCATGAGGTATTTTGATGGTCTTCCATCTCTATTCTTAGAAAATATATGTCTGATATGATTTATCCAAATTCTTTGATTTATACAATATACCATGCTACTTCTTTTATGAGACACACTCGGGTTTGTTAAAGAATGGTAGGGAATCTAGGGAGGGAAAAAAATTGAGCAATAATTTAAAAAAGGAAATGGGATATAGTGAGCTCAAAGAAATGGGCACCCGGAAACACTTTCATTTTCCTAGCAAGTTCAGTTCAGTTCAATCACTCAGTCGTGTCCAACTTTTTGTGACCCCAACGACTGCAGCACACCAGGCTTCCCTGTCCATCACCAACTCCTGGAGCTCTTTCCTAGCAAGAGGATCAGTTAATTTGAAGTTTTACTTCTGTTGGCTTTTCTTTCATATTTAATTTATATCACAGTATAGTTGATTTAAAATGCTCTGTTACTTTCATTTGTACAGCAATTTTACTCACATATACATATGTGAGTCACATATACATATGTGACTGAGCGACCAAACACATGTGCACATGGAGAATAAAATGGCGACCCACTGCAGCATTCTTGCCCAGGAATCCCAAGGACAGAGAAGCCTGGTGGGCTACAGTCCACAGGGTTGCAAAGCGTCGGACATGACTTAGCAACTGAACAACAACAGCAAGGCACAAATCCTTTCAAGAGGATGTTCAAAAGATTAACTGTGGTGGATTTGGGATAAGGAACTGGAGAGGTAGGATATGATAGGCCATTAAGATTTAGCCTCATACTTTTTGTTTAGTTTTTTTTTTCTAACATGAGCATATATAAGCAATATTTTAAAGCTACGTGACTCAGCAGTAGAATTTTTTGGTATCATTCATCAGGGACACTGGATCCGAGATCAAGTCAGGAGGAAACTTGAAATGGGAAATCACTGAACCTGAGGAGGAAGAGAAGAAAGGACCACAAGGCAACACCATTCTATTTCCTCATTACCAAACAGCTTTAAGACAAGTAGTAATCATTAGGGAAAAGGCAGTTTATGGTCCATGTTTCTCAAAATCAGAATGACCTTGGATAGCTTGTTAAAAATACACAGTTGTTGTTGTCATTGTTCAGTCTCTCAGTAGTGTCCAGTTATTTGGGAGCCCAGGGACTACAGTACACCAGGCTTTCCTGTCCTTCACCATCTTCCAGAGCTTGCTCAAACTCATGTCCATTGAGTCACTGATGCTGTCCAACCATATCCCCTCTCTTGGCCCCTTCATCCTCCTGTCTTCAATCTTTCCTAGCATAGGGTCTTTTCTAATGAGCCTTCTCTTCACATCAGGTGGCCAAAGTATTGGAGCTTCAACTTCAGCATCAGTCTTTCCAGTGAATATTCAGGATTGATTTCCTTTAGGATTGATAGATTTGATCTCCTTGCAGTCCAAGGGAGTCTCAGGTCTTCTCCAATGTGACAGTTCAAACGCATCAATTCTTCGGCATTCAGCTTCTTTATGATCCAAGTCTCACATGCATACATGACCAATGGAAAAGCCATAGCTTTGACTAGACGGACCTTTGTCAGCAAAGTAATGTCCCTGCTTTTTAATATGCTGTCTAGATTTGTCATAGCTTTTCTTCCAAAAGAAAGCATCTTTTACCTTCATAACTGCAGTTACCATCTGCAGTGATTTTGAAGCCCAAGAAAATAAAGTCTGTCACTGTTTCCATTGTTCCCCCATCTATTGGCCATGAAGTGATGGGACCAGATGCCATGATCTTCATTGCATCTTGGCTGTCTGAGGAGGCCTTACAAATAGCTTAGAAAATAAGAGAAGTGACAGGCAAAGAAGAAAGGGAAAGATATACTCATCTGAATGCAGAGTTCCAAAGAGTAGCAGAGAGAGATAAGAAAGACTTCCTAAATGACCAATGCAAAGAAACAAAGGAAAACAATAAAATGGGAAAGATGAGTGATCTCTTCAAGAAAATTAGAGATACCAAGGAAACATTTCATGCAAAGATAGGGACAATAAAGAACAAAAACGGTATGAACCTAACAGAAGCACAAGGTACTAAGATGAAGTGGCAAGAATACACAGAAGAACTATACAAAAAGGGTCTTCATGACCCAGATAACCACAATGCTGTAATCACTCACCTAGAGCCAGACATCGTGGAGTGTGAAGTCAGGTGGGCCTTAGGAAGCATCACTATGAACAAAACTAGTGGAGGTGATGGAATTCCAGCTGAGCTATATCAAATCCTAAAAGATGAACATGTGAAAGTGCTGCACTCAATATGCCAGCAAATTTGGAAAACTCAGCAGTGGCCGCAGGACTGGAAAAGGTCAGTTTTCATTCCAATCCCAAAGGCAATGCCAAAGAATGCTCAAACTACCGCACAATTGCACTCATCTTACACACTAGCAAAGTAATGCTCAAAATTCTCCAAGCAAGGCTTCAGCGTTATGTGAACTGAGAACTTCCAGATGTTCAAGCTGATTTTAGAAAAGCAGAGGAACCAGAGATCAAATTGCCAATATCTGTTGGACTGTAGAAAAGACAAGAGAATTCTTCCAGAAAAACATCTACTTTTACTTCATTGACTATGCTAAAGCCTTTGACTGTGTGGATGACAACAAACTGTGGGAAGCACTTCAAGAGATGGGAATACCAGACCACCTTACCTGTCTCCCTAGAAACCTGCACTCAGGTCAAGAAGCAACAGAACCAGACATGGAACAATAGACTTGTTCCAAATAGGGAAAGGAGTACGTCAAGGCTGTATATTGTCACCATGCTCATTTAATTTCTGTGCAGAGTACATCATGAGAAATGATGTGCTAGATGAAGCACAAGCTGGAATCAAGATTGCTGGGAGAAATATCAATAACCTCAGATATGCAGATAACACCACCCTTATGGCAGAAAGTGAATAGGAACTTAGGAGCCTCTTGATGAAGGTGAAAGATGAGAGAGAATAAGCTGGCTTAAAAAATACATGGTATTGCTACTCTCTTCCAGATTTCTGAATAGAAATCTTTAGAACTAGATTGAGGACTATGAAATGACAACATGTTTCTGGTTGATTCAGTGATTCACTAAAATGTTTGAGACCTGTATGGATTAGCGAGCTTGAATTATACCTGTTACTAAATTTCCAGATTGCTGGGTTTATGGGCCTTGTGGAGGTCTTTGTGAGCTACCCCCTGGGGATAGGGGTCACTAATCCTTCCCAGAAGGAGGTAGGGGAGAATGGCTATTATGAGGACACCTGATGGGGGTGGTCCCTGCTGAGATTCATCATCTGGTTGTGGTCCCTGCTGAGGCTGACCTCCTCGTGGAGGTGGTCTCTGCTGAGGTTCACCATCTAGGTTTTCACCACTAGGAGGAGATCCAGGTGGTGATGCTCTAGGTCTCTCAGGAGGTTTCTAAAATTGCTCAGAGGACCCCTGGTTTAGGTTCTCTACATGGCACAAGAATAGAAGAATTTAGTGATGGAAGGCTCCCACCTCATTTTCATCTCTTACCAGAGATGATCTTATCAGATAGTCACTTTCTCCCTGGATCTGCTTCTCAACTGTCAACTTCCCTCTTACCCTCAGCTTCATTTTGTAGTGTTCCTGTTCATCCATTTACTGGTGATATTGTGTGTTTCTTTGATCTTGAGACAAACATGTGTCTTCAATTTGGCCATGAAAAAAAGGTGCTGGATATCTTAGAATCATCAGAGGATGCCTCCAAAGACAGCAGAAAAGCAAAGGGATTATCCATGTCAGTTAGCTGTATTTGGGGTCACTGAAATAACTTGACCTCTGTGATTCCAAGTCTCTCCAGTTGAGTGCATACATGGAACCGTCCTGCTCTAAGACCAAACAATAATAAGAGTTAGAGCAAGATAAAGTGGTGACTCACACAAGAGTCACTCAATAATTGTGGGCAATTTTAATTAAGTACAGAAACAAAACTGCATAGAGAAACAAAGAAAAGGAACCTAAACTCCACCTCTTTGCTTTTTCCTTAAACCATATATTCAAAAAGATGAATAGTGAGGAAGTAGAAAATAGTTGATAGTTGGTTCTTAGGAAACATTTTTGTACAAGGGAAAAAAACACTACTATGTTATCCAAGATAGACACGTCTGTTATTAAAGTTTGGCCCTGCTCGTAGCCCTGTGATTAAGGTTGGGTAAAGGATTATGTTTATCTTTAGGAGCTCTAACATGAATCAGTTTATGCCAAGACAGTGATATTAGTAAGATTCCAGAGAAATGCAAAGTTGTTACTCTAAACAAAAGGGATTGATTTGATTAAGGATTAACTGTTTTTACAATTATACAGTTGAAAAACCTTCATTGCTGTCTTCTAGATAAAGAAGTGGAAATTGAAGAACAGAGTACGTTCTAAATCCTTCAGGGCTCACAGCCATTCTATAGGAAAAGGGACATTTCCAGCCACAGCCTGTATATTCTCTAAGATAACTTTTGTTTTTTGTTTGTTTGTTTGTTTTTTATTTTTACTTTTATTTTTTTATTGGTTTTGCCATACATCAACATGAATCCGCCATTAGTGTACACGTGTTCCCCATCCTGAACCATCCTCCCACCTCCCTCCCCATACCATCCCTCTGGGTCATCCCAGTGCACCAGCCCCGAGCATCCAGTATCATGCATCAAACCTGGACTGGCGATTCATTTCACATATGATATTATACATATTTCAATGCCATTCTCCCAAATCATCACACCCTCGCCCTCTCCCACAGAGTCCAAAAGACTATTCTATACACCTGTGTCTCTTTTGCTGTCTCACATACAGGGCTATCGTTACCATCTTTCTAAATTCCATATATATGCATTAGTATATCGTAAGTTAACTTTTGAACCCCAATCTGTGATGCTGTTGCAAAGGGAGGAAGACATGAAGGGGTGGCAGAGCTGCTTCTCTTTTGAGGATCAATCCTTTGAGGATTCAGCTCTCTGGTCCTGCCTGAGATCCCTCAAACCCTAATGCTAATTTAGGTTAAGTGCTGGGGTATTTCAATGTCATATTGTAGTGTCCTTCTGACCTCTTAATTCATGAAATACTTTATATATATTAACATGGTTCTCAAGGTTGCAGGACCAAGAGTAAACGTGGACACAATCTTGCCCATATTGGGCACAGCACATAGAAATATTAAATGTGGGTGGGAGTAAAATGAGAGCACTGGGCCCTGGAATCTCTGTATGTCCACGTAGAGAGAGAGGGAGTCTCTCTCTCTTTGAGAAAGCTCTGAATGGACTTCACTTCCTCCATCCATCTGGCATTCCCTAGCAAGGCCACCATCATCCACTGCCTACCTCGACTACCATAGCATCTTCATGAGGGAATTTCTCTGTTCCAGTCTTGTCTTTTTGTAATTCATTCTTCATTTCACAGTCAGAGTGACTTTTCTAAAAGCACAGATTTTACTTTGCCATTCCTCTGGTTAAAGTTCTGTATTGGGCTCAAACAGCACTTGAAAAAAAATGTGAGGCCTTGGCATCAGTGAGGATGTAAAGGGCCTTGTCCTTGTCTTAGGAACTTTGAAGTTCACCTTTCCTTTCATATGTCTCCTCTTTACCAGCTCCCTCGCTGCAGTGCGATCTTTCAAGTCCGAAGCAGTATCTCAGCACCCTCTCCCTTTATTCTTACCAGAAAATGGGCCTTGAACTGAGTTCAGGGCCAGCAAGTCCACTGAGTAGCATCTTGGAGGAAGCTCTGGAATGTTGTCAACTCTGTGATGGGAGAAACCAGGCAGCTTCCTTAATAAAGATGACCAGAACAATGGTATCTTTGAGTTCTATACTCAGCAGTCCTTGTCACTGGATAGACATGGTTATAGCTGAGACTTAGCCCACAGAATAGAATGAGTTGGCTGTGCTTAGCGTCTTGTTTCCAAAAGATACAACATGCAACTTGGGGAAGTTTTTATAGAATCAGTTTCGAAGCAGTCAACAAAGATACTAGAATTCTTCTGCCATATTTTATTTTCTGTCTGTTCTTTGAGACTCTTTCTCTGTCTTGCCCATTTATTCTTTGTGTGTTTATGTGTGTGTATTGACAGTGATCCTATAACCCAAAGTGAAGTTGGTCAATATCTCTGGCCATTATTATGATCGAACTCCATCATTCATGGAATTTGGGTACCTATATACATGACATGTAGCAGAATATTTTGATGATGTAGTAATTATCTCTGCTTATCTCTGAAGTGTGTGTGGAGAACCCATGCTTGTGCACACATGGAAGGCAGAAAGTTGACCCTCAGTCAGCTCAGGCCCTCAGAGGTCATCTAAGATTTTTTTGGTTCTAATAGGGAAGCTTGTTGAACAAAGATGACCTAAGACTTTCTATTATTATTATTATTGAGATTTATAAAATTTAGAAAAACAAAGGGATACACAGTATCCACCATAGGATATCGAGGACAGAACAGATGAATATAGTTCCTTGAATGGATCATGTTATTTCATATGTCTAAGCCTTTCATATGTCTAAACCTTTTCTCTTTTCTGAAATCTCCCATAAAATATCATTTGACTTTATTTCTGCTAGGAAATATTTTTAACCACCCCCACAGCCCTGGTTGCCACTAGGAATTTAGTGACCACAATTATGCACTCCAATTATGACAGTCTGATACTCTCTTCATATATACAGTGGAATATTACTCAGCCATTAAAAATTATGAAATAATGCCATTGAGAGTAACATGGATGGACCTAGGGAGTGTCATAAGTTAAGTCAGTCAGGAAGAGAAGAAGAAATATATATGACATCCCTTACTGTGGAATCTAAAAAGAAATTATATAAATGAACTACAAAACAGAGAGATTCACAAGCTGAGTCCCTTCACTGTAGAAGGGAGAAAGTATAAACTGGCATATTTTGTTTTCTTGGGCTCCAGAACTACTGCAGCCAGTGACTGCAGCCATTAAATTAAAAGATGTTTTTCCTTGGAAACAAAGTTATGATAAACATAGACAGTGTATTAAAAAACAGAAACATCACTTTGCTGATAAAGCCCATACAGTCAAAGCTGTGGCTTTTCCAGTAATCATGTACAGATGTGAGAGTTGGACCATTAAGAAGGCTGAACACCGAAGAACTGAAGTTTTCAAATTGTAGTGCTAGAGAATACTCTTGAGAGTCCCTTGGACTACAAGGAGATCAAAGCAGTCAATCCAAAAGGAAATCAACCCTGAACGTTCATTGGAAGGGCTAATGCTGAAGCTCCAATACTTTGGCCACCTGATGCAAAGAGCCTGTAAAAGACCCTGACGCTGGGAAAGATTGATGGCAGGAGGAAAAGGGGATGACAGAAGATGAGACTGTTAGATAGCATCATCAACGCAATGGACATTAAACTGAACAAACTCTGGGAGATAGTGAAGGACAGAGACTAGTGTGCTACAGTCCATGAGGAAGCAAAGAGTCATACAGGACTTAGCGACTGAACAAGAAAGTAGTAATTTTAGAATGGTGTCCTTGAGTTATCACAGGGAGAGTCACATAGCCCTTGTATTGATAATTTTCTAAATACTATCATAGAGAAATTCCTAAAGACAGTGCCCTTGACCGGTGTGAATGAGTGGGTCCTTTGCTCTGTATATGAGGTCTGGGCCTTTCTGAAAATTTGTAGATAATATTGCAGGATGGCTTCCTTATACAGTGGGTTTTTCTGTAGATAACTGTGCATTTGCAGGGTGATTGGGCAGATTGGTTTCTTTTCCTGGCACAATAAAGGATGTATTCCAGAAAGGAGAATTATACTGAATTCTGGAACACAGTATTCCAGAACTGTATCCACAGTTGGCAATGTGGGAAAGCTGTATGGCTATGTGGTGAGGCAGAATGGTTCCAGCTGAGCTTGATGGGAGAACTGGAGTAGTTTTAGGGATAAACAGGTCCCTTTTCAGTATTGGGGTGACTCTTTCTGGTGTCCTGAGACAATAATTTGAAAAGGAATGTGGAGAACAGTCCTCACCAGGTGGCTTTTTGTAGACCTTTCAGCAACAAAGGAGAAGGCTCAGAGATAAGGAGGAAAGGGAAGTGGCAGCCAACTTGAGTGGGGGCTGGGAAGAAGTGGTCTTGCTGGAATGCAGGCTTCCCTTCAGCTTGGTGAGGGCTGGAAAAGGACAGGTGATTCTTCAAAATATCACTCAGTTCAGGACTTTTTACTAACCTTCTCCAATGGCTATGACACAGGAAAAAGATTAGTGTCCTGTGACAAGAAAAATATCAGCCCTGAACTCACCAAACACAACAAAACAGAGAGAATAGAAGACCTGAAAGAGAAGGCTGTCCATCAGGAATGTTGGGGTGGAGGCAAAGAGCATGACTGCAGCAGCAGTTTAGGTACCTGAAAAGGAAATGAAGCTTTCAAGCTATGCCCTTGCCCCCTGATAAGGATGTTTAATTTAACATGTGCCAAAGAGAATTCCTGATTTCCTTCCCTACAACCTGCTCTCCTTCAAATATTTTCTTAGTTAAAAACAATTCTTTCATCCATTTGTTTAAAAATTGGGAGTCAATTTTTAAATTGGATTTAAAAATCCCAGCTGGTCTCAGTAGCATTCTTGCCCTCTGCCACATCCTGTATAAGTTCTCCACTCAACAACCAGAGTGATCTTTGAAAAATATAAATCAGATTATATCACTTTCTTGCTCAAGATCCCCCAAGTTTTCCCCTTACAGGTATAGTCAGGTATACATTTCATACCTCAGCTTCAACACCATATTGTCTGTGACAGAAAATAGAGGCTCCAATGACTCTTGTTGCATCTAATCCTCCAGCTCTGGGAAGTCAAGTCACTGAGAGTGAAATTCCTTTTGTATTGTTATTGACCTTATAAGGTTCCTTTGTCACTGAAAGGTCCACAAAAAGCCACCTTATATGGTCAGAATATGACTCTTGTTATAAGTCAAGTCCAGAATATGACTCTTGTTGCATCTAATTCTCCAGCTCTGGGAAGTCAAGTTAACAAAGTTTGACAGAATATCCCTCAGTTGATTCACAAAATATGGGCTGATTTTTTGTTGAGGGGAGTCTAATACTCTGTTTCTGGCAGAAATACTTCATTTGTGTTTAGCGATTAGAAATCTTTTTTTCAACCGAGATTGTTTTGGCTCCAAATGCAGGAAACCCAACCAATATTACCTTTAGGAGTAAAGGAAACTGGAATATGAAAATAACAAGTATTCTAATTCTGTGTGGACTCAGTGGCTCAAAAATGTTATCAAAATGCTTTGATCCATCACTAACTCTTCCCATGAGGCTGCCTTGCCCATAGCTCCATATCTTATCCCCTCATCTTAGGAACTTATTCATACAATTTCCTATGGATAAATTTTTTATGATAAAAGCTTTCTCTCATTCTCTCTTTCCTTTTCCACTATATTTCCAAAGTATGCTCATACTCATATTTCCTAACTATACTTCCTGTCTACACTGATACTCAGGAAGTGTATGGTTTTGTGAATTGTCACTGATCATATTATGCCCTGATTCCTTCATATGAAAAGTGAACATAATGCAAACAGATCAAAGGGCTATTGTGAAGACTAATGAGCTAATGAATATTTAGCATTTGCGGCTATGCTGGGCATAGAGGAATGAGCAATAGATCTTTAACTATATAGCTGCTCATGTAAACAAGTTTATTATATGACAGAGATGGCAGTTCACATCAGTGACTAATACTGAGTTTATTCAATAGAATTTAAGAATAATTACCTATTCAGTAATTTTTAAAGATGAATTTTACAGCTCTGCCACACAGCGATCACACAAAAAGTTTTGAATGGATTAAAGAGATAAATGTGGTTTTTTTGTCTGGAAACAAATGTGTGTGTATTTATGGTGCTGAGATGAGGAAGTAGAAAAGAAATGTCTATAATAGTAGGGTGGGGAGGTAAAGTAGGGGAACTTATGGTAGTAAGATAGGAAAAACAGTCTGAACCAAGACACAAAACACATAGACATAAAGAAAAGATCAAGCTGTTTTAATTACCTCAAATTTTAAACTCATTGTAACTTAAAAAATGAACAAAATTTAAAAACATTCAAGGAATTAGAAGCAAATAGCTGTAAAATATGTGTGATGCATAGGATTGATATCCATAATATATGTGAATGCCCAAGAATAAGACGGAGAAGCCAATGGCACCCCACTCCAGCACTCTTGCTTGGAAAATCCCATGGATGGAGGAGCCTAGTGGGCTGCAGTCCATGGGGTCGCTAAGAGTTGGACATGACTGAGTGACTTCACTTTCACTTTTCACTTTCATGCATTGGAGAAGGAAATGGCAACCCACTCCAGTGTTCTTGCCTGGAGAATCCCAGGGACGGGGAAGCCTGGTGGACTGCCGTCTATGGGGTCGCACTGAGTCGCACATGACTGAAGCGACTCAGCAGCAGCAGCAGCAAGAAAAAGAAAAAGTCAAGAAAAAAAAATGTAAAAGTGAATAGATATATTTACAGACCAGGTACTCTAGATGCTGTAAGAGATTGTCAATGTGACTCCCGGAGGCAGCTGGGTTCTTAATTATTGTCTCAAGTCTACAGCTCTAGGTCCAGGAATGTGCTGGACCAGGCTAAAAGTAAGCTGAGTTGCTAAGGGTGATAACTGTGTTCATGCCTGGATGTATGTCTCCTTACTCTGTAGTCATTTTGAAAACTGTAAAAGTATGAGATGGATGATGGTCCTGCTCATAGGAAGTGTACATGACTTTAATCCACATTGGCCTCTACACTCACACAGCCATCTCAGCCTGAATGAACAGCTGAACCTGGAGGCAGCAGTTTATCTTCCATAAATTCTGACCCTTACTGTTTCATACTAATTTTCCATAACCAGTAACACACTAAATAAGCTTGGGAGGCTCTGGACATTGAACTTCCACTATACTGGATGATCTTGCAGATCCTTCTATGAGGTATTCCATCAGTCTGCCCTCTGTATTCTTGGAACAGGTTAGTATCATATGCTTTACCCAAAAGTGTCTTGAACCATCTTTCTACAGTCAGAGACAGATATGAGCACTAAGTTCACATACACAAAAGACACATAAAAGGTAAATAATAATACAAAAGGAATTTCACTCTCAGTGAAATCAGGAAGATATACATTAAGGATCTTGTGTATATTAGAGTTACAAAAAGATAAAAGGAGCAGATATCAAGGAATAGAGAGGATGTGAACAGACTAGTATCTCCATGGAATGTTTCAATCTCTGTAAATTAATCCAGTTATTTTTTTGAGAGAAGTTTATATTAACACTTGCTAACTGCAGACTTTTTGACTCAGAATTTCCTTTCTTGGTGTACACTGATTATATATAAGGCATTCTCCATAAAATACACAAAACTGGGATTAGTGTCCTTGGACATGGTTGTTACCACCATGTAATCCATTTTCTTTCTCACTGCATTTCACTGAATCTAAGGTGCTACAGATTATCAAATACACCAAGAAAGAAAATGTTCAGCCCATTAAGACACCACACATTATCAGTTGTAAAACTTCTGTTCCAGTTACCATGAGTAGAACAAGCCAACACAATATTTAGTGACATAGAAGAGCCTTTTATTACACCCAACAGTTCCAAGGGTCAGAAATTCAAACAAGACACAGGAGTATTGGCTTTTCTCTGTTCCAGATGGAAGGACTTCATATCCCAATAGCTCTAAGCCTGACAATGACACAAAAACTAGAGATAAAACCACCTAGGCCATCCTTACTTACAAACCTAGAAATAAGCACTGCACTATGAGTACATCAAGGCTGTATATTGTCACCCTGATTATTTAACTTACATGCAGAATACATCATGAGAAACGCTTGGCTGGAAGAAGCACAAGCTGGAATCAAGAATGCCTGGAGAAATATCAATAACCTCAGATATGCAGATGACACCATCCTTATGGCAGAAAGTGAGGAGGAACTAAAAAGCCTCTTGATGAAAGTGAAAGTGGAGAGTGAAAAAGTTGGCTTAAAGCTCAACATTCAGAAAATTAAGATCATGGCATCTGGTCCCATCACTTCATAGGAAATAGATGGGGAAACAGTGTCAGACTTTATTTTGGGGGGCATCAAAACCTCTGCAGATGGTGATTGCAGCCATGAAATTAAAAAATGCTTACTCCTTGGAAGAAAAGTTATGACCAACCTAGATAGCATATTGAAAAGCAGAAATATTACTTTGTCAACAAAGGTCCATCTAGTCAAGGCTATGGTTTTTCCTGTGGTCATGTATGGATGTGAGAGTTGGACTGTCAAGAAAGCTGAGCACCAAAGAATTGGTGCTTTTGAACTGTGGTGTTGGAGAAGACTTTTTTTTTCTTTTTACTTTATTTTACTTTACAACACTGTATTGGTTTTGCCATACATCAACATGAATCCACCACAGGTGTACATGTGTTCCCAATCCTGAACCCCACTCCCACCTCCCTCCCCATACCATCTCTCTGGGTCATCCCAGTGCACCAGCCCCAAGCATCCTACACCCTGCATCAAACCTAGACTGGTGATTCATTTCTTATATGATATTATACATGTTTCAATGTCATTCTCCCAAATTATCCCACCCTCTCCCTCTCCTACTGAATCCAAAAGACTGTTCTATACACCTGTGTCTCTTTTGCTGTCTCGCATACAGGGTTATCGTTACCATCTTTCAAATTCCATATATATGCGTTAGTATACTGTATTGGTGTTTTTCTTTCTGCCTTACTTCAATCTGTATAATCAGCTTCAGTTTCATCCACCTCATTAGACCTGATTCAAATGTATTGTTTTTAGTGGCTGAGTAATATTCCATTGTGTATATGTACCACAGCTTTCTTATCCATTCATCTGCTGATGGACATCTAGGTTGCTTCCATGTCCTGGCTATTATAAACAGTGCTGTGATGAACAATGGGGTACATGTGTCTCTTTCAATTCTGGTTTCCTCGGTGTGTATGTCCAGCAGTGGGTTTGCTGGGTCATAAGGCAGTTCTGCTGCTACTGCTACTAAGTCAATTCAGTCGTGTCCGACTCTGTGCGACCCCATTGAAGGCAGCCCACCAGGCTAGCCTGTCCCTGGGATTCTCCAGGCAAGAATACTGGAGTGGGTTGCCATTTCCTTCTCCAATGCATGAAAGTGAAAAGTGAAAGTGAAGTCACTCAGTCGTGTCCGACTCTTAGCGACCCCATGGACTGCAGCCTCCCACGCTCCTCCATCCATGTGATTTTCCAGGCAAGAGTACTGGAGTGGAGTGCCATTGCCTTCTCCGAAGGCAGTTCTATTTCCAGTTTTTTAAGGAATCTCCACACTGTTCTCCATAGTGGCTGTACTAGTTTGCATTACACAAGAGTGTAAGAGGGTTCCCTTTTCTCCACACCTTCTCCAGCATTTATTGCTTGTAGACTTTTGGATTGCAGCCATTCTGACTGGCGTGAAATGGTACCTCATTGTGATTTTGATTTGCATTTCTCTGATAATGAGTGATGTTGAGCATCTTTTCACGTGTTTCTTAGCCATCTGATGTCTTCTTTGGAGAAATGTCTATTTAGTTCTTTGGCCCATTTTTTTTATTGGGTCGTTTATTTTTCTGGAATTGAGCTGCAGGAGTTGCTTGTATATTTTTGAGATTAGTTGTTTGTCAGTTGCTTCATTTGCTATTATTTTCTCCCATTCCGAAGGCTGTCTTTTCAACTTGCTTATAGTTTCCTTTCTTGTGCAGAAGCTTTTAATTTTAATTAGATCCCATGTGTTTATTTTTGCTTTTATTTCCAGTATTCTGGGAGGTGGGTCATAGATGATCCTGCTGTGATTTATGTCGGAGAGTGTTTTGCCTATGTTCTCCTCTAGGAGTTTTATAGTTTCTGGTCTTACGTTTAGATCTTGAATCCAATTGGAGTTTATTTTTGTGTATGGTGTTAGAAAGTATTCTAGTTTCATTCTTTTACAAGTGGTTGACCAGTTTTCCCAGCACCACTTGTTAAACAGATTGTCTTTAATCCATTGTATTTTCCTGCCTCCTTTGTTGCAGGTAAGGTGTCAATAGGTGTATGGATTTATCTCTGGGCTTTCTATTTTGTTCCATTGATCTATATTTCTGTCTTTGTGCAAGTACCGTACTGTCTTGATGACTGTGGCTTTGTAGTAAAGCCTGAAGTCAGGCAGGTTGATTCCTCCAGTTCCATTCTTCTTTCTCAAGATTGCTTTGGCTATTCGAGGTTCTTTTGTATTTCCATACAAACTGTGAAATTATTTGTTCTAGCTCTGTGAAAAATACCGCTGGTAGCTTGATAGGGATTGCATTGAATCTGTAGACTGCTTTGGGTAGTATACTCATTTTCACTATATTGATTCTTCTGATCCATAAACATGGTCTATTTCTCCATCTATTAGTGTCATCTTTGATTTCTTTCACCAGTGTTTTATAGTTTTTTATATATAGGTCTTTAGTTTCTTTAGGTAGATATATTCCTAAGTATTTTATTCTTTATGTTGCAATGGTGAATGGAATTGTTTCTTTAATTTCTTTTTCTACTTTCTCATTATTAGTGTATAGGAATGCAAGGGATTTCTGTGTGTTGATTTTATATTCTGCAACTTTACTATATTCATTGATTAGCTCTAGTAGTTTTCTGGTGGAATCTTTAGGGTTTTCTGTGTCATGTCATCTGCAAACAGTGAGAGTTTTACTTCTTCTTTTCCAATTTGGATTCCTTTTATTTCTTTTTCCACTCTGATTGCTGTGCCCAAAACTTCCAGAAGTATGTTGAATAGTAGTGGTGAAAGTGGGCGCCCTTGTCTTGTTCCTGATTTTAGGGGAAATGCTTTCAAATTTTTACCATTGAGGATAATGTTTGCTGTGGGTTTGTCATATATAGCTTTTATTATGTTGAGGTATGTGCCTTCTATTCCTGCTTTCTGGAGAGTTTTTATCATAAATGGGTGTTGAATTTTGTCGAAGGTTTTCTCTGCATCTACTGAAATAATCATATGGCTTTTATTTTTCAATTTGTTAATGTGGCGAATTACATTGATTGATTTGCGGATATTGAAGAATCCTTGCATCCCTAGGATAAAGCCCACTTGGTCATGGTGTATGATCTTTTTAATATGTTGTTGGACTCTGATTGCTAGAATTTTGTTAAGGATTTTTGCATCTATATTCATCAGTGATATTGGCCTGTAGTTTTCTTTTTTTGTGGCATCTTTGTCAGGTTTTGGTATTAGGGTGATGGTGGCCTCATAGAATGAGTTTGGAAGTTTACCTTCCTCTGCAATTTTCTGGAAGAGTTTGAGTAGGATAGGTGTTAGCTCTTCTCGAAATTTTTGGTAGAATTCAGCTGTGAAGCCGTCTGGACCTGGGCTTTTGTTTGTTGGAAGATTTCTGATTACAGTTTCAATTTCCGTGCTTGTGATGGGTCTGTTGAAATTTTCTATTTCTTCCTGGTTCAGTTTTGGAAAGTTGTACTTTTCTAAGAATTTGTCCACTTCTTCCACGTTGTCCATTTTATTGACATATAATTCCTGATAGTAATCTCTTATGATCCTTTGTATTTCTGTGTTGTCTGTTGTGATCTCTCCATTTTCACTTCTAATTTTACTGATTTGATTTTGCTCCCTTTGTTTCTTGATGAGTCTGGCTAATGGTTTGTCAATTTTATTCATGTTCTCAAAGAACCAGCTTTTGGCTTTATTGATTTTGCTATGGTCTCTTTTGTTTCTTTTGCATTTATTTCTGCCCTACTTTTTAATATTTCTTTCCTTCTACTAACCCTGGGGTTCTCCATTTCTTCCTTTTTTAGTTGCTTTAGGTGTAGAGTTAGGTTATTTATTTGGCTTTTTTTCTTGTTCCTTGAGGTATGCCTGTATTGCTATGAACTTTCCCTTTAGCACTGCTTTTATAGTGTCCCACAGGTTCTGAATTGCTGTATTTTCATTTTCATTTGTTTCTATGCATATTTTGATTTCTTTTTTGATTTCTTCTGTGATTTGTTGGTTATTCAGCAGCGTGTTGTTCAGCCTCCATATGTTGGAATTTTTAATAGTTTTTCTCCTGTAGTTGAGATCTAATCATATTGCATTGTGGTCAGAAAAGATCTTTGGAATGATTTCAATTTTTTTGAATTTACCAAGGCTAGATTTATGGCCCAGGATATGATCTATCTTGGAGAAAGTTCCGTGTGCACTTGAGAAAAAGGTGAAATTCGTTGCTTTGGGGTAAAACGTCCTATATATATCAGTTAGGTCTAACTGGTCTATTGTATCATTTAAAGTTTATGTTTCTTTGTTAATTTTCTGGTTAGTTGATCTATGTATAGCTGTGAGTTGGAGAAGACTCTTGAGAGTCCCTTGGACTGCAAGGAGATCCAACCAGTCCATTCTGAAGGAGATCAGCCCTGGGATTTCTTTGGAAGGAATGATGCTAAAGCTCAAACTCCAATACTTTGGCCACCTCATGTGAAGAGTTGACTCATTGGAAAAGACTCTGATGCTGGGAAGGATTGGGGGCAGGTAGAGAAGGGGACGACAAAGGATGAGATAGCTGGATGGCATCACTGATGTGATGGACGTGAGTCTGAGTGAACTCCCGGAGTCAGTGATGGATAGGGAGGCCTGGCGTGCTGTGGTTCATGGGTTCACAAAGAGTCAGACATGACTGAGCGACTGAACTGAACTGAACTGATATGGAAACCTCCACTGAGTTCTAAGTCAGAATACCCACCAGTGGCCTCACTCTGTAATCTGTATGCACAAGCAGTTTTGGCTTCCTCACAGCTTGCAGCCGGGTTTCTAAGAGAAAAAGCTGGAATTGAAGTCCAATTATAAGAAGACATTGCCCATCTTTAGAAAATATGATCAGCCGCATCCTGTTTTCCAAGATGAACATGAGAAAATGTGCATCTTGATATAAAGAAGCCATGATAATAGTTGAGAGTAATATGAATGTTCATAAGCAGAAGGGATAGAGTCCCTGTTCTGAAAGAAAGTCCATCTGGAGGAAAAATGAGTCATTCATTAACAACTTGAACAAAATCGTTCTTTTTAGAATACGTGCTTCCTTCATTTTTGTATGTCTTCATTAAGCCGGCGTGGAGATATGTGTTGCTTTAGATCCCATATAAAAGAAATTCTGCTTGTAATTCTCTGTGAACTCAAAGGAAGAGCAAGTGAATTTTCAGATCGCCTTTATTTTGCTGACTCTGTGGTGAGCTGAATCTGCAGACAATTGAACACAGAGACAGTGAGAATGTATGTTGCTGCCCTAATCACTGAGAAAGTGACATCAGCTCTGGAGCCCAGAACCTGGGAAACACTCTCAGGCAAATGACTGGAAGTGGTGATAGCAATGTACAATTTACATACTTTGATAGACAACACTTTGACCAGTCTTTCCCCTTTGACTTTCTAAATTTGTAGAGCTATTGTGATTAAAGAGTCAAAGTTTAGTCCAACTAAAAGAGGCATCCACAATATGAACCAACACTAATATGCCTCTGTGCTTCCCAGGTGCCTCAGTGGTAAAGAACCTGCCTACCAAGCAGGAGAGGCAGGTTCTATCCCTGGGTCGAGAAAATTCCCTGGAAAAGGAAATGGCAATCCACTCCAGTATTCTTGCCTGGGAAATCCAATGGCCAGAGGAGCCTGGTGGGTTACAGTCCATGGGGTTGCCAGAGTCAGACACAAATTAGTAACTAAACAATAACAACAGTCAAATATGTCTCCCCAGAAATTTGATCACTGTGCTCAAGAAGCAAAAGTATGATCTTCATTGCCATTGAATTTGAAAATGCAACCAAAAAAAAAAAGAATTCTATACAAGCATCTTTGTATTACAGGGATAAGAATCAGACTAGAAACTTCATGTGTTGTTGTTGTTCCTGAGTCACTAAGTCGTGTTTGACTCTTTGTGACCACATGGACAGTAGCCCGCCAGGCTCCTGTATCCATGGGATTTCCCAGGCAATAATACTGGAATGGATAGCTATTTCCTTCTCCAGGGATCTTCCCGACCCAGGGATTGAACCTGTGTCTCCTACATTAGGAGGTGGATTTTTCACTGCTGAGCCACCAGTTTGCTAATTTTAAAACAAACATCTCCATGTGAAAAGAATTTTTTCTCAACTCACCTCTTAAGATTATAGAAAAAGTCCAGCAACTGAAAAGAAGAATGCATGTACCTAAAAAAAGTATGGAAACAATACCTTATTGTGAAATTACTAAAATAAAAATCAACAAAACTAGTGAAGGGTACAATTTTGTTCTTGTTGTTTAGTCACTAAGTCCTGCCCAATAGACCCTCAGTTCAGTTCAGTTCAGTCGCTCAGTCGTGTCTGACTCTTTTCAGTTCAATTCAGTTCAGTCACTCAGTTGTGTCCAACTCTTTGTGACACCAGGGACTGCAGCACACCAGGCTTCCCTGTCCATCACCAACTCCAAGAGCTTGCTCAAATCTGTCATTCCCTTTTCCTCCTCCCTTCAAACTTTCTCAGCATCAGGGTCTTTTCTAAGGAGTCAGTTCTTCACTATGGTCAAATAAAAATTCTCCCAAAGTACATAGCAGAAAAAAGAACAGTATCAAAGTTAAAATAAAAACAGGTTTGATTTAGCAAAGAAAATATAACAAATAAATTTCAGATAGAGAATAGAGAAAATGAGTGTCTGAAGATTCTTATCAAAATTTGCTGTGGTTAATAATCTGAGAAAATGTTTTCTAACATGGAAAATGACTGAAAATGTAAAATCAAGGAATTTAAATTGTGGTTTTGAAGAAAGTGCCAGACTATCTTCTTGGATTGCATGCTTGTGGCTATGAAATTATCAGTGGGGAACACAGCAGGTTAAAATATTTCCTAGCAGAAATAAGCCAAATGGAATCTCACAGAGTTCTAGAAAAGGTAAGCAGTATGGAAGGAGTGTTACAGACATAAAAAAACATGATCCATTCAAGAAAATGTGTATTCATATCATTCTGTCCTAGAAACTTCATGGTGGCTTCTGTGCATACCTTTGCTTTTACTAAATATCATACTCCTAAGAATAGAAAGTCTTGACTTCCCTGGTCATCCAGTGGTTAAGAATCCACCAGCTAATGCAGGATACATAGGTGCAATCCCTGCCCATGCACTGCAACTACTGAGGCCCATGGGCCCTAGAGCCTGTGTTTCACAGCAAGGAAAGCCACACAGTGAGAAGTCCATGCACTGCAAGGAAGAACCCCAGCTTGCTGCAACTAGAGAAACCCCACACAGCAACAAAGACCCAGGACAGCCCAAAATAAATAAATTTTTTTAAAAAAAGAAAGAATAGAAAGTCTTACATCACCTTGTTGGACAACACCAAAACTTTCCTATTAGAGCCAGAGAGACTTGGATGATGTTGGGGGGGCATGAGCAGGATGAGGGTCAAACTTCTGCCATCTATGTTTGCCCAAACATGGGTTTTCCACATACATTTCAAAGATAAACAGTGATAACCTCTATCATCAAAATATTTTGCTGTGTATCATGTACACAAGTATACGAATACCATGAATGGTGAAGTTTGAACCATAATAATGACCAGAGATATTGACAGCTTCACTTGGGACTATAAGAACATTGCCAACACACACACACACATACAAACACACACACACATGCACAACACATTGGAAGGACAGAGAAACAGTCTAACCAAAAAGACTGAAAGCCAAACAATGACAGAACAGTTCTAATATCTGTGCTGAATACCAGGACATTCTCCCTCAAATGTTTTGCCTGAGTCACATGTTGAACCTTTTAGAAAGGATACACTGATAACATTCTCCCCATTCCATGAGTGAGTGAAGTCGCTCAGTCGTGTCCAACTCTTTGCAACCCCATGGACTGTAGCCTATCAGGCTCCTCCGTCCATAGGATTTTCCAGGTAAGAGTGCTGGAGTGGATTGCCATTTCCTTCTCCAGGGGATCTTCCCGACCCAGGAATCGAACCTGGGTCTCCCACATTGTAGGCAGACGCTTTACCATCTGAGCCACCAGGGAAGCCCTCTGCTAGGATAAGCCCCAACTTTAACCATATCTATCCGGTGATGAGGTCAGCACAGTATAGAACTCAAAGATACCATTGTTCTGGGCCCCTTTATAAAGAAAGCTGCCTCGTTCCTCCCAGCACAGAGCTGAGAACTCCAGAGCTTCCTCCAAGATGCTGCTGGTTCTACCTTCAGTGGCCTTGCTGGCCCTTAGCTCAGCTCAAGGCCCAGTTTCTGGTAAGAATGAAGCAGGAGGACACTGAGACTCTACTTGGGACTTGGAAGATCACACTGACCCAGAGATCAAACCCAGGTCTCCTCCATTGCAGGCAGATTCTTTACCAACTGAGCTACGAGGGAAGCCCACACTGCAGTGAAGAAGTTGGTAAACAGGAGACAAGAAGATGCGATATGATGAGGCTGCAGGGTGCTTAAGATAAGCATAAGGCCCTTCACCTCCTCTTTGGCTGAAGGCCTCACACATTACTTAAAGTACATCTGGAACCCAGTACAGAATTTTTAACATGACATAATAAGATTTGTGTTTTTACTAAAGTCTCTTTTACTGTGCCATGAAAGATGCATTGCAAAAAGGCAACACTAAAAAAAAGAAAAAAAAAAAAGGCAGACTAGAACAGACAAGTTCCCTCATGAAGATGTTATGATAATCTAAGTAGGCAGTGGAGGATGGTAGCCTTGCTAGGGGATGCCAGATAAGTGGAGAAAATGAAGCCCACTCAGAACTATTTCAGAGACAGAGACTAGAGTAGTAAACAATAAATAGGAAACAGAGGGTAACTAATCTCTCTCTGTATCTCTCTCTCTCTCTCTACATAGAGATTCCAAGGCCCAGTATTCTCTTTTTACTCCCTCCCCCCAATCCCATTTAATAGTTCTGTGTGCTGTCCCCAATATGGATAAAATTGTATTCACGTTTACTCCTGGTCCTGCAACCTTGAGCAACCATGTTAATATAAGTGAAGTATTTCATGAATTAAGAGGACAGAAGGACACTAAATTATGACATTGAAATACCCCATCACTAACCTAAATTAGCATTATGGTTTGAGGGATTCTAGGAAGGACAAGAAGTTGTCTTCTCTTTTGAGTTTGTGGTTGATCCTCAGCACAGGAGCAACCCTGCCACCTGTTCATGTCTTCCTCCCTTCACCATAGCATCACAGGTGGTGGTTGACAAGTTAACTTAGGAAATGTACAGGGTATGATTAGTAATGTTCATTTACCTGTGGAATAGTTGTGAGCATTGAAGGATTGGGAACTTACTTTGCACTTCCATCTTCTGCTTCTTTTTCTAGAAGGCAGCAATCAAGACTCTCTCAACCCCATATCCAGTAAGTCTCAATTAATCCTCCATTATCTTTCTGTTTTGCATTAGCAACTTTTCAGTTCTCTGGTATTCTATTATCATCATTATATTGTGAAGAGTTGATTAGTGTTAGAACCCCCAAAGATATAGGCAGTCCTTTTCTAACCTTGAATTTGGGGACCGTGAGTGGGGCCATAACTTGAATAACAAAGAAGTCTAGCTCAGTCTAGCTAGAACAGGAGTATGCTGCCTGTTCCCTCTGGCCAAATATGATTGCTGAGAGAGGACAGCAAAGGAATGTAGTCCTAATTCTGACTCTTCCTGCCTACTGAGAACCAGCTCCTCAACTGTTTCTTTCTTCCTCAGTGTTCTCTTTAAATACATGGTTTTAAAAAAATGCAAAGAAGCTATGTCTGGTTCATTTTTCTCTGGGTGATTCTGCTCCACTATGTCCCTGTACCTAATTAAAATTTGCAGAAGTTATTCAGTGACTCCCTTGTTGGCCATCATGTTGTCTTTCTCTCTCTCTTATTATTGCTCCACTTGGTCTTGAGCAAGAGGGTCTAACATAATGCACTCAACTGGCCATACTTGGAGTCACAGTTGGCAGGTTATATCAGTGACCTAAAAAATAACTGGCAACATAACTGACATGGATAATAATCCCTTTGGTTTTCTTCTGTCCTTGGAAGCATCCTCTGGGAATTCTAAGATATCCAGCATCTTTTTTTTTCTTTACCAAATTTAATGCACGTACTTGTCTCAAGAGTAAATAATTAAGATTCAATATCACTAGTATGTGAGTGAACAGGAGTACTACAGAGAGAATGAGTGAGTAGAAAGGAAGTTGGTAGCTGAGAGGCAGATTCTGGAGGAACAATCTAATAAGTCTATGAGAGATCAAAATAAGAGGGGAGCCTTCCATCACCTAGTTTCTGTCTCCTGTGCCATACCTTACAGGTGGAAACAATTCAAACTTGAATGAGGACTTTCCCAGAACACCTCATAGAGGACCACCACCTAGACCCCCTCCTAATGGTGAGAATCAAGGTGATAAACCTCAGGAGAGACACTTCTATCCTTAGAGGCATCCTCTGGGGATTCTAAGATATCCAGCACCTTCTTTTTTTTTTTACCAAATTTAATGTACATACTTGTCTCAAGAACAAAGAATTAAGATTCAATATCACTAGTATGTGGGTGAATAGGAGTATTATAGAAAGAAGGAGTGAGTAGAAAGGAAGTTGGTAGTTGAGAGGCAGATTTTGGAGGAAGGAACAGTCTGATAAGGTCATGAGAGATCAAAATGAGAGGGAAGCCTTCCATCACCTAGTTTCTCTCTGCTTGTACCATACCTTACAGGTAGAAACAACTCAAACTCGAGTGAGGACTTTCCCATACCACCTCCTGGAGGATCACCACCTAAATCCCCTCATAATGGTGAGAACCAAGGTGATAAACCTCAGGAGAGACCACCCCTACAAGGTGATGAACCTCAAAAGAGACCACCTGCACAAAGTGATAAACCTCAACAGGGACCACAGTCACAAGAATGTCAGCCTCAATGGGGAACACCTTCACAAGATGGTGAACACCTTCACAAGATGGTGAACCTCAACAGGGACCACCTCCACCAAGAGGTCCTCATAATCGTGTTCTCCTCTTCCCCTTCCTGGAAGGAATCAGGAACCACCTCCAAAAGGTGGTCAGCCTCAACAGGGACAGCCTCCACAAGAAGGTCAGTCTCAACAGAGACAACCTTCACAAGCAGACCAATCTCAACAGGGACCAGCCTCTCAAGATGATGAACCTCAGCAGGGACCACCCCCACAAGAAGGTCAATCTCAACAGGGACTGCCCCCATAAGAAGGTCAATCTCAACAGGGACAACCCCCCACAAGAAGGTCAGTCTCAACAGGGACCACCCTCACAAATGGTGAACCTCAGCAGGGATCACCTCTACCAAGAGGTCCTCATGATCATCATTCTCCTCCACCTCTTTCTGGGAAGAATCAGGGACCACCCCCAGAAGATGGTCAACCTCAACAGGGATCCCCCTCACAAGATGGTGAACAACAGCAGTGACCACCCTCACAAGGGGGTCCACCTAATGGTCATTCTCTTCTACCTTCTCCTGGGAAGAATCAGAGACCTCCACCCCCAGGGTGAGGACCACAAAGACCTCTCTAAGACCCACCACCCCAGCAATCTGGAATTCAATGACAGGTATGACTCAAGCTCATTCTCCATCAAAAATGAACTCTATACATCTCAAACTTTTGTGAGTCATTGAATCAACTGGAAACATGTTGAAATTTCATAGTCCTGCTTCCTAGTTCTAAGATTTCTATTCAGAGATATGTCCCATCACTTCATGGCAAATAGATGGGGAAACAGTGGCTGACTTTATTTTTCTGCTCTCCAAAATCACTGCAGATGGTGATTGCAGCCATGAAATTAAAAGATGCTTACTCCTTGGAAGGAAAGTTATGACCAACTTAGACAGCATATTAAAAAGCAGAGACATTACTTTGTCAACAAAGGTCTGTCTAGTCAAGGCTATTGTTTTTCCAGTGGTCATGTATGGATGTGAGAGTTGGACTATAAAGAAAGCTGAGCACTGAAGAATTGATGCTTTTGAACTGTGGTGTTAGAGAAGACTCTTGAGAGTCCCTTGGACTGCAGAGAGATCCAACCAGTCCATCCTAAAGGAGATCAGTCCTGAGTGTTCATTGGAAGGAATGATGCTAAAGCTGAAACTCCAGTACTTTGGCCACCTCATGCAAAGAGCTGACTTATTTGAAAAGACCCTGATGCTGAGAAAGATTGAGGGCTGGAAGAGAAAGGCATGACAGAGGATGAGATGGTTGGATGGCATCATCGACTCGATGGACATGGGTTTGGATGGACTCCGGGAGTTGATAATGGACAGGGAGGCCTGGTGTGCTGTGGTTCATGGGTTTGCAAAGAGTCGGACACTACTGAGAGACTGAACTGAACTGATATGGAAGAAGGCAGAAAGATTCTTTATTCTTAATGAGCTCTCCAAGATGATTCTGATTTTGAGAAACACGGAACATAAACTGCCTTTTCCCCAATGACTACCTGTCATGTAGTGGGCTGATACTGAGGAAGTAAAGCCATGTTCTCCCTTGTTCTCGTCTCTCCTCCTCTTTAGACTTAATGATTTTTTCACCTCAAGTTTCCACCTGAACCGGCCTCTCAGGTCTAGTGTCCCTGCTAAATGTACTTTAATTTTATGTCACTCAATTTATCTAACTTGTAAAATATTTCCTTTGGAATGGCGAAATTTCCTTTTAATTTATGCTTAAGGTAAAAAAACAACTGAACAGCAAAGTATGAGGCTAACTTTTAAAGGCAGCCACATTCTACCTCTCCACTTCCTTCCCCTTAAACCACCACAATTAGCTCTTTTTATGTTGATGTATGGCAAAACCAATACAGTATTGTAAAATAATTAACCTCCATTAAAATAAATATATATTTTTTAAAAAGAAAAAAAACATGCTCTTGGAAACATTCATGCCTATATAAACATATAAGGGTTTCCCTTATATATGGCTCAGTTGTAAAGAATCTGCCTGCGATGCAGGGAACATGGGTTTGATCCCCAGGTGTCAGAAAGATCACCTGGCGAAGGAAATGGAAACCCACTCCATTATTCTTGCCTGAGAAATACAATGGACAGAGCAGACTGGTGTGCTACAGTCCACAGGATTGCAAAGAGTCAAACATGACTTAGTACCTAAACAACAAGCATATGTAATGTTTCTTCATCTACAAATGATATATTTATGCAGATCTATAGGTTGCTCATTTCTAATAAAATATTTCTTAGAAAACATTTGTATCAGTTCATAGAGCTATATGGATCTGTTTGGTCCTTTTACTTTTAATTGTATACTATTCTACTGCTTGGCTATGCCATGATTTCTTCACCCAACTCTGTATCAGTGAACATTTAGGCTGGCTTCAGTTTTTCACTAGTAAAAAATTGGCTGCAACAACCATCTTTGTAAACATACATTTGAACATTTAAATAGCACCCAAGAGATAAACAACCTAAGGAGAATCTTTTTTTTATCTTGCAAGCAACATTTTAAAGCCCATTATTTGTTAGGTGCATAAAATAGTAAACCAGATCTAATTTAAAAGGAAACAGAAGGAAGAAGAAGAGAGGGAGAAATACGGGCTCTTAGCTACTTTCCTTCACTGTTAGCTTCAGGGATTAGAAACTACCTGCATATCTTCCATGAACCTCCTTTTTTGCTTTTTAGAGCATGAGTATAAAGATACCAATCCTTCAGAAAGACATTGGAAGAAGGCAGTCTGTCTTCAATTTACCAACAAAATAATCACCATTCAAATCTAGGTGTCATGCCTCATTCTGGGTGTTTGTGAGTCTGAAATTTGAGGACCACGAACCTAGCACAGAAACATCCTAGATCCTTTCTCATTGATGCTTCCATCAGGCTTCCTCCTGGACCCTTCCTAGAAAACATTTTTTTCATTCTTTACTTGGAGACAAGACTAATTTTCTTTTTTCCTACCTGATATTGCCTCCCCTATCCCCTCTAACATCCTTATTCATAAGCCAGGTGCCTTTTCTCTTCTCCAATTTCTATAGCACTAAACACAATATTTTTATTATTTTCACACCTTTTACTGATTCTAGTAATTTTAGGGAAATAAAAAAAATATTGCAAATGTGAAGATGTGGCATATACTGAGGAAATCCTTAAAATTTTCAAAATAATTGCTCCTGGTTTCTAGCAAAATAAATGTGGTTCTAGGCCCCTACTCCCTCAAGCCCACAATACCCCACTCCTCCCTTTTTTTACTGTTCAGTTTTCTTCCTCCCTAAATCTCCCACCTTTCTATAACAAAATGTGAGTCAGTAAAGGAGGTGACATGCTGAGTAGTAGAAGGCACAAAATTTGGAATTCTTCAGACATGAGTTTAATCTTACCTCTTTTTGTTAAAGCTCTGGACTTTTAGCAAACTGCTTCAACACTCAGGGCCCTAGTTTCCTCATCCATATACTGAGGATAATAATAATACCTACCCTAGAGGGCAAAGAGTAATGATTAGCACACATAAAAACCCAACAGAGATTGCCTTTGGCACTCCCTAATATCACCCTGCTTGTTTAACTTATATGCGGATACATCATGAGAAACACTGGGCTGAAAGAAGCACAAGCTGGAATCACGATTGCCAGGAGAAATATCAATAACCTCAGATATGCAGATGACACCACCCTTATGGTAGAAAGTGAAGAGGAACTAAAAAGCTTCTTGTTGAAAGTGAAAGAGGAGAGTAAAAAAGTTGGCTTAAAGCTCAACATTCAGAAAACGAAGATCATGGCATCTGGTCCCATCACTTCATGGCAAATAGATGGGGAAACAGTGGAAACAGTGGCTGAATTTATTTGGGAGGGGCTCCAAAATCACTGCAGATGGTGACTGCAGCCATAAAATTAAAAGATGCTTACTCCTTGGAAGGAAAGTTATGACCAACCTAGACAGCGTATTGAAAAGCAGAAACATTACTTTGCCAACAAAGGTCCATCAGTCAAGGCTATGGTTTTTCCAGTGGTCATGTATGGATGTGAGAGTTGGACTGTGAAGAAAGCTGAGTGCCGAAGAAGTGATGCTTTTGAACTGTGGTGTTGGAGAAGACTCTTGAGAGTCCCTTGGATTACAAGGAGATGCAACAGTCCATTCTAAAGGAGATCAGTCCTGGGTGTTCTTTTGGAGGAACGATGCTAAAGCTGAAACTCCAGTACTTACTTTGGCCACCTCATGTGAAGAATTGACTCATTGGAAAAGACTGACCCTGGGAGGAATTGGGAGCAGGAGGAAAAGGGGACGACAGAGGATGAGATGGCTGCATGGCACCACCGACTCGATAGACGTGAGTTTGAGTGAACTCCGGGAGTTGGTGATGGACAGGGAGGCGTGCTGCAATTCATGGGGTCGCAAAGAGTCAGACATGACTGAGCAATTGAACTGAACTGAATAGTTACTATAGGGAAACAGTACACATGAAATTGTAAGAAATTAAGTGTTCCCCAAATTAAATTGTTCAGAATGCTTTGTCAAAAGATTGAATTACATGTTTTCTGACAATGTGCCTTCCAAATTTTAAAAAGAAAGGAAAAAATTTCACTATGCCTATTTATAAGCTATTTTTGTGTTTCTAGTCTGTTTATAAAAGTCTTTTTCAGTTTTTCTTCAAAGTGAGTACTTCATATTCTGTTAGATACTAAACACAATTAATGGTCAACTTCATGAGATTTGAAATGCAGATCTTCTTAAACTTCTTGCAGATAAGAAATATGCTAGTTAATGAATCTTTGTCTACACATTTTTCCAAATTTTTCCACAAGTAAAATGTCTAGAATGAGAAAATAAGGGAAGAAAAAATTGATAACAGATTCAGTTGTTGGTTCTTAGACTAAAGCAATAAACAAGGCAAACTTATAATCCTGATCAAGGGGGAAAAAAAAAACCAGAAAACAAGGCAAACTTCAGAAATGAAACAGGTAGATAACATAAATGCTTAGATTTTTTAAAGAATAGGAGGATGAGGGAGGGGAAATTGAAGGAATGTGGTCAAAAATTTCAAACTTCCAGTTAAATACGTACTAGAGATTCTTTTTTTTTTTTTTTTTACTTTACAATATTGTATTGATTTTGCCATAGAGATTCTAAAGGAGATGGTCCTGGAGTTCTTTGGAAGGACTGATGCTGAAGCTGAAACTCCAGTACTTTGGCCACCTCATGAGAAGAGTTGACTCATTGGAAAAGACTCTGATGCTGGGAGGGATTGGGGGCAGGAGGAGAAGGGGACGACAGAGGATGAGATGGCTGGATGGCATCACTGACTCGGTGGACGTGAGTCTGAGTGAACTCCGGGAGTTGGTGATGGACAGGGAGGCCCGGCGTGCTGCGATTCATGGGGTCGCAAAGAGTTGGACAAGACTGAGCGACTGAAATGAACTGAACTGAACTGAACTGAGAGATATAATGTAGAACATAATGAGTATAATTAGTGTTATATATAATATATGCAAAAGTTGTTAAGAGAGTAAATACTAACAATTATCACACAGATAAAAATTCTTTTGCTTCTTTTATTTTTGACCATATCTAGAGATGATAGGTGCTGAGTAAACTTCTGTGTTAATCATTTCACAATATATGTAAGATAAGCCATCATGTTGTACACCTTAAACTTGGGCAGTGATGGGAGCAGGGCATATCTAATCACACAGATATAGTTAGTTAAACTTTGACAAAGGCAATTGCATGGAGAAAGGATAGTCTTTTCATCAAATGGTTCCAAAACAAATGGATGTCCACATATCAAAAATGAACACTGAAATATATATTATACTTTATATAAACAATAACTCAAAATAGGCTATAGACCTAAATGTAAAATGTAAAACTATGAGTCTTCTCGAATAAACTTGTGGAAATATCTACAAGATTAGATTATATTAGACCTTAGATTAGACAAAGATTTCTTACATATGACACCAAAAGCGTACTGAATTTTTTTTAATTGTTAAATAGAGATTTGTTAATATTAAAAAAAATCTTTTTCTGAGGGCACAACAAAATCGAGCTTAAAAGCTGAAAAGAGCTTGTTTCATTCTTATTTGAATAAAACAGAATTCAACAACACATTAAAATGATCATACACCATGATCAAATCAGATTTGTCACTGGGATGCAAGGATTCTTCAGTATACACAGGTCAATACATGGGATACACCATATTAACAAATTGAAAGATTCATTTATGATACAGTGAAGTCGCTCAGTCATGTCCGACTCTTTGCTACCCCGTGGACTATAGCCTACCAGGCTCCTCCATCCATGGGATTTTCCAGGCAAGAACACTGGAGTGGGTTGCCATTTCCTTTTTCAGGAGACCTTCATGACCCAGGGATTGAACCCAGGTCTCCTGCATTGTAGGCAGACACTTTAACGTCTGAGTCATAAAAACTCTTCAAAAAATGGGCATAGAAGGAATCTACCTAAACTTAATAAAGGCCATATATGATGATAAACTGACAACAAACATTATTCTCAATGGTGAAAAGCTCAAAACATCCCCTCTAAAAGAAGAGAAGGGTGCCCACTCTCACCACTATTATTCAACATAATTTTGGAAGTCCTGGCTATGGCATAGAAGAAAAATAAATAAAAAGAATCCAGATTGGAAAAAAAGTAAAACTCTCATAATTTTCAGAAGATATGATACTATGTA
The DNA here is from genome assembly GCF_032405125.1 of Capricornis sumatraensis. NCBI lineage: Eukaryota > Metazoa > Chordata > Mammalia > Artiodactyla > Bovidae > Capricornis > Capricornis sumatraensis. The sequence continues at coordinate 142,453,932 of NC_091072.1, read as the reverse complement.
TAGGACACTCTAAAGATAGCATCAGAAAATTACTAGAGCCTAAAGATAGCATCAGAAAATTACTAGAGCTAATCAGAGAATTTAGCAAAGTTGCAGGATACAAAATCAATACATAGAAATCACTTGCATTCCTATACACTAACAATGAAAAATCAGAAAGAGAAATTAAGGAATCAATCCCATTGCAACAAAAAGAATAAAATACCTAGATTGGTTTGGCTATTTGGGATCTTTTGTGACACCAAATAAACCTGCCTATGGAAACAAAGGAGCTGTACACAGAAAGCTAAGTCACAAAAGAAAGAAATCAAAGATGATATAAACAGATGGACAAATATTCTGTGTTCCCTGGGTTGGAAGAATAAATATTGTGAAAATGGCTATATTACCAAATGCAAGCCTGGCTTGGAGAATTTTGAGCATTACTTTACAGGCGTGTGAGATGAGTGTAATTGTGTGGTAGTTTGAGTAGTCGTTGGCATTGCCTTTCTTTGGGATTAGAATGAAAACGGACCTTTTCCAGTCCTGTGGCCACTGCTGAGTTTTCCAAATTTGCTGGCATATTGAGTGCAGCACTTTCACAGCATCATCTTTCAGGATTTGAAATAGCTCAACTGGAATTCCATCACCTCCACTAGCTTTGTTCGTAGTAACGGTTTCTAAGGCCCACTTGACTTCACATTACAGGATGTCTGGCTCTAGGTGAGTGATCACACCATCATGATTATCTGGGTCGTGAAGAACTTTTTTGTACAGTTCTGTGTAATCTGTCTGAGCCACCAGGGAAACTTATGGGCGGGTCACGGAGGAGAGGTCTGACAGAATGTGGTCCACTGGAGAAGGGAATGGCAAACCTCTTCAGTATTCTTGCCTTGAGAACCCCATGAACAGTATGAAAAGGCAAAATGATAGGATACTGAAAGAGGAATTCCCCTGCTCAGTAGTGCCCAAAATGCTACTGGAGATCAGTGGAGAAAAAACTCCAGACAGAATGAAAGGATGGAGCCAAAGCAAAAACGATACCCAGCTGTGGATGTGACAGGTGACAGAAGCAAGGTCCGATGCTATAAAGAGCAATATTGTGTAGGAACCTGAAATGTCAGGTCCATGAATCAAGGCAAATTGGAAGAGGTCAAACAGGAGATGGCAAGAGTGAACGTCAACATTCTAGGAATCAGCAAACTAAAATGGACTGGAATGGGTGAATTTAACTCAGATGACCATTATATCTACTACTGCAGGCAGGAATCCCTCAGAAGAAATGGAGTAGCCATCATGGTCAACCAAAGAGTCCGAAATGCACTACTTGGATGCATACTCAAGAACGACAGAATGATCTCAGTTCATCTCCAAGGCAAACCATTCAATATCACCGTAATCCAAGCCTATTCCCCAACCAGTAACGCTAAAGAAGCTGAAGTTGAATGGTTCTATGAAGACCTACAAGATCTTTTAGAACTAACACCCAAAAAAGATGTCCTTTTCATTATAGGGGACTGGAATGCAAAAGTAGGATGTCAAGAAATACCTGGAGTAATGGGCAAATTTGGCCTTGGAATGTGAAATGAAGCAGGGCAAAGACTAATAGAGTTTTGCCAAGAAAATGCACTGGTCATAGCAAACACCCTCTTCCAACAACACAAGAGAAGACTCTACACATGGACATCACCAGATGGTCAACACCGAAATCAGGTTGATTATATTCTTTGCAGCAAAAGATGGAGAAGCTCTATACAGTCAACAAAAACAAGACCAGAGCTGACTGTGGCTCAGGTCATGAACTCCTTATTGCCAAATTCAGACTTAAATTGAAGAAAGTAGGGAAAACCGCTAGACCATTCAGGTATGACCTAAATGAAATCCCTTATGATTATACAGTGGAAGTGAGAAATAGATTTAAGGGCCTAGATCTGATAGATAGAGTGCCTGATGAGCTATAGAATAAGGTTTGTGACATTGTACAGGAGACATGGATCAAGACCATTTCCATGGAAAAGAAACATAAAAAAGCAAAATGGCTATCTGGAGAGGCCTTAAAAATAGCTGTGAAAACAAGAGAAGCAAAAAGCAAAGGAGAAAAGGAAAGATATAAGCATCTGAATGCAGAGTTCCAAAGAATAGCAAGAAGAGATAAGAAAGCCTTCTTCAGAGATAAATGCAAAGAAATAGAGGAAAAGAACAGAATGGGAAAGACTAGAGATCTCTTCAAGAAAATTAGAGATGCCAAGGGAACATTTCATGCAAAGATGAGCTCAATAAAGGACAGAAATGGTATGGACCTAACAGAAGCAGAAGATATTAAGAAGAGGTGGCAAGAATACACAGAAGAACTGTACAAAAAAATCTTCACGACTCAGAAAATAATGATGGTGTGATCACTCACCTAGAGCCAGACATCCTGGAATGTGACATCAAGTGGGCCTTAGAAAGCATCACTACGAACAAAGCTAGTGGAGGTGATGGAATTCCAGTTGAGCTATTTCAAATCCTGAAAGATGATGCTGTGAAAGTGCTGCACTCAATATGCCAGCAAATTTGGAAAACTCAGCAGTGGCCACAAGACTGGAAAATGTCCATTTTCATTCTAATCCCAAAGAAAGGCAATGCCAAAGAATGATCAAACTACCACACAATTGCACTCATCTCACATGCCAGTAAAGTAATGTTTAAAATTCTCCGAGCCAGGCTTCAGTAATATGTGAACAGTGAACTTCCTGATGTTCAAGCTGCTTTTAGAAAAGACAGAGGAGCCAGAGATCAAATTGCCAACATCCACTGGATCATGGAAAAAGCAGGAGAGTTCCAGAGAAACATCTATTTCTGCCTTATTGACTATGCCAAAGCCTTTGACTGTATGGATCACAATAAACTGTGGAAAATTTGGAGAGAGATGGGAATACCAGACCACCTGACCTGCCTCTTAAGAAATCTGTATGCAGGCCAGGAAGCAACAGTTAGAACTGGACATGGAAAAACAGACTGGTTCCAAATAGGAAAAGGAGTATATCAATGCTATATATTGTCATCCTGCTTATTTAACTTCTATGCAGAGTACATTATGAGAAATGCTGGACTGGAAGAAACACAAGCTGGAATCAAGATTGCCAGGGAAAATATCAATAACCTCATGTATGCAGATAACACCACCCTTATGGCAGAAAGTGAAGAAGAACTAAAATGCCTCTTGATGAAAGTGAAAGAGGAGAGTGGAAAAGTTGGCTTAAAGCTCAACATTCAGAAAACAAAGATCATGGCATTTTGTCCCATCACTTCATGGGAAATAGATGGGGAAACAGTGAAAACAGTGTCAAACTTTATTTTGGGCAGCTCCAAAATCACTGCAGAAGGTGACTGCAGGCATGAAATAAAAGACCCTTACTCCTTGGAAGAAAAGTTATGACCAACCTAGACAGCATATTGAAAAGCAAAGACATTACTTTGCCAACTAAGGTCTGTCTGGTCAAGGCTATGGTTTTTCCAGTGGTCATGTATGGATGTGAGAGTTGGACTGTGAAGAAGGCTGAGCACCGAAGAATTGATGCTTTTGAACTGTGGTGTTGGAGAAGACTCTTGAGAGTCCCTTGGACTGCAAGGAGATCCAACCAGTCCATTCTGAAGGAGATCAGCCCTGGCATTTCTCTGGAAGGAATGATGCTAAAGCTGAAACTACAGTACTTTGGTCACCTCATGCGAAGAGTTGACTCATTGGAAAAGACTCTGATGCTAGGAGGGATTGTGGGCAGGAGGAGAAAGGGATGACAGAGGATGAGATGGCTGGATGGCATCACTGACTCGATGGACGTGAATCTGAGTGAACTCCGGGAGTTGGTGATGGACAGGGAGGCCTGGTGTGCTGCGATTCATGGGGTCGCAGAGTCGGACATGAATGAGTGACTGAACTGAACTGAACTGAACAGATTTTGGGTTGTTGTGTGTACATTTTCATTTGTTTCTGTGCATATTTTGATCTCTTTTTTGATTTCTTCTGTGATTTGTTATTCAGCAGCATGTTTTTCAGCCTCCATATGTTGAAATTTTTAATAGTTTATTTCCTGTAATTGAGATCTAATTTTACTGCATTGTGATCATAAAAGATGCTTGGAGTGATTTCAATTTTTTTTCAATTTTCCAAGGCTAGATTTATGGCCAAGGATGTGATCTATCTTCAAGAAGATTCTGTGTGTGCTTAGGAAAAAGGTGAAATTCATTGTTTTGGGGTGAAATGTCCTATAGATATCAATTAGGTCTAACTGGCCTATTGTATCATTTAAAGTTTGTGTTTCCTTGCTAATTTTCTGTTTAGTTGATCTGTCCATAGGTGTGAGTGGGGTTTAAAGTCTCCCACTATTATTGTGTTATTGTTAATTTGTCCTTTCATCCTTGCTGGCATTTGTCTTACATATTGCAGTGCTCCTATGTTGGGTGCATATATATTTATAATTGTTATATCTTCTTCTTGGATGGATCCTTTGATCATTATGTAGTGGCCTTCTTTGTCTCTTTTCACAGCCTTTGTTCTAAAGTCTATTTTATCTGATATGAGTATTGGTACTCCTGCTTTCTTTTGGTCTCTATTTGTGTGGAATATCTTTTTCCAGCCCTTCACTTTCAGTCTGTATGTGTCCCTTGTTTTGAAGTGAATCTTTTGTAGACAGCATATATACGGGTCTTGATTTTGTATCCTTTCAGCCAGTCTTTGTCTTTTGGTTGGGGCATTCAACCCATTTACGTTTAAGGTAATTATTGATAAGTATGATCCCGTTGCCATTTACTTTGTTGTTTTGGGTTTGAGTTTATACACCTTTTTTGTGTTTTCTTTCTAGAGAAGATCCTTTAGCATTTGTTGGAGAGCTGGTTTGGTGGTGCTGAATTCTTTCAGCTTTTGCTTGTTTGTAAAGCTTTTGATTTCTCCTTCATATTTGAATGAGATCCTTGCTGGGTACAGTAATCTGGGATGTAGGTTATTTTCTTTCATCACTTTAAGTATGTCCTGCCATTTCCTCTTGGCCTGAAGAGTTTCTATAGAAAGATCAGCTGTTATCCTTATGGGAATCCCTTTGTGTGTTATTTGTTGTTTTTCCCTTTCTGCTTTCAATATTTGTTCTTTGTGTTTGATCTTTGTTAATTTGATTAATATGTGTCTTGGGGTGTTTCGCCTTGGGCTTATCCTGTTTGGGACTCTCTGGGTTTCTGAGGCTTGGGTGATAATTTCCTTCCCCATTTTAGGGAAGTTTTCAACTATTATCTCCTCAAGTATTTTCTCATGGTCTTTCTTTTTGTCTTCTTCTTCTGAGAATCCTATGATTCTAATGTTGGGGCAATTAGCATTGTCCCAGAGGTCTCTGAGATTGTCCTCATTTCTTTTAACTCATTTTTCTTTTTTCTCTCTGATTCATTTATTTCTACCATTCTATCTTCTAATTCACTAATCCTATTTTCTGCCTCTGTTATTCTACTATTTGTTCCCTCCAGATTGTTTTTGATATCATTTATTGCATTATTCATTATATATTGACTCTTTTTTATTTCTTCTAGGTCCTTGTTAAACCTTTCTTGCATCTTCTCAATCCTTGTCTCCAGGGTTATTTATCTGTGATTCCATTTTGTTTTCAAGATTTGGGATCATTTTCACTATCATTATTTGAATTCTTTATCAGGTAGATTCCCTATCTCTTCCTCTTTTGTTTGGTTTGGTGGGCATTTCTCCTGTTCCTTTACCTGCTGGGTATTCCTCTGTCTCTTCATCTTGTTTAGATTGCTGTGTTTGGGGTGGACTTTCTGTATTCTGGCAGTTTGTGGAGTTCTCTTTGTTGTGGAGTTTCCTCGCTGTGGGTGGGGTTGTATGGGTGGCTTATCAAGGTTTCCGGGTTAGGGAAGCTTGTGTCAGTGTTCTGGTGGTTGGGGCTGGGCTTATTCTCTTTGGAGTGCAATGAAGTGTCTAGTAATGAGTTATGAGATGTCAATGGGTTTGGAGTGACTTTGGGCAGCCTGTATATTGAAGCTCAGGGCTATGTTCCTGTGTTGCTGGAGAATTTGCATGGTATGTCTTGCTCTGGAACTTGTTGGCTCTTGGGTGGTGCTCGGTTTCAGTGTAGGTATGGAGGCATTTGATGAGTTCCTGTCAGTTAATGTTCCCTGGAGTCAGGTGTTCTCAGGATTTGGACTTAAGCCTCCTTCTTCTGGTTTTCAGTCTTATTTTTACAGTACCCTCAAGACTTCTCCCGGAGAAGGCAATGGCACCCTACTCCAGTACTCTTGCCTGAAAAATCCCATGGATGGAGGAGCCTGGTGGGCCACAGTCCATGGGGTCGCTAAGAGTCAGACACGACTGAGCAACTTCACTTTCACTTTTCACTCTCATGCATTGGAGAAGGAAATGGCAACCCACTCCAGTGTTCTTGTCTTGAGATTCCCAAGGATGGGGGAGCCTGGTGGGCTGCCATCTATGGGGTCGCACAGAGTCAGACACGACTGAAGTGGCTTAGCAGCAGCAAGACTTCTCCATCTATATAGCACCATTCATAAATCATCTAGGTTAAAGATAAAAAGTTTCTCCACAGTGAGATACACCCAGAGAGGTTCACAGAGTTACACAGAGAAGAGGAGAGGGAGGAGGGCGGTAGAGGTGACCAGGATGAGATGAGGTGGAATCAAAAGAGGAGAGAGCAAGCTAGGCAGTAATCACTTCCTTATGTGCTCTCCACAGTCTGGGCCACTCAGAGATGTTCACAGAGGTGGCCAGGGGGAATCAAAAGGAGAGAGAGAGATCCAGCCAGTTATCAGTTCCCTAAGTGTTCTCCACAGTCCAGAACACACAAAGAGATTCACAGAGTTGGGTAGAGAAGAGAGGGGTTAGGGAGGAGACAGAGGCAACCTGGTGGAGAAAAAGGAGAGTCTAAAGGGGGAGAGAGCAGTCAAGCCAGTAATCTCGCTCGAAAGTTAAAATGAGTACCGAAGACTGGGTTCTTAAAGGTACAAAATTTATAACAAATACCAAAAAGCAAAGATTAAAAATCTAGAGTAGAGGTTGGATTTTCAAAAATACAATAAAAAAGAGGGGAAAAAAATTCACAAAAATTATAAAATATATATATGTATATGAAGTTTGCTTTTAAAAATACGGTCTCTCTTTTAAAAAAAAGTAATAGGTTATAAACATGAAAATTAAAGGAGTAATAGAGGACTTAAAAATAAAAAAATTAAAGAATGATAGTAAAAATAGTTAAAACATTTTCTCTGGTGTTGTTGTGGGCAGTGTGGGGTCAGTTCATTTTCAGATAGTTCCTTGATCTGGCTTATATTTCTCAAGATCTATAGGCCCCTTCCTATGTAGTTGGTACTATCTACAGGGTTTTAATCTATTGCTCCTGTCACTTCCAAGGAGGGTCCCTCTATTTTAGCTTCTTTTGTTTGCCGGTCTATTCAGTGTCTAACTTCCGCCCTCGCACAAGGGGGCAGTGATGGACACATTTTTAGGCTCACTTGTTCAGTCGTGCTGTGGGGAGGGAGGGACTCTGCAAACAAATGACACTGGCGTGTGCTCGCAGTGTCTCGGCCACACTGGGTCTGCCCCCGCTCACGGCGTGTGTGCTTTCTCTGTCTGCACTGCTTAGGCTCTAGGTTGCTCTGCCAGGATCTGTCTGAGGCCGGCTCTGGGTTGTATGCACTTCCCAGGTCTAAGCCGCTCAGGTTCAGGCACTCAGGTAGTCCTCAGAGGCACAGACTCGGTTGGGCCTGAGTTTTGTGCCCTTCCCAGATCCGAGCAGCTCAGGTGACCAGGTGTTTGGCGAGTGCAGTTGTTATGACTTTTCGCCTCCCCTGTCTCTGCCGCTCGGTTTTCTGGGTGTACAACCAGCACACCTTCCCAGGCGGATGTTGACCATCCAGAATCCCAAGAAGTCTTGGTTAGCAAAGAAGCCTGCTTGCAGTTTAGTAGACGATGCCTCTCTAGGGCCGCGACTGTCCCCTTCCGACTCTGGCTGCCCTTGCCTGCCTGTCACCGGAGAGGGATGGGCAGTCTGCAGCCGACTAACTCTGGTCAGTCCTTTGTTCTGTGAGCGGGCCTGGCGGTGTCTTTGGTTAGGGCTTTTCACTTGGTAGTTATCCCAGAGTCTGGTTTGCTATCCCAAGCAAATTTATTTCCCTCAGATTACCCTTGGGGCGTTCAGGCCAGGTCCTTACTCTAAGCAATGCAGCCCACGCCTTCCTGCCCAGCCCCAGCTTGCTAGTGGCGGGTGCAGGCATCTGCGCTGCTTCTCCGCTGGGGGAGTTACCGTTGGGCACGTGATCTGTGGGTCTTAATTATTTATTTATTTTTCCTCCTGGTTATGTGCCCTCTGTGGTTCCAAGGCTCGCCACAGACTCGGCAGTGAGAGTGTTTCCTGGTGTTTGGAAACCTCTCTCTTTTAAGACTCCCTTCCCAGGACAGAGCTCTGTCCCTACCTCTTTTGTCTCTCTTTTTGTCTTTTACATTTTTTCCTACCTCCTTTCGAAGACAATGGGGTGCTTTTCTGGGTGCCTGATGTCCTCTGACAGCATTTGAAGTTGTTTTGTGGAATTTACTCAGCGTTCAAATGTTCTTTTGATGAATTTGTGGGGGAGAAAGTGGTCCCCCACCCTATTCCTCTGCCATTTTAGGACCGCCTCCTAATTACAGTTTCTTAAAGGTTTCTTCTACTCCTCATATTGTCTGTTTCCTCTGAACTCTTCTACTCTTTCTTTACTTGAGCTTTATTTGATAGAGATATTCCTCAAATGTCTGATGATTGTTTTCTGTTCACATGTCAGAGTTAGACACTAAGAAGATCAGAAAACTCTGTATGCATGAAAAGAATTTTTGTAGAATCTTGTGCCTCACAGTAGGATGATTGAGTGGCATGATACCTTGTTGAGACTTATTTCCAGGTGCTCTCTCTCAGATATCCCTGAATCTTCAGAAGAATCTTCCGTCTCCTGTTTAGGAAGCATAATCCTCACACTGGCACTTTGGAGCTGGCCAGAGGTTGGACATCCTCCATTTATTATAATTTTTATTTATTTGTAAAGGGTTTTTTAATATGCTTAGTCACTTACCCATGTCTGACTCTTTGTGATCCCATGAACAGTAGCCCACCAGGCTTCTCTGTCCATGGGATTCTCCAGGCAAGAATGCTGAAGTGGGTTGCCATTTCCTTCTCCATTTTTTAATGTAGACCATTTTTAAAGTCTTTATGGAGTTTGTTACAATATTGCTTCTGTTTTCTGTTTTGACTTTTTGGCCCTGAGGGCATGTGTGATCTTTTCTCCCCAGCCAGGAATCAAACCCATACCCTGTGCATTGGAAAGTCAAGTCTTAACCACTGGACCACCAGGGACATCCCATCTCCATTTATTTTATAGGCTTTCATTGACTGCCAGGTTTGTTTAATAGAATGTCACTTATATCTTTTAATGTAACAGTTGTCCCCAAGTCTAGTGCCTCTCTGATTCAGTTTTCCTATAGAATAAATTTACTCTCTCCACTGCAATAAGAGAGGATATGAACCTGTTTCCTACCACGTGTCTCCCCACCATCATCACTCCTCCTCTAATCTAATCTCACCAGAGTTCTGTAAGACCATCAGCTGACTTCTATTTGGTACCACTGTCCCCACCCTCAGAAGTGCACAGCTAACGGAGTGTTACCTTTCTCCTTTCTGGTATGTCACTAGCCAATCTGCCAGTTTCCCATCTGTGTATATATATATGGCTGTATATATTACAGTCTGTATATATTATGGCTTTTAATTGTACTATATATTTTGTCAAAGATGATATTGCATTTCTGTTTCTTTACCTGTTGTTTTTGTTTAGACTTTGAGGAAAAAAGGATAGGAAATGTTTTACTATTAACCTATAAGTCACTCTCAGCTATATGTTAGGAAAGCAGTTGACCAATAGGCTAAGAAAGCAAAGCAAAAGGCTGCCTGACAGAGGTTTATAAACCAAGGCTCCTGTTCCCATCCTTCCACTCAAACAGCTCACACCAGGGTAACCAATGACTTCCAAGTTGCTGAAGTCAATGGACATTTTTCAGTCATTATCTTAACTTGCTTCTCAGGAACAATAGGACATTTTGTCCTATTTAAACACTCTTTCCTTTGGCTCCATGATGCTGTATATACCTGTTTCATATCTAACTCTCTGATTGCTCTTCTTATTTCTTTCATTTATCAAATATTTATTTAATATTCATCAAATATTTATTTAATATTTATCAAATATTTCTTGAGTCCCTCCTATACACCAGCTATTCTACTAGGAGTTTAGGATGTAAGGATGAATACAAAATCCTGATTCCCACTGTCTAGGAGTTAAAGCCTTGCATGTCCTTTGCAGATGCATCTGTTTACATTTAGCCATGAAATTATGAAATTCCTCTAGTTTTGTTTTAGACTCTTTTCTCATTATATACTATCATCTTAGAAATTTTGATCCTTTAAAAAAAAAAACAGTGACAGATATGTTAATCAACTTCATTATGGTAATCCTTTCACTATGCATGGGTATATCAAATCATTGTACCATACACTTTAATTCTATACAATACTTTTTATGGAACATTTTACAAACTTTTGTGTCATTCTTGCCCAATGAATATGTTAAATTACACAGTAAAGGGAGGAATAAAGGTCAAGCAAGGGGCAGCATGGTAGGTGTTGGTGACTCTGTGATATATTGTGAGAATCAGTCAACTTTTGCTGGCTTCAAAGACATAAGAGGGCTATGGAAAGTGGGAAAGGAAATTGATTCTTCCAACAAGTCTCCAGAAAGGAACTCAGCCCTGCCAACACATTGTCTTAAACTCAGTGAGATACCTTTCAGAATTGTGAGCTACAAAACTATAAAATAAGAGGTTTATATATTATTTTAATCTACTATGTTTGTGGTAGTTTGTTATACTAGAGATGGAAACACCAATATATTTTCCATAGGCTCATTTCATACTTTGCTGTGGCCGGAAAGAGTTAGTGTCTGATTACAGAGTCCTTTGGATGGCAAAAAGATCAAACCAGTCAATCCTAAAGGAAATCAACCCTGAATATTCACTGGAAGGACTGATGCTGACGTTGAAGCTCCAATACTTTGCCACCTGTTGTGAAGAGCTGACTCATTGGGAAAGACCCTAATGCTGGGAAAGATTGAGGATAGGCAGAGAAGGGGACAACAGGGAATGAGATGGTTGGATGACATCATCAACTCAATGGACGTGAGTTTGAGCAAACTGGGAGATAGTGAAGGACAGAAAATTCTGACATGCTGCAGACCATGGGGTTGCAAAGAGTTGGACAGGACTCAGCAACTAAACAACATAAAGTATGTATCAGAGAGGAATAAAATGGTTACTGGCATTAAAACAAGGCAACTAAGCAATATGTTGCCTTGTAAAATAACCTCCCTCCTCAAAATTCAGTCAGTGCAGATAAATATTTATTGAGCCTGTTTTAAATGTGACATGTTTGAGAGATACCTTTCTTCTGTTTGTGTATTGTCAATCTCTGCCACTCTGTTTATCCTCAAGTGGGTATATTCCGTGTCTCACTAGTCTTTTAGAATTATCCAAGCTCCTGTGATGGAATGGAAGTCTTGTTCAAAGGCTCAGAACCTTCTTGGAAAATTGTGGTTAATAGAGCAACAGTCACAGGTATGAGAATCTGCTTCATTTTCTAAACTGAAAAACAAAACAAAAAAAAAAACATGAGTTCCCAAGAGACAAGAACCTAGTGTTCAAAAGATCAAGCTCATCTTTCCAATTTCCCACTGTGACCATGGGCATGTGACTTAATTTCTTAAAGGTGTAAATTCCTTATTCTCCCTCCTCTTCTCTGAGCCTTAAGCAATATACCTGCACACCGTCCAGGTTTACATTTTACTACACGAAGAAATCACTTTAGAAATCTCCCCAAAAGCCAGAAGTGAGGCAGAGTATTAAAACGGGGACCTCTTAATTGAGAGCTTCTGGGTTGTATGACTTTTAATTGAATTATATATATTTATAAATCAGAAAATCTGATGCCTTTTCCTCAGGCTGTCCCTTAAAAACATTCCAGGGACTGGACTAGAATCCTCATATTAGAGAGACAGGAAATCTTGGAAAACTCAGAGGAGAGAACTTGTTTATCCTATGCCTATTTGATGACCAAAAATCCAGACAGTTAGACTTGGAAGGTAAACCTCAGAGAGGAAAGAAGCTGACTTTCATCTCCATATTAAAATTATAGCTGATCTTAGCATCTTGAAAATTTTAAATTGGAATCCTTTCCAAGTGGATTAATACCAGCATTGAAAATGGTATGAAATTCCTAATAAGTATCAGAGACAAGAGAGAAGAAACTTACTAAAAAAAACTGCATTGAACTTGTTCGGAGATACTGGGTCATCTGTAATTAAGAAATGACTTTTATTCACTTTCAGTAAATATCATTCAGAGTGTAATTGTCATTCATCTCACAGCCTCAAGTAGCCTCCTAGGAATGGCAGCAAAACCTGCCTCCTCTTAACTGCCGAGTCACTCTCCCCTGCCCGAAGTCCCACCAGTGGAAATGAAGCACAACAGCACTTCACGAGAAAGATTTGGTTAAAGAGCTGGTCTCCATTGACATTTAGAAGTCCCTGAGAGTCGCACATGACTGGTCATACCTTCATGTGAAGAAACATATTCTCTCTTCTCCCCCCAAAGTGGATTCGCTAGTGAACATGGTGCCTGGCTGAGAAGGGTATAGACATGGTAAGAGTACCTAGCCCAGTCCCACTTCTTGAGTCTGTCCTGGAGTGCCTCCCAAGAAAAAAATTCCTCAAAGGCCAAGAAGAGCAAAAAAGAGAGGTCTTTGAACTTGCCTCATGCTTCAGTCACAGGCTCTTCAGAGTAACCAACTAGCAGTGACACCTTCTAGAAATAAAGGAGTAAATTTCCTGATTTAAAAGGTTAAAATCTCCATAGATTTACTCTTCCTATTAAAAACCAAAGCTTCTCAATATATACATGTATCAAATAATTGTTACACACCATAAACTTATAAAATATTTTATGGCAATTATATCAATAAAACTGGGGGGAAATTATTTTAAAAAATCAATGCATTATAGGAAAAACAAAACTGCAAAGCTTATTGGTAATTGGCACAGTTGAAAGGATCTCTAGATAAACGAGTTACAGGGTCCAATACATTAGCAGAAATGACAGAATGGATCTGGGCCATAAGACTGCTTCATACTCCTATAGTCAAACACGAGTGTTTTCCTAATATCCCATGGGATGGAGGTGGTGGTGGGGATGCAGGAGGGACAAAGAACTAACTTACATTAACTTTTCAATCAATTACTACAGACTGGGTAGTTAGAGCATAGTACTCAGGTGGAGCTCCATTTTGCAAATGAGGTATACTCTACAAGGAAAATAATTAGTGGAAGAGGAAGAATTTAAAGCCAGAAAACCAATCTTTTTTAATTGGCCCTCTGGCCTCCTTCAATACAATTTCTAGATTCCTTCAACTAATATCTAAAGTACCCCCATATGCTTAGAGCTGTGCTGCAATACAGTAGATCTCAATAGATATTGGCTATTATTTAAGACATAAGAATCAGACTGTTTAGAAATTTGCATTTGCAAGTAAGAACCAAGGGTCTTTCTTAGCAAAAATTGCAGGCATTCTCTCAGACTATTGGGGTTTATTTGTAGGGGTAGAAAGCATTGAAATCTTATGACCTCCTGACTCATTGGCAGGCAGAAAATTGAAAAATAATGGCAGCTTAGGAGAGGGATGGACAGAGGTAGAACACTGCTTAATTCCTAAAGCTTTTAAATCAAAAAGCTTCTGTTCAGTCTATGGTCAAATAATATTTACATTTAGTGTAATATTTACTTCAAAATTCTGTTTGAAATGAATTGTAATCAACTGGAAAGGAAAAGGAAATTGTTAACCCCTTTACTGACACCACTTCCATTGACCCTACAGAGACATGAAGTAGCTTGTCCTTTCTAATGAATCCCAGAAAGTGGGTCCCAGAGTTCAGATCAGGACAGAAATTACAGCTGGAGCTAGGTTGATATTCAACTGGTTTCAATTCCTAGCATTCTGTGAAATACTTCAGTTTTCCTCAAGTTTCAGTGAATTTTTGACAAAATTTACTCTACCTCAGAGAACAAAGCCTCAAAAATACCCCTAAAGGTATAAATCACGATAGCACATTCCTTTGCAAATAGCTATGAACAAGGAAAGAGAGAGCAGGGAGACATTTCTACATTTTTGAAGACAGGAGTCCTCACTTGTGACCTGAGTGGCTTCTCCCTTAGAGCTGAGGGTGTTTAATTCCACATTAGCAGGCAATTCTAGGAAAACAGAATGGAGGATGGGTATGGTCACAGGCTTATGCTGGGAATCAAGTACACTGGAAAAAAGCAGGATTTCCCTCAATAATACAAAAGAGGGAGCCCACCAATCTCCACCCAGGCTTCCTGTGCCAGAACCCTCACTTACCAAAAGTCTGTGTGTTCTCCAAATACACTTCAGTGGTTGTTTCTGCATCTTCAGTGAAGTCATGGTGAGTAGTCAATTCTGATAGGCCAGTGGTTGACTCTAAGCCAATGGTTGACTGTAGGTGAGTGGTCGACTCCAGGTCAGTGGGGCTAATAGTTGACTGTAGGCCAGTGGTCGACTCCAGGTCAGTGGGGCCAGTAGTCAACTCTAGGCCAGAGGTTGACTCTAGGTCTGTGATTGACTCCAGGTTAGTGTGGCCAGTGGCTGACTCTGGGCCAGTGGTTAACTCCAAGTCAGTGGGGCCAGTGGTTAACTCTAGGCCAACTGTCAGCTCCAGGTCAGTGGGGCCAGCTATCAACTCTAGGCCAGTTGTCGACTCTAAGCCAGTTGTTGACTCTAGGCCTGTGGTTGACTCTAGGACAGTTGTTGATTCCAGGTCAGCGGGGACAGTGGTTGACTCCAGGTAAGTGGGACCAGTGGTTGACTCCAGGCCAGTGGTCAGTTCCAGGTCAGTGTTTAACTCTAAGCCGCTGGCTGACTCGAGGCCAGTGTACTCTATGTCAATGGCTGGCTCTAAGTCAGTGATGAATTCTTGAGGAGATAAGAAGGAAAAACAGCTCAAGTACTTTCTAGTGAGAATATTTCCACCATCTCCACACCCTTCCATTCATAGCTAGATCTTTTTCCAGGAAAAACATAGAACAGAAACGGGTATATTGAATCATACTAGTCTCCCCACAAGTTTCCCTTTTCCCAAGTGCTGGAATGTCCAGAAGACTACCTACCAAGAATATGCTCATAGGCTACTACTCCTCCCTCTTTGAGGGGCTGGTTTTGGAAGGAGCATTTTATACTATGTCTCTAAATATTAATCAGTCAGACTGCAATGGAATAAAATTTCAAAAACTCTCCTACATAAGGCTTTCAATTACTAAAACAAAATTCTCAGAGAAGGCAAGGAGCAAGGACAACAACTATTTCCAAGATGCAAAAGCAAGGATGGATTTGACTCTAAAATATGGCCTCCTACTATTTTCATTTAGCAGGCTATATTTAGTACTTCATTTTCCAGTCTGCCCCAGAGAATGCATAATCCAGTCATTCTGGAACTTGTGAACCATAAAAGCATCATAACCTGATGAACTTACAACCTGGGCCTGCTTGGGCTGGAATAAAAGACCGCAGTCCTCATGGCTGCCTAGTCCAGCAGGTTGTGGGCAGCCTGCCAATGAGGCCAAAATCATGTGCTCTAATTTAGTCATTTGCTTTATCATTCATTCATATGCAATAAAAAATCCAGACCCAGCAGTCGATAAATTGAGAGCTACAGGAGAAGAACTGGGAGAAAGTAGAGGGGAAAATCAGCACTTATATTTAAATGAATGAACACCCCTCCTCTTTTCTGTGTTTTTAAAAAATTAATTTTAATTGAAGGATAATTGCTTTACAATGTTGTTTTGGCTTCTACCATATAACAACATGAATCTGTCATAAGTGTACATGTCCCCTCCCTTTTGGAGCTCTTTCCCACCCACCACCCCCCCACTCCAATCCTATCTCATCCCTATAGGTTGCCACAGAGCACCACATTGAGCTCCCTGTGTTATACAGCAATTTCCCACTAGCTATCTATGTTGCATATGGTAATATATATGTTTCAATGCTATTCTCGCAATTCATCCTACCCTCTCCTTCCCTCACTGTGTCCACAAATCTGTTCTCTATGTCTGCATCTCTATTCCTGCCCTACAAATAGGTTCATCAGCATCATTTTTCTAGATTTCGTATATATGCATTAATATGCATCATTTGTTTTTCTCTTTCTGACTTACTTCATTCTGTATAACAGACTCTAGGTTCATCCACCTTACTGGAACTGACTCAAATGTGTTCCCTTTCATGGCTGTGTAATATTCCATTGTATATATAGACCACAACTTCTTTATTCATTCATCTGTTGATGGACATCTAGGTTGTTTTCATATCCGAGCTATCGTTAATAGTGTTGTGGTGAACACTGGGGTCATTATAAGTATAATGTCCCAGTCATTCTGGGACATGTGTTTTTTCAATTATGGTTTTCTCAAGTTTTATGCCCAGTAGTGGGATTGCTGGGTCATATGGTAGTTTTGTTCCTAGGTTTTTTTTTAAGGAATCTCCATACTGTTCTCCATAGTGTCTGTGTCAATTTACATTCCCACCAATGGTGCAAGATGGCTCCTTTAAATTTAAAAGCTTTTGCACAGCAAAGGAAAGTATAAGCAAGAGGAAAAGATAGCCTGCACAATGGGAGAAAATAATTGCAAATAAAATGACTGACAAAGATTCACCTCCAAAATATACAAACAGCCCAGGTAGTTCAAGATCAGAGAAACAAACAACCTAAACAAAAAATGGCCAGAAGACCTAAATAGACATTTCCCTAAAGAAGACATACAGATGGCCAATAAACACGTAAAAAAATGCTCAATACTGCTCATTATTAGAGAAATGCAAATCAAATCTCTAATGAGGTATCACCTCACACTGGTTAGAAAGGCCATCATAAAAAAGAAAAATCTGCAGACAAAAAATTGTGAAGAGGATGATGAAAAGGGGGAACTCTCCACTTGAGAAATTGAGTCCAGGAAGAAATGGAGTGCCCCAGATAGTCGACAAAAGAGACCAAAATGCAGTACATAGGTGCAATCTCAAAAACAACAGAATGATCTCAGTTCCTTTTCAAGGCAAACCATTCAGCATCACAGTAATACAAATCTATGTCCCAACTACTAATACCAAAGAAGATGAAGTGGACCAGTTCTATGAAGACCTACAAGACCTTCTAGAACTAACACCAGAAAAAAAAAAGATACCCTTTTCATCATGGGGGATTGGAATGCAAAAGTAGGAACTCGAGAGATACCTGGAGTAACAGAGAAGTTTGGCCTTGAAGTACAGGGCCAGGGCTAACAGAGTTTTTCAATAGAACACACTAGTTATAGCAAGCACCCTCTTCCAACAACACAAGAGAAGACTCTGCACATGAACATCACCAGATAATCAATACTGAAATCAAATTGATTATATTCTTTACAGCCAAAGATGGAGAACCTTTATACCGTCAGCAAAAACAAGACCTGGAGCTGACTGTGCCTCAGATCATGAGCTCCTTATTGCAAAATTCAGACCTAAATTGAAGAAAGGAGGGGAAACCATTATGCCATTCAGTGAAAGTGAAAGTCGTTCAATAGTGTCTGACTGTTTGCGACCCCATGGACTATACAGTCCATGGAATTCTCCAGACCAGTAGGGAATACTCCAGTAGGGTAGCCTTTCCCTTCTCCAGGGTATCTTCCCAACCTACGTATCAAACCCACATCTCCCCCATTACAGGCAGATTCTTTACCAGCTGAGCATCAAGGGCAGCCCATGTCATTCAGGTATGACCTAAATCAAATCCCTTATTATTATAGTGGAAGTGATGGATAGATTCAAGGGATTAGATCTGATAGACAGATAGATCTGAAGAACTGTGGAAAGAGGTTTGTAACACTGCACAAGAAGCAGTGACCAAAACCATCCCGAAGAAAAGGAAATGCAAGAACGCATAGTAGTTGTCTGAGGAGGCTTTACAAATAGTTGGGGGGAAAAGTACAATGAAAAGCAAGAGACAAAGGGAAAGATATATCCAACTGAATGCAGAGTTCCAGAGAATAGTAAGGTGAGATAAGAGAGCCTTCTTAAATGAACAATGCAAAGAAATAGAGGAAAACAATAGAATGGGAAAGACTAGAGATGTCTTCAAGAAAATTGGAACATTTCATGCAGGATGGGCACAATAAAGGACAGAAATGGTACGGACCTAACAGAAGCAGAAAATATTAAAAAGTGGCAAGAAAACACAGAAGAACTGTACAAAATAAGTCTTAATGACCCAGATAACCATGATGGTGTGGTCACTCACCTACAGCTGGACATCCTACAGTGTGAAGTCAAGTGGACTTTGGGAAGCATTACTACAAACAAAGGTAGTAGAGGTGATGGAATTCCAGTTGAGCTATTTCAAATCTTAAAAGATGATGCTGTTAAAGTACTGCATTTAATATGCCAGCATATTTGGAAAACTCAGCAGTGGCCACAGGCCTGGAAAAGTTCAGCTTTCATTCAAATTCCAAAGAAGGGCAATGCCAAAGAATGTTCAAACTATTGTACAATTGCACTCATTTCACATGCTAGCAAGAATATGCTCAAAATTCTCAAGCTAGGCTTCAGCAGTATGTGAATCAAAAGTTTCCAGATGGAAATCTGGGTTTAGAAAAGGCAGGAACAAGAGATCAAATTGCCACCACTCACTGGATCTTGAAGAAAGCAAGGGAATTCCAGAAAAAAAATCTATGTCTGCTTCACTGACTATGCTAAAGCCTTTGATTGTGTGGATCACAACAAACTGTGGGAAATTCTTAAAGAGATGGGACTATCAGACCACCTTACTTGTCTCCTGAGAAGCCTGTATTTGGATCAAGAAACAATAGTTAGAACCCAGACATGGAACAACAGACTTGGTTCAAAATTGAGAAAAGAATATGTCAAGGCTGTATACTGTCACCCTGCTTATTTAACTTCTATGCAGAGTACATCATGGGAAATGCCAAGCTGGGTGAAACACAAACTGGAATCAAGATTGTCAGGAGACATAGCAACAATTTCAGATATGCAGATGATACCACTGTAATGGCAGAAAGTAAAGAGAAACTAAAGAGCCTCTTGACGAGAGTGAAAGAGGAGAGTGAAAATGCTGGCTTGAAACTCACTATCAAATACTAAGATCATGGCACCTGGTCACATCACTTCATGGCAAATAGAAAGGGAACAGGTGGAAACATGACAGATTTTATTTTCTTGGGCTCCAACATCAATGTGGACAATGACTGCAGCCATGAAATTAAGACACTTGCCCCTTGAAAGGAAAGCTATGACAAACATAGACAGTGTATTAAAAAACAGAGACATCACTTTGCCAACAAAAGTCCATACAGTTAAGACTATGGTTTTTTCAGTAGTCATTACAGATGTGAGAGTTGAACCATAAAGAAGGCTGAGCACCTAAGAAAGGATGCTTTCAAATTGTGGTGCTGGAGAAGATTCTTGAGAATCTCCTTGTACTGCAAGGAAATCAAACCAGTCAATCCTAAAGAAAATCAACCCTGAGTATTCATTGAGAGGACTGATGCTGAAGCTGAAGCCCAAATACTTTGGCTACCTGATACAAAGAACTGACTCACTGGAAAAGACCTGATACTGGGAAGGATTGAAGGCAAAAGGAGAAGGGGGCAAGAGATGATGCAATGGTTAAATAGCATTACAACTCAATGGATAGGCATTTTAGTGAACTCCCAGAGATAGTGAAGGACCCAGGGGAGCCTGGTGTGCTGCAGTCCATTGGGTCGCAAAGAGATTGGACACGACTGAGCAAATGAACAGCAACAACAGGAAAGACTAGAAGAGAAAGAGCCTTGTGGGAAAAGCAGCCTACTACTGGTTCTGGGGACACTGATTCTTTCCTCCCTCAAGTGGCACAAATTTCTGCTCCAGACCCACTGATTCCCACCGCATGTGTCCCAGCCAGTGGCTAGAGCACTTTGAATCTTACTCTCCTGTAAAGTGAGAATACACCCAAGGACTTTTTAACCTGACCCAAATAGAGTAAAGCCTCTTTTAGCACCTGATAGTGAAGGGGACCATAAGGAAACCCCAACAGCCCTCTTATCATCAACGCTAATTTCATCTAACGCTAATTCCATATAGTCAGGTAGCCTGACTATATAAGGCAGGTTCAAAACACAGCCTTAATCTTAGCCAAGCCACTCAAATTCCCCAAGGCCTCAGACTTCAGCCACCCATCCCCACCACGCTTTACAAGGCCTCTGTCTCTGTCTCACACATACACACACAAATACACTCACAGACACAGTGAATGGATTTTAGCCCTCTTCTCCAAAAGACTCCTGATGTTCACTTACCCTGAAGCAGTGCAGGGTAAGTCATAACCAGAGCGAAGCAGGTGGAGAGGAGAAGGGCTTGCCGGAGCATGATGCTGGTGGTGCTGAGCAGAGACCCCAGGAGGCTGGCAGAGGTGGGGAGCCCAAGAGTGCTGGACTGCAACTCCACAGGGCATTTATACAACCTCAGGCCCAGATCTCTGAAGTCAGCATTCCCAGGGGGCTGGGGGAAGGGAAAAAAAAAAAAAAACTTCACTCACAAAGGATGAGGTTGCCCTGGAGCAAAGGAGGGAAAAGGTAAGTGGAGGGGTGAGGGGCAGAAGGAGGAAGCAAGGAGGTTGGAGGAAATCATCAATGAGATCCTTATTGGTGACATTAGAGTTCTTTGCCCCATTTACCACCAGGGGCAGGGCTTCTTCTTCCACCAGATGGCAAACAATCCCCTCCTGACCCAGGACTGCAGGTGTATCCTATAGCATGCCTCAGCATGTGCCTTGTGCCCAGTCATGTCTGATTCTTTGTGACCCCATGGACTGTATCCTGCCAGGCTCTTCTGTCCATGGGGATTCTCCAGGCAAGAAAACTGGAGTGGGTTGCCATTTCCTTCTCCAAGGGATCTTCCCCACCCTGGGATCAAACCCGCATCTCCTGTGTCTCCCGCATTGCAGGCAAATTCCTTACACGATGAGCCGTCAGGGAAAGCTGTAGTTGGGAGCCTAATACTGCTTTACTGAGCCTCTGAAATGCCACCATTTGTCAGGCTATGAGACTAAGAACCGTGGTGAGAGCCTACTGGCTACTTTGGTGCTAATTGTCCAAGACAGACTTCAGCAATAAGTGAACAGTGAACTTCCAGATGTTCAAGCTGCTTTTAGAAAAGGCAGAGGAACCAGAGATCAAATTGCCAACATCCGCTGGATCATTGAAAAATCAAGAGAGTTTCAGAAAAACAACTATTTCTGCTTTATTGACTATGCCAAAGCCTTTGACTGTGTGGATAACAATAAACTGTGGAAAATTCTGAAAGAGATGGGAATAGCAGACCACCTGACCTGCCTCTTGAGAAATCTGTATGCAGGTCAGGAAGCAACAGTTAGAACTGGACATGGAACAACAGACTGGTTCCAAATAGGAAAAGGAGTACACCAAGTCTGTATATTGTCACCCTGCTTATTTAACTTATATGCAGAATACATCATGAGAAATGCTGGACTGGAAGAAGCACAAGCTGGAATCAAGATTGCTGGGAGAAATATCAATAACCTCAGATACACAGATAACACCACCCTTATGGCAGAAAGTGAAGAGGAACAAAAAAGCCTCTTGATGAAAGGCAAAGAGGAGAGTGAAAAAGCTGGTTTAAAGCTCAACATTCAGAAAACGAAGATCATGGAATCTGGTCCCATCACTTCATGGCAAATAGATGAGGAAACAGTGGCTGACTTTATTTTGGGGGGCTTCAAAATCACTGCAGATGGTGATTGCAGGCACGAAATTAAAAGACTCTCCTTGGAAGGAAAGTTATAACCAATCTAGACAGCATATTCAAAAGCAGAGATATCACTTTGCCAACAAAGGTCCATCTAATCAAGGCTATGGTTTTTCCAGTGGTCATATATGGATGTGAGAGTTGAACTGTGAAGAAAGCTGAGTGCAGAAGAATTGATGCTCTTGAACTGTGGTGTTGGAGAAGACCCTTGAGAGTCCCTTGGACTGCAAGGAGATCCAACCAGTCCATTCTGAAGATCAATCCTGGGTGTTCATTGGAAGGACTCCAATACTTTGGCCACCTCATGCAAACAGTTGACTCATTGGAAAAGACCCTGATGCTGGGAGGGATTGGGGTCAGGAGGAGAAGGGAACGACAGAGGATTAATTAGATGGCTGAATGGCATCACCGACTCGATGCACATGAGTTTGGGTGAACTCTGGGAGTTGATGATGGACAGGGAGGCCTGGTGTGCTGTGATTCATGGGGTCCCAAAGAGTTGGACAAGACTGAGTGACTGAACTGAACTGAGAGCCCTGTGCGAACAGGCTTCTAACTCCAGCAGATCCCTGCAAGAGAACCGTGATCAGAATGATAACTAGTGCAACTGTTATAATCACAGAAATACCTAAAATGGTAAGATTTCACATGTGCCACTGTCTCACTGGATATTCACCATGATTCTGTGCGAGAGTCACTCTTATTCTAATTTTTTTTTCTGGTGAGGTACCTAGAGGCTGAGGGACTACATGACTCCAGATTTCACCTGAAGATACTCACGCCCTTCCTCCATTCCTTGAACATGGAGCTCTTAGCTCTGAGGACTGGCTCCTGCTGACGACCTTCCCAGTCCTCTAGGGGGCAGTATGAAGCTGGGAGGCGTCCTTGGCTGAGCACTGAACCCTCCTCAATTCAGTTGCTCGGTCGTGTCTGACTCTTTGCGACCCCATGGACTGCAGCGCACCAGGCCTCCCTGTCCATCACCAATTCCCAGAATTTGTTCAGACTCATGTCTATTGAGTCAGTGATGCCACCCAACCGTCTCATCCTCTGTTGTCCCCTTATCCTGCCTTCAATCTTTCCCACCATCAGGGTCTTTTCTAATGAGTCAGTTCTTCGCATCAGGTGGCCAAAGTATTAGAGTTTCAGCTTCAACAAAAGTACTTCCAACGAATACTCAGGACTGATTTCCTTCAGGATGGACTGGTTGGATCTCCTTGCAGTTCAAGGGACTCTCAAGAGTCTTATCCAACACCACAGTTTAAAAGCATCAATTTCTCAGCACTCAGCTTTCTTTGTAGTCCAACTCTCACATCCATACGTGACTACTGGAAAAAACATAGTCTGGACTGTAAGGACCTTTGTTGGCAAAGTAATGTCTTGGCATTTTAATATGCTGTCTAGGTTGGTCATAACTTTCCTTCCAAGGAGTAAGCGTCTTTTAATTTCATGGCTGCAGTCACTGTCTGCAGTGATTTTGGAGCCCAAAAAAATAAAGTCAGCCATTGTTTCCACTGTTTCCCCATCTATTTGCCATATTTGCTAACCCTCCTGTTAGATACCAAACAGGCTGAGAAAAAAGAAGTTTATGTGGCAGGCTCACCTAAGTCGGCCTCCGCCCACTGAAGTCAGGACTGGAGAGGAGGTCTGCACAATTCCAGTCACAGGGTCAAATCCTGTGAGATCTTTCGATCATTTTCTTTACTTAAAAGGCATATGTTTCTTTATCCTAATGCCAGACCTAAGGTAATGTTATTATTCTCCTTTTCCAGATGAAGAAACCATGGCACAGAGAGGTTAAGGAATGTTTGAAAGTAAATGTTATAGAATCAGAAAGCAAACCTTTGGGCAGCCTGATGCTGGGGCCTCTGCTCTCAACCAGCTCTTTCATTTGTGCCTCCAGCCCTGTTTTCTCACCCTGTTGTCTCCCTGAGCTCCTCCATTTGTGCCCGCAGCCCGATTGTCTGGCTGGGCTCAATGGAAGTTTTGTCCTGGGAAATGTGCTACTGCACAGGCTTTACCTTCAAGGCAGAAGGAAAACAACACATTCTGCTTTTCTGGAAACTACATTTCCTTGGCAAGGCCTGTACAATGAAGTGTAACCAAACCCAACAGTCAGGAGCCTAAGAAGCAAGAAACTCGTGAAAAACTTGCAGGCTAATGACACTAGAAAACAATAGACTCAAATCGGACAATCATACAGCAAGTCACTGGCTGGTGGAAATGGGAGGATTTCATCTGGGTCAGCACAATGTGAGAGTGTTTCCTACCCCAGAAAAGTGGAAGCATCGGCTTCCAAATGTGCAAAGTAGAATCTCTGGTCTCCTTAAGGAGCACAGGACTTAGACCAGAGTCATCAGAAATGACCAGGTTCTTCTAGAAGCTTCCTCTAGAAGCTTTTTTCAAAACTTGACTACCAAAAAATACAGATACTGCTTTAGATGTTCTTCCAAAGCTCAGATGGTAAAGCATCTGCCTGCAATGCTGGAGACCCAGGTTCAATCTCTGGGTTGGGAAGATCTCCTGGAGAAGAAAACGGCAACCCACTCCAGTATTCTTGCCTCCAAAATCTCATAGACTGAAGAGCCTAGTAGGCTACAGCCCACGGAGTCACAAAGAGTCGCACACAACTCAACGACTTCACTTTCCTTTCTTCTTTTTCCAAAGATCATGGTACAATTTTTATGTGCCTCAGTTTCCACCACAGTTAGTGCAAGTACAGCTTCCAGGTGACCATTGCATTGAAGTATGGGAGCAAGTTGGTCTCCTTTCATGAAAATGTTTTATTCTTTCTCGTCACTTGAATATAGTTAGGTCATTAACACAGTGGGTCCCAGAGACGTCTCTGCTAAGGTGAGATGTACTAACATTGTCAGGTTACAATTATAGGATCTTTTTATTGATGTGGCATTGTAGGTCTGTTTTATAGTATTAAAATAATTTGGCTTTCTTAACTTTTTACATTGCTATCAACTGTTATAGAATAATATCATCTCAAAGCTTGAAGGTATATTAAACTGTACCCAGCTCAATCAAATAGTCAATTCATTTTTTAAAAGAATAACTTTTTCTTGAACATCCCTAGTAATGGAGAACTCATTGCATTGAGGAGAATAGTTCATCTTTGGACAATTATTCCTTGCAGTGGGAAAAATGTGTCTTCTTATAATTTCAACCTATTTGCCCCAGTTTTATTCTTGGGGTGCATATATATATAATTAGGTCCTTTTTTCCCTCTCTTCAGATATCAAAAGTGGCTATCATTTTACTTTCAAATTTCTTCACCATCCTAAAATATAATGGAAGTTTCTTACTATCTTATTCCCTCAAATTTCTCCAAAACCTAACAAAGTGTCTGGCACATCAGAGGTGATAAAAATATTTATTAATAATTTAATGATAGATGACTCTTGGTCTTTAGTCTCTGGTTGCATTAATCTGTGGTCTTCTGAAAAGGAAACACTATAATTGAAACAAGTTAGCACAAATTTGATTTAATTAAAGAGAAGAAAAAACTTTCACTATCCTTCTTTCTAGAAAATTTGCACATTAAATGCCAAATTAAATGCTAAAATGTAAGCCTGGCAGGAAGCGTGGAATGTTTCCTGAAAGCACAAAAGAAATGCAAAAGCTTTTGCATCTACTTTCTCACGAATGATATCAGTTTCTGGCAAGCGGGCTGAGCTAAGAATTGACATCCTTCAGACATGTCTCTATGCGTGCGTGCTTCTAAGTTGTTTCAGGCATGTCTGACTCTGTGCGACCCTATGGACTACAGCCCGTCAGGCTCCTCTGTCCGTGGGATTCTCCAGGGAAGAGCGGGTTGCCACGCCCTCCACTAGGGCCATCTCACCCTCCACAGATAGAAGCCCTGAAGCACCTAGGAAGTGGAGCCGGCAGTTTGGCCCAGGGCAAAGTGCTCCTTTCATTCTCCATTCCAAACTCCAACAGTCATTCTCCCCTTAAGGGCAATTTCCAGAGAGCAAGACAAGTTTCTCCCCTGAGGATCTAGGTGCCCAGAATGACTACCTGACCTCACAGATTATATACCGATTAAGGTTAGCCTAGTCATTTTAGGGCCAGTCAAGCATTTTTCCAGCATATGATCAGTGACCTAGCAATTACACTAAGTATCTTGAACAATTCAAAAGAAACCTCAAAATCAATTGTTTCTCAGAGATTATAACCATGGAGTAAATTTATTTTTATATTCACATTACAAAGGTAGTTTATAATGAGATACTGAGACTCCTAATCCAGCACTAGAGATACAAAAAAAAGTTATTTACTTAAAAAAAAAATTTAGAGAGTCACTGAAATACCATGACTAAAGCAGAACAGGCACTAGACAAAAGGTCAAAACCACAGACTCTGGCGTCCAGCAGCCTGGACTCTATCCAATATATCCTGGCTCTGCCAGTAATAATTAAGCAACCACGGACAATTTACTTAACTCATAGGAGTGCAGTTTTTTCTTTATATGATGAAGATAAAAATAGTTTTACTTTATTGGATTGCCGTAAGGGTTAAATTAATGTGTTCATGTAAAATGCCTAGAATAAGGAAAACCATAATGAAAATGAACTATTATTAGGCGCTAAAAATTAGCTATTGTTAGGTGCTAAAAAAAAAAAAAAAAAGGCTCAGGTCTCCAAAGAGTTGATAATATTGTTTTAAGGTGGAAATACAAAGGAGCATCATCCTGAAAATTTCCATGGGGAAGGTGTAACAAGTTAAAGAGTTAAGATTCACTTGAGTTTTTATTTATTTATTATGTACATATATATGTGTGTGTATATATTTTTTTTTTCTTTTTTTTTTTTGCTGTCCTGGGTCTGGGTCTCCTTTGCTGCCTGCGGCCTTTCTCTAGTTACAGATGTGAACAGGTGCCACTCTGTACTTGTGCTACACGGGTTTCTCACTGTGGTGGCCTCTCTTGTTGTGGAGCTCAAAGGCACACAGGCTCAGGAATTGTGGCACATGGGCCTGGTTTCTCCATGGCATGTGGCATCTTCCCAGACCAGGGATCAAACCTATATCCCTTTCATTGGCAGGTGGATTCTTAACCACTGGACCACCAGGGAAGTCCCACTTGAATTTAATATATTTCTGGGCTAATAGAAAGAAAGAAGGTAAACAGAAGGGACTCTAGGCAAAAGAAGTAATGTTGTATTGGAAAAGACAAAAAAGTGCACGAATAGCAATGTTCAAGGTGTCATGTCCTGAGAACGATAATCAATTTGGAAACATAGAGGAAATATATACTAACTGCTAGATTCTAAACCACTGAACGGGGGTGCTGTCTTCATCAACTTTGCATTGCCCACTGCTACAGAGTCTATGATAGTCACATAATGATTGCCAAATAAATTATTAGTTGTCTGTATTGAACTATAACGTGGGATAGGTGAGAAGGCATCATTATTCAAGCAACAAAATAGTAGCTAAAAACTTGAGTTCTGGACTGTGAATCCAGGTCTTTGTGAGAACTCAGTCTTGTGCAAGTTACTTGAACCTTCAAAATGCAGGGGACAATAGTAATCATTTCACAGGGTCATTGTGAACGTTAAATGAAATTTAATCCATTTATTCCATGGATTAAATGTAATTACTGTACAGTAAATGATCAATGATTGGCAGCTATCATTATTATGACTTGAAATGGGCCTTGAAGAATGAATTAAAAGTGCAAGAGTGGCTATTCTCATTCAAAAGGAGTTCCTGACTGGAGAACAGAGTGTGAGCATGAGGGGAAAGAAGGTAGAAGGAGAGAAGGTTATAAAAATTAAAAAAAAAAGTCTGAAATAGCATTTGGGACCAGATCAAGAAATGGGTTGAGTCATTATTCTGCCAGCAGAATGGAGTCCTTAAGGACTCCATGCTTTAGACAGGCTAACCAAACCTGCACAGAGAGAAAACAGGTCAGCTATGATGCAACACAAACAAGAACTGCTGCGGGTTAAGCAGTGTGGTGGCCCTAGGCATGAAAGGAAATACACAGATACCAAAGACATTACACAGAAAACTAGCCAATCTGATCACACGGACCACAGCCTTGTCTAACTCAATGGAACTAAGCCATGCCGTGTGGGGCCACCCAAGACGGACGGGTCATGGTGAAGAGGTCTGACAGAATGTGGTCCACTGGAGAAGGGAATGGCAAACCACTTCAGTATTCTTGCCTTGAGAGCCCCATGAACAGTATGAAAAGGCAAAATGATAGGATACTGAAAGTTTTCTCAAACTCATGTCCATTGAGTTGGTGATGCCATCCAACCATCTCATCTTCTCTCATCCCCTTCTCCTCCCACCTTCAGTCTTTCCCAGCATCAGGGTCTTTTCAAATGAGTCAGTTCTTCGCATCAGGTGGCCAAAGTATTGGAGTTTCAGTTTCAACATCAGTCCTGTGAGAGGTTGGACAAGGTAAATGAAAGAACTTCAGTTTCCCCTATCACATTTCAAGTTACATAAGGAAAAAGAAAGAAAAGGTTTGAGTGTGTTTTGCTGACCTCTCCAAGAGATGTAATACAAATTCACCATGGAATTTTATTCACCATTATTTTCCTTACAAATGAGCCTCCTCTTAACCACCACAAAACTCGTTTAGGTAAAGTTGAATAGAGCTTAAAGGATCGATAAAGAATGCAAGAGCCCATATTTCATTATAAGATTTTATATAAGATGATGGATGTTCACTGAACTTACTGTGGTAATCATTTCATAATGCATGTTAAGTCAAATCATTGTGCTGTACACCTTAAACTTATACAGTGCTATATATCAATTACATCTCAATAAAACTGTAGAAAAAAACATATTTATTTTGTTCAAATCAAATGAATATAGTACCTGATAAAAATTTCAAACAAGGCTTAAAAGTATAAAATTGAAATGGAAAATACCTCTGCTTCCTAACCCTGAAACCATGATTAACAGTTTCTTCTAGTTCTTTAAAAAAAAAAAAAATGCATTATTCTTACTGCTCAATACTCATGGAGGATTATAGTCCTATTCACTTTATGAGATATTCTAAATTTTATTCTTAGATTCATACATTTAACAAGTATTTGATTCTTACTTTATCCAGGCACTGCTTCACTGCTTAGTTTTTTTTTTTAATAAAGTGGAAGATTCTTTAAATTCTATAATGCCTTACAGTTTTCATAAGTTTAACACACGTAATTTCATATAATCCCATAATAACCCTTTTTCCCACTCTAGCCCTTTATTTTCCCTCTCCCCTTCCCTCTCCCCACTGGTAACCACTAGTTTGTTCTCTATATCTGGGAGTCTGCTTCTTTTTTGTTATATTCACTAGTTTATTGTATTTTTTAGATACCATGTATAAGTGATATCATACAGTATATGTCTTTTTATAACTTATTTCACTTAGCATAATGCCCTCCAAGTCCATCCATGTTGCTGTAAATGGCAGAATTTCATGCTTTTTTATGGCTGAGTAGTATTCCATGATGTGTGTGTGTGTGTGTGTGTGTGTGTCTGTGTGTGTCTGTGTGTTTACCACATCTTCTTTACCCATTTCTCTGTTGCTTACATATTTTGGCAATTGTAAATAATGCTACTCTGAACATTGGAGTGCATGCATCTTTTTGAATTAGTGCTTTTGTTTCTTGCAGATATACATCCAGGAGTGGAATTGCTATATCATATGGTAGTTCTATTTTCAGTTTTTTAAGAAATCTCTATGCTGGTTTCCATAGCGGCTGCACCAAATTACATTCTCACCAACAGTGTAGGAGTGTTCCCTTTTCTCCTTAGCACCAGTTTTAACCATCTGAGCAAACTTTCTGATTAATAACCCAGCATACTCCCTATGCCTCCTAGAGTTCATTCATTTAACATATACTGATGAATCACCTTTATTTTTTTTCAGAATTTTTCTTGCAAGGGCTCAAAGCTATGTATACAAAGGAAGTAAAAGATATAATATGACAAGAGCCTTAAGGAAACATAGGGTATTCTGGTGATCCAGAGGAGATAGAGATTACACTCACTAATGATGGTTAAATCAACAGTTGTTCAAAAACTCAGTGAGTCAGGAAGTATGCTAGATTCTAGTGACATAAAGACTGTCTCTCACTCTAAAGATATTCTTGGCTAGTTGTTCAGGAAGCTTTCATAAAAGAGGTTACATTTTAACTGGATCTTAGAAGGTGGAAAGATTTTATCAGGGGAAATGATGGGTAAAACAGGGAGGATTATCAGGAAGAAAAAACGAATCCAACTAAATACACATAGAGGCAAAGATAGGAGAGCAGAGGAATATTCAGGGAATAGCAATTAGGTTCATTTCTCCTACAGGGTTGTTGCAGAAAACATAAGGAATTTGAGACCATAGAATGGAATACCTTCCCTAGACCAAAGAGATTTGACTCATTGGTAGATAATAGCCTGTTACTGAAGGGCATCCCTGGTGGCTCAGTGGTAAAGAATCCACCTGCAATGCAGGAAATGCAAGAGATGCAGGTTCAATCTCTGGGGTCTGGAACATTCCCTGGAGAAGGAAATGGCAACCCACTCCAGTATTCTTGCCTGGGAAATAGCATGGACAGAAGAATCTGGCAGTCTATAATCCATGGAGTTGCAAAGAGTCAGAGGCAACCAAACACGCATGCATGAAGTCTTGTTGGTAGATTAAGCTGATCCAACTCATACTGTATGAAGACAATCAGAGAGAATTTTAAAGAAGAGAAGAGGGTGTTACAGTAGCACAGTCAAGACATTAAGTAGCAAGAATAGCATAAGTAAGTAAGTAAAGTCACTCAGTCGTGTCCAACTCTTTGTGACCCCGTGGACCGCAGCCCATCAGGCTCCTCAGTCCATGGGATTCTCCAGGCAAGAATACTGGAGTGGGTTGCCATTTCCTTCTCCAGGGGATCTTCCCGACCCAGGGATTGAACCCGTGTCTCCCGCATTGGAGGCAGACGCTTTAACCTCTGAGCCACCAGGGAAGCCAAGAATAGCATACAATCAGCAAATTAAATTTGTGTGGATGGCGTGGGAAGTGAGGGTCCAGGGAGTGGGAAAACAACACCAAGTTTTAAAGAGTAAATTATTCCAGTGACATACACAGGCATTCAAGCCAGGAACGAGTTTCTGAATGGTGTTAGGAAGAGAAGAGCTTGGGTGAGGAGAGAATTTTCAGCAGGGGGCAAGATCCGTTTGGCTAGTGGAAGTTATGTTGCTTTAAGAGAATCTTCATGGGAATATTCCATAAGCAGCAGAAACCATGAGGATGAAGTCCATGAGATTTTGCTTTATGTGTAGATATGTGTGATTCATTTGCTCTGAAGTGATGACTGTGACCAAAGAGTAGATACAATTCCAAGACAGATGGGGAAAGGCAGGAAGACTAGGAAAAGGATTGGTCTAGGAAGTTCTTTCATTTAGGACAACCGAGGAAAAGCCAGCAAAGGAGACAGAGAAGTAGAAAACCATAATGTTACATAGACAAGGAAAATGAGGAAAGAGAATACTTCAAGGAGATAGTAAACAGCATCAGATGCAGCCAAGACAGGTCAAGAATAAAGAAAATTAAGGAAGTAAGCGAATGTGAAGTCAAGTGGGCCTTAGAAAGCATCACTACAAACAAAGCTAGTGGAGGTGATGGAATTCCAGTTGAGCTGTTTCAAATCCTGAAAGATGATGCTGTGAAAGTGCTGCACTCAATATGCCAGCAAATTTGGAAAACTCAGCAGTGGCCACAGGACTGGAAAAGGTCAGTTTTCATTCCAATCCCAAAGAAAGGCAATGCTGCAGATGATACCACCTTATGGCAGAAAGTGAAGAGGAGCAAAAAAGCCTCTTGATGAAAGTGAAAGAGCAGAGCGAAAAGGTTGGCTTAAAGCTCAACATTTAGAAAACTAAAATCATGGCATCCGGTCCCATCACTTCATTGCAAATAGATGGGGAAAAAGTGGAAAAAGTGTCAGACTTTATTTTTGGGGGCTCCAAAATCACTACAGATGGTGACTGCAGCCATGAAATTAAAAGAGGCTTACTCCTTGGAAGGGAAGTTATGACCAACCTAGATAGCATATTCAAAAGCAGAGACATTACTTTGCTGACTAAGGTCCATCTGGTCAAGGCTATGGTTTTTCCTGTGGTCATGTATGGATGTGAGAGTTGGACTGTGAAGAAGGCTGAGCACCAAAGAATTGATGCTTTTGAACTGTGGTATTGGAGAAGACTCTTGAGAGTCCCTTGGACTGCAAGGAGATCCAACCAGTCCATTCCGAAGGAGATCTGCCCTGGGATTTCTTTGGAAGGAATGATGCTAAAGCTGAAACTCCAGTACTTTGGCCACCTCATGCGAAGAGTTGACTCATTGGAAACGACTCTGATGCTGGGAGGGATTGGGGGCAGGAGGAGAAGGGGATGACCGAGGATGAGATGGCTGGATGGCATCACGGACTCGATGGACGTGAGTCTGAGTGAACTCCGGGAGGTGGTGATGGACAGGGAGGCCGGGCATACTGCGATTCATGGGGTCGCAGACATAACTGAGCAACTGAAATGAACTGAACTGAAGCAGGGAAGAAAAACCAATCAAGAGACAATCAGCAGGGGGTGATTCTAAAATGGCAGAGGAACAGGACTGGGAGACCACTTTCTCCCCCACAAATTCATGGAAAGAACATTTGAACACTGAGCAAATTCCACAAAACAACTTCTGAATGCTGGCAAAGGACATCAGGCACCCAGAAAGGCAGCCCATTGTCTTTGAAAGGAGGTAGGACAAAAGATAAAAAGAGAGACAAAAGAGGTAGGGATCCATCCCTGGAAGGGAGTCTTAAAAGAGAAGTTTCCAAACACCAGGAAACACTCTCAACAGCGGGTCTGTGGGGAATCTTGAAATCTCAGAGGCATAACCGGGAGGAAAAATAAATAAATAAATAAGTAAAACCCACAGATTACATGCCTAATGGCAACTCCCAGCGCTCACAGCTGCCACCAGAAAACGGGCGCTGAACAGGGAAGCGTGGGGGGCTGAACAGGGAGGCGTGGGCTGCATTGCTTAGGGCAGACGTGGCCAGAGTGCCCTGAGGGCAATCTGAGGGAACTAACATAAGATAGCAATCCAAACTCTGGGAAAACCAGAGAGAGAGACCAAAAAAAAGAGAGAGAGAGAGAGAGAACTGTCCTGCAAAATGCCCTAAACTGAGGCACTGCCAGGCCTGCTCACAGAACAAAGGACTGAGCGAATACCAGAGGAGAGCTAGTAGGCTGCTGGCTGGTCCATCCCCCGCTGGATACAAGCAGGCAGGGGGCAGCCATAGCTGGAAACGGGCAATCGCGGCCCCAAAGAGGCATCCTCTACCACACTGCAAACAGGCTCCATTGCTAACCAAGAGTTCTTGGGATTCTGGACAGCTGACATCTGCCAGGAGGGTTGCAGCCAGAGATCAGCTCCCCAGAAGAGATACATGTCACACCTGAGAAGGCACACCCGTGGTACACCCAGAAAACTGAGCAGCAGGGATGGGGAACGCGATAAGACACACCACCCACCTGGGGGCAACTGCGCACACCAAGCACCTGGTCACCTGAGCTGCTCGGACCTGGGAAGGGCACAAAACACAGGCCCAACCAACTCTGCACCTTTGGGGAGTACTCGAGAACCTGAACCTGAGCGGCTTAGACCTGGGAAGTGCATGCAACCCAGGGCCCACCTCAGGCAGTTCCTGGCAGAGCAACCTGGAGTCTGAGCAGTGCAGACAAGGAAAGCACACATGCCACGAGTGGGGGCAAACCCAGTGCGGCTGAAACACTGCGAGCACTCCCCACACATGCCAGTGATATCTGTTTGCAGTGTTCCCCCATCCCCACAGCACGACTGAACAAGTGAGCCTAAAGAAGTGACCACCTTTGCCCCCACCCCTTTTGTCAGAAATTAAACAGTGAAGAGACCAGCAAACAGAAGAAGCTAAAATAAATAGAGGGAACCTCTTTGCAAGTGACAAGTGCAACAGATTAAAACCCTGTAGTTAGCACCGACTACATCAGAAGGGGCCTATAAATCTTGAGATGTTTAAGCTGGTTCAAGGAACTATCTGAAACTGAACTAACTCCACACTGTCCACAACAGCTCCAGAGAAATTCCTAGATGTATTTTTACTATTATCACTTTTATAATTTTTAAATTTTTTTTATTTTTAAGTTTCTATTACCCCTTTCATTTTCATTTTTATAATCTACTATTATTTTCAAAAACGCCCATATTTTTAAAAGCAAACTTCATATATATTTTTTTATAAAGTTTGTGACTTTTTTTTAAATATTGTATTTTTGAGAATCTAACCTCTATCCCTAGATTTTTAATCTTTGCTTTTTGGTATTTGTTATCAATTTTGTACCTATAAGAACCCAATCTTCAATACACATTTTTACTTGGGCTTGACTGCTCTCTCCCCCTTTGGACTCTCCTTTTTCTCTACCAGGTTGCCTCTATCTCCTCCCTCCCCCTTCTCTTCTCTACCCAAATCTGTGATTCTCTTTGTGTGTTCTGGGCTGTGCAGAACCCTTAAGGTATTGATAACTGGCTGGATCTTTCTCTCTTCTTTTGATTCCCCCTTTTCTCCTCCTGGTCACCTCTGTCTCCTTCCTCCTTCTTCTCTTCTCTGTGTAACTCCGTGAACATCTGTGAGGGGTCCAGACTGTGGAGAGTGGCTAGCTTGCTCTCTCCCCTTTTGATTCCCCCTCATCTCCTCCTGGTCACTTCTATCTCCCTCCTCCCTCTTCTCTTCTCAGTGTAACTCTGTGAACTTCTACAGGTGTCCCTCACTATGGAGAAACTTCTCATCATTAACATTAATATTTTATCATCAGTGCTGTATACATGGAGAAGTCTTGAGGCTACTGTAAGAATAAGACTGAAATCCAGAGTCAGGAGGCTTAAGTTCAAAACCTTAGAACACCAGAGGACTCCTGACTCCAGGGAACATTAATCAGTAAGAGCTCATCCAAAAAAGTCCATACCTACACAGAAACCAAGCACCACCCAAAAGCCAACAAGTTCCAGAGCAAGATATACCGTGAAAATTCTCCAGCAACACAGGAACATAGCCCTGAGCTTCAATATACAGGCTGCCCAAAGTCACACCAAACCTACTGACACCTGAAAACTCACTAGTGGACACGTCATTGCACTCCAGAGAGAAGAAATCCAGTTCCACCCACCAGAACACTGACACAAGCTTCCCTAACAAGGAAATCTTGACAAGCCACTCTTCCAACCCCACCCACAGCAAGGAACCTCCACAATAAAGAAGAATCACAAACTGCCAGAATACAGAAAGGCCACTCCAAACACAGCAATCTAAACAAGATGAAAAGGCAGAGAAATATTCAGCAGGTAAAGGAACAGGATAAATGCCCACCAAACCAAACAAAAGAGGAAGAGATAGGAAATCTACCTGAAAAAAAATTCAGAATAACGATAGTGAAAGTGATCCAAAATATTGAAAACAAAATGGAGTTAGAGATAAATAGCCTGGAGACAAGGACTGAGGAGATACAAGAAATGTTTAACAAGGATCTAAAAGAAATAAAAAAGAGTCAATATATAATGAATAATGCAATAAAAGAGATCAAAAACACTCTGGAGGGAACCAACAGTAGAACAATGGAGGTAGAAGATAGAATAACTGAGGTAGAAGAGAGAATAGCAGAAATAAATGAAGCAGAGAGGAAAAACGAAAAAAAGAATTAAAAGAAATGAGGACAACCTCAGAAACCTCTGGGACAATGTTAAATGCCACAACATTCGAATCATGGGAGTCCCAGAAGAAGAAGACAAAAAGAAAGACCATGAGAAAATACTTGAGGACATAATAGTTGAAAACTTCCCTAAAATGGGGCAGGAAATAGTCACCCAAGTCCAAGAAACCCAGAGTCCCAAACAGGATAAGCCCAAGGCGAAACACCCCAAGACACATATTAATCAAATTAACAAAGATCAAACACAAAGAACAATATTAAAAGCAGCAGGGGGAAAACAACAAATAACACACAAGGGGATTCCCATAAGGATAACAGCTGATCTTTCTATAGAAACTCTTCAGGCCAAGAGGAAATGGCAGGACATACTTAAAGTGATGAAAGAAAATAACCTACAGCCCAGATTACTGTACCCAGCAAGGATCTCATTCAAATATGAAGGAGATATCAAAAGTTTTACAGACAAGCAAAAGCTGAGAGAATTCAGCACCACAAAACCAGCTCTCCAACAAATCCAAACGATCTTCTCTAGACAGGAAACACAGAAAGGGTATATAAACTCGAGCCCAAAATAACAAAGTAAATGGCAATGGGATCATACTTATCAATAAGTACCTTAAATGTAAATGGGTTGAATGTCCCAACCAAAAGACAAAGACTGGCTGAATGGATACAAAATCAAAACCCCTATACATGTTGTCTACAAGAGACTCACTTCAAAACAAGGGACACATACAGACTGAAAGTGAAGGGCTGGATAAAGATATTCCATGAAAATAGAGACCAAAAGAAAGCAGGAGTAGCAATACTCATATCAGATAAAATAGACTGTAAAACAAAGGCTGTGAAAAGAGACAAAGAAGGACACTACATAATGATCAAAGCATCCATCCAAGAAGAAGATATAACAATTATAAATATATATGCACCCAACATAGGAGCACCACAATATGTAAGGCAAATGCTAACAAGTATGAAAGGGGAAATTAACAATAACACAACAATAGTGGGAGACTTTAATACCCCACTCACACCTATGGACAGATCAACTAAACAGAAAACTAACAAGGAAACACAAACTTTAAATGATACAATAGGCCAGCTAGACCTAATTGATATCTATAGGACATTTCACCCCAAAACAATGAATTTCACCTTTTTCTCAAGCATACACGGAACCTTCTCAAAGATAGATCACACCCTGGGCCATATATAGCCTTGGTAAATTCAAAAAAATTGAAATCATTCCAAGCATCTTTTCTGAACACAATACAGTAAGATTAGATCTCAATTACAGGAGAAAAACTAATAAAATTTCCAATATATGGAATCTGAACAACACACTGCTGAATGAACAACAAATCACAGAAGAAATCAAAATATGCATAGAAATGAAAGAAAATGAAAACATAACAACCCAAAACCTGTGGGACACTGTAAAAACAGTGCTAAGGGGAAGGTTCATAGCAATAAAGGCATACCTCAAGAAACAAGAAAAAAGTCACACAAATAAACTAACTCTACACCTACAACAACTAGAAAAGGAAGAAATGAAGAACACCAGGGTTAGCAGAATGAAAAAAAACTTAAAAATTAAGGCAGAAATAAATGCAAAAGAAACAAAAGAGACCATAGCAAAAATCAATAAAGCCAAAAGCTGGTTCTTTGAGAACATGAATAAAATGGACAAACCACTAGCCAGACTCATCAAGAAACAAAGGGAGAAGAATCAAATCAATAAAATTAAAAATGAAAATGGAGAAATCACAAGAGACAACACAGAAATACAAAGGATCGTAAGAGACTACTATCAGCAATTATATGCCAATAAAACAGACAACTTGAAGGAAATGGACAAATTCTTAGAAAAGTACAACTTTCCAAAACTGAACCAGGAAGAAATGGAAAATCTCAACAGACCCATCACAAGCACGGAAACTGAAACTGTAATCAGAAATCTTCCAGCAAACAAAAGCCCAGGTCCAGACGACTTCACAGCTGAGTTCTACCAAAAATTTCGAGAAGAGCTAACAGCTATCCTACTCAAACTCTTCCAGAAAATTGCAGACGAAGGTAAACTTCCAAACTCATTCTATGAGGCCACTATCATCCTAATACCAAAGCCAGATAAATATGCCACACACAAAAAAGAAAACTACAGGCCAATATCACTGATGAACATAGATGCAAAAATCCTTAACAAAATTCTAGCAAGCAGAATCCAACAACACATTAAAAAGATTATACATCATGACCAAGTGGGCTTTATCCCAGAGATGCAAGGATTCTTCAATATCTGCAAATCAATCAATGTAATACACCACATTAACAAACTGAAAGATAAAATCCATATGATTATCTCAGTAGATTAAGACTTTGACAAAATTCAACATCCATTTATGATAATTTAAAAAAAAAAAACTCTCCAGAAAGCAGGAATAGAAGGAACATACTTCAACATAATAAAAGCTATATATGACAAACCCACAGCAAACATTATCCTCAGTGGTGAAATATTGAAAACATTTCCCCTAAAGTCAGGAATAAGACAAGGGTACCCACTCTCACCACTACTATTCAACATAGTTTTGGAAGTTTTGGCCACAGCAATCAGAGCAGAAAAAGAAATAAAAGGAAAAGAAGTAAAACTCACTGTTTGCAGATGACATGATCCTCTACATAGAAAACCCTAAAGACTCCTCCAGAAAATAACTAGAGCTAATCAATAAATATAGTAAAGTTACAGGATATAAAATTAACACACAGAATCCTTTGCATTCCTATACACTAACAATGAGAAAACAGAAAGATAAATTAAGGAAACAATTCCATTCACCATTGAAACGAAAAAAATAAAATACTTGGGAATATATCTACCTAAAGAAACTAAAGACCTATATATAGAAAACTATAAAACATTGGTGAAAGAAATCAAAGAGGGCACTAACAGATGGAAAAATATACCGTGTTCATGGATCAGAAGAATCAATATAGTGAAAATGAGTATACTACCCAAAGCAATCTATAGACTCAATGCAATCCCTATCAAGCTACCAATGGTATTTTTCACAGAGCTAGAACAAATAATTTCACAATATGTATGGAAATACGAAAAACCTCAAATAACCAAAGCAATCTTAAGAAAGAAGAATGGAACTGGAGGAATCAACCTGCCTGACTTCAGGCTATACTACAAAGCCACAATCATCAAGACAGTATCGTACTGGCACAAAGAAAGAAATGTAGATCAATGGAACAAAATAGAAAGCCTAGAGAAAAACCCACGCACCTATGCACACCTTATCTTTGACAAAGGAGGCAAGAATATACAATGAAGAAAAGACAGTCTCTTTAACAAGTGGTGCTGGGAAAACTGGTCAACCACTTGTAAAAGAATGAAACTAGAACACTTTCTAACACCATACACAAAAATAAACTCAAAATGGATTCAAGATCTAAATGGAAGACCAGAAACTATAAAACTCCTAGAGGAGAACATAGGAAAAACACCTCCAACATAAATCACAGCAGGATCCTCTATGACCCACCTCCCACAATAATGGAAATAAAAGCAAAATTAAACAAATGGGAACTTATTGAACTTAAAAGCTTTTGAACAATGAAGAAAACTGTAAGCAAGGTGAAGAGACAGCCTTCAGAATGGGAGAAAATATTAGCAAATGAAGCAACTGACAAAGAATTAATCTCAAAAATATACAGGCAATGCCTCCAGCTCAATTCCAGAAAAATAAACGACCCAATCAAAAAATGGGCCAAAGAACTAAAGAGACATTTCTCCAAAGAAGACATACAGATGGCTAACAAACACATGAAAAAATACTCAACATCACTCATTATCAGAGAAATGCAAATCAAAACCACAATGAGGTACCATTTCACACTAGTCAGAATGGCTGCTATCCAATGTCTACAAACAATAAATGCTGGAGAGGGTGTGGAGAAAAGGGAACCCTCTTACACTGTTGGTGGGAATGGAAACTAGCACAGCCACTATGGAGAACAGTGTGGAGATCCCTTAAAAAACTGAAAATAGAACTGCCATATGTCCCAGCAATCCCACTGCTGGGCGTACACACCGAGGAAACCAGAATTGAAAGAGATGCATGTACCCCAATGTTCATCGCAGCACTGTTTATAATAGCCAGGACATGGAAGCAACCTCGATGTCCATCAGCAGACGAATGGATAACAAAGCTGTGGTACATATACACAATGGAGTATTAGTCAGCCATTAAAAAGAATACATTTGAATCAGTTCTAATGAGGTGGATGAAACTGGAGCCTATTATACAGACTGAAGTAAGGCAGAAAGAAAAACACCAATACAGTATACTAACATATATATACGTGCTAGTAAAGTAATGCTCAAAATTCTCCAAGCCAGGCTTCAGCAATATGTGAACCATGAACTTCCTGATGTTCAAGCTGGTTTTAGAAAAGGCAGAGGAACCAGAGATCAAATTGCCAACATCTGGTGGATCATCAAAAAAGCAAGAGAGTTCCAGAAAAACATATATTTCTGCTTTATTGACTATGCCAAAGCCTTTGACTGTGTGGATCACAATAAACTGTGGAAAATTCTGAAAGAGATAAGAATTCCAGACCACCTGACCTGTCTCTTGAGAAACCTATATGCAGGTCAGGAAGCAACAGTTAGAACTGGACATGGAACAGCAGACTGGTTCCAAATAGGAAAAGGAGTACGTCCAGGCTGTATATTGTCACCCTGCTTATTTAACTTATTTCAGAGTACATCATGAGAAACACTGGACTGGAAGAGACACAAGCTGGAATCAAGATTGCCAGGAGAAATATCAATAACCTTAGATATGCAGATGACACCACCCTTATGGCAGAAAGTGAAGAAGAACTAAAAAGCCTCTTGATGAAAGTAAAAGAGGAGAGTGAAAATGTTGGCTTAAAGATCAACATTCAGAAAACAAAGGCCATGGCATCTGGTCCCATCACTTCATGGCAAATAGATGGGGAAAGAGTGGAAACAGTGTCAGACTTTATTTTTGGGAGCTCCAAAATCACTGCAGATGGTGATTACAGCCATGAAATTAAAAGACGCTTACTCCTTGGAAGAAAAGTTATGACCAACCTAGATAGTATATTCAAAAGCAGAGACATTACTTGCCGACTAAGGTCCATCTAGTCAAGGCTATGGTTTTTCCTGTGGTCATATATGGATGTGAGAGTTGGACTGTGAAGAAGGCTGAGCACCAAAGAATTGATGCTTTTGAACTGTGGTGTTGGAGAAGACTCTTGAGAGTCCCTTGGACTGAAAGGAGATCCAACCAGTCCATTCTGAAGGAGATCAACCCTGGGATTTCTTTGGAAGGAATGATGCTAAAGCTGAAACTCTAGTACTTTGGCCACCTCATGCGAAGTGTTGACTCATTGGAAAAGACTCTGATGCTGGGAGGGATTGGGGGCAGGAGGAGAAGGGGACAACAGAGGATGAGATGGCTGGATGGCATCACGGACTCTATGGATGTGAGTCTGAGTGAACTCCGGGAGTTGGTGATGGACAGGGAGGCCTGGCGTGCTGCGATTCATGGGGTCTCAAAGAGTCGGACACGACTGAGCAACTGAACTGAACTGAACTGAACGCATATATATGGAATTTAGAATGATGGTAATGATAACCCTGTATGTGAGACAGCAAAAGAGACACAGATGTATAGAAGTCTTTTGGACTCTGTGAGAGAGGGAGAGGGTGGGATGATTTGAGGGAATGTCATGGAAACATGTATAATATCGTATAAGAAACGAATCTCCAGTCCAAGTTCGATACAGGATGCTTGGGACTGGTGCACTGGGGTGACCTGGAGGGATGGTACCGGGAGGGAGGAGGGAGGGGTGTTCAGGACAGGGAACACATGTATGCCCATGGTGGATTCATGTTTATGTGTGGCAGAACCAATACAATATTGTAAAGTAATTAGCATCCAATTAAAATAAATAAATTTAAATTAAAAAAAAGAAAGCTGTGGTACATATACACGATGGAAAATTACTCAGCCATTAAAAAGAATACATTTGAATCAGTTCTAATGAGGTGGATGAAGCTGGAGCCTATTACACAGAGTGTAGTAAGCCAGAAAGAAAAACATCAATACACTATAAAAACGCATATATATGGAATTTAGGAAAATAGTAACGATAACCCTCTATGTGAGACATCAAAAGAGACACAGATGTATAGAACGGTCTTTTGGGCTCTGTGGGAGAGGGCGATTGTGTGGTGATTTGGGAGAATGGCATTGAAACATGTATATTATCATATACATGAATTGTGAAATGGATTGCCAGTCCAGGTTTGATGCATGGGACAGGGTGCTCGGGGCTGGTGTGTTGGAATGACCAAGAGTCATGGGATGGGGAGGGAGGTGAGAGAGGGGTTCAGGATGGGGAACATATGTACTCCCATGTCTGATTCATGGCAATGTATGGCAAAACCACTACAATATTATAATTAGCCTCCAATGAAAATGAATAAATTTATATTTAAAAAGAGACAATGAGCAGTTATTTGTGGGGGAGAAATTATTTTGGGGTTTAGGTAAAAAGTATTGAAATCAAGACAACAAGCACCAAAAGAAGGTGTTAATGCTAATCCCCATGTCACCATACTGAGAATTAATTACAGTTTCAGTTCTTCTAGAAATGGAATCTTAAAGCAGTCAATCGGGAATCTTAAACAGCAATCAGCAGTGCTCTTGATGAGCACTATTTAAGTGATGTGCCTGTTAAACTCTTTGCCAACCCCTGAAGGAAAGCAACTTTGCCATAACCAACCTGGTTTGTTTGTTTGTTTGTTTGTTGCCTCGTATATCTTTCTTGTTCCTGCTTGCTTCTGTGTTTGAGTTTTTCATTTAGTACACCTCCTGGGAATTCCTTTCTATCTGCTAGATTAGATGCGGCCTGATTCACAAACTGTTGAATGAAGTCAATAAGATCTTTGAATTCACTCAGTTGAATTTTGTTTTTTAACAATTGACAAGAGCATAGACAGAGGTAAGGGAGAGAAGAGAATAGAGAATCAAGGTATTAGATGGTGAAAATTTTGGGATAAATGACCACACAGAGTTGCAAAAAATATCTGTAATTACCTATTTACACTTCTGTTTTCTCCCATTGAAGTAAGCAGCTTTCAGGAAAGCACCAAGAGCTGTTCATGTCTGCACCCCAATTAGAGACTGCTTCTTATCACTGATATCCATTCTTCTATTTTTTCACAGAATCACAGAAGCTCTGATGCTTCACTGGGCATTTATGACAGCCCAACCAAAGACTGCACTTCCCAGAGGATATGAGCAGAAGTAATGTGTGAAACTTCTAGGTTTTGTTTTTAAAGGGAAGAGACATATCCTCATTTCCACTTCCCCCTTTTCTGCTGCATGAGACATAGGTATGGTGTTGGCTCATCTTGAACCATCTGGATGAGGGCAACACCATAGGGATGGCAGAGAAGATACAAAGAAAAGATTCTGCATTCTTCTCAAAGTTGTAGAACGTGGCCATCATACCAGCTCCAAGAAATAAGCTCCTGTCCTGTTCAAGGCCCTGATGGTGTACTGTGAGGATGGATACACTGTCACTGTACCCCAAGTAGCCCAGACTAATCCACATCCCAACACTCTGCATAGCTTCTATTGGTTGCTTCATAAAGATGCAAGGGAAGGAGGGAAAAGATGTCTAAGGAGACATTTTAGATGTTGGCAGGACTTTAGCAGGAAAAGGAAATGCTGCTTTGAGTTATGAACACACAGTTTTGTTCCTTGTGTCTCCATTTCTTTGTACCAAATCAGTTTATGAAAAAATTCTCCAATTTGATCTTGCTTCAATTTGCTACCAATTTAGTGAAAAGTTTTCTTATTACAAGTCTAGTCTTACAAGAGGCAAGGATTTGTTTTGATTTCAAGCCTTCTGTTCTGAGATGCATGAGGTTTACAAACGTTTCAAAG
Source organism: Capricornis sumatraensis (assembly GCF_032405125.1). Taxonomy (NCBI): domain Eukaryota; kingdom Metazoa; phylum Chordata; class Mammalia; order Artiodactyla; family Bovidae; genus Capricornis; species Capricornis sumatraensis. The sequence continues at coordinate 142,410,233 of NC_091072.1, read as the reverse complement.
GGCTTACAAATCTAAATTCACTCTAATACCAACTCTGAGAGATTGGCAGAGTGCATATTAATATTTTTCTACAAGTGAGCCACCAGCATATTGTTGCCTCCATAAATAGTTAAATATTGAGTGCTAACCAAAGAGATAGAAATCCAAGATGGTTAATGACCTGCTCAAGGTCACAGCTCTTTAGCACAATGCCAAGTGGTAGAACCAAAACTTCTAAAAAATCTTCTTCTTTTTTTTAACAACTGCTTATCGATTTATTAAATAAAAGTCTTCTTCTAAAACTCTTTTCACCTCTAATCATAACAGACTTAGTGGACAATAACCTCTGATGGCATAAACAATCTCACCCAGAATAAGGTTTCTCTTGAAGCACTTGGAAGCATCCAATTCCTCATTCTTTCTGTTTGAAACCCAAAACATCTCATAATTGGCACTTTGTTCCACCATCACTTCTGGGGAAGTACATACAAGCACATTTTCCTAATTTATTTCATACCTCAAATGGGAAATCGTGAGAAGCAAGGAAAATTCTAATTCATTTCCAAGAAACTAAGACCAATACTTTCTCAAATTATCCCACTCTTTGCTTCTATGGAAAGCAGCTCTTCCCATAAGAACAAACACCCTGTTCATCTTCATTCTCCATCTTTAGCTGGAAGCCCTACCATGAGCATGTGAGCTTGCAAGTTCTCTTGCTTAAAGCACAAAAACATATTTGATGGTTTAACTGATAATTTTTCTAAGAACTACAGGGAAAATCCATGGAATTTTAATCCTGGGAACATTTCTAGAAGGAGAGCCAGATAGATATTTTGCCTTCCAGGCCTTTGTGGTTTATGATAACGGTACCTCATTTGGATGGCCTCTTGCAGGGAGTTACTCAATAACAATGATAAGGAAACATTGCTGTCTTCTTTCCATCCTCCGTGGCGAGCAAGAAGCCCCAGTATGCCCAGCAAGATCAATTCCTTTTCTTTATATCCTCAACCACGTTCTTCAGATGGTGGGAGATCAATAAAATAAATACTCATTGAATCTATGAGTGAATAAATTAAGAAACTGACCTTTTCAAACCAACTTTGTTTACAGTCTCTGTCCTCAATTCAGGGGACCATCCTACGACAACCATTCTGTGTGATCCAGCAATGGGTACTCCCAAACAAGAAAAGTACATGTAACACAAGCCCAGAAATCCAGGAAACCAGGAAAAAAGAACCCAGGAAATACTACATGTATCCTGCTTTTCTATGCAAAAAAAAAAAAAATACAGGTGGGTGATATGGATGGGGTGAGCAGCCTGAGATCAAGCAGAATGCTAAATTCACAACTCAAGTTGCGTTTTAGATGAAACCTGCAGGAATTGTGCCCTGCTTGTACTTCTGTTTTTAACTAGTTAGGGAAATTTAGTGGAAAATGGAGCATCATGGTGCCCATAGGTCTCTGGCTAATGACTAAACATACTAGAGGTCTGTTTATGGAGGTTATTGTGTCCTGACCCTAGAAAAGCAAAAACAAGGCTGGAGTATTTTACCCTTTAGTCAGCATAGATATTAATCCTAGCAGGCAGAATGTATGTTCATTTAGGCTTCCTAAATGCACCATGCATAGACATCAAAAAGGAAAACTACCCAAATTTCTGGCCTGTGAATCAGTATTACATGGCAATACCAATAGTTCCTGCCTTTATGTAGAATTTGACAAGTTACAAAACAGTTCCTAAACATTATCTTATTTGAGTCTAACAAGATCCTTGTGTTAGTTATTATTTCAGTTTTACTCAGTATCTTCAGGACTTGATTCTGGTTCTTTAGAGGCAGGAAAAATGGGTCGATCCACACTTCCTTTTAAAGAACAGTTATTGGTTCCTTTGTCTCAGGTGATGCCAACTTCACACCCTAAAAAGCAGCAACCTTAACCAAAATAACAGGGAGTGAAAAGGGAAAGTTCTTGAAGACCCGATAAAGGCAGCTATACAGGCCATTATATGAAATCAAACCATCCTGCAATTGTTTTGGTGGGGGGAGGGGGACTGGAGTCGGGGGTAGGGGTCCCTGTCTGTAAAACCTCACAGATCAGAGAGTTTTGAATAGAAATGAACTCAGCAATCATCTGGCCCAATACCTTCATTTTAGTGAGGAGGAAATGGAGATTCAGAAAGATTAGGTAAGATTATTTGGCTTCCAATGACGACACTGCCTTTTGGCAAATTCCTTAACATATCTCTGCCTCAGTTTTCCCATAAGGAATACGGGAATAATAACACCTACCTCCTGGGGTTGTGTGGAGAATTAGGATACTTAGTAATACTGAATATTTAGTAAGTACTAAAAAACACCATACTGTAACCATCATCATATACCAAGTGCACGTAGAAAAATGGGGACTAAAATATGACTCTAAAGCCAGTATTCTTTCCACCACAGGACACCATTTAATTCCTCAGGAAGAGCTCTTCCACCCCCCACTGTGAGGTGCCAACCACATTAAAAGTAAATTCTTGTTTTCCACATCTAAATGCATGGTAGAAATTGGATACAGAGAAGGGATTCAGAGGCAATGGGCATGTAAGAAATTTGGTATTAGGTAGACATCTAATTAAATAAATTTAAATTTAAAAATAAATAAATATAGATAGATAAATAAATAAATAGATAAATAAATATAGATAGATATCCACCATCAAAATCAGGTATCTGAAATCTGTATTTGGATGAGAGCTTCAGACAAAAGAGCTACAGAAAAAGAAAAAAACAAAAAACCGTGGCAACCTCAGTAGTAACAGGGTAAAAGAATATATAATTCTCCCTCCTCATTTCTAGTGGCTGTTTTCCCATTGTTCTGTATGTGAAGAGGAGGTGGGAGGGAGTATTGTTTTTTTTTTATTTGAAAATTATTGCAGACAGAAAATAAAATGAACTTACCCAGGGGATAGAGGGAAGGAAAGGCGGAACAGGAAGAGAAGGGGGGCTGTCATTTAGTCACTAAGTCATGTCTGACTGACTCTTTGCAACCCCATAGACTGTAGCCCACGAAGCTCCTCTGTCCATGGATCTTCCCAGGCACGAATACTGGAATGGATTGCCATTTCCTTCTCCATGGGATTTTCCCGACCCTGGGATTGAACCTGCATCTCCTACATTGCAGGTGGATTCTCTACTGAGAATCCGAGAATTCTCTACTGAGCCACAAAGAGAGCTTTAAAGGCAATGAAACCACTCTCTGATACTGTAATGGTGGGCATGTGTCATAAATTTGTCCAAATTCACAGAATGTACATCAAGGGTGAAACCTAATATAGACTATGGACTTTGGATGATGATGTGTCAGTGTGTGAAAACTGTAAAGCATTTAAAGAATATTTTATTCAATTTTTTTTTAATTTTAAGCAAACTTGGATGTCTGAGTGCATGCTGAGTCACTTCAGTCATGTCCAACTCCTTTTGACCCTATGGACTGTAGCCCACCAGACGCCTCTGTCCACAGAATTCTCCAAGCAAGAATACTGGAGTGGGTTGCCATGCCCTCCTCCCAGGGATATTCCCAACCCAGGAATCGAACCTACATCTCTTATATATCCTCACTGGCAGGTAGATTCTTTACCACTACACCACCTGCGAGGCCCATGTCTGAGTATCAGTTCTGTAAAGTCACTCAGTCGTGTCCAACTCTTTGCAACCCCATGAATCACAGCACGCAAGGCCTGCATGTCCATCACCAACTCCCAGAGTTCACTCAGACTCACGTCCATCGAGTCAGTGATACCATCCAGCAATCTCATGCTCTGTTGTCCCCTTCTCCTCCTGCCCCCAATCCCTCCCAGGATCAGAGTCTTTTCCAATGAGTTAATTCCTCGCATGTGGTGGCCAAAGTACTGGAGTTTCAGGTTTAGCATCATTCCTTCATAGAACACCCAGGGCTGATCTCCTTTAGAATGGACTGGTTGGATCTCCTTGCAGTTCAAGAGTCTTCTCCAACACCACAGTTCAAAAGCATCAATTGTTCAGCGCTCAGCTTTCTTCACAGTCCAACTCTCACATCCATACATGACTACTGGAAAAACCATAGCCTTGACCAGACAGACCTTTGTGGGCAAAGTAATGGCTCTATTTTCAATATGCTATCTAGGTTGGTCATAACTTTCCTTCCAAGAAGTAAGCGTCTTTTAATTTCATGGCTGCAGTCACCATCTGCAGTGATTTTGGAGCCCAAAAAACTAAAGTCAGCCACTGTTTCCACTGTTTCCCCATCTATTTCCCATGAAGTGATGGGACCAGATGCCATGATCTTCGTTTTCTGAATGTTGAGCTTTAAGCCAACTTTCTCACTCTCCTCTTTCCCTTTCATCAAGAGGCTTTTTAGTTCCTCTTCACTTTCTGCCATAAGGGTGGTGTCATCTGCATATCTGAGGTTATTGATATTTCTTCCAGCAATCTTGATTCCAGCTTGTGCTTCTTCCAGTCCAGCATTTCTCATGATGCACTCTGCATATAAGTTAAATAAGCAGGGTGACAATATACAGCCTTGACATACTCCTTTTCCTATTTGGAACCAGTCTGTTGGTCCATGTCCAGTTCTAACTGTTGCTTCCTGACCTGCATATAGGTTTCTCAAAAGGCAGGTCAGGTGGTCTGGTATTCCCATCTCTTTCAGAATTTTCCACAGTTCATTGTGATCCACACAGTCAAAGGCTTGGGCGTAGTCAATAAAGCAAAAATATATGTTTTTCTGGAACTGTCTTGCTTTTTTGATGATCCAGCGGATATTGACAATTTGATCTCTGGTTCCTCTGCCTTTTCTAAAACCAGCTTGAACATCTGGAATTTCACGAGTCACATATTGCTGAAGTCTGGCATGGAGAATATTGAGCATTACTTTACTAGCGTGTAAGATGAGTGCAATTGTGTGGTAGTCTGAGCATTCTTTGGCATTGCCTTTCTTTGGCATTGGAATGAAAACTGACCTTTTCCAGTCCTGTGGCCATTGCTGAGTTTTCCAAATTTGCTGGCATATTGAATGCAGCACTTTCACAGCATCATCTTTCAGGATTTGAAAGAGCTCAACTGGAATTCCATCACCTCCACTAGCTTTGTTCATAGTGATGCTTTCTAAGGCCCACTTGACTTCACATTCCAGGATGTCTGGCTCTAGGCGAGTGATCACACCATCGTGATTATATGGGTCATGAAGATCTTTTTTGTACAGTTCTTCTGTGTATTCTTGCCACCTCTTCTTAATATCTTCTGCTTCTGTTAGATCCATTCCATTTTTGTCCTTTATCAAGCCCATCTTTGCATGGAATATTCCCTTGTTATCTCTAATTTTCTTGAAGAGATCTCTAGTCTTTCCCATTCTGTTCTTTTCCTCTATTTCATTGCATTGATCACTGAGGAAGGCTTTCTGATCTCTTCTTGCTATTCTTTGGAACTCTGCATTCAGATGCGTATATCTTTCCTTTTCTCCTTTGCTTTTCACTTCTCTTCTTTTCACAGCTATTTGTAAGGCCTCCTCAGACAGCCATTTTGCTTTTTTGCATTTCTTTTCCATAGGGATGGTCTTGATCCCTGTCTCCTGTACAATGTTATGAACCTCCATCCATAGTTCATCAGGCACTCTACCTATTAGATCTAAGCCCTTAAATCTATTTCTCACTTCCACTGTATAGTCATAAGGGATTTGACTTAAGTCATACCTGAATGGTCTAGTGGTTTTCCTTACTTTCTTCAATTTAAGTCTGAATTTGGCAATAAGGAGTTCATGATCTGAATCACAGTCAGCTCCTGGTCTTGTTTTTGTTGGCTGTATAGAGCTTCTCCATCTTTGGCTGCAAAGAATATAATCAATCTGATTTCAGTGTTGACCATCTGGTGATGTCCATGTGTAGAGTCTTCTCTTGTGTTGTTGAAAGAGGGTGTTTGCTATGACCAGTGCATTTCCTTGGCAAAATTCTATTAGTCTTTACCCTGCTTCATTCTGTATTCCAAGGCCAAATTTGCCTGTTACTCCAAGTGTTTCTTGACTTCCTACTTTTGCATTCCAGTCCCCTATAATGAAAAGGACATCTTTTTTGGGTGTTAGTTCTAAAAGGTCTTGTAGGTCTTCATAGAACCTTTCAACTTCTGCTTCTTCAGCATTACTGGTTGGGGCATAGACTTAGACTACTGTGATATTGAATGGTTTACCTTGGAAATGAACAGAGATCATTCTGTCGTTTTTGAGATTGCATCCAAGTAGTGCATTTTGGACCCTTTTTTTTGACCATGATGGCTACTCTATTTCTTCTAAAGGATTCCTGCCTGCAGTAGTAGATTTAATGGTCACCTGAGTTAAATTCACCCATTCCAGTCCATTTTAATTGGCTGATTCCTAAAATGTCGACAGTCACTCTTGCCATCTCCTGGTTGACCACTTCCAATTTGCCTTGATTCATAGACCTGACATTCCAGGTTCCTTTGCAATATTGCTCTTTACAGCATTAGACCTTGCTTCTATCACCAGTCACATCCACCTTGGGCATTGTTTTTGGTTTGGTTCCATCCCTTCATTCTTTCTGGAGTCATTTCTCCACTGATCTCTAGTAGTATATTGGGCACCTACTGACCTGGTGAGTTCCTCTTTCAGTATCCTATCATTTTGCCTTTTCATACTGTACATGGGTTTCTCAAGGCAAGAATACTGAAGCGGTTTGTCATTCCCTTCTCCAGTGGACCACATTCTGTCAGACCTCTCCACCACGACCTGCCCATCATGGGTTGCCCTGCAGGCATGGCTTGGTTTCATTGAGTTAGACAAGGCTGTGGTCCTAGTGTGATTAGATTGACTAGTTTTCTGTGATTATGGTTTCAGTGTGTCTGCCCTCTGATGCCCTCTTGCAACACCTACCATCTTACTTGGGTTTCTCTTACCTTGGACGTGGGGTATCTCTTCACAGCTGCTCCAGCAAAGCACAGCTGCTGCTCCTTACCTTGGTTGAGGGGTATCTCCTCACCGCCACCCCTCCTGACCTTGAACGTGGAATAGCTCCCCTAGGCCCTCCTGCCACCACTCCTTGGACATGGGGTTGCTCCTCCGGGCCACCGTCCCTGGCCTCGGACATGGGGTAGCTCCTCTCGGCTACTTCTGTCTGAGTATAGCACTGACTGATTCCATCCCAAGGCTAAATGTCCATGAAATAATATGGGTAACAAAACACAGTTGTTTCACTCAAAATGAGCCAATTAGATCCCTTACTAGAAAGAGTCTCACTAGAGGGAAAACCAGTCACAGCATTCCAGAAATACTCTGCTACAGATGCATACGGAATAGAGTCACAGAATGTTAGACTGCAAGAACCTAGAGAAGAAGGTCCATCTAAATCCTCCTTCTGTTCTCTAGAACTTAGCCATATGCCTGGAACATAGTAAGTTTTAAACCTTGGTAAAGAACAGGGAGAAGCTCTCTGAGATAGAATATCTGTGAGATTACTACTGGTGTGATCATAAGACCCCAAAGCCCAGAGATAAATCCACACACCTATGGACACCTTATCTTTGACAAAGGAGGCAAGAATATACAATGGATTAAAGACAATCTCTTTAACAAGTGGTGCTGGGAAAATTGGTCAACCACTTGTAAAAGAATGAAACTAGAACACTTTCTAACACCATACACAAAAATAAACTCAAAATGGATTCAAGATCTAAACGTAAGACCAGAAACTATAAAACTCCTAGAGGAGGACATAGGCAAAACACTCTCCGACATAAATCACAGCAGGATCCTCTATGACCCACCTCCCACAATAATGGAAATTAAAGCAAAAATAAACAAATGGGACCTAATTAAAATTGAAAGCTTCTGCACAACAAAGGAATCTATAAGCAAGGTGAAAAAAACAGCCTTCAGAATGGGAGAAAATAATAGCAAATGAAGCAACTGACAAACAACTAATCTCAAAAATATACAAGCAACTCCTCCAGCTCAATTCCAGAAAAATAAACGACCCAATCAAAAAATGGGCCAAAGAACTAAATAGACATTTCTCCAAATAAGACATACAGATGGCTAAGAAACATGTGAAAAGATGCTCAACATCACTCATTATCAGAGAAATGCAAATCAAAACCACAATGAAGTACCATTTCATGCCAGCCAGAATGGCTGCGATCCAAAAGTCTACAAGCAATAAATGCTAGAGAGGGTGTAGAGAAAAGGGAACCCTCTTACACTGTTGGTGGGAATGTAAACTAATACAGCCACTATGGGGAACGGTGTGGAGATTCCTTAAAAAACTGGAAATAGAACTGCCTTATGACCCAGCAATCCAACTGCTGGACATACACACTGAGGAAACTAAAATTGAAAGAGACACGTGTACTCCAATGTTCATCGCAGCACTGTTTATAACAGCCAGGACATGGAAGCAACCTAGATGTCCATCAGCAGACGAATGGATAAGAAAGCTGTGGTACATATACACAATGGAGGATTAGCCATTAAAAAGAATACACTTGAATCAGTTCTAATGAGGTGGGTGAAACTAGAGCCTATTATACAGAGTGAAGTAAGGCAGAAAGAAAAACACCAATACAGTATACTAACTGTATATATGGAATTTAGAAAGATGGTAATGATAACCCTGTATGCGAGACAGCAAAAGAGACACTGCCGGGAGCCACCACGGGAGATCCCACCCATGACAAGGTCATGTGGAAGAGAACTGTTAAGCAAGGCTTCAGAACTCAACGGGCTCCCTAGGCTTTCTCAAGCATCTACCCCTAAACCAAAATCTATCTGTTTTACTATTTCATGACTTTCACCAACTCCTCTGACATTAACAGGGGGCTTATTCCTGACCACCTTTCTCTGGAGAAAATCAACTTAGGGCTATAGCTAATAAGTCTCCTGGACATGAGAAGAATATTTCCAATCAAGACCCCTCGGTTAGCATTTTAGCTTGCTTGGCAGATATATCCAGACTCTTGCAGCTACACATGTGATTATTTACAGCCTCCCAACTGTGAGAGGCACGAAAAGCCTAAAACATAGAGCCTTTCAAAGAGTTAAAAGTTATTAGAGTAGTGCTAATGTAGGATTTCATTATTGGGCCAATGCTTGTTTCTAAGTTCCCATATCTCTTATCCACTGTGCACCTGGGAGTGCATTAGTTAACATAGTTGGAAAGTAAGAAAAACAAGTGTAGCCTTGAAATTAACCACATCAGACTTTTGAGCTAATTGGTTCTTTCTTGTAACTCACTGCACCTTTGCTTCGTGAGAATGTAACTCTGTTTAATACTTTTTGAGGCTGACATAGATTAGAAATATAAGAAAAAACATTTTAAGGGAAAATAAGTTTTCTGGTTGAGAAGCCTTTATCAAAAGAGGGTCACAAAATGTCCACAGGCCTCCAAGGCCAGAAGATAATGTACACAATACTGTTTATGGGAAAGGTTTGCAGAAAAATCCTGGTTTCAATAAAGGAAAAACAGATGTAATGTTTGGGCTGACTCTGTATGACTTTGCATCTTTCATTTCCCTCTATGTACAAGTAAAGGTATAAAAGACCCTTCTAAAAATAAAAACAATGGGCCTCGCTTGAAGAAGCTTGGTCATCCCGTGTTTTTCTTTTTTATCTTTTTTTCTCTCTTTCTTTTTTCAGGCTGATCCCTTGGAGCATGGAGGCTCCCTGCATTCACTTATCTGCCCGGGTTTCTAAGACCTGAACGGGAAGACGCTCTGCATCTTCACTCCCTCGGGAGACCAGGAAGGCACCTGCGGCCTCCGTGAACAGGGCAAATTCTTGTCTCAAAGTTTTATTGGCTTTCTATGTAAACCAAGGAATATCAGCCTCTTTCTCTCCTCTATTTTCTTATCTACAATATTCTTTCCTTATCTCTCTCTAAATCAATCACCAATGCCATTTTTCCTTCAGGTTCCCCTGGATCCTGCAGGGGCTGAACCCTGGCAAGACACAGATGTATAGAACAGTCTTTTGGACTCTGTGAGAGAGAGAGAGGGTGGGATGATTTGGGGGAATGTCATGGAAACATGTATAATATCATATAAGAAACGAATCTCCAGTCCAAGTTCGATACAGGATGCTTGGGGCTGGTGCACTGGGGTGACCTGGAGGGATGGTACGGAGAGGGAGGAGAGAGGGGGGTTCAGGACGGGGAACATGTGTACGCCAATGGTGGATTCATGTTAATGTGTGGCAGAACCAATACAATATTGTAAAGTTATTAGCCTCCAATTAAAATAAATAAATTAAAAAAAAAAAGAAAGCTGTGGTAAATATACACAATGGAATATTACTCAGCCATTAAAACAAATACATTTGAATCAGTTCTAATGAGGTGGGTGAAACTGGAGCCTATTATACAGAGTGTAGTAAGCCAGAAAGAAAAACATCAATACACTATAATAACGCATATATATGGAATTTAGGAAGATAGTAACGATAACCCTATATGTGAGACAGCAAAAGAGACACAGATGTATAGAACAGTCTTTTGGGCTCTGTGGGAGAGGGCAAGGGTGGGATGATTTGGGAGATGGCATTGAAACATATATAATATCATAGAAGAAATGAATCACCAGTCTAGGTTCTATGCAGGGTGCAGGATGCTTGAAGCTGGTGCACTGGGATGACCCAGAGGGATGTTGTGGTGGGAGGGGAGGTGGGAGGGGGGTTCGGGATTGGGAACACGTGTATACCCATGGCGGATTCATATTGATGTGTGGCAAAAGCAATACAATATTGTAAAGTAAAATAATAATAATAAAGACAAAAAAAAAAGACCCCATTTGTCCACTGTGGCATCTGGATCTCCTTTGACAAGATAGTCCACAAGAATGAAATCAGATTCTGGAGCCTGTTGATCTAGGTCCCAGGCACCCCCAGCTGCCCCACAAAGCACAGGGCCTTAGTTTCCACAGTGCAGCCAAGCAGCCTTTCCCCATGAGACAGCAGGATAAAGGTCTGATTTTTCAGCTGTCCTCTGATTGGAAGGAGCAGTGTATCACCAGGGCCCTAGCCCCAAGGGCACAATTCTATTGCTGTAATCCCACTAAAGCCCATAAAGAGAGATTTAAAATCTTACTGGAAGTAGAGCAAGAGTTCCAGACTCCTGAAAACAGTATTCAAACGAGGAATTTACTTATTAATTTTCCTATTTTTATTTTTTTTTTCTCTTCCTCGTCCATTGGATTCCCAAGCAGGCTACTGCTTATCCTCCCACTCATAATCAATCAGGATTGCCTTTTCAACTGTACTCCTCACTGGAGTTAATTTAGGGCTATTCTGACTTTTCTTTGGATTTCTCAATAGGTTCTTTTCTGGACTCTTCACTCAACAGTTCAAATGACTCTTTGGTGAACTCCCAACTGAAATCCTGTTCCCAAATATCACTGAATTCTCCACCTATGTGTCTCAATCTGTGGGCGCTGTCTCACGTAGAAGACATGAAATAAAAGGCAATCAAGCAAATACAAGCTAGAGACCGAGCATTTCAGCAAAATCTAGGGTAAGCCTTTCTCCCATTGCCCTCACTCTGAGACAGGAGCAGAGGGCACATTCATGGCTTTCCACCATCTGGAAATTCCTCTATCTGTGCTGTAAGTCATTGGTCACAGGTGGACATTGAGTACTTGAATTTTTCATTTTCTTTAATTTTAATTAATTTATACAGTTAACTACTGCTCATGGCTATGGTAGTAGACAGTTTACAGCCTTTGCTGCAATACTTGTGTGACAGAGAGAATTAATTCTTCTCATTTAAGGAACAAATGCCTTTTTCCTGCTACTTGTCCAGTCAAATTTCTCTTGTCAGGAATGAAAATTTCCTCAGGGGGGTTGGAGGGGGGCACTGAAATAACTGAGAGGTTAAGATTTCACTAGTACAAACAACTGGACCACTCTCATAAGACCATTCTCATGGTCCAGCTCTATCCACTGACCAAACTGATTGTCATTTTTATTGGCATATTTATTGTCCAAATTTATTCTTATTCAATGTGCGCACTCAGTTGTGTCCAACTCTTTGTGACCCCATGGACTGAAGCCTTCCTGGTTCCTCTGCACTAAGGTAAGGTAAAACTTGGGCCTGGGCCATTTCTCCACTTTCCAGTGGAGAAGGAGAATTGATAGATGAGCCACTAAAATTCACTGGAACAGTCACCAGAGGCTGAATGAGTAGGAATCATTAAGGGACCAAATCAAAGATTTAAAAGCACATCAAGAATAATGAAAACTGTTGATCAAAAGAAAAACACACAACCTAAAAGTTGCAAGTTGAGATTTTTTTTTAACTTTTTATTTTATATTGGAGTATAGTTGATTGGCTTCCCAGGTGGTGCAGTGGTAAAGAATTCGCCTACCACTGCAGAAGACACAAGAGACACAAGTTCAGGCTCTGGGTCAGGAAGATCCCCTGGAGTAGGAAATGGCATAACTGAGCACCCACAGTAATAGTTGATTAATATTGTATTAGTTTCAGGTGTGCAACAAAGTGATTCACTTATACATATGCACGTTATCTATTCTTTTTTTAAATTCCTTTTCCAATTAAATTGTTACAGAATATTAAGCAGGGTTCTCAGTGCTATACAGTAAGCCTTTGTTGGTTATCTATTTTAAATATTTGGGGACCTTATTGAAGACTCTTGAGCCCAGGAGACAGCCTCTCAGATAACCCTGAGGAACTGCTCCAAAGAGGAAAGGGAGGAGTCAGGATATATATATTAATATTTCACTGGGGGAAAAAACTTGTAGTTGAACATCAAAAGAGTACTGCTAATCAAAAGAACAGACATCTCAAGTTAATGGTTTCAGTTCTTTTCAACGCATGAGAAATGGCAAGAATCTGGGGTCATCCAAATTTTTCCTCAGATGTGCATCATAACTGTCTAGGCCAATATCCAGAGCACAGAGTTCTTCCTATTTTCCTCCATTTTGGAGGGTGCATTGTCCTGGGTGATTACAGTGGCTGATGGCTTGATCCTGGTAAAACTGGGATGGCAGGCAATTTTCCTTTCTTTACAGAAGGCAAAAGGGGAAAGATTATTAGAATCATTAAATACAGCTGTCACTTTCCAATAATATTACTAAGTACCTATTTACAAGTATTAAAAGTATTAAGTGTAAGAAATATTAAGTACCTACTGGGAACTGAGCAGAGATAAACAGTTTAGTAATTCAATGGAAGGATTTGTAAGAAAGGCTAGTACAAAGCATCAGAGATTAATCCAAATCATTAAGACCATGTCCTCTTACTTGAAATAATCAGAAATAAATAAAGCTAAAAGGACTCAGAAAGAAAATACCCACATATAATGAAAAACATGAAATATATTCTGTAGCTCATAAAGCACACTCTAGAAACATATGAGTATTAGCAAACTCAGCTAGCTGTTAGTTATGTTTTGGCTTTAAAATTAGTTTTCCTCATAAATTGAGGGATGGGGAAGGTGAAGATGAGAGGAAGACTGGAATTCAATAAAATCTATTAGAAGGTAAGGAAGAGGTAAAAGGGAAAATCAGAGCTAAACTAGATCTCAGGGGCAAGGTGAGAGGATGAGAAACTCAGAGAACTAACAGGATGAAGGAAATCTTCACATATCCTGTGCAAACCAGGCCGGATGAGGAAGCTGAGGCAGGCACAAGAGAAGTAACTTATCCAAAAACACAGAGCTATTTAATGTCAATTTCAAGGGCTAATGAAACATCCATAACAACCTTGCTGTGTATTATTTTGATACAATTTCAATCCTCTTGTTTATAACTTCTGTGATTTCAATCCACTTGTTTACAGCAAAGACCAAATCAAGGAGTTGATTTTAGGAGTAAAGCTGTTTTTCTATAAGAATGAAGTAAGAGAGACTAAAAAGCCTCTTGATGAAAGTGAAAGAGGAGAGTGAAAAAGTTGGCTTAAAGCTCAACATTCAGAAAACGAAGATCATGGCATCTGGTCACATCACCTTATGGGAAATAGAAGGGGAAACAGTGTCAGACTTTATCTTTTGGGGCTCCAAAATCACTGCAGATGGTGACTGCAGCCATGAAATTAAAAGACGCTTACTCCTTGGAAGAAAAACTATGACCAACTTAGATAGCATGTTGAAAAGCAGAGACATTACTTTGCAAACAAAGGTCCATTTAGTCAAGGCTATGGTTTTTCCAGTGGTCATGTATGGATGTGAGAGCTGGACTGTGAAGAAAGCTGAGCGCCGAAGAACTGATGATTTTGAACTGTGTTGTTGGAGAAGACTCTTGAGAGTCCCTTGGACTGCAAGGAGATCCAACCAATCCATTGTGATGGAGATCAGCCCTGGGTGTTCTTTGGAGGGAATGATGCTGAAGCTGAGACTCCAGTACTTTGGCCACCTCACACGAAGAGTTGACTCATTGGAAAAGACTCTGATGCTGGGAGGGATTGGGGGCAGGAGGAAAAGGGGACAACAGAGGATGAGATGGCTGGATGGCATCACCGACTCAATGGATGTGAGTTTGAGTGAACTCCGGGAGTTGGTGATGAACAGGGAAGCCTGGCGTGCTGCGATTCATGGGGTCGCAAAGAGTCAGACACGACTGAGTGACTGATCTGAACTGAACTGAAGCTGTGTTAGGATGTCATCATTTCATCTGTTCTTGATAAGCACTCAGTGCTCAGCTGCTGAGGGGCTGCCCTGGAGGCTTATCAATAAAAACATCTGTTCCTCATAACTAAGTCATGTCCGAGTCTCTGTGACACCATGGACTGCAGCACACCAGGCTTCCCTGTCCTTCACTGTCTGTAGAGTTTTCTCAAACTCATGTCCATTGAGGCAGTGATGTCATCCAACCATCTCATCTTTGGTCTCCCCTTTCTCTTCCTGCCTTCAATCTTTCCCAGCATCAGGGTCTTTTTCAATGAGTTAGCTCTTTGAATCAAGTGGCCAAAGTATTGGGACTTTAGCTTCAGCATCAGTCTTTCCAATGAACATTCAGGGTTGATTGCCTTTAGGATTGACTGGTTTGATCTCCTTGCAGTCCAGGGACTCTCAAGAGTCTCCTCCAGCACCACAGTTGGAAAGCATCATTCTTTGATGCTCAGCCTTCTTTATAGTCCAACTCTTACATCTGTGCATGACTACTAGAAAAACCATAGCTTTGACTATAACAGACATTTGTTGGCAAAGTGCTGTCACTGCTTTTTAATACACTGCCTAGGTTGGTCGTATAGCTTTTCTTCCAAGGAGTGTCTTTTAATTTCAAGGCTGTAGTCACCATCCACAATGATTTTGGAGCCCAAGAAAATAAAGTCTGTTATTATTTCCATTTTTTCCTCATCTATTTGCCATGAAGTGATGACACCAGATTTCGTGATCTTAGTTTTTTGAATGTTGAGTTTTAAGCCAGCTTTTTCACTGTCCTCAACATATGAGGCAATTAAATGGAGGAAACATTTACGCTATAAATACCCAGAGTTTGTAAGGACTACATGAGAGCTTCCTCTTGGCAAAGCCACCCTTTGCTGATCTAGTCTCTAAAGAGCTAGTGCTTTAGCTCCTGCTTTGGTAAAGTCTACCCTTTCATTGGCAGTGTCCAAAGCCATGCAGCATTCTGAGAAGAAGCCTACCTTGGCCCCCAACACCAACACACCCTTGTTCATGAGCAACCGCTCTAACAACATGGGAATTTTCATTCGAGTTTCACCACTGCTGGACAAACCTGATTGTGGTCGGTTAAGCCAACTCTCATAAAACATGTACGCCTCATATGAATTTGAACTTTATTTCTATCACCTCCCTTTTCCTAGAAACAACAGTGTAATTAATCTGTCTTTTGTTTGGGGTATGTGATTTTTTTATTGGCTTATTGAGATGTTACTAAAACCACATAACCTATGGTCACACACCTGGTCTCAGGACTTGAAGCTCGGTTTCTTCTCCTTTTTAAAATATTTATTTATTTTGGCTGCGCTAGGCCTTAGTTGTAGCACATGGGATCCTCCTTGCTGCATATGAGACCTTCTAGTTGTGGGACTCGGACTTCTTAGTTGTGGTGTGAATGTGGGATCTAGTTCCCCAACCAGGGACTGAACTCCCTACATTGGGAGCACCGAGCCTTATCCACTGGACCACAAGGGGAGTCCCAAGGCTCAGGTTCTTGATGTCTTCTCTCAGAAGGAATTCAGTGAGAGACAGAGTGATAGGTAAGAAGCGGATTTATTTAGACAGAAACACACCCCTCACACAGAGTGTGGATATATCTCAGAAAGCAGGAGGCCCAGAAACATGGGATGGTTAGTTTTTATGGGCTGGGAAATTCCACAGTTTAATGAGTGGGAAGATTATTCCAACTATTTTGGGGAAGGAGTGGGGATTTCCAGGAATTGAGCCACTGTCCACTTTTTGACCTTTTATGGTTAGCCTCAGAACTGTGAAGGTGGTGTCACTTAGCTTATGCTAATGTATTACAATGAGCATACTATGAAGCCCAAGATCCACTGAAAGTCAGATCTTCTGCCATTTTGGACCTAGTTGGTTCTTACCAATTTTTGTCATATCCTATGGCTGTTATTCTTTTAAAGTTTGTGCCCTGCCCCTTCCCTCCTGTTTCATTATCCTATGTGCTGTTGGTTTGTGAAATTATTGTAATTCCTGCAGTGAACCTGTGTTCAATTAACTATTGGCAGAGACCATTTCAGTCTGAGCATAATTTACTGTTCCCTGAAGCAAAATGAGTATCAACAGATAGATTCAGCAAAAACTGATTCGCAGCTTATAAACAAGACCTGAGCTTAGCTCGCAACCTTCCAGCAATTTTTCTTTATGCCAAATTCTTCCACCCAAGTACTAAGGGAACTTAATAATGAACTTTCAAGGAAAAAAGGGGAGACAGAGAGAAAAAAACTCACATAAACAAGCACATAACCATGGTGATAAGAAGCAAGCCAAGGTCTTTGATCATTCTCCATTCTGTTTCCACAAATACACCAGAGATTAGGAGTGAGGAAAAGGAAAAGGAGTAGAAGAACTGCCAGGACTGCGGGCTTTTGCTTAGTCCAGGGTCCTGGGCCAGGAAGGATGTCATCTTCCTAACTGACCCCAGCCCACAAGGCCCAGGCTACACGCTGCAATGTTCATATTCACTGAAAGTGAAACAAGCAAACTTCTGTGGAATAAGAAGAGGAAGAAGAAAAAATAGATGAGAGAGACTCCAGGAGAAGAGAACAGCAGGGCGAGGACTGGATGATTCCCTGAAAAAGCAACCAAGATTTAAAATGCATGTGACCTGAAACAGGAAATCATATTTAAATAGCCAAAGCCTCTGAATGTTGTCAGCCACATGCACTGCACCTGAGTCACTGAGAAACAAACCTGAAACAGACAGTGGAGAGCAGAGAAGACCATCCCCTGCTCCCACAGATTATACCGTTCACTGCTCGTGCTGCAAGCCTCTTGGGAAAAATTGGTACCTCATTGCGATTTTCACTTCTCAGGTCTCACCTGCCAGGTTCTTTGCCCCTGAACCTTGGCTCAGAGGTTCAGAAACCTCCACAAGTACTCCAAGAGAGATTCGCAATTCTTCCTTTAGATTTTGTACAGTGACAGAGTACACCCACCTGTTCAGGGAATCTGGGCAGTCAGAGTGGCCCTGGCCTCTTTTTCCAACTATCTAACAAATCCCCTCATTTCATCTCTTCCCTTGTTCCTTCAGCTGTTCCATTATTTTAATAATAAATTCATTGAATGAGCATGATTCACCTTTATAATAAGGGGTAAATTATTTTCTAAAGAAAATATAAACACTGCCATCCTTGTTCTGACATGCATATTAACTCGTTCAACAAATATATATTGAGTGTCAGACATTGTTCTAAGTATAATAGTAGTAGAACATGAAGTAGGCTTACTTCCTGGCATCATGGTGAAGAAAGACATCAATAAATAAATAAGTAAATATAAGTAAGCTAGATAGAATTAGTGGTATGGAAAAAATCATCAAGGAAGGTTTATGGATAGTGCAGGTGTGGCAGGTCTGGGGTAAGTTAGTCAGTGGATATGCTATTTTGCATAAAGGTTCTGAGAAGGGCTGTCTGAGAAAGGCTTCAACAAAGTGCGGGAGGGAGACATGTGCTCTCTGGAGAGGTTTACAGGCTGCAGGAAGAGTAAATGCCAAGGCCCTGAGGTGATATAATAACTAAACCATTAATATTGGCAACCCTCTATAGTTTGGTTCAATAACAAGTCCAACTTCACAAAATAATAGTCATTCCCAAGTCTGGAAGCAGGGTGACATAACATGGAACAGACTGATTCAAAGTTGGGAAAGTAGGACATCAAGGTTGAATGTTGTCACCCTGCTTATGTAACTTACATGCAAGGTACATCATGAAAAATGCTGGGCTGGATGAAGCAAAAACTGGAATCAAGATTGCTGGGAGAAATCAATAACCTCAGATATGCAGATGACATCACCCTTATGGAAGAAAGAGAAGAAGAACTAAAGAGCCTCTTGATAAAGGTGAAAGAGGAGAGTGAAAAAGCTGGCTTAAAACTCAAAATTCAAAAAACAAAGATTGTGGCATCTGGTCCCATCATTTCATGGCAAATAGATGGGGAAATGATGGAAACAGTGAGAGACTTTATTTTGGGGGGCTCCAAAATCACTGCAATTGGTGACTGCAGCCATAAAATTAAAAGACACTTGCACCTTGGAAAAAAAGCTATGGCAAACCTAGACAGTGTTTTAAAAAGAAAAGACATTACTTTGCCAACAAAGGTCAATCTGGTCAAACCTACGGTTTTTCCAGCAGTCATGTATGGATGTGAGCTGGACCATAAAGAAGGCTGAGTGTTGAAGAATTGATGCTTTTGAACTGTGGTGTTGGAAAAGACTTTTAAGATTCCCTTGGACTGCAAGGAGATCAAAGCAGTCAATCCTAAAGGAAATCAATCCTGAATATTCATTAGAAGGACTGATACTGAAGCTGAAAGTCCAATACTTTGGCCACCTGATGCGAAGAACTGACTCATTAGAAAAGACCCTGATGGTGAGGAAACTCCAGGAGATGGTGAAGGACGGGGAAGCCTAACGTGCTGCAGTCCATGGGATCACAAAGAGTCAGACAAGACTGTATGACTGAACAATAACAACCATTCATCATTGTTTTCTCCAATAAATATTTATCAGGCACTTATGTGCAAACTTGAGAAGAAAAAGTAATCCCTCCTCTTACCCTCTCCCATCCTCACTGGTGAGGAAAAAAGGGAAGGGAAGAGCATAGGACCCTAGGCCTTGATTTTGCAATCTAGTTTAGGAGGCAGATTCGTATCAAAGCAAGACAAGGAAAGAACAATGCTGAGAGTTCAGAAGGCAAGTGATTAGAATCAGGGCTTGAGAAATTTGTATTACTGACAGTAGCATTTGGTATGCATGTTGACAACTGGGAAATTAGAGGAGGTAAATAGCACTCTGAGCCTGAAGTTCATCCTGTGTTCATGTCAACCACTAAGAAAATACAAACAAGTAGCCTCTGGGTGGGAGGTGGTTGGCTGGCCAGAAACACTTTATCTGAAGGGATATACTGGAAGGATAAGTCCTAACTTTTCCTTGAGGCCATCGGACAGGAATTCTTTATGTAATTGCTCCCATTTATACAGAAAGGAAAGATTTGGTTCTGGTTCTTCTGTCCGTAATAATGAAATGAGATTTCTATTATCACCACTGTCAGATCCACCCTCTCCCCACAGATTCTTGCTCATCAGTCTTTTACTGAGCACCTAGTAATGCCTCACAGGCTGCTGAACAATGCTCAGAAAAAGAAGAAAGTTGCTTAAGTTCTTCCTGTCAAGATTTCAGAGACTTATAAAAGAGAGGCCTAACAAAGAAATAATGGCACCTAGATACAGCTAGTGAGAATGCAGGTCTAAATAAAATCCAAGGAGATGGAGTGTAAAAGTTCAGTAACTGTGGCATTGGGGGAAGGAAGATCTTGAGAAGAGCCTGGTCTGAGACACTTCAGAGACAGGGGATTTGCCAGTAAGTGGTAGAATAAACGTTGGAGACTGATGGAAGGAACACATGAAACAGATTAAAGGCCAAGTGGGTTTAAAACAAACTGGTGCTCTCCCTATGTTTTCCTTAAGAGTTTAATGGTGTCCAGTCTTCCATTCAGGTCTGTAATCCATTTTGAGTTTATTTTTGTGTATGGTGTTAGAGAATGTTCTAATTTCATTCTTTTACAGGTAGGTGTCCAGTTTTCCCAGCACCATTTATTGAAGACACTGTCTTTTCTCCATTATATATGTTATAGATTAGGTGCCATAGCTGTGTGGGTTTATATCTGGGTTTTGTATCCTATTTCATTGATCTGTATTTCTGTTGTTGTGCCAGTACCATACTGTCTTGATTACTGTAGCTTTGTAGTATAAAATCAGAAAGGCTGAATCCTCCAGCTCCATTTTTCTTTCTCAAGATTGCTTTGGCTATTCAGGGCCTTTTGTGTTTCCATACAAACCGTAAAATTATTTTCTTCTAGTTTTGTAAAAAATGACATTTGTTTGACCTGCCTCCTAGAGTCATGAAAATAAAAGCAAAAATAAGCAAATAGGATCTAGTGAAGCGAAGTAAAAGTTGCTCAGTCATGTCCAACTCTTTGCAAGTCCATGGAATTCTCCAGGCCAAAATACTGGAGTGGGTAGCCTTTCCCTTCTCCAGGGGATATTTCCAACCCAGGGATCGAACCCAGGTCTCCCACATTGCAGGTGGATTCTTTACCAGCTGAGCCACAAGGGAAGCCCAAATAGGACCTAACTAAATTTAAAAGCTTTTGCACAGCAAAGTAAACCATAAACAAGAAGAAAAGACAACCTCAAAATGGGGGAAATATTTGTAAAATGAAGCAACTGACAATGGATTAATTCCTAAAACATACAAGTAACTCATGCAGCTCAATTAAAAGAAAAAAAAAAAAAGAACAACCCCATGAACAGCAAGGAGATCAAGCCTTTCCATCCTAAAGAAATCAACCCTGAATATTCATTGGAAGGACTGATGCTGAAACTGAGGCCCAAATGTTTGGCCACCTGATGCAAAGAGCCAACTTATTGGAAAAGACCCTGATGCTGGAAAAGATTGAGGGCAGGAGGAGAAGGGGACGACAGAGGATGAGATGGTTGGATGGCATCACTGACTCAATGGACATGAGTTTGAGCAAGCTCTGGGAGATGGTGAAGCATAGGGAAGCCTGGCATGCTGCATTCCATGGGGTCACAAGCAGACGCAACTGAGCAACTGAACTGAACTGAATCAAAAAAATAGGCAGAAGACCTAATAGACATTTCTCCAAAAAAGACATATGGATGATCAAGAAACACATGAAAAGATATTCAGCAACACTAAATGTTAGAGAAATGCAAATCAAACCTACAATGAGGTATCACCTCACATGGTCAGAATGGCCATCATCCAAAAAAAAAAAAATCTATCAACAATAAATGCTGGAGAGGGGGTAGAGGAAAGGAAACCTTCATGCCCTGCTGCTGCTGCTGCTGCTGATGCATCACTTCAGTCGTGTCCAACTCTGTGCCCACCAGGAACAGGCATAGACAGCAGCCCATCAGGCTCCCCCGTCCCTGGGATTCTCCAGGCAAGAACACTGGAGTGGGTTGCCATTTCCTTCTCCAATGCATGAAAGTGAAAATGAAAGTGAAGTCACTCAGTCGTGTCCTACTCATAGCGACCCCATGGACTGCAGCCCACTAGGCTCCTCCATCCATGGGATTTTCCAGGCAAGAGTACTGGAGTGGGTTGCCATTGCCTTCTCTGAACATGCCCTGTTGATGGGAGTGTAAATTGAGAAAACTATGGATAACAGTATGGAAGTTCCTTAAAAACTAAAAATAGAACTACCATATGACCCAGCAATCCCACTAATGGGCAGATACCCAGAGAAAACCATAATTCAAAAAGATACATGTGCTCCAATGTTCATGTAGCACTATTTACAATAGCCAGGACATGAATGTCCATCAACAGAGAAATGGGTAAAGAAGATGTGGTACATATGTTCAATGGAATATTATTCTGCCATAAAAAGGGACAAAATGTCATTTGTAGAAACACAGATTGACCTAGAGACTGTCATACAGAGAGAAGAAAGTCAGAAAGAGAAAAACAAATATCATATATTAGTGTATGCATGTGGAAACTAGAAAATGATATAGGTGACCCTATTTACAAAGCAGAAATATAGACACAGACATAGAGAACAAATATATGTATACCAAAGGCAGATAGGGTGATGGGAGGAAATGGGAGTTTGGATTTGACATATATACACTATTGATATATGTGTTCAGTTCAGTTCAGTCGCTCAATCGTGTCCGACTCTTTGCTACCCCATGAACCACAGCACACCAGGCCTCCCTCTCCATCGCCAACTCCCGGAGTGAACCCAAATTCATGTCCATTGGGTCAGTGATGCCATCCAACCATCTCATCCTCTGTTGTTCCCTTATCCACCTGCCCTCAACCTTTCCCAAAATCAGGGTCTTTTCAAATGAGTCAGCTCTTCGCATCAGGTAGCCAAGGTATTAGAGCTTCATTCAGCTTCCACATCAGTCCTTCCAAAGAACACCCAGGACTGATCTCCTTTAGGATGGACTGGTTGGATCTCCTTGCAGTCCAAGGGACTCTCAAGAGTCTTCTCCAACACCACAGTTCAAAATTATCAATTCTTCAGCACTCAGCCTTCTTCATACTCCAATTCTGACATCCATTCATGACCACTGGAAAAATCATAAGCCTTGACTAGACAGACCTTTGTTGGCAAAGTAATGTCTCTGCTTTTCAATATGCTGTCTAGGTTGGTCATAACTTTCCTTCCAAGGAGTAAGCATCTTTTAATTTCATGGCTGCAGTCACCATCTGCAGTGATTTTGGAGCCCAAAAAACTAAAGTCAGCCACTGTTTCCACGGTTTCCCCATCTATTTGCCATGAAGTGATGGGACCAGATGCCACGGTCTTAGTTTTCTGAATGTTGAGCTTTAAGCCAACTTTTTCACTCTCCTCTTTCACTTTCATCAAGAGGCTCTTTAGTTCTTCTTCATTTTCTGCCATAAGGGTGGTGTCATCTGCATATCTGAGGTTATTGATATTTCTCCCAGCAATCTTGATTCCAGCTTGTGCTTCCTTCCTCCAGCCAAGCATTTCTCATGATGTACTCTGCATATAAGTTAAATAGGCAGGGTGACAATATACAACCTTGATGTACTCCTTTTCCTATTTGGAACCAGTCGTTGTTCCATGCCCGGTTCTAACTGTTGCTTCCTGACCTGCATACAGATTTCTCAAGAGGCAGGTCAAGTGGTCTGGTATTTCCATCTCTTTCAGAATTTTCCACAGTTTGGTGTGATCCACACAGTCAAAGGCTTTGGCATAGTTAATAAAGCAGAAGTAGATGTTTTTCTGGAACTCTCTTGCTTTTTCCATGATCCAGCGGATGTTGGCAATTTGATCTCTGGTTCCTCTGCCTTTTCTAAAGCCAGCTTGAACATCTGGAAGTTCACGGTTCACATATTGCTGAAGCCTGGCTTGGAGAATTTTAAGCATTACTTACTAGCGTGAGAGAAGTGTGCAATTGTGTAGTAGTTTGAGCATTCTTTGGCATTGCCTTTCTTTGGAATTGGAATGAAAACTGACCTTTTCCAGTCCTGTGGCCACTGCTGAGTTTTCCAAATTTGCTGGCATATTGAGTGCGGCACTTTCACAGCATCATCTTTTAGGATTTGAATTAGCTCAATCGGAATTCCATCACCTCCATTAGCTTTGTTCATAGTGATGCCTCCTAAAGCCCACTTGACTTCACATTCCAGGATGTCTGGTTCTAGGTGAGTGATCACACCATCATGATTATCTGGATCATGAAGATCTTTTTGTACAGTTCTTCTGTGTATTCTTTCCACTTAATATCTTTTGCTTCTGTCAGGTCCATACCATTTCTGTCCTTTATTCAGTGAGCCCATCTTTGCATGAAATGTTCCCTTGGTATCTCTAATTTTTCTTGATTACACATATTGATATATGTGTAAAAATAGGCAACTAAAGAGAACCTGCTGTATAGCACAGGAAACTCTGCTTAATGCACTGTGGTGACCTGAATGGGAAGGAAAAACAAAAGGAAATGGATATGTGTATATGTATGGCTGATTCATTTTGCTTTTAGAAACTAACACAGCATTGTAAAGCAATTATACTCCAATAAAAATTAATTTTTTTAATAAAAGTAATGGGTTTGGTGAGTCAAGATCACACATTTCAAGACTGGAGATTTACTGGGAAGCCAGAGAGAGATTAAGGGCCCTAAGAGTCCTATTAGGAAGCCTGGGTTCCACCCTGTAACTCAGTCGGCAAATACTCCTTATTTCAAATCCACAGGGTGACCTGCTGAAAATAGGAATTTCTGAGCCCTTCTTCAGAGTGTTGAACCAAGAAATCTACAGGCTGTTTTTAACAGCCTCCTCAAGTGATTCTTTTCTATACAAATGTTTCTAATATAACTGTGTTGATTTACTTATTTATTTTTCCTGTGCTGGGTCCTCACTCCTGCACAGGCTTTTCTCTATTTGTGGTATACAGGCTTCTCATTGTGATGGCTTCTCTTGTTGTGCAGCATAGGCTCTAGGGTGCACAGACTTCAGTAGTTGCAGCTGCACTTGAGTTCAGTAGTTGCAGCTCCCAGGCTCTGGAGCACAGGCTCAGTAGTTGTGTCTCATGGACTCAACTGCATGTGGGGTCCTCCTGGACCAGGGATTGAACCCGTGTCTCTTGCATTGGCAGGCAGATTCGTTACCACTGAGCCACTAGGGAAGCCCCTCCACAGATGATTCTTTAGTAAAGTCTGATAACAAAGGCAAGAGTAAGGGGATCTTTGAAAAAATTTAACCATGGGAGAAAAGTAAAAAAATTGACATGTATAAACATTGTATATGTACATACTATATATGGGTGTGTGTGTGTGTATTATAACTAACCTTTGTACTAGTTTAAAACTATTTTCCATGAGTGGGCATCTCATTTTCCCCATTAGCAGAGAAAGACCATACTTACCCCAACATGCACTATCAACTAATTACTCCTTCTCTGACCACAGCCAACAGAGCTTCATAGAGGCAGGAGTCCCTAAGCAGGGGAAAGGCCGCACCTAAGACCCAGGCTCATCCCAAGATCCATGCTGCAGCATCTTCAGCACTGCATCCAGTGTTCCAGTGTTGAAGGGCTGCTACCTGATCTGCTATGAGTCTGATAAATCTAATCATGCACTCCCCCTCCTCAATGGCTTTCTACTGTCCACAGGAATAAGGCCAGGGTAAAACATAAACACCCTTCTCAGTCTATTCCTACCCACTTTTCCTAATTTATTTCTTACCAAAATCATGGGTTCACTTAAGGGACCAACCACATGGAACCACTTATCATTCCCAAGTATGTGATGTATATTTCCATCTCTTTATCTTTGCACATGGGGCTTCCCTGATGGCTCAGTGGTAAAGAATCTGCCTGCCAAGCAGGAGAAGTGCAAGTTTGATCCCTGGGTTGGGAAGATCACCTGGAGAAGGAAATGTATTCCAGTCCAGTATTTTTGCCTGGGAAATCCCATGGACACAGGAGCCTGGTGGGCTATAGTCCATGGGATCAGACATGACTTAGTGACTAAACAACAACAATCTTTGCACATGCTATATTTTCTGTGAAATACTGACTATCCTGACTCCCCACTTGTCTCTGCCTAGGAAACTCTTACTCATGTTTCAAGATACAGCTTAGATGTTATATTCTCAGTGAAGTCTTCCTTGATTCCCTCTGAGAGAAATACTTAAGAAATGTGGTTTTTAAAAGCCCATAATGTAGAATTTACCATCTTAGGCTAATTTACCATCCAGCGGCTAAGAATCTGCACTCCCAATGCAGGGGGCCCGGGATCGATCCCTGGTCCAGAAACTAGATCCTGCATGCCGCAACTAAGACTTGGCTCAGCCAAGTAAATTTAAAAAATTTTTTTAACTTTTTTTATTTACCATTTTATCCATTTTCTTTGTTTTTCAAGGAGTGCTTAGTTACAAAGTAGATAACATATGTTTATCTAGCGTGTGTTTTCACTGTGATCTTATTTGCATTTTCCAAAGATAATTCTTGTGGCAGTGCAAAGGATGGTTTGGAAAAGGAACCAGAGGAGCAGACTCTCTCATCTAGACATTAAAACAAGGACATTCACGGAGAAACACAGGATGCACAGGGTCGGGGCTGGCGTTGGTGGACACACTGTGTGCTGATGGTGTCACTCTAAGACCCAGATCTCTTCTACCACCACCAGCTGCTTTCCCAGGTCACTTGGCCTGAAAATGGCTGCCCTGGAATGGCCCACAGAGCAATCATCTCTTTCCAGGGGGAATCACTGAGTGATTAGGACAGTTCTGGACTATGCCAGTTCCAGAGAAAGCAGAGGACTGTATTGCTAAAAGGCATCTTAGAATGCATCTAATCCAGTGCTTACTTGAGGAAATTTAGGTCCAGAGAAGTAGTAAATCACCCAAGGCCAAGACAGCTAATCACTGAAGTCAGGACTCAAACCTACCCCAGGACTCTGGGGTTCCTAGTCTGTCACACCTCAGAATAAAGACAGAAACAAAACTCCAAGTCCCTGTTTCCCGCTTCTGCTGGTTTTCTCTGACTGAGTCACACCAAAATTCATGAACAGTGATGTGTGTAAGATCCCCTGTGGATCCTGTTGGGTATGTTGCTGTCACAGTGGTTGAGACGCCGCACCAAGCTGTGACATGCACAAACGAAATACAGTTCTTCCCTGTGGGCATCCACTCATATTTGCAGTTCTGGCAGGACTCCGCTTGGTTCTTTTCTGCATAACATGAAAGTGAAAGTGAAGTCGCTCAGTCTTGTCCGACTCTTTGTGACCCCATGGACTGTAGCCCACCAGGCTCCTCTGTCCATGGGACTTTCCAGGCAATAGTACTGGAGTGGATTGCCATTTCCTTCTCCAGCGGATTTTCCCGACCCAGGGATGGAACCCAGGTCTCCCCACTGTAGACAGACGCTGTACCGTCTGAGCCACCAGGAAAGAGGAGGCCCAAAAATGTGTGGACAAGCCTTGGTGAATGCACAGCACCAATCATGGTGGGAGAAAACAAGGTAGCAAGAGGAAAAAAAAAATGAGTGTGTGATTTTCAGAGAGGCGACTTGGAGAAAGGAAATTCAGTAGCAGACAAGTGTGATTGTGATTTAAACCCTTAAACAAATGGGATGTGGCCTTTCTGACACAGAATTAGGTAGACAGCTAATGTGGAGTGTGAGATGCGATAGCCCTGACCAAAATCACATTCTTATCACAACTCCAAAGTTGCCAAAATTTACAAACATGATAGTTTTTTGTATGGTAAACCATTATCCCTAGAATCTCTGACCTTTCCTTTCCATCCCTATTGAATTGATGTGCTGTGTTAGTTAATTCATTAATATTAATTATTGTTTTGCCTGGCAATAAGTGGATGCTGTGTGTCTAAGATGAATGACCATAAATACAAAGATTGTTTTAAGCATTTTAGCACAAACTTTATCTCCCTTGATTCACAAATCAGCCCTTATACATAGAATACATCTTCATTTTAGGACGAGAAGACAAGGCTCAGAGAGGTTAGGGGGAAAACCGCAAGTCACACAGTCAGGAAATGGCAAAACTGTGAGCTTAATCTATGTCTTCTGATCTTTTTCTTTTAACTAAGTTTATTTTAATTTTTAACTGAAGGATAATTGCTTTACAGAATTGTGTTTGGTTTCTGCCAAACATCTACATGAATCAACCATAGGTATACCTATGTCCCCTCCCTCTTGAACATCCTTTTCTGGTCTCAAATACCATATTCTTTCCCCTATGTCTGCTCTGTGTACCAGTAGAACTCTCTACAACAAACAGAGCTCACATCTCAAAAAAAGAGACGAATACAAGACATAATAGAGTAGGAGGTAAATAACAAATCCAGATTTAAAATACTTCTCAGAAAATAACTTGCATCAGTAACTGCCTTAATGTGCCTGTGGATTAAGCACTATATCTAGGAAATCCAAACCCATGGCTCTATTTTCTAAAAAAAAATATTTTTTTAATGAATTAGTTTCAGGTGTACAACAGAGTGAATTATTTTTATTCATTGAGAAATGATCACCACTATGAGTCTATTTACCTCCTATCACCACATCACCCAAAGTTATTGCCGTATTATTGACTATCCCTATGCCATTCTTTGCATCCCTGTGATAGTTATCTTATAACTGGAAATGTGTACCTCTTAATCCCTTCACCTGTTTCATTCATTCCTCTCCCCTCTTTCCCCATGGTGACCATCTGTTTGTTTTCTGTACCTTTGAGTCTCTTTCTGTTTTATTGCATTTGTTTATTTGTTTTGTTTTGTAGATTCCACATGTAAGTGAAATCATATTTCTCTGACTTGTTTCACTTAACATATATCCTCTAGGTTGATCCATATTGTTACAAATGGTAAGAATTTTTTTATGGCTGAGTAATAGTTATCTATCTATATGTATTAATATAATAAGGCTTCCTGGGTGGCTCAGTAGTAAAGAATTTACCTGCCAATGCAGAAGACACGAGAGACGAGAGTTTGATCCCTGGGTGGGGAAGATCCCCTGGAGGAGGAAATGATAACCCACTCCAGCATTCTTGCCTGGAAAATTCCACAGACAGAGAGGACTGGCAGGCTACAGTTCATGGGATTGCAAAGAGTCGGACACAATGGAGTGACTGAGTGCACACACACACACATATATATGTGTGTGTATATATTATATCTTTATCAATCTGTCAATGGGCACTTAGACCGCTTCCATATCTTGACTATTGTGGATGACGCTGCAATGAACATTGGACTGCATTTATGTTTCTGAATTAGTCTTTGTTTCTTCCCGATAAATACCCAAAACTGGAACTGCTGAATCATATGTAATTCTATTTTTAGTTTCTTTAGGAACCTCCATATTGTTTTCCATAGTTGCTGCTGTGTTCACATTCCCACTAACAGTGCACAAGGATTCCCTTTTCTCTATATCCTCACCAACACTTGTTATTTTTTGTGTTTCCAATGATGGCCATTCTGACAGGTTTGAAGTCATGTTGCAGTTATGACTTGCATTTTCATGATGATTAGTGATGTTAAACATATTTTCATGTGCTTGTTGACTGTGAGTGAAGTGAAAGTCGGTCAGTCGTGTCCGACTCTTTGCGACCCCATGGACTATGCAGTCCACGGAATTCAGAATACTGGGCTGGGTAGCCTTTCCCTTCTTCAGGGGATCTTCCCAACCCAGGGATCAAAGTCAGATCTCCTGCATTGCAGGTAGATTCTTTACCTGCTGAGCCACAAAGGAAGCCCCTGTTTGAGTGTGGCTCCATACATTATGATATACCACTCATCATCCATTGTTTCATAGGTATCTCCCAGGAAACATTGGCAGAGGTTTGTCTTTCTTTTTCCTAATATTTAAATGACTTCAGCAGGTATGTTTCTCTAAATACTCAAAAAATTCCATCCATCCTTTGCATCTTTTTTCTATTCTGTTAGTTTTCATACTAACTAGATAAACTTCAACTAAAAATAAAAGAAACGAAAAGCTTGGTTTGCACTCATTCTTTAGAAGAGAATGAGGTAATGCCCTGAGAATGACATACTTTGGACTTCATTGCCTGAAGGAAGCACAGCATCAACAGGACACTGTGTTAAAGTGCAGAGTCTGCTTCTATGGGGTTGGGGTGGGGCCCGAGGCTCTGCATTTTAACAGATCTTACATTTGGAGCAGCAAAACCCTGGAAAACACCTGAGTGTTCAGGGTTACATATATTGACAAATGCCGGCTTTTCTCAGTTACCAATAAAATAAAATTTTAATCACGCAGGGCTTCTCTGTTGGCTCAGTGACAAAGAATCTGCCTCCATTGTGAGAGACCCCGGCCCGATCCCTGGGTCAGGAAGATCCCCTAGAGATGGGACTGGCAACCCAGTATTCTTGCCCAGAAAAATCCTATGAGAGAGGAGCCTGGTGGGCTAAGTACATGGTGTCGCAAAGAGTCAGAAAAGACTGAGTGACTAACACACAACACAACAGTTAATCAGGTAAAGCCCAGTTGCTTGCTCACCACCATAAAAGACATACATAACTACCTAGATTAAGTCCTAGTAGCAGCTCAAAGCCAGGGGCAAAGTCCAGATACTTATGACATTTTGAGGGTTTTGTTTAAGGTGAGTCTTTCAATATGAAGACTTGATAACAATTTGCAAAGATTATGAAATAGTAATAATTAAAGATTGGTGGGCAGCAAAGTTTTCCAGAGAGTCCTGGGGAGTACACAGTTGTTTGATGCCACCTACTGGGAAGAAGTCTGATTTTGCAGGAGTTTCCTAGAACAGCGAAGACTTGGTGAAGACAATAATAAATAATACATAGTAAATAATACAAGGAGGAGAAGGGGATGACAGAGGATGAGATGGTTGGATGGCATCACCAACTCGATGGACATGAGTTTGAGTAAGCTCCAGGAGTTGGTGATGGACGGGGAAGCCTGGCGTGCTGCAGTCCATGGGGTCACAAAGAGTTGGATACGACTGAGCGGCTGGACTGAACTGAACTGAATAATAAACTGTGGGGGTATAAGTGGTTTTGGTTTCTAATAGAGATGTGCACTTGGTATATTATGATACACAGTATCCACAGTTTCCTGCAAGGAGTCAGGCTGGGCCTAAAGGAGGAGGAACTCCACGTATCAGAGAGAGCCACCTTCTGGCCCTTACAGGCTTATAAAAACAATCTACGACAGCAATGATTGATTTTAACAGAATGACTAGGCTGCCACCTATTGATATATTTTTAAACTTTTCAAATGTTTTCCAGAAAGCTTACTTTCAGGAAAGACACGTATGTGTGTGTGCTCAGTCGTGTCCAACTCTTTGCGACTCCATGGACTGTAGCCCACCAGGCTCCTCTGTCCATGGGATCTTCCAGGCAAGAATACCGGAGTGGGTTGCCATTTCCTACTCCAATTGTTGCCACTACTGACCTGAATCAGCCCCAGTCACCCCAGTGGAGGCACAGGATGGTCAGCCCTCCACAGTCTGCCCATGCCTTGGTGACTCTCACTGTGAAGGGCAACTGGCCTCTTTGACTTCAACAACAGAGTTGTTTGTTTGTTTGTTTGGAGTACCTTTGTTTTATAATGTTTGTGTTAGTTTCTGCTGTTCAGCAAAGTGAATCAGTTATACAAATACATATAAACAACAAAGTACTAATTAGGGGATCTGTTTGGCTGGAGTAACAAAGACTAAATTTAATGATGTCTTAAACAAGGCTGATATTTCTTTCTCCCTCATAAAGGTCCATGTTGTTTCCTTTATGAAGTCAACCAGCCCTGGCCCAAACTCCCTCTGTATTTTCACTTTGTAATCCTCCACAAATAGTTTCCATTTCATGGTCCAAAATTCTGCTCCAGTTCCCATCGCTTTTCCATTCCAGTTGAAGGAGAAAGGCAGGGCTTCCTTTTGTGTGAATAAAATAAACTGTTCTCATTTTTAAATTCCAAATATCCAGGCTGGAAGTATTTCTCATCTTTCCCTACTTCTTTTTCCTCACCATATAAAATATAGCTGTGGTCTCCATGAAACACTATAGGCATACATGAATAGATTTTAGTCATATGAAGAGCAATTAGCATATAATCTGTCCCAGTAATGTTTTGGGGAGAATAGGAGAATATAAAATTTCTGCGCTCTGATCAATTTTATTCATCAATTTTTAAATTAAATTAAATTTATTTTTGGCTACACTGGGTCTTCATTGCCTTGCATGGGCTTTCTCTAGTTGCAATGCTTTGTGTGGGCTTTCTCTAGTTGCAATGCTTTGTGTGGGCTTTCTCTAGTTGCAGTGAGCAAAGGCTACTCTGTTGCAGTGTGTGGGCTTCTCACTGTGGGGGCTTCTCTTGGTGAGGAGCACAGGCTATGGTGCACGAGCTTCAGTAGTTGCAACACAAGGACACAGTAGTACTGGCACATGGGCTTAGTTCTCCAAGGCATGTGGAATCTTCATGGACCAGGAATCCAGCCCATGTCCCCTGCATTGGCAGTGAATTCTCATCTACTGTGCCACCAGGGACAAGTTTATTGAGTCAAGTTTATAAAGTCAAGTTTATTGAGTTCTAATATCTATACGGTAACATTTATCTTTTTAAGGTGTAGAGCTTGATGAGTTTTGACACTTGAATACAGTTGTTTCATCACCATCACAATGAAGATATAGAAAAATTGGGTCACTCCAAAGAGTTTTCTTATCTTCAAAGTCAATCCCCCAACTACCCACTCCTAACTGCTTCTCCCTTTAATCTGATTTCTTGTTTTTATGGTTATTCCTTTTCCAGAATGTCATAGGAATTGAAACACATCATACTTGGTCTCTGTGTCTGACTGTTTTCACTTAACGAAATGCTCTCAAGGTTTATTGGTGTTGTTGCAGTGATCTGTAGTTGTTGCTTTTTATTACTGAGTAGTGAGCCACTGTATGGATGCACTACAATTTGTTTATCCTTTGATCAGTGGACAGACATTTAGATTGTTCTGGATTTGAGGTTGTTATGAAAGAATCTGCTATAAACATTTTCATGGGGGCCTTGATGTACATATCTTTTATTTCCCCTGGCAGTGGGGTTGACATGAACAGTTTTATACTTAACCTCCTTTTTCTTTTATTTATTTTTTTATTTTTGGCTGCACTGGGTCTTTATTGCAATGCGTGGGCTTCTCGTTGTGGTGCCCTCTTTTTGCAGAGCACAGGCTTCAGTATTTGCAAACTCAGTCTCGGTAGTTGGAGAGCACAGGCTTAGTTGTCCCACGGTGTGTGGAATCTTCTCAGATCAGGGATCAAACCCATGTCTCCTGCATTGGCAGGTGAATTCTCATCCACTGGCAACAGGAAACGTTTAAAGTAATAACAAAGCTGTTTTCCAGAGTAGCTCTCCCATTTCATATTCTGCCCAGAAACTCATAACAGCTTCAGGTTTCTCCACTTCCGCAACAGTGCTTGGTATTGTCCACTTAGTATTAATCATTGTAGCGAGTGACTCATTTAGTGAGTATGTAATGGTATCTCCTTGTGGCTTTAACTTTTACTTCCTTGATGACTAATAATGTTGAGTGTCTTTTCATGTACCTATTTATCACCTTTATTCAAGTGTCTGCTCACATTTTTGCCCATTTTTTAATTGGATTGTCTGTCTTAGTATTGAGTTGTAACAGTTCTTCATATATCGTGGTTCAGTTCAGTTCAGTTCAGTTCAGTTGCACAGTCATGTCCAACTCTTTGCGACCCCATGAATCGCAGCACTCTAGGCCTCCCTGTCCATCACCAACTCCCAGAGATCACTCAGACTCACGTCCATCGTGTCAGTGATGCCATCCAGCTATCTCATCCTCTGTCATCCCCTTCTTCTCCTGCCCCCAATCCCTCCCAGCATCAGAGTCTTTTCCAATGAGTCAACTCTTCTCATGAGGTGGCCAAAGTACTGGAGTTTCAGCTTTAGCATCATTCCTTCCAAAGAAAAACCAGGGCTGATCTCCTTTAGAATGGACTGATTGGATCTCCTTGCAGTCCAAGGGACTCTCAAGAGTCTTCTCCAACACCACAATTCAAAAGTATCAATTCTTCGGTGCTCAGCTTTCTTCCCAGTCCAACTCTCACATCCATACACGACCATTGGAAAAACCATAGCCTTGACTAGACAGACCTTTGTGGGCAAAGTGATGTCTCTGCTTTTCAATATGCTATCTAGGTTGGTCATAACTTTTCTTCCAAAGAGTAAGCGTCTTTTAATTTCATGGCTGCAATCACCATCTGCAGTGATTTTGGAGCCAAAAAATAATAAAGTCTGACACTGTGTCCACTGTTTCCCCATCTATTTCCCGTGAAGTGATGAGACCAGATGCCATGATCTTTGTTTTCTGAATGTTGAGCTTTAAGCCAACTTTTTCACTCTCCTCTTTCACTTTCATCAAGAGGCTCTTTAGTTCCTCTTCACTTTCTGCCACAAGGGTGGTGTCATCTGCATATCTGAGTATCCCTTTTTTTCATTTATGCTTTACAAATATATTCTCTCAGCCTCTAACTTATCTTTTAATTGTCTCAACAATGAAAGATGTTTATATCGATGAAGTCTAATATATCTTTTTGTTTCTTTTGTAGTTTTTTTTATCATTTTTATCTTTTTTTTCTTTTGTAGTTCATGTTTTTTGTATCCTATTTAAGAAATCAAAGAAGGACTTATATTCCTTCCACTTGTTGTTAAATAAAACAAAGCTATATTAACCAATATAGTATAATATTGACATAAATGTAAAAATATAGATCAAAGAAACAGAATAAAGTCCATTTGATGCTTGGTGTTATCGCACCTAATATATTCATAATTGCTTAGATCTCATTAACTAGTCAGTATTCACATTTCTCCCATTCTCTCAAAATATTTTTTCCACTGGTTTGTTTGAATTGTAATCAAAATAAAACCCTAAATTTGTAGCGAACTGATATATCTCCTAAGAATTTTTATCTATGCCCTCCCTTTTCATTGGTTTTTTTCCTTACTTATTTATATCAGTAGAAGAAACTGATCATTTGTCATATAGAATTCCCCCACAGTATAGCTTTTGCTGAGTTGCATCCCTGCAGTGCCATTTAATGCATTCTTCTGTTCCATTTGCTGTGAACTGGTACTTATATCAAGGGCCTTGATTAGATTCCAGGTCAATTTTGCTGTTCTTTTTCCACAAGACTATATCATAAGCAGCAGTGTGTTCTCACTTCAGGAGGCACTTAATATCTGTTCTTCTCTGTTTCAATACTACTGGTCATTGAGAATCATAACACAGACCCTTATTCTCTTGCCAGTCCCTTCATTGTGCCCACTCACCAGACTAGCACGCAGTAATGAGCACCAGGCATACAGAAGGGAGCTGGAGTCATGAAAATAGGTGACACATGGATTGGCCCAAGAAATTTGCAATCAGCTAGGGAGAAAACCAGGGTGGGAGACATAGGAGAGCTATTATAGTGCCACATAAGTATTGAAATTGAAGAATCTCAATATAACTAGAAACCATAGAGGGAGGGCAGTCTTTACCTTGCAACTTATTATCACAAGAAAGCCTTTGAATGATTTCACATTCATGATGTTTTCCAATAAATTAATAGGGCAAAAGAGCGCCAAGTGTGAGTGATAGTCACTCAGGCATCCCTGACTCTTTGCAACCCCATGTAAAGAATAACACAGTCTGAGGAGAGAAACCTTTGAAGGAAAGCTATGGCAAACCTATATAACATATTAAGAAACAGAAACATTATTTTACCAACAAAGGTTCATCTAGTCAAAGCTATGTTTTTTCTAGTAGTCATGTATGGATGTGAGAGTTGGACCGTAAAGAACACTGAGCACTGAAGAATTGATGCTTTTGAACTGTGGTATTGGAGAAGACTCTTGAGAGTCCCTTGGACTGCAAGGAGATCCAACCAGTCAATCTTAAATTAAATCAGTTCTGAATATTCATTGGAAGGACTGATGCTGAAGCTAAAACCCCAATACTTTGGCCACCTGATGAGAAAACTCACTCTTTGGAAAAGACCCTGATAGTGGGAAAAACTGAAGGCAGGAGGAGAAGGGGATGACAGAGGATGAGATGGTTGAGTGGGATCATCTACTGGATGGACATGATTTTGAGCAAGCTCTGGGAGTTGGTGATGGACAAGGAGGCCTGGAGGGCTATAGACCATGGGGTCACAGAGTCAGACACGACTGAGCGACTAAACTGAACTGAACTGGTACACCCAGGATTTACTTCTTTTATAACTAGAATTTTGCACCTTTTGACCTGTTTTAACAATTTTACCCACCCACTACCACCATCACCTGGCAACCACCAATGTGTTCTCTGTTTCTATGAGTTTTTGTTCTTAGATTCCACATGTAAGTGAGACCATACAGTATTTGTTTCTGCCTGACTTACCTCATTTAGCATAGTGCCCTCAAGGTCCATCCAGCTATCAAAAATGGCAGCACTTCCATCCCTACCTTCCTTCTTGACCACATGCACCCTTCCACTTCCCAGATCCCTAGAAGTCCTTCCTTTCCATCTCAAAACTTCCCCCAATGTTTGCCCGTATTTTCCTTCCCTTTTATCTTTTTAAGAACATCTTCAACTGCTTCCCTCGTGGTGCAGAGGTTAGAGCGCCTGCCTGCAATGTGGAGACCTGGGTTCAATCCCTGGGTCAGGAAGATCCCCTGGAGAAGGAAATGGCAACCCACTCCAGTATTCTTGCCTGGAGAATCCCATGGACAGAGGAACTTGGTGGGCTACAGTCCATGGGTCGCAAAGAGTTGGACACGACTGAGCGACTTCACTTTCACTTTCAGCTGCTTCTGGCTCTTTCCTCTCTTCAGCCCTCCATAATCTGAGCTTTTCACATATTCTTATTCTATCAAAACTATTCTTCAGAAACTCACTCTTGACCTTCCTAATCATTAGGAAGTAATTCAGCCAAAGTAGAATCTCTGTGCCCCTAGCAGCCCAGGGAAAAGAAGAGGTGAACCCTGAGATGAAAGAAGGAAGAGACTGACAGAGGCCTGGTCCATGGTTTCCCAAGTGAAGTCCATGGGCCACTTGCATCAGAAACACCTAGGAGCTGAGAAAAATGTATGGTCTTAGGGCCCATTCCAGACCAATATATCTAGAATTTGGGATTCTTCCCAACCCAGGGATCGAAACCATGTCTCCCACATTGCAGGAAATTCTTTAGCAGCTGAGCTACCAGGGAAGCCCATAGAATTTGGGAACATTAATAAAATTTATTTTTTTAAGTTTAATAAATTTTATTTTAGTAAATTTAGTAAATTCTATTTTATTAAATTTAATAAATGTTACTTTATTAAATTTAACAAATTTATTAAATTTATTTATTAAAACTAATAAATTTTATTTATTAAAGTAAAATCAGTATTTTAATCATGTATTTTTGTTGATATTTACATAGAAAATCTGGGAAGCACTGGGCTACATCATGAAGATTTGGTCACAGGGTGAACACTCAAGCTGGCTTCACATTCATTTTATCATAGTTTGTTGTTGTTACTGTCTTTTGTTTTGAACACTTCCTTGTTCGGTGCATGAGAAGGTGTTCTAGGTTCATCTTGTACTTTCTCTACCTAGCCCACTTTAGCTAATACTTCAAGGAGTTCTGGTGTCTTTTACTAGAAACTGGCTGTTAGAAGTGAATATCTGGACAGGAGATGAACTCTTTGCTATTGGGCTGTCACTGCTCTCAAGGCTTTTCAGCGTACAGCGCTAAGGAACACATGTATTGTTATACACATATACACAAAATCATACACGTGATTGCATTCATATCTATGTCTATACCTATCTAAACCAGTCAGTCCTACAGGAAATCAACCCTGAATATTCATTGGAAGGACTGATGCTGAAGCTGAGGTTCTAATACTTAGACTTCCCTGGTGGCTCAGACGGTAAAGCGTCTGTCTACAATAGTAGACAGACTTAGGCCACCTAGACCACCTAATGTGAAGAGCTGATTCACTGGAAAAGACCCTGATGCTGGGACAGATTCAAGACAAAACTAGAAGGGGACAGCAGAGGATGAGGTGGTTGGATGGCATCGCTGACTCAAAGGACATCAGTTTGAGCAAGCTCTGGGAGATAATGAAGAAGAGGGAAGCCTGGCGTGCTACACTCCATGGGGTCCCAAAGAGTAAAATACAACTTAGAGACAGAACAACAATCTATCTATTAATATCATCCATCAATATGTCTCATCTATCTATCATCTATCAGTCTCTATCATCTAACAGTCTCTATAATTCATCTATCTATTTATGTATCGACATGCTGAAAACTACGATTGACTGATAGGAAGATAAGAGAAAAGTTACAAGCACAATGGAAATTACAAGTACACAGAGAGAGGAAATTAGAATGATCCCAATTTCTTCTCTCTGTGTACTTGTCATTTCCATCTGAGACACTGAAAAAACTGGCTTCTAGTATATTTACCTGTTCTACCAGTCCCAGTATATGTAATTTTTCTCCCATTTTCCCTGCCAATCCCTCCAGCCCTGAACCCCCATTCCAGGCCATCCTCCCTTGGGGTGCCTTTAACTTCCCTGGGCCCAGACATCTCACATCAGGCCATACTCTTGCCCCTGCATGCACAGTTCACCGGGTTTAGGCTTGAAAACACAACTAGGCCACTGAATTTCCCCCTCCTCAACCACACTGCACATGGTTTAGGACTGAATTTTTTAGGAAGGGATGAGAAAGGAAGGTGAAGAGAAGTGAGAAGGACATAGAGAGAAAGGAGGAGGGGGAAGAAATAGGAAGGAAATGTAATACGTTTAACAGGGAAGCAAAGTAAATAAGGGTGGGTTAGAGACAGCACTTAGGAATCATATTCCAAGTCAGGGATGATGACAGTTTTACAGGAGTATGGCAGCTAGGGAGAACAGTCAATATGAGAGATATTTAGGAGGTAAAATGGGCAGAATTGGACAACAGATTAAATACAAGGACCAAGGGAAGGGAGATGTTCATATTAAGGATTATT
Source organism: Capricornis sumatraensis (assembly GCF_032405125.1). Classification (NCBI taxonomy): domain Eukaryota; kingdom Metazoa; phylum Chordata; class Mammalia; order Artiodactyla; family Bovidae; genus Capricornis; species Capricornis sumatraensis. The sequence goes on along the minus strand of NC_091072.1, from coordinate 142,371,536 downwards.
CTGAGGTCTCTAACTTCATAATTATATGGATAATGATGCCCTTGCTAGGAAAAATGCTGAAAGAGGACCAAATTCTGCATATCAACACAATTTGTACTTCTCTTTTACAGCACTGATTCTATATAATAGAAGGAATATACAATGTACGCAAATAATATACAATAGAAGCATTGTACTTCCATTATAATTATATACATGTAAAATTTTGAAATCAAGTCTTTTTAAAAATAATTTCTTTATTTTTGGCTGTGCTAGGCCTTTTCTCTTCATTGCAATGCATGGGTTTCTTGCAGCGGCTTCTCTTGTTTCAGAGCACAGGCTCTTTGGCATTTGAGCTTCAGTAGTTGCAGCTGATGGGCTTCAATAGTTGCAGCACATGGGCTTCAGTAGTTGGAATGCATGGGCTCAGTAGTTGAGGTTCCTGGGCTCTAGAGGACAGGCTCAATAACTGGCATACAGGCTTAATTGCTCCACAGCATGTGGGATCTTCCTGGATCAGGGATCGAACCCATCTCTCCTGCATTGGCAGGCATATTCTTTAACATTGAGCCACCAGGGAAGCACTGAAATCAAGGCATTCCAAAGTTTCACAAACTAAGGCCCACAGGTCAAATGAATCATGGCCCACAAGCTAACAAAAACGGATATACAACAAAGATTATAAGAGATTTGTCAGTCTAAAATATTTACTCTGTGGAACTCCTGACTCCAGGAAACATTAATGGACAGGAGCTTATCAAACGCCTCCACACCTACACTGAAACCAAGCACCGCCCATGGGCCAATAAGTTCCAGAGCAAGACATACTATGCAAATTCTCCAGCAACACAGGAACATAGCCCTGAGCTTCAATATACAGGCTGCCCAAAGTCACTCCAAACTCACTGACATCTCATAACTCATTACTGGACACTTCATTGCACTCCAGAGAGAAGAAATACAGCTCCACCCACCAGAACACTGACACAAGCTTCCCTAACCAGGAAACCTTGACAAACCACCAGTACAACCCCACCCACAGTGAGGAAACTCCACAATAAAGAGAACTCCACAAACTGCCAGAATACAGAAAGGCCACCCCAAACGCAGCAATATAAACAAGATGAAGAGGCAGAGAAATACCCAGCTGGTAAAGGAATGGGATAAATGCCCACCAAACCAAACAAAAGAGGAAGAGATAGGGAATATACCTGATAAAGAATTCCAAATAATGATAGTGAAAATGATCCAAAATCTTGAAAACAAAATAGAATCACACATAAATAGCCTGGAGACAAGGATTGAGAAGATGCAAGGAAGGTTTAACAAAGACCTAGAAGAAATAAAAAAGAGTCAATATATAATGAATAATGCAATCAATGATATCAAAAACACTCTGGAGGGAACAAATAGTAGAATAACAGAGGCAGAAGATAGGATTAGTGAAGTAGAAGATAGAATGGTAGAAATAAATGAATCAGAGAGGGAAAAAGAAAAACAAATTAAAAGAAATGAGGACAATATCAGAGACCTCTGGGACAATGTTAAATGCCCCAACATTCGAATCATAGGACTCCCAGAAGAAGAAGAAAAAAAGAAAGACCATGAGAAAATACTTGAGAAGATAATAGTTGAAAACTTCCCTAAATGGGGAAGGAAATTATCACCTAAGTCCAAGAAACCCAGAGAGTCCCAAACAGGATAAACCCAAGGCAAAACACCCCAGTTCAGTTCAGTTCAGTTCAGTCACTCATATTAATCAAATCAACAAAAATCAAACACAAGGAACAAATATTAAAAACAGCAAGGGGAAAACAACAAATAACACACAAGGGGATTCCCATAAGGATAACAGCTGATCTTTCTATAGAAACTCTTCAGGCCAAGAGCAAATAGCAGGACATACTTAAAGTGATGAAAGAAAATAACCTACAGCCCAGATTACTGTACCCAGCAAGGATCTCATTCAAATATGAAGGAGAAATCAAAAGCTTTATGACAAGCAAAAGCTGAGAGAATTCAGCACCACCAAACCAGCTCTTCAACAAATGCTAAAGGATCTTCTCTAGACAGGAAACACAAAAAGAGTGTATAAACTTGAATCCAAAACAATAAAGTAAATGGCAACAGGATCATACTTATCAATAATTACCTTAAATGTAAATGGGTTGAATGCCCCAACCAAAAGACAAAGACTGGCTGAATGGATACAAAAACAAGACCCCTATATATGTTGTCTACAAGAAACCCACTTCAAGATAAGGGACACATACAAACTGAAAGTGAAGGGATGGAAAAAGATATTCCATGCAAATAGAGACCTAAAGAAATCAGGAGTAGCAATACTCATATCAGATAAAATAGACTGTAAAACAAAGGCTGTGAAAAGAGACAAGGACACTACATTATGATCAAAGGATCAATCCAAGAAGATATAATAATTATAAATATATATGCACCCAACATAGGAGCACCACAATATGTAACAGAATTTCTAACAAGTATGAGAGGGGAAATTAACAATAACACAATAATACTGGGAGATTTTAATATCCCACTGACACCTATGGATAGATCAACTAAACAGAAAATTAGCAAGGAAACACAAACTTTAAATGATACAATAGGCCAGTTAGACCTAATTGATATCTAAAGGACATTTCACCCCAAAACAATGAATTTCACCTTCTTCTCAAGCGCAAACAGAACCTTCTCCAGGATAGATCACATCCTGGGCCATAAATCTAGCCTTGGTAAATTCAAAAAAAATGAAATCATTCCAAGTATCTTTTCTGATCACAGTGAAGTAAGATTAGATATCAATTACAGAAGAAAAACTATTAAAAATTCCAACATATGTAGGCTGAACAACACACTGCAGAATAACCAACAAATCACAGCAGAAAAAATCAAAATATGCTTAGAAAGGAATGAAAATGAAAACATAACAACCCAAAACCTATGGGACACTGTAAAAGCAGTGCTCAGTACAGTTCAGTCACTCAGTCGTGTCCGACTATTTGCGACCCCATGAACCACAGCACACCAGGCCTCCCTGTCGATCACCAACTCCCAGAATTCACTCAGACTCATGTCCATCCAGTCTGTGATGCCATCCAGCCATCTCATCCTCTGTCGTCCCCTTCTCCTCCTGCCTCCAATCCCTCCTAGCATCAGAGTCTTTTCCAATGAGTCAACTCTTTGCATGAGGTGGCCAAAGTACTCGAGTTTCAGCTTCAGCATCATTCCCTTCAAAGAAATGCCAGGGCAGATCTCCTTCAGAATGGACTGGTTGGATCACCTTGCAGTCCAAGGGAATCTCAAGAGTCTTCTCCAACAAAACAGTTCAAAAGCGTCAATTCTTCGGCACTCAGCTTTCTTCACAGTCCAACTCTCACATCCATACATGACCACTGGAAAAACCATAGCCTTGACTAGACAGACCTTTGTTGGCAAAGTAATGTCTCTCCTTTTCAATATGCTATCTAAGGGGAAGGTTCATAGCAATACAGGCATACCTCAAGAAACAAGAAAAAAGTCAAGTAAATAACCTAACTCTACATCTAAAGCAACTAGAAAAGGGAGAAATGAAGAATCCCAGGGTTAGTAGAATGAAAGGAATCTTAAAAATTAGGGCAGAAATAAATGCAAAAGAAAGAAAAGAGACCATAGCAAAACTCAACGAAGCCAAAAGCTGGTTCTTTGAGAGGATAAATAAAATTGACAAACCATTATCCAGACTCATCAAGAAACAAAGGGAGAAAAATTAAATCAATAAAATTAGAAATGAAAATGGAGAGATCACAACAGACAACACAGAAATACAAAGGATCATAAGAGACTACTGTCAGCAATTATATGCCAATAAAACGGACAACTTGGAAGAAATGGAAAAATTCTTAGAAAAGTACAACTTACCAAAACTGAACCAGGAAGAAATAGAAAATCTTAACAGATCCATCACAAGCAGGGAAATTGAAGCTGTAATCAAAAATCTTCCAGCAAACAAAAGCCCAGGACCAGATGGCTTCACAGCTGAATTCTACCAGAAATTTAGAGAAGCACTAACAACTATCCTACTCAAACTCTTCCAGAAAATTGCAGAGGAAGGTAAACTTCCAAACTCATTTTATGAGGCCACCATCACCCTAATACCAAAACCTGACAAAGATGCCACAAAAAAAGAAAACTACAGGCATATATCACTGATGAACATAGATGCAAAAATCCTTAACAAAATTCTAGCAAGCAGAATCCAACAACACATTAAAAAGATCATACGTCATGACCAAATGGGCTTAATCCCAAGGATGCAAGGATTCTTCAATATCTGCAAATCAATCAACATAATACACCACATTAACAAACTGAAAGATAAAATCCATATGATTATCTCAATAGATGCAGAGAAAGCTTTTGACAAAATTCAACATCCATTTATGATAAAAAAAAAAAAAAACTCTCCAGAAAGCAGGAATAGAAGGAACATACCTCAACATAATAAAAGCTATATACGACAAATCCACAGCAAACATTATCCTCAATGGTGGAATATTGAAAGCTGCTGCTGCTGCTGCTAAGTTGCATCAGTCGTGTCCGACTCTGTTCGACCCCATAGACGGAAGCACACCAGGCTCCTCTGTCCCTGGGATTCTCCAGGCAAGAACACTGGAGTGGGTTGCCATTTCCTTCTCCAATGCATGAAAGCGAAAAGTGAAAGTGAAGTCGCTCAGTCGTGTCCGACTCCCAGAGACCTCATGGACTGTAGCCTACGAGGCTCCTCCATCCATGGAATTTCCCAGGCAAGAGTACTGGAGTGGGGTGCCATTGCCTTCTCCGAATATTGAAAGCATTTCCCCTAAAGTCAGGAACAAGACAAGGGTGCCCACTCTCACCACTACTATTCAACATAGTTTTGGAAGTTTTGGCCACAGCAATCAGAGCAGAAAAAGAAATAAAAGGAATCCAAATTGGAAAAGAAGTAAAACTCTCACTGTTTGCAGATGACATGATCCTCTCCATAGAAAACCCTAAAGACTCCACCAGAAAACTACTAGAGCTAATCAATGAATATAGTAAAGTTGCAGAATATAAAATCAACACAGAGAAATCCCTTACATTCCTATACACTAATAATGAGAAAACAGAAAAAGAAATTAAGGAAACAACTCCATTCACCATTGCAACGAAAAGAATAAAATACTTAGGAATATATCTACCTAAAGAAACTAAAGACCTATATATAGAAAACTATAAAACACTAGTGAACGAAATCAAAGAGGACACTAATAGATGGAGAAATATACCATGTTCAGGGATCGGAAGAATCAATATAGTGAAAATGAGGATACTACCCAAAGCAATCTATAGATTCAATGCAATCCTTATCAAGCAACCAATGGTATTTTTCACAGAACTAGAACAAATAATTTCACAAATTGTATGGAAATATGAAAAACCTCAAATAGCCAAAGCAATCTTGAGAAAGAAGAATGGAACTGGAGGAATCAACCTGCCTGACTTCAGGCTTTACTACAAAGCCGCAGTCATCAAGACAGTATGGTACTGACACAAAGACAGAAATATAGATCAATGGAACAAAATAGAAAGCCTAGAGAAAAACCCACGCACCTATGGACACCTTATCTTTGACAAAGGAGGCAAGAATATACGATGGAGAAAAGACAATCTCTTTAACAAGTAGTGCTGGGAAAACTGGTCAACCACTTGTAAAAGAATGAAACTAGAACACTTTCTAACACCATACACAAAAATAAACTCAAAATGGATTAAAAATCTAAACGAAAGACCAGAAAATATAGATCTCCTAGAGGAGAATATAGGCAAAACACTCTGCAACATAAATTACAGCCGGATCCTCTATGACCCACCTCCCAGAATATTGGAAATAAAAGCAAAAATAAACAAATGGGACCTAATTAAAATTGAAAGCTTCTGCACAACAAAGGAAACTATAAGCAAGGTGAAGAGATAGCCTTCAGAATGGGAGAAAATAATAGCAAAGGAAGCAACTGACAAACAACTAATCTCAAAAATATACAAGCAACTCCTCCAGCTCAATTCCAGAAAAATTAACGACCCAATCAAAACTGGGCCAAAGAACCAAACAGACATTTCTCCAAAGAAGACATACAGATGGCTAACAAACACATGAAAAGATGCTCAACATCACTCGTTATCAGAGAAATGCAAATCAAGACCACAATGAGGTACCATTTCACACCAGTCAGAATGGCTGTGATCCAAAAGTCTACAAGCAATAAATGCTGGAGAGGGTGTGGAGAAAAGGTAACCCTCTTACACTGTTGGTGGGAATGCAAACTAGTACAGCCACTATGGGGAACAGTGTGGAGATTCCTTAAAAAACTGGAAATAGTACTGCCATACGACCCAGCAATCCCACTACTGGGCATACACCCTGAGGAAACCAGAATTGAAAGAGACACATGTACCCCAATGTTCATCACAGCACTGTTTATAATAAATAGCCAGGACATGGAAGCAACCTAGATGTCCATCGGCAGACGAATGGATAAGAAAGCTGTGGTACATATATACAATGGAGTATTAGTCAGCCATTAAAAAGAATACATTTGAATCAGTTCTAATGAGGTGGATGAAACTGGAGTCTATTATACAGAGTGAAGTAAGGTGGAAAGAAAAACATCAATACAGTATACTAACACATATAAATGGAATTTAGAAAGATGATAATGATAGCCCTGTATACAAGACAGCAAAGGAGACACAGATGTATAGAACAGTCTTTTGGACTCTGTCGGAGAGGGCGAGGGTGGGATGTTTTGGGAGAATGGCATTGAAACATATATAATATCATATGTGAAACGAATCACCAGTCAGGTTTGATGCATGATACAGGATGCTCAGGGCTGGTGCACTGGGATGACACAGAGGGATGGTATGGAAAGGGAGATGGGAAGGGGGTTCAGGATGGGGAACACATGTACACCCGTGGCAGATTCATGTTGATGTATGGCAAAACCAGTACAATATTGTAAAGTAATTAGACTCCAATTAAAATAAATAAATTTATATTTAAAAAATACAAGAATGAACAGTAAGGTCCTACTGTATAGCACAGGAAACTATATTCAATATCCTGTAATAAACCATAATGGAAAAGAATATGAAAAATATATATGTATAACTGAGTCAATTTGCTGTACAGCAGAAATTAACACAACATTGTAAATTGACTATACTTCAATAAAAATAAATAAATAAAATATTTACTCTGTGGTCCTTTATAAAAAGAGTGTGTGGACCTTTGTTTTCCTAGTACATCTTGCTTCATGAGATAATGAATACATGTTTATAAAATTAGATTTTATACTTAAAACATTCTCCAAGGAATTTAAATTGTAAAGGAAAAATAATATTTAAGGAAGCACAAATTTAATGTATAGAAAAAGAGAGAAAAAATGTGTATTTTTAAAACCAGATAAAATGGAGAACTTCCTGTCGATTTATTCAGTCAATGAAAATTCATGGGGAAGAAGAATTTGTAAGAATTTGAAAGTTCTCCTTGGGTGGTCTAACTGAAAGAATTTAAACAATCTTGAATTTTTGTGGCAGAATGAACATATTTTTTACTCTTGCAAAATTATACACTGTGAATAAGAAATCATATTCTCCTAAACATCAAGTTTTACTGCTCATGAACTTCTCAGTTTCACGTTTACTTCCCTTTAACTAGCAAAAACTACTCTTTAAACTAAATGTTAGCCCAATAATGGCTCAACAATTTAGTAAATGTGAAGCCATATTCCATTATCTTGCTAACAATTACAACTGCATTTATACAGAACCCAATAATTTCTCCATGTAAAAACAATTGCTTCACCTCTTCTACAGACCCTCATCAGAGTTTACATTGTTTTAGAGATTACATGTTCTATAATCTCTACTTAGAATTAAGGCTTGGATATTTTTGCAGTTGATTTCCTTCGATAATTAAGTTCATTTTGTCTCATTTTCTTAGGCAGGGTTACAGGAATTGCCATGTAAATGAATATGCAAGTTGGTGACTAAGCATACTATGTTTTTACTAGGACAGCAGCCAAGTCCATCTGTTTACATACAGGTGGTTATAAGTAAAACATATCAGTCATGGAGAAGGAAGTAAGAAGGAAAGAAAAGAGGTAGAAACCCCACCCTGTCGCCTCCATTCAAAGAATTCGACTTTAAGCACTCAGTTTAATGAAGGCTTCTTTATAAGGCATTTCCTTACCCCTCTGCTGTCTGATTTAGAAGTTAGAATTAATTACTTCTTTTCTTATACCCCGTTACACCTAGTTCAAGCATCTGTTCTATAACAATTACAGACAATTGGTTTACATGTCCACTTCCATCCGCCAGGCTGTAGGCTCCTTAGGGGAAGGACTGTACCTCAGCCTTGCCAAATTCAGTGCCAGCCACAAAGCATTTTCAACAAACCTTTGTAGATGAGTGAATGCACCCCAGTATCTTTGCCTGGAGAATTCCTCGGACAGAGGAGCCTGGTATGCTACAGTCCATGGGGTTGCAAAGAGTCGAACATAACTGGAGTGACTTAGCACAGCCCAGAACAGCACAACTTGCTCAATGCGGGCTTATCTGCTTTCTCATTTGCAGCCAAACTAAACCAGCCTGAACCCTGAGATCCTTGACTTCCCATGTGCCTTTTCTTGGGGTACCAGGGAATGCTCATAATCCCCCAGCGTGCCTCTCTGCTCCCAAAATTGTCCCTTTGTCTAGAGCATCCTGGCCTATCCTACCCACACCAACACAAATCAGCTAGAAAAAGTTTTAATGGATTTAGAGATCATGTGCTCCCACCCCTCCTATCTATCCGTAAAAGTCCACCTCAAGCACCACTTCCTCCATGAAGACTTTGTGGTCACTCTGTCTCACAATACAGAAAGACACTTGGCACTTTGGAACTTCCCTATGGCAATCATTGCATGTGTTAGACTTATTCCTGGGCATGTTTTCACATCTGCTACAGTGCCAGGTTGAAAACTATAATTTTTAAAATATTTTGGTGTCCTAAAAATTAAACAGTAACATCTGTAATTTCTACAATTAAACCTTTTATGCTTTGGGAGGAAAGCATATCATTCTTTCAATCAAAACAAAAGTTTGTTTCTCTGCTCAAGTTTCCCAAGTGTCAGCTCTGTGTGCGTAATGGGTATTTACTCAGTCAACCTTGATTCTCAAGCACACGGCGACCTGTGAGCATTTTCAGAAAAGACAGCCCTACTCCTCTCAGTGAGCCTTCAAAGGGTAAGCAGGGGACCAACCGCACAGTAAATGTATGATGAGATGACTAGAACTAGCATTTACTCAATGATGAGCAAGAAATAAGTTTAAACAGTCCCATCCAAATCTTGTTAGTGCCCCACGGAGAGCACACTGCTCCCATAACACAGGAACAGCGCAAATCTTGAGAAGCCAGCAGTACGAAATGCATAGCTTCCTATCTTTCCTCTCCCCATGTCTCAGTGCCCCTGGCGAGGAGCCACCTGCTTCCAGCTTTGTTTGGAAAAGGATTCATGGGACAGAGGCATTAACATTGTGCAGACTAATGCATCTTTGGATTTTTCTGGAGGCCACTGCTGTTTCTTCTGCTGGAGTCCACTTAGCAAATATCTTGGGAATGCAGTTTCTCTAATGTCTTAGAAGCTTCTCTACTTTTGATTCCTGAAGTATCACTGTCCACATCCTCAATCAGAAATCAGAAGGTACTTAGCCTGTTTCCTGTGTTCAAGGCAGCACTAAGCACCAAGAGCTGTAGGCTCCTGGGCTGCTGCCAGGTTGGGGGGCGGGCAGAGAGGATGCAGAGCAGCAGCAGCACTGACTCTACCTAGTCTTTTAGATCAGAATTACCAGGACCAGACCGAAACACAGGCCTGTGTCTTCTTGAGCATCTTCTAGTTAATCCAGTCAACAGTTTTCAAAACACAATCTGTGGGGCTTCCCTAGTGGCTCAGTGGTAAAGAATCCGCCTGCCAGTGCAGGAGACACAGGTTCCATCCCTCATCCGGGAAGGTCCCACTTGCTGCCGAGCAACTAAACCTGTGCACCACAACTATTGAGCCTGTGTGCTAGAGCCCGTGCTCCACGAGAGAAGCCACTGCAGTGAGAAATCCACGCAGCACAGCTAGGGAGTAGCCCCTTCTCAGCACAGCTAGAGAACAACCTGCACAGCAAGGAAGACCCAGCTCAGCCAAAAATAAATAAATAAGCAAATACAATTTTATATATATATTTAAAAAAAAAAAAAAAAGACCCATGGCTGCCCTGAATTCCTGGAAGTTTTCTGAGGGATGGAGGTCTCTGAGAGATGCCTACGGAAAGGGTAGCGCCAGACAGGATTGAGAGAGAATGGGGTGGGCAGAACGTCAAACCACTGACTCACAGCAACGCTTCTCTTGTGTGTCTTACTTTATAAAATAGCTTTTAAATTTTATATTTCATTATTAAAATTGCCCAAAATACATGAAAATAGGGAGAACCCAAAACACTACAGCTTTCAACAAAATAATCCTGAGTGCTTTGCCTTACTTGTTTCTATTTTTCTTATAAGAATTTATGTGAAATAAGACTTCTGCTACTATTTTTTTTAAAAAATACTGGGTTAGATAACTTCCAGTATAGATTATAGTTTGCTGGCTCCAATCGCTGCCTCATGAGTTTAATCTATTGAAAGGAAAGTGTCAGGTCTAGGTGCCAGTCTTCATATTTGCAGAGCTTCTATTGTTTTTAATATTTATTTATTTGGCTGTATCAGGTTTTAGTTGTGGCACACAGGATCTTCATTGCGTCGTGTGGGATCGCTCTTGTGCGCTGACTCTCTAGTTGCGGCACAGGCTTAGTTGCTTCACAGCTTGTGGGATCTTCCCAGATCAGGGATTGAACCTGTGTCCCCTGCATTATAAGATGGATTCTTAACCATTGGATCACCAGGGAAGTCCCATGATTCCATTGTTTTTGACCTGAGGTAATTCTCTCTTCAAGATATTGCATTGAAAAAAAAAAAAAAAAAAGATATTGCACTGAGTTCCCACTACATTATTTTTTCACATTTAAAATCCTCCTCCTCGTGGGATTTCCCTGGCAGTGTAGTGGTTAGGACTCTACTCTTTTCCTGCTGGGGGGCCCGGGTTTGATCCCTGGTTAGGGAACTAAGATCCCAAAAGCTGCACAAGAAAACAAAAAAAAAAAAATGCCTCTCCTTCGAAATTCAGTGCCTTTTATTATGATACTCAAGAGGATCTAACATCTCCCCCTTACAGGCTTACTTAGAGTGAGTCACCCTCTGTGATGCCCTCGTGTGGTCCCCTCTCAAGTTGACATGGCAAGCCAAATACAATGAAGCCTTGATAAGCTTCCATGTGGGACTTGTCCCTTTGGAACACTCTGTTGAATCCAAGCCCTCATGCTGGGAGGAAGCCCAACCAACCATACGAAGAGGCTGCTGGTGAAGAAGACTGAGACGCCTGACTGACAACATCAGCTGAGCAGAGCAACCAGCCAGCAACAAGCACTGACCCCCAGCCACACAAGCGAGGCCAGTAGAACCTTCCAGCCTCCCCAGGGCCCCAGTCAATGCTCACAGGAAGCAATCCCTAGTCAACCTCTAGAATCATGTGAAGTAGTCAACTCCATGTGATATGAAGTCATTGTGTTAAGCCAATACATTTTAAGATGTCTTATCTTGCAGTGGTAGATAACGAAAGCACATGGCTCCACTCTTCCTAGACCAAAAAAGCCCACAAAAATTATCTTTCAGTTCAGTGTGTGTGGATTTTGGTCGTGTCCAACTCTGTGACCCCATGGACTGTAGCCCGCCAGACTCCTCTGTCCATGGAATTCTCCGGGCAAGAATACTGGAGTGGGTTGCCATTTACCACTCCAGTGGATCATCTCTACCCAGTGATCCAACCTGCATCTCCTGCTTCTCTTGCATTGGCAGATGGATTCTTTACTACTGAGACATAGCAAATACCAGTTTTTTTTAATTTTTTAGCATCAGTTTATTTATTTGGCTGCTCTGGGTCTTAGTTGGGGCATGCAGGATCTTTGATCTTTGCTGTCACTTGCAGTATCTTTAGTTGCGTGTATGGAATCTAGTTTCCTGACCAGGGCTCAAATCCAGGTCCCCTTCATGGAAAGGAGCATGGAGTCATAGCCACTGGACCAACAGGGAAGTCTCTCAATAAGCATCTATTAAGTGTATGCACATAGCAGAAGCTAGCTAGATACTGGAACCATGACGGCAAAGAAGTCCATTCCTGTCCCAGAGATTCATTATCTGGAAGGAGAGACAAACATCTAAATAAATAAATACAGTGGAGAGTCACACATGCAATAATAAATGTGTGTACAATAAATAGGACTAATAAGAAGGAGCAAGTAAGTATTGAGAAAGACTGCCAAGAAAAGTTTCTTAGAGGCAAAAATACCTCAGCAGGGTTAATAAGGGTGAATTGGGAAAAAGCAGTTGGGGAATCATGAGAGCATGATGCAGAAAAGGTAGTAATAGAACATGATGTGTGCAGACACCTGCAAGACCCATCTCTACTGAAAGGATGAGGGAGGGGAAGGTGAACAGGAGAACGCATACAGAGGTGCCAGGTCACAGTAACCTAGGAGGGCTGCTCCATTTAACTGCAAGGGCAATGAGGAGATTTAGGAGAGGAATTCCAGGCAGAGTCAGGCTGTTCTTTTTTGGGGGGTGGGGCGGGGGGCTGCAGTTGGTCTTCGTTGCTGTGCACAGGCTTTCCCTAGTTGTGGCAAGGGCCTACTCTCTAGTTTCTGGCTTCTCATTGAGGTGGTCTCTCTCTCTTATTGTGGAACAAGGTTCTAGGTTTGTGGGTGTCAGTAGTTCTGGTGCACAGGCTTAGTTACTCCACACCACATGGAATCTTCCTGGACCAGGGACGAACCAGTGTCCCCTGCATTGGCCAGTAGATTCTTAACCACTAGACCACCAGGGAAGTCCCTTAGCTCAGGTATTGAAAGACCATATGGGCTGCTATTTGCAGGATAGATCTTCAGAAGCAAAACCAGAAACAACAGCACTTGTTAGAGGCTTGAAGTCGGGCAGTGAAAATAGAACTGAGAGGAGAGAATCGATTTGAGGAACACTGAAAAGGGAAAAATTGGGGTAAAAAGAACAGTGAAAATAATTTTGTGCTTCATCATCCTCTTTTTCAGAGCTGGTGCACTAGGGCTCCAGACAAATCTGGCATAGCTGGGAGAATGGCTTCTCACAAGAGGATTAAGCAAGTAAGTAAACATTTGGGAAGTGGCAGAGCAGTTTCTCACTGTTGCAGAAAGGCGTTGCAAATGTGGAGAGAAGAAACTGTAGTATTGGACTGGAATTTGAAGATATCAGTTTAAAGTTGTGGCTGTTTAAGATAGATTACATGATAGACGATGGGCTTCCCAGGTGGCGCTGTGGTAAAGAACCTGCCTGCCAGTGCAGAAGACTTAAGAGACAAGAGTTCAATCCCTGGGATGGGAAGATCCACTGGAGATGGAAATGGCAACCCATTTCAGTCTTCTTACCTGGAGAATCCTGTGGACAGAGGAGCCTGGCCAGCTATGACTGAAGTGACTTAGCATGCACACATGTACATGATAGATGATAGATGGATAGATCCATAGATATGGAAATAGGTATGAACAAAAAAAGTGTGTTACATTTCCTAGTTGTGAGCACCAAAAGGGCTCAGAAGCAATGACAGCTGATTGCAGTAAAATCTCAGCATCAAAATCTCAGTTTCTGGTTTCTTGGAAAAATGTCTGATTCCAGGGCTAGGGCAGGAAAAAACAAGATAAGTCTGGAAATACAAAGGACACAGGAGCCCGCTATACGGGGCTTCCATTAGCCAGAGCTGGGATGATTTGAGCGCCAAAATAAATAATGACGCTGAATATAATCTATCAGGGGGGAAAAAATCAAAATTCATGAGTTCATAATTATATAACTACATAAATAAATAAATATTAGGGAAAAGAGAAAGCCTCTACCTTATAGCAGAATGCCAACCAATAAATATAGACGGAATGATGGAATTAGAAAATCATGACTTGGCAGCCATCCAAGTTATTAGTTATTAGTAATAACTAATAGTAACAATATTATTAGTTATTCAGTTCAGTTCAGTCGCTCAGTCGTGTCCGACTCTTTGTGACCCCATGAATTGCAGCACGCCAGGCCTCCCTGTGCATCACCAACTCCCGGAGTTCACTCAGACTCACGTCCATCAAGTCGGTGATGCCATCAGCCATCTCATCCTCTGTCGTCCCCTTCTCCTCCTGCCCCCAATCCCTCCCAGCATCAGAGTCTTTTCCAATGAGTCAACTCTTCGCATGAGGTGGCCAAAGTACTGGAGTTTCAGCTTTAGCATCATTCCTTCCAAAGAACACCCAGGGCTGATCTCCTTCAGAATGGACGGGTTGGATTTCCTTGCAATCCAAGGGACTCTCAAGAGTCTTCTCCAACACCACAATTCAAAAGCATCAATTCTTCAGTGCTCAACTTTCTTCACAGTCCAACTCTCACATCCATACATGACTACTGGAAAAACCATAGCGTTGACTAGACAGACCTTAGTTGGCAAAGTAATGTCTCTGCTTTAGAATATGCTATCTAGGTTGGTCATAACTTTCCTTCCAAGGAATAAGCATCTTTTAATTTCATGGCTGCTGTCACCATCTGCAGTGATTTTGGAGCCCCAAAAAATAAAGTCTGACACTGTTTCCACTGTTTCCCCATCTATTTCCCATGAAGTGATGGGACCAGATGCCATGATCTTCATTTCTGAATGTAATTAATGTAGAATCATCATTGGATGCTAAAACTTGCAGGGAACATTTGATAAGGATATGGACATAGTCTCAAGGCAGATCCCCAAATATTTATCTGATTATTTAAAAGTACAAAATACTTACTATTTAAGTTGAAAATGAACAAAGTTAGCCAGCTCCATCTTAAGTGATAAAATACAACATGACCAGGAACAGGATAAATTGACATTATCCTTAAAACACAGCATTACTTCCAGGAAATTCCTGCCAAAAATGCACGACCCAAATCTAGTAATGAGAAATATCAGATCAACACATGGTAAGGGATGTTCTACAAAGCAATTATCCTGCTCTTTAAAAATTGTCAAAGTTGTGAAAAACAAGGAAAGAATGAGGAAATGTTCCCGACTGAGGGAAACTAAAAACACTTGCTAAATACAACACATGATCCTGGGTTGGCTTCTGAAATTATAAATCACATTATTGAGATGATGTTGAAATTCGAATGAGGCCTATAGGTCAGATGGCAGTATTACAGCAAAATTCATTTCCTGGTCTCGATGGTTTCATTCTGGTTAAATAAGCGTCCTTGTTTTGAGGAAATACACACTGAAGTAATAAAGAGTGATGGGACATCATGTCTGCAACTGCTCTCAACTGGTTCAGGAACAAAACAACAGTACTATGCATAAGCATACAGATGGAACAATAAGACAAATGAGGTAAGGTGAAAACAATTGAAGAGTCTGGGATAAAAGGACATATGAAAGTTCTTGTGCTACTCTTGCAGTTGTTCTATAGACATGAACTTACTTTTAAACAAAAAAAAAGTTTAATGTGATAATATTCTAGAAAATGCAAACTCCTCTAAAGTGACAGAAAGCAGATCACTGGTTGTCTGAGTGGGGAGGGACCAAGGAAGGAACTAGGATTACACAGGGACACAAGGAAATTTTGGGGGGTAATTAATAGATATGTTCATTATCTTGACTGTGGTAATGACTTCCCTGGTGTATGTCAGAACTTACACTACACCGTTAAAAATCTACTAATAAGTAAAATAGAAGAAATTATTTTTTAAATTCCTGATCCCTGTCTAGGGAATCCAACCAACTTTTTCTGGTCATGTGCATCCATATTCCTGGAACACCCTATCCCAGGAAACTCCTCTATCTTATCCACTATTCTGTAAGCAAGAAGACAGTGGACTTCCATCTCCTCCATTGACTCTTCCTTTACCAAAATCTGCTGTCTTTCATTGATTCAGCAAATCTTATTGTTGAATATTTTGAAGTCGTGACTTTTTTTTTGAAGTATAGCTGGATTGCAATGTTATGTTAATTTCTGCTGTATAGTAAAGTGATTCAGTTATACATATATATTATATATATGTATATATACATTCCTTTTCGTATTTTCCCCTTATGGGCTTTTTTTCCTAGTTCACACACTCCCTAATCATTACATTTTTTTTTTTTATTTACTTGGCTGCATCGGGTATTAGTTGCTCTGCAGCATGTGGAATCTTAGATCCCCTAAGTAAGTAAGTAAAGTCACTCAGTCGTGTCCGACTCTTTGTGACCCCGTGGACTGCAGCCCACCCGGCTCCTCAGTCCATGGCATTCTCCAGGCAAGAATACTGGAGTGGGTTGCCATTTCCTTCTTCAGGGGATCTTCCCAACCCAGGGATCGAACCCGGGTCTCCCGCATTGGAGGCAGACGCTTTAACCTCTGAGCCACCAGGGACCAAGGATCAAACCCATGTGCCCTGCATTGAAAGGTGGATTCTTAACCACTGGACCACCAGGGAAGTCCCCTTATCACTGAATTTTAAAGTGTACTAACTTTTACCATTCATACAATGGAAGTATACAATCTTTTCTATTGCCATATTTATAGTAATTTAAAATATTCATTTTTATGTTTCTGGCTTATTTTTACATCAGAATTGAAGGTCAGATGTTTAAGTTTTCAGAGAATATATACTGTTAAGCAGAACTGTGTGATGTCTACCTCGGTGCAGTCAAGGGAGGAGAGGCAGGCAGGAGGGCAGCACAGGGAACGTGGCTGGATTCCAGGGTGGGCTTCCAGCCCTGGTGCCATCACTAACCAGCTGTCAGCTCTGTGCCAAGAATGCTTTGCCTCCACCTGAAAGTAACACAACATTACTTTCAATTAAATTACTTCAATTTAATTGTAATTTCAATTACTTCAATTAAAAATTTTCAACATATAGCAAGATTCATCTTACCATTAATGACATCTTACAGTTATAAAGGGGCTTCCCATGTGGCACTAGTGGTAAAGAACCTGCCTATGCAGGAGACATTAGAGACACAGATCTGATCCCTGAATTGGGAAGATTCCCTGGAGGAGGGCATGGCAGCCCACTCCAGTATTATTGCCTAGAGAATCTCCATACAGAGGAGTCTGGCAGGCTACAGTTCATAGGGTCACACAGAGTTGGACACGACTGAAGCCATTTAGCACACACACATAAAATTATAAATGGCAACACTTTTTTTTCTTAGTGGTGTTTAAACTGAAGGTATATCTTGAATGATTTTTTAAAAAAGCAAGGGGAACTAATCTGGATTAAAGGAAGTAAAAGAGAAATGACAACCTGAAAAAAGAGAATGTTTTGCCTCATCTGTTTAGGTCTAGATGTCCCATATGTCAAAACAAGAGGTGGATTAAATGTCATATAATCCACCAGTAAAATGTTCTCCACCTTTAGATTATTTGAGGTGTGACCGCTAGATGGAACCCCTGAGCCCATGTCCATGCTGATGCTTTATAAGGAGAGGTGGCGAGGCAGCAGGAAGCCCAAAAAGCATGGATGCAACATGCAGAAAGAATGCAAAGTTGTCCCCTGCAGACAACCATATTCCTGTGTCTTTAACATCTGGGCTGGGAAATTAGAGATCAGAGGCAGTCAGGCCAAAGAGAAAGTCACAAATGTCTTTTTAGTCTCCTCTTTACCAAACTCCAAGGCCCTTTGACATGAAGTATGCAAATCCTGTGTGATTTTCTGTGTTATCCGAAGTGAAACTTATTTTGAGTTTCACATGTTTCTAGCCAAATGTATTCAAATGAATATTATTTTTTAAAGAAGGGGGATGAATGTCACTTATATCAAAGGCATTCAAGGATGCTAAAGAGAAATGGTTTTTTAAAATTTGAAAATAAAATTTCTATGAAATCAATCAAAATGGATGAGAATTTTTTTAAAAAAAACATACCAAACTATAAGCAGATAGAATAGATTTTATTTTTGTGGCATTTGTGTATGCTAATACAAAATGTTCTGTTATATGTTCTGTTAACACTCGAACATAGAAGCAACAAGTGCTACAGTATAACTGATTCCTTATTCAGTGTTTACAAGTTACCCCTGTAAGAAGTGACATACTCTGTGCCCCTCAAATAATCCTTTTCTCTTATTGCTGACCTTTTCTGATGAATATTTTTCAAAACTCTTTCTAAACTGACTTCACTGTCTTTATTGGGAGATATTTCCTTCCACTGTGCATATTTAGCAGTCAGAAAGGTACTCTGCCTTTGGGAAGAAGCTATCCAGACACTTAAGAATGATAAATGATAATGGTGAGATTCATGCAGCATCATTCAGATTCAGCAAGAACTTAATGAGAAAATGATACATGGCAGAAATTTTAATTCCTTTATTTATTTCTCATAATACCTTTGTTCATGGCAAATAGATCAGGAAACAATGGAAACAGTGAGAGACTTTATTTTAGGGGACTCCAAAATCACTGCAGTTGGTGACTGCAGCCATGAGATTAAAAGATGCTTGCTCCTTGGAAGAAAAGTTATTCTTCCAACCTAGCCAGCATATTAAAAAGCAGAGACATTACTTTGCCAACAAAGGTCCATCTAGTCAAAGCTATGGTTTTTCTAGTAGTCATGTATGGATGTGAGAGTTGGACTATAAAGAAAGCTGAGCACCGAAGAATTGACGCTTTTGGACTGTGATATTGGAGAAGACTGTTGAGAGTACATTGGACTGCAAGGAGATGAAACCAATCAATCCTAAAGGAAATCAGTCCTGAATATTCACTGGAAGGACTGATGCTAAAGCTGAAACTCCAATACTTTGGCCACCTGATGCAAAGAGCTAACTCATTGGAAAAGACCTTGATGCTGGGAAAGATTGAAGGCAGGAGGAGAAGGAAATGACAGAGGATGAGATGGTTGGATGACATCACCGACTCGATGGATATGAGTTTGCGCAAGCTTCGGGAGTTGGTGATAGACAGGGAAGCCTGGCTTCCTGCTGCAGTCCATGGGGCTGGAAAGAGTCGTCTGACACGACTGAGCGACTGAACTGAACTGTATACCTTTGTTGATCACCATTTTTAATGACATTTTATAGACTGTGAGACAGACACTTAGAGATGGTAGGTAATTTGCACTAATAACAGAAGTGGGAAAGCCAGAATTCATACCAATGTCTCTTGATGTCAAACCCAGTGCTTCCCAATTCTCCAAGGTACAACTTATTTCCTGAGTCTTAACAAGGAAGGCAGAACCCTCACAGGTGAGTAAGCATGAAGGTATGGAAAGGTTTGGGCTTCCCAAGTGGCTCAGTGGAAAAAATCCACCTGCCAATGCAGGAGATGTAGGTTCAATCCCTGGGTCAGGAGGATCCCCAGGAGAAGGAAATGGCAGCCCACTCCAATAATCTTGCCTGGGAAGTCCCACTGACAGAGAAGACTGGCAAGCTACACTCCATAGGGTTGCAGAGAGTCAGACATGACTTAGCAACAGAGCATGGAAGGGGTGTCTTCCCTGCTTGTTAGAGATATTCTTCCTTTTCATAATTATCATTCTTCTTTCACCAGCAAAGAGGAATATTTAAGGGACAGACCACATATAGGCACTTGTCATCAACAGTGCAAAGTTATATAACGTCAACAGTCAGCAGCAGATGAGAAATCGTGTAAAAGCACTGACTGACAAATAGGAACACAAGGAAGGCACTACAGCTGCTGACAGGTCACCTCCATCGTCCCCAAACCAAGGAAAACGTGTCTGTGGGACTTGGGCTGAAGCTCAACACAGTACCAGAGACCTGGTTTTCTTGTCACTGTTGCTGACAATGACGATGTTGTAAAGGGATGGTGCAGACAGTGAATTCTCTGAGCAGCATGGAGAAGGATTTTCTGTTATTCCTTCTTGCCCACAAACTAGTACAGGATGTACCACTCAGCCTATACTTAGGAAGGCAGCTAGACCTGACGTTTAGGAAGCTCTGCCTTCCCTCAGGAGGGCGAAGGAGGGGAACCCGAATGCAGAGAGTATCTACCATTTTCCCTAAGGCCTCATAAAGAAGCCGTCTTCCTTAGTTCCTGCAGTTCCTGGAACAAGACTGAAGGAATTGTGAGCTGTACTCATCAGCCCTCTAACTTTCATATCAAACTGGGCACATTCTCCTTTAAGCAGAAATCTCTCACAAGGAGAATGTAGGTCCCTGTGAGTAGCCGGAAATGTTGGTCTATACATCTAGCCCGGAGGTAGAAGAGAGAACTGGGCTGTTCCAATCCACTCCCCTAATGATTTCCCAGCCCCATTCAGTTCCGCGGGCAGCAGATAAGACAGAGGCTGTTAACCCAGCCTGCTGACCAAGTCTCGGCAGGTCCTTCTATCATGGCAAGTCTGAACCGAAAGAGAAATTTTGTTGCAGTGTTTCCTTTCTTTCCCTTAAGCTGTCTCTGCTCAGAGCTATGGGTGCAGCCTACTGCTGCAGATGGCAGACCACCCCCTCCCACGGTGTTTCTGGTCGGCTGGCTTTTGTGCTGGCTCCGTGGGAGGAAATTCCTTCTTGACCTCAGCATTCCTTCCTGACAATTACCATATGCCTGTAGAGACCTGGGAAGCTTCACCCTAGTTTGCACTGTCCCTGTGGAGGCCATTCTTATCCAGAGCAGGCCTGAAAGCTTGCTTTTTTCATTATAAGCTACCTTGTTTCTATGAGATTCTGTAAAAGTGAAGGACTAATGCTAAAGCCCCAATTCTTTGGCCACCTGAATGGAAGAGTCAACTCATTGAAAAAGACCCTGATGCTGGGAAAGACTGTGGTCAGAAGAAAAAGGGGCCGACAGAGGATGAGATTATTGGATGACATCACTGACTCAATAGACACGAGTTTAAGCAAACCCCAGGAGACAGTGAAGGACAGGGAAGACTGGCGTGCTGCAGCTCATGGGGTCACAAAGACGAGGATATGACTGAGCAACTGAACAACAACAAAACAGTGAATTGCACAAATTAATTATTCCATCCATTAAAAAAAAAAAGATTTCATCTAAATCATTTAAAGCATGTTGCCTTGTTGCTAGGGCTTCCCAGATGACTCAGTGGCAAAGAATCTGCCTGCAGTGCAGGAGACTCAAGAGACACGGGTTCGGGCCCTGGCTTGAGAAGATGCCCTGGAGGGGGGAATGGCAACCCACTTCTGCATTCTTGTGTGGGAAATCCCATATACAGAGGAGCCTGGTGGGCTACAGTCTGTGGGGTGGCAAAAGAGTCGGACATAACCGAGCAAAAACACACGCATGCATGCCTAGTTGCTGGCCTGTGATGGCTGGCACATGTAGCCAGGCTGAGTTTAATTAAAGGATTTTCCTGTGTCAACAACTGAGAGTAGCATTCTCATCTCTAACTCAGGAGGAGACTTTGATTAAAGTAGGAGATGGCCATTACCTCAGGGAGCAGGCCCTCCTCCTGACTCTACCCCTAGATTCTCCGCATGTCATCCTTACCCTACACCCCCCTGGGAAGAAGGGGGGACTGGAAGGAAATGCTGTGTTGCCCAGGACCACCACCTGCGCAAGGGTAGAGAAGACATGCTCACAAAACATTTATACAAGTCGTAAGTGGTTTTTCTAAAAAGCAGTGAAATCTTTAAAAATTAGTAAGGCAGTCTATTTTTTTTTTCCAATTTTACTTATTTACTAAGTTACTTGCAAGGTTTTGCTTGTTTCATTTGTGTTGAATCATTTATTTTGAGAATACCAAAGGCATGCATATAGTAAAAGGCTACATAGCAAAAGTAATCTTCCTCCCACAGGCCTGCCAGACTCCTGCCCCAGTTTCCTTGTCTGCCGTCTGCTTAGTCGCTCAGTCATATCCATCTCTTTTGCAACCCCATGGACGTTAACCCACCTTTTGTCTGTGAAATTTTCCAGGCAGGAATACTAGAAGGGGTAGCCATTTCCTTCTCCAGGGGATCTTCCCAACCCAGGGATTCAACCTGCATCTCCTCCATTGTAGAGGAGATCCCTCCTGTGTTGCAGGCAGATTCTTTTCCATTGAGCCACCAGGGAAGCCCAGTTTCCACGTACATCCTTCCAAAGATATTTCTCTCAGTTATAGGCTGTATGTGTGTGCACTCATTGTTTATCCAAAATTCAAATTTAATTGAACATCTTGTATTTTATCTGGCAATCTCACACTGGCCCTCTCTGCTTCTAGACCTTCTCTGGAACAGAACTAGAATATATATAATTTAAAAATTATAATATAATACAGAAATATAACATGTAATATATTAATAGCATAATATATAATAAGTAAATAATACATATATAGTATATTAACTCATGTTTATATACATATCTACTATTTCTTTATTTTATCTATAATATATAGATAGAAATACATCTATTCTTTCTATATTTATTAGATTAAATATCACATATAAATAATATGTAGTTATTCATAACTATAATGATATATTAATTATATATTAATTAATATATATTATATTATATAGTTATTATATTATAATAACTATAATGATATATATTAACCCATTTGTATAAATATATATTATTATTTCTATATCTGTGTGAATATATATCTCATATATATCATATATCAGTTCAGTCACTCAGTCGTGTCCAGCTCTTTGTGACTCCATGGATAGCAGCATGCCAGGCCTCCCTGTCCATCACCAACTCCTGGATTTTACTCAAACTCATCTCACATGCTAATAAACTAATGCTCAAAATTCTCCAAGCCAGGCTTCAGCAATATGTGAACCATGAACTTCCAGATGTTCAAGCTGCTTTTAGAAAAGGCAGAGGAACCAGAGATCAAATTGCCAACATCCACTGGATCATTGAAAAAGCAAGAGAGTTCCAGAAAAACATCTACTTCTGCTTTATTGACTATGCCAAAGACTTTGACTGTGTGGATAAAAATGAACTGTGGAAAATTCTGAAAGAGATGGGAATTCCAGACCACCTGACCTGCTTCTTGAGAAACCTATATGCAGGTCAGGAAGCAACAGTTAGAACTGGACATGGAATAACAGACTGCTTCCAAATAGGAAAAAGAGTACGTCAAGGCTGTATATTGTCACCCTGCTTATTTAACTTATATGCAGAGTACATCATGAGAAACACTGGGCTGGAAGAAGCACAAGCTGGAATCAAGATTGCCGGGAGAAATATCAATAACCTCAGATATGCAGATGACACCATCCTTATGGCAGAAAGTGAAGAAGAACTAAAAAGCCTCTTGATGAAAGTGAAAGTGGAGAGTGAAAAAGTTTACTTAAAGCTCAACATTCAGAAAACGAAGATCATGGCATCCGGTCCCATCACTTCATGGGAAATAGCTGGGGAAACAGTGGAAACAGTGTCAGACTTTATTTTTTTGGACTCCAAAATCACTGCAGATGGTGATTGCAGCCATGAAATTAGAAGACGCTTACTCCTTGGAAGGAAAGGTATGACCAACCTAGATAGCATATTCAAAAGCAGAGATATTACTTTGCCAACAAAAGTCTGTCTAGTCAAGGCTATGGTTTTTCCTGTGGTCATGTGTGGATGTGAGAGTTGGACTGTGAAGAAGGCTGAGCGCCAAAGAATTGATGCTTTGGAACTGTGGTGTTGGAGAAGACTCTTGCGACTTCCCTGGGACTGCAAGGAAGTCCAACCAGTCCATCCTAAAGGAGACCAGTCCTGAGTGTTCATTGGAAGGACTGATGCTGAGGCTGAAGCTCCAGTACTTTGGCTACCTCATGTGAACAGTTGAAAAGACCCCCATCATTGAAAAAGACCCTGATACTGGGAGGGATTGAGGGCAAGAGGAGAAGGGGACAACAGAGGATGAGATAGCTGGTTGGCATCACCAACTTGATGGACATGAGCTTGAGTAGACTCCAGGAGTTGGTGATGAACAGAGAGGTCTGGTGTGCTGTGGTCCATGGGATCACAAAGAGTCAGACACAACTGAAATGAACATGTCCATTGAGTCAGTGATACCATCCAACCATCTCATCCTCTGTCATCCCCTTCTCTTCCTGCCTTCAATCTTTCCCAGCATCAGGGTCTTTTCAGATGAGTCAGTTCTTCACATCAGGTGGCCAAAGTATAGGAATTTCAGCTTCAACATCAGTCCTTCCAATGAACACTCAGGACTGATCTTCTTTAGGATGGACTGGTTGGATCTCCTTGCTGTCCAAGGGACTCTCAAGAGTCTTCTCCTACACCACAATTCAAAAGCATCAATTCTTCGGCACTCAGCTTCCTTTATAGTCCAGCTCTCAAATCCATACCTGACTACTGGAAAAACCATAGCTTTGACTAGATGGACCTTTGTTGGCAAAGTAATGTCTCTGCTTTTTAATATGCTGTCTAGGTTGGTCATAACTTTTCTTCCAAGGAGCAAGCATCTTTTAACTTCATAGTACTAGATTAGAGTCAAGGGTATCATTTATATATGTGCTATATACATTTATAACAAATATAAATGTACATATCAAATATATAAGTTAAATACGAGTTCATAATGGTATCCCTGCCTCTAATCTAGTATCATAGAAGTCCTTCTAGTGTCCCCCTTGCTTATCTGTAACTTCCTTATCAGACAGTGAAAAACCCAGCCCCACTATCTGCCATCCATTTACTCATGTGTCCATTATTATTACTCACTTTGCATGTAAAGCAGTTTCAGAGGCAACCCACTCCAGTACTCTTGCCTGGAAAATCCCATGGACGGAGGAACCTGGTGGGCTGCAGTCCATGGGGTCCCTAGGAGTTGGACACGACTGAGAGACTTCACTTTCACTTTCATGCACTGGAGAAGGAAATGGCAACCCATTCCAGTATTCTTGCCTGGAGAATCCCAGGGATGGAGGAGCCTGATGGACTGCGGTCTATGGGGTTGCACAGTCAGACACGACTGAAGTGACTTAGCAGCAGCAGCAGCAACCCCCATGAGAAACAGATTTACCAGTTGGATCCACTGTTTACGCACAGCTCTTTTTGCCATTAACCTTACATTTCCCAGTCCAGACACCAGTTTCCAAAGCCACTTAGGTGACTCCTCCCCCACTCCCTTCATGGTTGTTACGTTACCACTCATAATATAGTTGGATTCATACATCAGTGGAAGTCTGCTTTCCAACCTGGGGTCTGCAACATCCTGGAGGATTTTTTTATAATCGTATACGTAAAGGTCACTGTTTGTTTTTGGAACTTTTTAATATTTTTTAGATTTATTACTTGTTTGGCTGCACTGGATCTTAGTTGCAGCATGTGGCATCTTTAGTTGCAGCATGCAAACTCCCAGCTGCAGCCTGTGGGATTTGGTTCTCTGACTAGCCATTAAACCCAAGCCCCCTGCATTGGGGGATACTTAGCTACTGGACCACCAGGGAAGCCCCACGGTCACTCTTTGTGACATATAGTTCTATGGATATTAACAAATGCAAAGTCATTTATCCACCATCTTAGAATCATAGAGCATGGTTCCATCACCCTAAAAGTTCCTCCATGAATTTTCTTTGTGGTCAACCCATGTTTTCTACCCTTGTGGTGTTTTCTACCCTTATAGTGTTGCCTTTTCTAGAGTATTACGTAAATGGAATCATAAACCATATAGCCTTTGGGATGTGGCTTTATTCACTTAGCAAAATGCATTAAAAATCTATCCATGTCAGTGTGTGAATGAGTAAATAGCTCATTCTTCTTCATAGCTGAATAGTATTCCAATATATAAAGGTACCACAACTCGATTATCCTTTCACTTTTTGAAGGTCATTTTGGTTGCTCCCTGGTTTGGGAGATTATAAATAAAACTGCCATAAATATTTCCATACAGGTTTTTGTGTGAACATAAATTTTCAGTCCCCTTGGGTAAATCTCTAGGAATGTGATTGCTGGGAAGTTGTGTGTGTTTGACCCTGTTACAGTCACAAATGTGGCAGGACAGTCTGCACAGGTAACGGTGAGAGTGTAGCTCACCACTGAGGTGCAGGAGAGAGCAGGTCTAGGAAGTTTGGAAAGTCCAGACCTCAAAAGGCTCCCTTAAACAGAGGTGGGCAATGAGCAAGCATTTTTGTTTAAGGGTCAAAAAGAGAATGTCCCAGTTGAGCATCAGCCTGTTGGAGATAATCCATAATTCATGCATCATGAATCACAGTACCACTCTAGAAGAAATAAAATTATTTAATTAGGTATTTTTAAAATATTATTTATTTTTTGTTTATTTCAACTGCTGTTCTGGGTCTAGTTGAAACACACAGGATCTTTGCTGATCTTCACAGCAGCATGCGGGATATTTAGTTACAGCATGCAAACTCTTAGTTGCAGCATATGGGATCTAGTTCTAAGACCAGAGATGGAACCCAGGTTCCCTGCATTGGGAGCTTGGTGTCTAATTTGATGTTATCTGTTCCAGTTTCCTTCACAAACCCCTGCCTCCTGATCAGTAGGGATGGGGGAGGAAGGTTCTGATTTACAGTTCAGCTTGCTCTGGTAACTTACACAATCTCTTTAGAAAAATTCTCAGTTATAAATAAGTCTGGGGAGAGACATGAGGGGCCCTGGTCTCATGACATTCCTTAACATGTGCTGGCTGACATCAGCTCCTCTCCAGAGCATTGACCCTTCTCCGTCTGGTCACTGAGTTCCCTGCAGGGATCCGATGCTGAGCTCTATAGCTGGAGGACTTATGACTCTTGTTCTTTGAGCTTGCTTGATTCTCTCGTACTGTGAGGGGACTTAGGGGAGTGCAGGGAAGTGAAACCTCAGGATCTCTGTCTGATCATGCTGGAGCAACAGATCTGCTTGGACTAAAGATCTCTTCAAAAAAATTGGAGATACCAAGGGAACATTTCAGCAAAGATGGGCTCAATAAAAGACAGAAATGGTATGGACCTAAACAGAAGCAGAAGCTATTAAGAAGAGGTGGCAAGAATACACAGAACTATACAAAAAAGATCTTCACGACCCAGAAAACCATGATGGTGTGATCGCTCACCTAGAGACAGACATCTTGGAGTCAAGTGGACCTTAGGAAGCAGCACTATGAACAAAACTAGTGGAGTTGATGGAATTCCAGCTGAGCTATTTCAAATCCTGAAAGATGATGCTGTGAAAGTGCTGCACTCAATATACCAGAAAATTTGGAAAACTCAGCAGTGGCCACAGGACTGGAAAAGGTCTATTTTCATTCTAATCCCAAAGAAAGGCAATGCCGAAGAATGCTCAAACTACCACACAGTTGCACTCATCTCACACACTAGTAAAGTAATGCTCAAAATTCTCCAAGCCAGGCTTCAACAGTAAGTGAACCGTGAACTTCCAGATGTTCAAGCTGCTTTTAGAAAAGGCAGAGGAACCAGAGATCAAATTGTCAATATCCGCTGGATCATCAAAAAAGCAAGAGAGTTCCAGAAAAACATATATTTCTGCTTTATTGACTACGCCCAAGCCTTTGACTGTGTGGATCACAATGAACTGTGGAAAATTCTGAAAGAGATGGGAATACCAGACCACCTGACCTGCCTCTTGAGAAACCTATATGCAGGCCAGGAAGCAACGGTTAGAACTGGACATGGAACAACAGACTGGTTCCAAATAAGAAAAGGAGTACGTCAAGGCTGTATACTGTCACCCTGATCATTTAACTTATATGAAGGGTACATCATGCGAAATGCCAGGCTGGATGAAGCACAAGCTGGAATCAAGATTGCTGGGAGAAATATCAATAACCTCAGATATGCAGATGACACCACCCTTATGGCAGAAAGTGAAGAAGAACTAAAAAGCTCTTGATGAAAGTGAAAGAGAAGAGTAAAATGTTGCCTTAAAACTCAACATTCAGAAAACTAAGATCATGGCATCTGGTCCCATCAGTTCATGGCAAATAGATGGGGGAAAAATGGAAACAATGAGAGACTTTACTTTTTGGGGCTCCAAAATCACTGCAGATGGTGACTGCAGCCATGAAATTAAAAGATGCTTGCTCCTTGGAAGAAAAGCTATGACAAACCTAGATGGCATATTGAAAAGCAGAGACATTACTTTGCCAACAAAGGTTCGTCTAGTCAAAGCTATGGTTTTTCCAGTAGTCATGTATGGATGTGAGAGTTGGACCACAGAGAACACTGAGCATAGAAGAATTGATGCTTTTGATCTGTGGTGTTGGAGAAGACTCTTGAGAGTCCCATGGACTACAAGATCAAAGCAGTCCACCCTAAAGGAAATCAGTCCTGACTATTCATTGAAAGGGCTGATGCTGAAGATGAAACCCCAATACTTTGGCCACCTGATGCAAAGAACTGACTCATTGGAAAAGACCCTGATGCTGGGAAACATTGAAGGCAGGAGGAGAAGGGGACGACAGAGGATGAGATGGTTGGATGGCATCACCGACTCGATGGACATGAGTTTAAGCTCCAGGAGTTGGTGATGGACAGGAAGACTGGCAGGCTGTAGTCCATGGGGTCGCAAAGAGTCAGACATTACAGAGCAACTGAACTGAACTGAACTGATTCTCTCCGCACTGTGTGGGGACTTAGGGGAGCGCAGGGAAGTGAAACCTCAGGATCTCTGTCTGATCATGCTGGATCAATAAATCTGCTTTGCATGGCTGCCCCTCAGTCCCGCACAAGGCAGCTTGGAAGGCAGTGTCCTCAAACAGAGGAGGAGGTGAGGATGGATGAGGTGAAATTGGCAAGAGGCTGGAGATGGGAGGCTGGAGCCCACCCTACCCTTGGTGACATCATCCTAAGCTATTGCATCTCAGGTCTGTGGACCAAACTGAGGAGACAGCAAATCATATCACAAGTGCTATACTCTCAGGCACCTCCCTCCATCCTCTATGGGTCTTAGCATAATCCTTCGGGGCAAGAAAAGACTTGGCTTTCTCCCTTCCCATTCTTGCCAGACCACCTGTAGGTAAAGCTCAGTGGTCTTTTCCAGGATGGGCTGTTACAGCTTCAAATGTCACACTTGGAAGGCACAGTGGAGTAGGATTTTTTTGCTCTTGTGTTTATGAGGACTTCACAGCTGTGCTAAAAGCATATACACAAACATGATCAGACTACTAAACTCTCATCTCAGTATTTCCAACTCACAGGAGAACAGTGGTCAGGGAAAAAATTAAACATTTTAAAGGGAATTTCTCATCTGGCAGAAATTTATCACACAAAAAGTCCCTGAAGATGGGACTGCAATCAGAGTAAGATTCTGAGGGACACGTTTATTAACCAATCAAGGAAAGCTGTTCACTGACAGCAAATTCATTAACTCCTGTTTGTTTGTGGCAGCCAAAGAAATGGGTCCAGAGAAAATAAACTTCTTCAAGACTATTAGCCTTTTGGTGACAACTGTTGCTGGCAGAGTTGAGGGCATTGGGAGCAACATCAATTATCAATTTAAAAAAACAAGACAGATGATTGGAGTGGTTTTCCTTGGCTCTGGATGAGTCAACAGATGTTTCAATGCTCCTCAGTTGTTTATTCGAGGAGTTGGTGCAGAGATGACTGAGTATCAGGCTCTGGGAGTAGTCTGAGAGGAAAAAGGCCCTTCATCGTGCATAGAAATCAACCAGAGGGACTTGTGAAAAACGTAGATTCTGATTCTGTAGATTTCAGATTCTGCTTTTCTAACAAGTTCCCCAGGATGTCAGTAGCATTCTTCTCCTGGACCACATTTTAATGAGCAAAGCTGGCATGTATTTAGCAAGGGACAAGCTTTGCAGCTTAAAGCTGTCACCTGTGGGTCGAGCTAAGAAATGCATGCTGCTAAGTCACTTCAGTCATGTCCGACTCTGTGCGACCCCATAGACAGCAGCCCACCAGGCTCCCCGATCCCTGGGATTCTCCAGGCAAGAACACTGGAGTGGGTTGCCATTTCCTTCTCCAATGCATGAAAGTGAAAAGTGAAAGGGAAGTCACTCAGGCATGTCTGACCTTAGCATGGACTGCAGCCTACCAGGCTCCCCATCCATAGGGTAGTGAAAATTAAACCTAATGCCTAAAGGTATTTTGTGTAAAGTTCTAATTCTATTTTCTTTTTTTAAGAAGTAATTTTATTTATTTATCTATTTTTGGCTGCGCTCGGTCTTCATGACTGAGAGGGCTTTTCTCTAATTGTGGCAAAGCGGGGCTAGGCTTTAGTTACAGTGGATAGGCCTCTCATTGCCGTGGCTTCTCTTATTGCAGAGCATGGGCTCTAGGGCACGCTGTCTTCAGCAGTTGCAGCCCACGGGCTCAGGAGTTGCAGACCCCAGGCTCTAGAGCACAGGCTCAATAGCTGTGGCACAGGGGCTCGGTTGCTCTGCAGCATGTGGGATCTTCCCAGATCAGGGATCGAACCCACATCTCCTGCATTGGCAGGCAGATTCTTTACCACTGAGCCACCAGGGAAGCCTGTTTTCTCTTTTTTTTCCTAATAGCAACTATGGATTTATTTATTGGCTGCACTGGGTCTTCATTGCTGCACGGGCTTTCTGTATGGCAAGTGGGGACATGAGTTTGAGTAAGCTCCAGGAGTTGGTGATGGACAGGGAAGCCTGGTGTGCTGCAGTCCATGGGGCTGCAAAGAGTCAGACACGACTGAGGGGCTGAACAGACTCTCTAGTTGCAGTGCAAAGGGCTTCACTGCAGTGACTTCTCCTGTCACAGAGCACAGGCTTTAGGGTGACCGGGCTTCAGCAGTTGTGAGAGCATGGGCTTAGCTGCTCCATGGCATATGGGAATCTTTCAGGACCAGGGATTGAACCCATTGCCCCTGCACTGGCAGGCAGATTGTTAACCACTAGACCACCAGGGAAGCCCTCTAACTTAATTTTTTAATTGAAATATTGTTGACCACAGTATCATGTTACTTTCAGGTATCAACATATTGATTTGACATTTAAACACATTATGAAATGACCACAATAATTCTAATAGTCATTTGTCACCTTACACAGCTATTACAATATTATTGACTATATTCCTTATCCTGTATATTACCTCCCTTGGACTCACTTATTTTATAACTGGAAGTTTCTGCCTCTTAATCCCCTCCACTTATCTCCCTACTCCCCTCCCCTCTGGTGACCACCAGCTTGTTCTCTGTATCTACAAATGTTTCTGTTTTGTCTGTGTCATTTTTTTATATTTTTAGTTTCCACATATAAATGAAATCATATAATATTTGTCTTTCTCTGTCCAACTTTCTTCACTTAGCATAATATCCTCTAGATCTATCCATGTTGTCACAAATGGCAAGATTTCATTCTTTTTAAGGCAGAATAATATTATATATATCACATCGGCTTTAGGTACTCATCCATCGATGATGCTTAGGTTGTTTGCCTTTCTTGGCCATTGTAAGCAATGCTGGGTTCTAACTTTAAATGATTGGAGATGATACATTGTGTTGAGGTTTTAGCGGGGTGGTACATAACACAACTTTTCCCTGTCTGAATTCAAAACTAATTAAGATATAGGCATATAAAGATCAAAATATTCCATTTAATACTGATAAATTTACTTAGAGAGGTTGTCCTAAACATGGGCTTGCTAATGCTCCTCTGAATTGAGTGAAACGAGTTAACTTTCTGAAATAACGAGCCAGACCCAAAAAGACAAAGCCTGGGATTCACTTCAGGAGCCAAGAACTGGTGTGAACATACACTCTCTGCTGACAGCACATCCCCAAAAGAGAAGGAGGTGGGCTGAGTTCACACCCTCAGCCCCTGGGGGAGGAGCCAGTTTGGGGGGGGGGGGTTCAGGGAGAGATTGGGTGTGTTATTTTAGAAAGTTCCTCCACCTGGAGTGAGGAGAACCTGTGACCTGCTCAGTCCTTAGATGGCTTAAGGAGAACCTGGAAAGGGGGTAAGGAATTATAACATATTTGCAAGCACTAGATAACTCCTACATCTATTTATACTCTCAGCCCAAGGTTTTGCTAACATATCTATTACAAAGAGACCTATTTTCAAAAAAAAAATAATAATACAAAATAGAGCATGCATCCACATCCTGACACAAGACTGGGAAAGCAAGTTAATCAGACTTTCCAGCTTCTGGAGACCAAGACTAGAAACAGCCAAATGGAAGAAGAGTTTCCAAATACTAGAGAATCCAAAAAATTAAATTACATTAAAACTGACCAATGTCATTTACTCATGGCCCCACTTGATCGTTGATTCTCCATCTATGTATTCACTGTCCACCTGCACCTGTGATAACTCCATGCTCCTCCATGCTCTTGACTTTATAGTAGAGCTGGAGACCCCTTGCCCAGTCCATCTTTATGATCAGACCCAGGAGCCCCTCACTCTTTTTCACATCTTCCAGTGCCTCATCTGAGAGTGTTTTCCACTGTCACTTTACCTGGAGAGAGCTATGTACACCCTCATCAAATTACCATGCATTTTGTTCCTCCAGGACAATTTGACTCACTTCATTCTAGAGGGTCTCCCATCTCTCCTTCGGCAAATTCGCTTCTTTGACTGATAAGGTAGTTCACTGCGTTTGAATAAGTCACTAAAGTAGTCTGGAGTTGAAGCAGAAGTGACACTAAATTAACAAAGAAGTGACAGTAAATTGTTCTCTCTTTTTAGATATTTATTTGGCTGCCCCGGATCTTCATTGCAGCATGCAGGATCTTTAGTTGTAGCATGCAAACTTTTAATTGCGGCACACGGGGTCTAGTTCCCTGACCAGGGATCGAACCCAGGCCCCATGCATTGGAAACGTGAAGTCTCAGCTGCTGAACCACCAGAGAAGTCCCAGTAAATTGTTCTTATATGTTCCCTTCAACGCTGGAATCCTGTGATTTGGTGATGGTGATTTTGAATTCTTAAGAAAAAGCAGAGCTATTATTTTCATGATCTTAGCAACCTTTTTTAATTATTTTAATCAAAATGATTGATAGATTATTTAATCTAAATCAAAACATCTTGCAAAGTCTAGACACAGAAATCAGTGGAATAATAAATCAACTATTTAAAACTGAAAATTTGATGGGTGGTTTCATTGTTTTGAGCTACAAGTGGCTTTGCTAAATGTGACAGCATTTACATCTACTTAATTTAGAGCTCTAGTGGTGGTTTACAAAAAGAGAACTTAAAGCAAGTCAACCATATAATTTTTTTGTTAATTTGCATGCTGAATAGCCATTTCTGTTCTAGTAGCATGCAGATGGGGGTTTTATAGGACAAAATGCTTTTATAGGACAAAAACAGTATATGCTTACTGACATAATTTATCTGCAGTCATTCCTCAATTACTGTACTTTATTTAAATTTGGATAGTGTCCCCAACAGAGAAGGCAATGGCACCCCACTCCAGTACTCTGGCCTGGAAAATCCCATGGGTGGAGGAGCCTGGTAGGCTGCAGTCCA
This sequence comes from Capricornis sumatraensis, assembly GCF_032405125.1. Classification (NCBI taxonomy): domain Eukaryota; kingdom Metazoa; phylum Chordata; class Mammalia; order Artiodactyla; family Bovidae; genus Capricornis; species Capricornis sumatraensis. Next base: position 142,338,053 of record NC_091072.1, on the reverse strand, counting down.
TGAGGTAGCTAAGAGTTGGACACGACTGAGTGACTTCACTTTCACTTTTCACTTTCACACATTAGAGAAGGAAATGGCAACCCACTCCAGTGTTCTTGCCTTGAGAATCCCAGGGACAGGGGAGCCTGGTGGGCTGCCATCTATGGGGTCGCAGAGTCGGACACAACTTAGCAGCAGCAGCAGCAGCAGTGTCTCCGAGGATGTGATTTTTCATAAGACACTGGGGGACAGAGTCTTAGAATTAGCTGGAGTCCTAATGTCTAGCTTTGTGTTTGCTGCTTTTTTGCCATCCTCTGAGGGTTTCTTTGATTGCATGCCAATTGTATGCCCTTCCTTTCCAGTTTTATTCATCTATTTAATTTGGTGGAACACAGTTAGAGGTTTGGGTCATCCCTGGTGGCTCAGCAGGAAAGAATCTCCCTGCCCATGAAGGAGACTCAGGTCCTGACCCTGGATCGGGAAGATCCCCTGGAAAAGGAAATGGGAACCCACTCCTGTATTCTCTATCCTAGGAAATCTCATGGACAGAGGAGCCTGGCAAGCTAAAGTCCATGAGGTCACAGGGTCAGACACAGCAACTAAACAAGTTAGAGGTTTAACTCCAGAGATTAAGTTGATGCAGCTAAATATATGAGTTCAGAAATAGGAAGTTGAAATCTTATTGCCAGATAACGTCTCCTTTCTTGGGGAAGTAAGAACAAAGTTTACTTGCTGAAATTGTCAGCACAGTGAGAAACCTGAAGATGATCTACCATTCCAATATTTTTACAGATGATACTACAGGGCAAAGGACTGATTTGGTTAACATTTCTCTGAGAAAGTTTCTTAGGGAACAGAGCCAGAGAACTCCGGGCTTTTTCTTGAGAAAAATAGTAGTTGAGCTTGGAAGTAGACAAGAATAATACTTCCGCAAGATAAGTAAGAAGAGCAAAGATGAATTAAAGAAGAATGATCTAGAAGATTTTCACGACCCAGATAATCACAATGGTGTGATAACTCACCTAGAGCCAGACATTCTGAAATGTGAAGTCAAGTGGGCCTTAGAAAGCATCACTACGAACAAAGCTAGTGGAAGTGATGGAATTCCAGTTGAGCTATTTCAAACCCTGAAAGATGATGCTGTGAAAGTGCTACACTCAATATGGAAGCAAATTTGGAAAACTCAGCAGTGGCCACAGGACTGGAAAAGGTCAGTTTTCATTCCAATCCCAAAGAAAGGCAATGCCAAAGAATGCTCAAACTACTGCACAATTGCATTCATCTCACACACTAGTAAAGTAATTGCTCAAAATTCTCCAAGCCAGGCTTCAGCAATACGTGAACCGTGAACTTCCAGATGTTCAAGCTGGTTTTAGAAAAGGCAGAGGAACCAGAGATCAAATTGCCAACATCTATTGGATCATCAAAAAAGCAACAGAGTTCCAGAAAAACATCTATTTCTGCTTTATTGACTATGCCAAAGCCTTTGACTGTGTGGATCACACCAAACTGTGGAAAATTCTGAAAGAGATAGGAATACCGGACTACCTGACCTGCTTCTTGAGAAACCTATATGCAGGTCAGGAAGCAACGGTTAGAACTGGACATGGAACAACAGACTGGTTCCAAATAGGAAAAGGAGTACGTCAAGGCTGTATATTGTCACCCTGCCTATTTAACTTATATGCAGAGTACATCATGAGAAACACTGGGCTGGAAGAAGCACAAGCTGGAATCAAGATTGCTGGGAGAAATATCAATAACCTCAGATATGCAGATGACAACATCCTTATGGCAGAAAGTGAAGAAGAACTAAAAAGCCTCTTGATGAAAGTGAAAGAGGAGAGTGAAAAAGTTGGCTTAAAGCTCAACATTCAGAAAACTAAGATCATGGCAACTGGTCCCATCATTTCATGGGAAATAGATGGGGAAACAGTGGAAACAGTGTCAGACTTTATTTTGGGGGGCTCCAAAATCACTGGAGATGGTGATTGCAGCCATGAAATTAAAAGACATTTACTTTTTGGAAGAAAAGTTATGAACAACCTAGATAGCATATTCAAAAGCAGAGATATTACTTTCCCAACAAAGGTCTGTCTAGTCAAGGCTATGGTTTTCCAGTGGTCATGTATGGATGTGAGAGTTGGACTGTGAAGAAAGCTGATCACCAAAGAATTGTTGCTTTTGAACTGTGGTGTTGGAGAAGACTCTTGCGACTTCCCTTGGACTGCAAGGAGATCCAACCAGTCCATCCTAAAGGAGACCAGACCTGGGTGTTCATTGGAAGGACTGATGCTTAGGCTGAAACTCCAATATTTTGGCCACCTCATGCAAAGAGTTGACTCATTGGAAAAGACTCTGATGCTGGGAGGGATTGGGGGCAGGAGGAGAAGGGGACGACAGAGGATGAGACAGCTTGATGGCATCACCAACTCGATGCACAAGAGTTTGGATGAACTCCAGGAGTTGGTGATGGACAGGGAGGCCTGGTGTGCTGCAATTCATGGGGTCGCAAAGAGTCCGATACAATGAGCAACTGAACTGAACTGAACTGACTGATCTAGAAGAAATGATAAGTGTCAATTAATTCAAATACTTTAACAGATTAAGAAACGAGGTCAGAGGGGTTAAGTGCTTTACCCCAGGGTCACACAGAGAGTCAATGTCAAGAAAGTTCTTAGAACCCAGGGTCTCTCTCTCATAGCACCTCATTTTATTCATTTTTCACTATGAAATTATCTCAAATGATCTGCTTTTTATCTAAAAAGCAAGGAAGTAAGTATCTGTAGAATCTCAGAAAGCATTAGAACATGAAGCAGATAGAGGATCAATTTTCTCTCTGATATAGTGATTTCCTGAAAATAATTGAGATAATTTTTTGGTTCAATTAAATTACCACGCTCCTTTATGAGAAATGTATTAAGATGGGAGATAAAAGTGGTACCATATAAATAAGAAAATGGCTCTGACCCCTCAAGTGTTTATTCATTTACCCTTTACTGACTGATAATTGTGAAAAGTGACAAATAAGAAGTTTCAAATGTATTGAGAATTTAATGGGAAAAAGAAATCAGATGTTAGATCCTGATGTTAAAATGATATTGTTAAAAAACTTATACTCTTAATAAAGACTTTATCACTTGGAAAGAATGAAAAAGATTGAAAAATATTCTAATTAAACATAAGTCTGTCTTACAGAATCTTTTAAGATAGATTAGCATAATTGTGGCCAAATGAATTTATCTCTATGCAAAAATGTTGATACAATGTGGTTTCATTTCGTGCCTGTACACAGTCTTTAGGTTGCAGAGCTTATCCATACACACACAGATCTTCCCCTATGGTTTTTCTTGAGAACTGTTTCAGCTTCCTGACAAGGCACTTTTCATGTCTTGCTTCACCCAACATTGCGACTTTAGATAATCATTAGTTAAATCATCACCTCACCAAAGCAGAACAGCAGGCCCTAAGAAATGTGAGAATGAAAGACTGGGGTCTTAAAATTTACAAATCTAAAACAAACCTACTGCATCCATTAAACAGTGTATCTTGCATTCACTCAACGAATCAACATTCACTGAGAAAACATTGGAGGTAAAAACAGGGTAATAATAGAGCTAGTATCTACTAAGAAAGACAGAGAAACCAAAATCATAGGTAGTGATGTATCATGAGAAATATGGTCAAGGAACGTAAGTCTTTGCTGGAAGTCAGAGAACGCTTCTTATAGGAGCCAACGAAAGAATTAAACCTTCAGAACTTCCCTGCTGGTTCAGTGGTTAAGAATCCGCCTTGTAATGCTGAGCTTCAGCCAGATTCTTGGTCAGAGACTTAAGTTCCCACATGCCCTGAAGCAACCGAGCCCGCCAGCCACAAATAGAGAATGCGTGCGCCCCAAGAAAAAGATCCCGAGTGTCGCAACCAGGTCCCAATGCAACCAAATAAATATTAAATATTTAAAATACTAAAAAGTAATTAAACCTTTAATTACGTTCTCCATCCGCATGACTTCCACAATCCAACAGCTTCTTTTCACTAAACAAATATTTACTTAGTAACTGTAGACACTATTGGGACCATTAAGAAAAGTTCTAATGAGGTGGATGAACCTGGAGCCTATTATGCAGAGTGAAGTAAGCCAGAAAGAAAAACACCAATACAGTATACTAACGCATATATATGGAATTTAGAAAGATGGTAATGATAACCCTGTATGAGAGACAGCAAAAGAGACACAGATGTATAGAACAGTCTTTTGGACTCTGTGGGAGAGGGAGAGGGTGGGGTGATTTGGGAGAATGGCATTGAAACGTGTATAATACCATACAAGAAACGAACTGCCAGTCTAGGTTCAATGCAGGGTGCAGGATGCTTGGGGCTGGTGCACTGGGATGACCCGGAGGGATGGTGTGGTGGGGGTGGTGGAAGGGGGGTTCGGGATTGGGAACACGTGTACACCCATGGTGGATTCATGTTGATGTGTGGCAAAACCAATACAATATTGTAAAGTAAAAAATAATAATAATAAATTAAAAAATAATAATAAATAAAACAAAATAATGGAGTATACAGCATAACCCAGAGCATTAAGATTCTATTTTGGTTTCATCTTATGTAATCCTATTAACTAATAAGGTGCATGCCAAATTTCTTTGATAAAATATTAGAATAAACATTGAAAAAAAAAGAAAAGGGAAGAAAATAGGTAGCACGCTTTGATTTTAGATTAAGAAACATGTCTCAGAATGTAAACCTCTTTTCCTCATTCACTATTCATTGTTTCACTTCACAGAGTTTAATGAGCAGATACGAGTCATTGAATACTAGTAATTAATAAGTATATAAACACTTGAGAATGCTGTTAAAGTGTTTAAAAGTCCTGAAGAGCCCTTACTAGGTCACACATGTCCTGAGTCATCTTATTTACCTTATGAATTCACCTGGCAAACTTTGTTTTCATATGTAATGCAAAGATGGGGTTGAGCATGAGCCTATGTGAAAACAATTACAAATGGATGGCCCTGAATGCCTGAGGTTGTTTTTTTGTTTTTTTTTTTAATAAAGTTTAGTATCTTTTTTTCTTTTTGCTTCACTGGGTCATTGTTGCAGCATGCAAGTTTTCTCTAGTTGTGGCTCTTGGGTCCTCTAGTTTCTGTGTGCCAGCTTAGTTATTCTGCAGCATGTGGGATCTTAGTTCCCCAACCAGTGATCAAACTCTCTTTCCCTGCATTAGAAGGTGGATTCTTAACCACTGGACCACTGGAGAAGTCCCCAAGGTTGTTTTATATATATATATATATAATTTTATTTGTTTATTTTTATTTTGGCTGTGCTAGGTTGTTGTGGCTGTCGGGCTTTACTCTAGTTGTGGCCAATGGGGGCTACTCTTTAGTTGCAGTGGAGAAGGCAATGGCACCCCACTCCAGAACTCTTGCCTGGAAAATCTCATGGATGGAGGAGCCTGGTGCGCAGCAGTCCATGGGGTTGCTAAGAGTTGGACACAACAGAGTGACTTCACTTTCACTTTTCACTTTCATGTACTGGAGAAGGAAATGGCAACCCACTCCAGTGTTCTTGCCTAAAGAATCCCAGGGATGGTGGAGCCTGGTGGGCTGCATAGTCCAGTCTATGGGGTCGCATAGAGTCGGACACGACTGAAGCAACTGAGCAGCAGCAGCAGCAGCGGTCTTCTCTTTGCAGTGGCTTCTCTTGTTGTGAAGCACAGGCTCAAGGGCACATGGACTTCAGTAGTTGGGGCTTCTGGGCTCTAGAGCACAGGCTCAATAGTTGTGGTGCAGGGACTTGGTTGTTCCGCGGTATTGTGGGATGTTCCTGAATCAGGGACCAAACCTGAGTCCCTGCATTGGCAGGCGGATTCTTTACCACTGAGCCACCAGGGAAGTCCTCACGGTTGTGCTCTAAATGGAAAAACATTAACAGCATCAGGCATCCCATTTTTAGCCATATTTGTTCCCACATGCTGCACAGTATAGAAAATGTATACTTAGTCCAATTTTTTTATTTGCTTGGCCATAAATATTCTGATCTTTGATTACTCAAAACACAGAATTTACCCCCCTTAGATTAGGCTAGGGGGGTGGGGGGCAGGAAAAAAACAGTATTCCAGGTAAAAGGACCCGAAGAGAAACACCAAAATATCAACAATAGTTGTCTTCAGATTGTGGGGCTATGGGTCATTTTATTGTGTTGTATATTTTTCTATATGCCCAAGTGCTCTATTGCAGAAGGAAATGGCAACCCACTCCAGTATTCTTGTCTGGAAAATCCCATGGATGGAGGAGCCTGGTGGGCTACAGTCCATGGGTTTGCAAAGAGTTGGACACAACTGAGAAACTTTCACTCAATCAAATGCTCTATAATCAGCATAACGTGTGTAGACTCCAACTAAAATGGAGTCACTCATATCAGGAGCAAAATGAAGATAGTCAGTGCAGGCACGTAAAAGAAATTTAACCTAACCTTACAGGAATTTGCAGCTCTTCTCAGAAATCAGCAGAGGACAGCAGCCAAGCCCCAAATGCTATCTTAGGACTTCCCTCTTCCCCTGACCCAAATAAAAACAGAGACCTCTAGGCAACCAACAAGCTGAAAAAGCCAAATAACTTCCGTATTTATCCCATAAAAATCCTGGTTTGTGAGCAACTCAGAATTGCTCCCATAGCCTTAAGTTTCCTAACTTGCAAGTCAAAAACATTACAATAAACTCATCTTTGTGCTTTGGTTTCTTCGGTATGCAGAGATTGGTTTTTGATCTTTGCTTCTGTAAAAACTTGAAACTAAAATTATTAAAAGATCCTAAGACAGTAGCCTAAACTCTGAGCAGTTCCTTCAAAAGCATTAATACTTCTGTAAGAACAAACTCTTTTGTAAGCAGTTTGCTGTGGTCTGTATTTAATTTCGATCTCTTCGTTATGCTGGCTGCAGTTAGCCCTGAATCAGAGGGCCCAAGGACCAGAAACCTGTCAGGAGACCAAGCAGCAAGAGTAAGCAGACACCAGTGAGGCAGACAGGGTTGCAGAGAACTAACAGTGGGTCTAGAAACTCTGAGTTAAACAGCAGTGGAAAGAGAAGTGGAAGCAGAGAGAAGCTGAATCATCGTGATGTCAGGGCATTGCATGCAGAGCTACAGACAAGAAGACAGGATGGATAGAGCTGCTTCTTATCAGAAGAGCTTTTTTAGTGCTCATCAAGACCTCTGTGTCTTGTTCCTCAGCCCTGTGACTGACGAGATCTTGTTCTTCTTTCTCTGCTTTTTGTATGTTCTTATACTACAAACCATCAACTAAGACAACCTGAAAATGTAGCTGCTCCTTGCAACCTACAAGAAGCTAACTGGCATAGACAAATATTTAGGTTGTATCCACTAAACCAACAAACAGACAGAGCTCTGTGGTAAACCGCCTAGAAGATAAAACCTTTCTGTTTAAAGTTATTTCCTTAGGGTTGAGTCCTAGAATAAAAACTGACAGGTCAGAGGGTAAAGAACTTTGTCAATACTGCCAAACAGCTTTTCATAAATTGCTTTAATTATTATGAGGGTTTTTTTTAATATCTTTTAATTTCTCACGTATGCATTTTATGTTTCCTGTGTCTGGATGGCTGACACTCTGTTTTGGTCGACCTGACTTTCATTTGCATCATGCTTCTTCCCTTACTTGACTCTACTATGTTTGGGGCAGAAGCTAAATTTTTATTTCCACTTTCCCTTGTTGATGTGAGAAATAAGTCTAGTTCTTTCTCCAAATTCTGCCTTCTTCCTCCTTGAACTGCTGTGAGATGCGATAGTCGTTGTGAAAAACAGAAAGCTAAAAGCCACATGCAAGATGCATGAGCCAAAGGCTCATGCCTTAGACAGTGGTGATGTTTGGAGCCAATGTATCAGCCCTGGACTGATTCCCACGGGACATCTTTTTTACCTGAATGAAACAGTTCTTTTACTTGTTAAGCCATTGTAGTAGGTTTTTCCGTTTCTTATTGCTAAATGCAATTTTGACTAATATACACACTTTTCATGACTTCTATGTTGCAGATGTCTATGTTTTGCTGCAGATATTTTCCCAGTTTGTTGTTTGTCCTTTAATTTGTTTTTGATTTTTTAATATACATATGGTTTTCTGTTTGTGCTTAAATGTACCCATTTTTCTGTTATTTATTCAGTCAAAAAATTGAAAAATGTTGTTAACAATTTTGAAAGTTATTGAAGAAATAAACAGCACATAGTCTATCAACTGTAAAACAGAAGACAATGAAGAATAAAGACAGAACGTATATATATATATATAACTTAGTATCACAACATATATATTAATAATAATGAAAATGGGTTCAATTTCTTAAACTTCCTTATTAAAAAATCCTTTGTTCTCAAACTGGCTAAACACACACACCTATGAACACACCCAAGCACATACAATCATGCTGTTTATAAAATGTACCCAAACCAAAATGACTAAAAAATTTGCAAGCAAAAAGGTATACAAGGATATACCAAGAAATTAAAATTAAAACAAGGATTAATCTTGGGCAAAATACAACCTAAGGTGAAAAACAATAAGTAAGTTCAAAACAACCATTTTGATAAAAGTGCACCATGATATGTCATGTAATTTTATTCATAAACACTAGATAGTTACATACAGAGCAAAACACAATAGAAACACAAGTGGAAAATTACAGAAACACAAATGCACTGGGACATTTCAGGTAAAATAAGCAATACATAAATATTAAGAGAGCTGAGTAATATAATTAGCATGTTTGATTTAATCAATGCTTACAAAATTATGTTTGCTCCAAAATAGTATGCCTTCTTTTTTAGTGTGCCTGAAGTATTTATAATCATTTAATATTTTGCCAGAAGATAGTTTGGAGAAATTATACATTGAACAGATCATAACATGTTCTCTCAGCATAAAGCAAGAGAAATTGACTTTAAAATTTAAGTAAGTTCCATAAAATACCTTTTGAGTGAAAGAGGAAATTCACTGCATACATATGTCACATTTTGCTTATCCATTTATCAGTTGATGAATTTTAGGGTTGTTTCCACTTTGGGGCTTGAAAAAAAATCATGTGTAACGCTGCTATGAACATTTGCATCAAGTTTTTGTGTGAACATGTGTTTTCAACTCTCTTGGGTACATACCCGGGATTGGAATTGCTGGTCATATGATAACTATATATTTAATTTTTCAAGGTACAGCCAAACAGTTTTCTAAAGCAACTACACCATTTTACATTCCAACCAGCAATGTATGAGGGTTCCAACTTCTCTACATCCTCCCCAACACTTGTTATTAAACATCTTTTGATAATACAGTTATCCTAGGGGTGTGTGAGTAGTACCTCACTGTGTTTTTTATTTTCATTTCCTTGATGATACTGAGCTCTTTTCCTGTACTTATTGCTGATTTGTATATCTTTGAAGAAATATCTATTCAAATACTTTGCTCAGTTTTACTTGGATTATTTGCCTTTTATTACTGAGTTTTGAGGTTTTTATATACTTTGGTTACAACTTTCTTATTAGATTTCTAAGTATGTTCTCCCATAATGTGGAGTTTTTTCACTTTCTTGCTAGTGTTGTCTGAAACAGAAAAGTTTTTTTTTTTAATTTATTTTATTGAACTATAGTTGATTTACAATGGTGTGTTATTTTCTAAGGTACAGCAAAATGATTCAGTTATACATACATAAACATTCTTTTTCCTATTCTTTTCCATTATGGTTTACCATAGGATATCAAAGATAGTTCCCTGTGCTATACAGTAGGACCTTGATGTTTATCTGTCCTGTATATAACAGTTCATATCTGCTAATCCTGGACTCCCAATCCATTCCTCCCCCACTGCCTTGACAATCACAAGTCTGTGCTCTATGTCTGTGAGTCTGCTTCTGTTTCATCGATAAGTTCCTTTGTGTATTATGCATCCTACTGCATTTATCAAATACACATGTGCATGTATGTGTGTGTATGAGAGTATCAGGCATAACGTTAAGTCAAACACGTATACAACCTCTCATTGCTTGCTGAGGCCAGTAGTGAAAATGAAGAAAAAAAAAAAAGAAAAGACTCTTGGAGGTATATTAACAGGGTTTGATTTGGTTTTGTTTTTGAGCGATCCCAGAATCAGGTTTATGGATGTGTATGGCTCTCTGAAGCTCATTTGATGCCAAGGAATAAAGGCAGATCTCTTCCATGAAGTTATGAAAACATGGCACCTCCATAGGCAAAGAAAGGTGAGACTGGAGAGGGAAGATATTTAATACTAAACAACAGGGAAGGGCCAGTCAGTTACTGACTTAACAGTGAGGGCTGTGCGTGGACCAGGCTTTACTGGTGCCCGTAACTGGATACCATCTGTTTGTACGGGTTTTGTTTCCCCTGCACCACCCTGGGTGATGCAGAGTTCAGCTGCTCACTGTGTCCACTTAGACTAAATATTTTTCTTACAACTTAGTGGAATTAAACTGGAGACTTAGAGATATGTCACATTCTGTCATCTTGCCATCTTTCTTGCCTTCTGTCTCCTTCGATCTCCTCTTCTCATTAACTTCCCTGCTCCTTCACTCGTATAAATCCCTCCCTTTGTCTTATATGTACTAGTTTGGACACCAATATTTTTTATAACATGGCCAGTTTAGGAGCCCAGTCCTCCCTTCCAGGACAATTTAAGCATTTTCTTCCAATCAAATCCCTCTCCCAAAATGCAATTTTTGTGAATCCAAGTTGTCATATCAGGGGCTTTCTAGGTGGTAAAGAACCTGCCTGCCAATACAGGAGATGTAAGAGACACAGGTTCAAACCCTGGGTTGGGAAGATCCCCTGAAGGAGGGCCTGGCAACCCCCTCCAATATTCTTGACTGGAGAATCCCATGGACAGAGGTGTCTGGTAGGCTACAGTCCCTAGGATTGCACAGAGTAGGACACGACTGAAGCCACTTAGCATGCAAAATTATTTCATCGCCTCACATAACTAACTGTGCATTGAATATATTTGTTCTTGTAGTAAGTTAATATTTTGATACTTAACTTTGTGGGGTTTTTTTTAATTCCTTTTACTTATCTCTTTTTCCCTCACCATTCAAGGAGTGTTAGGATTTTTTAAAGATACAGATACAGAGATAATACAGAGAGAACAATTAAATCCTAAAGAGTTAAGCTCCTGAAAGTAATTTGTAAAGTCTAGAGCAGACAAAAAGTGCTTAAAAGCCATGTTCTAAATTACAGGAATGGTAATTGAGAGAAAAAGTGGAGGTTTTTTTAAATTCCCAAAGTCTGGCTTTAAACATCCAGAGCCAATGCCTGGAGGATCAAGAACATATCTACACCATAACCACAGAGAGGAGGCTGCAGTGTCGGAAGAGCCTGAAGGAGATAAGAGCTTGATCAGCAGACAGGAAAGTGAGGATTGTGGGGGATGTGCTGAGGGCTCATTTGTGGGGCCTCAGGCTGCTCGAATCCTTCCTCCAAGGTCAATCTTTGCAGAAAACCAAAATAAGCTTAGATCAGTTTGAGGCATTCCAGAGCAAACAGAACCACTGCACGGCTTCACAGACAACCTAAACGACTGCAGACCTCAGAGAGCAGCCTGAGCTTTCCTGAGCAGCAGAAGGACCAGTAGTGGTCAGGAGAGGGGCATCAGAGCCCTTGCAGTTCTGCCAGATTCTCCTACACCCACTGGGCATGATGCAGGGGCAGAAGCTGCAATCACCAGGCTCCCTGAGAGGGCGGGGATGATGAGGATGCCTGATTAGGAAGAGGAAGACAGAATTTAGATGGGACAACTCAGGGCCATGGCACCGCTCAGCAGGAGCAGAAAGTAACACTCAAGGCTGGAAGGCGTGAGTTACAGATGTCAGCACAGACAGAGACACCCGTCGTGTAGACCCGCCCCGATGCTACAAACATCCCCCAAACAGAGGCCTGCCAGGAGTAAAAGAACTAGAGCAGTAGGCTTGGAGGGTGAATTTGAATTACCCATAGGAAATTGAGTTTTAAACTGATAGCAAATTAAGCTGTCAGGATACAAATAGAGAAATCATTAAATTTTTAATAAAGCCATCTTCTGATAGTACAAACTTTGTACTCCCAAATTACTCAGGAAAGTTACTTGGCAGTAGCCACCAAAATTAAAAATGCACAGACCCTTTGACCCAGCAACCCCAGTTTTAAGAATCTATCCTTTAGGGACTTCTCTGGTGACCCAGTGGTCAAGAATCCACCTGTCAATGCAGGGGACATGGGTGCATTCAATCCCTGGTCCAGGAACTAGGATCCCACATGCCATGGGGCCACTAAGTCCGTGTGCCACAAGTACTGAGCCCACACTCTCAAGACTGCGAGCTGCAACTCTTGAACCCATGTGCCACAACTAGAGAAAGCCTGCGTGTAGCATCACCCAGCCTGTGCACCGCAGCAAAGACCCAGCGCAGCCATAAAGAAAGAAAGAATCCATCCTTTAGAAGTAAAAGAGCCAGGATTCAAAGGCATGTGTGAAAAGTCTTTATTTTGACAATATTTGAGGTGCCAAAACCCTGGAAATAGCATGAATATGTATCAGTAGAAGATGGGTGGATAAAGAACTGTGTATCTACTTCCTGAAATATTATATTGAAATATTAATGTTATTAAATGAAAAAAAGTTGCAGTGTGAGTATATTATCTCATTTTTGTTAGCAAAAGAGGGAGAGGTCCTTATATATGCTATTATAAAAATGTAAAAGAGACCCCAAAGTGTAGCCATTGGCTCTTTTATGGGTGGTGTTGTAAGGAGGAAAGAGCACTCATTTTTTTATGCACTTCAGTATTGTTTGACTTGAAACAGAGAGAAGGCTCTGATTTTGTAATATGTTTCAAGTAATAAAATAGAAATGTGGGGAAAATGGATATGAGAAGGAAAAAAAAATCCTTCAGCTTAGCAGTTTCAAATGATCGCCTCAAAAGCTTCTGTTTAAGAAATGAATATGATTTTGAAAAATTAGATTTTCACTTCTCTCTTGTCTGTCTTCTCTTAACTCTGCAATAAACTATGGTGAAACGGTGGGGGGGATTCTTAAAATAAATCATTCACATTGCAGAATATACTGAAGAATGAAGGCTTGATGTTAACTGCTTATGAGTCCTACATTCAAGGGCTGCTTTGCGTTTGGGGAGTTGACACCCCCCTTGCCCAGCTAACACCCCCTCACCTGCGCGCTTCTTTCCTCCCCCATTCTCTCCGCACCCTCTATCCCATGTCTTCCTGCTCCCACATTAACCACTGTCCATCTCCAGCCCTCCTTTCCTCTGACTTAATTTCTTTTATCTTTTTAAAAACTTTTTATTGACGCAGAGTTGATTTACAGTGTTGTGTTATTTTCAGATATACAGTAGAGTAAATCAGTTATACATATCCACATATCCATGCTTTTTTTAAATTCTTTTCCCATATAGGCCATTACAGAGTACTGAGTAGAGTTTCCTGTGCTATACACTAAGTAGGTCCTTATTAGTTATCTGTTTTATATACAGTAGTGTGTATATGGAACTTCCCCGGTAGCTCAGCGGGTAAAGAATCTGCCTGCAATGCAGGAGACCCCAGTTCGATTCCTGGGTCAGGAAGATCCCCTGGAGAAGGGATAGTCTACCCTCTCCAGTATTCTTGGGCTTCTCTGGTGGCTCAGACAATAAACTATCCACCTGCAAAGCAGGAGACATGGGTTTGATCCCTGGGTTAGGGTTTGATCCCCTGGAGGAGGGCATGGCAACCCACTCCAGTATTCTTGTCTGGAGAATCCCAAGGACAGAGGAGCCTGGCAGGCTACAGTCCATGGGGTCACAAAGTGCTGGACATGACTGAGCAGAGCACAGTGTGTATACGTCACTCCCAATCTCCCAATTTATCCCTCCTCCCCTCACCCCCTGTAACCATAATTTTGTTTTCTACATCTGTAACTTTACTTCTGCTTTGTAAGCGAGTTCATTTGTACACTTTTTTTAGATTCCATATATAAGCAATATGATGTTCATCTTTTGTGTCTGACTTACTTCTCTCAGTATGACAATCTCTGGGTCCATCCATGTTGCTGCAAATGGCATTATTTTGTTCTTTTTTGTGGCTGACTACTATTTCATTGTATATACACACCACATCTTCTTTGGAGGTTCCCAGGTGGCACAGTGGTTAAAAAAAAAAAAAAAAAACAACTCTGCCTGACAATGCAGGAGATGCAAAAGATGTGGGTTTGATCCCTGGATTGGGAACATCCCCTGGAATAGGAAATGGTAACCCACTCCAGTATTCTTGCCTGGAAAATTCCATGGACAGAGGAGCCTGTCAGGCTACAGTCCATGGGATTGCAAAGAGCAGGACACAGCTTAGCAAATGAACACACATACACCACATCTTCTTCATCCGATATTCTGTTGATGGACATTTGGGTTGCTTCTGCTGTCCTGGCTATTGTAAATAGTGCTGCAATAAGCATTGGGGTGCATATATCTTTTTGAATTATGGTTTTCTCTGGGTATATGCTCAGGAGTGGGATGGCTGGATTACATAAAAGGTCTATTTTTCAGCTTTTTAAGGAGCCTTCATACTGCTCTCCTTAGTGGCTATACCGATTTATATCCCCACCAACAGTGTAGGAAGTTTCCTTTTTCTCCACACCCTCTTCAGCATTCATTGCAGTTTCTTTTTTTTTTTTTTGTTATGAGGGCCACTCTGACTGGTGTGAGGTGATAGCTCATTGTAGTTTTGATTTGCATTTCTGTGATAATGAGCCAGGTTAACCTAACTTATTTTCTCCCCATTCATGGGGGGTACCTGCAACCCATGCCAAGTAGCACACAAGCTTTATTCAAGAAAATCACTTCATCTTCAGAAATGGGATGAAGGAAGGGGGCAGGATTGGATGGGCCACATCTAAGAACAGTTCAGGGGTGGAGGGTTCCAGGCTGTGTTAAAGATGGCCTGTTCAGTTCAGTTCAGTCGCTCAATCGTATCGAATTCTTTGCCACCCCATTAACCACAGCACGCCAGGCTTTCCTGTCCATCACCAACTCCCGGAGTTCACCCAAACCAATATGCTCTCTAGGTTGGTCATAACTATCCTTCCAAGGAGTAAGTGTCTTTTAATTTCATGGCTGCAATCACCATCTGCAGTGATTTTGGAGCCCAAAAAAATAAAGTCAGCCATTGTTTCCACTGTTTCCCCACCTGTTTCCCATGAAGTGATGGGAACAGTTGCCATGATCTTAGTTTTCTGAATGTTGAGCTTTAAGCCAACTTTTTCACTCTCCTCTTTCACTTCCAAAAGAGACTCTTTAGTTCTTCCTTGCTTTCTGCCGTGGTGTCATCTGCATATCTGAGGTTATTGATATTTCTCCCAGCAATCTTGATTCCAGCTTGTGCTTCTTCCAGCCCAGCGTTTCTCATGTGCTCTGCATATAAGTTAAATAGGCAGGGTGACAATATACAGCCTTGACGTACTCTTTTCCTATTTGGAACCAGTCTGTTGTTCCTTGTCCAGTTCTGACTGTTGCTTCCTGACCTACATACAGGTTTCTTAAGAGGCAGGTCAGGTGGTCTGGTATTCCCATCTCTTTCAGAATTTTCCACAGTTTATTGTGATCTACACAGTCAAAGGATTTGGGATAGTTAACGAAGATCATGACATCTGGTCCCATCACTTCATGGGAAATAGATGGGGAAACAGTGGAACAGTGTCAAACTTTATTTTGGGGGGCTCCAAAATCACTGCAGATGGTGACTGCAGCCATGAAATTAAAAGACACTTACTCCTTGGAAGAAAAGTTATGACCAACCTTGACAGCATATTGAAAAGCAGAGACATTACTTTGCCAACAAAGGTCCATCTAGCCAAGGCTATGGTCTCTCCAGTAGTCATGTATGGATGTGAGAGTTGGACTGTGAAGAAAGCTGAGCGCCGAAGAATTGATGCTTTTGAACTGTGGTGTTGGAGAAGACTCTTGAGATTCCCTTGGACTGCAAGGAGATCCAACCAGTCCATTCTAAAGGAGATCAGCCCTGGGTGTTCTTTGGAAGGAATGATGCTAAAGCTGAAACTCCAGTACTTTGGACACCTCATGCGAAGTGTTGACTCATTGGAAAAGACTCTGATGCTGGGAGGGATTGGGGGCAGGAGGAGAAGGGGACAACAGAGGATGAGATGGTTGGATGGCATCACCGACTTGATAGACGTGAGTTTGAGTGAACTCTGGGAGATGGTGATGGACAGGGAGGCCTGGCGTGCTGTGATTCATGAGGTCTCAAAAAGTCAGACATGACTGAGTGACTGAAGTGAACTGAACTGAATAAAACAGAAATAGATGTTTTTCTGGAACTCTCTTGCTTTTTTGATGATCCAGGGGATGTTGGCAGTTTGATCTCTGGTTCCCTGCCTTTTCTAAAAGCAGCTTGAACATCTGGAAGTTCATAGTTCATGTATTGCTGAAGTCTGGCTTGGAGAATTTTAAGCATTACTTTACTAGTGTGTGAGATGAGTGCAATTGTGTGGTAGTTTGAGCATTCTTTGGCAATGCCTTTCTTTGGGATTGGAATGAAAACATCTTTTCCAGTCCTGTGGCCACTGCTGAGGTTTCCAAATTTGCTGGCATATTGAGTGCAGCACTTTCACAGCATCGTCTTTCAGGATCTGAAATAGCTCAACTGGAATTCCATCACCTCCACTAGCTTTGTTCGTAGTGATGCTTCCTAAGGCCCACTTGACTTCACGTTCCAGGATGTTTGGATCTAGGTGAGTGATCACACCATAATGATTATCTGGGTTGTGAAGATCTTTTTTGTACAGTTCTATGTATTCTTGCCACCTCTTCTTAATATCTTCTGCTTCTGTTAGGTCCATACGATTGCTGTCCTTTATTGAGCCCATCTTTGCATGAAATGTTCCCTTTGTATTTCTAATTTTCTTGAAGAGATCTCTAGTCTTTCCCATTCTATTGTTTCCCTCTATTTCTTTGTACTGATCGCTGAAGAAGGCTTTCTTATCTCTCCTTGGTATTCTTTGGAACTCTGCATTCAGATGCTTATATCTTTCCTTTTCTCCTTTGCGTTTTGCTTCCCTTCTTTTCACAGCTATTTGTAAGGCCTCCTCAGACAGTCATTTTGCTTTTTTGCATTTATTTTTTGGGGGGATGGTCTTGATTCCTGTCTCCTGTACAATGTCATGAACCTCCATCCATAGTTCATCAGGCACTCTGTCTATCAGATCCAGCCCCTTAAATCTATTTCTCACTTCCCCTGTATAGTCATAAGGGATTTTGGAAGAGGGCCCGTAACTGCCAGTAATTTTAGCAAGGAAGGAGAGAAAAGGAAAACATGGATTAAAGCCTGAGAAAGGATCAGGATTGGGAGAAGAGGTGATAGAATGGTCTGTCAAGCTAAAGGGCAAGAGAAAAAAAGAATCAATAAACAGTGTATCAGGAAAGAGATTTGATGATTAATTTGTTCAACATGGTGTCTGCCTCTGGCCCTCCTCCACATAGTGCACACCACTGAGATCAGAATGCATTCTTGAGTCTCAGAGTCATCAAGAGTAAACCCAGCTTCCTATATTGGAGGTTTTGGGGGTGGGGGTCTACCACCTAGAAATAAGTATATTTTCCACTTCATGATTTAATTTAGGATTCAAGGCATAAAGTAAGAACACATTTCTTAGACAAACGTGTTTCCATATTCCAACAGTCATTCTTACCTACTTACTCAGAATATTTTTGGTGTGATGACAAGAGATGGAAGAAGGGGGTCTCCCCTACACATGATTTTGTGCAACTAAATAGTCTAATAACCAGTGCATTTGTGCTCAGTCATGTCTGACTCTGCGATCCCATGAACTATATCCCACCAGGTTCTGTCCATGGAATTTCCCAGGCAAGAATACTGGAGTGGGTTGCTATCTCCTCCTTCAGGGGATCTTGCCCAACCAGGGATCAAACCTGAATCTCCTGTGTTGGCAGACGGATTCTTTACCGCTGAGCCACTGGGGAAGCCCCTAATAACCAAGTAAGTAAATGTTTTCTGGGCAAAATACTAGCAGTTCTTAGGAAACCCTTGGCTTGAAGCGGGGCCAGATGAGAAGAGGCCTTGCAATCACTGGTGGACTCAGTACTAGGCTCCTCTTCCATGATTAAACCATCCCTGAAGGTGTTCAACTCCCTCCAAGAACAGATAACACAAAACAAATGATCTATTTAATGCCTCAGCCTCTGAACCCTATCTTCTGCTCAGCATTCTGAAGCAGCCCAGAGGACCTGAACCAGACGACTCAGGAGGAAGTAAGTAAACGAGCCCGCACAGGACACTGCCCTCGTCATACAGAAGTGAGAGTAAGTTCTAAACTGGGTGGAACTGTTTGTTGCAAAGGCCTTTGCTGCCCATGTTAAGCAACTCAGGCTCACACTCCCAGTGTCCTGGCAAGAAGCTCTCTCATAAGAGTGGGAAAAAGGCCAAAGAGGGACAAAACAGAAGCTCAGCAGCAAAACTGTGGGAGGGAGAGAAATGAGGCAATTGCCCTGGGCATATGGGCAGGTGACTCAGCATGCCTGCAAGAGAGGAGTCGGAGGTTCCAGGGAAGTTAGGGCTCCTGTTCACATGGGGCTGGTGGAGCGGAAAAAGGAGGGTTTCATCCTCAAGGAAAACGTGAGGTCCCAGGGTGCGAAGCTGAAAAGGGGGACGGACCTTCACCAAGGAATTTCTGGTTTCTCCGTCCATACCTAGGGTTAAACGCTGTGAAAAAGCAAGTGTCCAGCAGGTGGCAGCACCAGATAACTGGAGTAAACAGGCTGCAAAGCGAGGCCAACAGCTTCCCTGGCACACTCCGCAGTGTGTTACTCCACTCTGTGACTTTCCTGGTGGGATGTCATTTAGTCAGCAGCCCGTCGCTCCCTAAAAGGAAGAGCACTGAGTTCATTTTTGTGTTCCCAGCACCCATTACCGTGCCTGGCACATGCTTGACTGTATCTGTCAATTGAATGAATCAATTAATCAATTATTTCTTTTCCATATATACAATTTTAAAATTCCCCTAAAGTCAGTAGTAAAGAATCCGCCTGCCAAGCAGGAGACACAAGTTCGATCCTTTGGTCAGGAAGATCCCCTGGAGAAGGAAATGTATTCTTGCTTGGGAAATCCCATGGACAGAGGAGCCTGGTGGGCTACAGTCCACAGGGTTGCAAAAGATTTGGACACGGCTGAGTGACTGAACAACAACAAAAACAAAAAACACTAGAGAAAGGTCATCACTGGAAGTGATCCTATTCCCTTCTTATCCCATCACTACTACTGTTGTGTCAATTACAAATTTAATTAGTTTTAGCAATAGTAATAATAAAGCACCGGACTAGATTCATTCTCTATCCACCCTTGTGCCTACCTGCATTCTTAAGTGACAGTCATTCAGTCGTGTCAGACTCTTTGCAACCGCATGGACGATAGCCTGCCAGCCTCCTCTCTCCATGGAACTCTTCAGACAAGCATACTGGAGTGGGTTGCCGTTCTCTACTTAACTAATATATCCCTACCTTTCAGAGACTTAAAAAGAAAATCATGGGGTTAAAAAAAAACCCAAACCCTGAGATTTATAAGGAAGGCAGTAGACAATCATTCTCTGATTAGTGTTTTGTTGTTGTTTTTAACCGAGGACTCACTCATTTGCCAGCTATGCTTACTCTAAGTTTTACTCTTAAAACACTTTTCTTCCATTGGCCCTCTCCAAAATACATTACTGTGATGTGTGTCTTGTGCTTTTTTAGAATAGTTACTTACTAGTAATTGAAGTAATAAAGGTAAGGATTAAATAAAGTAATATGCAGGGTTTCCCTGGTAGCTCAGCTGGTAAAGAATCTGCCTGCTGTGCGGAAGACCAGTTCCGTTCCTGGGTTGGGACGATCCCCTGGAGAAGGGATAAGCTACCCACTCCAGTATTCTTGGGCTTCTCTGGTGGCTCAGAAAATGGTTAAGAATCCACCTGGAATGCAGGAGACCTGGGTTTGATTCCTGGGTTGGGAAGATCCCCTGGAGGAGGGCATGGCAACCCACTCCAGTATTCTTTCCTGGAGAATCCCCATGGTCAGAGGAGCCTGGCAGGCTACAGCCCACAGGGTCACAAAGAGTCAGACACGATGAGCTACTTAGCACAGCACCGCACAAACTAGTGTATAGTAAGAACCCACTGTGCACCAGGCCTTGTGCTGTACTGGTTTAGGGTGAAGACTGTCTATCACTTCTGAGATAGAGTAAAAAAAAATCCTCACCCTTTGCCTAACCAGCTACCCAAAACAGCCATGCTGGACACCAGAATAAGGCCTTCCATATCTACCTATCTTTCCCTAAAAACTAATGACAGGATCTTTGCTAATCAAACAGTGTCAGTCAACAACAGTGAGTTGGAATGTGAGGGATGGTTTATGAATACCTGTGAGTTCTTTGAGGGCAAGAATGTCATGTTATATATTTTCATATCCCCAACACCTCACCCAGAGTATGGAACACATTAAGACCTCAATAAATATTTGCTGAATGTGTGAAGACTATCAGGGTATTTCTCATTGAACAATGGTACTTGAATCAGAATCATGTTCTCAGCAGGAGGAAAAAAATACTAGAGCACATCATGGGAGCCATCACTCAGTAGACTCATAAAAATGGGCCTAGAACCAGAAAAGTCTGATAGCATCATGGGGAGACAATGACACCCTTGATTATCTCTCCCATCTCAGGAACTCCTATCCTCACCCTGTTCAACTTTGTTACACCTAATCATGTTGCTGTTGCTTTCACACCTTTATTATTTATTAAATGCAACTTTCCTGAACTCAAGGAGTCCATATAAGTCCTTTCTATTCATAGGGGAAAGTTCTAAGTTAACATTACTCTCCCTAAAGCTAAAAGAATATTATATCCTGAAAACAGTTATCTTAAATAGTGATGGTTCCCAGCATCAGGCTTAATTCCTGTTCTCTTCCCATTCTGCACACTCTCTGAAGGCATTCTCATCCACATCCATCATTTCTATACCAGTAACTCCTGATCTTCACCTGTAATTTAGGTTTGTCTCCTGAATTCCAAGTTCATACACACAGATAATCATCTACTACAAACCTCGACCTCGATGTACCATAGCTACCTTAGCTACATTGTGTGTGTGTGTGTGTGTGTGTGTGTGTGTGTGTGTGTGTGACTTAGTGGTGTCTGACTCTTTGTGACCCCATGGACTATAGCCCACCAGGCTTCTCTGTCCATGGGATTCTCCAGGCAAGAGTACTGGAGTGGGTTGCCATTCTCTTCTCCAGGGAATCTTCCCAACCCTGGGATCAAATCCAGGTCTTCTGTATTGCAGGTGGATTCTTTACCATCTGAGCCACCAGGGAAGCTCTGCTGCTGCTGCTAAGTGGCTTCAGTTGTGTCCGACTCTGTGCGACCCCATAGACGGCAGCCCACCAAGCTCCACCATCCCTAGGATTCTCCAGGCAAGAACACTGGAGTGGGTTGCCATGTCCTTCTCCAGGGAAGCCCGAAGTACATCATATCAAAGATCAATTTCAAGAACTTCTGGTTTAAGATGTAGACTGAGCATATCCATTTATTCTTTTTTCCAAACACTATATTAAGATCATAGTAAAGAAATAAAAATGTGTGGACACCCTCCACCAACCCCATTCAACAAAGAGAACGGGAGAGAAGCATAGGAGTAGAGAGTCCAACACAGTTCTGAAAGTCAGGAGGTGAATGAAGAGGGGTGAGCGATACTCAGAGTTAGCTGCAGCCTAGGACACTGACAGCAAGACCACAGTCAATGGAGGAGGCCATCTGCCTGGAATAAAAACTCTCAGCTCACAGACTGCAAACTCTGCAGAAGGCAAGAGAATGAGACACGAGTGGAAAACAAACAAAAGTACTTCAGGATCTTCAAATATTAGGAGTGATGTTGCATCTATAAAGCAAAAGCAGGATAAAAGATGTGAGTGCCACAACTTCACATGTCTCCACCAACCTCCTACCTCAGTAAACACCACCATCATCCACCCAATTTGCCAAAGCCAGCAAGTTGAAAGTGACCCTTTATTCTTCTCTTCTCTTTATGCCTCGTCCAGTAAGCTAAGAGTTGATTCTGACCTCTCTTTCCCCACAGCCACTGTCTTTAATAGACTTTTATCATGTCTTCCCTGGATTGTCTCAATAGCTTTATTACTGTCCCTTCTGATTCTAGCTTGAAGCCTTTTCAAATAATTCCCTCAGATCTTCTAACTCCTAATCAACCAGCATCTAGCATCCTGCCCTTCCATCACTGAGTGCTCAGCGGTTATCTTGAATAATATCTGACCATTCGTCTAGTCCCAGATTTTCACTACTTCATATCTTGTTCGCTGTATCCCACTCATATGAACTTACTTTCAGTTCTTCCTCAAAACACGTCTCCTTTTTAAAATATGCACTGTTCTCCCTCCCTGGAACCCCTGTTCTCTTTGCTGGCGTGGGAACTCCCTTGAGGCTCAACTTGAGTGTTACTTCCCCTAAGGAAGTTCCCTAACTTCCCTGGACTGGTGTGGGAATCCTGGCCCTTCTATGTCCTCTGTGTATCTCATCTGCCTCCACTACAGCATTTTTGGGTTAAATCATAATTGTACAGTTTCCTGTCTCACCGAGACCAGATGGTAGGCTCTTTGGGTCCCATGAATGAATGACAGCATCCATTCTGTAATAATGATCATAATCACAGCAGAGGAAACTCAAGAAACCCTCCACATAGTCCCTGCCCTTGGGGTCATTGAGATATTATCATTTTCATTTAATTAGAGATTAAGTGAAGAAAGATGATAACGCTAACCCTATATGCGAGACAGCAAAAGAGACACAGATGTATAGAACAGTCTTTTGAACTCTGTGGGAGAGGGCGAAGGTGGGATGATTTGAGAGAATGGTATTGAAACATGTATAATATCATATGTGAAATGAATCGCCAGTCCAGGTTCGATGCATGATACAGGATGCTCAGGGCTGGTGTGCTGGGATGACCCAGAGGGATGAGATGGGGAAGGAGGTGGGAGGGGGGTTCAGGATGGGGAACACATTACACCCATGGCGGAGTCATGTCAACGTATGGCAAAACCACTACAATATTGTGAAGTAGTTAGCCTCCAATTAAAATAAACAAATTTATATTTTAAAAAAGAGATTAAGTGATTTATTTATGGTTACAAAACTGGAGCATAGGGTTTGTATGTGTGATGGAAAAGAGGCAGGATGGGGAGAGCATGGTGGTTATAACTAAAATCCTGGTTTCCCCTCTTTTTTAAAAAAGATTCATTGGCATAGAGATGTCTTGCATGTTGCGTTTAATTTCTGCTGTACAGCAAAGGGACTCAGTAACATATGGTGGTGGTTTAGTCACCAAGTCGTGTCTGACTCTTGTGACCCCATGGATTGTAGCCTGCCAGGCTCGTCTGTCCATTGGATTCTCCAAGCAAGAATACTCAGTTATTTATTTATATATATATATATATATATATATATATATATAAAACAAGCAATGCTCCCACAGGTTATCTCATTTATTTCTTCCCCTAATTCTCTCCCTTTTAAAAAAATATTTATTGTTGGCTGTTCTAGGTCTTAGTTATGATGTGCAGAACATTTGATCTTTCTTACAGCATGTATGATCTTTAGTCACAGCATGTGAACTCTCAGTTGCAGGACCTTTTAGCTGAGCTTGTGGGATCTAGTTCCCTGACCAGGCATCAAATCCAGGCCCCCATGCATCAGGAGCTGAGAGTCTTAGCCACGAGACCACCAGGTAAGTTCCCCCTTTTTATCCTTCTAGATGAACTAAGTTGGGCTTTTGTCATTTACAAAATCCCAGTTTAAATCTTTTCTTTTCACCGCAGGCTTCTCTTTCCCCTGAACACATAGGAAAGCATTTCACCAGTTCCAACCCATGTGGGTTTACCTCTTCACCACCTCATTTTCTTCGCTGAATTCAGGTCCTAGGTTTCCTTAACTATATCCCCAGACTCCAGTCTCGCCTCCTCTAAACATCCTCCAATTTCTGTCAAAGAACTTTCTAGAAGAAAAGTTCTTCTTTTCCATACCTTCAGTGGCTTCCTAGGACTCCGAATAAAAACAAAGCTGCTCAAACAGACTCAACAAGCTACGATTCTGCATTTGCTTTCTCTTTCGCTTCATCTCTCCTAACACACCTACCCTTCAACCAAAGATGACCACTCACCCCCCAGCTAAATATTTTCTCAACTTTCCTGCTTCTATTCTTGCCATTTTCTCTCCACTTAGCAGAGATACAAATCCTACCCATTCTTCAAATGTCACCTTCTTCAGAAAGCCTAAAGCCTCTCAGACAGCAAAAAAACTGCATTTCCTTGGCTTTTACAGTGCTTTAAACCTCTAGCAAAGCACATTTGCTATGTGCTATAGTACGTTCATACATATTATTTTCCCTGTCCTCAGGGAACTTTATAGCTTAAAAAAGAAAATAATATGGTTAACCATTTGGACTAAAGAATGTGCCATTCCAAATGTGCCTCTTTGGCATATGGATTATTTTCAGCTAAATGCAACTGAAAACCAGCAGATGCAGGAGACTCTTGAGAGTCCCTTGGACAGCAAGGGGATCAAACCAGTCAGTCCTAAAGGAAATCAACCCTGAATATTCATTGCAAACACTGATGCTGAAGCTGAAGCTCCAGTACTTTGGCCACCTGATGTGGAGAGCTGACTCATTGGAAAAGATCCTTATGTTGGGAAAGATTGAGGGCAAGAGGAGAAGGGGACGAGAGAATGAGATGGTTGGAAGGCATCATAGATTCAACAGACATGAGTTTGAGCAAGCTCCAGACATGACAGAACGACCGAACAACAACAAGATGCAGGGAAAGCTCTTTACTTCCCCCAACTGCTCAGAAATAGAGTAAAATTTTCCCCTTTTGTAATGGAAATTTACATTTCTAAAAGAACTCTCCACTTAGAAAGGGGTCATACCAGCAAGAGAGCTACTCCCTGAGACAATTCACCACCTGAGAGCCTCTTATCTGCTTCACAGGATAACCTCATAACCCATGTTTACCAGACTTTCCTCCCCTCCCCTTTCTACAACTTGCCTCCTCCATCCAGAAGCTCAAAATCCTTTTTGCTTTGTTTATCCTAAGATGGTATATAAGCCTCAATCAGCCGGCACTTCCTTGAGCTTTCATTTCTTTGGAAACTCATGTCTATACATAATGAAGCCTGGGTTTCATTGTTGTTCTCTTACTAATCTATTTCTTATCAGTTTGATTGGAGAAGTGGGCAGCCAGTGAACCTAGGAAGGGCAGAGAAAAAAGGTTTTCCTCTCTTGTATTACTCAACATAGTCTTTCTGTACTACCTACAAACAAACACCTGTGATGCTCTCGATATGACTTGGAGGTTTGGCCAGAGGGATTGTTTCTCCTCTCATTATTTAAAATCTTAGTTCAGTGTTGGAATCAATGCCTCTTATAGAATCTGTGAAACAATTATTATGAAATTCCAGATAATTACAGCATTTGCTATTGTACTGTTCTCATGAATGTTTTCTGCACAAGAAGTCCCAATTTAAAATAAAGTCTAGAAGGAAACTAAATGTCTGAGCCTATCCTATTAAGAAAAAAAAAAATTTTTGTCTGCTTGTCTCCTTCCTCCTTCCTTGGTTTTTCTTGGTTGTTTGTTTCTTCTTTCTAAGAGACAATCTACATGCAAGCTATGGCTCAGGTATAATTATAGGTGCCAAACCGAAGTCAGCTCTTATTTACAAGTCCTTTGCCAAGTCAGCAGGCCATCTCCTCCTGTCTGATGTATGCAGACTGCACCCAAACCAGTCTGAGTCGTGTTATTTGTTTGCCATTAAAATGGAGCATCTGATAGCATCTACTGCCTTTCTCTGGTTCAGATCATGAATGTAGTTCCTCACACCTCTCTAAGTCACCAGCTTTTGAGTATTTACAATCTGTGACAGTACAAAGAAATGGATTTTGAACTCTAAGCAGCCCATAGCAGAAGCAGGGAAGCCACAACGGAAGCAAAACCAGAGTGGATCCTGATAACTGAATTTTCTGTGAGTGGGAAGGAGTTATGAAAGGTGGCAGAGAAGAGTGACAATAGATGACTAAAAGCAAAGGAAGTTTATAAAGAAAGCGGGACATTTGCTTATGGATGGACAGGAAGGAGAGAAAGCATCATGCTCAACAGCCACTTAGAGAAGCATCTGCACAGGGATTAAAAAAGGGCTTTCTTTCAAGTTGAGAAGAAATAAGAAAACTATTCTCTTGAAAAGGTCATGGTAATTTTAAGGCTGTGTGTATGTGTATGCTCAGTTGTGTCAGACTTTTTTGTGACCCCCATGGACTGTAGCCCATCCAGCTCCTCAGTTCATGGAATTTTCCAGGCAAGAACACTGAAGTGAGTTGCCATTTCTTTCTCCATTTAAGGCTATGGGATGACATATTTAAATGGTTTGACTGGAATTTGGCTAAGTCCCTATCTGCATGCAATTCTATATAAACTGAGTTTTACAGAGTCTTTGTTTCTGTGTGTTTACGGCCTGAATCTTGATCTCCATTTTTGCAGATGAGCTGTATTGAGAACATTGGTTTTCAGACTGTCTAATCCTGGTTTTTCAACCGGGCAGAGCCAATCAGCCAGCCCCGTTTTTGCTGGGTTAGCACAGTTAGTAAGAACCGAAGCAAACCTGATTAACTGGACGGGGACTCCTGCGCCTAGCTTGCTGAGGAGAGTAGGCAGATGTTGCTGATACAGAGTCACAGCATCTGTGGGTAACTGATCCAACACAAAATCTAAGAGTCAGGATATTGGAGTCAAAGTTGCATCTGGTTTGTGGTCAAAACAGCAGGAATCTGAAACTCTGTAGTGTGGACTTTGAGCAAATCACTCAATTTCTTTATGATTCAGTTTCCTGTGACCTTGAACAAAACACTCTATTTCTCTCAGATTTGGCTTCCTGTGAAAAATCAGAATATGAAGTTGTTGTGAGGATTAAATGAGATCAAGTATGTGAAAGTGTTTTATGGTCTGCAAAGTGTTATATAAACATAAGGCATTATGAATTTTGGGTTACGGTCTTGAAAACATTATGATTAAGCAATGGTTTCTATGAGTTTCTGAAAGCAGGTGAGTCATACGCATCATGTGTGGAGAGAATGAGCCATTTACTAGCTCAACATTAATTCAGATGTTTATTAATGGCATACTAGGTGCCAAGAGTGTTTTAAGTGCTGGAGATATGCTGTGAAAAGAACAGGTAAAAATTCCTGTCCTCATGGGCAGGATGAATGATAAGCAGACTAGTAAAAACAAAGGAGGGCTAGAAAAATTCCCTAGTGTAAAATCTGGGGTTCCATTATTGTGAAGTTAATGTAGAATATTTTTCAGTTGATAATATAAAAATAATGAGTCAGGGAATTCCCTGGTAGTCCAGTGGCTAAGACTTCGGGATCCCAATGCAGGGGAGCGTGGGGGAGGGTGGGAGCAGAGTGGGTGGGCAAGATACAATCCCTGTCAGATCTGGACCCCACAAGTTGTAACTAAGAGTTTGCATGCCATGACTAAAGATCCCACATGCTGCAACTAGCCCCAGCACAGTCAAATAAATAAAAATAAATATTAGAAAAAGATAATTAAATACAGTATCAATAGACAAAGAACTGAGGAAATCCCAATTGTCAGGAGGAGGTCACATCCAAACTCCTTTCACCTCCCTGCCCACAAGAACTTTAGCTGGTTAAGAACTGAGAACAAAGGCTGAGCAGAGGCTGGGAGTCAAGTGCTTTATAGATGGCATTCATGTAAATAGTTTAAGGGGATATGTCTTAGAGAAAAGTAACACAGGGAAGGGAAATAGGGAGGGCCGTGGCTGGTGAGAAGGGAGGATGATCAGGATGGCTCACTGAGAAGGTAGCATCTGAGCAGAGGCCTGAAGGAGGGGAGAGAACCATCCACACAGACATCTGGGGCATCCCATGCTCATCGGAAGGAAAATGAATGAAAGACCCTGAAAGGGGAGCAGGCCTGGTGTGCACGAGAGACAGCAAGGTACCAGTGAGCTTGTAGTGAAGTGAATGAGGGAGGGGAAGAGCAAGTAAAAGGCACCATCGGAGGGAACGGGGCCACATATTGGGGGCTTGGAAAGACGCTGGATTTTACTTTGGTTGAGATGGTAATCCACTGAAAGATGTTGAGCAGAAGAGAAACATGATCTGAAGGTTCTGACAGGATCACCCAGGCCACCATGTAGAATATTGATTACAGGGAACAAACGCAGAAGCAGAGAGACCAGAGGGAGACTACTGAAGTAACCCCGAGGAGAGATACAGTGACTGAAACCACGGTAGAACCAGTGGTGGTCAGAAGTGGATGAACTTGGAATACACTTTGAAGGTAAGACCAACAGGAATTGCTGACAGATTGGATGTGGATATAAGAAAAAGGCAAACATGCAGAATGACTCTAAAGGTTTTAGCCTGAACAACCAGAAGGTCCAGTTGACTTTTTACTGCCATGAGGTTGAGTAGAGAGGAGTGGGGTTGGTTTGAGAAGTCAAGGATCATTTTTCTATTTCTCTTCTGATTCTGTTAAGTGTGGGATTTCAAATTTAATGAGCAAAGTGAAAATCACTCAGTCGTGTCCAACCCTTTGTGGCCCCATGGACTGTAGCCTGCCAGGCTCCTCTCCCCATGGAATTCTCCAGGCAAGAACATTGGAGTGGTAGCCGTTCTCTTCTCCAGGGGATCTTCCCAACCCAGGGATCAACCCAGCTCTCTGGCATTGCAGACAGATCTTTTACTGTCTGAGCCACTAGGGAATCCCAAGAATACTGGAGTGGGTGGCCTATCCCTTCTCCAGGGGATCTTCCTGACTCAGGAATCAAACCAGGGTCTCCTGTATTGTAGGTGGGTTCTTTACCAGCTGAGCTACCATGGGAAGCCCTGGTAAATGAGCAAAGTTGGAGAAAGAAAATAGCCAGTTAAATAGAAATGGCATTCCAAGAGTAGGTTGAAGCTATAGGTGCAAAAATAGAAGGGTAGGGGATAGGTCTACCTAGCCAGCTTTCTAGAAGCAGGCAAAGGGAGATAACTGGGTTGAAGAGTTGGGAGGAGCCAGGGAGTTGGGATAACACAACAAAGACTTGCATCTTGCTCTTGTAAGTGTCCATTACTGGGGCACAGGAGAGAGTGTCAGGTAAAACCTGGATGGTGGACGATAACATCTCATTAAGTCATAGGATGTGTGAGTGAAGAGCAAGCAAGAATTTCAGCAAAGACAACCCAGTGGTCTTGGGATGGGGGAGGAATTGATGGCATATCTTGCGGAAGGGTTCAGTTGAGAGCATGTCATCCATGTGGCATGAAAACCAATATATTTTTTAGGTGCTCTTCCTTTTGGCTCACTGCCCCATCCAACCCATTTTTTGAGTTCTGTAGATTCTACTTCCAAAGTGTTTCTTGGATCTGTCCATTTCTACTGGTTTCCACTGCTAATACTCTAGTCTAGGTGACTAAAATCTCTTCCCATTAATATCGAAACTGCCTCCTAAATGTTTCTCCAGGTTTATCCTTATCTCTTTGTAATCTATTTCCCACATAGATGTAGGAGGGAGCTTTTTAAAATGTCAATCAGCTCTTGATAGTTTCCTTAAAATTCCTCACTGATCCCCATTGCCCTTAGAATAAATAATAGTGATAAAGATAGCACATCTATGATACATACTGGCCCTCTACTAAGAGCATTGCATGTAGAAATTTGCTTAATATTCAACCCTATGAGGCAGGTACTATTATAATTTATATAACAAATGAGGAAGCTGAGGCACTGAAAGGTAATTTTTTCAAAAGGCCTGCCCTAACCTGTTTTCCCAGAAAGCAGAGGCTGAAGTAAATGCATATGTCCCACAACTTAACTAGAGAGTGCACCTTCAGGAAGCAGGAGTGAAGTTGGGTCAGGAGGAAGTGATGGGGCCACTGCGTGGTACCCAGTCCTACTGATGGCTTGATCGTGCCTGAACAACAATGAGAAGCTATGTGAGGGCATCCCTGTTGGTCCAGTGGTTAAGGATCTGCCTGTAGGGATGCAGGGAACATGAGTTCAATCGCTGGTCCAGGAAGATTCCACAAGCCAAGGAGCAACTAAGCCTGTGTGCCACAGCTCCTACGAGCTGTAACGACTGAAGTCCACGCTCTCTGGAGCCAGAGCTCTGCAACAAAGTGTAGCCCCCGCTTGCCCCAACTAGAGAAAGCCCGAGCACAGCAAAGAAGACCCAGTGTAGCCAAAATAAATAAAATAAAAGACATAGTTATTTGGCATAAGTTAAAGCAAAGTGGTTATCACAATACATTTAGTTAAAATCCATTACCACACATAGTTAGAATTTTTTTTCCTGTGATAAGAACTTTTAAGATTATTCTTTTAGGAAGCTTCAAATGTGCAACATAGTGTTGTTAACTATAGTCCCCCTGCTGTACATTACATCTCCGGGATTTATTTATTTTATAACTCTAAGTTTTTACCTTTTAACTGAAATCACTGTAACTCAGATTGGGACGTGAACTCAAGCACTGGAACTTGAAACCAGCCAAAACCCACACTGGGACTTTAACCCAAGGTCTTTTAACTGAGATCACACTTGGTCTCAGGACTTAGTGAAGCTCAGATTGTTGATATCTCATGGCAGAAAGAATTCAGTGAGAAAGTGACAGATAAGAAGTGGAGAAACACATTCCACAGAGAGAGTACGGGCCATCTCAGAAGCTGAGAGTGGCACTACGGTATGGGGTTGTCAGTTTTTATAGGGATGGGTAATTTCATAGGCTAATGAATGGGGGGGTATTTTAGCTATTTGGGGGGAGGGGTGGGGATTTTCAGGTTTGGGGCCATCACCCACTCTTTGGTGGTCAGCCTTGGGCCTGCCATGGCACCTATTGGGTGTGTTACTTAGCTTGCTGATGTGTTACAGTGAGCACATAGGTCTAGGGGAAGTTGACTTGTCTGCAATCTTGAACCTAGTTGGTTCTTACCAGTTTATGTCATGTTATGTCATTCTTTTAAATGTTGTGCTTGTCCCCTTCCCTCCTCTTTCATAACCACCTGCCCCCATTTTACCAACCCCTCTCACCTCCGACCTCTGGCAACCACCAAAGTCTTCTGTCGATTTATGAGATCTTTTAAATATTTTTTTAAATTTTTAAGCTTTCATTTAAGTAAAATCATATAATATTTTAGTTGGCTAAAAGCTAAAAAGTCTTTTTTCTGTAGGTACCCTAACTTGCTCTACCTATCAGAAACACAATTTGGATCCAAATATTTTAGATAAACCAGTATGTTCTATATTATTTGTATCTAACTCACATATAACATTTTTAAATGAATGCTATAAGATTCCTTTGTGCTATAAGATTCGTTCATTCATCATATTATTCACTATAATGCTATTCGTGTCTGTCTGAATGTCTATGTCTACATATGTATATTTTGTGTATGTGATTTTTTTCTACTTATGGATGGTATTGCCAAAATTCATAAAAGAACTTTGCTTTAATTGGTTTAAAAAGAAACACTTAAATAAGTTAAATATTCCTAAAACTGTCAGAAAAAGAGGAATTAACCCAAATTGGTTGAATTTTTTTTTTCAAGTCCATTTGATCTCAGATAATGTATGGTAATTAGTTTAATATTGCTGGTTAAAGAAAAAAATAGTTGTGTCCTGCAAGTTGTTGTCATTAAATATCATGCAGACATACAATTTTATTATACTTGGGTTTTTTAGTCCAATGAGAGTATGTTATCTCTACTAGCTGTTTAAAATTATAAATTTATTCTAAGGCATATGTTTAATCCTTAGTTTCTTTACTCTCATGACTTTTAATATTTTCCTAACACACATGGTATAAAATTTGTTAACAAGAAAACAACCTTAGATGAAATTTTCATGAACAATTCAAACATAACTGTTAGCAATATGTATGTTAAATGGAAGTGAATAACAAGTTTTTATGTGAGCCTTTCTGCTTAAGAATATTTTCCAAAATCTTTTGGGTATCTTAAAACTTTGAAGTTATACTCAGTTAAGTTAAATGATGTTTTTTGATTATCTAAAATCATTTCCAAATAAGATAAAATACCAAACCTTAATTTGCTAAACATTTAATTTACTTTTATTTACTTTGGTCTCGTTATAGACCAACTTAAGATATTTGGGACTGTCAAAAAATGTATTACTTTATCATATTGAAAAACTTTACTATGAAGAAACAGATGCCTCTAAAAATTATAAAATTGCTATATTCATAAATTTTCTAATTTAACACAGAATGCTAATATATACATACATATACAAAACATGTGTGTGTTCACATGTGTTCACAATTGCTTACATCCTTGCTTTCCCTGGAAATTAAGGTTACCAAGGGTTAAGAATTCTAATCAACATATGTAAAGAATAATAAAAATGAAGCTTTAAGAATAATAAAAATGAAGGGAAAACTCCTGTGTGCAAAGTATGCAAGAAAAATAAAGCAGGATGTAAGACATGAAGGATGCTTTTTTAAGAAAAAAGAGAGTAATTTTATCCTAAAGTATTAGTTTAAGGTTATTTAAAAGTTGTTTCAGATGAGAAAGAGGAAAATAAAGGGCAAAAACCTAGACAGATACATTAGTTGTTCAGTCATGTCAAACTTTATGACCTCATGAACTGTAGCCTGAGAGGCTGCTCTGTCTATGGAATTCTCCAGGCAAGACTACTGAAGTGGGTTGCCATTCCCTTCTCCAGGGGATCTTCCTGACCTTAGAACTGAACCCGGATCTCCGCATTGCAGGCAGATCCTTTACCGTTTATAGGAGGTTTAAAAGGAAAGAGAAGGAAGGTCTTTTCTCATGTGGTCAAGCTGGCCAAAAGTATTCATAAGGTTTTAAAATGAATTTTAATATCAATAGTGTACTGATAGAGAACTGGAGTTTGATTACTGGTCTGTTCTTAACATGATACTGTAACAAATTTTTCTTTACCTGTTGAGTGGCTCAGTGGTAAAAAAAAAAATCAGCCTACCAATGCAGGAGACCAAGAAAAAGCCATGAAGCTTTCACGCTGCATCACTTCGCCTCACTTGGCAGCTCCCAGCCCCGCTGACGGTTTGCTGTCATCTGCAGAGCCATTGTTCAGCCTGAGTGCCTTCCAAACTAGCGAGGAAAGTGAGTGACATGAACATGCAAGAGGTGGCTGTAGACTGTGGCCAGAAACCCAGGGCAAGGAATGACACGGGAATCTTCAACTCACCTTCAGTAGCTGTTTCTTTACAGTATTGTTTCATCCGGGCTTCCCTGGTGGCTCAGTGGTTAAGAAGCCACCTGCCAATGCAGGAGAAGTGAGTTCAATCCCTGAGTCAGGAAGATCCCCTGGAAAGGAAAACGGCAGCCCACTCTGAATTTCCCATTCTTGCCTAGGAGAAATCCCATGGAAGAGGAGCCTGGAGGGCTCCAGTACATGGGATCACGTAAGAGTCAGACACCTCTTAGTAACTAAACAACAATAATCTGCCTAGGAAACAAAGATTCTGTATCTGATCAAAATAATTTCCTGTGCTTTGTATTGTCTATATTATGTTTTTGATTACTTAAAAATACAAACTTCTAAATATTGGAAGTTCTAAGTTGCGTCTTTTTTTTTTTTTCAACAGTCATGTGACCTGTATTTGCCCTTGAATCTTTTATTGTCACTTTGGTTATCTTTTATTTTTAATATTATTGAGTTCTTTGGCTGCACCAGGTGTTAGTTGTGACACTCAGGCTCTTTAGTTGCAGGATCTTTTTTGTTTGTTTTCCCTTTGTCAGTTGAGGCATGCGGGATCTAGTTCCCTGATCAGGGATCCAACGCAGGCCCCCTGCATTGGAAGTGCAGAGTCTCAGCCACTTAGGTCCCAGTGGCGCAGGGGCTGGGGACCCCTGCTATAATGAACTTTCGTCAGATTTTTAACCATGGGCACTTTAAAGTTTGTCATTCACACACAAATAATGTCTTACACTTCGTTCTGGAAGTGGTGGCAGTCAACTACAGGGGAAAATGCTTCGCCTCAGGGAGATTCACAGAAAAGAGCCTGAGGAGTATTCTGAAGAGCAGGTTTCTGATAACCTAACAATCATGACACTGGACTGGGTGAATAAAAATTCAAAAAACTCTAATGGAGCCTTATGGTCAGGCCACCCAAGATGGCTGTTCTCTTGCTCTCTGTACATTCCCTGCTCCACCAATATCTGCTTTACCTACACTCTCTGCACATAACTGACCTTAGTACATACTTGTCCCAGGCCCCAGCTAGTGACTGTTCCTATCGAAGGGGTGGGAGGGGGCTTGCCCATTTGCTGGTTTCCCTGGTAACTAATAAGCCAACCTGACATCAGTTCCTCCTATATATGGCAATCTCTCCTTTCCCTGCCAGGAGCAAAGACCTCCACCATGTCCTGCCTGTCATCCGCCACACATGGTGGGGTGTTGCTCCAGGACCCTGCTTCAGGCATGTAACTTTCCAGCATCCATTAAATCACTGATGTCTCTGTCACTGACACTGGTCTCTTTCTTCAGTCTTAAACCTGGGCAAGTACAGGCGTTGTAGGCCTATGTGTTGCAGCCCAACAGAGAATCTGATGAATTTATAAAATCGCTAACCCCAAATCAAGCAAGCAAAGCAAGAGTAATTTCCTGGGGCTGAATGGACTGATAAGGATGATTATAATTTTTCCGGCCTTTTTGTTTGAAACATCACTGGTTCTTTAATGTTTCATTATTCAGATTTAAGGACCCACTTTTCTTTTTTAAGCTATCTTTAACTCATAGAAATATGTTAAAGTATGCTTTGTGAATAAAGATGAAATATTTACTTTTTTCTTTCTATCAGATCCCTCATAATTTGGAAGCTCTTATTAAATATTCTCATTTTCATGATAATATAATTATTTGTTCAATAAAAATATATGTTCAATAAGAATCTGATGTTCTGGGAAAGTACCTGGAAGTCCAGTGGTTAGGACCCAACAGCAGGGGCCATGGGTTTCATCCCTGGCTGATCCCTGATCAGAGAACTGAGATACCAGGCAGCCAAAAAAAAAACAAAAACTCTGTTGTGTTTATTAACAGGACACAGTTTGAAACATTGGTTATATTACTAAGGCTTTCATTGGAATGGTGAATTTGAGAATGATGTGCATAAAATCAGATATGACCAGAAAGCTTCAAGAACTAAGGTTCACTGTAAGGAATCCATGCTTACAATGCCCTCTTAGAATACCCACCTGGCTAATAGGCTTCCTGGTCTTACAGGTAAGTGAGAAAGACTACTTCCTAATGTACACAGGAGCCTTAAAATACCTGAGAAAGGAGGAATGCACCAAATCTATAGGTACTGAAGATGAAGACTGATGATAAATTCTTGGCTTCGCATCCTACCCTTACAAGGCATTTAAAAATCTAATCTGAGTTCCCTTATCTAAAGTTCCAACAAAGCAGACTTAAGAGAGCCTAAATCACTTCAGTTCAGTCTCTCAGTCATGTCAAACTGTCTAGGACTCCATGGACTATAGTATGCCACGTCTCCCTGTCCATTGCCAACTCCTGGAGTTTACTCAAACTCATGTCCATTGGGTCAGTGATGCCTTCCAATCATACCATCCCCTGTCATCCCCTTCTCCTCCCACCTTCAATCTTTCCAGACATCAGGGTCTTTTTCAATGAGTCAGTTCTTCACATCAGGTGGCAAAAGTATTGGAGTTTCAGCTTCAGCATCAGTCCTTCCAATGAACACCCAGGACTGATCTCCTTTAGGATGGACTGGTTGGCTCTCCCTGTAGTCCAAGAGACTCTCAAGAGTCTTCTCCAACACCACAGTTCAAAAGCATCAACTCTTCGGTGCTCAGCTTTCTTTATAGTCCAAATCTCACATCCATACATGACCACTGGAAAAACCATAGCTTTGACTAGACAGACCTTTGTTGGCAAAGTAATGTCTCTGCTTTTGAGTATGCTGTCTAAGTTGATCATCTTTTCTTCCAAGGAGCAAGTGGCTTTTAATTTCATGGCTGCAATCACCATCTGCAGTGATTTGGGAGCCCAGAAAAATTAAGTTTGTCACTGTTTCCATTGTTTCCCCATTTATTTGCCATGAACTGATGGGACCAGATGCCATGATTTTCTGAATGTTGAGCTTTAAGCCAACTTTTTCACTCTCCTCTTTCACTTCCAAAACTGGCTCTTTAGTTCTTCCTCCCTTTCTGCCATAAGGGTAGTGTCATCTGCATATCTGAGGTTATTGATATTTCTCCCGGCAGTCTTGATTCCAGCTTGTGCTTCACCCAGCCTGGAATTTCCCATGATGTACTCTGCATATAAGTTAAATAAGTAGGGGAACAATATACAGCCTTGACATACTCCTTTCCTGATTTGGAAACACTCTGTTGTTCCATGTCCAGTTCTAACTGTTGCTTCCTGGCCTGCATACAGATTTCTCAGGAGGCAGGTAAAGTGGTCTGGTATTCCCATTTCTTGAAGAATTTTCCAGTTTGTGGTGATCCACACAGTCAAAGGCTTTGGCATAGTAAATAAAACAGAAATAGATGTTTTCTGGAACTCTCTTGCTTTTTTGATGATCCAACAGAGGTTGGCAATTTGATCTCTGGTTCCTCTGCCTTTTCTAAGTCCAGCTTGAACATCTGAAAGTTCATGGATCATATACTGTTGAAGCCTAACTTGAAGAATTTTGAGCAGTATTTTCCTAGCGTGTGAGATGAATGCAATTGTGCAGTAGTTTGAGCATTCTTTGGCATTGCCTTTCTTTGGGATTGGAATGAAAACTGCCCTTTGCCAGTGCTGTGGCCACTGCTGAGTTTTCCCAATTTGCTGGCACATTGAGTGCAGCACTTTCACAGCATCATCTTTTAGGATTTGAAATAGCTCAACTGGAATCCATCACCTTCACTAACTTTGTAGTGATGCTTCCTAAAGCCCATTTGACTTCACATTCCAGGATGTCTGGCTCTAGGTGAGTGATCACACCATCATGGTTATCTGGATCATAAAGATCTTTTTGGTACAGTTCTTCTCTGTGTTATTGCCACCTCTTAGTATCTTCTGCTTCTGTTAGGCCCATACCATTTCTGTCCTTTATTATGCCCATCTTTGCACGAAATATTCCCTTGGTATCTCTAATTTTTTTGAAGAGACCTCTAGTCTTTCCCATTCTTTTGTTTTCTTCTATTTCTTTGCACTGATCGCTGAGGAAGGCTTTCTTATCTATCTTTGCTCTTTGGAACTCTGTTTAGAACCAAATAGGTCTAAGATGGTGGAGGAACCAACTTCCACTAGACCTTGAGCCTCAGTATACACTCACTGTAACATATCAGCAAGCTAAATGCCACTCCTTCAGTCACCATGACAGTTCCAAGGCCAACTATAAAGATCAAAAAGTGGGCGGTGGCTCAATTCCTGGAAATCTCTGCCCCTTCCCCAAAATAGTTAGAATCCTCCTCCCACTCATTAGCTTATGAAATTACCCAGCCCATAAAAATAACCACACCATATTTTGAGGCCACTCTTCCCTTCTGAGATGGCCCATACTGTCTGTGGAGTGTGTTTCTCTCTAAATAAATCCACTTCTTACCTGTCACTTTCTCTCTCGCTGAATTCCCTCTGTGATAAGAAAGCAAGAACCTGAACACTGAGTCCTGAGACCAGGTATGTGATCTCAGTTAAAAGATCTTGGGTTCAAGTCCCAATCTGGGTTACACTGTTTCAATTCTAGAGAAAGAAATTCCTTCACAATGAAAAATAGAGCACATCCTTATGGGTGGTTGGATTCTAACCATGTTTGCTCACTTCATGCTTTTTTCACCTCTTAGTAAACAGGCTCCTGCTACTTTCTACATTTTGTTAGTAATTAAGATCTCTAATTCATCTCTCAACTTTTGTATTTCTCATCACTGAGAATGAAAACCTGACTATCCAGATCTTCATTAGAACTATCTAAAAGCAGACCTCCTTACCTGCCTCCTGAGAAACCTGTATGCAGGTCAAGAAGCAACAGTTAGAACCAGACATAGAACAATGGACTGGTTCATAACTGAGAAAGGAGTACGTCAAGGCTGTATATTGTCACCTTGCTTATGTAACTTACATGCAGAGTACATCATGAAAAATGCCAGGTTGGGTGAATCACAAGCTGGAAACCAGATTGCCAGGAGAAATACTTGCAACCTCAGATATGCAGATGATACCACTTCAGTGGCAGAAAGCGAAGCGAACTAGAGCCTTTT
This sequence comes from Capricornis sumatraensis, assembly GCF_032405125.1. Lineage (NCBI taxonomy): Eukaryota > Metazoa > Chordata > Mammalia > Artiodactyla > Bovidae > Capricornis > Capricornis sumatraensis. Next base: position 142,299,700 of record NC_091072.1, on the reverse strand, counting down.
GATGAAGGTGAAAGAGGAAAGTGAAAAAGCTGGTTTAAAATTCAACATTGAAAAAACCAAGATCATGGCAGCCAGTCCCATCATTTCATGGCAGACAGATGGGAGAAAAGGGGAAACAGTGGCAGATGTTATTTTCTTGGGCTCCAAAATCACTGCGGATGGTGACTCCAGCCACAAAATTAAAAGACACCTACCCCCTTGGAAGGAAAGCTATGACAAACCTAAACAGCATGTTAAAAACCTAGAGTGTTAAAAAATAGAGACATCATTTTTCCAATAAAAGTCTGTCTAGTCAAAGCTATGGTTTTTCCAGTAGTCATATATGGATGTGAGAGTTGGACCATAAAGAAGGGTGAGCACCAAAGAACTGATGCTTTGTGTGCTGGAGAAGACTCTTGAGACTCACTTGGACAGCAAGAAAATCAAAGCAGTCGATCCTAAAGGAAACCAGTCCTGAATTTTCACTGGAAGAAGTGGTGCTGAATCTGAAGCTCCGACCCTTTGGCCACCTGATGCAAAGAGCCAACTAACTGGAAAAGACCCAGATGGGAAAGATGGAGAGCAGGAGAAGAAGAGGGCGGCACAGGATGAGATGGTTGGATGGTATCACTGACTCAATGGACATGGGTTTGAGCAAACTCCTGGAGACAGTGAAGGATAGGGAAGCCTGGAGTCCTGCAGCTCATGGGGTCACAAAGAGTGGGACACAACTTAGTGACTGAGCAACAGTAGCAAAAGGGCTCTACAAGCTAATGTCAGACCCTTTCCTGCTTTGCTCTGAAAAAAATAACCATGACTGTGACATTGATATACATGCCATCACCAAAGACATTCAGACTGCAAACCAGGAAACTGGAAGTGACAGTCATCCTCTCTCCATGATCTAACCATGCTTTGAGCCCAACATCTAGAAATAATTTTTACGTCTTTTCTAGTCCTCAAACCTGGGTTTATAATTTGCCCTACCCATGAAACTCTGAGTTTTTGTTTGTTTTGTTTTATTAGAAATGCCTTTTACTGGGTGTGCTCAGTCACTCAGTCATGTCTGATTCTTTGCGACTCCATGGACTGCAGCCTTCCAGGCTCCTCTGCGCATGGAATTTTCCAGGCAAGAATACTGGAATGGGTTGCCATTTTCTTCTCCAGGAGAATCCTAACCCAGGGCTTGAATGTACATCTTCTGTATTGCAAGTGCATACTTTACCACTAAGCCACCTAGGATACCCCTTTTTTCCTGGGGGAGGAGGGTATTCAAAAGGAAGATTGGAGGTTAGCAGAATATGCTGCCCCCAAATATGCCTCTTTGGCATATGAATTTTTTTGAGCTAACAGAAGCAGATCTGATAGATAGAGTGCCTGATGAACTATGGACGGAGGTTCATGACATTGTACAGGAGACAGGAATCAGGACCATCTCCATGGAAAAGAAATGCAAAAAAGCAAAATGGCTGTCTGAGGCAGCCTTACAAATAGCTGTGAAAAGAAAAGAAGTGAAAAGCAAAAGAGAAAAGGAAAGATATAAGCATCTGAATGCAGAGTTCCAAAGAATAGCAAAGAGAGATAAGAAAGCCTTCCACAGTGATCAATGCAAAGAAATAGAGGAAAACAACAGAATGGGAAAGACTAGAGATCTCTTCAAGAAAATTAGAGATACCAAGGGTACATTTCATGCAAAGATGGGCTCAATAATGGACAGAAATGGTATGGGCCTAACAGAAGCAGAAGATATTAAGAAGAGGTGGCAAGAATACACAGAAAAACTATACCAAAAAGATCTTCACAACCAAGATAATCACAATGGTGTGATCACTCACCTAGAGCCAGACATCCTGGAATGTGAAGTCAAGTGGGCTTTAGGAAGCATCACTATGAACAAAGCTAGTGGAGGTGATGGAATTCCAGTTGAGCTATTTCAAATCCTAAAAGATGATGCTGTGAAAGTGCTGCACTCAATGTGCCAGCAAATTGGGAAAACTCAGCAGTGGCCACAGCACTGGCAAAGGGCAGTTTTCATTCCAATCCCAAAGAAAGGCAATGCCAAAGAATGCTCAAACTACTGCACAATTGCATTCATCTCACATGCTAGGAAAATACTGCTCAAAATTCTCCAAGTTAGGCTTCAACAGTATGTGATCTGTGAAATTTCTGATGTTCAAGCTGGACTTAGAAAACGCAGAGGAACCAGAGATCAAATTGCCAACCTCTGCTGGATCATCAAAAAAGCAAGAGAGTTCCAGAAAAACATCTATTTCTGTTTTATTGACTATGCCAAAGCCTTTGACTGTGTGGATCACCACAAACTGGAAAATTCTTCAAGAGATGGGAATACCAGACCACCTGACCTGCCACCTGAGAAATCTGTATGTAGGTCAGGAAGCAACAGTTAGAACTGGACATGGAACAACAGACTGGTTCCAAATTGGGAAAGGAGTATGTCAAGGCTATATATTGTCATCCTACTTATTTAACTTATATGCAGAGTACATCATGGGAAATTCCACGTTGGATGAAGCACAAGCTGGAATCAAGACTGCCGGGAGAAATATCAATAACCTCAGATATGCAGATGATAACACCCTTATGGCAGAAAGTGAGGAAGAACTAAAGAGCCTCTTTTGGGAGTGAAAGAGGAGAGTGAAAAGTTGGCTTAAAGCTCAACATTCAGAAAACCAAGATCATGGCAAATGATGGGGAAACCAAGATCTGGTCCCATCACTTGATGGCAAATAAATGGGGAAACAATGGAAACAGTGACAAACAATTTTTCTGGGCTCAAAAATCACTGCAGATGGTGACTGCAGCCATGAAATTAAAAGACACTTGCTCCTTGGAAGAAAGGATGATCAACCTAGACAGCATATTAAAAAGCAAAGACATTACTTTGCCAACAAAGGTCTGTCTAGTCAAACCTATGGTTTTTCCAGTAGTCATGTATGGATATGAGATTTGGACTATAAGGAAAGCTGAGCACAGAATAATTGATGCTTTTGAATTGTGTTGTTAGAGGAGACTAGAGAATCCCTTGGACTGCAAGGAGATCTAACCAATCCATCCTAAAGGAAATCAGTCCTATATATTCATCAGAAGGACTGATGTTGAAGCTGAAACTCCAATACTTTGGAAATCTGATGTGGAGAACTGACTCATTGGAAAAGACTCTGATGCTGGGAAGGATTGAAGGTGGGAGGAGAAGGGGGATGACAGAGGATGAGGTGGTTGGATGGCATCACCGACTGGATGGAGGTGAGTTTGAGTAAACTCCGGGAGTTGGTGATGGACAGGGAGTCCTGGCGTGCTGCAGTCCATGGGGTCGCAAAGTTCAAACAAGGCTGAGTGACTGAACTGAACTGAACTGAAAGGCAATCGAGAGCCAAAAGCTGCAGAAAAAGCTCTTACTTCCCCATAACTGCCTAAAAATACAGTAAAAAATTCCCTTTTTATGCTGGAAATTTATAGTTAAAAAGGAAATTTCCACTTGTAAAGGTCTCTCACCAGAGAAATGGCTGCACCCAGAGACAAGTCTTATCATCTGAGAGACTTATTTGCATAAGGAATCAACCCTTACTTATCTGTGGTTCCTCCCTTCTCCTTTCCACAACCTGCCTCCTCCACCCAGAAGCCGAAGCTCTTTTGTTTAACTTGAAAGTGTTAGTCACATAGTGGTGACTTTGTAACCCCATGGACTGTAGCCCACCAGGCTCCTCTGTCCATGAAATTCGCCAGGCAAGAATACTAGAGTGGGTAGCCACTTCATTCTCCAGGGGATCTTCCTGACCCAGGGATTGAACCAGGGTCTCCTGAACTGCAGGCAGATTCTTTACTGTCTGAGACACCAGGGAAGCCCTAAGATGGTATATAGGCCTCAATCTGACTGCCTCCTTGAGTTTTAATTTCCTTGTAAATCTCTGTGTCTGTGTGCGTGTGTGCATGCTAAGTCACTTCAGGTATGTCGGACTCTGTGCAACCCTCTGGACTGCAGCCTGTCAGGGTTCTTGGTCCATGGGATTCTCCAGGCAAGAATACTGGAGTGGGTAGCCACTCCCTTCTTCAGGGGATCTTCCTGACCCAGAGATCAAACCTGCATTGGCAGCTGGGTTCTTTACCACTAGAGCCCCCTGGGAAGTCACTATATGTATGTATAGAAGCAAATCTGTTTTGTTTTGTTTTCTCTCTCTCTTTCTACTTGTTCTCATTAGTTTAATGGGATGGCCCAGCCAGTGAACCTAGGAAGGTAGAGGGAAAAAAATGGGTTCTCCTTCCCTTTGTAGGCAAAGCCCCAAGGTAGCTCACAAGAGCTGGCTGATGCATATAGATAGTAAGTAATAAACCTGGGATTGAGGCTCTGGCTGCCTGGCCTCAATGTCCATCCACTTTGTTGAACTTGAAATAATTTATTAAATTCTTTGGAGAACTTCCCTGGCAGTCCAGGGTTAAAACTCTGTGCTTCCAACGAAAGGGGCACTGGTGTGATCCCTGGTCAGGGAACTAAGATCCCACATGCCAAGTGGTGCAGCCAAAACAAAGTCTTTGGTAACTTGTTTTTTGTCAGTCTCTTCAGGAAACCTGGGCTTTCCTGGTGGCTCAGATGGTAAAGAATCTGCCTGCAATATAGGAGACCCAGGTTCAGTCCCTGGGTTGGGAGGATTCCCCTGGAGAAGGAAATGGCAACCCACTCAAGTATCCTTGCCTGGAAAACTCTGTGGACAGAGGAGCCTGGCAGGCTACAGTCCATGGGGTATTAGTAGCAAAGAGTCCAACACAACTGAGCAACTAACACTTTCAAATGTAACTTAGTACAAGTCAGCTATTGGAACCAATATTGCCTGAGAGCCTGCTATGTATCAGGCTTTAAGCTATACACTGTGCCTGTTAGTCCTTGCAACAACGCTGCTGAGAAATCAGGAAGCCTCTTGGGCCTCCCAGATGGCGCTAGTGGTAAAGAACCCGCCTGCCAATGCTGGAGACCAAGAGGCGTGGTTTCAATCCCCAAATTGGGAAGATCCCCTGAAGGAACAAATGGCAACCCACTCCAGCATTCTTGCCGGGAAAATCCAAGGACAGAGGAGCCTGTGGGCTGCAGTCCACAGGGTCACAGAGAGTCGGACATGACTGAGCGACTGCGCACACATGCAGTCAATACTCCAGAAAGCCTCCTGAGGAAAAGACAGTGTCTATCTTCTCTGCCATCATATCCTCAACAAGGAACTCAGTGCCTGACCCAAGGAGATGCCCAATAGATATTGTAGAATGAATGAATTAAAAAGGGTCCCTACATGAGAAATGGATTTTAATGGGCTATTGTCCATGTCATTATTCAAAATAAAAACAATATCGAGTTACTAAATAGGCAAATGACAAGTACTTGTAAGTGAAGGTAATAGACAGGAAGGCATAAAGCTTGCTCAAATTGTTTTCCAACTCTAGGAGACTTGAACTATGGAGGACATCATTCAGGAAACAGGAAGGAAGCAAAATCAGGAATTCCTTAGGAAGTTCCAGAAAGGAAATATAAAGAATCTGGCACATTGTACGACATACAGGAAGTTAGAGAAAGATGGTTTTTGAAACTGTGAACCTACAAATGGGTTACAGAAGTCCAAAAGTTCTGTACAGTATTACACAAAAATGTGCTTCTTTACATCCACATGCAAATCTAGACAATGATTTGTCTCACATTTCGGAAGAAATCCATAACTTCCACATGGTTAGGAAACACTGATTACAGCAACTATAGATTATCTAGGTGACATTCTCAGTTTGCAAATAAAGAAATCAACTCCCCCAAATGTTGTGGGACCTGCTGAACAGGCAAACAATAAACTAGGTGACAAGAAGAACCAGAAGTTGGGTCTCTCAATTCCCAAGCCTGTATTCTTTGCTGTGCCTCAACGCCTCCCTGAAATTAAGTCAAATAACATGCAAAGGAAAAAAAAAAAGCTTAATTTCTTGGAAAAATGAAGAAGAAATCCAAAAAGATTAATTACAATGGCAATAGAACCATTAGGCTGAAGGAACCCCAAGGTACACCTAGTATTTCCCCAATTTCAGGAGAAACACCTCTAAATATTCTGGAATGTTTGTTTTTCAAGGTGGTTAAGGACTGTGAAAACAAGAAAAGTGAAGTTGCTCAGTCGTGTCGGACTCTTTGCGACCCCAGGGACTGTAGCCTACCAGGCTCCTTCATCCATGGGATTTTCCAGGCAAGAGTACTGTAGTGGGTTGCCATTTCCTTCTCCAAGGACTGTGAAAGAAAGGACCAAAAAAAATCATTCAGAGAAACAAAAAGGACTAAGTTATCTTTATTCAAAACAGAAGTATGAACGATTATATATCAAAGTTATCCACACAAAAAAAATTTCAAGACTAATAAAGGCATAAGGTGACCATCTGTCAAAGTCTAAGGCTTATCTATGACAGGAAGTATAAGAGCAACACAGTGTGCTCATAAATACTAAGATAGCAAAGCATTATAGACATTTGATCATCTTTCACAATGTGATCTCAAGGATAAAGTAAGTAAATGAAATCCAGTCCTCATGTTCAGCAATTAATCAACTTTTGCTCAGAAAATATCAGGCTATTTGAAGACCTAAATTCAAATATTGCATTTGCCACTAATTCTTGGAGTTGGACAAGTCAACTTCTCTGGTTCTCAATTTTTTTGATCTTCAGAGTGGAAAATTTTTCAAACTTTTTTTTTTTTAAACGTAAAAAGGGTTATATTTGCAGGAGAACCGAACTCAAATCAAACAAGCCAAACCCCATGTGGTCATGTGACTCCTCCTCCTCTTCCTCTGCGGCAGCGGGGCGGAGACTGCCAGGGCTCTGCCCGCGGACACACTGGCCCGCTTGAGGATACCCTAGAGAATGACGTCCTCAGTGTTCTTTCTGTTCAGCTCACTGATGACCTTGTTGAGCCGGTCGTCATCCGCCTGGATGCACACGCTGTCCAGGATCTTTTCCATGTCCTTGGAGCCGGGGGAGGAATTGCCCCCACGGGCGGCAAGCAGGTAGGAGGCCACGTACCGCAGAGAAACCTTGCATGTGCAACCTCTGCAGAGTCAGGGGCGGAAAGCTAAAGCTATTTTCGATTTTCTTTAATTTAATCTTTTTGGTTACCACTCATAGTAAGATATGTTTCATATTATCTGCATGAATAAACGTATATGATTATAACTGAAACAAACTTTCCTGAAAGAATATGGACCCTATTCAACGCACCCTGGTATTTTCTATTCTATTAGACTAGGTCCTGTTTCTTTTTTAAAAAATGCAAGTTATGACCCATAAAATTGATTTCATGACCTACACGTGGGTCACAGCCTACAGTTTAAAAAACATTATGAAAAACATGAAAGTCACTAGAAGCTTTTTTATTCTACTAATAAACTCTCTGCAAGAACCACAAGACAACAGTAAAATCAGTTTACTTGAACTTCTGTTTTCCCTCCCCACCCCCATGTTGAAGGTGATGATAGGCTGTGATGAAGAATTACTGGTGGGAAAAGGGAAGGAGAACATCTGAGCATCCATGAAAGGAAATTCTGCCAATAAATAACACTGACCCTAGAAAAAAAGACAGAAGACATTTGCAACTAAATTAGAAAAGTTTTCACTGATATTTGTAAAGACTTCCCATGATCTGTTTTCAGAGCTTCTTAAGAGAATGTTTAAGAGATGGAAGAGGCTGAGGGGATAGGAAGGACAGAGAAGAAGAAAAAGAAGGAAAGGATTAAAATGGGTAAATGCTCTGTGTTGGTGGATGTCCTAACCCCTCTGATCTTCATAGGCGCTAGGCTCAGCTCTCATGAGAAACACACTCTGAATGTGTGAACGAGGATCTTCCGAGTCGTGTCAGTGGCCCCCACTGCTACAGCACTCCTTTTAAATCATTAATACAAATCTAATCATTATATTTCTGCTTAAAGTTCTTCAGAATATAACCTGCACCCTTCAGCATGGCACACAAGTCATTCATAATCTGATCACATCTGATCACACATCCCCCCTACCCGCTTCCCATCATCCCCGCACTCCCCCCGCCAACATCAGCAGTTCCATCAAGTCCCTGGAGTTCCTTCCCCAAGGTCCGTTATCATGCCTCTAATTGTTTCTTTCAACTCTTTCCTCTTTCTGAAATGCTTCTGAGAGCTTACCTTTCCAGGTCCTTCAAGTCTCAGTGCAAATGTCCTCTCTCCGTCATTGCCCACCTGGTCTGTTCTCTAACACTGTGCTTACCCCAATCACAGATGCTAAGGCCATGTATTACAATATGTTTATCTTCCCCCTAGACCATGATGTCCTTGAGAGCAGGGATCATGTTCACCCTATTCAGGGGTGAACAGCGCCCAGCACATAGTAGAAATTCCACAGATATTTGTTAACTTAATGAATGTGAATAATGAAGGACTTTCTTGTGTTCTACCTGTTTCAAATGCTGAGAGTGAGTGAAAGTTCTGAAATTCAGTGATGATGTCTGCCAGTCAAGTGTAATCAGATTAAGTAGATAATCCTCCAGGCTTCCAACAAAGCCGTAGCTAAATTTTTACATAACAAGTAAAGTGTGAGTGATCTCTGGTTTAAAAAGATAATGATTAATCAGAATGGGTACATGAAAATTGAGAGAATGATGTCTTAAAATAGTCCTTCCAAAAAAGTTGGAAATTAAAAGTGAAAAGAAGTCAGAAAATTGCAGTGGAGAGTTACCAGATTTTAGAAAATTTAGTATTTCAGCTATATCCCCTTTTTTAATGGTAAACAGATAAATTTTGCTAATGGTGAAAATCATATGTGTGAAAGAAAGCAAAACACCTCTAAAACTTTAGCTGTAATCCTACTTGATTGTTAAAAGAGTACAGTTTTACTAAGATGATAGATCCTTTGTGTGAGGAATAAGTAACATGGGATCAGGTGGGTCAGGATAATTAATTTTAAATATGGTAAATAAAATAAGAGAGGGTAAGTTAAAACTAACCAGGAAAAAATAAGAACAAAGATAATGAATGTTAGCCCAAGGAAGGAAAAGAATAAAATATCTAAATATTAGAAGATGAACAGGACTTCGCTGGTGGTCCAGTGGTTGGGAATCTGCCTGCCAGTCCTGGGGACATGGATTCAATCCCTGGTCCGGGAGGATCCCACGTGCCACTGAGCAACTAAGCCTGTGCGCCACAACTTGCCAGATCTGTGCCCTAGAGCCTGTGTTCGCAACAAGGGAAGCCACCACATTGAGAAGCCCGTGCACTTCACCAAAGAGTAGCCCTCTTCTCGCCAAAACTAGAGAAAAGCCTGAGCACAGCAACAAAGACCCAGCTCAGCCAATACGTAAATAAATGAAAAGCAGCCTTTTAGAAAAAGAAAAGAAAATGAACAGAAGTGAGCCCAACGAAAGCCCAAAATAAGGAATGAAAACAGATCATGATTCTAGAGCAGCCAGGCAGACCCTTCTGGAATTGAAGTCATCTTAGATCTGGTGTTTTAACAGGAAACACAAGAAGACAGCTAGGAAGTAAAAAAGCAGGCTTCCACTAAATTGCTGATAAAATGCAAGTAAGGGACTATAAAAGCCCAGGGACGTGGCTGAAATCTCCTTGCCTCTGTGACACACAGGATATCTCAATTAGATGATGGTTTCTTTTCATTTCCTAAAGAACAAAGGAACTGAATAAAGTAAATGCATTTACTGTTTATCAGAGAAAAT